>NC_136063.1:654877126-657760249 GCF_964261635.1 Lissotriton helveticus | reverse complement strand
GGAGCCGCTAGAGGTGTCTCTGGCTCCGTCTCCTCGTTCTGACCCAAATTTTTCCGTCCTTCCTCTCCCATCCTTGTCAGCTTTAGTTTGTTGGGACAGTTTTTCTTCCAGTGTCACCCTCCCGCTTCTTTTTGTCAGCACCCTGCATATCCTTTGCAAGTTCCTTTCTTCTCACGGAAGGGGCGGACTTCGACCTGGTTATAGCACATGAAAGCTGATCCTGTACCCTGTTCTCCAGCACAGAATCAGCCAAAGCGGTAGTACTATCCCCTGTTGCTGTTAGGGTGTCCACCGGAGAGGGATGCTCAATACTGGTGGTTGGCCCATGGACAGGAGAGTGGTCCGACATGAGCCCATCCAAGGCCGAGTGCCTAGCAGGTAATGGGTCGAGTGATAGCCGTCGTTCCGTGACTGCTATCTCTTGAGCAAGTACATTCAAAGCTCTCGTAATAAAATATTCGAGTGTTCCCATCATGCTCCCCCCCTTCGAGCCCATCTTTTCCTTGTTGGCCCCATTTGCCATTGAGGTTGATTGAGCAGTTCACAGTTTTATGGCCCCCCCAATTGGAGAGGCTTAGACCAATGCGACGAGTCTTACCGCTCAGTAATGAACGCCGATGTGCCGAACCAAACGTTAGAGAGTGGGCCCAGCCCAGCCTGCTCCGGCCTCGAACGGACTCAAACAGGCCCGTCCTTGGCCAGGGCTTTGCCCGGCACGCGCCCGCTCGCATCCCGCGGAGCGGGGAGCGTGTGCAATGATGTAGGCGGCGGGAGGAGCACAGCTGGTGGAAATTGCGGGGCTCCTGGTCTTTGGAGTCCCGCTCTGAACTCCCCTGTGGCGGCGAAAGACAGCAAACATCCAGACACTGCTGAATTTTCTTACCTGTTGAGCTATGTACAGTACTGCAAGTCTGCAACAGTAGTAGTCTCTACGTCTACTCCCGAATCAGCCAACCTCAGTTCCGACTCCTGCTACTTTCAACGGCGGCGTTTAAGTTCAACCACCACCAGTTACTCGGTGGTGAGCACACGAGAATGATGCGGCCGTGGCCGTGCGGGTATGCTGGGTATACCTTCTGCCCACGCCATTCTTATTGCAATGGATGGTCTGCAATAGTCTGAATCGTCACACTTGTAGGAGTGTAATGGTTAGTAGTTGTGTTGGTACTGTTATTGGGAGCGTTGGCAGGGGCATTGGGTAGTGCGGGCTGCAGTGGCTTCTTGAGTAGGGCCCTGGCACTTACCTGTTTTTACAAATTAAGCACTAGATTAATCATCTCACCGACCAATGTCTATTTTAAACCTAGACAATAACATTTTGGGGAAGATATTATTCAAGAGAATACAAAACATTTTGCCACAAATTGTACACGCTGATCAGAATGGGTTCGTACCAAAATGAAATGGTGATGCAAGTGATCGTTGGTTATACCGTGTGTTGGCTTGAGCACTGTCTGACCTGCCGCAAGTGGCTGTAATTTCCATAGTTATGGTAAAAGTATTCACTATGTCCAGCTGGAATAATGTATTGCATGTCATGAGAGAACTTGGATTCTGTGAGGAAATTCTCTCCTGGATTCAGCGTGTGTACAAATACTACTTTTTTAGAATTAAATCAGGGAAGTTAGCATCAGAGCAGGTGTTTTCACAAAGAGGTATGAGGCGAAGTTGCCCCATCTCACCATTATTGTTTCCTTGACAATGGAACCTTTTGCAAACTATATGCGTAAAATAGGGGCCCATCACGGGTGCTGTTGCAGGACCAAAAACATTTCATCTCACTATTTGCAGACGATATCTTATCATATTTGCATGCTGCTCACCTAGACCTTGCAATGGTCCTGTGGCTTTTAGAAGTATTTAGAAGGATGTCCGGGCACAAGCTGAATGGACATAAATCATATAGCTTCCTCTTAACAGACCTGAGTACCCGAAATCTGTCTTCCAGCGCAAGACCTTGAATTAGCAACACACACCTTGGGTGGGAACTTATTTAGAGGGTCTGAAAATGCCAACAAAGGTAATTTGAACAAAGACTTAGCTTCCACAAGAGCATCAGTCATCTTTTGCAAGAAACTCCCAGTATCCTCATTGGGTAGAGGAGTGTTATATCATGTATTTGAAATAATGTATTCTCTCCCTAATTGCCATGCTACCTGCTGCTCGGCCTCTGTGTGATGTCCTAGTATGTTTATGTATGCCTGAGGGATCCGTTGGAGAGAGCGGGCTGAGCAGCAGAAAGCTGGTCCCGGGGAGGCATTGATCTGGCAGTTACATGGCATCTGTAACATATAACAGAGACTATTAGCTCCTAATAAATGTCATCATAAAAGCAATGTGACCTGCCTGCAGAGGATCATCTTTGATTGTAAAAAGGAGCCCTAATAGCTGGTACCCTACATAATATCAAGTATTTCTTCACTATTCTTATCACCTTTACCGCTTGCTTGTTTTAGAGACTTCAGTACTGTTTTCTCATAACCCATCTTGGGAACTCGTAGGCATAGCGTTGCTCTTGCCAAACTATTTTTCCCTGTGGATGAAGGGAGACTAAGTGCTTGGGCCTTCGATACATATCACTTACTGGCTCACCTCCAATGGGTGGTCCCATGCTTGGCTACAGCCAGTAATACAAAAGTAGGGTATGTTAAGTTCATCCTAAAATAAAGTAACTGTGGCTGAGATTCTCCTGGGAATGGGGCAGACACAGACAGCCACTCCACATGTGCTGCCCACAGCCAAATATTGCTGTTGTAGATATTTGCAAATAACTAAACTACTGGTTGTGTATCCTCTGGACATTCCACCCTACTCCATTACATTGTTCGACCAGGTATCACTATGGTGGCTAACACAACGGCATGTTGCAAAACTGCTGTCACACCGATGGGGCAGCTGTAAGCTGTACAATTCTGTTCTTACTTATGGTATTTGAGCAACTGAGGCAGCCATGTTTCCTGCTGTCTGGTCAATTCCAATGCAGCACTATGAAGATTAGCTGTGTTCACTTTGGCTGATATCCGGGACGACCAGAGGCTGATGGAATGCTACAAATATTGTTAACATGGGCGGACATTCATCATATGATCCTAAACTATATAAATCCTCACTATAAGTCAATGCTATAGTCTCCGCTGTCTGAGAGAAAGATGGGAAAAGGGCTTGGGTGTAAACGTCTATGATACAGAGAATGTATATAAAATGTCTAGGAACCCTCAACTAAACTTTATACAATTGACTTACACCATAGTTTACTCGCCCTATTCAAACTGCATAACATGTTCCCAGATGTCACCAACAATTGTCCCAGGTGCAACAGGCCTAATGCCGCATTTTACCATATGAAATAGTCATTTCCTGTTATTGCCTCCTGTTGAGCCAAGGTGACGGGGCAGTGGACTCGCAGTTCAAACTTGTGCAATGCAAACACCTGCTTATTAGGTTTAATGTTGAGGCCTAAGTCAAGTAAGCCCTCATGCCATGTTATTGACCTAGCTAAGATTATGGCCAAAAGAGCTGTTGCAATGTGTTGGAAATGTCCTCATGCCCCTAATATAGCAAAGTAGTGTGTGGAGCGCCACAAGTGGACTCAAGCCGAGGGCACTGTGACCAGCCTATTACGACATTTATCTTGGAAGGAAGGGAAGCGGCGGCGGCAGATTGGGATAACCTATTGTTGAAAGATGACCTGAAATAAGACAATTTATTTATTTTATTTATGTAACATAACGTGTATTTGTAAAGCTTATGTTCACTCCAAAGTGTATCTTGCCACTGTATAAGAAATGTTTATTGTTACCCGTCTCAATGGTACTCATTTTATCAACCTCAGAAGAATGAAAGGCTAAGTGGACCCTCCAGGATCTGAAACTGTGACCATGAGGTCGAACACAGTCTCCTACAGTGGACACATTAGTCCACTAAGCCACCAGACCAGGCTGGGATACCCTACTGTGACCTATTGGCATTGATTAACACTATATAACTGTTTTTATCTGTGTTAACCATAACTAATTGACCGTTACAATCAGTCAGCTCTTTATCATTGACTCATACTCGATCTCTGCCCAAGCTATGGTGATACATTTCATTCCATGCTCATGCCTTTTAAATTAATTGTTAGGTTTGGGCTTTTGTTCTGTTTTGATGCTTTTTAATTTTCCTGTTTTTATCCCTGATACACATGCATATTATAGGCAGTGATTAGTACATGCAACATATGTGCACTTATATATGGCGAATGGGCAATTGACATGCACATACTTAGCAAGCATACATAGTTTTTTTTAACTAAAAGATCCCCTTCAAGAAGGTGGTAGTGTGTTCTATTCTATCTTAAATAACAGAGGGGAAAAACCCTAGTCAAATTGTAAATTCATAAGCACCGCGTCACCCGGTGTTCTAAAGAGCTGTACGGTCTGACTTCAATTTAAATGCATGAAATGCCTTCTGCGGGATCAAAGCTATCCCCTCCAATCCTTTTAGCTCTGCCTCTTTGGAATATTTAATATTCTAGAGGAAGTAGTTCATTGAAAAAGAATCGACTTTTGGCGTATAACCGTATTTCTGCTTGTCCTATTATGTGAAAACTATGATCTCCTTTCAAATTTCAAAGCCCAGTGGGTAGTTTGACTGTTGAGTCTGGCAGTAGGTATGATTGGGATCTGTTTGCTGGTGATCTCAGCATAGCTTTGCTTGCAGGATGACCGTTTTAAGGTGTCCTTTGTGCTGATGTTCTGCATATATTGTGGTTGATAATGAAGTGAAATGTTTAGTTTGTGACCAGTGGTAGCCGGTATGGGTCGTGGGGCGGAGTTGTGGGAGCGTGCACATATTAACTTACCTTCCCACTGGGTCCCGCATCTCTGCTGCTACCCTCTTCGAGAAAAAGGAAACTCAGCCAGGCCCCACTGACCAATCACAACGCTGCAATCCAGCTTTGTGGTTGGTTTTGAGCGTCCTGGTTCAACGCTCAACCAGGGAATAGGGGCCTGGGCATGTTCTCCATGCAGGCTGTAATGCAGCCTGCATTGATAACGGGGAACGTGCACATGCCTGGATTGGGCAGCCCAGAAGGCCCACCAAACAGTCATTGCGCACTTAGGAGTGAGCAAACCACTCCTCCCCTGCCCTGCTCTGAGAGCAGAGCAGCCCCGCCCACCCACCTTCCTACAAAGCAGCACAAAGATAAAATGATAATAACTTAAAGTTATCATTTTATGTTCCTACTTCTCGTCTCCACTGCTTGAAAGCAGTGGGGTGACGCTTCCCCGCCATAGCAGAGGAACCACTACTGTTTGTGACCTGTTTTTAAGGGTTTATGTGACGCCTATGTCCCAGGCTTGTGCTGTTAAATCCTGGTCTATACGTAGATTTTGGCTAGAATTTGTAACTGTATGGTGGTCATTGGCTGCCTCTGTGCCAAATCCTTTAGTAGACTTTTAGATGGTGGAAGGAGGCACATGCTGATTAGGCCCTTGCACATTGAAATCTTCTCAAAGTGTTGAATCTTAGACCCCTTAGGGCAACTGATTAATTTCATAACTCTGAAGGAGTTGAAAGGGTTATCTCACGACTCTAGACAGCTGAGACCAGATTTATCAAGGGCTTGTGTTGCCCTTAAGTGAGATTTACTATGTGTGGCTCTATGCAGCACAGTAAATCTGGAGTAACACAAGGCAGTGCAGGTAGTTGCCTTGCATTGCTCTGTCCTATGAAGGTGTTCCATAGATGAAGTGTGGGTGTTCTCACGAAGTCAGATCTGTTGGAACTTGAGATAAGTACATTCAAACTAACTAGAAAATTAAGACTACAACATTTTTTCACCAACATTTCACCCCCTCAAGGTGAAAAGGAACCAGACCCACTGATGGGCTTTAAAACGTCCAGTTCTTTCCAAGCGCCAGTAAGCCACAAAAGCATAGACCTTTTTGAACAGTTGGTTAAAAAAGACATACAATCCATCAATTTCAAAAAAAGTCCACACAAAAATATGACGCAATATGACCGAGATAGATTGCAACAAATAGCCAACAACAAAGACATAGTTTGCATCAAAGCGGATAAGAGTGGCGCCCTTGTTGTCATGAATTCCAATATGTATCGACAAAAACTCAGAGAACATTTATCTGATGAACACACCTACGTGCGAGTACCAGAGAACACAATATGGTACCATCTTGAAAGAAATAGTGGATAAGGCATTAACTCTTGGGACAAAAAATCAGAGAACTAGGAATTTCTTAATCAAGACCAATCCAAGAAGCCCGACCATATATGCAGCTCCAAAGATACACAAAAACCTGATGGACCCACCAATACGACCGATAGTATCTACCTGTGGCAGCATTCACCAACCGACAGGCCAATTCTTGGACCGCCATCTCCAATCAATGGTACAATCACTTACTAGTTCAAGTTCAAGTTCAGGTATTTATAAAGCGCACTACTCACCCAGAGGGTCTCAAGGCGCTGGAGGGAGGGGTTTATTTTTTATCGAATAGCCATGTTTTCAGTTCTTTTCTGAAGGAGATGTGATTCTGAGTAAGGCGGAGGTGGGTGGGGAGTGAGTTCCAGGTCTTGGCAGCCAGGAAGGAGAAGGATCTGCCACCCATGGTGGTTTTTCGGATGCGCGGGACTGCGGCGAGGGCTTGATTGGATGATCTTAGTTGGCGGGTGGGATAGTAGAAGGACAGTCGGGTGTTGAGGCATTCGGGTCCTAGATTATAAAGGGCCTTGTGTGCGTGGGTAAGAAGGCGGAAAGTAATTCTTTTGTTGACGGGAAGCCAGTGGAGGTTTTTTAAGTGACCGGTGATGTGCTCTTGGCGCGGGATGTCTAGTATGAGTCTCGCTGATGCGTTTTGGATGCGCTGGAGTTTTTTCTGCAATTTTGTAGTAATTCCGGCGTAGAGTGTGTTGCCATAGTCCAGTCGACTCGTGACCAGTGCATGGGTGACAGTCTTTCTTGTTTCGAGGGGGGTCCAGCGGAAGATCTTTTTGAGAATGCGAAGGACGTTGAAGCAGGAGGACGATACGGCGTTGACTTGTCTGGACATTGAGAGGGAGGAGTCTAGAATGAAGCCAAGGTTACGTGCATGGTCTGTGGGTGTGGGCGCAGATCCCAAAGCGGAAGGCCACCAGGAGTCGTTCCAAGCTGAGGGGGAGGATCCTAGGATGAGCACCTCCGTCTTGTCTGAGTTGAGTTTTAAGCGGCTCTGTTTCATCCATTCGGCTACTTCTTTCATACCTTCGTGAAGGTTGTTTTTGGCGGCGTTGGGGTCTTTGGTGAGGGAAAGGATTAGCTGGGTGTCGTCGGCGTAGGAGATGATGTTGAGGTTGTGTTGACGTGCGATGGAGGCGAGGGGACTCATGTAGACGTTGAAGAGGGTGGGACTGAGTGAGGAGCCTTGAGGTACGCCGCAGATGACTTCGGTGGGTTCTGAGTAGAATGGGGGGAGTCGGACTCTCTGTGTTCTCCCGGCTAGGAATGAGATGATCCAGTCCAAGGCTTTTCCTTGTATGCCGATGTTGTCGAGGCGTTGTATGAGGGTGTTGTGACAGACAGTGTCGAAGGCGGCGGAGAGGTCGAGTAGAATGAGGGCCACTGTTTCACCGTTGTCCAGGAGTGCTCGGATGTCGTCGGTCGCCGCAATGAGGGCGGTTTCGGTGCTGTGTTTGGCTCGAAAGCCGTTCTGTGAGGGATCCAGGGAGTTGTTGGATTCAAGGAAGGCTGCTAGTTGGCTATTGACGGCTTTCTCGATGACTTTGGCCGGGAAAGGGAGTAGGGAAATGGGTCGATAGTTTTTCAGATCTGAGGGGTCTGCTGTTGGTTTTTTCAGAAGGGCGCTGAGTTCGGCGTGTTTCCATATTTCTGGAAAGGTGGCGGAGTCGAAGGAGCAGTTGATGACATCGCGGAGTTGGGGAGCGATGATGGAGTCAGCTTTGTTGAAGATGAAGTGGGGGCAGGGGTCAGAAGGTGAGCCAGAGTGGATTGAGTTCATGAGGCGAATGGTGTCTTCAATGGTGATTGAGTTCCAGGAGTTGAGGTAGTTAGTTGGAGGGGTGGGATCTGAAGTGGGTGGGGTGAGTTGGTCATTGGGAGTATTCTTGAAGCTGTTGTGGATGTCGGCAATTTTGTTGTAGAAGAAGGAGGATAGCGCATCGCAGAGGTCTTGGGAGTTAGTGATGTTGTTGGATGCTGCGGGAGGGTTGGTGAATTCTTTGACGATATTGAAGAGTTCCTTGCTGTTATGAGAATTGTTGTCGAGACGGTTCCTAAGTGCTGATTTCTTGGCGGATCGGATCAGTTGGTGGTGTTTGCGGGTGGCTGTCTTGAGGGAGTCCATGTTGTCTGAAGTTGGTTCTTTTCTCCAATTCTTCTCCAGGGTGCGGCATGTCTTCTTGGATTTTTTAAGGTCATCATTGAACCAGGGAGCTTTTTTGCTGGATGATTTCGACTGGTGTTTTTTCAGGGGTGCTAGTTCGTCCGCACTGTGGGTAATCCATTGCCTGAGGTTGGTGGCCGCTAGGTCTGGGTCCGTTGCCAGGGTGGGAGTGTTTTGGCTGAGTGATGTGAGGAGTTGTTCGGTGGAGATTTTGTTCCATTTTCTTCGGGGAATGGGTTGTAGACGGTTGTGGGTCAGGGTTGTTTTGTAGCTGAAGTGAACACAGCTATGATCCGTCCAGTGGAGGGCTGTAGTATGATCGAAGGAGATGTGCTTGCTGGAGGTGAAGATAGGGTCGAGCGTGTGTCCGGCTATGTGAGTGGGGGTGTCAACAAGTTGTTTGAGTCCGAGATTGGACAGGTTGTCCAGAAGGGTGGTGGTGTTGTTGTCGTGAATGTTGTCAAGGTGGTAGTTGAGGTCTCCTAGAAGAATGTAGTTCTCGGAGGCGAGGGCGTGCGGGCTGACGAAGTCAGTGATGTCGTCACTGAATTGAGATCGGGTGCCTGGGGGCCTGTAAATGAGTGTTCCTCTAAGTGTGGTCCTGGGGTCGGTGTGGATCTGAAAGTGGAGGTGTTCGGCGGTTGCAAGATTGACGTCAGAGCTGGTTGTAATTTTGATGGTGTTTCTATGGACGATGGCGATGCCTCCTCCAGTTTTTTTATTGGTGCGGTCTTTTCGAATGATCTTGTAAGTGTCCGGTATGGCTATGGCGATGTCGGGGGCAGAAGATGCATTCATCCATGTTTCAGTAAGGAAGGCGATGTCAGGTGACGCAGTGTCGATTAGGTCCCAGAGTTCGGTTGCATGTCTGTGGACCGAGCGGGTGTTCAGTAGGATGCATTTCAAGTCGTTGGGTTCGGAGCTGTGTGTGGAGGAAGTGTGTTTGGTGAGGGTCCTGACGCAGTTGAACTTACAGGAGAGGCAGGAGAATGGGCCGTGGGTACGTCCTGGGGTAGCTTCGCAGCAAAGTGGGGTGCGTCCGGCGTTGAGGGCGAGGAGAGTAGCGGCATCATAAGTGACTCTGGGGGGTTGGGAGCGGCAAAGAGCAGGGGGACAGGCGCTGGGCGCGGTCCAGGCACGGACGGGCGTAGACAGGCTTACCTTTGGCGCACCTTCGGCGCGGCCGTAGCGCGTGGACGCTGCGCGTGGGACCATCTGACATAAATGGATAGTGGAAGGGGCGGAGCGTGGGAGGGTCAGCTGGGAGGCGGGATCGTGGAGGCGGGCCAGGGGATATCACAACACCAAAATGGAGGGCAGAAATGAAACTGAAAACAGGCAAGCAGTCAAAGGCTCCCAGGCACAACAAAACACCTCCACCCAGAGCGCTATTCACAAGATAAGCAGCCTCCAAAGCGCAACACAGCAATGATGTTCGAGCGGTAAATACAAAGCGCTAAGCAAATGACTGACAAATAAGTATCCAAAGCGCTGCACAATCAAGAGCTACAAAGCGCGATTATTCTGTTTGGCGCTACAATACCAGGCGCAGTCTGGAGGTCGCGGGTGCAAGGGGCTTCAGCTGCGGTGTAAGTGCTGCAAATGAATTGAGCAAGGGAGCGTGGGGGAGCGACCGTTCAGGATGGAATCCAGGCGGTCACAGCTAGGCTCGGGCTGAGTAGGGTCTATTCTTCGTGTGTGGGAGGGTCAGCTGGGAGGCGGGATCGTGGAGGCGGGCCAGGGGATATCACAACACCAAAATGGAGGGCAGAAATGAAACTGAAAACAGACAAGCAGTCAAAGGCTCCCAGGCACAACAAAACACCTCCACCCAGAGCGCTATTCACAAGACAAGCAGCCTCCAAAGCGCAACACAGCAATGATGTTCGAGCGGTAAATACAAAGCGCTAAGCAAATGACTGACAAATAAGTATCCAAAGCGCTGCACAATCAAGAGCTACAAAGCGCAATTATTCTGTTTGGCGCTACAATACCAGGCGCAGTCTGGAGGTCGCGGGTGCAAGGGGCTTCAGCTGCGGTGTAAGCGCTGCAAATGAATTGAGCAAGGGAGCGTGGGGGAGCGACCGTTCAGGATGGAATCCAGGCGGTCACAGCTAAGCTCGGGCTGAGGAGGGTCTATTCTTCGTGTGTGGGAGGGTCAGCTGGGAGGCGGGATCGTGGAGGCAGGCCAGGGGATATCACAACACCAAAATGGAGGGCAGAAATGAAACTGAAAACAGGCAAGCAGTCAAAGTCTCCCAGGCACAACAAAACACCTCCACCCAGAGCGCTATTCACAAGACAAGCAGCCTCCAAAGCGCAACACAGCAATGATGTTCGAGCGGTAAATACAAAGCGCTAAGCAAATGACTGACAAATAAGTATCCAAAGCGCTGCACAATCAAGAGCTACAAAGCGCGATTATTCTGTTTGGCGCTACAATACCAGGCGCAGTCTGGAGGTCGCGGGTGCAAGGGGCTTCAGCTGCGGTGTAAGTGCTGCAAATGAATTGAGCAAGGGAGCGTGGGGGAGCGACCGTTCAGGATGGAATCCAGGCGGTCACAGCTAGGCTCGGGCTGAGGAGGGTCTATTCTTCGTGTGTGGGAGGGTCAGCTGGGAGGCGGGATCGTGGAGGCGGGCCAGGGGATATCACAACACCAAAATGGAGGGCAGAAATGAAACTGAAAACAGGCAAGCAGTCAAAGGCTCCCAGGCACAACAAAACACCTCCACCCAGAGCGCTATTCACAAGACAAGCAGCCTCCAAAGCGCAACACAGCAATGATGTTCGAGCGGTAAATACAAAGCGCTAAGCAAATGACTGACAAATAAGTATCCAAAGCGCTGCACAATCAAGAGCTACAAAGCGCGATTATTCTGTTTGGCGCTACAATACCAGGCGCAGTCTGGAGGTCGCGGGTGCAAGGGGCTTCAGCTGCGATGTAAGTGCTGCTAATGAATTGAGCAAGGGAGCGTGGGGGAGCGACCGTTCAGGATGGAATCCAGGCGTTACTAGCTACATCCGAGACACCCCTGATTTTTAATGCAGACTGCAGGAAATCAAAATAGAACCCAATGAAAAACTATGGTTATGTACAGCAGATGTATCTTCGTTATACACCTCAATTCCACACAAGGAAGGCATAGAAGCCATTAAACAGGCCATCCTGAAATTGGAAGTGGAAGAATTAATGAAAGTGTTTCTGATGGAATTAACTATGTTCACGTTGTACCATAGGTATTTCAGACATGAGAACGACTGGTTTCTGCAACTCGTGGGCACCAGTATGGGAAACAGAGCAGCTCCAATATACGCCAACACCTTCATGGGTGAGTTTGAACAGACCCACATTTGGACTAACCCAACATGGAAAAATCACCTGAAAATGTATGTGCGGTACATTGATGATCTGTTCTTCCTTTGGATGAACACGAAAGAAAATTTGGAACAAGCTCTTTTGAATTTAAATTCAGTCAACCAACAAATTCAATTTACCTGGACAATAGACTCTCAAACTATTACATTTTTGGATACCCTCATCACTGTAAAGGACAATCAAATCACTAGTGACATCTTTCGAAAACCCACAGACCGTAATAACCTCCTGCACTATACCAGTTTTCACCAATCATCCTTAAAAAGACATCTGCCCAAATCACAGTTACTTCAAGTGAAACGTATCACATATGACCCTGATGTAGCAAAAACAAGAACGGAGGAAATGCTGAATCGATTCAGAGAAAGAGGTTACCCACAACAAATATTACATACAGCGAAAAATCAGGTACAAGACATAGAACGGATGGATTTGTTAAAACAATCTAAAACCAAAACTACAGAGGACCGGATGGTCATCGTGTAAAAATACTCTAGTGTGAGCTCTTTGTACAAAAACATCATTTTAAAACATTGGCCAATGTTACAAGTGGAACCGGATTTCCAAGACATATTCAAATCCACACCCTTGTTTGCATACACGAGAGGAAAGAATTTAGGAGAAATTTTAAAACATTCCAAACCCAATCAAGTGATTTCACGAGGGACAAACCCTTGTAACAATTGTAATAATTGTCACAATATCATTCCAGGAACGAAAGTCACCCATCCTATGAAAGGATATGACATACCATTAAGGGTCACGGCCACTTGTGACACCAATAACCTAATATACTTACTCAAATGCCCTTGTGGTATGGTTTATATTGGGAAGACTGAACGCAAACTCAAGACCCGCCTCAATGAGCACAAATCCAATATCAGGACTAAAAATTCTAAATCATCCGTAGCAAGCCACTTCATGGAAAAGAACCATAACATTTCTCAACTTAAGTTTATGGCATTGGAAACAATTGAGAAAATAGAAAGAAGAGACAATAACAGAACATTGTTACAGCGTGAAAACTATTGGATCTACAGATTGAATTCGATCAAACTGAATGGACTCAATGAAAGAATTGAGTTTGCATGTTACTTATGAGTCAACTCACTTACAGTGGGAACTCTGTTCTGATTTTCCTTTAGGCCGACTATTATGAAAATCACTTGTAGCAATTTTTATTTAATCACCTTCTTTTCAATAGGATTATTCTTTATTCGTTTTATTTATCATTGATATTAATTGTTTGCATCTTCACTATACCCTTGTGGTATTAAACATAGCGTTTGTTTATTTACGTTAGTCCCATTTCCATCACCATGTTTACTAACCCACGTGACCATATCACTTCCTGGTTCCCCGCTTAAAATAATCAGGGTTTTTCCCGGTAGTTTAGATTTCCGCGAGCAGGAGACTCTATGCCACCATGTTATCGAGCACTGAATAAACGAGTAAGCAAACCTAGGTGACCGTTCGACACTCTTGGTTATACGAGCCGTTCGCAACCTGTTTAGTCACCTTAGCGCGTTCTTGCGTATGCTTCACCTTTGTATCGTTCACCTATGCTGAATTGGGTCTTTCACTTACTGTTTCTTTTAACCGCATGCTATAGTTCATTCTTTATTTAACCTGGTGATTACACGCCGCATATCCTGTTTGACCATGCGACTCTACATTTTATTTTAAACCACATTAACCATACATCGTTTTCAAATCACTTTAACTGCATCCTGCCACAATGATGATAATCAACCGTGTCATTCATATTTAATTTAGCTCAGTTTGTTAGCCTTACCCTTTTTTAATGCAATTATTTTTACATGCATATGTGTGATATCATATTGAGAACATTATATGTTGTTTTTGTTTAGATGCTCCCCGACGAAGGGCAATGCCCGAAATTCATTGGAGGGGAGACAATCATATATGAAATGAAATGGAATATGTGTTTGTAATTGGAAACTTTATCAACTTTTGAAAACGATATGCTTTATTCAAACAAAAGGAGAAAATAAATGCTTTAAAACTATTTATATCGTTTCTTGAACAACAGAGGAGGATTTCACCTAATATACTGGAGTGCCCTAAGGCAGTTCTCAACTGATCACACTTTCAGGACATGTTCTCACGCATCCACACATGTATTTTTGTGCATTTACAGATTTATTAATACTAGCAAACCTGGGAATGCATCAAAATTGTACTCCTTCCCAGGAGGGGTGTAGCAAGGAGAAATATGTTTATTTCTCCTCATTGTTTCCACTTTCTTTGGGTGCTGCAGTCTGTGGCACACATGGAAAGAGGAAAAAGCCTCAGAGTATTGCTTTTGTGCAGAAAGGGTGTCCCTTCCTGCACAAAAACAATCCTTATTGTAATGCAGGCACTCTTGCATCATTGTGCAAGTGTGCCTATGTTGTCACTCGGCAGCCACAAATGCGCCAGCGCAGAGGGCCAGAAGGAATGCGCCATATCTTTGTAGATATGGCAAATTCCTGCCCTCTCCATTTGATGAAGCACACCAAGTTGTCTTGCTGCTTGGCACTTTGCCAAATACTCCTTGTGTACACATTTTGTATAATGTACCTTTGCCTCACCCACTGTAGTCTTAGTCTTGTCCACTTACCATGTTTATTCAGCCCTGCAACTTTCACTCAGGTCTGAATATGACCTTTTGAGATACCTCTGAGCCCTCTTGCATGAACACCACTCAGATGTTTTTTTGTCTGTATCAAAAATTTGTGTTCATGTTGTTTACACTCCAGAAAGGGTGTTTACACTCTCAGGCTCTCTGTCATAATCATGCTCCTCCTATTCGCTAGGAACCTGCTGCACTGGCAAAGAAGTAAACTCTTAGATAGGCACCATTTGTGTGCTGAATTTCATCATTTCACTATGTACTTTTGGAAGTTGTACCTATTTGACAATACATGTCAGCTTTTAGAGTGGCTGCATACATTTGAGACACTGCTATATTAACACAGGAGCGACTGCTTAAACAGTCAAAGTTTAAACAATTGGTAAATGTAAAGCATATACTGGGGTGTTATGGCATGATGAGGAGTTTCCAAAATCCGGTTGACTGGAGACTATAGAAAACCAGTGTTCTTTTCATCTCTCGATCCCACATGCTGTAGTCCTCTGACATTCGGGCCACAGCTACTGAGGTGGGAAGTCCTGGTCATTTTAATATCAACATCAACTTTGGAGATGTAATAGGGTGGTCTCATGCCTTAGGAGGAAAGGCATAGATAGACATAGATCTCAAGAACACTCGACAAATGAGGTTTCTTCCGCTCAAGTTTGCTTACAGTGTGCTACAATAAAGGAGGAATGGTTGTGTTATTGGTGCACCGGTTAGTGCTAATGGTGGCAAGACCAACATAGGGTTCCACAAACAAAGAAGTACACATTTGTATGGGTATGTGATGGGGTTTTTGATTGCGAGAACATGATAGAATTCTCATTGCAACTGCACGCGGGTCTGGTGGAGAGAGTCAGCATGTGGACGAAGGCTTGCATGCAGGTCTCTGGCAGGGGTGCTGTCAAAGAGAGTTTTGGCAGAGCTGTTCAGAGTGGGTCTATGTAGATTTTAGACTAGGAAGTGTACAGAGTAGAGAATGAGTGGAATGATTGCGGATAAGAATTCAGCTCAACATGAATTGGATTTCAAGGACAGTCTGTGGCCTCTGAGATTAAAACCTGCACGACAGCCTGATATGTGGTTGTTTCATGTTGCCCATTCTCTTGTGACCTTATTAGTTTTGTGGATGGTTGGAGTTTGCGACATATTCTGCAACATGTAGAAATGGCCTTTATGCTGGTGTGTGCAGTCACTGGTCAAAACCTACTGCATTTTGGTGGAGGGCAGAGAGGTTTCATCCTTGACTAGGATTTGCTTGGGAATTCCTAGGGTCTTTGAGCAGTACCGAGAGCCATAATTTTGGTGAAAGGGTTGTGCTGATCAGGGTGAGAAGGCACTCAAAAAGCTTCAGGATGGCTTTAGGAGTTGTCTTGAGTGAAGAAAGGCTCTTCAAGTGATGTCCCTTGGTCTCCTTTGCCTTTGTGGTTTACTTTGAGCATTGCCTAGGTGACCATTAAAGGGATACCATCTGAGGATAAATCTGAAGTGGTGTACTCCTTTAGGGTGAACTTTTTAGATGGCCGCCAGGTAGGATCTCAGCCCGGGAGCTCCCAGGGTCAGAGATCACCAAATCAGTGAAAATCCCCCTGTCTACCCATCCATCTGTCTCTTATCTTCGCACATCCAACTCCCTAAAACATCGGACTTGGTTATACAACGTGGCCTACCTCCAGGGACGAACATCAGGAACCCGATGTGCCATTCACCTTGCCCGCCTCGCCGCCACTCGCCAGGATCAAGCCCTCCGAGCCGGACATGTGGCAACTCTGACTCCTACTGTCACACCGATTTGAGGCTGTTCCACCGTCAGACACGCAGCTCCATCACTGGACAAATTTCCTCCGTTCTGGGTGACTCGTCGCCTTTCCCTCGTCGGCGCTGATGCTGAGCTAGGTGGTCGTATCTGTGCCCCCCACCAACCGCTGACAGCATGGTGCATAGCTGCATAGCTGCGCTGCTCCCACAGACATGGCAGACAACATCGACCTTACCCGCCACAAAGAAGACCCAGGATAAGAGCAGCTGTTTCACGAACCCGGAATACCATGGGCAACCAACGAACATGGTATCGGGCTGATTGATGAGCTTGTTACACTGTTTTGTTTTCCTTTCCGTCTCCTATGCATTGAACTCAGAGTGCACTCTACTCTATAAGGGACAAAATGGACGATGTCCCGAGACTCCTGGCACGATACGGTTCATGATGAAGCTGGGACCCACAAGTAAGTCGATCTGCTTGCCTCCTCGAACCCATGCGCACTGGGCTGCTCCTAAAATTCCGTCTGGACATGTGTACAATTGTAAACAGTGTCACTGGGTGATGGTCTCATGTAAATCATCACTGTAAAACCTGGAGGCAAAACGCCCATTATTGAGGCTTAGGAGCCTGGGAGGACTGGGAAGTGCAGTGGGGGCGCCCAGACAAGATCTGCCTGACTTAATCATGGCGCCCGCTGGTTACAATGCCTAAACGCGATTTTGGCCCACTGGGCCTGCCGGGGCCTCACTGCGGGTGCTTGAACCAGTCGGGAGACCTGACTTTGTTACGACCACCACACTTGAGTGCAACACCACCTGAACACCTGGCTGAACGATGGCAAGAATTTCCTGCTCTGTAAACATGTAATATATAATTGTCCAACCCTAATCGCTGTTAAAATGTAATCCTGTGTGAATTTGCATTTTGTTTATTTATAACGCTAACCACCAGTATATGTAGTTGAACTTTGTACTTCTACCATTCCTATGTGATCTTAGAGTTTATCTGCTTGTATCTTTTGCAATTTTTTCCTTTTCTATCTCTTATGTAACTCATGTAATCCAAAGTCTTATGTAACGCAACTTCTTTTGTAATGCGCTCTGACACCTTCGGGTAATGTTCCCGCTATATAAAATCGCATTAAATAAAATAAATAAATTAATAAAATAAATAAGTAGCATCCTGCTGACAGCCATTTTGTCAAGTTTATTATAATGTGGCACTTGTACCGGTTTGAAATGAATCACATTTTTATCTGTGGCACAAAACACTGGTTTGCATGCTGGGCGAATACTGTAGTCCTAGATTTTTAATTTTCTTGCATAATCTTTTTCTGTCATTATTGTAATGCGTTTAATTAAGCATTTTAAGGTTTTTCTTTGCGAGTCATTCTTCGCACAATGGAAGCCAGCTATCTGTGAGCAAAAGGGCACAGTAGGTTTGGGGTTATCTTGTACGCTTTACAATTGATTACAAGTGAACCGCGCCATTTCGTCATGTTGTCAAAATTAGATCTCGTCAGCAGAAGGGCATCTCAGAGGTCACAGTTTCAGTATTTCCAGAAGGGAAGGGTGGGACCGCGTTATTCTCGTGCACGCCACTTCCTCCCCTTGAATTATTCATGGGCTGAGCTATTAAAAATAGCCCTATGTTAGATTTAGGGCTGACCACGTGTCCCACATTTACTGCCAGGGTAAAGGTCATAGGCATTTCACTTTTGGCGCAAGGCTGAGGAAAAAGTTCTTCCAATTATTCTTAACTTGGCTGCAAAAGCGGCTGGAGAGGGGCATTCTAGGAAGGCAGAAGCATGATTCAGTTCCAATCAACCAGAACAAAGCTTTCATCCTTCAGACCTTTAGTGCATGGCAGGAGAACAAGCATCAAAGTTCAGCAAAAGTTAATCCTGAGAATAGAATTCCTTCCATAGATTTATGTTTTGTTATCTGTAGACATAGGTCTATTCAGTAGTCTTGTTTTAGAGTATTTCTGTTTTTTCAGATTATAATTGTCTTCCCGCTGATACAATTTTTCTTTAAAGCTTCATGGAGTCTTTAAATTTAGCTACATGAATACTATAATGGGTTATGTTGTAAACTTCATAATACCTCACATAGATTAATAGTGTGTGGCGTTTTGGTGCCTCTGATCACAACGTTACTTAGAGAACTGCAAATTAGTTTGATAAATCTGTAAAAAAAATCAAATCAAAATGGCCTCTTTGCAAGCAGCTTGTTCAGTATGTGTTTGGGAAGGCAGAGAGCAGTTGCCATTATATTAAAGAGTACAAGCATTGACAAAGCTGAATGGTCTGTAATTTCTAATAAAGTGGCTCTTCCTTGCTTGGTACCAGGGACGGCCTTAGGCATGTGCAAGTTGTGCACCTGCACAGGGCCACCAAACCCCAGAGGCCGCCCCTCCAATATACATCCTTAATATTATAATCCTCTGAGGATGGATATTTGCGTGGTGGCCCCTGGCAGAGATTTGGCGGCCTCCGGCTCTGTTCCACTTCCAAACATCCTGACCCCCCCCTCCCTTCACTGGCCTCCGCGCCTGCGTTCTTCGGGGAAGGGGAGGGGGGGCCCTACCTACGCTCCCTGCCCAGGGCCGCCATGAGACTAGAGCCGCCCCTGTTGGTACGTTTGAGTACATGTGTCTGTGGTTGTGTGTATAGGTGAGTGGGTGTAGATGACAGTGAGCCAAATGGTGTTACAGTCAGTCCTTGCAGTGCTACATGGAAATTCACAGAATTTGTTAGAATAACACAAGATGAGGGACACTTGGCCCGTCTCTGGGTGGGTGGATGCATAAGTGCAGTAAAGGAAGAATGAGTGAATGGATGAGTTAGCAAATTGATGGCTGGATGGATCTGCAAATGCAGAGTGGACTGATAAATAGGTGGGTAACTTCTAATCATGAAAATAATCAAACCAACCAATGCCCTTTCCTCCGGTTGCTGCTGTTGACACAAACTCGGAGGGTGTCCACTCAACTTCCTCACTGCTTTCTAGAAGTAGAGCTGTTTGGAAAAGACTACTTAATATACATTGTTTGTATGGTAAGGTATGGTTATTTGCATAGCTCTTACTACCCCTGACGAGGCACTGAAGCACTTTGTTGGATAGCTCACTACTCTGTGTAGAACCCAGCATTAGTGATTTAGTTAAGTGTATAGAAAAGGTGTATAGTAATGATTTGGGTGAAGTCACGTGCAATAGATTTGGGGCCTGGTGTAGAGTTTGGCGGATGGCTACACTGTCACAAACGTGACCGGTATCCCAACCACCTTAGTATTAGGGCATAATTTCCCAACACACTTGTAATAAGGTGGACGGGAAATCTGTCATGTTTGTGATGGAGTACCACTCTGACAAACTCTAAATCTGGTCTTAGTCTACACATGAAGATTTATAGAGTTTGAGCAGATTCATACAATTGGAGCAGATTACATATGTGAAATGTTAATATGGTTTAAACATGGGTTAGTAGGCAGTTATTAGTTTAAGTATTTAATTAATTTGAGTAGTTGGCTGGAGCAATATGAATGAACTTATTTTGTAAGGTTACTGGGTTAGTTTCTAATTCTTAGTATATGCGTATGCCAAGAAGTATTTACCTCTAACACGTAGTTTCGCAATACGCCACGTTACAACGTATGAGATACATCACATCCCGTTACATTGCATACCATTACAACGTAAGAAGTTACAACAACTTGCTTTAGGGGATGCACTGGATTTTGGAGTAGCATAATTTACTATTCCAACTTCAGTCTTTGCAACAGTAGGGAAGGTGTTGGATTTTAAATACAACACCTTCTACCCCCTACAGCAAGTCATTCTAACGGATTGCGTTGTAATGATTTGTGATGTAATAACGCGGTCATTGTAACAACCGCATTGTAATGGCATGCGATGTATTGCATGCAATGTAAATGATGTTTTCCGTAGTTTTGTGAACATTTGCTATTTATGAGGTCATACTTTGACATTTGCTTAAGGTGGGGATTTTTTGTTAGTATTTGGCTCTGGGTTGTCCTGACGGTATCCTACCCCGCTACACATTTGACGTTTGACCTGACACGCTACGAACAATGCAACACTGCAAATCCTTAGAACAAATCGGACATACCTGGGCAATTTACTCTTCTACTGACCTAGGATTTCGACCTTACGGTTGTACAGACGGTCCCTTAACCGTCAGACCATCCTAATTGACACTTCTTGATCTGTAACAGACGCGTTACTGATCTCAGGATCACTGCTCCTCTTCGCCTTGGTAAGATTTTGGCAAGAATTACTTATTGCCCTGAAGAAGCCCGCTTCTGGGCAAAATGTATTGGCTGATTATATGATGCAAAAACAAGCACATTAGAAATAAAGGAACAGAAAGACTGCAAAGAATACGTCTGAGTATTGCTTCTTCAAACTGTACACTAAGATTGTGTTTACCTATCAATTGTTTGTGTTGCTTCTCATCTCCCATTTTTGCTTGTCCTGGGAAATATGTTTAAAAATTTGCCTCCAGATTTTTCCAGGGTAACAGAGATACAGTGGTCTCTAGACCGAAGTTCAAGTACGAAATTCCATGTCTTCACTGTTCTCCTGAATTCCACATTATTTACAATGACTCATGTCCTTTCTGGTAGTAAGTTTCATATTTTACCAGTTTGAATGGACAAGGGGATTTTCTTGGAAGACCTGTTTGTGACTTTGTTTCAAATTTCTAGACGATATTGGTCTAGGGAATATGCTGGATTCAATTAGGAGAACTCTACGTATTCCCTGCCCTTCTGTATTCCAAGTGATTCTCAATGGCTCTTATGTTTGCCAGGAGCGTGGTCCATATTTTAGCGGAGTTTAGCTGCTTTGACAGAAGAGTACATATCTCTAGTGGTTTTCTTTATGGTTATTTTTGGTACTAGCCCAGAACACATAGAGTTCTTTTTTTCTGGATGTATCCCTTGATGTTCGTTTGTTAAAAGACTAGCCCTTGACTGGCCTAATGAGTTCATAGCCATGTGAGTAATACAGATAATTTTGAAGGTGAATGTTCTTGCATCAGGGAGCAGGGGGATGTGATCTTGTAGATTTGTATATAGACATTGTCCTGCTGCTATGTTAAGTATTCTTTGTTGGCATCTCATGACCGAAGCTGGTACTCCTTGGTGTAACTATGTCATGATAGGAAAGAGAAATGATTGTTCTGATCTTTTGTGGGAATCCTAGGTGTGGAAAGATGTATCTTGATATGCAGATTTTGTTACTTGGTGGTCATGAGGTTTCATGTGGTTGCTCCAAGTCCATTATTATTCCTAAGTTCCTTACTTTTTTGCTATTGTAGGCAGTTTACTCTTTATGTGAGTTTGCCTGTGGGTTCTGGTTTTAACAATCTCCATAGGTTCCACAAGTTAGGTCTCAGTTTTTAAGGCATTGATTAAAAGGTGATTTATTATCTTCCAATCATGAACACCTTTTTGGAACTTATCTCGATTAGACATTCTTAGATAATTAGGTTACTCCAATGTAAATACTATCTGAGTATTGTTAGCATAATTATAACATTTACAGTAAAAGGATTGGAAGAGTCCCAGGAGTGGTCTAATAAATATGCTGAAAACGAGTGGTGAGATGATAGAGCCTTGAGAAACTCCTGCCTTTGGACAGAATTGTGTAGTTCTGAATGGGGATATCAAGATGATGCTTGATCTGTCTTTGAGATAATAGGAAGCCAGTCAAAGATTAGTCCTACAGCGCCTTTCATTTTTGTCTGTAGTAAGTGTTAAATCATGAAGGTTTGAATACAGAAGATAGGTTGAGAACTAGTAATACTGCTACCTAGTTCACTGTTGTTTGTAGATTATCCCAGATGGAGATCAGGGTCACTTTGGTGGATCTCTTTGGCAAGAAACCTGTTGGTGATCCAGTAGTCATTTTATTCACTTCTAGGAAGATTGAAATCTGAGAGAAAGCTGTTATTTCTCTTAGCTTTCCAAGGAATTAGCTTTTTTGCTATTAGTCTGTAGTTGTTTGGGTCTTATGGGTCTAGGTTGTGTGTTTTTGATGAGTGATTGTGTACATCATGTGTTCAGTTATGGTAGGGATGTGTGCAAATTTGGGACTTTTTGATTATGTTCATTAAACACATTTAGAGGTATAGGCATAAAGGCATTGCACATTACGCATAAATCACATTAGGCAATTATTATCATAAACACAGTAGGCAATTCTGCTTTTTATTATTGTATAGGAATACAGTGCTAACTGGCAAAGGCCACCTGATGTGCCGTTTGTCGGCCTACAGTCTGCATTTGACTTGATTCCCCAGCAAAAGCTGTGGCAGGTGTTAGAGCACATGGGAATGCCCCAGAACTTACTATCATTCATTATATTCTCTATTTAAATGAGTTAACACTGTTCCTTGCGACCGTATCAGCAGACGCTCTATCTTTGGCAAACAAGAAGACATCAACACTGTTTGCCGATGATAGTTTATTAGTATCCCAAACACCCAAAGGGCTGCATACCCTGTTGCTACGGTTTGAGGAGTTTTGTTCACTCCTAGTCTCATAGGTTAACACTGCAAGGACAAAGTATATGGCAATAAGACAGCATAACTAATACAAGGGAAGATGTATCAGGGTGGTGAGGAGCTTGAAAGGGTAGACGCCTTTGAGTATTTAGACATTAAACTATCGACTGGTATGTCCTGGAAACACCACATAGATACAGCTACTTTAAAATCCAAGCAGGTGCTATATTGAAGGAGCACTGTCTGGCAAGCAGCAAACCTATAGCACCTCCTTTGCCGAATTATGATACTAAAGCCGTGACTGTGGCATTGCATGGAGCGGAATTATGGGGGTTTTCCAGCTTGACTGGTATGATTACATCTCAGCTCAAGTTTGTTAGAACTTTGCTGTCCCTCCCACCTAGTTATACGCTTGATTTGGACCTGGGTAGGAAGAGCATTTCTGATAAAACCAGACTCAGGCAATAACTTATAAATTATGCGGAGGTGTTTCAGGATGTAATCAGTTTGGACAAATTCCATAAAATCAAATGACGCAAAAACGTCAGAAAGACGCTTCTTTCCCTAGGTTTATTTAGCCATTGTGAGAAACCATTGCCCGAGCTAATTCCCTTGAAAGAGCAAACTTAAAAAAGTGTATTGACATTGGGTGACACAGAAAGACTCTGACAATATCTCCAGAGGTTCCCTTACTATGAATTTGTGCAGTTCAAGTCCAGCTCTCTATTTGAAGAATACCTTTTAAGTCGTTACCCCTTAAGTCGTTTACTGCAAAATGGTCCTTGCAATCTAAGCTCTCTTTGGCTTGGCAAAGCTGTAATAAGGGCAACGAAAGTATAGCCCATGTGTTGTTCATCTGCTTGGCCTTTGCCCAGCCAAGGAGGCATTGGATTAGAACGGTTTGCCAAACTCTGGGCTCAAGAAACTGTCTAACAGCTATAAGGAGCTTGCAATCTGACCCTAGGCCCCCATATACATATGCAGTGGAAATGTTTTGAGCTAGATGTGGTTTGTTAAACGCAAGGCATTAGCAGTTGTTTAGTAACACTGTGCTGTAGTGTTCTACAGGTATATAATGACCTATTAGATGTAATTATTTTTGTTGCGTTGTCGTAGGGGTGCTAACGTGCCCAGACACTTTGTAATAATTCTGAAGTGGTGCGCTTAAAATGTATGTAGCTACTGATTTTGCAAACTATGGTGCTATAGCCTGTGGTGTTTTGCACCTGTGAATCTCAGGAGAGTTTAATTGCTGCTTGAAGTTATCTGTTTTAAATGGTTTTATATCAACATGATTATTTATTGCAATTTACTGTATGTCGGCTTACTTTTGGAGCAATTGCTGAAACGATTGTATATACCTGTTTTATGAAATGTATTTTTTAAAGTGTTTTGTGTTTTTATCTTTCATGATGTTTTAGGATGTTTTTATGCCAAAGTAAACATATTTGAACTGAACTGTTATCGTCTACAGATGTTGATCTCGAAGTAAAATATTGCTGTGGCAAAATTCCTTGTCTCCATTTGAAGTACCTGGACCACCGGACCTCTGTGATCCTATATCAAGGTAGGATTCAAAGCTACTTTTGATCTTAGGTTCTAGGTATGGTTTGAACAGAGATCCTTCACTGGCATTATTACTTACTTTGTTAGCTTTCGTTTACCAATACCTCGACTTGATGACTTTCACCCTTGTTGCACTTAATTTACTGGGATTCAATCAATCAATCAATCAATCAATACATTTGTAGAACGCGCTACTCACCCGTGAGGGTATCAAGGCGCTGAGGGGGGGAGGGGGGGTGCCGTGCCGCTACTGCTCGAATAGCCAGGTCTTGAGGTGACTCCTGAAGGTGAGATGTTTGACCCCCGGGTTGCCCCAGCCCACCACTTTTAGGGATTTCTATGTACCCTTAAGTCCATGGTTGTTCTTAAACATTTCTATACTGACTACATCATACAAGGGCATTTAGATACACCTCAGTGTGGTAGTTCACAGGAGTCCTTGCCCACACCAAGACCATTCAGTCGAATTACATCTCCCATGGGATACAGGAAGAGTGATAACCTTAAGTGTGTTAGGTGATCACCAGAGCTCAGAAGCAGGAGTTATCTTTAAAAAAAAAAAATTCTATCTTTTGTACCGAGGGTATTCTTTGATAACTCCAAATGTCTGCCTTGTATGTGACCTCTGCATGTATTGTCATCCTATTTATATATGTAGGATAACTTTTACTGAGTCTCTCCTGATAGTTCGTTAGCAGAGTTGCCCTGCTCCCATGTTTTACTTCATGCTTTGTTGGACCAAGCGAAGGTGCCACCACTGTGTGTTGGTGCAGTTGCACCAGAGTTGAAAGCCGTTGATCTGAGATTCCTTGTTTTTTCAAAGTCACGCATGAGCACGATTCTGTCATTCACATAGTTGAAGAAAAGTGCTTGTGTTACTATGGCCGACCATGCCTAAGGAAATCATTCATGCAACGACTCAACAAATTTAACCCTATCTTCCCGTTCGAGGAGGCTCTTGAGTTAATGTTTGGTAGAGGTAGGATAAGACGTGGGTGACCAATATTGTACCAAAACCTCTAAAAATCAAGTTAGCTTTAATTGTTATGTTGGGAAGTTAAGTTGCTTTGGGGAAAAGAGTTAATATAAATATCATGATATACATCAGCCACGGACAAGATGCTGACAGGCTGGCTGAAGGACAATATGTCTAGGTTGAGAAAGGAGATGTAAACGCATAAAACAAAAGGGGCCAGGAAGTCTATCAGAAGACCGGCAGGGTCAGCAACATCCATGAATGTGTAGAACCTTAGGAATTGGGTAAATTGAGCATGGGGTATATGCCAGAGCCAATCAGTGAGTTGATTTGTTTAGAGAGCACGGAAAGGCTTAGAAAAACGTATCAGCTCATTGTAGAGGGTCTATTTGATTGTGCACTGCACAGGCCAAAGATGTAATATGGTAACTTTTATTCTGCTTTCATCATTAGTCAACCTTTTGTCAATCAAAAGGTGCACGTGTGTGCTGGCTGGTCCATGTCTAACTTGGTGGAGTCATTCAAAAATAGTGCAAGCATTAGTCATATTGGCACCTTTTGCAGATGTATGCTCATTCTCAGAAGGCCGGATTTGCCTTTCATTCCACTGGGCATTTCCCTAGTTGGCTGGAGACATTGGAGGCCAGTTTTGAAAGCCCAGGGCCACTCGTGGTGCCTCTGTCACTTTTTCCTGACCCCGAGATTAATTGAAGCAGACACAGGGGGCTTCGATAGACAGAGAGGAAGGGCGGAAAAATAGGAGAGAGGGATGAAGAGAGTGCACGTGATCAGAGAGGGAGGAGAGAAGCGAGAGGGAACAGCAGAGAGAGAATGGATGGATGGATAAAAAGAGATAGAGTGAGGAAAGGAAGTGTGGGGCTAGTTTGAGCATTTTTGCCAGGGCTGCTTTTGGTTTCTCCATTCCGACCCTGGCTCCCTGTGCACGTTTGCAAAATATATGCAAGAATTCCAGTGCAGAACGCCACAGTGGTTTTTACCAGTGTTGTTATGGCGCTACAAAATGATATTTAATGCACAGGACTTATAGGCATTTCTTGTGTGCAATATTTTTCTGAGCTCTTTTGTGAGGGATCTTTTTAGTGGCCGCAACACAAAGTAGGCAATAGGAGTGGTGAGTTAAGACACAGTTACTGCCACAGTTCTGGGCTCATTGTTGATTAAGTAGCTGAAGAGATAGAGCAGTGCTGGCTAACCACACTAGGCAGTGGTAAAGGGTTGTTTCTCACTGGAAATTTAAAGGTATGTGCTGAAAATATAGCAGCATATGTCGATATGTATAAATTAAATAACAGATCATAACACAATAATATATAAAGAGCAATATAGCAACACAGACGAAACAAAACATGACACAGTACATCAAAACAATACACAGTGCAACAACCACAGTACAGACATGGCAATAATTTGGCACAAAATGTACAGAAACATGAAAAGTAAAAGAACACAACACCACCACAACAAAATGTCACACAAAAAGTCTTGTCACCGTTTTTCAACCTCCAGAAACCTGTTTTCATTCGAACGGTGGTGAAAGTTGTTTGGAGCGAACACTGCCTTAACTTTCCACCGAGGACATTAATTGGCGCGAGTCAAACGTGTTTTGTAATCGACTCCGCCCGCCTTTTCACCAAACTCTTCTGTTTGTTACTAAAATTAGATGCCCATCTATTATTAGCAGTAATGTCACTGGTTTGAGGGAATCATCAGTACATTTGTATTTCGTCGTATGGGTTGCGGGCACACCCGTGCAGTCGCTGACTGGTCGTGACCTCCGATTGCAGGAGCGCACCCTCTCAGCTCGCTATCTCTCTCCACATTTAAATCACTCAGCGCCTCCTTCCAAGCGCCTTACACAGAGCAGCCGGCGTGATGCATCGCCTTACTTTCCGCCCCACCGTTCCAAAGCTAACATGGCCAGGTTCCTGCCGTGCATTACTGTTGTGTCAGCCGGCCTAGCCTTAAGTCCCGAGGATGAGGCTGGGGTTATTTAAAATAAAAGACGAGGTCATACAGTCAGCAGAGGGGCGCTTTATCAGTGCGTCGTTTCATATTGGCACCAAAAATAACAACCCACAAAGGGTTAAAGAAAACAATAAAACGAACAGGGAACTTCCCTGCAGGCTCAGAGTTCGGGATATTGTCAATTTTGTGGGCTGCTGCCCTGACTCATTTAAAGTGCATCACAAAACGTTTCTGACTGGGGTTTTTCAAGTTCTTGGCGGCAGGTTAAGGAAGTGCTTTGAGAAAGACCTGTTATCACGGTATTATGAAAGCATATGTCTGGAGGGTGGCAACATGTTATGGTGAGGATGTGTTATGTTGTTATTTGTGCTGTTGTGTTTTTGCAATATCTTACTGTGCTGTGGTTGTGTTGTTTTGTGTTTGTTGAGTAGCATTCAGTTTTGACTGTTTTGGTGTGCTCCTTATGCTTTACTCATGTTATGTTACTTTGTGTCTGTTATTCTGCTACATTCTGTTGTTTGATTTAGATATCTCAACAAAAGCAGCCACCTTCACAGCCAGAAGCAGCACATGCCTTTATTTTTCGCGTGACAGGAAATGATTTGCCACTGAGGTGGTAAAATAGCGCTGCTCCAGCTTTTCAACTCTTTAGGGCAACGAGAGGTCACTGTCATGGTCTCACCTAGGTGTCACACTTGGCTCCCTGGAGTTGGGGTGGACAGAGATTCTTAGGCCACGCAAGAGAGAAAATGTGTGGATTAAAGGACCAAAGAGCAAGATTTCTGATTTTTCACCACCGAGGCGCAGCCAATTGTGCTACATTCTTCGGTGGATGTGGGAGAGGCAGTGATAGAGTTTAGGATTGCCAGGTTCATCATCAATTTTTAAGTGGAGCTGGGTGTTATAACCTGATACACATATTTGACATAACACACGTAACCACTGTCGTATCGGTACTGCTCGGCATACCTATGACAAGTTAACCCAAAAATGCTTGCCCAAACAACCACGTTTCTAAGGAATTTCTAAAAGGCAGGAGTTCAGATTCCAATCTGAGTGAACGTGGAGGAGAATTCCACAGTATAGGTGCATTATTAACAAGCATTTGCAATGCAATGGGTCTCGCATTCACACGAGTTTGAGCTATTAACATTGCAAATATCAATGCCTTTCATTTTTGTTTTTGTTTTTAAAACATAAATAAAAGGCAGTGTCATTTACAATGCCAATAGCTTAAACTTGTTATAACTTCTCTGGTACTATCACTAGAGAGCTACCACAGCCTTTTGTACAAAGCCTGATCATTGCAGAATGTTAATAGGGCAATGAGCATGATTGCATCCAAGGACAAGACACAGCCCTATCATAATGTCCAGTTTGAGATATACATTTGGGTTAAGGCCCACACACACCTCGCGAGAACCCTACTTTACTGGCTGACCAGCCTTTATTTCCAGAGTTTGTAGGCTGTTTCTTGGCTCTCTGGCAAATAACACAAGCAGATAAACACCTTAGAAAAACTCCAATAGTTAGACACAGACATACAGACCAGCAAAAAATATATCCACACACACTGTCACAGTTGAGCTCACAAAGAGGGAAACCATTATACAAATGCTACAATAATCTTAATCACATACATGCATACACATACAGACAGCTACACAGACTCACAAATGAGTCTCACCCACACAATTATCCATCCAAAGACATGTACATTCAGACTCATAAATGCATACGCAAACAGACCAGGAAACGGTATACACATGGATGCATGTGGATACATATGGACACAGACACATGTGGATACATATGGACAAGGACACATATTCACAAACACAAATCCAGTTACTGGCAGCAAGACATGCAGACACTCGCAGGCATATGCAAACCAATGCATGCATATAATTCAAGCACATACATGTGGACACAGAAAGAAACCAAGAGAGATACACATTCATATCATATAAATAGCATGACAAACAAATAGCTGTTGCTTGTCCCGGTCTGCTTGCACTGTTTGTCGACATGCTACCCACTACAGGGCTGAAGCTACAGGCGCTAGCAGGCTGTAATATGTAGATTAACTTTACTAGGTGAAACAGTGTATTCTGGGATACATAGTGCCACAGATATCAATCTGTTTCAAGCCAGGGGAGGGGTGAGCTCATCCCTTTCTCAATTCTTCCTTAGTGCTCTGGTACGCAGAGTCCCGGGGCTTGACACTACTAAGTGAGGCAGGGTGGCTGCTCGGATACTTAGGCCAGATAGCTCATCTGGTCCTCGGCCACTCATTTGTGTGCTGGTAGATCTGTAATCCAGAGAAGGTGAGCAGGGGGGAGGGGGTGGTGTCAGAGTTGCCTTAGAGTCAAATGCTGTATCGTCCCGCCCGGCCTCGGTTTAAATTCACTCCTGTGCATTATACTAGTTTAACTACACAATGGAGTAATGTGCATAATGTGCCTAGCATGGAGTGTGCTGATAATACAACGCTTTGATACAAAATAAACCAGTGAAACGTGTGCAGTCCCCTACATTGGACTGGTGTTTACACAGTCTTTTTGAAGAAAATTCAATATGAGTCGATATTCTTAAACTTGTTACTGCACACTGTTGTATTGGGATGGACGTGGTGTGTCTGTGCATTGTACTGCTGATGCAGCATCCTATTAGCAAACATTTGACATGCGATGTTCTGACAAATGCCGGAAAACATAAAGTGCCAGAGAAGGTAACGTTATCTGTGTGTTGTCCTGTCGTTGACGGCCACTGATTGGGGGGGTTGACGTCATTTGTAGAATGTCTTCACCCGTGTATTGTTGTTACTGCACCATGTTACATACTGTTACACGGCCAAGTGATGTACAGTTTTAGACCACTCTCTTCAGGTATGTCCAGCACAGGGCTGCCAGAGGGAGCTGGGTCCATGCCAGGTTTTCAGGATTCCACAGAATATGTGCACACACAGTTACTCTAAATAGAACTCATTTATGGCACTAGTGGTTATCCTGAAACAGTAGCAAGAATCCGTCCCTCCTTGGCACAAGTTGGGCACCCTTCCTTCAACAAACCTTTGGGTGAGATGCCTTATTGATGGCGATGCAGCGCTATACAATAATCTGTAAGCATGAAATGTGGACTCAAATGAGTGCCCTGCTTCCACCTCCTTCATGGCCACCCCCACACCAGCTACAACGCATCCCTCCCCTCCTCCACCAACAAAGGGCGGAGTGTTGAGCCAAAGAGAAAGATGTTGTTCACTAGTGGGTACAATATTGACAGTGTCTGTGAGCCTCACCGTGGAGATTCTGTCCAGTTCCGGAGGTCACGTCTAGGACAAGACCCTGTATCCAGTGCAGAAGTACATGTCCCTGTGGCTTAACAAGCATTGGCAAAGTCATCAGATTACGTCTATGTGAGGTCTATTGGCATGTCAATGTTGTATTTTTAGTTATGTTGTACAGCATGGCTAAAAGTTAAAAAATAAAAAAAAAGTGCCATGACTGTCAGCGCTGCCCACTTGATGGGTCTTTTTTTAATTTATTTTTTTACTTTCAATAGCAGCTGTGCAACATGACAAAAAAATGCGCCGTAGAAACAACAGCGCATTTGGGTGGGTGTGAAAACTGTGAAAAGAGCGCGTTAGGAAAGGAAGCCCAGCGCTTAAAAGTATAAATGAAAGACAGAAGCAATGCTACACCGCAGGAAACATAAGTGTCTCGCCAGCCCGGGAAAGACTCCGTGCAAACCCTTCCCCAATTCAGCAACGTGGCCGAGGGTGACACAAGTGTAGTGAATCCGTGAAGGAGCTCTTCTTACCGTGCACGCGCCGAGAGGACTGGCCCTCCAGAGTTCTCCCTGTCTGCCCGGAGACTGTGCAGATGAACCTCGTTGCCTCAGTTTACACAAGTCTGACAGATCCTAATTTGAAAACAAGCCATGAGCGTGCACTCTCCCGAACTTCCGGTCTTGGGATGTGCACGCTCACGGCAGTCGTGGGGCGGGACTTCCGACTTTGCGAGAAGCCCGCGCCCACAGAGTGGATGGCAGCAGAAGTCAGGAGAGGCGGCTGAGGCGGTTAGTGGGGCTTGGCACCTGTGTGTGAGCGTGTGTGTATGCAGTGTGTGTGTGTGTGCGATGGCGGCGGCGGGGGGAGGGGGGTCTTTGTATGTGTGCTTGCGTGAGTGTAGGTGCCCTGGTGTGTGGGGGGTCTCTGTGTGTGCGTGTAGGTGCGCTAGTGTGTGTGTAGGTGCGGGGGCGGGGCGGGGGGGGGTGTGCCTGTGTATGCGTGTGGCTGTGTATGCGTGTGGCTGTGATGTGCGCTGAAGGACTGGACTTTCTAAGGCCCAGCGGTGCCAGGGAACAACACCTGAAACCTTCGTGGGTTACCTGTTCTGACGTACAAGTGACAGAGACACGGGACACTTCCTTCGGCGTCAAAGATCAGCGTTTATTACTGCAGGGATGCAAAAGTCACAAGAAGTACAACTGAGAGTAGGTTCTGAGAGTCTGCTTCAAATTGCAAATGTGGATCGCTCCTTTTATACACGTTTTCGACATTGCACAACATACAGACAAAAGGTTACAACTTAGTTCCCATAATAAACGCTAAAAAGAATTGTATTGATGTTTTCAGAAACCCGGAACATATTTACAGTACATTTGTCGGTTCCCAACGGTAAAAGCACATTATCCTGCTGCTAGGCACATTCCACTCTAGTTGTAAAAGGACGAGAGTAAGAGACAAGAACAGGTGTAAGGAAGTCAGACAACAGAAGAAGAAAGAGTGTGGGGGTAATATCGGAAGCGCAATCCCAGGATCAAAGGATTCGAGCCGAGCGCATGCAAGGCTGAAACAATAGGCCAACGTGGGAAGATTACCCTCGAGCGGAGCCATCTGCCTCTGCCGTGTCATCCCCCAGTCATAAAAGACGCACAAAAAGGAATATACATCCTCCGCAAAGCTTGGGAATCACAGGGTCATGAGGCGGACATTTGCCTGTTCGCTGACTACGTGAGGGCAAGAAACAAAATGGATGCCGTATCTAAAATGGAACCCGAGGGTTCAGATGTAGAAACCCGTAAATAAGATGAACCCTTCTAAGTAGCGTAGCGAAAACGCGTACACCTACTAAATTCGTCATTTACGGTTCATAGATACCAAACTCGTCCATATTCGGTCACGCCCAAAACATCGTAACGATTCTCACGGAACCTCAGACGCTCCTTTTGCCCTTATGTAGGCAAGCACTAGTCGAAATCACAATCAATTTCGATATTCATCAGATCATTCAGGTGTTGCTGGAACATTATTCTATCCATCAATGCTTCCTTGGTGACAGGTGGCCTTCTTATACACGTTGCAGCACAAAGGCCACATAAGGCAGGACCACACTGTACACAAAGACAACACGTGAACAGAAACGTCACACCGACCCCTATAATCATCAGAATCTTCCAACCCCAAGTCGACATCAAACCCCAAAACCATCCTAGTAGCGTCCAATCTCCCTCGTCCACGTGTATGGACTCTGAGATTTTATGCAACTTCGAGATGGCTTGATAAACAGTCGGAGCATTATCAGGTATGAAAATGCAGCAACTCGAATGGATTACCTTACACACACCACCTCTATCTGCAAGAACAACATCTAGAACCATACGGTTCTGTAATGTCATGAGTCTATCCGCTTGAAGCTCCGCTGTCAGGTTACCAAGGGCGCTTGCAGTGATATTAGCAGTCGATTCTACCACACGAGTTAACTGCCTCAAATTCCTACTATTAACCATAGGACCCCAAAACGGCAGGAAACCCTTAAAGAAATCTCCTGCCTCTTGACCAGCAGTGTCCTCTTTACTAATAACACCTCTCACAACTCTGGTTTTGTGATAATCTGAGGCAACTGTAAAAGTCGGTGGTAGAAGATTCGCGATATAACATGTGCCCGAGAAATCACGGGGCAACCATGTATAAGCACGATCGTAACACACAAAATAAGTACCCTTGGCAGTCAGGAAGACAGGGGAAGAGAGCATCGGTAAGACATACGTGTCAGTACAAGCACTCTTCCCAAGCTGAGCTCTCGGATTTCGACCAAGACCTTGCAGACAGAAATGACCAAGATGTGGTACGATCCATATCGGAGACGAGCTTCTAAGCTGCCTATCACTCACTGATATACTATACTCAACCTCACTCAGATCCTTGTAAGCTCGCACCTCTTCCTCTGGGATAAGCGATACATCAAAAATATCTCTATTTAAATCAGCAATTGCTATCGCCAAAGACTTGTGGTACGGGCCAGGACCAAGGTCTACAGAGCGAGGCTCTCGATGGGGGTAGGAATCTAGTGCACTACGGAACATAGTTTGGAATGCTCGAGCTGACCCCTGGGAGCAATAAGGAAGGACAAAATACGGAATACCCCTATCCATAGTATGTGGCATTAACCCACACACCCAACAATTGGTAGTATTCATCACCAACTGATGCTGATGTAGGAGTTGAACAAAGGAATTGTTCATAAATTCCGCACGTCTAACCTGTTCATGTTGGGGCAGAAGATGAAAGGAATGTGGAGAAATAGTGGGAACAGAATTCAGATTGTGGGAAGGAGGAGTAGGTAAAGTAGGAGGCAACAATGATTGAATTCCAAGGTATACTCCACCCACCAGTAGCATAGAAACAGTTAGGAACACCATAAAAACCTGAAACAAAAAACATTTGGTTCGAAACATCTTACGCAATTTTGATCTTTGCATCGACATTTTCTCCATTTCCGACAGCTTAGAAAACTCCATCCTCTAAAAACCGTCCGTGACGTTCTTGACGCACTTCGTTCTGAGTAGCAATTATCAATTCCCAGGAGTTCCCAGAAATCGACAAAAAGTAATCAACCTAGTGTCAGATACCTGCTAAACAGAAGGAAGTACCCGCACGGCCCTACGGTCAACCCGGATGATAAGGTTCTAATCAATAAAGCATTCAGTTTAATGTAACTCTTCTAGCTGCACAAAAAAAGAAAGGTACATATATAATATAAATGTCCACAATATTCGTAGCAACAGTAAGGGCTGATGTGAATTCAAAAATAAAATAAAAACAATTTTATTAGTCTCTATCGCGCGATCGAAGAAAATATCGACGTCTGCCAGGTCGAGTCTGCTCTTCAAATAACGGTTCAGATGGCAAAACAGTGTTCGATTGATCAGGTAATAGTTCAGAATTTGAACTCTCCAATGCCGATGACAAAGGTGTGGTTTTAGATCCTTCAACAGGTCTGTCGGATTGGACTAAATCGTTCCTTACAAGCTGGGCATCACTAAATGGCACATAGTACGGGAGAATACTGGTTTCAGACGAGGCGATTCCTTTCTTTATCCATGTATCTGCTGGCAAAGGAAGCGGAACCTTCTTGGTGTGGGTGGCATGCACCCAATGCTTTCTTCCTTCCAGCCGAACCGCAGTCCTCGTCGTCAGCAAAACCTGGTAGGGTCCCACGAATCTTGGCTCAAGATTCCGTTTTCGTCCAAAATTACGGGTGACCACCCACTCACCTGGTTGGAGCCGATGACCAGGACCCTCTGTTCGTGCCGGTAAAGTCTCAAAAACCTGTTGATGAATCAAACTAAATTTAGCAGTCAGATCATAAAGATAGTCAATCAACATTGGATACTCAAGTCTGTTAAACTCCTTAGGCCTCGGAACTCCCCAAATGTTTGCAGGACGGCCAAACACAATCTCATATGGGCTAAGCCCTACTCGAGAGTGCACAGTCACCCTGGTCGATAAGAGAGCTAGAGGCAAGGCATCAGGCCATGCTAAACCAGTCGTTGCCTGGATTTTGGCAAGCTTTAGTTTCAGGGTACCATTATATCCTTCCACCAAACCCGCAGACTGAGGATGATTGGCACTGTGGTATTTTTGAACTATTCCCAAACCACTACACACATTCTTCATCACACTTCCCACAAACTCACTTCCGTTGTCTGACCATACAATCCGCGGCATTCCATACCTCGGGAAATACTCTTTGAGCAAAACTTTTGCCGTGGACAGGGCAGTATTATCCTTGAGAGGGTAAGCCTCAATCCATCTGGAGAACGCACAAACTACAACCAAAACATACTTCAGATTATTGCATCTCTCCATATGGATGAAGTCTAACTGAATAATTTCAAAGGGACATGTAGGAGGAGCAAAGTGACCAGGTGGAGTGGGGGTGCCCTTGCCAGGATTATACATCAAGCATACCATACAATTCTTAACCACTCTCTCCGCACATTTAGTAATCCCATCATTCTTCCATACGGGAGACAACAACTTACATATGCCTTTCGTGCTAATATGTGACGTGCCGTGAGCCATAGTAACAACGGCAAGCACATATGCATCCGGTAACATCCATCTCTGCTTCTCTGACAAATCAACCCAACATCCATTCTCGTCTAACTTCCCTGTACTTTCTTTCCACTGCGTCTTTTCCATTTCAGTAGCTTCATTCTGTATTTCCTTCACACTCTCAATTGTGTCCTCACACATACTAGTCTCCGTTGGCCATCTTATTGAACTCGCAACATACATTCGATTTGTCAAATCTCTGGCTGTCTCCTTAGCAATCTCATCCGCAAACGCATTACCGCGACCAACATCATCTGTCACTTTCCGATGCGCACTGCATTTAATTATTGCCACCTGCTTAGGCAATGTAAGTGCATCCAAAAGGTCATTCACAAGCTGTCCATGCTGAATCTTCGTACCATGCGACGTAAAAAACCCTCTTTCTCTCCACAATCGACCAAAACTATGTGCTACTCCAAACGCATACTGACTGTCGGTAAACACATTCACTCGCTTTCCTCTAGACAACACACACGCTCTCGTCAATGCAATTAATTCGGCCGCCTGGGCCGAATTCTGACTCAATCTCGCAGTCTCCACAACCGTACTCAATGTCACTACAGCATACGCAGTCGTCACATCACCATTCGGTAACTTAAAGCATGAACCATCCACATACAAAGTACCATCGGGGTCTACCAATGGAGTGTTTTTCAGGTCAACACGACCCTTCGTCTCTTCTTCAGTTCTTAAATAACAATCATGTGGTGCTACATCATCTGATTCCACGCTGACCGGCAACAATGTTGCTGGATTCAATACATTACATCGTTTTATTCGTATATGACTTGCCAAGAGTGTCAGCTCATACCCAGACAATCTTGCGCTTGTCAGGTGTTGAGTTTTTGTTCGGTTCAAAAGAGTGTCAACTGCATGCGGAACCATCACCGTAAGCATATTGTCCATGACCAGACCTGCGGACTGTCGAATAGACACTGCAGCTGCCGCCGTTGCTTTTAAACAACTCGGCAAAGCTCTAGCTACTGGGTCTAAGGTCGAGGAAAAATACGCACATGGACGTTGTTTGTCACCAAATTGTTGCGTCAAAACACTCAACGCACAACCATCCCTCTCGTGAATGTATAGTGTAAACGGCTTACTGTAATCAGGAGTGCCTAACACAGGAGCCGAACACAACGCATCACGTAAATCCGAAAAACTTTTCTGACACTCCTCAGTCCAGGGCAAAGGAGTCGAAACATCCTTGCACGTGAGAGCTAACAATGGCTTCGCCAACAATGAAAAATTTGGAATCCACTGTCTGCAGTATGACGTAATACCTAGAAAGGCACGTACATCTCTCTGAGTTTTTGGCACAGTCATTCGAGCAATCGCTGCAATTCTTTCTGGGGTCAACCTTCTCCCTTCTTTTGACAGTAAGTGACCTAAGTAGGTTACTTCTTGACAACAATATTGCAACTTAGAAGGTGACACCTTGTGATGTAAGTCACATAAATGATGCAACAACGATACTGTAGCAGTTTTGCAAATGACCTCAGTATCAGCAGCTACCAATAGGTCGTCAACATACTGAATCAAAGCCGCACCCGTCGGTAACCCAAATGCATCAAGTTGACTCTTAAGAGCTTGACTGTAGATCGATGGACTCTCACAGTAGCCCTGTGGTGCGCGTTTAAATCTAAAACTGCGACCACCTAATGAGAATCCGAATAGATCCCTGCTTTCCTCAGCGATCGGAATACTAAAGAAAGCATTCTTTAGGTCGATCACTGTGAACCAGGAGGCAGAAGCTGGAATCAGGGTCAACAAAGCCGTGATGTCAGGCACCACAGGAAACTGTGGGACCACAATTTTATTCACTTCTCTCAAATCAATTACGAAACGATATACAGGAGGTTGAGATGGATCGGTTCGTTTTAGGATGGGTAACACAGGACTATTACACACATTTCCCCTAGTTTCTTCAATGACATCCTTGTTGATCAGGTCATAAATGATCGCTAAAAGCGCTCGCTCACCATCAAGAGAGATACGGTACTGAGGTATACGTGGCAAGCACACATTTGACTTCAACTAGACCACATAAGGTGGAATGTCCAACAGGCCCACATCATTGGGACCCGTGGCCCATAGCGACGCAGGAAGAGAACTCAGTTCCGGTGGGAACTTATCGATTGACAAATACATAGGAGAGATTACTCTCTGACCTAATGTAAGCTCCACTCCCGCAGGAGAGCAATACAAAGTCGCATATAACCGTTTTAACAAATCCAAACCCAAAAGATTCTCACCACAACCTGTAGATAAGATCAATGGGGCCTCTAGCTCGCAAGGACCAATTATAAGAGACAAAGGGCTAGAGACGGGATTGCTAACAGGGGCGCCAGAGAATCCAATAGAAACGTTGGTTGAGCCAGACAAAGGTGTGCCAGGGAGTTTCGAATGCATGATGGAACTTTTCGATGCACCAGTGTCCAACAGAAAAGGCTCAACTACGCCAGATGTAGCAACTGCGACGTAAGGTTCACTCTGATCAACCGGAACTGACACTACTCCCTCTCTTTGTCTGTGGCTGTCCTAGTAACGATCGTCTGCAACAACCTCATGTGCCACGCAATAATCGTCCACATGGTACTGTGCAGATCTATCGGACCCCGCATTTCGCTGGTCAAAACAATTATTCACGTCCGATGAAGTAGCAGGGCGCTCATTCTGATTTTGAGCAATACCCCGACCTCTACCTCAAGATGTCTGCTGGGGACCACCACGACCCCCTCGCGCCGACACACCATTAAGACGGTCACGTAAAGCGGGACAATCATATTTTATATGGCCTTCTCTCCTACAATATGCACACTGATTATACCCAAGCGTAGATCTAAAATCAGAGGAGTCAGACCGTGGCTGTATCCTAGAAGGCTGTGCTTGTGGTCGATACTGCTGTTGTGAATCATTTTGATTCGAACGCGGAGGATACGCTTGCTGCAACAAAACCTTCGTTTTAAGCTCCTTCGTTTTCTTATCTGAACGATCACTTTCCTCCTTTTCCCTATTCTCATAGTATTGAGCCGTCGCTAAAATTTGAGCCGTGGTTGAAACAGCCCATGCACTTTCTGAATTTTTCAATTTGTTGCATAGCTCAGGCAACAAATTTAGCACAACTTTATCGACAAATAATCGCTGTCCTCCCTCAGTGCTCATGTTCTGGCCACTATGATCAATAAAGGCCTCTTCAAATCTAGTAAAGAAATCTGAGACATTCTCGTCTTTCTTTTGCTTGCAAGCCGATAATTTGTCCCAATTAACCCTCATCGCTGGCATAAGTGTTTTCATGAGCGCAATGATTCTTTGGGGCAAATCTGCAATTAACTGCTCGGGCTTAGCCCCACCAATTTGTCGCCCATCAGCCGCTAGTAGTGTAGCCCAATCACTGCCCAATTCAACTAAATGATTCTCCTGGCGAATTTTCGCCCAAATTGGTTGTGGTACGACATTTCCAAACAGCATGTCGATGTCAGCAAGGTTCATAATAGAAGCATCCACCAATTGGGATAACTCCTTATAATAACCTGCCGGATTCTTGCGTGGATCAGGCAAAGATTGCTTCACCTGTAAAACTTCTGATCGCTTCCATGGGAGGTGTATCCAAACTCTTTGGAAGTATGGCAGAACCGCAGGATTAGCTGTAGGATCACCTGGCATGTATACTGGCGGAACCTCTCGCATAGGATACTGACCGGAATTCGTTTTCTGAGTATCGGAATCGTCATCAAACGACACTCGAGAAAACACTGTGCACCGTAAGGCTAATAATCGCTCTAATGCACGTCGTACATCTCCACCTACAATCATGCCGTTCGAAAATTTACTCTGGAGTTCAGTCATACCGGGCGGTACATTATCTATATCGTCATTGTACCACTCTTCTCTCAAGAAGTTACACATTTCTTCGAACACGAATCTCTGTGTAGGCTCATTAAACTGAGAAAACGTATCGAAAACTATGCGTGGAGGGTAATTTGCAGGGTGTCTTATCCACCTACGCGCCATGGTTACTAACTTAGCACTCTCCTCGTCACCAGGGATCTGACTTCGTCTTTGGGGGGTTGCAGAAACTTTGGGTGGAAATAACGATCCGGAAAGTGGGGAGTAGAGAGTAGCAACGGTGTTAGGGATACGATTACGAACAGAAGGAGAAGAGGGGAAAAGAACGGGAGCAACAACGTTAGAAGTAAACGTAGGAACAGCAGAGGCAGCCAAGATAGTCGAGGTAGCCGGTACTGAAGTCTGAGAAGGGAAAGGCAAAGGAGCAGTAGGAATAAGTGCAGTTGGAGGAACTAACACAGGACCAACAACAGACTGAACAGCAGCCGCTGGAACAACGGGAGGAAGAACAGGGGGCATTACGGGAGGAATTACAGGAGGAACCACAGGGGCTGTAGTACCCTGAGCATAAGGAGGTGGCGATTTCAACAAATACGCTAACAAAGGATCCTCTTTCGAGTCTACGTTCTTCTTATCTAAACTCGATAAAACCGGAACACATTTATCCACCTTCATGTGATGCAATCTAGTAGAAACTTCTATCTCTGTTTCTGCTTTATCTCGCTGACATTGTTGTACAACTTGCATTATCGGAAAGATCCCTTCTATTTTATTTTTCTTAAGCTGTTTGATTTCTTTCTGTTTGGCCTCTTTGCGCCATAACCGAAAGGAATCAAACATAGCTGGCCTAGCTTTCTTTTTAAACATTTTAATTTCGAGATTGTCTAAAATCTCAGTTTCAAAACTTCCATGTGGTGGCCAACTAAGGACACCATCTTTTTTCGTATAGCGGACCCAACAATCATTATATATAATTGGGCCCACACCATGTCGACTATAGAGCTCATATATCGGAGTTCCAACTGGAGGTATCGGACACGAGTCCTCCAACCGGGAATCCTTGTTGCAACACTTAAAGAAACCAAAGAAACCACTATGGCCAGGCATCGTGCACACTGACCTAGTATCAAACTTCAAGGGTTATCGAAGTACTAATTCTTCGTAAAAAACAAAACCCTCGGTTTTTGGCAATTGCAACTGTCAAATAACAACTAAGAACCAACAACTAAGCACCACAAATGCAATGGAACCATGCAAACAACTAAGCACCAAGAAACAACCAAGGATACAGGGAGCGACCAACAAATACTTAACTAAGAATTCAATGGCGTCACCAGGAAGGCCCGTCTATCGTCTCGCCATACAAAGGACTACGCCAGGCGCCAAAACAGGTCGACAGTCAGAGCATCGGTCCATCGCAGCCGTCAGGAGGCGGGAATCTTCGCGGGAAAAATCTTCGGACCACTTATTTCGACAACAGGATCGATGAAGCGGGGTGCACCTTCGTCAGGCTTTGGACCGGTACCGCTGATGTCGCCCCACGTTGGGCGCCAACTGAAGGACTGGACTTTCTAAGGCCCAGCGGTGCCAGGGAACAACACCTGAAACCTTCGTGGGTTACCCGTTCTGGCGTACAAGTGACAGAGACACGGGACACTTCCTTCGGCATCAAAGATCAGCGTTTATTACTGCAGGGATGCAAAAGTCACAAGAAGTACAACTGAGTGTAGGTTCTGAGAGTCTGCTTCAAATTGCAAATGTGGATCGCTCCTTTTATACACGTTTTCGACATTGCACAACATACAGACAAAAGGTTACAACTTAGTTCCCATAATAAACGCTAAAAAGAATTGTATTGATGTTTTCAGAAACCCGGAACATAATTACAGTACATTTGTCGGTTCCCAACTGTAAAAGCACATTATCCTGCTGCTAGGCACATTCCACTCTAGTTGTAAAAGGACGAGAGTAAGAGACAAGAACAGGTGTAAGGAAGTCAGACAACAGAAGAAGAAAGAGTGTGGGGGTAATATCGGAAGCGCAATCCCAGGATCAAAGGATTCGAGCCGAGCGCATGCAAGGCTGAAACAATAGGCCAACGTGGGAAGATTACCCTCGAGCGGAGCCATCTGCCTCTGCCGTGTCATCCCCCAGTCATAAAAGACGCACAAAAAGGAATATACATCCTCCGCAAAGCTTGGGAATCACAGGGTCATGAGGCGGACATTTGCCTGTTCGCTGACTACGTGAGGGCAAGAAACAAAATGGATGCCGTATCTAAAATGGAACCCGAGGGTTCAGATGTAGAAACCCGTAAATAAGATGAACCCTTCTAAGTAGCGTAGCCAAAACGCGTACACCTACTAAATTCGTCATTTACGGTTCATAGATACCAAACTCGTCCATATTCGGTCATGCTCAAAACATCGAACGATTCTCACGGAACCTCAGCACATGCGTGAATGTGGGTGCGCGTGCACGCAGTGTAATCCAGCCGAAGAGAAGCTCGTGGCAGTTTCTTGTCCTTCATTCCCCCGAGTCAGCTAGCTATAGTTCTCCACCTGGACGCATCCTTCCGATGCGTATTTCCAGGCTCGACCTAAAAACTGCTGCCTCCCATTGTAGTTGTCAATAATCTTCCAATAAAAATAAACTGTGCTAAGGCAGAACACAGCCTAGGGGTCTGCATGTATCTGCTGACTTGGTTAGGGATGGAACTTGGTGTTAGGCCATGTGTAGCCTAGAATACTTTTGCATAGAACCTTACATTGAATTATGTATGTCGCTGGTAACCAGTGTGGTTGTTTTAACAATGGTGAAGCATGAATTGTTCTGCAAGATTTAATAATCAGTCGAGCTGCTGTGTTGTGAATAATCTGCATCCTATTTAACTCTTTGGCCAGGAGGCCTAAATATAACAAGTTAGTATAGTCTAGCCTTGAGCATATCAGTGCCACAATTAAAGGTTTAAGCACATTCTCAAATGGGTATGGCGCTAATTTCTTGATCTGTTTTAACAGTAAGATTCATTTGGACACTATCAAGGGAATGTGTGACTACATAGAAAGTTTTTAATCAATAATCACTCAGACTCTTAATAGCAGCTTTGGGGCAGCTAATACTGCTACCTCTATTGGTCAATACATATTTGTAGAAAAAGTCTAAGTTCTTATTCGAAACCAACACCTCAGTTTTGCCTGCGTTAAGTTTTAAAATGTTCAGACCCATCCAATTCCATACATATCGCATTATATTTTGAAATGCATTTTCAGAAGTTAAGATCGGATCAGAAGATCTTACCAAGATCTGAGAGTCAGCTGCATACACATATAGTTTATACCCTTTCAGGGCAAGTTCTTTAAACCGTGATTGGACTTGTATATTCAAAAGATGTGGAGACAAGGAAGATCCCTGTGGGATTCCACCTAATATGATTCGCCTGTTGGCCATAAAACAAGAGCGATCTCCTGCCTGTGAGAGATTGGTAAAAAAAAAGCTGCCAGAAAGATAGCAGCTCCTCTCGAAAGCCAGCTGCTTCAACACTGTCCAATAGACTCTTTTGATCAACAGTGTCAAAAGCGCTGACATTCCAAGCAGACTAAGGGGGTTGTCTATCCATAATAGCAATCCTGGCTAAGGTTATCCATGATGGCTAACATAACAGACTTTGTATTATGTCTAGGTCAGAAACCTTTTTGAAGTGACTCAGTGGCTTAAATGTGATTACTCAATATTTTGACAAGGCGAGATTCTATCATTTTAGTACTGTATAGAAATAAAGATAAGGCCCGATAGTTTTTCAATATAGAAGGTCAGCATTGGGTTTTTTCAAAAGAGGAAAAACCACCACATTTTAAAAGATTGAGTAACCAAACCCTGTGCCAGTGACAAGGATCTAGGGTGAGCAAGATTTTATTTAAAAAGCTATATTATGTAATGGCACCAAATCCACTTGAAGAATTTCAAATACGAAATCCTCACTGATCTTGTATTGTATCTGGGTTGGTGGTAAAACCCCTTGAGCCATCTCCTTTATGGTTGCATTGATTTTATTTACAAAGTAGATATTCAACTGATCACAAAATGTTTGATAAAGAGTGGATCTGATGGCTAATGTGTTAGGCGAAGGTTAATTTTTTAAGCAATTGGAACACCTCCTTTTGTGTGTTGGAGGAATTTTTGATTCTATTGCTACGAAAACATTTTAGTGATTAACAGTACAGGTGTATCCTCAGCCATACCTTGTTTAAATGTTTCTTTCCCCTCATCCATGTAATGCTTGCACCATTGATGCTTTAGACAGTGTAACCTACATTTGTGTGCAAATGACTATGATATGAACCAAGACTCTGGTTTCTCTTTGCTCTAAACCTGTAGCTTAATAAGTGGCACATGGTCCTTAAGTGGTGCTTTCACTCAAGTAGCTATATGCTAAACTAATATTCTCAGCCGAATTCCCACAGGACAGAGCACTCTTCTGTATAATTTTTACAGTCTTTTGCTTGCCCATTTACGCCATTGGTGCAATGTTGACTTACTTACTTAATTGTGCTGGTTCTAAGATTGGTACAGACAATTTATGGTTCTAAGATTGGTGAAGAAAATTGAAACACCAAATGATCAGATTAAGTATGCGGTTGAATTGTCAACTCCAGTAATTATGAATTATAAGCCCACGCCAAATACTATGTATTAAAATGTATAAAGCGCTCTGATACCCTAAGGTGTCTTGGAGCTACCTGCCCAGGAGCACGAACCGAGAAGCCCTTAATTACGGAAAAGCCACGTTTTAAGTTCTTTCCTAAAGGTGAGAGAGGTAGGGATGGCTCTGATGTGAGGTGGCAGACTGCTCCATAATTTAGTTGTACTACTAACAAAGCTTCTTCTGCCCCAATTCATTTTCTAAATCTGGAAATTGTGAGGATTTCTGCACCCAAGGTGCGTAAATCTCTACTGGGGGTATACTACTGAAATTTCTGCTTAAGAACCTCAGAGCCAGACTTTTGCAGTGCCTTATGGGCAATGCAGAGAGCTTTAAATTTGATATGGCCCCTTACTGCGAGCCAGTGGAGTCTTTGGATGCCGGGGGAGATAGAGTGGAATTTGGGAAATCCTAAAATCATTCTGGCTGCAGCGTTTTGAACTAGCTGATGTTTGTTGGTGTATTTTTCCTGGAGATTCATAAAGAGGCCATTGCAGTAGTCTAGCGTGGATGCCACTAAGACAGAGGTGACTATTTTTTAGGAGTTAGCTGGGATGTATGGCAGAATTTTCTTTATCATCCTTAGGTTGTAGATGGACGAGGAGTCTACCGCTGAGACATGAGCTCCGCAGTTGAGCTTATTATCAATAAGCATGCCTAGGTTTTTAGCTTTGGGCACTAGAACAGGGAGGGAGCCTAGTTCATCTTGCTATCAGGAGGGGGACCAGAGAGGTGAAAGATTGCCAACAATCATCAACTGTTCATCCAGGAACTGATTGCTCTCATACAGTACTGAAATCTGGAAGACAGCTCGGGATCGTCGGTGAGGGCTGAAACTACAACTTGGGTGTCATCTGCGTAGGAGGTAATAGAAAAGTCAAAGCTTTTGATTATTGCGGCTAGTTCAGATACATAAATGTTAAAGAGGGTGGACTAAGCGAGGATACCTGAGGGACCCCACAAGAAAGTGAGAAACAAGAGAACTCAAAGCCGCCCAAGGCCACAAATTATTCCCTGTTGGACAAGAAGGAAGTAAGGAGGGACAAAGCCTTGTCCTAAACCCCAAGTTTAGCTAGCCTAGACTAAGATCTTGTGATCGACTGTATCAAAGGCTGCGGACGTTCGAGGAAAAAGAGATGCAGAGCCTCCAAGTCTAAGGCTGCTCTTATCTTCTCTGTAGCTTTGATAAGGGCTGTTTCTGTGCTGTGCCCAGGTCTGAACCCAAACTGAGTTTGGTACAGGAGATGACTTTTGTGGATGAACTGGGCAAGCTGCTTATTAAGAATTTCTTCCACTATTTTATCTGGAAGGGAGAGGCAGGAAATAGGCTGTAGTTGTTGAGGTCTGAGGGATTCAGGCAGTTTTTATTTAAATAATGGGAGAGCAGAAGCTTTTTTCCAGATTGAGTGAAAGACTTCTGTGGAGAACATGGAGCTACAGATCGCTGAGAGGTTTCTTGCTATGACGTTGGGTGCTAATTTGAGTACTCCAGGGGGACAAGGGTCTTGAAGGGACCCAGATCTCTAGCTGGTGAAGCATTGGCCACTTGGTTGGAAGTCATAGGGAAGAATTCGGTCAGAAGAGAATAGACCAGATTTTCTAGGGAAACACGTATCCGGCAAATATCCTCCACGTTACACTTACGGCACAACGCCGTCTATGCAGTGACAATTGGCAATACCCGCCATTGTCGAAATACGCCTTTTTTGGTTCTACCATTGATTCCTTGTGCGGACCCTTGCACACTCCAGAATAACCCGAACAGGAGCGGGTTGGAATTATCACCGTTCCCCCGAAATTACGATATTCCATACTATTTCAGCCCTGAAGAGTCATTGGGTTAACACCCTTACTGACGAAACACGTGTCGGCTGGTTTCTTTCTTTATGGATCTCCTTTGATAGGAGAAACATTCACATACTTATTAAAACAGGAATGGAAAGAACATTCGTGTGTGATCTTATCCTTTGAAGACTTTAACTTGATTACTCATATCGTTAAAATTGTTGTGTGCGCTTGATTGGTCAGTTTATTTATCATAAGGGTTAGCCTTCTCACCCTTTGGTTTCAGAGTTTTAGGGTTCTCTCTGAACAAGCAGCACCAAACAACATTACCCCATTGTGAGTACTCAACCACTACATGTTGTGCGCCATTCAATTCTGAACACTGATAACCTTTCGCGGAACTGTAAGTTGGTTGAGTTAGTTGATCCACTGTTCCTGACTTTGAAAGAGCCAGCGATTTAAGGTTGATAGATGATTCAGAATGTCATATGGGAGCAGAGTTTGAAGGCAAATGTATTACCCCATATTGTGGTTGCTGCACTTTTGTTGTGCAGCCATGATGCAAAATGCTAGTAGATATTTGCAAAGCCAGAAATGCGGCGAATTGTGGTCCCTTGCGTGGCCTTGTAAAAAAATGTAACGGAACACAATGCCTTGCATTGCACTACATTTTGTTTTGGAAGACGTCCCATGGGTGGAACATTCCCATGCATCCACCCATGAACTTCACACAATCCCAGATTTGCAAAGGTTAGTAAACCTGGGATTGCATGAAATCACTACGCCTCCCAGAGGATTGCATAACAAGGAGAAAAATATTTTTTTCTCTGTGTTATTTCCTCTTTGTGTACTGTATCCTGCAGCACACCTAGAAATATACCTCAAGCGATTGCTTTTGTGCAGGAAGATATCTCTACCTGCAAAAAACCAAATCTCCTTGTAATGCAGTCAACTCTGCACTGTGGTGCCAGGGTGCCTGGCTTGGCACTAGGGTGCCTGAAATGCACTATCGCTATGAGAGAGCAGAAGTGCCACATATTTTAGTAGATATGAAGCATTTCTGATCTCTTCCTTTCCTGCAGTGCAGCACAGCACGATGCCTTTCTGCATGGTGTTGGTCAGAAGTCTGGACCTTGATGTCTGAATAAGGACTTCAGGGTGTATGTCATTCAGGTTATGCCATGAGGATGAAAAGAGTTTATCCAAAATTGAGCTATCAACATCATGACACATAACCCATGCAACAAAGGTCAAGTAGATATATGATGAAACAAAGCTTCAAAATAAAGCATTAGTACATCTTACCATATCCCTACACAGAGTGGCATTTATTGGTAGTAATAGTTACTAAACAAGAAATTAGAAACACTTCTACTACTCCTCCCACTACTCTGAGGACACTGTAACCAATTAACCTATAGCCAAGTCATTTTCATGTGTAGCCCATACATGTACTAGGTTTTCATTAAAGATGGAGCAATGGTACATTAAAACATGTGCAAGAGTGGTTTTTGTACAGCACACATCCTGAACTAATGTTTCAAGGTGCTCTCAAATGTGGTGATCAAGCAAAAGATAGGCACAGTGAACCAAGGCAAATGGAAGGGATCCCACAATTTGATGAAGCAGGCAAGCAATGCCTGCAGCGTATGAGTTCATGCTGTGCAATTCAGCCATTTCACCCACTCATTTTACATCAAATGTTAATGCCTTTTCTTTATTTCTTTCCAGTGTTACACTAGTCAACTGTGTTAATCAAATGTACATTATGGTATGCTAAATCAAGTTGAAACGAAGTCTTTCAAGAAAATATTACAAATTTACATTACAGGAGGGCAGGGTACTATATTTTAATGTTGATATTACATGGTTTCCCTAACTTAACAGAGAGAGTTTATGACATTTCAGTAGAGGTTCAACCCCTTCAGTGAAGGGAATTACGAGCATTAACAAAACAAAGATCTGAGAGAATCCAGAGAGTTCACCTGACACAAGTGAAGTGTAGAGCTCAGGTGCCAGCAGCCCACACAGAGCCCACACAGTGCAGTCTTGTAGCACCCTTTATTACGCCCTGTGGTGGGTGTGATGTTCGGGACCGGCTTTACGGCAGTGCAACCGGTGCGGCCTCACTGGGCGCTGACCTGGAGAAGGGGCAGTGACCTTGGGGGTGCTGCATTTAGCAATAACTTGCGATTTAAAAGCATGTGTTGCAGAGTTCCTTGTGTATCAAGCTTTCAGGCAGCAGTAAAAATGTCAAGATATCTTGTGATTAATGTTCCTGCTAAAGAGAGATTAATGTTTTGTCTATTGGCAGTTTTGATTCCCCTTAAAGCAGCGTAGAGGGTTAATATGCCTGCTGCAAATAACAGATCTGTATTTTATGTTAGCTGAGTGGATGAGTAAAGCCAACATGTACGAGCACTTTAAAACAGATTCATGTATGTGAGGGAGGGGCTATGGAGAGATGAAAGGCACTTTTGCTGGTAGGTAGTTAGGGAATCCAAGAAGGTGGTCATGGAGAGAGGGGGGGGGGCAAAAAAGATTGTCGCACCAGGCACCACCAGAGGTAACACCGGTCCTGGTGTCCATCAAGAGCCACAGAGTGCTCTGAAATTGGTTGGAGAAAATGTTTCAGCACAACACCCCCCTCCGCTCAATTTCGCAGCACTCTACGGGGTCTTCAGTATCAGCCCATCTGCAAAAAGAGCACAATGCCTCCTCTGCTGTAGGAGTAGTGGAAATGTGAGCTTGGTGTTGAGTGAAGATGGTGGGCAACAGGCCACATAAAAGAACAGCTCATTTTTAGCCCTAGGCTCCAAAAGGATCTCACGCTGAGCCAGATGCTGGCATCTGGCTGAAGCTTGGCTTGAACCTGGCTCATGCCTTCATTGACTCACCCACCTCTATTGCACAAATTTGACCTGCTGTTGGTCGTAGACTAACATTACTTATGTTTTTCTGCAGCACTTCGGTAACATCTTTTCTGCTCTTTACCACTGTACCAAAAGTCCATCTGGTGTTGGACCAGTGACAGCAGTTTCCATGCAGATCTCGGTAGTGATTTTTTAAATTATTAACTCGCAGTATCTTCCAGGCTAGTCCAGAGTTGCTGAGAATTGAGTTTAACATGCCAGTGCCACATTGCTACCCTCAGTAAAAACATTATTAGACTATGAACCCATCCACCAACTTCCTAGGCTTATCTTCAGAAAGTGCTCAACCAGTAATCAGAAATCATGAACAATAGCCTACCCCACAAAACACAACAGGCCCATATCTTATTAAGACTGCACTATTACTAACTCTAAAACCTGATGCTAGATTTGAGGATCAGCAGATCCTAACCTTCTGCTGAAATCCAACAAAGACCTCAAACTCAATTCTAACATTACAGTGCATCCAGAGGGAGAGGTGCTGTGCAGCGGCCAGAGCGGCTGACTCAGGATCGCAGGCTCATGGTTAGATGCTTGACACTGGCGGCAGCTCAGCATCATGTGACTCCGGCCAATACCTCACTTAATCTCCCTGATGGCTCCCAGCGCCTTGAAACCTTTATGGGTGATACGATCGCGCTTAAAAATATCAATTATTATTATTATTATTATCCAAGTGACGAATGAGCAGCCTTGGGTCTAGGTGATCATTGCGTTTTTTTCATCTTTAAATTCACATGCAATTAAATTTCGGAAAGTGCTTGAATTAACCCCGCCTTTTATCAAAAGAAAAAAGGGGACGGCCAATAGTCCACGAGAAAAGTTGATAATGATTGAATTAATCGATACATGAATAAAGTGTCCCCTCTCTCAGTGCTCTGCATCTTCCTCTAGAGATAGCCAGGATTTAGAACAAAAGGGGGGTTCCATCAGTTCCAGAATGAGGACAGTGTGGAGCTCGGTTTCAAAGTAAAGGGTTCAGCGTTACAAACTAGAGCCTAGAAGCAACGTCCTAGATTAACTAAATTGCTTAGAAGAACGATTAAATACACATTGCTCTGATGAATGCGATATCTAACAACTTTATCATCCAGATGGGCTGAAAAACCTTATAATCTTTTAAATGCCACGCCAGATTCAAAACAAGTTGTTACAGATACGATAGTACATAAAACCATTAAATAAATAAAACATTTATATTTTCTCCCAGAAAACTTAAAACACAGAAAATATTTCTAAGAGCAATTGCAACATCTAAAACGATTACATCAATTAAAAGTGTCATAGTTGAACGAAGTAAGGCAAAACAGTATACTTTACAAAAAATGTTATTAAAAACTTACATATTTTCAGGAAAATTGGGCAATCCATTAACAGGTATACTTGTGCATTTAAAATAATTCTAGGTTATGCAGCATGTGTTTCATTGGGGAGCCAGTGGTGTGATCGATGGACTACTGAGAAATGTTCATTTCTTACTGCTGCATTTGGGCTTTTGCTTACTAAACGTTTCCTGGGCTCTCACACAACACAAGTTAGCACTGTGCACGGGGACTTTCAACATAGTTACTTACCAGACTATATTTTGCATCCCTTTGTGTCATTCGATTACCCGCCCAAAACTTTAATATATAATGGCCTCGATGTCACCTGCATGCCCTGGAAGAGGCCATCTGTCAGCCCTGTATAAGTTGACATTACAATTACCTTTGCAGTTCAGCCTCTTCAGAATTTGATATCGAATATGTGACGTTACAACACCACATATTACATCGTGGTAGGTAACAACGGGGACGTTACATCTAGCGCAAGTCGTTGAAACTACTTGCGATGTAATGCCGTGTGTGGTAACAGGGCCGGCTCTAGGCTCACGGAGGCCCTGAGCAGGGAGTGTAGGTAGGGTGCCCGAGGCCGCCAAATCCCTGCCAGGGGCCGCCACGCAAATATGTATCTAAGGATATATATTGGCGTGGCGGCCCCTGGGGTTTGGCGGCCCTGTGCAGGTGCACAGCTTGCACATGCCTTAGGCCGGCCCTGGTGGTAACAACGCGGACGATGTAACGTCCGCGTTGTTACCAACGCGCGTGGTGCTGACAGCATTGTACACTGTCTCCCTTTGAGATCTGTTTGAATGTCAGGTTCCATATGTGGATTTTCAGTAGGGAAAGCATTTTTCTGTGTAAATCTTTGCAATTCTGGCCTAAACATGCACCTCTTTGTTGGTGATATCTTCTGTATTCCACACTCTCTCTCATCCCATGTTTGTGGTACACTGTGGACCTGGTGACCATATTGTCTGCTTTGATAACCGAGTGCCAGACTTCCCAGTACTTTCTATGGTGAGTGTCTTGGATAAATCTGATATGTGTGGTAAAGTGCTTAATTTGTAATTAAATAAGTGCCGGGCCCTCGTCAGGAGGCCACTAGGGCTGGCACCACCCATTGCCCAGCAGTATGCGGTGCGAAGTCTCAGGGCTCAACAGTGCCAGATGCAGGACGAGGTATATCGGGTGCCGCTTCTCCCCCGGCACCCTGCTGAATCTGCTTACGGGGTTCCAGGTCTGCCAGGAGCAGTAGGGCGAGCTTGTTAGCTGTAGTCAGCCAACACAGGGAGTGAACCCGGCGGCCCAGCTAGTTCTGGGTGCGGTTTGCAGGGAAGCCCAGTGTGCTCCCATTTGGCTCCTTCACCAGCCCCCTCGTATTGCCCTGGAGCCTTCTTGCCGCCTCCTGATACCTGCCCGATGCAGAGGAGGCAGCAGCCCATCAGGCACAGCATTTTCAAAGCATTCGGAAGAGGCAGTGAAACAACATGCACAGACACCCAGCACAGTGAGCAGGTGGGACCCTTCCCTCCACCACCACAAAGGGGTGGGGAAATAGCTATCCATAGAATCAAACAAACTAACTGTTGTATCTCTACATTACAGCTGCGAAGAATCTCCTACCGCTAGGGGGGTAGCCACAAGCCTTCAGATTTAGTACTGGCGTATCAATTTCCACAAAAGTACATATATAAATCCTGTGGCACAGCCCCATACTCCCGTTGAGCTTCTTTAGGAGCACAACACTGCCCCATGGCATCAACCACTGTTTAAACGCAAATTCACCCTCCTGTCGGAGCATGCATGGATGCACAAAACTTAGAGCCCTTGTCCTCCTGATACAAAGAATCCAGTGGGGTTCCCATCTATCCACACTTAAATTGTACCCAGTGGAAGGACTAAAGCAAAGGCACTCATACAAAACTTAGAACATCAAAAGTACGATAATCTAAAAAGCTTTGCCTTTCTCATTTCCCTCCAGAACATCCGCAAGCAAAGGCCACAACTTGACCAAAATGAGAACCTGCAGCTTACTTTTGTTAATGGATCATGACAAAGTGCAGAACATGTTCAAGAAAAATAAATGAACACACAAAGAATCTTCTACCCTTCATACGAAGAAAAAGAGGAACAGGAGCCCATTATTAATCACTACCCATAAAGCAAGTCAGGGGATGGAATGTCTGAATCAAACCAAAAACAAAGTAGTGGCCGCAATGGCTAAACCGAATCCAACCAAAATGGAAATACACAATATAGGAATACATTTGCCCTGACAGAAACAAGCAGGTCGGCCAAAAGGCTACGGTGAAGTATCGTATGAACTCAACTGTAGCCCGTCCAGTCATAAGATCTCTAAGTGACAGCGCAATCATGCAGAATTTGGAAATTGAAAATAGTAGCCTGGTGCCCTGGTACAAGGATCTTTGCAGAGCCTGAAACTATTAAAGTCTTAAATGGTCTGGAGTCCTTTTCGCCTTCATGCTTCCCTAAATCGAGGATACCCGGTGTCCACAGAGATTAAGTTGATAAAGTATTCAGGGCAAGAGAGCTCCTCTCCCGCAGTAGTCAACCTTCGCATGGGGGAACTACAGTTTTAAACGACCTCTCAGGCAAATCATCTAAATGACAGCCTCACCTCTCATGCTCGAATAAACATTCACAGCCACTGCCTTAGCTCAGGGCAAGAGAGGCAAGTGAAGCTCACAGCTACAGCACTAGCTTATATAAGGAACGTAACAGAAGCACAGATAACGGTAGAAGAGACGCCTACTGGCAGATAAAAAGTCAGTCAGGCAGACCAGATTGGCATCAAATCACGCCAGTACCCCTGGGATCTACTAGCAAAATCCTGACCTTTGATGAACAAAGTGGGTCTGAGGCGCAGAGTCAAAACAGGAAGATGAACGCCAGTGGACCAGACTGGAGCAGGACCCATTTATCTCAGACAACGCCCAAACTCCTGAGGTTCACACACAGAAGCCTGGCCCTTTACGAACAATGTGAACTCAAGGTGCAGAATCAATCCGAGAAAAGGAGTGGCATAGGGTCGGACTGGAACAGCTCTACAGACTCCTGTCAGCTATTACCAAGGCAACAACAATGAATACAGACAAGCTGGATATAAAAGTATCAGTTCTGCAAACATTGGGGCCATATACTATGGCAATTGAAGCTAAAAGGATAGACCTGAACTCCTTAATGACAGAGCACAGACCTTTGTGAAAAGAATTATACAGTACTATAGCTGCAGCCTGAACTTCCTTATTCATGAAAGACATGATAGCAGAAATAAAACAAGCCAGAAAGAATTAAAGACTCTTCTGTTCTCTGCATCATATCCACAGCATCCTGGGGCGTGGACCTTCATTTCTACCAAGGGTGGGCTTAAAAATATTATCCTGCCCAACATAGCAAGCTACCAAAAAAATTCAGGAATATAGTGATGCACAGGAGCCCAGCTCTGTGCATCCACAGAGTTCCCTTGGCCTCGGCCCTCACGGCCATATTCCTAAGCTGCGCGTCAGGCGCTCTGCCAGCCGGAATGTCAGCCGGGGGCTGGAATGTGCGGGCGTGACGGAGAGCCCTTGTGAAGACTTTTCTTATCTGCTAGTTAAAACAAACAAGCAGATAAGAAAAGTCTTCACGACAGCCACAAACCAGGCCATGATGTCCGGAGGGGCTGTCCGAAAAACGGACAGGGTGGCACCCAAAAACACTCCTTTCCATTGGGAAGCCAGTGTTTACCATAAACGCTGACGCTACCCAATGGAAAGGAGGGGCGGGGCTTAGAGTCTCTTTTAGAAATCTTGTATTTACAAGATCGCTCGCAGAGGCGGAGCAGGGCTCTGCCCTGCCATGCCCATGAGACCTAAAAATCAGTCTCTGCCCAGAGCAAACAAGATCCTACACCATCCAAGGGGCGCTCTCACCAGGGGGAGGATGATGCCCTCAAAGATAAACTCCAACCATCAGCTGAATCAGACCTGCCCCGTGCTAGGAACCAGCTTGGCAAGCACACACAGGAGAAGTAGGACCAAAAGATAGCATAGGTCATGCAGACTTCAACACAACTCCTACCGTACACCCCAAGGAAAATAGGTGAGCGGACCATAAATCTCCTTAGTTTGAACCAGCGCTTTCAAGATTTGTTTTTAAAAAGGCTGAAAAAACACAACAACAATACCGTAAGGTCGTTTGATATCAGGAAACCATGCCTGATGCCTGCCTACCAGCCCAATAGAGGACACCATCACAACACAGTACACAGAACATTGCAGATAATGTCATGGCTAGCCAAGCCTCAAACTCAGTAAGATATGGCCTCCAGAGCACGAGATCACATGACCTCGGGGACACGCAGGGTGCCACCAACTACAATCTGGATCTGCAAGCAGTTATTATACTATGCACCCCAAAATCGCAGAAGGAAGAGTAACCCATAATGCCGTCTAATGAGCAGGCAATTAAACCTTTGAAAATCATGGAAAAACAACCTAACGACCAGCTAGCCCCACCATCTCCAGGAATCTTCAAAACTGGAAGCGAGTACCCCAAGCAGGCAATAAGTACCCAGAAAAGCAGGGTCGCTACTACATCTCTAACAGCTTCAGATCAGGCCACACGTCCTGCTACCAGCTCAGTGAGTCTACAATACCCCTGGGGAGGCGATTGCATCACACTATCACAACTCAGGGAGACGTAAAAGGATACGAAAACCCAAAATCTGCAATACTTTAATTCTCAGGCACGCTTTAGGAAAATATATCAGCCCTGCCCAGTCTCCAATGCAGACAGCGTACTCCTGTCAACACATGCTAGCCTCACAAAAATGGACCAAGAGAGGTGCTCCACTCAAGTACAAAAGCCTTTACTGCCACCAATGGCTAATTCCTCAGTCTCCATTAATGCACGGGTGCAATAGAATTACAGAACGTGAGACAAATACATCGCCCGTTTTGTCGGCCGCTTTGATTCTCCAGCCAACGTATAATTTTTTAGGTCCCTGGGATATTTTAAACTGGTCATATATACTCAAATCTGCTCGACCCTCTCACACCTTGACAAAATAAATAGCAAGGGCTTAGACCGTGTACCTTTCTTGCCGCCTGGACCAGGGGAGAGCAGGGAATATACCGAAATAGACTCCATGACCTTCACAGTGCCCTGTTGGAAGAGTGGGTAATCCAATGGTGCTCTCCAGTACCAGAGAAATGCCCTCACTTCTTATCGCAGTGCACCCGGGACAACCATGCTATTACGAGAACCAGCCAATCAGTGCAAATAGGTGCAAAAGGTCCACTCAGTGCCTTGCCACATTCAAAACAAAATCTCGAAATCACCTTATCTACAATACATGGAACCAGGTAACGCCATCAGGTAACACAAGTCTTGACCGACTCACGGTTGCCCTTCACAAATGTTCCTAGCACAAAGGCATCAACAAAACACCTGGTCACTACTCCCAAGAACAAAATCGCTCGAACTTGATGGAACATCTCAGGCATAGCTAAAATTGCACTTGATCCAAAGCTAGAAACCTACTTACGTGCATTCAATATAATATGTCTCCTGGAGACTTGGAGCGTTGGAGAAACACCCCTCAGGGGATATGCAAAATTCCATAAACCTGCAGCATAAAACGGAGGCAAAGGCAGGCCTAAAGGCGGGATGAGCACTTACGTGACTCTTAACAAAAGTGTAAACATAGCCGAACTGGACACAAACTCTCCTCAGATGCAAGCGCTACTAATTAATAACTGGAAATCTAAGAATTGGGAAATCAAGGTCTTGGTAGTGAACTTTTACCCGAACCCTTAGGGCTTCCACAGCCAAAAGGCTATTACCGTCTTGAAACATGCACTGCTTGAACTTAACAGCCGTCACTCGTATGCACAATGGATAGTGACTGGCGAATTCAATCTAATCTGGCTAGCCACCGTTGGAGTAGCACGGAAGCACGTGCCTTGAATGTCGTATAGGACATACCTGCACAGGCCTCAAAATACGACATTTTTGAAAGAGCTGATCACCAACTGCAGTCAACAATCGAAAGAATGGGTCTTAGAGCATTAAATGGTTTGTCACAGATTGCCCAATTTCGGCGACTCGGAAATCCACGTCAGCAGAGTCAGTGCTAGACTACGTTTTTGTCTCCTTCCACCTATTCCACAGGGTTACAGCTTTTACAGTAGAAGGCCATTGGTCATGGTTGAGATCATAAACAACAATGAATATTGGTGCAATGTAGGCCTTCAAGACCCAGGAACAATGTGGCATTAGATAAGATGGATGGAAGTTACCCAAGGAAAATATGAGCAAAGGAAAGTGACCAATCTGCTAATCATGTGGGAGCCACAGAATCCACAGGTTGCCTGGGTAAACATGCTAGTAGATTAAAAAAACTTCCTTGGAGCAAACAATTGGCAACGTCTGCTCCACCAATGTCCGGCCAACAACAGATGGTACAATAGCACCCTCAAATAAAAGAGGTGGGCTCTAAATGTAGTGAATGCAAAGCAACACTTGCAAGCACCCCAAACGCCTTCTCCTACACTTATAGAGTTCAAGAAGAAATGTAAGAAAGCTATTTGGAAGGCAAAGTGTGCAAGGAACAAGCAAGACTGTATAGAAGTTGTACAAGCCTGCAAATCTAAAAACAACAAATCCATGGGGGCCCTGATCAATGAGTTGGAGCAGGGCACAATCAGTGCTGCTTGCAATAACTTCCAGCAACAAACATGGCCTGCTGATCTTGGATCATTATATCGCAGCAACAAGTCTGTCCTCCTGCGTAAAAACAACAAGAAATGACATTTCAGCTCTTGCCTTCCCCCAGCCGCTATTGCAGTGCCAATATAGAAAATAATGGGAATTGGGGTGCTGAGCCCAATAGGGGTGCCAGCTTCAAGCTACAAGCATGACCCAGACTTATGGAGCGAATTACTCTGTCAACTATTTAATTTCTGCCTCCATGAAAACTCCATACCTTTGTCAATCAATCCTCCATCAAATCTACAAAAAAGTCCTTACTCTGCCCCAGATCGTTATCGTATGATTGCATTACTAGACTCTGATGCAAAGATCTTTGCTGGCTTCCTACTGCTGGAATTGGAAAACTGGGTGGAGGATTCCTGCAAGCTCTCGCACAACCAAACAGGTTTTCATTCTAACTTGAGCACGACAGACAACCTTGTCGCCCTTTGTATGCTAATAGCGAAACACACTCACAAAAAACAACTGCTCTACATGTGCTTTATTGATTTCTCAAAAGCCTTCTACCATGTAGACAGGAACTTGCTGTGGTATAAATTGGCATCATGGAATGTCCCAGCTAACCTCCTGTGAGCATTACAGCTACTGTACTCATGGGCAAAGATTAGCCTGGGCACAAATAAGGCCCTAACGCAAACAATACCAACAGGACGGGGCCTAAAACAAGGTCAGATCTGAGCACATCTCTGAATGAGGTGCACTCACATTCCCCAAAATTGGGACAACCACCACCGACGTCACTTCAATACGCAGATGACATAGTCATCATGAATTGAACTCCAATTGGCATGCAAAATTTGCTTAACACATTGGCTCTTTACTGTACAACAAACCATATGACAGTTGATTTAGATAAAACTAAATTAGTCATCTTCGGGATGTCCGCAAAAATAAGGGCAATTTGTATCTGGGAGGTAGCACAGTAGAAAGGAAACCCAGCTATAGGGTTTGGCTTCAAGAACGGCACTCTCCCAGGCTTTATCTAAATTCCCTAAAGCCTCACATCACTTCACCTATTGCTGACTTTCAAAAACTGCACAGTAAATTACCCACACTAACTTGGTAACCAACTCTGGCAGCAATCCAAGCAAAACTGATCCCAGTGCTGTCTTACGGATCAGTAGCCTTCCCGGCGAAGCTAAGCCTGTTTCTGAACAATGCCCAGAGTAAAGTCTTCCTCCTGCTATTCCATCTCCCACAATACACGTCATCTGCACAACATTCGTTTAGAATTTGGGGTTCACAATCAAGGACTAGTACAGCAAAACGCCCTCCTCAAGTACCTGTCATCCTTAAGAACCGGCTCTCCAAATACACTAAAAACACTAACCTAGCAAGAGATTAAGGATAGCAGCCAAAACAAACTGTTGGGCCCTGGCGAAAAGTGAGGCCTTAAAAGGGGAAACAACCATTACATTGCATGCGTTACAACGCATAGAGATTACAACGCTGTCGTTACAAAGACTGCGTTGTTACATCACAGTACCATTACACCGCAAGTCGTTACAACGACTTGCTCTAGATGGCGCTCTAAACTAAGGAATAGGATAATTTACTATTCCAATACCTTCCCTACTGTTGCCCTTACTGGAGTTGGAATAGTAAATTATACTATTCCTTTTTCCAGCGCACCATCTAGAGCAAGTCTTTGTAAAGACTTTTGTTATAATGGTACTGCGATGTAACAATGCGTCGTTGTAAAAGCATACGTTGTAAACAACTATATTCCCTTAAAAGCGCTGGCCTCGCAACCTCTGTGGGAAGCACAATTACCACATCATTCCTTTAAACATGCGGTGAACACACAATCTTTTCGAAACCACGCTATCTTTCTAAACCATCAAAGGCTTTTGCAAATCTAGATTTCTAGCGCTAGGACCCTGCCTTTTACCAACAAAAGATGCGAAGCCACCATGGGCCCCAGAACCAATTTCACTGTCATGCAGGCTGTGTCAGTAGCAGGACAAATCTTTTTTCCACATATTGTGCATATGCCCCATTTTGCAACCTGCGTGCAGAAAGTTAGCACACAAAGAAGGAACATGCTGTCAAGCCTTGCTGTTCTTCTTGTAAGGCCAGTGTCCCCAAGTAACAGATTGTCTGTATACCCTTGTTTTGGGCCACTCATGTATCCTATGTGTCCAGGATGCATGAGTGGTGATCAAAGCTCTTCATTTCTTTATTCATGTCCCTCCCATCAGCGCACATCTTTTTTATGCAATAGCATACACATGAGCTCAACCTTCACCAAAAGCCTAAAACAAGGGTATGTGGAAAACCATCCTTCCTCTTAATCATACTAAAAACCAACCCAACATCCACAACACACAATAAAATATGAAACAGCAACACAAAGGTGGGTCTTGTTTTATTACCTTACAGACATTAATGGAAAAAACAGGAAAAGGGTAGTCAATGGAGAAAGCGGGGCCAACCTGTAATCATCATTTCTTCTAATCTATAATTGCAAAATTACGGGAAAGTTGCATCCATAAATTCCACGCAGCACAACAGCAGATCCCTTTCCTAAAAATTACTTGAGCGAAATGACTTGCCAGTCATATATCAGATGTGCAGAAACAGTCAAAGCAACAAATAGGAATGAGGATTTTGCCCTATATTATGAGTAGGTTTTTTAGGAGTAAAAGCAAAATGTAAGCTTAGGGTGTTGTCTGTCTCAGGGGTGACAGTAACCCTAAATTAAGAGAGAAAACAAGATCAAGAAGAGGTATGAGGTTGTAATATTTATTCGTGAGTCTCATAGCAGAAGTTCTAATTGAGGCCAATTAAGGACAACTATAGGGGCGTCAATCCCTTCTCTGCTGTGTAACAAAAGAGTGTTCTAACTCCCAGAAGAGGAAGAGCAGAGGGTTTCACCTGAACAAGATAATATCTGTGTCACTACGTGAGAGCAGAAAATCACCCATTACTGCTCCTTTATTTAATACTATTGTTGAGAGAGGGGAGTGAGTCCACACTCAGTAATGGTAATGAATACGATAATATTCATAGTATCCACAAAAACATATTATAACCTTATAGCCTGCCCTAGCGGGCTATACCAGCTATTAAAGGCCCGCTGGCTCGGGACTTTAACCCCTCCCATGCAGATGACGAGCTCAGCTCGTCATCAGCCATGGTGCGCGTGTGCTGATGACGAGCTGAGCTCGTCATGGCCATTAGAACGCTCACACGCGGGGATAATTCCCCTGCTGTACTGAGCGTTCTAAGGAACGGGTGTGGCCGTGACGAGCTGAGCTCGTCATCAGCACACAAACACTGTGGCTGATGACGAGCTGAGCTCGTCATCAGCACAGGGGCGCTGTGCGCGCGCCCCCCAGCAAAGCGGGGGAATTACCCCTGCAGAGAAGGGGTTAATAGCCGGTATAGCCCAGCTATGAAGGGCTATAAGGCTATTAGAACATTCAGTCACTAGAGGGCAGAATGTTCTAACAAATAAAACAAAGGCCTCCCAGAGCCGGAGGGGGTTTAAATCCCCTCGGGCTCCGAGAGGCCTTTGTGAAAACAACATTGGAATGTTGCTTTGCAGGCCTTTACTGGCCCATACAAGCTTGGAGCACTCCATTGTCTTCAAAGAAGTGCTCCACATTCCAATGTTCTAATATTGATTATTACAGTTCTGTGTCACTGTTGTCCTACAACTCTAAACTATGCCGATACTTGGGATAACGTAAACGTTTATTATTTAAATATGGGATAGCATCAATTTGGTGCCAAAAAGCCTTTGCATCTTGGAGCGTTTATATTGCAGTTGCTTTCCTTATCCCATATTGACCTCATCCAGGAATTGCCACAAACTATATTCTCTTTCCGTAGTCAGGGAGGAATCTCTCCTCCAGATTTTCTCTTTTACACCCTTACATCAGGGTTTTCCTTAGCTGAGATAATTCCTGCAGTTTTCTAAAATTGTCTCTTTCCTGCCATCCTTACATCGGGGATCTTTTACACAGGATAATACCCAGGACCGATCCTGTTTCACCCAATAAGGTTCCTACTCTTCCCAGTCCTAAAAAAGCGGACTGAGTGTTCTTAAATGTCCTCCTTTCTAAATTATACCTTCCAGGTTATAAAAACTGAGATTTGCTTGTTTCCCTCCCTTTTGCCACACTTGCCTGAAAAATATATTGGGATCAGTCTGCTGGAACAACATGGTAATCTTTGGGTTCTGTCAAAGGCTTAGTGTTCATATAACATACAGGATAGGAGGTTCTCAGGGAAGTTTAAAGACCCAGCCAGGCTACGTCCCCTAACAACTAACATGAATAACCAAAGAAAACCTGGGGGTCTATAGTAGAGTAAAGTTAATACTAGAAAGTGATAAGACCAATGCCCAATGCTTAGGTGCAAAGTGAAATCCTTTCAAACATTAGTGTAATGTTCATGTACCAACGCACATAGTCACTAGCATCAGTAGGTGTAACCCAATGTCCAGAGATGGATTCCCATCAAAGTCTTGTTAATGATCAATATTATCATTTGGTCATCCAAAGGTAGGGATGGTGAGTCTCTGGATCATTGAGACAGAATCCATACCCTCCATAAGAGACAGGGTAACAACCCCTAAATTGCTCGTAGACCATATGTGTGACCATTAAATGGAAACAAGTGCAGTGCAAAAAGGAATAAGTGAGATTAAAAATTGAATAGAGAAAAACAGCGAGGAAAAACTTTAATTGCTATCAGTCTCTTTCAGATTAAAACCAAGAACAGCGCAATCATAGCAGTTTAAACAAATAGCTGCTTTAGGGCCGATATGTTTCTACAAAACAGGGAACAAACTCCCAAGGCTTTCTTCAGGGCCTCTGTTCTGAATAATTATTGCAACTGCATGTGTGTATTACATATAAATCAATAAACCAATGTCAATAAGTAAAACTTTCAAAACCATAAAGGATATATATAACTATTCCTCCATGTCAAATGGTGTAATGTTCACCTACAAAAACAAACAGTGGCGTCAGTGTGTTGGACATGGTAACATAAAAGATATAGTTAAAGATTTTATTTTACTCACCCATAATGACAGGGGATCGGACCTCACCTCACCTGGACCAAGCTCAGGATAGAGGAGGCCACGCGCTAAAAAGGCAAGCAAAAAGAGGGTGCTAGATACAAGAGCAGGGTGATTGAACTTCCTTATTCAGAAAATCTGCCACCTCTCACTTTGCTTGACTTACAACCCTTACTTAAAGCTCACTGAAAAAAGCTCACCACCAATTCACAAAGAAGGCAGTCACTCAAATGCTTCTTCTTTATCAACAGGCAGTAAAAAAGAGAGTCCTCATAGTTGTTCTCTTTTCTGTTCTATTGTCAGTAGTGGAAACATTAACCTCCTTACCTCTCCGTCGTTGCCTCAGACTGGACCTAAGTCTGGGGGAGGCAATGCGAGGAGGAGGACAGAACTACTTTCTAGCTGGAAAGACCGAACCCTTAAATGTAAATGTAAAGGAATTTTTATAGCGCAAATCACCGAGCGGTTTCTAAGCGCTTGCTTAGGGAACCCGTCCTGGTATTCCCCTGTGAGATAACCCCGGCAGGGTATCCGCAAGGTGAAAGCCAGGCATCCCGCCGCGAGGGGCCGTTGTGGAGATTAAGCAAGCTATTGCCCAGAGTCGCAGAGTGTGAACCCGTGAATCGAGTAGGCACCGGAGCGAGAATTGTCGAGTCCATGGACATTTTAGGACTCAAGACCCCGCCGAGCCGGGAATTGAACCCTGGTCCCGGGCTGACCTCTGCTTCCAGGTCTGCCGCTCTAACCAGTGAGCCACACTTCTCCTTAACCGATCAGGGCATTTCATGTTTGAGATCGCCATGTTAGTTTATTAACATTAGTTTAATTGAAACACGGCAACCAATAAGTGAGAAATGGTTAGAAACAACACTTTTAAAAATGTTTCAAGACTTGAAGAAGAGGCTTTACAACAACTAGCAAAAGATACCCTGATTACTATCAAACCCGCTGACAAAGGGGGTCTATTGTCATCCAGGACACTGAGGTATATAGGAATGAATGCTTGCGACAGTTGAGTAATACTAACTCCTACATTCCTCTAAGTAATGGACCGACGGACAGATTGACAATTGAAATTAAATAGATGGTTGATGAAGCTTTGAGTGAAGGTTGGATCACCAACCATGAGGCCTTGTTCCTACAAGCACAGAATCCCACTGTGCCTTATTTCTACACTCTACCAAAGGTCCACAAAGCTCAGAGACCACCACCTGGCAGACCCATAATATCGGGGCAAGGTTCCCTTTTGGAGCCTTTGTCGTCCTTTGTGGATTTTTTCCTGAGACCTTTGGTTCAGACAATGCCCACATACCTTAAGGATACTAAGGATGTGCTACGAGTAATCCCTGAGATCGACTTTGATGAAGCAACAGACCATCTTGTTTCGTTCGATGTCGAATCTCTCTATACCTCCATCCCCCAGGATGAAACCCTTGATACTATCACTTCCATCCTAGAGGGTACCAATTTGGAATCAATCACGCCAGTCTCTTTCATCATGGCATTAGCAAAAATTGCCATGAAAGAAAACTTTTTCATGTTCGAAAACACCATCTATTTACAGACATCAGGTACCAGCATGGGAAGCATTTTTGCACCCAGTCTGGCGAACCTTTATGTTCATTCCTTTGAACAGGAACATGTCCTGACTTCCACCAACCCATTCTTCCCACACATCCGTTGGTGGAAGCGTTATATAGATGATATCCTCGTGGAATGGCGAGGTGATACGGAGTCCATTCTGGCTTTCCATCAGTGGTTAAATTCCCACAACGAGCTCCTTAAATTTACTGTGGAGAGCAGTAGAGAAAGAATCTCCTTCCTGGATTTATCTATTTATGTGACCCCTGTGGGTCTACAAACTGAACTATTTAGGAAATCCATGGCCAGGAACTCTCTGCTATTGTATGAAAGTCAGCATCCCAAAGCCCTGAAGGATAATTTGCCCTATGGTTCAATTCCTACGGGTGCGGCGGAATTGTTCCACACTAGAAACCTTCAATAAACATGCTGAGGGCTTATCTAACCAACTACAAGCCAGACATTATCCGAAACGATTGATTAAACGCTCATTGAAAAGAGCAGTCAATAATCACCGTGATGCACTACTGGAGAAAGCCCCTCCAAAGGCTCCTCTTGAACGTCTTACGTTTGTCAGCACGTTCAATAGGAAATCTAACCAGGTCCAACGGATTGTAAGACATCACTGGCGAGTGCTCAACTGTACCAATGACAAAATAGAACCACCATTTTTTTTTGCCTTTAAAAGATCGAGCAACCTACAAGATCGGCTAATACATACCCGTCCGCAAGAAAAGCACAGGCGTGCTGTAGGCACATTATGGGATCTTGCGGCAGTGACCGGCCATCATCCGTGCGGACATTGTTCGGTGTGTCCTCAGACTTCCAAAACGACACAGATAGATATTGGGACTGACCGTCCATGGATTTTGAAAAATTTCTCGGACTGCAATAGCTCGCAGGTAATCTACCAACTGACATGCCCCTGCGCAGAGAAATATATAGGCATGACAACCAGGAAGGTCCGTACTAGAATGCTGGAGCACAAAAGTGCTTTCAGATGCAAGAAAAGTATTTCTAAATTGACTAAACATTTCATTGAACGAAACCATCGCGAGACTGATTTCACATGGACGGTTTTAGAGAAACCCTTCATACCCTCATACATTGGAGATATTTCTAAATATCTTTTTGCCAAGGAGCAGAAATGGATATATAAACTATCGACAGATACCCGGGGGCTTAATGGTGAAATACCCTGGACCACGCTCTGAGACTACTACCTACTGTGGGTTTAGTTCCATAGGCTTCATTATATATCTCTACAGATTGGGTCCTGGGTGATCTTGATTCTGACATGTTTCTTTCCTATACTGCATGGAGGGATACTCAGTCTCTCCTGTCATGCCCTTCCTCTATGAGGACCATGACTGATAGGACAGTCCTGTTTGACAAGCTTCCAATTTATTGATATATTGTGTCTATGCTTCCAGACAGGAATACCATAGCTACCTCTTATTCCTGGTATTGATACTATTGTTGGGCCCTTTAATACATCATAGGAGTCTATAGGCACCGTTGTGAGACCTCGATTAATTTTTGCTAGTGCACTCAGGATGCCATATGCCCTCTGAACTACAATTTGTTCGCGGATGACGTCATTTTGTAGTTCTTCTGAGTTACCTGCACAGTATGCACGAGTAATTTCTTCGTGCTACCACAGTGGAGCTCACTGAACAGGGATCCCTTTGTCCACAGTACCCGTGTTCTATTAATATATTAAATAAAACTACAGTCCCTTAGTTTGCACCATCTTGCCGTAATCTCTTTTGAATATCGCTAGAACACGCTTTGATTCGGCTTTGGTTCTCCTTAGCTGCTCTTAATATAGGGTACATGTCTTTACTTAGGTAATACATGATATTGAGGCATACATAAACTAACACATTATGTCAGTACCTTTTCGAGCCGATCTCGACTCTTGAACACCGCAAACTACTGTTGAGCCACGGATGACGTCATCCTGTAGTTCCATTGCAGGCCGCGATGAGATCTCTGTTTCTAGCGCGAGATCTCGCCAGCACAGGAACCTGGCTTTTTTGAGATTTGGATGACTCTGGAGTTTTCACAGTTACACGGAGTAAGTTTATAACCATTTCTCACTTATTTGGTTGCCGTTTTTCAATTAAACTAATGTTAATAAACTAACATGGCGATCTCGAACATGAAATGCCCTGATTGGTCAAGGGTTCGGTCTTTCCAGCTACAAAGTAGTTCTGTCCTCCTCCTCGCGTTGCCTCCCCCAGACTTAGGTCCAGTCTGAGGCAACGACGGAGAGGTAAGGAGGTTAATGTTTCCACTACTGACAATAGAATAGAAAAGAGAACAACTATGTGGACTCTCATTTTTACTGCCTGTTGATAAAGAAGAAGCATTTGAGTGACTGCCTTCTTAGTGAATTGTGGGTGAGCTTTTTTCAGTGAGCTTTAAGTAAGGGTTGTAAGTCAAGAAAAGTGAGAGGTGGCAGATTTTCTGAATAAGGAAGTTCAATCACCCTGCTCTTGTATCTAGCACCCTCTTTTTTCTTGCCTTTTTAGCGCGTGGCCTCCTCTATCCTGAGCTTGGTCCAGGTGAGGTGAGGTCCGATCCCCTGTCATTATGGGTGAGTAAAATAAAATCTTTAACTATATCTTTTATGTTACCATGTCCAACACACTGACGCCACTGTTTGTTTTTGTAGGTGAACATTACACCATTTGACATGGAGGAATAGTTATATATATCCTTTATGGTTTTGAAAGTTTCACTTATTGATATTGGTTTATTGATTTATATGTAATACACAAATGCAGTTGCAATAATTATTTAGAACAGAGGCCCTGAAGAAAGCCTTGGGAGTTTGTTCCCTGTTTGGTAGAAACATGTCGGCCCTAAAGCAGCTATTTGTTTAAACTGCTATGATTGCACTGTTCTTGGTTTTAATCTGAAAGAGACTGATAGCAATTAAAGATTTTCCTCGCTGTTTTTCTCTATTCAATTTTTAATCTCACTTATTCCTTTTTGCACTGCACTTGTTCCCATTTAATGGTCACACATATGGTCTACGAGCAATTTAGGGGTTGTTACCCTGTCTCTTATGGAGGGTATGGATTCTGTCTCAATGATCCAGAGACTCACCATCCCTACCTTTGGATGACCAAATGATAATATTGATCATTAACAAGACTTTGATGGGAATCCATCTCTGGACATTGGCTTACACCTACTGTTGCTAGTGGCTATGTGCGTTGGTACATGAACATTACACTAATGTTTGAAAGGATTTCACTTTGCACCTAAGCATTGGGCATTGGTCTTATCACTTTCTAGGATTAGCTTTACTCTACTATAGACCCCCAGGTTTTCAAAGGTTTGGTGTTTACATAGAGAAATTTAGAAAGGAGGTGTGGCTTAGCTCCTCCTGCCATTATTTGAATGGACAATTGCCAGAACCCTCTTCAGAGGGCCACAAGGCAAGCAGGATTTTCTGGGCCCAATTATGGGGGATGAGACCTTTTATTGCAAATGTCCCAGCATCTGGCCTACCATGGATTATGAGCTGCTTCAGTACGTGACTCTCAGTAATAGTGTCGTCCAAGCAGTCCAAGGTTCCCTTGGTTGGGGGGGGAGGGCAGGTAGATACAGGGGGTGAGCACAGGCTCCCAAATCAAAATACACGCAACAGCAGCCAACAATAAATTATTGCCCGGCCATATACTCACTTTTATGGAAAAATAAGTATTTAATTTTACTACTTTTAACACAATGGGCATGCAATACTCACAATAAACCAACAACTTCTGCAGTTCCCTTGTGTTGAGGGACTTAGTGTTTCTTAGACAGTTCCCCATGTCCAACTGCCTCCTGGCTCTAGCAGTAGTGGTTATTCACCATTCACTGTAGGCAACATCCAGGGTAATCCCCACTAGTAGTCAGAGTCAAGAGTTCTAATCTGACTCAGTCTTCAATTCAAAAGTGTTCCTGCACCGAAGCACTATCTAGCAATCAAGTTGCCCTGGTGACGACAGGCCCGAAATCAGTCTTACCCACACTTGCATGATCGGTGCGACCAGAGTTCCTGAGCGTGCCACCTCCCCGGGCGCTTGAGAGATGATGGCTGGTTCCGGTGATTTTATTGCATGTGGCCCAGGTGGGCTGCTCTTGTTGATTCTCAAGTTCCTCACACGCGGTCTTGCAGCCACAGCAATCAGATGCCCTTTGTCCACCTGTGACGATCCTGACCAGGTCACACTTCTTGCTTGATCAGGGTAACTCCTTTTGGCATGTGTGGTCACTGTCTCTCCACTAGACATGGGCTCTGACCTGATCACACAGCAGATTCCTTCACAGCAGCACCTCCTGGCATACAGGGTCACCAGCTCACTTACGCATACCGGTGGCAGCCTACTCAGCATGACAATAGGTCCATGGCAGCCCCTTCGGATACACGGTCACCTGTCCCGCACTGCACATGAGTGATGACCTACTCAGCACAAAGATGATCACACCTCACTTCATAATGACATTCCTGGCATGTGGGGTGTTCAGTTCCTCACTCCACATAGGCAATGACCGATTTGGCACAGCAACAAGCATGGCGCTATTAACGGCCGCCCTCCTCTAGCATAAAAGGATCCACTACTTTTTCCTGAACACATGTAATGACCCAATCGATGCAGCCGTCATCTCACACCCTGCTAAGGGATTCCACTCTACCGGATTCCCTAGTTATGTAGCTCCCTCTTACGCTTTTCTCTTCTTTGCAGTGCATACTATACTTGGCAAGCAGTCAGGCATTGGTGCTCCAGGGCAGGAGGAATCCCAGGGTGATGTCCCTTCACCCAGCTATAAAACTTTTGTTACAGGCAGATGTCTTGCAGAGCTTCTCCTCTTCACACATCCCAACTGGCTACTTGACAGTTGACAATTTATGGGGTCTCAATCTACCCTTCTTATTGTCCATTTCCAGACATCAGTACAGATTGGACACTCAGGGTCTGGGTGTACGTCCATTACCATGCAAAAGACACTTCCATCCCAACAACATTCATATAGTTCTGTGGATTTTTTAGGGTCAAATTCGAAAGTGGATTCCTTCTTGGTTATTTTCAACCTCAATGGAGTATTCGATCCTCCCCCTATATCTGTAAAAACTCCATCTTTACCCGTTCCCTGCTGAACAATGGTTGTTGTAGGTGGCTCCAGAGAGCATCTTCTCCTGCTTACTGAAGGCTCAGAATGCTGTCTTGGTCGATCAGGCATCGTGTCTTCCACACAGAGCACCTTCTGTTGGTGGTGGTAAACAAAGGAGCCTGTCACAGTCCATCAGTCCCATGAAGGATCATATGCGTGTATTCCACCATCGGTGAGGAACCCCAAGGGCCGTGAGTAACTACCTCTCCTTGCAGGAGATGCCGACAATCCGAATCCTGAGAAACGTGCCTTTAAAAGTTCAGTTCATTGTGATACTTCCACTGCAGTAGATTATTAATTTATGTACAGTCACATGATCCATTCTGACCGATCACATTTCCATATTCTAGCCCACCTGTCTGTGTTGTACATTTGCATATGACGCGATCTTTACTTGGCTAGGAAGTAGTGAAACAGTCTTTCTGAGGAAAATAAATACTTGCCTTTTCACTGCTGGTCATTGTATGTTCATGGGTCTGACAGGAATGAGTGAGTGAACACAAATTTAATACACAAATTCCTGCCGTCTTGTGCTTTGCATGTGGTAGTCTTTCCTGAAAATATTTCTCAAAATTTTTACAAAGCTATCATTTTTAAGTTATTTAAAGTCCTTTTTGTATGAAGAGGATGGCAGTGCAGTCGTATTTCGATTGATTGTCTGTGCTTAAGCGTATATCACAAAGTAATTAATTATCTTGTTCCAGTAACATTCCAGCTGAGTCCTAGATCAGCAAAAGTCATTTGAAAAATGTTAAAGTCGTTAAGTAAAAACACTGGCAAGTGATTTATCTCAGCAGAGAGAGGCTTAAGCTTTTTTTCCAGTGTAGATGCGGAAATTCATGGTTTTCATTTCAAAGATAAGTTTCTGGCTCGTGAGCGAGCTGGACAGAAGAGCTGGAGAGGCTCTAGGTGGAGCCATCTCCTAGCACTGGGACGAATGAAGACACAGTATTGTAGAGGGCTATCAGTGCTCTGTTTACTTTCTTCTTCAGAATGTGAAATACGATTTAAAAAGTAAACAAAATCTGAATTAGGAAACATAGAGAAAGTTGCAGCAAACAAAGTGAGCATTGCACTCACGTGAGGTATGAGCGAGGTTATGATGATCAGGTTTGCACTCGGCTGTAAGTAGCATGATTTAAATATACCAACTTCTATATTAAGTGACAACAGAAAAAGACTGCATCTCTCACTTAGACAGGTTACCAGCCCTCTATCCCAACCTTTAACTTTAACTTGATCAGTGGATCAGTGGCGTCGCCGCACTGCTTTCGGCAGTGGTAATAAAGGAAAAGTAAAATGATAATAGCTGGTTGTTATTATCATTGTATCTGTTCCTGCTGCAGCTTGGTGGGCGGGGTGGGTCTGATCTACTCTGTTGTCGGAGCAGGGGAGGAGTAGTGACACCCTCCTAAGTTCACAGTGACTGCTTAGCCGGCCCCCTTGGACAGGCCATGCAGTCATGCGCACTTTGCATGTTCTCCATACAGGCTGCATTACAGCCTGCGTGGAGAACAGGCCCAGGCCCCCATTCCCTGACTAGACACTGAGCCACATCGCTAAGACCAATCACAATGCTGCATTGCAGCATTGTAATTGGTCTGGGGAGTCTGGGTGTGCTTCCTGCTTCTTGCGGAGTGGAGGGACGACCACTAGAAGTGTCAAGGAGCAGGGAGGAGGTAAGGTGAGTTTTATTTATTTTTCCTTACTTTAGCCTCTTTCCCCTCCTCACCCCCCGCCCCGCCACCACCTATCTGTGCCAGCCGACACTGAACCTGATTAACCATTAACCAGCCGCTAGGTTCTTTCCTGTCCCCAGTGTTGAATTAAAGATTGCAGGTGGTTGGCACCGCCACTCATTTGTCAGACAAGGACTTATTTTTCACCATCAGGCTTCGATCCGTAACAAGAGAGAAATGCAGAAAAGGTAGAAAGGGAGGAAGGAGCAGGAAAAAAAGATAGGACAATAGTGACAAAGAAAGAATGCAGGGATGAAAAAGAACATGCAGGAGTGTAATAAAGAGACAGGAAGTGTATGGTTGTTGAGGAAGAAAGAAGCTTGGGGTTGAATCAAGGCTAGGCATCCTTGGCATTCAGCAACCATGGCATTTGTAGTGGGTGTGTGAGGAAGACTGAAGGAAACTAACACATTTTGACAAAATATATATTTAAAATGTGAAAATGCCTTGTCAAGGACATTGTCCCAGCCAGCCAATCCGGCCAATCCGGGTGAGGGAGGTCTGGCATCTAGCAACAGAAACCATGTACCCAAAAGATTGGTAATTGAGAGTGCCACTTTGCTTGTAGCTCCTTTCTAAATTTGCTAAATCCACCGCACCCAGGTCATCATCGCCTGTGGGTACGTTGAAACCATAGAAAACCCATGCATACCTGAAACCCCCATGTTCCTGGAACGTAGTTGGGGGTCAAGTTTTTGGCAGGGTGATGTTTGTGTGTGAGGGAAACTGGAGGGAACTGCCAGGTTTGGGAAAAAATGCTAAAAATCTGACAAATGTGAAGTTCACTGTGATAATACAGCCAGCCAATGAGGGTAAGGGAGGTGCCCAGCGATAGACATCTTATCATGTGACTATGTTAAAAATATATGGTTTTGGAAGGTTTATATCTTGATTAAAAGGCAGGTGCCCTAAATTGGGATTTCTCCTGCAGCGCCTTCCCTACTGTTGCACTCACTGGAGTGGGAATAGTAATTTTTACCCCTACGCTATCCAACGCTTTCCCTACTGTTGCACTCACTGGAGTGGGAATAGAAATTTTTACCGTCCTGCTATCCAACGCTTTCCCTACTGTTGTACTCACTGGAGTGGGAATAGAAATGTGTACCCTCCCGCTATCCAACACTTTCCCTACTGTTGCACTCAATGGAGTGGGAATAGTACATTTTACCCTCCCACTATCCAACACCAAAAATATTGAATATTTTCTAATATTATTAAGTTAACATATATATGTATTAACAGATAAAATGCATGTTTTTTAACATTAATTATTTATTAATTTTAAGGTTAAGTATTTTTAAGTATGGTTTATCTAAATTATATTCATTATTTCATTATTTTACATTACTTTTAAGACATTTTAAAAATTCAATATTTTTACAAACTATAATATTTACAACAATATTTTGGATTCAATATTTTTGTACTTACCTCTTTGTAGACAGGAAGTCGTTATTCTGGTGTTCTATTTTTTGTCATTGATATCTTGGAATCTCAATATTTTAATCGTCGATATTCTGTCAGTGATTCGTTCTGCGTGTCCTTATTCCTCTGAAGTTTAGATCTATTCTTAATAAAGTGACTCGTGCTGTGTAGAGTTTGGGGAATAGGCATATTAAATGAATAAAATCCTCTTTTTTACTGCTGCAAAGTCGGCATGTTGTAGGCCTTTTGTAAACCCAGCTTGACTGGTCCCCAATTAACGGTATTTTTCCAAAGTGTAGAGACATCAGCTGTCTTTTTCGATAAACAGAAAATGTAATACTTAAATAAGGTGCCAGTGCAAGGGTCTAACAGTTTTTAAACACCATCCAGGCATGCGATCTCAGGCTGATGGTATTTGTATCAAGTAACAAGGTATGAGATATTGCTGTTTTGATTATTATTTGATTAACGGTCGAATGGGGAAGATTATACTTCCATATCTCGGCCTAGCAGGTATTTGTTAATGCTTTCTGGAGATATTGATTGTATACTGATTTTTTATCATTTTCAAGTTCTGTCCAGAGGGCCTTATTGAGCAGGGAGTACCAAAGCTTTATTGTGGTGTACAATCTCTATTGTTTCATTTATGAGTGCAAATTAAAGTCGCAACTGAGCTGGTGAGGCTGACTGATGGATCTGAAAAACCTTTTTATAGGTTCTGACTAGCAGTTTGTTCAGAAGTACAGAATCTTTAACGTGTAGAGCAATACTGGCATACGTTATTGTTGGAAGCATTTTTGCTGCTATCACGGCAAGCAATGGTTTGTATGGCAGCCCCTTTAGTTTTTTTGCCAGGGTGCGAAAGGCGAATGTTAATGCACTAGTTCTCTGTGACATATTTTTTTTCTGCTCTTGGTGGTTTAATCTATTATCCGTGTGAAGACCCAAGTATTTATAACTAGTTACTTCCTCTAACAGATTACCATCGAGCCAGATATTCTTCTTGGAGCTCGGGTGATTGCTGATGAGCATTGTTTTACTTTTTGATGTGTTAATTTCTAGTTTGTTATATATTCCATCATTTCTGTAAGAGAACTTCGGAGACCAATAATAGTTAGATTCATTAACACTTCATCGTCCACATAAGAAAGATGCGATAATGATAACTTTCCTAAATGCGGTGGATGAGAATTGATCTTATCAAGCCATTGTGTCAGGTCAGACATAAATAGATTAATAGATTAAAAAGGTGCAGTACCAGCATACATCCTTGGTATAAGTCTTTGTTTGTCTACAGCTTTCTTGATAATCTGGTGCCATCGCCCAACTTTATTCTTACCCATGTTTGGGAGTAGAATAGCAGTAACCGAAAAATAAGGTAATAGTACACCACTAACCAAAAGGATTTTGTCTGAGACTTTGATGAAGGCAGTTAACAAACTGAGTTTGCAAATGATGTTGTGTTCATAGATGTCCTGTGTGTACTATACTTCAAAGAGTACTTGCACCTTTGAATCATCCCATTTTTTCAATATTTTAGCGATCCAAAGGCATTTAGCTTCAAGTTACAGTTGTCTATTGTCATGAGAACCAGGGTGTTTTTTAAATGAGGTCAGGAACCCAACTGTCTTAATACTAAGATAATGTAGATACTAGAAGGAAAGTTGTAGTAGAGGACGATTAGTAATGATGTTGACTACTATTGAAGTGATTCGATTTTTGCCTTGACCTCCTAGCTGAGCTGGAATGTATCAGGTGAAGCTTTAGCAAAGACAGATGCAGTTGTGAAATTGTAGACTCATTTGGGGTGAGGGAGAAAATAAGGGTGGCTTGCATTGTTTTTCATCTTTATATTTGGTGGAATTAATTTTATTTTATCGAATTGGTATTTATATAGCACTTTCCTACATCTTTATCTGTGGTTGAGGATTTGAAGAAGATGTTTGGGCTTTTTTTAGAGCTAGAAATCCAGTTATTGAATGCCCCCTAGAAGCGGTTTTCCAAATAGCCTAAGCCTTTGGGTCTGCATTTAATCACGTGGAACTGGTGGAAAACCCATTGATGAATCTGCGTGAGGCAGCATTCTAGCTTCCTGGGTGATGAATTCACTTTAGTGTGCGCTTTTAGGTAATCATAAAAGGTAAAGTGAAGATGTTGAGGATGCTCTCCACAGAACTAGGGAATTCACCTAAGAAAGCATTGGCTTTGGCTCTGAATATATCTTTTTAGTACTGCTATTCTTGTTTGACAGGCAAAGAGATTGTTCCCTGGGCAAGAAAAATTGGGAGTGGTTGATCAAGGTCATGAGAATGGTATCTAGATGGCTCGCAGAGTAGTGTCTAAATTACCTAAGGTCCAAAAAATGCTCTTTAGTGTTTCCATGAGAGGATGCCAGAAGTGTGATATATTAAGTTGAGACAGTTCTTTGAATCCGGATACTAAATGGATGTCAGTGCAGATTCACAACCACAATGCCACCCACAAGTGGAGATGTGGGGAAATGTGAGGATGTTATGGAAGGCTGGAAGCATATATATTATTTGAATTTTTAGAGGGGGTGATAGCCAAGTAGGTTTTTTGAAGACAGAGAAAGAGAGTGTGATAAAGAAAGTAATCAATTCAGGCCTGAGGGTGGAATATTTTATGAGAATTCCAACAATAATAATGGGCCTGTGAGTAGTGACTATGCCTCTATTTTTGATTTGATCTGGTGACAGCTTTAGTTGTGTCATCTGCCTTATGTAATCAACAAACTTTGTAAATAATAAGCATACGACTATATGCATACATTGAGGGGATTTGGCTTAGAACTCTTAATCAGTTCGTTTTATCAACTGTCAGTATCATTTTGATAATAAAACACAGATGAAATAAATGTTTTTATTGATGCAGTATGAGAGAAAAAATTGCTTAGGTACCTTTATGTGACGTGGTGGAGAAGAAGACCAGGTCAAGTGGGTAGTTTTAAACTGAACTGCTTTATTTTTCACTTGTTCAAAACAAAGGGTTCTGGGAGACGTAGTCCTATGTCCCCCTTTGGGTTTTCTCCTTCAGAGACCAGTTTGCTCTCCGTAGGCGACCGATGCACTAGACCATAGAGAAAAAAACAAAAGGAAATCATAAGGAAGGTGTTTTTCCTTCCACGAGGTGTCGCAGGAAGCAAGGGGTGCAGGGAAAAAAAATCACCACTACCGTCACCAGTGTTTGAGCACTAAAGGCCACTGCCTTATCTCGCCCCTTTCAGTCAGTGTGGCTCTCCTCGTACACCCCCTCCCTTTGGACTAGCACTAGAGCGGCCCCAGGCAAAGTCGAACCGCCCCGTACCTTGTGTAGCCACGACCAGCCAGGGATGTGGCTGGCTTCAACGTTTTGCCAGGTAGGGTCTGGCTGCCTGTCTGTTCCTCCGTCCGCCGCTTCCGGGTCCGCGCGTTCTTCTGCCAGAGACGGCTGCTCCACGGTATCCTGTCGGGTCCCGGGCTCCTTCCAGGGACGAACGATGAAGGTCTCTACCAGGGCGTCCCCCTGCTCTGGCATCTCCCTGAGTCCAAACAAACACCTTCCTCCTCCGGCGTCACTTGTCTTCAACCCTTGTGGGTCATGTGATCCAGTCAGCTGATTCGAGAAGGTCAGAGGCTTAAAGGTACAGTGTTCTTCGGGACAGTGTTCCTCGGGAAAGCTCTGTAAACATAGAAGGGAACATGGAGAAAGGTAAGGGGGAAAGTGCTCCGCTATCTCTGTTAGGGAGGTCATGGAATGCGCATCTCCATCACACACCCCTACCCCAGTCTGTTCACAGTCGGGAAACAGGGAAAGAGGGGAAAGGAAGTCAGCGTTCCCGTTGTCCACACCTTTTCGATGGATCACCTCAAAAGAAAAAGTTTGGAGAGAAAGGAACCAGCGAAGAATCTGTGTGTTGTTCCCTTTGTTGTGGCTCATCCAAAGCAATGAGGCGTGATCGGTATAAAGGAGGAAATGGGTACCCTCCAGATAGTATCCGAGTTTTTCCACCACCCATTTTATTGCCAACATTCCTTCTCAACTATTGAATACCTTTTCTCACGGGGTTAGACCTTACGGCTAATGAAAAGGATTGGATGTTCGGTACCTTCAAGGGAGGTTTGAGAGAGTACTGCCCCCAACCCATGTTCTGAAGCATCAGGAAGGGTTTAGAGAAATCAGGAGAATATAGAACAGGAGCTGTGGGTATTGCTGTTTTAATGTCTAAGAAGGCCTTCCTTGCTTTTGGACTGGGTTGTTAGAGATCCTTGGCTTTGACATGCTTCTGGAGCAAGTCAGTAAGGGGTGTGGCAAGCTCTGAATACTGGGGTATAAACCTTCTGTAATGTCCAAGTAGCCCCACAAATGCCCTGACTTCTTTTTCTGTAGAGGGGAAGGGGGCCTCTGCTATAGCCTTAACTTTTTCAGATTGTGGTTCAATGACCCCATCCCCCAAGAGGTACCCCAAGTATTTTACCTTTTTGAATCCTACCCTGGACTTTTTTGCATTAATGTGTAAGCCTGCGGCTTGAAGGGATGATAGGACCTGGATACAGTGTTGGAGATGGGTCTCCCAATCGTAAGTAAAAATCATTATGTCGTCAAGGTATGCTGATGAATAGTCCTGATGTTGCAGTAACACTTTATTCATAAGCCACTGGCACGTGGCAGGCACCCCATGCAAGCCAAAAGGTAAAACAGTGAATTCATACAAGCCCGTGGGTGTAGCAAAGGCTGTTTTCTCTTGGTCTGCTGGTTTGAGGGGCACCTGCCAATAGCCTTTGGTCAAGTCGAGAGTGGTGATGAACTGAGCCTCTCCAAGTTTTTCTATCAGTTCGTCAACTCTTGGAATGTGATAGGAGTCGCAATTAGAAATGGAATTGACTGCTCGGAAGTCAATGCAAAAGCGGACGGAACCGTCCGGCTTTGGCACTAATACAATAGGTGATAACCAGTAACTCTTGGATGGTTTAATAACACCAAGGGCTAGCATACTCTTCACCTCCTGGTCTATCGCGTGTCTTCTGGCTGCGGGATATGATAGGCTTTCTGTTTCACTATCTTCCCTGGCTGTGTCTGAATAGCGTGTTCAGCCAGCGTAGTCCTTCCAAGTAGGTCAGAAAAGAGATGTTCAAAAGGACCTAAAGCGTCCTGGAGGGTTCTCCCCTGGTCTTTGGTTAACTCTGGGTTGATAACCAACTGCTTCAGGGTAGTCTCATTATGGGTTATCTTGTCTGTTTCATTTACATCCTAGGGAGGGGGACCAAGCCATTTTTTAAGGAGATTTATGTGGCATAATTGTGGGTTTTTTCAGGGTGACCTGAATCCTGTAGGAAGTCAGCCTGACCTTTTCTATGATTTTGTAGGGTCCTTGCCATCCTGCTCTTGCTTTTGCTATGGCTGAAGGCAGAAAGACTAACACGAAGTCCCCGACATAGAGGTGTCGCCATTTCTTTCCTTTATCATATATCAGTTGTTGTTTTACCTGTGCCTTTTCAAGATTAGAGTCAGCAAACTCTCTTAGTTTATGTAGTTTAGAGCGAAGAGCCTGTGTATAATCAAGAAAGGACTTGGTCTCTTCTTCTTTTTCTTGTTCCCAATCCTCCTTGGTGATTTCTAGAAGGCTACGGGGTTCCCTTCCGTATAGCAGTTGGAACTGGGAACACCCTAAGCTGGCTTGGGGTTGGCTCCTGACTACATACAAGGCCAATGGGAGTAACATGTCCCACTCCTTGCCTTCTACAGTGAGTAATTTCTTCAATGTTAGCTTCAGGGTGGCGTTGTAAAGCTCACCGAGACCATCCGTCTGAGGGTGGTATACAGACGTTTTAATGTGTGAGATATCCAGGGATTTGCAGATTTGGGACATTAATTTAGAAACAAAGGGAGTCCCCTGATCTGTGAGTATCTCATGGGGAAACCCAACCCGAGAGAACAGTTCTAGCAGTTTTTCATAATTAATCTGGGTTGTGGGCGTTCATAAAGGAAAGGCCTCCGGATAACATGTGGCATTGACACTCGAAACGTCAACATTGACACTCGAAACGTCAAGCTAATGACATGGAACATATCTGGTCTTCAAGCCAAAAGGGAAGACACGATTTGGCTGGAAATTATTAAGCAACATGATGTGGTTGCGTTACAAGAAACTTGGGACACTGAATGTAATTTCTGGGTTGAAGGTTATACATCTTTTTTTGTAGCTGCACAAAAGTCGTCTAGGGGTAGGAGCAAGGGAGGCCTCGCGCTCTTAATCTCAGTTAAACATATGGGGGTGATGAAAATGCTAAATGTTAACTCTCCCAACTGTTTAATATTGGAGGTTCTGAATAATTCGGGGGAGAAAATCCTTTATGTAAATTTTTATAATTCCATAGAGGGTACACAAGGCAGTGAAAATATCCTCATGTTGACAGATTTTTTAAATGATTACAAAAGGAGTCAAACTACATTTGTTCATTATATACTTCTTGGTGATTTTAATACACACATATGTCATCTTAATTGTTATCATGATGTTTGTTTGGAAGATGATTATTTGACCCACCCGCATTTTGAACACTCTGTTAAAGGGGGAGCTTTAGAAGAACTGCTGATAAATTTAGACATATCAGAACCCGTCTTTGTGAATAATAAAGACAGAGTACCAACATATAGTGCTAGGGGGAGCAACACTATCATTGATTTTATTTTTGGGTCACCCAGTATACTTAAAAATGTTATCTCTTATAATGCAATACAGACGGCATTTAGTGACCACAATCCGGTTATTATGGAATTAATTAACACAAATCCTACCATAATAACTACCGGACCACATTTAATTTATCCTACTGTAATCCGGGCTCATGATCAAGGTAGACGAGTTAAATGGTCTAGAGTTATTCCCAATGATTTTTTTAATGATTTGTGTGACAAAGTAAGTCTAGAATTAAACATCTGCAGAGACCCATTGACATCAGGAGGGAATGTTATTAAAGCCTTTGAAGTTATCTGCAAAAAGGTTGCCATGGCACTTACGTGCAAACCTAATAACAAGACACGTAAAACGCAAGGGTGGTTTAACGCTGATTGTTCCAAGGCACATAAAAACTTATTAGAAGCCTTGAAATGTACACCGCGTAACAGAGCAGAAGTGTCAAAATGCAGGAAGGAATATAAAATCACGACTGAGGCACGTAAAAGAGAAATTAAAGACAAAGCCTGGGAATCACTATATGATAAACTTACACTGAGGGACAGTGCTAAGTTTTGGGCTGTAGTGAATTCTCCATTGTTTAATGGCAGAGATAATGAAATACTGGAGGCGAACATCACCGAGAAACAATGGCTGGACCATTTTGAAACTATCTATGGCAGTAAGATCCTTATAACTCCTTTCACCCCTATTGATTTTATAAATTCAGACACCCCACTAAGAATCACGGTGAAAGAAGTACAAAATGCCATAGAAAACACGGCTGGTGGTAAGGCCCCTGGTCCGGACGGGGTTCCCGCCGATATGTTCAAGACACACTCTCATGTGTGGTCCGTAGTTCTCGCAAATGTTTTTAATTTAGTCTGTATGGATAACTCTAACATTCCTACTTCTTGGTCACACTCGATTATTATACCAGTTTTTAAGAAGGGTCAAAGGGGTGACCCATGGTGTTATAGACCGATATCGTTGCTCGACTCGTCATTCAAGATTTTAGGCAAAGTCATCTTAAACAAAATTAATAAATGGGAAAAGAAAAATGAAATTTTATGTAATACCCAATATGGGTTCAGGGTGGGGAGGGGTACTGAGGAACAGTGTCTTAACCTGTATATGACCATTTGTAAATATACTGTTGCTGCTAGGGGGGCAATCCATCTGGCATTTATGGACTTGTCCACAGCGTTCGACCTAGTTAATAGGTCGAAACTGTGGACAATACTTTTGGAGATGGGTTTGGACCCTGCTTTGGTTAACTTCCTGGCCTATTTGCACAGTGATCTGACCGCCTCAGTGCGTATGTCATCCGATGGTAAATGCACTGCTGGGTTTAGATCAGCCAGAGGGGTAAGACAAGGGTGCATTTTAGCACCCATGTTATTTTCACTGTTTATAAATTCAATGTATTCAGCTCTATCAACAGTCACACCGGATATACCTAGTATGGGTGGGTCCCCTCTGCCCCTACTGATGTATGCCGATGATACGGTCCTCATTGCCAGAACCCCCAATGGACTACAGTTACTCCTTGACACTTTTGGGGCCTTTATGCAGAAATTGGATCTGGTTGTTAACATGGAAAAGTCCCACGTTATGTCAATTGGGAAAGGCAAGGATAATACAAAAATCTTGAGATGCAACGGTGTGACATTGTCTAAAGTAAAGACATTTACTTACCTCGGTGTAATTTTTGATAATTTAGTCACCTGGACCCCCCAGATTGCTAACAAAGCGATAGCTGTACGAAGATCTTTTGCAGCCATACTAAGTTTCGCCAAGAGGTTGGGAGGGAAACCTATTGAAGCCATTCTTTCCCTATATAGAGCAAAAACCCTGGCTCTGGCCAGATATGGGGCCGGGATTTGTGGTTATAAGAACTTAGCCCCAATTCAAAAAGAGGAGAACAGATCTATGCGTTCTCTATTGGGTTTACCACAGTCCACTCCTTCGTTCTCTGCCCACTTGGAATTGGGGCAAGGTCATATTGAGGATGCCCTTAACTTGGCTCCACTATTGCTATGGGTGAAAGTATGGCTGAACCCTACTCTGTCATTGAATCGAAAAATTGTATTTTTCTGTCCCTTTTTTGTCGAAGGGAGGAAAAAATATATTTTACCACTACTGAGGGACAAGGGATTTATGCAAGTGAAACCCGCGTTGTTGTTTTTACAGCTTATGGAGACCCCTATTGTAATGTTTGGGGTTGCCAACTTTCTAGTAGCGGCGTTGCGTGCCAAACGTAAAAGATTGTTGAATACCACAATGATGGAATGTGTTTTGGAGTAGCTAAAGTTTGGTCTGATTAATTTTTACCATCATGAGCGGTTCATTTTCATTTTTTCCCTGCTTGTTCACACCGTCAACAAGAAGTAACAAGACAATGAAATTAGTTATATAATCAATCTGATGGTTTACAGGGTATTATAAATTTTAAACTGTGCCTGATTACTTCCCACACAACTGTTTCAACTGTTTTAACTGCTTTTTACAATTGTTTGTGAATTTTAAAGTTTTATCTGTGAATTTATGTTGATTATTTATAAATATGTGTGTAGTATACTTTTATGATTTTAATTAATCGAATAAAGTATTTTTGACTCTGACTCTGAAACATGTGGCATAATCAACCATGACCAAGGCATATAGATGTCCTTTCTTGGTGCGGGGAAGAGGCCCAATCAGATCCATCCCACTCCTTTCGAATGGTTTACCCACAACCGGAAGAGGCTGTAACGGAACTGCCGGGGGTCTGTAGGGGTTTTTTCTTTGACACACTTCGCATTCCTGGCAGAATCGGGTGACCTGTGAAAAGATTCCAGGCCAGTAACAGTGCTGTAGTAACGTCTGGATGGTCTTCTGGGTCCCCCTATGTCCGGCCAATAAATGCGAGTGCGCAAAAAAAGAACCTGCTCTAGATATATCATGGTCATGATCTCTTCCTTGGAGCAGGTCTGTGGTTTCAGCCACTTATCCGCAGCGTCTTTTAATTTAAAGTACAAAGTCTTAGGATTGTCCGAGGAGGTACCCCGCTCTTTCCTGAATTTCACCCTATATGCTTCCACATCCATTCCCATGAGGTCTAGTATAAGTTCTTTTATCTCTGAGTATGGGGTGTTGCCGTTGGGGTTGGCCACCTGGTAGGGAGCTTGGGCTTCTTCGGTAAGGAGCGGGGCCAAAAAAAAAAACGGCCATTTAACTTCGGGCCATCCAGAGGCCCTTGCTGCTCTCTCAAAATTAAGGAGAAACGCATCGGGGTCCTCTCCTGTAGTGTACTTCTGTAAGGAGGCATTAGGCCCGGTTCCTGTGCGTATCTGTAGCTGGGTCGTCAGTTCTCTGCGATCATCTGCTACTTTTAGCATTTGAGCTGCCTGATTAGCCAAACTGTTCCTTAGGAGTTCCCGGTCTGCTTGGGCGGAATTCATTGGTTTTTCTACTGCCCATTCTAGCTTCTCCTGGCCCTGGATTAACTGCTAGATTAGATTTTCCATGTGGAGGCGAACTTAAATCCCACTTTTGGCACCACGTGTGGCGTGGTGGAGAAGTAGACCAGGACAAGTGGGTAGTTTTAAACTGTACTGCTTTATTTTTGACTTGTTCAAAACAAAGTGTTCTGGGAGACGTAGTCCTATGTCCCTCTTTGGGTCTTCTTCTCTGATTCTGGGCTGGATTCAGCATGCCGTCTTTGCTTCAGAGACCAGTTTGCTCTCTGTAGGCGACCAATGCACCAGACCATAGAGAAAAAACCCAAAAGAAATTGTATGGAAGGTGTTTTTCCTTCCACGAGGTGTCGCAGGAAGCAAGGGGTGCAGGGAAAAAAAATCACCACTACCGTCACCAGTGTTTGTGCACTAAAGGCGACTGCCTTATTTCGCCCCTTTCAGTCAGTGTGGCTCTCCTCGTACACCCCCTCCCTTTGGACCAGCACTAGAGCGCCCCCAGGCAAAGTCGAACCGCCCCCGTACCTTGTGTAGCCACGACCCTCCAGGGCCGTGGCAGGCTTTGACGTGTTGCCAGGTAGGGTCTGGCTGCCCGTCTGTTCCTCCGTCCGCCGCTTCCGGGTCCATGCATTCTTCTGCCAAAGACGGCTGCTCCACGGTCTCCTGTCAGGTTCAGAGTTCCTTCCAGGGACGAAGGATGAAGGTCTCCACCAGGGCGTCCCCCTGCTCTGGCATCTCCCTGAGTCCAAACAAACACCTTCCTCCTCCGGCGTCACTCGTCTTCAACCCTTGTGGGTCATGTGATCCAGTCAGCTGATTCGAGAAGGTCAGAGGCTTAAAGGTACAGTGTTCTTCGGGACAGTGTTCCTCTGGAAAGCTCTGTAAACATAGAAGGGAACATGGAGAAAGGTAAGGGGGAAAGTGCTCCGCTATCTCTGTTAGGGGGTCATGGAATGCGCATCTCCGTCACACACCCCTACCCCAGTCTGTTCACAGTCGGGAAACAGGGAAAGAGGGGAAAGGAAGTCAGCGTTCCCGTTGTCCACACCTTTTCGATGGATCACCTCAAAAGAAAAAGTTTGGAGAGAAAGGAACCAGCGAAGAATCCGTGTGTTGTTCCCTTTGTTGTGGCTCATCCAAAGCAATGAGGCGTGATCGGTATAAAGGAGGAAATGGGTACCCTCCAGATAGTATCCGAGTTTTTCCACCACCCACTTAATTGCCAACATTCCTTCTCAACTATTGAATACCTTTTCTCACGGGGTTAGACCTTACGGCTAATGAAAAGGATTGGATGTTCGGTACCTTCAAGGGAGGTTTGAGAGAGTACTGCCCCCAACCCATGTTCTGAAGCATCAGGAAGGGTTTAGAGAAATCAGGAGAATATAGAACAGGAGCTGTGGGTATGGCTGTTTTAATGTCTAAGAAGGCCTTCCTTGCTTTTGGACTGGGTTGTTAGAGATCCTTGGCTTTGACATGCTTCTGGAGCAAGTCAGTAAGGGGTGTGGCAAGCTCTGAATACTGGGGTATAAACCTTCTGTAATATCCAAGTAGCCCCACAAATGCCCTGAGTTCTTTTTCTGTAGAGGGGAAGGGGGCCTCTGCTATAGCCTTAACTTTTTCCGATTGTGGTTCAATGACCCCATCCCCCAAGAGGTACCCCAAGTATTTTACCTTTTTGAATCCTACCCTGGACTTTTTTGCATTAATGTGTAAGCCTGCGGCTTGAAGGGATGATAGGACCTGGATACAGTGTTGGAGATGGGTCTCCCAATCGTAACTAAAAATGATTATGTCGTCAAGGTATGCTGACGAATAGTCCTGATGTTGCAGTAACACTTTATTCATAAGCCACTGGAACGTGGCAGGCACCCCATGCAAGCCAAAAGGTAAAACAGTGAATTCATACAAGCCCGTGGGTGTAGCAAAGGCTGTTTGAGTCTCACAAAGTTGCCTGTCACATTTTTTTCTGCAAATTCCTGGATGCCATGTTGCAAAGGATGATTCAGAAAAGGGGGTGGTGATGAACAGAGTGTCTGAATTAAGCAGACCACTCTTACCCAGTCCAAAGATCAGGGCTTGATCCATCACCGTTATTTATCTCACTGCCCCATCCCAGCTCAGAACCTGGCTATATGCAAATTAGTCTGTCCCTGGCCCAGTGCATCATGGGAACAGGGCAGACCAAACTACCAAGCCAATTCTTCACAAGAAAGGAGACAAGCTACCGGGGACCGGTTTCTGGCATTTCAGCCTCTTCGGCCCGGCTTGCTTGAATCCTGATGGAGCAGTGAGAAAGGGACTCATGTCTGAGTATACCCTGCCACACCTATAGTGGCCAAAAACGATTCAGAAAAGGGGGTGGTGATGAACAGAGTGTCTGAATTAAGCAGACCACTCTTACCCAGTCCAAAGATCAGGGCTTGATCCATCACCGTTATTTATCTCACTGCCCCATCCCAGCTCAGAACCTGGCTATATGCAAATTAGTCTGTCCCTGGCCCAGTGCATCATGGGAACAGGGCAGACCAAACTACCAAGCCAATTCTTCACCAGAAAGGAGACAAGCTACCGGGGACCGGTTTCTGGCATTTCAGCCTCTTCGGCCCGGCTTGCTTGAATCCTGATGGAGCAGTGAGAAAGGGACTCATGTCTGAGTATACCCTGCCACACCTATAGTGGCCAAAAACGATTCAGAAAAGGGGGTGGTGATGAACAGAGTGTCTGAATTAAGCAGACCACTCTTACCCAGTCCAAAGATCAGGGCTTGATCCATCACCGTTATTTATCTCACTGCCCCATCCCAGCTCAGAACCTGGATATATGCAAATTAGTCTGTCCCTGGCCCAGTGCATCATGGGAACAGGGCAGACCAAACTACCAAGCCAATTCTTCACCAGAAAGGAGACAAGCTACCGGGGACCGGTTTCTGGCATTTCAGCCTCTTCGGCCCGGCTTGCTTGAATCCTGATGGAGCAGTGAGAAAGGGACTCATGTCTGAGTATACCCTGCCACACCTATAGTGGCCAAAAACGATTCAGAAAAGGGGGTGGTGATGAACAGAGTGTCTGAATTAAGCAGACCACTCTTACCCAGTCCAAAGATCAGGGCTTGATCCATCACCGTTATTTATCTCACTGCCCCATCCCAGCTCAGAACCTGGCTATATGCAAATTAGTCTGTCCCTGGCCCAGTGCATCATGGGAACAGGGCAGACCAAACTACCAAGCCAATTCTTCACCAGAAAGGAGACAAGCTACCGGGGACCGGTTTCTGGCATTTCAGCCTCTTCGGCCCGGCTTGCTTGAATCCTGATGGAGCAGTGAGAAAGGGACTCATGTCTGAGTATACCCTGCCACACCTATAGTGGCCAAAAACGATTCATCACCACCCCCTTTTCTGAATCATTTTGTCCACCATAAGCGTGGAAGGGTATACTCAGATGTGAGTCCCTTGCTCATTGCACCATCAGGATTCAAGCAAGCCGGGCCGACGACGCCTGAAATGGCAGAAACCGGTCCCCGGAAGCTTGTTTCCTTCCCAGTACAAGAATTGGCTTGGTAGTTTGGTTTGCCCTGTTCCCATCATGCACTGGGACAGGAACAGACTAATTTGCATATAGCCAAGTTCTGAGCTGGGATGGTGCAGTGAGCTAAAAAACGGTGATGGATCAAGCCCTGATCTTTGGACTGGGTAAGAGTGGTCTGCTTAATTCAGGCACTCTGTTCATCACCACCCCCTTTTCTGAATCATTTTGTCCACCATAAGCGTGGAAGGGTATACTCAGATGTGAGTCCCTTGCTCATTGCACCATCAGGATTCAAGCAAGCCGGGCCGACGACGCCTTAAATGGCAGAAACCGGTCCCCGGAAGCTTGTTTCCTTCCCAGTACAAGAATTGGCTTGGTAGTTTGGGTTGCCCTGTTCCCATCATGCACTGGGACAGGAACAGACTAATTTGCATATAGCCAAGTTCTGAGCTGGGATGGTGCAGTGAGCTAAAAAACGGTGATGGATCAAGCCCTGATCTTTGGACTGGGTAAGAGTGGTCTGCTTAATTCAGGCACTCTGTTCATCACCACCCCCTTTTCTGAATCATTTTGTCCACCATAAGCGTGGAAGGGTATACTCAGATGTGAGTCCCTTGCTCATTGCACCATCAGGATTCAAGCAAGCCGGGCCGACGACGCCTGAAATGGCAGAAACCGGTCCCCGGAAGCTTGTTTCCTTCCCAGCACAAGAATTGGCTTGGTAGTTTGGTTTGCCCTGTTCCCATCATGCACTGGGACAGGAACAGACTAATTTGCATATAGCCAAGTTCTGAGCTGGGATGGTGCAGTGAGCTAAAAAACGGTGATGGATCAAGCCCTGATCTTTGGACTGGGTAAGAGTGGTCTGCTTAATTCAGGCACTCTGTTCATCACCACCCCCTTTTCTGAATCATTTTGTCCACCATAAGCGTGGAAGGGTATACTCAGATGTGAGTCCCTTGCTCATTGCACCATCAGGATTCAAGCAAGCCGGGCCGACGACGCCTGAAATGGCAGAAACCGGTCCCCGGAAGCTTGTTTCCTTCCCAGTACAAGAATTGGCTTGGTAGTTTGGTTTGCCCTGTTCCCATCATGCACTGGGACAGGAACAGACTAATTTGCATATAGCCAAGTTCTGAGCTGGGATGGTGCAGTGAGCTAAAAAACGGTGATGGATCAAGCCCTGATCTTTGGACTGGGTAAGAGTGGTCTGCTTAATTCAGGCACTCTGTTCATCACCACCCCCTTTTCTGAATCATTTTGTCCACCATAAGCGTGGAAGGGTATACTCAGATGTGAGTCCCTTGCTCATTGCACCATCAGGATTCAAGCAAGCCGGGCCGACGACGCCTGAAATGGCAGAAACCGGTCCCCGGAAGCTTATTTCCTTCCCAGTACAAGAATTGGCTTGGTAGTTTGGTTTGCCCTGTTCCCATCATGCACTGGGACAGGACCAGACTAATTTGCATATTGCCAAGTTCTGAGCTGGGATGGTGCAGTGAGCTAAAAAACGGTGATGGATCAAGCCCTGATCTTTGGACTGGGTAAGAGTGGTCTGCTTAATTCAGGCACTCTGTTCATCACCACCCCCTTTTCTGAATCATGTTGCAAAGGATGGCACACTACATCAAATTTCCCAGCACACAGGCAGAACTGCTGAAGACCAAGTTGGACTGTTATCAGAAGGCCCACTTCCCACACGTCATAGGTTGCATTGCGGGGCCACATATACCAATCTGCCCCCCTGCTGCGACTGAGTACATCTATTGCAATCGCAAGTCCACACATGCCATCAATGTACAGGTCATATGTGATGTGAAGAACAAAATCACCGACATAGTTGCAAAGTTTCCAGGGAGCACCCACGATTCATACATATCCAGGAACAGTGGGATATATACCCGTCTCCTTGTAGGAGAATTTGGTGAAGGCTACCTGCTAGGTAAGTACATGTGACACCCCCTGAATTTCACAACTGTTGCTGAGATTGTACACTGTGTAATACTTACATCTCACACACAGGTGACAGTGCCTATGCAGTGCGCTCTTTCATCCTGACTCCGTACCTGCACCCATCCACCCCAAGTGAAAGGTGATATAATGTTGCACATAGATCGACACGCAGTGTGGTTGAGCGAACATTTGGACTCCTCAAAAGCCGGTTCCACTGCCTGCACAAAAGTGGAGGTGCACGGCAGTACCAGCCCCTGGTGTGTTGCAGAATCATAGCTGTATGTGCCATGCTGCATAGCCTTGCCACTAAGAAGGGTACACCTGTGGAAATGTGTGATTCTGAAGAGGAGGATGAGGATGAGGAAGGTACAAAGCCACAGCGCAGCAGGCGGCGCAGCTGCAGCAGATGGGAGACAGAGATGGTCAGAGATCACAAATAATTATTTTTGAGTAAGTGATGAGACAAAGCCAGGTAATGCATTTATGTAAGGGTGTTTAATAGACCTTAGATCAGGCAAATTACCAGCACACCATGACACCAGCTATGTGTTCAAAAGAGTTACTTCACCCACTGTAATTGTAGGGCCGTGCCTATCTCCTGTGGCCCCGCACACCAGCGCCGCGACCTGCATGCATATTGTCCTCAGCAGCACTGTGTCCTGCAGCCGAGCCATGCCTCACACTGCGCCTCCTACTCTCTAGCAAGGGGGGTTTCAGTGCTACGACTGCTTACCTCCTCACTTTCCTCAACGTCCCCGGAACCGGTGGCAGCAATCTGGTTTGTCTGCATGAGTTCCACATCACTGGTGACTGTGACCAGGCCCTGGGTAGCCTCACGGCTGCACTTTGCCATCTCAAGATGCATGGCCACAGATCTCCTACTCAGCACATGGGTCGCATTACACAGTCTGTTCACAGACTTCGTGAAGCCTGCAATCACATGCCTGTCTCTCCATTCTGTCACTTAATTTGCTCACTGCCTCAGATACCTCCTTCAGTCCCTCTGCCATTGTATTGTTGAGGCAGTATATTGTCTCCTTCATTTCATCCACCTTCCTGTTGTTTGCCACCATCTGTCTCTGAATGGTCCGCATTGTCTTCCCCTGCAGGCGCTGGACTGTCGGCATTTGGCCCTCTAGGCCTGCGAAGACACGTGAGCCTTGAAATTCAGGACTTTGTGACCTCGGGCGTCGTCTACGGACTCCTCTGCTGTGTTCCCGCATGGGGGATTGCGCCCCCAGATGGCTGTGTGTCTACACCTGGTGATGTATGCTGGACTTCCGGCCTGTCCTCCTCTGTGGCATCAATCTCCGGGAGTGGAGCAACTGTGTACCGCTTTGACTTTGGTGGTGGTCGTGGAGTAGTTGGTGCAATGGGTGGAGGTGACAGGACTTCCTCAAGACTTCTGTTATCCTCCCTGGGAGCATCAGCAGTCTTCCCCTCTGAAGCCTGTGGCGCTGTTCCGCCTGTGGATACAGAATGTATCATTACTCACTTTTCTTGTAGCAAATGTGTGCTAATAAATTTCACAACTGACATCCTAGCTGTCCGTCCTATGCTATCTCATCTATAGATGTGTGACAATTGCCTATGCTTATTGGAGAGTGGCTGCTTTGCTACCCATTGATAGGGACTACATTTCCCATGATGCATTGCACAGCTTACATAAAACATGGCCTGGAGTGGGTTTGTTGCAGGGGGGTTGGGGTTAGGGAGGGGAAACAGCATGATGTAATGCAACTTACCTTGTGTGTTGGAAGGTGTAGCAGAGCTATCCATATCCCTAATGCCACGGACGCTCTCTGGCTGGAGGGTGGATTCTACCAGTTGCTCCAGAGCAGTAGCAGCAGGCACTGTGGAGCTTCCACCACCTGTCTTTCCAGATTCTTTCTGGCGCTCAGCCATCCTCTCCTTGGCACTTGCTCTCAGGTCGTACCAACGCTTTTTCAAGTCCTCAATTGTCCGTGGTGTGACCCCAATTGCATTTATTTTTTCTTGAATTTCCATCTAAATGCCCCTTTTCTGGGACTCAGGCACGTTTAGTGACCTCTTCCCAAAGAGCAGGTCATGGTCTTTTACTACTTCCTCAATGAGGACCTCCAACTCCTTTTCACTAAATTTGTGTTTTCTTTTTCTCCCAGCTGCAGAATCCTTAATTTTCTCAGATGTTGCCATGGTGCAGTTTTTCTCTGTAAAATGGGTGTTGGCTGTTCTGCTCCTCTGCTGTTGCTGCTGCTCCCAGTCTCTCCAACACCTACTGATTCAGGGCACCTGCATGAGTGTGGCCACTTCCTGGTTGGGAGTCATGTGCTTGTTCTGGATTGGCTGTTTCAACAATTCCTGTATTTTTGAATTACCGATTCGGTATTTACGGAATCGGTATTACAGAATCTGTATTTTACCGATTCGGTAATGGATTTTCGGTAATATTTTTACCGATTTCTATGAAATCGGTAATTATTACCGAATGTTACCGAATCGATAATTTTTTCCAAAATATTACCTACATTGCTAATACTGATTCCTTATTACCGATTCGGTAAAAATCGTTAATAACGATTCGGTATTTGTGAATTACCTACATCTAGCCCCTAGTTTGGAAATGTGCATCAACGCATGTAACTTATTTTCAAAGGGAAATCGATATAGAAAATAATTTTTCTATCTGCGTGTTAACTTTTTAGAAGTAAATGTACTTCTCTAAATATTGTGGAGAAAAACTGGGAAGGTTTTTAATACTCACAAAGCTGTGACTTTGTGGCTGTTCATTGTGTTACCAATGAGCAGCCCTTTGGCCCTCTCATGAGAGCTTGGCTGTTCCCTTCCCTAACCGCAAGCTGATTCAACCATTTCCACTCACAGGTAGCACGTTTGGGCCTCTAAAATGAACTTAGGTTTGTAAATACAGTCTGGTAAGAACTTGAAATTTCAACATCATACATGCCAGTATTACTTCCTTTCCCCATATTTAAACTCCACTTTTCTGCCAAGAACCTAAGGCAGATTTATTAAAGATTGTTAAATTCACAAACAGCCCGATTCAGCATTTGGGGCAGAAAAAGTATTTTTTGAAATGTACTAAACCCATTTTAGGAGTCGGTACTGACGCATTAAATGGGTTTGCAAATGAATACCAATATACAATTTAGAACTGGCGTGTTGTAGGGGTTGTTTCACAGTTTGCATCATTGGAGAATAAATGATTTGTGACTAATCCAGTTGCAAAACCCTGAAAATTACAGACTCCCTAATTTGGTTAAGTCATGCACAAAAGCGAAGAGGTCCCAAGTGGGACCAGTTTTTGGGTTTCGCCTGCCGAAGGCTGCGCTCTGCGCAGCTTTTCGGCGCAGGCGAAATCCTTTGTTAACTATAAGTGCTTCGGGAACGTCCCCCGGCTCCCATTGGCTAGCTCCATAAATGGAGGCTAGCCATTGGGTGCCGGATCTGTCCGTCAAGGCCGGACCAGATTCGGGGGCGTTCCCGAGAATTTTTCTCTTTTGCCCACGTCATGCGGCGGTGGGCGGGGCTTTTTTATGGCTGGTTGAGGTTTTTTTTGGCCATTTGGCGGCCGACCGCCGGCCGAGGAAGTCCAGGCTTGATTGCCCTATGGCCCCACTGCTCCGCACCAGGATTCTCCTATGGAGTATACCCGTCTTGTGGGGTTATGTGTTCAGTCAGATACCTTCTTTATTAAGGCACATTAGTCCGGCGTTTTTCCTTCACCCGGTATAGAGGCAGGCAGTCAGTCATTCTTTAATTTTTTCATTTGATGGAACGATACTGCGCATGCGCAGCGTCTCCTTCACGACTTGCGGCAGCCACTCTGCACTCGCACTGAACACTGCTCACCACTTCCTGATCCCGGAAATGGAGCACACCACACCCGGCGTCACGAGATTTGCGGCATACTTATAGAAGGCGGAACACCGTCAATGTAAGGCAGCCGCTGGAAGGGGTAGGTGCAGAAGCACGAGCATCCTGCTAGAACCATGAGTAAAACTCCCCCATTAGGGGGACGAATGCGTGGTATCACTGACAGTATCTACCTACAGAGATGCTTGTATGTATGTACCTCGCCGTGTTTATCGATCGGGCGGGGGCTCACTTCGGGGGCCGCTGCTCTAATGATGGTGATTAATCTGCTCAGTTTGTCTCCGGGCACGATCACCCCCACCTCCCCCCTCCCCCCTCCGGGGTGAGTCAGAGATGGGCTGGGAGGAGAGCGTTACAAGGGGATGCCTCGGAGGTTACTTGAATGACGGGGGCGGGAGCGGGTCTAAAGAAGCAGCGGTCATCTGCTTACTCCAGCCCCCAGCCAAATTCAATACTCGTGTTTAATTGCACTGACCTCCTTTCCCCGAGCGCCGAGGGAGGGGGCGCCCTCCTTCCGCTGCACATGGCGTGGGGGGTGTTCATGCAGGGCTCTGGCACACGGGGACGCCTGCCCGCAAATAAAAATTATTCGGCTCCTCAGACTGGAGACAACCGATTTTTAACAAGGTTAGACGGAGGCTAATGGGACGTGCTAATTCCTCCTACTTCTCCAGACCTCTCTGCCGCCTCTCCCCCTCCCTCCCCCAACCCCCCTCTCTCTTCGAGAAGACTGATCGGGAAGTGGTGTAATGGGTCTTAACGCTAGCTCTACATTTTTTCGCTGCTTTCTGAGAGCTCATTTTCCTAAAGTGTGTTTTTTGGTTTCGCCTGCGTGAACCCTGCCAGCATTATCACCTGCAACATACAAATGACCTGAAATGCGAAGAAAAAAATAATAATAAAATAAATAACACAACAGAGCCATGATGCAGAAACTGAACGCTGTGCGGCAACGAAGGGCATGGGGTGTTTCTCGTCACCGCCACCCGGGCCAATAGCAGGCAAAGCAGCAGGCGGCGTCAACATACTGTATAGCTCTATGGATGTATATATGTGTATATTCATGACGTAGACGCCGGGGGCGTGGGCGGGAAAGACGAGTGGGCGGGGGTCTGTCATGTATTTACTTTGGCAATACTTGTCTGACTTGTCGTGCCAATAAAGTAGATTGTATCATGTTGTGAAGGATGGGCGGGCAGAAGAGAAAAAAAGGGGAGGAGGCAGGGAGGGTAGAGGAGTAGAGAGGGCAGAAAGGGGGCGGCAGGGCAGTGCAGGGGAGGAAAAGAAGGAAGGAGGAGGGCAGAAAGAAGGGGAGAGGAGGAGGCCACGAGAGGGAGACAGACAGGGGAGGTTGGAATGAATTGCTCGTCTTGCCAGCTGGAAGGCTCGGCTCCCTGAAAGTTTTCTCGGTGTCCTTTCGCTTGTCTTCTATCGGAGCGGACCCTCAAGGTGACATCTGGCCCGCCCCACCGGCTCCGCAGCATTGCACACGCCCCTTAGCCCCGGCACCGACCTGCCAGTCGGGCTCCCCGGATGTGGCTCGAGCGCTGTGCCCGGCTTCCCACCTGCTCTCCCGGGTCCGAAGGCGCCTCAAAGCCTTGTTCATCTAGGCTGCATCACATTGTTGCCAGGCTTCAAACCTCCGATTGGCACAAGTCTTACTGTATTTAACCAGCTTGTCTTGCTTTTGCCCAGTTCTTCTCTTGGATACTTTATTCTCTGCGTGGGTTTATTTCGGGTGACGCGCGCTGCTGCGTATCTCCCCTCGTAGCTTGGACCAGCCCGTGGGTTGCAGGTTATATTTTTTTTTAATAGAATTTCTGTTCTGACTGCCACCGACCCTCCGTTTTCTTTAAACTGGATTTATTTCAAAGATTTCCGGTGGAATGCACGTTCGCTAATCGCCACCCTCAGCCCCTGGCATGGAGCGTCCCAGGGAGTGCCCGGACCTCCTCGTCGCTTCAGTGGATATCAGTCTGGGGCGGGAAGGCTGGCTGCAGTGCTATGGAGTGCTAGAGAGTGCCTAGGGAGTGCTAGAGAGTGCAGAGTGCCTAGGGAGTGCTAGAGAGTGCAGAGTGACTAGGGAGTGCTAGAGAGTGCAGAGTGACTAGTGAGTGCTAGGGAGTGCTAGAGAGTGCAGAGTGACTAGTGAGTGCTAGAGAGTGCAGAGTGCTAGGGAGTGCTAGAGAGTGCAGAGTGACTAGTGAGTGCTAGAGAGTGCTAGAGAGTGCAGAGTGACTAGGGAGTGCTAGAGAGTGCAGAGTGACTAGGGAGTGCTAGAGAATGCAGTGACTAGTGAGTGCTAGGGAGTGCTAGGGCCTGCTAGGGAGTGCTAGGGAGTGCAGAGTGACTGCAGAATGCTAGGGAGTGCAGAGTGGCTGCCGAGATTAACCTAATGGCAATGTAAATGACAATGCCATTTATTTATCTGTTTTCAAAACCAACACATAAATACAAATTTTGTCATTTACAATGCCAATAGCTCTAACTTTTCCAAAGGCGAAACCATTGCATTGTAAATGCTTGTTTGCTAAAGTAATTAGTACATTAACTATTTACAAGTTACAATTTGTGACTGTCAAGTCAAGTCAATGCAAGCTTTATTCGGTTAAAATTTTAAAACCATCAAAGCACAGTACATCACAGTTTTCAGAAAATGAAAGTACACTACGTGTGATCATTGAATGTATTTTAACAATCTACAAATATACATATTTTATAGTAAATGCAGAAAAGAAACTATTTAAGTCACCTAGCCCCACGTTAAAACAATACTTGGAGTTCAATAAATAATTTAAAAAGTGTTGTCACCCATTGAGTATTTCTTTAAAAAAAAAATCCCTAGTCATTTATTTAATTTCCATATCAATAAAATGTCCTCTTTCATAAGGTCACTATATGCACAAAGGTGGGGAATTAGTGTAGCAATTGCTACATCTTGTTTCTTCGTCTAATGGCCCCCGTGATGTAACTAGCTACCCCGAAGCACACCAACGGGGACCTCAGGCATTGCAAATAAGCCAAGGCCGGCCTAACCTGTTCAAAGTTACAACCCTTTAATAATGGCAATATACATTTTTTGCGTATTAAAACATAAAAATTGCAGAAAAAACCCATATGTAATGTGTTCTGCTCCGAAAAATTGTCACAGGGGCAGGGCCCGAGATCCCCGTCCTTGGAAAAACCTTTTGGAAAAGATAATAGCCATGGGACCATATTATACTTGAATCTTATCAATACAAACAAATGAAATGGCTTGTTTAAAGTAGGTCAAGTATGGCTGTATTCCTTCTCCTGTACTCAGCATTACAAAGCTCCTGACTGAAGGTTTGACCAACTCCCCTTCTTCCCTCGTTAACATTGACCTGTTTAGAAACTGGGTTTTTATGGCTTTAATGGCCACCTTACTTAGCGCCCTCGGGTTTGTAAACAGGTCGGGGCTGCCCAATATATCCATTTGTGTTTTAATATATCTGAGCCACGGCATGTCAAGGGCTCTGTCTAGGGACATACAGTCCTGAATTATCAGTTGGTTTAGGTTAGGTGACTGCTGTGCCCAGATTCTTAGCCAACCTAATAGTGGGGCCACAGTAATCTGATCTTGAATATAGCCAACACCCACGTCCTCATGTATGTTAAAAGTGGCAGTAGATGCTGGGAGCGACAGTAATTTTCGTAAACAAATATTTTCTTCTACTTGTATTTCCCTAGCGTCTGTGTAGCCCCATACCTCACTGGCTTTGAACCTATCCGCTTTGCAAAACCCAAGACGGCCCCCGTGGACCTAGACAGGCTATTCCTTTTTAAAGTACGCTGCATCGCCCATGATCTCCTGTCATCAAATACTGTCCCTAAATATGGGAAGGTTGGTACTTTAGTGAGTTCCTGGCCATTACAGAAAAATCTTGCTTTTTTTGCCCGCTTCCCGCCTATTGTCATAGAATGTGACTTCTTAAAATTAATTACTAGATCGAGAGACTCCATAAAACTATTAAAACGGTCTAAAAGTAATTGCAGCCCTCTTGCTGTTCTAGACATCAAAACTGCATCGTCTGCATATAGTAGTGATGGGACCTTTTTTTGACCTGCCCTTGGGATATCTTTGCAAGATGATGTTAATGCATCTCCCAAGTTGTTTATATAAAGCGAGAACAGTAAGGGGGCGAGGATGCATTCTTGCCTTACTCCACACTTAACTGGCCACCCTTCAGTTAAACTCCCATTTTCATTATAACGGACCGCTGTAGTATTCTTGGCGTGAATATCAGCCAGTTAGGGTACTAAAGTGGGTTCCAGCCCAGTGTCGGAAAGAGAGGCCCATAACTTTTGCCTATTTACAAGGTCAAAAGCAGTGGACAAATCCATAAAAGCTAAATGGATGACCCCCTGCTTTATGACCGTGTACTTTCCTATAACCAAGTGTAAAGTAAGGCATTGGCCTACCGTACTTATCCCCTGTCTGAAACCCTACTGCAAATCCGAGATGATGGAGTTTTTATTCAGCCAATCTGTAAGACGTGCTAGTATCACTTTTCCCATTATCTTAGCAACGGAGTCCAAGACTGAGATTGGCCTATAACAGGCCGGATCTTCTCTTGAGCCCTTTTTATATATTGGCACTATGACTGCCTTGCCCCAGGACGCTGGGAAACCAGCCTTGGTGGTAGCGTTAAAAACACAGGTTAAAATCTTAGCCCACACACTTGAGTCAGCCCTGTACAAACCGCCGGGACCCCATCCGGGCCCGGTGCTTTCCCCTTGGCTGTGGACTCAATTGCCTCCATGACTTCCTCCTCTCAGAAAATGATTTTTGGTGCCTGGTTAAAATCCCTATGAGGAGTAGATAACAAGAGAGTACTCACAGAGTACAGGCCACTAAAATGTTCCACCCATCTTTCTGAAGAAATGAGGCAGTCCTTGATAGTATTACCTGCCTTGTTAAAAATTGGACTATTTATTACTTTCCAGAAATGGGTACTACCTTTTAGGGTACTAGCTTGACTCAGGTCGTCCCAAGCCATCTCCTTGAGCTCAATTTTCTGTGCTGTAATTGCATTTTTGTAGACTCTCCTAGCTTCAGTGATCATAATAGTATCTCTTGCAGGGTCCCTCAGGACCACCATAAGGGCATTGTGTGCAGTGATGCATACTTGATCAAACCAATTTTTAAATTTCTTTGGCCTTGGTTTGGCCCGCCGAGTCAAATTGGTCGCAATCTGGTTAGTGATGCGATCAAAGGCACCTATGATTTCTTTGGGTTCGGTACCTGTATTAGTACAGAGGCTGAAATCTTCTTGGTTACTATGATACAGGTTACCTAGAAAATCGGCCGGGGCAATTACCTCCCATCTCAGCCTTCGTCCCTGGCAATTAGCAACTATGTTAGAATTTGAAATAAGAGTCAGCGGTGGCTCAAGTTTAAGGGCCCTGATTTTAATCTCCATCCTAAGGGGATTGTGATCACTCATCCCAACCTGCCTGACACCAAACGAACCAATACGGTCCATCAAAGGACATGACACTAAGATGTAATCAATAATGCTGTCATGGCCTTGGCCTATATAGGTTGGGATCGGGTTAGAAATATCAGATTGCTCAGAGCAAAACAAGTGGTGGGCAGCTAAAAGACTCTCTAGATACAACCCGCTTCTCGTATGCACAAAATGTGTGAGCCCCTGCGGGACGGATTCATACTCAATACTTTGCAAACAATTTAGGTGACAAACATGGATATTAAAATCTCCAAGAATTAGTAGATAGTAGGGAGCATCATTATTTACTTCGAAATCATCTAAGAATGAGGACAGTGCTTTTAAATGTTCTAATTTATCTGTCCTAGTAAAGGAGTTGTAAAAATTTACCACTAGTAGGGCTGGAAGATTATTATTTCTCTCCAGCTTCACAGCTAAGATGTTTGGGGAATTTGATACAACTAACTCCGGGCTATATAATAATTTTAAACTAAATAACAACAAGAGTATCCCCCTCGGTCTCCCTATTGACGAGGGTTCGGCAAACTTATTGAAGGACAGGTAACCATCTAAATGATAACAATCTCTAGCCTCCCATGTTTCCTGCAACGCAATAATATGACATGTAGACAGGAAACCCTCCCAGTTTATATCCCCTCTTATAGACTGCAATCCAGCGATATTCCATGAGAGGATCTCTACTTTGTTGATGGTTACAGACTGCCCCGTTATATTTTTCCCCAAGTTCAGAGTACTCACTAAATTAGATTGGGCAGACTGATGGGCGGGGTCTGTCTCAAGGTCGACTATAATAGGAGACAAGCTCCCCTTGCCTAGTAACTGGCTGTGGCATTTCAGGCTCATGCCTGCCCTGTAGTCAACCCTGATCATCTAAACCAGAGAGAATCTCATATCTGTTAGAGACTGGGGTTAGTAGATTGGTCCCCCCTTGTAATATTGCTTGTGGTTTGTAAAAATAGCCCAAGGGGAGGGCAGCAATACATTTGGTAATAAAAGATTAATCCTGTGCTTCCAAAACTGTTTCGACAAAATCACGCCTATTGAAATTAATGATGACACAGTCGCCCCTTATTTTTTTTGGGCGAGTTTCCCAGCCAGGCCACTCTGCGAACCATCAGAATTTGATTTGAAAGAAAGGGTCTAAAACCTTTGTGCTTAACGAGCCAATCCACTGTTTTGTTCTTTAACTCGCCCATGTCTCAGTTTGGTCTGCCCTCAGTGAGGGGACACCAGCCAGGACTACCACCAGGGGGCTTGCTGCTGGGGGTAAATGTATAACGTCCTGAGCTGGTTTCAGTCCATGACCTTGAATTTGATTATCGGGCCCGCATGTTTGCCCTATTTTAGGCACATTATTCAGTCCAGATGAATCATTCACAGCTTGCACATGGTTCACCCCTGGATGCTGTAAATTACTTCTTTGGGCTAAAATCTGCTGAGATTGGTCAACTACTCGTATCTGGCTATCAAGAGGAACACTCCCATCTGGCACTAATGGTTTGGGAACAACTTTCCTAGCGTTCCTAAAAAAGTTTGCAGCGTAGGATTTCCCTGTTTACCCGATGACCCACCTAAATCTAAGCTCCCTATAGGAGTAAAGGGTATGCCTTCTCCCCTCGCATGTAGTTGGTGTATGCTGTTACCTTCTTTAACATATTTGACCAAATCACTAATCTTACTCTCCAAGACCTCAAGCTTAGACCAAAAATGAGCAAGAGAAGACGATATCAGTTACTCCATGCGCACCCAGAAAGCCTGAGAGCCCCCTGGGTCACTTGGGTCGCCTACAATAGAGGTTGCCGCTTCCTCATGGTGATCCTCGGCGTCAGGAATACTTATCGTTTTAGCCTTAGGGGTTTTACTTTTCCCTTTGGTCTTGTTTTGTGACCGAGTTGCTGGGCCTCCCCTTGTTTGTTTTGCCAGGGGCTCAATGCTCGCACCATTTGCTCCAATACATTCACTGGCTGGCCTTTTTGGCCTAGGAGATCTGGTGTCACAAATTTCCCTCTTGTTAGTAGTTACATGAGTGCTAATGTCAGAAGGCATCTCATCAGGGCGATTGGACACAATAGGGGAATTTAGAGGTATCGTACTCCTATCTTGAACAGCCAGGAAGACTGTACTAACCGCGTCAGTACTACACTCAACAAACGATTGATTATGCCCAGCCCTTACTTCAATTACGGAACATAGGACTATATTCTCCATGGCCCCCTGTGATTCATCTAAAATATCTACATGGATTAAAGGTTGGGCCGTTAACTCTGGAGACTTGGCAAGTTGAATGTGGCCCATAGAAGATCTTTTTTGGGCTGCATAGACTCCTAATGAGAGCCTTTTTTCAGTTAGCTTTATTTCCTGCTGGAGCATATTCCCGGCTCTAATCAGAAAAGCGTCGATAGTACCAGCAAAACTCCCCCCAACCCCTGATTTTTACCCTGCTCAATTTTGCTTTGAGGTCATGATCACGCTACACACCTTATAAGATTTTAAATATCCAAGTGTGTTTTGGAAAGATTTTATCATGCAATTTGAGTGTCTAATAAATATCTGGGAAACACTTAAATGGGCCTAGGTTGAGTTGTTACAACATGCAATCATGCAAAATGTAACACTCTTCCTGTTACCATCAACTTTAATTTGCTTGCTTGTTCCCCCCGCAGTCGGTTGATTGTGCGACCCAATATACCTAATGGAATGGCACAAAATATAGACCCAACCTAAACATAAGTGAGGCCCTCCTGTTGTAAAATACACTCTAATAGCACAAAGTAAGTAGAATGGTCTTTAAAGAAGGCTCCACAACGAGCCATAGAATATTAACAGCTACTGACCATGGTGTCTAGAATGTCAGGGAAAGGGCCCAGCCCAGCCTCGTCTGTCCACAGAACACAGACGGTCCCGCCCTTGTCCCGGGACGCTCCCGGGGCGCTCCCGCGCAGCGGGTACCTTAGCTTATTATATAACACGTGTAGTATCCTGTGGGCGGGGCTGGCTGCACAACGCGGGACCAGGTGTTCTTAGTCAAGCAGGGACTCCTGGTACATCGAGTCCCTGCTAGCGTCCAATGCGTGGTCTCCTTCCCTGCAAAACCGCCCCAGGTCTCAGGCAGCAACATGAGTCCAGATAGGTGCTCTCTCCTTGGTCCTTGGTCGTTGGTCAGAACGGTGAGGTGCGGCGGGACTCTTCCAAAGCGGCAAAAAACACTCCTCACTCCTCTAAAGATGCGACACCCCTATTGTAAAGTGGTCTGACACCTTCCGGTAAAATCCGCGCTATATAAAAACGCATAAATAAATAAATAGCTGTCTTGGAGAGCCGCATTGTAATTTGTTTGATGAATTAAAATAGGGGGAGAAGTTGAAGTAAAAGTACAACCTTCTAGTGGCAAGGAGCGGAAGGCGATACCACACAGAAGAAAAACACCCATGCCAATTTGTGACTGGTATTTTTGCAACCAGTAAAGAATTGTATGAACCAACCAATGTAATAATAGGCAGGTTCGTGAAATTCTGATTCGGAGTGGGTAGTGATCTGTCCTATCTTATCATTATTAATGAAGTAGGTCGCAATTGCGTTTTTAATCAAGTAAACTTTTTTTTGATTCAGCCTATTTTTCTTAAAAGAAACGGTAATGCAGTAAAAAAAAGAACCTTTGCTTTAATTTTTTAATTTTTTATTTTTTTTATTTGTTTGACAGTTGACAGTTTTTTTCTCGACAACTGGCTACTCCCCAACAAACTTTTTGTTACCATTCACAAAAGTGTAGGAGTCCTGGGGGATTGCTTAGTTTTTAAGAATAAGTTACCACTCCTATTAGAGAGTCCGTTCATTTTCAGTGTTTCACAACTGGATTTTGGATGCAAAACATTGATACTTTGCATACCGCTCAATATTTGGAAGGGATGTCTTCACCACGCTACTTCCAAATACAGAATCAGGATGTGGTGGCAGTCCTACTTCAGGCATTTTTAAAAGTTTACCAATTCATAAAACCGTCTTAAGTAGAACGAAAAAAACCTTTTTGCAGACGCAAACCCCGAATATTTGTCTTTGTGACCATAAAAATGCTTTGTACATCTGTCCTTCTTCCCTAGACCGTGGAAGCTTATCTGGGGTAACTCTTTATGGCTGTTCTAGTGCCATAACCTGTTAAAATGTCACATTCCAAAAGTGACACAATTGCTCACACGTTCTGTTTGAGAAGCAAATGATTCTAAAATGCATGTAGAACGGCATAAAGGTTTTAACACATGATTTAACCTGTGATATTAAAATACTGTTGAAATGATAACCACAAGTTTGATGTCAGCATCCATTAACATGCTGTGTGTAAGCCCCTCCTGCGCCTCTGATAAGATGCCCTGGGGATCAGCGTCTGGGAGGCTAAAGACAAGAATGATGGATTATTCAGTGGGATTTCTGCATGGGATACACATCATCCTGCAGGCGCACCCAGACGGCCCCTTGCAGAAGGAGCCTGGCACTTGCTAAGGATATGATGGGTAATCCCTTTACTGGTCATTAGTTGAAAACGCAGGTGTATTCCACCCATCACATCTAAATTCAGCAGCAGTGTTTCCTGAACTGCATGGCTATATTTGAGCCTGGCACGTGGCCGTGCCTGTTTTGAGCTGAGAAAGATAATTATTCCAATAGGCTATGGAATGAGGTTTGTTTACTCAACAAAAGAAGCATTATAATCACAGCATATATAATCGCAGCCCTCAGTCTTGGTCTGTGAGACCTGCAGTTTACTCTTTTTAACGGCCCTCAAAGATTTCCCATTTGGTTAAGAAGCGTGGTTAGGTTTTCTTTTGAGATTGTGAACATGTGATTCATAGAGAGTTGAATAAAATAACGCATTCGTTTGTAAAGTCCTCTGTGTATACAAATTACGAATCTATGCATTTAACGTCTCATCATTACCAGCGGCACATTTCCACTTCCGACGGGCACTGAATTTCTACTACAAAAGGTGTGACCTTTATATTCGGGACCGAACCACAACGGAAAGAGTTCACTTCGTGTTGTAAGGGTTTTTGTAGACATTCTTTTCTTGTTTTTTAAAAAATTGATATTCACAAGGCCTGGAAATATATAACATCATAAATCTCCTTCATTAGGCTTATCGTTTAATCAACACATTTTCTGTCACCGGGACATTTAGCTGGTTATAGCCATCGTTATGTGCCTTAGCAATCTATTCTTTACTCCACCCAACTCTATTCCTTATGAAACCCAACAAACTGCACTGCAATCTAGAGGCCACCCACATACAGCACCCGAGTGGGCACTGATCCACCACACTGCACTTCAGCACAGAGGTTCTGCTTGCCACACTGTAGCTTTACACACCAAAGTGCACGCAATGTAAGGAACACTCACTAAACTGCTGATTAGAAATGCTAACCCCACCTGCAAACCCCAGAAATGCTTGCACGTCACATTTCACCGTATCCTTCTTACATTATCCCACCACACTGAACCTTTGGGATACTAACCCGTATTGCAGCACAGTGCACCTCTGATAAACTAACCCACCACACTGGGCTGCATTCTAATGAAACCAACTGGAAAACCTACACTTCATTCCATGAACACTAAACCACCACACTGCACTGTATTCCTTGAACACTACTAACATAACATAACATAACCGAAATGCATCCTGGGCATACTAACACATATCAATGTACTAAATCTCTAGGGCAGTAGTAACTCGGTACCTTGAACTGCAATGTAATGGCATGAGCATATTATCCTTCCTTTGCTGCATCACCAGAACATTACATCCCCTTGTGACCCACTAAATACCACAGAGTACTGTATCCAAGAGAAAGTGTTCCACAAACCTGCACTGTACTCCAAAGTGTTCCTTCACCCCCTCCCCCTCCACTGCCCTAACTGTCTGTCGAAGTAAAAGGACATTTATTTAGCACAACCTATCTACCTCTGAATAGGCCTCTTTGCCCTCTTGCACCTAGGGAGTGAACAATAATTTCAAAGAACTGCTGACAAAAAAGGAGGCTATATATTAAAATGCCAGGTCTTCATCTTTTTTCTCACTCCTACAACATTTATTTCTTCCCTGAGGTTTAGATGTAGAGAGGTCAATAGTTAGACACCTGAGACCTGAAAGCCAACGCATCCAAAAGTTAGAACTCCTTGCCCCTTTATATCAAATCCATGAATAATCTTCTCCCTTTCAGGAAAGCTTAAACGCATGGCTTTTTGTGTCCCAGTGAGATTCTTTGTTCCAGGCTTCAGTTGAGCTAGCGTAAAGACACCTCCCGGTATACGTGCGATCTAGGAATAAAATTAACATAGTCCAAATGGAATAGTAGGTTATGCTACCTGGTTTTAAGACTGAAAAATAGAAATCTAGCAGAAGATCAAAGGTGTGTAATGGAACATTTTGCTTAGTATTTGCACATATATAAAATATAGTTCTTTGAGGGAAGCCTTGCTGCTTGACCCAATGCTACAAGAGTTGAGTCAGGCATTACTCACACAAACGAAAATACCTTTTAGGTGTCTGATTATTGTGGCCCACTTCATGTTCTGTGCCAGCTCACTCCAAGGCTGGCCTCTCCCTCCCATTACTCAAAATGAATGTACATACAATTTCCTTTCCTGCCAGCAGCAAACTGAATCTAACCTTGGTTTCTCAAACTCGCCACTTTCATTCAAAATGTCCTCCAGTCCCAAATACCTCAAACAAATTCAATGAAAGTTTAGTATGAGTACCCAATTAGGATGCAAATCTCCTTTATTGAACTCTGTAACAATAGGTAGTGGGCATGTATCCTACCACGTGAATTGCTCAACTGCTACTGCGGCTAGCTTTGTTCTCTGCCAGGAGAATTTAGATAATCCTTTTGAGAGGGGAATGCCTTAATCGTAATAATACAATTTGAGTGAGAAAACCTTGGTTTAACCACTGATAGCTACGGTCTTGAGCAGTAGGTTTTTCCACAGAGAAATGCATTCAAAGAATGTGGGCATCACCAAATCACTATTAAAGATAGAAAAAGCATTTGGTAAAAAGGAGGGAGAGCTAATGAACAAAATGACTGAACATGGTCAAACTCAGATTAAGCGAATCAGAGTTGTGATTTTTAACATTTTTAGTGCAACCTTAGTAGTTTGTTCTGGTCAAGATTTTTTACCTTCATACCTAGTAATGTTCTTGATTCTAAATCTGTTCCACTGGAGTAAGTTGGCTGTTGTGGTCAACAAGTACTCCACATGGTCAGGTACTTCTTGCTACTCCAGTCTTAGTCTGAACTTTGCTTGAAAAAGCCTGGACCAGGACAAACAGCTCATCTTTGCCGCCAAGGTCACATCTTTTTTGGGGATCCTTGACACTTAGTCCCGGTCCTCCAGAGGTCAAAAAACATCTAAGTCCCAAATTTCTGGCAGTGGTGGAAACATCTTACTGGTCACTGAAACAGATCCCAAACATCTGGGTATGTTCATAAGGTCCATAACACAGATCAGGAGTTGATTTCTGGTTCAACCACTCACTTGAAGCAGTACTTTCAGCAAGGTCTATTGCAGTTTAGTTACAACATGGTCAGCTCGTTTATCTTCACAGGAGCCCTTCTTTAACCTTGTTTGTCGTCTTTAGCAACCAGGAGGGCTACTTTATCGCCGCTTAAGAATACTTGTATACACATAGATGCAGGTCCAAGCCACTGTTCTCCTCCAGGCAGATGTTCTATGACATAATATCAACATAAATAATATCAACATACAAAAATATCATCAGAGGATATAGAGAACACCCAGATCACCATCTTATACATAAAACACAAAACCACAAATATCAACAACAAAAATATCACCATAAAAATATTAAAAATGCCCAAATATCAAAAACACAAATGCAGATATACAAAACATCACAAATGAAATAAAACACAAGAACCAGGACTAAAACCATGAAAACAAAAATGTTACCCAAAATATTGCTAATCAAATTTAAACAATATATATTTATATATATTTCTCTAAATACATTTATACATACATTAATACAGGAACATACAAATAGCATAAAAAAACATGAGCGAGCAACCAATGAAATTCAGCTTAAATATAGTTAACAAATACAAACACTTTCCCAATTAAAAAGAATAGCATACAAAGGAAGCCAAGAGGTTGAACTGACTGCTGCAGAAGAAGTCAATACTGACAACATGAAACACCTTCAACACTCTCCAGAAATAATGCACTTACATATACAAAGTAAGTACCAAATTAGTAAATAACTTAATCTAATTAAATGTTTGAAAACACACACACAAATAAATAACAATTATTAACAGATACCCACCATATTGGCAAGTATGGACCACAGCTTTGGCCTATTGACACAATCCAAGGCCGAACTAAGGTCCAAAAATGTCAAATGTAATAAGGTATTATGAACAAAAGTATATTTTTAGAGTAAGAGATAAAGGTTAAGGCACTGTTCAATTGTGCCCAAAGTGGATCTAAAGACATACTGACCTTCAGATAGTAACCAGTTTTGCTCTGCCCTGCTAGTGATATGTTTCAATATAATCCTACCCACTATCTTTGCAACAGAGTAATCAGTAAGATTGGATGATATTGACAAGGATCGCCTGTGTTGCCATTTTTAAAAACTGGGTCAAAATGTGATTGTGCCCATGAGCCCTGAATCCCTGAAGTACAGGCAGCATCCATCACCCAAGTTACTAGTGGAACCCAGATCTCAACATTGTGTTTATATAAATCTATGGGGACTTCATCTGGGCCACAAACCTTTATGGGGGGCTGTTATTAGTGGCATCTCTAACTTCTATATAACTAACTTCCATTTAAATGCTTGAGAGAAGAGAGTGCTGCCCTTTGTAGACTATCCAGAGGCACAAGGTCCCCCTTTTCATACATCTTAAAATAATTCTTTATCCAATCCTCTGGCCATTATTGTCAGATACTTTTGCTCACACTTATTTGGGTTAATAAAAAGATGAATGAATAGGTTTCCATAAAGTGCTCATGTTTTTTAGCTACTAACCTGGAGTATGTCTTCAAATGTTTTATTTTTCATCTCATTTTTGATGGCCCAAATTGATTCTTTTAAAGTTTCCTGCAGGCTGCCACTTGAGCTCTATCTCTTGGAACATTGAGAAGAGATTCTCTCAGGTTTCTGTTTGCCTTTGAACATGCACCTATTGCTCATTAACTCAGTGGATGACCCATGATTATTGATTAGCAGTGAGTTAATTGAACTAGTAATCCTCTTGCAAGAGTCAAGCACTAATGCACCAGTGTGGTCATTAAAATCCAGTTATAAAGATCATTATAATTAGACACAAATATTCTATTTATCACTTCATTAGGATTGATCTTGTCCCATTTTAATCTGCAACCTTCATCTTGAATATACATTTCCAAAGATACCAGGTGAAGTGACAGCGGGTAGTTGCAATGACAGCAGAGTGGGTTGTGGTCACTAAAAGGCATTGATTTCACATAAAAGCAGACATATCTTCCTGAAAGACTACTTGATGTAAAAATATATTCAATAGCAGATGGTCGACCTACCTCAATAAATGTAAGATTTGTGTTTAATGCACTGAGCATGGGTCCATGAACATCCACATAATGCCTCTTTTTAACATAGTTAAATAGAGTATACCCTTGCTTGTCAAAATTGGAAAGCTTCTCTGAAATTGTCTAGTGGGAATCTTCACCAAAGTGATTCATGTCTTTTTTAACATTGTCACCTGCAATAATTACCTGATCATTGGCATCCAGTATATTAAGCTTGTAGTTTGTGTCAGTGTCTACTTGTTTAAACAGGGCAGATACATCCCCGTGTCATTTCTATCTAAATAAATATTGTAAAATTTGTAAATAATAACATTAAGACTACCTACTTTCATTTAATTTGCAACTTAGCCAAATTAGCTTAATGTGCTCATACCCTTTAAAGGAGAAAACTGCTTAATGGTTGGAACTGATGGATCATATTCCCATAAACAGAACCATTGTTCAGAATAGTCTAATAAAAAGTGAGGGCTGGTAAAAGAAACCCAGAAGACCCATCCTAATGGCATTTCTTATTCAGTCAGCATGCTCCAGAAATGTTAAATAACGCAAATGACAATGGAAAAGATCAGAAATGAATAATCACACAGTCAGACTGGTTTTGGTGGACCCCTAATCCAGCCAATTCTTTCTTACAATTTCTTTTAATTTGCTATATCATAAGGTACCAATCCACACTTTTCTCTGAAGCCAATGGATTGTCTTATTTCTCAACTACTCATATGATTCTATTTTGATTTGTGGATGTACGAGTTTACCCCTAAGGTATACCTACACGGCGGGAGCAGCCAAGCAGTCGATGGGAGGAGCACCACCCTTGATGTAAATGCGACTACAGGTGGTGTCTCCTTGCCTCTCGCCATGTTTAACATGGTTTAGGGGTTAACTCGTACATCCACAAGCACAGTCGAGGGAATACCTCAGGACCAGAACTAGTGATTCTGACACCCTCTTATCTCAATACGAGGTGAGGGAGACACACAGATATTCTGGGACCGGCCAAGTCCTGAAGAAGGCTGGTGTGACCCCAACCGAGCGGCACAGACACACGGCCAAAACATGTCGACAACCTGGCAGTAAGGAGGGGTGTAAGGAGCACATTACATCTCCCAATCACCACCATCCTTCATATTTTTAATCCTGGCAGGTGGGTCCAGGAATAAAGTATAGGCACAGCGACACCTCCGAACTAATTTTAATCTACACTGTACTTTCACTTCTAGTGATCCCAGTACCTTGGAAATCATTTGTTTCTCTTTTGTGTTGTATTTGTATTCCCCTACCCTATTGGTCCTCCCCAGGCATTGGCTGTGCAGGGGTGTTTGGTAGCAGCCCTATGATGAAGCACGTCTCACAATTGTGTGAGTGAGAGCAGTATTAAGACACACAGCATGTGCCACCACTAGACAGAGACATTTTTATTACTCCCTACTTCTTTTGGTGTGTAAAAGTATTGTCTGGGGGTCCAGAGTAGGTGAGTCCGATACCCTCACCCCTCCTCTTTTGTGTGAATTTTAGTTCATTCTTGTCTCAGATTATAAGCCCAGTGCCAAATCCGAGGTACCATTTTTATTGGGAGGGTGTGGGAACACTGGGTGCTAGAGATTTTGTAGGTTTTCACATGTTTCCTGATCTTTCCCTCGCACAAATGTGAAGAAAATCAGCAACTTTAGTCAACCTTTAAGGATTACAAGACATTCTGGGTAAGAAAACATAGTATGATCCATGCAAGCCAGAACACACTGGGTTTGGTCTGGAGAAAGAAAGAGGGCAAAAATCACCAAAATCACAGTAAGCTCCTATTTATTATCAAATGTATGTTACATGCATTAACTAAAACACTAAAAAAAATGCAAGGATGAGCATAGCTAGCATGTTCCAGCCTGATGACCTTTCACTAAGTTAATTGAAGGTAGGAACCTCCAGCTTTGTAAACTTGCTGCAAAGAAATCCAAACATAGTGTTTTTTCCTATTCATGATCATTCTATTTGTTGCCAAGGGGCACATTTACTATTATTTCATGCACCACAGTGCATGAAATGGAGAGAGCAGAAATGCTCTATATTTACAAAAATATGCGCTGATGCACTTTGTGAAGCCTAGTACCAATAAAGGCACCCTTACACCACAGTGCAAGGGTCCCTGTGTTTTGGGAAGGATTGTTTGTGTGCAGGAAGGAACACCTACCTGCACAAAAACAATCCAAAGAGGCACAGTCCTCATTCTATGTGTGCTCCATGATGTGTAAACCTGGTCTGTGTCAAAATACATAGGTGAAGACATGAGAACACACATACTCTGCCCATATAACGCCTGCCCGACACAAAGTAATGCAAGGTAAGCACTATGCACTACCTTGCGCTACTTTGCATTTACTATCCCACACAAAGCCATGCAAAGTGCCTTTGCACAGCTCAGAAAATGCCAAAAGTTGTTTTGTGCTGGGACTGTGCCACCTACGTGATCCATCCCTGAAGCAAAATGATAGTGAATCGGGGCCAACATGGATAACCTAATATTTCATCAATTAATCTAAACTAACATAGTGCTTACATCCATACAATCCTTAATGAAAAATGAAGGTGATGGTGCCTAATATATAACAAACATTCGGAATGTCCATAGGCCTGATCTAGGATAAAGCATTAGCAATTAGGGATTGGGGAGCTGTCAACGTAGGAAAGAGCAGAATATAAGCACACAGGAAGAGACAGGCTGCAGAATGGCATGTGGCACAGGATGGAGAAAAACATGTAATGGAGGGAGAACAGCATAGGAGAGTACTACATCAAAGGGATCACATGTTAGCCAAAAACAAAGAGGATTGGAGGATAGAATAGGAAAGAATTTTGATTAGATTAAGATTGGATAGTGTAGCATAGTAAGAGGTCCAAATGGTAAAACATAGGACAAGAGGAGCAGAGAATGAGAGAGGACACAAGATGGGAAAGCACCAGATAAGTTTGCCCACAGAATAGAAAAGAGAGTTAGTGCAGGATGTGAAAGGGTGAGAGAACACAGGTTGGAAAAGAGCACCAGTATAGAGTCCAGCATTGGAGAGAGCATGGGCCAGAGAGCCAGAGAATGGATAAGTGAGAGAAACTACAACAATGAAAGAGGCGGGTGGACAAGAACCAAGAAATTATAGGAATAGAGAATGGGGAACACAGCACTGAACCAAAAGGGGAAAGCACATGGTGGAAGAATTTAGATGCAAGTGAGCACAGGGTGGAAGAGAATGCAATGGGTAGATGCAGGAAAGATGTGGCACAGGGTGGGAGAGAACAAAGCAACAAACTCCACAGAATGAGCAGAACACAATGCGCAGTGGGCAGCATAAACTGGAAAAGTACAGCCACTGAAGGAGAGGGTTCAGGAGCACAGAATGTGAGTGCACAGAATGGTTGAGAACAGCAGGTCAGAGAGAGCAAATGATGGGAGAGCACAGGATAAATATCAGCTGGATGAAGGACAGAACCAAGGGGATAAAGTGCAGGGGGACAGATTTACAAGAAAATGACGCATCTGTAGAGATGCGTCACTTTTCCTGCGCCACCCTGAGAAACGCTTGCGCCACCATGGATGCGCCGTATTTAAAATACTTAAACATGAACAGTGGTCCTCAAATGATCAGGTTTAAATCATGATAAATATAGACCGGAATGAGTACTATACTGTACATGTCCAGCCGGACAGTAATTTTAATAATAACAACAATTGAACAACCGTAGTTGAGACCTTCAATCTAGTGGGACACAGTCCTGTATCCTCTCTAGAGCATGACGAATGCAAAACAAATACAAACACATTTCAGGCAAGTCAGTTGTAGCTTTTCGAGTTATACATTTGAGACAAGCTTTGTAGAGACAGTCAATGCACTCGTTTTACACAATGGAGTAATGTGCAGTGCTGTCTGACAAGAGTCGACGATGTTTCGATCCTTTAAACACGATATTAGGATAATCTTCAGGACATTAATGGGTACATGCCTGACATGATTTAAGAAATTGCCTGTGGAGGAGGAAAAAAAGGGCAAAGAAAGAACGAAAATTAGAATTCAGAAGCCTCATGGTGAAATCTGACAGCAAGGCCGCAGCCCTACTGCATGGAGTGCTTCTAAAACAGTTGTCTTGGTGAGAATAGTGGTTTAGGACCAAGACATGCTGTACCCAAAGCGGATTTGTGAACGGGTGGCGCAAGAAGGAACTAGTGTGGCCAGTCATACAGAGTGATTACTGTGGTGCGCCACACTCAATACATGTGAAAGCTGTTCAAGATACATGAATTACCGAAGCCTCTCATTAGTTCAACAAAATAGACAGTTTTCAGTGGATAAACCTTGCTGCTATTCAATTGTTATATTCAAAAAGCCAAGTTGTTAATAAAAAGGGAACCATGTAGTATACTGGAGCCATTTTGTGAGAAAAGTCCAATTCCAAAATATTCAAAAAATGCCTAGTTATAATTGGTAATGGAACCATCCCATACAAACATTCCAATCTCTGGAGTAGATGGGACCAAATTACAAAAATGACCTCCGTGATAAACAGTGCGCACAACACAATCTTGTAGCGGAATAGGACAGTTACCAAATAACCATACATGCCGGTTAAAAAAATCATACCATTTTGGAATCGTGCCAGCTTTAAAAACAATGTGGTGGACTAGAACACACCTCCATAGGTAAAGGATCCAATTTAAGTCATCCGATCGGTTGGGGCAGGACCCAATAAAATTAAAGGGTCTCGGTGTGACTAATCTAGAGAATTAAGGTCAGGAGTTAGCGATTATGGACTGACAAGTGTTTGCGACCAAGCGTGATAGTTAGGAGTGTGCGCTCACCTTATAATTGTCAATTTCGGGCGAAAAAGACTGAATCGGGGGCCCGTCGCCGCGTACTGTAACAATGCACTGTAGAAGGAAATGAGCACCTTAACCCTAAGTGTAATTACGGGTGAACTAAGCAAGAGAAAACCAATTTAAAAGCGTCTCCACTTAAATGATAGCAACCGTGAAGCAACCATTTAGACAATTCTTACTGATACAACGTGGCATCTGCGCTCGGGGATGACTAGTGCCTGAATGTGAGCCTGGCGTTTCTGAACTTAAATTGTGTACGCTAGTGCGCGTGTGATGATTGACACAACGCCATTTTGGGTGAGTGAAGGTCAAAAGGGAAGAAATACTGGGTACAGAGGCTGCAGACTCACAGGATTTACATATTGAAGAGATGAATGTCATACTGTTGTGCACATTTGCAAAATGTAAACTAGACTGTTATTGGGCTAAAATTAAGAAGGGGAACAAACAAATTACATTAATATGAGGTAAATCGAAATCAGAAAAAATAATAATAACAACCACAAGATTACATGGGAAAAAAAGGGAAACAAGAATTGCATTAAAATAGAACATGGAAATGGTTGATTTGAAGTGATCCCTTGGTCAAGATGTTCCGTGATTCCTGGCAATGTTCAATATTTGCGGCCAGGTCCATAAAGAAAATTCGCCCAATCCTCATTGCGATTGAGCCCAGTTTTGATGCTGTCAGTGCTGATAATCATCCTCAATTCCTCTTTGTTTAGGACTTTGGAAAGGTCGCCGCCATGAGGAGGTTGCTTTACCACTTTGACAACTGTCCATTTGATCTCATTCTCATTATGACCAGCTTCAGAGAAATGTTCAATAAGAGGGGCATTGGCGGTTTTACATCGAACTCCGCTCCTATGTTGTCCAATCCGCAGTTTTACTTTTTGTATTGTTTGTCCGATATATATCTCAGGGCAGGGGCATACAATCAAATAAATAACAGTACATGTGTTGCAATTTGAAAAAGAGTTCAGTTTGATAAGAACATTGTTAAATGTGAATTCTTTGCCTTCCATTGTTTTATCACAAACAGTACAATTTCCACATTTCGCATGGCCAATTAATGTTTCCATACCCCAAAGTGCATCTATGGTAGTGGTAGGTCTGCTAGTGGATAAAGCTGCACGTACCCAGTGGCCTTTAAGGTTGCTGCTTTTCTGGAATGCAAAAAGCGGCCACTCTATGGTGAGAGTGCCAGCACTGACGACAGGCCAATGTTTCAGAATGGATACGCGGATGGCATTTGAGACCAGGGGGAAAGTTGTGACACAGACTATGCGATTTGTGTTAGATTTTTCTTTGGGGGACAGAAGGACTTCTCTTGGCCAGTGCCAAGCTCGTTTCTGTGCATTGCGTACCAATCTTTTGGGGTAACCTCGTGCCCTGAGTTTGCTGGATACGATAGAAGCCTCGTGGAAATAATCTTCCTTTGAGAGACAGTTGCGCCTGATGCGCAAACATTGTGAATATGGTAGAGAATCCCTCAGTGCCCGGGGGTGATTACTCTCATACCTCAGTAAAGTGTTGCGCTCCGTTGTTTTCCTCTATAGTTAGCAATTGTCCATTACAGTGGTAAATAGTCAGATCAAGGAATGGGATCTGTGTGCGGTTATGTGTAATGGTGAAGATGAGACCTGAGCAATAATTGTTGAGCCAATGTAGGAATTGAGTGTTTCCTCGTTGTGTTGCCATAGGAGAAAGATGTCATCTATGTAGCGTCGCCACATATTAATGCAACTTTGGACTGGGTTGGTGGGTGAGAGAATGGTGGACATTTCTAAGTGGTCCATGAACAATATCGCTAGGTTGGGGTCAAAAACAGCCCCCATTGAAGTGCCCTTTACTTGCTGGTAATATTCATTATCAAACTGGAAAAAATTCCTGGTAAGACATAGTTCTAGAAGTTGGATGATGAATAATGTTGGAACAGGATGTGGGCGTGAACGTGTGTCAAGGATCTCATGGATTATCTTGAGTGCTTGTACCTGTGGAATATTCGCATAAATGGATTCCACATCCATAGTGCATAAAATGTCATTAGCGGGGTCAAAAGGGTAATATTCCGCCAAATTTATCATCGCCATGCTGTTATAGGTACGAAGTTCTTAATGAAGTGGTCAATATATTGGCCAAGTAGTTCCAAAATTGAACCGCAACCGTAGACTATTGGTCTCCCGGGGAGATTTGTCTGATCTTTATGGACTTTGGGCAGAGTATAAATGACAGGCATTCTGGGAGATTTGACATTGAGAAAGAGGAATTCTTTCTGGCTGAGGAATCCATCAGATTTAGCATCTGTTGTGAGCTTTAGGATTATTGTCTGTAGTTCTCTGGTTGGATTCGTTGGGAGTCTGCAATAGTGATCGGTGTTTGCCAATTGGCGTAAGATTTCAGCTTTGCATGAGGCCTTCTCTTGCAAGACTATCTCTTCACCTGTATCGGCAGATTTGATTACAAGAGATTCATTGTTTTTGAGTATGTCAATCGCCGTCTTTTCTAAAAGGTAGATATTGTAAGGAATGAACTGTTTGCGGGATTCAAGGATGGATAATTCATTCAATATCAGTTTTTCAAACATGACAATTTCACCTGGAATCCAGTTGGTGGCGGGGGAAAAGGAGGATGGTGGCCTGAATGCAGTATTAGAGATAATATCTGGTGAGGGGTTCAGTGAGAAATATGCATGGAGACGTAACCGTCTAAAGAACCTCAGTAGTTCCATGAGTAATTCGACGAAATTGGGATGAGTGGTTGGGACGAAGGAAAGGCCCTTACTTAACAAAGATTGTTCTGCATCTGTGAGAGTGTGTTGAGATAAATTGAAGATAGGCATTTGTTCTGGGATGCTGTGGTTGGGGTCTACCACTGATAGAACTTCTGTCAGGTCTGCCGCTCGCCTGGGGGATTGTACCATCTCTGCGCTTGTTTGACTCGCCCTCGCTTGGGTGGTTCCGACTGGCCTCACTCTAAAAAACTACTCGGCTACTCGGGCCCGGGTTGCCATTAGAAGTGCTGGGACCTTCTCCTGAGTCTGAGTTATCAGATGAGTCTATAGGGGTGTCTGAGAATCCCACCAGAGTGTTCTGTCTGTTAAAACGGCCCTAGGGTCTAGTGTTCTGTGGGTTGGAATAAGTACGGTTTGTGTAGAAGCCTCGCTGCTATTCAATTGTTATATTCAAAAAGCCAAGTTGTTAATAAAAAGGGAACCAGTTTTTAATTAACACCTTGGCTTTTTGAATATAACAATTGAATAGCAGCGAGGTTGATCCACTGAAAACTATCTATTTTGTTGAACTAATGAGAGGCTTCGGTAATTCATGTATCTTGAAAAGCTTTCACATGTATTGAGTGTGGCGCACCGCAGTAATCACTCTGTATGACTGGCCACACTAGTTCCTTCTTGCGCCACCCGTTCACAAACCCGCTTTGGGAACAGCATGTCTTGGTCCTAAACCACTATTCTCACCAGCACACATGTTTTAGCAGTACTCCATGCAGTAGGGCTGCGGCCTTGCTGTCACACTTCACCATAAGGCTTCCGAATTCTAATTTTGTTCTTTCTTTACCCTTTTTTTCCTCCTCCACAGGCAATTTCTTAAATCATGTCAGGCATGTACTCATTAATGTCCTGAAGATGATCCTAATATCGTGTTTAAAGGATCGAAACATCGTCGACTCTTGTTAGACAGCACTGCACATTACTCCAGTGTGTAAAACAAGTGCATTGACTGTCTCTACAAAGCTTGTCTTAAATGTCTAACTCGAAAAGCTACAACTGACTTGGCTGAAATGTCTTTGTGTTTAGAGAGGACACAGGACTATGTCCCACTAGATTGAAGGTCTCAACTACGGTTGTTCAATTGTTGTTATTATTAAAATTACTGTACGGCTGGACATGTACAATATAGTTCTGATTCCGGTCTATATTTCTTGTGATTTAAACCTGATCATTTAAGGACCAGTGTTTATGTTTAAGAATTGATACCGAAGGTCCTTACTTACCTTGCGGGTTCCCTTGTTATGCTTACAGTATTTACAGTACGGCACACCATGGCGTAAGGATTGACAGATGCGTCAGAAATTCCGTTGCAGTTGTTGGGGCAAAGCCACCCATTGCTGGAGTCGTGTTGCAAGCACGACACAACTCTAGCAATGCACTTTGAGGCCTAGTCCCACTACACTGTGTCACTCCTTACACCTGCTTGAAGCAGGCGTAATGTTTTGACGCAGTGGCGTCCTACAAGTGACGCAGTGAAATCTTGTAGATTTCACTGCATTACTTTTACGATGCATTCCTGTGTGGGAACGTCCACCCTGCATACATTATACCTGATGCACATATAATGTGACGCAGGGTTTTACAATGTGACTCATCTCCCTAGATAAGTCACGTTGTAATTTGGCTGCATTTTTTACACCACCGCTGGGTCACAAAAGTGCTGCAAGGGGATTGTAAATCTGCCCCAGGATGTTGATGGCAGTATTGTCATGTGTTTCGTGCATGGCCCATTGTCGGTTTTTCTATGTTAGCCTAACTGTGCATGACATACGCCAGAGTTGCTTTGCACACATTATTATGTAAACACATTTGCCTTTGTGCCACATTGTATTTTAAATAAACAAAAAACAAATGCCTGAACCACACTTACTTCAAAAAAACAACTTTTTCTAGGTCAGAAAACTATTTATTGAATCCTAACCATGGCATCATTATTTCGTACCATTTACTTTGTATTTTTTTCAAAAAATGTTTTTTCGCACATTGATTGGCAAGAAAAGGACAAGCTGTACAATCAAATATTTACACTACTGTATAAAATCTTTTACATACATGATAACAAACAATGAAACAACTAATATGTCACATCAAACATCCTACAAAAGCTCATTACATTACAACAAAAGATCACATACATATGACTTCAATGAATGAGAAACAAATTAAAAAAAGAGAGAGAGAGGAATATACTCAGACAAATGACATCCAATTCCAAAAATGTCTGGACTAACTAGTCCTAGAGTCTTTTTTTAATATGTAACTCTATTCCTCCAAGTCTGCCGACGCGTTTCAAGCCCAGGAAACAATTTCCTGGACTCTCATCAGGGCTTTTTTTCTTTTTGTGTCTGTGAGATGTAAAGAAAACAGAAGTTTTGTTTACATAGTAAGGAATTTTGTTTTGCTCCATAAAGTAGTTGCACTCAAAAGAGACTGTTTTTATAAAGGCTACATACCAAACTTCGTTATGGGGGAGAAGGCTTGTAAATCTTGTTGTATTATGTCCAGTGCACCGTGTGCATTATGAGTCAGGGGTGGCCCTTCGTTCGTTCGCCCAACCAATCTAATAAGGACAAGGGGGAATGGAAAAAGAAATGAAACTTGCACAAGTCTAAAATCGAACAAACAAAAGTCACCTTCTCGGCAAGAGTGTTGTCCGCTTGAGCTAATCCATCGATCTCAATCAAGATGGCCGGCAGACATCCCGGCGCGTTTTATGCAAAAATGCACCAGGTGTATTATGGGACTTGTAGTGGCTCGATCTTACAGCAAGTTCGGTTGCCAAGTAACTGTTGCAGATGTAATTGTCAGCATGGCATACAGTATTTTACCGGCTAACACATATAATAAAAAATTAACTAATAGTTAGCTACAAATCACATTGGTAGCTGATATATCTGACAAGTCTGACGGTTTTAAACTCGTGCAAGTTTTACATAACTTTGGCCTATTCATTTCTATAAAAATGTTTTCATTCTTTATTAGGAGTTTGAGTGCCCGTAGGAGGAAGCGATTAAGAAGTACGAGGAAGGTAGTCAGGTAGGCTCCCCTTTGTTTAAAGCATACGTACAATGCTCACACGAGTAGCGCGATGGCTCTCAACAATAGATACATTGTCTCGCCTCGTTCATTTGTACAGATGTTTTTGCTGCTGAAGCAACTATGAATGTTTGCGGCTCACGCGTCTAATACGAATCAACACGACGAGTAAGGTATGCCTAAGAAGCTACTCTTTGCCACATGTCGGAAAGTAAACACTTTTTAAAGCAAAGCCTGGGGACAACTAATGTTTTCAACCCTTTTTCCATTCCCCCTTGTCCTTATTAGATCGGTTGGGCGAAAAAAAGGCCCACCCCTGACTCATAATGCACACGGTGCACTGGACATAATAAAACAAGATTTACAAGCCTTCTCCCCCATAACGAAGTTTGGTATGTAGCCTTTATAAAAACAGTCTCTTTTGAGTGCAACTCCTTTATGGAGCAAAACAAAATTCCTTACTATGTAAACAAAACTGCTGTTTTCTTTACATCTCACAGACACAAAAAGAAAATAAGCCCTGATGAGAGTCCAGGAAATTGTTTCCTGGGCTTGAAACGCGTCGGCAGACTTGAGGAGGATGTCATGTGTCTAGAGCACAATAGTTTAAATAAACATTTCAAACTTCCTTTGTGTCTCTGGTATATCTTATTATGGACGAGTGTGTGAGCAAAAGGGAGCATCCTGTTACCGCGATCCATGAATTGATCGGGAGTGGTGTGTTCTGGTATGTCAATTCACTTGTCTCCCTGGGTATGGGTAGGAGGGCAAATGAAAAACTATAGCTATTCGGACTTGGGCTCATGTTACTGAGGTGGTGTGGTGACTCAGTCCTTCTATTGATGTTCTATGGTCCCAAGCATAGCTCTGTTCCTGAGCTGAATCCCTGAAACAGTATATGAAGAGGAAACTCCGAGTGAGAGAGCAAAGGATGATGGAGCATAAAATAAAAGATGTCTGGCTGGTTGAAAGCACAGGATGAAGAGGGCACATTGGAAGGTCATAGGGTCAGGTAGAATGGAATGAGGATGCAAATGATGGAATACAAGGAGATGAGAGAGAGCACAGTTTGGAGTACTTAGGATCAGAGAGCATAGAAAGAGATGGCACAGAATTGTGGCACAGGAAGGAAGATGGCAGGCTGCGGGGGAAAGGAGACAGTGCCTATAATGGATTAATTCATGCATGGTAAACAAGCATTACATTGTACCAAACTTTTGCAACTTCCAGGTGAGTGGTGTTTCCTTTTGGGAAAAAAATGTTTCATGTTCACTTGCTGCACGATGGCTATACATCAGGGGCAGACTACACCCAGCACCTGAGTGTAGAGTTTGTATGATTTTGTCTTTCCACAAATTTCATATTTCACAGTTGGTGCACGAAAAATGTTGTTATATGTGCTGTTATCCCAGTACAAGAACCCAAATTCCAGCATTAATATGGGTACCTCAAACAATTAAGCACAAGTTTATTGGTTACCAAAAATTGAAAAATGCACTGGCCTTTTCACTGTGAGAAACTCTAAAGATGACTATAACAGCCATAATGCACTGGCATAGATACTAGAAGAAAGACTAAGCACTAGAGTATAATATAAAACAATTCTCACTGCAACTCACTCACTTGGAGTGCTTGTTCTGATGGCTTTTGTAGGAAAGTGCCCCTTTTTGTCATGGTCACCTCCACTTTTTGACACTGATACTGATGTTTTTCAACTGATGTGCCCTGGGTCCCTGCCAACCAGGCCCAGTGCCAGTGCTGTTTTCCTGAAACAAGGTAAAATTGTCAAATTGTCACACAATTAGCACATACTTTGGTGCCCCTGCAGTTCCCTAGTAACTGTTATCCCTGGTAACTAGGGATTGGTTATCAAAGAGGGTCTCTAAGGACTGCAGCCTATACTATGCTATATGCTACCCTAAGAGGCCCCCGTACAAGTTACATGCAGCCTGCCATTGCAAACTGTATGTCATGGTGCAAACACTCACTGTGTGCCATGCCAAAGTCACTGCATGTAATTTATGTGGGCAGGGTGTGTTATATTGCATGTGAGGACATATGTACATGAGCAGATATGCCCCTGTGATGTCTAATTCAATTACTAGATGGTACAAGTGAACATAGAAGCCATCTAATGTATATGCATTTGGCTCTGGTCATTACGATTTCACCAGTTACATGATGACTTCACTGGAAACCTATGGTGTTTGGTATCAAACACCTTGTCTTAATAAATCCATACTGATTCCAGTATTGGATTTATTATGACACGCACTCAGAGGGTACCTGAGAGGGGCCCCCTGACACCTACTAGTCCTATAGTTTGCTGACTAACAGGTCCTGTCCAGCCTGCCACCACAGACAAGATTCTGCCCCCAGCAGGTGAGAGCCCACTCTCTCTGGGGCCAGAAACATGCCTGATAGAAGAAGATGTTCACACCTCACCCAGCGGGATGGCTAGTGATTTAGCATATCAAGGCCAGGGACTTCTAAGTCCCTGCTGGCTTTGATACGCAACCCTGTCTGCCCCCAGACCTGGGAGACACCACCCCCTGATCTGAGGCCAATTTGGCCTCAGGACAGGCGGCAAACTAGCAATGCATTAGGACTGTTGCACCACCAGGCTAGTCACACCCCTAAGGTGGGCTGCCTGATGTGCTCCATGAAAGAAGGGTTCCACCATTTTGTTTTCGGTGGTATTAGGACCTGTGGGACAGGGTTATGCCCACTCCCAACAGAAAGTAACACTTTGGGGTGTAGTGCCCCCAAAGGTAAGCCCCCCATTATCTACAACGTCCATCCCGGGCACCATCACCCTCAAGAATTACCTACTGACGTGGGACTTCACCATCACCGAGGCAAGCATCAAGAGTGGCCCTGCTATTCTGTTTTGTCCCCATTTCCAAGTCGACCTTAAAAGTGAGAGCCTCTAACGCAAGGGACCTTCCAGACAAAACACCTAGGATTCCAAGTCTCCCAGCTCAAGTTGAAGCCTACCTTTGGTGCACCTTTGCTGCAGAGACCTTAAAGAACTGATCCCCTCTTTGGGTTCCGATGGGCTTGACCCCATTTGCAGCCTTTTTCTGCTCACAAGTTTATCCACAGATTTCAGTGCAAGCGTTCGAAGCTACGCTTCAACCAGCACCTCTGCACCTAGACAAACCAGGGCAGGTAACCCCACAGTGCTGGTGGTTCTAATGATATTGCCCTACTTATCTTAGGTCCAGAGGAACTACCCTGTAAGTCAATTGAAAGTGAATGTTTCGTCCCTTAGATAACATGACAGTGTTCGAGGCTTATGCCTCAAATCTGACAGCTGCATTTTCTAAGTGCCTGAAAATCACTGACTCAAAAAGTACTTACCTAATCTTGAAGATCTTGGTTTCTAAATAAATGTAAAAATATTTGTTATTTTTCTGAATTGGTGTCGGATTTGCTTATTGAAAGTGTGTATCATTTATTGACTCTGTGTGTGCAACAAATGCCTAACACTCCCCTCCGATAATGCCTAAGGCTGCTTGACAACACTACCACAAATAGAGCACATTGGGATTGCTAGAGCAAGGCCCTATCCACTAGTTAGGGATACCTGGACTCTGCACAATGCACCTCATTTTGGTACACTATATAGAGAGCCAGCTTCCTACAACCTTCACCCTATCCTTTCTGAAGTAGAAGAAACCAGCAAAAATGTATGAAGAGGAGTCCGTGGAAACACAACGTCAGATTCATTAACTGCACGTCACTCAAGGATCAAAAAGTTCTAAAAGTTACAGTTCACAGGAGTGGAGGCATTTCTGTTGGAAAAAAGTTTGGTGCTCCCCAGCAACATGATGCCAATTACAGGGGGAAAATGACTACCAGAAACTGGATGTGGAGTTTCACTTTCCTAAAGACGCATATATACACACAGGCACATACAGATGCACACAAACAAAAGATAGATAGATAGATAGATAGATAGATAGATAGATAGATACAAAAACATAATCAAAAGTTGGTTATAATTCAGTGAATGTAAACCCAAAAAGCCCTGAAATTCGTCAGTTAAAGTAAGCAATGCACGATGCACACTATACCTCATGCTGCTCGCATGATCTTGATTAAAAGCCTTTCTTTCATGTGCCATTGCAAAGTGGTTTACTGAGCATGGTAAGCCACATGAGTTAAGGCACTCGTGGGGTGCTTTTAGCAAGTTGTTTTACCAATGGGAGCATTTCTCATTAACTTACAAAGGAGCAGGCTTGAATCTCCTTATGAAATTTCTAGAAAAGGCAGTGCTCGAAGTTGGTATGATCGGCAGGGCACGGTGTGGCCCTACTTCTTTAAATCATTAGATTCCGTTCCTCTATTTTTTAAATTCAAACATGCGTCCCAGTGCGGCAGAAATAGCCAAGGCCTATAGATGAGGCTCAGCATTCGTGACCGTTCTGGGGTGGGCAGAGAAGGAAAAGGACTCTGTCTTTTCCTTCTTGCCCAGAGAAGGCAATGACAGTGTCCACTTCTGCTCTGCCGCTAACAGCTGCCCTCCCCTCTCTCTTTCTTACTCTTATTCCCTCCCATTCTGTCTACCTCCTCCTCACGTACTGAGGACCATGACTTCCAAAAACGGTTCTCACCCTCTCTATCCTCCTTTTGTTTAGTTATTCCTCCGTAAAATGGATCTAAAAAGGAAAAACACTTTTGCTGGAATTGTCGTTTTTTTTTTGTGTGTTTTTTCCCCAAGTGCAGACTCAGGAATGAAAGATTAAAAATATGGAAAATAAATAAATAACTAAATAAAGCAAGACAGCGTGGTCACAAAGTGGCCAGATTGGTGTTATTCACTCTCAAACACATTAGCGCCACTTTACAGAGTTTACCAGTGAAGCGCTGCTTTTGTTTTTTTGTCTTTCTTTGAACAGCATTGTTTTCCTGGGTGGGGAAGTGCACCAATCTTGGATGTACTGCAATGTCAAGTCAAGTCAAGTTAATTGATTTAATTTAGTTCTCTGCTGAGAACAACAAATTTCATACAAAGCAATTGTTATAACTATACACATAAAACAACCAATACAAATTTTAAAAAGTTTTTAAAAATTTAAACAAGTTGTGACATACAAATTAATCTGGGGGAGAGTTAAAAAGCGTGATCAGACCCTGCACAGGTGCGCTGTTATATCTAAATTGTACTTGTTTTAAATAGCGCCTTCTAGCCTCAACCAGTATCAGGTTTGGGCATACCGACAATACGTGCTTCAGATCTTGTGCACCACCATTGCAAAGATCACAATTACTGGTAGTGTTTTCTTTGTGAGTCCATTTAAAAATCAGTGAGTTAAAAGGGAGTAACCCAAGCTGCAATAAAACTATACACCACTGAATTCCATGCCTTAAGGAAAAACGGATATATTGTTGGGCCTGTTTGTATGTAATGGCTTCTGCGTAATGTTCATAATGGTGTAATTTGTAACAATGCAAGATGTCCAGATCGTAGCTGATCCTTGGCGTCAGATGTTACAGGAAAAGCTTCAATTGGGCGGGAGTCAATGATTTCAAAAGTGCAATTGTGCATTTTGTTTGTTTAAAAGCAATAATCAGATTCTGGCTTAGAGTACATTTTGTAGATTCTGGCTCAAATGTCTCTTTTTTTAGGAAGAATCTTAAGGTGACTTGATCTGCGTGTAAAAGATTGTATGCCCATCTTAGTAAATTGGTGATCACTCTGGCAAAAGAATTGACAAAGGAGAATTCTAAATGCAGAGCTTGTGCAGGAACAGCTTGTTGGACCTTAGCCAATTTACAGAGGATTTTCCCTTCTTTGGTTTGTATTTGATGCCACTGGTTAATTGGAATATATTCCAGAGCATACGATACAATTGGGGGAATCTTAGTACTGTAAACCTGTGGTAAGGAATGGAAGTGTCTTTGCCCGGAAGAAGAATCTAATCATTGGAGTGCTCCCAAATGATTATCTGCTTTACGGTTCAAGTGCTGCTGTTGAGGAGAGTTTACTAGAGCTTGGTTAAAAATCCGGCCCAAATAGGCATATTCTTTTACCACTTCTAATGTCTCTCCTCTCAGTGTCCAATTGTTTTTTGTGTAATGGTTTCTCCCTCTGAATGGGACTACTTTCATTTTAGTTGTATTTGGAACCAATACATTTTCCTTTGTATATCTTGTAGCACATCTAGGTTCCTTTGTAATCCGAAAGGGGTAAGATAAAAAATGACTACGTTATCTGCGTACATCATTGAATGTATGTTACATGATGCTATCTTCGGGGGGAAATTAACAACCTGTAGAGTACTGCAATGCCTGATTGATGGGTGGATTGGAAAACAAAACGTGTACCACTGCTCTGTGTTGACAGATGTGGTCTTTTTAAACCACACTGCTTACGTTTTGTAAGGATATAAGCAATGGACATTGAAATGGGTCCCTTCCAGGCCCTGTACTCATGTCCTTAACTTTCAGTCAAAAGCACTCACTGATTTCTGAATAGTGCACGTAAAAGAGTTAAGGTAGCCGTGTTGTTCCTGCTTATATTTCACATTCTTTACTTCATTTTGCATTCCCTATGAGTGTTTGCTTTTTCCAGGATGTTGTTAGTGTTTTTTTATTAGGCAGCATATTGCTTTTGTCTGGGGGTCGCATCTAGGTGTTTATAGCGGGGCACAAATGGGTTGTAGCTGAAGGCAGTGCAAGTTTCTCTCAGTGGGGCAGTATGATGTTCAGTGGGGGAGAGGATGTGGCACTATGGTCAGAGCTGTCGAATTTGGAAATGGGGAACAAAGTTCAGCCTACATGACCAGTCCAACAGACCCCTCTCCAAAGGGAGCACCTTCCAATGCTAGACCTTAGAAGGCCCGGAAGACCTTAGAAGCTCTGGTGTCTTAGCATCATCAGGTGGACACTAGCTGTAGCAAGTGTGGGGAAACCTTGAAAGCTTTTCCACCACAATCCTTGCTGAAGTTCACCTCCAGTTTTGCGGCCAGGTCTATGACCCAGAAAACCCTAGAGCGACGGTGACTCTGTCACTGAGGTTACAGGCCCCTTGAGAAGGGTCGGCTCTAGTGTGGTGCAACTAGTGTGACCACAATGGGCACTGACTTTGGGTGGGGGTGTCGTGTTTGCAGCTTGCTCCCTTCAGCAATTTTCAGCAAGAATAAAAATGTCATGATAGCTCCAGTCTTCCTAGAGAGAGATCAGAATTTTGTCTAGTAGAAGTTTTGACTCATGGAAGGTAGCGCAAAGGGTAATGTGCCTGCTGCAAAGAACATGTACCATACAGATCACAAAGTGCACATAATGTAAATAGGTCAGTGGGCTACTGCTTTTTTCAGAGTGATCCTTTTGTTACTTGCAGTTTATATGTTAAAATCCTAGCATAGAACCGCGAGTTATTAACTGTTATCTAAGCTTAGAGCATTATGTTTCCCCCCCCCAGTCTTTGGTTATCCTAATGTTGCAAAAAGTGTTCATTTGGATGGAAATCAATTCTGGTTATTAACCCCTTCGGCGCTCATGACGAGCTCAGCTCGTCATGAGCGTAACGTGCCTTACGCTGATGACGAGCTGAGCTCGTCATGTAACGCGGGTTTTTTAAAATCGCAGCGCGCAGCGGAAAAAACGCTAGCGCGCATGCGGTTAAGGAGTACCCCCAAACATGGTATTACATTCTAAATTCAGAGTTTGTGTTTCTCCAGATCAATCATATTAAACTATACTGCCTACTAGTATTGTTGTCATGTGACTCCTACATCTTGTAGTCCTTTGTCTCATGTAACATTTCCTAAACAGTGATTTACACATATATAATTGATTGTCTCTGTGTAATGTGGGTGATGTACTGTGCTCTGACACCCTATACTGGTATGAGTAGCGCTGTAAATCAAATTAGAACATTGGAATGTTGGGAGCTCCATTGTAGACAATATAGTGATGGAGTGCTCCCTGCTTCTACGGGCTGGTAAAGGCCTGCAGAGCAACATTCCAATGTCTTACAAAGGCCTCTCGGAGCTCGAGGGGATTTAAATCCCCTCGAGTTTCGAGTCGCTTTGTTTTATTTGTTAGAACATTCTGCCCTCTAGTGGCAGAATGTTCTAATAGCCTTTTAGCCCTTCGTAGCAGGGCTATACTTGCTATTAAAGTCCCGCTACTTTGTTAAAGTCCCTCACCTTCGGCTCGGGCCTTTAACACGGGAGAGGGCCTTTAATAGCTGGTATAGCCTACTACGGCGGGCTATAAGGCTATATTAAATGCATCTGAGAGAGTGTGGTTATGGAGACTTGAAGGGCACGATTAAAGGGTAGTAGTGAGGGAATCCGTGGCGGAGGTGGTCATTGGGGGCATCAACAAACAATGCTGCACAGGAAGCCACTAGCACTAAAGCCGGCCCTGCCTTGAGGCCAGTCCACCTCACCCATTGGTAACTCCATTGGCCTTGTTTCAGCAGTAGTAGCTGCAACTCAGCTGGGATCGGCAATACAGGATTTGCACGCACACCAACAAAGTTCGCAAACTTCATAGTCTCTCTGCTTCATGCACAAGCACGTTTAGCAACTGCTGACTGCTTTGGGGCCACTAGAATTATGCAGCAAAGGAGGACCAAATGATGCCGCACTGTTGACTAAATTATGCAGCAAAAAAAAAGGCTGCAGTGTAATGCAGTATATTTTCTGATACTTTATTATTTTGACATATTTACACATGCTAACAGTCTCTGCAAAGATGTTGCCGTATTAGTGCCTGTGTAACATACAAATGCAGCAGTGAGAAAGGTGACATACAAATGCGGCAGTGAGAAAGGTGATCAGTCAACCTTTCCAGAGGGTTGTCCACTCTGCAGCAACACAGGTCACATTTTGTAATTTTGGATGCCTTTGAGCTACAAACAATGTATTAGTTAAAAAAGTTAGATTATACAGCAGATATTGTATGAAGTGGCATATATGACAGTGTCATCATTATATAGAAAACCTTTGCAAACTAGGATATTTTGCCATTCATGTTTGAACTGCTCTTGAGGAAAAAGGGAGAAGTGCTGATCACAGAAACTACATGGCTCAGTGACGAAAGGCTTGTGCCACCAATTGTAAGCATATTGGTCAGTGGAATGTCAAACAAATACTAAAAATGTGGATGATTTGTGCATTCTGGCCACATCTCTGACATCCATTTGTATTTCTGCACCACACATCATAGCTCTTTTACCACCAACTTTCCGGTCTATTCTTAGTGGCAGTTGTAGTATGTAAAATGGTTCTCATGTTGTCTTTTACATATTCTTACATGACTTTGTGAATTAGCGCTGAAACATAAAATAGGAGTAAAATAATAATATTTATGGACTATTTACATGCAATTTGCACAAATAGGACAGCGCCCTCTTCGCACTTTTACTAATAGGGCTTTGGACGTTGCGGAACAGGGGCATCATGAACTCCCCATTTTAGCAGTTTGGGTGGGGGTAGAGTGCCACTGGGCAGTTCTGTGTAATATGAAACATTAAAATGATTCTTTATGACTCCTTTAACTTTGATGGGAGGCTCATGAATGCCCCCACGTTCAGTGAAAGGAAGCTAGGGAAAGAGGAATGAATACAAGGATAAAGAGTCAATGGATGATGGAGAGATGGCTGGATGGATGCAGAGATGGGTGGAAGCAGAGGAGAAGAGGATGGAGGGGTGGCTGGAGAGGAGGATGCATGGAGAAAAAGACGGATGGGGAAAAAGGATGGATGGATGGATAAAGGAAGACCATAATAAATGGAGTGATGGTGGAAAAAGGAAGGAGGGAAAGTTGATGTATGGGAGATGAAAGAATAAATGAAAAGGAAGATAAGAAAAAACTAAGTGGGTGGAGAATAAGAATGACAGATGGATGAAGAAAGAAGGATGAGAAGGATAGATTGATGGATAAAAGTACAGAAAATATGGGAAGAATGCAGGAAAGCAAAATAGAAAGCTGTGGGCTTACTGGCCTTACCAGCACGCTCAATGCATATTTTGACTGTGGTTCAAAGTGAGTTTTTTTTTTCTCTCCTCCCTTGTTTTGAGGTTGGATTCACAAAGGCGGCGTACAGCATGTAAAAGTGTACTGCCGGAGTTTCACTGCTCATACTCCGAAGTACCTTTGCGAATTGGCCCTTTGTGTTTCATGCGGACAAAATGAAGCCAATCACGTGAGGACCCAAGCGTGTGCAGCAGAAGGCGACCTAAAGCCACCCACTCACCCCGAGAGCCTGGAGGCGTGGAGGCGCCCGCTGGGGTTACAGATCACGTAAGGTGAAAACACATTCCAAAAGTTGTCCCTCAGAATACTTTCTTGCGTGCCAGCAGCCGCTCAACCTCTGCTGCACGGCGCTAACACCATGCACTGGAGGTAAAGCCGCTGTAATCCGGATGAAGCAAAGAGCCCGCAATAAGATTACATTTCCCGTCATAATTAGGGTGAGCAGCTGCCATCTGTGGCGAGCATAGGAAGCAGTGTGTGTGTGGGGGTGTTTTTGTGTGCGTGTGGGTAAATTTGACATAACACATACACGTCTGCAGATAACTAAATGAAGCGATGCGGATGTAGGGACACAGGAGTAGACTGACAGACAAAAAAGCAGGTGGGTGAGTAAATCTGTAAATGTCTCGACAGATTGGACTCAATAGTCTTAGTTTGCACGTGTGAATTTACTCAATCTCTGCTTGCACTATTTTTGCTTTGTTTTTCTCGCACGGTGAATTTATGATGGGGCCCTATATATATAAAAAAAATACCCTCGTTGCGTTTGTCTGTTAGCCAGCTGCCGACTATGTGGTGGGCGATGGTCAATGATGCAGTCAAAAATATGTGTGCCTTGTAAGGAGAATACGTTGAACAGAGATCGAAAGTACCAAATTGTACGCCCACAATGTTTATTTATATGGTGAAGTAGAACTGACAAGTGCGAAGTAAAATCACGCGAAAAAAGAAGTGCTAAATCCCTGGATTCCTATAAAATTCGGGATTGCATAAAAGCAACACACAGCTGTAGAACCTGAGCAAGGAAATGATTTTTCGAGGTGCAGTCGTGTCCGCTTCACAGGGATGTCATTCATGGGCGCGGCGAAGGAGCGGACCCCGAGTCAGTGCGGGGTTTCTTGAGTCTTCCGGCCCTTGGCTGCCCGGGGCTCAGACTCCTGAGTCGCCCTGAGACCAGATTAGGCAAATAGGTCTTGATGTCCCGGCGCGCGGGCAGCTTCGCCACTGAGCGCTCGCAGTGCCCACTCTACGTGGCTGCTGGAACATGACAGCGGATATCTCCTTCCGCCTGTGACAGCAGCAGGCCTGCAGCGCCGTTTCCCCTTTACGCGCCGAGGATGTGTTATGGTGGGTGAGTACATACATATATGTGAGTACAGAGATGTGTGTGAGCGTGGGAGTCCGGATTGTGAAATGTGACTTTGGATGTATGGGCGTTCGAAGCGCTTATCTGCTCCACCAGAGAGGCCTGTGCTGTCTGCGGGCCCCTTACTTTACTTTTCTGAAATCGGAGATTTTTAGAATGACGTCATAATTACGGTGGTTTCCTAAATCAAGCCCAATGCACTCCGAAAGGTTGCGGTTATATTCAATCTTCTAAAAAGTCTGTCAATGTTTAGTTGAAAAATTATTGTTGATACTACATACAACACACTGATACTGAAAACATGTATTTGTCTTACATGTGCATAGTGTTTGTACAAATACAATTGAAAGAGACACAAAATGCTGTAGACCACCAGGTAGTACATTCACGCGAGAGTAGAGGTAATTTGCATGTTACTGCTGTTTTAAAAAAGTGCAATGTATGTTTGAAAAATGCCTGACGTTCATATGATATGACCATACCTAATGAAGGAAGAAGACATGGATAACCATGTGACAGAGCTCTAGTTATCATGTCTCTGGTTAGACACAATACAGCCAGGAGTCGACAATATACGACTCAGCAGGCACCGCTTAGCAGGCACCAGAAGAGACGCGACAGGTGGGGTTTACAGTAGAGAAGTGCAATACTCAGCGTGGGAAGAGACCAATCAAGGCCAAGAATAGACATTTGTTATTTTGGGGTGACACTTGGCCACATTGATACCGATCCATTCTATGTTGGCCCACTGCTTGTGCGTTCTCCGTAAATTGTGACATGTATAGCAATGAACTTGTGATGATTTGCGTTTATTTTGCCTTTCCTCACTAAAACCTATAAAAATCCACAGAATATTTTATATACATCCATGCCACAGGTTAGCTTTAATGGAATTCTAAGAACAGATGGCCGATAATCATAAATCCTAGCACTGGGGAAGCAACTGGGTTTCTCTTTTGTTTAGTGCAGGTATACAAAGACACACAAAATACAACAACACGTGCACGTATGTTGACACTGAAAGATCATTAACTTAAGACACTCATGTACACTGAGAAAAAGATTTACATAGCCCCCTGTGCACACTGACTAAACACACACAGACATAAACGGATGCACACAGGCAACAAATGTACTGGCATCCATGTACATAGACAACAAAGGCAAACATCTAGGTACAACCGACTCACATGCAGACAACAGGTTCAGATAGTTCCTTTCGGCAGCTTGGCATAGTTTTAAACATTGCTTCAAATAGCTCTGTACGGGAGAAACTGACAATTATTAGCTACCAAGGTTTCATTTTTTCAGGAAGCTTTGAAACTTTGTTCTAATCCTCAGAAGATCAACATGTTTGAAGTCGCTACTTTGTGAAGTCGTTGGAAAACGTCGTACTGGTCACTTGTAAGGCCACAAAACAGTAGGGAGCAGCTGCTGTGGACCAGGTCAAAGTTCAACTGTTGGGGCAGCCTCACCACATACTCTGGCCAGAGCTTCAGCAAGGCCCATTGCAATCCACTCCCAAGGGCCATGTGGTCAGCCTTCTCAGTTTCCCGATGATACAGGAGGTCAGCTTCCCTGACTTGTGAAAACTCTTCCGTAGACTGTGTACAAGGAGAAGCAGCCCCACGCCTCAGCACTTCTCCACTCAGAGAACAGGGAGCAGGCAGGAACCCACTTTTGTTTGTATTTCTCTCCGCAATTCCAGTTCAGACACAAAGGGCTGGTGAGTATGACAGCCACAAACTAAAACAATTCTCCCCATAGTCTAGAAGTGGAAAGTAAAAATATCTTGTCAGGGCTGAGGTTGAAACATGGGAGGACATCACATAAGTCGTCATGGGAAAAATCATATTTGCCTGTGAGCTATTCTAGGGTCCGCAAAGGCCAAAACTGATGGACCTTTTTGGTGAAAGTATTAGGACCTGGACCCCCCAGGTTGGCTCCCGGCCCGCCCCCATCCAAAACCCACAAATCAATACTGGACGACCAGAGCTGTGGGTAAAAGAGGCCAACTATCACACAAACATGGCAATATATAATGAATACAATCGATACGATGTGGAATTATCAAATTCAATCGTTAAGCAATATTTACATTTAAGTTGATCATAAAATCATAATCCATCAGCAATTCTGACAGAACTTAATTTATATACCAGAAGAATGTTGTCTATTGCTCCAGCACTAAGGGGCCTTCTGGCTCTCGTCCCCTAACCAACTGAGAGCCATGCAAGGCGCAACCCACCTGCGTCCTTGAGAGGTGAGCCCCTGCCATCTGGTCCTTGTCCGCCACCTGAGGGGCCCACCCTTCCACCACCAGGCTGCCCATTGGGACTCGTATGGAATAACCAGGGATGGATGCCCCATGCCCTATTTTGTAAACTGGCGCCCTTGCCCCCAGCCGGTGTCTCCATTCTCTCTAGGGTGAGATTACCGTCTCTCCCCCTCAGTGCTGGCCTAGGGAGTATGCAAGAGGACTCCCCTTAACAATGTAAGGCAATTTATGTGGCCTCCTTACCGCCACTCTCTATTCAACTTCCAACATCTTTCCAAGCTCTACCTCTAGGGATGGGTGGGTGGGAGATTCACGGAGTTCCCCCGCATACCGGGGCCAGCGCCATAAGGAAGAGAGAGCGAAGACCAGGGCAAGTTGCCCTAAACAGTCCTACGCCCACTCCTCCCCCTCGCAGTTGCCGGCCTGGCTGTAAGTGACGTCATGACGTCACCCCGGAAGTGATTCATGCTGTAGTCACGCCCAATCCTTTGAAGAGGAACCATGAGGGAGGGGCCAGGTTCCCGGGGGGCCGCGTCCTAATGGCGTGCTTCCTTATAGTTCGCGCTTTTCCAATCTTGCTCAGTAACAAGGTACCTTACAAGGATTGTTGTATAACAATACTATGGAAATGTTACTACTCCTATCGCTAATGCTAGATGAATCTACTTTGAAATGGAGATGGACCCCTTGGTCACATTTTTACCTCCTCCCTTTTTGAGAAACTGCTCAAAGAATGACTGTGCTTATTCACAGCGGGGAGCCTGCAGATGTCATAACTACAGCTTCCTTCAGTTGACTCATCTATTATGATTGCAGAGTCTGTGTGAGGCATGCAGACCTTTAATTGTGAACATGTGGCTGTCCTTCAGTTTCACTCTCCCCCCACAACGCCGCTGACTCACTGATGTGGTTTGTTTTGTGTGGTATTTTGGCAAACAGTGTACGTGTTGCTTTGATGCGTCCCTGTGGTTTTCGATTGCCCTGTATTCTTACCTGTCTGCGGCTTTGTGGCTATCACAGTTGTGCCCACATGTTTCTGTCACAAATGTGCAGCTGTGCCAGAGCAGAATTGGAACATTGTCACATTTATGGCATGGGAGCATTAAGTGGCTATATATTAAGCAATATTCTACTTCTGGGCAGCAGTGTACGTGGTAAGCACAATGCTAATTTGTGCTTCTGCTTTAAACAATATGGAAAGGATCAACGTTTAACTTACAAAACTGAGACTTTCATACTCCCATCATGCAAGGCAACAAGGACATCATCAGAGGAACAAAACAGGTACACAACGAAAGGAATAAGATAAAAAAGTTAATACTAAATTCCCTCGTACACCACAGACACTGTTTACATTAAATTGTTTGCATTTCCCTTGGAAAGTGCTGATAGCACCATTTCCACTTAAGAAAGATCTTTCTTCTCTGAACATAGTGTGGCTCCCAGCAAGTAATGGCTCTAGGACCAGGAGGATGACTGTTCAGCTTGCTTGGATGTATTAGACAGATTTTTAGATAGTTATCTATGTATGAAACATACCTTTTGCTGAAAGGTGCTAATGTATATTTCCACCTGTAAATTAAGTTACGTTGCACTTTGAGACCCACAGAGATGCACTCGCATTTTGAACAGGAGTGAACAGAATGGGCAGAGTGTCAGGCGTAACAACTTTGGAGGTCAGTAATGTGAATATAGTAGCACTGTTATTTCCGGCACTTAGAATTAGCAGAAATTCGGTATGAAGTACTATATGAAAAACGACCTACTGCTATCACCTATTATATTGAGTAGTGTCTGCTGAATGTTTCGGTTGTTTTTTTCGGAAACCTCTGTATTTTAGAACTCACAATTCATTTTATATTAATGAAAGTGTGTTAAATAGTCATACTGCTTCAAATGTGCTGTTTGACTTTTCTTGGCACATAACTCTGTTAGCACTGCTTATAGTTTGGTTTTATATTGCTTGAAACATCCTGATCCCTACTCTTAATTATGATTAGTTTGGTGCCAATTGTATGATTTAGTAATAACCACCACCATTTTTGAGTGACGACAGGCACAATGTCATTACCTAATTGGAAGCAGCTATAATGCATCCACACCTGATGTTAACATAGCCTAGATTGTATTGGACTTGTTACCACGTGCATTATTTGCTTCTACTTAATAGCCCTGCAGACCACAGCTGGATGGCCCACTATGAAGGATATGTGGCTACTTTCATGATCTTAAAATGGCAGTCCAGGCGCTGGTAATATCAAGAATTGAGTATGGATGCCCAGCTCTATCAGGGTTTCCTAAGATCTCAACAGCTCCCCTAAAAGGTTGTCTCAATGCTGCAAATAGTCATAACGGGATAACTAAAAATTCGACCACATCACTCCACATCTGAAAGCACTCAAATGGCTACCGTTCAAGGCAAGAATAGAGCTAAATATTGCATGTATTACACACAAGGCAATACACCACAAAACTCCACATTACCTAACCCATAAAATTACGCTGTCTGGAAGCAGTAGACCCTTGAGGGGATCTGCAGATTTCTTACTGAAACCAGCACTCTTCCATAAGAAAAGAATATACAATAGTGCGATCACGGGAGCTGCACTAAGGATCTGGAATTCCCTCCCACCTAATATTAGAAGAATCACAGATGCTTCATGATTCAAAAGAAGACGAAGTCCTTTCTGATGGGTACATTCTCCTGTAACATTCAACAGGGATTACTAAAACTTTTTAGAAATCTTCAGTCATCCCGGAGATCATCTTCACTCAGCTATTCAAGTTAGCTATTGTGAGCACGACTATCATACTCCTAATAGCAGAAGAAATAATCTGTTTACTTCTTAAATCAATCTACTGGCATGGAGTGAGCGCTAATGGCTATCTTCATCTAAGAGGTTATATTTAGTCCCTCGGATACCAACAGCGATGTTGTCTGTGGTCAGGTACCTCGACCAATCCACTGTGATATTTGACTAGGCTAGCAATCCTGTAAGCTTTGTGGATATCTAAGACCTCAAGACTGGTCTTATTTTAAATGTAACTTTGATATGGTATGCTTTACTATAATCTAATGATTTTCTTATTCTTCATTTGATGTGATTTGTATATAGATAAGCATGTGCCAATGTTATTGGAATATGTATACATGTTCTTGATGTTATAGAATTATATTTCTCTGGATTTTAAAAGTTATTGAATGTAAAGAGCTCTGACACCCACATTTTGGGTCTTGTTTGCGCTTTAGAAAACACCAAATAAATAAGTACCATAAAAATGATTGGATAGGCTGCCTATCCAGTCCTAAAAGCCTTGATGAGCAAGCGGCACTCACTCAGCCCACGATTCATACACAGGCTACTGACTGAACCAAGCATCATGGTCATACCTCCTCTCTGTCAGTGCATCAGGGCTTCGTCCAGAGAAGATTTCTCCCATGTCTGGATTCAAAGAGAGGCAGATGGAACCAGCTGCTTCCATGCACATGTGCAGCCAAACACAAGTAGCAAATGTGCTATCAGGTGCACAGAGACACCAGGTGTTCACTCTGTGGTTTTCTTTAACCGCATGCGTGCGGGCGGAATTCCGCCCGTACGCTGAGTTTTTTTAAAACGCATGTTACGTGACGAGCTGGGCTCGTCATGAGCGTGCGAGGAGGCTACCTCATGACGAGCCCAGCTCGTCATCAGCGTCGAAGGGGTTAAGCTCACAGATTTCTGCAATGAGGATTATTACTCATGGCGGCTATGGCCGACCCTGACGTTTTACAATGTTTGCTTTAGGTATGTTTGTACTGCTTGGGACTAGTAACCTAATGCAGATCTGAAACGCCCTGTTAAATCCTGTTGTTATTTGAGTTTTGGAAGCCCCCTCAAAGCCTTTGTAGAGAAGGTTCAGCTCCCTCTCCAAGCTTACCAACTATTTAAGGACAGCATACATATTTCAAAGTCAGCTTCGTTTTCTGGTCTGGACCTATCCAGCGGCGGCAGGCATCTTCAGGGAGGGGGGAGAGGAGGAGGGCACAAGCACACAAACAATTGAAAAAACTCCAAATAAAATTAAACATTTACTAAGTCCTCCGCATCGGACCTCTTCTTTCTTCAACTGCAGCCCGGCCACCAGGGAACTCCCTTGACCAATCCTGGTGCTGCCTGTAGGAAAGTGGGTTTCTGTTGCAGTAACCCCCCCACTTTTTGCCAGACTACTGATGCACTTTCACTTGATGTGCCTTGGGTCCCTGCCAATCAGGTACCGAGGGCATGTGTTCTTTCCCTAAAACGAACCCAATTGGCATCTCTGGTGACAGGTCAACCCCTGGGCACTGTGACCAGGAAAGACCTCTAAGGGCTGCAGCACTTATTGTGCCACCCTTAGTGGCCATTTATCTGTACACACACACACTGCCTTTACATGCTGTGTGTTTTGGTGCAGAACAAAGTGAAGAGTCGACATGGTACACATCCCTGTGTGCCATGCCTACAACCTACTGCACTGACATAGACCAGTCACCCCTCTAGCTGGGTGCTCTATGCCAGTGGTGGGGCTGCAGGTGCATGAGATGTGTACCCCAACAGTGTCTAAGCCCATTCTTAGACATTGTAAGTGCAGTGCTGCCATTAAGAGTATATGGTGCTGGGACCTTGTCATTACAAACTCCACAGCACTATAATGGCTAAACTGAAAACTGGGAAGTTTGGTATCAAACTTCTCAGCACATTAAACACACACTGATGCCAGTGTGAGATTTTATGAAAAATGCACACAGAGGGCATCTTAGAGGTGCCCCCTGAAAAATGACCAGCCTCTGGTGGGCTCTCTGATTGGTACACACCAACCTGCCACCACAAGACATGTTTCTGGACCCCTAGGGTGGGAGCCTTTGCTCCTTGAGCCCAGAAACAAAGCCTTTCCTGGGCGAAGGTGTTCTCACCTCCCCCAGGCCAGGAAGAGCCATCTGTGGCAGGGGAGCTTAAAAGGCCTGGCAGCCTTTGTAATGCAACCCCCAGCCTCTCCTGCTATCAGGAGCAGGCCCTGTTCCTGTCTCCCCTCCTTTTCGGCGGGAAGACAGGTGTGAAAAACTAGCTTGCCCAGAAGGTGTGCCCACCTCTGCCAACTCCAAACCCTCAGGTGGGGGGGGGGCGAAGTGAAGTCCCCTCCTCAGTGCCCACCATCTTACAGATGGCAGGCACTCCCCAATCAGGATTTGCGATTGCGCTCACTCCCTCACGTGGGGTGAGCACACCAAGGGTTTAGTCACCCTAAGGTCAGTAGTCTATTGGTTACTGACCCCGAGACCCCTAATACTCCCCCTAAATACAGTATTTAGGGGGCAGCCCTGAACCAAGAAAGCAGATTCCCACAACCTAAGAAGAACAAGGACGAAAGAAGACGCCCAGCAGGGGAGACTGCAGAGAACAACTGACTTGGCCCAAGCCTTACCGGCCCGTCTGCAGTTTCCGGAGATCCTGCGCCAAAAATCGTCTTGTCCTGCGACCTCCAGAACCCATGGGAGGACTGACTGCCTTCAACAAAGACTGGATTTCCAGTGAGCAGCAGCCCTGTTCAAAAGAAACTCTGAAAACAGACTCTGAGCCAGCAGAGGACAAAGAAACAAGACACTTGGAACAACCACTGCACCCGTCGCCTATGGCCCGAGTTCGAGTAGCCCACCAGTTCCAGTGACGTCCCCCACCATCCAGAGTCTGAGTACACCATTGGTTGACCCCTCCAGTACTTCCCGATGTCGCCCGCAGCCTCTGCACAGAGACACCCCCAACCGCAAGTGGCATGGTAAGGTTGAAATCTGACCTCAAAGACACCCCTGTATCCAGCTGCCCTGCTCCCTGGATTAAATAACCCAAGTTGCACCTACGCACCGAGCCGTCCAACTTACCTGCCCAGCTGTTGGTTCCTCCTAAAAGTCTTCCTGGACTGAGCCTGCAGCTAAAAACCATAACCGAAAAACCCCATTGAAAATAACAGGGCACCCGATACCAAAACAGCACTCTGCACCCGGCCACCCCAGCGTTGCTGAGGGTGCACCTTTTGTCCTGGCTTGTTTCCCCATTTGCCCTGAGCTACAGTCCATGAACTTTGCTCCCACAGCCAAGTGGCCTGATTGTCAGCAGCCCCGCCACCAACCGGAGGCCCCCTATACCCTGTTGGATAACATTGGGCCTCAACACTCTGCACCCGGCCGCCCTAGTGCAGCTGAGGGCGTAACAAGAGTGCATCACTGACCCTGGGGGACCTCTGAGTCCAGAACATCAGCTCCGACTACCAAATAATTACCTTACAAACCGATAAGCATATTTTCCTCCGTAGGATAACATTGACTGTTTTTCTTGGAAAAGTTTCTGAGTGTGGAGTTTGAAAACCTAAAGAAATCCTTTAAAATTACATTGTTAACAAAAACAATTTTACTTACCAGTTTGCAGGAAATGTCAGGGAGTAGTATCCAGGCATACTACTCTGAGTACGAAAAGTAATCCAAAAAGTAACTTACCTGGTATTTTACTGAAAATTCCATTCAAGTCTATGTACTTTATTTACAAGTCATTGCACTTCTCTGAAACAATATTGTAAGTCAAATCAAAGTACATTTACTATTGCAATCTAAACTGTTTACAAACTGCATTACTACTGTAAAGTATTTATTGCATACCTGTGCCAGGCTTGCTTGGTTCTAGAAAATAAAATAACTAAAAGAATATTTATATACAAAATCAATTGGTCTGAAGTTCAGTCTTTGAGTGTGTTAATTTATTTTCTGACTGAGTGTGTACAACAAATGCTTAACACTGTCCTTTGAAACTGCCTTACTGTTCGACCACACTACCACAAATAGAGAGTAAGGTTCTATCTAACGTTACCTTTGCCTACCTTTGGGGTTCCACTGGACTCTGTGCACACTATACATCACTTTGGTAGATATACAGAGCCAGTTTCCTACACAGCTCTTATGTAGCATGAGAGCAGCGCCCTAATTGGAGGGAGCCGCCTCACTCGGCGCTCCACAGCGCTCTGGAGGCCTGCACTTGCTCTAACCCAGCTGTCTTAAGACATCTGGGTTAGAGATGTTTAAATTGTGCATGTGGCAGCTGGCCAAAAAGACATGCACACTTTAAACAGTACACATACAGCCCACCCTCCTCCCTGCTGATGTCACTCAGCAGGCTTCGCCCCGTCCTGACACTCTGTTTGGGATATGGGATGCACAATAAAATGGTAATAAATTCCCATTTTATTTTTCATCTCTGGGCTTTGGGGGTAATTTAACCACTTCCATGACCATGACGAGCTGAGCTCGTCATGAGTTGCGCCGCTCGCATGCTCATGACGAGCTCAGCTCGTCATGTAACGCCTTTTAAAAAAAAAAAGCCGCACAGCGCGAAAATCGCGGCCGCACGCATGCGGTTAAGTGGGGCGACGCTCCTCCGCTCCAATGGAGGAGCTGCCCAGGACCAGTAGTTATAAAACAAGGGTAAACCCGGAATCACTGGGTCCTTGGTACTAGACGGTATATATTAGAGTGGTCCCAGTGTTTTACTGGCTTTCACATGGATTGGAGAAAAAATTATAAACATAAATCTTAAAACTGGACAATCAATAGTATGAGAAAGGAAAAAGTAATGTTCGACCAATTTTATTTAATCACATTGGGAATGCATTTTTATGAACAATGATAGAAACAAACCTAACAAGGTATCACATTCATATGTGTGGTTCCCAGGGGGAAGGGGGGAAGGGGGTGTTATATAGTAAGTGATGGGAGAGAGAGTTTGGTGAAGGTGACAAATATATCACAAACAGTTTTGGTATATATATTGGTCATATACCAGATAGTCACAGTCCACATCCAATATACATATTTGCCATATAACATATGAGATCACAGTTAATTCATCACTGTTGAATAGGTATTGGCAGATGCTGTAAAGTCGACGTTTCGACCCCTATAACCGTAGGTATCTTGAACCTTACTACCGAGGGCTTCCTCAGGACAAGTGTGACGTAAGAAGGGCTAGGAACACCTAAAAAACAGGGACGTGTATAAGTACCTGACTAGATACTACAAAACTAAAACAAAGTCCCAAAAGTTTGGGCAGTTACATAAAGTTACCATGAGTGTTTCAGCAGGAGGGGAAGGATTCTCTCACAGATCAATTGTTGAGAAAACGGCACTCCGTGGCTCTCGGAGGTAAAATATGTTGGTAGGAATGAGGCATCACCTGGGTAATAAAGGTGACCATTTGCCAAAATGAAGTAGACATAAAATTTGTTCAAGAATGAAACAAACACCCTGCGCACTTACTGCATGTGCGTGTGCGGTGCGCCGAGTTCCAAACTGTCAAGGGATCCCTTTCTCTAATGAACAGCGTGATCCCAAAATTTGGTAGTGAATCCAAAGCAACCTGATTCAATCAAAGGCAGTAAACGAAATGAATATGGGGAGGATAAAAAAGACCAGCTAAGAAACCAAGTCACGGTAGAACTGTGATAAGTGTTTGAGAAAAGACATGGATAGAGTGCAATACTCGTATTGTTGCAAACACCAGGAACATGGCGTTAATGAAATCTAAAAGTGAAATTGGAAGTGCCAAATTAAATGGCCTGCAGCCGCAATGTGGTCTACCAATGCCAAGGTGAACAGTGTGATCTGGTTCGTTTAAACAATGGAGGTGGCATATGTCCCATGTACTATAGGGTAAACTCGTTGTGCAGAGACTACAGAAACAAAACAATCGTTACTGAGTTAATAAAGCAAGCCGCTCGTTCATGTGCCCATCGTGGTGGTCGTTTGCTCAAAAAGAGAGATTTATAGACGGTTAAGGCCACTAATGCAGTAGATTCCGGCAAGTACACTAAAGCACTACACATAAGGTGATTTGCCGTAAATCAGAAAATCGGTTAGTAAAAATACTGGCGGTTGAATTACAAGTGAAAAACGGTTTGTCAAACGACATAAAACTAAATATATCGAGCTAACCTCGTTCATGAAAGTAATAACGACCGAACGGAGAGTGAAACAGTTCTGGTGTGCATGTGCCTAAATCGATCGAGCCATCGTGTCCTACAGGGACGTGAAAAAATTGTAACAGCTGGATGCTAAAGATGTCTTAACCGTTCGTCCACTTGACAGCATCTATGGGAATAGCCCGGACTCGGCGCACTGTTCGCAGATATACGGAAAAGGCTACACTGCAAGCGTGCACGTTGGCAGTAAGCGTGACGCGTCAACAGTTAGTCGAAAGTGAAAAATACTTGGTGAAAGTAATAACCAGATGTGTGAGTGGGATGTTTTTAATAGCGGCATTGGGAGCTTGAAAGAAATGTTTGCAAAGGATGAGCCGGTGTATAGGAAAACTAGTGTGGCATACATGAATCCGAGTTGGACCTCAATGTTGAAAGTAATTCCTATGAAGGGTAGATATTTCTGTGAATTTAACATAGGTGCAATATTGTCTCTCCATGCGCATTGGCATACAATTGAAATAGTCTCAAACAGCGTAACGATAAAACACAGTTGCTATGCATGTAAAACTAGATTAATCGGTCTACAGATTAGCATATGCATCTTGAAACAAATCTTAATGGCCATCGTTAACAAGCAGAGTAAGCAGTTCATTAGTTTGAGGTGAACAATCAATGACATAGGTGCATACATGGCAAAAGACCAGCTCGTACATGGTTCATGAGAAACGACTCCTATGTGAATAATAGAAGGTTAATCAATCAACGAATTGGCGTGTGCCGGATTATGGTGGTCACTACGTCTGGCAGAAGTGGCAAAAAAACAGAAGTACAGGGTTCACAATGATGATTTTTTTAAATCAGGACCAGTGGCAGCTCCTCTGCAATGGCATTGGAGTGTCGCTCCACTGCCCACAGAGGTAAACGAAAAGGAAAATGATCTAAATGCAGATTATTTAGTTTTTCGTCCTGCGGCTGAGTCTTGGGTGTGGAGCCGCAGAACTGCAGCACAGGGAGGAGGAGTGGTGAGCCCTGCTGTCAGTGCCCATGATGGTTTGACCGGCTGTCTCAGGCTGGCCAAATCATCATTTGCACTGACATCTCTCTATCCAACCCAGCTGTATTGCTGGGTGGAGAGCTCAACAGGCACAGGTTCCCATCTCCCGATGGAGCGCAAAACTAGTGCGCTCTGCCCAATCACCATACTGTTCCTATGGTGAGAGCAGCTTCAGGATTGGTCACAGGAGAAACTGGGAGCTTCATCCTGTGCCCAGAGGAGAATACTGGCAAGCAGAAGACCGGCAGGTACGTTTAAAAAAATTATTATCTCAACCGCATCGTGCTGCCCGTGGCGCAGCCTCCCTCCCTCGTGCTGGCCCCCGCACCCACCGCAGTGCCCCACCACATTTCCCTGACACCAGCTGCTACTGTCCTGGACATCAGCTGCTACTGCCCTGTACCTCAATAAGCAATATCCAAACATTGCTGTTGATATTCATAATATCCATCCCATAACAATATTCATGGCCGCCTTTTCGAACCAGTTAATGCCAGTGTATGAAAAACATAAACAGAAATCATACAGGAAAACTCTGCAGACACTAAAGAAAAGTATAAGTGCCTTTTCAGAATCCTTGTTAGTAACATGAGCAAAGGACACCTTTATTCTACCTAGTAATATCGAATCTTCATTAGGTTTCGAATAGAGATGCTGTGAAAGAAAGTTCCTTCAGAGTGGTTTAAGAGATCAGTGCCCCCGCTAATATCATTGTGGACTGTGGGCCTGATTACACAATGAATGATGGCCTCAATTAAGATGCAGGAATCTGATTGGTTATTGATCCACCTTATTATTACACACATTAGCTGGGAAGCCCTCCAAGAGGCACAGTTTCCTATTTTTGAAGATCCCTTATCAATCCACTCATGTTTGAACACTGCCTTGGGTGGTCTTAGATTTGCAGTATTTCCAAGGGGGGTGACTTTAAAGGGAGCGAATAATGTCCAAAGCATCTTGCATGCTCTCTGAAGTATAGCAGGCTTTGTCTGTGCTAGAGTGCATGTGTGTGCATGCATGCTTCGATGAGTGTACACATGTATGTGTTCATGTAATGCAGACTTAAATTTGCCTCCATCAGATGAGATGGCACGTGCAATATGGGTCACCATAAAATAGTAGTAGAAACCTTAACTAATACCAAATTGGACTATGATATTATCCTGTTCGGATGGCTGTTAGTGTATCAAGTGAGCTGTCTTCAAAGATTATAGAATGCTGCAAATCATAATTTTTTAAAGACAAATAAATATGACAGCATTTTTCACGGTTTTCAGAAATTGCTTTGCCTCACGTTTAAATAGTCTAGGACCCTGAATAAGAACTGATCGAAAAAATTGCATCAATTGCATTTACTAAATACCATTACCCTGAAGCATGATATTTTCTGAGTGCTGTAAATATTACCTATTCTGAGTTTTCAGCCTGGAAATTGTTTTACACATTGGATTCCACATGTTTAGCCATTTTTCAGGCATTTTCTGTAAACACATTTCGGAAGCTTTGACCTGTTATATCTCTGAGTTGAAAATTGCAGTGGTGAGGTGTTTTATCGCCAAAACTGAGAATTCCAATCGCTTTCTGTTGGTGTAGGGATCAGTATACTCCTCTGAACTCGGACTCAGGGCATAGATAGCTTTGCTTCCATGCGTCTCAGGGGAAACACACAGACTTTGAAAGTCAGCAGTCAATATTGCTAAAAGGCCATAAAGTGCAAATTTCAATGTACATTAGATTGTATATTCCCGACATTGACCTTGGGTGAAAAAAAGCCTCTCAGAAATTAAAGAAAACATCTCTTGACATCTCTTGGTTTGTAAAACACTAAAACCTTTATTTTTCCAAATGATATGCCTTTGCAGGAAATGAGAATGTGAAGCAATTCACTATAATATTTTGGACAGCTGTTCATCTTACTTGGCTAAGACTTGGGGCCTATGGGCCACCGTTTTTCCAGTCTGAGCTATACATACACCAAAATTATGCAAGTCAATAAAATGTGTTTGTGTATTAAGCACAGTTCTTGATTGGTGTTTGCCCTCTCCCTGTGGACAGGGGTGGCAATGAAAACCTCTGATTAAACAATAAGCATTAAGGGGTTACTTAGAGTTTGGTAGAGTTTGGTAGATAAGTGTATCTGACAAATATTGGCAGCTGGCTTGACCACCACATTTGGAGTGTGTACATAGGGATACAGCCTAAATAGGACCGATGGACCCGCTCAGCTCTAAATAATCTCATTAACGTTGGGTAGTCAGAGTGGTTCCCCTAGTGATCATGGAGTACAGAACAACTTATAAGCATATTGGTTCATGTCACTTTAAACTAATTTTGTGGGTCATTTTCCGAGCATGGAGATAGACAATGCTGTGTGGTGTGTAGAAGAACAGTGATTCTGTGGTAAACTGGATATTTAGAATACAAACGAAGTTGTAACACTAATTCATCTAATTAGGTAGAGTCCTCACAGCTCCTTGATTGAAATGGCCTAGCACCCTAGAACTATTTGCTTTGAGGAAGGGACCTGAATATAGTCAGACAGAAGAAGACATATTAGTGGAGACCAACACTAAGTCAGAGTTATGAACAATGTCTGGATCTTCATCCTGATTGCAAGATACTCTAAATAATTTCCCTGATTATCTGATCAAACTATTGTAATTGCTGTCATAATTAATGCATATATTGTGTTGTTGGCTGAGCCAAAAAGCTTAGCTCCTTGATCACATTTGCCAATACATTTAGGGATGAAAAACACTTGCTCAGTTACAAAGATGGAATTCTGCTTGGAAGGCATGCCTTCAGACTCACACTAGTTCTTACTGCTGATAGCCTCTGCAGTAACCTTCAACTGTGTTCTCAGACCCTTCTGAGGTTTTTCTCATCCATATCTCTAACTTCATAAGTCTTATTGATCTTCTAGCTTCTTAAACTTTTGGGCGCCTTTCACATAGTAGACTGACATACTCGCCTCAACAATATGACAGCCAGTGGCTGGCAGTAACCTGGCTCTTCTTCTTAGCTGCTGAATTCTACTTAATGGCTTGGTGTTTCTCTGCCTCCATAAACACCTCAGTACCAGTGACCTTACCCTTCGACATAACATGGCCGCCCTTTCTGCTTTCTATTGACACAGTAAATCTGATGATATCAACATTTCTGTGAGTTTGTCTCCTACTTTAAGATTGTTCACATAACTAACTGTGAAGCATAATCACTTCCGTTCATACAAAATTTTATTTTTTCCCATCTACTGTAAATTTCATATGTGCTGGTTCAATATAATCCATGAAGAAGATTGCTGTTTGAGATGTCTGTGTTGGAAAGGACCATCCCTTGTGCTGTAACACTCCTGATTTTTACTAAACCTGGGCGGAGTTGCACTACGTGGAGCTACGCGAAGTGTAAAAAAAACTCTGATGCACTACGCGGAGCCCCGCAAGCGGCGGAGTTCCATAGAAAAATGCCGTTCACGGTGATTGCACGGTGCGTATGCTTATCCGCACTGTGCAATCATTGCAAACGGCACCTTTCACAGTGCAAGCGGTCCCTTCTTTCTCTTTTCTGCCACTCGAGTAGATTTTTACTCGAGAGGCAGCTTTCTCAATGCAAACAAGCAGTTTCTAATCGCTAACGATCGTGAGCATACGCGACCGCTAGCAATGAGAAACTTGACCGCCACACGTGGAGAAATCTCGCCGTAATGTTTATTTTCCATGTTTGCGCTCGGCAACTTGATGCTGACGATCGCGTACGAGGAAAAATATTGCCGGGAGGTTGATTCTCCTTGCTCGCCAATTTGACGTTTGTGAACACGAGTGAGGAAAAAAACTGCAAACTGTTGCGGGAAACTCTGCAAACTCCGCGAGCAGAGTGGAGTTCACTGCCCAGGCTTAAATTTTAGCTTGACTGTTCTGTTGTTGGCTATAGAACTCTGTACATCTCACTCCTGCTAACCAGTAGTAAACTGCCTGTGCTCACCATTTCAACATGACAAAATTGGCATCTATTTTATTGGTACCATTAATTTACTTGTACTAGTCTATTATACCATATGTATGAAAGGGCCTGCAAATTTAAATGGCACTAATGGGCTATATATAACACTCATTGCAACTCCCACTAAAGTAGCACAGTAAAATATGCCTCCAGGCCTGCCACTTCAGCTTAGTTGTAAAATGCTCAATAAAGCAGTTTTAAATCCCTATTTTGACCTGGCACAACAAAACATTTGCCAGGGCTAAACCTTTCTTTTTACTATTTGTAAGTAAAACCTAAGATAGACCCTAAATGTCCATAAGACAGGGTGCATGGCATTTAAAAAGTAGGGCGTGTATATTTTATGTTTTGTTTGGATCTGCCTCATCATTGAGCTGTTCACAGGGGAACTGGAGCGTACCTTTGGGCAGCAACAACTCCAGGCAGCCGATATTAGCCTGCTGGGATTACATAAAAGAAGACTGGAGAAAAAGGTAGGCAATAGGTTCCTTGACTTGACTCTGGAAATTGCCCACAGAGATATTTCACACCACTGGAACCCTCCTCAGGGGCCCCTGCACAATCAATGGCGAAAAGACTTAACAGAATGACATTGATAAATCCAAAAGTTTGTGCTTGTTGAATTTATCCTAACTTATACAGAAAATATGTTATAACACATACTTGCCTGTAAGCCAAACCCCAGCCTTCCTGCAGTCTTTCCTTATTGGTCAGTGCTAACAGACTTAGCCAGGCTGCCTTGATTAGGTAATACGTGCCTCTCCAGGGGAGAGGCTATCTGCTGAAGAGAGCTCTGCAGTTACACAGGAATGCCAAGGCAGGTTAGAGGGGTCCTAAAGCATGAGGGTTCAAGGGTTCAAAGGAGGATAGGACAGGCAGGGAATTCCAGGCCTACTTACCCCCAGTCCCCTGATTCCCAGCAGCTAGTAGGCTTAAGCAAGGTTTTTGCAAATGTTAGGAGAAGGACAGCTATGGAAATGAGCCACCCTGAGAGTTGGTTTAGTCAGCTCCTACTGCTCTGCTTAGATTTCAGCTATGATGTATTTTGGAGGAATAGTGCTTTCTGGGACAGTACACTTTTTAGGATGTGGTCAAGTGTCTGGAACTTTTTTCGCCACTCTCTGCTAGTCCAGATTGAGTGAATGTTTGCCGGCTTGACTTTCAGTTAGCTACTGGTCAAACTTTGGAAGTCGGACTCTACCTTCAACTGCGACCTGGCCTGGATTCCAGGTTTGTCCCACTGAAGAGCATGAGAGTCCGACTTCCAGAGTTTGACCAGTAGCTAACTGAAAGTCAAGCCGGCAAACATTCACTCAATCTGGACTAGCAGAGAGTGGCGAAAAAAGTTCCAGGAAAGTTTCTAAGTGCAAAGGTAACATTTTGACTGAGGCCTACCGCGTGGGGTATCTGAGCAAGCCTCCATCTCAGTTGGCCTCAAACTTTGACTTTGTCCTGGTCAAGTGAGGCCAGATGTCCCGAAGTGGTGCTATTGGTTTCTAAGCACTAGAAAGTGTCTATTCCTAAAAAACATTATATCTCAGGTATTTACCTTGAATTTTGGTCATTTTGATGATAGAAATATTTTCTATGTTTTCAAATTGGTGTGGGATTTTTATTGTGTGTCATTTCTTACTTTTTTACTGTATTGGAGTTTGTAAATTCTTTACTTGCCGATCTCCTAACTTAAGCCTTATTGCTCGGTGTCAGCTACCAAGATCCTATTTAGGACCCAGTACTGTGTCTGTGGCCTTGTTTCTGGTGTTAGGTGCCCACCTACCATTACCAATAAACCACCTTCCAGCAATGTATACGCTGTTTGATTTATTGCATGTACTTGGATTGACACCAATAGTAAATACATGTCAAAAATCAATAAAGAAAGTTACAAAATATTTAGATTTAATGTATTATATGTTCTGGCTGTGAAAAACCTCCAAAGTGATTTTCATTGTGGCACGTCTCTGGCTCTTCCATCGAAAAACGCTGGGTTACATTATAAAAACATACCGTGCCTCTAAGTTAAGATTGACTGCTTTGTGCCAAGCTACCCGAGGGTTAAGAAATGGTTTATTATTGACTCTAGTAGCTCATTCTGACAAGTTTTGTGATTATTATTTGAGAGAAGTTCTGACTCTTCTCAACTATTACTCGCATTTCTTAAACTTAGAAAAATAGCTCAATGTAAAATTTAAAAATTAAAATTGATTTAATATATCTTTCCTTGTAAATGATGTCATTAGTAATGTGTTTTTTCAAGACTGCAAAGGTTGCACACCTTATCTCTTTCTAATATTTCTAAACTTTTCACTTTCCATTTTTAAAGTTATACAATAACAATCAGAGGACACATTATTGTTATCTCTTTGTTGTAGTTACTTGCATAACTTTGGTTTGTTGTTTTTCATCAAAAGCATGATTGCTATCAATAACTTAAAATTGTTATCATTTGTACTAAAAAGTCATTACTTGTTGCCTCTTACTTTCAGAGCTCAGTAAAAAATGAGTGAATCAACTTCTACTAGTTACTCTGGCCTTCAACCATACTCATCAGAGAGTGCACAGACAGCATCCACCCGCCACTCAAATGTAACGGAACCTGTTGCATCCAAACGCGTTTGTTTCTATAAGAGTGGCGACCCTCAGTTCAATGGAATCAAGATGGTGGTTAGTAATCGTTCCTTCAAGACATTTGACGCCTTGCTTGATAGTTTGTCAAAAAAAGTTCCTTTGCCTTTTGGGGTGAGAAACATTAGTACACCTCGAGGATTACACCAAGTTTCTGCCTTGGATGAGCTGGAGGATGGCAAGTCCTACATTTGTTCCCACCAGAAAAAAATTAAGCCTATTAACCTTGAGCGAGCCAGAAAAAAGCCCTTGCTCTGGCAGAGCAGCCGACCAGTCAGTGCTCGACGCCGTGTAGTACAGTTATTACGTCAAAATGAAGTCAATCCAGCACCAGGTGATAATACTGCAGTACCGAGCCTCTCCAAGAAGCTTGCTATCTTCAAGAACGGGGACACAGGATTCAAGCATTACATCATTTTGAACAGAAAAATCACCCAAAACTTTGAGGCCTTACTGGACCATATGACTGAAGTTTTGCAGTGTCCAGTCACTAAGCTATACACGTCAGATGGCAGAAGGGTAAGAAGTCATATTGCACCTGAGCAAAATGCTTATCAGTCATATATTTTTGCCATTAACAATATATTAGCTGTTGTATAGTGAATCCCCATTTATTTACATCACTGTGTTAACGTTAGACCACCAATCTAATTTTAAGCTTCATTTATAGTCTTCTGTGTAGCATTGTTAATATAGTGTTTATGTAGAATGCTTGCTCGTCCCCCATTTTTTCTCAGAAACATTTAAAGCCATCCATTTCATTTGCTTCTGATATGTTTATTTGTCTCTATCCATTGACCAAGATATTTCTTGCTATAAAACTGTATGACTGCCATAGAAAGTATGATTTAATGTTTGCTCAAAAGAGCATTAATTGCTAAAATTGAGAATCGCCAGACAAGACATAATTCTGAAAGTAGACTAGCTCTGTAGAGAGATGTTCTTTGGAAAGGAAAAAAGGTCGAATTTTAAAACGTAGACATTTGTAATATGAAATTCAACACTTTGATTTACAGAGTGCGAATTAATGGAATTCTGTGCTTATGATGAGAGAAAATCCATCACAATGGAAGGATTTGTATTTTCTCCTTTGTAAGTTGAGGTCTAGGGGGCATAACTATAAAGGAAGCAGTGGCCATGCAAAATGCTGTGAATACTCACAAAGGTATAGGGTTTGTGGGTAGTCAAAAGCATTTCATAAGTAGTTTCCCTACCTTGAAACTAGTGTGACCACATCACTCCAGGTCATTATGGACACTGTCTCCAGTACAATTTATCACCCACAGATCATTGATTCCTAGTGTTGTAGTCAAATTACGAAGCAAAACAAAGATTACATCACCAAGAGTCTATTAGGATGTCACACAAAAGTCCAGGACTGGAAACAGTTTTTGTAGTGACCTGGCCTGTAGGGAGGTGATCACTCTAGTAGAAAAACATTTGCAACTATGCCTGTTAAAAGCAGACACTTTCAAGAGTGAAAAATGAAGGGAATATTCACATATGTAGCAGCGGCAATTTCTATACAGGCTTGCAGTAAAAAATTAAAGTAAATATGAAAAATATTTTACACTCCATGAGATAGGCACATGTGGATCATTTTGTGAAGTAAGAGTACTCCTATAAATATACATCTGACTACTTCAGAAATTCTTTGAGAATACCCAGAATCAGAAGTCTACTGAAAGTTACCTACAATTATGGATATTAATCTTTTACAACTATTGCTTTGAGAATCAGATGAAAAAGTATTTCTATTAAAATATAGCTATAGGAAATTATGGACACTAACCTACATGGCATCTGCATTTTCCAGTTTCCTTTGATTAATGCTTACCCCGTAGCACAACTGTGGTCAGTGTTAACTTTGTAGAAACCTAAGTGCCGGTGCCCAAAGGTCCACTCAGAAGGCTGAGGCCGGCACCATCTCGCCGAATACCCATGTTGTGTAGTCTGGAATCTAGTTCACTGTTATTTAATTCACTAGCACACACTCTAGTCTGCTTAACCGCACTCTTACAGATCCCTACTTCCTCACTTGGTGACAGTTTTTCCTTCTTATTCTGACTCAGTTATTTTCACTTTGTGCATTTTCCACCTCTTGCTCTCGAGAAATGTCAGATGAAGAAAAATGAATGGCGTTCCTCAAATAATTAGTGCTGGTTGCCCCCACAGCCAACCACTACTCAAATTAAGTACTGTCTGTGGTAAGATAACAAAAGAAAGAAACAAGCTATTTAGTAGAATTAGAAACCTTTGGTTTTTAATTGTTACAGGTACATTACAACCCACAGAAGTCTCTATTCTTCAAAAAATGATTAAGGTACGATCTGGTCTTCTAATCTGGAAAATAATTACTGCAGTGTGAATTTTGTAGACTAGGTAGATACAAGTAAGGACCTTGTTTTCTCATGCAATTTTAACCTGTAAATCATTCTTACAGCCTCATTATGACACCATTGTGAGGCCCAGTGATTGGTGAGGGCTGAATTATTAGGCATTATTAGCGGGACCTCCTAAGAAATGTGAAATTATTGGAAGAACCAGCTATTCTGAATAAGATTCCACTGTAAATTCCTCATTTCTACAGGGATTTTCACCCAGGGAATTGGGTGCCTTAAAATATAATAATAGCTACAATAAATATTTTTTGTCATGGGGATAATTGTCCCCAGTTATGAAGATCCAGTTTGGATTACAGTGATTTGCTACATTTTCGGAATTACGTCCATTATCTATTCTGAAAATTGGTTAGGTTTTCAATGCCCTGAGAAAAACTGCTTCATAGCAACATTACTAAACTCTACATTTCACCGACTATTCAGAATTTCCATTGTTCACAAGTTGCAGTTTGGCTCCTGGGAGAACTAAGAACATGAATGGTGATAACTTGAAAATCTGAAGTTGTTCTAAAGGAACCATGAATGCACAGTATTTCAATGCATGTGCTGACAGGACCAGCCGCCACACTGCTGTTGATTAACGTAATGTAAAAAAAAAAAACTTGATTTCCAGTGTCCACTTTGTACACAAGTGTTGGAGCCCAATTCTGGGTCAGATTGGGGAGGAATGTTCGCATCCTACCTATGCGTAACCAATCCTTAGACAAAAATAGTAATTATATTTTCAGTGATTACAATGTTTGGGTGCATTGTCAAACTAGAACAATCAGCCACAAAGATGATATTTAGAACAGAAGTGTCTAAAATTCCATTTAGCTAATGAATTCTTCAGTGGCAAATACTTCAACCACTCCAGATTTTCGTACATTCTCTGGGAGTAAATGGAATTAAAATACCAATGTGGGGTAATATGTTAGATCTGTTTTCATACTGATCTCTTCATCAGGGAATAGTCAAAATTGTTCACAAGAATTCAAGATGCTGAATTACAAAGACATTTTTTAAGTTACAATTTTTGTTTTATATTAGTCCCATTGGCAGTTGGGTGGCATTAAGTGTACTTTTTGGTGCTATACCTATATTCATCAGGGAGACCCAAAGTGTCTAGTAAACACATTTCAGTATCAACCTTATAAGTAAAATTGTGCCTGTAAAACTGTGTTTTGAGTCAAGTTCAAAATGCTGAAAAGAGGTCATTGGGTTACCTTGCAATTAACAACACAATATTTGTGAATTTATTGATTGATTTATTGAATGTGTAGCATATGCATTGCAATGTCTGTGAGATTATTTTGCCAAATGTATATCTGTTTTGTAACATCCTATTCATTGAGAAAGGGAGGAAGAGAATCAAAGACATACCTCCACACCCGGAACTGGCGAAAAATAATAGTGCTCTTCTGTTTATTAATAAGTTCGACGTACACATTTGCTTTTCTTAAGATACTCTCTATTTTGGGTTTTGTATGCAATTTTTACCAAACACATGTATATGTAATAAGTGAAATGAAACTAATGTAGTAAGTCAATCTAATCCAAACTGGATCTGCATAACTGGGGATAATTATCCCAGAGACAAAAAAAAATTCTTGTAGCACGATGTATGTTTAGTAACTACTATGTTTTTTGAAGCATCATTGTTGTATATTATAATTTAAAGCACACAATTGCCTGGGTGAAACTCCTTGGAGAAATGAGGAATTCACAGTGGAATCTTATTAGGAATCACTGGTTCTTCCAATAATTTAACATTTCGAAGGAGACTCTTAGGGTCTTGCTAACAATGGCAATTATTTCCCCATTCACCAATCACTGGGCCTCACAATACTCACAATACAGTATATATATATATATATATATATATATATATATATATATATATATATATATATATATATATATATATATATATATAAATATATAAATATATTGTGCCACTCAAACATGCACTTGGAACACATTGCATTTATTTAGGCAAATATTAAAATTATTGTTCTTTTAATTTTTTGGGATACAGTTATTGTACAAAAGTAATAATAAGTGTGTAAACACTGTAATATCAATGAGATATAGAAACATAAATTCCATCAAACCATTCTATTACAGATACACAATTGGGTGGTATGGCATTTGTCTGGAATAAAATAAACTCCAATGTTCAATCTCAGTGGGTACTCATTAAATTATATTATGCTCTCTCATCACTGTTTGCATTAATCAGCTTCTTTGTTACTTAGATTGCTGCACCACGTTATGCACACCTATGATTTACCAGGTTATAGTGGCCCTCATCAATCCACAAGATGTATTGCATTATGTTTTAAAACTAATGCTGCTGGCAGTGACACAACATATTGTCTTCCTTATCGTCTATCCATTTCCACATAGTAGTTCCATGTCGATATACCATGCTTCAATCTGTTTCACTGACAGTGACACACGCACAGTTGTATGTCAAATATTTGGTCAAGAATATCGACCTGCACAACTTTCTACAGTACAATATTGACTTCCAACATACTGTTAAGGGAAGTATGCATTGGGGAGTGTAGATTAACTATTCTAACTCGACATCTGCTTACCTAGCCAATGTTCCAGCAGTCACATTTGTGTAGACATTATGCGCGCAGGTTCTTATAAAAATCTAAATATTTTTGTAGAGTATCATACCCATGCCAAAAATATGTGCATAATGCATTGTCTGATAAGTTACCTTTAGTTTTTCCCTTATGACTGGACTCCTAGCCGGTAGGATGGCAAACTTTTCTCTTTCATTTCTCACTTTCAGTACTTGTCTTGTGCGAAAGTGAATTTTTCAGAAATATTGAGTGCTGCATATAATGCAGTTGCTTTTTGGAAGTAGACCTATTCATGTGCTACTAATCATCATCAACTAACATTTTTATCTAATGAATCTGTAGGAATCATTTCTTCTCTTGCAATATTGATGTGTGCCACAAAATGTCATCCTACAATTAGAAGGAAATACAACATCTTGAGTAAATGTATTCCTGTTCAAGTAATTTGTTTTGTTGTTGTATGATAGTAGTCTTAAGAAAAAAAATAGCAGTTTCAAATTCTGGAGTTGTTCATTACATTTTCCAGTAAGAATTCTAGTGCTATTGTCAGATGTACCAGATACAATTAAGTGTGAGCGAGACTGAAGAACAGTTAATTGAAAATAAAACCTGTCTGTTTGAAAGTAACCAGTTGCTAGTTGTCATTCTAGAAGGTGGCTCAAAGTCAATTCATATGAACATAACAAAGGCTTGATAGCTTAAAAATTAAGTTAATGTTGTTGATGCACCTTTGACAAGAACTAATTTCCAAAAAATGTTAGTTAACGGCAAGAAGCTTGTTCCTCTGATATCACTTATTCCCAGATTATTCATTATTTTAAGATTTATATTCTCAGCTATGTAATATTATGGAACATAAACAGGGAATGTACAAATGAGCTCAAGCAAACATGCTGAATTCCAAAGCGCTAGAAGTGTTTATCTCAAATATAACATGGAAAAATAGCAAAACAACTAAAGTTCAGTTTAAGAATTATTTTCCTGACACAACTTTAATAACACAAAACCACTTATATACACAGAGTTGACTTAGTTGCATTCGTGCTTAATTCTCACATCTCATATCATTCATTTATTATTCCACATGAAAATAAAAACAACATTCTCTATGAAGAGCTTTCTTTTTACATCTGATAGAAAGTTGATGATAAGCAGATATTACCTATTTGGTTTAAGATGTATTGCAATGTGTGTGTAGACTTAGGTGACATTTTGTTTATCTTAAAAAAAGGAAGTCTTCGTTTGCTGGGGCACACACACACAAAGACTCAGGCCAAATACTAGAAAGCAATTGCATAGTTAGAAATTATATATTGTTCAGCATAAACATCCTCTTTTTAGGGAATACATGTTGTGCTAGTGTTGAGTCTTTTGATTTATTCTCCATGTTATATGCTGACCCTCATTCTTGCCTGACTGACCTTCATGAAGAGTACCACATTATTGTTAGGCTATGTTTTTCCTTGCATACAACAGTGATATTCTTTTCTACAATATCCATTAAAGAAGGTAATGTTCTAGCATAAGGTGCATAAATAGATTTCTCTGTTTGGAAAGTTAGGACGTTGGGGTATTTATTTGCATTGTCAGCAACTTATCATATTTCTTTTTCTCATATACATTAAAAAGACGGAAGATACAGTCTTGTAGTACACCTCAAGTTTTCTCTACAATCGTACAATTCACTTCTTATAGGAAAAACAAATAAGCAAACTTAGAGATGGCAAGCAGATGGTGGTTGGTTTTTGAACACTTTAGTTTCTACCTATTAAAATGCCAAATGTCAGTGGAAAGTGTTATGAAGGTAACTAGTTAACTAACCAGATCATGTTCTTCCAGTGACAGAATTTATACCTGATGCGTTGAAAGATACATTATGATTTGGTATAGAAGAGATCCTATGAGCAATCACTGCAGACTATTTAGAAATGCTTTAGTCAAAGTAATTTTTTCTTCACATTTAATATAATTTGCCTGAAGAATCTCACCACAATATAACAATACACCAGTTGTATACCTTTTATTAGCTAAACTGAAAATTATCTAAAACACTTGTAAACATTTTTAAATGACTGTAACTTGTTGAGGTATTTTGCTTCACAGAAGAGTAACTGCACGTTTAGACTTTACCTTTTATTTGGTGTTACTTTAAAATGACCATGAAATAGATTCCAATTTTCAAATTTACCCTGATATTGCATTTACAATTAGCAGTATCTTTTGCTATGTGTAGCAGGAAACTATAGGAGTGTTTGTTGGCGACATTAACAAAATCTTCTAATATATTCGTTTCCCTAAAATTGTTTTTCATTTGTTCAAAAAGTGTCTTTTATGAATTTCGGTTATGTTGAGTTTGCTCTGTCCTTTAGCATTGGTTCAAAGCGATATGAGTTGGCTACTTTTCAGCTTTTCGTATGCCATTAAATCAAATCATACATTATGTTTTGATTACTTGAATTTTGTTTTTCTTTCTTGTGTTTTTACTTCATTAAGCATACTATGAAGTTAGTGCGTAGAGCTTTCTGTTTGTCGCTACATTAGTGGTGTTTTTATTCAAGATAGTTTGTTTTAGAAATGTAGTAATTCCTTGTTAGAGCCTGTTCTTTGATGATTCTTTTTGTTGCATTTTCCGTATCAGTCGTAGCATCTAGACTCTATTAGGACAAGTTGATGCCTCTAAATTTCAGCTATGTATACTGTCACTGTTCATGCTTATTCAAAATCTTGAGGGTTTATGATCCCTGTTTAGCCTCCACTATGGATTGAAATCCATGAACATGGTCTACTCTGGCCTGGCTATAAAACAACCTTTAACGTAAGTTAACTGCTCTAAGATTAATACTTTCTTCTCCCTTTCTGTAGAATAATTTCTTTATAAGTGACTGTTAATGCTCACATTACATACTAGGTCTCCTGTATTCTGAATTTCTGGCAAATATTTTCTTATTCACTATTAAATATGCATTATCCTTAGTTATGAGCACTTCCCAATGTTCTCTTACCTTGGCAATAAATTGCTTTAAATTAACAATGTTGGAACAGAAATTTACCCGGCATGGTAAATACGTGCATTCCCCCTGCTCTGAGTACGCAACTGTGTGTATCTGATATCCTTATTTTTTATTTTGGTCCTAGCATTGTGCTAGCATAGCATGTGCACAGAGGCGTAGTCCTATCCTTTGTCATGAGTAGGTCCTGGAATTGTCTTGTAATCAGGATCGGGGGTGGGTGGAACACTAACTGTGCCCTCATCGTCAGCAGTGTATTCGTGTCCATGTCATGTGTGTTAGCATATAGAGGGGAGGTGGGAGTGTATTATGTTTATGAATCCATAGCTGTGACCCAACTTTTTATATATCACAGTACCACTCATATAAAATTCTGCTTCTATGTACTTACTCAGTCCTTAGCCCTAACATTCCATCTGTGTGTTATGCATGTTGACATGTATGGCCTGTGTGGAACATACATGATTACGTGGATGACCCAGCGCAATGGAGGCCTTTAGGGTCCCCTTTGGATACCCCAAGTCTCGCCTTTGCGCAAGATTGCAATAGGGTTGTTTTCCTAGACAGCAGAAGTGGATTGTTCAAATTCCTGAAGCTGGAGGGACGAGACCTAGACAGACACTGAAGTGAGGGGGGTGAAGAGAGGGCTGCATTAGAAATCGAATTAGGCCTTTTGTATGGAGGAACAGCTGACTACTCTTCCTGAGTACTGCCATTTGATGGGTGGTAGGATACACGGATGGGACTGCAGAATCTGCTGTACACAGGATAAGGAAGCCTTTAGTTGAGGCTTGGCCTATTTATTTTCCCAGATTATTTCAGTTGGCTGATGACAGTCAGGTACTGTAACCGCACACTTCTTTATGCTTCTATTATGGGTGTTCAAGGCTGGGCACTATACAGCTATGAGAAGCATTACTCTACACAAAGGCTATGTCTGTAGAGCGCCTGGAAAGGATGCTTAAAAGATGTCAAACCAGTTCTACAGTGACAGACCGAGGTTACTTGCATCATTTTTGATTTTGGTGTATAAAAGTGGGACCTCACTTGTTCCAGTTTTAAGGCTTCTATGGCCCAAGAATGGAGCGCTCCACAGAGGTGTCTACTAGACACCCAGATCAGAGGGACTGATGATAGAGATCTGAAGAGCCCGGTGTTGGAGGATTCCCATTTTCTCCATGCTGGTTTCCACATAAGAAGCGAATAGCACAAGATGCTATTGGCTGGTGCTTAGTCTCATACTTTAAGAATTTTGAAAATTAACCTCAAATCAATCTATTATTGTATGCAACTATTTGGTTTGCTCAGAAGACTAGTATTTGTCTATAATCTGCTCAGAAGAGTAGTATTTGTCTATAACCCTGTCCGATTTTCCAAATATTTGTCAGCAAACCACAGTAGAGCAGCCATTAACATCAGACCATTTCTTTTTTGTGTCAAAGGCAGATGCTTCTTTTGAAGATAGAGGAGAATAACCATAGCTCCTAGTGAAACAAGTTAACCATAGACAACAATTTCATGCCAGGATGTCAAAACGACTAAAGTGGGAGGCACGTATTTTATGCATTTAATTTAGCCATTGGGGTTTATACTTGTTTTGAACCATTTCCATGATTGTTTTTATTTAATTGTATAAATGCCATCTGTGGGCCAATATGTGTGCCCCTTTTTTTTTAACGGAGCGCCTAATGTTCAGGCAAGAGACTAGCTTGCAAAGAGCTTTGGGAGTGGATTGTCACACTGGGAAGCAGAAATAGGGGATATTTTGGGCTAATTGTTGAAAGTATAGTGTTAATTCACCAGTTGAAAGCCCATTGCAAGAATCCCTGAGAAACAGTACATGGTAGCTGTAGTTGCCTAATCTTCCTGGCTAAGGGATTATGAAGGTTTCCAGGCAAAATTGAGATATCTTGAGGAAGAGATGCTTCAGAGTTCCAAGAGGGCCAATGATTGTCTAAAGTCTCTGTGACATAAACACATGAGCACCAAATTGAGTCCCAGGAGGCCATTAAAGTACCAAGGCAAGTTGTGTGCAGAAGTTTTGCATTTGGTAGCATTGTCCAAAAGAAAAGTTAGGCTCTGACTTAGAGGTTGGTGAACGGTAGATACTATGTAACAAATGTTATGGATATCCTGTCTATCTTATTACAAGTGTTATAGACTAAAATGCACTTGAAATAAGACAGTCAGGATATCCCATCAAGTTTATGATGGTGTAACCCATCCACCAACTCTAAGTTAGGTCCTTAATTTGCCAAAGTCAGCATCTGTTGGTTGCTTTGAAGATGGAGTGATCTTCAAACCCTCTTTAAAACCTACTACCACTAAAATGAGAACACTGCTTTAGAAGCAATTAACTACACACTTCCACACTAAGAATGTGCAATTACAAGGGCTCTGATCTGTCTACCTACTCCATTTATCACTAACTCCTGTTGGAGGGACCTTTTCTTAAAAATAGTTCCTAAAAAAAAGACTACCTGAAGACTGTGATGTATCAGCCTAAAAACCTCATATATTTCCTATGCCTGTGGCAATTATGGCACATCAAAGCCTTCTCTTCACTTCAAGATTTCTTCATCAAATGTAGCTAATGAACACGCCCTAAAATCTGCTTGAAACACCTTCGGTGATGTGTTGCATGTTGACTCAATTAAAATCCAGATAGTATCTGAAGAGCAAAGGATACTATGTCCAATCCTTGTCACTCACCAGAGGGAGACACTTATATCTCAGCATGGCTATGCCAGCCAGTGGGAGGGTCCTTCGGAATTTATTCAGGTACCATCACAGACAGGGCTCCAAATTTTTCCTGAGCTTTTTCAATGACCAAAATGTTTGCTGGGCTTATTGATTAAGCCTTTTTTCTAAGTGCTTACATTGATTGCCACTGAATGTTGATGTACATTTCTATTGTCATTGTTCTTATTTTGACTTCTATGTTTATGTGGTTCACATTAATCTTATCCCGCTGTTTACGAAATATTACCCCTAGGAGCATTACATTATTTATATCTTTTGCAATACATTTGTTGTTTTTTTTGCCGTCCAGAATCTCACATTAAGACATCAAAGGGCCTATTAACAAACTAAATTTTGTGTTATGTTCATTAGTGCTGCAATAATACTACTCGCATATTACAAATATCTATTCACTAACCTCCATGCAGTGGTCTACAACTTCACCTCTCATATCTTTTATGCATGAAGATCTCTATCCTGAATGCAGAGATCCAGGCACACATATGTCAATGTTTTGAAAGTAAATGTGGGAGGGATTGAGGAGTGGCTGAAAAATTTGGAATACTTAGTACTAAATGTAGGATTTAGAGAGGAGTAAGGAGAGGTTAAGAATTGGTTTAAAGAGTGACAGACATCGACTCTTCAAAAAAATAAGCCCATTGTTATTCACAAAATTGACTTCTATAGTTACTTCAGCAAAAAGGACCCAAAAGAGTTGTAAATGTACTCCGGTCAGCCTTGGCGTAAGTCCAGCACGCGACCCCCCATAGCCACTCTGCACCATCCCATAGAAAATAATGGAGACAGAGAATTAAAATAAATACCCGTAATATATATTTTTTTAAATAAATTAATATATTTTGACTTGAAAAATTATACATATATAATATGTCTAATATAATGTATAGACAAGTTCTTGTGCAGGTTTGGGGCACGTGATTCCTTGCCCAAACTTAGACAGAAAAGGAACGCAAACAACAACAGTTGTCTTTTTGGAAACCCCTCACCCACCTACCTAGTAGGTGGCATGCTTCATCAACGGGGCCTAGCTGGATCACCTAATGCAATCCTGCTGTGCTTCAATGCCTGAGTTACAGCGGAGCAGGTTGTGAATGAGAAAGTGGTGAAGTGCTATGTGCAGTGTGAATATATGATAAAAAAGTCTCTAGGAATCACCCTTGTAAAAGTTTTAATTAAAGGGTCCTAGACATGGGTAAATACATCTTTGATGTTTACCAAGTAATCACTTGACAAATAAACATAGAAACAATGGGTCTAACATATTAAGGTGCACTAGTATGTCTCCATATGCTTTGGATAATTACCTCAAGCATTGTTACTACATACTCTCTTGAGAAAGATGAGTTCTAGTTTTTACTTGAATTCTGTAAAGCTGTGAAGAAACCCATTGATATTAAAATTATTTTATTCACTAATCTAGCAATGGTATATGGTTTAATAGAACACCAACCTGAAGCATGACAGTTGTGAACACATATGATTTGTTTCTCCTTAGGAGTTCTTCTTTGAAAGGGTACCTCAGGAGAATGTAACTCCAATACTAAACAGTTGAGATAAATATTCGAGAGAATAGTTCAAAGGTCATTGGCATCAATAAAAACTGACTTCAAGATATTTCCCAGTGATCCAGTGGCTGTAGAATTTATACTTTGAGATAGAATTGGTCTTTGTAAGGGAAACCTGGAATCCATGTAGTGAGGTCCTGGCTGTAGCAATATTGTAATGCGATTGCCTAGCAAAGTATGACATGAGCCACACGGAAGTCACAATTCACAGTACAAGATGGCCGTCATCTCTCTGGAAACATGCAAGAGTTTATAGGTTGCTGGGAATCATAGTTCAGTGCACACCAAAAATGGTCACTTGAGGGTATTGAAGTCACACTAAATCCATTCTACTTTTTTTATTTATTCTAGTAGTGGGGCATCAAAAGACTTTGGAGAGGTCGTCTCACCCTCAACTTATCGAGACATGCTTCATCATTTGATGATCTCTCACACCGGGGCAAGGATAGTACTACCCGAGAAGACTTAATCGAGGGAAGCTTTTCTATCCCTGGGAGTTCTTAGAAATTTATATTCAAAATAATTACACTTGGTCCTGTTTTTCTTTTGGGGGGGGGGGGTGACAGAAATGAATGTAAAGTGTACCTAGTGGTCTACTCAAGAAAGTCCTTTATTCTCCGAGTACCACTGGTATGTTTAAAAACACTTTAAAAAAAGTCTCCCTCAGAGTGAATTACAAAGAAACAGTATACCTAGAAATTCTAATGCAATCATAGTTCACTACCAGCACAGTGTGGTGAAATGCATCCTTCCTACACGTACAGCTACATCCCTGACCGTGCTAGCACACCGCGATAGCCTTCTCCCCTTCCCCGCCCAGTAACTCCTTCCATTTCCCTCCCCCGGGCCCAGCAGAACCACCTCCTTTCCTCAACTTCCCTTTCTCCCAACCCCCCTCACTCTGCCAGATGCCCGTTCCCTCACAGCCACCTCTCCTAGCTGACAGGTCCTCCACAACCACCGCACCTCTTTTCCTCCCAAACCTCCTATATTCTCATGACTCCACACAGGCCTCCCCTCTCCTTCTACCCTACCGCTGTGTTCCGCACCCTTCTCCCCCTAAATTTGTCCTTAATTTCTCTCCCTCTTGCAACACCAACAAAGACTACTCTCCCTTAACCTCCGATTCACTAACTCCCGCTCTCAACCTCCACCCTTCCCCACTTATGAACCCCACACCCCAAATTACCTCCTGTCCTGCCACCTCGCCCTGCTTTCCACCACCAATTCCACCCCCTCTTGTTTCAATCGAGCCACCCAACCTTCCGTGCTCTGCCTCATTCTCACTAGAAAACACGCTAGGCTCTCTTATCACCTCCATCTCCCAGCTTACAGCTGCCATTTCACTTTTATGCTCTAAGATCGCCACCCCTTCTTGCACCGCTACTCCTTCCCAACTTCCCACGAGATGCACCTCGCCCCCTCACCCCAGTACAGCCAAGCTCAACCTGTCGTCTGAAATCTCTGTTAACTCGCTCGAGCCCTTGAACGCCACCCTTCCTCAACCGGTATACCCTAGCAACCCCACTATCTACACCAATCCGACCATCACTTCTGTCAGAACAAAGCATCCACCTAAACCCACCCGAGCACCCCCACATAAGTACAATATCCCGATCACCCTTCAAAGCCCTAGTGCCCCCGTCACCAAAACAGTCTTGACAGAGCTGCGCTGCATGCTGCACAACTGCAGATCGGCAGTAAAACACAACTTGAAATCTCCGATACCATCACCCTTCACAATATTGACATGCTCTTCCTCACAGAGACCTGGTTCAAAGATACATCTCACTCTATATTTGATCTCCTATTACCCACAGGTTATTCTTTATTTAGGAATGACAGAACTGACAACACGGGGGGAGGTGTTCCAGTCATCTTTAGAAATGCCCTCCAACTTAGGCCTCTCCTAACAGCTCCTCCAAAACCTTTGAATGCCTTTCTCTTGAGCTTCAATTGCAACACCGTTCACCCCTCAGATTCCATGTCATTTACCGCCCGCCTCGTAGTGGCCCTTCGTTTATGGATGAACTCACCGACTTCATCAGCGACCAATACTCGCGAAGTGACAATCAGACCTTCGTTGGTGACTTTAATCTCCACTGGGGTGTACCGCAAGACTCCTCTGCGAACTCACTGGCCACTTTCCTCTCTGAAAACGATCTTATCCAACACTGCACTGAATCAACACACTCTAAGGGCGCAATCCTGGACCTTGTTATTTCTAAAGCAGGCATGCTTTCTACCACTACCCCAATTCATGTAGATTGGTCTGACCACCTCCTCACCCCATTCTCTCTTCAACTTTCACACTCTATAACTCTTGGCCAACCCAAGAGGGCCATCTCATGGTTCCGTGATGCCAAAAATATTGATGTCGGTCCCCTCTGTGAATCAGCTTTGTTATCACTTCCAAGGCTAGACCCGAACCTAGATGTTGACGAACTCACCTCCCAATGCCTCATAGTTCTCTCAGCTGAAATTAATAACGTCGCTCCACTCAAAAGCAAAAGGTTAAGGCCCACTCCCTCAGCACCTTGGTTCAACAAGTCCCTTTATGAGGAAAGGAAGAAGCTAAGATTCCTGGAGAAACAATGGAGGCAAGTGCCCTCCACCGACAATTTGGTCATGCTTCGCTCAGCAAGATCCAAGTACCACAAGCACATCTTCCTTGGGAAAGCGGCACACTTCAAAACCCTCCTTGACTCCGCCAAAAATAGACCCAAAAAAACTATTCGATCTCATCAAAATGCCTAACTGCTCTCCCCCAACCTCCAAGGTGGATGATTCTACAAAGAGAGCAGCTGATTTCGCTATTTTCTTCGATGAAAAAGTGAAATCACTTGTGGATCAGGTCGCTCATCCTACCCCTCCAGAGGAGCGCAAATCCTCAGCCATTTGGCAGAGCTTTGACCCCATATCTGAAGATGCCCTTCTCAAGTGCATACGAGAAACGAAGCCCTCCAACCATTCTCTTGACCCTATCCCCAGTGCCATTGCCATTGACTTCTATTCCCATTCCCTCTCCTATTGGACCACTCTGATCAACCCCTCCCTCTGGCAAGGCTCCCTTCCTGCCTCCTTCAAAACTGGGCAGGTCACCCCTCTTCTTAAAAAACCCACTGCTGATGCGAATGACCTCAACAACTTCCGCCCCATCACTAACCTTCCCTTTCTTGCGAAGATCACAGAAAGATGTGTAGCAAAACAACGCTCTCGTCATATCAAGGACAATGATCTTCTTGACAATTGTCAGTCCGGCTTCATCCAAAACTGCAGCACTGAAACAGCCCTACTGCAAGTGGTTGATGACGCGTTGAGGATACTCGATTCAGGGGGGTCCTGTCTTCTAATTCTCCTTGACCTTTCCGCAGCCTTTGACACTGTCAATCACAACACCCTCCTCAATATTCTTCAACAGAGAATGGGCATGGAGGGCACTGTGCTTAAATGGTTTGCATCCTTCCTTTCTGACAGATCCCAAATGATCAAAATAGTGAACAGTCTTTCACCTCCTGTGGCGGTAGGTCAAGGTGTTCCCCAAGGCTCGATACTTGCTCCCACATTGTTCAATCTCTATTTAGAACCACTGGGAAATCTCCTAAGTAAATCCGAGATTCACTATCATCTCTATGCTGACGACACTCAACTCTACCTCAAGATTGCCTCTACTCACGATCTCTCCATCCTAAGCTCCACTCTCGACTCCATTCAAAACTGGATGTCAACTCATCAACTGATTCTGAATCCCTCCAAAACTGAATTCCTCCTCTTCTCCTCCTCACTCTCTCCTCCCCCGGTTCAATCATGGATGGATCAGATGAATCTACTAAGCAATAAACCCATCATTGTCGACAGCGCCAAATCCCTTGGTGTCATACTAGACAAAAAACTCAATCTAATTCCCCACATCAATTCCATTGCAAAATCTGCTCGATACCAACTGCGCCTTCTTTGGGGAATCCGCCGCTTCTTCCCAGAGCGGGACCTTATAACCCTGGTGCAATCACTGGTCCTCTCCAAACTCGACTACTGCAATTCTCTTCTTACAGGCCTCCCCAAATCCCACTTGTCCCCACTTAAGTCTGTTTTCCACTCAGCAGCTCGCTTCATTTATGGGGCCAAAAGAAGCGATCACATCACACCGATGTTATCTACCCTCCGCTGGCTTCCCTTTGAGGCTAGAGCTATCTACAAGACCGCTTGTATCACCCACAAAGCCTTGCACTCCTCCTCTCCTCGCTACCTGGCGAATAAACTGAAACTCTCTGGAGGCTCTAGACCTTCACGCAATGCGTAGAATCTACTGCTTGAACCTCCCACTTTCAAGAAGGAAAGAACGATGGCCCAATCCTTTTCAGGCAACGCAGTGAGAATCTGGAACTCATTCCCGCCTCAGCTCCGGACCACTGCCTCCTCCCAGGCCTTTAAAAGGGACCTCAAAGTTCTCCTCCTCCAGAGACACCTCCAAAAGTAACTCACGTCCTCTCTTTTACCTGAAGGTAGACCTCCACTGAAAGGTAGACCACTACTGAAAATTTCTACTTTCCATGACCATGGAAGTTCCTTCCCAGTGTGTTCTTGTGGTTAGAGTGTTTGCCTTTTATTGCAGTATTATCGATGTACTTGTGTTTGGTACCCTCTTGCAACTTGCACTCACCACTTTGCCCCTGTAACACACGGTTTGCTTCCTCTCACATGTTTTTACCTTTGATACTTGCACAAGTGCCACCTTTGCCTACGTAACGTTTGTTTTTGTGCATGAGTGTCTAGCATATATTGCAGTAATATACCTCAAATTATACTTTGTTTTCTCTTGTAGCCTGCACACTTGTCACTTTTTCCTCCTGTGCACTTTTTACTACCTCGTGTATTTTTGGTTGCTCACAATTTTTTACTACCTCATGTATTTTTGTTTGGTCACAATTATCACTTTACCGTATGTAACGTAACGTTTGCTTTTGCAATCTGTTGTTCGTGTAATGTTCTCAGTTTGTATCATTTCTGTTCCTATTGTGAAGCGCTCTGACGCCTTCGGGTAAAGTCCGCGCTATATAAAACTGCATAAATAAATAAATAAATACATAAATTCTCTGAAAGGCACCCGGAACAAGTGCATTTGTGAGCACCGCCCCCATGCACATGGTCCACACAAAGAATGAAGCAGAACTTACAGCGCCACTTCCTGACAATAATATTCAAGGAATCCTAAAACATAAGCCTGTCATACCATTGGCATGTAGGAGTGATTGCAGCTTGACTGAAGATCGCTAGTGGATACATTCACTGCCTATTAAACTGCTCTTAAATATTGAGGTGGTTCTGTGAAAAAGATGTATACATACACTCATCTTAATAGAATAGTAGGAAGGGTATTAAAACATTGGCATGGTCACAGACTGCTCATCATTTGGTAGATAGACAAAGGCAATGATTTGATTCTTTGTAAGGCTTTAAACTGAATCACAACTTAGAAGTCAATCCAAAAGATTGGTGGTCAAGGATGTAGCAAATTCAGTTTTAGAGGACTCCCAGTCATAGTAGGGTGATCCAGGCTCTAGGACAATTTCACCTGTGAGCCTGTTTCACTCGTTTAATTTTCAGCTCGAAGACGTTGCAGCGTCCAGCAGGGAGAAGTTGAAACAAGGAGCTTCATTGTATTCGTGCCAGGCATCGACTTGGCCTGGTCCACCAGGTTCTAAAAAGAAAAAAATCTGGATTAAATAAATTGAAAAGGTTGATGCACCTATGAAGGTAAAACCTAACTGTACAAGCTAGACTGAATGAGCTCACTGGGTGGGAGGTAGGTGAAGGTGTCGACTTGTTCATTCAAAAGCGAAATTTTACAGAACCAGATTTAGCTATAGATCATAATCATTGCTCCAGCAAACATATTCTCCATTGTACAGGTTTCCTATAGTCAGCACTTCTTCAGTTTTCATGACACTTTCAGCTTTGCAGGGCTCCTCAAACTGTTCAAAATATGATTATGCCTCAGGTCAGGAATCTAGCGTTCCTAATTCTGCATTCAGTGAATCTAGGGATAACAGCTTTTATACATTATGCTGAAATAATAATTGCTCAAATAGACGGATTAATTAATTCTCAACAGTTTCACCTTTTTCAGAACTTACATTTAGTAAATTTGTACATTTAGCAAGATCTCATGTTCAGCCATAGACCATTGTCTGAACACTTCAGAAAACAGGATCCAAATGGTCAGACAGTTGTTGATGTCCATGATAAATAACTTGCTTGGTCTAGCCATTGTCCCTACATTAGCTTGGCGTCTTTCCAAAAAAACATCCCCGAATGCTGCCTATGGCAGCTTCTCTCAACCCATCACATCTGCCCTACCAGTGAAACTCTTGACGAGTGTGGGTTAATCGAGTGTGGGTTTGAATCCACCCCAGCCGACACACTTCCTAATACACACCAGGTTGGTTTTCATCTGTATAGCAGGGCTTGATTTTAATTTCCTTCCTGATTTGTCTGAACTCTTCAGTACTGTGGAACATGAATCCTTCTAGCCGGTTTAGAAAAGTTTCGTATTCTATCTATAAACTTATCACAGTGTAAATCCTTCTTAAAAGACTCTAACTTGCCCCAAATCCCCTCTTTGGAATTTGCCTTACAAATACCTGGTGCTGCTTAAGGTTAGGCTCTATTAGCTCAAATGTTAATGGGTATTTATCTCTTTGGATTTCTTCTCTTGTAATCAATGGGCTCATTGTATATAAACATGCAGGTGATATTAAGTTTCTGACCACAATAACAAAACAGTCTAGTTCTTCGGTTATTGTGCCACTAGCATCAAGGACCTGTTTAACAACTGCCCCAGGCCAATAAAATCAGGAATTTTGAGATTTTAATTGACCATTGCTTGATACTGGAGTTGCTAATTCAAAGTCAAAGTCAAAGTCAAAAACAGCTTTATTAGATTTGCTAAAAACAATCATAAAAGCACAGACATTTTAAAAATACATTAAAAAAGAACATTTTAAAAGAAAAGATAAAAAATATCAGTTACATCTTCAAGGCAGTTAATTCATTGTTTTCCTAGATCTAATTACAGACTTTAAAAAAGATAGAACAAGGCGCATAATTAGTTCGTCTTCAAGCATTTGTAATTTCATCAAGGCAGCCCTACAGTATCTCAGATCCCATTTCTTTAGCAATGGAAGAAGGAATCTCTTTCTTGGAACAGAGGAGAATTTACAAAATAGTGTCGTGTGCAAAGTTAACTGTTTTGACACATTATCACAGGAACATAACTCCATTTCTCCTGACCAACAGTTTTGAACTGGAAAAGTTATCATTCTAAAGAAAGAATTCCCCCTAAATCTAGTCAATAACATGCGCCCATAACAACTTTGCACCTTGATCAGGTATTGTTGTAAACCCTGATCTTGGCAGAATAAGAAATTGTCCATCACTGATTTTTTGCTTTTCTCAGACAGCCAACGCCTGTTCTCAAGAAACTGCATACATATATGTTTTAGTTTTTTCCTAGGGACTGTAACTAAACAATCAGGAGTATCAAAATAGTCCAAATGTCCGATATCTGTAAGGAATCTTTTCACGTAGCTAAGCCATGGGATCTTTTTGACACCCTGTAATTCTAGGGAATCCGTTATCACATCCCTGTTTAGATCCGTTTCCTCAGTTGACCACACTTTGTGCCACAACAAGATGGGATCAACTTTGATTTTATCGGAGACATAATCTATACCAAATTCTTGGTGGCAAACAAAAGTTGCAGTGGTCGGGGGGACTGCTAGTAAACAGCGGAGAAATTTGTTTTCGCCCCGCTGAATTAATTTATAATCAGTTATACCCCAGATGCCTGCGCCATAGGTCGCGGTGGACACGCATTTTGCTCTAAATATATCCAGGAGAACTGAGATTGGGCGTCCTCCTAGTTTGTTGGCAAAAGATCTCACTGCCCCAGCTACTCTTGTAAATTGCATGTTCCTCGCCTCCATTGCAGAGGTCCACGTTCCCTTTTTATCGAAATTGATTCCCAGATATGAGAACGTCTCTGCCTTGGCTAATTTTTTGCCTGAAAGGAAGATGTTACATTTCGTTTACTTCCTAGTGGCACAGGATATGGTGAAAGTTTTACTTATATTTATTTTAAGACCTCTCTCACACATGTAGTTAGAAAATCTATTCACTGCTCTTTGTAGACCAATTAGGGTTCTCGCCATAATTACTGCATCATCTGCATAAAGGAGGATCGGTACTGGGGATTTTTTAATTCTAGGATAGTCAAACTGCTCTTCCGTGAGGTGGGATGCAACACTGTTAATGTAAAAATTAAAAAGAAAGGGCGCTAATATACATCCCTGTCTGACTCCCTTTTTAATGTCGAACTTGGCAGTACATTCGCCCTTTGTTCCATGCCTCACTCCAGCCCCAGCACCCCTATATAATTCTTTTATAAAGACTATCATGTCAGATTCTATACCTAGTTGTGCTAGTGTGGTCCATAGTTTCTCATGGTTCGGGCAGTCAAAGGCCGAACTTAGGTCCACGAAGCACAAGAACAAGTTTTCCTTTTTGGCCATGATGTATTTGGAAACAATTAGTGCTAAATTCAAACCTTGTTCTGTGGTACTTAGTCCGGCCCTAAACCCATATTGGAAACATGAAAGCACACCATTTTCTTCTGCCTATGATTGCAGTCTATTAAGTAGGACTCTCCCCGCGACCTTCATTAGTGAGTCCAACAGGGATATAGGTCTGTAGCATTTAGGATCACTACGGTCACCTTTTTTAAAAATAGGAATAACAATGGCCTCCTGCCAAGTGTTAAAAAAGCAGTTTCTATTGGTACTGTTTAAGACATTTTTTAAAAGAGGGGCCCATAATTCTAGATTTACTTTGTATACATCTATTGGTACCCCATCTGGTCCCGGGGCTTTCCCAGCGGCACTTTTTGTAATGGCCTCTCGCACCTCAGCCAGAGAAAACTTGACATTTAGTGGAAAAGTTTTTTGAGCATCATCCTGCATTCCTACTATCTCTTTGCTATTCTCATGTACATTTGAGGTGTCTTTCTTATACAGCTCAGTGAAGTAAGTAACCCATGCACTCTCTGTGATAGCTATTTCTACAGTATTTGATGTTTTATCTGTGAAGAATGGTGCGTTCACAGCCTTTCAAAATCCTGTGTTATCCTTTAACACACTTGCTTTGTGTAAGGCCTGCTATGCTTCTTCTTTTAACTCTTTCTTTCGGTTTTTTACTGCCTGGTGGTATGCTGTTCTGGCAGATCTTATGGCTGTTTTATTTCGTGGGGAACCTTTTAAGGATGCAATTAAGTGCGCATGAGTTTTGCTGCACTCACTATTAAACCATCTTTTCACCACGACTTTGTCTGATCTTTGTGGCCCTTTAAGAAGATTTTGGATTTCTTCAGTTATTTTAAGGAAGGCCTCACATAGCTCAGAGTCTTCCTTGTCATGTGAGAGACAGGTGGCAAACTCACTGTACCTATTATTAATAAGGCTTACGAAAAAGGCTGTTGGTTCTATTTGATTCCACTTCAGGGTGTAGCCATTTTTCTTTGCCAAAATCAATTTGTAGTTATATAGGTTTTCAACCAGTGTATTTAATTTGTCCCCATCTTCCACGAGGTGTAGGGAAATTGTACATGGGTAATGATCGCTCAAAGCTACCTCACTTAGGCTGTAATCTTAAATACGGCTCGAATGCCGCTTGGATATTAATACAAAGTCTATAATAGTTTGAAAGCCCTTCCCAATAAAGGTTGGCTCAAAAGGGACTGGAATGGGGCATAACTCATTTATGAACCCCAGATCTAATTCAAAGATTAGATTATTAAAAAAGTTACCCAAGAAGGTATGGGAAAAGTGTGTGCTGCCGTCCTCTCTGTTAGAACCTATACCACAGATATTCAGGTGGCTGTATGGACATAAAGGGGAATTGAAATCACCAACCAATATGACACAAATGTCACTTGAAAGATCTGATTCAAGAATACTAAAAGGAGCCCGGGATAGATTCTCTAGAGTCGTTGTTATATCTGACTTAGGAATATTATTATAAAAGTTTACCAGGACAGTTTGCTGTTTTTTAGCATTTGTTAATAATACAATTTGAAAATACTCTGATGTTGGTTTAAAATTTACTATCAAACCGTCTAAAAGGTTTGATATATAGATGCACAAACCCCCCTTATTTCTGCCTCTAATCGAATGGGAAGCTGGTGTATGAAATGTGCGGAAACCATTTATATAAATTGGGTCAAGTGCCCAGGTTTCCTGCAGGCAAAAAATAGAATGTTCTTGGAAAAGATTGGTGCAATCCGTATTATCAACCTTACATAAAAACCCCGCTATGTTCCATGACATGAGACCGAAGCTCTTTGTTTTTTCAGCTTTTGTATTTAATGGCATAGCTAAACTACAAATTGCAGTCCCAACAGGGCTTCCTTCTGTTCCCCTGTCAGCTATCGGTAAATTCTCATATGTCTTTCCCGCCCCCACATCTCTTCTAATGTGATCTGAACTATTCTCATGGAGTTGCCTCGCTGAGAGCTTATCTTTTAAATATATACCTATTGGACCTTGCTTGTTGGGCGAAACAGAGTCTATGGGCAGTCAGTCCTCCATTTCAAGTGTACTGAATCTGTTGGTAACTGGGAAGCCCATAAGCTGCACTTGCTCATTGCTGGTTTTTCCAGTTATAGGGCGTCTGATATCGGGGTTTCCTGCCCGATTATAGGTATGAGCTTTTAAATACTGGGGACTTATTTCTCGGCTATAGAAGTATGTTAAATCGTGTGTATGGATCCTTGTATCCGGCATATGATGCCATTCATCGCATATGTGTCTAGGGGCTTGCCTGTCTCCGAAATTTATAATAATGCAGTCCCCTGCGATGTTTTTCCTACTGCTCCCCACCCAGTTTACCCTCCTCACAAACAAGATCTTGATTCTGGTTTGTATTGGTAATGGCCTGTTTATATTTAGCCAGTATGTTGTTTTATTTTTTAGCTCAGAAAAAGACTCTATCTTCCCCTTCTCCAGTTCCGGAACTCCGGTCAAAACTACGACATAAGGCATAGATTCTGGTGGCAGATCTATAGTTGGTGATATGCTTTGTTCTACAGTCGCTGTACTATTCTCAGAAATCTGCTTACAAGCTGCTTTTGGGTTCCCCCCTCGTTTCAGGTTCTTGGGATTTTTAGTGACAGGTGTGTTTTCAATAGACAGTGTCCCCCGAGCTACTGCCGTCCTCGGTTGCGACGAACTCACTGTTAAGTCGCAACGTGGCAGATTAGTAGTAGTTGTTAGTAGATCTTGTGGTTTACATGAGTCTTTAGGATTAACAAGACTATCCCTAGCCAAAGTCTGATGAGGTCGGGTAGTTTTTTTTATTATGCTCCAGGTTGCTTAACGTTAGCTGTTCACGTTTTTTAAGCGCTCCTCCATAAGCTTCAGTCTATCGTCAATCGGTCTTATCGATAATGAGAAAATCTCACTGAGTTTTACCCAGAAGCTGTCCTCCATGAGCGCAAAAGAACACGAGGTTGTAACTGCAGAGAGTGAAACAGGGTTTGAGTCAGATCCAGCTGGATATATATTGGGAGTAGTTTTACAGACTGATGTACAGTCACTACTCTCCACCATTGAAGGTATTAATTGTCTGCCCTTTTTTGTTGTCACTAATTTCTTCTGCTTCAGCTTTTGGGTTGCTCCAAGTCTCATGGAGTCTGGGTTAGTCAGACCGCCTTTCTCAGCAAGTAATTGCGCTCTAGTAGACACTCCTTCGGAGACAATGGTGACAGCACTTTGAATATTTGATGTTTGTGTGCATGTGGGTTCTTTAGTATTAATACTGGACAAGTCCTCCGTTATTTCACTGATCAGATCCAATACGACAGAGTCACTAGATGTATTAATGGCTACATGTCTTTCGGGAGTAGCTGATGATGCAATTTTTCCCAATGAGGATCTTTTACTAAAAGAAGGGTCTGTAGAAAGTCTGCGTTCAGTGAATTCAATTTCACGAGCTAGCACTGTAACAGCTCTTGTGAAAAAATTATCCAATGGACCAGTGATAGTGCCCCCCTGTACATTTAGTCTTGTAGAAGATTCCGCCATGATAGACAAAGTTTTAACGACGCTAGGCACTTGTTAACGATTTTAGAAAATATGACAATAAACTCACGTCGCTGGTCGCTCATCCCAGGTGTAAGGGGGGTGGCCCAGCCCAGCCTCTGAAGCCTCGAACGGGCTCAAACGGGCCCGCCCTTGGCCCGGGCTTAGCCCGGTGCGATCCGCGTGCTATTCCGCGACACGGGGACTGTCGGGAATTTCAAGCGCCTCCGGGCGCGGAAACAGCAGTGGCGTCTTCCGGCTGGAAGCAGGGCAGGCTGGGGAGTGTAGTCTCCCTCCGCTCTGCGGCCGCAAGATATCCAGCTGCGGCGGCGGGAGGGAGACCAGAAAGCCAAAGGAAACAAGAGGAGAGGAGAGGGAAGAGGAGAGAGGAGTTGGCCTAATGGCTAGGACGCTCGACCTCGGACCTGGGGATCTGGGTTCGAGTCTCGGTAACAACGCCAAAACCTCCTGTGATTCTGGGCAAATCACTTAATCTCCCCGTGCCTATAATGAAAGTGTGTCCTCATGTAACGTAACTTGAAAATATGTAAAGCGCTCTGATACCTGATTCGGTTCGGGTCTAGTTCGCGCTATATAAAACTGCAAAAAAAAAAAAAAAACTAGCCGATGGAGAAGTTAGCCCCTGCCAGGAACGTAAGCCAGGTAATCAAGCAGAACACTAATGCTAATTCAAAAATCCTTTAAAATAGATTGCACACTCTGGTCTTTTTTCAGATCTTTTCCCTTCCCCAAGTAGAAGCTTTAAAGGTTGCAGTAAACCACTGTTTGGCGCTTGCTGCGTCCAACATAATCATGGAAACAATGGTTCTTATGGACAGTAAAAGGATAATTAGTAAATTATAGGCATAATGGCAAATGTACCCATAGTAGGATGCTGAAGGAGGAGACAAATACACAGGACATTAGACAAGACTCTGTTTTAGCAAGAATGATTAAGTCTGTATTATACCATACAAATGCAGATGTGCAGGATGTCCCACGTGAAAGGTAACAACACAGCAAAAAAGTAGCAAAACATAGGTAATAAATTAAAGCTAAAAGCAAGGTTTCCAATACATCTTTCTCTCTTTCATAAGTCTTTATTTCGATTTTTGGAATCACAAAAGACAACAAGTTAAAAAAAAAAAGGGATGTCAATTATTAAAACCAAAGGTGTAACATGATGTATAATTGTTTTAAAAATCACAGAGACAAAAATGACTTCAGACCAATCTGGCAAATCCCAATCCATCCCACCATATCTTAAAAAAAATTATTTATATCAATTAATTAACGTGCACCATTCATTTTCACATCAATGTTATGCTTGTTAAATTACAAAATTTTATAAAAACTTATTAAAAAAAGAACAGGTACAAACTATTCTATATACCAAGTGTTTTACTGTACAGGTTTTGGCTGGCAGTAATAAAATACTTAGTTAAAACATAATTTACGAGCTCGAATAATCCACATCCAATGTAGGAATTTTGCAACAGCAATAACCACATGTTGGGTGCTATTTGTTTTGAGAATCCTCAGAGCCTCACACCCTATTTGGAGTCCCAGCTGCAAACAGATGGGTTTGAGCCAAATCTGCCTTGGGGCTTTGTACTCAGGGCAGATAAATAAGATATGCCCGATGCTTTCTCGTTGGGTAGGGCAAAAAGGACAACTAAAGTCTGGGCCATTTCTCCACTTAGCACTAAAGGAATTAATAGGTAATGTACCCACCTTAAACTAGTGGTATTGCTTCCTGTCCGAAGGGACAGTAATGCAATCCCAATATTCCTCTAGAGCTATCGTGTGTTTATGTTCCAAAAAGTCCGCGGTCAAAGACAGACCAACACAAGTGCCAAATCTTTTCAATGAGACCATATTCCAGTAAAGTTCTCTAAATATTTTTCTAGGTGGGAAGGTATGAGCTGTTGGGTTTTCCCACAAACTGGCTAGGCCCATTGCTGAATAGGTTGCCCTTGCCTCCCTCATCCACGGAATTTGATGCGCCTTATCCGCATCTCTGACTTCGAGAAATGCCTGTGCATACTGGGAGAGATCTGGCGTGACCCACAATCTCCTCCAGTATGCCACAGGTCTATATCAGGCCATATCCTCCAGGCGTTGGGAACCCAAATCATAGAAAAGAGGGGTCAGGGGGGTCGATGCAGGAAGACCCGTAATTCCTCGTAAAAATTTATTTTGAGCCCTGGTTAAAAGGGCAAGGTTGCTGTAACCCCATAATTCTGCCCCATAAAGAACTGCTGCTCCAATCTTAGCATCGTAAATTTTAAGTGCAGGGGTAATTTGGCCTAGTGTGAGAGAGAAGTAGCTCTTTAGTTAGTGCTCCTGCTTGCTGTGCGTGCTTTGTGACCAACTGTGATGTATGGAATTTTCCAATCCAATTTTGAAGCCAGGGTTATGCCCAGATATGATAAAACCTGGGTCTGTTCGAGTTGTACCCCGTCCATAACCACCTTTCCTCTTACATACTTAAACTTATGGAGAACCATAAACTTGGTCTTACTCACATTTATTAGAAGACCATGATCATTGCAGAAAACCTCGAACACACTATAGCTTTTTGAAGGCCCTGTTGAGTCTTTGAAATTAATAGAGTGTCGTCTGCAAACATCAACAGGGGATCAACTTACCATCCAACTTAGGGGCATCGGTGGGTTGATGCTCATAGTAGTTGATCACCCTGTTGATGTACTACGAAAAGAGGGTCGGTGAGAAGGCACCCTTGGCGGACCCCCCTGGCTATCGGAAACTTATCAGTAACACAACCCTGTTGGTTCCATCTGACTTGTGCAAAATTGTCCTCGTGCAGTGTCTTTAGAAAGGACAAGATATTTGGTGGCATACCCTGTTCTACAAAAACATCCCACAATTTGCCACGAGGCACCAAGTCGAACGCTGATTTAAGGTCGACAAATGCCGCGTAGATCGTACCACCCCCTAACAGAACCACCCGCCAATACATTAAAACAAATCGAAAAACCTGATCTATAGTGCTTGTATGACTGCGGAATTCAGCCTGGAGAGGTGAGAGAACTTCTTCCTCCTCAATCCACCCGTGGATTCTCTGCAGAACAAGTCTTGCTACCACCTTCTGAATACAGTCTATAAGACTTATGGGCCTGTAATTCCCTGGGTCTGAACGCTCCCCCTTTTTGTAAATCGGAATAATCTCCGCGCCCTTTCAGCTATCTGGAATGGGCGAACCATTGGCAATACCATTTGCCAAGGATTGGCTATATGGAGCCCAGACACCCTTGTCATGTAGGAACAAGTCGGCTGGAACTGAGTCTAGTCCTGGTGCCCTGCCCTTTGGGATGGTATTCAGTATCTTGACTACCTCTATCCTCTCAAAGTGTAATGGGGTTAAATCCTTATTAGAGGGGGTATAGTCTACGTCCGTTTCGCTTATCATATCTGCCGACGAAAACTGGGACGCATAATGAGAAACTCAAAGGTCAGGAGAAACATAATTTATTGGTTCTCCCCTTTGTACAACCCTTCCCCATTTAATCATGTCCCAAAAGGAACACATTGATCGTTCTTTGCTAGCTTGATAGAGATCTCTCCAGTAGTCCTAATCCCAAGCACGTTTGGCATCACATTGAGCTTTTTTATAAAGGACACGGGCACTCTTTATTCTAGCTCTATCCTTGGTTTTGACTGCCTCTGCCAGGGCTTTGTACGCAGCCCTGCAGGACGTACCATACCATTGTTCTTCCTTTTTGAGAGGCCTATTTTGTCTATTAGAAACCTTTTTTATAAAAAAACACTTTAACTGATTAAATATTTGGTGTGGATTAGATTAACATTCGCCACTACCTCTTCCTGAGTCTTACATTTTTGGAGTGCAGCAGACGCCTGGATTGTCAGTTCCCTCATAGCCGCAATCTTATCCTCATCCACTACACAGTTAGCCCATCTTACACGTCTAGAATCATTAGATAGGACAAGTTGAATCCCATTTTGGGGAATCTCCTGGCAGTAAGAGCTATTTATCTTAAATGACAGGAGTAATGGGTCATGATCACTTTCAACCCTTTCAATGACCCTCATGTCCTTAATATTGGGCCAATTCTCTTTGTTAGTGAATATGTAGTCGATGCCACTGTTGCGTATACCATTATTAAAAGTAAAAGCCCCATGTTTGTCAGAGGGTGTCCTACCATTTAGAGCACGTAGCCCTTGCCCAACAGATAAGACTTTGAGCTGCAGTGCTGCCTCTGTCCACTTTTTAATTGGTGTTAGTGTCAACTGAGGGATATTCCATGGACAGTCTTCTTCCAAAGTAAGATCTATGTCATTTCTGTCCAATGGTTCAAAACAACAATTAAAATCACCCGCTACTATAATATTACCTCTTTTACGATAAAATTCAATGAGTACCTCTAACTCCTCAATAGTGGTCGAGGTTTTACCCCCAGGCATCCCCCTAGAATAGACATTAAAAACAAAAAGAGATTTTGATTTGGGGCAGTGGACTTCAATTAGTAGAATATCACTGGAATGGGTGTGTACTTGGTGTATAATATATCGACTGTCTTGTCTTGCCCATGTTACAAGACCCCCCTTTGCTCTCCCTCGGGAGCTGGAAATGGCAGGAACATAAACATTAAGATAACCAGGTCTAAACTCGGGGGCATTCAACCACCAAGTTTCCTGTAGCAGAATTAAATCCATTCTATCTATGAAGGCCAACCAGTCCAGTGATGTTGCCTTACTTCTAAGCCCTGCCACATTCCATGAAACCAGTGATACCATATTACAATCTGCATCGTTGTCATTTTGCCCCCTTTGTTTACCCTCCTGTGGCAAACTATTAGTAATGGGAGCACTGCTTGGTAGTACACTGTCTCCCAAGACAGGGAAGTTAGCTCCTTGTGTGTTGGGAACTGCGGATGAGCACACTCTATGTGGATTAGCTGTGCTGGACTTGGGCACCTTGAAGTCAATCATTGGTGTCCAATGAGCTGAAGACCTCAAATCTGTTACCCAATGGTACAAAACTAGAAGGAGGAACTGGCTGGTAATCATTGTCTCTCCTATTTTGGCCTACATCGGGGGAGGAGGGATAGAAAAAACCCAGAGGTAGGATATTAATACAATCATCGCGGATCCTAAAATATCCTGCCTGCCTCAGGATGTGATCCACCAATTGAGGGGAAGTAAAGCTCACAACAACACAATCCCCCTCCAAACTCTTCCTTTTCTTTCCCACCCAAGCCACCCTTCTCACCACCTTAACATTCTTAAAAAGATGTTCCCCCAGCACTGTTTTTGTGCTCAAAAAATGGAGAGCTTTGTTTTTTAAAGTAGTCCAATGTTCTTCCCCACCGTTGTTAACAATAGAATACGGGCATGCCTCTGGAGGGAGATGAAGAAATGCCTCTTTAGGAGAGCCATTACCTAGTAAATCTAATCTCCCAACAAGACCCCTGCGGCTAGATTTAGCTCCTGCTTTTGTACCTATTGCAGGGGCCTGGTTATTAGTTGCTGAGGCCACTTCAGCTGCCGGTGCCACTCTCAGACCTATACCAGACAATATGGGGGCACTGTCGTTTGTGTTTTTGTTAGATTTGTTTCATTGGAAGGAGGTTTCTCTTTCAGAAGGCACTTTTCTAAGGCATCAAGTCTGCAATCAATTAATTCTAACTTTTCCATAACTGGGGAAATTAGTGCTCTCAGCCTATCCTCCATATGTCTGATAAGCTCGGACGTTATGCCCCCCACAGTAACATCTGGTACGGGAATGATGGATTTACTCCCTCCTTAATTCACGGGGTGAGTTTCCTGGCCAGTTACTATATCATTAAGAGTGCCCAACCCAGATGCGGAATTCTTTTTCCTAGCATGTTTAGCACTTTGTCTGCTACCTTTAGGGGCACTGTTTGCTTTTCTTTTCCCCGGAAGATCTGTACCTTTAGGAGCCGGTGGGGCCCTTAACTGCCTTGTACGAGTATTGGGAGGGGAAGGGGGAGAACTCGTAATAGATGAGCATGTAGTGTTTGTCATGTGGGTAGCTATCACTAAGTCGTCAACAGGGGTGGGGATTAGGACCAACGGAGGTCCAGGGGAAGTACAATTACCTTCAGTCGGCTCTAAACTTAGTATTGGATTTGAAATCAAGCAAAGTGGTTCAAGTGAGAGTCTCCTTTCTACAAGCTCTATCTCCTTGGCCACTGCTGTTTCTGCCCGCTGGAGATAGGCATCCAGCGTCCCCACACCCCCTGCCCCATCCCCCACTTTACGATTTAGTTTACTCATTTATCAAGCGAACTTCTATTATTAGCTAATAAACCCCAATACACTAGATCAACAAAACAAATACTTTCAATTACAGGCAATAAACAACTTCAGTGCTCACTTGGCTATACTTTTTAGTCCCAGTCCATGGAGGAGATGTTAGGGGGCTAGCCCGGTCTGGCCTCGTCCGGCCTCGGACGGCCGCAGATGGCCCCGCCCTTGTCCCGGGCTTCTCCCGGGACGCTCCCGCGTAGCGGGTGCCCAAGCTTATGGTATATCGCGAGCGGTGTCCTATGGGCGGGGCTTGCAGCAGAACGCGGGACCAGTTGTTATTAGTGAAGCTGGGACTCCTGGTACATCGAGTCCCAGCTGGCATTTATTGCGTGATCGCCTTCCTTGTAGAACCGCCCCGGGTCACAGGCAGCAGCAAGAGCCCAGGTAGGTGCTCTCTCCTGGCTTAAGCCGTGGCGAAGGACTCTCTCCCAAAACAGCAACCAATGGCAAAGACTCCTCACTCCTCTGAAAATACAGCACCCAAGGAGTGGTTGTGGCAAGGAGTTTTAAATGGAAGTGGTGTCCTGTGGGCGGGGCTTAAAGCAGAACGCGGGACCAGGTGTTATTAGTGAAGCAGGGACTCCTGGTAAATCGAGTCCCTGCTGGCGTTTATTGCGTGATCTCCTTCCTTGTAGAACCGCCCCGGGTCACAGGCAGCAGCAAGAGCCCAGGTAGGTGCTCTCTCCGTGGCGAAAGACTCTCTCCCAAAACAGCAACCAATGGCAAATACTCCTCACTCCTCTGAAAATACAGCACCCCAATACATGAAAACGAGCAATTACAGTAATCAATATTACAATCAACCCTCTTTACATTCAGGAAGGCTGGATATTGTTTGCTTTGGCATAAGCCAAAGACGTTTCAACCCCTTAAACAATGTAAGGTCATAACAGGACCAATAAATGGGGTACACCTGTAATGCAAAACAGTGGATGTCTTGTTAAGCTAAAATATGGTGCCCACAGTGAGAGTAAGCAGGAGAGGAAACAGGAGAACTGTGTAACAGGAGATGTTGGGGGGGCACAGCAATATTGTGAAAAGGAAAGTGTTTCTCACATAGGACCCTCCCGGGAGCTAATGGAGGAATGAGAACAGGCATGGTTAGTGTTAGACCTAGTGGTTTCTTGCTGTCTGGGAGAATCTAAGCCAGTTGATTCCCCAATCCTAGATAGGATTGAAATGATACATGTGTCCGATAACCTGTGCTCACCCTTGGGTGGCTTTGCACAGAGCAGTCAGGCTTATCTGCAGGGTCAATGAATAAAGTATTGGCACGCCACCACCCATGCAACAGACTGTGTACGCTATAAAAAGACTCCACACCGTATGTATAAAACACTGGTCCTTGTATTACACACACACACACATCAAAATCAACATAATATATACATTGAAATCAAAACTATTTGTACATTGAATATATACTTTACAGTTGCATGCAATTGTCAACGTTTTCCCTTAGCAGCAAAATAGCATTAGGCTATTGAATGTATTGTTGGGTGGTGTTTGATGTACAAATAATGACATCAAATGATAAACATAATTTATAAATGACGTCTTCTCTTTACTCTATGGAATATAATGGGTGCATAAATTCATTTTATTAACAGACATGAGGTTGCTGAGTGATCGAGGCCCAAGTTTAGAAAGTATAATGATCATAAATGACAATTAGAGATACAAACAAATGACGTATCTCCACTTCAGAAAAATAAGATCTATGGTATGCGGGTACCCATTAGTTTCTTTAAACACATTCCCAAGGTGATATTTCCACACATGTAATGTCGAATACACTTGCGCTACCGGAGAGGACTTGCCATTACGAACTGTTTGAGATCAAACACCAATGCTACTATTCTGCACGGAAATACTGCTAAATAGCCTCTCCCTACATTCGCCCATGCTAATCCAATGCGAGAAGCAGGCCCCATCGTACCGAACACACCATCATGTGCCATTCACGACTCTTGCATGTATCGCCAGTGGCGTAGCAAGTGGGGGCGGACTGCCGCGGGTGACACGAGTTTTGGAGGTGGCGGTCTCCCCCTATCCCCTCGCTTGTACTAAGGCTGTTGCGGGGCAGCTGCCACACGAGAATCGCTCCAACCCGCCGCGGCCATCACGGGAATCCGTCAGCACCCCCTACACTCTTACATGTCGCACCTGGCGGGCAATGGTTTAGCTACATCACTGTGTATTGCACATGTCATACCTCTTCCCAATACTGCACCCTGTCACCAGGGAGAACTCCAAAATAGCATGCCTCCCCCATGTATGAGAAGCAGTATAATTTCATGTTTAGAAAGAATCTAAAGACTTACCAAAATCAGTACTTAAACCTGATGACTTTAAGTTGTCATATTTAGCACCAACATAATATTACATAACAGCTTAATGGATGCCCAGATACGGCACTCAAGTAAATTTCCTTCTCCTTTCTAGATCATCAGGGATGTCCATTTTGAAGTTTCGAGAAATAATGTCTCTAAGACAATCCATGGTTTAAAGTGAAACTAGGCTCTTCAGGCCTCTGCTTGGGAAATGGTATGAAAATGCATCAGCCAAAGTATGCATCCTATTTAGCTCAGCAGTAGGTTTGTAAGTTTCAAAACACCAAATACCAAAATTCGTGTGGATTGTATTTATCAATCCCGAGATCCAGTTTTATTGTGAGACAATTGTATGTGTGGTCCGCAAAGATGATCTATCACATTTTCTGTGCAGCTTGTGAGCTGACTCATATGAAAACCTTGTGGGAAATTATTCGTCCGACACAGGCTGCCCTCTGCTGCTACACTATTATTAGCCATGAGTGAGGAATCGGAATTGTGGCAGGTCTCAGTTATTGCCCAATGCAATGAAAGAACCACAATAAGTCTTCAGTAGCAGAAGCTGCATTGGTGGGATGAACGCATATCTTTAAACAGATCACATGGGGTTATTCTTTAGACAGGTTAGCTCACAAAAACGGACAAAAATCCAAATTAAAATAACAGGTAGGCAAATGTATGTTGTTTACATTGGCAGACTGTGTTTGGTAACAGTCAGGTGGCAAGAGAAATCTCACTATAAACTAGGCCTGTAAGGAGTACTGCTTTTGGCTACTGGTAGATTCTGGAAGCAGCAAAGCCTTGTGGACACCGCACAGATTTGTAATGGGTCTTTCTCATCAGTGATGAGCCATCATAAATCTGTGTGGCTTCTTCTGATTTGGTTCTGTTTGTGTAGTTGCAGTATTATTCTGAGTGCATGGTTCTTTAGTGACAGGAGTTGTGGCAACATCTTTTAGGAGAACTGATGCAAAGGCAATAGCAGTATACAAGGCAGCTCGCAGTGCAGTTAGCGCAAGTTAAGAGTGTAGAACGAAGATGGACAAAGGCATGGTAAATGACATGAATTTCAGCAAGGAAGCACTGCTAGTACATAATCAGGAGTGGCCTTCTAATTCCATTGACAATAAAATCTTCTGATCCGTTTAGTTTCACCCTCAGATTTTGGTTGTTGAACGCAGGCAGAACTCTAGGCAGAACTCCTAGGAATTACCCAATGAATCAGACCAGAAAATACTAATTTCCCTGGTAATTCTTCATTTCTCCAAGGCCCTCAGGGTGCCACCTCTAATACACATTACCTCCGCCTTCAGAGTTTCCAGGGCCCTCAGCATTAGTAACTCTGGGGGCGGACTCAACCGGGAGTTTGTCACTTCACATCAACTTAAATGAGAGCCAGACAAACCAAGTGTAATGTCAAGCAACCGTCTGTATAGTTTATGCAGGTTTATTTTATTTTTTTACTTTTAGGCAGGGATATAATATTCATTACACAATCTGCCCATCAGCTTTTCTCTATCATCTCCCTGATGGAACAATAAAACACTACAGTGCCATTGATACACACTCTGATAAATACCAAATAGTAGGCAGAGGCATCGCCCTCTGAATTTAAGAGAAGTGGGAAAAATGCCTTCACTAATGTTACCATAGGTTTTTCTGCATTTATGTGTGTGAAGATACCACATGGGGTTTATTGTGGTAATTGTCACAGTGGTTTGTGCGGAAATAGAATGTGTTTTTGACACATCACTCTAAATCTGCAGTAAGATAAATATGTTGCAATATCTACATCTTACATTTATATCATGAGATTCACGATTGGTTCTACTGCCAACAATTAATATCAGTGAGTGAACATGGTTTGCACAGTAGGCTGCAGTACATACAACCTGTTATTCTTGTGTTCCTAGATCCTTTGCACAGTAGGCTGCAGTACATACAACCTGTTATTCTTGTGTTCCTAGATCCTTGGCATGCAGGCTCTCCTGCTAAGCTCTGGGGCTGTTGTGGCTGCTGGAAGAGAACCCTTCAAACCAGGAAATTACGACTCCAGAAAGGAGTCCTTGCCCGTGAAATTGCCAGGAATTCCAAGACGCGTGCTCCCAAAAGCAAGGAACAAGCCAGAAGCCAGAAACCGTAAGTTAGTTTTACACCTTATGTTTTCAAATACCTGGTCAAACATCAGTATATTGGAAATAACCTATTAGACCACATAGTCATACATATTATTGTGGGTATTGTTTTTGCGACATTTGTGAGGAACTCTAGAATAATAGAGTACATTTTAATAAATAAGAGGATACCAGAACAACAAAGATCTAAACAATACAACTCGAGATTTGCAGTTTCAGATACTTAGGTAAGAAAAGCTTAAAGCACCAACTGTGGTTATCTGGTCCTGCTGGACTGGGACAAACTCGCAAGTTCAGGCCAACCGTGATGGAGCGCGGGCCTGATAAGGACTGAGTTCAGCCTGCTTGACAGTGGACCTGGTTATACATGGGTTGAGAGGTGAAGTCCTGCATCAAGCTGTGTCAAGTTACATCGATTCCGATGGGGCTGCTGATCAGAGATCTGCGAGAGGCTGTGTCGAGTTGCATTGCTCAGTGTGAATAACAAGGAGGCTGCCGATTAGGAGCTGTGAGGTGCTGTGTCAAGTTGCGTTGCACTATGTCAGTTCCGATGAGGCCGACGATCAGGATGTGCTGCAATGTGAGATCCTTCGTCAATTGTGTTGTGCTGTGTTGGTTCTGATGAGACAGCCCATCAGCAGGTGTGAGGTGCTGCGATGAGACATCCTGCGTCGCAAAGTTGATTTTGAGGAATCCCTCAGTTGGGCAAGGAGGAATACACTTTGATGCTAGCCAAAGGATCCAGAACCTAGGAGTTCACCTCTTGGAGACCAGGACTCACTCCAGAAGAGGCCAGCAGCAAGGCACAGGCATGGCCAGTTGGGTCTGGTCAGCTGGGCAAATGCAGGGCAGGTCGCAGGAGCTTATGTCCCGTAGCTCACACAGGAGGCCAGACAGTTAGCCATTGGAGTTTTTTTTATTTTTTTTATTTTTGTATTGGGTTTTTTACAATTTTGGTGGTTCTGAGACTCAATCGTAATCGTAATCGTAATCATACGCTCTTGTATAGCGCCTTATCACCGTAAGGTCTCAAGGCGCTTGCTTTGGGAACCCGTCCTGGTCTTTCCCTGTGAGATTACCCCTACTGGGCATCCCCAAGGTGAAGACCAGGCATCCCATCGCGGTAGGGCCGTAGTGGAGATTAAGCAAGCTATTGCCCAGAGTTGCAGAGTGTGAACCCACAATTCGAGTAGGCACCGAGGCGAGAATTATCGAGTCCGTGGACATTATGAGCTCAAGACCCTGCCGCGTCGGGAATTGAACCCTGGTCCCGGGTCTGACCTCTGCATCAGGGTCTGCCTCCTCTAACCGGTGAGCCACACTTCTCCACTCAATACATCAGTACATGGAAAAATCAACAATGCCATATAGATTTGCAGCATGTAAGTATACATCAACAAAAGTTGTAACATTGCGGTTTGCCTTAGCTAGTTAGGGTACGTCCACGCATATTCCAGAAGTTTACTAGGGACGACATAAATAACCCCATGGTGGTGGATTGTCGTTGGGAGTCTGCATGTCGGTCTTATCACACTAATGAGACTATCTGCTGTGCGGATATGGCTTGCCGCTCATGGGTAGAAATTAATTCGTTCCTGTAGTGTGTGATGCCTAATATCCTCCTGCTTATCGTTGTAGATGTATGTTCCCTATCAACGGTTGGTGTAACAGCCTGCCAACCCAGTCTTGCAAACAATTAACCATTGGTTTAAACTGGGAGAGAAAAGGGAAGGGAGGGAGTGGAAGGGGGCTCTGTTTCCCGGTGCCTACGGGAACTAATGTATCCATGATATCATACCTTTAGCAGCGTGCGGAGGTGTGGGTGTGTATGCGCGAGGTGAAGGTCGCGGCTGTATAATTCTGAGGTCCACCTAGCAGTGTTCAGAAGGGCATGTCATATGCGTTTGATGTCTGCGGTTAACTCTGGGGTGACTGATTCCTGTGTGGTGTGTCTGTGTCACGTTCAGCCTGGAGGGTCTGAATCATCCCGAGTTTTGTATCCTCTAGAATCTCTGGCGGGTTCGTCTCGTGCATAAACGAATGTAGCATTTGCGCCCATTCCTGGGAGATAGGATGTTTTCGGGTTCCCTTAATCTCTTCTTCCCTCAGTGTCTCTTCTTCCGCCTTCCCCCACTTTTTTAGAGCACCCACCCAGGCTGCCTTTGGAGGGCCTGTGGGGGTCCTCCGGTGCATGGCTATCCCTCTGTTTGCGAGCAGGATGGCGAGGGAAATGAATCGGCACTGTACTTTTTAGGTCTTCCGCCTGCGGAAGATCCCGAGTGCACAAGCTTCCCATGTGGATATAGTTTTGATGCCTGTCATTGTGCTAAGTGTCCTGTGGATATCCTCCCAATAATTGTGAATGTTAGGGCAATCCCAGAACATGTGTTTAAAATCTGTCGCGGGGGATTGGCATCTGGGGCATGCAAAGTGTGTGTCTGGGAACAACCGATTGAGACGGTGTGGCGTGAGGTAGGCTTTGTGGAGTATGTTGAATTGTATGTTACGGAACCGTGCATTTCTGGAGACTTTTTTTTGGGTATTCTATGGCCTTCTTCCATTCTGTGTCATTGACTACTCTCTCTATGTCCGTTTCCCAGCTTTGCCGTAAGGGCTGCAGAGAGGGAAGGATCAGTTCTCGCACACCTTTGTAGAGCCAGGTGACGAGATGACGTCCCACTCCCATGTGTAGGATGGTGTGAATCACTGGGTGTGTCTAGGGTTCCCCTTCGTGTGGGTTCCAGTATCGGCGACTACTGTCTATCAGATGTCTAGGCATTAATAATTGGCCGGTTGGGACATCGTTTTGCTCGGTCATCTGGGCAAACGTCTTGACCTGGCCCTCCTCATAGAAGGACTACATCTCGGTGACTGCTAAGTCCGTCCATGTCCAAAGGACTTTCGCGGTGTAATATTTCTCCTTATTGGGGAATCCCACTAGTGGCAATAAGGGGGAGTATGGAGGCCTATTTTTCGACATGCAATGTATTCTCATCATGCATGTACGGGCGATAGATACTTGTAGTGGGTAAGTGCGTATTGGTCTAGTGCCTGGTAGCAGCAGTCTATGGAGCGCTGGTATCGGTATGTGGCCGTCCGTGGTGGTGGTTTCCCCAGTGTGGCAACCCGCTATCCAATGAGACAACCATTGTAGGTGTGCCGCCAGGAAATATGCCTCAAAGTAGGGTGCCCCCAAACCGCCGTCCGTTGTGGTGAGTATAATGCGGACAACGCCACTCTGTGCCGGCCACCCCCCAAAACTAGCTCAGCAAGCAGGCAATCCAGTTCCTTAAAAAAGGAGCGAGGTGGTTGTTCCTGGGTTCAATGAGCAGGTACAAACTTATTTTCTCTGACAGCAGGGCAGCAGAGCAGCCCTTCAAGGAGCAGGGCAGTCCTTCCAGCCGCAGGGTAGCAGAAGAGTCCTCCTTCTTCTGAGCCTTCCACAGGTCCAGAAGTGATATGATCAGTGAAAAGGGAGGTTCAATATTTATACCTGGTGCTAGCCTTTGAAGTGTGGAGACTCCTTGTATTACTCCCACCTCTGATTCTGGAAAGTTCTTTTGTTTCTCTGTTAAGGCTTCAAGTAGTCCACGGTGACAAAAGACTGATGTCAAGTTCCTTTGAATGTGTGCTGGAGAGAGCCCTTTGAAATGTAAATTGGGCAGGGAACAGCTCCACCCCAACTAACCAGGCAACATAGCAGATCATGCCAAAACTTAGTCCTCCTTTGTCTCATGGCCTGGGAGGAATTCACAATGGCCAATTGCCTAACTATTAACATGCATGTGACTCAGGACACAGGCCGTAAGCACCAAGTGGTTTGGAGAGGAAAATTCCAACTTTCTGAAAGGAGTTATATGTAGACAAGGGAACCAAATTTGATAGGTCAGGGACCTTGAGTATTTGTATTTTATGTGAACAGTGGTCCCTCACACGTGAGGGACCACCGTTCACATAAAAAACTTTCTGAAAGGGGCATTTGCAGAACTGTGATTTAAAATACGACTTTACTATTCAAGAAGATTTTATATTACAATTCATGAGTGCAATCAACATTTTCCTATCTGTTCTCAAACTTAAGTTAGCACATATTAAGTGTAATAAGGTAACCCAATTTATCCTATGGAAGAGATGGGCCTTGCAGCAGGGAAAAAAACAATGTTAAGAGTTTACATTCACTACCAGGACATGTAAAATATAAACCCAAATGTCCTATTTTTTAAATACAAGGCACCCTGTCCTATTATCCTTTCAGGTATCCTTTAGGGTGACTGATATGTATTAACATGGAAAGTTTAGGCCTGGGAAAAGGTTTATTTTGCCAGGTCGAAATTGCAGTTTAAAACTACACTACAGGCTGAAGTGGCAGGCCTGAGACATGTTTTAAAAGGTTACTTTAGCGGGAGTACAAGTGATGCAGCCCACTAGTAACATTTTTACAGGCCCTGGTACATGTATTACCATTTACAGGGGACTCACATTTAAATTAAATGTGCCAAATAGGTGTGGCGTAATTGTATCATTTTTTGAGAAGAGGGCACAAGCACTTTAGCACTGGTTACCGGGGTAAAGTGCACAAACTTCTAAAGCCAACAGAAACAAATTCAGCAAAATTGAGGGGGCCAACGCAAAGAGGGCTTGGCCCAAAAACTTGTCGTTTTTTTTAATAATAGAATATTGACTTGAGTATGTTATATTTCATCATTCCACATTTTCTGTATTTTGTTTTCTATCAAGTAAATCTTAAAACCATACACATTTTTTCATACTAATGCATTTTAAGAGCGATACAATTATCTTACTATGGGCCTGATTCAGGAAAGCAAGCATACATTTTTGGTATTTTCCACTTTTTGGTATTCACAAACTACGTGCAGAGTTGAAAGACTCCAAACTTCCTATTCTTTTCAGTGCAGAGTTCTCTGCACCGAGAGACTTTGCAGTTGGGGCAAAGAAGTTGGCACATGTAATTATGGTGAGTCATGGACCTCTGCACAGAGTTTATGAATGCCAAAAAGTTGTAAAATCACACAAAAGTGTAAGTTTAACTTTTTGAATCAGACCGCAATCTCTTTGTCCAGTTCTTAAAAAGCATCAGGATTCAATTCACACTTTTAATGTTACAGTCATTATAATGACTTCTGACTGTGTTTCTGCACATTTTGTTCACATGGACTACATTATTCATGGGTAACTGGCACCTGTGAAGGCTCACCTGCCCCTGCCTGGGAACTACCCACATAAGTTCAGGTCATATATATAACGTTGGCAGTCACCAACGTGTAGTTATGGTTGAGCCACACTTTCCATTGTAAAGCCATTTTTTGTTTGCTTATAAATGTGGTACCCTTGGACAGATCTGCACCAATTTGGCAAACGCTTAGCAGATGTAGATAAGAAAGGGGCAGGGTAAAACGAAATGCCTTAATACATTTTAGCTCCAAGAGGAAATTTTGCTCACAGCATAGCAAAACTACTGAATGTGCTTATGGCAAACATGGCTTGAAAATTGAACTTTATTCAGTGTGTTTTTTGGGAGTTTGGTGTAAATCTTTTCCTTCATTTTTGAGATCTTGGCATTTGAAAAAAGAGCCGAGTGGCCCTGAAAGAATTAACACTTTTGTATATCTTGTCAGCTGAAAAGCCATTTGTTGGTTAGCATCTAACTTTTGTGCCGACCGATGAATATTCATGCAATTTGGCAGACACTTGGGGCCAGATTATCAGTTTTGCGGGCTTGTTATTAATCACAAAAGTGATGGATATCCCGTCTGCCGTATTACGAGTTCCATTTTATCCAATTGAACATAATGGAACTCGTAATAATGCGGACGGGATATCCATCATGTTTGTGATGGAGTAACGCATCTGCCAAACTCGTAATCGTTGACATACAGATCCATCAAGGGGAAAGGCCAGTTGAAAAGGCGAGGGGGCAAAATTATATTAATTTGCTAATAACTTTGCCTCTGTATGATAACTTTGCACAACATTTGGTAAAAGCATGGAAAGATTAGTTTTCTATTGGTATGTCAATTTTATTGCCCCATGAATCAAGAGCGGGGGAGAACTAAACGGTAATAAACTAACATTTTAATTTTCGAATAATTTGGTGATGTTTTATGATTACACTTTAAATGTGACAGGCAGTTGACTATTAACACGCAGGACAGATATTTTAGGTGCCGTGCAGATCTAATGTTGGAAGCCAAGTTAAAGTTAATGGTTGGGGGGGTAACAATTTTTTGCTATTAATACATTAATTAATACGTTTGGTACCGTTTGATTGAGCTTCATGAAATATGGCGGAGGCTTAGCATGTTGGTTGTCGATTCAGTCAGGTCACAGAGTTAAAAGGGGGAGGTCATAATATTTTTGATTTACTAATATATTTTGCACTGTTTAATGAATCTGCACAAAAGCTGGCTTAGCATATTTAGTTTAGTCTTGGTTTTTCAATGCAGTGCTATCTTGGGACAGACTTAGAAAAGGGTCAAAGAATTGTTCATTTTCTAATAAATATATCATGGTTTGATGAATCCACATGGAATTTGGCAGGCGCTAAAAACGGTTAGCTTGAGTTCTGAGCAGATTGTTTGGGAGGGCACAAAGATAAATGAGGTACAGTGAATGTTTCATTCACTAACTTTGGTACTGCCTGATGAATGTGCATGGCATTTGGTAGATGGTTAGCACATTAGGCGCAGTGCGAGGCCAGACAGGATCTGCAGTCAAGCACACTGTACACAACCAAGGGAGGTTGGGTGCAGGACCTGAGGCTGTCCTCAAGGCAGAATGTATATAGAGTACATGAATGAAGTACATCGTTAAAAAAGTTATATATGTCATTGAAAACAAAAATAAGGTAGAACTGTTTTTTGCAAATTACGGTATATAATGCACACCATTACTTATGCTACAGTGGATGGATGGATTGATGGATAGATATATAGTCTGAAGAATTCAAATAGGTGATAGTGACATCCTGATTCCAGGCTTGCCAAATATATACATATGATGATTCATTTCCTGTCATATCTTTTCCATCTATTAAACCTCCGCCAACTAGGAAGTGATGCCAGCAATCCATGTTTAGTTCCCAATTAAAATATTTTTGCATTCACTGGACATGATCAGTAAATTACATGTTCCCACCCTTCACAATACTGGGCTTTCTCAAGACATCATTAAACCTGGTGTCCATTTCTATTCCTTATTAACATGCGTCATCATCGCAGAGATGGACACTAGACCGTTACATTCATCATGACTGAAAATCCGCCATTTGTGCATCGTAAATGCCTTGTTACTTCAGATTGTTGTATTTAAACTATATTTGTCACAAATTGACTATGGTAACAGTCCTTATTAATGCGTATTTCTTAATATTATGACTAATTTCATAATATTTCATGCTAAAAAAACTGTATTACCCACGTAGGCTAGCAACATGATCAGACAACTTTGTTTTTGTTAAAATAACTAGTAATAATACTCTCAACAGAACCAAGCCAAAGTGGAGAACAGTTGTCTCATTCAACAGTTGTCACATTCAACAGAACGACAGTTGTCACATTCAACAAAAATCCAATTAAGTTGATGCATGGGTCCTTCCTTTCTTTTTGCTTCAATTTTCATTTGTAAGTAAGCAACGAAGAGACAATGTGTGAAAGAAAAGCTCTGATAAATAATTTCATTAAATAATCATTAAAGACATATCTTATAACATATTACAAAATCGCCTGAAGTCAAATAATCCATTTTGGTAACTATGGACTCAATTAACATTACTTCTCCTCTTTCATGTGGCTGAATTGCCATCTCCTTATTAATCCTCGACCTCTTGACAATTATCCAACATAATTATATAATATGGTTCCCATTTGCTTAATTCTAAGGGGTCCATTAGGATGGCGGGCGGGCACCTAACGGAGAAGTGGACCACCCGCTAACAGTGCGGGGGTCCTGACAATGGCATTAGGATGCGCCCGCCACACAGGCGGGCGCATCCTGTATGTTTACAATTGCGGCGGGCAGAGCAGGAATCTCCGCCCGCCGCAATGGTAAAAGTGCACGTTTTACTTTTCAAAGCACAACATGACAGGCACCGCGCGGTGCCTGCCATGTTGCACTCTGAAATGCGGGGGGGTACCATAGGTACCCCCCATGTGCACTCCCCAAGCCACGGACTCCCAGGGGGCCCACAAGGGGCCCCGCAGGGAGTCTCCGCATGCCTTTCCGTGGCGGCATTGCCGCCACGGAAATGCATTGTGCAAAGCCCATTGTAATATGGCGGGCGGTGTCTAAAAGACACCGCCACCATGTTACAGGTTTTCCGCCCCGGCCGCTAGGCGACCGGGGCGGAAAACAGGCGGGTGGTGTTTCCCACCGGCACGGTCCCCTCCGCCATCCTAATATGGCGGGGGGAATTGGGCTGATGATGTCGGGCGGATTTCCTCCGCCAGGCGGAAATCCGCCCGACATCGTAATGGACCCCTAAGTCTCCATTTACCCCTCTTACTGATCTCCCGACTTTATCAGTGCATAAATATATTCATATTTCTATAGAGATATTCCCTGAAATGGCATGTTACATCATATGTGGACTCGTTTGTTTTGATTAACGCTTCTCCAGTGTTCGTTTTTTAAACTGTAAACACTATTCTCCCCGCAAATCACCTCTGAGTAGACATTTCACCACATATACAGTGTAGAGTGCTTTGCACAAAATCTACTTCTGTATGTTCCTGTCTTCTCTGTAGCCTGCCTATTGTTCTCTTTACATTGTTTTACAGGTAGTACAGTTATTGCATCTAAAGTACTCTCCTCGCCTCCTGTAGACCATTACTTACCATTGAATCATTCAATGATGTAGATCTTCAAAATCAAGATTAATGGTATCCTGACGAATTTCGCATTCAAAATTTAATTGATACGCGGAATGTTCCAATTAAAGCTCCTAATCGGTGACGCCTGAATGCTATATGTTGTAATCAGGTGAATCTTTTTTTTGTCCATTCCTCCTTCATTTGCAACTGTTTTACTTGCAATAATTCAATCTTATCCTTGCATTAACCTTGCATACTACATCACAAATGACCTTTTCCTTGAATCTGCTACATTTGTATTTCTTTCTTCCTTCCCTTATGTATACTTTACACTGCTTTAGTTTCTGTACACCCATAATAGTTCTCAGTAGGCGATACTCCACTTAAAGTGTTGATAACTACAACATGTGGAAAAACAGCAGGGTATAAGCCATTCAAGAAGATCCACAGAGTATAATATGCTAATTATTAACCTTGTTGAGGCAGCGAAGGTTGATGATAAGCACCAGAAGCTTTGTATCCTTGAGTCATGAGTCATAGCCACTCCCTGCACTCAGCAATGGTAATAACATGTATATTATACTCTGCAGAGTCTATCTATCTATTTATCTATCTATCTATCTATCTATCTATCTATCTATCTATCTATCTATCTATCTATCTATCTATCTATCTATCTATCTATCTGTCTGTCTGTCTGTCTGACCTTTTGTGTACAGCTATCCCTGTATTTTTAAGTCAAGGCCTGTATTTTATCATAGTGTCTGCATGGGGCGTGGCTGTTGATGAGCTCCCCTAACAGATAAGATGCCCCTCCGGATCTGCATAATGCGATCATTGGGCGCCTACCCAATTGTCACTTTAAAGACAGGACTAGGAAAGAGTAATACAAATAATCTTTCCTGCCTTTGTCCTGGTCAGAATGATTCCACTCATTCAGCCAATATGTCAACATCATGTTCCATGCGATTTGTTTTCGTTGCTGGTTATTTGATTGCTTCCTGAGTCACAGAGCGCCCATTCTTCTGTTTTCAGCATCAGATAACCTTTAAGGAGATTAATTTACACCGTCCAAAGTCGTTTTTAACTAATGAAGAACGTTATTCATCTTACATACCGTTATAAAGACCTTTTTTTTAATGCATTGTGTCAGGCAATTTATATATTTTTCCTGATATGATAATGATTAAAGTAAATATTAAACAAACAAATTTATATTTAGGCATAGGCATACAGCAGAATTATTTTCTGTCTATTAAAATACAAATCTCTTTTATTGAATTTCATTTTAAATTATGTAAGGAGTCTAGTTCTTCGTAATCCAGCTAATGGTGTATAATTTCTGTTTCCAAGTGCAACTGTTGGCCTCTTTGTGTCCTGTAACTTTAACTATAGCCCAAGGTCCTGAAAGCACAGTTCATGCCGCAGTATAAACACATACTTGGTTTAAAGTTCAGCAAGTGTCTGTGGACTGTTAAATAACATTGAACATTAAACTGGTGGCTACAGGCATGTTTAAAACGTCGGTTGCCACAATTACTCATATTTGACACCTGAGACCCAACTTGAGCACTCTTACTCTTTACTCCAGTCTGCTGTAATCCGCCATCAGCGACGGCTTGCTTTCCATTACATTATCCTTCAGCATTCTGCCTCTCCGATACTTGCTTTTGGGATACTACTCCTTCCTTGTGGATAGGACCGACTGATTTTGTTGGTTCCTGACCCAAAACTGCACCCTCCATTGAAAGTGCAGCCTCCCGGAATTTCATGTATTCAAGACAGGCATGCTTTATAACCACTGTCCTGAAGATGATCCCATACATCTGAGTTAAGGGATCGAAACGTCGACACTATTGTACCTTATGGCTTCAAATATTCTGAATGTATTGCGCAATGGTACTTACATACAATCAAGTCTGTCTACTGATTACTAGAAAACAGACCGTTTCTCTTTTTGCCTGAATCCTCTCTCTCCTATTGCTGTGTTGTCTTGTTTGGGTCACAGATTGTGCCCCCTTGATAATAATTTTAATAATTTTGTTACCACTTATATTGTTCAAAATAAACTCTGTCCGGCTGGACAAAGAGCATATTGTCTATTTAGCTTTTGTTGACTTTGTCACCAATATTCGTTTTCTAGGGACCCCTGTCTTTAGTAACAATTAAGTGCCCAAGGTCCCTAGTGTATTGCCTTTAGGTTTCCCTTGTCTCTTTAAAAAATACAATCTAGAAGAGCACCTTCCTCTGCGACAGCAGTACACCCCGCTTGATGTACTTGACCTCCAATGCCACCCCCATCAGGAGATTTCTATCTTGTAGCGGCGTCGGAGGACCCTGCTCCCGCCCGCCTGGAGTCCTCACTTGGTGTGCTGTTTCTGGCTTGGTCTTATGCTGTCGCCCCCCCTAATGACTTGTGGCTTGCCAGGAGCTAGGCTTTTGGGGTGCCTTGCTGGGAGTGCCTGGGCTTCGAGCAGCAGCAGCGGCTGGCAATTTGGTCACGCCCACACATCCTATCCTGGGAGGGGTGCTATACCCTCATAGTACCGGGAAGCTGCCTTTACTGGTGTTGCATGTGGCTGATCTTCGCCCTTATCCTTGCCTACCACAGGACCACTCTCAGCTGCCTCTGGGACGAACCTACGGGCACTGCCTTCCATACATCTGTAGACTGGCACTGTGACTGTGTACTGCAGCCTGGACTGGGCCTATTGCTTTCAGCTAATTCCCTCCACAGGGGGTGATTCTAAGACAATTGCCTCCCATCAGGGCCCCGGACTGAGACCCCTGCAACCACTGCTGCCGAGTGCGGGGTCCGCAGAATATGGGTAGCAACTGACTCCAACCATGCTCTTCCAGCACCCCTGCCTCTCATGCAGCACCATAAATCGGTGGCCCATCAGCTGTTCTTCACTAAACAAACCCAGAACCAACAGACTCACCCTCCCTGTCCTCTGAGGAGTTGGATGCCCTTCTGAAGGAGCTCTCCACCATCGGCTCCACTCTTTCTATCATGAATGATAAAATAATGGACCTTGCCACTGAAGTCAAATCCCTTTGGTCTGATGTGTCCCCCTTCCACATAAGCCTTGACACCCGGGACGCGAGGGTAGATCAACTGGACACTCAACACAGTGCCCCACCGGACTGGGATCTGAGACATTGAATTTCTTCTCCACAAGGTCCCGGCCTGGTGGACAGGTCCCACAGGGACAATATCTGTGTCTTTTGAGTCCCAGAGGGGGAAGACCCCACTCCACACCCATGCCTATAATAAAGCCACTGACGGGAGCTCCCTAGGCCCGTTTTCCAATACTAGCACCATCACACTCATTCCTAAAGATGGTAAAGACCCATTGGAATGTTCCAGCTATCGCTCCATCTCTCTCATCAATGCTGACCTTAAGATCCTTTTCAAGTCCTGGCCATCTGGCCGGGGAAGATGATCCCACAACGGATCCATCCCTCTCAGGTGCGCTTTGTCCCAAGACATATGATGGGTGACCACCACCACACCCTTTCACACGTTCTGTGGCACGTTAGAGAGGACATGAATGAAAAAATATAGCTCTCCCTTGATTCCAAAAAGCCATTTGATTACATAGAATGGCCATATCCTTTGTGATAACGACAAAGATCTGTCTAGGTTCTGAGTTTATCTCGAAAGCCCTGCTCCTGTACGATGACCATCCGCCGTGGTCCAGCGTGGGGGCTTTGTATCCCAACTCTTCCAGATCTACTGATCCACCAATCAGGGCTGTCCCCTCTCCCTTTTTCTATTCCTCCTTGCAATGGAACCCTCTTCACCCCTTGCACCAGTCTGATGAGGTGAAGAGGATTACTATAGGCCCCCTCGAGGTAAAGTCCCTACTATTCGTGGAAGATATCTCCTTCTCTCTCACTTAAATCCCCTTTGGAGGTGGTGATGCCCCTCATTGCTCGTTACTCCCAACAATCCAGTTATAAAATTAACTGTACAAAAAGTGAGAATATGCCTTTGACAACAGGTACTACAAGGACTTAACTCTCTACAAACGAGGTTTGTTGAGTTCCTAGCGGGCTGAAATATTAGGAAATTTGTATCAATTGAAGCCTACCTCCTCCAATTGCAGGAATGGTCTGAGCAAAACATTCCTAAGTGGGAACTTATGAACCTCTCGCTCTCTGGGTCCGTGTGCAAATGATAAAGAAGAAAATGGCACCCAGATATAATTATGTCTTTGCCATGCTGCCTCTGAAAGTACCCCAAATGCTCCTCCTAGATCTAGAGGCTGATATGTGCTCCTACATCTGGAGCAGCAGATGCCCCAGGGCCTGGGGTCTGTGGGTCAATACAATAGCTAGTAAAGTTTGCCTTACACTCATCTCTTCTTATTATCTGACTTTCCAGCTCTCTTAAATAGATCCCCTGGAGACCCCAACTGTGAGTAGATATTGAGTACTACCTCATGGGGTCAACGTGTCCTTCACCATCATGTCATCTTCCACCATCTTTTCACCCCTGGAAGGGAAACGCAATACTGGCAGCCATGGCTGAAGCCTTGTCCACAGTCTGCTGGGGATTGCTCTTCTCCTTCACATCACAGCACCTGTTTGGCACAATGCTGTTCTACGCATTGCCAGCTCCCCTTTCTGCTGGTCGGCTTGGTGCAAAAAGGGAGCGGTACAGATTGACCACCTTCTGGATGGTGGCACCCTCAAGCCTTTTCCTTTGCTTAGGAGGGAATTCAACCTCACCCGAGCAGACTACTGGAAAATTTTGCCAGCTCTCCCCTTGTCTCTGTCTGCTGCCGGTGGAACTCCTGGTCTCTACCATCAAGCGTTCTCTCCATCCGCGGGCTGGACAAAGGCATTTGGTATCGGTCCTATACGCAATTCTTTTTGGAAAGGTCTACTCAAAACCTATCATGAAGAAAAATGGATCAAGTGGCTAGTTACCCTGAGTAGAGATTATGCCCCAATAGACTAGCTGGACTTACTCTGCTCCCACGACTGGGTACCTTGAGACTGTCGCCTCAAATTCCTTTATTTCAAGGTACTTCACAATTAGTGCTGGTCCCTGAAAAAACTGTCCCAGGAAGGCTTATTGCCCCATAGGCACTGCTGGAGATGCACAGTGGATTGGTGTGGTGTATTCCATATTTTGTGGAGCTGCCCTAAGATTGAGCCCTTTTGGGCAGGGGTGTGGACACATCTCATACAATTCCACCCCCAAGTGTGTCTGCCCATCGACCCACCTTGCACTCCTTCATGGCGTGGACAAGGACCCGAGATGAATACTCACTTGTACCAATGGTTGGCCACCGCCATAGCCAAGTTATATATTCTCTGTTATTGGCACCAAGTCATGTGCCCCACCCTGACAGAATGAATGCTCGGGTTCCATAAAGTAGCCTTCCATGAAAAATTCACATATATAATTAATGAGAAATCGGAGGTCCTTGAGAGAGTTTGAGGTGACTGTCTAGGGGCGGTAGAGCACGTAGTCTGAATCTAATGATGCCTATGTGCAATGCACTTCTCCTCTCCTCTCCACCCCCAGCGACTTGACTATGTTTCATTGCCTTCGCGTCCCATTCTTCTTTTTCTTTTGTTGTTGGCAGACTGTTCTTACACTTACATTGACCTGACCTTGATTTACTTTCTTGTCCATCCTCTCTGATGCAGCCCACTGCACCCGTCTATCCCTCCTCTTCTTCCACGTGCTGAGGTTTTGCTCCTCTATCTGCCACATTCCTCCCATTGCCTACCTGTCCCCCCCATTGGCCCTCCCTCCTGTTCCCCAACCTCATTCTTCTAACCCCACCCCCCCTCGCACGTGGCACTAGTTTTGTTTTTACCATACTTTGAGTTACCCTCAGAGGAGGATTTCAATAAAGCAGCCTTAGGTGTCTCCTCAGGCTCCCCTATGGATCCCATCCCTCATAAAATTTGGAAAGAGCTAGGACTCAAACTCATCATGATACTTCGACAACTGGGGGAGAGGAGTTGGCCTAACGGCTAGGGCGCTCGACCTCGGACCTGGAAGAACTGGGTTCGAGTCTCGGTAACGACGCCAAAAACTTCCTGTGATTCTGGGCAAATCACTTAATCTCCCCGTGCCTAAAAAATGAAAGTAACTGGAAAAATATGTAAAGCGCTCTGATACCTGATTCGGTTTGGGTCTAGTTTGCGCTATACAAAACTCTGCAACTGTGTAGTCAATCTTTAAGTAGTGGGTTGGTCCCACCTTGCTGGAAGCAAGTGATGATACCACCACTCTTGAAAAAAACAATGCGTGCCCCAGCTTGCCCTAAGAGTTATAGGCCCATTTCTCTCTTACCCTATCCAGTGAAGTTCACAGAGCGCCTGGTGAGTAGGGCACTCTCACAGTTTTTGGAGGTTAATAACAAGCTGGAAGATGTGCAATTCGGTTTCCACCCAGGACATGGGACGGAGAACTGCTTTGATAACCGTTCTGAATGATCTTTGAATGCGGCTAGACAGGGGACAATCAGCTATACTGATTTTGCTGGACCTGTCGGCCGAATTCGATATGGTTAACCATGCGGTCCTTTTAGCAAGGCTGGAGGGAATGGGGGTGGTGGGGGTGGCCCAGAAATGGTTTCAATCTTATCTGGCTAACAGATGGCAGGCAGTGGCTCTCCCCCCTTATCAATTAGACTTTGTTGATGTTGGGCATGGTGTACCCCAGGGGTCCGCGATCAGCCCAATATTATTTAATGCTTATATGAGTACTTTGATAGCTAATATTAAGTCACATAATGTCAGCCTTGTGAATTATGCTGATGATACTCAGCTTTTTATGTCGCTGGAGGGGGACCATTCTATCTCACTAGAAAATGTTAATGCCTGTATGCAAGAAAAGTTACACTGGCTGAGAAATAACTCCCTGCAATTCATCAGTGATAAAACAGAGATGTTATGCTCTGCAGCAGGAAAAGTGCCATTCGCACTTCCGACTGACTTCTGGCCTATCCCCACGGATACACCTTTGGTACCTGCTGAGACGGTACGCAATATAGGAATCAGCTTTAATGACAAGCTGAACCTAGAGACTCAAGTTAACAATATCGTGGGGAGTAGTGTTTCCCTCATTAGAGTACTCTAGAAGATTCTTCCAATGTTACCAATCCAGGCCAGAGCTCAAGTGGCCAGGAGTGTTATTTTGAGTCGTCTGGACTATTATAACGCCTTGCTGCTGGAGTCTCTGAGGTGCCTGATTGGGAGACTCCAGAGAATCCAGTTCGCGGTGGCAAAGACCACGATGGTCATCAGCATATCAGGTTTTTGCGGAGCTGCATTGGCTACCTGTATTACAGAGGATACAATTTAAATCCCTCTGTATTGTTTTTAAGGCGCTGCAAGGGCTTGGGCCTAAACCGTTGCAGAGCAAATTTGTCTGGTATGTTCCCACCCGCAGCCTTCGCTCCCCTTCAGCCAACCTGGTAAAAATACCCAGGATCAGAAGAGCAAAATCGGGGGGAAGAGCCTTTAGCTTTGCAGCAGCGCAATTATGGAATGGTATTCCTGCTGACCTGACACAGATGCAGGACCTGCTGTTGTTTCGTAAGAAAATCAAAACTTGGCTCTTTACTATAGTATAAGCATTTTTAAACAGAGTTTGGCTCCAGTGCAGCACTCCTGACGGTAGTGTATATGTATCTCAGCGCCAGGATGCCCTTAGGGTTACAGTGCACTTTATAAGTATGGATAACATAACATTTACTGACAAGATAAACATAGTTATCTACCACCTTCCCCTACCGGGGGGGGCTCCTAGAACGGCGAGTCTCCTGACATTTGAAGCATGTCAATTGGCCTCATATCTGCAGTGGAGCGCCTTGCATATACCACTAGCATTACTGCGGGTTGCCTGAGCTCGGCTGACTTACAAGCTTTACTGGCCCTCCCAGGTGCTGCCCAGTTGAACCTCTATTTCGATTGTTGTCATGTTCATGATGCTTGCTTATTGTGTCTTTTTGGAAAGTATAAATAAAGGTTGCAAAAATTAAAAGGTTTAATGTGTAAGTTTCAGGATTATGTATAAGAACAGACTTAAAGATTTGTGGAGGGTTAGAAAATGTCTTAAAATAAGCCTTTCACTATTGTTCATAATTGTATTGGGAGAGCCAAAAAGTTTTCTTTTATTTACTATGTGCCTGTATGGTTTTTCTTTGCACAACATTGATTAAGTGGCAGGCATATACAGCTCAGGGTTGAAAGTAAGATTTCAAATGTCCGACAGTTTTCAGAATACAGGTTGCTTAATCTGGAGGTGGATTAACTGGCCCTATCCTGAAAGTGACGGAATCCTGGCATGCTATGGAGAACCCTACAAAGGACAATTGGAAAAAAGTCACATGACATTACCACTATTATGCCTAGAAACATGCAACAGGTCAGAATTGTGTAAGAAGCATAACTGGAAGGAGAAACTTGCAATACCAGTGTTATTTAAAAAAGATATACATTTCTCAGAAAGTCAAGCAAAAGTATTGTAAGGGAGCTCAACCCACGATAGTAATTTGCAGCACAATTTAACTCAATTTAAAACAAAGAGGATATGAGGTGAATTAAAGTATATCAATTACAGTACTGGCTTCGCTTAATCAACTGCAACACATAGATAAGTGGGAAAAGCAGAGATTCCTATGGGCAACTATACCCTCCACTCCAAGGAGCTATGGCCATACGGGGGCCACTTAACTCCACTCTCATGCCCATTCTTTTCCCTATCTATCTCGCCAGCACGTACTGTTTTTGGAAGACCAGTCTTTCTGTCACCAGGTTCCAGTTAGCACAGGTATCCTGCGTAGCAGTTACAGAGGCCCCATTCACTGATACTCTCATCGATCATCAACTTACTTTCTGGGTCCACCTCTCAACCAAAGGAAACAGTAGGTTTTAACATCTGCTCCTGAAATCTATATCCCCTCCAGCAGTACTCTAGTCATTCCTACAAAATGGCCACTATGAATGCCTTCTTGGGCCATAAGGAATCTCCCTTTCTGTGACCTTAATGGGTGACAAACCAATTGCCCATCTCAAATAGCTCCTTCTCTTGGCACCCCACCTTCCTGCCTTTCTGAAGGGGAATGGGACTCCATTCCCTTCACTGACTTTTGGGACTCTAGGTTCAGCCTTCTGCTGGGGACATGAAACATCCTCCTGTAGGTCTCCCCATGCCCACTTCTATGATACGTGAGTACTGATTCAGAGGTCAGCCTCTTTCCTAAGCTCCCAGGAATCAGTGAGCTTGGAATCTAATAGGTTCTGGCAAAACACAGTAACACAGTGACTTACAATATGCTCGCCCATAACCAATTTCTAGAGCCTGTTATCATCAATTACTTTTCAGCCCCTCACCCAACCCTAAACTGGCTTTAATATGCATCCACAAAGTCTTCCGAGGTCTGCTGCAGTTCATGTGGGGTGAGGTGACCGCTCAGCCCTCCACAGGGCTTGGTCGCCCCACTCACTGCTGCCGCCCCTGCCTGCCTTTGCCGCCTCCTGCCTGCAGATTCCTTCGCTCGCTGCCCGCTGCTCCTGGGAATTTCCCGCTGCTCCTGGAAATTTCCCGCTGCTCCTGGGAATTTTCCGCTGCCCGCTGCTTCTTGGAATTTCCCGCCGCTGCCTCCCTGCGGCCCCGCCCCCCTGTGATTCCATTCGCCACCCCGCTCCCGCCACCCAGCTGCTCCTCCCTCCCGGCTCCTTACTTATGACGCCCCCAGAGCGACCGCGCAGCGGACGCGCGCAGCGGACGCGCGCAGCGGGAGCGCCGATTGAGCGCCGAAGGTGCGCCAAAGGTAAGCCCGTCTGCGCCTGGCCCGCGCCCAGCGCCAGGTCCCCTGGCCCTACCCACCGAGGCTAGACGACCCGACTGACCTATGACGCTGCCACTCTCAACGCTCTCAATGCCGGCCGGACCCACGCCTGCTGCCGAGCCACCCCGAGACGCACCCACGGACCCTTCACCTGCTGCACCTGCAAGTTCACCTGCCTCCGAACCTGCCCCGCACCCCCCAAGACAAACACCAGCAGCAACCACCTCAAGTGCATCCTGATCAACATCCGCTCCATCCACAGACACGCCGTGGAACTCTGGAACCTCTTCGACGCTACATCACCGGACGTCGCCTTCCTCACGGAAACCTGGATGAACGCCTCCTCTGCACCCGACATCGCCATCGCCATCCCGGACGGGTACAAGATCATCAGGAGGGACCGCATCAACCAGACCAGAGGTGGCATCGCCATCGTCCACAGGAACACCATCCGCATCACGACCGACGCCAACGACTCCTTCGCCGCAGCCGAACATCTCCACTTCCAGATTCACACCGACCCTAAGACGACCCTCAGAGGCACCCTCGTCTACAGACCCCCGGGCCCACGCACACAATTCAGCGAAGACATCACAGACTTCATCAGCCCGCACGCCCTCCTCTCCACTGACTACATCCTCCTCGGGGACCTCAACTTCCACCTGGAGAACAACAAGGACCGCAACACCACCGCCCTGCTGGAAAACCTCGCCAACCTCGGACTCAAGCAACTGGTCAACACCCCCACCCACTACGCCGGCCACACGCTTGATCCCGTCTTCTCTTCCAGCAAGTACATCACCTTCAGCCACGCCACCGGACTCCACTGGACCGACCACAGCTGCGTCCACTTCAGCTTCAAAAAATCCACGACCCACCACCACCCGCAACAGGTACCTCACAGGAATTGGAGCAAGATCACCGCAGACCAGCTCACCACCTCCCTAAGCCAGAGCCCACCCGCCAACACAACGGACCCCAACAAAGCAGCCCGCAACTTCACACAGTGGCCTGCTCCGACGACCTTGCGCCACTAAAGAACCCTCCCAGCAGACCCAGAAGCAAGAAGGCATCCTGGTTCACCGACGACCTCAAGGACTCCAAGAAGACCTGCCGCACCCTCGAGAAAGCCTGGCTCCTCGACCGGACCACCGACAACATGACCGCCCTCAAACACGCTACCCGCAAGCACCACCAGCTCATCCGCACCACCAAGAAGAAATCCCTGAAGGAACGACTGGACAACAACGCCCACGACAGCAAAGAGCTCTTCACTATCGTCAAGGAGTTCTCCAACCCCAGCACAGGCACCAACGACATCACTCCGTCACAAGACCTCTGCGACTCCCTCGCCTCGTTCTTCCACCGCAAGATTGCCGACATCCACAACAGCTTCGGCGCCCCACCCACGCACCCAACTGTCGAACCAATGCCCCCCACCGCCACCCTTCGCACCTGGACCACGGTGACCACCGAAGACACAGCCCGCACGATGAACACCATCCACTCCGGATCACCGACCGACCCCTGCCACACCACGTCTTCAACAAGGCCGACTCCACCATCGCACCCCAACTCCGGAACATCATCAATGCCTCCTTCAACACCGCCACCTTCCCGGAGAGCTGGAAGCACGCCGAGATCAGCGCCCTCCTGAAGAAACCTACAGCGGACCCCACCGATCTCAAAAACTTCCGCCCCATCTCGCTCCTCCCTTTTCCTGCTAAAGTCATCGAGAAGATCGTCAACAGACAGCTGACCGCCTTCCTCGAGACGAACGGATCCCTCGACCCCTCGCAGTCCGGCTTCAGAGCCAACCACAGCACCGAGACCGCCCTCATCGCAGCCACCGACGACATCCGGACCCTGCTCGACAAGGGGGAAACAGTGGCCCTCATCCTCCTGGACCTCTCCGCTGCGTTCAACACGGTCTGCCACCACACCCTAGTCCAGCGCCTCAGCAACATCGGTATCCAAGAGAAGGCACTGGAGTGGATCATCTCGTTCCTCGCCGGAAGAACACAAAGAGTCCGCCTCCCCCCGTTTCGCTCCGAGGCCACCGAAGTCATCTGCGGCGTCCCGCAAGGATCTTCACTCAGCCCCACCCTCTTCAACATCTACATGAAACCTCTCGAAGCCATCGCACGCCAGCACAACCTCAACATCATCTCTTACGCCGACGACACCCAGCTGATCCTCTTCCTCACCAGAGACCCCGACACCGCCAGAACCTGCCTACACGAAGGGATGAAAGACGTCGCCGAGTGGATGAAGGACAGCCGCCTGAAACTGAACTCGGACAAGACGGAAGTCCTCATCCTGGGATCTTCGCCCTCCGCCTGGGAAGACTCCTGGTGGCCCCCAGCCCTGGGCACCGCACCCAAGCCAACCGACCACGCACGCAACCTGGGCTTCATCCTGGACCCCTCCCTCTCGAAGACCAGACAAGTCAACGCCGTCTCCTCATCGTGCTTCAACACCCTGCGTATGCTTCGCAAGATCTTCCGCTGGATCCCGACCGAGACCAGGAAGACTGTCATCCAGGCACTCGTCACCAGCCGACTGGACTACGGAAACGCCCTCTACGCCGGAACCACAGCCAAGCTACAGAAAAGACTCCAGTGCATCCAGAACGCCTCCGCCCGACTCATCCTGGATATCTCCCGACGCAGCCACATCTCCAGCCACCTGAGGAACCTGCACTGGCTCCCCGTCGACAAGAGGATCACGTTCCGGCTCCTCACCCACGCACACAAGTCTCTCCACGACCTGGGCCCCAAGTACCTCAATGACCGCCTGACCTTCTACACGCCCACCCGCCAGCTACGGTCCACCAGCCTCGCCCTCGCAGCCGTACCACGCATCCGAAGAGCCACCGCCGGAGGAAGATCCTTCTCTTACCTGGCTGCCAAGACTTGGAACTCCCTCCCCATCCACCTTCGGCTGACCCAGGACCATCTCGCCTTCAGGAAACGACTCAAGACCTGGCTGTACGAGCAGTAGCATACCCCTCCCCCAAGCGCCTTGAGACCCTCCCGGGTGAGTAGTGCGCTATACAAATGGCATGATTGATTGATTAAAATATTTCTCTGGAGTAAAACCACAATTGTGAAAGAGGGCTGCCTTCATTATAGAGTATTGTTCCCTATCTGTTTCAAACTCAGGTTGATGATGGCATCCCTCTCCTGAACAGGTATTTTACTCCACAGGACAGCCGCCATTTATCCTTATCTAACTTACATTTATAGAGGAGGCTCACAAGCTGCGAACTGCTGATCTAATTCTTCTTCGGATACATAACTTGGCACAACATATTTAGGAAGATCAGGATACAGACAACCCCTCTTATATCACTGCCACCTTCCTCACATAACTCTAATGCAACCTTGTTTTCATATCTATATTCTGCTGCCAGGTGTCATGAGCCACTTTGGCGTCCCTTAACTCTGAAGTCAGACTTCTCTCCTCCAGTAATAGGGGTGCTGCTGTCAGTTCTTCTCAGTATCCAGGGTTGCAGTTGTCTTTTTCTCCTAAGCTGACAACCTCATGTCTTCAAGACATCTGCTGCATGTCATTCCATAAGTGCATTGGATTTCTGTACCTCCCCTCAGCAGCATGGACAGCCACAGCATTTTTCTCTTCAAGAAAAAGAGCTGTCTTTTTCTGCATCGGGGCAAGAGTAGCCAGTTGCATTTTTAAGTTCCTCTCAGCTTTCTTGTCCTCATTACCAATCCATGACCCTTTATGAGCCTCAGAAATCCAAAAATTTGATGATCCTAAGTTTTTCTTACCTACGTAAAGGGTATAGAGCTATACAAAAAGTATTTCTAAAATGTTCTGTTTTACAGGGATCACCAGAGGTATCCTTAACACGAAGAAAGGACCCTCACTCAACTTGTTGGCATGCTTCATTAGCCCTTCTCCACACTAGGTGGGCAGTACAATACCCAGCAAGTACTTCACTTGAGGGCTATTGGTGGATATCTTTTTTCTGCCCTTGATGGGAACTAGTGGATATGTGGTGATAACCGGTAGTGACTGCAGTGAGGAATATTAAAATTGCCAATAGATAGTCAATATGTGCTTCTTTTATTCTTCATTGCTAATCCATAGACTTATTAAAAACAGATGTGGACCTATTGGACATCAGTTATTCTTTTGTCCTTGCATCTGGTCTAGATCTGTCATGCCTTGCTGAACGCAGTACTAAGAGAATCTCTGCTCATCCCTGGTAGCAAAGACACAAGCAGCAGACAATTCCCCATAATATTGCATGTTATGTTCAAATAGGACCAAACAAATTTTAAATCATGAATACTACACAATAACATTTACAAACCAATTTAGAAAAATGAAGAAACATTTAGTAAGCACAAAGACACCAACATGGTCAATATCACATACAGTTAGGCAGAGATATGGCTTTTTCCTGGCCAAAACATTGAAACACCACATGGTGCCAATTAAACGTCTGGTTCCTAGGAGTGGTTTCAGGCTTAATGCAATGGACCAGAGTTCAGGAGCACCAGGTGGGTCATATTGATTAAGGTTTTTACTTTCTGACTTAGTTTATTTTCAATTTTCTTCAATTTCAGGTCTTCAATAGGCCAACCTAACGATCTAGAGCTGTTGAAGGTCCATCTAAACTGGATAGATCATTTTTGAGCTCCTGCTGAAGCCTTCAGATTTAATGATAAAAGCTCAGAGCAGGACAAATCAGTGTTCCATAATTGTTGAGGGTACTTCGCCTCTGGAGTAGATTTGCCTCCTCTCCCTAATTCAAGGATTTACATTGGACATAGTCACTTTTTTGATTCTTGAAAATTCCTGGCAGGGAATGGCTGGAAACCGTAATTGGCAGTGCTCACACAGCCCAATACCTTCCCTCCGAGACAAAAATAAATCCGTTCTTTGCTGCTGAAAGCTCTGAGTAAGACAAACCTCAATATTATACTGTTGAGAAAGCATCAGTACCTTGTCCAGGTTCTTCAGAAGTGGAAAGATAACTATGGGCCTGATTTAGAGATCCGTGGATGGGTTATTTCATCACAAATATGATGGATACCTTGTTCTATATATTACTAGTGCCTTGTATCCAATGGCACATGCAACATGGCAGACGGGAATATTTGTCATGTTTGTGACGGAGTAACCCATCTGCCGAGCTCTAAATCCCGCCCTAAGTCCCAGTCATCCCATGGTGCTAGAAACTGCCATTAATGTTACTTCATTGAATATGTATGCACTTAATCTTCATAATCAGTTTCACCACATCATAAAATATTAACGTAGTGCCTTATCCCATTTGCTCCCCTATTTGCATATATATATATATATATATATATATATATATATATATATATATATATATATATATATATATATATATATATATATATATATATATATATATATATATATATATATATATATATATATATATATTCACTGAAAAAACCATAGGTTTCAGGCCTTATATAGTTAGGAATTAGCATTTAAAAAACCTTTGAAATTCACTGAAAAAACCATAGGTTTCAGGAGTTATATAGTTAGGAATTAGCTTTTAAAAAACCTTTGAAATTCACTCAAAAATCTATACGTTTTAGTGGTGTTATAGTTAGCTGGACATTTTACTCATACAAAACCATTGAAATTGCTCCTATATAGTTAGTTGTACTAACTATATTTCGCGCACCCGCAATCCACTGCTGATGATGTCACATATTAGATCATTCATGACATGGTCAGTGACATCACTGATGACATCTCAAATGACATCACTGATGACATCACTGATGACATCATCCAGTGAATGTGGTTTGCTTTGTTATTTAAATATGCATTATATATAGCAATTTGCATTGAAGAATAAGTGGATATATATAAATAAATATTTGGATGGAGGATTTAGTAGCAGTGTAATTGACTGTTTACTTGACCAATTTATAATGTCTCACTAAATATAGTGGATAGTGACTAAACTGTGTGAATATCTGTATCACTTTGTCAGTTGTTGTGTAAACTGATTCTACAGTTGGTTACTAGCTATGTGAAAGTCTATATTAGTTATTGATTAGTTAACTGAGTATTTGTATGGGAGTGTGAAAGTGTGTGTGGTTCGGTGGGGGGGTGTGACTGTCCAAAGATGTGTGAATAGTTGATTCAGTAGATATATGAAGTTAAAACTACATGTTCTAACAGTTGTTTGGGTGAGTGAATATCTTTATGGGTGTGGTGATGAGCAAATATATTTCTCAATGGTACAGGTCCAACAAACTAGAAAAATAAAAGGCATTGTATGTGTCAGTTGTTGTATATAAATAAGTATACATAAGACACAATGATTGTGTGAGTGACTGTATGGATAACTGTATACTTGTAATAATGATTTTATAATTCACTAAGTATGACTTACTATCTAAATGAATAGAAGAAGTGGTGTTTGTATAAGTGTTTTGCTAAGTAAATATGTAAGTATGATCAATTGTTTGCATAAGTGAGTAGGATGACTTCATATGTAAATAGGATGCGTGCTGTTGTTTAATGTCGATATAGATATATAAGTATTTTTGATAGTGTTCTATTGTTCATTGACAGCATGTATGAGTGAATCCATAGGTAAGTGATTAGATGTGTGTATACATCTATGAATCACTGAGTGGATTTTTAGATACTTGTATTGCTGTGACAATGGATTTAAATATGATACTCTGTATTTTACAAAGAGTGATGAAAAATTGTAATAGTGTATGAAAAGGTGTATGTGATTGTCACTTGGATGATGTCATCAGTGATGTCATCAGTGATATAATTTGAGATGTCATCAGTGATGTCACTGACCATGTCATGAATGATCTTACATGTGACATCATCAGCAGTGGATTGCGGGTGCGCGAAATATAGTTAGTACAACTAACTATATAGGAGCAATTTCAATGGTTTTGTATGAGTAAAATGTCCAGCTAACTATAACACCACTAAAACTTATAGTTTTTTTAGTGAATTTCAAAGGTTTTTTAAAAGCTAATTCCTAACTATATAACTCCTGAAACCTATGGTTTTTTTAGTGAATTTCAAAGGTTTTTTAAATGCTAATTCCTAACTATATAAGGCCTGAAACCTATTTATTTATTTATTTAGAAGTTTTCTATAGCGCTAACAAGACCCGAAGGTAGCAGAGCGCTTTACAGTAAAAGGCGTGACAGGGTGAACAAAAAGACATGTAACAAGTAGAGGCAGTCCTCGAAAGACAATATTGGGGGAGGGAAAGTTCGTAACAGTGGGACTTTTGGTATAAGGATACATAGATAACACATAGTTCAGTGGGAGATCCTAGTTATCTGGGACCTAGGGAGCGGATGAGGAACAAGGATTTGAGTTGGTTCTTGAATTCCGCATAGGACGGTAGAGTTCTGATATGCAGAGGGATAGAGTTCCATATTTTGGGGGCATTTCTATGTTTTTTTCAGTGAATTTGCAAGGTTTTTTTAAATGCTAATTCCTAACTATATAAGGCCTGAAACCTATTGTTTTTTCAGTGAATTTCAAAGGTTTTTTAAATGCTAATTCCTAACTATATAAAGCCTGAAACCTATGGTTTTTTCAGTGAATTCACAAGGTTTTTTAAATGCTAATTCCTAACTATATAAGGCCTGAAACCTATGGTTTTTTCATTGAATTCGCAAGGTTGTTTAAATGCTAATTCTATTAGCGGATAACGTTTTTATATATTAAAACGTTTTTTAAATCTTAAATGCCTGCTTTGCTAACAGAGTTTTTAAGCACAGGCTCTTTTGTCTCTGGTGGCCATCTTGGGAGACTGCGTATCAGAATTTTTTTAATGAAATATAAGAGGATTTGAGAAGTCACTCAAAATGTGCCCTAATTTTTCTTTCTTCAGCACTAATCATAATTTCTATGGCAAAATGAACCCCCTCATTTTGTTCCTTAGCAAATTAAATGTTTTAAGTGTTAACACTTTATTCCAATCAAGATGACTTCAGGTGTGCCATACTTTTGTCATAAGTAAGACTGTTAGCGCTCTAGTTGTTCTTTAGAACACTCTGCGACATTCTGTCATTGGGCTATAGTTGGGCTACATCTGGCTGATATTTGGGCTACATTTGTTTTTTTTTGCCTCTGGTGGCCATCTTTGGGCTACATTGGGCTACATTGGGCTACATTTGGGCTCTAACATATATATAGCCCAATGTAGCCCAATATATATTTTTTCAAAGTTAATTTTTGTAAAAACCACTGGAGCACATATCTTGAGACATAGCAAAGGCACATCGGGCTACCAGTCCCTACAATTTTGCCAAGTTTGGTGAAAAACCATTCAGCCGTTCGGGCTAAAAGTGAGTCCAACCGCCCTATGGAAATTAACATGGGGAAAACACATTTTGGGACCCCCCTTTTATCTCAGCCCCCGCTTGACGAATCCCCCCCAAACTTTCAGGGAAGGACCGGAGCGCCGCGAGGCAAAGTTACGGAAAATTTCAGGAAGATTCCTCAACCGGCGCCAAAGTTATTCCCAATAGAATGTTGCGATTTCCCTATGGAAAACAATCCTAACTATATATACCTACTGGCTATCGCCAGTAGGTAATATATATATATATATATATATATATGCTCCAAGTTTTCCCTCAAGGAAAGAAGGAATGGCCGCACTCGCGTGGTCAAGTTGCAAATTATCAATTTATTTACAGGAAAACAGGGTTTGTTTCGGCATCCGTGCCTTTTTCCACTGTATATATACATATACACACAATGGAAAACACTCCCATAGGGGACAAACTATTCGGATTGGACAGGTATTCTGATGCCTGATCCTTTCTGTTTGGTAAACACCGAAGTGAGACAGCTTGCTGATTACTTCTGGTCCATCTCATTAACGTGAATGTGATATCGCTAGTAACATCACATACGTATCAGATGGGCCAAAAAATAATCTGTAGTTTCTCCCAGGTAAATGGAAAGATCAAGCTGGTATGCAGGGCTATGGGTGGGGCCAAGGATAGTTATTAGCACCCCAGCTTCTCTCAGGCCATGCCCACCAGCTTGAGACACTTTTTTCTTTTGGTGGGAGAGAGGCGAGAAAGTATGTTTGAAGATGTATCCATCTACTTCTACACTCCACCACAACCAATCCCACCTCATCAACAGAAGAAACCAAATAAGATGTGAGGCCTGTAAGATGATGGACTAGGATTGTTCATAAACTGTTTCCCCTTCCAATTCCCAATACCTGATTCAGTTTCCCACAGGTCCTTCATCTCCCAATGCTTCTTTGTACAAGTTAACCAATGTAAGAGGAAGAGTATGTGTGCCTGTGCCCCAGTGAGGAGCCAGATGTTTGGATATTCTTTAGCCTAACAAAAAATCCACTATCTTAAATGTTGTAAACTTTTTGTGGTAAGTAATTTTGTGTTTTAATAGAACTACACATGGTCATCGCTGGAGATTACAATACCAGCAATTGAAGCTGCAATGGCCAATTACAAGACCCGTTTATGTCTAGTATAATGGATTTGTCAGGACTGCTTAGCAGCGCCTATCAATATGTAGCAGAACTATGCAAAAATAAATAAGGAGGAGAAATGGCAAGATAAACATTCAACTCAAGGCAGGATCGAATTGGTAAGATGTAATTAAAACAAAAGATAGCAGCGAAAAAAAGGTTGTAGTTCAACATAACATATCACTCAAGAAAGTATAGCAAAATAGTAGTTGAGAGGAAGTTGAAAATGTGCATGCAATAACATAAAGAGTAAAAGCGTTGTCTTTAGATTGTTGAAGCACACATCAGATGATTCCTGCAGACCATGAAACAAAATCCACACATACTGATTAAACTGAAACTGAACTACTGAATCCTGATTGTTACTGTACCATTACATTTCTTATTTGTATGCATGCATTTGTCCAAATTAATTATCTGAAACAATCCGAAACAAATCATTATTGACAATCCAATTGTTTCTTTCAAGAGAACCAGAAAGTGTATCCTATTAACCTAATGCCATTATGGATGCACAATCCTATGTTATTTAGCCACTAAATTCTACTGTGTTTTAACCATTTTCAGTGTGTTTCCAAATGCCATTGTGTACCCCTATTCAACTATCAAATCCTGATTACATCTACCAGATAATTAGTTTGGACAAATACATGCATACACAAAAAAATAGAAATGTAATGGTATAGTAAAATCAGAATACTGTAGTTCAGTTTCAATTTCATCAATGTATGTTATTTGTACCCCCATCTCCCAGTCTCACCCCAGGCGTTCTGGCTACAGCCCTGTGCTGAGTTAAGCACAGGCTCACAAAGTTCTTAATAGTGATGTTTTTCTCATGCAACCGCAGACTTTTAGCAATTATTAAAAACAATTGTAAGGGTCGAGGTTTCACACTTAAATGCCAAAGGTTCAGAATACAATTCTTTCATAAAAAGGCTTTTGATCAACATCAGTTCAGTGAAGCTATTTAAACATTGTTTAATTATTGAAAAGTTTGAACATTGTATGAAGCTACTAAGTTGATTTTCTTAATTTCACTCACTTAGAGGCAATTAGGTTAAAACCAATGCCCAAATAAAAATATTTATATTTTGAGAAGAACTAAAATGATCTGCTTTAAAAAAAGCATATAATACACAGTTGCAACAAAACATGAGGTCAGTTCTGAGAATAGAGACTAAAGCTGAAATACAAATACACCATTTTATCCTTTTCAATATGCCAGTTTCATGTTTGAAGATGTGAATAAGACCAACAAAAGCTACCTGAGAAGTATTAGAAGGAAATTGTTGCCACTGAAGATCACATTATTCTCAGAATCTCCTCTTTTTAATCATTGCTTAGAATTCAGTAGCTGTCGGCAGTAGGTGTTTCTGTAGGGTGGTGACGTTGGCAGGGGGAGAGGCAGGGTGCGGTTAGTAATGTATGGATTATGGAGTTTTACAGGTAAGTAAACATTTAAATAAATAAAACGAATTTCGTTGCGCGCACTGCATCACATTTGGTGATGCAGTGCGCGCAACGAAATTCGTTTTATTTATTTAAATGTTTACTTACCTGTAAAACTCCATAATCCATACATTACTACCCCCCACCCTGCCCCTCCCACTGCCTACGTCACCGCCCTACAGAAACACCTACTGCCGACCGATACTGTAGAATTACATTAGAAGTTAGGGTTGCTGTTACATTTGGAATAATGCTGCAGTATGTCTTATTGTTTGAAGTAAGATTTTGAGTAATAATCGATATAAATTGTTCTTCTCTTTCTCTTTTCTTTCCTTGCTGCCTCTCGCTTGTGAATTCTTCTTGAATGATTCTGCATGATTCCTGTCTTCTTCACATTCCTTCTGCTCTGGTAAATTTTGTTGAAATTGAATTGCAGTTCTGAAAGCAAGTGAAAAAACAAACTCTACTCCTAGATCTTCTATCCATTCTCTTTCCTCTGATAAAACACATACTATTGATACAAAGTGTGTAGATTTGCCTTGTGTCCCTGAAAATTACATAAATGTCTCTGCAAATCAGCTGTTTCTGGGTGAGGAATTGCCTCTTATACACTCAGATGATGATATAGAAAAATCTGTACATGTCAACCCAGATGGTACCATGACTGTGGAAATGAAGATACGCTTGAGAATAAAAAGTGATGAGACCATACAGTGGACAACTACTGTGAGTCGTGCCAACATTCCAAGAGAAAGTAGCACAGTAGCCTGTTCTACAGCAGACCAAGGAGCCCAGTCTCCAGATCACAAAAACATTGCTCCTAAAGACATTGATGAGGACTTAAGTTCAGAAAAGAGACAAAATGAAAGTGCATTCACAGTGAGTGAGATAAACTGTGAAGAAAAAGTGGTGAGTGAGATAAAATATGTAGAAAAAGTTCCAGAAAAGAGTTCAGAAACTTGCAATTTTAATACCTCTTCTAATGCCACAATTGATCAAGATTCAAAAAATCCTTTGTGGGAAAAATGCAAATCTTGTGTGCATAGACCACCCACCCCTGGGCCCAGAAAATTACGCCAAAAGCAATCTCTTGTCAAAAGTATAACAACAGATTCTGATGGAAAGGTTCAACAAAATGTTAGGCAATTTTCTTACAGTGAAGAAAGAGAGAATGGGGACTCCAAATCTGAGTACTGTATGGTCACACATTCCATGACGCAAACGCCACCAGCTTATGACAATGAAAAGATCAATGACGTGGATGGCGTCCTTCAACATTCTTTGCAGGAGAACAAGGAGGACAAAATGCTCATCCACTTTAGTCGCAAAAGAAGTAGCCTAGTAGAGAGTAACACTACAAAGTATGTGCTAATACCACAGCAGGATGCCTGCCCAGGATCACTTGAAGGTACTGAATCTGCAGCTAATATCAACCCCTTAAAACACAACAGCAGGCCACTATCAGCAGACAATGGTTGTCTTCAACAGGAGCATGATAGTATCAAAGAAATTAAAAGGTCCCAAAGTATCCTGACCAGGTGTTCTGAGATACTTACATCCAGTGAAGCAGCATGGTTATCTTCCAACTCTGTGCCTGCCTTAACCAGTGCAGATAAACTAGTTACTATAGAAAAAAATGCATCTACAAATGAGCTACCACCTTCTTCTATCTTGACATCAGAAGCACAATCTAACCCTTGTCACATAGACACACAGAATGTATTAAATGATTGTTTGGAATACAATGTGGGTCATGATCCTAGTTATAGGAAAGAGTCTACAACTACAGCCGGAGGACAAAAAAAGAAAAAGAGAAAATCTAATGGTTTCTCTATAAAGGAAAATATATTTGATGGCGAAGTAAATACTGACAAACTGTGCACAAACAATGGATTCTGTGAGAACAAGGAATACTTTCAAGGACCCTTATACAATAGAAAAAACATGCATGAATTCTCCACACAGAAACAAGTTTCAAGTGATTTTGACAAACAATTCCAAAACATACACTTACATCACACAGGAGGTCAGGTTGAAGAAAAGAAAATATCAAGTGGTTCAAGAAATGGCATGCTTTCCAAAGAGGAAGAGCCACTTACGCATGATATGGGTTCCCAGGAATATCACACTCAGAAAGCAAGAACAAAGGGAACAAAACAAATGGCTAAGGTTAAGCCTAGATCAATTAAAAAAATTGCATTGCCCCCAATTACTAAGCATGAAAATACACTGGAGGATAGAATTTCCCAGAATCATGGAATCAGTTTTATCAGAAATCCTCTGGGGTTGGAAATGGAAGGTCCACCGCCTCTCTGTGAGAGCCATAATGCTACTGGGCTTGTGAATACTGCACAAGAAATGAACAATTCCTATTTCATGCATAATTCTTTGGTGGAAATTGTAGATCCCACACCCAATGTAATCCAAATGACGAATGGCGTTGATGAAACTGAAAATGCACATGTGACTTCAAAGAAACAGAAAAAACGTAAAAAGAATAAGAAGAACATAAATCTCAGTGAAAATAAAAAGAAACTGGTTGTCACAGGAAAAGAGTTGGAATCACTTCAACCAGATGAGTGCTCTCCCGAGATCTGCAATCACTCACTTGAAAGTTACGTTCAGAGTTGGCTCCAAAACATATTTCCCAACTCCTCCTTGCCTGCACACAGGATGAATGTGTTAACTGCAAACCATGAAACACAAAAGGAAGACTCAGTCAATATATGTTCAATCAAAGACACACAGCTCGCTATACAAAGAGATGTGTGTATAACTGAAAACAGTCCAATGACGATTCTAATGAAAGACAAATCAATCCACAAAAAAGAAGTAACAGCATTGGAGAAAGAATGCATACTTGGATCCTCTGAAAGGCAATTTGGAAGAGTTGCATCCACTGAGGACAAAACAGAGGAATTGTCATGCATAAACATTGACAAGGATACCAATCCTGAAGGACAAGTTCTTTACGATGGAAGTGAAACTGAAGGAACAAAGACCAAGCTGAAGGTCGACATCCAGGGTATAAATATAGCTATTGGAATAAACACAGTGGATGTTGCCGTGCAAGCAGATGCTGAGTTTGTTAATAGCAAAGACATGGAGACTATGGCCATCGACCCCTGCATGCCTGATAGAACATTGTGTTGTCCACAGCTCTCTAATACTAATATACAAAAAGTTACATCTCAATGCCATTGTCTGCAGAGGTCACTAAGCTCACACTATGCTTCTTCTACAGGAGTGGGCTCTTCTCCTCATCTTTTGCTTGCTTGGTTGATTGTACTGAATCTAAAAGATAGTTTGGCCAACATACTTCAAAATGATCAAGCTCATCGAAGCTGCAGCTCTGCTGGCATACTAACATTACTGAAGACTTTGAAACAAATCGCGATCACAGAAAATGCTGATGACTTGGAGGCAGCTGTTTTAAACTTGCAAGAATTAACACTGAACTATGACCTTGAAAAGAAAGAAACTGCACATCCCTCTCATTGTCTCCAAACAAAGGAGATTAATTATGGTGAGACATGTGAAGGGAATCCCTTGAAAGGAATCAACACACCATCTTGTGATTGCAGTGGCAAGTCAGAACATGATTCTCAAGCAGCAACTGAAGACATAACAAGGGCAGATATTTCATTGGAAATCTTAAATACACCTAATACAACTACCGACGGGCTTTGCAGTGCAGGCTCTGACACTGAACATGATGACATTGAAGCAAAATGTACCACAGACCTAAATGAAGGCCAGTTTGATCAAGTCACTGAGTTTGGATCCAAAGAATCGTCTGTAACTCTTACCAACATGGAGAGGAATGTGACATTTGATGAGGAAAATCCACCTTTATCCACTAAGAGGATAGACACAAAGAATGAACTTGGTAATTTTGTACAACAAAATATGGACAGTGAAATATCAATATTGGCTATGGAGAATTCAAATATGGGGGAAGATGACAGCACTGAATTAATGGCTGATGTTAAAATATCAGAAGAAAATTTGGCATTTATTACGTCAAACACAACAGCAGACATATGTCAAAATAAGTGTATAAAAAATGAAAAAGAAGTCAGTATAATAGAGAATGATGCCTCTGAGGTATTTTCACCAACATCCCTGGCAACTCATTTGAATGATTCTGAACAAAACATGCAAACAGATCTTGAAATCTTACCACAGAGGTCGAAGGTTAAAATGATAGTGCAAGAAATGGAACATAGAAGATGTTCAGATGCTCCCTTTGAGTTCAGAAAGTGTTTGCAAAGTCCCCTGTCTTCTGATTGGTCAGACTACAGACAAGACAGTGACGACAGCATAGCTAGTGATTCTATTTGTAAAGCATCCAGTGAGATAAATACTGAAAGTGGGGAGGAAACAGTACAGGAGAAACCTTACAAAACAGGACTTGTGAAGAGGACCATAGAAAGACTATTTGGTAAACCAGAAATTAGCCCAAAGTCTTCGCACAGTGCAGGATGTCCCTCATCACCTGAACCTGTCGACAATGACTCCGGCAGATCCTTGTCCCCCGCTCAAAGAGAAGTCAGCTCTTCCTGCCAAGATTTTACATCTCAGAACAAAACCAGCCACGCAAGGGCATCATCATCAGGTTCAACCTCATCACAGAGCAAGCAGAATCAGCATGCCTCAGCCAAAGGAATACCCAACAGCTGTTTCCCGTTACTGCAGCCTATTCATTCGGGAGAAGTGTTCAACTGTGACAGAAATGATTCTTCGAACATATATGATAAAGAAATAGGTGCAATGCAAGAGTCTAAAACCAATGTAAACAGTATTGATAATGATGGGATGCTGCTAAATAAAGGCCGGTGGCTTCTTAAAGAAAACCACCTGGTAAGGAAATCCCCACCAGAAAATACTGGAATGTATGGCAATATTGATACGACGTCAGCAGACACGATGTTTGATAATACCAGCGATGATGTCCCATACTCACATTTTAAAAATCAGAACCAACATCTACCAATAGCTGAAGTATCATCATCTGAGGTTGAGGACTTGACTAAGCCAAGTACCTTCCAATGCAACTATTTCAGCATGCCTCATGGCAGTGATTCAGAGCCTTTCCACGATGACTCGCAGATGAAAAGCAAACATCATGTTCTTAGAAACGCTCTAGCACCAAAGAACACGAAAGATTCACTGTCTGCAGGGCTGAGCACTGGTCACAAACAGAGAAACTCTGACGCTTGTGGGAATGGACCAGTATCTTCAGCAGTAGAGTTTCGTTTACATGATAATAAGGTGCACCCTCTAGGGACTTCTTCAAATGCTGAGGTCACTGAAAATCAATCTGCGGATGGAAATCACCCAAACAGAGAACAGGTTCAAGAGCAAGATTCTTTGGATAAACTCCAGATTATCTGTGGCCAGCATTGTCCAATACTTACTGTCCTCTTGCAACCAACTGAAGAGAGAAGTAGAGGGTTTGCCTACTGCCAGCCATCTGACATTGAGAACCAGCTATGGCTTCACTCTTTGTCCACAGAAAGGTTCAATATAAAGAAAATTGATAATTGGTCATCCTCAGACGAAAACACCAATGTATTCTGTAACAACAACAGTATCTTTAGGCATGCACTTATCAAGGACCTTATAAATAGGTTTTCTGCTAAAAGCAGACAAAAGTTCAATGAAGGTGTTTGTGACACAAGTATACACAGAGAAGAAAGTGACAAAATACAGACATTTATAAATGTTTCACTTAAGGCACACATAAGTAGTCCAGGAACACAATGTCCACCAATAGAAGACCTGAAATCAAATGGAGGTAACTGTGAATGTCTGACAAATTCCACCTGCAAACAAATACAAATGCTGGCTGGGAGGGATGTTAACAACAATGTATCATGGCAGCAATGGAATTCTTTGCAAGAGTTAATAACTCACATAAATCACATTCCAACTAGCACATGCACTCCTTCTCAGGGCACTGCAACCGAGTATGCTGATCCTAAGGAAGCTCCTTTCAAAATCATGAATAACAACTCTTCTGGAATTGTCAACAGGTGGGGCGCTTCCTCTGAAGACTCACAAAAAAATGCAAGTGACACTGAAAGCAACATTGACCAAGACATTCCATGACATTCAAACACCATACTTGGGCTGAAATACATCACTTTGAAAAATAAATAAACTTAATGACTGCTGTTGACGCTGGCTACTTCAAATGCACTGATACGTAAAAGGTTTTATTAGCTACATGCAGACCCGATTCACAAAGGTAAACGTACACTATTGTGTACGTTTATGATTGTTTGCGAATCACAAGCACATTTTCGAGTAGTATCTTTGCCACTGTGGAGTCTCCGCACATAAAAAGACAGTCTTACCTTATTATGTGCGGAGTTTCTGCCACAAGTGGGGAGACTCCGCAGTCATAAAGATAACACTCCTAAAATTAGATTGTGAATAGCAAAAAATGTTAAGTTTACACAAAAGTGTAAGTTTACCTTTGTGAATCAGGCCACAAGACAGTTCAAAAGAGAAACAGTTCACTTTTTTTCTGCAAAATGATCTGCTTACACCAAAGACCAACAATGTATTTTGATAATATGTATATTAATTTATATATACTGTCAAAGATACCATTATCAATAAAAAATAGAAAGTGGATGATATTTCCAGACAAAATATTGGTAACATAGGCAATTTAAAATATAGAAATTAATGTTATTACCCTTTTTTAACAATTTAGCACCAAATATTTTTTAAGTAAATTCCTTTTTCTTATACAGTGATTTGACCCAGGATAAAAATCTCGCTGGGCAAATAAATGTGATTCTGTAAGCAAGAACCCTACAAATGACCATAGTTTCATCACACCTTTTTCTCTTCTCTATCCCTCCACTATCCTTCTCAATCCAAATAACTGACTAACATATCCACCACTTAAATTACTTTCTTATTTTCACTATACTAATTCACCATTAATCATTTATGGGTTCCGAAATAGCATGCTACTCACTGAAAAAGTGCTTTGACGCCTCGTCATGGGTAGTAAGCGCTATATAAATGCAAGTACAATACAATACACAGGGCAAGCCCTGAAATCCTTGGAGACCTGAGTAAATAGCCAATTTCAAAAGAATAGTCCCTGAGGTAATAATTGGTCATCAATTTATAAAGGGTCAATCTATTGCTAAACAATATTTTTAAAAATCAGGAGTTACAAAAAATGTGAATGTGCACAAGTGACTGTGAGGTGCAGAACGTGCTGAGGCGGGAGTGATCCGAATGTGCAATATGTGTATCACAGTCTGAAGCAATTATGTGCATCCAGTGTTACCCACATATTTTTATTTAAATGGTTCTGCACACTTTGGTGAACACTAACGTGTGCATACCTGTTTAAATAAGAATATTTGTGTAACACAGGCTGCCTGTATTTGCTGGTGCCTAATCACCGAGCACGATTTACTCTCCACTGTCGCTTATCTACATACACATTGTTTTGTAACTTCTGATTATTTAAAATATTCTTTTGCAATACATTTCCTCTATACAAAACGAGGTACAATTATTACCTCAGGGACCACTGGTCTTCTGAAATCTACAAGTAACTGTAGTCAAGTGGCATATATTTTAGTAACAGATGGCCAAGAATCACCTCTAATGCTTGTTATCCTCTCCTATTTAATAGGAATAATGCATATCCATATCGTGGCTTAGGTTTATATTTCCAACAACAATTAAGTATTCGAGTAAGAATACAGAACATATGGTCCATCACAATTGCACTGTATGATGGTGCTTGAAAACATTAGCATTTTGTTGTAAAGGTTCTGTTATTTTTCAGAAACCAGTAAAATAGCATGGGAACTTACTTTAACAAGAAAATGATACCGGTTTGATGGGGAGGTTTTATGACTCGGCATCTGTGATTAGTCCCTTTGACGAAAATTAATTTCCTAATTGATACAACACATGGGGACTTAGACTGTCTCGAGAAATAATGTACTTCGTTTTCTGCCCTTATATTAAGAAATAGTATTGTTCCCAGGAAAGTGACCATGAAATCATAAAATGGATTCCTTCTGGCATGATTACATTTCTCATTTGGTAATTTTGCACCAGAGAAAACCCATTACACCACCTTGCATTTTTCCCCCAACATGAATTTGTACAAGAGGCTGCGTTTTCCAGGTAGGAATGAGGGATTAGGTGTGGAACCAGTTATATTATACACATACTCCATTTATTTTCCCTACTTCCAACCTATTTTCTATGTGTGAACATAGCAAACGATATGGGACTCAAGTTTTGTAGGGGCATTTATAGGTATTTTTAAATACACCTGTAACATCGGTGGGAATGTGCTTAACTTTAACCTTTCACAGGGGTACAAAAACAGGCCTAAGTTACGGTTCTGCCTGAGTACCACGTTTTCTATGGTTCTATATCATTGTATCAGTTATGCACACGAAGATTAGGTAACGATGGAAATATTGTGAATAATCAAACAGTCATATCTTGCCACATATGAAAGTCTTACTTTCGCTTTCTGTAAATTACAATATTTTGTGAGCTTCTGCCGATTAAACTCCATATTTAGCTCACACTCATTTGACGTGAATGAAATAAAGAACAAGGTGAGATCAAGCGTTCTAAATTATCTTCAAGAGTTAACGTCCTTCATCATTATGTTCCATCTTAAATTCTTTTGTATAAACTGAATGTTTTACTAAGGAAGCACAAATTAAAGAAATAATGACATATGCACTATTATGTTGCATGTTTAATAAATCTGTGATAAACTGATAAAGGATGAGCAACTCTGAAGAGCCTCCATATATGTTTTTATGGTTATTATTTCTGCAGTTATTGCCTTGACCAAATTGCATTTCTTAAGATAAATATTTGTGTACAACTGATCACAACAAATATTTTGAATGTAGTATTAGCTTGTAGAGGCGAGTCGTTTTGTGGAACTATTTCCACATCTTTGTCTCCATAGCACTCATAGTGAATATCACTTTTATAAATTGATTTTGTATTTGTTTATTTATCATGCCACAAAGTAAATAAAACTACGTTTTATAGGTTTGAATTATGAGCAGGAACTATAAACAATAAATATGAAGACAAATAGTCAATGATTGCATTGTTTAAAAAATATATATTTTTTTCATTTCAAGAAGATTTTATTGAGAGAAATAATGATCCAAATAATAGCAATCAAAATACAAAGAGGTGATACATTCCAATATGAGAAGAACGTGAAAACATGGATAACATTTGATCAGTAACTAAGCTCAATGTAAGTAAAATTGGAGAAAAGGCAATCAATATGAAGTTAATGAAATGAGCCAATAAAGGAGTACATTATTCAGAACGCAGAGCGTATCAGTCCCTAAGATGAGGATAGGGGCAGGGGAAGATAATAAGAAGAAAAGGAAGAAAGAAGGAGAGAAAAAACAGCAGAAAGAAAGAACGGGATGAGAGGACAGGAAAGAGGAAGAAAGAAAGAAGGAATCCCACAGGAATAACCCAAGGTAACGCAACTACCAAACAAAAATTAGGTAGACAGAACAGCAGGAAATTGAGGGACTACACCTTTCGCGGAGAGTTCCATATAATCATCTAGGGTAGCCCAAACCCCATTAGAGATGGAAGGCGACAGGTGTGCTAGATCTACTGAGGTGTGAGCACTGCATAAGAAGGAAACCCATGCCCACCATGCATGGTAGGAGACAGACGAGAAAGATTTCCATTCCATAAGGATAACTTTGACCGCTACAGATAAAAGAAGGTCTAATAGTTGTAATTGCAACGGATCAAGGGGAAGAGGCGTAGGAGCAGCCCAGGGACCTAATATAACTAAAGGAAAAGAGAGCTGGAGCTCAATGTCAAAGATAAGAGACAAATGTTGCTGAATAAGGTCCCAGAAAGGTTTAAGTAAGGAACAGTTATAGAACATATGTGAAAAATCACCCGCCTCTACGCCACAACTCCAACAGAGGTCATCCTCTTGAAGGTTGAGGGAATGAAGACGTACAGGAGTCCAGTGGAGTAGATTGATCGAGAAAAACTTGGACTGTATTAAGGAAGGAGCTATTTTATTACGTAGCGCTAATTTGCCAATGGATTGCCAAGCTTCGGAAGATATATGATCCGTAATATTGTGATCAAAATGACGCGACCATTTTTGCTGTGCAACCGTCTGATCAGGAAGCGAAGTAGAGGATAGAAACCTATATATGTGGGAAGCAACATGACCCGCTTTGAGCCAAATACAAAACAGGGAGATGGTGGAAGAGGAGGGGTGAAGACGAGTTTTCGAGACCGCAACCTTGATTTTAAGAAAGGTATAGAAGTCTAGATTTGTTAGAGAGTGTTTGAGCGCTAAGGTAGAGAAAGGTAAGGGCTCACCAGAATCAGTATACAAATGTTGTACAAGAGAGACACCCTTCGTCGCCCAGTATGACATGAGGGTGGGAGTGATATTAAGTTTAATTTTGGAATTACGCCAAATGGAAGACCATCTAGTTTTGTGCAGAGGAAATGCCATCTTTCTGTCCACTTTCTTAATTGCGACAATTGTATCAATAATTATAGAGCGGGAAAACAGAATATGCAGAGTGGAAGTAGTACAAAAAGAGGCAGTTGGTAAAGGTGCAGCTAAATCCTGTTCTATGAGTAGCCATAGAGGAATATGACGGGTTGGGGGAGAAAACCATAAGGCACCTTGAGAGGCCAAAAAAGCAGTCTGGTATTTTTCCCAGTCCGGGAAATTACATCCCCCCATGTCACAAGGTCTACGTAAATGTTTATATGCTAACCGAGCACGTTTGCCGTTCCATAAAAATTTGGAGGTGATACCATCAATTTCCCGAAAAAAAGAGTCAGATAATTTAATCGGAATCATGGATGAGACAAAATTGATAATCGGCGTGATCATCATTTTAAGGGTTTGTAGGCGACCCCACCATGAAATATGTTTTGGAGACCATGTATCCAGAAGACGACGAACTTTAGTAAGAGTTTGAGATTCATTATAGGCAACCGTGGTATGTAGCGTGGAACAGAAATAAATGCCTAAATATTTGAGATGGGTAGATTGCCATTTAAAGCCAGCCGAACCCATATGAGCAGGAAAGCAGTAGGCATTTAAAGGGAACATTTCTGTCTTATCTTTGTTTAAAGTATAACCCGATACCTTAGAAAACAAAGAAATGGTGTCAGAGATAGCAGTAATGGCCAACGCGATATCGTCTGAGAAAATGAGAACATCGTCAGCGTAGGCTGCAGTTTTAAGACAATGAGGGCCAAAAGAAAACCCTTTGATATCAGGGTGTAAATCAATCAGCCGAAGGAGAGGATCAATAGATAACAAAAATAAGAGAGGGGATAAGGGACATCCTTGTCTCGTGCCCTGGCAAAGATTAAAAAAAGAGGATGTAGAACCATTAACTCTAATATTAGCTTTAGGTTGGGAATATAAAGACATTACCATGTTAATAAAAGAGTCCCCAAGGTTATGTGCACATAAGACAGCTCGAAGAAAAGGCCAAGAGACCTTATCGAAGGCCTTCTCCGCATCGAGGGCCAAGGCCGCGGCAGGTAATTGGGATCGCTTAGCCGCCCCAATAATATGGCAGAAAGTGCGAATATTATCTCTTGCCAGCCTACCCTTAACAAAACCAGTTTGGGAGGGGTGAACTAGATTGGGAATAAAAGATTCTAGACGTTTAGCCAGGATTTTAGCAAAAATCTTCGCTTCCATATTGAGAAGCGAAATAGGGCGGAAATTCTTAGGGTCCGAATGGTCCTTCCCCTCTTTCGGGATCACTACTATGGTGGCTTCAGCAGCCGTACCAGAAACAGAACCATTACGAACAAAAGCGTCAAAGACAGCTTGTAACTTAGGAACAAGCAACGGGAGAAAGGTTTTATAAAATAATATCGGATATCCATCTGGGCCAGGTGCTTTCCCCGAACGGGTGGCCTTGATAGCAGAAACTATTTCCTCAGGTGAGATAGGTTCATTCAGAGTGGAGCGATCTTCTTCTGATACTGATTGAATCGGAATCGATTTTAAAAAATCTTGGCATTTGTCAAAAGAGGCTTGATGAGAGGGGGTATATAATTTGTTATAGAAATCGCGAAAAACTTCAAGAATTTCCTCAGTTTGGAATTTTTTAGAGCCAGTATGATCCTTAATAGAAGAGATCTGTGAGGATTTATAGGAAGAATCTTGGAATTTTAAGGTAGCAGCCAAAAGTTTGCCAGCCCGATTCTGCAAAAGTAACTTTTTGGACTTTTGTGCTTGGAAACCAATATGAGCTCTTTTAGTGACAACTGTATTATATTTGTATTTTAGGAGCTTAATTTGTTGCAGGATAGTCGGATCTTTAGTATGTCTAAAGGAAGCCTCCAGAGTCTTGATTTCAGAAGATAAATCAGTAAGTTCTTTTTTAATCGCTAAATTACGTTTGGACATGCATGCAATAACTTGGCCCCGGAAAGTACACTTAAAAGAGTCCCATAAAGTTATTGGAGAAGATACAGAATCCTCATTTTCACGGAAAAAAGTGTTTATATCCGATGAAAATTCTTCCACCTGGGAAGAGTCATGTAACACTTCCGTATTAAGTCTCCAGGAACGACCACGTGGTTTCGGAGCAAAGGACGATAGAGTAAAAGTGACCGCAGCATGATCCGAGATGACAATGGGATGTATAAGCGGGGAAGAAGAAGCTGAGACAAGAGAAGAGTGAACTAGGAGATAATCAATACGAGAGAATGAGGAATGAGGGGAGGAAAAGAAAGAAAAGTCACTACCAGTGGGATTATGGAGACGCCAAATATCATGCAATTTAGCAATGGAACACATGTTAAGCATCTGTTTGTGTGCTTTAGGTGGACGAAACTGAAATGCAGAATTCCTGTCCAATAAAGGATCCATTGGTAAGTTAAAATCCCCACCAACAATGAGATTGCCAGCATGTGGGGTGTTGTGCAATTTTTTAGAAATGGATTTCCAAAAAGCAGGGTTATCAACATTCGGAGCATAGATATTCATAACAAACAAATCATGTTGTCCATCCGACAATTTAGATAAGAGCCAGCGACCCTCAGAATCATGCTCAGAAGAGAGAATTGATAAACCTGAATTCCTCGAAACTAACGTAACCACACCATTGCGTTTACCAGAAGCATCCGAACAAGACACATCCGACACCCATTCTTTCTTTAAGAATAACGCTTCTCTACTAGTGATCTTAGATTCTTGAAATAGGACTAAGTCCGCCGAGAGAGACTTACAATAATCTAAGATTTTAGATCGTTTCACCGGATGATTCAAACCCTTAACATTAAGGGATAATACATTTAAACCTGGCATCTAACGGAAGGGGAGACAAATGAAGACAACATTGATAACAGAGAAAGGGCGAAGTTCAAAAATATAGGAGACCAACCATTATTCAAAATAGATGTTACGGGAGCATCCATGTGGGAGAACCAGAAAAAAAGAAAAGACAGAAGAGGAGAAGAAAGACTAGAAAAGAGAAAGAGAAGAGGCAGAGGGGGAGGTCTAAAAGAGACCCATATCATGCAAGGGAGAACGTGGAAAAGGCGAGTAGGAGACCCGTACTAGGAGCAAAAGTTGGTAAAGAAGAATAGCCCACTCTTAAAAAACAACTGTCAATGAGATAAAAAAGCAATAGAAAAACCATACTCATAGAAATACATTTGACAATGAAGTACTAAATTGCTATAAGAAGAATAATACAACTCAGAGTAGATTAGCAATACCACAGCGAGAACAAGATCGTATATTAAATAACAATAATATAAAATGTAATAAAAGCTTAATTATGTGCGAAACATCCTAAATAACATATATCATTTTGTGACTACAGGAACAAATATGCACTGAAACCACATATTAATAATAAAAAACACTTGCATATAACTATACTATAAAGTGGAATTGTATACGAAAGAAAAAGAGGAGCATGAGAACAGCATATAGAGACGAGGAAGAGACAGAGAGGGAAGATAAAAAGGAGCGGAAAGAATAAGGAGAATTCTACACAACCATAATATAATGAAACCTAGTATAATGCAAATGTAATACAAAATGTTAGTGAGAGAAGTAATAATACTTTAAGTACAGGCAATAAATCTGCACACAATAGCTATAAAAAGGCAGGTAGCATGGAAGTTGAAACAGCAACAATATAAGTGAAAACACACCGTAACAAAAATAGGTAAGAGGAAGAAAAAAGGAAAAGATAAAGAGGTACAAAAACTAAAGAGGCCAGATAAGTCGGGTAAAAGAAAAAGAAGAAAAAATTGAAAGGATCTGAAAAAAGTCTTCTCGAAGGATAAACAAGAGAAAAAGATGGGGAAGTCGGATACGAGAAAGAAGGAGAGCTGCAAGAGTAGTATGGAGACGAGAAAAGAGATAGGACGTACAATAGCAGAGGATTAGATCAACATGTAAACATGGCTGGAAAAAAAGAGGAGGTAACTATCCAGAAAAAGACACAACCAGAAATAGAGAGAAAAACAAATCAGGTTCCTGAGGCACCATGAGCCTGTGAAGTTGCTCTTTGAATTTCCATTTCTATTTCCTCCTGGTTATCTAAGAACGTTGCCAAATCCGCCGGTTCATCGAAGATTCTGGAACGCCCTTTATATGTAATGCGAAACTTGGATGGACCAGAAAAGGAAAAAGGGATGCCCAAGTCAGTGAGACGTTTTCGAAGATTCAAGAATCCTTTCCGTCTTATGACCGTGTCTCTGGCAAAGTCTTGGGAAATGGATATGCGATGACCCTCCCAGTTGAGTTGTTTAATCTTGCGCATATGAGACAGAATCAGCTCAGTGTGTTGATGACGTAAGGGCTTAAAAATGATTGCTCTTGGCTGGGTGGCTGCCTTAGAACGGAACGTTGGAACACGGTGTGCTCTTTCAATCTCAAAATCCCTGTGGAAAGATAATTGAAGTGTATCCGGAATCCAATGAGATAAGAACTCAATCATGGAGGAGGATGATTTCTCTGAGTCCTCCGGTAGGCCAAAAATACGCAGATTAGATCTCCTATTACGGTCCTCCTGCTCCGTGAGGTCTCTGCGCATCGCCGCCATCGAGCGCTCCAGTTGAGAAAGGGACCTGGATTGCTTTTGCATACCATCCTCTGCGGAACTTATCCGTGTTTCTGTCGCTGATACACGTAGAGAAAGGGCTTTAAAGTCATTCCTGATAGCAGACACTTCCACTTGTAGTAAGTCAGTATTAGTTTTTGTAGACTGCGCAATATCATGAACCTCATTAAGGCGCGCCAATATGGTGTTCAAAGTGGAAGTATTGTCTGCCTGAGGAGATTCAGGAGTCGGAGAGACTGCCTTAAGTCTTTTCAAAGATGTACCCGGGTCCTTAGAGTCTTTGCTGTTCGAGGACCGATTCATATTGACAGTATTGTAGCAGGAGCCTAACAGAATACCACTGGAATAGGGTATAGCACCAAAATTGCGCAAAATAGTCAAATACAGTGAAAAAAATGGCAGTTCACGCTCAAAATCACGCTACGCTAATCTAGCGGTTCAAGTATGAGCATAATTGAGCAGGAAATCACCTCAATGAAGCGATATGAACACCTCCATGAACAGTTTGAGAAGAAGAAAAAAATAAAAATAAAAATAAACTGTGAGCAGCTTAAAAACCAGCCAAGAAGCAAGAGAGTAACATTAGAAAAAAAGCATAAATGTTACCAGTTTAGACGTCGTGTGTAGAAACCCTTAGTCAGACACTTGACACTGCAAAATTGTATCCGCGGCGGCGCCTCAGAAGACAGATGACAGGAACGTCATGCGCGGCAAAATGGCGGCCGCTCCTCAGGAATGCGAGCGCCTGTGAGGTTTGAAGCAGAAAGCATATCTCCGATGGCTAAAACAGCGGAAAAACAGCGCCGTCGAGTTCACCACATGTTCCGCTGCTGGTGTATGATTTTCCCGGTCAGAAGGGCAAGAAGAGACGGAGAGAAACGCTCGACGGGACCAACTCACCCCGGAGCTCAAGCGCAACACGCCATACTGCAGCGGCGCGCAAGCCATGCCCCCCGTTTAAAAAATATTTTAAATAAATGCAAATGTTTTCCTTCTGTGGTGTAGTTTTTTTCCTATGGGACATTACAACTAGTCAAAATGATGTTATCAAAGTTGCTTCAGCACATCCGGGCTACTTTCTTGACCATCATCATGCCAACAAGTGAAAAGAGACATTTGTCATGCACTTCTGTTACACAGGAATGTAATACTTCTGGTTTTAAGGCCTGCAAGGAAAACAGTAAATTATTTTAAAAATTAAGCTAATAGGTCTGGATTTAATGTACTGATGCATGTGGATATATGCATTCATACATGTTACTTACATACGTGCATGTGCACGTTTTTAACAGGTTAAAGCAGCTGTACAGGCTTTGCCAAAGCTAGCAAAAATAGCAAAAAGGATTGATTTCTCTATAGAATGCATATATGTGATAAAGAATTAAAAGTCGCAAACAAGATAATGAAAGAGTATACATTTCAGGAGTAAAATAGTCCCTTTTGCTTTCCGATGAAAGCTTACATGGCAACATTTTAAAGAGAAAAGTGGGAGATTTAAAAACAAATAATCAGGAGAATGTATTTGAGCCATTTACTTCTATCGGGGCCTGAATCGGGTTACAGTCATGTATGGGCTTTGCAAGTTGGCTGCTGCAGTATTGGAGATTAGAACCACAATTGTACGTTTTTTTTCTTACCTGTCAGAAGCATGGAGAAAGCGCTGTGGAAGGCAGAGAGAGCGTGATGCAAGTGTTGTGCACTGGATTGCAGGCAGAGTATGTGAAAGCTTTCCTGGAAGTCAGAATGCTATACCAAATAACCAGTAGTTTGAGGTGAAAAGGTAATAAGCCTGTTAACTATGAAAAGCGGATCGCCTAGTGATGCCGCACCAATGTACATTCTTAAACAGGTCTCTGCCACTAGATCACCTCCTGCCACTGGTTTAATCAATGCCTCGCTTTGTCAAGGCACTGTTCCTCCCAGTTGGAAAGGCGCGATTGTAAAAGCGTTACTAAAAAAGCCTCAGATGGATCCCACAGAACTGGCCAATTTTAGACCCATATCACTGTTACCAGGACTTAGTAAGATTGCGGAGAAGATGGTGAACCAGCAACTATCCTCTTTTCTGGAATCTAGCGAGCTACTGCGGAGCTCGCAGACAGGCTTACGACCTGGTCAGGGAACAGAAACGGCCCTGATTGCAGTTATTGAAGAGGCAAGGTGCATTCTGGACTCAGGAGGATCAGTGGCGGTGATCCTCCTGGACCTGAGTGCAGCCTTTGATACGGTTAACCACCGTATCTTAATTCAACGCCTATCTAACATCGGAGTATCAGGCATGGCACTGGAATGGTTAACCTCCTTCCTTGACAATCGGACCTACCAAGTCTGGGAAGGAAATGCGCGATCTAGTCTGATCCCTCTCCAGTGTGGTGTACCGCAGGGCTCCTCTTTGAGCCCTACCTTATTCAACGTGTACATGTCCCCACTGGAGGAGGTTGTTGCTCCATTTAGGATAAAAATAGTGAGCTACGCCGACGACACCCAACTTGTCGACTCACTTACCCAACGGGACCAAAGCTCTGGAACTCTTCATTCATGCCTTGCCGAAATAAATATGTGGATGAGTAAGTCCGCTCTCAAACTCAATGGCTCAAAAACTGAGCTAATGCTCTTGGGGCATAAGATGAAATCATTGCCTGAAGCCATTTGGCCGGCCTATATGGGTGATCCCCTGCGTCCTAAAAGTGAAATCAAAAGTTTGGGAGTGTGGATTGATCAGGACCTTTCATTTAAAGTTCAAGCCAAGAAAACTGCTGGCATCTGTTTTGGCTTGCTTCGTTCAGCCCGTAAGGTCCTCCCCCTTCTTCCCGCCTCCTCCAAGAAACCTATGATTCAGGGATTGATCCTTTCAAGGTTGGACTTCAGCAACACCTTATATTTGGGCGCTCCTGAAGCCACTATTAATAAGCTTCAATATATACAGAATTCAGCAGCCAGGCTGCTAACAGGTACGCGAGCAAGGTCATCAGCAAAACCAGCACTTAGAATGCCGCATTGGCTGCCTGTCTGCGAAAGGATAATGTTTAAATCCCTTTGTATTGTACATAAATCATTACAAGGCAAAGGTCCCCCTATTCTGAAAGACCTAGTGCTCCCCTACAAAGCTAATAGGCCCCTTCGCTCAGACCATGAGTGTCAAGCCAAAGTCCTCAGAGCGAAAAAGGCGCGATCAGGTGGTCGGCGGTTCTCCATCAATGCAGCAACCTTGTGGAATTCCCTACCGCTTAAGCTCCGAGCAGAACCTAGCCTTCTTCGTTTTTGAAAGCTCCTAAAAACATTTCTGTTCCCTCAGGGCCTTTAACTCCTCTTCTTTTCCTCAGTAGTCTGGGTGTTTGCAGCGCAGGGATGCTCCCGGGAAACTACGCGAGTAGAACATTCCAATCATTTAAACAGACTCAATTAACTGAAGTATCACACATGCATGCATACACAGGCATGCATGTGCCCACAAACACAAGGGTGACAATGATATTATCAAACTGTTCTGCTCTACCATCTCAAAACCATGGTAATATCTTGTAGAAAAAATGATTACTCAAAGTGTAAGAGTACATATACATCTTTCTAAAATTGGTGCTTGAGCATGCCTTCAATAAAGTAGAACAAATATAGCAGATTTGCAGATGCACTTCCCGCAGATGGGTACATAACATACAAGACATAGCTTGCATCACTAACCTAATCATCTTCACCATAAATGAATCCTGAAATTCCGGTGACAAAACCACTGTGCACTTGGCGGAATGACTGTGAACCTCAATTGTCAAGAACATCTGTGCTGCAGAGAAGATAGCTGAGTGAGAGCTGTTAATTCAATGTCACTTTTGATGAGACAAGGGCTTTTAAGCAGTGACAGCCAGACTAGCTATTCATCTTGGTGTCAATACATTAGACAACCACACTAGAGTAGCACCTCCCCAGCCTGGGTACCCACCAATTACTATGCCACACTTGGAGCTTAGTATTATAGGTCTTTATTAATGTGCATGTAACTGCACACGCCCAGTCTAAAACAAGCTTTCATTGAATTCCGTTCGGACACCTATGTCACAGTTCTAACCAGTCCATTCGGTGCCAAAAGTGTTCCATCATAAAACTCACAAGACACTACACCTCTCCCTCTGTGAATTTTTTTTTTTTACATTTTTTTACAAATATATATATATATGCAGCGCACTAGCGAAGGACAGCACTACAAGTTTCATCAAACCACTGGAGGGGGCGCGCCCATGGGCGTGCACTTTAGGAGGTTAAAAGTGGTGCCAGAAATCGCTGAGCTATCCTGAACAAGTCCAGTGCCTCTGATGAAATGCTGCTCGCATGAAACGCGTCAGGCAGGACTACAATTTGGTGTCAGACTCGTTTTTCTACATGCTGCTTCCTTCACTGAATAAAGGTGGCGATTTTTATCTTCGTGAGAGTCTCCCTTCTGTTTTACAGGCAACTATGTTGGAATATATATATATATATATATATATGCTGTTTCCTGTCATGGGCCTCTGGCGAGAAGCGAGAATGCTTCGAAATGCGTACAGTCAAGGGACTGAATATCGGAATGGGAAGCTGCATGTTTTCAGAATAAAGGTTTTGTTAACTTACCTGTGAGCGGAGTGCTGCCTTATTTCTGAGCATCTTTGTGGAAACATGTTGTCACGGCGGCTCCGCCCACGGAGGGATCGCACCACCTGGAAATAAACCAAAGGACCGCAAAAGAGGTAAAGATCCTCTTTGAAGCGGCGCAGCAGGTTGAACAAGTAAAGATGCAGAGTTCTATCCCATAGCCCACTGGAGGGCTATGAAAAATTTTCCGAATTCACATGCAGGAACTGAACCCTCTAGAGGGTAAAGAAAGCAGCATTTTACTACATCTACCAGCATACATTGTTTGAAATGAACTCTACTATGAGGGCACACCTGAGGCCATTTAAATTTGAATAGCAATCAGGGGAGATGTGGCTGCAACTAACTGCTGTTTTCCTGACATGGGCCTCTGACAAAAAGCGAGAATGCTTCGAAACACGTAAGGCCAAGGGAGTGAATATCAGGATGGGAAACTGCATGTTTTCAGAATAAAGGTTTTGTTAATTTACCTGCGAGCAGAGTGCAGCTTCATCTCTGAGCATCTTTGTGGAAACACATTATCACGACGGGTCCGGCCATGGAGGGATCGCAGCGCTTGGAAATCAACCAAAGGACCGCAGGAGAGGTAAAGATCCTCTAATAAATGGTGCAGCAGGTTGAACAATTAAACATGCAGGAACTGAACCCACTGGAGAGTAAAGAATGCGGAATTTTACTACCTGTCCCAGCACACATTTTTTTAAATGAACTCTACTATGAGGGCACACCTGAGGCCAATTAAATTTAAATAGCAAACGGGAGATGTCGCTGCAACAAACTGCTGTTTCACGACATGGACCTCCGAGGAGAAGCGAGAATGCTTCGAAACGCGTAAGGCCAAGGGACTGAATATTGGGATGGGAAGCTGCTTGTTTTTAGAATAAAGGTTTTGTTAACTTACCTGCGAGTGGAGTGCGGTCTCATTTCTGAGCATCTTTGTGGAAACATGTTATCACGGCGGCTCCGGCTGTGGAGGGATCGCACCATCTGGAAATCAACCAAAGAACAGCAAAAGAGGTAAAAATCCTCTTTTAAGCGGCGCAGCAGGTTGAACAAGTAAACATGCAGAGTTCTATCCCGGAGCCCACTAGAGGGCTATGAAAATTGTTCCGAATTCACATGCAGGAACTGAACCCATTCGAGGGTAAAAAATGCGGAATTTTACTACCTGTCCCAGCATACATTGTTTGAAGTTAACTCTACTATGAGGGCTCACCTGAGGCCAATTAAATTTAAATAGCAAACGGGGGAGATGTGGCTGCAACGAACTGCTGTTTTCCTGACATGGGCCTCTGACGAGAAGCGAGAATGCTTCCAAACCCGTAAGGCTAAGGGACGGAATATCGGGATGGGAAGCTGCATGTTTTCAGAATAAAGGTTTCATTAACTTACTTGCGAGTGGAGTGCGGCCTCATCTCTGAGCAGCTTTGTGGACACATGAAATCTATATATATATATATTCACTGAAAAAACCATAGGTTATACACCATATATAGTTAGGAATTAGCATTTAAAAAACCTTATTTTACTCACACAAAACCATTGAAATTCCATATATAGTTAGTTGTACTAACTATATATCGCGCACCCGCAATCCACTGCTGATCATGTCACATATTACATCATTCATGACATGGTCAGTGACATCACTGATGACATCACTGATGACATCTCAAATGACATCACTGATGACATCACTGATGACATCTCAAATGACATCACTGATGACAACATCCAGTGACTGTATTTTTCTGTAAAGTTAAAATATGTCTTACATATTTAAGAATGAGTGGATGTATAAATGTCTGGATGAAGGATTTAGTAGGTGCATGACTGACTGTATGAGTGATTAAATGTGTCTCACTGAGTGCATGGGTTAGTGACTAAACTGTCTCAATTTGTGCATCATTATGTCTGTTGTTCTATAAACTGCTGCATGTGTTGATCATTAGCTATATGATTAACTATATGGGTTATTGATTGGTTGCCCAAGTATTTGTATGGGAGACTGAGAGTGTGTATGGGTGCCTGGGAGGTGTATGACTCTGTGCATAGATGTGTGAGCAGTTGATTCACTAGATGTATGGGTTCAAAAGTGCATGTGGAAACAGCTGTATGGGCGGTTGACTGTGTGCATGAGTGTATTGGTGAGTGAATGGATATCTCAGTGCTACATGTGAAAGTAAGTACATATGTAAAACACAGTACATGTGAGAGTTGACATATATAAATAACTGTGCAAAAGAGCCAGTGAATGTGTGAGTGGCTGTATGGATCATTGTGAACTTGTATCAGGGATTGTATAAGAGAGTAAATATGTGTTAGTATATGTTTGAATAAGTAAGGTGTGTATAACTGTATAGTTGAGGAAATGGAGGTGTGATTGATTCTTTGCATGACTGACTAGGTGTGTGAGTAACTCCATGGATGAGTGACAGTCTGTGAGTGTCTGTTTACACTGAGTGTATCTAAGGTTATATTAGAGTCTGAAGAGCTTCATCGTATTATCACATGAATGATGTCATCAGTGATGTGATCAGTAATATCAAATGAGATGTCATCAGTGATGTCATTTGAGATGTCATCAGTGATGTCATCAGTGATGTCATTTGAGATGTCATCAGTGATGTCATCAGTGATGTCACTGACCATGTCATGAATGATGTAATATGTGACATGATCAGCAGTGGATTGCGGGTGCGCGATATATAGTTAGTACAACTAACTATATATGGAATTTCAATGGTTTTGTGTGAGTAAAATAAGGTTTTTTAAATGCTAATTCCTAACTATATATGGTGTATAACCTATGGTTTTTTCAGTGAATTTTCAAGGTTTTGTAAATGCTAATTCCTAACTATATATGGTCTATAACCTATGGTTTTTTCAGTGAATTTCATTGGTTTTTTAAAAGCTAATATCTATAGCTGTAAAATGTATTCTTCTTTAAATCCAAAAATATATTTTATATGTTTATTAATAATTTTTTTGTTATATTTTTTTTGTTTCGCTCCCGGTCCGCGAACCGGAAAGCTTTCCGTTAGCTCAAATTGATGCCGCGACCCGGTAAGAAATCAACATCGTGACGCGTCGCGAAAGCGCGACGTATCGCGTTGCCGCGTAATGCGTCTTATGACGTACCGCGTTAGCGCACCCGGAAGTGCCCCGGGGCGCGGACCGAGGCGCGAAACGCAGCTCCCCGGAATCGATCCGCGGCGCGTCGCGAAAGCGCGACGTATCGCGTTGCCGCGTAATGCGTCTTGTGACGTACCGCGTTAGCGCACCCGGAAGCTAACCGGGGCGCGGACCGAGGCGCGAAGCGCAGCGACCCGGAAGCTAACCGGGGCGCGTTCCGCAGCGCGTAACATGAGCGTGAGAGGTCATGTGACTTGTTAATAAAACTTTTCATTGGTTCATTTCACTTTTGGTTTCATAATCATGTAAGGCTAGGTCAGGTGACCTAAAAATAACACTTTTCATTGGTTGAGAACTATTGTTTTTCCCAAATGATGAAAACCCCTCCTTCTTTCCTCACTCTGACTTTCATCATTGTGAGAGGAAGACCTTTATTAGTACTTCAATACTTCAGAAATGGCTTCAGTAGTTGCTTCAGCTGGTGCACCCCCACCACCACCTCCACCTCCTCATGGGAAGAGAGGACCACCTCCCCAGGTCATGACCAACACAGAGGAGGAAGAGGAAGAAATGGAGGAAGAGGAGGGAGAAGAACCACAGTTCCTCGAAGAGGTGCCCCGGGTTTCCCATAAGAAAGCCAGTTTCATCTGGCAGTTTTATTCAATCCCTCCTGGCCAAAAAAAAGTGAATGCGAGGTATGTCACCTGCCTCATCTGCAAAGATAAATTATCAAGGGGGACGGATAAGAATTATAGTTATGGGAACTATACTATGCACAGGCACATGACCAGGAAGCATCCACTTAATTACAGCCGGGCGGAAATACGGGATTTGGAGGAAAATCCTACATCAACTCCTGTGGCCAGATCAAGATCATCAATTTCATTGACACCAGCAGAGGCACGGGAAACTGTGCCAAACATACAAGAGAATTTTGGCCACATGAAACATACTTATATGCACTGTGGTGCGTTGATAGCATGTGGCAATATGAGTATAAATGCTATCAACCTGGCTTATGAACATCATAATTGCCCTAACCGCCCCCAGTAATTTTTTTTTTGCTCCTGTTGAGCCCTTTTCAATGCCTGTTTTTTGTTGTTTCCCCCCCCAAAAAACCAAAAAAAATATAAAATCGTTCAAAAAATACAAAAAAAATTCAAAAAAAAAAAAATATATATATAAAACAACAAAAATATTTAAAAAAAAGTTATTTTCAGAACTACCTCCCCTTTCAAAAAAAATTGCTAGAATGTTTAGCACTCTGGCAAGCTCTATTTCTTTTGGTTCGCTTCCCGGTTAGCTTCCCGGTACGCGGACCGGGAGCTAACCAAAAAAAAAAAAAAAAAAAAAAAGAGTAAGTATAAGGAAAGTAAACAGAGAGTGATGTTAAAAGAAAGACAGCTATAGGGAGTAAAGAAGAGATACTGTTTAATAGATCTATTTACCGAAGAAAAGACGGAAGAGGGTATAATTGTGAAAAACAAAATAGATAAGGAAGTGAAAGAAAAAAAAAGAGAGTATAACATTAACAAAGAAGAGTTTCTTGGAGAATGTGAGTGAATGTTCAAAATAGGATTAAAACATGGGGAATAACAGAGAGAAAAAATAGAAAACAGAAAACAAAAAATAACAGAAAAAGATTAATTGAAACAGCAAAGAAATGTAAGTAACATAGAGCCATATCATCAACATAGGCAATAAAAGTTTTGCAGCTTTTATTGGCAGAAATGTGTCGCTAAAGCCGCTTTTGCGGCAGAAAACTGCCGCTAAAACCACTTTTGCACCAGTTTTCTGCCAATAAAAACAGCAATAATTTTATTGGCTGTGTTCATAATATGCCCCTTAGTGTGCTTCAACTACACAGAGAAAGCATTATGAACAAATAGTGATAGAGTGATCAGTCAAAGATACTAAGAGTAATAGAGACGGAGTGAGTGAACAAGAGTGAGGAACTATGAGAAGAGAGGGACTGAGAAAAAGAGTGGAAGGAGTTGAGTAAGTAGGTAATAGAGAAAGGAATGAGGGAAGTAGCAAAGGCAGGAAACTGAGGGTTAAAGAAATGAAGCAGTGTAACTAATAGAAGTTAAATGTGATAGAAATGTAACGAAAAGAGTACAAAACATTTACCTTATAATTGTCGTTAAATTACTCACTTTTTGTTTTTATACTTTCAATCTGTGAAAGAGAGAACAAACATTTGAAAAATATTAAAACATGTATTTAAAAGTTTTTCAACAACTTTGACACTTACAGAAGCTTCTGCTTCTCCAGGCCCCCTACACAGTCCTAAAGATATACATTTTAAACTAACAGTATCTTGATGCAGATGAAGTGAGGCCTATCTTAAAACATGGTGCATCTTTTGCATTGCTGTTGTCTCAGAAAAGTGTCGCAAGACACTAAAATTTTAAATGATTGCTTCAGGATGCCAATAAGATGTGTCCTATCCAAAGGTTTGTTTGAGGTGAGGCCTACTCAGGGTTGCAGATGAAATTTCGAGTTGTTGAAGAGAATAGAGGACATAATACATGTGAAGGTCTACCAATGAAGTGAGTCATGTCCACTGCACTCTTGAACAAAGTCCAAACCCCCTATGTTTCCCTGGACAGACCTAAACTTGATCTGCACAATGTGATTCGTAATGATAGGAAACACAGGTGATGTAATTGAAATACGTGCAATTTCTTTTGCTCATTTCACAATCACATCACTTGTGTTTCCTTTGCTTAGGTATCTCATTGTGCAGATGTAGTCCAGCATATGAAAGAGTACGCAGAAGTGCAGCACTGCATGCAACAACTTTGACACTTACAGAAGCCTCACCTTCTCCATGCCTCCTACACAGTTCTACATATACATCATAAATGCAAACAGTACAGAATTAATTATACATGTTAAATGGTTTATTTTTGCTGTTCTCAGAATGTATTAAAATTCACTAAAAACAGTGACTTGAAGGTATTCATCATATAACAGCGGGGAAAAAAAAACACAATCAAAATGATTGTGTTTAAAAAACCCATACAACATAACAAATCAGAATTCAGAACTCCTTAAAGTTAACTTACTTTCCATGACGTCGAAGGATGTCCTATGAACAGCTTACACTCTGTTGTGCTGTTATTACTTTCAGCCCGCCACTTTCTGAAAGAAAACCTCCATCGTTTTTAAAAACATGTTACATGCAATAAATGACTTCTTGCTCTCTACCACAAGTTTCCACAAAGCCAAATCTTGTCAGAGCCATTTATAACTCTTGGATTTCTTGTAAGCCAATCCCGTCATTTGGCATTTCTGCAACTTTCAGAATTAAAATGTTGAAGATCATTTTCACAATCCTGGAATAGTAATATCTTCCCCTTCTTGCTCAGTCATGTTCTACATTTCCTATGACACTGATACTGCTTACTATGAAGCAGACTTACACTACCTCTATGACTACTACAATTATTTAATTCTCTACATCACTTTTAATCACAAAGCAATGTAAAACAGTAGACAGCATTGCAGACTTACATTCCCTCTACTCTATGTTTTGATTGGCTGCTTCAATTAGCTTATAAAAAGAAATAGTTTTTCTGAACTCATTCAAAGTGCACTTATTTCTCCATGACGTCCAGTCTTATGGTTAGAAGTTATGTCTCTGAACTACACTTATCCTCAAGGCCAAATCGTGTAGGAGCCATTAGAACTTCTTGAAATTCCACAGAGCACATCCCGAGATTCTTTCCCTAAAATTTTGGTTTTAAAAACACCAGGTAAGAGTTTTTAAGGTCATACGGCAATTTTTTTTTGAAAATTAAAACAGAATCATTGCAGAATGACCAGCCATTTCTAGACTTTAAATAAGCTGTATAATGTCCTGATGTTATTGAAGGACCGTCATGATATATAATTGCTGCAGTTACAAAAGTCCTTCCTGATATTGACAACTGCGAAGCCTCAAAATGTTTAATTAAAGTTGTCAATTTTGTTCCATCAGCCCTACATCGTTGGAACATTAAAATGACATACTGGCCATATGTTCGTATAAATAATGTGGACATCATTTCAGATTTACATTGGCTACACTCCATGTTGTGATCAGCTGCTTTTACTAGCTTATTAAAGGAGACTGATTTACTGTCTGGCAAAGTTAAATATATAAATCTTTCTGAGTCTACACTAGTAGTACTTGATACCATACAGTTCTCGCAGTCATGCTGCCATTGATAAGAAAGCCCAAACAGCTGATCTACATCTACACCTTCAGCATGCAATACATCAAGCATATACATTAAAAACTCCTGACAATCTTGCTGAATATTTTGAGAGAATTGTGTTTGGCCTGAACATCTGTCTAACAGATTTCGAATTTCAGACACACTTTCTATGTTTGTTCTATCAGTGCTACATTTCTCTAACACAGAATTTAACAAACTGCAAAATCTTTGATCAGAATGGACCACAATCTCTTCTTTTACATTTTCTAGAGAAAACAAAACATTAACCACTACATTAGCATAGCAGTTGACACCAGAACTGTTTTCAAATTGAAAACCAACAACATCTTCAACAGAATTCTTTTTGTTTCTGCTTATAATTTCAGGTTCATCGACTTTTCGTCTTTTTGCTACAACCTCCCCAGTATTGGTTACATTTCTTCGTTTCCGGCCTACCACACGTTTCTCAAACAAAGGATATTGAGGCAAATGTGGCGCATACTCTCTTCTTAACCTATTGTATTCCTTAACACAATCTAGATCCGCACAAATGCTTGTGACATCACACTCAATCAAGTACAATCCCGATAAAGTTCTAACTCGTGACAATGCCACATATGCCATACCCTCCTTGAACACAGAACTGCCAATATTCACCAATGCACTGTCTACACTTAAACCTTGCGATTTATGGATTGTCACCGCATATGCCAAGCAAACAGGAAACTGCTTACCGCGAACATATAAGTCTTTTACAAGCAAAAATCTAGCAGAGCAACGACCAATTAGCTGTACTTCCTCAATGCCATCAAATTTAATTTTTAAAAATTCAATTCCATCTCTATTTCTGAATTTTACAAAATCAACAACATTACCCATTGATCCATTTACCAGACCTCTTTCAACATGTAAATTCCTTCTTAAAATGATACGGCAGTTCAAGCACACATTCAGAGTCTTTTCAAAACCTGCAGTTTTAGATATACTCTTCTCTAATGAATCCAATTTTGTTTTCAGATTCTCAGACAAAATAATTGTTGATCTCATATGCTCTACTCTGTCAATAGCTTCCAGTTTCACAATCTCTTGCTTTTCTAAATGCAACATTTTGTTGTTGAATTTGGCACATTCTGCAAGAGTTGGCATCAAACATATTCCAGATTTCTTCTCAGTAATTTTCTGAAAAATATTCTCAGGCACAACATCTTGTTCTGGATATAAATTTGACAGTAATCGTGCATGTAAAGCTTCTTTCCCATGCTCGGTCACTTTTCCAATTCTAACATCTTGTAGAATAGTCTTGTAAACTTCATCCTTCGCCTGACGCATATTTTCATGCAGTTCAGCATAATTGAAGTTTAACCATATATTGACGTTGCCAATGCTGCCTAGGCACTTCCTGGTATCTTCATGCGTGAGCATTTTGAACACAGGTTGCCCTTTCACTGGTGTCAGCTGCAGAAGATCTCCGAAAACAATGATGTGTTTGCCACCAAATAACACATCATACTCTGTTTTGAGAACTTCTTGCATTCTCAAATGCACAAAGGCAAGCATGACATTGGAAACCATGCTTACTTCGTCAATGATAAGAAGTTTCATTTTCCTCAAGATTCTTGAAACTTCAAAACAAGCATCTCCAGATAGCTTGTGATATTGTAATTTGTTGTCATGCTCCACTGGCAGCATCAGTAAACGATGTAAAGTAATCCCTTTAATGTTATGTGCTGCCAGTCCAGTTGGAGCGGTGACAACACAAGACAGCGATGACTCTGTCCTTTCCTGCAAATAGCATGAAATTGCTTTAATGAGGAAACTTTTTCCAGTTCCCGCTTCTCCACTCACGTACAGTCGGACAGGCTTCAACGACGTACATGAGCACTCTTTCTTGTCATGACTTAATCCATGATCAATTTGCATGGTAACTTCGTCATATATTTTCCTCTGCTCAACGTTGAGTTGTCTTTCCAACTCTTCTAAGTTAACTGCATCCTCCTGAGCATGTGCCATGGCTCTTTCCACTTCATTCATAGCAGTGGCAGCTTCATTTTCGATAACAGGTCCTCCTAGTGGATCCTGACTCAATGAAGCAGAACTCTGACTGTCCTGAGAACTGTCTCTGGCAATCTCGGCTGCAATCATTGCTTCCTGCTCAATTTCCGCATTCAACATTTCTACATATTTGGGAAAAGCAGGACATTCTATGGTCTCCTTGGCGGCATTGAAAGAGTCTTCGTAACAGAGAAAATCTCCAAGCAGTTCCTCTTCTGCACGCCAAGGCTTGAAAAGTTGCAAAAGTGCTAAATAGAAAAACTCCTTTTTTTCAGGAGATTCGCCACTCAATTTTCGATGGTTTACCAAGTGGCATTTTCTTTGCTTGACCAGACATCCCTCACTTCCTATTACAGCATACACTCCTTTCTCAGTATCTTCTTTGATGTTCCTCTTGAATATGTAATTTTGCAGAACCTCATACAGACAAACATTCTCGAGGTGACTGCTTCGATTTGGATAATATGTATCCAACATGTTGGTCTTCAAAATGTCGGTACTGTTTGGCTCCTTTTCCGCCAAATACTCAATTTCCCGCACAGGTTTGAGAACTCGATTACGCGTTGCAGCAAGACCAAGACTCGCCCAAATGATACTCCTGGACTTGGCATAGAGACTTGCTGAAGACAACCGGTCAGAACATTCGTACGCTCCGATTTCTCGATGCGACAACATCTTCAGACTGAAACTGTACAACTTCTTGCTGAGGCTCTTTTCATGGGAAATGTCCTCCCACATATCCTTCAATTCTGTCTTCTCTTTTTTGGTGATGTAAGACGTCACATACCGAGCCACAGCCATACAGTTATCAGCCACAAACTGTATATCCATGTTAGCATTCCACATGGACAAAATCACCGGGTTGTAGTCGTTGATGTACTTGGACTCTTCGTTCCTCTTCAAATTGTATGTGTTTTTAGGTGATTTCTTCATCACATTATGTTGCAGCGAAGACATCAAACTGTTTACTCTTCCTTTAGAAATCACCGGTCGTGGAAAACCGAAACGACATTTGGTGTAGAACTTGTCCTTGTTTCGGAATTTACGACGACAGTACTTTCCACATCGATGGCTTTGGAAACGCAGAACTTTTTCTCTTAGGCTTTTCTTCTCCTTTGCGTTTGGAACAGCACACGTAGAATACTGTTGTATAAAACTCATCACTGAGTCTTCTGGATCCGTTCCAAATTTAGGTGCATCCTTGATCCACAGCAACATATGTATATGAGGAGCACCTCTTGCTTGGTACTCCTTTCTCCAGAAGAAATCCAACACCTCTCCAAGAGGTGGATTCTTCTTATTCATGATGAAAGACATCATAGCTTCAAATCTATGATTGAAGTACCTACATACATTGACTGGATCCAAAGAGCACAGTTCTCCGGGTGTCTTGAATTCGATGTTTTCTACGTTAGCATTTGCCTCTCGTAGAAATTCAAGTAAGTCTTCCCAGCCATACTCGGCACAGCTCAGAGTGAGGAACCATGTGGGAGTACCTAAGTTCCTCAGCATACATTTTAAATCACCATGACGACGGTACCAGTACTCATTAGTACCACGCTGACACGCCATGAGATTAATCAGGTGAGAATCCAAAATACTGTCTTGGACATTGACTTTATCCATAAAGTCACTTGCCGAGATGTTTTGCATGTGTATACCACTTTTCAAGATGTGGTTCACTGCATATGACAGTCCAGACAGATCGCTTTCAAACAGGAGATGAAACAAATAGGGAATACTTTGTCGAAACCTAGCATCTCCTGCATACAATCGCAAAGTCCGGTATTCAGAAGCAGGAATTTGATGAGGTCGCTCATCATATCTTCCTCCCTGACCTGTTGGAAAAAGCTGTGGGAAACACCGAGCGTCCAAACTTTCCTCCCAAACACTAATGGGACTCCCTTTGGCTTGTTTCATTTGAAACAACTCAATAGCATTCCCCATGACTTCCTTGGAATGCAAAGGATGAACACTATAATGTTCATATATTTCTTCACTAGTAGAAGTTTCTACTTTCTCAATTTGACCAGCACACAAATCGCTATCCTCTTCCTCACTTACTTCCTCTTCTGCAACATATACATTCTTATAGTATTTATTATTTTTTTTCAAATACAATGTTGCCTTTTTAACTTTCCTAACATCTACTAAATCTTGCCATATTTTCTTATTCTTTGTCGGAACCCCATTAACTAAGATAACCAGAGGTTCCTCGTCCACTTTTTCTACTCCAATTGTGTTAATGTTTTTCTTCAAATCTAGAGGCAAATAAACAACTCTTCCCTTTAATCCTCTCTGTAAATCTGATGGAGGCAATTTCCCTGTCTTTGGCTCCATTCTTACAATAGCCTGAAAGGGATGGATACTTTGAATCAAAATAGATTCATAAGTATTTAAATCCTTCAATTCAGAAGGAATCTCAACCAATTCCAGATTATTATGAACTGCTCTAGCAGGCATCTGGTTTTGATTTAATTTGCAACAACAATAAGTACACACACGTTGATCCAATCCCAAATCAAAACAATTTTCTACCAACAAGTATGTTGCGAAATCCTTCCATTCACTATTATTTTCCCTTTCACTTTTTGCATATAAATCCACTAACTTAGTCTGATTCTTATAATAAGTGCGTCGACAACACACACAAGTGAAATTGGGCCTCTCACTTGATTTGACCTGAAACGTGGCAATTTCCCTCTGGAAATTATCTGTACTGGAAACCTGTACACTATCTTCCACATTACCCGCTTCTTCTTGGTCAATTTCAACATTCTCCTCTTTACTTCCAAAGTAACAAAACTCAATTTCTTCACATATATTCTTCACATCTATTTCAGAACCATGCAAAAGAGCAGCACATATTTTTTTAAGCATAATTGCTGGACTCTTAGCATAATACAACATTCTAACTAATTTCCTCACTTTATTATGATGCACTGCTAGCATCCTGAAATGATGAAAAACACTCTGGCATACTGTCCTGGAAAGACAAGCCAGTGAATGACCATGCAAACCTGTCACTTCTCTCACTCTGCAAGGATCTAATTCTTGCAACAACCTTATTTTCTGCTTCAAACTTTTCTTATTAAATGACCGTACAAAATCACAAAGCAAATTGATGGAATCCTGTCGCACACTGCAAATACTACTACACTTCCAGGTGTACACAGGACCCTTAGCACGTCTTCCTAAAACCTCATTACCTAACACCTCTTCTGCCTCTGTTGTCACAAGTTTTTCTTTTTCAACTGGACAACCATCTTTCACTTCATAAGCACGACCACTGGTGTCAACTGCATGCACCAAATCATTATCCTGGAAATAACTCTCCTCATTAAAAAATGCCTCACAGCTTGAACTATGCATCCATTCTCCAGAAAAAACTTCACAAAAATTACTACGATTAACTATTCTCTTCCATCTACTATTTCTTTTGAAATCATAAATTGCCTTGTTTAGCTTCCTAATTCTATTGATTATCAAAATAAATAACTTACGTTTAATTTCAAATGCCTGATCAATAACTTTCTCAACTTTTTTTTTTCTCTTATAAAAAACCACTTTCTGTTGACCTTTCTTAATATTTTTTAACAAATTGCCAATTATCCTGTTGCGGAACATTCGTTTACGAATGTCCCTAAACTGTTGTTTCCTTCTACTATCATGCACAGAGTTATCTCTTGCTCTAGCAGTAACATTTTTGATTGGCCTTTCCTTTCCATTTGAATTGGTTCTCTTTTTCTGGACTGAAACATTTTCTGTAGTAATATTTTTTTTACTGCAAATATTTCTTATGAATGTTTTTGTACTCTTACCTGGTGCTTTCTTGTTGACTTGACAAATCTTTTTGTTAGAGGACTGCTGCTTTTTTTCAATCACCTGCTGTCTTTGACGTTTTACAGCCTTTCTTAGTCTTTCTTTCGTTGGCATGGTGAAATGTTGAAATGATCTGCAGTTGAATCTGTGGTAAAATATATTAAAAAATGTTATTAACCACTATTACCCAACAGTACATCAATAACAGTAATCAAAAACTTAAAACACTACTTTACATTTTTACATATAAGATTTTTTAGTGCATGGCAATTTTAGAATACAGAAATAGCAGAAAAGAAATGGAATTTATAATCATGTTACCTGTGCTATCTTATATGTGAATCTGATCTAATTTTATGAGCATATTTTAATATTTTATTGAAGACACTACACATAACCTGTTTTTGAAGGTGTCTTTATTTTTAAATTAAACGGTTTACATTTTTACTTTTTTTTTATTATAAAATTTTAAAATAAATGTTTATAGTTCCATAGGCTCAAGCAGGTCAGCTTCCCACCCTATGTCATATAATTCGGACAAATCTGCATCCTCATCAAGTTCTTCTTCATCCTCAGGATTTAAATTATCCAAGGGATCAACATCCACTGATGTTTCAATTACAAGTTCAATGATGAGGTCAAAATCAACTGATTGCAGATTATCGCTCATGTTGATGTTGTCTTTATCTTTAAAGAAAGATAACAACAATGAGATGTTGCAGAGTAAGAGACAAATCTCAGAGATTATAATAGTAAAATTGTTTAACAAGAGTAACATTTTGCAGCTAATATTTAGCCATGTCCAGCGATGCTGAGCAGGTGAAGCCTATGTCTAATTTTTCAGTGAACAGGACTCATCTCTTCTTAACCTTGGATAAGCCTCACCGACTCTGTGTCCCCTGCAGATACTTAAATGTAAAGGGGCAGATTTATGTTAAATGGCACATCCCCAGGCATGCACCAGTTAACGTGCACCGCTGCTCTGCCACCCATGGTGTGCCGCATTTACAATCAGATAGGAGAAAGCTGCGTCAAAACCCTGCGCCTGCTTTAAGCAGGCATAGGTCTTGACGCAACATTGTGGAGATGGGGCACCCCTGAGCCTTGCTGGAGCTGCATCGCACTTGCGATACAACTCCAGCAATGCGCCACCTTTACGGCACAGATGCGTCACGCATCTGTGCCATTTTTGCCCCATGCTGCGCCGCATTGTAAATGCAGCACACCATGGGTGGCGGAACAGCAGCGCAGGATGTCTGGCACATCCCTGGTGATGCGCCAGTCATCATAAATCTATCCCTAAGCTTCTTATCTTGTTAGAGATGAACCGCCATATGTATCATCAAACTATTTTGCATTTCCTAAATAGCGAATTTTAAGGAATAAATAGCGATTCTTTACCATTCCTAATTTTCAATGAGCAAATTGCTAATTGCAAATTACCCATTCATTTCCATGGGCCAGGAGGCCCATAGGAATGAAGGTGCAATTTGTGATTAGCAATTAGCTCATCGCAAATTAGGAATTTTTCCAAAGGTGCAGGAGTGTCTCAAGAACACCCTGCTGCACCCCTGAAAAATAAATTTGGGGGCATATGGCGCACATACATGCCCTAAGGACATGTATTGGCGTCATATGGCACCTTTTGTTTTTTGGAAAAAAAGCTTTTTGAAAAGAATTCGCAAATTACCACAAACTAGAAGTTGGTGGTAGTTTCCAAATCCTTAATGTTTTTTTTTACATATTTTTTGTTTGATACATTGCATTTAAGGAATCGCAAAATTTGCAAATCCTTCAGTGCAATCGCAAAATAAGGAATAGCAAATTTTGAATTAAGGACATTTTAAGTCATTTCCACATGTGCAGTGTTTTCAAATTTTGATTTGAAAATCGTTTTTAGGGAAAAGGAATGGTTTGTAAATTTATGACAAGGACATAATGGTGTATGCTTCTTTATAAGGCATTTCACTGTCTCTGATGTCATTTTTCCCATATTACATTATAAGACCTTTCCCCATGGAGCACATTCCTTGTAAATATGCTCCCACCTGTGCATGGTGAATTTAGATTTTGACTGTTTGAGTCACATAGCCATGTTAAAAGTGACCCAAAAAAATTGCAAAGGCTTTAAAAAAACACTTTCATGTGTCTTAAGGACATTTTAAGTCATTTCCCCATGGGCAGTGTTTTGTAAGTGGCGCAAAAGAGGCATACACCTATCATAAATCTGTCCCTAGCATTTTAAATGATTAATTCATGATGACGATAAGGTGTGGCCTATCCAGAGGTTTGTTTAAGGTGAGGCCTACTCAGGATTGCAGATTAAAGTTACGCTTGATGAAGAATACAGAGGAGATAATACATGTAAAGCTCTACCAATGAAGTAACTGATGTCCACTTCATTGCGCCAGTCATCATAAATGTATCCCTAAGCTTCTTATCTTGTTAGAGATCAACCGCCATATGTATCATCAAACTATTTTGCATTTCCAAAATAGCGAATTTTAAAGAATAAATAGCGATTCTTTACCATTCCTAATTTGCGATGAGCAAATTGCTAATTGCAAATTACCCATTCATTTCCATGGGCCAGGATGCCCATAGGAATGAAGGTGCAATTTGCGATTAGCAATTAGCTCATCGCAAATTAGGTAATTTTTCCAAAGGTGCAGGGGTGTCTCAAGAACACCCTGCTGCACCCCTGAAAAAGAAATTTGGGGGCATATGGCGCACATAAAAATTAACAACATTCCTTTACCTCAAAAACGATTTTCAACTCATAATTTGAAAACACTGCCCACAGGGAAATGACTTAAAATGTCCTTAAGACACATGAAAGTGTTTTTTGAAAGCCTTTGCAATTTTTTTGGGTCACTTTTAACATGGTTATGTAACTCAAACAGTCAAAATCTAAATTTACCATGCACAAGTGTAACCATATTTACAAGGAATGTGCCCCACGGAGAAAGGTCTTTTAATGTAATATGGGAAAAATGACATCAAATGTCCTTAAGACACATAAAAGCGTTTTTTGATTGCCTTTGCAGCATGTTTGTATCACTTTTAACATGGCTATGTAACACAAACATTCAAAATCTAAATTTGCCATGCACAGGTGGGAGCATATTTACAAGCAATTTGCGCCACAGAGAAAGGTCTTACATTGAAATGGGAAAAATAACATCAGAGACAGTCAATTGCCTTATAAAGAAGCATACACCATTATGTCCTTGTCATAAATTTAAAAACAATTCCTTTTCCCCAAAAACGATTTTCAAATCATAATTTCAAAACACTGCACATGGGAAAATTACTTAAAATGTCCTTAAGACACATAAAAGCGTTTTTTGATTGCCTTTGCAGCATGTTTGTATCACTTTTAACATGGCTATGTAACACAAACATTCAAAATCTAAATTTGCCATGCACAGGTGGGAGCATATTTACAAGCAATTTGCGCCACAGAGAAAGGTCTTACATTAAAATGGGAAAAATAACACCAGAGACAGTCAATTGCATTATAAAGAAGCATACACCATTATGTCCTTGTCAGAAATATTATAACCATTAATTTTCCTCAAAAACGATTTTCTAGTCATAATTTGAAAAGACTCCACAGCTCCTATGCAGAAAAACACCCTGTCAGTACTAATACTTCACATTTTCTCCAATTACATTTTCTCAAAGAAACAAAATCTATTTGTAAAACACTTGAGACAAAGCGACATTGGAAAAACACAACTTTCTTCATAATTTTCTCCTTAAAGCACACTATTCTCTATCTAAATTAAAGAAATATTTTCTCACCTTAGCAAATACTTTGAGTTTGAAAACAGTCTCAGAAACACACCAATTTGTCTTCAGCAGAGCAAAAGGTATGCACTCCAGAGTCTGCAGCTATCAAAAGCACAGAAATGCTGTAATTCTTCACACATATCTCTCATGTCACCCAATCAAAACTCTTCCCTCACTTTTTTTCAAATGAAAACCCTTCCCCCCTCTGCCCTTTCTGCCTTTTCTGCATGGCAACCACCTCTTGGAAGACTTCTGGTGTTTGCAAGTTCACACAACAATGTTGCAATTGAACTCTGAACTCTCAGTGCACCTCATATCCAGTGCATTCTTTCATTTAATGATTTTTTCCTGACCACTCAAAATACATCTTTCAAACAACTCATCCATGCACCCTAACTTTCTGTTTTCAGCAATCAAATTCCACCAATCACTGTTACTGCTTCATTAACACAGAAACTCCACAGTTTTTTTCATTTTAAACTATTATTTTTTCCACTGCCATTTCATTGCCACACTTCATCTGACTGCAGGAGAACCTTCTCTCACCATGTGTTCTGTCTGGATTGTTGGACATAGTTACATCTATTGGGCTCAGAGGTATGCTGAGAACAGGAATTTACCTAACCTCAATTTACAAGATGTGGAAATTAAGTGGTTTGGCCACAGAGGATTAAAATGTCACCAATTGATACCATTGGTGAAAACCTTTATGCATTTGCCAAAACCTGACCTGTTAATTGTGCACTGTGGAGGTAATGATTTGGGCACTTTGACTGGGGTAGGTCTGGAAATGCTTTTAAAGGACACCTTTGAGCAATTGATGGCACTTTTTCCTCAGACTGCCTTGGTATATTCAAATATATGCCAAAGACAGAAATGGAGGTGGTCAAACCAATTTTGTCCACAAATTGAGAAGTCGAGGAAGCATGTAAACAAATCTGTTTCAGCTTACATGAGAGACCATGGAATGGGCTCCCTGTACAACAATAACTTGCGTTACTACATGCAAGATATCTACAGAGGAGATGGAGTTCACTTCTCAGATGAGGGCAACAGAGTTTACATTCTGAATTTAAGACTGTGCATTGGTACCTACTTATAAGTACCTAAATGTACCATAAACCCAAAAGCTCTTCTCAGAGCTACCCTACATCTGATCACTCACAATTATTATTTTACTCTAACTTTTTTCACTAATTTTCAACAAAGTACGCTCCCTGGGGCGCTTCCCGGTACGCGAACCGGGAGCTAACCTCGCAAAATTTTAAAAAAAATTTATTTTTTTCGCACATATGGGCCTCCTCAGCCACCCTCAGAAAACCTAGGGGGTTAAGATAAGTCTACCGTGCCCCCTTCTACCCATTCTGAACATTATTTGCCCTCCATCTTGTATCTTAATTCGACCGAAACACAAAATGGTGGACTCCCGTAACGCTTAAGGTTCGCGAACCGGGGCGCTCACCAGTTCGCGTACCGGGTCGCTCCCTGGGAAGCGCACCATCAAAAAAGGTGGGAAAGTAGTTTACAGAAAAGCGACTGGAGACAATTTCACCAAATATAGATTACCTCATACTACATACCAATGTCTACCATTTTCACAAATTTGATTGAAATTCCATTTAACCATTTAGCCTGTAGACCTCTCTAAATACCCTGAGGTAAATTACTTCACAAAACACATCTGAAGTGTTGGAATTGACAACCAATTAAAATGTTACTTTCATTTTCTACTTTTTTTACCTGACATTTGATTGGTTATGTACCTGAATATATATAAAGAAAGAGAGAGAAACACAGCCATTTTGACTACTACTTCCTGAATTACATTGCAAGATCATTTTCACTCACAACTTAAACTTGTTTTTAGAAGGTGAGATATTATTTTATAAATTTGAAAACATTTTCAGATAGTTATATACTATCCCTCTGTAAGAGTTAGACATTGAGAAAGGCTTCTTTATTATAATTATGGATTGATTTAGGTTTCTGTGGTATAATTATGAATTTACTTAGGCTTCTTCTACTATCCCTCTGTAAGAGTTAGACATTGAGAAAGGCTTCTTTATTATAATTATGGATTGATTTAGGTTTCTGTGGTATAATTATGAATTTACTTAGGCTTCTTCACAGGCACTTTTTAATAGTACTACTTCACGCCTGAAACCATACAGTGCCCATAGATTACTTCTCTGTTATAAACTCACAAGTACCTGTCTGAACTTAAACCCAACAGTGCCCTATCACTACTGATATATTTATTTTTTATGCAAATTACAGCAATAAAATGGAAGGTGAGCAGAATGTTTCCTTCGAAATTGTTCTGGACAGCAACAATGAACAAGTTATGGAACCCATTGATGACTTAGAATTCATGGATGAGTCACGGGACTATGAATTACTTCAATGTGTAGAATCTGTCGATCATTTACTCCATTATGATGACGGTCAAATGTGGGAACTTATGTTCACTCAACAAGAGGACATATCGGACAGTCAAATGCTAGACGTTCTATTAAATTTTGAAAAACAATCTGAAAAATAAAATTGTATGTAATATTAAAAAATTGTTTGAGTCTTTAATCATTTTTATATGTAATTCATAAACTAGTTAAATGTTCGAAATGTTATTAAATTTTGAAACACAATCACAATAATAAATAATTGCTTAAAAAATAAAAAAATTAAAAAATAATCAACAAAACCAACAATCAATTAACATACAGTATTTGAAAAGTCTATCATTCATTTTTCATTATAGTACGCTGCCCAGAACGCTTCCCGGTTCGCGGACCGGGCGCTACCCACGCAAAAAAAACCAAAAAAAAATTATTATTTTTTTGCCCCGCGGGGCCCTTTTAAAGCCTCCACATTAAACCTAGGGGGTCAGGGAGGATATACTATGCCCCCTTATGGTCATTTCCCCCTTTGGTTTGGCCTCCTCTTGTCTCTCGATCCTACCGAGAGACAAGATGGCGGCCGCTCCGGACTGTTTAGAATGTTGACAGGCACCGGAGAGCCAATCAGCTTCGCTACGCGAAGTTCCGGTACGCGTAAAGTCCGCGAACCGGAGCGCTGCCCGGAGCGCACTTACAGATATATATCTTTTTTTAAACGTTAATTTCTCAAAATCCACTGAAGCACATATATTGAGACCTAGCAAAGGCACATCGGGCTACCAGTCCCTACAATTTTGCCAAGTTTCGTGCAAATCCATTCAGCCGTTCGGGCTAAAAGTGAGGCCAACCGCCCTATGGAAAACTCAATGTTAAAAACACGTTTTGGGACCCCCCTTTTTTCTCAGCCCCCCCTTGACGAACCCCCCCCAAATTTCCAGGGGCTGCTCAGAAACAAAATGTTCCATTTTCCAGAAAATTTCAGCCAATTCCGTCCACAAACGCCAAAGTTATTAGACATAGAATTTTCAAAAATCCCATAGGGAAAAAATCCTAACTATATATACCTACTGGCGACCGCCAGTAGGTAGTATATATATATATATATATATATATATATATATATATATATATATATATATATATATATATATATATATATATATATATATAATAGTTAGGACCTAGTTTCCAAAGGAAATCCACAACATTCTATTTGGAATAACTTTGGCGCTGGTGGACGAATCTTCGCGAAATTCTCCAAGAAAATGGCCTGCTCCGCTCCGCTCCTTCCCTGAAAGTTTGGGGGTGATTCGTCAAGCGGGAGCCAAGAAAAAAGGTGGTTCCCCTATGCAATTTTCCATAGGACCTTTACCGCTGAACGGCTGAACGGAATTACACCAAATTTGGCAAAAAGGTAGAGTTCGATTCGCAGATTGTGCTTTTTGTTAAATGTTGTAAATTCGTTCAGTAGTTCTTGAGAAAATCAAAAGTAAAATCATAGTGATATCTAGAGATGAAGTATCGTACGCGTACGGTAAGTGTGCCGTAAACCGTACTATTATGAGCATGAGCTGCATGCTGATTGGATGTCAGCTGTCTGTCAACACTCCAAACCAGGACGTTTTGGCAGCCATCTTGTGCCTCGGTAGAACCGAGTCACAATAAAGCAGTGAAAGAATTGTAAAAAACACGCGAAGGGGGCAGGGTAGAAACATCCTGACCCCCTAGGCCTGGTCAGGGGGGCCCACATGGACCGCTAGGCCCCCCAAAAAAATTAAAAACGCAGGGTATGCGTATGGTACGCGTTTTGGAAAAAAACCAAAAAAACGAAGTCCACTTTATTGTTAATTAGCCCCCGGGGGGCAAATATCGGGGCCATTTTTTTTCATGATGGGGGGCTCAGATGGGTCCCCCGTCCCAGGGATCGTCATCCCCCAGGGCTTTAACTATATGTATGCGGGGGGCTCATGGCCCGCCCGGAGCTCCGAGGACCGCCACTCCCTGGGGCCTCTTTTTATTTAAAAAAACTGTGTGAAGGTTTCAAGCCACCCACATGCAGCGGGGACCGCCACCTCCATGGTGCTCTATTATAGAAAATAGGGGGGACGGACCACCCAGTCCCGGGGACTACCACCCCTCAGGGATTTTGTATGTTGGGAGCTGGGTTGCGCGACCCCCTTCCTGAAGCCTTTGATGGCCCTGGGGACCACCAAGTTTCAGGGCCGGCTTCTGCAGTGTCCCGGGGTGCCTACAGTGCCGCCTTCTGCAGTGCCCAGGGTGACGAAAAGCAATGCCGGCTCCCGAAGGACGCGAGGAGCCGGCTGGGAACGTGGGGGCTTTGGGGCTCATAAAAAACAGTTATTTTCAGAAATAGCTTTACTGGTCAAAAAAAGAGCTATATTTCTATGATAGTATGTAAAACTTTCCGGGTTTTTTTCTGCACCAGTTGTACTCTCTACCCATGCGCATCCTCATTTCCAAGCCCACGCTTCTTTGTTTTTTTTTCAAGTTCGCCAAGCAAACCTCTCCTCATTTCAACTATTAAATTTGCCGCTTTGTTCTGAGTGGTCGTGTGCCTTATCCTCTGCTGTACTTTTGTAATATAATAATAATCATATTCTATCTATATTTATTTGAAACGTATTGCCGAGGCGCCAAACATTAATTACATACTCCATCCTCCGCCATTTTAGTAGTTTTCCTCCGTTATTTTTATAATACCTGCTACTTTCATTTTAACCCCCGCCTATCTTCTCTATGATCCATGAGATTTCCTGCCACAGACACCACGGTGTTCGTCCTTGGCCTCCGATCTTATCAGACTTGGTCACACGCAAACCTAAAAACTAATTTGAAGCACGTAAGGCACAGCCATTACAACGCGTGACCGTCACCACAAAGCCATTACCATGCTTATGCCTTTGTCATGCGTGGTAAATGTATACTAGTGGTTAACGCCGCAATTCCGTGTTACCGTGCCGGGAGTTCCATATTCCTTATTGGGGAGACTTGCATGATCATGGGGCTGTTGTGTGGAACCTTGACACAGTCCAAGAATACACTTTACGTTATATAATGAGGCGTTCCTCGTACGCGGCGCAATATACTTGGTATTGAAATAACCCGTACTCCATCAAAAAATAAGCAAGAGTGTCCCTCATCTTGGTGGACCCGCATGTTCTCCACTTCTCGTGTCATAATTATCCAGAAATTGGACCTCCTCACATAACTTCGAAAGAGACACAAGGAGTGGTTCTACGTATTTGAAACTGTGCTAGTTCCAAACCTGGCTTACCGGTCCTATTCCATCGTCATACAAGTCTATATCAACAACACACTTTTGGCCCTGACGAAGTTACGAAACGTAACGAAACGCGTTGGCTGTGCATGTCCTTTTTGGTATAATTACCCAAATAAAGAAAAAAAGAAAACTCAAGCTCACAAGTACTTGCGTAATTTCTTTCGAGTGCCCCTTCCATATCCTTTCCAAACTAGTTGTAAAAGCATGCGTGGTAAAGGCATGCGTGGTAAAGCCATATGCGTGTTAATGGCGACGATCACGCATGGTTATGACCGCGTTGTAATGGCTCTTTTCCCCCAGGACACTGCAGGAACCGGGTCTGGGCGTGGCGGACTCCAAGGCATCAGGCGGTGGGCGACGCAGCCTTCCTCACACAATATAGAAATCTCCGCGGGGTGGTTGTTTTCATCGTTTGAGGGGCATCATTGAGGCCCATACATTTAATTTTGTAGGGGGGTAGGTTTGCACGCGAAAATGTCGCAAGAGGTTTGTAAATGTGGTACACATTGCTTTGTTTTACTTGGATTTCCTTTCTATGTTGTAGTCCATCCAGAGAAAATATAACTTATTGTACAGCCAGTACTTGTCAACCGTACTGCCAAACATCTTACCATAGTACTTTAAATTATAAATATTATTTTTGCTGTGGACCGTCAACCCCCCCCCCCCAAAAAAACCAAGTATATTTTTTTTTATTAACTTTTATTAAAACAACAATAACTGTAAATGTAACGTAAAGATAATATAATAAACAACTAGAAAAATAACTTTAATAAAACAGAATTATAAACAAATTGTGATGTGGACTCCAAAAGACGTAGGATAGGTAATCTGCAAAACAAAAAAGAAAATTAGAGTTTGAAGTTATGTAGATGTGATTAAATAAGGTGAAGCATTACAAGTGAAGGTAATACTACGATTTTACGTGTGCAGTGTGCCTAGTACATTTCACTTCTGTTATAGTCCTGCGTTCAAGTGTTGTCTATGTGGAAGTGCGTACTGCTTTACTGACACAAAAGTGGCACTACGGGATTGTAAATACGCAATTTTTTTTCTAATGCATTGCAATGGAGGCATTGTATATCTAGGCCGCTGTGCTTACCTTGTATAAACTCTGCGGCCACCAGAATTCACAACTTGAATTCAACTCTGCTTCTACACGTTAAAGTATATTCAATATGTTGCAGACAATTTCATTGCTGTTGTTCGATATGTCGTGATTGCTTCTAAAGAATGTTTGGTGAAGGCAAAGAAAATAACATTTGATTAATCACCGTAAACTGAGTTGCGAAACTTCTGACTAAAGTGAATTTTAATGTGAGTTCTTAAAATTGTGTACCTAGACTATTGCACCCCATTAACTCGCAGAGTCTGGAGTTGAGAGTTTTTCTTGAAAAGTCAGATGCAGATTTACAAGCTCCTTGTGCCACTTTTCCCATGTTAAAAGTGACACAAAAGTGGCCATTTCCATCATTCAAACAGGGAGCACTACGTGTCGAAGCAGGCTTCTCAGTCCTTGTTACAAAGGCCACGCATCATCGCAGAATACACGAACGTAGAGCTGTGTAAGTTTCTTTTGGGGGGGGTCGTCAATTTGTAAAACACAACCTGTGAGATAAAAAGGATGTTAACATTGTGTGTAATTTTTATTTGAAACAAGAGAGGAAATAAGAGAGTGATTGAAAACAATACTCGCAGCTCAGCTTTTTGTCACCGGTGTCTTTCACCACGTACTGGACATAATCCATCCTGAAGCTCTACATCTAAAAGATAATAAAAGAAAGATGTTATGATTGGTAATTGTTACTATATTAATTTGGAGTTAGATAACATCGCGCTTTTATACACGTTCCTTCTCACATTTCTACGAACTGTTTGTATTGGTAATATTCCGGACATTTCAGCGATTATAAAAACGTTCCTGCTATTGGGAAAAAAATTTATACATGTAAATTAATACACTATATAGGAGTGCGTTCATCTAAAACGCTAAGTCGCGTTTTTGTATCTAGTCTGCTACAGCCCTAACTCACTCCGATGCTTACTCAAGCCTCACTGCTCACCTTTTCGTGGAAAAGACACCTTCTGCATGATGTAGTCCCGATCTCCAACAAAGAAGTCTCATATATGGTGCCGAGTCTTGATATCTCTATGGCTAACGACATACTCGTGCTCCCATCATCATCATCGCAGGTTCTTCACCAGCTCAGTGCTTCGGGCACCACTAACTCAGTGACCAAAGAGGCCACGCATGAAGTAGTGGGCCTTTTGTTCGGTACTTTGGGAACAACTCTATAATGGCCTACAACACGAGCTTTTTGTCTTTTTTATACATAGGGTTACGTGTGTAGTGACAAATGCGCTGGATGGGTGTGGTGTGGGTGCATACGAGCCATGAGGGAGTGTGTGTACCGATCTGACAACTAGACCTGGAACTAAGAAATCCCTCATGGCTGGTATACACCCACACCACACCCATCCAGTACATACGTCACTACACACGTGACCCTCTCTACAAAAAAGACGGCGCGTACAATGCCCCCATGGTCCCGCCGACTCCTCGTGACCGTCATGTTCGAATAGAGCATGCGCAAATGAAATGAGAAACATTAGGGGTACACGGACTGATGGTGGGCATGGTGGGGTGTATTGTGCGCATGCGCACCATTAATACACATGCGCTGAGTGAAAGGGGTACAAAGCTCAATGGGGTCCACTCCTCTATAGAACATCGACATTGCTTTTACACATGGGGAGATGCTAAGTTGCATGTGGAAATGCAATCTTGTTTGGATTTTGAAAGTGAGAACAGATTTCACTGTTGTGTCTTTCAAAGTTCAAACTAAGTTTGCTATGGGAGGGTGGGAGCCGCAAAACTTCCGCCTTCTCATAGCAAAAAGCAGTATCCCGGGGGTAAGCACCCCGGGACACTGCAGGAACCGGTTCTGGGCGTGGCGGTCTCCAGGGCTCTCGAGGGAACCAGGCGGAGGGCCACCGAGCCCGTGTCACACAATACAGAAATCTCCGGCGGGTGGTTGTTCCCAAGGTTTGAGGCCCACACACTTTTAATTTTTTGGGGGGGCCATGGACGCGCAAGTGGCGCAAGGGGGTTGTAAATGTGGTACAGTGTTTTGCTTTACTTTGCTTTCCTTTCTGTCTTGTGGAGGATCCAGGGTAAATATAACGGTTTGTGTACAGCCAGTACCTTTCTGCCTGTTACCATAGTAACAGTTCATGGAACACTCGCATGAGCACAGAGGTTAGAAGTTCACCACAATATGTTACTAATTGAAATAGTTACTGTGCTGGAGATTTATATTTTTTTCATTCGAACCGTTAGTCGTACAAGAAGTCAGTGGAAAAGTTTTGTTAGGGATTCCTTCCTGTTCGGGGAGTATTAGGGTAACGTGCTCCAAGCGGGACTTTATGAAGCTTAATGTTTATTGGCTGTGAAGTATTAAAAGTAGAAGGTTTGGCAGTCATTCCTTGCTCGTCTGTGGAACAACATGGATATTTTATTGGCTAAAGTGTTCCGAGCACAAGTTTGCTCCTTATTGGGTGGGAACGGTTCACTATTGTCAGTGATATTGTGATGCATTTTCCAAAGGAGTATGGGAAAAGAAAGTAGTACAGGGCAGGTTAGGAACACTATTAACTCTGTACAGTGCCCATCAGGTGGTGGAGAGGGATTATGAGGGAAACAATTGTTTTTATATGTTTCAAGGGCCATTTATATAATTGCCGTGTGGTGTATAAATCACAGCGGAAAAATGACAGTGTCTTGCGCTGTTTTTTTTTATCAAGTTTATGGGTGACCTACTTCTTAGGAGTACTATTTACTGATAATGTTGTGTTTATTTTCATGATGGGAAGGTGTGGTTGTGCAGAAAAAAATTCAGTCTAGGTTTGAAACAGTTTTTATTAAGCAAATACAAATAACATTTCTTCAGAAACTGTCGCTGTATATATGAAAGGGGTGACAATTAAAAATGGGATTTCATAAAATATCAGTTAAGCGTGGCTATATCCTTCTTTTTTGTGCAACTGTTTGTAAAAGTGTTGCCCCACATTCTTGATGATGTAAGAGGCATCAGTTACTTTTAGATAAAGTAGAATAGAAGTGCTACAACAAACACTCCCGCACTACATTTTCTCAGTTCAAGAGAAGAAGTAAAAAACTGTTAAATACAAGTGATTTCATATTACATAGAAATGCATGCATTATTATTTTTCGAATTTGTATTCTGTACAATTCAGGAACGTGCTGTTGTAGTGCTTAGAGGTTGCAGACTGTTCCGCTAATAAATCGCATACTCACTAAAGAATATATAGGATGGTACTCTTATAATATAAAGTACAGGTCCTATATATTCTTTAAGGAGAAGGTGAATAGGATCCGGAAATAGGAATAGAAATTAGAAAATAACATTCAGAAATGTAGGGTTTAGTAAATATTTAAATTAACAAAGTATGCATGATAGCTATATTTTTTTGTTCTGCTGTTTCGTAAAATATGTTTCTTGAAAAAAATATCTGATCAAGTACTTTTTAATATTTGAAAGTTATATTATAGATGGCGCTGAAAAATCTCCCATTCCTCTTCTGTAGAAATAGGACAATCTATTATAATATAACGATTGATACCATTGTTACACTAAAAAGAAAAAGAAAATAAAGTTATGTATTTAACAGAACATCCATAATGAAAAACTTTCGAGCTGTAATTTTTTACTGAACTTCATTTCTCCGGGAGGTGAAAAAGTTTGATCTTCGTGGTGACGGGTCATAAACTCCTCTGAGATCATGACGGTGAGAATAATAATATGTATATATTTTCTCAGCACATGATCACAAGGGGAAAATAGACTGAAAACCGCAAGCCAGTAACGTTGCTTACTTATCGTTACTCTTTGTGACGATGGATCGTGAACTCCACTAAGATCACCAAGGCTGTAATGTTATAATATACATATTAACAGTATGTGATCTGTAGGGGAAAACACAATAACAAGTGGAAGATGGTGACGTTGATTGTAAATGTTTAGGGTTTGCATCGACAGGTCACCAACACCTCTCAAGCGAAGTACAGTGTCAATATTATCATATAAAAGTCACTATATATAAGGTGAAAGGAGCCAGAAAAGGAGCAATGTTTGCTATATTCTATCTGTTTCTAAAAACAAGATGCTGACATTAAAGAGAAAAAGCGAAAAGCATGCAATAACATTTTTTCTAGATATAAATGTTTAAATATTGACAAATAGCCACAAATTATAACTAAGTACTATGCCTATGCCATATTGAAACAACTTACAACTCCGAAATATGTTTGTTGACGGAAAAAATGAATCCGATGCTGGAAAACGGAACCTGCAACATAGATTGGTGACTCATAAATAACTTGCGAAAACTAAACTAATTGCACAGTAGGTTGCACGGTAGTTATATAGTTTTTGGTTGTTTAGTAGTCTACGGAAGGAAGCTGTGGGTCTGCCTATTTAGATGGCACATTTTGCAGTTTACACGTGCTCATGTTTTAACTGGTTTTCTTCTGCACGTGTTCGGAAAAGTTACAAACTGTGAAGCTGTAAAGGTTTCAATTTCGATCGTAACACGTATAAGGTATTATTATCTACATACGTTGGAGAGTTTTAAAGTGTTACTCGGTAAACTGTGTTCTTTGCATTTTCATGATTAAAAACATTTAAATAGAAGACATAAAAAAATAACATTATCATTAGAAAGATAAAAACAAGGATTAATATTATGCTTCTTAATTTGTAAAATGCTAGCATTTGTAAATCGTAAACCTATCCTCGGAAAGGTGTGCTGGTGCTTGGGGTGTTGGGAAGATTAATAAATAATAAATGCCCTTTTCTATGCACCTGTAAACTTGGCTTTTAAACTTTCAATTGCCCAGTCTGTATCTTTACACTTCTTCCAAACATTCTGCTACTGCTATTTTAGTATTGTAGGGAGCCATACAGCAGTATGTGTTTATCTATATACTGTTTTAAAAGTGAAGCAGTTATACATTCAGCTCGACACTCTCCTTGGACAACTGTAATCATTCAGCGACTACCCAAGTAGTCACGCAGCAAAGTAGGCGAAGGGCATGGACTGCTTCAAACCCCTATAGATAATAAATGCACTTTTCTATGCATCTGTAAACTTGACTTTTAAACTTTCAATTGCCCAGTCAGTATCTTTACACTTCCTCCAAAGATTCTGCTACTGCTATTTTAGTATTGTAGTGAGCCATACAGCAGTATGTGTTTATCTATACACTGCTTTAAAAGTGAAGCTGCTATATATTCAGCCAGACACTCTCCTTGCAGAACTGTAAGCATTCAGTCAGTTCCCAAGTAGTCATGCACGAAAGTAGACCTTAGGGCATGAACTGCTTCAAGTCTGTATAGATTATGCATGCACTCTTGTATGCACCTGCAAACTTGCCTTTTAACCCCTTCGCTGCTAGGCCTTTTCCCCTCCTGTGCTAAGCCTTTTTTTGGCGATTTGGGGTAGTGCGTGCTTAGGCCCCTGTAACTTTTTGACTACATAAGGTATCCACGCCAAATTTGTGTCCTTTTCTTCCAATATCATGGGGATTCTAAAGGTGCCCAGGGTTTGTGGATTCCCTTGGAGGGGTCCCAGGAATTAAGCAAAATACAGTGAAATTTTAGTTTTTTTCAGAAAAATGGGAAAAACGGGCTGCAAATGAAAGCCTCTGGGTTTTTCCCTGCAAATGTTATAAAAAAAGAGTTTGTGGGGCTGAAATCTCCATTTTCTCAGCTTTTAGGGAATGACAGTCTTTTGTCAGAGAACCAACATTTTTCACACAGTTTTGGCATTTTTCTGGGACATAGCCTATTTTTGCTATTTTTTGAGGTTTCAACCTCCTTCCAATTAATGGTAGATATGAGTTTGAAAGCAATAATGGATCCTGGAAAGCTATACATTTTCGCAAAGTAGACAAAATCCTGAATTCAGAAAGGGGTCATTTGTCTAAATCCATGAAGGTTTCTTTATAGAAACTAACAGTTACATTTTGGAATAATTGAAAATTTGTTGAAAAAAACAGCCTTTTGTCTCAACGTTTTCACCTATAACTTCTTGTAATTTTGACAGCTCTTGAAAAGCAATATACCGTTACATCTGTTAGACCTTCCTGGTTGTGGGGATATATAGGACTTGTAGTTTCACCAAGAACCCGACGAACCCAGATCCAAAAACTGAGCAGCAACTTGCAATGGTATTTTATTCTTTACTCGGTATGAAGCACTTATTCTTGGAAAATGTATACATGGAAAAATCTGTATGAAAGACACCTATATATTTCTGAATTGGGTACAAATTATAGAGTTTAGAAACAGTATATATTTGCACATTTTCAAAATTGGGAATACTCATACTAGCATGAGAATTATTGGTCATTTTTCAAAAAGATTTTTTTTACACAATGTATTTCATTGGGAAGGGAGAAATGCATGAAAACTCAATAGGTAATAACAGTTGATTTACAAATCTGAATTACCCTAAGTCTCCCAATAAAAACGGTACCTCACTTGTGTGGGTCGGCCTTGTGCCTGCGACAGGAAACGGCGCAAAATGCAACATGGTCACACCTCAATTTTGCAGTTAAAAATTGACCCTTTTATGGCACAGTGCCTAGATGTAGTTTTTGCACCCTAGCTCTGCCGGCACCTAGGGAAACCTAGAAAACCTATACATTTTTGAAAAGTAAACACCCTGGGAAATTCAGGATGGGGTGACTCGGCTGCTTCCCACCAGGTCCTGTTACCCAGAATCCCTTGCAGAGCTAAGAAATTGACAAAAAAATGCTTTTTTCTCACATTTCTGTGGTGGAAAGTTCTGGAATCTGCGTGGATCAACACATTTCCACCCACCCAGCGTTCCCCCAGGTCTCCCGAAAAAAAATGGTACCTCACTTGCCTGGGTCTGCCTAGTTCCTGCTACAGGAAACTGCACAAAACGTAACATGTTTGCACCTCAATTTCGCTTGCGCAGTGAAATCGTGCCCTTTTTTGGCAAAGAGCCTACCTTTTATTTTTGAACCCTAGCTCTGCCGGCACCTCGGGAAACCTAGCAAACCTATACATTTTTGAAAACTAGACACCCAGGGGAATTTAGGATGGGGTGACTCGACTGCCTACCACCAGGTTCTGTTACCCAGAATCCCTTGCAAATCTAAGAAATTGACAAAACAAAAACGCATTTCCCTCACATTTCTGTGGTGGAAAGTTCTGGAATCTGCGTGGATCAACAAATTTCTACCCACCCAGCGTTCCCCCAGGTCTCCCAAAAAAATGGTTCCTCACTTGCCTGGGTCTGCCTAGTGCCTGCGTCAGGAAACAGCGCAAAACGCAACGTGGTCGCACCTCAATTTTGCAGTGAAATCGTGCCCTTTTTTGGCAAAAAGCCTACCTTTTGTTTTTGAACCCTGGCTCTGACGGTACCTAGGGAAACCTAGCAAACCTATACATTTTTTAAACTAGACACTCAGGGGAATTCAGGATGGGGTGACTCAACTGCCTACCACCACGTTCTGTTACCCAGAATCCCTTGCAAAGCTAAAAAATTGACAAAAAAATGCATTTCCCTCACATTTCTGTGGTGGAAAGTTCTAGAATCTGCGTGGATCAACAAATTTCCACCCACCCAGCGTTCCCCCAGGTCTCTCGAAAAAAATGGTACCTCACTTGCCTGGGTGTGCCTAGTGTCTGCGACAGGAAACAGCGCAAAACATAACAGGTTTCCACCTCAATTTCGCAGTGAAATCGTGCCCTTTTTTTGGCAAAGAGCCTACCTTTTGTTTTTGACCACTAGCTCTGCCGGCACCTAGGGAAACCTAGCAAACCTATACATTTTTGAAAACTAGACACGCAGGGAAATTTAGAATGGGGTGATTCGGCTGCCTACCATGAGGTTCTGTTACCCAGAATCCCGTGCAAAACTAAGAAATTGTCAAAGAAAATGCATTTTCCTCACATTTCTGTGGTGGAAAGTTCTGGAATATGCGTGGATCAACAAATTTCCACCCACTCAGTGTTCCCCCGGGTCTCCCGAACAAAATGGTACCTCACTTGCCTGGGTCTGCCTAGTGCCTGCAACAGGAAACAGCGCAAAACGCAACGTGGTTGCACCTCAATTTCGCAGTGAAATCGTCCCCTTTTTTGGCAAAGAGCCTACCTTTTGTTTTTGAACCCTAGCTCTGCCGGCACCTAGGGAAACCTAGCAAACCTATACATTTTCGACAACTAGATACCCAGGGGAATTTAGGATGGGGTGACTCGAGTGCCTACCACCAGGTTCTGTTACCCAGAATCCCTTGCAAAGCTAAGAAATTGACAAATGAAAAACGCATTTCCCTCACATTTCTGTGGTGGAAAGTTCTGGAATCTGCGTGGATCAACGGATTTCCACCTACCCAGCGTTCCCCAGGGTCGCCCCAAAAAAATGGTACCTCACTTGCCTGGGTCTGCCTAGTGCCTGCGACAGGAAACAGTGCAAAACGCAGCGTGGTCGCACCGCAATTTCGCAGTGAAATCGTGCCCTTTTTTGGCAAAGGAAAACCTAGAAAACCTATACATTTTTGAAAACTAGATACCCAGGGAAATTCAGGATGGGGTGACTCGACTGCCTACCACCAGGTTCTGTTACCCAGAATCCCTTGCAAAGCTAAAAAATTGACAAAAAAATGCATTTTCCTCACATTTCTGTGGTGGAAAGTTCTGGAATCTGGGTGGATCAATAAATTTCCACCCACCCAGCGTTCCCCAAGGTCTCCCGATAAAAATGGTACCTCACTTGTGTGGGTAGGCATAGTGGCTGTAACAGGAAAAGGTCCAAATCGTACAGTGGAGAATTTAAAATAACCTATAGCAAAACTACTTTGATTTTTGGGGGGGCGCACCTGAGTTTTTGACCCGGGGCTCGGCGGCCATCTTTGGAAACTACCAAACCCAAACAGTTCTGAAAACTAGACACCCGGGGGAGTCCAGGGAGGTATGGCATGCGAGGGGTCCCCCAATGTCTTCCTACCCAGAATTCCTTGCAAACCTTAAAATAAGATAAAAAAATCACTTTTCCAAACTTTTTTGCGTTGGATCTCCGTGCCGGCAAAAATGTCCTACCACCTAGCGTTCCCCTTGTTCTCCTGAGTAAAATGATACCTCACTTGTGTGGGTGCCCCAAAGCAGAACAGGCTAAAAATGAATTTTTAAAAATTGTAGTATTTAGGATTGACAAATTAAGCACCTCACCTTAGTCACAGGCCTTTGGCCCACCCACACAAGTGAGGTATCATTTTACACGGGAGATCAAGGGGAACGCTGGGTAGTAGGACATTTGTGCCGGCACGGAGATCCCACGCAAAAATTTATTGAAAAGTGTTTTTTTTAAGCTAAATTTAAGGTTTGCAGGGATTTCTGGGTAGGAAAACATTGGGGGACCCACGCATGCCATACCTCCCTGGACTCCCCGGGTGTCTAGTTTTCAGAACTGTTTGGGTTCGGTAGTTTCCCAAGATGCCCGCCAAGCCCCGGGCCAAAAGCTCAGGTGACACCCCCAAAAAATAAGATAGTTTTGCTAAAGGTAATTTTTAAGTCTCCACCGTACGAATTGGGCCTTTTCCTGTTGCAGCCACTATGCCTACCCATGCAAGTGAGGTACCATTTTTATCAGGAGACCTGAGGGAACGCTGGAGTGGTGTGGCTCACTGGTTAGAGGCGGCAGACCCGTAAGCAGAGAACGGCCTGGGACCAGGGTTCAATTCCGGACACGGCAGGGTCGTGGACCAGGGTCAAAACGGACTCGATAATTCTCGCCTCGGTGCCTACTCTAACCAGGGAGCACACTCGGCAACTCTGGGCATTAAGCTTGCCTCATCTCTACAACGGCCCCCCACAGACGCCGGGGATGCCTGGTTTCACCTTGGAGATACCCAGAAAGGGACCATCTCACAGGGAAAACCAGGACGGGTTACCCAGCGGTCTTCAGCGCCAGGATACTCCATGGAGTCGCAGTGCGCTTTACAAGTACACCCACATTTACATTTGGGAGGAAATTTGTGTGAGCCCAGTAATGCCACGCTTTCCCACACAAAAAAAGTGTGAAAAAACTAATTTTTTCAGCTAAAATTGAGGTTTGCAAGGGGTTCTGGGTAAAGGAACGTTGGAGGATTCACGCAAGCCATACCTCCTTGGAAGCCCCCGGGTGTCTACTTTTCAGAAATGTGTGGGTTTGGTAGGTTTCCCTAGATGGCCGTCTAGCACGGGGCCAAAAACCCAGGTAACCCCTCTTGCAAAAGCTGGTGGTTTTGACAATGTCAAAGGATTGACAAATTAAGCACCTCACCTTAGTCACAGGCCTTTGGCTCACCCACACAAATGAGGTATCATTTTACTCAGGAGAACAAGGAGAATACTGGGCGGTAGGACATTTGTGCCGGCACAGAGATCCCATGCAAACATTTATGAAAAAGTGTTTTTTAACCAAATTTTAGGGTTTGCAGGGAATTCTGGGTAGGAAAACCTTGGGGGACCCATGCATCCCATACCTTGCTGGACTCCCCCGGGTGTGTAGTTTCAAGAAATGTGTGGGTTAGGTAGGTTTCCCTAGATGACCGCCGAGCCCCGGGCCAAAAACACTTGGGAACCCCCTTTCAAAAACAGGTTGGTTAGTGTTTGGTTATTTTGATGTCGCCTCCTTAGGTTTGGGGCCCTTGCCTGTCGCGGGTCCTTGAGCCACCCACGCAAGTGAGGTACCATTTTTAGCGGGAGACCTGGGGGATCACTGAGTGGGAGGAAATTTGTGTGAGCCCAGTGGTGCCACGCATTTCCACACAAAAATGTGTGAAAAAACAGATTATTTTCTGAAAAAATGAGGTTTGCAAGGGATTCTGGGTAAGAGAACTTGGGGGGATCCACGCAAGCCATAGCTCCTTGAAAGCCCCCGGGTGTCTACCATGTAGAAATGTGTGGGTTTGGTAGGTTTCCCTAGATGGCCGTCTAGCACGGGGCCAAAAACCCAGATGTCCCCACTAGCAAAAGCTGGAGGTTTTGACATAGGCGACTTCAACATTGACTCTGTCAAACCTACCAGCTTTTGAAAGTGTGGCCTACCCCGCTGGACACCCAGGGGAGTCCAGCGGGGTATGGCATGCATGGGTCCCTCAAGGTTTGCCTACCCAGAATTCCCTGCAAACCTTAAAATTAGGTTAAAAAGAGCACTTTTTCATAAATGTTTGCGTGGGATCTCCGTGCCGGCACAAATGTCCTACAGCCCAGTGTTCCCCATGTTCCCCCGAGTAAAATGATACCTCACTTGTGTGGGTGCCCCAAAGCAGAACAGGCTAAAAATGAATTTTTAAAAATGTAGTGTTTGGGATTGACAAATTAAGCACCTCACCTTAGTCACAGGCCTTTGGCTCACCCACACAAATGAGGTATCATTTTACTTGGGAGAACAAGGGGAATACTGGGCGGTAGGACATTTGTGCCAGCACGGAGATGCCATTAACAAAAGGTATGTAGTGTTTTTTAACCAAATTTTAGGGTTTGCAGGGAATTCATGGTAGGAAAACCTTGGGGGACCCACGCATCCCATACCTCGCTGGACTCCCCCGGGTGTCTAGTTTTCAGAACTGTTTGGGTTTGGTAGTTTCACAAGCTTGCCGCCCAGCCCTGGGCCAAAAACTCAGGTGCCCCCCCAAAAAAGAAGGTAGTTTTGCTATCGGTTATTTTAAATTCTCCACCATACGATTTGGGCCTTTTCCTGTTGCAGCCACTATGCCTACCCACGCAAGTGAGGTACCATTTTTTCCGGGAGACCTGGGTAAATGCGGGGTGGGTGGAAATGTGTTGATCCACGCAGATTCCAGAACTTACCACCACAGAAATGTGAGGAAAATTTGTTTTTTTTGTCAATATTTAAGGTTTGTAAGGGATTCTGGGTAACAGAACCTGGTAGGAGGCAGTCGTGTCACCCCATCCTGAATTCCCCTGGGTGTCTAGTTTTCAAAAATGTACAGGTTTGCTAGGTTTCCCTATGTGGCAGCTGCGCTAGGGCCCAAAATCCACAGGTAGGCATATTGCTTAAAACAAATCCGTGCCTAGTCGGCTTTCTGCTGCCCTGGGGGGAAGATTTCGGGGCTGGGGTTGCCCCAATATGCCCCCAAGGGGGGCAGAAACATTGTGGCTATATTTTTTGGGGGGTGGGGGCATTGGTATGCCCATTCTGGGCAGCCCCCAGCCCCACACATAAAAAAGCCAGCGTAATCGTTGGCGTCAAGTGAACTTTTCGCCCCCTCGGGGGCAGATTCGGGGCTACTGCCCCATCCTCCCTCCAGGGGGGGCAGAAAGGCTGTCATTGTTGCGGGTGGGGGTAGGGGCATTGGCATGCCCATTTTGGGCAGCCTCCAACCTAAGACAAATGTGCCCAAAAATCCCATGTGTCTGCTGGGTTTTTTGCCCCCCCAGGGGGGCAGATTGGGGCTACTGCCCCATCTGTCCCCGGGAAGGGCAGGAAGGCTGTAATTTTAGCGGGGGAGGGGGTGGGCATGGGCAGGCCAGTTTAGGGCAGCCCCACCCTATTTCAAATGTGCCCCCCAAAAAAATCCCTGGAGTCTATTGGGCTTTTTGCCCCCCTGGCAGGGCAGATTGGGGGGTAATGCCCCCATCTACCCCCAGGGGGGTCAGAAAGTCCACTAGACACCAGGGAGTTTTTGGAGCAAATTTTGATTAGTTGGGATCTGCCCAAGACGGGCATGCCAATGCCCCCACCCTAATAAAAATGTGCCAAAAAAAATCCCTGGTGTCTAGTGGACTTCCCCCCCCCCAGGGGGGCAGATTGGAGGCTACTGCCCCATCATCCCCCAGGGGGGGCAGGAAGGCTGTTATTTTTGTGGGGGAGGGGGTGGGGGCATAGGCATGCCCGTTTTGGGCAGCCCATCCAAATTCAAATTTGCCCGCAAAAAAATCCCTGGCATCTAGTGGGCTTTTTGCCCCCCCGGCGGGGCATATTAGGGGGTAATGCCCCCATATGCCCCCCACGGGGGTCAGAAAGACCACTAGATGCCAGGGAGTTTTTTGGGTAAATTTTAATTAGGGTGGAGTCTGCCCAAAACGGGCATGCCAATGCCCCCAACTTAATAAAAATTTGCCCAATAAAATCCCTGGTGTCTAGTAGGCTTTTTGCCCCCCTGGGGGGCAGATTGGGGGCTACTGCCCCATCTGCCCCCGGGGGGACAGGAGGGCTGTAATTGTTGCGGGGAGGGGTTGGGGGCATGGGCATGCTCTTTTCGGGCAGCCACACACTATTTCATATTTGCCCCCTCAAAAAATCCCTGGCGTCTAGTGGGCTTTTTGCCCCCCTGGCAGGGCAGATTGGGAGGGAGCTAATGCCCCCAACTGCCCCCCAGGGTGGGCAGAAAGTCCACTAGACGCAAGGGAATTTTTGGGGCAAATGCCCCCACCCTAATAAAAATTTGCCTAAAAAAATCCCTGGTGTCTAGTGGACTTTCGCTCCCCCAGTGGGGGCAGATTGGAGGCTACTGCCCCATCAGCCCCCAGGGGGGCAGGAAGATTGTTATTTTTGTGGGGGAGGGGGTGGCCGCATAGGCATGCCGGTTTTGGGCAGCCCATCCAAATTCAGATTTGCCCGCAAAAAAATCCCTGGCATCTAGTGGGCTTTTTGCCCCCCCTGGCGGGACAGATTGGGGGTAATGCCCCCATATGCCCCCCCAGGGGGGTCAGAAAGACCACTAGACGCCAGGAAGTTTTTGGGGTAAATTTTAATTAGGGTGGAGTCAGCCCAAAACGGGCATGCCAATGCCCCCAACTTAATAAAAATGTGCCCAAAAAAATCCCTGGTGTCTAGTGGGCTTTTTGCCCCCCTGGGGGGCAGATTGGGGGTTACTGCCCCATCTGCCCCCCAGGGGGGGCAGGAAGGCTGTAATTGTTGCGGGGAGGGGTTGGGGGCATGGGCATGCCCGTTTTGGGCAGCCACAAACTATTTCATATTTGCCCCCTCAAAAAATCCCTGGCGTCTAGTGGGCTTTTTGCCCCCCCTGGCGGGCAGAAAGTCCACTAGACGCCAGGGAGTTTTTTGGGCAAATTTTAATTAGGGTGGGGGCTGCCCAAAACGGGCATGATATTGCCCCCACCCTAATTAACATTTGCCCAAAAATACCCTGACCTCTACTGGCCTTTTTACCCCCCCCCTGTGGGCAGATTGGGTGCTAATGCCCCCATCTGCCCCCTCGGAGGGCAAAAAGGCTGTAATTTGTGTGGGGGAGGGGTAGGGGCATTGGCATGCCCATTTTGGGCAGCCCCCATCCTAATTCAGATTTGCCCCAAAATATCCCTGGCATCTAGTGGGCTTTTTGCCCCTCCGAGGGTGCAGATTGGGGGCTACTGCCTCCATCTGCCCCCCCGGGGGGCAGAAAGTCTGTAATGGTGGCGGGGGTGGGGGCATTGGCTTGCCCAATTCGGGCAGCCCCCACCCTAAAAAAAAGTGCACACAAAAAAATCCCTGGTGCATAGTGGGCTCTCTGCCCCCCGGGGGGGGCAAATTGGGGCTACTGCTCCCATTTGCTCCCCAGGGTGGGCAGAAAGGCTGTAATGGTGCCGGGGGGTGGGGGCAGAAAGACTAAATACTATAAATTTATTTATGGGGGGAATGAAGGCCCTTGCCCAAGGGGCCGCTCCCCCCTCCCTGGTGTCTAGTGGGTGGATCCCTGCTTGGGGATCACCCTCCTGGGGCGATCCCCAAGCAGGGATTCTCCCCTTTCCAATGATACCTCTCCCGTCTTTCTACGTGCTCACGGGGCTGAGATAGCCCACTGAGCGTGTAGAAAGTGAAACTGAAATGAGCCTAAAGGCTCATTTTAGTTTCGGTTTGTGTTCAATGACGACAGCGCGACGTGCGCGCTGATTGTCATTGAACAGAAACCAGGGAGGGGGCCTCGGGAGTTGGGGAAGCTCTTCCCCAGCTCCCAAGGTCAGAGGCAAAGGAAATCCCTCTGCTGTCTGCAGCAGAGGGATTTCGTGCCCCTGGCCTCATGACACAATGGTTCCGTCATCAGCACAGGAGCACCAATGCTCATGACGGAACCATTCCGTCATGAGCATGGAATGGGTTAAACCTTCAATTCCCCAGTCTGTATCATTACACTTTCACTAAACCCTATCACATTACTGTTTCAGTATTGTAGTGATCTATTCGCCAGTATGTGCTTATCTATACACTATTCTAAAAGTGAAGTAGTTATACATTCAGCTTGACACCTGCTTGCAGAACTGTTATCATTCAGTCAGTACCCAAGTTTTCATGCTGTAAAGTAGGCCTTAGAATATGGACTGCTTCAAACACCTATTTACTATGCATGTACTCTTCTATACACCTGAAAACTTGTCTTTTAAACCTTTAATTACCCAGTCTCTATCCTTACACTCCCTCCAAACACTCTGCCACTACTGTTTCAATATTGTAGTGAGCCATACCGCAATATGTGCTTATCTATAAACTGTACAAAAAGTGAAGCAGTTATACATTCAGCTCGACACTCTCCTTGGACAACTGTAATCATTCAGTCACTACCCAAGTAGTCATGCAGCAAAGTAGGCCTAAGGGCATAGACTGCTTCAAACACCTATAGATAATAAATGCACGTTTCTATGCATCTGTAAACTTGGCTTTTAAACCTTTAATTACCCAGTTTCTATCCTTACACTCCCTCCAAACACTCTGCCACTACTGATTTAGTATTTTACTGAGCCATTCAGCAGAATGTCCTTATCTATGCACTGTGCTAAAACTGAAGCTCTTATAAATTCATTCAGGCACTCTCCTTGCAGAACTGTAATCATCCAGTCAGTACCCAAGTAGTCATGGAGCAAAGTAGGCCTTAGGCCATGAACTGTTTTAAACTCTCATAGACTATGCTTGGAGTCTTCTATGCACCTGCAAACTTGCCTTTTATATGTTAAATTCCCCAGTCTATATCCTTACACTTCAAGCAAACACTATGTCACTCCTGTTATAGTTTTGTACTGACTCATTGATCAGTGTGTAGTAATCCATTCACTATATTAAAACACTAATGGGTAGATGTGCAATAACTGGCATATCCCAAGGGATATGCCAGTTAATGTGCACTGTGACATCATCACTATGGATGCGCCATATTTAGAATGTGGTGCACTAGGGGGCAAAAACGATACAGATATGTGATGTATCTGTGCCGTGAAGGCGGCGCATTGCTCAAGTTGCATTGCAAGTGCAACGCATTTCTAGCAATGCTCAGGGGCTCTATGCTCAAAATGCTGAGTCAATCCTTTCACCTGCTTCGAGCAAGTCCAGGGTTTTGACGCAGCATGAGTTCAAAAGTGACAAAGTGAAATCTTGTACATTTCACTCAGTCACTTTTAGGAGGTGTTCCTGCACCAGAACGCCCCCCATCCCCCGTGTAGGAATGTCTCCTTCTGGTACAGGAATTTACAATGTAACGCACCTCCCAGATGCATCATATTGTAAATAACACACACCATGACGCATCGTTTGCACCACCGCTGCGTCAGAAAAGTGATGCAATAGCAGTGTAAAAGAGGCAGAAGGAGGTTGTAAATCTGCCCCTAACCCTTAAAAGTTAAAGTTAAAAAAACCTATTTTCATGATTATCCCAGATAATGACTACCCTCAAAATTTACATTAAATACATAGATATATTGTTGTAAACATTATAAAACTTTCGTGGGGTACGCGTGCGGGGCGCCGTACAAGCGTACATGACGTCACGCGCAAGCGTCGATGCGCCACGTAACGTCAAAACCTATTCGTAACGTGTGCGCGGGTACGCCCAGAGTACGATTAGGCATACAAAGGACCGTGCGATCACCGTACTCGTACCGTAAGATTATCCCCCAAAAAAATTGGAAAAAGAAAATATATAGAATTAAATTTTAATATATTGGGGAAAAAAATAATTAATAAAAAAATTATTTTTGAAATGTGTTTTGTTATTATTTTACATTAAGAATAAGTGTTATAACTTAAATTATAAAATAACTATACATAATTAAAATAGAAATGTAGGAATTTAGTATAACAACAAAGAAATATAATAATTATTACATTTAAAAATTATCATTTACAAAACCTTTGAAATTCACTGAAAAAACCATAGGTTTCAGCCACGTTATAGTTAGGAATTAGCATTTAAAAAACCTTACAAATTCATTGAAAAAAACCAAAGCTTTCACATATGTTGGCTGGACATTTCACTCATACAAAACCATTGAAATTCCCCCGTTATAGTTAGTGCAGCTAACTATAACTCACGCGCCCACAATGCACTGCTGATGACGTCACATATTACATCACTCATGACATGGTCAGTGACATCACTCATGACATCACTGATGACATCTCAAATGACATCACTGATGACATCATCCTTGTGAAAGAGTGGCAGACCTCCTCTCGCCCTAATATAACCTGTGATACACACCTTCAAAAGTAGAAACAACATTTTCCAAAAAAATGGAGATACCAATACCAGTCACAACAACCTATTCAGTAATTCCAACATCTACATACACATCCACTCATTCACCAACAGTTCTATATAGTTACTCATACATGTACTCACTCATCATATGTACTCATAAACGTAAACATCCTGTTACACACCAGTACTCATCCATAGAGTTATTCACACACATACTCACACATGCAAATAAACTATCAAACATCCATTTATTTGCATATACAGCTATACACACACCACTACACTTACTTCTACAGAAACGTACACATACTTACTCTCTTAAACAATCACCTATAGAAACACATACGTATTTAAACAGGAACTCTTCCAATCTCCCACTGTCACTCCCACTGTCACATATACTCACGGTCCCAGCCGTGGGAGAAGGCACCGTCACCAGCTGAGAGTGAAGTTTGTCTCAGCAGGAGGAAGCCGCCAGAACTGAACCTTCAGAACTGTAAGCGGTACGATGTTCCGATATGCACATTAGTCAGCGCTACCAATGCGTACTCACTTAGAGATGGTAAAGGACTGTAATCGTGAGAAACACATTTGAACTTTCTGAAAAGAGGACAAATCACCTGCACTTGCAACTACATGCCCCACAATCCCATGGGCGTCAAACGGACACGCCCTTGTAAGCAGGCATGTTAATAAAGTTCGTAACAAGTGTGCAGGGCTCAGGTGTGGTTTCTTACTGCCCAGGAAGAAGGGGCTGTGACCCTGAAACGCGTAGGCTTGCTGCAAACAAAAGCGCATTTGGAAACCTGACTGCATGAAACAGGCCGGAGGGCAGGACATCGTGTGTGATTCTCTGATGCAAGGGGCATTTGTGGTTGATATTCTACGCGACGGTCCCAGCCGTGGGAGAAGGCACCGTCACCAGCTGAGAGTGAAGTTTGTCTCAGCAGGAGGAAGCCGCCAGAACTGAACCTTCAGAACTGTAAGCGGTACGATGTTCCGATATGCACATTAGTCAGCGCTACCAATGCGTACTCACTTAGAGATGGTAAAGGACTGTAATCGTGAGAAACACATTTGAACTTTCTGAAAAGAGGACAAATCACCTGCACTTGCAACTACATGCCCCACAATCCCATGGGCGTCAAACGGACACGCCCTTGTAAGCAGGCATGTTAATAAAGTCTTGTAACAAGTGTGCAGGGCTCAGGTGTGGTTTCTTACTGCCCAGGAAGAAGGGGCTGTGACCCTGAAACGCGTAGGCTTGCTGCAAACAAAAGCGCATTTGGAAACCTGACTGCATGAAACAGGCCGGAGGGCAGGACATCGTGTGTGATTCTCTGATGCAAGGGGCATTTGTGGTTGACATCAATACTCATATATACTAGTTTAAAACATATGTAATTACTCATAAAGATACTATTGAGACAGTTATTCACTCACTAAGACACCCATTCACACACTCACCCACCCATCACACATGCTGTCTTCAAAACACATACAAACAGTGAGTGAGTCATTCATGCATCAGTGTGCTAAGTAATACCCCCCACCAAACCATACACACACTCATACTGATACTCAAAAAACCAACTAATAACTAAATAGACACTCATGTAACTACTCACCAACCCATGCAGCCACTTATACACAAAGTGAGACAATGATACAGATATTTACATATTTAAACATTACTCCCTAATACATGTATTCACTAAGATACACTTAATAAGTCAGTTATACAATCAATTTTACAAAAAAAAAAACATTTAGACACTTATTTACCCATTTATTCTTCCATCGACCTTTAGATATACATATATAAAAAATATTTATTTTTCAGAAAGACACACATTAACTGGATGATGTCATCAGTGATGTCATTTGAGATGTCATCAGTGATGTCATCAGTGATGTCACTGACCATGTCATGAATGATGTAATATGTGACATCATCACCAGTGGATTGCGGGCGCGCGAGTTATAGTGAGTACAACTAACTATAACGGGGGAATTTCAACGGTTTTGTATGAGTGAAATGTCCAGCTAACTATAACTGGTGTGAAACCTATGGTTTTTTCAGTGAATTTGTAAGGTTTTTTCAATGCTAATTCCTAACTATAACGAGTTTGAAACCTAGGTTTTTTAAGTGAATTATTACGTTTTTTTAATAGCTAATTTGCATAGCTATTAATTTTTATAATTTTTTTGTAATTATTCCAATATTCTATATTTTTATAATATTATTTTTGGGATGTTTGTTCCTGTTTTTAAAAAAAAAAAAATTACACTCGGGTGCGCTCAGGGTACGCGCACCCGTACACGCACCCGTACACGCAGCGAGAGCGCAAATCCCACGAGCGAAAAAAAAAATATTTATGTATTTAAAGTAAATAATAATGCAAGACATTTAGTGGCATACTCATAAAAGTAGTGTTTTTGATTTTTAAGAACCGTATTTTAACTTTAAAAGCATTTCCGAAAATCGAGCAAAACGTCATTCATATGCGCTGTGTAAGCTCCACCGTATGCGCCTCCGTAAGCGCCTACGTACGTGCCGCGTAAGCGCATCCGTAAGTGCCCCGGAGCGCGTAGCGTAAGCGCGCGTCAAACCATGTGACCTTAGAACAACACTTTGATTGGTTCATAACAGTTTTTTTCACAACTATGGAAAGTCCCCACCCATTTCCCTCAATACCTCTTGGCAATTGCTGAGAGAACACCTCTTGCCTGTTTCTGAAACTGTTTTTTGAATGATGTCTGCTTCCCAGGAGCCCTCCTCAGATTCGGATCTGGAATTCCTGCCAGAGGAGCCCCCCAAAAGAAAAGTTAAAGAACATTTCATATGGAAGTTCTTTACTTTCCCAGAGGAGGAAAAGAAATGCAATGTTGCAAAAGTAAGGTGCCGCATATGTGACACAACTCTGTCATGTGGGGATCCCACCAGAAAATACAGCTTCGGAATGCCACCTTGATCCGGCATGTGGAGAGGAGGCATCCTCACAACTTTGCCAGGGAGAGCACCAGGGACCTGGCACGCAATCCCCCTAGAGATGGCGCCACCACCTCTACCAGAGCATCTACACCATCTGGGAGAGGAACAACTTTAATCCCCAATATACAGCCGGTGTTTGCAGATTTAAAAATCGTCTGCAAACAGTGTGATGAACTGCTCTGCTACGGGGAGCAGAACATTGAACTAATTGTCCGTAAGAAGGAGGAGCACCGCTGCTCTTCCCACCACTAATTTTTCCCCTTTTTTTTGCTCCTGTTGAGCAGTTTTGGATTCCCTGGTTTTGTTTTTCACCTGAAAAAAATCCCCCAAAAATATAAAATCGTTCTTAAAAAGTACAAAAAAAAGAAGGAAAAAAAGTTCTTTTCAGAACTACCTCCAATTCTCCAAAAAGAGCTATATTCCTTAAATAAATTGTGTCATTTTTTTTTCAAAGAATGTGTACTGAATAAATAAATGAATCAAATGAGTGAATCAAGGGGAGAAAGTGACGGAGGGAACAAGTGACAGAAGGGGAGTGAGGCAAGGTGAGTTGTGAACGGGAGTGAGTTGAAGTGGAGTGAACAAAGGAGAGTGACAGGGAGTGAGGGAAGGGAGTGAGTAAAGGTGAAAAAAGGGGGTTGATATTGAGGGAAAGAGGGTGAGGGAGGATAAAGTAATGGGAGTGAGAGTAAGGCAAGGGGAGTGAGGGAGAAGGAAGGGGGAGGGAGTGAGGGAGAAGGAAGGGGGAGTGAGTGAGGGTGAGTTGATGACAGTGAGGGATGGAAGATGAGTGAGGGTGAGTGAAGGGAAGTGAGAGAGTGAGGGGACGGAGGGAGTGAGGGTAAGACAGAGGGAGTGAGGGAAGAGAAGTGAGGAAGTGAGAGGACAGAGGGAGTGTGAGAAGGAGTGAGTGAAGTAGAGTAGTGAGTGAGGAAAGGCGAATGAGTGAGGGAGTGGAGGAAGTAAAGAGAGGGGAAGGGAAGTGAAGAAGAGGGACTCAAACAAGCTGACTGTGGGAGGGGACTGAGGGGAAGGGGAGTGAACAAGGGGAATGAGAATAAGTGAGGGAAGCGGAGTAATGGAACGGGGGTGAGGGAGGGTGAGAGAAGAGCAGTGAGGTTCTGGAAAAGAGTGATGAGAAACTATGTTTTTATGGTGAAACTTACCTTATAAGTAATGTAAACTTCATTACATATTTTTACTATATATAATATCTGTGGAAGAGGAAAAAAAATACGTTATAATATTTATAATATATATTTCAAAATACAAGAGACAAGGCAGGAGATTAAAAGTCACAAAAGCGTACTAAGAGATACAGTAGGAGTGAAGAAAACAGAAAGAGAAACAAAGGAATGGTGAAGGACAAAGAGGGAAAGAGAAATAGAGGGAGAGCAAATTACTAAGGATAATGAGGCGGTTAAATTCAGTGACAGAGAGGAAGAGAGGGAGAGATAAATGAACTGAAGGTGAGTAAGGGACTAAAGGAATGTGAGTCAGCAAAATTAAATGAGGAAAGGGGAGTAAAGGAAGGGGAGTGAAGGAGAGGGAAGGGGGTTTGTAAGTGAGGGTGCATTCACAACAGTGAGGGATGGAAGGTGAGTGAGGGTGAGTGAAGGGGAGTGAGGGGACAGAGGGAGTGAGGGTAACAGAGGGAGAGTGAGGGAAGAGGAGTGAGGAAGTGAGAAGACAGAGGGAGTGAGAGAAGGAGTGAGTGAAGTGGAGTAAGGTGAGTGAGGGAAAGAGAATTACTGAGGGAGCAAAGGAAGGAAAGAAGGGGAAGGGGAGTGAAGCAGAGGGACTGGGAAAAGGTGAGTGGCGGAGGAGAGTGAGGGGAAGGGGAGTTAAGCATGGGGAATGAGGATAAGTGAGGGAAGTGGAGTAAGGGAACGGGGGTGAGGGAGGGTGAGAAAAGGGCAGTGAGGTTGAGGAAAGAGGGGTGATATTGGGTTGATAAAGGCGAGGTAGCGTAAGACAAGGGGAGTGAGGGAGTGAGGAGATAGGGGGAGTGAATGAAGGAGTGAGAGAAGGGGACTGAGAGAGGGAGCAAAGAAAGGTAAGTGAGGGAGTGTTGGTGAGTTAAAGGGAGTGAGCGTGAGGGAAGGGGGAGTGACAAAGTGAATAGATGGAGGGAGTGAGGGTAAGAGAGAGGGAGTGAGGGAAGGGGAGTGAAGATGTGAGAGGAGAGAGGGAGTGAGAGAAGGAGTAAGTGAAGTGGAGTAAGGTGAGTGAGAGAAGGGGAATGAGTGAGGGAGCAAAGGAAGGAAAGAGAGGGGAAGGGGAGTGAAGGAGAGGGACTGAGAGCAGGAAAGTGGGGGAGGGGAGAGAGGGGAAGGGGAGTGAAGGAATAGGGAATGAGGGGTAGTGAGGGAAGCAGAGTAAGGGAACGGGGGTGAAGGAGGGTGAGAGAAGGGCAGTGAAGCTGAGTAAAGAGGGGTGATAGGGGTTGGATATATGCGAGTGAGCCTGAGACAAGGGGAGTATAATATATATCTCACAATACAAAATACAAAATAACTTGTACAATATGTTATATTATTTATTTTGCTGTTCTCAGAATATTTTGAATTTCACTAAAAACAGTGAGTTCAATACTACTTATCATATGACAGCGGGGAAAAAAACCCACAATCAAAGCGAAAGTGTTTAAAAAACCCATACAGCGTTTCAATAAATAATGTAAAACTTTGAAAAAACATATCTTAAATGTTTTTTCCAAAACAACAATTAGTTACATACATTTCAACAATCACAAACTAATAAAACATTAGTATGTCATTATTATACTTTCAAAGTAAAGTAATATAAAAACATATATTAACAACATTTACCCGAAATACTCATTTTTGATTCACTTACTTTTCCACGAGGCCAAATAGCATAGGAAAAGTCCTTTTTTTGGAAATTATTTAATAGTACTTTTAAACTTCCATTTACCAGACTTTCTGAATGAAAAGCTCCAACATCTATTCGATCATCTAACAATAGTTATATTTCCACCTCTGGCTCACTCATGATCAACATTTCCTATAATACTGATATCACTCACTATGTGATACACTTACACTACCTCTAAAAGAACTACAGGTTTTTTATTATCTTGATCACTCTTACTCACAAAGTAATTTTGAACAGCAGACTAACTTTTATTAACTGCTCTAATCTTCCTAGGCCAATTACTTTTCCTAAAATTTGGGTTGTAGGAACACTAGGTAAGAATTTTGTAAGTCAAAAGGCAAACGTTGTTTGAAAGTCAATTGAGTTTCGTTACAATAAGTCCAGCCTTTTAGACGTTTTAAATAAGCTGTGTAATGTCCTGATGTTGTAGAAGGACCATCATGGAAAATAATTGCTGCAGTTACAAAGGTTCTTCCTGAAATTGATAATTGAGAAGCCACAACATTTTTAATTAAGGTTGTCAATTTAGTTCCATCAGGTCTACATCGTTGGAACATTAAAATTACATACTGTCCATATCTTTATATAAATAATGTTGATAGCATTGCAGAGTTACATTGGGTACAGACCATGATTATTAAAAGACACTGATTTGCAGTCTGGTAAAGTCAAATATATAAATCTTTCAGTGTCTATTATAGTACTACTTGAAAAGGAACAATTGTCGCAGTCATGCTGCCATTTATAAGAAAGGCCAAAAAGATTTTCAACATCTATACCTTCATCTTGTAATACAACAAGCATATACATTAGAAATTCCTGACAATCTTGCAGAATATTCTGTGAAAATTGATTTAGACCAGAACGTATGTCTAAAACATTTCGAATATCAGAAACACTTTCTATTTTTGTTTTATCACTGCTACATTTCTCAAACACAGTATTCAACAAACAACAAAATCTTTGATCCCGATTTTCAACAATCTGCTCTTGTAAAGTTTGGAGAAAAAAACCAACATTAACCACTACATTAGCATAGCAGTTGACACCAGAACTGTTTTCAAACTGAAATCCAACAACATCTTCAACAGAATCCTTTTCCTTTCTGCTTACAATTACTGGTTCATCTAGTTTTTTTCTTTTTGCTACAACCTCGCTACAAATTTTCTCATTTCTTCTTTTCCGGCCTACCACAGGCTTTTCAAATAAAGGATATTGAGGTAAATTTGGAGCATATTATCTTCTTAACCGATTATACACTTTCACACAATTTAGCTCTGCACTAATCTTTGTCTCATCAAAATCAATCAAGTATAATTCAGATAAAGCTCTGACTCGAGATAAAGCAACATATGCCATACCCTCCTTGAACACAGAACTTCCAATATTCACCAAAGCACTATCTACACTTAAACCTTGAGATTTATGAATAGTCACCGCATATGCCAAACAAACAGGAAACTGTTTTCGGCGGACATATAAATCTTTCACAAGCAAAAATCGAGCAGAACAACGACTCAATTGTTGTACTTCTTCAATTCCATCAAATTTAATTTTCAAAAATCAATTTCGGTAATTCACAAAATCAACAACATGACCCATTGCTCCATTTACTAAACCTCTTTCCACATGTAAATTCCGTCGTAAAATTATACGACAATTTAAACATGCATATAGACTCTTTTCAAAACCAGCAGTTTTAGATATTGTCTTCTCTAAGAATCCAATTTTGATTTCAACTTTTCTGACAAAATAATAGTAGCTCCTTCTTGCTCTATTTTATCAATAGCTTCCAGTTTTACAATCTCTTCATTTTCTAACTTTAACATTTGGTGTTAGTGATGGAACATTTTTGCAGAGTTGGCATCAAGCATATCACAGATTTGTTTTCAGCAATTTTCCTATAAATATTCTCTGGGAGAATATTTTCGTTTGGAAACAAATTCGAAGGTTATCGTGCCTGTAAAGCTTCTTTGCCATGTTCACTTACTTTTCCAATTCTTATATCTTGAAGAATATTTTTATAATCTTCATCCTTTGCCTGTCGCATATTTTGAAGCAGTTCTGCATATTTAAAATATAACCACATATTAACATTTCCAATGCTTCCTAGGCACTTTCTGGTATCTTCATGAGTAAGCATTTTAAACACTGGTTGTCCTTTCACAGGAGTTATCTGCAGTAGATCTCCAAAAACAATGATGTGTTTGCCTCCAAATAACACATCATACTCTGTTTTAAGAATTTGTTGCATTCTTAAATGCACAAAAGCAAGCATTACATTTGATACCATGCTTACCTCATCAATGATAAGAAGTTTCATTTTCTTCAGGACTTTGGAAACTTCACAACAAGCTTCTCCAGATAGCTTGTGGTATTGTAATTTATTATCATGGTCTACTGGCAGAATCAATAAACGATGTAAAGTAATCCCTTTAATGTTATGTGCTGCCAACCCAGTTGGAGCGGTAACAACACAAGAGAGCGATGACTCAGTTCTTTTCTGTAGATAAGTTGCAATTAGTTTAATTAGAAAACGTTTTCCAGTTCCTGCTTCTCCACTCACGTACAGTTGGACAGGTTTAAATGACGTACATGAGCACTCTTTTTTCTCATGACATAAATATACCCTGCTCAATCTGCTCTATGACTTCGTCATATATTTGTTTCTGCTTAACGTTTAGTTGTTTTTCCAATTCTTCTAAGTTTACTACATCCTCCTGAGCTTGTTCCATTGCTCTTTCCACCTCATCCATGGCAGTGGCAGCTTCATTTTGGATGATTGGTCCTCCGAGTGGATCCTGACTCAATGAAGCAGAACTCTGACTGTCTTGAGAACTGTCTCTAGCAATAGCTGCTGCAATTGTAGCTTCTTGCTGTATTTCATTATTCAACATTTTCAGATAATTAGTAAAAGCAGGACATTCTATAGTATTTTTGCTTGCATTGAAAGAATCTTCATAACTGAGAAAATCTCCAATAGTTCCTCTTCTGTACGCCATGGCTTAAAGAGTTGCAAAAGAGCTAAATAGTAAAATTCCCTTTTGTCAGGAGATTCGCAACTCAATTTTCGATGATTAATCAAATGTCCTTTTCTTTGTTTCACCAGACATCCTTCACATCCAAATACAGCATATATGTAAAAATGTAAACTGATACTTGTATAGCGCACTACTCACCCACAAGGATCTCAAGGCGCTTGTACGAATACCGCTGTGGAACCGATCCTGGCTTTCCATGTGAGGTGTCCACTCCTGGACACCCCCAAGGTGGAGGCCAGGCATCCTTAGCGTTGTGGGGGCCGTTGTGGAGATTAAGCATGCTATTGCCCAGAGTTGCAGAGTCGGACTCCATGATTGGAATAGGCACCGAGGCAAGAATTATCAGGTCCGTGGAATTTTTGAGCCCAAGACGCGCCGAGGCAGGGAATTGAACCCTGGTCCCGGGCTAGACATCTGCATCAGGGTCTGCCGCTCTAACCATTGAGCCACACTTCTCCACTATATACTCCTTTATTGATATCTTCTGTAATATTCCTCTTAAAAGTATAGCTTTGCAGTACTTCATAGAGACAAACATTCTCAAGATGACTACTTCTATTTGGATAGTATGTATCCAACATGTTTGTCTTCAAAATATCTGTACTGTTTGGTTCTTTCTCTGCCAAATACTCAATTTCTTGTACAGATTTCAAAACACGGTTTCGTGTTGCAGCAAGACCTAGACTCACCCAAATGATTGTTCTAGATTTGGCATATAGACTTGCTGATGATAACCAATCTGAACATTCGTATGCTCCAATTTCTCGATGCGACAACATCTTCAGACTGTAACTGTACAATTTCTTACTTAGGCTCTTTTCATGAGAAATTTCTTACCACATTTCCTTTAGTTCTGTCTTTTCTGATTTTGTTATGTAAGATGTTACATGTCGAGCCACAGCAATAGAGTTGTCAGCAACATATTGAATATCCATGTTAGCATTCCACATGGACAAAATAACTGGGTTATAGTCATTTATGTATTTTGACTCTTCATTTCTTTTTAAGTTGTATGTATTTTTTGGTGATTTTCTTGTCACAGTATGTTGCAAAGAAGACATCAAATTGTTTACTCTTCCTTTAGATATTACTGGTCGTGGAAATCCAAAACGACATTTTGTGTAGAACTTGTCCTTGGATTTGAACTTTCGTCGACAGTATTTTTCACAACGATGGGTTTGGAACCGTAAGACTTGATGTCTTAAATTGTTTTCTTCTGCAGTTTTCGGAACAACACATGTAGAATACTGTTCAATAAAACTCATCACTGTATCATCCGAATCTGTTCCAAATCTGGGAGCATCTTTGATCCATAGCAGCATATGTATGTGAGGAGCACCTCTTGCTTGATACTCCTTTCTCCAAAAGAAATCCAACACCTCTCCAAGAGGAGGATTTTTTTTGTTTGTGATAAAAGACATCATAGCTTCAAATCTATGATTGAAATACCTGTAACATTAACTGGATCCAAAGAGCACAGTTCTCCAGGTGTTTTGTATTCTATATTTTCTATGTTTGCATTTGCTTCTCGAAGAAATTGAAGTAAGTCTTCCCAAGCATACTCAGCACAGCTAAGAGTAAGGAACCATGTAGGAGTTCCTAAGTTTCTTAGCATACATTTCAGTTCTCCATGACGACGGTACCAATACTCGTTGGTACCACACTGATATGCCATGAGATTAATTAGCTGAGACTCCAAAATTGTGTCTTGCTGTTGAACTTTATCCATAAAGTCCCTTGCCGAAACATTTTGCAGATGTACTCCACTTTTCAGTATATGGTTTACTGCATAAGAAAGTCCAGACAAGTCACTCTCAAACAGAAGATGAAACAAATATGGAATACATTGGCGAAACCTTGGATCTTCTGCATATAATCTTAAAGTCCGATATTCAGATGCAGGAATTTGAACAGATCTGTCATCATATCGACCACCTTGACCTGTTGGAAGTAACTGAGGAAAACAACGAGCTTCCAAGCTTTCTTCCCATACACTAATGGGACTTACTTTTGCTTGTTTCATTTGGAACAACTCAATAGCATTCCCCATTACTTCTTTGGAATGCAGAGGATGAACACTAAAATGTTCATACATTTCTTCACTTCTAGACACATCTACTTTTTCAATTTGCCCAGCTGAGAAATCACTGTGCTCTTCTACAGTTGTTTCCTCTTCCCCTACATATTCATTTTTGTAGTACTGATTGTTTTTTACCAAATACTACGATGCCTTTTTGACTTTCCTAACATCCACAAATTCTTGCCAGATTTTCTTACTCTTTGTAGGAACGCCATTAACTAGACTACCCAGAGGTTCCTCTTTCACTTTTTCAACACCAATTGTATCAATATTTTTCTTTAAATCTATAGGCAAATAAACAACTCTTCCCTTTAATCCTCTCTGTAAATCTAAAGGAGGCAATGTCCCTGTCTTAGGCTCCATGCGAACAATAGCCTCAAATGGATGCACACATTGAATCAGAATAGACTCATAAGTATTTAAATCCATCAATTCAGAAGAAATGTTTACCAACTCAAGATTATTATTTACAGCTCTAGCAGGCATTTTGTTTTTATTTAATTTATTATAACAATATTTACAAATACGCAGATCAGAACCCAAATCAAAACAATTCTCTACCAACAAATAACTTGCAAAATCCTTCCACTCATTATAATTTTCCTTTTCACTTTTTACATATAAATCAACTAACCTAGTCTGATTCTTATAATGAGTTCGTAGACAACACACACAAGAAAAATTTGGCCTTTCACTTGAAATGACCTTAAACTTTGTAATTTCATGGTCAAAATTGTCTGTACTTAAATTCTGTACATTCTGTTCCACATTACCTTCTATTACTGTATCAGTTTCTGCACTGTCCTCTTTTTCACCAAAGTAACTAAACTCCATTTCTTCACAAATGTTGTTCACATCTAATACAGATCCATGCAAAAGAGCACTGTTTAACTGTTTTAGCTTAAGTGCTGGACTTTTTGCATAATACAACCTTCTCACTAATTTCCTGACTTTAGTATGATGTACTGCTAACATTCTAAAATGATGAAAAACACTCTGACATACTTTTCTAGAAATACAAGCCAGTGAATGCAAACCTGTTTTTTCTCTCACTCTGCAAGGATCTAACTCTTGCAACATTTGAATTTTTTGTTTTAGACTTTTCTTAGTATATGTACGTAAGAAATTGCGAAACAAATCAATTGAATCCTGTCGCACACTACAAATACTACTACAATTCCAAGTGTACACTGGAGCCTTAGGATGTCTCCCTAAAACTTCATCAGCTAAAACCTCTTCTGCATTTCTAGGCACAATGTTTTCTTTTTCAATCGGACAACCGTCCTTCACCTCATATCCTCGACCACTGGTGTCAACTGCATGCACCAAATCATTATCCTGAAAATAACTCTCTTCATTAAAAAATGGCTCACAACTTGAACTATGCTTCCATTCTCCATAAAAAACATCACAAAAATTAGTCTGATTAATTACTCTTTTCCACTTACTTTTTGATTTCAAAACATTGATTACCTTGTCTAGTGTACGAATTCTATTGATTATTAAAATATATAAAAAAAATTCCATTTCAAAAGCCTGATCAACTATCCTCTATCCTATATTTACAATTCTTAACATTTTTTAATAAATTTAAAACAATTCTGTTATAAAACATTTGCCTACGAATGTCAACGAACTGATTTTTACGTCTATTAATATAGACAATATCATCTCTATAAACTTTTTACATTTTTGCTGGGATTTTGCTTTTTCTTTGTAGTTGCAGAAGCATTTTTTTCTTTTGTGCATTATCTTGACTTTTTTTACATTGAGTTAATTTCCGTATAAAATGCTTTGTTGCCTTACCAGGAGCATTCTTCTTTTTCTCCGTATTTTGTTTTTAACATACATCTTGTAATTGCGTTTTCTTGGAAAAGTAAAAATTTTTTATATTTTCTTTTTTGACGAAATTTAGTAGGCATATTGCTTCTTCTTTTTGTTGATAATTACAATCTGTTGTAAAGAAAAAATAACATATTATAGACCACTACTAACATACTATATAGCAATTACAATAACTAAATGATATAAACACTAGTTTACAACATAAGTACGTTTATAGCACAGCAACTGTGTCTCACCAGAGTAGGAAATCATGCAGTGAGTGCTGTTTCTCACTTTATGGCAGTGCAGAACAGGTTCAACATTAATGTCACTCTCTGACTGCACCATCTCTCTCTTTGCGTGTGTCATCTCTCTCTTTGCGTGTGTCATCTCACTCTCTGCCTGCGCCATCTCTCTCTTTGCATGTGTCATCTCTCTCTTTGTGTGTGACATCTCACTCTCTGCCTGCACCATGTCTGTCTTTGCATGTGTCATCTCACTCTCTGCCTGCGCCATCTCTCTCTTTGCATGTGTTATCTCTCTCTTTGCGTGCATCATCTCACTATGTGCCTGCACCATCTCTCTCTTTGCATGTGTCATCTCTCTTTGCGTGTGACATCTCACTCTCTGCCTGCACCATGTCTGTCTTTGTGTGTGTCATCTTACTCTCTGCCTGCATCATCTCTCTCTTTGCAAGTGTCATCTCTCTCTTTGCATCTGTCATCTCACTCTGTGCCTGCACCATCTCTCTCTTGCATGTGTCATCTCTCTCTTTGTGTGTGATATCTCACTCTCTGCCTGCACCATGTCTCTTTTTGAGTGTGTCATCTCACTCTCTGCCTGCGCCATTTCACCCTCTGCCTGCATCATGTCTCCTTTCACCAGCGTCATCTCTCTCTTTGAGTGTGTCATCTCACTCTCTACCTGCATCATTTCTCTCTTTGCGTGTGTCATCTCACTCTCTGCCTGCACCATCTCTCTCTTTGCGTGTGTCATCTCTCTCCTTGCATGTGTCATCTTACTCTCTGCCTGCACCATCTCTCTCTTTGCGTGTGTCATCTCTCTCTTTGCGTGTGACATCTCACCCTCTGCCTGCATCATGTCTCTCTCCACCAGCGTCATCTCTCTCTTTGCGTGTGTCATCTCACTCTCTGCCTGCATCAAGTCTCCCTCCACCAGCGTCATCTCTCTCTTTGCGTGTGTCATCTCACTCTCTACCTGCATTATTTCTCTCTTTGTGTGTATCATCTCACTCTCTGCCTGCACCATCTCTCTCTTTGCGTGTATCATCTCTCTCTTTGCGTGTGTCATCTCACTCTGCCTGCACGATCTCACTCTCTACCTGCACCATCTCTCTCTTTGCGTGTGTCATCTCACTCTGCCTGCATCATCTCACCCTCTGCCTGCATCATGTCTGCCTCCACCTGCGTCATCTCTCTCTTTGCGTGTGTGATCTCACTCTCTGCCTGCGCCATCTCACCCTCTGCCTGCATCATGTCTCTCTCCACCAGCATCATCTCTCTCTTTGCGTGTGTCATCTCACTCTCTGCCTGCATCATGTCTCCCTCCACCTGTGTCATCTCTCTCTTTGCGTGTGTCATCTCACTCTCTACCTGCGTCATTTCTCTCTTTGTGTGTGTCATCTCACTCTCTGCCTGCATCATCTCTCTTTTTGCTTGTGTCATCTCTCTTTGCATGTGTCATCTCACTATCTGCCTGCACCATCTCTCTCTTTGAGTGTGACATCTCACTCTCTGCCTGCACCATCTCTCTCTTTGCGTGTGTCATCTCACTCTGCCTGCATCATCTCACCCTCTGCCTGCATCATGTCTCCCTCCACCTGCGTCATCTCCCTCTTTGCTTGTGTGATCTCACTCTCTGCCTGCACCATCTCACCCTCTGCCTGCATCATGTCTCTCTCCACCAGTGTCATCTCTCTCTTTGCGTGTGTCATCTCACTCTCTGCCTGCATCATGTCTCCCTCCACCTGCGTTATCTCTCTCTTTGCGTGTGTCTTCTCACTGTCTGCCTGCACCATCTCTCTCTTTACGTGTGTCATCTCTCTCTTTGCATGTGTCATCTCACTCTCTGCCTGCACCATGTCTCCCTCCACCTGCGTCATCTCTCTCTTTGCATGTGTCATCTCACTGTCTGACTGCACCATCTCTCTCTTTACGTGTGTCATCTCTCTCTTTGCATGTGTCATCTCACTCTCTGCCTGCGCCATTTCACCCTCTGCCTGCATCATGTCTCCTTTCACCAGCGTCATCTCTCTCTTTGCGTGTGTCATCTCACTCTTTAACTGCGTCATTTCTCTCTTTTCGTGTGTCATCTCACTCTCTGCCTGCACCATCTCTCTCTTTTCGGCTGTCATCTCTCTCTTTGCATGTGTCATCTCACTCTCTGCCTGCACCATCTCTCTCTTTGCGTGTGTCATCTCTCTCTTTGCGTGTGACATCTCACCCTCTGCCTGTATCATGTCTCTCTCCACCAGCGTCATCTCTCTCTTTGCGTGTGTCATCTCACTCTCTGCCTGCATCATGTCTTCCTCCACCTGCGTCATCTCTCTCTTTGCATGTGTCATCTCACTCTCTACCTGTGTCATTTCTCTCTTTGTGTGTATCATCTCACTCTCTGCCTGCACCATCTCTCTCTTTGCGTGTATCATCTCTCTCTTTGCGTGTGCCATCTCACTCTCTGCCTGCACGATCTCACTCATTACCTGCACCATCTCTCTCTTTGCGTGTGTCATCTCACTCTGCCTGCATCATCTCACCCTCTGCCTGCATCATGTCTCCCTCCACCTGCGTCATCTCTCTCTTTGCGTGTGTGATCTCACTCTCTGCCTGTGCCATCTCACCCTCTGCCTGCATCGTGTCTCTCTCCACCAGCGTCATCTCTCTCTTTGCGTGTGTCATCTCACTCTCTGCCTGCATCATGTCTCCCTCCACCTGCATCATCTCTCTCTTTGCGTGTGTCATCTCACTGTCTGCCTGCACCATCTCTCTTTGCATGTGTCATCTCTCTCTTTGCATGTGTCATCTCACTCTCTGCCTGCACCATCTCTCTCTTTGCGTGTGTCATCTAACTCTGCCTGTGCCCTCTCACCCTCTGCCTCCATCATGTCTCCCTCCACCTCCGTCATCTCTCTCTTTGCGTGTGTCATCTCATTCTCTGCCTGCACCATCTCTCTCTTTGTATATATCATTTGCGTGTATCATCTCTCTCTTTGCGTGTGTCATCTCACTCTGCCTGCACGATCTCACTCTCTACCTGCACCATCTCTCTCTTTGCGTGTGTCATCTCACTCTGCCTGCATCATCTCACCCTCTGCCTGCATCATGTCTGCCTCCACCTGCGTCATCTCTCTCTTTGCGTGTGTCATCTCTCTCTTTGCATGTGACATCTCACTCTCTGCCTGCACCATCTCTCTCTTTGCGTGTGTCATCTCACTCTGCCTGCATCATCTCACCCTCTGCCTGCATCATGTCTCCCTCCACCTGCGTCATCTCTCTCTTTGCGTGTGTGATCTCACTCTCTGCCTGCGCCATCTCACCCTCTGCCTGCATCATGTCTCTCTCCACCAGCATCATCTCTCTCTTTGCGTGTGTCATCTCACTCTCTGCCTGCATCATGTCTCCTTCCACCTGTGTCATCTCTCTCTTTGCGTGTGTCATCTCACTCTCTACCTGCGTCATTTCTCTCTTTGTGTGTGTCATCTCACTCTCTGCCTGCATCATCTCTCTTTTTGCTTGTGTCATCTCTCTTTGCATGTGTCATCTCACTATCTGCCTGCACCATCTCTCTCTTTGCGTGTGACATCTCACTCTCTGCCTGCACCATCTCTCTCTTTGCGTGTGTCATCTCACTCTGCCTGCATCATCTCACCCTCTGCCTGCATCATGTCTCCCTCCACCTGCGTCATCTCCCTCTTTGCTTGTGTGATCTCACTCTCTGCCTGCACCATCTCACCCTCTGCCTGCATCATGTCTCTCTCCACCAGTGTCATCTCTCTCTTTGCGTGTGTCATCTCACTCTCTGCCTGCATCATGTCTCCCTCCACCTGCGTTATCTCTCTCTTTGCGTGTGTCTTCTCACTGTCTGCCTGCACCATCTCTCTCTTTACGTGTGTCATCTCTCTCTTTGCATGTGTCATCTCACTCTCTGCCTGCACCATGTCTCCCTCCACCTGCGTCATCTCTCTCTTTGCATGTGTCATCTCACTGTCTGACTGCACCATCTCTCTCTTTACGTGTGTCATCTTTCTCTTTGCATGTGTCATCTCACTCTCTGCCTGCGCCATTTCACCCTCTGCCTGCATCATGTCTCCTTTCACCAGCGTCATCTCTCTCTTTGCGTGTGTCATCTCACTCTTTAACTGCGTCATTTCTCTCTTTTCGTGTGTCATCTCACTCTCTGCCTGCACCATCTCTCTCTTTTCGGCTGTCATCTCTCTCTTTGCATGTGTCATCTCACTCTCTGCCTGCACCATCTCTCTCTTTGCGTGTGTCATCTCTCTCTTTGCGTGTGACATCTCACCCTCTGCCTGTATCATGTCTCTCTCCACCAGCGTCATCTCTCTCTTTGCGTGTGTCATCTCACTCTCTGCCTGCATCATGTCTTCCTCCACCTGCGTCATCTCTCTCTTTGCGTGTGTCATCTCACTCTCTACCTGTGTCATTTCTCTCTTTGTGTGTATCATCTCACTCTCTGCCTGCACCATCTCTCTCTTTGCGTGTATCATCTCTCTCTTTGCGTGTGCCATCTCACTCTCTGCCTGCACGATCTCACTCATTACCTGCACCATCTCTCTCTTTGCGTGTGTCATCTCACTCTGCCTGCATCATCTCACCCTCTGCCTGCATCATGTCTCCCTCCACCTGCGTCATCTCTCTCTTTGCGTGTGTGATCTCACTCTCTGCCTGTGCCATCTCACTCTCTGCCTGCACGATCTCACTCATTACCTGCACCATCTCTCTCTTTGCGTGTGTCATCTCACTCTGCCTGCATCATCTCACCCTCTGCCTGCATCATGTCTCTCTCCACCAGCGTCATCTCTCTCTTTGCGTGTGTCATCTCACTCTCTGCCTGCATCCTGTCTCCCTCCACCTGTGTCATCTCTCTCTTTGCGTGTGTCATCTCACTCTCTACCTGCGTCATTTCTCTCTTTGTGTGTGTCATCTCACTCTCTGCCTGCATCATCTATCTTTTTGCTTGTGTCATCTCTCTCCTTGCGTGTGTCATCTCACTCTCTGCCTGCACCATCTCTCTCTTTGCGTGTGTCATCTCTCTCTTTGCATGTGACATCTCACTCTCTGCCTGCACCATCTCTCTCTTTGCGTGTGTCATCTCACTCTGCCTGCATCATCTCACCCTCTGCCTGCATCATGTCTCCCTCCACCTGCGTCATCTCTCTCTTTGCGTGTGTGATCTCACTCTCTGCCTGTGCCATCTCACCCTCTGCCTGCATCGTGTCTCTCTCCACCAGCGTCATCTCTCTCTTTGCGTGTGTCATCTCACTCTCTGCCTGCATCATGTCTCCCTCCACCTGCATCATCTCTCTCTTTGCGTGTGTCATCTCACTGTCTGCCTGCACCATCTCTCTTTGCATGTGTCATCTCTCTCTTTGCATGTGTCATCTCACTCTCTGCCTGCACCATCTCTCTCTTTGCGTGTGTCATCTCTCTCTTTGCGTGTGTCATCTAACTCTGCCTGTGCCCTCTCACCCTCTGCCTCCATCATGTCTCCCTCCACCTCCGTCATCTCTCTCTTTGCGTGTGTCATCTCATTCTCTGCCTGCACCATCTCTCTCTTTGTATATATCATCTGATTCTATACCTGCGTCATCTCCCCTCTGCCTGCATCATGTCTCCCTCCACCTGTGTCATCTCTCTCTTTGCATGTGTCATCTCACTCTCTGCCTGTACCATCTCTCTCTACGCATGTGTCATCTCACTCTCTGCCTGCACCATCTCTCCCTTTGCATGTGTCATCTCTCTCTTTGCATGTGTCATCTCACTCTTTGCTTGCGCCATCTCTCTCTTTGCGTGTGTCATCTCACTCTTTGCTTGCGCCATCTCTCTCTTTGTGTGTGTCATCTCACAGAGAGAGAGATGCCACAGGCACAGGGAACATCTCTCTCTTTGCGTGTGTCATCTCACTCTCTGCCTGCACCATCTCTCTCTTTGCGTGTGTCATCTCACTCTCTCTGCATCATCTCCCCTCTGCCTGCATCATGTCTCCCCCCACCAGCGTCATCTCTCTCTTTGCGTGTGTCATCTCACTGTCTCCCTGCGCTATCTCACCCTCTGCCTGCATCACGTCTCTCACCACCTGCGTCATCTCTCTCTTTGCGTGTGTCATCTCACTCTCTGCCTGCATCATCTCTCTCTTTGCGTGTGTCATCTCACTCTCTACCTGCGTCATCTCTCTGTTTGCGTGTGTCATCTCACTCTCTGCCTGCACCATCTCCCTCTTTGCGTGTGTCATCTCTCTCTTTGCGTGTGTCATCTCACTCTCTGTCTGTGCCATCTCACCCTCTGCCTGCATCATGTCTCTCACCACCTGTGTCATCTCTCTCTTTGTGTGTGTCATCTCACTCTCTGCCTGTATCATCTCTCTCTTTGCGTGTGTCATCTCTCTCTTTGCGTGTGTCATCTCACTCTCTGTCTGTGCCATCTCACCCTCTGCCTGCATCATGTCTCTCACCACCTGTGTCATCTCTCTCTTTGCGTGTGTCATCTCACTCTCTGCCTGTATCATCTCTCTCTTTGCGTGTGTCATCTCTCTCTTTGCGTGTGTCATCTCACTCTCTACCTGCATCATCTCTCTCATTGCGTGTGTCATTTCATTGCGCTATCTCACACGCAAAGAGAGAGATGACACACGCAAAGAGAGAGATGGTGCAGGCAGAGAGTGAGATGACACACACAAAGAAAGACATGATGCAGGTAGAGACTGAGATGACACACTCAAAGAGAGAGATGATGCAGGCAGAGAGTGAGATGACACACGCAAAGAGAGAGATGATGCAAGTGGTGAGAGACATGATGCAGGCAGAGGGTGAGATGGCGCAGGCAGAGAGTGAGATGTCACACGCAAAGAGAGAGATGACACATGCAAAGAGAGAGATGGTGCAGGCAGAGAGTGAGATGACACATGCAAAGAGAGATGTGACACATGCAAAGAGAGAGATGGTGCAGACAGAGAGTGAGATGACACGCAAAGAGAGAGATGACGCAGGTAGAGAGTGAGATGACACTCGCAAAGAGAGAGATAATGCAGGCAGAGACTGAGATGACACACGCAAACAGAGAGATGACGCAGGTGGTGACAGACATGATGCAGGCAGAGGGTGAGATAGTGCAGGCAGAGAGTGAGATGGCACACGCAAAGAGTGAAATGACGCTGGTGGAGAGAGACATGAAGCAGGCAGAGGGTGAGATGGCACAGGCAGAGAGTGAGACGACACACGCAAAGACAGACATGGTGCAGGCAGAGAGTGAAATGTCACACGCAAAGAGAGAGATGACACATGCAAAGAGAGAGATGGTGCAGGCAGAGAGTGAGATGACACACGCAAAGAGAGATATGACACACGCAATGAGAGAGATGGTGCAGTCATAGAGTGAGATGACACACGCAAAGAGAGACATGACACACGCAATGAGAGAGATGGTGCAGTTAGAGAGTGAGATGACACACGCAAAGAGTACCCTATAAGCAAAGAGATGCAAACTGTGAGGAGACACAGGTGACATTATAGAAAAAGGTGCAAATATAATTGTTCAATTTACACCGACACTCAGTGTGATCCTAGTCAAAAATTTTAAAGCCATACATTTTACCAAAAAACATTTAGCATAGTAAATCGTTTAAGACACAGAGCACAGCCCATATAAATGACCACTACATTACAATGCAGAAACCTGACTCATTTCCAAAATACATTTCCAATATGCACCATTCGTTTTTTGCCAGCATTACATACAAACATGAGACACAATGCATAAAGAAACAGTACCCTATACGCAAACAGATTCAAACTGTGAGGGTGAGATGACACACGCAAGGACAGACATGGTGCAGGCAGAGAGTGAGATGTCACATGCAAAGAGAGAGATGACACATGCAAAGAGAGAGATGGTGCAGGTAGAGAGTGAGATGACGCACGCAAAGAGAGAGATGACACATGCAAAGAGAGAGATGGTGCAGACAGAAAGTGAGATGACACACGCAAAGAGAGAGAGGACACAGGCAGAGAGTGAGATGACACACGCAAAGAGAGAGATAATGCAGGCAGAGAGTGAGATGACACATGCAAACAGAGAGATGACACAGGTGGTGAGAGACATGATGCAGGCAGAGGGTGAGATGGCACAGGCAGAGAGTGAGATGACACACGCAAAGACAGACATGGTGCAGGCAGAGAGTGAGATGTCACACACAAAGAGATAGATGACACATGCAAAGAAAGAGATGGTGCAGGCAGAGAGTGAGATGACACACGCAAAGACAGACATGACACACACAAAGAGAAAGATGGTGCAGGTAGAGAGTGAGATGACACACGCAAAGAGAGAGATGACACACGCAAAGAGTACCCTATAAGCAAAGAGATGCAAACTGTGAGGAGACACAGGTGACATTATAGAAAAAGGTGCAAATATAATTGTGTAATTTACACAGACACTCAGTGTGATCCTAGTCAAAAATGTTAAAGCCATACATTTTACCAAAAAACATTTAGCATAGTAAATCGTTTAAGACACAGAGCACAGCCCATATAAATGACCACTACATTACAATGCAGAAACCTGACTCATTTCCAAAATACATTTCCAATATGCACCATTCGTTTTTTGCCAGCATTGCATACAAACATGAGACACAATGCATAAAGGAACAGTAACCTATAAGCAAACAGATGCAAACGATGAGGAGACATTATAAAAAAATTGCAAATATAATTCTTTAATTTATCCAGACACTAAGTGTGATCCTATTTAAAAATGTTAATAACAATCATTTTACCTAAAAACATGTACCACAAAAAATCATTTAAAAGATAGAGCACAGCCCATATAAATAAGCACTACATTACAGTGCAGAAACCTGACTCATTTCCAAAATACATTTCCAATATGCACCATTAATTTTTTACTAGCCTTACAAAAAAACATAAGACACAATGCAAGAATAAAGAAGCCCAATATGCTTGTTAATCTTCCCCATAGTGTATACAGCACTCTATCTATATTAAATGAATCATTACTCACCTGCTTTTGAAGATTTAGAACAGTGGCAGTCACAAACAAGATTTTCTTATGCAGAATCTCTGAATAATGCTTCTTTCACTGCAGCCTCAGAATAATGGCACAGATTCCCTCTCATTTCAGACCCATTTTCATGTACATAACCAATCAAATTTCTTCCCACACAAATTCAAAACCAAACTAACATTTTAATTGGTTCTACATTTCAACACTTTGAAACTCACATAATATTCACCCATCCCCCCTACTGCTCTTTCTGCCTGTTACCATGGTAACACTCCACATATCACCTAACTGAGCACACGGGTGAAAAGGTCATGATACCATGTTGCAAATGAACCCAGTAAGGGTGTTTAACTACTCAATATACCAGCTTATCCTGTGCAATGTTTCTCTCAATGACTTTTTCTCAACCATTAGAATTACTTCTTTTGAAAAACAGAAGCATGCACCCTAATTTTCAGTGTAGAATTTTCAGTACCCACAAATCATTTCTTATTCTTCAAGTGCGCTGAATCTCATCTAAAAAAAAATTTAAACTCCTACTTTTCAAACTGCCATTTGATTTCCAGAGCCCATCTGAGTACAACAAAATCCCCCTTCAAGATGCCTAAAGTATGGATTGTGGGACACAGTTATATTCACTGGAGTGAGAGGTATGCAGCAAACAGAGGTATTCCCAACCTTGATTTAGCAAATGTGGATATTATGTGGATTGGCCAGAGAGGATTGAGATGTCACCAATTGATACCATTGGTAAAATCCTTTTTGCATCTCCCACACCCTGACCTCATAATTGTGCACTGTGGTAGAAATGACCTAGGCACATTGACTGGGGTAGGTCTGGAAATGCTTTTAAAGGACACCTTTGTGAAATTGATGTCACTTTTTCCTCAAACTGCCTTTGTATGTTCTAATATATGCCAAAGGCAAAAATGGAACTAGTCCAACCAAATTTGTCCACAGATTGAGAAAGCAAGGAAACATGTGAATAAGTCTGTTTCTGCTTTCCTCAGAGACTATGGCATGCGTTCTTTATACCGCAACAACTTGCGTTACAACATGCAAGGCATCTATAGGAGAGATGGTGTACATTTTACAGATGAGGGGAATAGAGTCTTCCTTTTGAATTTTAGACTCTGCATCGGTACCTACTTGTAGGTACTTAAATCACTCACATAACACAACAGCTCTTTTTAGAGCTACCCTACCTCTAAGCACTCTAAATTCTTATTTTACTCTATTGTTTTTCACTGTTTTTCCCTGTGGTACGCTCAGGGTACGCGTACATGTAAAGGTACATGTAAACGCGCTCTGAGCGTACTCCACGAAATAAAAAAAAAAAAAGAGTTTTTTTGCTCTTTGTGGTCCTTCTAGGCCCCCCTTAGAAAACCTAGGAGGTCAGGGGGTCTCTACCCTGCCCCCTTTAAATTTTTTCCCCTTTTGTTGTTCACCTCTTGTGTCTCGGTTCTTTCGAGACACAAGATGGCGGACTCTCCGGACCATTTAGAATGTTTACAAACACCCGAGAGCCAATCAGCTTTCAGCTCTCGCACTTCCGTGGTGCGCCGGGTGCGCTTACCGGTACGCGTACCCAAAGCGCTCGGAGCGCGCATATAGATATATACATTTTTTTTAAGTTCATTTTCATAAAAAGCACTGGAGCGATTTTAACCAAATATGGAAAAGGACCTACTACGTACCAGTCCCTACCATTTTGCCAAGTTTGGGTGTAATTCCGTTCAGCGGTTCGGGCTGTAGCCGTGTCTAATCGTCCTATGGAAATGAACATGGGGAAAAGAAATTTTTTGACCCCCCTTTTTTCTCGGCCCCCGCTTGTCATCAGTGATGTCATTTGAGATGTCATCAGTGATGTCATCAGTGATGTCACTGACCATGTCATGAATGATGTAATATGTGACATCATCAGCAGTGGATTGCGGGTGCGCGATATATAGTTAGTGCAACTAACTATATATGGAATTTCAGTGGTTTTGTGTGAGTAAAATAAGGTTTTTTAAATGCTAATTCCTAACGATATATGGTCTATAACCTATGGTTTTTTCAGTGAATTTTCAAGGTTTTGTAAATGCTAATTCCTAACTATATATGGTCTATAACCTATGGTTTTTTCAGTGAATTTTCAAGGTTTTGTAAATGCTAATTCCTAACTATATATGGTCTATAACCTATGGTTTTTTCAGTGAATTTCAATGGTTTTTTAATAGCAAATATCATAAGCTGTCGAATGTCAAGTACGTGGTAAGTAAAAACATTTTCGTGTTTATGCACACTGATCTGCTTTGAATGCTGGCCCCCCCCCTCATTTCTATTAGGAGTACTCTCTCTTTGCAGATAGTGAAGGGTAGTTAACGCAGGCCTTTGCCCCCGTTGTAATCCGTCGTGCCTGCTTCTCTCTCCATTTGATTGATTGTTCTCTTTGGTTCATTCTCTATTTACAAACAAGCACAGAGTCGCAATACTCTGTTTAGTCTTTGCAGATAGCGAAAAATCGTGTAAAAAAACAAAAGGAATCGAGCAAAATCAGTAGGCCACTAATGGGATCTCTTTTTGACCTCGCTAAAATAGAAACATTAGGAACAACCTGTTGAAAATAGCAATGCTGTATGTACATAAGCGGCGTTCATTTGTGTTCACAGTACCCCTTGTTGATTGTTTGAATCGAGCATTGAATTGTTCGAAGTTGGTTCTCTTAAGGATCTTCTCTGCCTGCAAACGAGGAAGAATAGGAATATTCTCTCTCCCTTTGCAGATAGTGAAGGGTAGGTAACGCAAACCTTTAACACGTCGTGCCTATTTCGTTCCTCATTGATTGATTGTTTGCCCGAACATTGACTGTTTGGGAATTGGTTCTTTTTGGAGGTATTCCCTGTTTGCAAATAAACGTAGGAAAATCTTTGCAAGTAGTGAAAGGGTAGGTAATGCGGACCTTTCTCCCCCGTTGTAATCTGTCATGCCTATCTACTCCCCACTGATTGATGCACCTGTTTCACCCGGACCATTTACTAGAGATAGGTCATCTGGCCCGACCAGAGAGCACCCCTAGTGAAAAGGACATATGCAATAATAACGAAGTGATCACTGTATCCTGTTAACAGAAACTTTAGCATGAAACAACCTGGAAAGAAAGGAATAGGAAAACGAAAATCAGTAGGCCACTAATGAACTTTTTATTAAATAACAAACAAAGAAACGATAACAATACGTAATGATAAAACCTATTATTGTCCTAGAAACAAGAAACGTTAGAAGTAAGCCCGTAATAAGAAACCTGAAAACAGTAAGAGAAACCAAGTGTGACATTGCAACGGCCACAAGGCAACGAGGCTTCATCGCCCCTCACTGCCCCAAAACGTGTCTGTCCCACCGCCTGCCACGGCCAAATAACGGCAAACTGGGAAAGATACAAGTCAGCAGACATCCGCCCAATTCTGGAAACTTCCAAAGTGCAACAGGTTTCCGGCTACGCCCAGCCGGAAGCAACACATATAAGGCGGGTCCTGCTGCCAACCGTCGGCAGAAGATCATCACGTAGGGTGTAGCCGGAGGAAAGGCCGAGGCCAGCGGGACCCGGCCAGGGGATTGACAACACTGGAGAGTTGCAGGGGGGGGAATGTCTATGTCCTCGACCCTCCCCTCTCTCTCCCAGTCCGGCCGCGGTGGCACTTGAGAGTTGCAGGTTGTCCCCCCACTCTCTCTACCGGTCCGGCCACCAACGGCCGGGGGCTGGGGCCGACGGGATCCGGCTGCAGCCGATGAGCCAAGGAACCCGTTCATGGGGCCAGAGCAAAGGGCGTCCGGCCGCCATCCACCGGAGGTCCGGCCCAAAGACGGACGGGACATTTCTTCTTTCTTTTATAATGGCTGCGACAACACTGGGGGGGGGATGTCTTGCACATGCCTCCGACCCCCCCCCTCGTCCTCATCGCCTGGTCCGGCCATAACAAATGTCAAGCGAGACGCCGTGGGGTGCACTGGGTGGGAGAGACGGTGCGAACAGGCCTCTCCCGCCTCCCCAGGTGGAGGCTTCCCAGCTGCACCCTCAGCGCTCCAGGCGCCCGGAAAAGGGTTCTTCCACTGTGGCGATGCTGCAACGTCTCGCCCGGCAGGGTGGAGCCCGTCCGCTCATTTGACCCCGCGATCGCCAGTAGCTACCGAACTCTCAAAATGGCGGTCGACCTGGCAAGAGCGGGCCCAGCATAAAGAAATGGCCCGGTCACTGGTTGACTCCACCACCGTAGTCCTCCACGACCGCCAGTAGGTAATATATATATATATATATATATATATATATTACCTACTGGCGGTCGCCAGTAGGTATATATAGTTAGGATTTTTTCCCTATGGGATTTTTGAAAATTCTATGTTGAATAACTTTGGCGTTTGTGGATGGAATTGGCTGAAATTTTCTGGAAAATGGAACATTTTGTTTCTGAGCAGCCCCTGAAAATTTGGGGGGGGGGTTCGTCCAGGGGGGGCCGAGAAAAAAGGGGGGTCCCAAAACATGTTTTTAACATTGAGTTTTCCATAGGGCGGTTGGCCTCACTTTTAGCCCGAACGGCTGAATGGATTTGCACGAAACTTGGCAAAATTGTAGGGACTGGTAGCCCGATGTGCCTTTTCTAGGTCTCAATATATGTGCTCCAGTGGATTTTGAGAAATTAACGTTTAAAAAAAGATATATATCTGTAAGCGCGCTCCGGGCAGCGCTCCGGTCCGTGGACCTTAAGCGTACCAAAACTTCGCCTAGCTAAGCTGATTGGCTCTCCGGTGTCTGTCAACATTCCAAACAGTCCGGAGCGGCCGCCATCTTGTCTCTCGGTAGGATTGAGAGACAAGAGGAGGCCAAAACAAAGGTGAAAATGACCATAAGGGGGCATACTAGAACCTCCCTGACCCCCTAGGTTTAATGTGGAGGTTTTAAAAGGGCCCTGCGGGGCAAAAAAAACTAAAAATATATTTTTTTTTTTTTTGCGTGGGGAGCGCCCGGTCCGCGAACCGGGAAGCGTTCTGGGCAGCGTACTGCAATGAAAAATGAATGATAGACTTTTCAAATGCTGTATGTTAATTGATTGTTGTTTTTGTTGATTATTTTTTATTTTCTTTATTTTTTAAGCATTTTTTTTAATGTGATTGTGTTTCATAATTTATTAAACTTTCTAACATTTCATTGTCAGAAATTTCATAATTATCATGGAATATACATTGTAGTCTCTGAGGGTGTAAAATGTCCTCATTTGCAAGGAGGTTATCTACTGCTTGTACACATTGCAGTAGTTCATTGTCCCAAGTTTCATCGAAAAATTCAATGTCAATTTGATCAATTGTATCAATCAATTCTTGGCTGCTGTCTTGCAGGTCCATTTCAAAAGAAACTTGGTTTTCGCCTTCCATTTTGCCTGAAATTTGAATTAAAAAAATATATATTAGTAGAGATAGGGCAATGTTGGGAATAATTTTAGATAGGCATTTTTTATCAGTGAATTTATCTTTGGGCAGTGTATAGTATCAGAGTGGAAGTAGGAATATAAAAATGTGTATGTGATTTAACGTAAGTAAATTCATAATTATACAAGAGAAGCCTAACTCCATCATTAACTATAACAGAGAAGTCTCTCTAAATCTATAACTACTACAGAGGGATAGTATATATCTATCAGAAAAAGTTTACCATATTAACTTATAGTGCACAATATACTTCAGTTTTAAAAATAAAAACTTACCTTTAGAAAGAAGTTGAAGGAATTAGTGAAAATACTATTGAAATGTACAGCAAGAAGTAGTAGTCAAAATGGCTGTGTTTTCTTCTCTTCCTTTATATATATTCAGGTATATAACCAATGAAATGTCAGGTAAAAAAAATAGAAAATGAAAGTAACATTTTCATTGGTTGTCAATTCCAACACTTCAGATGTGTTTTGTGAAGTAATTTACCTCAGGGTATTTAGAGAGGTCTACAGGCTAAATGACTAAATGGAATTCCAATCAAATTTGTGAAAATGGTAGGGATTGGTATGTAGTATGAGCTAATCTATATTTGGTGAAATTGTCTCCAGTGGCTTTTCTGTGAACTACTTTCCCACCTTTTTTGATGGTGCGCTTCCCAGGGAGCGACCCGGTACGCGAACCGTTGAGCGCCCCGGTTCGCGAACCTTAAGCATTCCGGGAGTCCACCATTTTGTGTTTCGGTCGAATTTAGATACAAGATGGAGGGCAAATAATGTTCAGAATGGGTAGAAGGGGGCACGGTAGACTTATCTTGACCCCCTAGGTTTTGTGAGGGTGGCTGAGGAGGCCCATATGTGCGAAAAAAAAACATTTTTTTAAAAAATTTCGCGAGGTTAGCTTCCGGTTCGCGTACCGGGTAGCGCCCCGGGGAGCGTACTTTGTTGAAAATTAGTGAAAAATGTTAGAGTAAAATAATAATTGTGAGTGATTAGATGTAGGGTAGCTCTGAGAAGAGCTTTTGGGTTTATGGTACATTTAGGTACTTATAAGTAGGTACCAATGCACATTCTTAAATTCAGAGTGAAAACTCTGTTGCCCTCATCTGAGAAGTGAACTCCATCTCCTCTGTAGATATCTTGCATGTAGTAACGCAAGTTATTGTTGTACAGGGAGCCCATTCCATGGTCTCTCATGTAAGCTGAAACAGATTTGTTTACATGCTTCCTCGACTTCTCAATTTGTGGACAAAATTGGTTTGACCACCTCCATTTCTGTCTTTGGCATATATTTGAATATACCAAGGCAGTCTGAGGAAAAAGTGCCATTAATTGCTCAAAGGTGTCCTTTAAAAGCATTTCCAGACCTACACCAGTCAAAGTGCCCAAGTCATTACCTCCACAGTGCACAATTAACAGGTCAGGTTTGGGCAAATGCATAAAGGTTTTCACCAATGGTATCAATTGGTGACATTTTAATCCTCTGTGGCCAAACCACTTAATTTCCACATCTTGTAAATTGAGGTTAGGTAATTTCCTGTTTTCAACGTACCTTTGAGCCCAGTGAATATAACTATGTCCAACAATCCAGACAGAAAACATGGTGAGAGAAGGTTCTCCTGCAGTCAGATGAAGTGTGGCAATGAAATGGCAGTTGAAAAAATGAGAGTTTAAAATGAAAAAAACTGTGGAGTTTCTGTGTTCATGAAGCAGTAACAGTGATTGGTGGATTTTGATTGCTGAAAACAGAAAGTTAGGGTGCACGGATGTGTTCTTTGAAAGATGTATTTTGAATGGTCAATAAAAAATCATTAAATGAAAGAATGCACTGGATATGCAGGTGCACTGAGAGTTCAGAGTTCAATTGCAACAAAGTTGTGTGAACTTGCAAACACCAGAAGTCTTCCAAGAGGTGGTTGCCATGCAGAAAAGACAGAAAGGGCAGAGGGGGGAAGGGTTTTCATTTGAAAAAAAGTGAGGGAAGAGTTTTGATTGGGTGACATGAGAAATATGTGTGAAGAATTACAGCATTTCTGTGCTTTTGATAGCTGCAGACTCTGGAGTGCATACCTTTTGCTCTGCTGAAGACAAATTGGTGTGTTTCTGAGACTGTTTTCAAACTCAAAGTATTTGCTAAGGTGAGAAAATATTTCTTTAATTTAGATAGAGAATAGTGTGCTTTAAGGAGAAAATTATGAATTATGTGGCGCAAATTGATTGTAAATATGCTCCCACCTGTGCATGGAAAATTTAGATTTTGAATGTTTGTGTTACATAGCCATGTTAAAAGTGACCCAACCATGCAGGAAAGGCAATCAAAAAACGCTTTTATGTGTCTTAAGGACATTTTAAGTAATTTTCCCATGTGCAGTGTTTTGAAATTATGAATTGAAAATCGTTTTTGAGGTAAAGGAATTGTTTTTAAATTTATGACAAGGACATAATGGTGTATGCTTCTTTATAAGGCAATTGACTGTCCCTGATGTTATTTTTCCCATTTTAATGTAAGACTTTTCTCTGTGGCGCAAATTGCTTGTAAATATGCTCCCACCTGTGCATGGTAATTTTAAATTTTAAATGTTTGTGTTACATAGCCATGTTAAAAGTGACCCAACCATGCTGGAAAGGCAATCAAAAAACGCTTTCATGTGTCTTAATGACATTTTAAGTCATTTTCCCATGTGCAGTGTTTTGAAATTATGATTTGAAAATCGTTTTTGGGGTAAAGGAATTGTTTTTAAATTCATGACAAGGACATAATGGTGTATGCTTCTTTATAAGGCAATTGACTGTCCCTGATGTTATTTTTCTCATTTTAGTGTAAGACCTTTCTCTGTGGCGCAAATTGCTTGTAAACATGCTCACACATGTGCATGGAAAATTTAGATTTTGAATGTTTGTGTTACATAGCCATGTTAAAAGTGACCCAACCATGCAGGAAAGGCAATCAAAAAACGCTTTTATGTGTCTTAAGGACATTTTAAGTAATTTTCCCATGTGTAGTGTTTTGAAATTATGATTTGAAAATCGTTTTTGAGGTAAAGGAATGTTGTTAAAATTTATGTGCGCCATATGCCCCCAAATTTATTTTTCAGGGGTGCAGCAGGGTGTTATTGAGACACCCCTGCAGCTTTGGAAAAATTCCTAATTTGTGATGAGCACATTGTTAATCGCAAATTGCACCTTCATTTATATGAGCCTCCTAGCCCATGGAAATGAATGGGTAATTTGCAATTAGCAATTTTCTCATCGCAAATTTGGAATGGTAAAGAATCGCTATTTATTCCTTAAAATTCGCTTTTTTGGAAATGCAATATAGTTATATGATACATATGGCGGTTGATGTCTAACAAGATAAGAAGCTTAGGCATACATTTATGATGACTGGCGCAATGAAGTAGAAATCACTTACTTCATTGGTAGAGCTTTACATGTATTATCTCCTCTTTATTCTTCATCAAGCGTAACTTTAATCTGCAATCCTGAGTAGGCCTCACTTTAAACAAACCTCTGGATAGGCCACATCTTATTGTTATCTTGATTTAATCATTTAAAATGCTAGGGACAGATTTATGATAGGTGTATGCCTCTTTTGCGCCACTTAGAAAACATTGTCCATGGGGAAATGACTTAAAATGTCCTTAAGACACATGAATGTGTTTTTTTAAAACGTTTGCAATTTTTTTGGGTCACTTTTAACATGGCTATGTGACTCAAACAGTCAAAATCTAAATTCGCCATGCACAGGTGGGAGCATATTTACAAGGAATGTGCTCCATGGGGAAAGGTCTTATTATGTAATATGGGAAAAATGACATCAGAGACACTGAAATGCCTTATAGAGAAGCATACACCATTATGTCCTTGTCATAAATTTGCAAACCATTACTTTTCCCCAAAAACGATTTTCAAATCATAATTTGAAAACACTGCACATGTGGAAATGACTTAAAATGTCCTTAATTCAAAATGTGCGATTCCTTAAATGCAATGTATCAAACAAAAAATATGTAAAAAATGATATTAAGGATTTGGAAACTACCACCAACTTCTAGTTTGTGGTAATTTGCAAATTCTTTTCAAAAAGCATTTTTTTCCAAAAAACAAAAGGTCCCATATGACGCCCATACATGCCCTTAGGGCATGCAGGTGTGCCATATGCCCCCAAATTTATTTTTCAGGGGTGCAGCAGGGTGTTCTTGAGATACCCCTGCACGCTTGAAAAAATTCCTATTTTGTGATGAGCTAATTGCTAATCGCAAATTGCAACCTTCATTCCTATGAGCCTCCTAGCCCATGGAAATGAATGGGTAATTTGCAATTAGCAATTTGCTCATTGCAAATTAGGAATAGTAAAGAATTCCTATTTATTCCTTAAAATTTGCTATTTAGGAAATGCAAAATAGTTTGATGGTAGATATGGTGGTTGATCTGTAACAAGATAAGAAGCTTAGGGATACATTTATGATGACTGGCGCAATAAAGTGCACATTACTTACTTCATTGGTAGGCCTTTACATGTATTATCTCCTCTGTATTCTTCATCAAGCGTAACTTTAATCTGCAATCCTGAGTAGGCCTCACCTTAAACAAACCTCTGGATAGGCCACACTTTATCGTCATCCTGGATTAATCATTTAAAATGCTAGGGACAGATTTATGATAGGTGTATGCCTCTTTTGTGCCACTGTGCGTCACTTTTATGATGCAGCGGTGGTGCAAAAGATTTGCTATGAGGCGACAACATTACAAATTGATGCATTTAGGCAGATATGTCATGGTGTAAAAAAAACGTACCACATGAAACCGATGCAGCAGTGATGCAAAAGATGCACCATGTCGTAAGACAGGCCTCACTTGGGGCCATATGTATCAAGCTAATTAGCATTCGCAAAGATCAAAATTCTACGAATTTTGGCCTTTGCGAATGTTAATTAGACAAATGGTATGTATCAAACAAGTTTGATGCAAAATAAGGAGTAGCAAAATTTGCTATTCCTTATTTTGCAATTGCACTGAAGGATTTGCAAATTTTGTGACTACTTAAATGCAATGTATCAAACAAAAAATATGTAAAAAATGACATTAAGGATTTGGAAACTATTGTGGTAAATTGGTGGTAATTTGTGAATTCTTTTCAAAAAGCTTTTTTTAAAAAAAACAAAAGGTCCCATATGACGCCAACACATGCCCTTAGGGCATGTATGTGTGCCATATGCCCCCAAATTTCTTTTTCAGGGGTGCAGCAGGGTGTTCTTGAGACACCCCTGCACCCTTGGAAAAATTCCTAATTTGTGATGAGCAAATTGCTAATCGCAAATTAAACCTTCATTCATATGAGCCTCCTAGCCCATGGAAATGAATGGGTAACTTGCAATTAGCAATTTGCTCATCGCAAATTAGGAATGGTAAAGAATCGCTATTTATTCCTTAAAATTCGCTATTTAGGAAATGCAAAATATTTTGATGATACATATGGCAGTTCATATCTAACAAGATAAGAAGCTTAGGGATAGATTTATGATGACTGGTGCATCACCAGGGATGTGCCAGTCATCTTGCGCCGCTTTTCCGCCACCCATGGTGTGCTGCATTTACAATGCGGCGCAGCATGGGGCAAAAACGGCACAGATGCTTGACGCATCTGTGCCGTTAAGGTGGCGCATTGCTGGAGTTGTATCGCAAGTGCGATGCAGCTCCAGCAAGGCTCAGGGGTGCACCATCTCCACAATGTTGCGTCAAGACCTATGCCTGCTTCAAGCAGGTGCAGGGTTTTGACACAGGTTTCTCCTATCTGATTGTAAATGCGGCACACCATGGGTGGCAGAGCAGTGGTGCACGTTAACTGGTGCATGCCTGGGGATGTGCCATTTAACATAAATCTGCCCCTTTACATTTAAGTATGTGCAGGGGACACAGAGTCGGTGAGGCTTATCCAAGGTTAAGAACAGATGAGTCCTGTTCAGTGAAAAATTAGACATAGGCTTCACCTGCTCAGCATCGCTGGACATGGCTAAATAATAGCTGCAAAATGTTACTCTTGTTAAACAATTTTACTATTATAATCTGTGAGATTTGTCTCTTACTCTGCAACATCTCATTGTTGTTATCTTTCTTTAAAGATAAAGACAACCTCAACATGAGCGACAATCTGCAATCAGTTGATTTTGACCTCATCATTGAACTTGTAATTGAAACATCAGTGGATGTTGATCCATTGGATGATTTAAATCCTGAGGATGAAGAAGAGCGTGATGAGGATGCAGATTTGTCCGAATTATATGATATAGGATGGGAAGCTGACCTGCTTGAGCCTTTGGAAATATAAACATTTATTTTTAAAATTTATAATTAATAAAAAGTAAAAAGGAAACCGTTTAATTTAAAAATAAACACACCTTCAAAAGCAGGTTATGTGTAGCGTCTTCAATAAAATATTAAAATATGCTCATAAAATTAGATCAGATTCACATATAAAATAGCATAGGTAACATAAATATAAATGTCATTTCTTTTCTGGTATTTCTGTATTGTAAATTTGCCAACGACTAAAAAATCTTCTAATTAAAATGTCAAGTAGTGTGTTAAGTTTTTTATCACTGTTACTGATTTACTGTTTGGTAATAATGGTTAATAACATTATTTATTATATTTTTCCACAGATTCAACTGCAGATCATTTCAAGATTTCACCATGCCTACAATAGAAAGACAGAGAAAGGCTGCAAAACGTCAAAGACAGCAGGTGAAAAATAATACGCAGCAGTCCTCTAACAAAAAGATTTGTCAAGTCACGAAGAAAGCACCGGGTAAGAGCACAAAACACTTTATAAGAAATATGTGTAATAAAAAAAATATTACTACAGAAAATGTTTCAGTCCATAAAACGAGAAGGAAATCAAATGGAAAAGAAAGGCCAATGAAAAATGTTACTGCTAGAGCAAGAGATAACTCTGTGCATGATAGTAGAAGGAAACAACAGTTTAGGGAGATTCGTAAACGAATGTTCCGGAACAGGATAATTGGCAATTTGTTAAAAAATATTAAGAAAGGTCAACATAAACTAGTTTTTTATAAGACAAAAAAAAAAGTTGAGAAAGTTATTGATCAGGCATTTGAAATTAAACATAAGTTATTTATTTTGATAATCAATAGAATTAGGAAGCTAAACAAGGCAATTTTTGATTTCAAAAGAAATAGTAGATGGAAGAGAATAGTTAATCGTAGTAATTTTTGTGAAGTTTTTTCTGGAGAATGGATGCATAGTTCAAGCTGTGAGGCATTTTTTAATGAGGAGAGTTATTTCCAGGATAATGATTTGGTGCATGCAGTTGACACCAGTGGTCGTGCTTATGAAGTGAAAGATGGTTGTCCAGTTGAAAAAGAAAAACTTGTGACAACAGAGGCAGAAGAGGTGTTAGGTAATGAGGTTTTAGGAAGACGTGCTAAGGGTCCTGTGTACACCTGGAAGTGTAGTAGTATTTGCAGTGTGCGACAGGATTCCATCAATTTGCTTTGTGATTTTGTACGGTCATTTAATAAGAAAAGTTTGAAGCAGAAAATGATGTTGTTGCAAGAATTAGATCCTTGCAGAGTAAGAGAAGTGACAGGTTTGCATGGACATTCACTGGCTTGTCTTTCCAGGAGAGTATGCCAGAGTGTTTTTCATCATTTCAGGATGCTAGCAGTGCATCATAACAAAGTGAGGAAATTAGTTAGAATGTTGTATTATGCTAAGAGTCCAGCAATTATGCTTAAACAATTATGCGCTGCTCTTTTGCATGGTTCTGAAATAGATGTGAAGAATATATGTGAAGAAATTGAGTTTTGTTACTTTGGAAGTAAAGAGGAGAATGTTGAAATTGAGCAAGAAGAAGAGGGTCTTGTGGAAGATAGTGTACAGGTTTCCAGTACAGATAATTTCCAGAGGGAAATTGCGACGTTTGAGGTGAAATCAAGTGAGAGGCCGAATTTCACTTGTGTGTGTTGTCGACGCACTTATTATAAGAATCAGACTAAGTTAGTGGATTTATATGCAAAAAGTGAAAGGGAAAATAATAGTGAATGGAAGGATTTTGCAACATACTTGATGGTAGAAAATTGTTTTGATTTGGGATTGGATCAACGTGTGTGTACTTATTGTTCTTGCAAATTAAATCAAAACCAGATGCCTGCTAGAGCAGTTCATAATAATCTGGAATTGGTTGAGATTCCTTCTGAATTGAAGGATTTAAATACTTATGAATCTATTTTGATTCAAAGTATCCATCCCTTTCAGGCTATTGTAAGAATGGAGCCAAAGACAGGGAAATTGCCTCCATCAGATTTACAGAGAGGATTAAAGGGAAGAGTTGTTTATTTGCCTCTAGATTTGAAGAAAAACATTAACACAATTGGAGTAGAAAAAGTGGAAGAGGAACCTCTGGTTATCTTAGTTAATGGGGTTCCGACAAAGAATAAGAAAATATGGCAAGATTTAGTAGATGTTAGGAAAGTTAAAAAGGCAACATTGTATTTGAAAAAAAATAATAAATACTATAAGAATGTATATGTTGCAGAAGAGGAAGTAAGTGAGGAAGAGGATAGCGATTTGTGTGCTGGTCAAATTGAGAAAGTAGAACCCTCTACTAGTGAAGAAATATATGAACATTATAGTGTTCATCCTTTGCATTCCAAGGAAGTCATGGGGAATGCTATTGAGTTGTTTCAAATGAAACAAGCCAAAGGGAGTCCCATTAGTGTTTGGGAGGAAAGTTTGGAAGCTCGGTGTTTCCCACAGCTTTTTCCAACAGGTCAGGGAGGAAGATATGATGAGCGACCTCATCAAATTCCTGCTTCTGAATACCGGACTTTGCGATTGTATGCAGGAGATGCTAGGTTTCGACAATGCATTCCTTATTTGTTTCATCTCCTGTTTGAAAGCGATCTGTCTGGACTGTCATATGCAGTGAACCACATCTTGAAAAGTGGTATACACATGCAAAACATCTCGGCAAGTGACTTTATGGATAAAGTCAATGTCCAAGACAGTATTTTGGATTCTCACCTGATTAATCTCATGGCGTGTCAGCGTGGTACTAATGAGTACTGGTACCGTCGTCATGGTGATTTAAAATGTATGCTGAGGAACTTAGGTACTCCCACATGGTTCCTCACTCTGAGCTGTGCCGAGTATGGCTGGGAAGACTTACTTGAATTTCTACGAGAGGCAAATGCTAACGTAGATAACATCGAATTCAAGACACCCGGAGAACTGTGCTCTTTGGATCCAGTCAATGTATGTAGGTACTTCAATCATAGATTTGAAGCTATGATGTCTTTCATCATGAATAAGAAGAATCCACCTCTTGGAGAGGTGTTGGATTTCTTCTGGAGAAAAGAGTACCAAGCAAGAGGTGCTCCTCATATACATATGTTGCTGTGGATCAAGGATGCACCTAAATTTGGAACGGATCCAGAAGACTCAGTGATGAGTTTCATCCAACAGTATTCTACGTGTGCTGTTCCAAACGCAAAGGAGAAGAAAAGCCTAAGAGAAAAAGTTCTGCGTTTCCAAAGCCATCGATGTGGAAAGTACTGCCGTCGTAAATTCCGAAACAAGGACAAGTTCTACACTAAATGTCGTTTCGGCTTTCCACGACCGGTGATTTATAAAGGAAGAGTAAACAGTTTGATGTCTTCGCTGCGACACAATGTCATGAAGAAATCACCTAAAAACACTTACAATTTGAAGAGGAACGAAGAGTCCAAGTACATCAACGACTACAACCCGGTGATTTTGTCCATGTGGAATGCTAACATGGATATACAGTTTGTGGCTGATAACTGTATGGCTGTGGCTCGGTATGTGACGTCTTACATCACCAAAAAAGAGAAGACAGAATTGAAGGATATGTGGGAGGACATTTCCCATGAAAAGAGCCTCAGCAAGAAGTTGTACAGTTTCAGTCTGAAGATGTTGTCGCATCGAGAAATCGGAGCGTACGAATGTTCTGACCGGTTGTCTTCAGCAAGTCTCTATGCCAAGTCCAGGAGTATCGTTTGGGCGAGTCTTGGTCTTGCTGCAACGCGTAATCGAGTTCTCAAACCTGTGCGGGAAATTGAGTATTTGGCGGAAAAGGAGCCAAACAGTACCGAGATTTTGAAGACAAACATGTTGGATACATATTATCCAAATCGAAGCAGTCACCTCGAGAATGTTTGTCTGTATGAGGTTCTGCAAAATTACATATTCAAGAGGAACATCAAAGAAGATACTGAGAAAGGAGTGTATGCTGTAATAGGAAGTGAGGGATGTCTGGTCAAGCAAAGAAAATGCCACTTGGTAAACCATCGAAAATTGAGTGGCGAATCTCCTGAAAAAAAGGAGTTTTTCTATTTAGCACTTTTGCAACTTTTCAAGCCTTGGCGTGCAGAAGAGGAACTGCTTGGAGATTTCCTCTGTTACGAAGACTCTTTCAATGCCGCCAAGGAGACCATAGAATGTCCTGCTTTTCCCAAATATGTAGAAATGTTGAATGCGGAAATTGAGCAGGAAGCAACGATTGCAGCCGAGATTGCCAGAGACAGTTCTCAGGACAGTCAGAGTTCTGCTTCATTGAGTCAGGATCCACTAGGAGGACCTGTTATTGAAAATGAAGCTGCCACTGCTATGAATGAAGTGGAAAGAGCCATGGCACATGCTCAGGAGGATGCGGTTAACTTAGAAGAGTTGGAAAGACAACTTAACGTTGAGCAGAGGAAAATATATGACGAAGTTACCATGCAAATTGATCATGGATTAAGTCATGATAAGAAAGAGTGCTCATGTACGTCGTTGAAGCCTGTCCGACTGTACGTGAGTGGAGAAGCGGGAACTGGAAAAAGTTTCCTCATTAAAGCAATTTCATGCTATTTGCAGGAAAGGACAGAGTCATCGCTGTCTTGTGTTGTCACTGCTCCAACTGGACTGGCAGCACATAATATTAAAGGGATTACTTTACATCGTTTACTGATGCTGCCAGTGGAGCATGACAACAAATTACAATATCACAAGCTATCTGGAGATGCTTGTTTTGAAGTTTCAAGAATCTTGAGGAAAATGAAACTTCTTATCATTGACGAAGTAAGCATGGTTTCCAATGTCATGCTTGCTTTTGTGCATTTGAGGATGCAAGAAGTTCTCAAAACAGAGTATGATGTGTTATTTGGTGGCAAACACATCATTGTTTTCGGAGATCTTTTGCAGCTGACACCAGTGAAAGGGCAACCTGTGTTCAAAATGCTCACGCATGAAGATACCAGGAAGTGCCTAGGCAGCATTGGCAACGTCAATATATGGTTAAACTTCAATTATGCTGAACTGCATGAAAATATGCGTCAGGCGAAGGATGAAGTTTACAAGACTATTCTACAAGATGTTAGAATTGGAAAAGTGACCGAGCATGGGAAAGAAGCTTTACATGCACGATTACTGTCAAATTTATATCCAGAACAAGATGTTGTGCCTGAGAATATTTTTCAGAAAATTACTGAGAAGAAATCTGGAATATGTTTGATGCCAACTCTTGCAAAATGTGCCAAATTTAACAACAAAATGTTGCATTTAGAAAAGCAAGAGATTGTGAAACTGGAAGCTATTGATAGAGTAGAGCATATGGGATCAACAATTATTTTGTCTGAGAATCTGAAAACAAAATTGGATTCATTAGAGAAGAGTATATCTAAAACTGCAGGTTTTGAAAAGACTCTGAATGTGTGCTTGAACTGCCGTATAATTTTAAGAAGGAATTTACATGTTGAAAGAGGTCTGGTAAATGGATCAATGGGTAATGTTGTTGATTTTGTGAAATACAGAAATAGAGATGGAATTGAATTTTTAAAAATTAAATTTGATGGCATTGAGGAAGTACAGCTAATTGCTCGTTGTTCTGCTAGATTTTTGCTTGTAAAAGACTTATATGTTCGCCGTAAGCAGTTTCCTGTTTGCTTGGCATATGCGGTGACAATTCATAAATCGCAAGGTTTAAGCGTAGACAGTGCATTGGTGAATATTGGCAGTTCTGTGTTCAAGGAGGGTATGGCATATGTGGCATTGTCACGAGTTAGAACTTTATCGGGATTGTACTTGATTGAGTGTGATGTCACAAACATTTGTGCGGATCTAGATTGTGTTAAGGAATACAATAGGTTAAGAAGAGAGTATGCGCCACATTTGCCTCAGTATCCTTTGTTTGAGAAACGTGTGGTAGGCCGGAAACGAAGAAATGAGAACAATACTGGGGAGGTTGTAGCAAAAAGACAAAAAGTCAATGAACCTAAAATTACAAGCAGAAACAAAAAGGATTCTGTTGAAGATGTTGTTGGTTTTCAGTTTGAAAACAGTTCTGGTGTCAACTGCTATGCTAATGTAGTGGTTAATGTTTTATTTTCTCTAAAAAATGTAAAAGAAGAGATTGTGGTCAATTCTGATCAAAGATTTTGCAGTTTGTTAAATTCTGTGTTAGAGAAATGTACCACTGATAGAAGAAACATAGAAAGTGTGTCTGAAATTCGAAATCTGTTAGACAGATGTTCAGGCCAAACACAATTCTCTCAAAATATTCAGCAAGATTGTCAGGAGTTTTTAATGTATATGCTTGATGTATTACATGCTGAAGGTGTAGATGTAGATCAGCTGTTTGGGCTTTCTTATCAATGGCAGCATGACTGCGAGAACTGTATGGTATCAAGTACTACTAGTGTAGACTCAGAAAGATTTATATATTTAACTTTGCCAGACAGTAAATCAGTCTCCTTTAATAAGCTAGTAAAAGCAGCTGATCACAACATGGAGTGTAGCCAATGTAAATCTGAAATGATGTCCACATTATTTATACGAACATATGGCCAGTATGTCATTTTAATGTTCCAACGATGTAGGCCTGATGGAACAAAATTGACAACTTTAATTAAAAATTTTGTAGCTTCGCAGTTGTCAATATCAGGAAGGACTTTTGTAACTGCAGCAATTATATATCATGACGGCCCTTCAATAACATCAGGACATTACACAGCTTATTTAAAGTCTAGAAATGGCTGGTCATTCTGCAATGATTCTGTTTTAATTTTCAAAAGAAAATTGCCGTATGAACTTAAAAACTCTTACCTGGTGTTTTTAAAACCAAAATTTTAGGGAAAGAATCTCGGGATGTGCTCTGTGGAATTTCAAGAAGTTCTAATGGCTCCTACACAATTTGGCCTTGAGGATAAGTGTAGTTCAGAGACATAACTTCTAACCATAGGACTGGACATTATGGAGAAATACGTGCACTTTGAATGAGTTCAGAAAAACTGTTTCTTTTTATAAACTAATTGAAGCAGCCAATCAAAACATGGAGTAGAGGGAATGTAAGTCTGCAATGCTGTCTACTGTTTTACATTGCTTTCTGATTAAAAGTGATGTAGAGAATTAAATAATTGTAGTAGTCATAGGGGTAGTGTAAGTCTGCTTGTATCAGTGTCATAGGAAAAGTAGAACATGACTGAGCAAGAAGGGGAAGATATTACTATTCCAGGATTGTGAAAATGATCTTCAACATTTTAATTCTGAAAGTTGCGGAAATGCCAAATGACGGGATTGGCTTACAAGAAATCCAAGAGTTATCAATGGCTCTGACAAGATTTGGCCTTGTGGAAAATTGTGGTAGAGAGCAAGAAGTCATTTATTGCATGTAACGTGTTTTTAAAAACGATGGAGATTTTCTTTCAGAAAGTGGCGGGCTGAAAGTAATAACAGCACAAAAGAGTGTAAGCTGTTCATAGGACATCCTTGGACGTCATGGAAAGTAAGTTAACTTTAAGGAGTTCTGAATTTTGATTTCTGATGTTGTATGGGTTTTTTAAACACAATCATTTTGATTGTGGTTTTTTTTCCCCGCTGTTACATGATGAATACCTTCAAGTCACTGTTTTTAGTGAATTTTGATACATTCTGAGAACAGCAAAAATAAACCATTTAACATGTATAATTAATTCTGTACTGTTTGCATTTATGATGTATATGTAGAACTGAGTAGGAGGCATGGAGAAGGTGAGGCTTCTGTAAGTGTCAAAGTTGTTGCATGCAGTGCTGCACTTCTGCGTATTCTTTCATATGCTAGACTACATCTGCACAATGAGATACCTAAGCAAAGGAAACGCAAGTGATGTGATTGAGAAATGAGCAAAATAAATTGCACGTATTTCAATTACATCACCTGTGTTTCCTATCATTACGAATCACATTGTGCAGATCAAGTTTAGGTCTGTCCAGGGAAACATAGGAGGTTTCTACTTTGTTGAAGAGTGCAGTGGACATGACTCACTTCATTGGTAGACTTTCACAGATATTATCTCCTCTGTACACTTCAACAAGTGTAAATCTCATCTTGAACTCTGAGTAGGCCTCACCTCAAACAAACCTCTGGATAGGAGACATGTTATTGGCATCCTGAAGCGACACTTTTCTGAAACAAGAGCAATGCAAAAGATGCACCATGTTTTAAGATAGGCCTCACTTCATCTGTATCAAGATACTGTTAGTTTAAAATGTATATCTTTAGGACTGTGTAGGGGACCTGGAGAAGCAGAAGCTTTTGTCAGTGTCAAAGTTGTTGAAAAACTATTTGTCCTTCAATCTTTTCCCTTGTCTTTTGTAATTTTTAAATACATGTTTTAATATTTTTCAAATGTTGGTTCTCTCTTTCACAGATTGAAAGTATAAAAATAAAAAGTGAGTATTTTAACGGCAATTATAAGGTAAATAGTTGTACTCTTTTCGTTACATTTCTATCACATTCACCTACTATTAGATCCACTGCTTCACTTCTTTAACCCTCAGTTTCCTGCCTTTGCTACTTTCCTCATTCCTTTCTCTATTACCTACTTACTCAACTCCTTCCACTCTTTTTCTCAGTCCCTCTGTTCTCATAGTTCCTCAGTCTTGTTCACTCACTCCGTCTCTATTACTCTTAGTGTCTGTGAATTACTTTCCCACCTTTTTTTTTGGACCGCTTCCCGGGAAGTGGCCCGGTTCGCAAACCAGCAGCGTTACGGGAGTCCACCATTTTGTGTTTCGGTTGAATCAAGATACAAGATGGAGGGCAAATAATGTTCAGAATGGGTAGAAGGGGGCACGGTAGATGTATCTTGACCCCCTTGGTTTTCTGAGGGTGGCTGAGGAGGACCATAGTTCTTCACTCTTGTTCACTCTCTCTGTTTCTATTAATGTCACTGTTTCTGACTGATCAAAAACATTTTTTAAAAAAAAGAACAGTAACTATAAGCGAAGGAAACAGACAGTTATGTTAAAAGAAAGACAGCTATAGGGAGTAAACTAAGGATACTGTTACCCGCAATCCACTGCTGATGATGTTACTGACCATGTCATGAATGATGTAATATGTGACATCATCAGCAGTGGATTGTAGGTAACAGTATCTCTTGTTTACTCCCTAGAGCTGTCTTTCTTTTCACATAACTGTCTGTTTGCTTACCTTATACTTACTGTTCTTTTTTTTTAAAAATATTTTTTTTGGTTAGCTTCCGGTACGCGTACCGGGTAGCGCTCCGGGGAGCGAACTAAGAGAAATAGAGGTTGGCAGAGTTCCAAATATTCTACCAATTTTTTTATAACGGGGAGGTAGTTCTGAAAAGAACTTTTTTTTAATGTTTTTGTTGTTTTATATTTTTTTTTGTATTTTTTGAACATTTTTTTACTTTTTTTGTATTTTCTGAACGTTTTTATATTTTTTTTGGTTTTTTTTGGGGGGGGGGAAACAAAAACGATCCATTGTAAAGGGCTCAACAGGAGCAACAACAAAAAAAGAATTTATTTTTTGGGGCGTCTCGGACAAACATTAACATGATTCTGAATAGCTCTCATAATCAAAATGATGCTACTTTCCCTGTAGCAGATGAAATCGCCGCAGTGCACGCACACTTGCTTCACGTGCCCAAACAACATTTGAATGTTTGGGATCATCTCCCTCGCCTCTGGACCCGACACCTCTGGAACAACCGATCTTCTTGCCATTGGGAGGGGATTTTGTTGCTCATCACGTAGCTGGGCAGCACTATAATTATTTGGGTGCCACCTACTCATATGCCGATGCATAGTGTGATTGCCGTAACTGTATTTTTTTTCAGTTCCCCTTGACAATCTATCACCGCATATACGGCAAAACACGTAGCGTGCATTCACTTTTTTTTGCCCCTCAGGAAATCCATAGAATTGCCAAATGTAATTCTCTTTTCGATTGTACCTCCTGGGCTCCTCTGGCAAAAACCTTGGCTCTTCCTCCTCTTCCTCCTCTTCCTGTTCTTCCTCTTCTTGCAAAATTACTTCAGCAGGTGGTCCTCTCTTCTTTGGATTTGGTGGAGGTGGTGGGTTAGAACCAGCTGAAGCTACTAATGAAGCCATGTCAAAGTGTAAATAAAGGGTCTTTCTCTCACCAAGATGAAAGTCAGAGTGAGGAAAGAAGGAGGGGTTTTCATCATTTGGGAAAAGCAAAAGTTCTAAACCAATGAAAAGTGTTCATTTTAGATCACATGACCTAGTATTACATCATTAGGAAACCAAAAGTGAAATGAACCAATGAAAAGTGTTATTACCGAGTCACATGACCTGCTGTGTTTACGTTACGCGGTCGGCGCCGCGCCGCGGATCGCTTCCGGTTCGCGTACCGCTGCGCTTCTGGGTACGCTAACGTAGCACGTCATATGACGTATCACGCGAGAACGCGAAACGTCTTGCTGACGCGACGCGTCACGATGTTGTTTTCTAACGCGAGAGGTGCGCAAACGGAACGTTTACCGGTTTGCGGACCGGGTCGCGGCTCCGAATTGAGCTAACGGGAAGCTAACCGGTTCGCGTACCGGGAGCGAAACAATAAAAATAATAAAAAAAAATTGTATTAAAAACATGTAAAAAATATTTTTCGATTTAAAGAAGAATACATTGTAAAGGTTTTGATATTTGCTATTAAAAAACCATTGAAATTCACTGAAAAAACCATAGGTTATAGACCATATATAGTTAGGAATTAGCATTTACAAAACCTTGAAAATTCACTGAAAAAACCATAGGTTATAGACCATATATAGTTAGGGATTAGCATTTACAAAACCTTATTTTACTCACACAAAACCATTGAAATTCCATATATAGTTAGTTGTACTAACTATATATCGCGCACCCGCAATCCACTGCTGATCATGTCACATATTACATCATTCATGACATGGTCAGTGACATCACTGATGACATCACTGATGACATCTCAAATGACATCACTGATGACATCACTGATGACATCTCAATGACATGACTGATGACATCACTGATGACATCTCAAATGACATCACTGATGACATCACTGATGACATCTCATTTGACATTACTGATGACATCACTGATGACATCATTCATGTGATAATACGATGAACTTCTTCAGACTCTAAAATAACCTTAGATACACTCAGTGTAAACAGACACTCACAGACTGTCACTCATCCATGGAGTTACTCACACACCTACTCAGTCATGCAAAGAATCAATTACACCTCCATTTCCTCAACTATACAGTTATACATACCTTACTTATTCAAACATATACTAACACATATTTACTCTCTTTTACAATCCCTGATACAAGTTCACAATGATCAATACAGCCACTCACACATTCACGGACTCTTATGCACAGTTATTTATATATGTCAACTCTCACATGTACTGTGTTTTACATATGTTCTTACTTTGACATGTAGCACTCAGATATCCATTCACTCACCAATGCACTCAGTCAACCGCCCATACACCTGTTTCCACATGCACTTTTGAATCCATATATCTAGTGAATCAACTGCTTACACATCTATGCACAGAGTCATACACCTCCCAGCCACCCACACACACACTCAGTCTCCCATACAAATACTTGGGCAACCAATCAATAACCCATATACTTACTCATATAGCTACTGATCAACACATGCAGCAGTTTACAGAACAACAGACATAATGATGCACAAATTAAGACAGTTTACTGACTAACCCATGCACTCAGTGACACACATTTAATCACTCACTCATACAGTCAGTCACACACCTACTAAATCCTTCATCCAGACACTTATACATCCACTCATTCTTCAATATGTAAGACATTTGAGATGTCATCAGTGATGTCATTTGAGATGTCATCAGTCATGTCATTGAGATGTCATCAGTGATGTCATCAGTGATGTCATTTGAGATGTCATCAGTGATGTCATCAGTGATGTCACTGACCATGTCATGAATGATGTAATATGTGACATGATCAGCAGTGGATTGCGGGTGCGCGATATATAGTTAGTACAACTAACTATATATGGAATTTCAATGGTTTTGTGTGAGTAAAATAAGGTTTTGTAAATGCTAATCCCTAACTATATATGGTCTATAACCTATGTTTTTTCAGTGAATTTTCAAGGTTTTGTAAATGCTAATTCCTAACTATATATGGTCTATAACCTATGGTTTTTTCAGTGAATATATATATATATATATATATATATATATATATATATATATATATATATATATATATATATTACACACATCTCAGTGGAGGCAGCCACTGGGTAGTTATAGTTAAGTAAAAATTCCATTGGACCTCAGCGGCACAGGGGCGGCCGGGTGCAGAGGTAGTTAGGCCCAATGTTATCCAATGGGGGGCCGTGGGCCTCCGGTTGGTGGCGCTGGCTAGCAGGCCACGCGCCTGTGGGGGCGGGGCTCCTGGTCACTTGCTCAGGGCAAATGGGGAAGTAGGATAGGGCAAAGGTGGCACGGCCAGCGGCACTCAGGCGGCTGGGTGCTTTTGAGTCGTCGGACGCTCAATGTTATTCAATGGGAAAGGTAACAAACGAACAAAGGCTGCAGGCTCGGGGACAGAGACTCTTCAGGGGTGACTACCACATTGAGAGGTAAGTTGGGATCTTGGTGCACAGGTAGGTACCCCAAAGGAAGGCACAGGGGGCTTTAGGGTACCGGGTGCAGGGGTGTCTTTAGGTGTCAGGAAAGCTTACCCTCAGCTGGTTGCAGTTGGAGGGGCCCCTGGTTTTGAGTCTGCAGGCATTGTCTGGTTCATCGAGGAGGGTGTTTGGGCACTGGACTTCGGGTCCCAGTCACCGGGGGGACGTCCTCGTGGTCTTGGATCACTTGGGCACGGGCCGGGCTCGGCGGGTGCAGAGTGGGCTGGTACGGAGCATCCTGGCTGGCACCGGGGGTGTTGTTGCAGCAGAGCCTTTGCTGATGGGAGTCCCAGTCTTTAAGAGGGTCAAGGCAGGCAGGTCCTCTGGGTGTGCCAAGGTTGCTGTCCGCTGGAGTCGCCGGGGTTTAGGCAGGAGCAGGTTCCAGGATCGACAGGCCAGTAGGGCTGGGGCCAAGTCAGTTGTGGTCGTCCTGTTGTTAGCAGCTGCACGACGGGTCTTCTTCCTCTTGATCTTCTTTCTTCTTTTCGTATCGGGATCTGAGGAAGGAAGGATCAGGGTGCCCATAAATACTAAATTTAGGGGCGTTACAGGTAGGGCAAGGGTACACCCCTAGCCTGCTCCTCTCCTGTGGGAGGGGGCAGGAGCCTAGATGTGATTGGGAAGGGCTCCCCATCTTCAAGATGGCTGGAGCCCGGGGTTGTGCTTCACCTCGGCTCTCCCACCTGAGGGGTGGGGTTGGCACATGCTGGCTCACCCCCTTCCTGACGCAGGGTTTCCCGCCAGTGTTCCCGCCAGAGTGGGGGTTAGGACCGGTGGGTAGAGCAAATGGTCTGGAGAAGCTCATAGAGGCGACATGCCTTTAAAGCTTCCCCCTGCCCATCCTGGGGGAGGGGACCTAGCACCTCGCCCAGGATGTGCATTGTTTCGGGCCCAGGAGAGCGGGTGGCTCTCCACCCAGGGGTCCAGCAACATGTCTGCTTTGTGGCAGCCTCTGCAACCACTCAGCCCAGACGTGGATTGTAAGTTAGTTTTCAGGGGGCATCTCTAAGATGCCCTCTGGTGCATTTTACCTTAAATCCCACACTGTCATCAGTGCGGGTTTATTGTGCTGAGAAGTTTGGTACCAAACTTGTCAGTCTTCAATGTAGCCATTATGGTGCTGTGGAGTTCGTAATGACAATCTCCCAGCACCATATACTCTTAATGGCATCACTACACTTACAGTGCCCAGGAATGACCCTGGGTACTGTAGAGGCACAGGGCTCATGCACCTATGCCCACACCTCTGGCATAGGGCGCCCAGCTAGAGGGGTGACTGAAGTATGCCAGGGCAGTGGGTTCTGTGGTCATGGCACACAGGGATATGTTATCCTGTCGACTCTTTGTTTAGTTCGGCACTTAGACACTCAGCCTGCAAAGGCAGTGTGTGGGTGTCAGGGTACAGGGCCTTGGGGGTGGCACAATAAGTGCTGCAGCCCTCAGGGGTCTACTCTGGTCACCTTTCCCTGGGTACCTAGGGTACCACTTACTAGGGGCTGACAGGTGCCCAGAGATGCCAATTGGGTTTTAGTTTCAACACAGTCTTAGGGAAAGAACACAGGCCCTGGGTACCTGGTTGGCAGGAGCCCAGGTTTCACTCAATCAAAGCACATAACCAGTTCAGAAAAAAATTGGGGGCATACCAATGCAAGAAAGATGGCACATTCTCACATTCATCTCCAGCTCCCCTCTGAATTTCCTTGCTGGGAATTCTAACTGCAGAAGCCTGCATATCGCTGGGAGCTGGAGGCAATGAAAAGTAGTGTGACGCCACTGCAGCTGAGATCTTCGCATTGCCGGAAAACGTGCCGCCGCTGCATCTCCCAGGAAGCGTGTCTTCGTCGAAGCTGCCTGCTGTCGCATCACTGGAAAAGTGTGACGTCATCGGGAGAGTTGCCATCGCATCAATAGAGAAGCGTGTCGTAGGGCCTATCTTGGCTCCAAAGTACAGAGTCGTCGCAAGGCTGCTAGGGCGTCTACACATCATCGTTGCATCAAGGGCGCCGTCTTCTCTCATCACACCAGGATTGTCGCATCGCATCGAGGCACCATCTTGCGCATCGCAACCGGACCGCAAGCCGAGAACCAACACATCATCCCCTCACCTGTAAGGATCACGACGCATCCCTACTCTTCACACGCATTGAGACGCAGCGCATCATCTCCCCTGGATCACGGAACTGACACATCTCCCCTTTTGCGAGCCTTTTGTTCATTTTGCATTACACATTCAGATACTTTGTTGAGAACGTTGGCGCATTTGTCACCAACTTGAACTAGGTAACTTTTACTATCTTTAAGTCAATCTTAAGTACAGTATTGTGGATTTTTGTCGTTTGTCGTCTTGTGTTATGTCTATATAAAGAATACTTTTTTTTATAAAACCTGTGTTGTGTCCATCTGTAGTGTTTTCACTGTATTACTGTGTATATTCACAAATGCTTAACAGACTGCCTCTGAGATAAGCCTGTTCGCTCGTGCCAAGCTACCAAGGGGGTGAGCAGGGGTTATTTAGGAGTGTAATCCCCTTATCCTGACTTAGAAGTAAGAGTCCCTATTTGGACAAAGGTGAATACCATTGCCAACTAGAGACCCCCAGATCTAACAGTACTTATTTATATATTCCCATAGCTGTGGCAATTTAATAGAATACACACAGAAATCATGGAGCACATGTATGGAGCAAGTGAGACGGACATCTTTATCTTTATTTTTATTTTTATTACTGTTATTGTTAATAAAGTTGGAGACAAGATTTCTGGAGACAAAGTATGTCAATATTGTTTAAACATTGTTGCAGTTAAGATTACTTGACACCCCATTGATACTGCACCCCTTTTCTCTCATTCTTTTCGATTGTTACTGTAATGCAGTGGAATGACATTGTACTTGTTCCCTTTTCTGAAAATCAATAAAAATGACCCGACAAAAAAACTCCATGCTGGGCATGTCCAAAGGCTGTGTGCAGTGTGGGGTTTGCCACCTGCGGGGAGTTTGCAGGTCCTGCAGAAATCTCTCCTGCCGCACACAGCCAAAGGTCATGCATAGTGGGGTTTTGGCTTTATGAATGGTAATAAAATATTGCTTTACATAAAAATTAAAAAGAAATATTCCCTGAAAAAAACTAACGTTTAAAGTAACGTTAGAGTTGGGTGAATATGTCAGTGACAACAACACCATTTACAGATAGTCCATCTTCTGAAGCAAAAGAAGCTCATGTACATAGCCATAATAAGAAGAAATTGTCCTGCTGAGACAATTCTGTCTAATAATTCAAGGCTGCTTCCAATAATTAGTATGTAGTACGTAACATCTTTGCCTTGCTGGAAACTTTTTCTGCAGCTCCCAAAAACTAGTGTGGAATATAATGAACACAAGTCAACTGTCATCTACACACAGAGTTACTCTTCAAAAGAAAGATTTATAATGTATTCAATACCTCTACACATCTATGTTGCATTAAGAACACAAGTGTTTTGTAAACACTGAAACCAATTAGCTGGACACAGGCAGTACAAAATTAGGTCGAAAAGTAATATGGTAGTTAGCCTCCACTATGTAAACTACAAACAAACTAAGACACTCATTGGATGATGTCCTCAGTGTTGTCATTTCAGCAGTAAAGACTCTTCATAGTATTCAGAGCTATTTGGCACATCATTTAAGATGCCATCTCTGGTGTCATAAATTATGTTATAGCACGTCATGAATGATGTCATATGTGAGGTCATAAACAGCGCATGGCTGGGGCACAAGGTATAGTAAGATCTGCTAACTATAACTGGTGAATTTGTGTGTGTTTTTTTAGTTTAATGTTGTCACTGACAAATTCACCTAAATATAACATTACTTTAACCTCTGTTTTTTAGTGAATTTCTAGTTTTCTTTAAAACGTAAATAATGTTTAATTATGATACGTAAACCCACCCTGTCTTCCCGGCCCTGTGACCATCCCCCCAAAAGACTGCCAACCCCACACTATGTAGTGCCTTTGATTTTGCACAGAGGGAGGTAGACCATAGGGCCTGGTCTTTGGCCAACTCCATGCTGTGCACGGTCCTCAGCCGTGCACAGTGGAGGTTGACCACAAGTGACAACAAAAGGGTATCCCTTGCCGCTTCAGAATTTTTTCTTTTCACTACCAAATACCCATGTCTCATATTTCCAAAGAAAAATAAGTATTTTTCTTTATGTTAGACCCTCGGCCACTCTAGCAGTGACATACTTCAGCCTCAGGTCTTATCATGGTCCCTAAAAACCAAGATGGACTCAACCATTTTCCAGGGAACCTTTTGAATATCAATGTGACTGGGATGCATAGAATAGATAAAAAAAACTAATCAATCTTTGTTTCCTTTTATTAGCGGTTGCTTGGGTGTGAGTTAAAATTTGCTAAATTGGGGTAAGGACATTATGGTCCTATGACCATACTGTACTGTTGACATGTTTCAGCCTGTATACGTAGGCATTTTGAATCCAGGACTTTTGTCAGGACATCAGAAATTCATTGCCATGGCAACACAATCATTTAATTAGAGAAAAGCATGTAATGCTAACTCGCAATCAAGATGGGTTAACTACTCACCTTCTTGAAGGATCTTGGCTCCCTAATCGGGAATATTGCCCTACCACATGGGGAGAACAGGATGCATGTCCCTGATGTCATACAGTCTTCAAGGTCGACATGCTGATTTGTTACCTATTTGATGTCGCTGCACTCTCCTGACTCACCATTCCTGCAGCCATGCCCTGTGGCCAACCCCTCAAAGGCAACCAACCACACACTACGAACGGCTTTTGGCCGTGCATGACAGGTATTGGCTACAGGGCTTGCCCCTTGAACTCCATCACTATAGCCTTATTTTTACCCCCTCCCCCAGGGTCTTTTTTTTAGGTCTCGTCCTACGTAACACGCATGCGTTGCATAGTAGGGGACCTAATGCCATCGGCAGACCTTTTGCAGCAATGAAGTGCACAGTTTGCATTGCTTGCAATGCAACACATGCACATCTTGTCTATTTCTTTTCAGGAGCGCGTAGCGCCATAGGGTCACACCCTCCCGAAAGGAAATCGACCATGCCCTCTCCCCCTGCTGCCAGCCTGCCACTTTCACTGCGGCTCGGCGCAGCCAATGTCTGACATGCGAGGCGCGTGCCTCCTCCTGCTGCCCGAAGACCCGCCGTGCTTATTTTCATAGGGGGGAGTGAACCAGAAGCCCCATCGTGCTGAGTGATACTGGGTAAAAAGGGACGGTTGAATGAGTATATGGTATAAGATCCATGAAGAGATGCGCGCGCGCTTCTTGGCACACAGTGTGCTAGGTTTACTTGTGTTCTAAAGGATGTGCCGTAGTTTGGTTGACGCTATCTTTTCTTCGTGGTTTAATCTGAAGGCCACACTTGTAATGACAATAAGATTGGGTAGGTGGGACCCTGGTGGACAGACAGACTGCATGTTTGATCTTTCAAGCTTTCACCTTCTGATCTTCCCACATGACGTGGCGGTGTTGCATCGCTAGGAGGATACATAATGTAAACGTTTGAAACGAGAGGAGTGTTTTACCTTGTCCGGGTCGTCCAGAGGCATCTGCGTTCTTTCATTAGTATGCTTTAAAGGAAGGAACCCCTTTTGTGTGATAAAGTCTTCATTTGGCCCCAGACGTTATACATGCTCTGCTTGGAGAAGGGTGTAGTGACGTGCAGTCAGCATACTGGTGTTTGTCAGTGTATGTGATACACTGTACACCCACCCACCACAGACGTCACTGGTCAGATGACGCTGAGATAATAAAAGTGGCCGAGCGCACCTGCTCGAGGCCAGTTGTATCCAGTAACCATTGTGTCCATGTCACCAGTCATTCATAGCATGTGGGCCTAGGGCCCAACTTTGCAATGGCGACAAGGTGGAAGCTGTGTCCAGCGTGCCACAGCTGACAATCGTGGGGAAAAAGAAGGGGGAGTGAGCTGCCCGCCGAGAGGGCACCCCCGTGAGAGGGTGCGACGTGCCGAGAGGCCTGCGGAGCGTGTGCTGAGCCTCGGGCCGACATGCTAATGAGAAGGTGACCGGGAACCTACCCCGCACCTCTCGACCCCTCTGCAGCTACCCTGACGAAGAAGTGCCCCAACGAGATCAGCGGACCGACCGGAGCCCACCCGCGTCGGCCGCGACAAAATGACCCCACCGAGAGCGGCCGACCAGAGCTCACCCGCGTCGACTGCGATGGAGTGACCCTTGGCGGAGACCACGCGTAGCCCACCCGCATGGAGGAAAGAGGCGCGCAGGCCAGAGGTGAGCCTGTGCGCGAGAAGCGACCCGAGCACAATAAGGCCAGAGGGAGCCCACCCCGCATGAGAGCAAATGCTACCCAGTCCCCCACAGAAGCCGTGGCCCTACGGACAGGCGAGGCCCGGAGAAGAGACAAGTAATGGCATGTGGGGCCGGACTGCCGTGATGCCGGCCGCTGCCACGGAGTGCCGAGAGGAGAGTGAGGCCTGAGTCGACATCGGGCAAAAAGGTGAGGCCTTAGAAAAGTGGACCGTGTCGTGGGCGATGGCAGAAGAAACCCCAAAGGCAGGAGGCGAGCGGAGCCCACCCGCAGTGGTGACCCACCAAGCACGAGTGACTGGCTCGCTCACATACACACACCCCCCCTCCAAAGTAAAAGCTGCTGCTGAACGCCGCGAAGCACAATTGCCGATAGTGTACAGCCCCATACGCAGTACATAAAGCAGAGCCCACCCACGTCATCATGAGGCCCCCTCACCCCCACAGACACATGAACTGCCGGCACCCGCGCGTGTGCCTGGCGCTGTCCATAAAATAAAAGAAAACGGAAGAGACTCACCACGTCAGGGGGAAATCGCCCTGCAGCCTGAGAGGTCCGGGTGCTGGGGATGCAGCAGTGGCCGGCGGTGAAGGTGCTCCCCCACATGAACACGTGAGCAGAGAGTCAGCCATGGTGAAGAAACTGCCGAGGACAGCACCGCCGCCACCTAGTGGCCAGAAGGTGAACTCGCACCCAGCAGCATGAATGTACTGTACAATGGCAGCAACTCTGGGAAACACACACGGACAGCATGTGCATGCGGCTAGAAGATAGCCTCCACACAAGGACTGAATGAATGCATAACGTAGTGGGGTGCTCCAAGACTGACAATAAGCCACCTGCTGGCGAGGGGTTAAGGGAATGGCAAAGGTCTGCGATTAGGTGCCTGCCCGAGACAATGGGTGACCCTTCCATTAGGTGGCACCTCTGCGCAGGCAACTCAAAGGATGTACACCCAAGAGTGAACAAGTGACTTACCATGCCAGAGAGTCACCGGACTACTGACAAATGAGAGTGCTGAAACGCGCCAGGAGTGCAGGAACTCCACGCATAAAGACACGCAATGCTAGAGTGATGCAAGGTCACTACACAGCCAGTGTGGATGAGGAGACCAGGCGCGTTAATGCCCCGTAAGAAGACAAGAGAGCCCCCATCAGCGCGCAAGAGGGGGTGCCCAAGAGAAGGTCAACGGAGCGGTGGCGTAACCCTCCAGACACAGCGAAGCAAACAAAGAGCGCAGCTATCTGCACGGAAAAGGGAGTGACCAGGAGAAGGTCGATGGAGAGGTGGTGCAACCCTCCAGAAGCACTTAAGCTACGCTGGGAGAAAGCGCAGCGATGCCTGGTGGCCACAGGCTATCTCTGCAGCAGTAAGGTGAAGACAGGAGCACCACCACACAAACCGACGGTGGTTCAGGAACTCAGCAACAGGCAAGTGCGAAGGTGCATGAAGCAAATGTGCTGCAGAAGCCAAGACAGTAGCCCAAAGCAGCAAGGTACGGAAGCAACCGAAGAGCGCCTCTGGAAGCGTGCCAAACCAAGAGAAGTGATTGCACAGACAATCAGACACAAGGAAGAAAAGCAGACCAGCCAGATGGTTGCCCATGACAAGAAGCCGACCAGTCAGATGGTCGCCCGAAAAGGAAAGAAGAAGCTGACCAGTCGGCTGGTCGTCCGAAAAGGAAGGAAGAAGCGGACCAGCCAGATGGTCGCCCAGGAAAAGAAGAAGATGACCTGCCAGAAGGTCACAACTGCGAAGACATGCCAGAAGGTCAAAGTTAAGGTAACTGAGTGATCTGACAGGAAAACCGACATGAAAATTGAGAAGAGGTCCATGGACGGGACCAAGAAGAGGTCTGATGGCACCGACCCGAAGTAAAAGAGTAGCGACAGGAAGAACGGTGTGATGCCTTGCCCGGTCTTCGGAAGAAATGAAAGCATTGTCCTAGCGGTAGGACGCAACCAGGGAGACTCATGTGGAGTGCACGCCACACGGAGATTGCCTGGGTGGTGAAGACAAGCAAAAAGGGACCGACCTTGTCGCGAAAGGAAAGGAAGAGAAGAAGGGAATTGAGTGGCATGGCACCACCAGAAATAACAACGTCCAGGAAGATGAGAAGAGGTGTAGCAGGTCAACACACACACACCAGAAGAAGAAGGTGACATGCACTGGAACATCTGAGTGCATTGGAGGACAAGGCCTGGCAAGAACACTGGCAGCACAAGTCAAAGACATCTACCTACAAGCCATCCATCCACATGGCGATCGCAGAAGAGGGCAAGCTGGACTGTTGGCAACATCTACCTTTGGGGTTGAGCGGAAGATTGGATGGCAAGAGTGCTCAGACATCCGGAAGCTGAGGAACTGACCACTCCACACCAGCCTGTTGGCAACCCAAGGAGCAGAGGCCTCAAGGGACTCTGGTGGCAGCAATTCCCGCAAGAGAGACAGATCCACAACTGCGCGCCTGCTGGTCCCATGAGGATGAAGGCCTCATGTGCAAGGAAAGGAGTCAACAACACAACCTTCAGGTGGAGCTAAGGACACAACGGTGAGGCTCGTAGCTCGTCCCACTCACGGCCCAAAGGCTATGGTGGAGCAACACGACAGAAAGCACCAGTCCAGTGGAAGCCTGGCAAAGAGGGCCTCCCGGACACCTTGTGAGAGAAGAACACCGGCGAGAGGGGCATCCTAGTGAGAAGGATGTGTGCACCTACTCTTTTCTCCTGCCAAGAGACACTTCGAAGTCTGCCCGGAGACATCACCAAAGACCAGGACTGAGTAGGGGAAGCTAGAAGACAGACAACACCCATATCATCCACCCTTTTCTCCAACTACTCATTGTCACCAGTTGAGCGAAGCTAAGGCAAGACTGAGAACAACGTCCAAGCTGCGCAGACAGAAGACTGGACCGGCCGAACAACTGTGAGCCGTGCCACAGCGAACTGTTGGTCCTGGATGCAGTAACTACACTGCCTGCGGCCTGCAAGCAGCCAAAGAGACTCGTTTGAAATCATGAGTCCAATGTTATATTTTGGTATATTTTCTTTCCTACAGGTTTTGGACTCTGTCCTTGGCTTTGATGTTTCCCCAAGTTTGGGAGGGATGTAGTGATGTGCAGTCAGCATACTAGTGTTTGTCAGTGTATGTGATACACTGTACACACACCCACCATAGACATCACTGGTCAGGTGACGCTGAGATAATAAAAGTGGCCAAGCGCACGTGCTCGAGGCCAGTTGTATCCAGTAACCATTGTGTCCGTGTCACCAGTCATTCATAGCATGTGGGCCTAGGGCCTAACTTTACAAAGGGTACTTTGAACGTTTCACCTACCCATTCATTCTTCAGGGATGGTGGCCTTTCTCCAGTGCCTCGTAGTGCAAACCATGGCAGCTCACTAACGTGTTTTTCACGGTAGCCTTTTACACACCAGTTAAAGAAGAGACAATTATTTTGTTAGTTCAGATTTTAAAAGTGTAAACAGCCGTTTGGCGCTTTTCAAAACCTGTACTGTTTCTTTCCCTTTAGGTTATTTTTATTATTATTATTAATTTTATTATTATTAGAGTTTGCTTTCCCAGTGGTATAAACAGTTGGTTTCCAACCAACCGTTATTAACAGCGAGTACCTGGAGGTCTGACTCGTTATTCTACCTATTAATCTTCCATCTCCACTCGAGTGCCCTGCTCAACAATTTTTAGCCTGTTTTTCAGTAGTTACCTCTCGATCAAGGTCCTTTCTGATTCCCTTGGTTTTCTGTGCATTACTGGTACCTCTAGGTAACGCTGTAGTTCTTTACGCTTTTATTTTCTCAGAGTTGGAAGAGGGCTCAGCGTTTTACAGTTTTTGACAACTTCGAGGCTCCCTTTTTGGGGACAAACCTACCAACGTTTTCTAAACCGGGCTTAAATGGACAGGACACTGTTATAAAAGTTCTGCAGACATCACTGCTTGCAGGCGAGCAAGAACCTTCGAATGAAAAGCTTATTTCTTCATTTGGAGAAATGGGAAGCCTTCCTCGTTAAGGTATGACTACTTACATGATATTTCTGACCATTGTTGGCTGAAGTCCAGCTTGTAATCTAGCAGTAATGTTTGTATCTAGTAAGATGAAGTGGGGACTTTCTTTTTAAACATTGGTTTGAAGTGTCATATGTGAAGAACTACTAAAGAAAAAAGCTGTGATAGAGAGAGGCTGCAGCCGAATCAGCAAGTTATTTTTTCATATCTCAGACCTGGACCAGGTAATGCAGACTTACCAGTAACCAGTTTTATACAGCAACTCCTACAGAGTAAATTCAGCTTCTAAGTGCAGTTACAAGATGTGATCACATTTACTAATTTGTTCGGTATCATTTTTATTAAATGCAGAATGCAAAAATGTGCAGAGTCGCAATGTAAAGATACAAACACGCGGTTCCACAAAGATAACTCATTTTATATAATATGAGTCTGGCAATAATCATCTGTTGTGGGACTCTGACCTCCACCCAGGCATGGACAGCTCCACAGTGCCCTCTGATGGGAGCTCCCCTTGGCTGATCCAGCCCAAGTACAAACTTTGGCCTGGTCTCCTCCACTCAAGCTCCCATGGTGGACTCATACACAGTTCGTACATGTGGCGGAGTGCTCTGAGTGCTCTCTTGCACATGTGCAGGACAGTCACCTTCAAGGGAGGGATTAGGTTTAACCACAAGCTGGTTGACTGTACAGTTCATGTGCCTACGATGTCTAAACACAATATAAAAACAAGCATTGGCAGGGCCAATAGGTCTTGCCTTTGGGACCTTATAAGTATTTTTTCTCATTCCCTCGTCTGTCTCCTCTCTTCCTCGCTCAACCTTTCTCTATTCTCCCTCTTTTCTTCCCTCTCTTGCTCCATGCCTGCCTCGCTCTCTTCTCTTTTTTCTCTTCAATGTATTTTGCTCTCTTTCCTTTTGCATTCATTCTAAGTCACATACAGGTACCTAATTACAGAGCCAGCGTTTCAAGGCAAGTGACATCTGTATGTCAAATTATTCTGTGTTTTCAGTCCTTTTTCTGGTGATGTTTACTACTTTCTCTGTTTTTATACACCCTGAACTCAGAGGAAGGATTTGGAGTGCTTTACAAGATCAAGGGCTTATATTATACAAGGGCACGTTAACTTTGCTTTAGGCGCAAAGAGATTAAATGACTTGTATTCTCACAATTGGTACGGAGTTCCTCTGAAGCAGTAAAAAATTAAGGTTATAGGAACCAATGAAGGGGTCCCAAATGAGACCGAAGGTGTGTGTAAGAAGGAGGAGGAGGAGGGGGGGGGCTCCTTGTGGAACCATCCCGGTGCCGGCGGCAGGGTAGGTGCAGCAGTGAGAAGCGATCAGCTTTTCGGACCCAATTGGAGTCCTTTATACCGCCGGCAACTGTTGCGAATATTGTTGCATACAGTCTAGGTCTACTATGAAAACAAGGGGGTATGTAGTTTTACACTTACCTACCAGTGTAGATAGTATGACATTCTGATCCTGAAGAAGTGTCCAGATCTCTTTGACTATACAGACACGAAACATGTTGATCTTATGAGAGTAGGGCCCTCACAACTAGACACATTGCGACTAGGTAAGGCCCCTCTCCACCCCTCTTTTAACTAGGCAGTTTACCTACGGAATAAAGTTTGGATGGGACAAACTGACCTATTTTAACTCACTTCCCCTCACATCTACACATACTAGGCCTCTCACCCCCACTGCACCAACCGGCAGGAACAGAAGATCCCCGACAAAGAGCCCCGGTTCCGGGTGCCTGTCAGGTATTGCAGCGCCGACCTGACGAGGGGCATACTCAAATGATGAAGCATGACACCTAGCTTGCTAGGTTTGTTCAAACGCTCCGTCCATCATCCCCTTTTGTATCGCTTTGTTGGCCCTAAGTGTGGCAGGGTATACTCAGACGTGAGTCCCTTGTTCACTTGGCCACTGGATTCAAGATAGCCTGGCTGATGAGGATTATGAATCCGAAACCGGTCCCAGGATGCTTGTTTCCGGTCCAGGGAAGACATGGCTTGGCAGTTCGGGCTGGACTGTTCCCATAAGGCACAGGGTCAGACTGATTTGCATATAGCCATGTCTGAACTGGGGTGGCTGAGTGAACTAAAGAATGGTGATGGATTAAAGCCAGATCAGTTGACTGGGGGTGAGTGTTTGATATGTTCAAACGCTCCGTCCATCATCCCCTTTTGTATCGCTCAGTTACATTCTCAGCAAACCATCCAAACATTATTGTGAATGTCAATTTCAGCGGGGAGGGCGATTTTAACTTTCGGCCAGGTCTGGAGAAGTGTGGCTCAATGGTTAGAGCGGCAGACCCTGATGCAGAGGTCTGGCCCGGGACCAGGGTTCAATTCCCGTCTCGGAGGGTCTTGGGCTCAATTTCCTCAGACCTGATAATTCTCGGCTCAGTGCCTATTCTAATCATGGGCCCAACTCTGTAACTCTGGGCAATAGCTTGCTTAATCTCCACAACAGCCTCAACAGCCCTGGGATGCCTGACTTCACCTTGGGGGTGCCCAGGAGTGGGCATTTCACAGGGAAAAGCCAGGAAGGGTTCCACAGTGGTATGCTTACAGCGCCAAGATGCCTCAGGGTATAAGCGCCCTATACAAGTACGAATTCATTTCGTCTCACATAATCACCTCTTTCTCTCAAAAGAGCATTTCATTACTGTGTCTTTTCGGATGGTATTCGTCTTGTGATTTTATGTTAGCCTGTATCGGCACCAAAGAAAACCCAGAAACAGGGAACAGAATGTCTACTCGCAGTGTGGTGAAAACCCGCAGTGCCTAGAGGCGAACAATGAGGCTCTTAACAACACAGATAGTTGAAGTGACTTATGTTACAGACTGCAGCTTCGTAACGTGATAAAAGAGCGGTGATTGGCACTTCTGACCTCTTTAAGAGCTGGAACGCGCTCTCAGTACCTTGGAGGTTGCTTTTAATTGGAGGCGATATGAATTTCTAAAGCAGCGAGGACGACACCGCTATTAGCAGCTAATGAATAATAAACACACGTGGTTTCTTAAAATACTTCCTTCTGCCTTCCTCGAAACTGCAAAGCCTGCGTTTCTGCCGAAAGAAGGCCGGCTACCATTAATCACTCTTCTCTGCTGTTAATGTAAATGCATTTTATTGAAGAGTGGCTAATTTGCGCTATGCAAAGTCATTAATTATGTTTTATAATTCATGGGATGCTTTCAATGTGAAGTGCAAGGCAGGTCGGGAGAATTAGGCAAGCAATGCAAATCTTGGCCTCTCGTAAAAGGAGACTCCATCAAACAAACAAAGGCGCGTTAACTAATGTACCTAGGCTGTGCCAATCACTTTGTGCACTTGCATTAAACTAATTGTTTATTTATATCATTTTGAAAGCGCAGCTTCAACTTGTGGGGCGCGAGGCTTATGAGCAAGACATGACTGCTTTCTAATTTAATCATATTTCTTATGAACATAGAGACATTGTGAATTTAGTGGAAGTTCACGAGAAAGGCATGCCTTGAAGTAGGCGGTAGTCTCTTTCATGCCTCCTCACAATGTCCTAACCTTGTACATTACTGCACATACTGATATGGCCAGGGAGTCGCCGATGTCCCATGAGTACTTATCATTACCTAACTAGCATCAATGTCAATAAAATGTCATGGGCCCATTTCTTATTTCTTTGGGTTAGTGGCCATAAGACCCCTGGCCGTATTTATTATTTTTCACACAAAAATATTTTATCTTAACATTTTACACAATAACCACATTATTTATATCAAGTTTACAAGTGAGACCTAGCCTTAGCAGAGACTCTAGTATATGGGAATCACCTAACCATAACTAGTCTGTTCCTGTGCAACGAACAAAAACTCCATAACCGTTCCTTGTGAGATCAAGACTGGCTCTGTGCTTCTTCCTTTTACACCTCCAACGTCCCAAAGAATGTGGGCCTTCCTTATAGGAGGTCCCCACCTTCCCTCTCCGGTACTGGGAGCTCTCCCGCCTTAGAAATTCTTGTACTGGGGGCCCGGCTGCCCTTAGGATACCCACTTGGTAGTTCGGACTGAGCTGTTCCCATGAGGCACAGGGTCAAGACTGATTTGCAATGGCCAGGTCTAAACTGGGGTAGCATGGTGAGCAAAAGAATGATGGATTTAACCCAGCTCTCTTGACTGGGGTGGAATGTTTTGATTTGTTCTACATTCCGTCCATCAATTGTGTGACTTTTGCTACCTCACCCTAAGTGCGCTGGGTGGTCCCGGAATCACTGTGCCACTGGATTCAAGCTATCCTGGCTGATGATGGGTGAAACCCCAAAACAGGTCCTAAGATGCTTGTTTACGGTCCAGGGAGGACCTGGCTTGGCAGTTCAAACTGGACTGTTCCCATGAGGCACAGGGTCAAGACTGATTTTCATATGGCCAGGTCTAACCTGGGGTGGCATGGTGAGCAAAAGAATGACAGATTCAACCCAGATCTCTTGACTGAGGGTGAATGTTTTGGTTTGTTCCTTGTGACCTTGTCAGAGCCGGTCGCTCCACCCGCCGCGTGGCTCCTCCTGAGTGCGCCGGCCCCCCTCACCTCCGCCACCTTATCGCCGCTGCCCGTGCTGATTAGGTGCCCTTGGTTCTGGTTCCTGCCTTTGGGCCAATACTTCTTGTTTTTCTCACTGTTGTACCCCTGTTTTTTCTCCTGCTATTGTGTTTCGTCTGACCGCCTTTTTCCCGCTGGTTCACCCCGCTCCCCGCTCCCTGCCGCTGCTCCCCCGTGGCCCCGCCCCCTTTCTTCTTTCTGTACCCTCTCCCCTTCCCATTCGCCACCCCGCTCCTGCCTCCCAGCTGCCCCTCCCTCCCACTTCGCCATTATGGCGGAGTCCACACGTACGCGCAGAGGGCTCGCCGAAGGTGTGCCAAAGGCAAGCCCGTCTACGCCCGTCCGCACCTGGACCGCGCCCAGTGCCAGAACCCCTGGTCCTCGTCGATGCCAGCGCACCCGACGAACTTACGATGCCGCCACCCTCCACGCACTCAACGCCGGCCGGAACCCCGTCTGCTACCGAGCCACCCCGAAACACACCCACGGACCCTTCACCTGCCTAGCCTGCCATTTCAACTGCCTCCGAACCTGCACCGCACCCGCCAAGCCGAGCCCCAGCAACAACCACCTCAAGTGCATCCTGCTCAACACCCGCTCCGTCCACAGTCACGCCATCGAACTCTGGAACCTCCTCGACTCAACATCACCAGACGTCACCTTCCTCACAGAAACATGGATGAACGCCTCCTCAGCCCCTGACATCGCCATTGCCATCCCGGAGGGCTACAAGTTCACCCGGAGGGACCGCGTCAACCAAACCGGAAGAGGCATCGCCATCGTCCACAAAAACACCATCCGCATCTCGACCAACTCCGATGACACCCTCATCGCCGCCGAGCACCTTCACTTCCAAATACACACCGACCCCAAGACCACCCTCAGAGGCACTCTCATCTACAGACCCCCGGGACCACGCACACAATTCAGGGAAGCCATCGCTGACTTCATCAGTCCGCACGCCCTCACCTCCACAGACTACATCCTCCTAGGGGATCTCAACTTCCACCTGGAGAACAACAAGTACTGCAACACCGCCGCCCTGTTGGATAACCTCACCAACCTTGGACTCAAGCAACTGGTGAACACCCCCACCCACTACACCGGCCACACGCTCGACCCCATCTTCTCCTCCAGCAAGCACATCTCCTTCAGCCACTCAACTGGACTACACTGGACAGACCACAGCTGCGTCCACTTCAACTACAGGAGAACCACGACCCACCACCACCCGCAACAGGCTCCCCACAGAAGCTGGAGTAAGATCACCGCCGACCAGCTCATCACCGCCCTCAGCCAGAACCCGCCCACCAACAGGACGGACCCCAACGAAGCAGCCCACAACCTCACTCAGTGGCTCACCATCTGCGCCGACGAACTCGCACCACTGAAGAATCCTCCCAGCAGGCCCGGCAGCAGGAAAGCCTCGTGGTTTACCAACGAACTCAAGAACTCCAAGAAAACCTGCCGCACCCTCGAGAAAGCCTGGCGCCACCACCAGACAGCAGAAAACATGACAGCCCTCAAGAACGCCACCCGCAAACACCACCAGCTGATCCGCACCACCAAGCGGACAACATTCAAAGAACGCCTCGACAACAACACCCACAACAGCAAGGAACTCTTCAGCATAGTTAAAGAGCTCTCCAACCCCAGCGCCTGCAACAACGACATCACACCCTCGCAAGACCTCTGCGACTCGCTCGCCTCCTTCTTCCACCGCAAGATTGCCGACATACACAACAGCTTCGGCGCGTTGACCACAGACCCGACCACCGAACCAACGCCCCCCACCACCACCCTCCGCACCTGGACCGGGATCAGCACCGAAGACACCACCCGCCTGATGAACACCATCCACTCCGGCTCCCCTACCGACCCCTGCCCACACCACATCTTCAACAAAGCCGACTCCATCATCGCACCCCAAATCCGGAACATCATCAACAGCTCCTTCACATCCGCCACCTTCCCGGAGAGTTGGAAACATGTCGAGCTGAGCGCCCTCCTGAAGAAACCCACCGCGGACCCCACGGACCTCAAGAATTTCCGCCCCATCTCGCTCCTCCCCTTTCCAGCCAAAGTCATCGAGAAGACCGTCAACAGACAACTCTCCGCCTTCCTCGAGACTTACGGATCCCTCGACCCCTCACAGTCTGGATTCCGAGCAAACCACAGCACCGAGACCGCCCTCAGCGCAGCCACCGACGACATCAGGTCCCTGCTCGACAACGGAGAAACTGCTTCCCTCATCTTCCTGGACCTCTCAGCAGCCTTCGACACCGTATGCCACCGCACCCTGATACAGCACCTCAGCAACACCGGAATCCAAGGAGCGGCCCTGGTGTGGATCATCTCGTTCCTCGACGAAAGAACCCAGAGTCCGCCTCCCCCGTTCCGCTCCTCGGCCACCGAAGTCATCTGCGGCGTTCCGCAAGGATCCTCACTCAGCCCCACCCTCTTCAACGTCTACATGAGCCCTCTCTCAGCCATCGCACGCCAAAACAACCTCAACATCATCACCTACGCCGACGACAACCATCGGCCCGCCTCCGCCAAAGCCAACCTCCAGGAAGGAATGAAAGACGTCGCGGAATGGATTAAGATCAGCCGTCTGAAACTGAACTCAGACACGACGGAAGACCTCATCCTCGGACCATCTCCCTCCGCCTGGGACGACTCCTGGTGGCCCCCTGCCCTGGGCACCGCACCCAAGCCAACGGACCACGCACGCAACCTGGGCTTCATCCTGGACTTCTCCCTCACGATGACCAAGCAAGTCAACGCCGTCTCGTCTTCCTGCTTCAACACCCTGTGCATGCTCTGAAAAATCTTCCGATGGATCCCCATCGAAACCAGGAAGACGGTCACCCAGGCCCTCGTCACCAGCCGGCTGGACTACGGGAACACCCTCTACGCCGGAACCACAGCCAAACTCCAGAAAAGACTCCACCGCATCCAGAACGCCTCAGCACGACTAATCCTGGACATCCCTCGCCACAGCCACATCTCTGCCCACCTGAAAGACCTGCGCTGGCTCCCTGTCAACAAGAGGATCACGTTCAGACTCCTCACCCACGCACACAAGGCTCTCCACGACACGGGCCCGAAGTACCTCAACAGCCGACTCACATTCTACACACCCCCCCGCCAGCTCCGTTCCGCCAGCCTCGCCCTCGCCTCCGTCCCACGAATCCGCAAATCCACCATCGGAGGAAGATCCTTCTCCTACCTGGCAGCCAAGACATGGAACTCCTTCCCCACTCACCTACGGCTGACCCTGGACCATCTCTCCTTCAGGAAACAACTCAAGACCTGGTTGTTCGAGCAGTAGCGACCCACCCCCCCCCTCAGCGCCTTGAGACCCTAACGGGTGAGTAGCGTGCTATACAAATTCTGTTGATTGATTGCTTGATTGTTCTGCATTCCATCCATCAGTTGTGTGTCTTTTGCTTCCTCGCCCTAAGTGCGCCGGGTATGCCTGGTTGTGGGTCCTGGGCTCACTGTGCTGCTGGATTCAAGCTATCCTGGCTGATTATGGGTGAAACCCCGAAACCGGTCCTAGGATGCTTGCTTTCAGTCCAGGGAGGACCTGGCTTGGCACTTCGGAATGGACTGTTCCAATGAGGCACAGGGTCAAGACTGATTTGCAAATGGCCAGGTCTAAACTGAGGTGGCATGGTGAACAAAAGAATATTGGATGTAACCCAGATCTCTTGATTGGGGATGAATGTTTTGATTTGTTCTGCATTCCGTCCATCAATTGTGTGTCTTTTGCTTAGGATACCTACAGCGGGCACCCCGTACACCAAGGTTCCCCACCCCCCAAGTGCTAGGTTGTACCCAAATGCACTTGCGTGGATAGTTCATAGGCAAGCACTGTGTGTCGGCGACTGCCCAGAACCCCCGCGCCCCTGCAACCTCCTTTCGACTTGGTGGCAGCATCCCTTAGAAGGTCGATTTACACTGATGGTAAATTTGGTATAAAAAAAAGTGCCGTAATGGGAACTGAAGTGTCCCCCCTCATTCTTGACTTCACCCGCCCAACTTAAATACGACATCGCAAGAGAATGCGATACATTGAATGCTAAGAAAAAATAAAACAAAAGGGGTTAAACATGATATTAAATACAATGTACTGCCCTGAGAAGGTACTCGCGCTTTGCATCGCGCTATGCACCTAAATACCGCGCTATCATTTTTAAAGCTACCCTTATAACTATTTGTGTTCTTCTTAGTTGTACTCTGCCCTGATTTTAATAGGATTTATTGTAACCCCCTCACTTGCACTCTAATCGGCTCCTTCACCGCTGTTTTGGCGGGTCCGGTTTCTGGGGTGGGATTGGCTTTGGGCGCCATCTTGGAGTGGTGTTCACTTTGGGCGCCATCTTGGAGTGGTGTTCACTTTGGGCGCCATCTTGGAGTGGTGGTCACTTTGGGCGCCATCTTGGAGTGGTGTTCACTTTGGGCGCCATTTTGGAGTGGTGTTCACTCTGGGTGGGTGTTGCTGACGAGCGGTCTAGTGCTCCGACTGAGTGGAGGGACGCCTATTTAAGGCGACCTGCCCTGTGGACTGCCCTGAGAAGGTACTCGCGCTTTGCATCGCGCTATGCGCCTAAATACCGCGCTATCATTTTTAAAGCTACCCTTATAACTATTTGTGTTCTTCTTAGTTGTACTCTGCCCTGATTTTAATAGGATTTATTGTAACCCCCTCACTTGCACTCTAATCGGCTCCTTCACCACTGTTTTGGCGGGTCCGGTTTCTGGGGTGGGATTGGCTTTGAGTGCCATCTTGGAGTGGTGTTCACTTTGGGCGCCATCTTGGAGTGGTGTTCACTTTGGGCGCCATTTTGGAGTGGTGTTCACTCTGGGTGGGTGTTGCTGACGAGCGGTCTAGCGCTCCGGCTGAGTGGAGGGACGCCTATTTAAAGCTCCCTCCAACGCGCAGCGGTTACGCGCAGTGGGCGTGCCTGAGTCGTGCCAGAGTCCTGCCCGTCTGCGCCCGTCCGCGCTAAGGAGGCGCGGCCCGCGGCAGGACTCTGGACCTGGCCATCATGACTTTACCTTTGAGAACTTATAGTAGGGCCGATCTACTGGCCCTTCGGGACCGATGTACACATTGCGAGTTTTCGCCTGTAGTCCCGCTTTGTGGCCCATATCATTGTAGGTGCGCTGCTTGGTCATTGGAACCCCCCTCTCTTATACGCTCCTTGGGGCCTGTTATAAAGAGGGTAGGACAACGGGATCTGAGTATCTGGAGCTTAAACGTCAGATCTGTGGTAAAGCACCATCAGGAGGGTTACGACCTTCTCATTGATGGCTCACCGGATGTGCTTTTTCTAACGGAAACGTGGCTCCAGGACTCTGACTCCTCGATAATTAACCTAGCCTTTCCCCCAGAGTATGCTATTTTTACTTTAAATCGGACGACTAGAGGTGGAGGCATTGCGATGGCCACCAAACGGTGTTATCCCTGCGAGTGGAAAGCCGCTGAACTTTTGGGGTGTGAGGGTGCCCTATTTAAAATAGCGTTTAGTCACCAGTTTACCTTCTCTGGTTTAATAATTTACCGGCCTCCGGGCTGTGACTCTGTTTTTAGGGCTGCTCTTCCTGAGTACATTAGTACAGAGGCACTAGGATGCGCAAATTTTAATGTTGTGGGAGATCTTAATCTCCATTTGGACTGCCCTTCTTTACCCTCTATTAGGAGCTTTCTGGTGGATCTTGAGGCTCCACAGCTCTCGCAGATGATTACTTTCCCCACACATAGAGGTGGTCATACTCTTGACCCATTCTTCACAAATCTAGAAGGATTCAGAGTTCTTGGTTCCTCCCAGTTGGTCTGGACAGACCACATGCTGGTGAAAACGGCATGCTCTTTGTCTGACTCTCCTTTTCTATCTCAGGACAGACTTGTTCTTAAACGACACTGGAACAAATTAAGACTGGAGGATTTTTACCATCTGCTCGAGGAGGTTCCTTTAGGTCCGCTCACCGAGGTTGATTGTGGATACGACTCCTTCTGTGAGTGGATATCTGGTGCCCTCGATTCTCTGATTCCTATGTGTTGGTCCAAGTGTCATCGGAAGGAGCCGAGTCCTTGGTATGACACTTCCTTGGCATCTCTTAAGAGGGCCTGTAGACATGCCGAAAGATTATGGAGGAAGTCGTACGACCCAGATCTGAAGATATGTTATCTGGCCAAGGTCAAGATCTACCACAGGGCAGTGTGTCAAACTCGCGCTTCCTTTTATGCTCAACAGTTTCAGAATTCTGTCAATCCATCAAAACTTATTTTCAAAGTATTAAAGGACCTGATGGCGAAGAGAGCAACTGCAGTGGAAATATGCTCGGACTCACATTGTGAGGGTTTGGCCTCTTTCTTCCATGAAAAAGTGCAAGCCATCTATCGGACTTTTCCAACGGTTCCCTGATGTTAGAGCAGGTTGGTCGCACCTTAGGTGAGGGGGAATGTCTTTCTATCTTACCCCCCTTATCTCTGGAGGTGTTTGACTCTCTCAGCACCAAAATCAAGTCTGGATCTCCGGCAGACCCACTGAAACCGGCCCAACTCAAGACCCTGGCGCCGGTTTGCCGTACCCCGGTGCTGTCCTTGATCAACCTGTCCCTCTCTACTGGAGTGGTTCCCGTCAGATGGAAGCAGGCAGTAGTCACGCCAATTCTGAAGAAGGCGACCCTTGACCCCCTTAAACCTGAAAGCTACCGCCCTATCTCCCTTCTCCCTTGGGCCACGAAAATAGCGGAGGCCCATGTGAATGCCACTCTTACAGACCATCTTGGTAGGCTTAACATTCTCGACCCTACCCAGAACGGGTTCCGTGCGGGTCACAGCACAGAGACGGCCCTTCTCTCGATGGTCGAGCATCTGCGTTCCGTGCTGGATTCCGGTCGGACGGTGGCACTATTGTAATTAGATCTCAGTGCCGCCTTCGACACGGTCTCGCACGGGATTCTGATTCGGCGTCTTGAGGAGGTGGGCGTTTCTGGCTCCGCCTTGCACTGGTTTCGATCCTTCCTTACGGATAGGTCATTCCAGGTGGCGATCCCGCCCGGTAAGTCGTCATCCTACCCGTTAGACCAGGGAGTCCCACAGGGGTCATCACTGAGTCCCACCCTTTTCAATCTGTATGTGAGACCGTTGGCTGCGGTCGTCAAGCGGTGGGGCCTGACCATGGTCTCTTACGCAGATGACATGCAGCTGGCGGTCACACTGAGTGGGGACTCAGACCTGGAGGCTCCCAGGTTCTGTGATGGTCTGCGGGAAGTGGCTAACTGGATGAATTCCAACTGTCTCCAGTTAAACACCAAGAAGACGGAGATTATGGTGGTTGGTAAACAGGTGGCTTTGTGGGGTGACAAATGGTGGCCTTCGGAGTTGGGTGTGACTCCCCTCCCAGCGGCAGAGATAAAAAACCTGGGGGTGTGGCTTGATCCTTCTCTGAGTTTCATCTGTCATACCAAGAAGGTGGCGGCTTCTTGCTATGGCATCATCAGAGGACTTCGACCCATCCTCAAATTCTTTGATGCACCCACAAGACAGCTGGTGGTCCAAGCATCAGTGCTGTCCAGGCTGGACTATGCCAGCTCCCTATTGGCGGGGGTTAACCAGTCAGAATTTCTGCGGCTCCAGCGGGTTCAAAACGCTGCGGCCCGACTGGTGACAGGTCTGCCTAGGCGGTGCTCGGTGTCCAATGCCCTGCGCTCTCTCCACTGGCTCCCTGTGCAGCAGAGGATTAGATTCAAGGTTCTCTGACTTGCATTTAAAATCCTTAAGGGTACTTCCCCACAAATCTTGGAGAAACTGCTGATCCCCTATGACCCCTCTCGCACTCCTAGATCGCTAGGCCAGAACTTAGCAGTGGTCCCGCGTTTTAAGTTGAGCAGAATTGGTGGCCGCTCCTTTCGGGTCCTGGCAGCGAGCTGGTGGAATTCTCTCCCTCCACAAATCCGGGCCATCGATGAGCTCCTTCAGTTTAGACGGGTTATCAAGACCTTTTTATTTGTTTAGCTCATCTGTTGTGTCTCTTCTCCTTTCTGCCCGCTTTTAATGCTGTGTTGTGTTTACCTTCTTAAAGCGCCAGGACGCCCCTTTGCTGGGGCAGCTGTGCGCGGTACAAATAAAAATAACATAACATAACATAACATAACATAACATAACAATGCATACATCCTGATAAAACTCTGGAAAAGAAAATACACTTTTATCATTATTTCCCCCATCGCCCAACCCCTGCTACTGCAAGCACACCCTTGGGCACCCTGCTCGGGATGGTGGGTTAAAACACTTTAGCCCATACTAATCCCTGCAGGGTAATGGTATGAGAGGGAACCCACCAACAGCGAGCAGCATGTGGTTGTTGTGGGGGTGGGGTGTCTGGGGACTGAAGCAACCGCGTCATTTTTGGTCACAAACAGGAACCAAGAGACCTGCTCACTGCTGTGCAACCCTTTAAATAGGAGAGGGGTTTTAGCTGCACTGCTCCCGGAGCACTTTAATGCTTTTTGATCAGCACCCGACATGGCCCAATCCCCACTGACCTTACCATCGGGAGCTGGGGTGACAACGCTCCAGTCTCGTGCATGGCCCCCAGCTCCTCGGTGTATTGTAAGCTCTCCTGAGGTGGAGAATCTCTGTTATAAGTCTTTACACATAGTCGCATTGCATGCAGGGCCAGTCCTAAATCGGACTGACCGAGTCAGCACCCTGGACGAAAAGAACATTTGGAGTTTGTTGGTGGGGTGAGGGGTGTGAGGAAGATGGGAGGAGGGCAGGGAGTTGATGGGGTGCTAACAGTTATGCTATTATGCTGTTTACAAAGTCTTTAAGTGGACCTAATTGAGACTAAGTGGGATGGACGAGCTGCTGTTTGCATAACACTAAGCCAGACAGTTCCCTGCTGCGCCCCGCAGAATATTGGCACCCTGTGCCTAGGTCTAGCTTGCCTATGCCAAGGCCTTCCCTGCTTGCATGATTCGATTATACTTTGATGACTTTCACTCATGTTATAGATACAAAAGGATAATATTTCGAATTGTAATAATTTAACAAATGTCTGTTCTTCTACTAGATGATTTTACCGGTTGCTTCTTGTGTCCAGTGAGTGGCTAGTTCTCCAGAACTCCAGTTGCAAGCTGGTTTCAGTATTATAGGAAGAGTAGAATCCTTCCATCTGATGAAGCTGCATAGATCAGAGCACAGAAAATCTCAGTGCAGCGGCAAGAAAACATTGGTCAAAGCTCAATGTACAAATCAGAACCGTGGCCAGATCAACTCACACTCATGCATGTAAGTCTTGTAACAGCACATATGCCAATCTATGCTTGGATGCATGTCTACTCCAGATGCATAAAAACTCCCTGATTCAAACTTTATTTTGTATTTAGTGACCACACTACTTCGTGGCACATTGTAGTTTGGCCCTACCTTGAAACTCTGTCTTTCCCTTTGCAGCAGAACAGCAGCCCCCTCACTCACATGCCCTACCCAACTGGGACTCAGAGTCCTAGTGATCCCCATCTCCCCCATATGCTGCATTCTGGGTTAAGGTTTCTGAGCTTTTTCCCTAATCCGCTCTCTTTTCCTATTTGGGTAGACCTGACTGGGGCATGCATGGCGCGAGAATGGACCTGCTTCTCTCACTCTTCTCATTGAAAAATCTGACTGATTTAACCCAGTCCTCTGGAAATGACATAATGTTTACTGATTCTTTACAATGTTTAAGACAAATACAGCACACAATTTCATTGCATGGTGTTCTGTAGAAAGGTGTTACGAAAATGCTACTTGCACAGCAAGCCAGTCAGATTGTTCATTTCCAAGCCACCTACCGGAAAACGATTTTCATTGGACAGAAGCATGAGTAGGACTCACTCCACACACCCGCACCCATCTGACGGCAGTTCTCAAAAGACCCCTGCTAAAGTGACCCTTCACGGGACCCTTAGAGCACTGCAGCGCCCACACAACGAGGGCCAGGGCGTTGTTGCACGAAGGATGAAGACACAGGGGATCTATTTGGCCAAGAACAGACTGGCAACAAGTTTTTCTAACTAGGATTGTCAGTAGCAAGCTTAATAGGTCCATGGAGAGGAAGAAGGAAATTGTGTGTGCAACTGGTTTTACTGAACTCTTTTACTAGGAGGATCAGTCTCTTCAAAGATCTTAAAGGTACTGGCTCAAAGGAAGATTACCAGCGGTGGATTGCAATTTTACTTTTAATCAACAAAAACAGCCTAGATGTGCTGAGTGCACCTTGTTTAACTTCAAATTGTGTTGTACTGTTGAGGCACCGCATATTGTCATGGCGCCAGGTGCTTGTGTGCATTACCTCCAATGCACGCATGCAGGAGCAGATTCACGTGACTAGCTTGACAGCAACAGTGTGTAGCCGCAACAATACTTTTGAGACCATTGTGTACTGTATTTTTATACTGTGAAGAATAAAACCTCATAGGTGGTGCACTCAACCAGTGGTGAAGGAACACATTTTAGAGTGGGGGTGCTGTTATCAATGTTACACTGCTGCAGTCCTAGGGATTGTGCAAAATTTCAGGCGTCACACAAAGAACAGGTGTAGCAAACGAGGCACACCCATTCAGCAGGAGAGTGGTATGGGTGTAGAATTTAGCTGGTGGTGCATTTTGGACCATACTGTCAAAAATATATTGTTTAAGTATGGGGTGGTAGCACACCTTCCTTAACAGACAACACATTTTCCAATGAAATGGCCACTACATTTGCAGAGGCACGCAGTTGTACTGATAAAACTATATATCGCACAAAAGATAATGTCACATCAACAAGGAGTGTCTTGATTTGTTTTGCTACGAATAAAACCTTTGTTTTCATCACATTGCAAAAACGTGCTACATGTGTGCTTTCCTAACTGCTACTTTTAAGAATACTTGTATAGTTAATTTACTGATATTTACATTTTGTCGTGTGTTAAACAAATGACATTCTAGAGCCTATACTTTTACACTCCCTGTGCCACATCAAGATTGTAACAGTTCAGTTTACAAAACCTCTCAATTTGCAGTCAGATGAAGAAAAGTTGATGCCAATATCTATGTTAAAAGAATAATTATGTCTAAGACATATCCTGACATTTGACCTCTGTCTTTGAATGCAGAGGAAATGAGACAAGGTAAACACGCATTTTTATTGCTAATTCACCTTCTGAACCTCAGGATGTTTACTTTGGGGGTGCTCCAGCACCCCTGCTTTAAACGCAAATACCTGTCTGATCTTTGAAGTGACTGGGGTGCGGTGAGCAACAGGGTTGACCATAGGAAAAGCACGGCAGACTGTGCAATGGGAAGCACATTATGTTAGTGGCGTGGCCTGTTAAAGACTAGGTTAAAGGGGTAATTGTTATATAAAAGGTTATCTAAAATTATAATTGGTGCTTAGCGACTCTTCAAACTTCTAGCATTATTTGCTTTAAATATATTGAATAAGTTGACTATTTCCTCTAATCTCTGCAATAAACTTGTGAGTTCGTAATTCAGAATTTCAGAGAGAAAGAAAAAAACTTTCACAAAAACAAGCAATTAATCATCCTAATTTTGCGTACTCATGACAATCCAAGCCTAAAATAGAACAGTGCTTTTGAACATTACCTCATAGATATTGATGGTAAAAACTCCAAGTCTGAAAGACAAAAGACACTGTTGTTTAGGTTGTTGGGTGATGCTGGTCAGGACATTTTTCAAAGTCTTACAGAGGTTGAAGTGCCACCTGGACAATTTATACCCGTGTTGGGACAAAAAAAAGCCCGGATGGTAATGGACGTGTACCCCTGCACTGAGTGCCCCAGCTGCAGTGATATCTAAATCCTTGCTAAATAGTGTTTGGTTATGGGTGAGAACAGATCCAGCATGTGCACCATGACTTAGGCTGTCTCACAGACTGCAGTCTTGCTTAGACCTGGTTGGGGTCCCAAAGTGCTGCCCCCATGTGGTAGGAGGCTACTACCTTCACTGGGAGTTAAGTAGCACGGGCGTGGTGGTGGCAGCATACAGTGTTTTAAGTAATAAAGATCAGTAGAGTGAACATGCATCTAAACCTGTGCCACAGACGTGAGGCCTCCTGGTGCACTTGTGTAAAGTTCTACTGCTGTGTGCTCAACTCAACCTTGGCCCACATTGTGATGAATGTAGTGCCTACAAGTGGTGAAATACATGGAAGACAGCATTTGTCTGCATGATTGCTCTGGGATATATGTTTGTCTATGAAGTGGTACAGTACATGGAATTCTGAGCGCTTGTGCTACGTGTACATGCAGGGATGTATATATGCATTTGAAGGGCACAGTAAGGAAGTCTCTGTGTTCCATTTTGTGAGAGCCAGGACCTGTTGGAGAAGCCCATAGAGCTAAAGGAGCCCGCCCCGAAATATTTGTGCATTGATGCATTCCTGAGAGCTGGGTGGGACACACACTAGAGGAAGGAATAGACATGATCTTCAGAACACTTCAATAGATCATCAGGAAGGAGATTGGGCTGATAAGACAATCATAAAGAGTAGGGCTGGGGGGCTTTGTAACCTTTTGATAAACATCTATTATTAGAAAATGCGACATCTAGGTGTGATCCTCTAGTTACTCCTATTGCCTTGGTTTAGGGGTTGTCAAGTTTGGAGACACGCTTGCTGAGACAGACTGCTTTTTGGAGGAAGGATACAACAGAAGAGTGGGCATTTTAAAGTTGGCATCCCCAATGACACGAACTTCAAAGACTCAAATACTAAATTACATTATGTCTGGAAACAAATTATAAAAAGAGAAATTTCAGCCCCCCAACTTTGTCAAACCAAAGATGTTCATCAGCGTGAAGATCAGCACCAGTTGTTCCTGCTGTGACCACGAGTTGGGGTCTGCCAGTCTCCTTGCTGGGTTAGTAGTGTTGGAGATTTCAATCCAAAAAGCACTCGATCCTTGGCGCTTTAAACATTTATTGGCTATCTATAAAGCTAAAATTCCTATCACTCTTTCGTATGCCCTGGAATATACACCTCATAGTCTATGATCTGTCCTACATAGAGTGAAAGTTAAAATACTGCATACATTCTGTTTGCTGGGCTCTTCGGTGCCAATATATGTGTAGTAATCAGGTCCAGGCTGATTGTGAAGTTTCATGAAGATTTATTTAAGTTGGTTACAGATAAGTAGTACAATAGTATTCAGCCACACCAGGAGCAGCCAGCAAGGCGCTCAGCCCTTCTCCAACTGTGAGATGGATCCACCAACATTCTAAATGACATCAACTCACGAGTGTTCCACTGGTGGAGCAGTGGAAGACATGTAAAACATAATAACCCAGATACTACGAAAAATCTCACAAACAATTTGCCCACTAGATGGCAGCGTAACTCTGGCATTGAATACAGAAAAATTGAAACTGCGCAAAAACAAAATCTCACCCCTCATTTCAATATCGACACTACACTTGAGCAATTAACCATAAAATAAGTCACTGTCCAAGTCGTCCATGTGGTAACATGACCATCGCTCATTCCCGTTGAATCAAGTTTGAAGTAAACAACTTTATTGCTCAGACGGGAACGTGGTTGGCAAAGCACTGAATCGTGGTTGGCAAATATACTGAACAAGAAAATACAAAATGGACTCACGCAGCAGGACGGAAAGCCGGGTGGCTCCCATCACGGCAAAGCTTCAAACCTGTTAATGTGACGAAATTAGCCCTGCAGAGGAAGGATTGCTCATGAAATGACTTGTTTCCTGTTAGTTATACTTTAAACTGCAGGGAGGATGGAACATGAAACTAGAAGAGTTGCATGCAGCATGACGGAGGCATAGCAAGTGAGGAGATACAGCGCTCGTTGAATGAATGCGTGTGTTGGGGCTCATGCGACGCTCGTGCAGTAATGTTCCAATGGCAGCGGTTAAACTGCCATGTCTCAGTGCCAACACCAAAAGGCATCCAAAAGAAAAACAAAACAAAAATGTCACTGCTCACCTGAAAGCGTGTAGTCTCAGACTTTCCCACAGTAAAACACACCAGTTTACAAACAATGTTGCACCACACACAACAAGTCACTCGTGGAGAAACGGATAGGCTTACGTGTGGTGCAGCTTCCTCCAGATGAACTTTGTCAAGACGAAATGTTAGTTGTGGTTTGATGACACCACAACTGTTCGACATTAAACACAAGATGTCATGTGACATCATTCTCCCAGAAAATTCTACCGTAGAGATGATGGTTAATCTTGTTCTGATTGTTCTGAAAGCAGCTTGATAGCAGAGACTCTGTGAGGACAGCAGAAACTAATGTCTTGTGACGCAGTAGAGACAACTGGAACTAACCTTTGGAAACAGCAGGTAGAGACTTGAGGTGTGTAAGAAGACTTGAACTGGCAAACACATTAGAAAGCATACTTTTCACAAGACAGTGTGTAGGCGTGTTGGTGGCAGGCTTCTTACACAAGACGCAGGCATAGGCAGGCTAACTCTTGCTTGAACTGGCACTACAGCATACAGAGACGTAAGTTGCAGTAGAGGCAGGAAACGCTTGAGGTGCTGCATGGGTTGAAAGATTAGTCCTTTACACACGCTGTAGGAAAATCAGGCAGAGATGACCACACAAGACGTATACATTGGCAGGCTTACCCTCACAGAAGAAACTGGCACTTAAGCGTTGAGGGCGACCGATGGGAGGTCACTGGTGGGGCTGATGTGTGCCAGAAGAAGAGTTGGAGCAACTGCAGATTCAAAAGTAGCTTGAGGTTAAAGGTAGGAACTCAAGATGTCCTCAGAGGTAGCAGACGCAGGTTCTTTGGTTCAAATCGTCACCAATAAAATGTAGTAATCAGGTCCAGGCTGATTGTGAAGTTTCATGAAGATTTATTCAATTTGGTTACAGATAAGTAGTACAATAGTATTCAGCCCCACCAGGAGCAGCCAACAAGACGCTCAGACCTTCTCCAACTGTGAGATTGATCCACCAACATTCTAAATGACATCAACTCAAGAGTGTTCCACTGGTGGAGCAGTGGAAGACATGTACAACATAATAACCAAGATACTACAATAAGTGATGAGATTAGATTTTGGATTGTTGAATTCCTTTGCAGTAGCTCTTCCTGCTGTGATTCGTTGGCGCTTTCCTCTAATTTGTTCTGCAGAAGGGTTAATTGTCAGAGCTTATAAAGCAAGATTTCTCCTTCCAACAAAAGGAACTACAGTTTTTTTGCAGGGACTATTGATTATCCTTGGCATCCATTCTAATTTTCTATTAAATACTGTGTGCTTGGTATTTTGGCCAATTAAATAGTAATGGAAAAGGTATTTCCTAGGTAATCATCTAATTAAATGTAAAGAATTGCTCAAACTTAAATATGAATAAAGTCATATCAGCGTTGGACTTGGTCCATAAGCTGCAACTCTATTTGAAACCTTTACTTGAACACAAGACAAGGAGAACAATCTTTTTTATAAGGTTGGGTCTTCCCTTCCCTCTAAGAGCCTCTATGGAGATCAATGTATTTTCTCTTTGTGTATTTACAAGGTGCAAATTTCAAATAATGTGATGTGTGTTTGTCCCGCCTTACAGGTAGAAAATAGACGTGTCTGACGACTGTTATTCTTAAAGTTGAATGTTAATTCTTTTAATAAAGCTTATAAGTATAACTCAGTGTTGTAGTTCCAATCATGGAACAGTCCAGATGGACTAAGACAGCCCCTATTTTTGGTGGCAACATGTTTTTGTTTATAAAGGAAGGAAAACCAGTGATACATAAAGAGAAAACTAGTAGAGTCATTACACATCCCTGAATAAGCCCATTTAACAACTGTATTTTCCTTTCAGCTTGTTACTGAAGCTTGGAACTTCCTTTCTTGTTGTTTTCCTACACTGGGAACATATATTCCCCTCCCACCGCCCCTTACCAGAGAAACAGATTTACTTCTGTCATCAAGAGCAAATTTCCAACCATTTTATGGTAGGATAGATTCAGAGAGGAGTCTGTGAATAGTCCCAAAATGTGTTTATGGATGGTCACATATTTTCTGAGGTGTCTACGGCAAGAAAATACCGTTTACACACTTTTTATAGGATTTAGTGCCCTGAAATTTATGTTCACGTGTGGTAATATTTTATTGGAATAAATGTTTTTTACAAGCAAAAGGTGGCATTTTGTGATTACCTTGCACTCATAAACGCAGCCATTTGGGCTTTTAACTCACTTTTCGTTTTGCAAGTCTAAATTAAATTGCTTTATGAATCTGATCCAAGGCTGTGAAGAACAGAAGGTGTGCGGAATTACAGCATCCTTTGGGCCTTAAGTGATAAAGAAAAGGAAGACTGCAAGGGATAAAAGCATCTTTGCCTCTTTGCCTGGTGCATATTGCACAATAAATTACACCCTTCATGGCACAATTAAACGAGTAGATAACGACTTACAAGCCTTCCAGCTTTATACACATCTTAATGCAAGTACAACTAGTATTCAGAGTGTACACCTCAGAGCTAACTGTATTTTTAGGTATGGCCTAGACACAGCTGTTACTGTTTTACCAGCCTCATGTAAACCCCCCCCCAAAAAAACAGTAATAGAAAACAGATACATACATACATAAATAAACTCTCCTCATCCTTTGTCTGTCCAACTGTCAGTACCCTTTTTTCTCCTCCTCCCCCCACAGCATACCAAATGCAGCAGTGGATCAATTCAATTCATCCATTGGATTTTTGCACTTTGAGGGGTGGTATTTTTTGGATCCCATGTGTGCATCCGCCTAAAAGAAGTGCACTTCACTGCTGAGCTTGGTGGGTCAATGTTTTACTTTGCATTTTCTTTTCATTCTTTATCTTTTTTATTTTTTAAGTTACACTTGTATTTTTAAATGAAGTACCTGATTTAAAAGTTGGCGTACAGTATACTCTGTTGCAATGGCGATGGAATACCCTTTCCACCAAATTGGAGTGTCCGCCCACCTCATTTAGAGTCATGTGGAACTTCAGTGCTGCCTACACGTTCATCTGCATGCGCGACAGTGTAAGATTTAGATTGGACAGACACAAGGCAATTTTCACTGCCGGTCACTACCATGAACAACATGCTGGTAAGGGGCAGAGAACACTTTTAAATGACCCCCCATGCATGGGGTAATGATACTGTGGCAAGAGGGTCATTGTTTTTCTTTTTTTCCAAAAAGAAATTCTTCCTTTGGTATTTTCTTTTTGAAAAGAATAAAAGTTGTAAGTTTGATGTACAGCTCTGTCATGTCGACGTAGCTGTCCGTCAAACTTAAAATGCATTTCCAGAAACTATAAGAGACGTCCATACGGGCAGCAAACATCTCTGAAGACGGTGGATAGAGTACTCTCACCATGGGGGGAGTAAAGTACTCCACCATGGCAACGGTAATTACTCTGTCCACCTTAATTTGAATCAACCCCAATTATTCAGGTTTTAGCAAATAAAAGTCAATAGTACCTTTTTCCCCAGTGATATTAATATTGTAATCTTAATTGAAATTGAAAAGTGTCCCTATAAATGTTCTAAGTTTGCCTTCCTGCTATGAAACCCCATTCTGTCTAATAATGTTGCAATGGTTAATTGTTCTTAGATATAGAGTTGCTTTTGCAAGCATATGGTAGCCACATGCTGGGACAATTCCTTTTTCTTCTTGATTTTATTTTTGATGCATACGCTTGCAATATATTTTCATAAATACCACTCAACCAGCTTGCCAAGGCCAGCCATGATGGCTTTTCCAATGCTTGTTGCAATGTGGTGTTAAAGAGTAGGTGATGGAACCGGAACATTCTGGTTGGCTGAGGTAAGGCCCTAGCCTGGCAGAACCTACCCCTCATATCAGGGGTGGGTGATTACACTCGCTGTATAACCTGTGCTTATCCTTGGGTAGCTTGGCACTGAGCAGTCAGGCTTGTCACAGTGGCAATGTGTAAAGCATTGGCACAGCACTCTCACACAATAAATGCACTGAGCGTCACAGAAGAGACTTCACACGTGGTGTAAGTAAATAAAGTTTGTATTCAACACACACATTAACTACCACAATATGAACATAATGTATTTCTGGGCATAAATCACATAAAAAAATATCACTAGCAGTACACATTCATTAATATGCACACTTGGGAAACATCTTATTTTACCTCGAAACATTGTTAGAACGAGACCTACCCTGGCAGTTATTATAATTCAATACTAAACAGTTATAGGGTGCACCTCAGATCACAATGATATTAGAAATGTGTACACAAAGATATTTACAACACTTTTAAGCAGCACCATGGGCCAAGGCCACTGGGGTAAAAACCAATGTCAAATGCATTCTTTTGGCAAGGAATCAACTGCAATGGTTCCTTGCTTCACAATACATACCAAAGAGTTAAGGTGAATCATACCTTAACCCATCCATCTGCAGTTCTCATGGGGGTCCCGCAAGGCACTGCCCTTTATCCCATACTCTTTAATCTTTTTCCTGGAACCACTAGCGAATGATCTAACATCCATGAACATTCTTTTTCATATGTATGCGGATGACATACAACTTTATCTGAAAATCAACTCTTCTGAAGAATTCATCTAACTGATCTCCTCCTTGAATTTTATCCAAAACTGGCTAACTGGAAACATCTCTTGCTGAACACCACCAACACAGAATTCCGTCTCATTTCTCCTCCTAAGCACACACTCAAGATTGACCTCTGGATGAAACACCTCACCACCTTCAACTGCTCCCCGGTTATCATTGACTCAGTAAAATCTCTTGGAATCACCCTGGGCTCACACCTGAACATGAAGAAAAATATCAGTAAGATGTGCAAGTGTGAGAATCACCAACTAAGCATTCTTAGAAACCTAAAACCATTCCTCCATCAAGAGGACTTCAAGCAGGTGGTACAAGCACTTGTCCTACCTAGACTAGACTATGGAAGTGCAACGTTCTGTGGCCTCCCCAAATAAACCTTAGCCCCTCTTAGGGTCTCATTGAATGCCACTGCTAGACTGATAACTAACACTAAAAGAAATGAGCACATTTGTCCAGCCTTAAGATCTCTAAAGTGGTTACCCTAAGAAGCAAGACTACAAGAAAGATTGCTTGTTTGACGCACAAAGCCATCCACCTAAAAACACCTGGTTACCTTGCTCAAAAACTGGAACTATCAGGTGGTAGCAGACCTTCCAGAAGTGCTAATTCATTGCTACTCAAACCATAGACTTATTGCAAAAAGAAAACGAGACTCAGAGACTTTTCGGGCGCAGCACCTAAGATCTAAAAAACTCTCCCACCGGAAATTCGCAGAATCCCCTATACAGGGGCATTCAAACAGGAAGTAAAAAGAATCCTAATGAACAAGTTCCTGCCTTAATTGGATTATGGCTCGTCTGTTTTCGAAATGTGCGTTTTCTCTTTTGTTCTTCTATCTATTTTAATGTCTATGATTCTTTGCCTTACCTATGAAGTAACGTTTTACCATACCTTATCAAGTTATATTGTGCTCGCATTTATGTACAATCTTAATAGCTCATCATGTTAGCCTCCTATACCTCAACTTTCCCTACCTTGTTCATCTTCCACTACTGTGAAGTGCTCTGATACCCTTCGGGGTCTTGTTCGCACTATACAAAACTTTTTAAATAAATAAACACTGTTGTACTGTGTAATTAATCAGAGGCAGTCACTCACACACACTCACTCAACACCGATACACTGTGCCACGGATATCAGGCAGGTCCGTATGGAGCGCACTCGCACACACAGAGCAGTGTAATGTTGTGCAGCTGATATCTGGCAGGTCTGTTGATAATGCACATGCAGACCCCATGGCCCCAAGCCCTCCTCCACCTTTCAGCTAATCCTGACTACCCTACACCCATGGGCTGGAGATACAGAGGACCTTCCCCCTAATACAGGTCGATTACAGCCTGAGTCACACTTTGTCAGGGTTCCAGGGAAGAAGGTGGGGGTAGGCATCAACACTAATTAGGTGTCAGTCGACAAATGAGGGTTTGGCCACTACTCTGGAAGTTTACCCACGGTATGTGGAGCAGAAGCAGGCTGAGGGCAGTAGTCATTCAATCAAAGGATTCCACACTATCTTCTGGCACCTGCCCAGGTATTTTGAAGCACATGAGGGATCACCCAGACTCTTGACCCACTTCCGATTGCTATCAGAAGCATTCTTTAGCCCAGTCAATTACTCTCACCACCTAGCCCCGATCCAGGCAATACTACCTGGAAACCAAAAGTTGTCGGGGCAGGTGAGCAGCGGCCAGTTGGTGCGCCGCACTGAGAGCACAAAAAGAAGCAATTTGTGAATGGGGGATGAAGTAGGGCATCCTCTTGGAAGAAGGAGGCTCCCCATCAGACACACAATGTTGAAAGTAGCGCCCAGGTAATCCGGGCACCCCGAAACACGAATCCGCTCTCTTCAGAACCTTCCCAGAAATGAGGTACAACGTCTGGTGCGCATTGATATGAGTTGCACCAGACAATTCTGGTCACACACAATGGAGAGTTCCAAATTCCGTGCCTCCCTGGAAATGAGCTACTCAAACAAATGATGGACGGAATGCTGAATAAATCATACATTCACCCCCAGTCAAGAGATCTGGGTTAAATCCATCATTCCTTTGCTCACCATGCCACCCCAGTTCAAACAAAGCTATATGCAAATCAGTCTTGACCCTGTGCCACATGGGAAAATACCAGCCCGAACTGCCAAGCCAAGTCTTCCCTAGCCTGGATACAAGCATCCTGGGACCAGTTTCTGGGTATTACCCTTCATGAGCCAGGCTAGCTTGAATCCAGTGGCACAGTGAGCAAGGGACCCACGTCTGGGCATACCCATCCCACTTAGGGTGAAAAGTGCTACGCAAACAAATGATGGACGGAATGCTGAATAAATTATACATTCACCCCCAGTCAAGAGATCTGGGTTAAATCCATCGTTCATTTGCCCACCATGCCACCCCAGTTCAGACAAAGCTAAATGCAAATCAGTCTTGACCCTGTGCCTCATGGGAACAGTCCAGCCCGAACTGCCAAGCCATGTCTTCCCTGGACTGGAAACAAGCATCGTGGGACAGGTTTCTGGGTATTACCCTTCATCAGCCAGGCTAGCTTGAATCAAGTGGCACAGTGAGCAAGGGACCCATGTCTGGGCACACCCATCCCACTTAGGGTGAAAAGTGCTACGCAAACAAATGATGGAAGGAATGCTGAATAAATCATACATTCACCCCCAGTCAAGAGATCTTGGATAAATCCATTGTTCTTTTGCTCACCGTGCCACCCCAGTTCAGACAAAGCTATATGCAAATTAGTCTTGATCCTGTGCTTCCTGGGAACAGTCCAGCCCGAACTGCCAAGCCACGTTTTCCCTGGACCGGAAACAAGCATACTGGGACCAGTTTCTGGGTATTACTCTTCATCAGCTAGGCTAGCTTAAATCCAGTGGCACAGTGAGCAAGGGACCCACGTCTGGGCATACCCATCCCACTTAGGGTGAAAAGTGCTTAGCAAACAAATCATGGACGGAATGCTGAATAACTCACACATTCAGCCCCAGTCATGAGATCTGGGTTAAATCCATTGTTTTTTTGCTCACCATGTCACCCCAGTTCAGACAAAGCTATATGCAAATCCGTCTTGACCCTGTGCCTCATGGGAACAGTCCAGCCCCAACTGCCAAGCCAAGTCTTTCCTGGACCGGAAACAAGCATCCTGGGACCGGTTTCTGGGTATTACCCCACATCAGCCAGGCTACCTTGAATACAGTGACACAGTGAGCAAGGGACCCATGTCTGGGCATACCCATCCCAGTTAGGGTGAAAAGTGATACGCAAACAAATGATGGACGGAATGCTGAATAAATCATACATTCACCCCAGTCAAGAGATCTGGGTTAAATCCATCGTTCGTTTGCTCTCCATGCCACCCCAGCTCAGACAAAGCTATATGCAAATCAGTCTTGACCCTGTGCCTCATGGGAACAGTCCAGCCCCAACTGCCAAGCCAAGTCTTTCCTGGACCGGAAACAAGCATCCTGGGACCGGTTTCTGGGTATTACCCTTCATCAGCCAGGCTAATTTGAATCCAGTGGCACAGTGAGCAAGGGACCCACATCTGGGCATACCCATCCCACTTAGGGTGAAAAGTGCTATTCAAACAAATGATGGGCGGAATGCTGAATAAATCATACATTTACCCCCAGTCACGAGATCTGGGTTAAATCCATCCTTCTTTTGCTCACCATGCCACCCCAGTTTAGACCCAGCCATTTGCAAATCAGTCATGACTCTGTGCCTCATGCGAACAGTCCAGACCGAACATTTGCGGCTGAGGTTCTTTTTGATCCGTAATCCAGTTTGCTGCTGATGAGGGCGTGATTGACTGTTTTCCTGTGTTCTGGGGGAATCCAGTTGAAGGTGGTTCAGAGTTGGCAGAGGGTGTGGTAGTAGTAAGGGGTGATGGCGTTGTTGTGAAGGTCCATTTTGAGTTCGGAGTCCAGGATGATTCTGAGGTTGTTAGCGTGGTTAGTGAGGAAGGAGGGTTCCCGAGGGCAGGGGACCACCAGGTGTTTTTCCAGGTGTCGGGGTGTGGGCCCATGATGAGCACCTCAGTTTTGTCCATGTTTAGTTGTAGGCAGCTGTTCTTCATCCATCTGGCGACTGCCTCCATTCTGTCTTGAAAGTTGTCTTTGGTGATGTCGGATTCATTGGATAGGGAGAGGATGAGTTGGGTGTCATCTGCGTATAATGATACGATGTTGAGTCTGTGTGAACTGATGAAGGATGCGAGTAGGGCCATGTAGATGTTGAATAAGGTCAGGCTGATCCTTGTGGGACTCAGCAGGTGGTCAGTGTGGGTCCTCAGTGGAAAGGAGGGAGAGTGACCCATTGTGTTCTGCCGGAGAGAAAAGAGCTGATCCAGTCTAGGGCCTTGTTCAGGATTCCTGCGTCGTGGAGTCTGCAGGCTAGGATGCGATAAGAGACTGTGACAAAGGCTGCAAAGAGGTCCAGGAGGATGAGGGCCTCAGTCTCTCCTCTGGTGAAGAGGAAGCGGATGTTGTCTGTCGAATCGAGGAGGGCGGTTCGGTGTTATGATTCTTTCTGAAGCCTAATTGGGAGGAGTCAAGTATGTTGTTTTCTTCTATGAAGGTGGTGAGTTGACTGCTGACGGATTTTTCCACAACTTTGGCCGGGGATGGGAGTAGGGAGATCGGTCTGAAGTTCTTGAGGTTGGCAGGGTCCGCTGAGGGTTTTATCAGGAGAGGATTGATCTCGGCGTGTTTCCAGTTGTCGGGGAGGGAGGGTGTCTCGAAGGAGCGGTTGATGGTTCATTGAAGCTCGGGCGATGATGTCTGTGGCTCTGTGGTAGATGTGGTGGGGGCAGGGGTCCCTGGAGTCCCTGGAGTGGGTGGTCTTCATGGTCTTCAGGGTGTCTTCAGTGCTGAGGACTGTCCAACTGTCTAGTGTCGGCTGCGTGGTGCTGCAGATGGTTGGAGAGGGTTTCTAGTGGGGGTTGTTGCCGAAGTTGTCATAGATCGTCTTGGTTTTGTGGTGGAAGAAGGTACTGAGTCTGTCACAGAGGTCCTGGGAGGGTGGGATGTCTGTAGTCTCGGAGTTGGGTTGGGCAAACTCTTTGATGATGGCAAAGAGTTCATTGCTATTGTGTGCATGGGTGTAGATTCTGTCCTGGAGTGCTTTCTTCCATGTGTGCCTGATAAGTTTGTGGTGGGCGTTGGTGGCTGTTTTGAGGCATCTGCAGGTGCGTCTGGAGTCCCGGAGTTCGGTGGAGAACCAGCTGGCTTTCTTAGTGTGAGGGTTGGAGGCTTTATTGATGGGGGCATTGGAGTTGGCGCAGTCCGTGATCCAGTGTGTAGATAGCGGGCGGCGGTGGTAGGGGGAGCGGAGCTGCTGAGGGCGACGGTGCGCTGGTCGTCGGAGTTCTTGTTCCAATTGCTGTGCTGGTGCTGGTGTCGACGTCTGTGGGGGATGTTAGTTTTGAAGATGAAGTGAACGCAGTGGTAGTCCATCCATGGGAGTTCGGAGGTGTGGCTGAAGGTAATGGAGTTCCCTGCTGTGAAGATGGGATCGAGGGTGTGTCCTGCTGAGTGCTTTGGTTCTGGTACGATCTGTTTGAGTCCAATGATGTGGAGGTTGTCCAGGAGGGAGGTGAAGTTAGGTTCTTGGTTGTTGTCAAGGTGGAAGTTGAGGTCTCCCATCAAGGTGTAGTTAGAGGAGGTGATGGTATGCAGCGTGATGATGTCAGTGATGGATTCAGAGAAAGGTGCACAGGGTCTGGGGGTCTGAAGATGAGGGTGCCTTGGTGGGTGGTGGATGGGTTGGTTTGTGTCTTGAAGTGGAGAACTGTGGGCCTGTCAGTGTCGGTGATCAGATAAAGGTTGGCCTTGTGAGCGATGGCGATGCCTCCCCAGGGGCGGTTGTGGCAGTCCTTCCGGGCGATTTGGTCTGGTCCGGAGGTGGCATTCATCCAGGTTTTGGTGAGGAAGGCGACATCCGGGGAGGTGCTGTTGAGGAGGTCCCAGATTTCCGCGGGTTGTCTGTGGAGGGAGGAGGATGCCTTGCAGGGTTTGGGGTGTGATGGAGCTGTTGCTGGAGGGTGGTGGAGTTCCTGGGTCTCATCGTAGGTGAAGGAGTGGTGGTTGCAGAGATGGCAGGTGAAGGGTCCATGCGTGTTGATAGGTGAGGAGAACTTGCAGCTGTTGTTCTTGCTGGTGTTGAGTGAGTAGAGAGCTGAAGAGCTGTAGCGCTGGTGGGCCAAAGGACCAGGGTTCCTGACTGGTTGCTGTCGGATCGCGGAGGGGCGGAGACGGGCTTTCCTTTGGCACGCCAGCAGCACAGCGTCCACCATTAAGTAGGGGTCAGGGGAGGGCGGGACAGCTGAGAGGCGGGGAGTGGGAACACGCAGGAGGGGCTGTGGGGGCAGAAGTGGCAGGATCAGAATGGCACGGGAAAGTAGAGCCTGGAAAAGGAAAAATAACAGGTAGAGGAGGAAAGACAGAAAAAGGAAAAATAAAGCAGAAATAAAGGAGAAATAAAGCAGAATTAAACGAGAAATCTGAAGCAAAGAGCAAAAGGGAATAATAGTCAAATGGGGAAGATAAAGGAGTGGGGCAAAAGAGAAAAACTGAAGACAGTATCACATTGCTTCGAACCGGGGTCTGTGGCAGTCCTGAGTGGGGCACTTACTGTGGAGCTGTACACCAAGAGAGCAGAGTCCTTACCAGAAGGTTAGGGGTCATGCTCCAACAAGTGTATCCCAGCCCTGCTGAAATATAGCACCAGTAGGTATACTGTAGTGTGCCTTTGAAGTTGGGGGTGGTTCAGAGGGTTTACCTTTGAAACTCTCCCCTAAATTTCAGTTCTGTCTGCCAAGATGCCATTGAAATTAGATCTTAATCTTTAGTGGGGCCATGATCTGGCTCCCAGAGGCCAAGTGTCAAAGCCTCTTTCTTAAATCAATCCAGACAGGTCCTCAAATGGCAGAGGTCTATCATTCCAGTTGCATGCACAATGTTTATAGCTGTCTCATGGGAATGCACAGATGTGCTCGCCCAACCTCCAGTGTGGACTAGAGTCAAACTAAAAGTCACACAAAAAGTTTTAGAGCAGAGAAATTCCCACTTTCTAAAAGTGGCATTGCCAAGCTATTATGGACAAATCCCTCTTTACCCAAGGAGAGGGTTTGTCATTAGAAATCCAATGATAGCAAATATTATGAGGCTGCTCCACTGTAAGCCACTATTACAGCTTGAAGTAATCGCGACCATTCCCCTTTGTCAATCTAGGGGAAAAGCATACCTCATAGGTAGTGAAAACAGACATGGTTAATCTTCACTACCTGGGCAAGGAACAAGTGTACCTGCCCTTCCTTACACCTACCACTGGCTTCACCCCATAATACGTACCCCAGGGGTGCCCTAGTGGCAGTTAAAGGTCCCCTCAGGATTGGCCAGTGGTTCGGAAAGGCCAACCTGATCATAAGTGCAATTACACACACGCCTGCTATGGCAGGCTTGATACATGTTCAAAAACCTTGTAGGTGCCAGTGTGCACCCCCAGGCCTGCAATGGCACACTTTCACACTTCATTACAGTGAGAAAGTGCCCAGAGCCCCAAGGCCACTTAAAGAGAATCAACAAAAACTTGGTGTTGTCCCATGGGAAGAGCCGCCCTTCAAGGAAGGGAAAACGTATATGGGAGTACTTTACTTCTTGGAGCAGGCAACACACATGTGTACCTGCCCTGCTTTTCGCCTACCACTTGCTCCACCCCTCATGGCTTACCCTAGGGGTGCTCCAGTGGTAATGGAATTCCTACTCAGGGTTGGCTAATGAGTTGGATATGCCAATCTGAGCATAGGCGCAACTGCTCATACACTGGCCTGCAATGGCAGGCATGAGACATGCTGAAAGACTATTCTGGTGGGTGGCACAATCAGTGTTGCGTCCCACTATTTGCCAGAGCAGTACCAGCCCTCAGTATGTGCTGTACCTTTTTACAGGGCACTCACACATACCACACCTAAACCAATCAAGTAAGCACCACTTCCTAGCATGGGTAAGAAGGCCAAACGCGCTTTCACATTGCATTACATTGGAAAAGCGCCCAAAATCCTATGGCCACAAAAAGAGAATACCAGAAGGAGAAAAAGCAAAATGTTTTAGGGAAATCCCATAAGAAGGGCCATGCCCAACAGGAGGATGTAGATAATTAGCTAAGGAAATGTGACAGATAGTCAGTCCTCAGGATCGGTTTGTTGCCGGGAGTGGTCCACCTCTTGATCTAACCAAGCCTACAAGCCGTTATGGCAAAGGTCATCGGAAGGATCAAGTGGGGGAAGGAAAGGAAGGGAACACGGGAGGGAGATCTGAAACGAGAAGAGAATATCACACTGAGAACACCTTTCTATCATAAAAGAACACAATAACCTATTCGCAAGAACAGACCCTTAAAGGGCGGATACACATCTTATACCTGTAAAGAAAATGAATAACACATTGTAGAGAAGTTTGCTTTGAATAGGAGGGGGTGCCTTCTGTATTGTTGTAGTTGTATTGTTTTAACTGCAGGGAATAAAACAAAGAACATATAGCCTTATAAACATGAGTTCACGTATTACTTCTGTAGGTATCAATCATCTACACCTTTACACACATTTGTATAAGAACCTACCCTTGTCTAGACTCCACCGAGCTTCACAGGGATAGAGTGTAGACTTCTACCACTCCTGCCAACCCCTGTTAAGATAGAGCCAGAAGGAAAAGACTTATAACACTTAAAACAGATTACATATCCTCCTAGCACATAAGGATCTTAAAGTAATCAGCCACATGATTGGAAATGTATTATGAGCAGCAGAGATCCTCCAGCAACCTTTTGTAGCACCATAAGAAAGTAAATTAGAGTGTCTCTTGTGTAATCCTTCTTACACAGCTGAAAAATGCATCAGATCCAGAGAATGAGAACACCAAGGATAACGATATGCCAAATGTATTGTAAGAAACAAGGGCAGGTCTCTGAACCAGAGCGAGAAAATGCCACTCTTAAACAGACCCCCGCCGGCCGACAAAGCAGGTCGAGCACATCCAAGATGCTCCACTCCCTCGCCGTGAGCTGACAATGCTGACCGAGGAAGGTACTAGCTGAAAGAGCCAGCCTCCGCACGAGCAACTGCTCACCAACGGAGGTTGGCTTTAGGTAGTAACAAACAAATGGTGCAGTGCACCCTTACCGGACACAGTACACAGTGACCAAAACCGCAGCGAGATAGCTGCCCGAGGACGAAGAATTTCCGACGCGGCTTCTGGGCTCCGACTTCCTCATATGCTGTCTTCTCGCGACATCGAACGTGACGCGTGCAGAATCATGGGGATTGTAGTTTTGTTTAGTCGAAACGGAATAGAACGAAGTGTTCCTTTTTTGTTTTGGAAGCGTGCGGTCACAGGATGCCTTCATGACAGTACATCCCCTCTCTATCAAGAGCGCACCAGTGGACCAAGTTTCGATGAATTGGCACGGTGGAAGGAAGCAACTAATCTGGGAGCATGTACTCCCGACGCGGGCTCCCATGAATTCTCTTCAGGGCCATAACCTTTCCATGCCACAAGATACCACAGCCTACGACCCCGCATTTTCGAGTCCAACACCCCCTTCACCTCGTATTCCAGGTCACCGTCCACCAACAAAGGCGGAGGTAGCTTCTTGACTGAGGCTGAAGAAGGTTTCAGCAAGGATATTTGAAAGACTGTATGGATGCGAAAATGTGACGGGAGCTTCAGTTTCATGGCCACTGGATTTATGCGTTTCAGGATCCTGAAAGGTCCAATGAATCTAGGACTGAACACACTATGCTTCCTGTAGTGTATGTTCTTGGTAGACAATCAGACAGCATGCTCCCACTACCTCGCCATCAGCCGACAATGCTGACCGAGGAAGGTACTAGCTGAAAGAGCCAGCCTCCACAAGAGCAACTGCTCACCAACAGAGGATGGCTTAAGGTAGTAACAAACGAATGGTGCAGTGCACCCTTACCGGACACAGTACACAGGGACCAAAACCGTAGCAAGATAGCTGCCCAAAGACAAAGAATTTCCGACGCGGCTACTGGGCTCCGACTTCCTCATATGGTGTCTTCTCGTGACGTCGAATGTGACGCACGAAGAATCATGGGGATTGTAGTTTTGTTTAGTCTAAACGGAATAGAACGAAGTGTTTCCTTTTTGTTTTGGAAGCGTGCACTCACAGGATGCGTTCATGACAGGAAAGTGGATATTTGAGCAGTGGAGATGTGGGTGAGGCTAACTTCTTGAAAGGCATATGTGAGGATTATGATATGGAGTTGGAGTGGGCCAATGATATAATTCCAGATGTGGGGCTAGTGGCATACCAACTACAAACCAAAAGTATTTGGGCCTGATTCACAAAGGTAAACGTACATTTTTGTGTACGTTTATGTTTATTTTGGAATTCACAATACTGCATTTTTTGGTCTCGCTGACTTACGCTGCAGCGGGCATGCGCTGCTCGCTCTGCGAGGCTTCTTATAATCGAGCAGAATTCAGAAGGGTGCTTTAAGCCCGCCCTTCTTTCCATTGGCTTGCGTCATTGTTCATGCTAAATGCAGACTTTCTATTATTAACGAGGCTTTTTAGTCTCTCCTTGTTACCGCCCTGTCTCCTTTTGGCCACGACCATCCGGCCTGGATCATTTACTTGCGGCGTTATACTAGCGGTGTTATACTGTCTCCTAAGCACATTTTTGCATTTGCGCAGACTTTGCTACTTTGCCACCAGCCGAGGGGCTCGCGACGCCAGTCTCGCTGCTTTACATCACAACTCTTGTGACATCAAGGTTACTCAAGCTGAAATAAGGACACTGTGCAGGCTTAGAAAATTAATTATGTTTGTTTCCGCATGGACACCAGAGGTGACAGGTCGCTAAGTCAGGAGCAGCAACATCACACCCCAGGAGCCGCCGAGTGATGTCGTCCCTGCAGTGTCGCGGCACACCGGGCAGCTAGCCGTCGTCGTGCGTCTCTCGCCGCTTCAGCGAGCTGAGCTGGGAGCAAGTGCAGCACCTAGACACCATCCTGGGGGAGAGTGTGCCCATTCACGGATGAGGCAACTTCCCCACCTTCGCCTTGCGCTCCCCGCACCGTCATACAGGTAAGCGAGGAAGGGCACAAAAGATCAGGTATACATGGAAAGAGGTAAGATGGTACTTTGCAACTGTCAAGCGTTCAATCTAAACTGTGGCGCACATAAATAGTGCTGACTGTATGAGCCAGCCTCCTGCCTTGGTTCCCTGCCACTGAATTCTTGAAACGCTGATTTCCGTACGATGCTTTCTTGTAAAACTGTGGATGCAGTGTTTTACGATGGGAAGGTCGGGTTGGTTCTCTAGAAATAACAGACGCCTACTATTAAACGAACCCTTTCGGCATGTTTGGTTGTTTTACAAGAAGCTTGGTTCATGTCGGATTAGTGCCATTTGTTACCTGTCTTTTCTGCATTTCCTTGTTAAAGAGAGCAGCGAGCCCGGTTACGAGGGGTGCTTGCGCGATACATTGTTGTAGAGTAGCCAAATAGCTCTCTACAATGCGAACAGACAGGTCTCGCCTCACTTCTTGCAGGTCCTCTGGAGTCACTGTCAGCTTTTGGTTCCAGGTATAAATTCCTCAGTATTTCTTTTTTTTAATATATTTTCAGCCACACGTTGTTTGGAGGTTGTGCACTGTATGGATACTGGAGCCTGGTAGTGTGATCTTGTTCTTTCTTTAATTTTATTTATTAAACTCTTCTCTTTTTATTGAAGTTTTTTAAAATTTTGGATAACCTATCAGAAAGACAGTGTCATTCGATTGACAACGATTACAATATGGCACACAAGAACAATCTGTAGGTCCAGCCCACTGTAGGGTGTGTTGGTGCGCTTTGGTGGAACAGCATTGAGGTATACTCTCGCAAGAATCGGAGGGTGGGTCTGGTGATCGTGCGGCCGCTGCCTGGAAAGGCCCCTTTACAATGTAGGACTTTGTGCGAGATACCAGTAGTAGCTCCTGCCAAAAGAAAGTGGTGGGTCAGCGCTGGGGTGGGTGGGGGGTCGTGTTAATAAAAACACAGAACAAGCATTTGCAATGTAATAGGTCTCGCATATACGCAAGTTTAAGCTATCGGTATTGTAAATGACAATATCTTTTATTTATGTTTTAAAAAATAAAATAAAAATAAAAGGCATTGTTATTTGCAATGTAATAGCTCAAACTCGCGTAAATGTTAGACCTATTGCATTGCAAATGCTTGTTATAGTAAGTTTACGAGTGTGGAGACTGCGCATTCGGGCAGACAATTCCAGACATAAAATGCTATGCATGTCCTATCATTTTATGTGTAGAGTTCTCTACCCCAACAGCAGAGTCTCTGCACTCATAAATTTACTATAAAAATGCAATTTCGTGAACTCCAAAATAAATGTAAACATACACAAAAGTGTAAGTTTACCTTTGTGAATTAGGCCCTCTGTGTACAGCAGAGATATGAAAAGTGAACAAGAATTGATGATGAGGTTGGTATGGGAAGTAGAAAATTCTAGCTATAAAAGTTGTATGAGGAGGTGGGGATTGAGAAAATATTGAATGATAGTTGTGGAGAGGTGCGCCTAAAGGACATAAAGAAGGGAGACAAAGAAGGAGCTGCTGTATTAGGTAAAAAGAAAGTTAAACGGAGTGATCCAGCGCAAAACCAATACCTGATCAGGGCTCAATACTCACAAATATTTTTTTAAATGGCCCATACACATTAACCCCAAATCCCTGATGCGCTGGGGTCAATTTGTTTCGTGATTTCAGATTTCAATGTCGTTTATCGATTCATAGTCAACATCTCCAATATACATTTCTAATCTATACATCAACTTTCCTTCTACTTGGTCGATGGACCAATTAGTTGAAGAGTGAATGGAGTTGTCAACTCCGATGCTCCTAAGTTGGCAGGCTCCAGGGTGCCGGCGATCATGTTAGCCGACAACACCCTGTTGCTCTCAAAGTCTGCGATGGGTATTCAGCGCGTCCTTGATGGTTTTGTGGACTTTTGTGGGGAATATGGGCTAGAAATTAACACCCTAAAGACTAAATTCATGGTGTTTAATCCCCCACCAAAATTCCCCTCTAGCCCCAACATTGGACAGAGCAGACTCGAAAGGGTGAGAACCTTTGAGTACCTTGGAGTTATGCTAAATGAGAGAATGTCCTGGTGCACGCACCAAGAGAAAGCACTCCTTAAACTGATTCAGTTTTCGGGTGGAACTATGAAGCTCGTGAGTAAAAACAAATCATCTATCCGGCCCGTTGGTCCACCTCTTCAGATCTATAGGGCACAGGCAAGGGGGGCTGCCATGTATGGGTGTGAGCTTTGGGGTCACGCAGTCTCTCCTGACCTGGTGAAAGAGGAGAACAAGTTCATTCGGAGGGTGGTAGCACTTCCCCCCAGCACGCCACTTGTCCCTTTAAGGTTAGATTTAGGGATGCGACCTCTTGATGAAGAACTGGCTTTTCGACCCCTGGCTTACTGGCGCAGGTTGTGGTCTGTTCCAGAACTGATTAGCTACAGACAGGGACTCCAGGAGCTGCTTGTTATGCCTAACGAAGGGAAAATTAAATGGCTGAAATATATCAAAACCGAGCTGGAGGGCCTAGGCCTCCTGAAGTTGTGGTCTGACCCTCTATCTACTTGTCCACTTTTTCCCAAAAAGTTACTGGCAAAGGTATTCCACGACAGTAAACTAATTGCGCTCTGCCGTCGACAAAACCACGGGACACTAACGGAGTCATTTCTACGTACCAAGGATAACTACAGCTTTGAGCCAGCCCTAGACAAACTGTATCCACCCTTACTTAGGAAACTCTATTTGCAATGGAGGCATGGGTCCCTTCCACTACGAGAACTCACAAGTAAGTGGAGTGAACAAGCACTCAGCGTATGTCCAGCATGTAGAGTGGCCAAGGAATCTGAGCTCCACATATTCTTTTTTTGCCCGGCCTATAAGGAGACTCGTAAGAAATGGATTGTCCCTCTATGTAGAAATTTGGGATTTGCAGAGTGTTTGGCCGCCTTCAGGGTTCTCAAAACAGACCTGTCGGACCATATTGTCTTCGCTGTGGCTAAATTTCTAGGCGCAATGTGGTCCCTGAGAAGAAATTGCCTTAAGGCTGATCACTGACTCTACTGTACCAAAATGTGACATTTGTACTAAGAAATCTTTTAATGGATTTCAATGACAAAGTCTAATTTTTATCTCTTAATATGTTTATGAAATGTTATTATGTCTTTTATGGTAAAAATTTACCGAAATAAAGATTTAAAAGTAAGTTTCATGATTTCAGATTTCAATGTCGTTTATCGATTCATAGTCAACATCTCCAATATATATTTCTAATCTATACATCAACTTTCCTTCTACTTGGTCGATGGACCAATTAGTTGAAGAGTTGATGGCAATGATATGACACATCTAACCTAATTATTCAGCTTATTTGAATAACCACAGACTCTCAGTGAGGTTAATAAATGTATCTCAATTTTGTTCAAAATATCGCAATGCTCAATGCAATATGGCACAAATACAAACAATGAAATTCATCAAGGGAGAGAAAGTCGTCATTAAATGCAATCAGAGCAGAAAACTTTCTCAATCAACATATGCGATAACCATATGTAGGAGGGGAAAGATTAAGAGACATAATTTTCAGCAAATAATGCAAGAAACAATATTATGACGGAGTGGATAGGTGATGAGACAACAAAAGTTTCAGAGTTAAATACATTTGCAAGCTAAATGTTGCATGTACGTGACAGAAACATACAAACCTAATAGGTCTGTGGGAAAACCACCCTTCTGGCCTAGGGAATGAAGAGGGTCCCCCGAAATAGGATCAGGGAACAAAGGAGTCAGGACCCCAAGACAGGTTAAGGACAGGAAACAGCTAGGCATCTCTGCAAACGGACGATCAGCGACGCTTTCACCCTTCTTCTCTTCCTCCCTGCAAGTCTAAACCACACCCCTAAAGGCACCACAATTATACCCTAAAATCTACAAGACCATCCCGCATTAATTGCAACTATTCGCGTATTCCAACAGCTGATTGGCTGTTTCAGTAGGTGGTTCTGTCACCCCACAGTGGCTTCAGTTAAGCATTAGGCATGTCATTGTTTTATTTCCCTTCCCACAGCTCACTCTGGTTTCTTTTTCTTATTATTTTCACAAGATACATTTTAAATAATGTGCATTCAAAATTCAGCATCTGTGCGGAAGAGACATCTGACCTCATGGTCGACCATGTCTTTTGGCCAACTGACAACGTATCTGTCTTGCTTCTGTCAGTTCTGATGCACTGCTCATCTCACCCCTCCCACTCTGGACAACATAAGTCAAGATGGAGTTCGCATCCAGCACACTATAGCAAATGCAAACAAACATTTATTAATCATAATTGGGAAGGGGAGTTGGCCTGACGGCTAGGGCGGTCGACCTCGAATCTGGGGAACTGAGTTCGAGTCTCGGCAATGACGCTGTACATCATGTGATTCTGGGCAAATCACTTCGGGCCAGATGTAGGTAATCCCCGATTACCGATTTTTAAATACCGAATCATACCGATTCGGTTTTAAGAACTGGCAATCGGGATGTAGGTATTTTTACCTATTCAATTACCGAATCGGTAAGATTCTGTAATTACCGAATCGATATTTACCGATTCAGTAATTGCCATTGATTCCTATGGGCTTTGAGGCCCACAGGAATCAATGTCAATTACCGAATCGGTAAATACCAATTTGGTAAAATTACCGATTTTACAAGGGGGACAAGGTGTCACTTTGACACCCTGTTGCACCCCTTATTCTGGCTTGTGTGCAATGTGACACACATACATGCCCTTAGGGCATGAATGTGTGCCACATGGCACCGGTGTACAAGCACAGATGTGCAGGTACACAGAAATTCATTATTTACCACCAAGTATTATTTGGTGGTAAATAATGAATTCCTAAGGGCCTGTGGCACTGTTTTCAGTACCACCTACATCTAGATTTACAGAATCGGTAAATTTACCGATTCGGTATTTTACCAATTCGGTAAATATACCGAATCTGTAGCTTTACCGATTCTGTAAAGTTAGGCCCCCTACATCTCAAACTCCAAATACCGGTTGGTAACGGCCGAAATCGGCCGTTACCGACCGGTATTTGGCGACCTACATCTAGCCCCTAATGTCCCTGTGCCTCACAAAAATGAATGTGTTCTCATGTAATGCAACTGGGGCTATGTAAAGAGCTCTGATACCCGATTCGTGTCAAGTTTGCGCTATATAAAACTCTGTAAAATAAAAAAATAAAAAATATATGACAATGTAGTTTTCACTGTGTACCCCCCTCCGTTGCACTAGTCCCAGTTAATATTTCCTAGCATAAGCTTTAAGCCAAAAACAGCATTATTTATTTTTCTGAAGCAGAATGCAACATGCAACTACGAATGGTTCATGCGGCCTAAACATGCATTATTTCTGGTATCTTTCAAAGCTCACTGAAAATGTGAGTTTTAGTCCTTTCACATTAGGAGATGCATGCGAAAAGATGTTTCCCATGTGTTTGTGTGTAGGGTGCATGTTAGATTTTAGTACTACTTCCTGTTAGTAGGTGTTATGGGGTGTTAATCCGAGCAGGTCTAATTTCTGAGAAATCCTGCTCCATCAGGAGCATTGAAAAATTGGAATGGAGGCCGTGCTAGAATTGAAAGAGGGAGAGTTGTTGATTTCCCTAAAACAATGTGCTTTCCATGAAACCGGCTTTTTCTCCCATGAAGGGTAAAGGTTAAAAGTTTTGGAACTTAATGAACATTTAAATGAAGGACAGAATGGAGCTACTTGACAACTCCTTAAAAAAATATCTCAGCTGAGTGAGTAAGGAAGGTCTCACTTTATGACGCCTTAGCCAGAACATTGTGGGTGAGATTTGGAATATATGTGTATCTTGACTATAGCGACTTGTTTTCTTTACGGAAAGTACGGCATTTTTTATATATGTTTCTGACTTTAATGTAAATACCAACTTACTTAGAAGTCAAGCTTGAAAGTAGACCTAAATATAGAACAAACGATTGCAACAATAATAATAGAGGCATACGAATTACTCTGTCACGCCTTAGGCAGGGCTGTGGAGGAGAATACACAGCATTTGAATATGCACCAAGCCAATTCTTGTTTTAATATGTGAAAGTAAAACATAGAACTGATAAGGAAATGAATTTTTCTGGTACAAAAAAACGTTGTTCACTGTCAAAAATATATTGCTAGGCGGGAGGGATTCAAAGAATATTATTGGTGAACTTTCAACATGCTGCAGTATATAACTAAGTAACTGTAAAGGTAAATGTATGCTAAACTAGCTAGCCATCAGACTTTCGATAGTAATTTTATATCCTTCAACTGGTAGATATTTTTAATATTTGGAAATTTACTGATAGGATTGGTTCTGGGGAGGTATAGCCTAAAAGTAAAGTGACATCTCTTTACAGACTAAATTTCAATAAAAAGCTATGGTATGGAACACAAAAGTTTTCGGAAGACCTGGCTTTTCACTCTTTAAAGTAGGGCTAGCTTTTTTTTATTTTCTTTATGCTGCTGTAGGAGTTCTCTTTTGTCTTTTCCTTCTAAGTTTTCCCCTTCTTCAGCACCTTCATGGCCTGTGATAACAGTGCGCTTTATAAATCTATATTATTTCATTTGGAGCCATTAGTGATTTGCAGGAACACATAGTTTTTATGTCTAAATGTTATTAAGCCAAACAATTTAGAAAACATAAAAAAGTCATAAAGTAATATGTGCCGATTACATCTCTTTGATATAGTTCAAACTTTTGTGGCAGATACAGTTGTAATCTTCATTTATGTCTCTGCAGCTGGCCAGTGGAAAGTGTCAATCTTCACCAGTGATATGCCATCTGCTGGAACAACTGCACAAGTTTACATCACCCTTTACGGGCATCACCGGTGTTCCGGACCTACTTTTCTTTATGGTGGTGAAGAACTTTTTCAGAGTGGTCATCAAGATATATTCACAGTAAGTAAATAATACACATCATGTTGATTTGTAATATTATTCAATAGTATGAGTTTATAATAAGTGACCTATCCACTAACTAATCTCTAAATATTATGTAGAAAATTAATTTCTACATAATATAAATTAATAACATTAATTTGTCCTCTGTCTAGGAGTATGGTTGTCATTCACCTATCCAAAGTTGGGGTGGTTGGTGATTGCCCTTGCTTTCATCGTGGCCACTGTCTTTTTATCTGCACCACTGGCCCGTACTCTGATTCTGTAAGGCCCCAACCAAAATTAGGTGTTAATTTTCTGATATATACAAATGCTGTTATAAATTTGGCATGGCTCATGTAACTTACTATGACCATTTAAAATCAAAACATTGTTTATCTTTTTATAACACTTGCTTATACTTGCTGTACAAATTGAAAGTCATGTTGAGACTAATGTAAAAATATTGCCTATGTGCAACCTCTAGCTTCAAACATAAAGGACCAATTCTTAAAAAAATATATACATATATATAAATCAGAACACACATGTCTATGACCTTCAATGAGGCAGGTTTATCACTTTTGGTATTCAGTTTCCAGAAGTAGATTTGGGTACAAAGGCAGTCCAAGATTTCCGGGCGTACTCACAGGAGAACCTTTGTGAATTCCATCTGACACATGTGTATATTTCCTCATGTGTAAATGACATTTGGTAATCCGCTGCAAATTCACCTGCTAAGTTATGTTTCTTTGTTTTATTCATATGGAAAATATTTGACCGCTGAAGAAACCTCTTCTGCTAATTGTTGAGGTTGTTCCTCTACCCTACCAAGCTTGGAAAGTGATTAACTTTGTCAACAGCAAATCTCTGACATTTTGGAGGTGGAAAGGGGTCAGAAAGGAGTCTGGAAATGGTCATATATGTGTAGGATTCTCGGTACTCAAAATTCACAGCTCATTCCAGCCCTGCAGTACACTCCTCCCCACATGAGAGTAGATTTGTCTAGACAAACTTTTTCATGTAAGTAAATCCATTTACGGGCATTAATTCAAGTTATGTTAATGCAAAACTAGTTTTAAACACATACAAAATATGATCAACTGTATTTATGTAGTATCGCAAAAAGAAGAATGCAGAATGTGTAAAATAATATTTTCACGATTTAGTGTCTGAATATAGACTGCTGGCGTGCATCAAATGTCAATTGATAGGAAGAAAACGATTTATGCAGTAGCGGTCGGTGGTGGGAGTAGCTGCCGGGCGGTGACAGGGGGAGGAGAGTGGGGGTAGTAATATATGGATTACGGAGGATTACAAGTAAGTAAACATATAAATAAATAAAACGAATTTTGTTGCGTGCACTGCATCATATTTTGGGGATGCAGTGCGCACAACGAAATTTGTTTTATTTATTTATATGTTTACTTACCTGTAATCCTCTGTAATTCATAGATTACTACTCCCCACCCTGCCTCACCCCTCCCCACGTCACTGCCCGGCAGCTACTCCCACCACAGACCGCTACTGGATTTATGTGAAGCCTGTATTGACAATTCTTTGGGATTTGTTCACTGACTGCTTCCTGCCAATAGCTCCAAATCTCGCAATTGCGGGACCTATTGCATTGCAAATGCTTGTTAAGAATCGTTTTAGCCAATGCAACAGATCCTATGATGGTCGAAACCTTGTGTAATGCACTTAGTATTCATTAAAGCGCTCCAATGCCCTTGAGCTGAGTTCCCACTGCGTCCAAACCCTGCACTTCTGATTCTCCAGAGGCAATCTCGCCATGACACACGCCACAAGGAAGAAATGCCTTGCAGTTTCACTTGTTTGGAAAGTAAAATGGGGCCGGTGTTAAGGCAAAGGGGTGGAGGTGGGAGATGTTTCAGACTTACCAGCTTATGAACCAGCTTATTGTCTTTTTTACTTTTCAGTAGGGACACATTTAATCGTTAAAGTCCTGTTTAACAATGGTGACAGTTATATAGTTTTTTGGGGTTGAAATTTTGTTCTCCGCAATTTCGATTTAGTTACATTAATGAATTTAGATGTTACTATCCTATGCCATGACCTAATTAAGATTGATTTCAAAGTTAAGTGGAATTGTTGGTTATCAGTGACCTAAAGAAACTGATAGCGTGTTCCACACGCGCAGCCATTTCTTAATTAAATTATCTATATTCCGATGACTGACGGAGTCTTCCTTAGAAAAGGGAATGAAGAGAAATCTCTAAATAGATCAAAAACATAACTTAATTTATAAAAGTGATGGCTCTGGCCCAGATGGATTCCCAGAGAGGCTAATTCCTGAGGTCCGCTACAAGGCACCTGGGGCCTTATTTATGAAGGCCTTGCGCCGCCGGTGCGCCACTTTTAAAATGGGAAAAAGTGACGCACCGGCGGCGCAGGGCCTTTATAAATAAGGCCCCTGGCTTCAGCCCTCCCTCTTGTACTACTAGAGTGAGCACAACGAGGGCGGGCTAGGCAAGGACGCGGCTGGTGATGGGCAAGTGATGCCAAGCTCCATGGCTCCCCCTCAGGTTGCGAGGAATCGCCTGCTTAGTTATCGTCGGCTTATAGAGAAGCACTGCTTCTTCAGTGTAAGCATGTACTCTTCAAGACTTCTCTTCCCATAGTTGAATCGGCAAGAAGAGAATCGCCCACATCTATCCTGTGTGAAGGACAGTGGAGTTACGAAGGATGAAGAGCTCCCTGCAGAAGTTGGCAAGGGACTCCTGAGGCACCCATATCTCATTGATCTTGGGCAATTTGGGGGAGGGTTGTAGTGTGTTAGGCTGCCTTATGTCCTTTAGCTTGTGAGGGGACTCAGCTTCCCCATTCTGAGGGCCAACCCTTTACTGTGCAACTAGTAGAACCACCTGTTCCTCCTCATGATGGCGAGCAAGTTGATGGCCTGGACGCGTCAATAAAACATGGAGAGGCAAAGCAGAACAGTAGAAGAACAAACAAGAGACACACAAGGCCAACCTCTCCTAAAAAGAAGCCCAAATCCAACCAAACATTCTACCAAAAAAGCCCATCTGCATATGTTCCCGGTTTGACAAAGAAATTTGCAAAAAGGCTAAAAAAAGACAACAAATGGAGGGGGAGGCTAGGCAGAGGCAGAACTAACACAAACTGTGGCATTAAGAGGAGGTGGGGGGAAGAAATGCAATAGTTAAATATAGGAGCTATGGCGCCAAAGGTGAATACAGGCAAACAGTAACTGAGCCGGAAACCAAGAAAAAAATAGTCCTCCAATGAACATATAAAGAACCATAGCTGAATGAGACAGTACGAAATCCCTGCTCTGTGGGAGAAACAGAAGAGATAGAGGAGGGACAAAGAGGCAGGACTGTCCACTAGGAAACAGGGATTTTTAAAGGACACTGACATAGACAAATGAAAAGCAATGGTAAAAAAGGGGATGGACTTGTTGCACGCAGTCTGATTACAGCAGGTCTCGAAAAGACAGCTGCGCTGTCTAGCTCGACTTAAAAAGGAGGCCTGGTGAAATGAAATATTTGTCTTGGGTCAAACAATTTGGTCAAACTGGGAAGCATCCTGGTTTAACATTGAGCATTTTAGCCACTTAATGGGTATCTCTTTCTGTCTCCTATTTTACATCATAGGTTAATGCTTTGTCTTTAATTCTTGGTGCATGAGGGGAAAGCCTGGGTGGATGGCAAAAGCCAGAAGGATTTTGATTTTGGGCTTGGAGGCCCAAGAGGACCTCATGCTGATCCAGAAAACTTGCAGAAGCCAAGATGCTTGTGATCATCTGTTTGTGTAAAAGATCTGCATTGGAGCTCTGTGGCATGTGTTCTTGGTCCCAACTGATGTTGAGTAGAATATCATCATAATAATGGAGGCCAGTGGTATAGGTGTTTGTATGTGGGTTGTAGGGTTAAGCGTGGTGTGTATCTTTATCATGCTAGGTTGCTGACATAGTGAGTGTTCCGTAGTGCCAAAGTAAAGTTCTAAAAGGGAAGGGTCACAGTCAGACAGCCAGAGATGCGGTTTCACTGCACGGCCTGACTGGGCTACCTGGTCAATATATAGCTATTTAACGACCAGTGAGTCTAATTTTTTACATAGGTACATAGGTAGAAACTGTGTTGAAAAATTGCAAGCTAAAAGTATACCTGCTACAATATGTAATAAGCAAACAGTAAATAATAAATCATCAAAATTGACACAAGCGAAAGTAGCTCCCATGGTTGGCAGTCAACTGAAAGGTTCCCCATGGATAAGTTATCAAAACTTTAAACAAGTGTAAGTAGGCCAAAACTATGCAATCAGTTAGTTCTTCCTGACTTGTGATTGGGCGTCTTTTAATTAATCAGAAATGATCTTTCTGTTAAGACCCTTCTGTTTGCTAGGCAGACGATCATGATGGTTTTAGTGGTTTTAGCACCTCATGTACTAACTGTTCATGGTGAGATGAACAGGCTGGAAACTTTGCATTGTTCTGTCGCCTGCTGCAGGATACCACTTGATATTGCTGTAATATTTTTTTTTAGGTCTCGTCTCAGTCAGAGTTTGCTGTCTGCTGAGAACTTGTCGTCACTCACCACACAGCATGCACATACATACAGATTTAGAAAGGGGCTTTTAGAGAGCCCCTTTCAGCAATTGGCTACTGTAGTTCAACTGGATTAAGCTGTTATCCACAGAGTTGGGTGTCTGTAAATTGTAACATAAAAGTGGAAAAGATATGTTGTGAGATGTGCAAAAAATTAACAAAAAATAATTAACGCTGACACTAGTGATTATAAACTCAATAGTTGACAAGTAAATGTAGCATTTCCAATGGATAAGTTACTAAACTATATACAAATATACACAGGGCATTTGATGGAACCTGCACTCGTGATTGGCTACTTTTAAAATAATCAGGAAAGGCCTTTGTGTATAGGACTTTCTGTTTGGTTACTAAACAGTCAAACAAGATGGCTCTGGCACTGATTTTTTGTTTAGTTACTAGACAACCAAGCAGGGTGGCTCTGGCATCCCAAGCACTGACTGTCAATGATGAGAAGGACAGGCTGTCAATCTCACATTAGTCTGTGTTTTGCTGCGGATTACCATTAGTTATTGCCACTTTTGTTTGCCAACAGACATTTTAGCTGTCTACTGAGAGCTCAAGCTGTCACACACAAACAACGCACACCACACAACACAATAGAGAACATAAACATACACATACCTATAACTACAGGAAGGGACTTTTGGTCATTCCCTTAGAGCCATTGATTCACATCATGATGAGAAAGCCAGTGGCTCTGCGCAATTGTAGATTTGCGCATCAAGTTTCCTGATGTATACCTGACAAGTTTTCAGCAATGGCCAACAGAGACCAGTGGCCTAGGTGCATACAACTAAGGGAATGAGCTCTGTGAGCAATTGAAATTCGCAGAAGGTTGCCTATGCATCACTTGCAATATGGAAATCGAATTTCAGTATTCAGTTTTATTGATCTGCTTCTGGTCCTGTTGTTTCAATGGACCGATCATTTAGAAAGTGAGTATAGGGATATTTAGAGTTAGTCAGCGTATTGTGTTTTAGCTTGAATTCAAAAACATTCTGAGGAGTGTAACTATGAACCCTGGACCTCTTATTTGATGATGTAGTCAAGTGGATTCAAGAGACTGAGGGTCATATTTATATCTTGGTGGTATAGATACTCCATCGCAACTCCGACAGAGTATCTATGCGACCAAGATAATGGTCCACTCACCAAATTTATATGTAGGCAAACCTTAGGTTTAATCACAGGGAGACTACTCCATTTCCACAATTATTAAATTCCTCCGACAACCCTACAGAGTAATGGCTGTCGGAGGCAGACCTCTAATTCTTCCCACCTATTTTAGATGGGCGGAATTATAGGTCAGTTTTCACTGTCCATCACAACCAGGAAATCCCTGGCTGTAAGAGGTAGTGAAAACTACTGAATGTTCCCCTTCCCATTGGAGGGGACTCCCATGGTGAGAGAAGCATTGTATTTTTTATTTAAAAAAAATCCAGCTTTGGTATTTCTTTTTTTTAAAATAAGGAAAAGTTTGGTGCACGGCTCTGTCATGTTGAAGGACCCCTACACCAAACAGTAAGCAGTATTGACAGGAACAGTCATGACACTGGTTCCTGTCAATGTTTTGGAAATGACAGCAAGCTTGGCAGACATTTCTAAATTTAGTTGGCGGGCACCTCTGTCGGGGCGACAAAGTATTTACTCCATCTCCTTGTTGGAGAAATGGGCAACAGTCTAGATATAATTTGGCCCCTGAATCCTTTAATTAGCTTTCTTAACTCTGTTCTACTAATTGCTAGTAAATTAAAAATACAAGGCTTTATTGAGCATAAATATGTTTGAGTAGTTGATGTTCTTGATTGTTGTCTTCTACACCTCAGACAGAAGAAGAAGCAGATGGCATGTGCCCTTCCCCCTCATTGTATATTTCTGCTTGCAGCTTCCAGTGTTTGTTTTCAATGGATAAGGGACTAAGGTCCCATTTATCAGTGAGAATTACGGTGCAGAGTAGGAATATTCACGTAGAAATATCGTCTGACATTAATATCTCCGCAGAAATATCGAGTGGAACAAATATCGACAACAAAAATATAGTTTGACCAGAATATCGACTGACAGGTAAGTAATATCGATAACAATAATATAGTTGTAATAAATATTGTTTACAAAAATATAGTTTACAAAAATATCGATTTATTATTAATGTTATGTATTTTAGTGTTTTAAATGAGAATTGCTTGTTATTTTATTTTATGTTTTGGAATTGTATTAGTTATTAATGTTTTTTATGGTTAATTTTGTGTTATTAATTCCGTAGCGGGTTGTGTGTTTATAGGGGAATAGGGTGGGAAGTAATTTAATTATATACAATTAATTGATTAATTAATGTGTTAATTTATTAATAATAGTTTAATAATTAGTTGTTAATTAATTTCAATTAGTCAATTAATAATTAATTATGTTAATTGTTTAATTAATTTTAGGTGTGTGTTGGGGAGTTCATACGTGTAAATGGTGTGAAGGGTGGTAATTCATTAATTTATTATTGATTAATTAATAAATAATGTTTACATTAATTAATTAGTAATTATTAATTGTAAATGTGTAATTAATTTTAGGTGTGTGTTGTGGGGCTTTTAAGTGTATATGGTGTGAAAGCTGGTAATTAATTAATTAATTAATTTAAAAAAATACATTCATTTTCATTAATTAATTAGTAAATATTAAATGTAATTGTGTAATTAATTTTAGGTGTGTGTGGTGGATATTATAGTTTTAAATAATGTGTAATTAATTAGTTTTTATTATCCTTGTTAATAATAATATATTTAAATGTATATATTAATTATGTTTATATTGGAAATTAAATGTAATAAAAATTTTGATAGTTTTTTTTTTATTGTTTTGTGTTCCAGCACTTTCCTTACTATTGTATTCACTGGAGTGGGAATAGTCATTTTTACCCCTACGCTATCCAATGCTTTCCCTACTTTTGCACTCTCTGGAGTGGGAAAAGTAATTTTCACCCCTACGCTATCCAACGCTTTCCCTACTGTTGCACTCTCTGGAGTGGGAATAGTAATTTTCACCCTTACGCTATCCAACGCTTTCCCTACTGTTGCACTCTCTGGAGTGGGAATAGTAATTTTCACCCCTACGCTATCCAACGCTTTCCCTACTGTTGCACTCTCTGGAGTGGGAATAGTAATTTTTACCCCTACGCTATCCAACGCTTTCCCTACTGTTGCACTCTTTGGAGTGGGAATAGTAATTTTTACCCCTACGCTATCCAACGTTTTCCCTACTGTTGCACTCTCTGGAGTGGGAATAGTAATCTTTACCCCTACGCTATCCAACGCTTTCCCTACTGTTGCACCCTTTGGAGTGGGAATAGTAATTTTTACCCCTACGCTATCCAACGCTTTCCCTACTGTTGCACCCTCTGGAGTGGGAATAAAAATATTTACCCCTACGCTATCCAGCGCTTTCCCTACTGTTGCACTGTCTGGAGTGGGAATAGTAATTTTTACCCCTATGCTATCCACCGCTTTCCCTACTGTTGCACTGTCTGGAGTGGGAATAGTAATTTTTACCCCTACGCTATCCAACGCTTTCCCTACTGTTGCACTCTTTGGAGTGGGAATAGTCATTTTTACTCCTACGCTATCCAACGTTGTCCCTACTGTTGCACTCTCTGGAGTGGGAATAGTAATTTTTACTCCTACGCTATCCAACGCTTTCCCTACTGTTGCACTCACTGGAGTGGGAATAGTAATTTTTACCCCTACGCTATCCAACGTTTTCCCTACTGTTGCACTCTCTGGAGTGGGAATAGTAATTTTTACTCCTACGCTATCCAACGCTTTCCCTACTGTTGCACTTACTGGAGTGGGAATAGTAATTTTTACCCCTTCGCTGTCAAATGTTTTCACTACTAATGTTTGTATTTTGTTATTAAATGTATGTATTAATATTTTTAATACTTTAATGTGTTAATTAAATATAGATTTTTTGAATTCAAAATGTTTTATATATGTGTTTATTTTATTTTTATATAATTAATAAAGTTTATAAATTAAATAAAGATAATAATAAAATGTCATTAAGAAAATATATGTGTATGTACACATTTATTGTGTTTATATTCATTAAATTAAGTTTATTTGTTATAATTAGTTAAAATATAAATGTAATTTAATTTATTTTGTTAATAATATTAATATCGTCGATATTTTTACATCTATATTTTTTACTTCTATACTTTTGAGTCGATAATGTTGTACTTACCTGTTTAAGTATAGGGATTCGATATTTTTGTAGTCGATATTTTTACATCTATATTTTTGTTAACTATATTTTTATTATCGATATTTAAACATGGAACCAGAATTACACCTGTGGGAAGTCAACTAATATATGGGTACCTTGGTCTAGCTGGCTTTTGTTTTTCTTCATGAGCAGTGGAAGTCAACTACTGAAAAAAAGTGTTCCCCCCACATATTGGTGCTAATTATATATATTTTTTTATTTTATGTTTCATTTTGAGTACCTTGCAGCTTTTAAGATTTACTGGGTTCCATTCTGAAATTGTCATCAGCCATGTTGGAAGGGTAAAATAAAATTAAGTTAAAATGGCTGCTGGTGCATTGCAACAAATGTATCACAATGCATATGCAGCAACTAGGTCAGAACACTGTTATGTAGCTTATGTTTAGCTCCATGCTAGTTTTTCGTTTACAATGTAGCATTCTTTTCTAATGGTGATTTTCTAATGTTTCCCTAATGGGAAACTGTGCCATGCACACAATTATTTCTGATAAACATCATCACCCTGTAGTCTGCACATTTAGTTCCAGGGTCGCACAACAGCGCACAGGATGCCTAGTTTTATTTTATGCTCGTTGGAGACAATTCTTCTGCCCTAAACTAATTACAGATGTTGTTCTGCACCTTTGGCACAGTGACAATTTATCATTTAAACAGCACCCATGTTGAAGTCGGTGAGAGGTTCACTTACTACCGGAGCGATAATAGAACACTGCAGTGAGCTGTGACTGAGGTGCAGTTCCGCTGTCTCCAGCCTTCATTTTGAGAAGGAATATAGCCATGTAAGAAGAAGTGTGCAGGATTACAGACAAAAGACTGGTGCATTTGTTAATGCACTAAGGTTGGCTTCCTGACATACCATACCAAGGTATGGAATCAGGTAATTTCTATAGGCCTGGCAAATGGGTCTTCCAGACATGCTCTTTTAAGCATAGAGGAATTAGTAATAGATAGAAGTAATATTAGTAAAATTATGAACAATTAACATGGTTGAATCGTTTGTGTTTTTCATCTTTCTAATAATGCGCATAACAATTATGTGTTTCATCTTTCTGATAATCGAAGTTCCTGTTTGATTTACAAAGATTAGGGTTTTTCAATAAATATTTGAAAAAGCATTCTTGCATCTTTTCTATGTGACACCCTGGGCATGCAAAAGTGACAAACAAAAAGGTTAGATATGTTTCATCAAATTCCTTTGGAATTTTAGAGTATGTTTGAGGTTTCCGACAACATCTATAACTTTGTAAGGTTAGGAATTTAGATGTGCTACTGTAAGCTAGCCAAATAAACCAACATTTACTGATTATATAGGAAGACTTACGGGCACATGCATCAACGTTTCCGTTTGCGATTCCTAAATTGTGAAAATTAAGGAATCGCAATTTAGAAATCGCAAATGGCAATGCATGAAAAAATCGCACCTTTTTTTGCGATTCCTTATTTTTCCTTAATTGCGATTCACAATTTGCGAATCGCAATTAAGGAAAAGCTTCCCATTGATTCCTATGGGCCAGAAGGCCCATAGGAATGAATGGGAAGGCATTCACAATTTGCGATTTTCAATTTGCGAATTCGCAAAATGTGAATGCAATTTAAAGGGAGCAGGGGGGGTCCAAAGAACCCCTCCCTGCACCCCTGAAATTTAACTTTAAATGCAATTTACACACACACATGCCCCAAGGACATGTGTGTGTGTAAATAAAAACTTTCAAATATGTAACTTGTGCATGTTTGAAAGTTTTCGGTAAATTAGCATGAAGTTCAACTTCATGCTAATGTACCCCTTCCAATTTGCGAATTCGCAATTTAAAATTTATCATGCATTGCATTTAAGAAATCTCAAATTGCGATTTCTTAAATGCAAACGCAATTTTAGAAATCGCAACATGGTTGCGATTCCTAAAATTGCGAAAAGCATGATGCATCCAAAATTTGAGAATTGCATTCGCAAACGGCCGAAAATTGCGATTCGCACCGTTTGCGAATGCAATTCTCAATGATGCATGTGGGCCCACGTCCCTGCATTATGAAGTTTGTTGTCCTAAATACACAGCCATACTAGATTTATGGGAACCGTATACCAACACCAGTGTCAATGAGGTTACCTGGTCACAGTGAAGTGTGAGGAAGCTGAACTGTGGTTCACAAAGGGTGTGCACAACCACAGAAATCCAACTTACGCCGCACAGAGCTTTTCAATGAAGCATTTTAGAAATATGCCTCTTGGTACGTTGTACTAGGCAATTTCTTTTAGAACTGCTTCTTCAACCTTTCCGATATTTCATGCTAAAAGAAAAAACAGTGGCAATTTCTTTTTAAATTAAGGAGTACTGTGCCGAGGAGGACATCCTAATTCAGACACCACTAGGAGGGTCGAAACACATGAGTATAATTTGATGACGAAAGTAGGAAAGTAGGATCTGCTGTTATGGTTGCCCCCACATTTTGCTTGATGTAATGCTGTTTCTGACTAGTATGACTGGGATCCTGCTAATCAGGACCCCAGTCTCTCTGCTTTCTCCCCTAAATTGCTATGGTAAGTACTTTGGTTCATCCCACATTGGATACTGGGACACCCTTATAAGTCCCTAGTATTTGGTATGAAGGTACCCGGGGCATAATTACCCCAGAGGTCTCCCACAGGCTGAAGTATGTATTATGCCATCCTATGGGAGACCATTCAAACTGTCACTACAGATCTGCCATTGTAGGCTGTGTAAGCTGGTGCTAACACCACTTACGACAGATATAGGTTCCCTATATCTAGGGTCACTGCACTTAAAATCTATAAGTCACCCTTACAGCAGGCCTGTCCAATCCTGAAGGCAGGGTGCTTGGTTCTCAGTGTGAGGTGCCCCTGCATGTGCAGGACACCCCTACAGCTTTCGGAGTCCATTCTCCCGGGTTGTAAGTGAGACAGCCATTTAACATATAGGGGGGCACCGAGTCATTACTCGATGACCATCTCGAAACTGGCTGCAACGTACCCTATCATGAAGCACTGTAAGCGCCCTCCGTTAAGTTCTCAGTGCTTCCGGTACCAGTCTTCTTGACAGCACAACATGGCTGCTGCCGACCAGAGACACGATTCTGCTGTCCTGCTGCTGAGCCAAGCTCGAGCAGGGGAAGGCAGAACAATAGGCATCCTGACACAGGGAGGTGTGACTACCTCCCAGACAGGGTTTAGTGTATTGGGACAGGGTGGAAGCGCTTGCCAGTGCCACATAGTCTGCGTGCAGGGCACATTTGATGCCCTCCATGCATAGTCCAGTTGAAACCAGTTCAGGGAGCCGTTGGCTCCTGCTCTGGCGGGAACTTGAACAAAGAACAGGGGAGTATCCTCCCCCTTGTCCAGCCCTCCTCAGGGAGGGACCTCTGGATTGTCCCAACCCTTTCCTTAGGGTACTTTAGGGCTTACCTGAGGGTGGGTCCCTAGATTCGTCGTGGGACACAATCAAATTCAGACACCACTTCTACTTCAACCGTCTGGGCAATCTGGACTTCACTGGACTTCGCTCTGGGCATCAAGGCTGCAACCGGGAAGACTCCTGCTGCTCCTGATCTCTTCACCCTTCTCACCTACTGCAACATCCGTGCCTGTGCTCCTTACAGGAAACCTTCCAAGGCCTGTGGGTATCTAAGACACCTGAATGAATCTCCCTTGAAATGAAGGAGTCACATCCCGGCATCTGCACGCACCGCAATTAAGCTGACGGGTCTGCTGATCCTCTGCTCCCATGGACTTCGAAAGGCTCAGCATCACAGGTGGTGGGTCTTCACATCCCTCAAGGCCTGCCCTGTCCTCTCACTAGGTTTGCGGCCAGTATCCGTTGTTTAGGCTTTCCTGTTTTCAGTTTCTATTTTTGGTAAATTCTGGTGGGCTTTTTTCAGTGTGTTCAAGTGATTTCAGTACCTTAAAAAAGCAGTGCTTATCAGTGGTTACACATTTTTGCACCATTAAACACAACTGAAACAGTGTTTTTCCAGTGTTTATTGAACGTTTTGCTTTTATTATTGTTTGCTTTCTGCACTGATAGTGCATGTTATATAGACAGTGTATATGAGGCCTAATTACATTTTTACAAATCAAACTTATCATTGTACACCATTCAATACTAAGTGAGTCTTTGGTCATGCACGCTCTCATACATTGTAAAATCAAAGTTCCTGAATTGCTCCTCAACATTTTTGCTTACCAAGTGCCATGCACTTCAACATGGAACATGTTGCAGTGCCAACGTCATTAAAAGTGTCACCTAGCCTACTCTCAGGGGAGATGTTTCACATCTATACCAATTATGTGGAACGCTTGGTAGACAAGGGTGTTTTCAGCAGTCATGCTTTCCTATGAAAATCTAAGAATGCAGTAGAGTGTCCTTTGTTTCAAATCACAGTCAATATGCGACCGAAGATCCTCACATTTCTTGCCTTTGACATCATCACTCAGCAAAAGTTCTGTAAACGGTTGCCACATGGATAATATAGCATTCACGGCCTCTAGGACTGAGACCCATCAGCTAAGTGACAAAGATGGAATGACTCTTTCTTTGATGCCACACAAAGCACAAAAGGAGAAATATATGCGTTTTAGTTTCTGCGCATAACAAAATAGTGCACCAGAATGGACCAATAAGTCAATAACATTCTACATTAACTCTGAAGATTGTAAAGATGCTTTCAGCATACCATCTAACAAGTGGCAAGGATCTCTTACAGGGAAGCACTTCAGCTCAAGAATCGATTTTGACAGGTCATCACACAACTTTTTCATATACGTAGCTGAACCACTGCAAATACAAACAAGATCACTCCGTTCTTTGTTGAAGTTGTAAGAACTTTTTGCAGCAGCATTTCAAGTGCCCCTGTGTTCCATGTTTCCTAAAAGTCTGGTGTCATGTTTTCACCAGTACCCTAGATGCTTTGTGCCTGCACTCTTTTCACATATACCTGTTACTACACCTTGCATTGAATGTTTAGAGACTGGGGTGTTTGACATATCACCTACTATCAGTACTGACTCACTAGAAAAGGGGGCTGATGTATCAAGGGTTTTTACCCATTCTCTATGGGTAAATGTGATAGTACATATTGGGTAAGATTCTTATGAAACCCACATTTTTCCTATCAGTGAAAGACTCAAACGTAGCCAAAAAATCAAATATGATTTTGATATTACCTAATTCTCTACAGTTTATAAAATAATGAAACAACACCTAAAACATGCTTCTTACCCCTGTATATTTAGACCAGAGACCACAAAACTGAAAAAAGTTAGAAGAAACAATATTTTAGCGTCATGCCTAAACAACTAAACTCAAGCAGAATAATGTTAGCCCAGTCTTTCTTACTACCACCTTAAATTACAAAATTACATTGTATTGGCCCCTTCAGGAAGAAACAAAAATGACTCTTTCACTCTCCTTTTCCTTTCTTTGAATGGCATTTAGTTTGTGTTTGTGCAGGGGTTTTTCCAGTGTTTATATGTTTACGCTGGTCAGGGCTATTTCCCTTCCGGTGGGGTTTTATCAGTTATTATAGGTTTAAACCTAAATCCTACCCTTGTTGTAGCCGTAGGAACCGAATCCCTGTGCACCGCATCGATTTGCTGTTGCAAAGGCTTGTTGGCTTCCTTCCATCAAGATCTTCAGGCTCCAAGTAGCCCCAACCTTAAGCATCTCCAATGACCAAAATCTTTGACCACACCACATTGCTTGCACCATGGGCCTGCTTCATTGGTAGCTACGTGAGGTCCTCTTGCGATTCCAGTGCCTCCGGCCTGTGGTTCCTGTCGAGGGTCTCAGTTTTTAATTATTTGGACTCCTCTGATTGCTCGGGCCTGCCCTAGACTCCCCTGCTTGTGGTGAGTCTCCAGAACCTTGCTGGTCCCGAATTTGCTCCTTCTTCTACTCCTTTGTTGGTTGCAGTTGCCACAGCTTGTTTGTGCTCCAGCCAGACACAGATCCCTCAACTCTCGACATCTGATGTGGGACAGCTCATGTACGGCTCCTTTTCTGCAGGTACAAGGTCACCGTCAGCTCTCCTGCAAAACCCGACATCGATGGGCATTCGTCTTCCATGCCTCTTGGTCACTCTTGACTGGCATATACTCTGTCCCCGGTGTTTGCAGGTTTTTCACATCTTGAATCCACCTTTAGGATCCACCGGACACCTTCACCTTCTCCAGCAGCAGCACCTTTCTGAAGTCACCCATTGAGTTTGACATCGGTTTCCAGCGCCAATTCACACCTATGCACCCTGCTTCCCTGGTGCAGGTTTGCTGGGTCCTAAAGTATCCATGGAAGCGGTGGCTCTCCAACCTTCTGTCTTCCAAGGGGTTTCCTCAGGGTCCACTGGGAAGGGTCATCCTTTAAAATTGCAAAAGCAACTTACCTCTTGACTTGCATTGATCCCGCTGTCGTGTTCCCTCTCTGCACACGGCCTCCGTGGGACTCCTGGTTACTTACCTTGTGTGGTTCCATAGGTACCCGGCACTTCTACGTCTCCTGGGTATAGTCTTGACTCGAGTCATGGTTCACATATCACTCTTTTAGTATATGTTTTGGTCACCCCCTGGTGACCACTGTGTATTCTGTGCTACTTACCTGTTTCTATTGTAAAGTATTGTGTATATCTCAGGCTAGCAGGTATCTGGATGCGTTAGTGAGTGTCTTATAATAAATACATATTTTTATAAATACACTATGCAGTTATTTTTCACTTAATCAATACCCATAGGATTACATTCCAGTAAAACAAGCTGCTTTACACTACTTCTGGACAAAGCATGAAAGCTGCTATCCACAGCTACCACTTAGAGAGATTTCTAAGGTTGTCTAAGACCACTAAAATCACCATAAGGGTTGTCTGGATCAGTGCAAGGTATCCACTTATAAAAGTGTACATCATATACGGAGCCAGCCTCTCACAAAGAGCATAATGTAAAGTCACCTTGGAGGGAAACCCACCTGATAAACTCATTAGAGCACACAATTATTGAGAGTTCCAATAGATCTGTTGAAATCATTTCAGACAATATGCAATATAACTTTATCGACCTATGTTAAAAACAAGCTGCAGAAAGGCTGGAAATTAGACAATTTTCAATTGACTATTGGACTTTCAAATGTATGTGAATGTTTTTATTGTATTTGCTTTGGCCAAATGGTTAAGAAAGGGAGCATGATTGCAACAGAGTATTCCCAAGATCAGCACTTTTATCAGTGCACTGTTGTGTTCATGATAAAGAAAAATTATTAAAGTAATCAATTCAATTATTAGCAAAAACCCTAGAATATTCCACATAATTGTTGTCACTTTAAGTTATTAACTCATTTAATGGTAGTTAAGGTTGGAAGCTTGTGCGGTGGGTACCGCGGGAGTACATTGGTGCCTCATTGGAGGGCTGTACTAGTTCTTGTAGGTGTACTGCGGTACTGGTGGGCCAATGTTTTTATTTTAACCTCCGGGAGTTCCTCTAGATTCCCCCCAGCAACTGCTTGGCGGGGAGGGTGTCCCTATCCTGCCATCTAATACCCTTTTTTGAAATAAACTTTTTCAGGATTCAGGGACTGACTCTCTGAGTCATCTAATAGCAGACTTAAACTTTATACTGAGTAGCAGCAAGTCAATCAGATCCCTTAGTACCACAGGACAGGGATCCATCCCGTGGTACCAAAATGGGCAATGAAAAAAGAAAGATTCCTCTGCCAATCGGAAGGCTCATTTTTAAATTATCGGTACCGCAGAACCAATTGTCCAGATATTCCTAATAGTTTAAGCCCTTCAGCCCAACTCAAAAACTTCTGTAAATGATCATTTCTAAAAAAAACAGCTAAACTGTTTTGCACAAAATCACAAAAGGCACACTTTCTGAGTAAACATTTAAAATTCTGCCACATTAGGTATACATTTGTTCAGTAATTTTTTCTGTATTAGCGAGCGAAATTTCATATTGGAATTACCATGGAAAATTAATATTTTGGGGACCCCCTCATATTTTTGCCCCCAGCTGACAGATCGGCGTGAAACTTTCCATAAAGGAGCTAGGATGGACAAACTTTGGCTTTTTTTGAGAAGCTTTCATCATTTTCGTCAAACTGCACCAAAGTTATTACTGAAACAAAAAAAACACTTTTCCTATTGAAACTCTGACCTAGCTATAACTACAAAGGACTGACTGCCATTGTGTTCAATATAAACATTTGTTTGTGTGTGTGTGTGTGTGTATATATGTGATCAAGGCTCCCGCAGGAGCTGAAACACACCATTGCCGATTGCACAATAAATTCACTTAGCACTTACTCTGTGGTCCGTTGCTGTTTTTGGAGGTATCCAGTGAGAAGACAGTGAATATTGGATATATATATATATATATATATATTTTTTTTTTACCTACTGGCGGTTGCCAGTAGGTAGTTATAGTTAGGATTTAGTCTCCATAGGAAGAGCGTTTTTTTCATTTGCCAATAACTTTGGCCTCATTTGACGAATACAGACAACATTTTTAAATCTAATTTGACTCTCACTTCAGCTGCTGTCTTAAAAGTTTTTGGGTGATCCGTCAAGCGGGCTCTGAGAAACAGGGGGGGTTCAAAAACACGTTTTCCCCATGATACAACTCATGATGGCCTGTGTGGCCCCCTGTAGTTCAGGGACTGTCACCTCCCTGGTGACAAAATGATACATTAATGGAGGGGGCCCGTAGGGCATCCCTGCAGCCCCAGGCACCGCCACCTCCCCGGCACAACTCTTTTCAATTAAAGTGGAGGGGCTGTGCTGCCCCCACAGCCCCTGGGACCACCACCTCCACAGGACTATGTTGTGCAAAGTAGATGGCTCTGGGTACCTCCACCTTCCAGGGCCGGCTTCTGCTATGTCCCGAGGTGCCAACCCCTGGGACATAGCTGTTTTCTATTGCTTGGTAGGCGGTTTACTGCTCCAGCCAAGCCATAGCAAACTGTTCTCACTTTCAGCAAGTGAGAGCATTGAAAATGCTTCCACTTGCTGAAAGTATGCACAATTGCTTTTACAGAGAGGGAGCTGCATACTTTTAGCATAAAAACAACAAAACACATGGCACAAAAAATTTTTACCTATCCAACACGGTGATACGTTTTGGTCAATTAGAATTCCATCAGCAGGTGATAACCTTAACTGCAGTTCATTAAACATTTATTTGCAGATCCCCTGGAGCACCAGCACGGATTAGTGTTGCTCCAGGGGCTCTCCAAATAAATGTTCACTGAACTGCTGTTTAGCTTATCACTAAGCATGGGCGGATTTTGCGGATTCGCAATCCGCGAATTTGCGGATTGCGAAAATACGCGAAATCCGCGAATTCTCGCGGATTTGCGGATTTTTTGGGTGTGTGTGTGTTCGCACGGGTTTCTGCAAGTTCGCGAGGGTTTTGTACAATTTCGCAAATTGCGAACTTACTTGTCGGGTCGCCAGTTTTGTGAACTTGTTGTTTCTACGTGCCCAGCCTGTTTGCTAAGCTTTCTTCATCACTGCCACCCTCTGTCACCACTGGCACTCTCTTTGGTCACCCATGCCACCCTCTGGCTCACCCATGTCACCCTCTGTGTCATCACATCACCCTCTAGTTCACCAGTGTACATTATTGGGGCAAAGCAAAGCACTGCCATCCTCTGTCAACACTGGCACTCTGGTTCACCCATGCCACCCTCTGGCTGGCACACCCATGCCACCCTCAGTGTCATCACAACACCCTCTGATTGACCACTGAGTGAACAAACACCTGCTAAGTGCTTTAAGTTTTGCAAACAACAACACCTGCCCTGCCCCAACTGACATTAATGAAGGCTGGCACCTGCTTGTCTGCTCCCTTTTCTTTTTGTTGCAAATGCAATGTAAATAATTTTTTTTAACAGGATGCAATGGCATACTCGTGACTATACTGTGACTGTCAGAGCAGGGTCACACAATAGTTGCAAGTAGGCAACCGGATTCTGGAGGGCCCCTTCAGGAAGCACTACAGGTAAATGGTTACAAATGATGAGCTCGAACTTTTGCACCTGCTCGTTCGTTTTGCTTTTGCAAAACTCGTTTTTCGGTAATTTCGCCCTATTCGCGAGGCGCGTCGTAGTGCGAACTCGCCCGTGGAAGCCGCGAACTCGTGCGAGTTACCCCAAGGTTGAGTATGGGCGCCGCCATTTTGTTTGCGTGACGTATTTCCGTTTCCGCCCGCTATGTGTAATCTCGCGCGATGAGCGCCTTGCGAATACAAGTTCGCACGAGTTCGCGAGAGAAATCGCATGCGAACTTACTTACGCGCACGTGATCGGGCCGCCATCTTGTTTTTCATTCATTCCTATGTGTCTGGGTATGGTGTTTCTATCCTCTGTATATCTCTGCCATCCTTTGCTTGTTTTAATATTTTTTTGATCTATTTAACTTATTTTCTATCCCTCTATTTTTCTAGATCTATATTTTTGTGTTTTAGGCTACTTTTGTTTACTTTTGAACTACTTAATTAAACTTTTATTTCCTTCTTCCCTACTCTTATTCTTTTTCATTTTTTCTCTTCTTTACTGCTAACACCTGCCCAGAACATGGTCAAGACAGCTGTCAAGCTGCCCAAGACGGGCACCGCAGCCCGTGCCCGGCTCCCGTGTGGACGCTTGAGGGCGGAAATGGTGGTGCCCCGGGAGATCTTCAGCCCTGAGGAGGTGGGCGCACTTGTTTTTTATGTGCAGCGCCGTCTCCCCAGGACCATCGCGGCAGGCGGCAGGATCGCTGCTGGTTACACCAACAGCCAGGAGCGACGGAAGCGGTGGGGGCAGGTGTGCCGGGCCCTTTTTAAGATCACGGGGGTCCAGCGCACCTACAATCAAGTCACCCACCGCTGGACCGACATCCTGGACCGAGAGCGTGACCTGCTAGACGTGCTGGGAGTGGAGGTCCCCGGGCTTGGTGAGTAGTAGTAGCAATTTTTTCATTACTCACTACTCTGTTTTTTCTCCTGCTCTATGTGACTGTGTTATATTGCAAATGTTTGCTTTAACTTTTTTACAAAGAGCAATAATGCTGCTGGTGATTACATTGATAGGAGAGGTAAATTACTATTTCAAAATCTTCTGTGCATTTCAGGTGCACTGTTCTCCTTCTCTGTGCCGATGCCACTGATTATTTGTTTTCTATTTTGTGTTCATTTAATTGGGCTGAGTAATGTATGAGTGTATTTTACAGAACTGCGTAATGCTAGACACAAAGGGGCAGATTTACAAGCCCCTTGTTCCACGTTTACACTGCCTTACCTGACGCACAGCGACGTAAACGTGGCGCATCCCTGCGAGTCATGTACAACGTGATGCATCTAAGGAGATGCGCCACGTGAAGGCCTGGGCCTGCGCCACAATGGGTGCGTTCCCACGCAGGGGGGGGGCTGGGGGGTGCCGGTCAGGCAGATGTGTGCCTCGCAAAAGTGCCTGCGTGAAATCTACAAGATTTAACGCAGGCACTTCCGCGACGCTGCTATGTCAATTCTTTATGCCTGCTTGCTTGAAGCAGGCGTAAGGACTGATGCGGTATGTTGAGTATTGGGCAGCCCTGAGCACTGCTATAGTTGCATCACGCCCGTGACGCGACTCTAGAGATGCGCCCCTATTTCGTCACGAGATGCGTCACGCATCTGCCTACCCTTGCGCCAGGGTTTGCCGTATTGTAATAGCGGCGCATCTGCCGTGACGCAAGGTTAGTTTTGCGTTACGCATTTGTTCTGGTGCACATCTGGAGGTGTCCAGCTCAGAACTCATAAGTATGCCCCTAAGTGTCAGATTAGCAATTACCTGCGCATCCCTGCAAAGTGTGCGGCACGCCAGCACCACCCATGGTGCGCCGTATTTACAATGCGGCACACCATGGTCCCAAAACATCACCGAAGCGTTACGCATCGGTGCCGTAAAGGCGGCTCATTGATGGAGTTGCGTTGCAACGATGGCGCAGCTCCAGCAATGCTGCGTCAAGCCGTAAGTCTGCTTCATGCAGGCGCAGGGTTTCAGTGACGCATCATTGTCCTAAATGACTGATTGAAATTTTATATATTCCCCATAGCCACTTTTAGCATGCGTTCCTGCGCAGGAACGCCCTCCCTTGCGATGGAATGCTCCCTAATGGCGCAGGGTTTTAGAATGGGATGCATCTCCCATATGCGTCACGTTGTTAATATACGCCACACCATGGCGCCTCTCTTGTTGTGGCGCTGCGTCACAAAATTGACGCAAGAATGGAGCAAAAGAGCTGCAAGGGGCTTGTAAATCTGCCCCTAGAGTAGAGGCTCAGGTGCAGTCCTTCCTTTGTAGCCCTCTTTTTGGATGAAATAGTAGGTTCTTGTTCTTTCTAAATGTTTGATTTGGTTGACAAGGACATCGGCAAGCAGCAATCATCAATGTTTTCTGTTATTTCTTTCATGTTGTACGTCAGGTCCGCCCAGGGGCAAGCGGACCGAAAAATCGGATGCAGCAGTGGCTCCAAAGGAGGAGGATGCAGGCCAGGGCGGCGAGTGCTCCTTTGCTGGCCCCAGTAAGTTTTCATTTAAATATAGAGGACCTATTGTTGTCCAAGCATTCCTAATGTAATTGTTTAGAAATAGTGTTTAGATAGGAGCAAAATCAATAATACTACTGTTGCAGGGACAATTCTCCACAAACCGAACTATGGACACCAAAGACCAGAGTAATAATATTTCAGAGTGGCGTGTTTGGCACACTGTATAAATAAACCTGGTAGTGTCAGCAGCACAGACTCCTCCTTGCAAAAATTGCAAAACTTTTCGCTCAGTCACTCTAGTCTGGAGGACTAAAAACCACAGAGTCTATTCAAGTTTAAAAGCTTTATTAAAAGTTTAAGTAAACACATATATTAAAATAAAGTTAGTTGGAAATGGAAAAGTGCTTGGTGCTGAGTTGATGAGTAATGGATTGGAACACATTTCTTGTGGTCGAGCCGAGCTTTCACCTGGTTTGAAGTTGATGTTCCTCTTGTCCTTAGAAGTCCAGTTTCTGTCTGTTCAGAGAAAAATAGTGTGTGTTAAAATTAAGCAAGCATTCAACAATTGTGACAAAAAAATGAAGCAAGACAACAGCTTTCCCTGGAAGGAGGGACATTTTTACTTTAGACTAGAGTAGACAGTCAATTAATTTTTCTGTTGTTTTCACATTTTTTCATTCATAGACCAAATACTAGTGGAGTGGTGTAATCTAACATTCTTAAATCTACTTTGTAGGTGGAACATCTGGTGGCGGGGCCAGCTCGGATGTGGTGGTCATCATTGACTCGGAGTCCGAGGGTCAATCTGGGGAGGAGGCGGCGCTAGAGGAGTCGGACCAAGAGCAAGAAGTACAGACTGTGAGGAAGGAGACGGTGCCGGTGGCGAGTACAGGTAAGCTGGATCATGGTACTATCTGACTCTTAGATAGGATATGATGTGTATCCAGTGGTGGCCCAGTGACAAATTACAATATGGTAATTACAGCAGGCTGGGACCGACAGACAGATAGAGGCAGAGACAGAGAGAGAGGAAGACAGAAGGAGAGAGAGAGAGGGAGGGAGCCAGAGGGAGGGTGAGGGAGGGAGACAGAGAGAGAGAGACAGCGAGGTAGAGGGAGACAAAGGGAGACAGAAAGAGGGAGACAGAGAGAGAGAGAGAGAGAGAGAGGGAGGGAAACAGACATATCGCCTGGGCCTGGTGCAGATGATACGGTTGCTGGTGTGGTTAACGGCTCAGAGGAAAAATCACTCACTTCTGCCAGATCTCTTTCATATGAAAGAGCACCAAACCAAGGATACAAGTGAGTTGTGGGAAGGGAAATGGTGATTCAAGCGCCCCCCCTTGCCCCTCCCTGCGGACGCCCATGATACTGGCCTGAATAGTTTTGTACTGCCCTGGCTAGTTGCTAGTTGTTCTGTGACACAACTTCCTGCTGAATCATTTTGTGTTAATCATATTCTTAAAGAGCATTGGTTACAGATTATGTCTTTCTTTCTTCATATAGTTGGCAATACTAAAACCTCCAAACCAACGAGGAGTATGCTGGCTGTACTGGCCCGGCAACGGAGGCTGGAAGCAACTGTTGCCGAATATCGGCGGCTGGTGGAACTGGAGGGGGACGACACGCACTCCAGTGCATCAAATCTAACACCATCTACATCCTCCTCCGTTACCCCACATTCTGCCGGTAAGCACAGTGCTCCAGCGAACCGGAGCCGTGCTGGAAGACGCCACCGCCGAGCAGCAAAACCTGCACCTCGCAGTACTGTTAAGGCTCGCTTGCGCCGTGCACTCCGCAGAGTGTCCGACCTAGAGGCGGAGGTCCAGAAATGGAGCAAATATCAGAATGTGGTGGAGGGCCTCCGCCTAGATCAAGCCATCCTCCAGGAGAAGTATGATGCCCTGGCCCTAAGGCATGATGCCCTGGAGGCCAAACTTAACAGCTTGCATCCCTAGAGTGTCCCTTGCCCCTTTTTTTGAGACTTTTGGGGGGTGGGAATTGGGAGTTGGGTTTTTTGGGGACTTTTGAAGGACTATTTATTTGTTGGGGTTAGGGAGGGTCTTGCGGGAGATTATTTTGTTAGGGATATAAATATACTTTTTCAAACTTTATCTGAGCATACCTGTTTTTTTACTACTTTTGAGCTGGGTGGGTGGTGGTTTTGCAGTAATTTCATTTAACTGAACACTGTCATCGTGTTGGTTCACGTGCAATAGGCCAAATGTTTTCCAAAGTAAATGCCTGTCACAGAGTTTGTTAATTCAAGAGCCCTAGGACTTTACTGCTAGTACCACTGTCACTCTCACGCCTCTCCGAATACTCCATTATACTACCTCCCATCCAAACGCTTATCTTACCTGTAATTTGTGTTTGAGGGCTGGCTCCACCTGGAATTCACAGAGTCCTAAAGTGTTCTGCAGCAGGGCCACAACTGGAGTTTCCCGGCGTGGATTTTCTGCAAATCAAAAGCAATCAACATTAGAAATGTGGCAGCGGTGCTCACACAACCCTAAAACCTAGAAGCCCCACAGACAGCACCCCTGAGACAGGCAAGCGAGTAATAATAACGCCTACACGTTCACGTGCAATAGGCCAAATGTTTTCCAAAGTAAATGCCTGTCACAGAGTTTGTTAATTCAAGAGCCCTAGGACTTTACTGCTAGTACCACTGTCACTCTCACGCCTCTCCGAATACTCCATTATACTACCTCCCATCCAAACGCTTATCTTACCTGTAATTTGTGTTTGAGGGCTGGCTCCACCTGGAATTCACAGTGGGGGACTCATCAACGTTAAGTAAGTTTCTTCATTGTGCAGAATCCAGGCATCAGCATTATGGGTAATGGATAGGGTGAGTCTGGAGGAGGAGGACTCAGGATAGACGACCAGGACTGAGTTCTTGTCAACTAACTGTTGTGAACCTGAGGAATGCTGCGGCATCAAAATCAAGACAGTTCTGTTGATGGGCTTGTTGTTTTATTGGTTGATTACAGTTTTGTTGGGAATGTGATGAAGCACTTGCTAAAGAAAGACAGACACACAGGAATAAAAGTGAATAAGGAGGACTATTTACAATTAATGAATGATTGAGTCATTTTCAGAACTCGCTGTCAGGGAAGCAGAACTCGTCCTCATACTCTGCTAAATCATCAGTCGGGGTTACTTCTGGTAACTGAGGAGAACTTTCCTCAGGTAGGGCGGTGTCCTCTTCTTCCTGCGTGCATTCTCGTACTCTGTAATCTGGTGGTATGAAGTGCTGGTTCATCTTTATCAAGGTGAGCCGCTCCACATTTGCGGGCAAGAGGCGGGACCTTTTGGAAGTCACAATGCCACCAGCAGAACTAAAAACACGTTCTGAGGACACGCTTGCGAGTGGGCAAGACAAGTAATTGATAGCCAGGTTGGTGAGCTCTCGCCATATTTTTCTTTTCCCATGCCAATACGCCAATGGGTCCTCAGTAATATTGACCTCTGTTGAGTCATCCAGATAGGCCTGCACCATTGAAAGAATGTCCTCCCGGATTCCTGTACTTTGCACTTCTGTGTCCTTTCTAGGACCAGGAAACCCTAGCTGAGTTAGCCAACTCGCTTCAGACATATCGCATGCGCCTGGTGCAGATGATACGGTTGCTGGTGTGGTTAACGGCTCAGAGGGAAAGTCACTCACTTCTGCCACAGGCACAGATGCAGAAGGGCTTTTTTGGGACGCCTGATGGCCTGCTGATTCACTAGTAGTACTGTCTTCTCCTACAGTTTCCTTCCGCTCTCTTTCAAAACGAATGGCTGACTGAGCTAGCCAATCTTTGTACTCTGTAACATCCGATGTTTCAAAAGGAATTATTACTTTGCCAAACAATGGCTTTTTGTAACGTGGATCCAGAATAGTAGCACAAATGTAGTGCTGTTGTTTCTTGATATTTACAAGCCGTTCATTGCTAACTAGGCGTTGTAATAATCTCTGCGCCAACTCATGTGCTTCGTTCTTTCCAACGTCCTCTAATTGTGAAGACACCACCTTGACTTGGTGCTCGAGCTTCAGCAACAGTGGGATAGCTTTGCTCAAAGAACAGTCCTCCCTGCTGACGTCACGCGTGAAGACCTCAAAAGGCCGAAGCATGTCTGTCAGGCTTTTAACTAGCTGCCATTGCTCCACCGCTAGCATCATTTCTGTCGTATCACCACCCAGGTTGTAGAAATACTCATTGACTACTGGAAACAGCTCATGCAGACGCTCAAGCATGTAGAAGGTTGAGTTCCAACGTGTTGCCACCTCCTGGATAAGTGCTTTCACTGGCATTCTACGTTCATTTTGCTTGCGCCTCAGCTCCTTCCGGGCCTTAAAAGAATGGTTGAAATGTGTGCATATTCTTCTGCAGATGGTCAGTGTTTTGTCGACTGCAAGTTCTTTTTTCAAAAAATTTTGCACAACAAGGTTGATACAGTGCGCCAAACACAGCACTCTGAAATAGAAACCGTCCGCCATGGCCTTAACTACATTACTGCCATTATCTGTAGAAACATAACCAACCTTGCAATGTCTTGGGCGCAGCCATTGCAAGACCTTTTTGTTAAAGTCAGCCAAAATGTTGACTGCAGTATGACTTTTCTCCATGCCAAACATGGCTAATGTTGCATGTTTACGAGCACCCTTAAAAATCTCGATCAAGTCACCACCTGCATTTATCTGTTTTATAACCCCTGAAAAAGAGACCCAGTGTGCAGTGATGCACATGTAATCAAGGGCTTGGCAACTGGTCCACATGTCTGTTGTCAGGTGTATAGTGTGAACAGCACTCTTCTGCAAAGCTGCCCCCACCAACTCAAGCACCTCTTTGTGTAGTGCTGGAACAGCAACCCTGGCAAAATAGTACCGGCTAGGAACCTTCCATTTAGGGGCCAATGTTGCCACGAGTTCAAGGAAACCCACACCTTCGACAAACGAAAAAGGGAGAAGGTCCACCGCTAGCATTTTTGCCAGCTTAGTGTTATAGAGGCGTACAGTTGGGTGGTTGCGTTGAAATTGCGCATCTGAGGAGAACATGGCTGAAATGGTGCGCTGGACAAATTTACGGGATGATGCTGATGCCTTCTTCGACCCACTTCTGATCAGTGTTGACATTTTCCGCATTGGTGTGTCTCCCAGACTCTCAGTGTGCCTGCTATGTGTTACGGAGGGTGTGGTGCTGCCAGGGGTACTGGGTGCAACCGGACACATGTCTGACGCTTCTTCTACCTCCCCATCATCTTCAGATGAAACACCTACTATGGGTATATTTTGGCCACTTGCCCTTTGGGATCGCTTTCCCTTGACGTTTGCTAGGTGCGGAAACCATTCTACAGCGTGCTTTCTTTCAAGATGACCTATCTGGCCTCCAGTTCCATAGTTGGTACCAGTCTTACCACGGCTAACGCTAGTCTTACAAATGCAACAAACGGCTATGTTATCATATTTTTCATGGACACTAAAAAAGTTCCAAACTGGGGACTGGAAACTTCTGGTTTTGCCGCACGAGGTGATACTGCTGCCAATGCCAGATGAAGCAGTGGTGGATGAGCCTTGCAGACATCTACTGGGTTGTGCAATTATTGCAGCAACCTTACTTGAGGGAGTCGAGCTGGATGGAGTCCCCCTCTGGGGAGAAAATATGGGAGCTGTAGGTTTTGTTGAACTTGTGGTACTACTTGACTGCGTTGGTGGTGCTACCAGTGGCACGTCGCCAGGGTCACGCTCAGCATGACGTCGGGATAGGGTGTAAATGTCTGTCTGCTGCATGGCCGGTGTGGCTGGACTGACATGTGTGATGACTAGGTCATTGCTGTCATCCTCTTCAACAACATCAGAATGCACCACTTCATCAAGTCGGACGTTCGGATCCATAAGTATGAGCTTTCCGGGGCCCTTCCTTTTAACATGTGATACCTTTCGCAGCTCATGGTGTGCCTCCCTCTCAGACGTCCGAGATGGTTGCCAATCTAGATCCAGATCATCATCTGATGGAGCGGGGCTTGAAGAGGAACTTCTACACACCCTCCTTGATCTTTTCCTTGCTGGGGAGCTGGGAGAAAATGAATCATCAGGAGGAGTGGCTTCGTCTTCCTGACATGATACCCCGGCTCCAAAGTCAATTTCCTCCTGTGCCCCTACTTCTGGAAGAACAACCATTGTGGGCACTTGCACCGCTCCATGCGCCGCTACATGGGCATCTTCACTGACCTCTACTTGCAAGTCTCCATGGACCTCTCCTTCTCTGCCTTCTCCTTCTCGGCCTTCTCCTTCTCGGCCTTCTCCTTCTCGGCCAGCTCCTTCTCGGCCTTCTCCTTCTCGGCCAGCTCCTTCTCGGACAGCTCCTTCTCGGACAGCTCCTTCTCGGACAGCTCCTTCAAGTTATCGGACAGCTCCTTCTCGGACAGCTCCTTCTCGGACAGCTCCTTCTCGGACAGCTCCTTCTTGGACAGCTCCTTGCGCATGTACTTCTGCTTGTACTAGTAGCCCATGCAGTTGTTGTTGCGGCTTTGGTTGTTGAATAGTACTTGTGAGATGAGTTACAACCTGTGTTGATGGTGTGCTGCTACTTTCTTGCGATGAACCAACATCACTGGTCGTTGGTGATTCAACAACTAAACAGGCTACCTGTGCAGCACTCATGGTGGGCCTTTGTTTTTTTTGTTGTTGTTGCCCAAAAAATGTATTGGTTGAGCCACCAGTCTCCTTGGTAAGTGGTGCCACTTGCTTCTTCTTCTCCTTAGTAGAGACATCTTTATTGCAAGAGGACCTACGGGCACCTCTTTTTGGAGCCATCTTCTTCAGATGTCGGAACAACAGGCCGCAGCAGCACTTCTTCCTGGCACTGATGCTCAACGATGATGCGGAGTTTTGTGCACCTAAACGCAAACGAAGACAGAGGAACATCAGTAAATATAAATGTTGCATATGTAGCGCTTGAATAAACAGTTTGCAAGTAGGCATTTATGAATACACACGTGCACACCACACAATATGGAAATTTCAAAATTAGGATTTGCTAAATTTTTGGGAAACAGGAATTTAACATTGATCCAAGAGAGCACACACACAGAGGGTTGTACTTTCATGTACCCCTGACTCCGCCTGGGCACAATGGGTGAAAGCAAGGCACAATGGGTGCAGGCCTATGTCTCAAAGCTCACTGCCTGCCTTCAAAATGGCCGCTTGACCCCCCCATCCACATGGCCAGGACCATGCCTCAAAATGGCCACCACCAACATAGCCAGCACCCAACGCCTACTCCAAAAAGTCAAAAAACACAACACAAATCAAATCACCACAATCCAATGCCATCCATCCATTTTCAGAAGGCTTATGCTGCCTGCTGGTGGTTTTCCGGTGCAAAATTGCAATTTTTACAATTTCGCGAGTGCGAGATTGTTGCTTCACGGTGCGAACGTGGCAAAAACCCGCAAAAACCGCGAACAGACCGATTCTGGGCCCCCCTGGGCATAATGGATGACATCAGAGCACAGTGGGTGCAGGCCTATGGCACAAAGCACACAAACTGGCTTACAAATGGCCCCTAGACCCCCACCCACACGGGACCAGACAATAAAATGGCCCCCACGCACATAGCAAGCCCCCAACACCACCCCAAAAAGTCCTAAAACACACAAAAATCAGCACAATCCAATGCCATCCATGCCCTGGCCAGAATCATGTTAAAAAAAAATTCAACAAAACAGTTGTATCATGCATGCACCCATAAATAAGCCTGGTGGTTTTCAATTCATGTGCAGCAGAATTGTAATTTTTACAATTTCGCGAGTGCGAGATTGTTGCTGCGCGGGACACGAGCAGTGCGAACACAAGCAAAAACATCCTCAGCTCGCGAACTTGCAGATTTTCCCCCCAAAAAGTCGAAAAAAAAGCAACACACACAAAAATCACCACAAACAAACAACATCAACTTACTTCTTTGTGAAATCAAATTTCGAATCCAAAAGTAATCCAAAAGGCCTCAAATCCAAATATCCAGCAGCAACCACAAAAAGTAATCCTTCCCAGTCAAGATCGAAATCAAAGTGGCCAGGAAATGGAGGAGCTTGCTGGACAGGAACAGGAAGTTGGAGACTGGGGCACTTCCTTCACCCCACCCCTATGGGAGGAGCTTGCTGGACAGGAACAGGAAGTTGGAGACTGGGCCACTTCCTTTACTAATTTTTGTACTTTCGCTAGTGCGAGATTGTTCCTGCCCGCGCCGCGGACCGCGAGCAGCGCGAGCAGTGCGAACACAAACAAAAAATCCGCTTCGCGCGGATTTTGCGTATTCTCGCCGCATCCGCGAGAGTTCGCGGATTGCGGATTCTCAGAAAATACGAAAAATCCGCGAGCGTAACGGATTTTACGCCCATGCTTACTTATCACCTGCTCATGGAAGTCGAATTGACCAAAACGTCTCAACTGTGGTAGGTAACCATTTTTTGTGCTATGTGTTTTGTTGTTTTTGTGCTAAAAGTATCCTGCAAGGACATTCCTGCTTCCACTGTCCTGGTTGCCATAAGTGCATTGAGACTCATAACCACAGTTGAGTGAATATATAAAGATTTGCATATATATAGGATACATAGGTATAGGATACATAATGGGTAACTCTGTAATATAGTCAAATATTATGTATTGTACTCTTCTTTTTACTGCAGACAGCCCTACTGTATAGCAAATTATTTCACATACTGTTTTCAATAATTATTTCCCTATATGAAAAACAGATTTTTAAAGCTCACATCCATACATAATGGGTAACATAGGTAATATGCTCCATTTCCATTTGTTTATATGTAACATGGACCTTTCTATTTTTTTTTTTTTGGTGTTGAAGAATTAGTCAAGACCTCAAAATGGCCTACACACTAGCCCTTTAAAGCAGGTGCACCTGCCATTGCCAAGGTGCCAGACTGCCTGACAGCCAAGTCCAACACCGAAAAGAGATTTTGAGGCTGTTCTTTGGAAAGTTTAGTCATCAGTGGCCCCTGATTTATTTACTGTTCCTTGAGAGAATGATGTTAAGCAAATTGAAGTTATCAAGATGACAATGTATTTTGAAATTTTCATTATCTAAGACATGAAATCAAACCCTGCTTTTTATAAAGATAAATGCTATACTGTAATTCCTGCATTTATTTTATTTGCTGTTGTATTTAGAAATAGAAAGTCTGTATGTTTATGTCACATCGATCTAACCATTAAGCGCCCGGAGACCCTCGGGTGATTAGCCACGCTTTACAAATCCTTGTTGATTGATTGATTACCTGTGTAAAATATCTTCATCCAAAATTTGCCTCTTAGTCAAAATTGCAGACTCAGTTCCAGATGTTACTGTATTTATGCTAATAAAGTAAACTGTTGATACCAACATTTGCTCCATCATTTGATGCAGTTTTCTATATTTTTAATTCCTCAGATAAACACTGGAGATATAGGAGACATCTACAAAATACGTATTGGTCACAACAATTCTGGGGATTCCCCTGCTTGGCACTGTGAAGAGGTAAGCACACATTCTGTTCTTACTTAGAGGTAACAGGAAGTATTACCTCGTGTTTTGTTTGAGATGGTAAGATATTTGATTGTGTTTTGTTTAGGATGGTTGCACGTTCAGCATACACATTAGTTTCTGGAAATTGATGAACATTTCATGATACCCACATATCCGACGCCGGCCTACCACATGCTGTATAGTTAGGACATTATTTACATAAGTTATCTTAAACATGCCACTCCATCACATAAAGGATACTGGGGTCACTTGTGTTTACCTGGCTAGCGATGCTGCCCAGATAACAAACAATCTTCACATGGTCAGTGATTGGCTGCCGCCCACTCCCTATGACCACACCAACCCCCAGACACAAGGACATTAAACATGGTTATCTTTGGAAGGCGGGGGGTCGCAAGACCCCCCCGGCCGTATTTATTAAGATATAAAACAATACATTTTTAATTGTACGATAAGCAGTTTATACAAAATTCAGCAGGACATTAGATACATGATTGTCAACAGGTGTGAGAGACTATCCTTAACAAAAACTCTAATACAGATTGTTTCCTAACCGAATCTAACATCCTCATCTGAAATTTAGTATACTAACATTTCTGGCCATATGGCAAGGTCGCTAACCGGTGTCAGGTCCTACTAGCTGTGCCTCACCACAAGATGTGCGCATGCGCAGCCGGGCCCGGTAATTACCCGGTCCACGCCGTGAACTCCATTTACCCACTTAAGGAGGGCCCTTACTCAGCGCCATCAGTTGACGTCATAAGTATGCACGCGCGGGGTGGCTACCAGCCTAAGGAAAGCGTGACTCCTCCAACCCGCGCCCCTTTGAAGCACCAGTTACTTTGCCCCTGAAGTTCTAGGAAGGGCCAATGGCCCCTTCCCCTGGGCGGGAATCTCCATAGGATGATGCCCGCCCCCTCAGACCTTAAAATAGCTGCTCACCAGTCATGACCTTACCGCATGCCCCATACCTAATAAATACGACGACCTATGGAAACAATTCTAAAGGACAGCTACCCTGACTAAATAAACATCACACATAACATCGTAAAGCTAAAAAAAGGGGAAAAAGGCCTAAATACCAATGCAACCAATAACATAATACAGTACCATCAACTAAAAAAGGGGAAAAAAGGTCTAGCTGAAAGCATAACAAGCAAAATACATAACCGATAACAATTTTCTAAGCATAGGAAAATTGGCCTAACAAACATTACATCAAATTACCGACTGAATTAGACTAATAATGCATACAACACCGCATTGTTCCAGGGATGGTGGGTGGGGAAACAAGAAGCCCCGAGCGCGGGGCACCACCGGTGTGGGGTGGAGCGTCCAGGCAACAAGGAGCCCCCTGGGCGCTCCCCGCCTCTTTATCCCCCCATACAGCCCGCCCCCCCCCGATCGGATGTCGCTCAATGCCATCCGGGTCAGGGAGGGCGCCCACCAATCGGTGGTAGGGCGCGCCCCAGAGGACACGCCCACCACCGAGAGGCTTTGGTGGAGGGGAGCGGTCGCCGCACAGCCATGCGGGCGGGGGGGCCAAGAGCCCCCCCTTTTCACATGGTCAGTGATTGACTGCCGCCCCCTCCCTATGACCACACCAACCCCCCGGACACAAGGACATTAAACATGGTTATCTTTGGAAGGCGCGGGGTCGCAAGACCCCCCGGCCGTATTTATTAAGATATAAAACAATAAATTTTTAATTGTACGATAAGCAGTTTATACAAAATTCAGCAGGACATTAGATACATGATTGTCAACAGGTGTGAGAGACTATCCTTAACAAAAAACTCTAATACAGATTGTTTCCTAACCGAATCTAACATCCTCATCTGAAATTTAGTATACTAACATTTCTGGCCATATGGCAAGGTCGCTAACCGGTGTCAGGTCCTACTAGCTGCGCCTCACCACAAGATGTGCGCATGCGCAGCCGGGGCCGGTAATTACCCGGTCCACGCCGTGAACTCCATTTACCCACTTAAGGAGGGCCCTTACTCAGCGCCATATGTTGACGTCATAAGTATGCGCACGCGGAGTGGCTACCAGCCTAAGGAAAGCGTGACTCCTCCAACCCGCGCCCCTTTGAAGCACCAGTTACCTTGCCCTGAAGTTCTAGGAAGGGCCAATGGCCCCTCCCCCTGGGCGGGAAAATCCATAGGATGATGCCCGCCCCCTCAGACCGTAAAATAGCTGCTCACCGGTCATGACCTTACCGCCACAGGCCAGCATTGTTAACCGACGATCTGGCCCCACCCCTCCTATCCCTAAACTCGGACTGACTTACTTAGCAAATCCCTCTAACCTGCCCAGAGATTATTAGACCACAGGACATTCCCCGCCTCAGTCAGGTGTACCCCGTCCCCCAGATAGAACTGCTTGCCCCAAATACACCCGTGTGGAATCGTCTGCAAACGGGGGGCTCGGAATAGTTTGTCCAACTGTGTGTTGATCCTCTTTACCAAGTGATTCAACGCCCTGACAGAGTCCCCCCCTCGCCACTGCCATAAGTTGCGACCATACTACTGTGCAGCCCGGGCAAATCCTCGTGACCCACCCAGCAGTGGAGATGATTTCCTCAATAAGGATGCGCCTCCCTAGTCTGGCCAAATCATTCTCCCCCAGGTGAAGTATCACCACTGACGGGGGGGCGGGCTGCTGCGCTAAGAGTCCCTGGAAGAAGCTCCTAAACTGGCTGAGGCACAGACCCCCTCTACCGAAAAAGGAGATATGAAACCCTTTCTTACGGTCTCCTGAAAGAAAAACATGTTCAGCACGCCTCACATAAGAGTGGCCCACAATCCAAGTCACCAATTTCATGTGTCCCTCCTGTTGCTTGTGCTGCGATGGTGTTGATCGTTGACGCCCGCCGGCGAGTTCCTCCCCTGCGTCACAGGTTTGAGAAACTGCAAAAAACCTGAAAGACACCAGGCGTGAGCACCATCCTGTCACAACAAGTCAATTCGCACATATCGTTTGTAACATTCCGACGACCATCTCCCTATTCTCTTTACATTCTCAGCCGGGAGACCCCTTGCTACTGCTTCAGTTGCTGCCCCAATCCTAAATGAGCGAGTGCCAAATTCCTTGGGGTCAAAACCTGCCTGTCTGACCGTCAGCTCCAAGACTCGCCTAAACTGGTACCGGGTCAATGGCGTGCCATCGGCGTGACACAACAGTGCACCCCCCGACGTGCCCTCTCGCTGCCTGTGGAGGAACTCCACATGGGAAACCAGGCAGCAAGGGTTGGCCCGTGTCCGGTGAAGCACTATGGTGTGACCCCGAGACTCCTGGTCAGTTTTTGACCTCTGAATTGTCACCCACATAGTATCCTCTCTGATCTTTACGCAAGTCCGCTGCAGGCCGCCCAACTTATCGCCTTTTGACCCTGCGACTAATTCACCAATTCTCAGAGCCCCATAGAAGGCCAGCGAAAACGCAGCTTTAAACAGAAGTACCTCCCACTCGGAGCTACAGACACTGTGAAGCGCTCCCAAAAAGGCTGTCAGCCGAGCTAGCCCAATGGGCCTTCTTCCATCTGGTGCGTGACCTTGTAGACGGCGCCAACCCCTCAAAGCCTTGCACACCATAAAGGTGTTAGTAGGATCCCGCATGCCCTTAGCCTGCGCGAAGAAGGAGACCGCCGCCCTATGTCTGCTCGCTGCCTCCACTGAGCGCCCTTCCCTGTGCATTGACTCTAAGTAGGTCGCAAAGCTGTCCTCCTGCGCCCACCTAGCCTCACATTCCAGCCCCAAGAAAGCCCGGTAAGACAAAAACGCCCCTTCGTAAGCTGTCTTGGTCCTGGGGGCTAAGCTAGCAACCATGAGGTCCTGTAGTCTGGGGCACCAATCTGCCAAAGTACTGCCGGGAAGTGGGCTGGCGAGGGGTCTGCTGCAGGAAGATGCTCCCTGAATACCTGCATTTTAAAGCGAGAAAGGGAATCAGCTGCATTGTTGAGGATTCCTGGGACATGTTTGGCTCTGAAAACCACATTTCATTTTAAGCACTGTAACACAATCTCCTTTATCAGGCGCAGTATGAAGGGACAGCGTGCCCCCTGTTGATTTATATATTCCACAACTGTCATGTTATCCGACCAGAACACCACTGATTGATTACGTAGGTGTTCCGGCCAGACCTTCAAGGCCACCCATATTGGGAAGAGTTCCAGGAAGCCAATATTGGCGGTCAGACCCCACACTTTCCATTCCTCCGGCCACCGCTGGGCGACCCACTTGGACCCCAAGATGGCGCCGAAGCCCACGCTACCAGCAGCGTCAGTCCATAAACCCAACTCTGCTGATGTGGCGGGAGGACCGGGCCACACTATCCTGCCATTAAAATCCGGCAGGAATGCCATCCATATATGCATATCCTGGCGAACCTCAGATGACAGCCTCATGCGGTGATGTTTCTCCCGTAGTCCTTTCATGGCTTGTGCAATGGAGCGTGAGAATGGGCGTGCCATTGGGAAAACCCGCAGAGCAAAATTCAGTTGCCCCACTACTTCCTGCAGCTGTTGTAAGGACACTTTGTCTTTGCGTAAGCATTGACAAAGCGCTGCTCTAAATCTAGACACTTTGTCCCTGGGCAACCTGAAGCATCCCTCCACTGAGTCAATTTCGATACCAAGGAATTCCAAGCAGGTGGACGGGCCGACCGTCTTCCCTGGCGCTAGCGGGACCCCAAAAGCCCGCATGAGCACGCAAAATTCCTGCATTGCCCAAGCACACTCCTGAGAGCCCGCCGCACCTAAGAAAAGGAAATCGTCTAGGTAATGCATGATCTGCTGGTGGCCCGTCGCCTGTCTCATGACCCACTCTAGAAACGAGCTAAATGTCTCAAAGTAAGCACATGAAATGGAACAGCCCATGGGCATGCATTTGTCCATGTAAAACTTGCCTTCGAAATTGAAACCTAGGAGGTGGTGATCCAAAGGATGTACTGGGAGGAGACGGAAAGCGGATTCTATGTCGGACTTTGCCATCAGTGCCCCTGGCCCCAGAGCCCGCAATAAAACAACAGCCTGGTCAAATGAGGCATATTTTACACTACAAATCCCCTCATCAATCGCATCGTTCAAGGATGCTCCTCTTGGTGCCGACAGGTTGTGGATCAGTCTAAACTCGCCTCTCTCTTTTTTTAGGTACTACTCCAAGCTTTGAACACACAAAATTGGGGACAGGCACCTCCTGGAAGGGGCCCACTATCCTTCCCAGCGACAGTTCCTTGCTAATCTTCGCACCCACCACTTCAGGGTTATGCTTTACTGACAGTTGGTTCCTGCAACGTGCGCTACCTGTGTACCCCACTGCCGGGATCCTAAAACCTTGTGAGAAACCTTCCTGAAGGAGAGTGGCCGCTGCGTGGTCCGGGTATCTATTCAACCATGGGATCATTGCCAAAACGTCTATTGGTGTGGGAGGGCCCGAATCGTCTGCACTACTCTGGCTTCCCCCTTCCCCTCTGACCGTGGTTGCCTTGCTTGGACCTGCAAGTTGTCTCGGGGTGGGATGGGTGACCACAGACTGCACATGCATGTCTATATCTACAAGTGCCCTGGGCCCTTGTGCAGGAGCGCTTATTAAAGTCCCAGCATACCCCTTTTCTCTCCGACCCCCCCCCTATTCTTCCCCGGGACCTCACTCCCCTGGGCTGACCGAAAGGGCTGTTGGGGTCTGGCGGAGAACACCCTGACTGCATTAGTGGCCTGGGATGGGGCTGTGTCTCCTGAGAACTGCTTATGCCAAGACATAGAATCTACTCTGTCCCATGCCAGTGATGAGTCAAATTCCTTTGCTTTCCTGAAATTAACATCATACTCCTTCCACGCATCCCCAGTGTATTGATCGCTCCACCCCACAATCCTGCTCTGGTAGCAAGCCATTGCTGCCTGCACATTAGGGGGGCGTTCGGCCGTGATAGCCGTAAGGACGGAAAAGGCCCTGATCCAATTCTTCAAAGTCTCATCTACCCTGAACCTGGAGCACTGTGCTCTCCATTCACTCGGATGCATCCATTCCTTCAGTAACTTGGCCTGTTCCATTTCCCTATTGTCTAGCAACAATGAAAAAATGTAAACATACTTTCCCGCCCAAATCAACTCTTTCACTGCCTGTGACACATGTTGTGCCAAATTTTCACTCCTGGATGGCACTGAGCCGTCCCCCAAGAGAGGCAGAGCCACCTCCTTACCATTGACAGGCACCTGAACCGGTAAGCCATCATCTCCCTTCGGTTGGGCGGGACTGGAACCTGCAAGTGAAGAAGATGAGGGCACCGCAATATTGTCCGCCGCAGTTGCAGTTTTAATCTTTTCTACCAACTTCGCCGCTTCAGCCGCATGATCTGATGAGGCAGGGAACACACCACCCTTTTGCAACCAAGGTAACAAGGCAGCTATCTGAGATACCAACTCAACAGGGACCGGGTCCAGGTTGCCTACTGGCACACCTGGGACGCCAAGAGGCATGTCCGGTGGTACTGGCACGATAGCCAAGGGGGCGGGTGTCGGCGGCACACTCGGGACCGGAAGCTGTACCATGGGCGGGGGGTTAATCCCCGCAGGTGGGGGTGCCGGCGTCATGTCCAGCACCGGTATAGTGGGCACAGGGACAACTGGCAGAGGTGCCAGAGGAACAGATGCCGCAGGTACGGGTGTATTCGGGACCGGCACTAGAGGCACGAGGGCTGGGGCACTGTACCTCGGCTTCTTGGCCTTAGATCTCTTTGGTGGGGTAACAAAATCCCCCCTCGGCAAGGGTGCCGCTCTCTGCCGCATGGGCCTGCCTGATGGGCCTGGTGGATCAGCAAACCTCTCATTCATGCGGGCCTCCAATTCATCAACTTTCCCCAACCTCTTATTAATTTCGCTCATCTCACGCATCATGGCGTGCATCATAACCTCCATGCTAGGCCCTCCTTTACCACCCTTTGGCCCCGGCATGTTTGCACACCCCTGCCCTACACTCCTAGTGTTATAACACAGGTGACCGTGTGCTTTGTACCTTCACCAGCTGGAGGATGCACAGGGGGCTATAAGCACCATGCAACCGTAACCGCAACGCCCCGGCTTCTCCGGTTTCTCAGGGGTGAGTGAACTCTAACGTAGACCCACCCGGCGGCTACCAGAAGCAGTGAAATGCAAGCCCCCCGCTCTCCTCTTACCGATCCAATCCTGCGTCTTTCCCGGCCGGTATCGGGTGTGAGGCTACGTACGCCCTCCCCCACTCCAGGCTCACCGCGTGCTAGATGCTGTGGCTTGTATTGGGAACACCCAAACTTGTGATTGCCTGTAATAGAAAAAGATATTAACACCTGGAGGAGGCTAACTACAACAGTTGCTGAAAATCAACAAACAAAACGAACTGGAAATAGTGTCCAAAGGGGATGGGGAATTGCTCCAGCCTTTGTTGACCACCCCAATGCCAAACCTGTTGTTAAATTAGATTAAAGCCCAATGCCAAAACCTGGCTGTCCAATTGCACTAAACCACAGGACCATTCATAATTAAAACATATTGCCACATGCAGTATTCTCCCTCCAGTCTCCCCCCCAAGCACTACCCTAGTTGGTCCTGCTTCGCCCCCACCACGAGAAAACCAATCTCCAGGGATGCCTGGCTCAACCGGTTCGCCCGCCCGTTTAAGGAGCGGGAAATGCCAAACACAAGTGCCCGATTCGAGGAAAAAGCCCATAATCTCCCTGCTCGAAGTCACAACCGCTGTACTGACCCCAAGAGCGGCGCTCTAACAGATTGCAGCCCTGGAGCACCCCGCCGACCGGCACTCGAGTTGTAGCAGCCGGCAACGCTGCTCGTCCCTACCCACTCCCGCCCCAACAAATACCTTGTTCAGACGCCGGGGAAAACACTCAGGCGGCGCTCCGCTTTTGTTTTAGAAAGAAACACCTTTCCTTCCCTCATGCGCGCTGTTCGTCGCGAACGCCTGCTCCCCGCTGCTGCTGCCGCCGACGAACGATCGCCTGGAGGTTCCGGAGCCCCTGAAAGATAAAAACCAGAAAAGGGTTAAGGGAAACAAGAAGCCCCGAGCCGGGGCACCACCGGTGTGGGGGGGAGCGTCCAGGCAACAAGGAGTCCCCTGGGCGCTCCCAGACTCTTTATCCCCCCATACAGCCCGCCCCCCCGACCCGGATGTCGCTCAATGCCATCCGGGTCAGGGAGGGCGCCCACCAATCGGTGGTAGGGCGCGCCCCAGAGCCCCACCACCAAGAGGCTTTGGTGGAGGGGAGCGGTCGCCGCACAGCCATGCGGGCAGGGGGGCCAAGAGCCCCCCTTTTCAGAGGCTCATCAGGGAAGAGCAGTCAAATCCTACAGCGCCCCCATCCACACTCATAACACACTAGAAGAGTTATCTGGATGCGTCTGGGACTTGTTTTAAATGACATTGACCCACAAGAACATGCAACGTGATTTATTTTACATTCACTACAGTGTCCTCGGTAGCTCTCTTTTAGAAATAACACAATCTTTTAAAAACGCTTTACAGATAACTGTTTACTGTAGTTTAATATTGACCTGTGTATGAATCCTGTTCATATCGCTTTAATGTCTTTTCATAAAAGGATACTATATTGTTTCAAAAATAAAAATCTAACATTTGTGGCATACTGACTTGTGTAATTGATTGCATATCATTTTAAGAGGCTGCTTGGAAATCCAGTTAAGACAAAATATTTTTTGGGTCACACATACAAAATCTGCGTTGCTTTTTCTGAAAGGTTTGGGTTGGCTCAGAATTAGTACTGTTTGTTGCCCATGGTTAAGCAATTTATTTTTGCAAGATGTGATACCATTTGTGATTCAGAAGAGTCTTTTTATAACTGTTTGTAGACACATATTTTCACACCGTGCAGGTCGGAATGAGCTCAGCCCCTTTTTGTTACACAGTTAAAAGCCACTGTAAGCCTCCTCTACTTTTGACACTCACTAATTACACCTCTGTGCCCCCAAACTCAAACTGAAAATACCTCCTTAATATTTCAACATCCCTAATTAAATATTAACATTCTACTTTAAATTACAACTCTATGGTAAAGCAAGCTGGGAAGTTAACGTCCTATAACGGTACTACCACTGCAGCCAGGATTACACATTATACATAACTCCAAAAATGCATAACGCGACACTGCATTTGAACAGTTTATCAACACAACATTTGCTCAAAGAAAAGCAGGGCACAGAAAAATAAGACTGGTTAAAATGCTAGTTCTCATTTAGCCCAACTAATTTTTAATTTAGTGTTATCGATCAGTTCAATTCAGTTACATAATAATACTTTATGAGTTTGTTTCCCCAAATTTGTAAGTCGATGTGTGTTTGACTTCTCCTTTCTCCTTGATACTTAGATTTTTTGCGCTCTTACAGTACTGGAAACTATGCACATGGAAAAAGAATACAGATGCGGCGCATAATATTGTCCCTAGTGTAGGTTTCATGATTTCAGGCCGGGAGGTGGTTCGCCAAGTTTTCGAAAACTGTAGTTAACTAGTCAGAATTTGCTTATGTCAGTTAAACTCTTTTTCATTTACAGCGATAACAGTCTTCTTTGAGAAATGAATCACAGCACATTTATTTTCTAAGTTTCCAACATTGTACCATTTATAGCTCTGGAACATGCTCATTTAAAGGAATGATTTGGTGACAAACTGCAAGCAATTAGAGTGAGTATTCTTCCATTAAAGGAATGACAGGCGTGTTACAACATGACTCTTTTGACCCCCAATCTATACCTCACAAAGCGGCCAAATGTACCTGTGCAATGCAAGGCACCCTCAGTCAGTCCTAGTTTTCCAAACAGGCACTCTTCATGCTGGGGCTTTTTTAGCAAAACACTGAAAATGGGAAAAGTGAAACTACAAATCCCAAAATGCATTATTCTATCCATGGTAAGCTCTCCCTTCACCACTCTTTATGGCTCTTACCTTTCACAATATCTTTCTCTTGTTTTCACTTCCTTCTCTATTTCCTCAATCTCTCGTTCTTCACAAATAAAACATGCTTCCAAGGCAAGCATTCTGTACTGCAGCATGTGACATACCTAAATGGCCCCATGTCAAATTTGACGCTCACTCCTCCAGCCAATCCAGTCCCTTTGCGAATAGAGCCGTCATGTCGAGTCCATACTACCAGTTTTAAAATATAAAATGTAAGTCATTGCTGCTGATAATATCCCAGGACAGTCTGAAGGTGCTAACTATGACAACATGGAGCCACATGGCAGCCATGAGCGGTGGCTGTGAATTAGGGGGAACGCTTTGTAGATATGACCTTTCCTTTTTCCGTTACTGAAATAGGACGTAAATTGAAGATAGAAAAAAAAATCTGTGTTTTGTCGGGGCAACTATTGTAAGAGTAACCGTTTCCTCATATGCTTTATGTAAAAGTAGTTAAGCACAGACCCAAGTTAATCACACTTGAACCAAGAATTTGGGTTCAGAACTTCAGGAACGTTGCTGCTAACGCGGGATTACTGGTTACTAGTTACCTTACCAAATCTCAAACTAAGTCGACTGAATCGTTGGTACCTGTCATTGAGTAAAAGGTAATCTTACAATAAGTCAATCAATTTAAGAACTTACACCACTCTAAAGGACCACTGACCAAATTTTAAGTTTCAAAGATTTAATATAAAGTCAAAGATAACTGAAGATACAAACTTCTCAAAATGAGATTCAGAAGATAAATCGGTATCACTATGAACATGAACTTTTTGAATAATCTAAGTCTGAAAAACAAAATAATAAGTACAAGCTCGAAAACCATAAGGGTTGTCAAAATGGATATAAGTTGCAACCTCAAAGTCATTACAGAAAAGAAAATTAAGGTTAGTCTGTCCCTACACTATACTAAGTGACATCCCTACTTAGCAAGATCTTTACCCCTCTAGGTGTCAGCCGTGGTGACTTCCTAAGAAATCACGCACTTCTCTTTGTCTCTTCTCTGATAATGGGTCTCTCCTGATCAGCCTATCTGCCTACCCATCCGCTTCCTTAGGCTCCCAAAATCATCTGCTCTGCTCTCCTCCCGGGTCTCTTTCCCTAATACCAAATCACATTTCCAAAAGAAACGCCCCTTGGGACGCCCCTCACGTGATACATCTTTGCGCGGCAAACTCCATGATGGTACTCTTGAAGACCCTCGTTAAAGTTGACCTTGGTTCCCAGGCTTCTTCTCCAATGCGCCGATACCCCCTAAATTCCTGGAAACTCCTACAGGCCTGCGCAAGGCGCCACTGAACAAAGTCCCTTTCATTCGAGCTGATTAGGACCCTCGCACCTGCATACAGTTCGTCCTGCAGTGGGCCTCAAATTCCAGACTCCACCATATCTTTAAGTCGTAAAACACACTCCAAGCTCTGTGCTGGACACCTCTCGACTTCTTCCTTAACGAGCACATGGTAGTTCAAACGATATGACATTATCTGTTCAGGCCTACTTGATTTACATGAAGCAGGTCCCTGCACTCTTAAAACATTAACTTGATTTAAACAGCAACATTCTTAACTAGCATACGTTTCTAAAATAACACATCTATAAAGCATATACTTCAACCCTAAGTTCAATAATACATTTGGAAGAACCACGTCAACCTTATCTCACATTATTTTAGCAGCACGTTTAGGTTTGCTGTGAATTGCCCTGAGGCCTACACATTTAACTGGACTTCAGAATTACATTTAATTCGGACATGATTCTTTTAACATGAGAACGTGAGGTTTTCATATTCATTCCAACATTTCTACATTAATCTCACACAGTTATACTTATTATTACTCTACTTAACATTTTATACATTTCGCTACTGAATATAGAACACTCTGTATATTTCACTCCTAGATATAAAACACTCGTGTGCAAAACATGTTTAACTAACTACGTGCTTGTAAATATGGTGTACTTATACATTTTTTCCCAAACTTGTGCTCTCTCAGTCCCCCCTTTCATGACCTTCAGGGGTCATCACCATCAAGACACTAAAAATGTAGAACCCTTCAAAGTGAAGTCATGGTAGTGCCACCTCTTTTCATACTCTCCAATGCTTTCAGACTCTTGTATTGAGTGTCCTTCATCGCTGTCAACTCTTCCTCCTGTTTCCTCATAGTTCTCTGCAACCTATTTGCTCTATAACATTGATACAAACGCACCAATCCCCACAAAGTGATTACGCAAATCACAATTATGATGATGGGTTTCAGTATTTACCAAACGATACCCTTTCCTAAGTTGGCAAACCAACCTCCAACTTTACCCATTCCATGACCTACTTTTTCCCACACATTTACTTTTGCCAGGTCCTCAATTTCGTAGTGTATGGCAGTGATGTTTCGTATATACTTCTCTAGAGGTTTTGAATTGTCTGGAATGTAAGTGCAGCATTCCTGGACCTTCAAAGCCTTACAGACTCCTCCCTCTTTAGCTAACAGAACGTCTAAAGCAAGTCGGTTCTGAAGAACCATTGCCCTAATCGATTGCATCTCCCCTTCTATCAGCATCAATGATCTCGCAGTACTGGCAGATAGCCTATCTACGACTGTAGCTAACCTCCTGATCTTAATATCATTCAATATCAGTCCTAAAATAGGGAATGCAGCACCGAGTACATCTCCAACTACTTCTGCTGCTCCCAGCCCTCTCTTCCACCTAGTTGGTATTTCTTTCTTTGTCGTTTCTAAATTCTCAACATGATATATTTTAGGGAAGACAACAGCCAGATAGCATGATCCGTACCAATTATCTGGTAACTTCACATAGGCATTTCTTCCACATACAAAATATACGTTTGGTATTGCTTGCATCCCTTTCAAAAAATCCTTAGAGTAATACTCCAGTTGAAAGGCATGTTCACAATGGACTTGACCTACATAAAAATTCTCATAATAGGAGTAACTCCTATGGATGCACAGTTTCCCCCGTTTCTCCTTATCTAAAGCAATTGGACCAATACTACCTTTTCTTTGATGTGCCCTTTCCTCCTTGGTCCAATCTGTTTCCCATTGTCCTGAGGCCTTCAGAATCTTCTGCCTCCTGTATCTAGTATCTACCTGTCCTATAAACTTTTTCTCAATTTCTGACACTTGACAAGTCAGATTGTTTCTTCGAGCATGTGAAGTATCTAACGTTTTCCATGGAATAAACCATTTGTGTAATCTGTCTTCGCTTTTGTAATAGTCCCACTTGTTCAAATGCTTGAAATTCGGGACCTCTGGCAATGTCGAGTCGAAATTCGAGAAATAATACTCAAATCCTTCTCGTCCATAGAATATGCTCAACAACAAACTGCACGTGATTCCATATGTCAACGGAAGATGATGGTATCTGATACCCTCCTCTACCGAAGCTGGTAATTGCATACAAATGTAACAATTCTTCACTTCCATGGCATCAACGTATTCATAAAGCAATTTAGCATAAGCATTTGACCTGTAATTTCCCTGTGACTCATCCATGTGTAACCTTTTTACTTCTGCATCTAACAACGCTTTGTCTTTATCATTGATGTTTCCCTTATCATTAACAATAGGAGTTCTCGGTGTTGACACTCCCTTGTCCTCCTTTACTGCAGTTGCATCTCTCTCGTGTCCCACTATGTATGAGACAGTAACCACTAAAACTATAAGAGAAATCACTACTCCTAAAAGTGTGCCAACTATGCATTTTGCCCTGCGGTTCGGGTTGCCAGCCTCCATGTTCTCAAACAGTGTGGTTCTGGATGTTCCTCCTGCATCAACTTCTTCCTTTTTTTCGAACAAAGTCTTTCTCTCTCGCAATGTCTCTCTTTTGAACACTTGGAAGCTTGACAATTTATTTCCGCAAAACAGTTCAAAGTCCAGTAGAAATTAGACAACCCTAGCCCTTCTCCATCCACTAAAAGGAAACCCCTACCATTTTTTCTTCTTCCACTCGGCGCTAGGTTATCTTGCAACAAGTTTACAATTTCTTTTCAAGAGTCTTATTTTCGTCTGAAGTTATGTATGGCTCAAGGAGGGACACTACGTCTTCATAAATGTCCATCCGAAGTAACATTCCCTCAGGTTCTGGGCAGTTCGTACCACAACATGGAAAGTCAACTGTTTCTAGGATTATTCTCCTTATTTCGCTTTGGACAAGTGGACGGACGAAATTGAGAGTTAACGTTTTTTCAATTTCTACTCCTGGTACTATCAGCTCTACATCCACAATTACAAAGGGGTCCGTTCTAATCAGGATCACTTTCTTCACCTTTCCAGTTCTGCGCCCCCTTGAAGACATTCGCAATATGGTATTAATCCACAACAATGAGCGCTCCAAGAATTTCTACTACTCGCTCAAGCATTTCCAAACGAAGAAGAGTTCCCTCCAATATTGGATATCGTGAACAGCAAACTGGAAACTCAACTGTCTCTAAAATCAATTTTCTTATTCCGCTCAGGAGAGGAGGATGAACGATGTTGAGTGTCAGCAACCTTTCGGTCTCCGCTCCTGGCAGTAGAAACCTTATTTGCACTGTGATGATCGGGTTAGTTCTGACCAGGTCCACTTCCCGGATCCTCCCGGTTCTGTGCCCCCCCGACATCTGCAACGAGGTAGGTCCAATCAGGAGTAGAGTATCTTCTACTAGGCACTCGCACCCTCCTTGATCTTCTAAGGCCTTCCTCAGTTTGATCCTGGATATCTTCTTCTGGATCTGAGTCTTCGGATATAGGAGCAAGCGTTTCTTCCTGGGCCGACCTCAAACTTAGCCTTCTTCTCCTTGCTGGCCAAGTGGCAGCTCCAAGCCTTATTCTCCTATTCCTTGTCCTCTCACTTGGTTCTTGGTCGCTCTGATACGGATCTGAGTCTGAGTCGTATTCACTTCTGCTCTCTCCTTCAGTTGCGTCTTCCGTCTCACTGCCGTCCTGCCTTCGCTCTCCTTCTGAATCCGTTGCGTTCCCAACTTCTTCCGGCACCCCCTCAGCTGCCTCAATCCCTTCTTGCGACTCTTCTTCCACTTCCGGGCTTTCGTCTGGGATAGGAGCTGTTCCTTCTAGAGGTGCTGGAACTCTTCGAGTATGGGATGCATGGATCCAATTTGGCAGCCCCCCGCACTTCACCGCGGTGTTCGTTATCAGGATTACCTGAAAGGGCCCACGCCAGCGAACATCTAGGCAGTTCTTCCGGACGTGTTTTTTAACCAACACCCAGTCCCCTGGGTTCAGGTCATGACACAGGTTCCTCGATGCTGGAACTTCAACCGCATGCACCTGAAGGGACACAGAATGGATGGCGTCAGACAGTCCTTTACAATAATCCAAGATCAGATCATCTGTAATATTCAATAGGGCAGTAGTTGGAACTGTGGGAAGTCTCATGGCCCTCCCCATCAGGATCTCGTGGGGAGAAAGACCTGTCCTCCTGTCAGGGGTGCTGCGCATGCTCATGAGCACTAAAGGAAGAGCATCTGGCCAACTCAAAGATGTGGATGCCACTACTTTAGCCAATCTATTCTTCAAAGTGCCATTCACTTGTTCCACAATTCCTGAAGCTTCTGGTCGATAACTACAATGCAGCTTTTGATCGATATTCAGTGTGGAGCACAACATCTTCACTATTTCGCTGTTAAAATGTTTTCCTCTGTCCGATTCCAAAGAGGCAGGCACCCCGAAGCGCGGTATCAACTCCCTGAGCAACAATTTAGCCACTGTGAGTGTATCGCACCTACGTGTGGGGTACGCTTCAACCCATCTGGAAAATACGCATACAATCACCAACACATACCGAAGGCGATTGACTCTTGGCATTTTGATGAAATCTAGTTGCATTCTATTGAAAGGCTCCCCCGACCTCCCAATGTGACTCAGTGTGACTGGTGTTCGTTTGCCTACGTTCAGTTGTTGGCAGGTAACACATCGCTTGCATACTGATTCTGCTGCTATTCTAAATTTAGGGCAATACCAAGTTTGCCTAAACACTCTCATCATAGCATCCCTTCCTAGATGTACTGGACCATGTATTTCTCTTGCCATGGGATTAGCTAATTCTTCAGGTAATACAGCTCTCCCATCTGCTGAAACCCAAAAATCCATTTCACTTCGCACACAACCTGCTGTTTCCCATGCCCTTTTCTCAGTTTCTGGTGCATTCTCCTGCATTACCCTCAAATCTTCCCAGGAATCCACGGTCTCTAACATCATACTTAATTCTGTCCTTTCTTCTGCACCTTCTATTTCCACCTTTGAGAAAGAATAATTTTGTTCCGCACAATAACGTGCGACTTCATCAGCGTATCTGTTGCCTTGTGACACAAAATCGGTATTCTTAGTATGAGCTACACACTTTACTATTGCGATGTCAACTGGACCTTGTAATGCTTCTAACAACAGCCGCACAAATTCTCCATTTCGAATGGGCGAACCAGAGGAGGTCATGTAACCTCTCTGAGACCACAACTGCCCGAAATCGTGAACCACACCGAAACCATATTGGCTGTCCGTGTAGATGGTGACTCTCTTTCCGTTTCCTGCTATGCAGGCACGGGTTAGGGCAATAATTTCTGCTACCTGTGCGGAATGTACTCCTTCCAGGCAAGCGGCTTCCACAACTCCAGTAATAGTACAAACAGCATAAGCTGCTCTCAACCGACCAGTATCGTCTCTTAAACATGAGCCATCAACAAAATAAATTTCATCGGGGTCAGACAATGGCTCATCCACAATATCTGGTCTGGGTTTCGTGCATAGTTCAGTCACATCAAGGCAATCGTGGTCTTCACATCCTTCGCCTTCTATCACAGTGGGTAATGGCATCAAAGTAGCAGGATTCAAGACAGAGCATCTCCTGAGGGTCACATTCTCTGCGGCAAGAATAACTTGCTCGTAGCGCGTGAGCCTACTATTGGTCAGATGCTGCGTCTTCGTCCTGGTCATTAACAATTCAACTGAATGCGGTACATACACCACTACTGGATGTCCCATCACAATACTCTCGCTCCTTTCAATGCTGACACCCGTTGCAGCAACGGATTTGAGACATCCGGGCAACGCTGCGGCTACTGGATCTAATGTAGCCGAAAAATATGCAACTGGTCTACGGGCATTTCCGTGGGTCTGTGCCAAGACTGACAAAGCACATCCCTCTCTCTCACAGCAATAGAGTGAAAATGACTTCTCGTAATCGGGCATTCCCAGAGCCGGAGCCCGACATAAATCGTCTCTCAGCTGTAAAAACGCCACCAGACATTCTTCATCCCATGGTACCGGATCACTCACCTCCTTGTGCGTCAGTTTCTGTAAGGGCTTTGCTTTCAGTGAAAAGTTAACTATCCACTGTCGGCAGTAACCCACCATTCCTAGGAACATTCTAACTTCTCTCTGTGTTGTAGGCGCATTCATTTTCATTATCGCCTCGATCCTCTCTGGGGACACCTTACGTTTCCCTTTTTCTAACCGGTGCCCTAGATACTGTACTTCTGTCAGACAATACTGCAACTTGCTCGGAGATACCTTATGTCCATTTTCAGCTAAATGGTTCAGTAAGGCAATTGAGTCTGCTTTACAGGCTTCCTCTGTTTCTGACGCAACAAGTAGGTCATCTATGTACTGTACCAGAACCGAATTCTGTGGCAGTACTAGATTCTCAAGATTTTTCTTCAACAACTGATTAAAGATGGATGGACTATCTGTGAATCCTTGTGGGATTCGACACCATGTTAAAACGCGATCTTCCATTTTAAAAGCAAAAAGATATCTGCTCTCTTCATCCAATGGGATTGAAAAGAAAGCCTGGCAAAGATCTATCACTGTAAACCATTCTGCTTGACATGGTATTTGAAACAGTATCACTGAAGGATTCGGTACCACGGGACAACATGAAACGACTATGCTGTTAATCTTTCGTAAATCCTGTACTATCCTGAATTTCCCACTAGGTTTCTGCAAACCCATAATCGGGAGTTACAAGGACTACCCACGATTTCTTTCAGTATTCCCTGTTGTATCATTGACTCAATCACAGGCTTTATTCCTGCAATCGTTTCCTGTGACAATTTGTATTGAGGCGTTCTTGGAAACTCAGCATTTGGTTTTACCAGTATTTTTACCGGTTCTACCCCTTTTATCAATCCTATTTCTTCTCCTGTGAAATCCCATACCTCTGACGCCACTGTCTCTCGTAAGTCTTGGGGAAGATCTTCTATTGTCAGAGTAGGATATAGTTCTACACAGGATTTTGAATTGGCCACCTTAAAAGTAGCATCCTCGTCGGTAGTCTGTACCTCCACTCCTTGCGGGGTGCAGTATATGGTGCAGTTCAATTTGCACAACAAATCCCTTCCTAACAGACATACCGGACTCGAGTCACAAACCACGAACTGATGTTCGTTCATGTGGTTTCCAATTTTCACAGACACTGGTTCTGTCAAGGGACTAGTCATTCTTTTATTTGCGACTCCTACCACCTGAATTGTTTCCCCTGACATCGGCAAGTCTGTAACCACCGCCGATCTCAGAGTCGAACGAGTAGCCCCAGTATCCACCAAGAACGTAGTGGGACACCCTGCCACTTCTGCCTCAACAAATGGCCCTCTCTGATCCACTTCTAGGACTGCCCCGAGGGTACAATCCTCTTCACTGCTCACCCGTTGTCCTGTCAATGGATCAATGTAATAACACTTTTCTTCCTCGATAAACAGAGGCATTTGTTTAAAGACCTTTCCCCCTGTCGCTATCTTCGGTGGCTGTGGGAATTGGGCCCGTGGAGCCGAAGTCCCCCCTTTGGCCACCTTACTACTTGGAACTGTCACCTTTTGCGTTGGGGCTTCTTGGACCTGCTCTTCTACTTCTAGCTCTCCATTTTCAGGGTTAAAGGGACACTCGCGTCGCCAATGCCCCACCTGGTGACACTGATGACACTTTGTCGTTTTCTTTAAAGTGGCAAAGTCTATCCTAGGTCTCTGCCCTTCCTCATTGTCCTTATTCTGACCGTTTGGCTTTCGTCCCATCCCCTGCTTCTGCTGGCCACCCTTCCCGGCGGACTGCATTTGCACCACCATCAATTTCTCTTTTAGATTCTTGGCTTTAGAGTCTATTTCATCACTACAGTATCTGGCATAACGTAAAATCTCATCTAGTGGTTTGTTCTGCCAACAGATTAAATGTTGCTGAATCATCAAGCAAATGTCAGGTCTCAACCCCAAGACAAACTTTGACACAAATTGTCCTATATCTTTGGGATCCATTACATCAAGTCCACTGTATTGCTTGAATGTTTTCAACAACCTCTCATAAAACTCATGCACGGTCTCCTTCGGTTCTTGCCTTGTTCGATCTATCTTTACCCAATCTATATCCTGTGGTGGTACCTTATCTTTCAACCAAGCTATTACCCTTTCATACTTTCGCATGACAATCTCGGATGGCCCATTAGTTCGAACCTCCCTCACTGGTTCAGCATTTGGCCATTCGACACTAGTCTTACACGGGGTCCACAGATCAGATGGGACCACGATGTCAAACAACGTGTTCAAATCAATCCACAATACTTTCGAAATCTTAACAAACCTTTCTACCTGCTTATACCACTCTACTGGATTGTCCCTCAACTTCGGAAATGAGTTGGTAAATGCAGCTAGGTCTCCTCTACTCCAGGGCACATGTACATAATTTCCATTTGATATTTCTCGCAAAGGGAATGCCTCCATCTGCATTACCCTTCCCTCAGGAGTCATCACATTTGTACTTCGTCTAACCGTGCCTTTTTTCGACCACTTTTCTTCCCATTTATCCAGTTCTCTCCACACTCTTATTCCAGATATCAGCTCCCTTATGTGAGTTTTCAATCCAGTAGTCCTTTTCTCATCTAGGTCTTGGTCTGAGTATTGTAACCTATGGTTACTCTGTAGTGCCCTTGTCCTAGATAAATCCACAGCATACCTGTCGGCCAAATTAGACAGTTTCTCGTGGAATGCTCTAGCTCTCCTACTAGTATCCTTCGCTATGAACAGCAACTCATCTTGTTCGTACAAATCAATCCTTTCTAAAGGCACCGTTCCTTCTATAATCTCGTCTAGATCGGATTTCAGACTGGAGACATCAAGTCTTTTAACCTTTATCGCGGCTTTCAGCACCTCTGGTCCGGATGTACCTTCCACATCCTTCCCGTCCCAGCTCCAAGCCCTGCGCCTAGGCACTGGTGAGTTAAAGGGAGTCCTCCCCTGTTCCCATCTCTCTAGGTCCCATGCCTTTCCATCTTCTCGGGGTGGGTAGTGAAACACTCCTTCGCGCCTCATAGCCCCGCGTTCCCCATCCTGTCTGGTTTCACGGGATGCATGGTAAGGAATTCCGTTACTCCCTTTTTCTTCCTCATGCATCTGTGACCTCCGATCACTCGATGTATGACGTGACCTTTCACTGTTCCCTCTTTGCCAGTGCTGTACATTCTCCCCAGGTGCGTGTGAGTGATGAGTGCACCTAAACCTATCCCTGTACTCTTGTGTTCTTTGGTCTCCCTCTGTTTGCGTGAGGCGAGACACCTCCTCACACTCCATACTCCTGGTATTTTGTTCCTGCTGTTCTCTCTGATTTGTAGGACATGTATCCCCTCTATTCTCTTGACTTTGGCCTTCCCGGCCCTGACTACTTTCGCTGGCCCCACAATGAGATACAGTCCCATTACCCCTGCTTTCCCACTCTGGTTCCGTTCTTGTCCTGTTACTCAGAGATACTACGGACCCGTCCCATTCTCTCAAATCGGCTCTTAATTCTGAATAGGGTCTTGGTCGCGGTCCCCTTAGATCCATTGGTCCTCTCGGACCTCCCTGTTCTGAATTGGGACCGACAGTTGTGTCTACTGGGGTATTCCATGTTACCGAACCTGGCAATTGTTTCCATGCATTTGTCACATTATTCCTTCTTTCCATCTCAATCCTTTCCCTATCCAATTGCCTTTGTTGTTCCTCTCTATCTCTCTCAGGGTTATAGATCGAAACTATGGGTCCTATGGTAACAGGCACCTGAAGAGCATCTGGCAATCCCACAGACTCAGCCCTTTCGGTGGTTGGCGTTTTCTGCACCACAAACCTTCCCACCACACTCTGTACCGTGTTGTTTTGAGGTATTTCTCCGCCTTTGATAGGTGTCCATTCCGATATAGGGAGTGGTGTATACCCCTCTATGTCATTCCCATCTTCCCTTGCGAGCCCTCTATCTTCTATCATCCCCACTCTCGGAGGCGGTCTATCCATTAACAATCTGTTTATCAGATTGTCCTCCGACTCGCTTTCCTCGTCTTCTTCCATGAGGTTTCCTCCTCCTCCTGCCACCTCCCTCATCGGATACATTTTTTCCACCTCAATAGCCTGTACCCTCCAACGCTTTTCCTCCTCATCCCATTTGGAATCTCGCACTGCCCTTACCGATCGCGTCAGCCTTTGTTGACGCCTGTTCAAATTTCGGTCGTGTGCAGCCTTAATCCATGCATTAAGGGCCTCAAACTGTGCTGGTCTAGGTGAGGGTTTCAATGAGGACATGGTTGCTTTTAGCCGATGTAACACCTCTAACTTAAACGTCCCGTACTTCGGGAACTGCATTTCCTCATTCCCTTCCGTAAGCTTATTCCAAGCCCCAATCCATAATATGGTATGCAGCCCAACATTCGTTGCCATATAATGAGCTGGCGTACCCTCCGGCGGAGCCTCCTCCCCGTAATAATGCTCACTTCGTTTACGTTTAAAAATCCCTTTCAGGCACTTAAAACACTTCATGATTTCTCTTTTCTCCGCGTTTGTTTACTTCCTAATGACAATCCACCAATCTCAGCGCCGTTCTTACTAACTGGCCTATCCGTACGCGACTTTCCTCCGACGTCACTCTAGCCGCCCAACCAGAGCGCGGCTCTAGCTAACGTCACACCAACCGCTCAATCACAGCGCGGCTCTAGCCGACGTCACCCGTCCCCCTTCGCAGCAGTTGCCCTCCTTACTCAGCTCGTCTCCTCGGTCATGCACGCGTCCCATTCATACTCTGAAAAATGATTACTTCCGTCCAAGCGATCACCTTTCTTGACTGTACGCCCACAGTCTTTCTGTAGTTGTCACCTTAACTTGGCGAAATGTCTTTCCGTTTACTTCTCCGATAGGTTACTCACACACAGTAACTTTCGACCAGCGTCCGTTACTCATACACTCACTCTTACACTCCCCCTATCTTGGATCCACGGCGGTCAATGGTACCTCGTGACCTCCGTACTATGGTCGACAACTACCCTGGATGTTCGATACACCCAAAACCACTTAAGCTCTGGCCTGAACTTAAGATTTCACCAGTTCACCCGTTTACCAGGTTACCAGTTTACCAGGTTGCGCGCGCTCACAACCTTCTCTCATTCACACTACAGGCATTCAACTCCGCAAGACATTACAATACAAATACAACACAAAACACCGCAATCTGTTCACGCATGACCCTTTTTATACTCACTCTCCGATACTGCTGCTTTTCTCGCACCGTCTGCACCTTTCGGCACACGATTCTTCCGCTGCTCGTCTCTCGACGTCTCGGGCCTTGGGGTAAACTAACCTCTCTAGATTACCTTCCTCAAGAAGATAACCATCCTCACTCTGCTACCAACTGCTAACGCGGGATTACTGGTTACTAGTTACCTTACCAAATCCCAAACTAAGTCGACTGAATCGTTGGTACCTGTCATTGAGTAAAAGGTAATCTTACAATAAGTCAATCAATTTAAGAACTTACACCACTCTAAAGGACCACTGACCAAATTTTAAGTTTCAAAGATTTAATATAAAGTCAAAGATAACTGAAGATACAAACTTCTCAAAATGAGATTCAGAAGATAAATCGGTATCACTATGAACATGAACTTTTTGAATAATCTAAGTCTGAAAAACAAAATAATAAGTACAAGCTCGAAAACCATAAGGGTTGTCAAAATGGATATAAGTTGCAACCTCAAAGTCATTACAGAAAAGAAAATTAAGGTTAGTCTGTCCCTACACTATACTAAGTGACATCCCTACTTAGCAAGATCTTTACCCCTCTAGGTGTCAGCCGTGGTGACTTCCTAAGAAATCACGCACTTCTCTTTGTCTCTTCTCTGATAATGGGTCTCTCCTGATCAGCCTATCTGCCTACCCATCCGCTTCCTTAGGCTCCCAAAATCATCTGCTCTGCTCTCCTCCCGGGTCTCTTTCCCTAATACCAAATCACATTTCCAAAAGAAACGCCCCTTGGGACGCCCCTCACGTGATACATCTTTGCGCGGCAAACTCCATGATGGTACTCTTGAAGACCCTCGTTAAAGTTGACCTTGGTTCCCAGGCTTCTTCTCCAATGCGCCGATACCCCCTAAATTCCTGGAAACTCCTACAGGCCTGCGCAAGGCGCCACTGAACAAAGTCCCTTTCATTCGAGCTGATTAGGACCCTCGCACCTGCATACAGTTCGTCCTGCAGTGGGCCTCAAATTCCAGACTCCACCATATCTTTAAGTCGTAAAACACACTCCAAGCTCTGTGCTGGACACCTCTCGACTTCTTCCTTAACGAGCACATGGTAGTTCAAACGATATGACATTATCTGTTCAGGCCTACTTGATTTACATGAAGCAGGTCCCTGCACTCTTAAAACATTAACTTGATTTAAACAGCAACATTCTTAACTAGCATACGTTTCTAAAATAACACATCTATAAAGCATATACTTCAACCCTAAGTTCAATAATACATTTGGAAGAACCACGTCAACCTTATCTCACATTATTTTAGCAGCACGTTTAGGTTTGCTGTGAATTGCCCTGAGGCCTACACATTTAACTGGACTTCAGAATTACATTTAATTCGGACATGATTCTTTTAACATGAGAACGTGAGGTTTTCATATTCATTCCAACATTTCTACATTAATCTCACACAGTTATACTTATTATTACTCTACTTAACATTTTATACATTTCGCTACTGAATATAGAACACTCTGTATATTTCACTCCTAGATATAAAACACTCGTGTGCAAAACATGTTTAACTAACTACGTGCTTGTAAATATGGTGTACTTATACATTTTTTCCCAAACTTGTGCTCTCTCATTGCTTAAGGTTAGTTTATGGAAAGGGCACACGTCTTGGGATCACTGTAATAAACAGGTATGCATTTTTGGAGTAGCTATCGATAGTAGTGGAAATGTAGCAGGTGCAGTAAGTAGCACAGCGCCGTAGGTTGCGAGGGACCTCAGCACTCAAATGATGGCATTTACTACCAAACAAGGGGCCCCCGGGCACTGCCATTGATGCCTTAAGGGCTCGAGGCGCCCCAGCTATGGCACTGCACTAATGCGGCATGTCTACTTTGTTTAAAAATTACAAAGGTACAGTAATTTGGTAACTTGCGCCCCTGTGCAGTGCTGTCCTCTTCGCCTCTGAAAGCAGTGTGTCCCGGGCACTGTGGGCTCTTCAGGGACCAGCGCTTTCCCTCAGTGAAGAAGGCTTCAAGCCGCAGGAGTTTGGTTTCTGTCACAACAACAAGGCTGGAGAGAGACAGGCCAGCCAGGACCCCACCTGGCCAGGCAGGATTTACTTATAAGCCACACAAGCTATAGCTTGGGGCCCCCACTTTCTTGGGGGCCCCCCAAAAATAATATTAGTCCCAATGCTGCACGTCCGGGATGTCCCATACTCTTCACCCAATTTTTTTTAGCGCGTCTTTTCGAAGAACAAAGCGCTATTTGCCTAGGGCAGGGCAAGGTCTCCAACTCCAACCGGTCGATCGCGAGCAACCGTTAGTGGCTCGCCGATCCTCTGAGAGTAGCTCGCGCTGCTATCTATTTATTGAGACGTCATATAAGGCTTTATAAGCATTGTATTTTGTAATCCTTCATTGTCTTTCACAGCTATCATCGCCCTTGCCCGCCCTCACACAAACCAGCTGCTCCGATTGGCTGAAGTGAGCTTAGCTGGGGCGGCGGCGGGCTGAAGAACGTGATGTTCTTCCTCTTAGTCATGCGCCACCTGTCATTTCCGGGCTGGCACCGCGATTTGCAGCCTGAAATAGTACATCGCAGCCTGGAACTGCACTTCGCATTTGTTTTCGATCTGGGCCTCCCGGAGCAGCTGTGAGTTAAGTGGGTCCCTAATCGAGCAGTTGCAGAGTCTGTAAAATCGGGCAGTTATGAGGTAAGTGGGCCTTTAAGTCAGCCGTAACCATATTTCAAATAGCTTAGGGTCTTATCATGTCTAAATCCGGCGCTGCCACAGGGACTCGCAAGGGTTGGTGGCAAAAGCCAAACGGATTGGTTGGGACACATTTAATAATGCAATGTTTATTTCTACCAAACCCCAGTCTTGGGGAGGACAGGGGAGTACCATACCAGAGCTCTGGAAAGTTATCAATCAATTATCAAATGGAGGCAGCTTCAAGAGGTTAAAAACCTGCACATTACCTACCAGGCTGCTGGGATTAGCTTCTTTGAGGTCCTCCAGGCGCTGCAGGGTCCCTCAGGTACTAGTGCTCAACTGCTATAGAACCAGTCTGTGCGATGGTGTAGCCCGGTCCCGCGTGTTCCTGCGGCTGCTTTACTGCAGGAACAGGAAGCAGCCAGCAGGCAGCCTCCTACCCCGGCCTTAAGCCAATCACAATGCTGCAATGGCAGCGTTGTGATTGGTGAGGCACAGCGCAGAACGCCCCAGCCAGGCCATTTTCTCTATGTAGGCTGCATGCAGCAGCCTACATAGAGAAAAAGGGAGAGTGCGCATGACTGAGTTGGTCGGCCACAACAGTGGGCAAGCCAATCCCCCCCCGCCCTCAATCAGGACCGTCCACCCACCTGCCCACAACCAGGCACTTCTGCTTTCTTGCAGTGCAAGAAGCAGAAACATAAAATGGTAGTTTTACCATTTTATGTTTCTGCTTCTCGCACTGCGAGAAAGCAGTGGGACGACGCCCCTATGGAGGAGCCATCACTGCTTCCATCCACATCAAAGGAAAAGTCTATCCAAATATTTTCACTGCACATCATACCACATAATTCCACTACACACAACCTACATCCACTCCACTTCAAGAAACATTATTAAAACACATTTACATTTACAACGCCTATAGCTCTAACTCTCGCGAATCCAAATTCTTCTTTAACTAGTAGTCGCGTTTGCAGATAGGTGGAGAAAGGAGGCTGGGCCTCCGACGAGCGCTCAGGATTTCTGCCACGTGGGACTTACAGGAGGTACCAGGAGGGCTTTGTGGCCCCCAAAGTCCATCAGGAGCAAAGTGGACTTCATCCCCCAACCTATAGTGAGCCAGGAGGCTCCTGCACTGTCATTGCAAAATGGAATGTCCTGGGGGTGGGCACCCCGGGACATTTCTGGAGCCAGCCCTGGGGGGGGTGGCGGTCCCCAGGGCCATAGAGAGCTCCAGGAGGGGGGCCGTGCAGCCCCCCTCCCTTCATATGAAAAGACTCGGGAGGTGGTGGTCTTTGCGGCTGGGGGATCCACAACGGACCCCCACCCATAATCAAAGTTTCCCTGGAGAGGTGGTGGTCCCTGGGGAAGTATGGGGAAGGGAAGGAGCCCTCTCTCACACTTTATTTATTTATTTATATTGAAGGCATGGGGCGGTGGCAGTCCCTGGGGCTTGGGGGGCCCGCGAGGTCTCCGCACATAATCACGGATGCCCCAGGGTGGTGGTGTTCCCCGGGGCAGTGTGGGGAGGGGCTGGAGCCCCCCACACTTTCTTTATTTATATGTACGCTCCGGGGAGGGGGCGGTCCCCGGGGCTTGGGGGGACCCGTGAGGCCCCCCACATAACGACAGATGCCCCAGGGAGGTGGCGGCCCCTGGGGCAGTTTGGGGGGCAGGAGCCCCCACACAGTTTTCTAAAAAAAGCTCGAGGAGGTGCGATCCCAGGGGCTTAGGGGGGCTGCAGGGGGCTGCGTGCCCCCTGCACATTATGAGCAAAGCCCCATGGAGGTGGTGGTCCGCTGGCTGCGGGGGCCCCCGCGGGCCCCTGCTACATAAATTCTGATTGGCCCTGGGACCTGGCCCACCCAGGGGCTTAAGGAAAACGAAGCACTGAAGTCTGCATGTTAATTTACATTTTTTTATTTTATGCCGGATTCGCAAACCCAGCTCAACGGAGGAAAGGTTTTTAAAAAAAATGCTTTATATGGTCCTGGGGACCCTGTAAGACACCCTGAGCAGGCCTAGGGGATCAGGGTGTTTCTACCCTGCCCTCTTTTTTTGTTTTTCATCTATTTTTACTGTTTTCTTGTGACTCAGTTTTAGCAAGTCACAAGATGGCTACCAACAATTCCTGGTTTGGAGTTTTAGCAGCCAATCAGAATGCAGCATGTGATAGCGAGGGTTCACAAAACCTCCTCGGTCACCAGATATCAATATTTTTTGTTTTTTAAATTTCTCAGTAACTATTGAACGGATTTACATCATTTAAAGCAAAAGTGCACTCTGGAACAACAGCCACCTCTCTGCCAAATTTGGTGCAATTCGTTCAGCAGTTCAGGCTGTAGCCACGACAAAAGTTCCTTAGGAAATTAACATGGAGAAAAAGCGTTTTGGGACACCCCTTTTTTCTTGGCCCCCGCTTGCTGAATCACCACAAAAAACACAGGGGCTGAAGGGAGCGCCCTATTAGTTTTGAAAATTCTGCGAAGGTGCGGCAAATGGCGCCAAAGATATTGGCAAATCAAAACATTTGGGGGGTTTTCCTAACTATAACTACCTACTGGCTACTGCCAGTAGGTAAAATATCTATATATCTATATAGGGAGATAGATATATATCTATCTATACAGATATGTATATTCACTGGAAAAAAAAAAGATTAAAGTAATGTTATAGTTAGGTGATATTGTCAATGACAATATTAACATATTGAACTAAAAAACCCACAGAAATTCAACAGTTATAGTTAGCAGCTCAAACTATAACTTGAGCCCCTGCCATGCACTGCTTATGACCTCACCGATGACATCACTCATGATATGTTCTATGACATCACTCATTATATCTCAAATTACATCATAGAAGACATAAATGATGACATAATTCAAGCGTCATTTCCCCGCATATAATGTTACTTTAAACTTATTTTTTTTCAGTAAATTTCTAGGGTTTTTAAAAAAGAAGGCAGATCTTTTAATCACACCTAACTATAACGTTACTTTTATCTTAGTTTTTTTCAGTGAATTCCAGGATTTCTTTTGTAAAGTAGAGTAATACTTAATTACCATAAGTAAATGCAACCACCCACAGTGTATGCCCGAATGCTGAATCCAGTGGGGTTTGGCTGCAGGGCCTGCCTGCGGTGAGGCCCTTCAGCCAACCCTGTCTCCATACAGCCAACCCCATGCTGTGCACGGACTTTGGCCGTGTGCAGTAGGTAGGTTGTCCATAGGGTCTGGCACTGGAGACCCCCACCCCCAGGGCAGTTTGTTTCTTAATTAAAGGGGAGGAGGTCTGCATGCCCCCTCCCTGTGCCTCTTCAGGCCCTGGGTGCCTCATCTCCCTTGGCCATTTCTAAAAACAAAGGGGAGGAATGGCATGCGGGCCGCCTCCCTGAACATCTTTAGGGGTGTGTATCTTTTACTATCCCCGGGGCCACCTATTTAAATAAAGGGCAGGGAGACCGCAAGGCCAACATCCCCAAGCCTTGTTAGGACCTGGGCACCCCCCTCCCCCTGAGGGCCACTCTTTCATATAAAGGGAAGGAGGCAGACATGACTCGCTCCATGGGCGAAAGGGCCCAGTGTAATTTTTAGAGGGAAGGGGCATGTGGTCCCCTCCCTGAGCTGAAGGGCCCAGTTTAATGTTTATGGGGAGGGAGCATGGGACCCATTGCAGCCCGGGGACCACATCCACTGGGGAGCTGTGACATTATTAAGAGGCTGATGGCACTCGACCCCCCTCCCCAGGCCGGTTTCGACCATGGGGGCTCCATCCCCTGCATTCCTGTACAGTAGATTGGTGTCCAGGACCCACCCAGGGCTCCCACCATACTCTTCTTGGAGGCCGCGAGGGAGCCTCAAGGGCCCTGCGCCCCCAGCTGGCTCCCCACATACAGCAGGAGCTGACTGCTCTTACCTGTTGTGAGCAGCTCCTAAAGCTCCTCTCTGCAGCCGGGAGCAATATATTGATGTGTTTCCCTGCCCACATCACTGCGGGGAAACGGGGTCCTCAGTGGCTCAGGAAGGGGGATGCATGGCCTCTACCCCATTTGCTTAAGTAGTGGACCCGGGGGATGGGGTTTCTGTGGCCTTTAGAGACGTAGGGTGGGGTGCATGTGGGCTCCCTCTCCCTTTTAAACACATTTCTGCCCCCAAGTTGAGCTTCCCAGGGCCTTTAGAGGCTTGGGAGTGGGGATCTGTGGTCCCCTCCCCTTCATCAAAGACTTCAGCATTGGTTGATGGAGTCCCCAAGGCCCCTAGAGACTCGGGAGGGAAACCACGCACCCTCTCTTCCTTGTTTAACCAAAGAACCTTTAATGTCCTCTTTACTAATAATGTTATTCCCAGGGGTGGGCTCCACAGGTCCTATAACTAATGAATGCAGCCCGGCTGCCTTTTTATTTTTTTGATCCTGCAAGAGTTTTGCGGGATCGCAGCATTTTTTGCTGATTTTGTTTTTTTTCTTTCTGGTCCCTCGGGGTCCCGAATGTGGCCTAGGTGGTCAAGGTAGCCCTACCCTGCTCCAAATATCTGTCTTTTTGTGTAACTTCAGGACAAGGGACTAAGTTCCCGGAGGCTAGTAATGGCTGACGGAAAACTTGTTCTCCTGTTGCTGGCAGCCAATCAGAACGTTCACTCTTGTGGGAGTCTGACTCCTGCGGGAGCGAGATGGCCCAAGGAAAATAATGTTCCCTGTGCCAATCAGAATGCTCTATTTTTTTAATTGGCGATCCCATGAGAGTTTTATCGAGACTCTTGCTAGCCCAGCCATCCAGATATACAGTTATTTATTACCCTTAATTTCTCTAAACTACTGGACAGATTTAAATATGCTCTTTCTATGGAAAAGCAGACGTAACTATACCTACCTAGTGGCAACCTCCGCTGGGTAACACACCTATAAATACATAAATATATAGATACAGATATAGATAGATATAGATATATTTTCACTGACAAGAAACTAAAGGTTAAAGTAAATTTATAGTTAGGTGTGATAAAAAAAATGTTTTTGTTCAATCCTTAGAGATTCACTGAAGAAAGCAAAGGTTAGAGTAACATTATAGTTACGTGGATATGTCAGTGACAACATTAACATATTGAACTAAAAAAACACAGACATTCACTAGTTACAGTTAGCAGAGCAAACTATAATTTGTGTCCCTGCCTTGTACTGCTTATGACTTCACATATTACATCACAAATGACATGTTCTAAGATATCATTTATGACATCACTGATGACATCTTAAGTGGCATAATTGATGAAATCACTTATGACATCATCCAAGCTACTTTTGTACCCTTTGTGTGTAATGTGCAAACATTGACCCTATGCCATACCCTTCATGGGTGGCCTAGTTCACTTAACAAAAACAATTTTGAACAAAACCAGATCTTTTTATTGCAGGCAACTAACACGTTACTGTAACCTTTGTTTTTTCAGTGAATTTCTAGTTATTTTCATGTAAAGTAATATTTTATTACCTTACGTAAGGCCAACCCCCTGCCACGCATTGGCCTATGGCCAGGCCCTGCGGCAAACCCCCCACAGGCAGCCAACCCCACACTGCTCCAGGACTTTGACTGTGCACACCAGGGGGTTGGCAACAGGACCTGGCCTGTGGCCATCCCACCCGGAGCCAGCACCGTTGGAACTGAGGGAAGGCACATGTCCAAAATGGCAGAGCTTGTAGGTGATTTGTTACCTTTGTATACTCAGCAGTCATTTAAGGAGGGAACTGTGGACTCTGCTGTCAGACCAGGGGATGAGAAGACAGAACCCACTCGTCTTTGACAGTCACTACAGAAGAGATTGCGCTCCAATAAATCAACAATGCATTCATCTTCATCAAGGTTTTCAGATCGATTTTCAATGTGTAATTGTAGAGAAAACACACTGTACATCAACCTGGAACACCGTTGCATACTAACAACATGGAAGGGGCATGGCGAAACAGGTGGAATTTCTTAGTGATTTGGCGCCTTTGCATACCCAGCAGCAATTAAAATGGACAACCATGGACTCTGCTCTCAGACTAGGAGACGACAAGAAAGAACCCACTCATCTTGGACAGTCACTACAGAAGTGATTGCGCTCCAATAAATCAATGATGCATTCACCTACACCAATGATTTCAGATTGTTTTTCAATAGGCAATTGTAGAGAAAGCACACTGTCCATCAGCCTGGATAATGGTGGGAACACCGTTGCATACTACTATCGTGGAAGGGGCGGGGCCAAATGGGCTGAACTTCAAGGTGATTTGGCACATTTTTTCTAAAGAGATGGGGTGCTGTGCAACCCTCTCCAGAGCCAATTTTGGCCCCAGCCACCCACCACCTGGGGGCCCAGTTTTTTATAGGGGGGTGCCCTGGTGCCCATCAAAGCCACTCACCATGGACCATAATGGGGGTCTCGAGTGGAACCCTAGCGCCCTCCCGGCCCCAACTGGCTCCCCGCATGCTGCAGGAGCCAGCAATGCTCCCGCCCTGAAGGACCATCTCCTTAAGCTGCTCCCTCCGGGCAGGAACAATATCTTGATCTGTTTCCCGTGCCACAGCAGTACAGGCAGAGAAACAGATCAAAAGTCTGCTCCCAGCTGATGAGAGCATTTTTAAAGCTCTCGCCAGCTGGAAGCAAACTTTGTGTTTGTTCCCGTTTGGCTGGAGTTTTGAAAATGCTCCCACCAGGCAGGACCAAACACAAGTTTCACTGCCCTCACCGGTGTGGGCAGGGAAACCACTGTGTCCCGGGGGTGGGTTCCTGGGGCTCAGTTTGTGAGCCGGCCCCAGACAATGGTTTCCCTAAGGCCATTAATGGATCAGGGAGGGGGCCAAGTGGCCCACCTTTCCCTTTGTTTTTTAAGTTACGGCCCTATGGGTGGGCCCCCTTCCCTTTAATTAAATTAATCAGCCCTGGAAATGTGGTGCTTGGGACATTTCAGGGCTCGGGCGTGGGGCCATAGCACCTCTCCCCTTTTTTGTATATTTCGTCTCCACAAGTGTGCTCCCAGGGGCCTATAGTAGCTCAGGAAGGGCGGCACGTGCTCCCCTCCTCCTATAGAAAATTCAACAGCAGTCCAGCATCTTTTTTTATGATTCTGAAGGAGTCCCAGCAAAAATTGTTGGATTTTTTTCCCTTATGGCCCAGAAGAGGTCCCTCTGTGTCCCCCATAGGGCCTAGGATATATCTTATTTTTTCTCAAACTTCAGGACAGGGAACTAAGTACCCGAGTCCAGTAATGGCAGCCAGTAAAATCTTTCTGATGTTGCTCATAGCCAGTCAGAGCGCTCGCTGGCGTCGAAGCAAATTGGCCCAAAGGAAAAAAGCTCACTGGGTCAAAAAAAATGCTCCTGTGAGAGGCTCTCTAGCCTTAACCCAACCATTCAGATATACAAATATCTTTCAGACACTTAATGTATAAAAATCTACTGAATGGATTTGCACCAAGTCCTAAAAGCACAATCGACTGTAGCCTGAGATTTTGTGTTTTGGGATCCCCCTTTTTAGGTCTCGCACCTGGCGATACAGCGCGAAAGCGCTGTCGCCTGCGAGACCTAATGTTGTCGACTCTGCTTACAAGGGCCCTAAAAGGGAGACAGGAGATGGGCACGCGCAGCATTCCGGAATAGGATCAGGTCGCGCGCGTGAACACGCACTCCATTGTTCGCGCTGTTCATCTCCTGTCTCCCTTAATGTGGGGTAAGTCAGTGACACATGGAATAGCCATTGCATTTAAAAGCGCCCTATGAAGTGGTGGCCCGGCCTCTACTTTCAGGAAAGGAAATAACTGCAAGCCACACGCAATTGTACATTACAGTTAAGCTCCTACTGCGGCTAAAAAGCAATCACAGGCTGGTGAGGCGCGGCGCTCGCAGGCACTGCAGTGCCGTCACTCACCCGCCTTGGTCACCTCCCGGTAGCTCTTCTCAGGCAGGCAGGCTCCTCGGGCGCTCAGCATGGTGTGCAGGGGCTGCTTTTTTGTTGCTTTGGCGGCCCCCTCCCACGGCCTCGCAAGCCGCGCAGCACTTCTCCAGCACAGCGGCGAACCCCGCAAGTGCCACCACTGGGCATGAGCCGCAAGGCACGCCGATGTGCACGCTCACTGCGTGCCTTTCACTTTCACTTGTTTCCCAGGCCGCTGCTTGACGGATCATGCAGGAACTTTCCATGCAAGAACTAGTCATGCCCCACACTAGCTATATAATATATATTCGTTCGAATGGCATGTAAGATAAAGACAGCTATTTTCTCAATAATTTTTATTGGGTTTTTTATAGACATATAATACAATACAATACAGAAACGCGTGGCTCGCTGTCTGTGCAGAGTATGTTATTGATAGCCTGGGGTTACAGCACTTCGTTACACACCATAAAGACAGCTTTAAAAGCCTGTCTCCTTCTGAAATATCACTCCCACGTACTCAAGCCACACTATGTGGTAAGCATTATCTTCAGTCCTGTTTCCTGGCATGAATGCGCTGTAACAGTCTTTAGAAGTGGCTGTATTCTTGTCTAGCAAGCCAGCATTTCATGCCTACTTGCGATACTGCTTAAATTCCAGCTGGCTTTCAGGATTAACAAAGTACGCTGTTTAAAAGATACTTCACTACAGTTACTAACGATCTGCTTTCGGTATTGTATTGAATTAGATTTTTGACCAAAAATATAAAGTAATATTCAGGCACTTTTATTCACATTTAGACTTGTTCATGGAAAACTTAGCCTACCCAGTGACGAGTGACAACTTTTTACCGTACGGACATAATTTCTTTAATATTTAATTTGTCCCATTTTCATACATTAAGCATCTAGTCCAGTGGGTTGAAAAGGCACACTTAGGGGTGATATACCTAATTTATGAAAGTAGGTAGGTAGCTTAATTACACAATAAAGCACTTTTCCTTGTCACGGTTAGTGCAGTGGTTTTAAAACTACAGTTTATCTAGTGCATAGTGGTATTCTCTGGATCTATACATTTTAGCCATAAATGCGCACCATGGCCAACCTAAAAAGTTACACAAGACCATTGATAACAACAATGTTTACAATACATGTTTAGGTGAAAAGCAAACATGATATGGCACGGAATGACAGTCTGTCAGGTTGCACAGAGAACTTAATGGCCCCCACAGCCCATCTCCCAGTGCTACTTACAACTGAGACTGGTAGGATATGTATCAGGTTACAAAGAGGCTGGGAAAATAGGGACACTAAACAAGGAAGGAGATGGAGTAAAAGGACACTGGCCATCGATCAAAGAAAGCTAGAGAAAACAAGATAAACAGGTTACAGTAGGAAAAGATGTACATGTTGTATATAGATATGCTATAGCAATGTTTCTACATGCATGCAAAAGTGTACACCTCTCCTAATCTGAGGTGGCATAGAACCCGGCAAACAATGTATCAAAGAAATCCAGACAGCAGCATGTCACTGAGCAAATGCAGAGAGGGGAAAACCGAGGGACAAGGAAAGCAGGACTAAGCATGCAAAATACCAAGAAGAAGAACAAGCATTTGCAATGCAATAGGTCTCGCATTAGGAAAGTTTGAGCTATTGGTATTGTAAATGACACAATTTTTATTTATGTTTTGTTTTTGAAAATAGTGAAATTAATAGCTTTGTCATTTACAATGCCAATAGTTATAACTTTCGCAAATGTGACACCTATAGCATTTGTAATGCAATACGTGTGGTATTTACGTGACTTACATGTATTGATATTACAAATAACAATGCTTTTAATTTTTTTTCAATAATTAATACTTAAATAAAAGTTATTGTCATTTATAATGGCAATAGCTTAAAGTAAATAACTTTTATGAAGATTATGTTCAGTGTATTTTATTGTGACGAAAATCCAAGAACAGAAGTGAAATATTAACATCTTTTTGTTACATTTGTAATAAAGCTTGAAACATTGAGAGAACATATTTGAACCAGGTGTTGTTGAATGGTTGCACAGATTGATGCTGTGGTGGCGCTGAGTGCTGTTGTGATGGCGAACGAGTGATGCTGTGGCGTTCAGTGATGCTGTGGTAGCGCATATTGATGTTGTGGTGCCCCTGAGTGATGCTGTGGTGGTGCAAAGTGATGCTGTATGCTATGCTATGTTTTGTTTTGCTATCCTATGTTTTGTTTTGTTATGCTATGTTTTGCTATCCTATGCTTTGAACTGTTATGCTATGCTGTGTTTTGGTATGCTATGTTTTGGTATGCTATGTTTTGTTATGCTATGTTATGTTTTGTTATGCTATGTTTTGTTATGCTATGCTATGTTTTGTTCTGTTTTATAATGCTATGCATTGTTTTGCTATGCTATGTCTGCCGGTCGCACTTAAACACTTGTGTGCCGCTCTGACGACAATCAAGTCCCGGGATCATGTGACAAGACCAATACTGTACCTCCGGTTCCCGGAAGTACACATGTTCAGAGGGCACAGCAGGGGCTGAGAAGTTGACTGTTTTGTCAACAATCTCTCCGGGCTGATGCGGGGGCTTAGGAGGGAATGGGCTCAGCAGGCTGTAAAACTATAACATCCTGCGCAAGAGGCTCAGGTAATGTGACTTCTCTGCTGGGGGCTGCGGGAAGGAAAAACCCGCTCATGTGTCCAATCTTCGAAGCATGTGTGTGCTTCTCGTCACCAAAAGGGTGGTGTGATTGTGGGAAAACAGCAGGCAAGTCACGCTCCATGGATCACCCACGTGATGGCTGGTACCCCCAGAGTAAACTCACAGGAAAGCTGATTGGGCCACTCCTAATTGATCTGTTAAATTCTGGCCTGCCTGCTCAGTGCTCTTCATGAATATTCTATCTCTGACGCATAGCATTTTAAATTTGAAGGCATGCTCATATATGTTAGACAATTTTAGCGTGCTCGTGCTGCTTCATTGGTAGTGTGCCTCAATTGCAGTATTGTCAGAGGGGGCTAGAATACGTGACTAATGCGGTAATGCGGACCCTAGCTTTAAAATGCGTTAGTCGAAAGCCTGATGCGGCCCTACCCTAACTTAGCCTTGAAACTGCAAAAAGTAAAATGATAATAATAACTTTATTTTTCCTGCATTTGTTAAAGTTTTCATGTTAATCGCAGCGCTCATCATGAGCAGAAATCAACATGAAGACTTGAACTAATTCACACAATCACCCCGCAGCCCAGCTCTATTAAGAAAGAATTGCAGCAACATAGCTGCCAAGGTTTCAAATTGCTATGTGGGACAGTTTCAAACCTGCCTTAACACCGTTCACGTGGATCTGTATATGAGGAAATGCACTGTCTCTTCACTTTTTTAAGCAAAAGTTTGGAGTGATATTTGGCGCAGCACCCACATGCACGGTCTGGTACTTGGCTGCTGCGCACATAGACCTTCCACTACCACACAAAGAGGAAAAAAAATATAGGGAACATTGATTACAGGTATTTAAGGTTAAGCATGAGGACAGATATATTACAAAATAAGCTTTGATAAAGGCAATAAGTCTGGTCTAGTGCAACAAGCACATGATATGTGTGTTAATTTTCTTTTCAATCATATGCAATAGAAATAAAAATATTACAAGTTAAAAAAAAAGTCAAAATGCCACTGTCTAACTATGGCAGGTGCATGTTTGCAAAACAAAAAAGCCAAAAAAGAACAATCACAGCATTGGGCCCGCTACATCTGGCCCCGAAGCACACTATTCTTTAGGTGGATGTGCACTCTTGTCCGGGTGACAACGTGAAGAGATCTCCTATGGAGTGACACACACTGGAGCATCATGGGATTTTCAGGCCTTGTTTTGCTTGGATCAATAAAGCTATTGCGCATGTATGACTTACTTGCTTGTGCAAATACATTTGAGATTCGGGTCTAATTTGGTATTGAATGCACTTTATGTGTATAGCTCGTCCTGGGAAAGTCTATTTTGAGTGTTTCGTGCAGAATCTGTACTTTGTGCATAGGATGTAATGTAAATGCATTTTATTCTTTTTTGGAATTCGCAGGTGCAGTTGCATAACCTTTATACTAAAGAACAGTTTTACATCCCCGTGCACCGTTGGCTGGCCCAGGACCAAGAAGATGGAGAAATTTGCCGGGAGCTGCCAGTTTTGCGCCAAGGCCGTCCCATCCTCCCCGGTAAGAGAAACTGTGCTCGGGCCCTTCCACTCAGCGGCCCGCGCTGGCACGTGCAAGTGAGTTTGCTGCTTATCATTTGGCGGGCTCTGCTCCTTGTCTCTGTCGCCCTATCACTCGAAGGCCAGGCACGCACTGGTTTAGGAAGATTAGGTACAGCAGGAAGGGAAGTTGACACATGTTTGTGATAGCTATTTTGGAAAAACATAAGATTTACCAAAAAAATCACTTTCGAGCTCCACATTGGTGCCAAACCTGTGTTTTTTTTGCATTGTAGCTGTTTTTTTACACCCGTAAAATGCAAAAATAGTCTTATCTATCAATAGCATACTTACCCGAATGAAAGAAAAATAGTATGTATGCGTGTACCTTATTAAACAGCAATAACTTACGAATCTGCTTTTCAGAAACAGTTACTTCCTAATGATTCCTATTGAGAGCCCGAGTCCTGATGACCGTAGTGTCCGACAGGACACTAGTGAAGCAGATCCTCCCTTGAGGCTGCCTTAGCACCCACCCCACACCCATCCATCAGAGACGTCACCAGTCAGGTGCCCTTGCAAATAAAATGGCCGGCTCACATGCCCTGGCCCAGTTCTACACACCAACTCCTTGATTGTGCCAGGTTTTTTAGCAGCATGTGGGCCAAGGGCCCAAGACTCTAGACCATATGGGATTAAAGAGCTTCATAGATGGCAAGTTCTCTCACACTTACATCACACACACATATTGCTTCATGCTAAGCAATCACAGAGGATTCCAGAATAAATAACCGTCCATCCAGATGTATCCTTTTAAACAACCGTGGAAAGCATCCAAGTCTTCCTACAGAGGCCCTCTGATAAAAGAGGCGACCAAAACTAGTAGCAAGGGAAGAGATGTGGCCTGAGGGGGAGAGCTGCTGACTTTAACACCTGGAAACAGGTTCGAATCCCAACCTTGGCTCCCCATCCTGTGATTCTGGGCAAATCACTTAATCTCCCTGTGTCTAAAAATAATGTGCAAGATCTGGTTCTCTTGGAAAGTGCTCTAATGCCCTTGGGCCAAATATGCCTTGTTACAACGTGAGTCATTACATCGCGTGGCATTACAACACAGTCGTTACAACGACCGCGTTGTTACCACACAAAGCCAATACTACGCAAGTCATTGCATTGACTTGCAGTAGATGGCGCGCTGACATTAGAAATGTATAATTTACTATTCCAACTCCAGCCTACATAACAGTAGGGAAGGAATTGGAATAGTAAACTATACTATTCCCAATGTTAGCGCACCATCTACTGCAAGTGGATGTAATGACTTGCATAGTAATGGCTTTGCGTGGTAACTACTCGGTCGTTGTAACAACAGCGTTGTAATGACCACGATGTGAAGGTCCTCCCTCGTGGGCCATGCCTGTGCAAAAGAAAACAGCAAAAAATGAAAAAAAAGCATAAACCCCTAAATTAAAGTTAAGAGTCAATCAGATAATAATAGTTGAATACAGTCCATCTATAAATGTGTACCATGGGATTCATTATCCAAATAATGCTGACTCATCAAGGCATTCTGAAAGAACAAACTTTACTAAGGGTTAAATAAAGACAGTTCCCTGCTGTTAGACTGCACGCTAGAGATGCCGTATCACCCATGGATGAATTATCTTAATGATCTAGTAAATAACAGGTATCACATAAGCTGTGTTAGAACTGGGGGTCTCTAGTTGGCAGAGGTAGGTACCACTGTCCAAATAGGGACCCTGGCTTCTAGTCAGGGTAAGGAGGAAACACTCTTAGATAACCCCTGCTCACCTCTTGATAGCTTGGCACGAGCAGTCAAGGCTTATCAAAGGCAATGTGCAAAGTATTTGTACCAACACTTACAGTAACATAGATATGCTGGTAGCCACTGTAGCCAGCATTCCCCATGATAGCCTATGGGCAAGGTAGCCTTACAATAGTGAAAAACGAAAATGGATGCCTTTCACTACCAGAGCAGGTCACCTGCACTAGTACATGCTCTACCTTTCACATACACTGCACCCTGCCCAAGGGGGTATCTTGGGCCTTCCATAGGGGTGACCAATGTGTACAGAAAGGGAAGGGTTAGGCCTGGTCAGTGAGGACACTGACCAGGAGGACATGGCAGTTCACAGACTGCACACAGGCACTGCGGTGGCAGGCCTGAGACACCATTTTAGGGCTACTCCTGTGGGTGGCACAATCAGTGCTGCAGGCCCACTAGTACCATTTATATCACCAGCCCTGGCACACTCAGTGCACTTTACTAGGGACTTATTGGTGATACAAATATGCCAATCATGGATAACCAGTGACAATAACAATTTACACAGGGAGCACTTGCACTTTGACACTGATCAGCAGAGGCAAAGTGCCCAAAGCCTCTAAACCAGCAACAACGAAATCCAGCACAGTGTCAAAAATACAGGAGGTAGAGGCAAAAAGACAGGGGAAAGCACACCAAAGATGCCAGGTCTAACAAGCTGCATTAGAGATTTAAGTAATGCCATAGAAGGTGACACGGTGAGTGAGAAAGTCCCTCTCCAGTCCACCCTCTAAGTGAGTCAACTATGCCTGCAATAAAAAAAAAATTCAGGCTCAAAACGTACCCTTGAGTCTTTCAGCTTCAAGGGCCCATATTATGTGACTACAAAGCCATGTCAATATCATCCCAGCCGTCCCATCAAGCTGCAAATCAGTGTTCCCAGGATCACACCATTGGTGTGCCATGAGAGGTAAGATCTGCTGTTGCTCTACCACCCTGTTGTTTAAAGGGGTTAGCCCCATGTGACCCCCCCCCATGCAGAATCCATGGTCGGTGACAGCATGTAATAGTTTTTGTGATGCTCACGGCAAAGCTGGGTACTGGCCACACAGTTGAAAATAAGCCCAGATGCTTAGCGTTGAGAGGGTGGAAGCCCATCCATCTTTATTTTGTAGAGTGTCTGGGATGCACTTTACAAAAAGTATGTGCATAACTTTCTTCAGTATCGATCTTCGGACTATGAGCCTCTATTCCAGCAGCCTCAACTTTAGAGTCAGCGACGCAGCTATCAGGGAAGTGGGTGCAATTCTGCTGCATCATGCATACCCTAGCTTCCCACTCACCCACACTGGCCATGTCACATTGTGTCAGGAACTGAGCTTCTGGGGGCTGTCCACAAGCAGCAAAAGCTGTCAAGACCCCCACCTCCAAGGTCCATCTTGTTTCCCTTTCGAGCCTTAAATATCTATATTGCAATATTTTGTTTGACAGATGTGAGCCTGGACATAAAATGGCCTCTTACATTGATATGTGTATAAACAACAAGGGAACCCAATTATGTCAACCAAGGACCTTGGGATTCGTACTTTAAAAACAACAGTGGTCCATAGGTAAAGTGAATTCAAAAAACAAAATAAAATATAAACACAATCGTAGCTATATTTGGTTTCTTGACCTGCCCAGCCGGGCAAGGTCTGATATTTACTTTAAATTCAATAACACCAATGCTTTAACAAATGTACAAAGCGGGGCACAAGACAGTGTCCCACAAGTCACACAATGACATACATACAAAGGGAGACAAGAACAAGGGGGCTTTTTTAGGCAAAAGCAGGAGGTTGGCGGCACTTCCAATTGAATAGTGGCAAAGTGCAGCACAACAATGAACCATAACACCTTTACACTTCTGATACATATGCTTGCTCAGTATAAGGTGTTTGAAGGGTGTCGACGGCGTTTTGATTCGCTTTCTGAATCATGCGAATCATCATCAGGACATATATTATGCCTAAAGGTAGCCTTAGTAGCCTAGGAGGGGAGGAGAGAAAAACAAGGATTATAGGGGGCCCTATATTGAGGCGCCCTGTGGAGAAAGGGGGAAAAACCCATAAAACAAAATAAAGTAAAACGCTTGATACATCATGGGGCAGTCAGTTAGGGAGCTATAATTGCCACGGTGAAGGTCGAATTACTCCTTTGAATGCAAGCAGCATATGGAACGTAATGGGGCTGGATTTAAAGTTTAACACAAACATGGCGGATTTCTCATATTATTTAACTTGCATTGGCATTTCACTAATAGACAGAATCACGCATTTAGAACACAGTCAATACTCATTTAAAAGTAAATTGTGACTTGTAAGCGGAAAAGATGGAAACGTAGTGCGGGTGACTCCTCGGTTACGGCGCGATGTATACGGATGTACACATTGCTTGTTGATAGTGTAGATCGTGACTAGGACACGGTGACGCACTGATTATGGCAACCGGTGGTGGCACAGAGCGGTGAGGGGTGTCCTGTTTACGGCGCAGTTGTCCGTGACGGGTGGGGGTGTGATGGATTGACGTACTATGGATTAAGAGCACGCTTACCAGATACAGCTTATTTCGGAGGTGAGGTCCGTAACAGTCGGGGTGACTGGGGGTTATGATTTGCCTGGAGGGATGAAGGAGCTGAGTGAGAAATACTGTCACAGTGAAAGAAAAGAATGGGTGTGATTCGCAAGGGTAGCGGGCTTACCAGAATCGGCAGTATGAGTGGTTCGTTCCGTGAACCAAGGTTTTCGTCCCAAGCTAGTTAGCCTGTGAAGGAGAAAGGTGTGTGTGGCGGAAGTTAGCCAAGGGAAATCTAATCGGTAATCTGTGCAGTCACGGGGAGCACGGGCAACACTTACCGGTGTGTGAGATTGATGGTCGGTGCAATGTCCGTCGTGCCTGATCGCAGAGGGGATGATCACGGAGCGGGCTCAGTAAGTTTAAGGAGACTCCCGCTTCAAGGCGTGAGGGCGGTGATTGGCTCATGCAAGTGTCAGTGACAGTGAGGGTGATTCAATGGCGGCCATCTTGAAGAGGGTATAGAAAGTCAAAAAGGAAGTGACATGGATGGTACTTGCTTACAGTGGTCGGTAGCAGGAGACAATTTAAGATAAAAATTGCATTTACATGATGTTTAGGAATTAATAACCACATAGAACAGTAATTGTGGTAATTACTAGCAATACTGGAGACACGAAAAGATCTAATATAGAGAACTGCATATGAGGAAAGTCCAAAGATTATATCAAGGAGTTCCGATCCTCAAGGAGGTTCAATCCTGTGTTTAGGCTGTTTGTTCTCAAAATCCATTTCAACTCCTCTTTGTTGAGGATTTTGGCAATGTCACCACCTCTGGTGGGTGTTTTTATTGCAGTGATTATTTTCCACCGAATATCATTCTCTGAATGTCCCATTTGCAAGAAATGTTCAACGAGAGGGGCACTTGTAGTTTTACACCTTATCCGACTTCTGTGTTGTGAGATACGAAGGCGAATCTTTTGGGTAGTCTGTCCCACATAAATGTTATCACATGGACAAAAAATTGCATAAACCACGTTACAAGAGTTACAATTCGTAAACGTTCTCAGTTCATTTCTGATGTCATTAAACATAAATTCTTTGCAGTCAACAGTAAACTCGCACACCACGCAGTTACCGCATCTAGCGTGGCCTACCAGTGGCGGTAGTGACCATAGATCTTTCAGTGTCTGGTTGGTGCTGTTTGTAGTTGGGAGGGCAGCTCGGACCATTTGGTCCTTGATATTCTTGCTTTTTCTGAAAGCAAAAAGTGGCATATCTAGATTCAGTGACCCTGCGTTTAGGATGGGCCAGTTTTTCTTTATGGTTTTGCGGATGGTATTGGATACAGATGTAAAAGTTGTGACACTTACAAGGCGTTCTGTGCTAGTCTTGACTTTAGGTTCTAGGAGGGTGTCCCGTGGGCAATACCATGCGCGCTTCATGGCGTTTCCTTCTAAGCGTCTGGGGTAACCCCTGAAAATGAGTTTAGTAGTGTCTTGGATTCTGAAAAGTAATTTGTTTTGAGTGTACAGTTTCTTCTTATCCTTAAGAACTGGGAATACGGGAGACTGTCTCTGAGTGCCCGTGGATAGTTGCTATGATAACTTAATAGGGTGTTACGCTCCGTGGGTTTGCGAAAGAGACATGTTATAAGTGACCCTTCAGAGTGTTTGATGCGTAAGTCTAAGAATGGGAGAGAGTCTTTGTCATGAGTGAGAGTAAAGCTTAAGCCACCGCAGTTGTTATTTAACCAATGGCGGAAAGCCTCCAACGTACCAGTTTCTCCTTTCCATATAAGGAAAATTTCGTCAATATAACGCTTCCATTCAATTATACATGACCTGAAAGGGTTGAGGTGACAGCACCTGGTTACTAAGGGGGCCACTTCTTATTTCCAATTCCCCAGCCCATTATAGCCTCAAGGCATTTAGCTGGCAAGGGAGGTGTCAAAAAGCACATTGCTGTTGCTTGTGTGTGTGTGGGGGCGGAGTAGGTGAGAAAGGCCAAATATCACCTTCTCCCCTTTGGGGCCCCTGCATACAACACACCTTCCTTGCACCCTCCCCCCACGGTCTTAAAAGTGATGGCCCTATGGGGGATAACACTGCTTCATTTTGACACCTCCCTTGCCTAAATTCTCTGAGGTTGTAATGGGCTGGGGAGGGGATAAGAGAAGTGGCCTCCTGGCTGAAAACGCACGACAGTGCAGCCTCAGTTAACAGCATGTCAGGGGAGTGCTCTGTGATGCAGGCGCCACGTTAAAGTGGCCTGGAATGGGGAGTGGGGAAGTTTCTTTGACCCGCATACAGAGGCCTAAAAAACGGCCCCCAGGTGACCCCAAGGCACTGGCCCATCGACCAATGCCCGCCTTCCCAATCCGACCCTGAATGAAAGCAGAGAACAGTGCACTGCCTCTTCAGTTGTTCCATTCTTCAATGCAAGGAATGGCATACACACCAGGTGGGGATGATTGAAATCTTTCTATTTGCCTTTTCTGCCTTTCCGTGATATGCTTCTGCTTGGAGTTTCATAAAATGTCCTTTTCTCTTTCTGACAAGCTAGTTTCCAGTCCTCCTTTCTCTGTCCCAGTTGCAGGTAACTGGAGCTTCAACCCTGTGTGTGTGTCCTGAACTTGATGCCCATGCCATTCTTGAGCCATGCCATTGGTGAACACTTCCATGGTGACATCAAGGTTGTGATAAATTAAAATGTTCATCAGATGCCCTCGTCTAAGGCTCACGTTTCTTGTCTGGAGAGACTCACACTTTCTTTCTGGATGGAAAAGAAAGAGAATCTGCTGTTCGGAGATAACTCCCACTTCATTTCATGGGGTGGAGACATTTGCAGGGTTCAAATCTCCACTGGGCATAGGGAATTCCGATGTCTGCAAGAGAGCTGCAGTGACCCTAACAGCCTCCTTCGGGTCATTGGTAAACACTGATTATGAGTTTCAACCTGCAAACAGCCAAGCAGCACCCAGGCTTTGGGGGAAGAGTAGTTCTATCTTTGACATTTGCTTCCACGAGTTCCATCTTCTGGACTCAAACTTCCTTCGGAATTTAGCTCCCATCTTCATCCTCCCAACAAAATCTATTGCAGATTAGCCAATATAATGCACTAAGCCTTAACTATATCCTTGACCTCACAGATTTTATTTCAAGCACTAATAAGTCAGTTAAATATGATACCTCTCTATAAACCTGGAATGTTCTATTATCCTTTTTGTGGATCTCCCTCATCCATGCATAAATTCATGGAATTGTTTATTCCTCTGTGCACCTATGCCCCAGTCATCCATCTGTTGATTCATCTATTCAATCTGTAATCCGCCTATATATCCATCTGTTGCCTCATTCTTGCACGCTCTCACTCATCCATCTGCACGACCCTACATGCAAAATAGTTCATCAATGAACTAGTATTTCCATTTGGAGACAGCCAGATCTATTGACTGCAATGCTGGTTTTACAAGGGCTTGTCAGCGCGGGAAGGAGACCACGTGCTTCTAAGCAGTGGTCGAAGTGGGGAAAAAAAAGTAGGGGAACTGTGGGTGGAGAATCAGGGGGCGGGAATAACCGAAGATAGAATCAGTGGGCGGAGTCAGGGGCGTGGCTAGAAATAGCAAAACATACCAATTTTTTGTACGTTTAGCATTTCACTGACCAGTTACAGCTTATAACGTTATTTAATTAAAACAATGGATAAACATGTTTGAGGTTTAATTCAGGAAAAAGCAAACACTCATAGGGAATACAGGTTTATGTAAAGCGTGTGAAATATAACCAGGAACAACATGTTACCTTAATGCTTTTACTCAATGTTCAGAAATCCATGATTATTTTTTGTCTCAAACATTGAGGTCATGAATACAGGGCTCCTCCTGTACACATGTGTTAAGCAGGGCTCAGAAGAGAAAGGAACTCTACAGGAGAATCTAGACTCACGGAAACCCATAAAGGCTCCTTCATATTCATGTCGCCAGCTAGCTGCTCAATCATAATATAGCAAAAAGAACAACTGAATGCAGAACAATATCATACATTCACCCCAGTACAGAGATCTGGGCCTAAATCCATTGTTTCTTTGCTCACCATGACATTCCAGTTTGGACCCAGCCATATGCAAATCAGTCTAGATTCTGCACCCAATGAGAACAGTCCTGCCCCCTCCCTTCTCCTGCCCCCGTCACTTCTCCTGCCCCGTCACTTCTCCTCCCCCATCACTTCTCCTGCCCCGTCACTTCTCCTGCCCCCGTCACTTCTCCTGCCCCCGTCACTTCTCCTGCTGCCGTCACTTCTCCTGCCCCCGTCACTTCTCCTGCCCCGGTCACTTCTCCTGCCCCGTCACTTCTCCTGTCCCTTCACTTCTCCTTTCCCGTCACTTCTCCTGTCTCCGTCACTTCTCCTGTCCCCTTCACTTCTCCTTCTCCTGTCCCTTCACTTCTGCTGTCCCTTCACTTCTGCTGTCCCTTCACTTCTCCTGTCCTGTCACTTCTCCTGCCCCGTCACTTCTCCTGCCCCGTCACTTCCCTGCCCTGTCACTTCTCCTGCCCCGTCACTTCTCCTGCCCCATCACTTCTCCTTCTCCTGTCCCGTCACTTCTCCTGTCCCGTCACTTCTCCTTTACCGTCACTTCTCCTTTACCGTCACTTCTCCTTCTCCTGTCCCGCCACTTCTCCTGTCCCGTCACTTCTTCTGTCCCATCACTTCTCCTGTCCCATCACTTCTCCTGTCCCGTCACTTCTCCTCTCCCGTCACTTCTCCTTCTCCTGGTCCCTTCACTTCTCCTTCTCCTGTCCCAGCACTTCTCCTTCTCCTGTCCCGTCACTTCTCCTTCTCCTGTCACGTCACTTCTCCTTCTCCTGTTCTGTCACTTCTCCTTCTCCTGTCCCGTCACTTCTCCTTCTCCTGTCCCTTCTCTTCTCCTGTCCCTTCACTTCTCCTGTCCCTTCACTTCTCCTGTCCCTTCACTTCTCCTGTCCCCGTCACTTCTCCTGTCCCGTCACTTCTCCTTCTCCTGTCCTGTCACTTCTCCTTCTCCTGTCCGGTCACTTTTCCGTCTCCTGCCCCGTCACTTTTACTGTCCCTTCACTTTTACTGTCCCTTCACTTTTACTGTCCTTCACTTTTACTGTCCCTTCATTTCTCCTGTCCCTTCACTTCTCCTGTTCCTTCACTTCTCCTGTCCCTTCACTTCTGCCCCGTTCACTGCTCCTGCCCCCGTCACTTCTCCTTCTCCTGTCCCTACACTTCATTTCCCCTTCTCCTGTCCCTTCACTTCACTTCTCCTTCTCCTGTCACTTCACTTCACTTCTCCTTCTCCTGTCCCTTCACTTCACTTCTCCTTCTCCTGTCCCGTCACTTCTCCTGTCCCCGTCACTTCTTCGAGTGGAGGATGGGCACATTTACTAATTTTGCTTGGTGTGCATCAGAGGTTTACTGCAAAATGGGGGGCATTCTAATTTTCTGACTACTCTCTTGGTTGGATGGAGCATTGAAGGCCGCTCTTTTAGGGAGTGCAAAGCACACTCTCATCACGTGCTGCTTGCCATTATAAGTGTAGTTCAAAGTTCGGGGCATTTTGATTTTCTGGCTTCTGCCCTGAGCAGAGCCTCACACCTTAAAGGCCACAGGATCGCAGAGGAGGGCTTAAGATCACGTTGTCCTCCAGTTAAAGGGGTCTGGCAGTTTAAAGGAAAACCCCGTTCTCTTTATCACACCTCATGCAGATCTCACTGGCATATGCTAAAGGCAGGCAGTGGGCAGGCGCATTGTCATTCCAAAGGGGATAATCAGCCTCAATCGAAATGACAATGGGCCTGCCCACAGTCTGTGAGAGCTCAGGGAGGGGCTGCTGCAGCCTCTGGAGTTCAACAGAGAAGTGCGAGCAGCCCCTGGGAGCTGAAAGAAAAGTTATCGTTTTTAGTAGGACTATTCTCTCCGTCCCGGGATGCTTTTTTCAAAGAAAGAAGTAGGGGAACGGGCTGAAACTATTTTTAGAAGTAGGGGCACGCCGTGCCCTTCCGTCCCCGCCCACTTCTACCGCTGCTTCTAAGGCATTTAAAAGGAAGACGCCATGTTGTGGCCAGGCAAACCTCTCAAGTAAAAAAAACGTGCGACTCCAAAGAAGCTGTATCACTTTCTATCACTTTCAAGATCTGTCTCCAGCCGACGTCACCGTCACAAGCTGGGCAGGCTGACAGGTAAACAAAACAAATACATCACAACAAACATACATGATTTTACAAATTACAAGCTACTGTTTGAGGGAAAATTGTGGTCAACATGTAGGGCTGAATCATTTTAGGCGCCTTAAAAGTGAAGTTATCGTTTTGAGGGAAAACGTGATAGTGACTGCTTTTCAGACTGAGGGACAGTTTGCTATTGACCACACAGCATTAATGAAGAGTCTTTACAATTCTAGGTCAGACTTAGCAGTCAAAGGGGCTTCTCTCCACTCAGGGCCAGCTTTAGCACTGATGGCGCCCGTGCGACAATCACTTTTGGCACCCTCACTTCACTTGACCGCCTCCTCGGATTCTCTGATTACCACCTGCAAAAGTGCACCTCATCTCTCCTATCATAAGATATTGCTCACCACAGCTCCCCCCTGAGGTCACAGACCCCCCTCCACAGGTCAGCGCCCAGTGCGGCTGCACCAGTCGCACTGCATTAAAGCCAGCCCTGTGTTTATGTTGCTGATACCTCTGACACGGGCCTCCAACCACAAACAAAAATGCTGTTCTTCGTCTGCCTTTGTCAGAGTAATCTCACAGTCATCAGACTAATGCCGTGTTTTCTTTCTAACCTAGTTACGATATACGATGTGCAGGTAGTAACCGGGGATCTGTGGAATGCAGGAACTGGCGCAAATGTGTACATCTCTATCTACGGAGAGAGGGGAGACACCGGATCCAGACAGTTACTGAAGTCAAGGAAACCAAAAACATTCTCGAAAGGACAAGTAAGTGACATGTGGTCGTTTCGGTTGCCACTTATAAACAGAATAAAACGAATTTAAATGCCTGATTAAAACTCCTCCTAATTGTGTTGGCATTTATTGATTGTGGCGGCTCCTTCGTAATGGCGGAGGAGCGACGCCTCACTGCTCAGGGAAGACATGGCTTGGCAGTTCGGGCTGGACTGTTCCCATGAGGCACAGGGTCAAGGCTGATTTGCATATGGCCATGTCTGAACTGGGGTGGTGTGGAGTGCAAGAAAACTATGGATTTAGGCCCAGATCTCTGTACTGGGGTGAATGTTAGACATTGTTCTGCATTCTGTCCATCAACTGTTGTTTTTTCATTTCCTACTGCTCAGAGCCAGCAGATGAAAAATCAAATGATAAAAAAAAAATTATTATCATTTTATTTTTCACTGACTGAGCTGATGAGGGTCTAGGGTGGGGCGGGGCCAAGCCGAGCCATCTTCTATAGACAGAGGCAGAGACTGCACTTCTATTTTTCCAACCTAGCTGTGTTGCACAGCCAGGTGGAGAAAAGGCCCAGACTCCATGTCCATGAGCAAGCGTCAAACCAGCCTGTGCAAGACAATCCCAACGCTTCTCTCATGCTTAATAATAGCATGAGAGCATCGTTTGGATTGGGTAGGGAGTCTGGGAGCCTGTGCCGTGTGCTCCATGGACTCCCGGGAGCAGGGGAGCACTGAGGTGGCCGTCAGCATCAGGTAAGTCTGTATTAATTATTACTCACCCCCGCGCAACCCAGCACTTCTAAGTGGCATCAGCCGCCACTGATTGGTGTAAGGATGCATAAAAAACAGATATTTTTAAGAGAGAACTCGGTCTTCAATGATCTTTTCACCTTAATGTCCTGGAACTCCTCTGTGACTTTTAATATTCCTTTAATGTATGGTTAGGTTTACTGTCAGCCACATACAGCTCAGGGGTACAGTCTGGGGAATTTGCATGGCATTTGGCTGATCAAAATGCTGTCATTTTGGTTTTCCCAGTCAGCTACAAGCTTTCCTATTTTGGGGAAACTAAATAGATAAAATATTAAAGCCAGAAAACAACCTATATGTTAGAAACTGAGTTATTGGTTGGCTGGGGTGTGACATCTGGTCAAGCAGCAACCACAGCCCTAGTTAGCGTAAGGCACAAGCAAATCACAAATTAAGCCAATCCCCTGGTAGCTTGGCACAGAGCAGTTAGTCTTAACATAGAGCCAATGTGTAAAGTATTTGTTCAACAGCTCAAACAGTGAAAAACACCACATGAAAAGATTCCACCCCAGATTAGAAAAATTGAGTTTAGTTTAATAAATGAAGCAAAAGCAAAACAACAAAACTCCAATCCGAAGAACTTTAAAGAATAAACTGTAAAATAGCGTCAATTGTGGCTTTCTGGTCACGCTGGACTGGGTCAAAGTCAAAAGTTCAGGCTGACAGCAACAGGGCGTGGGTCAGATACAGCCCAAAATTAGTCCTGCTGGAGTTTTAGCTTCTCAAGTTTTGTGCCGTGAATCCTGTTCACATTGGAAAGGTTCGCAAGGAGAGCGCTGCGGGTGGTGGTTGGCGTGGCGGGAAGAACAGGCTTTGCGTTGTGAATGGGTGGGCTCGAGCTTCACGGTTGTGGACCTCCACGAGGGATTGATGCTTGCTGTGTGAAGAGCATCTCGTGCTGAATTCCAGTACAAGTGACACAGTTTTGGTGCGAACATGCCCATTCGCTGTCACAAAGAAGTCACTCTGGGGTTCTGGGTTCAAGATGAGGTTGCAGGTCCACGTCTTCTTCCTCAGGCAAAGAACAGCAGTTCAGCACTTCGGGACAGCAGTTCCTTTAGAGCCGCACTGCAGCAAAGTGGCAGTCTTTGTAACAGCACCCCAGTCATTCTTCCTGGCAGAGTATCCACAGGTCCAGAAGTGCACTGACGAGTTCGTTTCTGAGGTCCTTCTTTTATACACAATTGTGCCTTTGAAGTGAAGAAAAGCTTCTAGAGGGATGCCTTTGAAGTGTACAGATTCCCTGCCTTCCTGGCCCTGGCTCGAGACTAACTGCCGGGGTATGCAACCCTTAGTGTGAAGACAGGTCACAGTCTATTCTAGAGTAAGTGGGGCTGGGTCCAGCTCCTCATTCCCATCCTGCCAGTAATGGCCCATCCAGTCACACCAAAGCTCCCCATTGTGTGTGGCTGTCTAGGAGGAATACACAAAGTCCAACATTCACACACACAGTCATGTGACCCAGAGACAGGTTGCAGGCACCACATGGCTTTGGCAAGAACATGTCAACTTTCAGAATTGTAATTTAAAATCTGACTTCACCATAAGGTAGGATTTTAAATTAGGATTCTAGGGACAACAAGCCTGAACTAGTTACCTAGTCCCATTTGGAAATTTCACTTATAAAATATAATAAGGCAATTCCAATATTAGTCTTGCTGTAGTGAAAATTGAATTTCTGAGTTTTTCACTTCCAGGACACGTAAAGCTCAGAAGCACATGTCCAACTATTTAAATACACTGCACGCTGCACCTGGATCTGTCTAGGGCATACCTTAGAGGTGACTCATATGTATCAAAAAGGAAGGTTTGGGCCTCCAAAAAGGTTTACTTGCCAGTTCGAAATGGCAGTTTTAAATTACACACATAGGTTTTTCAGTGGCAGGTCTGAGACATGTTTAAAGTGCTACTTAAGAGGGTGGCACAACCAGTGCTGTAGGCCCACTAGTACCATTTAATTTACAGGCCCAGGACAGATGTAGTGGCACTTTACTTGGGACGTGCATGCAAATTAAGTATGCCAAGTGGGTATGAGCCGTTTCTACCATGTTTTAAAGAGGGAGCACAAGCAATTTAGCACTGGTAACCATTTTAAACATGTAGTACAGGAGCACTTCTAACTATCAAAAAGTCTTATTGAAGCATTCATAAAGTAATAATACACAAATGTGACATCAAACATAATTTCTCTGATGCTTGTATCAATGCTTCTATGGTATTGTGCTGCAGTTATATGTATGTAGTGCTTCATAAACGTGATGAAGCACCAAAGCCATTTACCTAATTGGCAGCATTGTATTCCATCTGGTGCACATGGTTGGAAAATGCGAAATTGCAGTATGACCTATGGGGGAAGTGTTTTGGTCTTGTGTGTAATGGCCGGAGTGGAGCACTTACCCTGTCATCTGTAGCTATACTTACTCTTGTACTGGAGCAAGTAGAAGTAAGAGATTTTTTTTAAATGACCATCTTTTGCATGGAATACCCCTAGATTTTGCCTTCTTTTGTTGAACTGGTTTTTGTTGGCTATAGCGTGCTTTACTCTTGCTAACCAGCAGTAACGTGCTTCTGCTCTCCCTCCCTCAAACATGGTAAAATTGGCATAAACTTAATTGACACATTTAATTTACTTATAAGTCCGTAGTATATTGCACAATATGTACCTAGGGCCTGTAAAATAAATTATACCAGTGGGCTGCAGAACTCATTGTGCCACCTACACAAGTAGCTCTCTAAAACATGTCTCCAGGCCTGTCCATGCAGCCTGGGTGTGCACATTTAAACTGCTATTTCAATCTGTCAAAATAAACCTTTTAAAGGCCTAAAATCTCCTATTTCAATCCTTATATGTCACCCCGAAGGTAGGCCCTAAATGCCCATAGAAAGGGTGCATGGTATGTAAAAAATGGGCATGCATATTTAATGTTTTACATGAACCGACAGTGAAAACCCTACAATGTTTTACACTGTGGCAAGTGTGGCTTTACATTGGTTTACACAATTACCTTTAATATGTGATAATTTTGTTTTGGAGTAGTTAGAAAAATGATTCAAGGACTATTATGATAGTAATTTAAAACCCACTTTATTAGCCAAGTAGGATTTTATATTACTACTTTGGAACATAGACATTTAGAAAGTTGTAATTTTCCTGCCTAAAACCAAAAGGCTTTCCTGTCAGTGTCCAGCAGTCACCATATCCCTGATGGCTCCCCGTGGTGAACTGTGTATTGCTCCCAGACACTGGATAAAAGGCCCAGGTAGTGGGGAGGGACAGAATATCATGGGGGGGGGGGCTACACCCAGCCCCTTCCTGAGCTTCAAATGATGCCTACAATGCCACTGGCAGATGAAGCTCATATCTAGGCCTTCTTCCCCATAGGGTGGACAAAACTAGGACTCGGCATAAAAGTGGATCCCACAGACCTCTTCTCAGAATACTACTGGACCTGTGAAGATCAGAAGAAGGACTAAACTTCTGTCTGAAACCTGAAGGAAGAGTGGACTTTCTTGTCCTGAACCTAGGGCTCCAGAAGTGACTCCAAGGATCAGTTGGATGATCTCCTGTTTTAGATGCGAACCACTACAAGCTTCCAGAGGCCTTTCCCTGCAACTGCCCATCTGATCAGACAAATATTAGAGTGCCCTCTTCCTGTCCCCAAAAAGAAAGATCCAGAACTTAGAAACCTTTTGCCAACTTTCTTCCTGGAGCACCATTGGAGACCACGACCACTGGCAAAGCTGCAGCCATCAATGTTGAATCACCAGCCAGCCTCAGCTTGCTGGTTTGCTCTGCTGAAGGAGACATGACTTCCAGAAAAGTTTCCAAGTCTGAATGTATAGGACTTCATCAGAATCTACATCATCATTGAGGCCTTTCTGGGCACAGACTTTAGAATTTGTCAAAACAATGGGTGTTGCGGCAGAACGCCCACCCCAACACCCATTGCCCTCCCCTTTCACATTAACTGTAGCGTGAAAGGGGGCCTTATTTACAAGGTCGCTTTGTAACTAAGGTGACAGGTTTATCGCCACAGGAACGTCACTAACAATAATGTTCCTATCGCAATAGGGGCTTGTGATATGCCCCTTAGTGTCCATTCTCAGCCATGTGATTTAATAGAACAATGGTGTCTTGTGTACAAGCATCTCGTGTTTCTGATGCTACAAGCAAATCATCCATGTATTGCACTAGGGTCAATCCGATTGTCATTTGCAATGTATCTAGATTTCTTTTCAAAATCTGGTTAAAAATAGATGGACTCTCTGTAAACCCTTTGTGGGACATGACACAATGCAAATGTTTTCTGCTGGAACACAAAGGAAAAAAGGTATTGGCTTTGCAATTTCCTTGAACTGGTCACAACTTATAAATACCTAGGACTTCCTCTGGATCATCATTTAAATTACAAACGGCATTTGCTATCTAGGCAAGTAACAGCAAACAAACTGACACTCACTTTTAAAACCCTACAACAAAGACAAAGAAATTGCTACGCTAACCATCTTTTGAAAGTCATGGGTGTGAGATTCACCCCCTCCATAGCATATGGCTCAGAATTAATAAAAGGCAAAGATGCAGCATGTTTGAATACTTTACAATCAAGACTCTTCAAAAATTGTTTAATCCCATGACACATTTTGCAAGCCCAAATCAGCTGGTGCTCGGTTTGCATCACCAGGGCCCGCCAGACAAAGTGCTCTAATAAAATACTACTGGAGTATGAGGGTAGCAGATGAAAGCAATTTGGCCTACCAGTGCTGGCTTGAAAGAAAAACTGGCTTGCGCCAATAAATCTGTGTGATCAACACTACAACAGTCAATTTCAATTTCAAAATACTTTATTCGGTTTAAATATTAGAAAACCATAAAAGTTTGCAATTCATTGTTAAAATTATAAAAAGCACAAAAATACATATCAAGACATATAATACAAGTATCCCAGTACATACAATAAATTTGGAAGAAAAAAAAGCTATAAACACAACATCATCAAGGTTTAAAAGACTACAACAGTCAATAGCCAAACTACAATTAGAAGAGGCTTGGAGCATCTCAGTGGAATACTCCGTCGTTAAACAAATAATAGACTAAGCAGCCACATTTCAATCGTTTATTACAGACAATGCCACTTTGGTGAGCAAATGGCAGGGGTGAGTGGTCCTCATATACAGCATGGTACCCTCAGCCATACCAGTCTGCACACTTTTCAGAGTCAAAGAAGAATGACTTGATATTAATTAGGCTCTGCATCTTCCCATCGAAGGACTTAACCCCTGCATGGAAACAGTCCTGGCCCACCACAGAGTGTATTTGCTGCGGATCTAGCAGCAGAACATTGCTCCACTTGTTGTGCATTTGTCCAGCCTTACTATCACTCAGAAAGAAAGTCCTGCATCTATCCTTAAGATAGTTGCAAATAAGATTGTGTCGACTGGCCGTAATCAAGCTAGTGAGTGGGACCTCAGTCCAACTCACATGCAAAGCCTTGAATTTTCTAACTCTCGCAGCTAAGGAGTTGGAAATATCAAGCAAGTCTCAATGAGCAGCCCTGTAAAGAGACACATGGTTTGCAACACGCTTATGTTTGATTGTACTGCTTACCGTTGTACTTTCTACAAAATGGGTCCTAGTCGAGACCCAAGCTGTCTTTTATCCAGGTGTGATCTTTTCTAGGCCCTCGCATTAATTTGTTTTCGCACAATGTTAACTTTGCTCATTAGTGTACTTTATAGTTTGGATTTCATAGTATACTGCTTCAAATGACCAATCCAGCATAATATTGTCTATTGGCGAAGCACTATTAACATGAAGTAGATAGGTGGAGGGAATTGCACCCTTACGTCCCTCCCACTAACAACTGGTATGTTACATGAAAGTAGGGTGCTTGAAAAAATGGATCAGAGATTCAGGAGAGACCAAAGCCTAGATTTTCGGAGAGGTCAGTCTGCTTCTGCTATACTAAGCATGAGTCAAATTAAAACAGGAAGGCCATCCTTATTTAAAGAGGATGCCTCACACACATAATAGTGTCATGCTTCATCAACGGCATCCTCTCCCCTCCCTGGTAAGTTGCGGTAGGAGGAAGTTCTTAAATAAAACTACTGGACAAGACAGAATCCAGATAATCTAAAAATACCTTAAGGTTCCTCGGCTATCACCTTTATTAATGAGTACTCTAGGTATATCTAAAAACACTTAGGTCGGCTGGTATATAGAGCACATTGGCTCAGACCAGTCTGCTCCTCACCAACATGTTTCTGCCCTCAATAATTAGCCTTTCAGGTCTGAAGAATTCATCCTGGCTTTAGGATCCCTACCAATGGACAGTGAGATAGGTCTATCCTACCTGGTAATGATAGTGCATCACCGAAAAACAACCACCCAGGTGAGTCCTACCTGGGTTTTCTTATAATAGATTTTCGCATAAGACGCTAGACCTTAGGGGATACCAGTAGTCTGGTGCGGCAGGCATCATTAGAACCTGATCTTGCATAGGCATTTCCATTTGTTGTGTAGGCACATTTTGCATTCCCTTTGACATCTGTACATTTCCACCAACATTATTAGGATTATATCTGCATTCCAGCTTCTAATGATTTGACATGTAATAATCTCTTTCATAGCAGCAATATCTGTTCTAGAGCCTGTACCCACAGGAACACCTCTACCTCTATCCTGAGGCATGTTAAATCCACCTTGATTTCCCAGAAAACCCACTTGTGGAACGGCAACATCTTGCATGTTTCCCTGATTCCCTGCAAAAGAAGGATTTTGAAAACCTTTCTCAGCCAACTGCATCTGTGCTAACATGAGCTACTCTTTAATTAGCTTCTGCTTCATTTCTAACACATTGCAACAATATTTAGCATAACACAGGATCTCATCAAGCGATTTGTTCTGCTAGCACATCATGCTTCACGCTATGTGCAAACCGATCTCTGGCTTCAGTCCTAATACAAATTGATATGCAAAAGTACCTATGCCCTTTTCTTCAGGATACTCACATCCACTATGTTGCCAAGACACCTGCAATAACCATTCATAGAATGTATGCACTGTTTTTTGGGGGTTTTGGGTCGTTCTTTTAATCCTAAATCAATCCAGACATGTCAGAGGCACTCTGCTCTTTAAAAAAGTTATCACTGCCTCATATTTCTCCATCACTACAGGAGGTGGTGCATTTGTCCAAGTCTTCTTTCGGCCACTTTACTGCAGTCTTACATGCAGCCGATACATCATCAGGTACTAAAATGTCAACACATGTATTTAAATCTGTCCACAAAACCTTCACATTTTAGTTATAAATTGTTCCATTTCTCCATACCCTTGCAATGGCTTGTCTCTCAATTTTGAAAATGTGTTTGTAAATGCAGCCAAATCACCTCTACTCCAAGGTCCATGTATGTACTACATTTCTCCTGTAATGTCTCTAAGTGGGTATGCTGTGGTTTCTACCTCACTTCCCTTCTCATGCTTCATCATTGTGGCTGTCTCTCCCCTTTTCTTCTCATGCTTTTTTGCCCATTTAAGTTCTAACTTATCAGTCTCATTCCTTTTGCAAATGCATTTGACTAATTCTACAATGTCTAAACGCATCTCTAAAATCCTCATGTTCTCTAAGACTGGATCATCCAATTGAACCCTATAGCTTCTCTGGAAGTAAAAATATTTTGCAGGATCAATTTAATATTTTGGAGCCAATTCTGTCAGTTTATCGTGAACTAATGCTGCTCTTCATGTAATTTCCTTACACAAGTAAATGAGCTATTTTCTTTGCTATTGCTCAAGATTTTCAAATTCCAAACATCCCCATATTGTTTCCTTTAATTCCACCTTTCAATTGGGTAATATTTAAAGGCTCTTCCATATCCATCTCTGGCTTTTCCTTTACCTCTCTGTTTTCCATCCTTCTAATTCCCACTACTTCTTCTAACCAAGTTGGCATACACCAAGATTAATCGGGGCAGTGATGACTAATGTCTCTCCATCTATAAAGGCGTGCACTGAAGACGTCTTTCAATCTGTGTTAATCTGTCTCTACAGCAGCAGTCGCCACTATGGCACTTGTACTGGGCTTTAATCCACCTGAATCAGTAGAGTCGTATATGGTGGGGGCTTGAAGCTAGGATCTGTTCTAAAATGTCATCACCTGAATCCGTCTAATCTCCATCTTTCTGTTGGTAATCTCTTCCATTCCTTTTCTTAGCAGCTTCCACAGTATTAGCTGTCTATAATCTGGTCCCCGCTATAATTGCCTTTCTCCACCTACGCTGTTCTTCGTCCCATCGAACATCTGCATAATTACGCACTGCTTGTTTTGTCCTCCACTGGTATTTTTCCTTCTCTTTCTCCCTTGCAACCTTCTCCCACACTCTCAAGGCTTCATATTTGGGGGGCCTAGGTGCTGGCTTGATTTCATACAATTTTCCTTTTAGATTTTCAAGAAATCTGGAATTAAATGTCCCATATCTAGTAAAGTTCAATGTGCCTTCTTTCTCCATAATTCTGCTCCATTAAGGAAGCCCAGAGCAGGTGTTTAACCCATGCTCAATTGCCATATAATGTGCAGGTGTACCTTCTGGAGGTGCCTCTTCACTTTTCTTTACTGGAATAGTAAAGGCTCCTCTTACCAAAGTCTTACATTCTTTAAAACATTACATTTTTGCAATACAATGAGAAACAAGGCAGATTTCAATCCAGTGTTATTGTTTTGTTCCGAATATGTCAAACTTCAATAACCCAATCCAATCAGAACAAATCCAGATACGGTACTCACTTTCTATTAATCCAATCCCAGCTCGGCACCTTGACGTCACCAACCAATCCCAGCATGAAAGCACACCAACCGATCAATCTCACCGCAAAACAATATGAAATATGGCCTCACTCCGTGCAGCAGTACACCCTACTTTACAATTTCTCACGCATTCACACAACTTCAATAAAGCTTCAAAAACTTCTTGTTTGCTTTTTTTCTAAAGACATATTAGTCTCACAATCAGTCAAGAATATTTCCCACAACCTCAAGTGAAATCTCGACCAGCGTGAAATCACCGAAATCAATGCAGCTTTACCTGCACAATTAGGTCCCACTAGCACTAATCAATTACAACAATGCCTCTATGTCAAAGGTATAGGCGATGGTACCTCTCACACTACACCGTAAATAATGCGAAGAAGTTTTATTCAATTTGATGTATGTATCTATGTATATCTCAGAATCTTCGATGTCTGCGAACATGAGTTCTTCTATCTCTTTCTCCTCAACAACTCCTTAATTCTTCCGCTCACTCACTCATTCGATCTCACAACATCACTGCCTGAACCAAAACACAACTACAAAAAACCACACCCTATTAATATTCATACCTTCAAAACTGCAACTGCCTTCTTGTACCGCCTTGTCAGATCCCCAAGTTCTGTACACTTGATTGGGAAATTTGGGATTTTATTTTATTTAGACTTAGGAGGTTAATCTGGGGCTCCTTTCAAGGCGTGAACCATATCCTCTGCTACCAGAAACTTACAGCGTGAAAATAGTATTAAATTACTAGTCGAAGCCTTGATTTACAATTAGGATCTCCAATGCTGCGCCTGACTCTTCTTCAAGCAAATGGATCTTTGCCACTGTTTTAGAATGTAGCATTAAAAGTTAAATATTTCAATAATGATCAACATTACAGTTATTATGTTCAGTCAAAGATAACTGTTTTAGAATTGGTTCAAAAACCTTTATTTCCCGCTAAGAGTTTTGGCTTTGTTTGTTGCCTTTTCATTCAGTTAGTCAAGATAAATCCGGTTACAGAAATATAAAAGAAAATCATAGTTACGGTCAACAAGAAAATAATATGGATCCTCTCCTACAAGAAACCCATGAAGAGTTCCTCTTGAAAAGAGCAAGATTTCAGGGTCCTGTAATTATTATAAAAAGAAATAAAACTAAAACAAAGTGGTTCTGGAAACTCAGCCGAGCCTCCTCTCTCTAAATCAGCATTAAAACACAGTCACAGTACCAACTGTCAAGCTAAAAGAAATATAGTCACAGCAGTAAACATGACCATTAGAAATGAGAGATGGGCACCTTCCAAAATGTCAGGCAGCACAAATGAATGTTTGCAGTAGCTCACAGAAGTCACAAAAAGGGTATAGCAATGGCAAAGGACTGTGGTCGAATTGGGAAAGGAATGGCAATTGTCTAGCTAGGAACACGTATGCATGTAAAATATAAAAACATATGTATCGATGAGCTTCACGTTACATAATCTTGAGCCAATGAGAAAGATCTTCCGATGGTCTGCGGCTTTTCCATTAATTCCCAAGGTAGACGCTTGAGTCGACAAGGTATTAACTGAAAGTGTCTACTTGCTACTTAACATTTGTATCTTTTGGGTATGATTCCCATGTGAACCTACATAGATTCAAAAACAGGTTTTCTAGTCAACATTCCACTGCTTAACTACAACTACTCTAAAAAGTGAGAAACATTGTCTTGCAATATCCTGGTTTGATCATGAGAATCACAGTTAAATTCAAACCCTATTATGATAATGTTCTAGTTTTCTATTCATCAATGTGATCATGTGTTAGCTCGAAGCTATCTAATACAATGAGAACATGTAGCATAAGAAGAGAAGAGATACATTTGAAGACAGCACATTCTAAAATGATGACAAGCTAAGCAGGCCTAATACAAATCATTTACTTAAGCCAAGTCATAGTTCAGCCCTTTTAAATAACATTTATGTAAGTGAAAGTAAGAAATATCGTTTTTTTAATATCGAAGTCAGTAATATCGTTTGTTAAAATATAGTTGTTAATATTATCAATATTTATATTAGTGTTCTGTATTTTAGTATGCATATTAAAAGTATGTGATCTAATGTTTTTTGTATAAGTATATTTGTTTTTTTAATGTATGAGTGAAATTTTTATGTTATTTATTTTATGTGAAATGAATTTTGCGTATTTTAGTTCTGTCACGTGTTGTGGGTTTATAGGGAAATAGGGTGGGAAGTAACTTAATTTTAATAAAGTAATCAACAATTTGTATTCATTAGTATGTCAAATTAAATTTTTATCAATTGGTTATATGTTCTTAATTGATTAATTAATTAGTTAATTTAATTGAGTTTTTTTTTTTAGGAGCGGGTTGTGGGTTTATAGGGGAATAGGGTGTGAAGCAATTTAATTAATTTATAATTGTGATGATTTTTTATGTATTTAATATTTTATATTGTTATTTGTTGTAATAAGGTAAATATTAATTAGTTATTAATTGTTTGTTAAATATTAATACTTAATTGATAAATATGTTAATTGTGTTTTGTTTTTTAGGAGTGGCTTGTGGGTTTTAGGGGTATAGGTTGGGAAGTTTTTTATTTTTTATTATTTAATACATAATTTAGATTATTATTTATGAATTTACTATTTCATATTGTTAATTGTCGTAACTAATCAATTGTTAATTAGTTATTAATTGGTAGTTAATTATTAATAATTAATTAGTAAATATAAAAAAATAGGAGCGGGTTGTGGGTTTATAGGGGAATAGGGTGGGAAGTAAATTAATGATAAATAAATAATTAATATGTTTTAATAATTAATATATGTATTTATTTTTTATATTGTTATTTTTTTATTAATTTGATAATAATTATATATTATTTGGTTGTTAATTATTAGTTATTCATTGATAAATATCTTAATTGTGTTATTTTACTTTTAGGAGCAGTTTGTTTGTTGATAGGGGAGTAGGGTGTGAAGTAATTTAATTTTAATATATTTTAAAAAATGGTTTAGTATATCATTTATTTTAAATTGTTTTTTAGTGTTAATAGTGTGAATTAATTTATTTTTGATTGTTTTTAAAATCAATTATTAAATAATTATGTTAATAGTAGTGTATTTTACAATATTGGTAGTGTAATTTATATGGGAATATGGAGGGAGCTAAACTTCATTGTATTACTTAATATTTTGTTAATTAATTTTTAATATTTTGTTTGAGTGGGAAAAGGTAATTATTCCCCTCCGCTATCCAACATTTCCCCTACTGTTGCACTTGCTGGAGTAACAATAGTAATTGTTACCCCTCTGCTATCCAACAGTTTCCCTACTGTTGAACTCTTTGGAGTGGGAATAGTAATTTTTACACCTACGCTATCCAACACTTTCTTACTGTTGCACTCCCTGAAGTGTGAATAGTATATTAATCCCCTCCACTCTCCAACACTTTCCCTACTGTTGCACTCTATGGAGTGGAAATAGTCATTTTTACACCTACGCTATCCAACACTTTCTGTAAGGTTGCACTCTCTGAAGTGGAAATAGTAAATTATTACCCTACGCTATTCAACACTTTCCCTACTGTTTTACTTGCTGGAGTGGGAATAGTAAATTATTCCCCTCCGCTATCTAACACTTTCCTTACAGTTACACTCCCTGGAGTGTGAATAGTAAACTATTTCCCTCCGCTATCCAACACTTTCCCTACTGTTGCACTCCCTGGAGTGGAGGTAGCAAATTATTTCCCTCCGCTATCCAACATTTTCCCTACTGTTGCACTCCCTGGAGTGGGAATAGTAATTATTACCCCTATGCTATCCAACATTGTCCCTACTGTTGCAATCCCTGGAATAGGAATAGGAATTTTTACCCATACGCTATCCAACATTTTCCCTACTGTTGCACTCCCTGGATTGGGAATAGTAATTTTTACTCCTACGCTATCCAACATTTTCTCTACTGTTGCACTCCCTGGAGTGGGAATAGTAATTTTTACCCCTACGCTATCCAACACTTTCCCTACTGTTGCACTCTATTAAGTGGTAATAGTAATTTTTACACTTACGCTATCCAACACTTTTCTTTAATGTTGAACTCCCTGAAGTGGCAATAGTAAATTATTCTTATACGCTATACAACACTTTCCCTGCTGTTTTATTTGTTGGAGTGGGAATGATAAATTATTCCCCTATGCTATCCAACACTTTCCCTACTGTTGCACTTTCTGTAGTTGGAATAGTAATTTTATTATCTCCACTATCCAACTTTTTTTTTTACTGTTGTTGTTAATGTAGGGTGAAATGTAATTGTAAAATATATATTTTTTTAAAGTATTATATATATAATTTATTTTAATTTTAATTTTACTGATATATGTATATATATATATCTGCAATTATAATTTTTAATATTGTTCTAATATGTTATAATGTTTTATAACATTTATTTTATAATATTGTAAATTACATTTATATATTATATTTTATATATAAGTATGTTTAATTTTTATTAACATTATATTTATTATTTATAAATTTGAACATTTTCAAATAATTCTAACAGTTTTTTTAATTATATGTTTCATTTACTTTATTTTATATTATTTTTCAGAGATTTAAAAAAAAGATATTTCAAACAACAATATTTTTCACAACGATATTGTTTTCTGATAATTTTGTACTTACCATTATGTAGATAGGACTTTGATATTCTGGACACGATATTTCGGGTCCGATATTTTTGTCGTTGATATTCTGTCAGTGATTCGTCTCAAACACTTCGTAAGGTTAGTTACTAGCTTAATTCATTTGTATTTTCCTGCTCCATCAGAGTTTTAACTACCATGACATGTAAAACTTAAAAGTACATGTCCAACCTTTTAAATACACTGCACCCTTTCCTATGGCTGTTTAGGCCAACCCTCAGGGTAACTTGTATGCATGAAAAGGAAGGTTTAGGCCTGGCAAAAGATTTATTTTGCCAGGTCGAAGTGGCAGTTCAAAACTGCGCATACATGCTGCAATGGCAGGCCTGAGACATGTTTAAAGGCCTACTTAAGTGGGTGGCACAATGAGTGCTGCAAGCCCCTAGATGGATTTAATTTAAGACCATAGGTACATGTAGTGCCTCTTTACAAGGGACTTACAGGTAAACTAAATATGCCTATTAGGTGTAAACCAATGTTAAGCTGTTTAACGGAGAGAGTACAAGCATTTCAGCACTGGTTCGCAGTGATAAAGTTTGCAGAGTCCTAAAGACAGCAAAAATAAAGTCTGCACAAACAGGAGGCTGGAAGGAAAAAAGTTGGGGGATAACATGCCAAGGATGCAATGCCAGCTGGGTCCCTAGTACGATGTAACAAAAGAAGGGGAAAATAGCAAAGTGGTGGGACACAGGTGTTGAAAACAAACTAGAAGGAAATGAGAAGCCAAAACAAGTGTACCTTCGCAAGCATGTTGCTGCTTTGGACTGTTGTCAGTGGTAATGTGGCAGAAGTGCATGCCACAACCCAGAAAATGGAAAATGGACTCTAGCCAGCCTGTTCCTAGCCTTCCTGCCCTGTTTTCCACAGCCTCCAAGGATTGAAGAAAAGAATTGTGATATACAATCCATCCGCTTCGCTGGGGCGGACATTCCACAACGGTGCGGAAACAAAATTACGGGTGCGCAGTTTAGACGGCCAGCGGCCGTCCTCCGCACATGCCCCGCGACACATGGAAAAGGTTAAGAATGATTTATCATGTTTACTGTAATTGTAAAATCGATAACACAACTGTTTACTTACTCTTTACTGTCCCATCAAGTAAAAATGTGCATTCATACCTATCGACAAACTAATACAGTTCTTTCTGTACTGCCCTGTAAATTAAACATAGTATTTATAGCACATTCGTGTTTTGTCTTGATTCGATAACATTAAACAAAGCATTCGGGACACATTTCTTTTCCGATTTCATCCATGTCAAGCTTCAGTATCTTCTTAGACAGCCTCAAGTACAATTATTATTCCCTTTAGGTGAAGCAATCCAGGACGTTAGAAGTCATGTCAGTTCGTTCTGCCATCAATGTCCATTTCATAAACCCATGCGTCTTCTTTATTGAAAGAAGTTTCTATTTTGGTCAATGGAACAAACATCTCTCTTGACACGTGGTATTCCAGAACGGTGTGGGCAGGGCCTCAAACTGACGTTTGGCCCCCTTCTCATTTGTGCTGTGCCAAGTTGGCTATACATATTTGTACCATAATATAGCTTTCTGTGTTTGGCTTTCTGCGCTGGCTTTGCTTAAAATTAGGCACATTTTAAACCATTTTATTTGTGTGTTTTGCCAGTTTCTTAAAACATTATATTGTGTGCTTATTTCCTTTTGTGTGGGTATGTGCTTTTAGACAGTTTTAGATTTTGTGTCTGTGTTTTTTGCTGTGAAAGAAATAGTATATTTTTGGGCCCCTTTTTGATCGCTCTTGAAGTGTTTTTTTTTTTCGTGTGAATGGCCATGCATATGTGCGCGTTAATTTGATTATTAGTCTTTTGTTAATTATGGGGGACACCTTGTTATTGGCAGCTCCAGAGCACGTGCTCAAAGTGTAGTTTGCTTCTTTTAGGGGAAAACGTGAATTTTGAGCCTTTGTATAGCTGGCAGACTCCATATCTGATATTTTTAAATTATATCCATGGTATTTATATTATTTTTTTAACTTGTCTTTATTAATAATGTTCTTAACATTAACCTGCTTGGGCCCAATTATCTTGACTATAAAATCAGAATGAAGACAATATCTTCAATCTGCTGTAAACATAATCTACAGTCTCTCTGTCTAAGAACTATTATGCCATGTACTTTCATTTTACCAGACCATAGTTGCCTCCGATTTTGAATTCTCATGGATACTATTATGTAAAACTATGGATATTTTTTTATGCTTGTCATTTTTTTGCTGTCTATCTTACAGCAGCTAAAGAGGGTTTTAAGCAGACAGAATCGGATATGTCCCTTTCATAGCGGTGTTATCCCAAGAAGATTGTGGGATCTTTTTAAGGTTGTTTTTGAGTCAATCAATGAGCAACAATCTTCTGTTACATGCAGGTCTTTGACACGTATTTCGGTCTAATGATTGATATGTCTCTTTGATATGGCTTGCTTAACTTATCTCTAAATGGATCAAGGCCCTAAAGATATAGGATTGCAGGTGGCTGAGAATGAGCCAAGGAGCCAAATGCATGTATAATTTAATGCTGGTTAATCACATTTTAGGTGCATTGATTGAAATGAAATGGACTTTCCTGGATATAGAGACCATTTACACAACCTACTTCCTAAATGTTCCACCAAATCATCATCTTCTCATAGCAGAGTTCAGTTCCATACCAGGGGCCGTATTGTGCATCGGGGGCACTATTCATGTCTGTGCCATGGTGTACCTTTGCAGAGGTGCACAGGGCAGAAACATGAACAGTGCACCCTATTATAATGAATGCACTGCTCTCAGGACATCTGCAAACTCAGGGCAGAATGCACTACCTGGGGGTAGTGCATTCAGTGGTTAAGCAGAATGTCGGAAACAAAAATATTTTGGGAAAAAATATTGTATCAAGAATATCAAGGACAAAAATAATGTGAAGGTAAGTTTTATTATACATAACTCCGTATATATGTACCTTGACAATCTATATATCTCCAAGGTAAGTAGATGTGGAGATAAGAATAGTAAATCTATACTTACTCCTTTGCACTTCTTGATAATTTGGTCCTTGACATTTTTGTTTCCGATGTTCTGTCAGTGATCCGCTTTAAACAGCCTTTCAGTCTTTCACAGTGCAGATGGCATATTGCCTGCACTTTAGAGAGAGGACAGAGATCCCCCTGCAGGAGCTTACTGTGAGTGATTTCATCTGCCTGCAGGTAGATGTCGGGGGTGGGAGGGGGTCCATGGGACACTCTTTGTCCCCTCCAGAGGCCTTCCCTGAGGGGGTGCACTGACAGTTCACCACCTTTTTGTGGTGCCCCATCAGTTTTGCCTGCTGGCAGCATGTTTGTCTTTGCGCCCACATACACAATATAGCGTAGGCGGAAAGCTTCCCTAATTTGCATGCAGCTGTGCCGCCATGCCAATGAGGGGATGCCCTCTTGAGAAAGCTCTGACACTACATGTGTGCCAGGGCTGTCAGTATTACAGAAAGGGCTGCACAAGTGTCTGTGGTCCATTCTGTAATACCAAAGAGCCCTTGAGGTGAACAAAGTGGGCGCGCACAGCTGTTGCACCCTGAAGGCACTTTGTGTAATATGTCCCCAGGTTCCTTCAGCAAAATGGGCCATACACACTACTGCTCTGAGATTTTTATGAAACTGAAGCATTGACAGCAGGTCTGAAATATAAAATATAAACATCACAATGGCTGACAAGCAGCCATATGTTCATCTGTTTCCTGTGCTAAGATCACACTTCAGACCTAAAGAATCTTTCATCCACGATTCTGAGCAAAATGTTTTCATCAGAACTGGTACCCCTGACTGACATAGACAGATGAACCTGCACACTGAATGTTTAGGTATGGCATAGATACAGCTTTAGCTGATTGCCAGCATGACATCATGAACAAATAGAGAAATAACAAATAATTACAACCATGCATCTTTAGAGGAGCCTTAAGTCAGCTCTTTTCATTCACTGGTCTGGTAAACTGGCTTTGGCAGTAGGCTTCTTGAGCAGCGTAATTTTGGCCCCACCCTAACACGTCAAAAATATTTAACATGACACATGTTTCTTGTGTAGCCTAATGACATTAATGTAAAGTTATGCACTTGACATGATTATTAACCCCTTCCATGCTGATGACGAGCTCAGCTCGTCATCAGCGTTACCTACCGTGTGCTGATGACGAGCTGAGCTCGTCATGTAACGCGGTAATTTGAAAATGCCGCATACCGCGAGAAAAACGTCCGCACGCATGCGGTTAAAGTGCATTCACAGTAGAATTGGAGAATTCATTCATACATTGTGTGCCTTTACTGTATTCCTTGGAGAGTTGATGAATAAAACATCCTCACTCATTTAGAATGCTCTCAATTTAGAAAACAACAATGATTAATGTAATGTGTGCACTAATGCGTCATATATTGTATTAAAATGTAGTTCTTAGTCATACTTATATACATTCAAGTTTCAACTGTATGCCACATGTAACAGTAATTTAACATACTGACACTTTATATTCATTTGTGTTTAAAGTGCACACACATATAAAATGTGCACCATTCATTTAATACTCTGCATAAAATACTGTTTTCCATGTTCTACTTACATGAGTGCTGGTGTGTCCATATGGTTTGTTAGTTTGAGAATGTATACAACGCTGTACTAGCGACAGAAAGAGAGCCTGAGAAGAAAACCTTGACAAAGAACATGGAGAGCCAAATCGTTAACTGAAGGGTCCTGTTTAACATTATTGCAGCATGGTTTGGGTGAACACAATGTTCAGTGAGGGACATTTCATAAATGTTGCAGCTTACAAAGTGAGAATGAATAACCCCTGATGATGCAGACAGAGGGGTGTTCCTGGGATATTCTGGTGCAAATAACTTGAGTGCACACAGTTTGGGGACATGCTTACTTTGTCTTGGACTTTGAGAGGTTTAGACCTCTATAATTTCCTTTTGATTCTTTGCTGAGTGTGGCTTAGGCTAAAACGCAATCTCTTGTCCCAATAAGGCTCTTGACCGAACTCCTGAGAAGCTATCACCTTCCCACTCTTTCCTGTATTCCCTATTTTTCTGCATGTTCCTGTTTTTTTTAGTTCTCTTTAGATTATAGAACCATCCTATTAGTTTAAACTTTAACTTAGATAATTTTAGATTTACTCATCACACTGCTTAGGGCAAGGGGCAAATCCACATTTACCATGGCGATCTTGCAGTGTGAGTGATGCATTTTTCTTGCTCACGTGTACTCATTGGCTTAAAGAAGGGCACTCCAGTACCAGGGTTGGTAGACAAATACTTTACTTTCCCTATGCTATGTTTCTCTCCATCTTTTATCCTTTCTATTTATAACACAAAAAATCCTAGATTTACTAAGTTTTCATGCAAAGCTCTGCAGCAGCCAAATTTGCTGTGCTGCGTTGCGCAAGGTTGAAACACAGTGCAACACTACATCTGCCAAAATTTCCCTGCAGCTGTGTGCCTTGTGCTATAACAAGGCCGCCTTGCATGAAGCATTTGTGCACAATGGTGCAGAAGTAAGTGTACACTGAATAGTTTAGGAATTATATTGCTAGCATGTAAATACCATGCACCATTTTGCATCGGTTTCCATTGTCGCAAATCCTTAGAAGACCTAGTCCTAAGTATCCTGTACTTTCGTGATGTGTATTGAAACTACATAGTGGTTTCTACATCAGTTCTAATTACACTGGCCTGATAGGAAGCACTCTCTGTTCTATTAATATCAAATGTATTTTTTTTTAACATGAAAAGAATTGCAAGCTGACAAGTTTAGTCCGCAGCATATTTTTTATTTGATTTTTAATTTTGTTTCTCATTCTTGCAATAAAAAATAAAAATATTAACCATTGCTTCTCATTCTTGCAATAAAAAATAAAAATATTAACCATTGCATGAGGTTGCTCAGGCTGGACCTATTGGCTTTACCAACGTACGTTTTATCAATGAATTCAAAAGCAGGGTTGAAACGATCAAAGATACAGTGCCGAACACTCTACTGTCCATGGTGCACTTTTTGACTGTTACTCTCCAAGAGAAAAGTATTGTCATTGATGGATTTGTTATAGCAGAATGCAAGCTGGTGACTTGGAATAACGTTGTTATAGTATCCTGTTGTTATAATCTGTCTAATACACGCTAAGTGAACTGTTTAATAGCAGGAACTACATGGGCTGGCACCCTAAAACCTAATGGTACAACCTCAGCTCCTAGTTTATGGATAGGGATCATTATACAATTGCGCAATCATTTACAGATTCCATCACTTGCAAATGAATGAGCAGAAATTGCTTCTTATCATTTTGCAGGACGGAAGTTGCAGTGGCGCGAGGGCGCGGTGCACTCAAAGCACTGTCCTTCTGTATTAAATGAATGATCCTTACTTTCGCTGTAATTCTGATCCTGAAAACGTTTTTTTCTGAGTGTAGGAACTAGGGGCCAGATGTACGACCATTTTTGCATGTGCAAACGGGTTTGCAAACCCATTTGCGCATGCAAAAACAGCATAGGAAATGTACAAACCCTATTTTGTGACTCGCAAAAATGATGACTCGCAAAATAGAGTTTTGTGACTTGCTATCAGGAAGGGGAGTTCCTTTCCTAATAGTGAGCGCAACCCTTTGTAAGAATGTTTGCGTCTGCAATTGCGGGTGCAAAACACTTGCAAATTACCTAAGTATGGGCGAATTTTGCGGATTCGCGGTCCGCAAATTCACGCGAAATGGCAAAAAAATCTGCGAGTTCGCGGATTTTCCTACGAACTCGCTGATTTTTTTTACATTTGCACAAATAATGTGACCACCTGCGTCTGTAACTTTGGCACCGCGCCGAAAGGTGCTGAGGTCCCTCGAGTAAGCTGTCCATCATAGTGAGAAAAGGGCGGCATGACGTTGCCCTAGAGTGTGTGTGGCGGGGCCAAACGGGCAGGGCTTCTATGCGAGTTCACATGCCTGTTGTTTATAAAGGGTCAGCGACGGATCAGAGCAGCAGATGAGGAGAAAGCAGCCTCCTGGTCACTGGAAGTACACGGGGATTGCGCTCGAGAAACTTGTGGATGCAAAAAACCTCCATCAAGGATTACATCTAATTGTAGGCGGGAGATATGGGGAGAAAGCACACCTGCCTAGCCTACACTGTGCTCACTTGTTTTTTGGGGGCCGAGGTCCCTCGAGTGAGCTGTCCATCATAGTGAGGAAAGGGCGGGAAAACGATGCATACCCTAGTGTGTGTGGGGAGGGGCTTCTATGCGAGTTCACATGCCTCTTGTTTATAAAGGGTCAGAGACCGATCAGAGCACCCGATGAGGAGAAAGCAGCGTCCTGGTCACTGGAAGTACACGGGGATTGTGCTCTGGAAACTTGCGGATGCAAAGACCTCCATCAAGGATTACATCTAATTGTACACAGTAGATATGGGGAGGAAGCACACCTGCCTAGCCTAGACCGTGCTCACTAGTTGTTTGGGCGCCAAGGTCCCTCGAGTGAGCTGTCCATCATAGTGAGGAAAGGGCGGGAAAACGTTGCATACCATAGTGTGTGTGGGGCGGGGCTTCTATGCGAGTTCACAAGCCTCTTGTTTATAAAGGGTCAGAGACCAATCAGAGCACCAGATGAGGAGAAAGCAGCCTCCTGGTCACTGGAAGTACACGGGGATTGCGCTCGAGAAACTCGTGGATGCAAAGACATCCATCAAGAATTACATCTAATTGTAGGCGGTAGATATGGGGAGGAAGCACACCTGCCTAGCCTAGACCGAGCTCACTAGTTGTTTGGGTGCCGAGGTCCCTCGAGTGAGCTGTCCATCATAGTGAGGAAAGGGCGGGAAAACGTTGCATACCCTAGTATGTGTGGGGTGGGGCTTCTGTGAGATTTCACAAGCCTCTTGTTTATAAAGGGTCAGAGACCGATCAGAGCACCAGATGAGGAGAAAGCAGCCTCCTGGTCACTGGAAGTACACGGGGATTGCGCTCGAGAAACTCGTGGATGCAAAGACCTCCATCAAGAATTATATCTAATTGTAGGCGGTAGATATGGGGAGGAAGCACACCTGCCTAGCCTAGACCTTGCTCACTAGTTGTTTGGGCTGATTATTTGAGCTTTAACTCGGGCATGTGCAAAAAAATCCACCCGCGAGCGAATTTGCGAGTTTTGCGGCAATTTCGTGAGACTCGCGGATCGCAAAATTGCCGAAAATTCCCAAATTTCGCGAGCGGAATGGATTTTGCGCCCATACTTAGTAATGGGGTCGCAAAAGGGAAGGGGTCCCCAGGGGACCCTTCCCCTTTGCAAATGCAGGGTAGAATATTTTTTAAGGGCAATTGGTGGTCCCTGGGACCACTGCCTGCCCTTAAAACATGAAACAAAAATGTTTCATTTTTTTTTAAAATACATCCCGTTTTCCTTTGAGGAAAACGGGCTGCATTTTTTTTAAAAAACCTGCTTTATTGAAAATCAGTCCCAGACATGGTGGTCTGCTGAGCCCAGCAGGCAGGCATTCCTGGGAGGGCCTGCCATTCCCAATGGGGTTGGAAATTGCGAGAGGCTCATTAATATTCATGAGCCTCTCTATTTGCGACTCCATTGAAAATTGCTAACAGTGGGTTACACACTGTTGTACATTCATTATAGCGCCTCCCAAATTGCGAGTCGCAAAACACTCGCAATTTGCGAGGCGCTATGTTAGCCATCGTACATCTGGCCCGTGCTTTCATTTTCGGTTTTTGTGTGTAGCCTTTGTTCTCATTGTTTGTGTAAATATAAATAATGCAATGAAATTACTTTGTTTCTGAGGCTAGAAGTACTTAAGGGATGTCGTCTTTTGTGCAGTGTTTGATATAATTTTGTGTCATTTTTGAGTCTTTCTTTTTATATTTAAATATTTTCCTGAGTTTTGTGTTGCTGGTGTTTAGCTTACATTCACGTATTCTGCTTCAAATCGCCGCTTACCATCTCCTGACATAATTTTTTTTTTCAATTCTTGCAGACTGACATCTTCCAGCTCGAAGCGGTGCACCTTGGGAACGTGTACAAGATTGTTATTGGACACGATGGCCTTGGAACAGGTCAGATACAGCTGTCTTTTCCAGAACCAAATATATTTTCAGAAAAATATCCCTAACTGAAAGTCCATTTCTTGCACTTATATTCATAATGGTACCATTATTTTTTTGTACATTACTGTAGAAAAACGTTTGCAAATGTATGTCCAGCAAATAACATCTGATTTTCAGAGCCATAAAATAAACGATATGAGGCTGCTGTTTTTCCATCATAAATGGAGAGCACAATGTGCCTCTAATGTCATGGCGAGGGGTGGGTATAGTTTGCATAATTCTGTGCAGCAGAATTACCTGAGAATTCCACGCAAATACATGAAATTACGAGTGAAGAGTAATTTTGCACTTAGCACTATCTATTAGCACAAAAATGTTGCTTCACGTTCATTTTGGAAGCACAGGGCATTTATGCGCTAAGAAATAGCGCTAAATGACACAGAACACAAATAGTGAGCACCCACTCGTAGTCACTAAATGTGCTTTTGTAGTAGGATTTTCCTCAACTTGTGGCATTTAGAGCTATTATCTTATCGTAAAATGAACCCACACGTCCAATATGGACGCAAGGATGCATTTTTGCACTAGGAAAAATTGCTAAATGCAGCAGATAATGAATAGTGAGCACAAGGTGTAACTCGCAAAATGTTCTCTTGCTGTAGGATTTTCCCCCCAGATTACGTGAGGAGTAATCGCATAGTTATCAGTAGTTCTGTCTCAAAGAGTAATGCGGAATTACCGAAATCACTCAGATTACTCCGGCTTCTAGCCTTGAATTTCCCTTGGGTGACCCTGACGCAGTCCTTGCTGCCTAGGGTTGCAGGAATCGTGAAGGCAGCAACAGGAACAGAAGTGAAACCTGTTTATGTCACTCAATGATGTCCCCCTTTTCCTGTCAGCAGCCAGTAGCGGTTGTTCAGGGACTAATGAATGGACAGTTATTCACCCCTGGCATTGCATCAGGAATCGAAGGTTGCATGATGTATGTTGGGTCAGAAAAGTCCTTTGAATGGTAAATATGTGTACCCCTGCCCAAAGTGTCCAACTGTACTGTCTGGATCTCAAAGGCTGACTTTTTTTGTCATAGTCTAACATAGATTCTGCATGTGTGCTATAACATAGGCCTGTCTCATGAATTGCATTCTTGTTGAACTGGGAGGGGCACCCAAGGTGCTATCCTCATAGGCGTGGAAGGCTACTGCATTCACCAGGCGTTAAGCAGCATGAGCGCTGTAGAGCAGCATACAGTGTAGTGATCCGTAGTAGTGAACAGGACCTTTTTATCCTGTGTCTCTGGAGTGGGGGTTACAGGTCACTCATCTTTTAAAAGCTCTGCTGCTGTGTGCTTAACTCACCGTTGGCCTACATCAGGTAGATGTGGAGTGCTGCACAGCGCAGGAGTAGTGTCTATGCATTGATTGTATGTGTGCCTGGGATGGGTACAGAACAAGGATGGAGCAGTACTGTACAGTACATGTGTGGTTAGAACATGTACTGGGTGTATATATGCCTGAGAGGAATAAATTACATGAGAGATGTAGTGCTCTACTGTGCAGTGCGTGTGCAGGGAAAGCATGTGCTGGGTGTATGTCTGCTTGTGTGAAGTACAACGCATGAAGGGTGAAGTGTTTTGCATTGGACAAATGAGTATGTTTGCTGGCAGTTTGTGTGTTTGTAAATGACACACCCTGTTTAAAGACAGAAAAGCTTCAATTCTGAACAGTGCGCACAAACTGAGTGTGTGTGCTGCGTGCATTTGTACATGTAAGGGTACAATGCATAACAGGTAATAGTGCTGGACCCAATGTCTGCTGTTAATGTACACTGAGTGAGTGTGCTTGCAATGTAGCATTGAATGGAGGACCCACGCCTTCCTGGTTGCCTTCCTGGTTTAGACAAGAGGAGATGAATCTCCCAGACAGATTTGTGTACTGCTGCATTCCTGTGAGCTGGGTAGGGACAGTGGAGGGAAAGGAAGAAACTCCCTGTACACTTCAAAAAACTACTATAAGATTCAGTGATAGATCACAAGGAAGGGGCATGACACATCTCAGGAAGGGAGATGGGACTGAAAAGGGAATCATAAAGAGTAGGGCTGGGGACCTTAGATTAACATTTTGATGCACATATCACTGTGGTTTGACATTCAGTGTGAACCCTGGTTCTAGTGAATAGCTTTGGAGTCATGCCTGCTGTGATAAATATATTTAATGAGGAAAGAAGAAAGGGATAAATGCTCACTTCAAATGCAGCAGAACCCCATCATAAAACTTCAAAAACTAAATCATATTTTATGTCTGGCAAGTGACTAGAAAAGGGGAGGTTGAGTACCCAAATACTTGTCACCTGCCAAGCAGCCAGATGGGTTGTGTGATAAGCGGAAGCTCTGCAAGACTTCTGCCTGTGACTGGGACTTGGGGTTGATGCCTGCTAGCCTCCCTGCTAGGTGAGGGGGCATCACAAAGGGAAACCAAGACCACCTGCCCTGGAGTCTGGAGCACCACTGCCTGCCTGCTTGTCAAGACCAGTCATTCAATCAGGGAATTGTAAGTACACTACTCACCCGTGAGGGTCTCAAGGCGCTGAGGGGGTGGGTCTGCAGATCTGTTTAGCCGACGAGCCAGGTCTTGAGGGTCTTCCTGAAGGTGTTCAGGCAGGGGGCGCATCTGATGTATGCCGGTAGCTGGTTCCAGGTCGTGGCTGCAATGTGAGAGAAGGATATTCCGCCTGCTCTGGCTCTGTGGATGCATGGGGTTTCGGCCAGTGTGAGGTTGGAAGATCAGAGATTTCTTTTGGGTATGTGGAAGTTAATTCTTTTGTTGAGGTATTGGATCCATTGTTGTGTATGCATTTGTAGGCGTGGGTGAGGATTTTGAAAGTTACTCTTTTCTCCACGGGGAGCCAGTGGAGACTTCGTAGGTGTTGGCTGGTGTGTTTGTGTTGGGAGATGCCAAGGACAAGTTTGGTGGCGGTGTTCTGTATTGCCTCGAGTTTTCAGAGTAAGGAATTGTTGATGCCGGCGAAGAGTGTGTTTTCATAGTCCAGTCTGCTAGTGATGAGTGCATGGGTGACTGTCTTCCTTGACTCAAGGAGGATCCACATGAAGGTTGCGGAGGAAGTGAAGGGTGTTGAAGCAGCTGGAGGTGACGGCGTTGACCTGTCGGTTCATGGTGAATGATGAGTCGAGTACGATGCCAAGGTTCTTGGCGTGGTCTGAGGGGGTAGTTGGGCTTCCGAGGGTGGTCAGCCACTGGGGGCTGTCCCATGCAGAAGGGATGGAACCGAGGATGAGGACTTCTGTCTTCTCGACATTGAGCTTCAGGCAGCTGTTAGTCATCCAGAATGCGACGTCTTGCATTCCTTTCTGGAAGTTGAGTTTGGCAGGGGTGGGGTCTTTGGTGAGGGAGAGGATGAACTGGGTATCGTTGGCGTAGGATACGATGTTGAGGCCGTGTTGTCGGACGATGGCTGCGAGGGGGGCCATGTAGATGTTGAAGAGGGTAGGGCTCAGTGATGAACCTTGTGAGACTCCGCAGGTGTTTTTTGTGGGGTTGGAGAGGAAGGGTGGATGTCTGATCCTTTGGCTTCTTCTGGTGAGGAATGATCGGATCCAGTCCAGGGCTGTTCCTTGTAGGCCTGCGCCGTGTAGTCTGGTGACTAGTGTGCGGTGGGAGACGGTGTCAAAGGCCACTGATAGCTCGAGTAGAATGAGGGCTGCTGAGTGGCCTTGGTCCAGGAGGGTGCGGATGTCGTCTGTGGCAGTGAGTAGGGCGGTCTCAGTGCTGTGGTTACTTTGGAATCCGGATTGAGAAAGGGTCGGGGATGGCTGTCTCTTCAATGAATCGTGTCAGTTTCCTGTTGACTGTTTGCTCTGCAACTTTGGCTGCGAAGGGGAGTAGCAAGATGGGCCGATAGTTCTTGAGGTCGTTGGGGTCAGCTGTGGACTTCTTGAGCACTTCCAGTCATCTGGGAAGGTGCCTGTTTTGAAAGTGGTGTTGATGGTGCGTTGTAGTTCGGGTGCGAAAACGGCAGCGGCTCTGTGGCAGATGTGAGGATGACAGGGGTCGTGGGTGCCCCCGAGTAGCTGTTGTTCATGGTTGAGGCAGTGTCTTCGGCTGTGATCGGTGTTCAGTTGGAGATAGTGGGCTGGCTGGTGTTTCTGGGCGCGGGTGGCCGTCTGTGGCACCTGGTGGATGGTCGATAAAGTTGTCGCAGAGGTTTTTGATCTTGAAGTGGAAATACGTTCCAAGCTCGTCGCAGAGGTCGTGGGATGGGGTGATGTCTGTGGCTTCGCTGCGTGGGTTGGTGAATTCTTGAATGACACTGAAAAGGTTCTTGGAGTTGGTGAAGTTGGCCAGGATTTTGTTGTGAATGGAGTTCCTCTTGGTGGCTCTGATCTGGTTGTGGCAGTCCATCATGGCATCTTTGTAGGTGGTGTGGTTTTCTCTGTTGTCTTGGTGTTTCTCCAGTTCTTCTCCAGGCGACTGCAGGTACGTCTGGCTTCTTGGAGAGCGGTGGTGAGCCAGGCAGCTTTCCTGGGGTGTTGTCTGTCGGGGTTGCATAGCGGGTGAGCTCGTCTGTGCAGTTGGAGATCCAGTTGTGGAGTTCTCAGGCTGCGTTGTTTGTGTTGTTTCCGTCGGGTGCCCAGTGAGGTTATCTTGGGTGAGGGTGGAGTTAAGTTGCTCGTCAGTAACCATGCTCCAGTTCCTTCATGGTGGGCGTGGGGCTGGTTTGGGTGCCTTGGGTTTGATGATGGCGAAGTGTACGCAGTGGTGGTTGGTCCATGGTGGCTGTGTTGTGTGGCTGATTTGGACACTGTTTCTTGCCACGAAGATGGGGTCGAGGGTGTGTCCTGCTCTCTGGGTCAGTGTGTTGATGAGTTGTTTAAGTCCGATGCTGGCGAGGTTGTCACAAAGGATAGTGGAGTTGAGGTCACTGGGGTTGGCGTGGTGGAAGTTCAGGTCTCCAATGAGTATGTAGTTTGTTGAGGCGATGGCGTGGGGTGCAATGAAGTCGGTGATGGTGGTGGCGAAGAGTGTTCTGGGGCCAGGGGTCTGTAGACGAGGGTTCCTCGGAGTGTGGATTTGGGGGTGGTCTGGATCTGGAAGTGCAGGTGTTTTGCGGAGGGGAAGGTTTTGCTGGAGGTTGGTAGGCGGAGGGTGCTCTTGTGGGCGATGGAAAGGCCCCCTCCTGGTGGTTGGGGAGGTCTTTCCTCTGGATCTTGTATCCATCTAGGATTGCTGTGGTGATGTCGGGGGCGGAGGATGTGTTGGTCCAGGTCTCTGTGAAGAAGGCGATGTCGGGCAAGAGAGAGTTGAGTAACATGGCGTACTTGTGTACGGAGTAGGGGTGGGCGGAATTTGCATAATTGCGTTATGCAAATCTCCGTGAAACGGTAAAAAATCTCCGCAAACACGCAGAAATTCCGCGAACACGTGGAATTGCTTGTTCGCGGTGCTTTTTTCCTGCTTGCAATCGCTGTTTGCGTGCGAACACACATTTTGAGAATGCGAACAAGCAAAATATTTTGCGAAGTTGCGGAACGCAGAATTTTGGCCAATTTCGTGTTCTCCGCAGAACGCGAAACTACCCAAATTCTGCAAATTCCGTGAGCGGAATGGAATTTACCGCCCAGGCCTAGTACGGAGTGTACGTTGAGCAGGATGCATTTTATGGTGTCTCCGATGCTGGGGTCGGCGGTGTTGGAGGCCGGGGTGGCGGTGAGGGTCTGGCGGCAGTGGAAGCAGGAGAACTGGCCATGGGTTGTGTTTGGCGAGTCCTGTTAGCATTCTCTAAGTCTTCCAGGGTTGAATACAAGGAGGGTGGTGGTGTCGTAGGGATGGGTAGTGGGAGGTCCAGGGTTCTTGGCGCTGGCCGCGGTCGGGTCGTGGACGGGCACAGACCGGCTTGCCTTTGGCACCCCGGCAGCACGCCTTCTGCGAGCATCCACTGCGCGACCGCTCAGCAGCTGCCTTTAAGTAGGGAGGGGGGAGGGAAGAGAGGCTGGGAGGCGGGAGCGGGGGAATTCCGGAGGGAGGGGCCACAGGGGCAGCAGTGGTGAAAGAAACAGGCAGGCACGAGAAAATAAAAACAGTGGTGGAATTAGAGCAAGACATAGATGGGTACAATAACAGTGGCACAACATGGAAAAATTAAGAAGAAAAAAACGTCTGAGAAAGGTTACCATGGTTGCAGGCAGTCTGGTCCCAGTTGGAGCAGGCAGCAGGTGCAGGAGCGGGCAGCAGCCTTGAACCTCCCAAGGAGGAGGTCGGGGTCTGAGGGCAAGAGACGGCACAGCGGAGCTGCGGGGAGAGAGTGGACATAGACCGAGGGTCGGAGGTCTTACTTCCGTGTGTCCAGTGAGGAAGAAGAGAGAGTTGAAGAGAGTGAGGCCTTTTGGGGAACCCTACCATGAGGACTCCCTGTGTAAGGTGTGAGGAATCATCTGAGCACTGATTGGGCTGTTGGCCGTGTGCAAGATTGTTTTCGCGACTCCCGTATGCCAGGAAGGGGCTGGCGTAGACTGAGCCATGTGTTGAGAGCTATGCAGGTCTTGCTACTCCTATATTGCTGATCTGCGGTGACCCTATATGCAAGAGGGAGCCAACGGTAAAAATACCACTTCAAGTAGTGCCAGGACTTGTGAACGTCTGGGCCGGGAAGCTTGTGCTCCTTGAGCCTGCTCCCGCATAGCCACGTACTGTATGTCAGGAGGGGCTGCTTCAACGTCACAAAAAGTTTCAGACGGCTGCCCCAAGTGAAACTAAGGTCACACTGTGGGGGAACTGCATCTGACTCACTGTTGAGGATTACCAGAGACAGCATGGATGATGTCACATTCTCGCTGGCTCCAGTCGTTGTTGATGAAAAGATTTCCCCCACACCCATGTTAAGCAAAGCCAAGTTACTCCATCTTCGCTAGCAGGGTGGAGCCCCAACATCCTAGAGACCTCCGGCCACACCGGTCAAGAGAGAGAGTCTGCATCACTGGGAGCCACTGGGTGAGACACGAGCAGCCTGTGTGGAAAAGTAAATTTTGCCATGTTCTGTGTCACTACGTGTCATCCATCATATGTTATGTGTGCATGACCAATATGCATATGTTATTCCCCATGTCCGATTCAAGACGCAATTACAGTTGTGTCCTCCTCTAGTATGCCAGTTTCCAGTCCTCGTGAATACTACGAATATCAGGCCTATGTAAAGTTATGTTGCCACGTTTCTCAGTGTGCACGTTATTCTATTATAAAGTCCCCGTTTCTAGGCCTCAAAAGGGCCTGGACACCAGATTCAGCTCCTGTCTCCTGAAGCCTCGCTGAGGAGCGATACAGCCCCCACCTGTATCCTCGACCCTTCACTTACTTCCTGCCTCGCAGTGCCCGGTGCAGCTTGGCTCAGTCTCTGAGTCTGCCAAGAATATGTTATGATTCCAGTTATCAGTTTAGTCCTCCTTCTCTGCATTCCTAAGCTACTGAACTGCATCAATAGTTTCCGTCATTGTCTAGCCTATTCGGCCCCATGTTAGGAGAAATACTGTATTTAATGGTCATTTAATATTCTTCATCACGCACTACATGTAGAATAAATGCATGCTCCAGTCTTAGAGTCAGTTAGCCTTTCCCCTCATGACTTCTAGTTTATATCAACATGTTCCCTAAACATCAGATACTAGATAGGGTTTAGGTACATGTCGCTCCGACCCTCCAGACTTCAGTCTCTGCTCCTAGCACAGAGTTCATAGCCCCCAGCTTCTCCTAGTAACACGTCATTGCTAGTTTGCGCGCACCATCAGGTTAGAGGCCCCGGCTCCTTAGGTAGCCCCCTCCTATGTTTCCGCCCATTCATGACATATTCTGTTACGTTTGCATCACATGTCTGAGTTACACCTTCTTTTTACTCTTATCTTTCGCGACTGCTACGCGTCACGCCTTCTGCTCCACCCACTGCTACGCCTACTGCAATGTAATGCTATGTGTTTGCGCTATGTATATATGTATCATGTATTGTTATTAAAAGTTAGCGCGCTCATCCCAGACCCAGCCCCAGCAGCTGCTGGGCCCTGTCATCCTATTCCTATGCAGGTTGTCCTGTTCCTGTCCTTTATGCTGTAATAAACCTGCAAAACTCCCACTACCTCGAATCTTGACTCTTATTTATTGAGCTATCTGTTATGATATATGTCTAGTCAAAAATAGGGTATTATTTATTTATTTACCACATAATGGCGCCCGAATAGGGACTTGCCCTTTCCCCACGCGTCGGTGAAGCCACGCCGACCCCCTGACCCTCTGCAGTCGTGACGGAACTCTTCTGCGCAGTGGCAGATATTTCTGCTCAAGTATCCCTCAGGCCCACGGAGGAGACGGAGGAGGCGGTCCAGCATCCAGACGAGACGGTGGAGGAACGCGGCGAGTCCCGACCAGAGCCCAAGCCAAGAGTCCAAGGTCCGAGGTATCCGGAGGTCCACCCGTAACTGAAGTCCGAAGTCCGAAGTTCGTCGTCATCGTCGTAGCAGTCCAGTCCAGTCCGAGGCCTTCCGTTCTTGCTGCCCGGTGAGTACCGTTACTGGGGTGGTATCTAGACAGGGTCAATTTAATTGACTCTGGTCTGTGGGTTGGTGGTACACAGTCCCACAAACGAAGTGTCCACTTCGGTGGATGCGGGTCCTGACGTGTCTCTTTAAGAGACCGGTAAGTTTCGTACTGTTTCAGCAGTGCATCTAGTTTCTGTTCTAGTCAGTTTCTGTTCTCGAGAAAATTCATGTGTTCTGTTCTCAGTATTTCCAGGTAGTATTCTGTTCGAACTGTTATTTTGAATGTTTTTCATGTATTCTAATGTCGTGGTATGAATGGGAAATAAGTATCGTGTTTATTGTGTATTGTATTGTGTCTAGATTACAGTTCAGTCATGCCCATATTTTCCAAGTTACGTCAGTTAAAGACTAGAAAGGGTCTGCTGGAAGCAGCAGTTCCCGTCCCGCCCAGGGACAGTCCAGGTCACTTTATGTATCAGAAACATGGCATAAGCGCCATATTGTATCTAGATTTATGGGTAGAATATACCAAACAGTTAGAAGAAAAGTATAGATGGCCCGTATCGGGTACATGGGATGCCGAGTGCATCATGCGAGTAGAAGAAGCATTATGGAAAAAGAAAGCCAGACAGTCACAGAAAGATGCCATCGAGTTATGGCGCAAAGAAGCTCATAAAAGAACCGAAAAAGAAATCAGAAAGACAGAACTAAGTAGAGAATCCCAAGAACGAGCCCAAGAAAGAGAATTAATCGAGATAGGTGAACGAGTTAGAACTGAGCAATCAGACAGACAGAGGAATGCCCTTACTAAGGGTATGTATCCTCTTCTTGCCGAGGGCTTGCCAAAAGCGACCCCGGAGGCATCCAGTAATTTCCCGCCACCATTAGTTCCGACCAAACTACGTCACAAACCGACCGCAGCTGATATTTTTATTTCGTCCTATCTGGACGACACAGTCCCCGAATATGCAAATCCTGTTCGCGCTCCGCCAGTCCCTGTAAATCAGGTAATTCCTGCTCCTCCAGACACCGGGGTGCCCTTAACAGCCCCCCCGGGTCAGCCCGCCATACAAGTCCAGCCCACGTTACAATTACCGACCCTGCCAGGACGAAAAGCATCAGTTGATGATTCTAGTTTAGGGGCCGCAGGAGGAGGTCTTCCTCAAACCCCGCCGCCATACAAGCGTTTATCAGCACTCGAATTACATGCTCAAGCATCACAGCGTACTCCTAAGAGTACTAAGTCTGTTGCAGAGATCAGGCAAACCCTTGGCGAATGTGTCTATGACCCAGTTCCAGGCGAGTTTAATATGGTTTTATATTCCGTACGCGTAAGGAGAGTGACCGAGTATCTAGTCACCCTGCCGAATATGAAAGAAGATCTAGACAGGATATATCGTTTCATCCGTACAGGGGATGACCCACAAAGTATTAGTGATGCCATGTCTCAAAGGAAAGCCGAGATTCAGCGCATGATATTAAAGTTCTTAATTAACTGTCTAATAAGAGAACAGGATTACCCGTCTAAAGACTCGGAAGAAATGAAAACTCTAACAAAATGGAGTGATAATATAGCCGAAGGAAAGCACAATACCATTGGTGCCATGGAAAGTATGTACAAGAAAATCCGTAGAGAGATAATAAAGATACACGAACAGCGTAAAGCAGCACAAGTAAGCGAGAAAGAAAGTACCTCCGATCCCGAAGAGGAAGACGACGAGAATACCGCCAGAATAGCGTATGTAGGAAAATCTAGATTTCCAGATCGCCATTTACGTCTAGAACACAAGCCAACTTTCCATCATCCAGCACCAGAACAAGGTTCCCTAGAACAAGTATTTCAAGCTACCGATCACATTCTGAAATCACGAATCGGTTATAGTGAGTTAAGTACTATGCATGAACAGGAAGTAGTCCGATCAGCAGTCAGATGGATTACTGATTCTACCACTTTTCCAGACGAAATAGTGGCACAAATGTTTCTGAAAATGCCCCCAGCCGAGCAGCGACTGGTGGGTATGTATATGATTCAGTACCTCATTACTCTGTATGAGGGTCAACATTCTGATCCAGGCCCGTTACATGATATCCTGAACGAGTTACTCCAGTACAGATGGAGAGGTCTAGGTACCGATTTAATTAGTGTCATTCTAGAACAACGCCATAAATATAGAACATTCTTGAACCCGCATTTTGTTCATGTCTCACCCCCAGAAAGTAAATCATTCCACATAGACAGACAGAATCCGTTACGAGAAGTCCACCCAGTCAGAGGAGCGGGTGGCGAAATGCAGCGAGTGTTTGTATACACTCCAATCACAAAGATGGAACTCCTCGAAATGAAGAAATTAATTCCCTGTCATGACAAAGATCCAGCAGGGTTCCATAGAGAATTAAAAGGCATGCTCCGTATGGGAGAATACACTTACCCAGATATCATTAAAATGTTAAAGGTTCTGCTACCCGCAGGGGTGTATGAAAAGCTAAAGGAAAAAGAATGGGAGGTGGGAGAGAAAAAGATAGATTGGGCAGTCCTAGAAGCAGAAGATAAGATACGAGTACCAGGTACTGGTCTTGGAGAGAAATGTAAAGAATTACCAGAATTATTAATTCAAGTTTTACCCAGATTATTAACAACGAGAAAAGAAGACTGGGATGCAATCTCAGCCTGTAAACAGAAACAAGATGAAGATATTAGTGATTTTTATTCTAGGTTTGAAAAATGTTTCAGTATCAACAGTGGCCTCAAGACAAGTAGTGAGTCATACCCTCACCTTTTTGTTACTAAATTAGTCGAGAATTCAAGCCCACAAGTTAAAAACCGAGTTTTGAAAGTCGAAAGCACCTGGCAAGCAAATACTCCGTCCCAGATGCTCCAGATGCTCCAGTACCACCAGAATAGAATCAGGGAAGAGCAAGAACACGAAAGAAAACGTATGAAAGACACGAAAATGAAAGTGCTAGTTGCACAATCTGTTCCCCAAGACAGTCAGAAGAGGGGTCCGAATCAAGTCAGTCATCCTGCAGCTCCCGTTAAAGGGAACTGCAATTATTGTAAACAGCCAGGTCATTTTATAAATGAGTGTGCAGTTCTGAAACATAACATAGCTACTGGTAAGACTAAAGAAAGACCACGTCCGCCTAGACAGGAACAAGTTTCACAGATTCCTCAGCCACAGAATGCACAACAGACAGTTACAGTACCGCAGCCTATTGCTGCAACACAGCATGTTACATCGCAGATGTACCAGTATGCACAGTCTGAGTATCCAGAGTACCAGCCATATTCATGAAACAGCCTAGAGAGGGAGGTAGGCTTGCCTCTCATCGAGATACCTGTAGATCAAGAAGGTCCCTATGTTCACAGTCAAGTATTAGGGAAAGACAGAAAGTTTTTGATTGATACAGGGGCAAGTAGGACCACAATTAGTCATGCCGAAGTTCCAGGGGCTCCGCTCTCAGGCTCAAGAAATGTTTCCCTTGGATTTTCAGGAAAGCCTATCGTTAATGAGATTTCAAAGCCAGTCACTCTAGAAGTAGGTCCATTGTCCCGCACTACTGATCTGTTACTTACTAAGTCATGTCCAGAAAATCTATTAGGCATTAAAACACTGAAAGAGTTAGGTGCAGTTATATGTTGTTCCCCAGAGGGAATACGTCTGTTCCTACGTGACTTTAAGGGTCACTATGTATTACGAGATTTTGATTCCAGACTGTCTAATGTCCCGCAGCATTTATGGGCGCAAGGTCCAACTGATGTAGGTTACATGCAAATCACACCCCATCGTGTGACTCTCAAACCAGGTGTAGTGTTACCACGAATCAGGCAGTATAGATTGCCACCTGAGGCTGTAGCAGCCTTATCCAAAATTATTGACGAGCTCATGGCTCAAGGAGTGGTTGTAGAAACTGACTCCAACGTATGTAATTCTCCGATCATTCCAGTCATGAAACGTACTGATCCAAATGCACCCCCAGTATATCGATTAGTGATTGATTTACGGGAGCTTAACAAATGTATTATTCCGCAGTACCCAGTTGTCCCAGATATCTCTTCCCTATTGACAGCCATTGATTCCGAAGCCATGTTCTTTACAGTAATCGACCTCAAGAACGCATTTTTTAGTGTTCCCATCCATCCAGACAGCCAGTTTCTTTTCGGATTTTGTTTAAATGGAAGGAGCTATATGTTCACACGCGCTCCTCAAGGTTTCACAGAAAGTCCTAGTATTTACAGTCAAGCACTTAAGAGGCAACTAGACAATATTCACATGCCAACTGACACTGCCCTGCTCCAGTATGTCGATGATCTACTGATCACAGCCCGTTCTGAACGTGACTGCGAGCGAGCGTCACTGACGGTTCTGTATTTCCTAGCCGAGATGGGGCACAAGGTGTCCCCTTCGAAGCTTCAATTCTGTGTCCAGCAAGTGGTCTACTTAGGACACTTACTGTCCAAGAGGGGTAGGCAGTTGACACCAGACCGTATCCAGTTAATAGCGAGTCTTCCTCAGCCCAAGACCCAGAAGGAGGTACGTGCCTTTATCGGCCTTACTTCTTATTGCAGACAATGGATTCCTCAGTATGCATTTCTAGCCAAGCCACTGATACAGTTAACGACACAGGAGGCAGCCGTATCGACTGTCCTCCCTTGGACATCTGAACATACACTTAGTTTCAATGAGTTAAAGAAAGCTCTATGCCAAGCTCCAGTTCTAGCGACACCGAACTACAGTAAGCCTTTTACACTTTTCGTTACTGAACGTGAAGGTACAGCATTATCTGTTCTTACACAAGATCAAGCAGGACAATACAAGCCCTGTGCTTATTTTTCGAGCACACTAGATCCAGTCGCCCAGGCTCTGCCTGCGTGCCTCAAGTCAGTTGCAGCCACAGCACTAGCTATCAGACAAAGTGATTCCATAGTTCTAGGACACTCCTTGACAGTACAAGTCCCACACTCCGTGGAAGTTCTTTTAAACCGAACACAAACACAGCACTTGACAATTGCACGTTTAACAGGTTATGAATTGACACTGTTCCAGCCACACATAGAAATTAGACGCTGCAACATCCTGAATCCTGCTACACTGTTACCATCAGTTAATTCAAATCCAGCCACACATGATTGCGTGGAAGTAGTCAACATTACGACAAAGCCAAGACAAGATCTGACAGATATTCCGTTACCAGACCCTGACCTGACACTTTATGTGGATGGTTCATGTATGAGGACTAGTACAGGAGATTTAGTTGCCGCGTATGCAGTGACTACTGACACCGAAGTTATTGAAACACACCGTATTGATACTCTGTCCGCTCAAGCAGCAGAGCTAGTTGCTCTGACACAAGCCTGTATACACGCCAAGAACCTGAAAGTTAATGTTTACACAGATTCACGTTACGCATTTGGAGTTGTACACGACTTTGGAGTGCTCTGGCAGGAGAGAGGTTTCATGACTTCTCATGGAACCAAGATTCAGCATGGTCTCCTTATTCAAGCTCTGTTAGATGCAATACATTTACCGACATCTATCGCTATCATGAAATGCAAAGCACATACGAAAGTTACTGACATTATTTCTCAAGGTAATGATCTAGCAGATCGCACAGCCAAGCTTACAGCACAGACTCTAGACAGTCCAGTTAACATGACACACACTCCAGATCCGACTACATGTATGACCGTTAAGGACCCTACTCAAGATGTCATAGATATCCAGTTACATGCTACTCCCGATGAAATCAAGAAATGGTCTGAACAAGGAGGGGTCCAGACAGATCAAGGATGGTTAACAAAGGGTAGGACCGCATGGTTTCTCCCCGACTCTATGGTTCAAGTCATCATTAATACCGCACATAGTCCAGCACATTTAGGAGAAAAAGCAATGTTAGACAGTATCCAGAACATTTGGTTCAACAAGCATTTACGAGCTGCAGCCAAGCAGAAAGTCCGTACCTGTATGATATGTTGCCAGTTTAATCCAGGTAAAAGTGTCCCGGTGGAACAAGGTGGTTTCCAGCCCCCTGACCACCCTTTTGAAGTCCTCCAGATGGATTATATTCAGATGGAGCGATGTCGAGGTTTCAAGTATGTCCTTGTAGTTGTATGCGCTTTGTCCAGATGGACAGAAGCATATCCAGTCCCAGATTACACAGCCGCGACCACTGCCAAGCAGTTGGTTCGTGAATTCTTCCCTCGATATGGACTCCCTAGAGTCGTATATTCTGATAACGGTCAGCCATTCTCATCTGAACTGATGAAGCACGTTTCCCTGTTGTTGGGGTACCAGTGGAAGTTTCATTGTGTACGCCATCCTGAAGCAGCCGGTCTAGTCGAGAGACATAATCAGACTCTGAAAATTCGAATTGCCAAAATATGTAAAGATAAGGGTGTGGACTGGCTAGTAGCTCTGCCAGTTGCTTTGTTTTATATGCGCATGGTCGCACATTCCAGATCAGGTCTGTCCCCGTATGAGGTCGTATTCGGCCGCCCCCCTAACATGTGGGGTACTCCTAGACCCCGAAGTATTACTGATGTTTCATGTAATATGCTGACAGATTACCTAGCTTCCTTGATGTCTGCCCTCAACTCATGTCGTTCACAGGTTGCCGCCGCATTTCCAGACAATACCGAGGTGGCACCGCATGAAATCGTTCCAGGTTCGATGGTGCTCGTACGCAACTTTGACAGATCAAGTCCGCTGGAGCCACGTTGGAAGGAGCCCCGTCAGGTCCTCCTCACCACCCGTACAGCTGTGAAATTGGAAGGACGCCGCGGCTGGGTGCACCTTTCGCACGTCAAGAAATTCTACGGATTGAAACCGGTCTCTAAGAACATTTCCCAGGATATCAAGACTTGTCAAAACATTGTTCCTAAGGACTGTCCCGCAAATGACATTGACACAACCCCTCCCCTGTTAGAGAAAACTCCGCAGCAGGAGTATAAGTTAAAACTACGGTCTAGTAAAATAAGTCAGTCAGTTTGATTGTCTAAGTCCTCCCCTAGGTGAAACGGTTAGACTGTTTCTGACATGTATAAAATAGACCCCCATAGTGAGAGAGTTAGTCAAAACTCAATCCGATGTATCGTTTTTCTAAGTTTCATATTATTCATCAGCATAATGATTTCCTGCACTAGTTACGCATTTTTCCTGTGTTTTCCAGTTCCTCATGTAAATAAGCATGCTAATGTTACAGCAGAGCACACGTTTAGTGATCTGCCTCCTCACGAATATTCATACCGCCTCGCTATGCGTAATAACTCATTTATCCGCATGTTACATTATTCACACCAGACCAGCAATGCCACTAATTGTTGGGTGTGTGGTCGACTCCCCCCTTTCCAGACACCGAAGGGAGTTCTGCCACTTTTTCCTTATCCATTTTCACATAATGGTTCGTGTGGAGCATGGTCCACGTTAACGTCCTCCTTAACAGATATGTCTTTTCTTAACAGCACATGTTTCCCAGACAAGCAAGGTCTCCCCCACAGAACAGGTTTAGATCTAGAAAATGAAGTGTACAATTTAGGTAACTATTCTTCGAATTTTATGGTCCTGAATGTTCAGTCTGATACTACCCCAGACTCACGTGCTATTTCAGTATTACCAGTCAAAGGCGAATTATGTGTCCGAAATAATGGTTCTGTACACGTAGGACATAGTGATTGTACTACTATTGTCAAGTATAGTGACAGTGGGAAATCTATTTTTAAAGCTTCACGTCATTCTTATTTTGTTTGTGGTCAAACTGCATATGCTCGTCTGCCCCTCGATTGGGAGGGAACCTGTTACATTGCCTTCCTACTGCCACCTGTTTTCCTAGCCCCACCTGACTACCATAGGAATTCCTACCTAGTACATACTAGACACAAGAGAAACCTCCCGATTGTCGATTATACTGAAACTGCTGCAGAGCAATTCATTGATATTGATAAAGGTGTGTTCCCTTATTTAGGTACAGTTGTAAACAGTAAGCTAATCCGTAGGTTAACAAGAACCCTTGAAGCTGTAGTAGATGAGACTGCCTCCGCTCTAGGTAACTTAACCGAAGAGCAATCCTTTATGAGAATTGTCGTGCTCCAGAATCGTCTCGTCCTTGACGTCATACTGGCCGATAGGGGCGGGGCCTGTAGAGTCATCGGATCTAGTTGCTGCATTTTCATTCCAAATAACGCGCCGTCTGTTTATTCAGCTATAACCAGACTCCATAAAATTGCCCATCTGTTACACCAGGATCCAGGCACCTGGACATGGTCCGGTTGGTTCTGGAATATAATTTCCGCATGGGGATGGAAAGTCCTGTCCTTCCTAGGTATTGCAGCAGCGATCATATTCAGCTGCTGCCTCTGTATACAATGTGGCCCTGCGATTTGCGGCATGTGTGCTACCTCTTGTATTCCTAGTCCCAAGCCCCGTTCTAAATCTCGTTCCAAGATAATTCGAGACGAACAAATGATACTGTATGAAATGATAGATGGTATCATGAATATTAATGTTTCCTGATGGAAACGTAGTGACAAGGAGGGAATGTGGAAAAGTAAATTTTGCCATGTTCTGTGTCACTACGTGTCATCCATCATATGTTATGTGTGCATGACCAATATGCATATGTTATTCCCCATGTCCGATTCAAGACGCAATTACAGTTGTGTCCTCCTCTAGTATGCCAGTTTCCAGTCCTCGTGAATACTACGAATATCAGGCCTATGTAAAGTTATGTTGCCACGTTTCTCAGTGTGCACGTTATTCTATTATAAAGTCCCTGTTTCTAGGCCTCAAAAGGGCCTGGACACCAGATTCAGCTCCTGTCTCCTGAAGCCTCGCTGAGGAGCGATACAGCCCCCACCTGTATCCTCGACCCTTCACTTACTTCCTGCCTCGCAGTGCCCGGTGCAGCTTGGCTCAGTCTCTGAGTCTGCCAAGAATATGTTATGATTCCAGTTATCAGTTTAGTCCTCCTTCTCTGCATTCCTAAGCTACTGAACTGCATCAATAGTTTCCGTCATTGTCTAGCCTATTCGGCCCCATGTTAGGAGAAATACTGTATTTAATGGTCATTTAATATTCTTCATCACGCACTACATGTAGAATAAATGCATGCTCCAGTCTTAGAGTCAGTTAGCCTTTCCCCTCATGACTTCTAGTTTATATCAACATGTTCCCTAAACATCAGATACTAGATAGGGTTTAGGTACATGTCGCTCCGACCCTCCAGACTTCAGTCTCTGCTCCTAGCACAGAGTTCATAGCCCCCAGCTTCTCCTAGTAACACGTCATTGCTAGTTTGCGCGCACCATCAGGTTAGAGGCCCCGGCTCCTTAGGTAGCCCCCTCCTATGTTTCCGCCCATTCATGACATATTCTGTTACGTTTGCATCACATGTCTGAGTTACACCTTCTTTTTACTCTTATCTTTCGCGACTGCTACGCGTCACGCCTTCTGCTCCACCCACTGCTACGCCTACTGCAATGTAATGCTATGTGTTTGCGCTATGTATATATGTATCATGTATTGTTATTAAAAGTTAGCGCGCTCATCCCAGACCCAGCCCCAGCAGCTGCTGGGCCCTGTCATCCTATTCCTATGCAGGTTGTCCTGTTCCTGTCCTTTATGCTGTAATAAACCTGCAAAACTCCCACTACCTCGAATCTTGACTCTTATTTATTGAGCTATCTGTTATGATATATGTCTAGTCAAAAATAGGGTATTATTTATTTATTTACCATTTGGGCATCCCCAAACTGAGCAGAACTCAGTGGTGGGTGTTGAAGGCACCCCCTGCACCGTTGTACTCTTGCGTGCTGCGTGAGTGGGTAAGACATGAATTGGGCCAACTGGGCCACAGGAGATTTGCCGGTAATGGTGGTGCAGCCCTTTTGTCTAAATTACTAAAGAGTCAAAGGGAGAACTCTGGAGTATGGCTTAAGTGTTTGCATTCCCTGATGAAGCCCTCAGTGATTGGAGAATAACCCTGAACACATTACACAAAGGAGGGTGGGACAGGGATTCGCATGAAAACTACTAGAGCACGGACCTCAAGGGGGATAGTGTTGCTGCTTCTAAATGTAGTACTTTGTTGCATGTGTAGAGATAGAAATGAAATACTACTTTTCTTATAAAAGCAAGTATTTGGCTTTACGTTGATTTATTGTTCATACTATTTGCACTTTGAGTTATGAGTTATGTTCACTGACCTGTATTTACATCACCCAAAGCTCGCCTTGACTGCTTGGCCACAGCTACCACTGAGAGTCGGGTCCAAAAGGGGTACGTGGCCCAGTTGAGCATGTTTCATATTTGGTCGGGCCCGGGGAAATCAGGAGTAAAAGGCCTCAACCACCACGGTTGAGTCCTGTAACCCCTCCATGCCTCATGGTTCTCTGAAAGGGGTTCTGATAATTAATTTCCAACTAATAGTTTGATGAATCAACATTCAAGTTATCTATGTGTCAAATTAAATCAAGTGTTACGTTAAGTAAGTTAGGTAGGTCTGGTATGTGAAGGAGAATAGTTACACCAATCAGTCATGCAGAAAAAAGAGCTTACTGCTTGCAATACATTTCAAGAAGGTGATTTGAATGTGTTGTAAAACTTCAGTTTGAAGAGTCTATTCATAACGTAGACTTACTAAATTTGCAGGACCAAATAGAAATCCACATATTACATTAGAAATAAAATATACCATATAGTTTTGAAAATACACGACCTAGTCAGATGACTCATGTAAAATAAAGTTTGCCCAGAGATAAGCTATTCAGAGCTGAACCATGCCAAGCAAATCCGTTAGCACAGAATGACTAGGGATAGATGCAATTTAGTGTTTTAAAGCTAAATAGCATCCTATTTTGACTGAATAATTTATTCATATTTTTAAAAAAAACAGCCACTCAGCACCGTAAAAAACCTAATGGATGCACAGATAAATCCAAAAGTGCTTCCCTGTGCCCTGCCTCCCCCCACCCCCACACACCCTGGGATGGGAGGTGTGTCTCAGTGGGATCTCTGAGAGAGGCTGTCCTCAAAAACCTCAATAATTATATCTCGCCTTCTAGATGATGCACATTTACAACATATCCTAATTGAGCGTTCGCTGATTTCCATGGTGCAAAAATTGAGGAAATAGTCGCTTCAAGTGTCACAGGTGCAAAATGTACGTCTGCACCAAGGGCCACAACGCATGAAACAATTTTACATTCACAAACGGTGCGAATCACAAAATTCGGCCACTTGCGAGTGCAAAATGGCCTTTCACGATGTATGAAAGACTTTGTAGTCGCAATTTTAGGAAATCTCAAAAATAGCAATTACCTAAAATTGCGACTACAAATAGGCAATCGCAATTTCCAATTCCCTTACCACATGTACCAAACATTTTCTAAATGCAAACTGTGCATTACGGAAAATGCTATTACCATTGCCTCCAAGTTGATGTTAACCATTTGAAAATTTTGAATAATACATTTTTCTAAGTGCCATGTAGTGTGTGCTTTACATGTGCACGATTTTTTGGGTGGTGCTTCAGGGCGACTTAGGTCCCTGCACCCTTGGCTTTGCATTACCTAATTTGCAGTGACCAATTAAGTAATCACAAATTAGCTAATGCAAAACCATTTAAGGCCCATAGGTACGAATGGAGTAATATTACCTAATAGCGATTACCTATTTACCAAATCGATATTAGATAATTTATTAAGAAATCGCAAAATCTTTGGCGGTTCTTTATATACATAGGCAATTACCAAATAGCAATTCAGTAAAAATCTATCTTCTGAAATCACAAAATGCATTTTTGATACATGTGGCATTAGAGGAGGACTAGACACATGTTTGTCATTTCCTTGGGCGCCTGCACTATGTGCTTTACAAGTGTTTCTAGACATGTGTTACTCATCACCTTATGCAATATAGAAGTCCAACAAAACAAACAGAATTGCCAGAGCGATCCTGGGAAAACCTCCATAACATGTACACAAGCTTACCATTGACTAAGATTCCTGTGATGTTATACAACAAAGTTCTACTGTGTTCTGTAAATGTAACTAATATAAAATCACTGTTATTAAGATGCTAACAATGCACAGTATTGTTCTAATGTACGTGTATTTGATGGGGTAATTTTAATAGTTTTCCATTACTTTTCTAGGCAATGGCTGGTACCTAGACAAGGTTATCGTGCAGGACCATATAAAAGATACAGAATACGTTTTCCTTTGCCACAGGTTTGTTTATTTCATCATCATGAAGTAGCTTGTATAAAGCCTGCTGTTGGTGGTCATCTTTGGTTGAGGTGTGAAATGAATAGCCTCACATTAAAATTTCACGTGGTTAAATGGTATAAATTTCACTTTAATCCAATAATTTGTCACAGTAATAGCTGGGATTGGTACAGTGTCACCCTGTGAAAAGCACAGTGTTGGATAATTAAAGGTCTAAATCCTGCAGCAGCTACCGGATTGCTTTGTAATCCTGTATTGAACTCAAATAGTTTCTGTAGCTTCTTACCAGCTTGGGTACCACCCAGTGACCACACTACACATGGAGCTTAGTATTAGATGTCTTTATTATGCTGCATGTAACTGCAAACCTAACATTCTAAAACAAGCATTGCACTCTGACACCTATGTCACAGCTCTACAGAGCCAGTTAGGAGCCACAAGGGTTCCATTGTAAAATTTCGCAAGACACTACAGTTTCTTGAAGGGGACCATGTCTCAGCCGGTGCAATGCAGAACATCAACAAAAGCATATAATCACTTAGCAAAGGAAAACATGTTCAATTTGCTTGAAATTATTATCTTAAACAGAATATAGTAAGTGCTAATTGTTAAGATGTGGAGATGGAGTGCTCTCTGGAGGCATATGTATTCACATGAGGATAGAGCAGTTTTCTGTGTTGATGGGTTTGTTCTTCCAGAGATGGGGGTGATAGAGGGAAGAGGTCTGTCTTTTGTTTCTCTCTTTTCTGCCTCTCTTGGTTCCCTGACTTTTGGGATGTGCTGGGAGAGCTTGGGGAAATTTGGAATGGTAGGAATGGAATCTGGGAATGCATTCCCTGTGTGGAACTTTGTTCAGGGTTCTGCCAGGCGTTGGAGCTGATAGGTAAATACAGTAGTTACTCCTTACCTCGCATCTGGAGCTTCCTTTCAGTGGCGATGAACTGTCAGCTCCGGCATCTTCTGCATCAAGTCATTGGAGGCTTCTGTTGTTCTGGGAGACGATCTTCAGCGGTGATTTCACACGATTCTGTGGCATCCTAAGGAAGGATTACGTGGTACAGTGCAGGTTCCTCTTGTCAGCGTGTGCGCACTGAGTTGGGTGAGTGCACAGTATTTCTGGCCATTGTGCTCCTTTCAACAAGTTTCAGCCTGCTGTAGATAGCATGCACGCACGTCCTCTGTGTTCCATTGAAAGGTTGCCAGGCAAGAGAGTTGAGATTGTAGGGAAATTTGATGCCAATTTGGGTATTGAGGGAAATTTTGCTACAGGACCAGTATATATCGTTAAGGAAGGTGCAAACTTGTTAGGTTGGGATAAGCAAGGAGAGCGTGGGATTGTTTTTGAGCCCAATCGTCTTGACATAGTATTATCTAGACAGAAAACAATTGAGACCGGCGTACACCAATATTTTATTGCCTTCACTTTTTATCTGTACTTTTATCTGTACTGTATCTAAAAAATCTTTCAATAAAATCTTTTGAAATAAAAAAGAAAACAATTGAGGTCTATTTCACTCAGCAATCTCCAAATCTGTCCAGTTCTAGGATAATTTGTCCACTCCTTGGAGTAAACTGGCCTTGGGTGCAGCAGGACCTTTTGCTGCGGTTGGTAACTCACAAAAGTATGGTCTAGTTTAAGTAGACTACATGATTAAGTGGCCTGAGGTGAAGTTTGTGGACAGCGTAAATTGAGACATGATCATAAAATTGTTCGAGGAAGTATTTCATAGGGAAGGATTCCCTGAAGTATTGGTGACTGATAATGGCACCCAATTGGTATCCAGAGAAATTGAACGTTTTCTGCACAAATGTGGCATAAAAACATTCTAACCTCATTGTATCATTCACATAGTAGTGGTTTAGTCGGGTAAGTGAACTGCATCATTAAGGAACAATTACAACTGGTTCTCATTAATGGGTTGCATTAAAAGAAGGCAATTGAAGATATGCTGTGAGCAGTGAGAACAACCCTTCATATCGGCACAGGGATATCTTCCTTCACACTACTGAGGGGTAGGATTGCTGGGTCCAAACTGAGCAAAGATTGGATGTCCAGAAAGGCCATTGATTTGAGAAGATGTCAGAGTAGTAGATGTAAGAACAGCAGCACAGAAGAAATATAGTACCATCAACAATCTGTAGAGAACCGTACCAGTACAAAGTGTGACTTGGGTAAGGATAAAGAAGCCAGGTTTTCTTTGCAATGAGTTGCCATGGCTTCTGCGCCCATTCAGGTGAACGAGGTGAAGGATCATGTGGTGGTATTAGAAAATAGTAAAATGTTGAAGAAGTGTTTAGTCTCTGTGGTGCCGGAATCCAAATCTGAGTTGTAGGCATCAAATGATTACACTCTGATTTTGTTCCAATGAAGAGAGTTTCACCCAAAGTAAAGTTACGTCCAATGAAGTTTAAAGACTACACTATGTATTAGCCACATTTTATTGGGTTCTGTTAGCTTTTAATCCATGGTTGGTGTATTCATTGCCTGTTTTTCCATGTTATTTTTGCTCTTCTCTTTGTATGTTGCATTTCTTCATCTTGTATTTCTTTTCATTTTGGGAAGGAAGGGGTGTGTGTTGGGATGTGCTGGGAGGGGGGGTTGGAATGGTATGCTTGAAATGTGGGTATGCGTTCCCCTGCACAGACTTTGTGCAGGGATCTGTGTCAGTTGCTGCCAGGTGTTGGAGCTGATAGTGCAATAACGTAGTTTTCCCTTACCCTACATCAGTTGATCTTCACCCCGCACCTTTCACAGTCTAGGCAGTAACATCTAGCATTACACCCTCTGCATGAGCTGGTAGCCAAGATTGCCATTCATAATGACTTTGCCTATGATGCAGCTGTTGTTGAAGATAATGCACTGATGTTCCTTCAAAGCTGGGATGATTTGTTCAAACCTTTTCAGGCTTTTGTTGAGATGCACTGAAGAAAGAATTGTGCTTTATATTAGGAGTGATTGTGATGTCTGGGGACTTAGAATGGGGTGCTGCCTCCATCCAGAGTTGAGAGGCCTGGGACTTGGGCAATTGTTCTGAAGTTGAATTGATGAGGGTAGGTTTAACTGCCTTTGGGAAGGATAGGTGGTACCATGCCAAACATTGACAAACAATGCATGCACACACTCTCTAAGTTGGAAATTTAGATGAAGATTTTGACAAAAGCCCATAATGTACCAGGTAAAGGTCGCTATGAAAGCAAGCTTTTGGTTTATACAGATGACAATCCTGCATTGGGTATATTTTTCCGGAAATAATTTAGGTGTATTGAGTAACAGCAGAGCCTGAGGTTGTGTGGACAGGAAGGTACAATCTACCATATTTTGAGAGTCTGAATTTTTGGAGGTCCATAATATAGAAATGTACAGAAAATATTCGACTCTCAGTGAAGCGGATATCTCATCCTGAAGCTTATCCATGACGAGGTTGCAATCACCCGCAGAATAACACCTCTCATTGTGTCTTCAAAAACAGTGTATTCATTTTATCTTGACCTCTTTGTTGGAGCCTAGGCAGCATGTGCATAGATACGAAAATTGACTTTTTCAGTCACTGCTGCAAAAATGTCTGGCATCCACCCATGTTTCTGTCACGGAAGAATAATATGGGATTTTTCTGTAGAATTGCAACCACTCTCAATCCAGTTAAGAATACTACTTGTACAACAAGTTTATACTTCCGTCTCTCAATAAATCCACACTCATTTCCTACCAAATGAGTCTGTGTCTCAACATCTTGCCCACACCCCTTTTCATTATATTGCTTAAACCATAGATAATCCATGTCAAGAATTAGAGTTTAACTTTCATCACCAACGTTTTGAGTCCTACATTCATTGGTGTATATTTTGAACCCTATATCACCATAATGTGAGCCAGAATGACCATCTTGGCAGCAGACAACCCCGACTTCCTACTCCCTACTCCCCATCACTGTATGTCAGGCTCAAAGCAACTCGTAAACCCAATATGAAATGTTCCTTTCACCACAAACCCCAACTAACCATACAAAAGAGTACTTCTGCTTAAACAAATAACTGTACCTTTATTCATGTTAAACTTTGGAACACTCATAATAATCTGGGATATACATAAATATATGAGTTGCAGCATATATCATCACACTTCCTGCATTTGTACAATTGATCGTGTTAACATTCTCTGGGTCTGATCTGTCTCAATCTGATTAATGCAGTAATAACAGTATTGTTCCTGAGAGTCAGATTCCTTCATGGTCCTCTAATTACCCATGTCTCCATTGTAGTGTTGTTCCTCCGGTCTCCAGTTTGTACAGTGCAGTCTTTTAGAGAACCCAGTTTGCTTGGCCCCCACTTTCTTGATGGCAGTCAAATAGATTTTCTTCCATGCCTCTTTTTTTCTTCCTGTCTTAGGTTGTTTGGAAGTGGACTACTACTATCCTGTTCTCACCAACCATCAGTCCAATACCATGCAACTTCTGGCTTCATATTGTATTGCTTTTTTCCATCCCTTTCTGCTTTAACTATAGTAGAAAAAATCATCATAAATGTAAGATGTGCCTTCTGCAGCCACAGTTTCATACAATCAGAGATATGTCTCTGCATTTACACTGCCTGGGTGTAGTCCAGGAATAGAAGCACCTTAGGGTTTCCATTGTTACATCTGTGCCAAGGGCAGTGTCAAGAATGTACTGAAGACTTCACATGCAAAGGAGGGCAAAGAGCTCCTTACTTTGCCATCTAGAATGTTTCTGAATGCTGCAGTACATGCCTGAGCATCTGTGCTGCCTGGAGCCCTTTTGTGTCTCCACACATGGAAGCATGTACTAAGAGTTCCCTGGAGCCTAAAGGGTGGCCACAGGACTTTAGAATCTAGGGTAGAAGAAAGAATGTCAAAATGGGCTTCTTTTTCCCTAAGCCAATGAACTCCATGAAAAGGGGTGTGGACAAGTCTTAATCGTCCCTCACCAAGATGGAGGCCTGTACATGTTATTCCATGTTCCCAATGTAGGATGAAGTCATCATGTTCTTTGGGTTCCTGACCAAGGCATATTTCTCCAGTTTTTTGCCACCTTCTATTCCCCAGTCTGCTTGTTTCTGTCCATCGTAACACTGGGTCTCTATGCAGTGTGCAGATGAAGAATTACCCCATGTGTAACTCCTTTAGTACTGTTGCACCTTTCCTACACAAGCACCAATACGTTGTTTCTTGTATATCATCTGGGACCAGGATCTCCAGACAACCTGTAGCCCAAACACAGGAGTGTTAGGTTTCAATCAAGTCCATTGAGAAACCAAGCTTAATTTCCACAGCCAGTACATCCCTCCACAACTTCAATGCAAGTCTTCCTCCTGAAGCAGCATGCTCTTAGTAAGACATGGGAAGAGAAGAGGAAATGAGAGCTCTCTGGAGCCTACTTCACATAATATTGATCAAGTTAACCTATTTTGTCAATCTGACTCACTAGGTTTGCACTGATACACAGCTTTCAATAGCCTTGGCTCTAAGATTTGGCCTTTATGTCTGGCAATTAAACAGTGAGGATCCAAAGTATCTGTTCCAGCCAATAGGCCCATCAACCCCAACATTCGGGGCTTTGCCTCACCACCACAGTGATCAGTGGAGTAAGGCAGGCCTCTCCTTAGCAAGCTGGCTTTTGATCAGTGTTTTTGTCTTCAGGATTATACACATTAGTGAGTGATCTCATTTTTATCTTTTGATCGGCCTCCTACATCTATTTAGGGCATACTTGCACCTTGCATCATCTCCAGTGGCTTCACTTCCTTCTCGGCTGCAACCCAGCCCTTTTTACATTTGGCAACGGCCATCTAAGATCTTCAAGGACACTTTTCTCAGGTATTCACTGTTCAGTCTGTTTCTCAGCCACCCTCACTACTGGCATAGGACTCTCCTACTGACTGGTCACTATCGCTCCACCATAGTCCTCCTAGTGCCTCCAAGGAGCCAAGCCACTACAATGTGGTCATTATGCTCCACACATGACCTTGAACTTGAGGCATGACATTTTTGTCCCTATTGCTATTTCCATTACTTAATGAATAGTGATATAGCTGAACAATAGCACATTATTAAGCAAAGTGAGGAGAACAAAATAGCAAAACATATCAGTCATGGGTCACTTTATTTCCGGCTGGAAACATCGAAGCTGGACCTTTGTGTCTTAAAATCCTCTGAATACCCATGTGCAGAAAACCGAGAGACACCATTCCTCCTGTATCTGACTTACTATAGTGCATACACCAGTTCAAAACTGGCTGCTCCTCATTGCTATCAGTATCTAACTTGTCCAAAGAATTACTGAGATTCCTAAACAGCTGTGCCAGCTAATGAGAGCAGGAAATCATAAGGCAGGAAACGGTGTCTAAATGCCACTTAGAGGCCAGGACAAGAATAGAAAGCCTGACCTTCCCACTTCCTTAAGTGCATGTGAGATAACGAGAGTAAGCACAGTTGAAGAGTAGCGCACAATATACACAACTTTGGCATGTGGCTACACTGATTTACATCAAAATGGAGTGACTACGTCTTTATGGGGCATCTCTTTTATGTATCCTACTCTAACAACCCTCTTGGTCTGTTATGAGGACTTTTACCCTCTGGGTTTTTCAATGCTGGAATCCATGTCTGATGGAAAGCACTGTATTACTAAAAAAGTGCAGGTATTAGAAGTATTGCCATCACTGTAATATACTTTTGTTAGGGATCTTAGGAGTTCGGTCATGACGAAAGCCAAGTGACCCAGGCTGGAACATGTAGATCAGATCTTTGTTGCGGAGCGCATAATAAAACTCTATCGCATCAATATCCTGTTTTTCACCTTGTGTCGGGGCCCTGAAATTAAAAGCACATGTAGTAAGTTTAGATACCCTTAAAAACTTTAGAACCCCAACTCTTTTACAAAAAGATACCATACAAGCAGCTCCCTCAAATAGATGAGGTTGAGACCGCCCTTGTACAACTTCCGTGTCTCTGGCGAGGACTCGAAGATGAAGCAAGCCACTTAATACATACAAGAAATGCCCCCATGAGGACGTGGTCACTCCATTTTGATGCAAATGGTATATATAGTGGAATCAGACTGAATCCACATACACACTTCTACCTTCCTCTTTGAGATTGAATGCATTGATTTCTGCAATGCACACAGTTGTGGCAAAGGGACAGCACTTGAGGAACAGACATCAGCCCTGTCAAGCTAAAAACCAAGTCTAAAAAACAATTAAACATTATATAATATAGTGGAGAAGACATCTCTGCAGATTTCACCTGACATTTCTGAATAGGATGGGAACGTTTCCAAAGCATTGATTTACTTAGATAGAGTCTGCATATCCCCAAGGAGGACTACAGATGAAGAAAGATGGATTGAACAGCAGCATTCAGGAACATCAGGTATAACAAACCACAGAGGCTTGAACATGCCAAGTTCTGTGTCAGATACACTAGCAAGACCACCATTCAAATTTGAGTGATAGCTAAGCCCAATGGTACTGATACTACTAATTTGCACACTAACAGATTTGGAAGCCCAAACAAACACCCATAACAGATGCTTACATCCACCCCTTTCTTTATAGCATGATAGGTAATACTCAAAAACAGAAGGCAAAAGTTAAGTTGCGCATGCAGTAACACTAACATGGAAGCACACACCTATTTATCATAAGAAAAACACAAAAGACACGGCACTCCTCTTTTTTTTTTCTATAATTTCAGCCTTCAGCCTGCCCAGTCGCTCAGGAGCACAGAGCAGGGTGGAAAACGAACGACAAAGAAGCCTTTCTGAATCCCTGCATTTAAACAATGTTTTAATAGTCTGCAGCAGGACGCCGATAGGTTGCCCCATATTTGTTCCTGCAACTTGCGTTACTAAGCATGCATGTGTGGTGCCTCCAGAATTGAACAGTGGCATCTTTCAGGTCTTTTTCCAACAGGGCCACCTCATTCCGTCCCTTGTTGCATTCTCAGTAAGTCCAGATGGTCTCTAGACTGGCTCCAGAGATACTCAAGTATTGAAACAGAACTACTGTGAGTTAAACTATCTGTGAAATCGTACCACTGTGTAGCAAACCAAGAAGGTGGGCAGACATATTGCACTCTGTTTTTCTAAACTACGAGGTGGAATGAATGTCCAAGAATGCACGTGCAATCTGTGACTTATCTAATTTCAAATGAAATTCTCCCTGCTGACTCTGGAAACTGGTGAGATAAAAGACAGCCAGTGATTGATTGTAAGTATACTCTGGTTTTAACATATATAAAAATCTAGGTGCAGCTTCAGGCTTTAAGGCAAAGAAAGCCACACCCCACAATTTAAGCCACCAGAAATGGCCCAATAATTTGGTTTGGAATGTCTTCAAACTCGTAAATAGACATTGTTTGGATAGCAAAGTTCTACTTACCGTCTTGTAGGCAGGTAGTGGAAAAAGTTTTGTCTCTATATTTATTTTTTCATGTCCTTTTCCTTGTGAAACTCCTACATTTAGCAGTTAGTTGCATTAAATGGTGATGTCTGCTGTTACAGGTACATACCAGCTCATCACCACACTCGCCCGAGACCCACCACCCGAGCCCTCCGAGACCAACGCATCAGTCCACAACTTCATACAATGGATCAACGACTGCGCCAACACCCTCGCCCCGATCAGGAAACCCTCCTACTGGCACACCAACACGAGAGCCATCTGGTTCAACGCTGACCTTCAGAACTCCAAGCACATATGCAGAAGACTCGAGAAGCAGTGGAGCAATGACCAGACAACAACACAGCCCTCATAAACGCCAAACGCAAACATCACCAACTCATCCGAGCCGCCAAAGGACCTCCTTCAAGGAACGCATCAACAACAACGCACACAACAGCAAAGAGCTCTTCAACATCATGAAAGAACTCGCCACCCCCAGCTCCAGCTCCAATGACGTACCCCCGTAACAAGAACTCTGTGACTCCCTGACTACCTTCTTCCACCGTAAGACCACGCACGCAACCTGTGGTTCATCCTGGACTCAACGCTCTCCATGACCCAGCAAGTCAACACTGTCTCTTCCTCCTGCTTCAACACACTCTGCATGCTCCGCAAGATCTACAGATGGATCCCCACCGAAATCAGAAAAACGGTCACCCAAGCACACAATTCAGCAGCAGGCTGGACTACGGCAACGCCATCTATGCAGGAACCAAGGCTACACTCCAGAAGAGACTCCAACGCATACAGAATGCCTCCGCACATCTTATTCTCGGACTCCCTTATCCACAACCACATCACCACCCACCTGAGAGATCTACACTGGCTCCCAGTCAACAAGAGGATCACCTTCAAGCTCCTCACCCACATTCACAAAGCTCTCCACAACTCCAGTCAAGGCAAGTCAGATACACACCAAGATAAACTATGCTCACCCTCTGGTAGGTTGGTGGAAACCTAACAGGTTTATCATTAGAGGCAATGTATAGGCCCTTGTGCAACACACTCACACAGCAACACAATGATTATACCACAAAAGAGACTCCACAAAAGTTTATAAAAATATATCTCTATATTATACATCCCAATGTATCATACCATTAGTACAAGTAATGCAAGTTTATTTTGTGAAAAGCACATGAATCACAATATGTACCCATAGGGACCAGAAATGATTGTCCTTCTACACCCCGAACCGCCAGCTTCGCTCCGCCGACCTCGCCTTCGCCATTGTCCCACGCGCCGGCCGAACGACCACTGGAGGCAGATCATTCGTCCACCTCATGGCCAAGACATGGAACACCCTTTCCGCCCATCTGCATCTGACCCAGGACCTGCTGACCTTCAGGGGACTTCTCAAGACCTGGCTGTTCGACCAGTAGCTGCTAACCATCCCCCCACCCCTCAGTTCCTTGAGACCCTCATGGGTGAGTAGGGCACTCTACAAATGATTGATTGATTGATTGATTGTATTGATTTTGTGCTGGAGTCACACAGGCTGATGAGAGAATGCTAAATACATTTATAGTTTAGGACAAAGAATGTGGAGAGTTATATAGTACACACAAGAAGGGGCGGGGAGACTAAAATTCTAATACACGTACAGTTAAACAACACGAGACAGGCAAAACCAATCTGTTTTGAAAACTGCCCTCACTCACACACAAAAGTGTGTGTCTGCTTACAAAACGCCCTGCCATAACCACTCTCAGGGCGGAGCATAAGGGAGGGGGGGAAAAAACAAGAAAGGACAAAAAGACAAAACACAACACAAATGTAACAAACACAGTGAGAGATCAGTGAATATCACCCTGTGACTGGGAATGGTGATAGAACAAAGTGCAGCGTTGAAAAAGTGCTTTAAAACTGGCTTGAGGATACCACTTGAGCCTTTATTTGTAGGTTCCGCAACCAGGGTTAAAAACATTAAGGATGGGTCATGTTAGTAGAGAAAATTAGGTTCGCAACACCCCTCCTGGTACTGCTTTGAGCCAACATGTTTCGACTGACTTACTGTGCCACAAAGGTCACCCCTGTCTTCTTCAGGATGTCTATCTCTCCCAGTCACGATACCCACCCAACCTCAGTCCGGTAAATGGGTGGTCAAAAAAAGATTTCTCTAGATCATAAATTGATCATGACGGGATGCACCATACTGAAAGAAAGCCCAATAGATCATATGCTTACTTGTATAATGCTTATTAGTTGACCCCATCCAAGGTATCCAACTATATTGTGTCTGCAATGTCCCCCTTAAAAAATTAGTTCATGGTGCATTTGATTGAATGAACCCATGGGGTGGTTAATGACATTAACCACTTAGAATATTACATGAAATATATTGCTGCATAAGGGGTTACCACACCCCCTCGAAATATACACCTTCCTCCCATACATCACATAAAAAGGCATGCATCTAGACTAAAAAATACAGCCATCTATACCTGACCCAGGGTACTCACCGAGTTCATCAATGATTAAAACTCGAATGGCTTGCGGAAGGAAGGTCTCCAAAGAACACAACCTGTGTTCAAGTCAAAAGAAATTCACACAAATTAAAAATGGAAGAGAAGGACACCCGGTTACCAAGGGTGTTCGAGTTTGAGTCCCCGTTCACGGCCGCACACCAATCCTCCTTACTGTTCCGAAGGAAATCCCCTCCCAATGTGCCTGCTTCCGGATCGCCGTGTAGTGCACAAAACGTCTGGCGGCTCCATTTTTAAAGGGGATAGCCTGGGCACTCCTAGCCTCACTAAGCCGTCATGGTGTAGCGACGTCAAGAGCGTCAGTAGGTCATGACGCAACAGTGTCAAGCCGTCAGCACATCAAGGGCTGATGGGAAATGGAGTCCGTTCCAGAACGTGAACTTCTCTGCCCCAGTTCTTACTGCTCAATCGGAAACCCTCTTCAGACTGACACGCGACCAACGTCCTCCCCGGAGCTTAGAATGGCCTCGGTTTGTGTAACAAACAAGACCCCCTAAAATGGTTGTTTATGGAGAGACGCAGTGACACGTGATATTTTTGGCAAACAACACAAGGATATCCAGGTAAAGGAAGAACATGTCTATTAATCTTTACAGCACAAAGGTGTATGTGCCAATTGCAGGGTAAAGGAAAGAGAGAAGAGAAGGAGGGAGAGCAAATTCAGCCAAACCAGAGATGAGTGACACTCCACCCGGGAGGGGAGAAAGGAAGATAAAGAGCCCATACGATTGTAATACAGGAGCCGGGCTAACTATTTCTCTCCTAACTAATCATCACAGTCCCTCTTGGTGATCACACAAATCCAGACACTCTTAAACCTGTGAGGTAATTCAACAAGCTAGGGGGCAGAAAACTATCTCCCTAGAGCCTGCCAAGGTATATCATCATTGAGACCCACAATATGGCTTCTGAGTCAATAGACCCACTTCTGTTCACGCAGGAGTAAGGTTCGATTATCATCCACCGCATGCCTGCCCAATTGGAGTTTTTCAATCACAGTCCACCTTAGATCTTCTGAAGTGTGCCCTACCTCTAGGAAGTGTGCAGTAAGCCTTGTATTAGATCTGCCACATCTAATCGTGCTGCGGTGTTCTGTGGTTTGGGTCTTAACCTTCCTACTGGTCATGCCTACATAATGTTTATGGTATGGGTATGTAATGAGATAGATTACCCCCTGTGTGTTACAGTTGGTATGGGATCTCTGTTCCCACGGGGAGTGTAGTCCCAGGTCAATGTACTTGGTGTTGGAGTTAAGATGACATACGCTGCATGAACCACAGCATGTGTGGCCCATCAGCCTGTGATGATTAGTTAGGAGAGAAATTGTTAGCCCTGCTCCTGTATTACACCCCTACAATCCTCTTATTAATTATTAAAATAGACAACACACAACAATGCCATTAATTACTTTGCATATTCCAAGTCATATACCCAAATAATACAACCAAATTTACTTTGTCTGCAGCGTTCATATACACAGAAATGATGAACACATGACTTGGTGAAGAAGTGACACAAAGTGCAAAAGTGATTAACAGTACACAATCCAAAAGGTTAAGAAAATATGTGTCCTTATAGATCAAGACGTTTTGACCCTGTATGTATGTGTTAATAGATACACATCACTGCGGGTCTTCCTCGGAACTAGGGAGTTGAGGACAGCCAATACGGGGAAAGAAAGCCTCACATAAGAATGGTATGTGATGTCTTGTGAAAACAAATTTGAAGGTCATAAGGAGGACGCCCTTGGCAACTCACCTAATTGCAACAAATTATTTTTGTGAATCAAGACTCCTCCAGTCCAACATGGAGCCCACAATAAGGATCAATAAGTATCCAAATCATTTTCATCATAGAAGGAATTATATTTATGAGATAAACCAATAATAATCCCATGAGTAATACCCATGCAAATGCTCAAGGAACTGTGCATAAACTCAAACAGAGCATAGAACAATCACTAACTTAAATAATACTTACCCTATGGACCTGTAGTACCCTCAAGAATCATCTGCACACCTTAATGTTTAATCCTGTTAAATTTCATTTAAATCTGTTCAGCTGTTTGCACGCTATGGTACAAACATCTATGGAAAATGCATTTTGGGATCCCCCTTTTATCTTTGCACCCCCTTGATTAATTACTGCAAAACTTTGCATAATCCGCCAATGTAGAAGGAAGAATAGGTCTGCAAACTTTTGTGGAGATTTGTCAAACGGCATAAAGTTATTCGAAATTTGCAAGGAATTCCTATACCTATAGTTATAAATATATAAATCTGAGGCTATGTGTGAGAAATTGTTGAGGAGGTAACTGTTAACTTTGAGGAACCGCTTGCTGGATAGGTACAGGGTCAAAATAAATGACTCCTACCTTACTTGCCGAAATTTCTGAGTAAGGTAGCCAGTAAACTAGACATCACAGGAAATAAATCATTATGTTGGAAACATTAAACATCCTCAAATAGACTAACACCTTGGCAAGAACTCTTTAGAAGGTTATTTCCAATCCTAATCCAGGAACTCGTTTAACAATGAAGAAGAAGCCCAGGTTTGACATCCTGTACTCTGCACTGGATTTAAAGTCCAGCTGTCTACCTTCGTGCTCGACCAAACTGCAAAAATATACCCCCAGGTTACCACAAGTGTTGAAGCACTGATTGATCCAGGTGTCGAGTAGGCCCAGCTTTGGGCATCTAACAACAAGCTGATGAAAAGTGAGTGGAACACTCCTTCACCCTCGGAACTCTTGGTACAGCATTCAGCACCATTTTTGGTACAACAAAACACTGCTGAGAAGTGGCTTGGAATTTCCTAAACTCTTTCGGTACTTTGACCCTTTATAATATATATTTTAGTTGTCCTTGCTTTCCCTTTCCTTTTGTTGTTGAATTCCTGGACCACCCATCTGCTGGGTCCCCTGTGTACCTTCTTGACACTGATGCTCAACAAAAGAATAGGATATTTCCCAAGCTCCCAGGAAAATGTTAGCATAAAATAGAGCAGATGAAGCCACAACTCTTTACAACATTGGTATAAAATATGTTTTCACATAAACAAATCATACAGCCAATTATAATCATTTACTTTGCTACCCTTCACTCAGCCATCCATTTACTTCAATGGTGCATCCACAATTTATTTCAATGAGAGCTACCTTAATGTCGGTGTACTGATACATCTTTGACTCTTCTTAGTTCAAGATAACATCTCTCCCCTGGGCAGGCATATGCCTCCAACATCTGCACCCACTCTTATCTTTCTTGTGCGTCTTTAGAGTAATCTCAAGTAGAAAACCACACATATATTATTGCTGATCATAAAGCTATTCTCAACCTATTAAGCAAAACTAAGATGTCAATAACTCCTCCTGGGTAGCTCATTGTCACTACCATCATCCTCGCTGAACTCTGATGCCCTCCTTAACCTCAAGTCCATCTTTCTCTGGCTCCTTTCATGAGCCTGCTTGGCCTTCTGCCTTCTGCTCCTGCATGGCAATTCTTTTCTCTTCCAGTGCAAGAGTTGCTCATCAGTGGCCAGGTTAGCAGCTGCCTTCTTTTCATCTGTTCAATGGCAACTGCTGCCATTTTCTCCTCCAAAGCTCAGGCTACTTTTTAATTTAGTAGCTAGATCATATCTCATGTAGGCCAAAAGTAACCAACTTAAACTTCATGTCTGTGTCAGGCTTCTTGGTGTCATAGGCCCAACTGCACGCTTCCAGCCTTGATGGGGACACATTAGAAGAGGACACCTCCTCCAACTCTGGACAAACCAGGCATAGAACTACTTGCAGCAGGTCACCCTTATTCACTGATGCCCCTTCCTTTAACCTCCTTATTCTCCTCTGTGGTGCTCTATGCTGAGAGTGCCACTTCCCATGCCTGAAGGCGTTCTCGTGGTTCTCCTCTTTGGCCTGACCCAGTTTCATCCATCTTTCCTTGCACAAGGTGTTCATATCCACCAACATTAAGACAACTAGGGTAGACACATCAGCACCATTTGGCACAAAATCCAAGGAGCAAAAATGTTATATAAAATTTTAAAAACTAAAAGTATTCAAAAATAATTCTTGGCAATTAACAATCAAAAATAAATGTTGCCTCTCAAGCTGTACATTGATTTCTAATTTTCAGTTGTTAAAATTGAATTGTAACTGCTGGAAAAATGGCCGTCTTATTTAGGATTTGCTCTGCCTTTATTTTGGGCATCTGGGGGCCACTTTTACAGACACTGCCAGGGTTCTGCCCTGCAGCCATCAGATTTTACACTACACAACCTGCTACATCATGGTCCATGTAGTTCCTTCTGTAACCAAACTTTGTTTAGTTCATGTTCTGTAGCTGGGGTTCTGTTCAGCATTGTAGGTCTTGGCTCCTATGGATAATGCTGACCCACTCATACTTGGTTTCTCGACTTTTCTCTCTCTCAAGTCCATCCACTTGGTGCTCCTGATTTACCTTGTTGTGCCTGATAACTTGCCTAGTCTTTTCCTCTACAAGTGCTAGTGTAGTCTTACTTCCAATTGTGTGTCCTAGACCCCAACCGCTGGTCAATTACTCACACCTGTCTCTCTCTCTTTAAAATGTTCTCCTCCCCTGAGTTTCCAGCAGTGTTGGCCTTGTGACATCTGGGAGTAGCATTCTACCAACAGTCTTTCTTGTTCTACTTCACTCAGTTATTTGCTATCTTGCTGCTCTGGTTTCAGGCTTGCTTTACGTGTTTCTAATTACTTGTTTTCCCATTTCCTGTTCTTCTACTTTAGCTTCTCGGTTTGTGTTACTTGTTGTCACAAGCCCCTCTGTCAACGTTTTATGCCATGGTTTCTAGTTCAGTCTGCTTACTTCCAGTCCACTCTATGTATGCATGCAGACTGTCTGCCTTTTTCCCTAGTGTTCCTAGTTCATTTAGCATACTTAAAGTCCTGTCATTTTATATGAAGATTTCTTGTTCTGTGTTCCTTGTGCAGCCTACTTATTTCCAGTCCTGTATTTGTGTACAGATTTCTTGATCTGCATATTTCTAATAGAGTCCTGCTTCCCAAGGAATCCGGTCTGCTTTCCCTAAGCTATATTTCTGTATTCATTTCTTGCTGTGTTTAATTTGGTCACTCTTTTGTTTATGTTGAAAACTTAACAGTTTTTACAGGGGGTCCAAATGAGTTCAGACTCATTCAGCACTCTTCTTCCATACGATCACCTGAGTGCCGTCCACATCTCTGCAAGGTCAACTGCTCCTTGATTTATGATTAGATATTTCCTATTACAGAAATGTCACTTTCCAGAACGACTAAAATTATCCTTTATGATAGCTTGTCTACTGTTCTTCTGCTTGTTACTTTCTGATTCCCTTCCTAATGTTGGTTTACAGTACTTGGATTGTCGTTCTAGTTTTGTGCTTGGAGGGTTTACCCAGTCCATATCCAATGTTTCAATCCCAGGCCATTCCAATCTGCTCCAGTTCTCAGGTTCTTCACTGTGCTTCTCCGTCCAATATTTCAAGTACACCTTTGAGTATGTTAAACCTCTCCTCTTGAATTACCTTGTCTCTGCGGGGAGCAAGCTCTCCCTGATAGTTTAGTCCGGGTCTCAGCATCGGTTGACACAGATCATACCAATCAAAGTTTTTACATTTGAACTGTGTCTACTTTTGGAATTTGAACTTTTCCAGTTTGTCATTGTCCTAAACTTAATCCAGCGAGAGAACTGCAGAGATGAATATGTCCTTATCATGCTAGTTTTGGCACCTAAAGCCCTAAAGCTCTGAGCAAGACAAAGTTAGATTTTGCAGCCACTGAGTTAGCTTAGTATTGCAATAGATTTAAACTCTCTCCCCAGTCCAAGGTTATACTTCCGTAAATATTCACTTATTTGATTTTCAGAATCCACCAATGGGCTAAGGCTGGGCTCTGTGATACTGGATCTCTTTACAACAAGGTCACACTGCACCAGATTTCAGTGCTTCAGAAAGCCCTTACCAGAACGAACCAGGTTATCTTGCCCGCTGAAAGTGTGCCCTCATGGGGAAAGCTCAACACTATGTCCCAGTCATGAGGAGTTGAGAAAAAGGTCAGTCTGTCTTTTCAGCAGCTGATGAGAAAGTTCCTCATTGGAACTCCTACCGCCCTTAGGTTTTCAGGTCATGCATTTGAGCGCAAGGTCTCTACCAAGCAAGGACTCCTGCATAGTCCAGTCCAGGGTGGTCAGCTGGGCCTTTTTGGAGTCAAGTTCTTCTGCTTCATGTGTGCCTGGCAAACAGTAGATCAAACTTTGACTCTGGATACAGTCCTGGGGGTTTATCAAGTGCCAGGAGCTTTGAGTTGTATTTTTCCAACTGTTAAGCAGACTTTGATCAAGATGTTTCCTTCTCAGGCCAAGGGGTGTTCTAAGGAGATAGTGGTGAGGTGCCAGTCCTATGCTGTGCATTAGACTATGATTGGAGGATTCCATCCACCTATTTTCTCACAAATTCTGCACCACTTTTTGAAGCACTTTTTGTCTCTTGTTTACTGTAACCCTTCCCATCCGCCCTAAACCAAGATGCATCCTACTATTCTCCACCTGAAGGTTCCCTGGCCCTTCTTTTAGCCACTCCTGTCTGGAGAAGACGTATTCTTGCCTGTGTAAGGGTCAAAACTGGTTTTCCTTTCTGCTAGTGTTCAGAGCAAGATAGTTCAGGAGGGCCTAGGAAAGAAACTTAGCAGTTGCAGGCAGCAGCATTTGGCATTTCCAAACTCTGAAGAACTGTGAAGCATGTCAACTCTTCTCCCTTCTTCCCAGATGGTTACACCCTATTAAGGTTGAGGACAACATTCCTGCCTTCTGCCTCCAGAGGACAAACCATTGTTCTTCATAAGCAGGGTAATTCTCAGCGAGATAAGGATCTGTGGTGGGATTTTGGATCATTTCTGAGAAGTAAATGAATTATAAACTCGTTTACTTTCATGCAGAACAAAGCATGCATTCTTAAAGTTACATTTTCAATAAAGTTATGAAGAATCTATTTTCAACACCGAATTTGACTTAAATTTATAGCTAAGCATATTCATGGAAAACACAGATTTGCCTACACAGTGAAAACAGCGTTTGAGTAATTGTTCACTGTGATAACATGCTATCCCAATCTGCAGCATGCTGCATTTTTATATGTTAAGCAACCAGTGCTATAGACTTACAAAGCATGCTTTAGGAGTGACTTAGCCAATATACAACAATTATTGTTCTAGTTTCCTGCCTATGTGTGTTCTTCTGGAGTGCTTTTAAACTGATGTCCTAATAGAGCCCAATGGTGCTCAATGAAGCCATTTATTTGCCTTTCATGTGGGTGGTGTAAATATGCCCTGCAGCCCATGTATGACATTTAACTTCCACACCATTGGTGCATTTCTTGCATCATTAACTATGGCCTTGCAGGATAGTTAAAAAAAAAGTGTTAGGTGTCACCAATACACAGTACGTGCTTCAGAGGAAAACAGTTTAAGAGTGACATATCACATACAGCCCTCAGCCAACCAAAATAAGACAGAAAAAATAGTGGGAATCATGACGAAAAATATGTTTCTTACACTGGGCAATACAATTTCTAAGCCCTTTCTATGTTAATCAAGGTTTAGGTGATGGACTATGTTAGAAATCAGGTTTCTGGATGACTAGGGTATGCACCTAAGCCAGGCAGAACCCGCCACTCCAGTCAAGGCAAGTCAGATACACACCAAGATAAACTATGCTCACCCTCTGGTAGGTTGGCGGAAAACTGACAGGTTTATCCTTAGAGGCAATGTATAGGCCCTTGTGCAACACACTCACACAGTAACACAATGAATATACCACAAAAGAGACTCCACAAAAGTTTATAAAAATATATCTCTATATTATAAATCCCAAAAGGCGAACACCACATGTTTCATACAATTAGTAATAGTAATGCAAGTTTATTTTGTGAAAAGCACACAAATCACAATATGTACCCATAGGGACCAGAAACACCTGCGCTCTTACTAGACTGGTTACGGTAACTTCTATGAGCTTCCATGATAAACAGCACCAAAGGTTGTTGAGTTTCTGCATGTGGTCCCATGTCTATTTCAGGGTCTTCCTCAGAGGTTCGACCCCACAATGTAGCAAAAGAAAAATGCCCCCAAGTTTGTCAAGCCAAGAAATGGAACCACCTGTGTAGAAACACAAGATGGATGCACAATTCTTCAGGGGCCAACTCACTCACAGTGTGGGGACGGGCCTGACCTCAAGGGTCTTCACAAGTAAGTGGGCCACTGTTGCAGCCGCGGTCGGTAGGGGAGTAGCTGCCAGGGCGGTGACGTGTGGAGGGGGAGGGGCAGGGTGGGGGTTAGTAATGTATGGTTAATGGAGGTTTGCAGGTAAGTAAACATATAAATAAATCAAACGAATTTCGTTGTGTGCACTGCATCTCCAAATGCAATGCAGTGCGCGCAACGAAATTCGTTTGATTGATTTAAATGTTTACTTAGCTGCAAACCTCCATTATCCATACATTACTAACCCCCACCCTGCCCCTCCCCCTCCCCACATCACCACCCTGGCAGGTACTCCCCTACCGACCACGGCTGCACTGTCGTAGAGTGATGAGGGGGAAAATGCCAGAAGATGGGCCTTGGAAACCGGGCTCACGTCTTGGATTCCAGCTTTCCCTGGCTGATCGCTCATAGTGCTGCTCCAGGCGTTGGACCTCAGTAACAATGTTTGTGCCTGCCCTGCCTCTGGTTGCAGAGCACCGCCTCGAGAAGGGGCCGCATCCGCAGTCTTCCCTTAGCGCTGACATGGCTCCTGCCGCTACAAGAACCAGGCCGGGCCGTGTCCACAGGGTTTCCCTCACACTGCAGAGTCAGGGATGGCGATCAAGTGCTGGAGCTGAACTTCATGCACAGGGAGCTCTGAAGTAAGCTGGCACTCGGGCAACACAAAGAGCTCAACACTCGCTGTCTAGGAAAGTCAAGTGTACTGGTTGTGAAATGTAAAGCAAGGAGAATTCAATCACAGCATCTTAATAATCATGCTGCTTGAGGTACTGGGTTTTTCAGAACCGGTACCGAACCGGTAACCCAGTGGTGTCAGGGTACACACCCAAAGACCTCGAGTACTTTCCTGATTTAGACCACAGAAACTCAGAGTCTTCTAGGTGAAGTCAAGGATCGATTTTATTGGCTGCAACCAAGTAACAGGTCCTAGAAGTACAACAACACGGGATGTATATTCTCAGGAGACTGCTCACTCTTACAAAGCCAGGCTTCTCTTTTTATACAAAATATTCAGCTCCAGGCAAACATTCTTACATTTACAGTAGACTATTCACATATTTTTACTACAAAGAAAAAGCAGAGTCATGATGACAAGCCCACATTCCAATTTGTTCAGCCCACAATAAATTACCCGGCAAGGCCCAACATTTTCATCAGATATCGGTGTACCCCCAATAAAAACGGGCACCTCCTCATCATAAAGCAAGTGAGAGAAAAGAGCAGGGACAGGTGTGATCAAGATTAGGCAGGGTGTGTGTGCGATGAAAAGGGTTTATGGCATGTTGTGCCTTGATGCTATCTCATTCGGCCACTGGGAGAGGAACTGACCAAACAGGTTCGGCCTGGGGCAATGGTTACAGCTTGCTCAGGTCAGAGAAAAGTCAATTAAGGTGTACGTGTCCTTTGGAATCGAATTTAGCTGTATTATAAGCCTATGTGAGGGCAACCCACAAAATGGCTGCCGTACACAAAATGGAAGCCAAGGGTTCAAGACGAAAATGACGATTTCGAGCTGAAATCGTTACTGGAATATGACGAAAATGCTTGTACATAGTGTACTAGCCATTCTCTGTATTTTGATATAAAAATCGTCATGCTATGATGACGTTTTATTCACGAGTCCAGAATTTTCAGAACTACAAACCCTCCTTTTGCCCTTACATAGGCAATTTAACCTAATCTCATGCTAATCTGAGTCCAGGTCTATATTCCTAAAGTCATTGAGATGTTGCTGTAACATCATTCTATTACTTAGTTCGTCTTTTGATACAGGTTTCCTTACACATGATGTAGCACAGAGGCCACATATTGCAGGAGCACACTGCACGCACAGACAGAACAGGAAAAGAATGGCTAAGACCATCCCAATGACCATCAGAATTTTCCATCCCCAGGCGGATATCAGTTCCCAGAACCATCCCATGAACGACCAATCTCCTTTATCCACATGAATAGATTCGGAAATCTTATGTAGTTTGGAGATGGCCTGGTACACTGTTGGAGCGTTATCTGGAATGAAAACACAGCAACTCGATTGGATCAATTTACATACCCCACCTCGGTCTGCAAGTATGACATCTAATGCGACCCTGTTCTGAAGGGTCATAAGATGGACTCAACCACCCTTGTCAATTGCCTTATGTTCCTGCTGTTAGCCATCGGTCCCCAGAATGGCAAAAAACCCTTTACGAAGTCCCCAAATTCTTGTCCTGCAGTGTCTTCTTTACTCAAGACACCTCTAACTATCCTTGTCTTGTGATAACCTGCAGCTGCTGTGTAGGTGGGAGGCAACAGGAACGAAACAAAACATGTGCCTGAAAAGTCAGGGGGCAACCATGTATAGGCTCTATCATGGCAGATGAAATAGGTACCCTTAGCTGCTAAAAACGAAGGGGAAGTCTGGGCTGCAAAAACATACGTTTTAGTGCAGATACTCTTCCCTAACTGAGCTCTGGGATTCTTGCCATTACCTTGCAGACACAAGTGACCCTGATGGGGTACAATCCAAATCAGGGAAGATCTCTTAGCTTGCTGTTTCTCACTCAGAGTAGCTCCATATCCGGTCACGTTCCATCCTATGTATTCTAGTGTCTCATCTCTCGGGATAGTCTCATAAGAAATATTTTCCTTAATCATGTCTACTATACCCTTAACTAGAGCACTATTCTTAGGATTGTCTGTTACAGAGCGTAGGGGGTCGATTTCATGTGCATATATGAACATTGTTCTGTATGCCCACACAGAACCATTGTGGCTGAAAGGCAGGACCAGATAAGGGACACCTTTATCCGTTCTGTGAGGCATAAGACCACACACCCAACAGTTAGTTGTGTTCATTACTAGTTGGTGTTGGGGCAAAAGCTGAACAAAGGAGTTATTAATAAACTCTAATCTCCTAGCTGATTTATGTTCAGGAAGGGGTCGAAAAGAATGTGAGGAAACAGTGGAAGGAGGAGGTACAGGAGATGTAGTGGGTGCAAATGTTACTCGAAAAGAGAATAAAACATAACCTATAAAAAATATCATCACACTGAATAACATGAAAATGCACAATATCAAAAAGCTTTTCTTTGTCATCATTTTACATATTCGGTTTTTAAAGTTCACAGTTTTGGCAGATCTCTCCATCTCGAAAAACTCCATCCTCTCTAAAAGGCTGCCCGTGATGGGAGGTTGTTTCTGCTAAGGAATGCTTCTGTCAGTCTAGGGCAACTCCCTTAGACCAACCAGAACTGTCGGCCTAACGTCGTCAGCTGGACCCAAAGACTTTGGGCAATTGCGGCCCTAGCAGCGGAACCCGGATGGCGGTTCTAAAAACAAAAATAAGCAAGTTTCTCAGATGGGAGAGCTGCGCTTTCAAAAAATAGCAAAAAGGGAAATTTTGTTTATTTGTCCATAGGTCTCGGCCTCAGATTGTATCTTTGCTTTCCAGGTATGGTATGATCTCGGAAAAGGAGTTCAGGCTCTGTAGTGTCCAATGGAACTGACGGTGATACAGCTGGTTGCAAAATTTTATCACTCTGTTGTTCAGTAAGTGTTCCTTTTACTCGTGCATCACTGAAGGGCAGAAAACGTGGCACAGTTTCAGTTTCTGAGTCGGCGACACACTTCTGGACCCACTGGTCATACGGCAGAGGTAAAGGTACCCTCTTGCAGTGGACTTCGTGGATCCAGTGCTTCTTCCCTTCGACTCGAACAGCTGATCTCGTGGAAAGAAGGACGAGGTGCGGTCCGGTCCACCTGGGCTGGTCGTTCTTGGTTCGCTGGAAATTCTTCACGAGAACCCAGGATCCAGGGTCGATGGGATGACCTGGAGTTTCAGAGACCGGAGGCAGGGTGTCATGGACCTGTTGATGCAAAACACGCAATTTAGCCGTCAATTCGTACAAATAGTCAAGCAAAACAGGGTGTTCGATTTCACTGAACTTTGTGGGCCTTGGCACTCCCCATATGTTGGCCGGGCGGCCAAAGACAATTTCATAGGGACTAAGTTTCACTCGCGAATGCATCCTCATTCTGGTTGATAGGAGTGCTAAGGGTAGAGCATCAGGCCATTTAAGACCAGTGCTCGCTTGAATTTTGGCTAGTTTTAACTTAAGCGTGCCATTATAACATTCTACTAATCCAGCTGATTGGGGGTGATTTGCAGCGTGGAACGTTTGCTGAATGCCTAGCCCTGCACATACTTTCTTCATCACTCGACCCACAAATTCACTCCCATTGTCACTCCAGACCATTCTAGGCATTCCGAACCTGGGGAAGAACTCTTTCACAAGGGCTTTAGCTGTGGATAAGGCAGTGTTGTCTTTTAGGGGATATGCTTCTACCCATCTTGAGAAGGCACAAACAACAACGAGTACGTATTTTAAATTGTTGCACCTCTCCATGTGGATGAAATCTAGCTGCAAAACCTCGAATGGATACGTAGGAGGTGCAAAATGACCAGCTGGAGTTGGGGTTCCCCTACCAGGATTGTGTTTCAGACACACCATGCAATTCTTGACCACATTCTCTGCACACTTAGGAATTCCTGAATTTTGCCATACTGGAGCCAACAACTTGCAAATCCCTTTCACACTGATGTGAGCCATTCCATGGGCCATTGTAACCACTGCAAACACATACGCATCGGGTAGCAACCATCTCTGATGCTCTGACAATTCAATCCAACAACCATTTGCATCCATTTTACCCGTACTTTCTCTCCACATGTTCAACTCTTTCTCGGTAGCCTCAGCTTGAATAGACTTCACACTCTCTATCGTGTCTTCACACATTCCAACATCACCAACCCATCTTGCAGGGCCTGCAACATACATTCGGCTCATCACATTCCTTGCAGTTTCTTTCGCGATTTCGTCAGCAAATGCATTTCCACGACCAACATCATCAGTCACCTTCTTGTGAGCACTACATTTCACAATTGCAACTTGTATAGGCAAGGTCAGTGATTCAAGAAGCTCATTCACCAACTGACCATGCTGAATCTTAGCTCCATGCGAAGTCAGGAACCCACGTTCTTTCCACAATCGTCCAAAACTGTGAGCCACTCCAAACGCATACTGACTATCGGTGTAGATGGTCACTTTCATTCCTTTTGACAACACACATGCTCTTGTAAGTGCAATCAATTCTGCTGCTTGAGCTGAATTATGTGGGATACGTGCAGCTTCAACAATTGTATGCAAAGTCGTGACAGCATATGCTGCAGTCGTGTCACCATTCGGGAGCTTGAAGCATGAACCATCCACCCATAATGTACCATCACACTTTGCAAGAGGAGTGTCCTGGAGATCTACTCTCCCTTTCGTTTCTTCTTCTGTTCTAAGAAAACAATCATGCTGTTCAGAAGCATCTAGTTCCTCTACAATTGGCAACAACGTAGCTGGGTTGAGTGTGTTGCATCTTTTTACGTGCACATGACTTGCTAACAAGGTTAATTCGTAACCTGACAATCGAGCACTAGTTAAGTGCTGTGTCTTGGTTCTGTTTAACAGCGTGTCCACTGCATGTGGAACCATCACAACTAACATGTTATTCATCACTAGACCGGCAGACTGTCGAATAAAAATAGCTGTTGCCGCTGTTGCTCTTAAACAACTCGGCAATGCTTTAGCTGCCGGATCCAAAGTCGACGAAAAATATGCATATGGACGCTGCTTGTCTCCAAACAACTGAGTCAAAACTGATAATGCACAACCCTCTTTCTCATGGACATACAATGTAAAGGGCTTACTGTAGTTGAGTGTACCCAACACAGGAGCCGAACATAATGCATTGCGCAATTCAGAAAAACTTTTCTGACACTCTTCAGACCAAGGGACGGGATTGGGTGTTTCTTTACACGTTAATGCCACCAAAGGTTTGGCTAATAACGAAAAACTTGGTATCCATTGCCTGCAATATGATGTAATGCCCAAGAAAGCACGCACTTCTCTCTGTGTTCTTGGCACACTCAATTTCGCAATTGCCTGAATTCTTTCTGGTGTCAGTTTCCTTCCCTCCTTCGATAAGAGATGACCTAAGTAGGTCACTTCTTGTCGACAATATTGCAATTTGGAAAGTGACACCTTGTGATGCAAATCACACAGATTACGCAACAATGACAACGTGGCTTTTTTACAGATTTTCTGAGTGTCTGCAGCAACAAGCAAATCATCAACATACTGAATGAGAGTAGCGCCGTCAGGTAAAACAATTGTATCAAGCTGTGTCTTTAGAGCTTGACTATATATTGATGGACTTTCACAGTAGCCCTGTGGAGCGCGTTTAAAGCGGAAGCTTCAACCTCCTAAACTGAAGCCAAAAATATCCCTACTCTCCTCAGCAATCGGGATGCTGAAGAAAGCATTCTTCAAGTCAATCACCGAAAACCAGGTGGCAGAAGCTGGAATCATAGTCAATAGGGAAGTAATGTCAGGAACAACTGGAAATTGTGGTACAACTATTTTATTCACCTCTCTAAGTTCAATCACAAATCTGTAGACAGGTGGCTGGGAAGGGTCAGTTTGCTTCAAAACAGGCAGAACAGGACTATTGCAAACGTTGCCTCTAGTTTCTTCAATCACATCTTTTTCAATCAAATCATAAATGATCGCTAGTAAAGCTCTTTCACCTTCACTAGAAATTTTATATTGGGGAATGCGTGGCATTTTAACATTGGCTTTCAATGTTAAAACATATGGTGGTATTTCTAAAAGACCCACATCATTAGGACCAGTAGCCCAAAGAATATCAGGAAGAAACGAAAATTCTGTCGGAAGTTTATCCCTTGACAAATACATTGGAGAAACCACTTTCTTACCCAGTGTGAGTTGTACTCCAGAAGGAGAACAGTACAAAGTCGCATACAATCTTTTCAGCAAATCTAATCCTAGCAAGTTTTCACCACAACCTGTTGTCAGAATAAGGGGTGCTTCGAATTCACAAGGTCCAATAGAAAGGGACAAAGGGTCAGAAATCGGATTTCTAACTGGGGCACCAGAAAAACCTACTGATACATTCGTTTCGCCAGACAAAGGTGCGCCAGGGAGTTTTGAGTGCATAATAGAACTCTTTGTAGCACCAGTATCCAACAGAAAGGCTCTGACACACCTGATGTAATCACCTCAACGTATGGTCCACTCTGATCTACTGGAACTGAAACAACTCCCTCTCTTTGTCTATGGCTGTCCTAGCAATCATTACCGTCCATATTCTCATCTTCTGCATAGTAATCATCAGCATAGTACTGAGCCGTCCTACCAGACGCGTTATTCTGCTGATCAAACCTATTCATCGAATTTTGAGGTGGAAGAGACTGTGTGTTCTGGGGGAAATTTCCACGTCCTCTACCTCTAGACGCTTGTTGAACACCTCGACCTCTTACACCAGAAGCACCATTTGCACGCTGTAATAAAATAGGACAACTATATGCGAAATGACCCTCTTCCTTACAATATGAACACTGATTGGGGCCTACAGGGACACGTGGTTGAGTATACTCGACTCTTAGTCTTTGCGAGTTCCTCTGATACTGTTGAGGCTGCTGATAATTATACTGATAGTTATTCTGACCACCATTATTCTGGCCACCACCACCACATGGCCGATATGCTTGCTGTAACAGATCCTTCGTTTTCAACTCTTTAGTTTTCTTTTCTGCTCTATCTTTCTCGTCTTTGTCTCGATTTTCGTAGTACTGTGCAGTAACCAATATCTGTGCTGAAGAGGAAACTGCCCAAGAACTCTCTGAATCTTTTAACTTTTTACACAACTCGGGAAGCAGATTGTGCACAAATTTATCGACGAACAATCGCTGACCACCTTCTGTGCTCATATCTTGACCACTGTGGTCAACAAACGTTTCTTCAAACCTGGTGAAGAAATCTGACACCGTTTCATCTTTCTTCTGCTTACACGCAGACAATTTATCCCAATTTACACGCATCGCAGGCATTAAAGTTTTCATGTAATTAATTATCCTACCAGGGAGATCTGCTACTAAAGGCTCGGGTTTAGCACCACCAACTTGTCGTTCATCTGCAGCTGCAATATTAGCCCATGAGTCACCTAACTCTTGATCATGATCTTCATGGCGAATCTTTCCCCATAAAGGCTGTGGAACAACGTTCCCAAACAACATGTCTATGTCAGCTAAATTCATGATACATGAACCAGCAGTCTGTGACAACTCTTTGTAATACCCTGCAGGATTCTTACGGGGATCAGGCAATGTCTGTTTAAGGGCCAAAACTTCAGCTCGCTTCCATGGAACATGTACCCACACACGCTGAAAGTGTGCTGGTATAGCTGGGGGAATATTATTATGACCAGCTGGTACTTCTTCCTTCCATACCGGAGGAACTTCTCTCATGGGATATTGTCTTCCCTTCTTTTTAACAGAAGAATCAGACTCAAACAAATGACTTAGAAACACCTTCAGTCCTAAGCGACAACAATGTCGCAACTGCTTTCTTAACATCTGAACCCACAATTGCGCCTTTTGAAAACTCAAACCGTACATGGCTCAACTCAGGAGGATTAGAGTCCAAATCATTTTCCTCTAAATCTTCACATAGAAAAACACACATTTTCTCAAAAACGTATCTCTGCTTCGATGTTTCCCACTGGGTGAAGACATCCATAACACATTCTAAATCATATTTTTCTGGGTCAGCAACCCATTTATGTGCCAAACAATTCAATGTTTCCTTCTCCCTAGAATCAGGCAGTTGACTACGCAATTGCTTGTGCTCTGTGTCAGGAGTTACACTTGTTGCACCAAAGAGAGGATGCAAAAAAATAGCGACAGTACTAGCTACTCTCTGACGAACAGAAGGAGAAGTCGATGAAAAGACAAGAGGGAAAGCAGGGTGAGACGAGTCAGATGCAGAGGCAGTGTCAGGAGAAGTACCAGGAGTGGTGGTCGATATAATAGTTAAAGTTGTAGGAGGTAAAGGCAGAGCAGATGTCAAAGTCGGTGGCCCTTGAGGAGGCTGCACCGGAGGACCAGGAGCCAGCTGGACAGTAGCTGGTGGGTGCTGTGGAGGAGCAGGAGGCAATGCAATCACAGGTTGCGCAACTAAAGGTTGCGGAGGTGCCGTAGCATTTTGCGCATAGGGGGGTGGCGAACTTAACAAATGCGCCATTAACAGATCTTTTTCAAGCTCTTTTGCTGCATCTTGCTGAAGAGGCGGCAAAACTGGATAGCATTTATCAATCACCATTTTACGTTGCCTGTGCAACTGCTCACTCATCTGTTCTTCTTCATTATCTTTAAACTGCATAGCAGCTTGCATTATCGAAATACCCCTTTCTCTCTTATTTTTCTTCGCTAATTTAATTCCCTTCTGTTTGGCCTCCTTACGCCATAGGCGGAAAGAGTCAAACATAGCCGGCCGGGCTTTCTTCTTAAAAAGTTTAACTTCGAGGTTATCTAAGATTTCCGTGTCAAAGCTACCATATTGGGGCCATTTTAAAACACCATCTTTTCTGGTGTATTTGATCCACACTTCATTATATGTGATGGGGCCTACTCTATGTTTCACATACAATTCATAAGTTGGAGTTCCAATCGGAGGAACCGGACACGAGACCTCCAATCGGGAATCCCTTTTACCACAACCAAGACAAAACAAATTTCCAAGTCTGCTAAGACCAGGCATCTTCGCTCTCTAGTCTAGCTTCAAACTTCAAAGGATTATCGATTACGATACTTCTCGTGAATACATGAGTCCTTTGGCTTTGGCACTTGCAAGTTCCAAACAAAGTGATCCCAAGGGGATACCCAAACTAAGACCAACTAAGGACTGGGAGACGCTCCACTTATACTTAACTGAGATATCGATGACGTCACCAGAAGACTCGTCTATCGTTTCGCTCTACCAAACTTCAAGGGTCCAAATCAGGGCGATAGCCAGGGCAGCAGTCCTTTGTAGCCGTCGGGAAGCGGGGAACCTCGCAGCAAAGACTTTCGGACCACGTCGACATGCAGCGGTCGATGAAGTGGCGGCCTTCCTCCAGAATTTTCACACGAAGCTCCTCACGAACCTCTGGCTGGACCGGTACCACTGGTATCGCCCCACATTGGGCGCCAACTGAGGTTCTGGGTTTTTCAGAACCGGTACCGAACCGGTAACCCAGTGGTGTCAGGGTACACACCCAAAGACCTCGAGTACTTTCCTGATTTAGACCACAGAAACTCAGAGTCTTCTAGGTGAAGTCAAGGATCGATTTTATTGGTTGCAACCAAGTAACAGGTCCTAGAAGTACAACAACACGGAACGTATATTCTCAGGAGACTGCTCACTCTTACAAAGCCAGGCTTCTCTTTTTATACAAAATATTCAGCTCCAGGCAAACATTCTTACATTTACAGTAGACTATTCACATATTTTTACTACAAAAAAAAAGCAGAGTCATGATGACAAGCCCACATTCCAATTTGTTCAGCCCACAATAAATTACCCGGCAAGGCCCAACATTTTCATCAGATATCGGTGTACCCCCAAAAAAAACGGGCACCTCCTCATCATAAAGCAAGTGAGAGAAAAGAGCAGGGACAGGTGTGAGCAAGATTAGGCAGGGTGTGTGTGCGATGAAAAAGGTTTATGGCATGTTGTGCCTTAATGCTATCTCATTCGGCCACTGGGAGAGGAACTGACCAAACAGGTTTGGCCTGGGGCAATGGTTTCAGCTTGCTCAGGTCAGAGAAAAGTCAATTAAGGTGTACGTGTCCTTTGGAATCGATTTTAGCTGTATTATAAGCCTATGTGAGGGCAACCCACAAAATGGCTGCCGTACACAAAATGGAAGCCAAGGGTTCAAGACGAAAATGACGATTTCGAGCTGAAATCGTTACTGGAATATGACGAAAATGCTTGTACATAGTGTACTAGCCATTCTCGGTATTTTGATATAAAAATCGTCATGCTATGATGAACTTTTATTCACGAGTCCAGAATTTCCAGAACTACATGCTGCCAGACTTACACGATACAGAGTTCCACAGCAAAGAATCCCACAGTATAGGTGCCTAAATGCAATCTTTGATGGCCCTGAGATTGCAAAACAGGGGCCAAGCCAACAAGCCCATGGAGAACACCTCTTAGTGCAGAGGAAGGTGGCAGAAGGCAGGTCAGCACATAGAGGCAGGTTTCAAAGTGGCAGTCCCTCCTGCATCACAGCACTTCACCAGGCCAACACAGCAAAGTAGTGAGCGGAAATGGTGGTTCTCTCTGGCAGCACAGCAGTCTTCTGGCAATGTGCACATGTAGTGGCAGCAGCATCTGGTTACAAGTCCCACGCAGTGTCTAAAGATATGGGGCCAGAGCCCCAATACTTATACTCAAAATGCCTTTGATGTAGGGGGTGACTTCAATTGAACTCTCAGAAGTGTGCAACAATCTCTTACAGCCCAGCCCTGGCTCCAAATGATCGATAGATGGTAAATTAGCCCTTTGTTTGAGGACAGGACACAGCCTATACAAATGTAAGTGGACACCACCTCTCCCTGCCCAGGAAGACTATCAGTACACAGATGAATCCAGATGTATCCCCCGTCCCACCCAGCAATTCTTGTATTCTGGCTGTCTAGAAAGAATGCACAAAGTGTAGCTGTCATCCAGCCCAGACGTGTATTGAAATTAGGCTGCAAAGCACAAAGAGTTATAAGCACAGAGTAATGCCCACTTTCTGAGAGTGGCATTTGTAGAATAATAATGTAAAATCTAACTTCACCAGTAAGTAGGGTTTATTACTACCATTCTAAACTTACCAAACATGGCAACACTATGCCTTTCTGTTCAGGAATTAGTACTTAAAAGTAGATGAGGAAATTCCCAATGCTAATTTATGAGAGGAGTAGTCCTCCCAGCAGTGAAACAACTAAATAGGATGTTCGTCACTACCAAGACATGCAGCACATAAAGCTACACGTCCTACCTTTTACCTACACAGCACCCTGCGCCTATAGCTACCTATGGCCTACTTTAGGGATGATCTATGTGTAATAAAAGGGGAGTTTGAGGCTTGGCAGTCATTTTAAATGCCAAGATGAAGTAGAAGTAAACTGTAAAATTGTAAATTGATACTTGTATAGCACACTACTCACCCGCAAGGGTCTCAAGGCGCTTGTACGAATACCGCTCTGGAACCCATCCTGGCTTTCCCTGTGAGGTGTCCACTCCTGGGCACCCCCAAGGTGGAGGCCAGGCATCCTTAGCATTGTTGGGGCCGTTGTGGAGATTAGGCAAGCTATTGCCCAGAGTTGCAGAGTGGGACTCCATGATTGGAATAGGCACCGAGGCGAGAATTATCAGGTCCATGTAATTTTGAGCCCAAGACCCGCCGAGGCGGCGAATTGAACCCTGGTCCCAGGCTTGACCTCTGCATCAGGGTCTGCCGCTCTAACCATTGAGCCACACACAGGCCCTGCGGAGTCAGGCCTGAGGCAGGTTTGAAAGGCTACTGCTTTGGGTGGCACAATCAGTGCTGCAGGCCCAGTAGTAGGATTTAATGTACGTGCCTTGGGTATATGGTGTACCACTTTACAAGGGACTTATAACTGAATCAAATATGCCAAACAGGTGTAAATGAATCATACCAGGTTTAGAGGAGAGAGCTCATGCACTTTAGCACTGTTTAGCAGTGTTAAAGTGCCAGGGTCTTAAAGCCAACAAAAAGAACATCAGAAAAATAAGTGGAGAAAGGTAAAAAGTTTGGGGACAACCCTGCAGAAAAGGCTAGGTCCAACAGACGGCCAATGTCCTCTTTTTCAGCACATCTAGATATAATTCTAATGCTACCGCATGAGTCAACATACTTATAGACAGCTTTCTAAAGAAAAATGTTTGACAACTGATGAGCTACAACAATGCACTTGACATCCTTTAGAATGTGCTACCACAGACGTTTTTCCAACAGAACATAAGCAAATGAGTTGCCGCCATTACTATACTGCCAAACAAACAGAACATTTGAGTTGTACCACAACTGGATATTTAACTGCAACTATTTAAATCGTACTTACAGTATTGGCAGGAACGTCATGTCCTTAAAAGGCATAAGATTCCAAATTAATTGCTGCAATGTGCTTCTCACTCTCACAGTTGTCGACCCTTTGGGGACATTAGTCCCAGATGCTAGCTATGGACAGAATCATTCTGTTTCACCATACACGCTGGCTCGTTGTATGAGCCTTTCATCAACAGTAGTCATGCATCACATTATGTGATCTCTGCTAAGTGTTTCCCCACAGCTATAGTATTCAATAGCAATATTTAACCATTATGTACATCAGTAGTCTGTGCTTCCCATGATTTGCAATGCATCCAAAATAATGAAGGGGTAATAAGGCATCAGCAACCAAATGCCGGAGTACTCCGATAACGTATAGTTATGATGATCTAGGAAATCACTCAACTAGCACTCGCACTCAAAGGCCGCCAGAGATAAACAGTGAAGGCGAATATAAGGAAAAGGAAGGGAATGGTATTCTGCTTCAATAGACTGCTCTTGTGCTCTTACACTCCCACTACGTCCTGTGAGAGTCCCTTTCAGGCACATGTATGGCAAAACAGCCTGGTGCATGCATGCATCAACTAATGCTCAGGTAATAATCTGAGAGTGATTTTCAAGCAGATGTGTCCTAAAGTCAAAGACCCATCCCCCCATGCTCCCTTTTACCTCATATGGGATCCTGGGTCCAGACTTGCCAACCAGCCTCTCTGATAGGAGAAGGCTAACAAAAAGTGCAAAGTGCTAAGGTGAGAGAGAGTCAAATAAAAATTATACTTTGAATGACTTAAAGTAGTCGAGTAGAGTTCTATACTAGGGGAAATTATGAGGCAAATATACAAGGTTACCCGCGACATGTACTGAGATTGTTTGCCCTCTCCTGTCAACACTGGCTTAATAACCAACATCTGATCCTTAATTTGCTATTTTTATCAATCAACTCAGGATTAGAGAAATATTCTGGGACACCACGCTGTGACATAGACTATTTCATATTAGTGAGCCAAGGGATGTTTGGTGAATTATTCTTTGACTACTAATCTTTTAATATTGCAAATATCACCTCCAATGAGAACCACATTTTGATTCATAGTAATAGAGGGGACTAATTGTATGGTATCTGATGTATAATTTCTCCCTAATTCAGTGTGACAATTGTGGGTAGCAGAACTCGTTGGTACCAAAAGGAGTCTACATAAGAAAACATGTTGTGCTGTTTGGAGAGCACCAAAATTAACGTGTTGCCATATACCCGCCCCGTGTAGACCTACTGGAATGCAATTACTACTGTACAACTGTAAAATCACCCTCAGGTGTCTGTGTCCAATCTTGTTGGAAAAGCAAAAAATCACCTCGGTCTCCCATGCAAATTGCTGTGATCTGGTACTTATCAAATGATCCCATGCAAAGAAGTGGCAAACATAATTCCCAGAAAATTGAATGTAGTGACCCTGCTGACCTCCACCCTGTAATAAAATGTGACTTAGATTTCTTATTTCTCGGTCCACTGGTCAGCATTAAAGATTTGCTAAAATGTATCTTCAAATCAAGTTTAATCATTAAAGTCATAAACCTAATAAAATCTGGAGCGCGTTTGCTATGCTGGCTAAAAATGCTGCATCGTTGGCATATAGCAAGGTTGGTATTGGATGCTTCCCGGCTCGCGGCATGTCAACACCATATTGAACAAGAAAGGATTCCAGACTCGTAATGTACAATGAAAACAAAAATAGGGTGGGATACACTTTGGCGTACGGCCGTACGCCATTATCGGAGCTAAATGGGGAAGTACAGTCTCTATTTGGGCCATATCTAATTCTGACTTCAATATCTATGTCATTTCTTCAATAGGATAATGAGGATCTCATCTATTCCTATGGTTTCTAACATAATCCATAGTTTGGAGGAATGTACGTTGTCAAAGGCACATTAGACGTCCATAAAAGCCATATGTAGTAAACCTCTCCTGGCCTTGACATACATTCTTATTATTAAGGAGAGATTAAGGGACTCTACGGCTGTACTGATAACCGGCTGAAAGCAGCATTGGACCTCTGATGAAACAGAGTTTCTGTTGGCCCAATCCTCCAGTCTAGTAAGTAAAATTTGTCCCACCATGTTAGTGGTTGAGTCAAGGGGGAGAATGGTTGGTTAACAATTGGGGCTTCTTCTATCCCCTTTTTAAAAAATGGGGACTATGACTGCCTCCCTCCATGATGCTATTGAGGCGACTTGAAATACTGCATGCGGGACATTGGTAAAAATTGGAGCCCAAAGGCTGATGTCTGACTTAAAAATATCCATTGGCATACCATCAGGGCCTGGCGCTTTACCTGAAGAATATATCTTAATTGCATGGGCTGCTTCATCAACTTCAGTAGAACTACTAAGGTTAAGGGGCGCAACAGAGTTTAAATTTAGGGTTTCAATCTTTTCAGCTAGATTACCCTCAGGGCTACATGGGTTTAAAACCTCAACAAAATATGCAGACCATATTTCAGCTGGGATGTAATTCTCGAATTTAGAGCTGGAGTTATCAGACAGTTTGGAGTGATTTATACTATCCCAGAATCACTTTGTATCTCTTTTTAAAGATGCTGCTTCGAGATCCTTCCATGCTGCCTATCTAATCTCATCTTTACGGGTCTCTAAGACTGTTTTATAAGTTAAACATGCGTGTCGGACCTCAATGATGTTGTGTTGGGTCTGTTTAAGTGACTCTAAAAGTTGTCTCTGAGCTGCAGAACATGCCAAATCATATCATCTCTGTAATGGTATATCCTTTTTGCCAGATGTAATGGTAAGCATGCACAAAATCTCTTGGCTAATCAATTTATATCTATTTCCTATGAGGCTAGGGCCGACTTCCGGTGTCAGGCAGGTAATGATGGAGACTAATTTGTTGGTAACAAAATCTTTCAGGAACTGGGGGCAGGGACACTTTAATCCCACTTGATTCTCACATCAGTGTTTTAATTATAAGCCAAGTCTCCCTTCTGCACATATTCAAAATCTGGCCTTCCCATTGAATCAAGGTTCAAATGTAAAGGTCTGTGGTATGATGCAGTTTGCAGTGACCCAAAATGTTATAAATAGTATACGAATATCCAAGCTAATAAAGATAAAACCTCTAATAATTCCCTTACGGGAGTCTGTAAAAGTAGGTGTGTCTGTGACATCTCCACGGCACAGGTCACTAGTTAACACCAGGTTTTACTTTACAATCAGCCCATTTAGGGCCTTCCTATGTGTGGAAGAGGTGTGGTGCCACGGCTAGGGCGACTGACTCCGGAATCTGGGGATCACGGTTCGATCCCCGGCATGGCGGCAGATTAGTCCAGCACCATGTGACTCTGGGCAATAGCTTGCTTAATCTTCCCGACGGCGCCTAGAGACCCTTACGGATTATTTTGCGCTTTACAAATGTGGATTATTATTATTATAATGTTTGAAATGTGATGTATCCTCCCCATATGCATCTGTAAATCTGCAAACTGTGGTTTTGCTAAATTTTCAGATAACAGTTTTGAAATTGCCTACCCATATCATTGGTGTTCGCATTTGATACTGGATGACAAACTTAGACAGGGCATTTTCCAGCATGTCTGTTACCTCTGTAGACAGATTGTCAAAACTGCTATTATAAAAATTAATGAGCAACAAGCCATATGTTCCTAAGAAAGAAAAATAATAACTTGAAATTTACCGTAACACTAGAACATGCACTTTTAGTAGAGACAAGGATTGCCAAGCCGCCTTTCTGCCTTCCCTGTGCAGATGGAATAGCAGGGTGGCAGTAGCTGTGATAACCATCAACGTAAAAGCCCTCTGTGACCCATGTCTCTTGACAACAAATGATATCGTAACTTTTTATGAAGTTCATCCATTCTGGGTATGATCATTTTATTAGAATGCCAGCTAGATTCCATGAAAGCAAGTTAAAGCCTTTACCATAGGTAGAACAATACTTTTCGGATGACAAGGATTCAAAATTTGCCATTTTAGGGGAAACAACTAGTGTCCTGGGCGGAATATCAACCAGTGGAGATTTTGAAGATGCAAAAAATAATTTTTGATTGTAGTCATTCATCATCTTGGATCGAATCAAGGGGAGTTCATCTATTTGCTAGTGCTAGCTCAAGATTGAAGTCTAGAGTAGGAGCAGGTATATCTGGATAATGTTTTGTGAAGTGGCGCAAAGTCTCGTAACAATGTAGCTGCAGCTGACAGAAATATCTTAAAGGGTGGGCATGAATTCTCCTGGGTGATTTTGACACATAATTCAAGCATTGTAAAAGATTGTTGACCAAATTAGGTCTTTTAAAATTTATGACCACACAATCCCTATATGATTGTTTTGGTGCTTTGTGCACCCAGCCTGCCCTTATGGCAATAAGGATTTCTTTAATTAGATCATTGTGCCAACTTGCCTTTTTCCCTATCCAGTGAGCACATTTGTGGGTAAGGTCTAAGCCATTCCCTCTCCTAGTAAAAGTTAATGGAGGGGACTAATTCAAGCACTTAATGAGTACAATCCCGAGGAAGTTGTAAATGCGTGCCATCAATCCTTTATGTCACATTTTGAGCATTAAATGGTGTGTCAGCTGTGGGGTTTGCCCTATCTGCTCCTGTTACAGAGGTGGGTAAACGAGTGGGTAGGGCACTGGTAGGTTCAATAATAGGTGTAGAATGTTATTCTGCAAATGCTTGTTCGGGGGAACTACCTGTGAAAATGTTAGAGAACATCTACAATATTGGAGGATACATAAACGATCACAGCCAACTAACATACATCCAGGCTAGTGCCTAATTCTTACCAGATATTTTTGTGTTATCATTAAAGACGGTGAAGCTAAAGAGGGGGTGGAGATGGTTATTGTGAGACACCAAGATTGTTTATCCAATACACTTAGGGCCCGATTATGGTGTAAGTTGGGAAGCCTTATTAGGATGAAGGCTGTTGGATTTGAAACCAGCTCAGAGTCCCGACTGGCTTCAAGGAACCTATCGGCCAGTCGGAGGCCACTCATAATCCCCTATGTATGGCATTTACGCAGTGGGGATTATGATGTTGGTTTCTGTCAGGCTTTTCATACCGGGCTTTCTGACATGAAAAGCCTATCAGAAAGTGACTTAGGGTGCCCCTAGCAGGGCTCCCTTGGCACTGCGGCCTCCGGTTGGAGACCTGTGGGGCTCGTATGTGGCCCCCCTGTTAATTCCTGCACTGTGTGACAGGCACTGTCACGGTTAACAAAAACACCCATTTCTCTATGGGAGCTTTTGCTATGGACGGTTTACGGCCGCAGCACAATCTCCTAAAGAGAAATGGGACTGTGTGACCGCACCATGTGCAGTCACTTCCTATTAACGTGGGTGGGCTCACCGACTCTCGGTCAGTTGGTCCCGATTCCGCAACGGCGTCTGCCCAACATCGTAATGAGGGCCTTAATGTCAATAACAGGGTAAATATTTCAGTACATTCATGGGCAATTATAAGGTACTGCTTAGAAAAAAGAATCTTTAGGAAATCCAAAACATTATCATTGTATGGAACTTGTTACTCTTTCTAGTTTGTGTAGTGTGTGTGTGTGTGCATATGTACTTCTCTTTTCTACATTTCTCATATTATCTGTCATCTTTAAGTTGATTACCAGTTGTAGTCAACTCACTAAATACTTTTCTTTCAAAAGGTGGTTGGATCAAGGAGAGGATGATGGCAAAATTGTCAGAGAACTTTACACAGATGTTTCAAATTTCTCAGCAAGTAAGTATTTCTCAGCAAGTAAGTTTGTGCAATGAACAGCTCCATGCTCGCTCAGTTTAATGCGGCACATCTGTCAGGCTGTGTAAACTTATTTCTGCCCTTTCTCTATGCAGGACAAGAACTGGAGCTCAAACGAAAGGAAATAGTAAGGAATCGCGTTTCTTAAAATAAAAAAATTGATACAAAGTTTAACATGTTTAATTAGATGCTTGAGCGTATGGTACATGTTAGTTAAATGCGACTATTTGTTTATAGCTTTTCTTTCTGAGACTCCTCATCGAATGATGTTTTTTCCTTCCGTTTTCCAATTAGTGGGGTGCCGAGAGGTGGAAGTACCAAAAAGGCAACACTCTTCAGTTTTATTGCAAAGTGACCCGGAAGCTCATCCGCTTAATGCCAGATGGCACCGTTGATGCTCTTGGGGACAAGAAAGACAAATATGGTTAAGTGTTAAGCATTACTGTACTACTCTTAAAAGGTGTTCAAGCAGCTTTATCATAATGTAATGTACGTTATAAATATATTTTCTCGTAGTGTTTAATATTGCATTATCTATGTTTCTGGGCACAGTGAATAAGAAATAATAATATCAGCCAACCTAATGGTGCTCACGTTATCAACCTCTGAAGGATGAAATACTTCGTTTGGCTTTTTGAGATACATAGGCATGATCTGAATGTCTCTTCAGTTATCAACCAGCAAGAACTTAACACTCATGGGCAAGCTAGGATCCCCCGTGGTGGGTGGGCCACCAAATAGAAATGGGATTTATAAGTTATACTGGGTGAAAATGTTGTTGCCAAACAATGTACAAGGGCAGTGGAAGAGTCCCTGAATCATGACGGTACTGGGCTGTGACTAAGGGTGGCTCCTTTTCACGGGCTCCAGGGCAGAGCCTTGTCACCTGTGATCCAAGGAGCAACTACTAAATTAGATTAGCACACTTGTAATACATTAATTTAGCAGTGATCATGTAAACACAACATTTGTGTTTAAATGAGCTCTGCAGTGTGCAGGTCTGCCCCTCACCCCTCCACCAGAATCCTGATGGTTGGAGGAGGAGGGGCCTGAGGGGGGCTGAGGGATGATCCACCTTCTAAAGTGTTGTTGAAAAACACAGTACTCTGTAGATGGATGTCTGGTGCCCCCTTCAGCAAAAACGTACAAATACCGAGCTGAATTACAAGCGCTAGTTAGCCAGTTATCTCCTGAGGCACAGCCGGGAGCAGCAGTGAATTTCGTGTTTTATTTTATGGTAAAAATTGAAAATTGTAATTGTTTTTAAATCTCACTCACCTTGCATGCTGCACGAGTACTGTGCGCAGGCACCCTTTCTTAGGCAAAAACGAGCGCTGGGTAGGGCGTAATCGCCGGTTACTACCAGCTGTACTCCTCACGACCGGACGGGGACACGCCCAATCGAGGCCAAGCCCCCTTCAGCAAAAACTTACAAATACCGCGCTGAATCACAAGCGCTAGTTAGCCAGTTATCTCCTGAGGCACAGCCGGGAGCAGCAGTGAATTTCGTGTTTTATTTTATGGTAAAAATTGAAAATTGTAATTGTTTTTAAATGTCACTCACCTTGCATGCTGCACGAGTACTGTGCGCAGGCACCCTTTCTTAAGCAAAAACGAGCGCTGGGTAGGGCGTAATCGCCGGTTACTACCAGCTGTACTCCTCACGACCGGACGGGGACACGCCCAATCGAGGCCACGCCCCCCTCACTCCCCCCCTGCTACAAACATGGGCATGTGCGGGAAGCGCAGCGGACGGGCGCGACGATTGCGCGCCAAAGGCGCGCATAAGGCAAGCTCGTCTGCGCTCGTCCGCGCCGAGTCCGGGTCCTGGGCCACCCCCCCTGCATCCAAGCCACCACTGCGCAGATGCTATACTCCAGCAACCCTCCACAGACTAAGGCCCAACGCTAACATTTGCACTCAGCATATATTTCAAGCCGAAGACCTGCCGCAAACCTGTCCCACCTGTATTGCTCAAACCCAAAACTTGCTCGGCGCCCACATACGCTTTCCACATGTTTCTACTTAATTGCCGCTCCCTGCCTAAGCATAGCGCTGAAATTGCCCTACTATTAGAAGAACACACCCCAGACATACTGTTCCTTACGGAAACTTGGCTCGCTACTGAGTCCGATCCCACGATAGACGCCCTCCCTGCTGGCTATCAAATCATACGGCAAGACCGAACTAAAGGGAGAGGAGGAGGCCTGGCTATGATCCACAAGGAACAATACCACTGCCGAATCACCTCAGAGACTATCTCGGATTGTGAGAGCATTGGTTTCAACTTCGATCTCTCACCCAATAGCTGTTTCTCGGGCACCCTTATCTACCGTCCGCCCGGCCCCCCGAAGCAGTTTTATGAAACACTGCCATCTAGCGTGGCCGATAGAGCTAGTACCTCCTCTAACTTTACCGTGTTAGGTGACCTGAACCTCCATTTTGACTCTCCGTCTGACCACACAGCCGCCACCTTACTTGAGGATCTAGCAGCCTTACAACTCATCCAACGCGTTACTACCCCCACTCATGACAAAAGCCACTTACTGGACCCAATCTTCACTAACTGTCATGACATCTCAGTAGACCCAGGCATCCCCTTGCCATGGACAGACCACCTTCTGATCCCTTTCAGTTGGACTTCGGCTAAAACTCCACCACCTGCACCCACCACAAGGCTCAGGCAACCCTGGCCACGCCTCAAGGTTGACAACTGGTCCATCAAACTTGCCAGCTCACAAACCGAGAAACAGGAGGATCCTGACCTGGCAAACCAGGCCTATGTCAACTGGATCAATCATACCCTTGATACCACACTCCCTATGAGCAAGACTGTACTGAAGCGGCCCCTTAAAACTGCCCCTTGGTATACACAGTCTCTTAGGGACAAGAAGCGCCTTTGTAGAAGGGCGGAAAGACGCTGGCGTCTAGACAACTCAGCAGACAACAAAACCCGCTATCGTGAAACTATTAGCGAGTACAAAATCCAAATAAAAGCAGCCCAGTCCACCTACTTCGCCGATAAAATCCTACAAGCCAAATCTAAACCGAGAGAGATCTTTCAGATCATTAAAAAGCTATCAAACCCCCCCCCTGCGCCGCACATCGAGAAATCTGTCACACAGTGTAATGATATTGCTGAGTTTTTCTTTCAGAAAGTAAACAAGATTTACTCAGCATTTCCTTCCCCAAAAATGAATCCATCAATCCAACCCAATATTTCCCCAACCCTGTCCCCTCCCCCTGTGCAACATAGCCTAACTTGTTTTCCCTTACTGAATCTTCCCACCCTTGAATCACTAGCTCTTAGCATCAAATCAGGCTCGCCGGATGACCCTGCCCCTCCTGACATCCTAATGGCAGCATCCCGGATCACCCTGCCCGTCATTAGGGAGGTACTAAACGCATCTATCTCCTCCAGCACTGTGCCAACTGTCTGGAAGCAAGCCATGGTCAGGTCACTAATTAAGAAGCCCAATTTGGACCCGTCTGACTTAACCAACTATCGTCCAATCTCCCTGCTCCCATGGGTGAGCAAGGTACTTGAAAAATATATCAACCAACAGTTGGTGAACTTCTTGGAAGATCAACACATACTAGATCCCACTCAGACGGGTTTCAGACCAAAACACGGGACTGAGACCGCCCTCCTCATGGTCACCGGGGAAACTAGAAAAATCCTGGATCAAGGAGGATCAGTGGCAGTGATCCTCCTTGATCTAAGTGCGGCATTTGACACGGTCAGTCATGACACCTTACTGAACCGGATGTGCTGTGCGGGGATCAAGGATAAGGCCTGGGCATGGTTTAAATCGTTCTTGGACAACAGATCCTTCAGGGTTTTTGATGGCGAAGCCGTGTCCTCCAGCAGACCCCTAAAATGTGGGGTCCCTCAGGGCTCCTCTCTAAGCCCCGCGCTTTTCAATCTGTATATGAGACCGCTGGCCGATGTCGTCCGCCCATTTGGAGTTAAGATCATCTCCTATGCGGACGACACGCAGCTAGTGGTCTCACTGGCGCAGGAGGCTAATCGAACTGCGCCAGGCAGGCTTAGAGAGTGCCTGGAGGAGGTGAGGAACTGGATGTCGTCATCATCCCTGAAGTTGAATGGGGACAAAACAGAGCTGATGCTCTTAGGCCCATCAGATCTGGCCCTTCCTCCCTCTCTGTGGCCCCCCTGTCTAGGCCCTCCTCCAACCCCCAAAAATACTATCAAGAGCCTCAGAGTGTGGCTGGACAGTTCACTATCTTTTAATGCCCAGGCCACTAAACTTTCAGCCACCTGGTTTGGCTTCATGAGGGTGCTACATAAAATATTTCCCCTCCTTCCCATGGAAGCAAAACAGGTAGCCATTCAAGGTCTTATTCAATCACGCCTTGATTTCAATAATGTACTCTACCTTGGCGCCCCAGAATACACCCTACGCAGGCTGCAGATTGTACAGAATTGCGCAGCGCGCCTACTGCTCAAAATTCCCCGCAGACACTCAGTGAGGGCCGGACTGATTAGCCTTCACTGGCTTCCGATCCGGCAGAGAGTTTTGTTCAAAACATTATGCATAGCTCATTAAGCCTTCTGGGACATAGGACCCAGCATCACACGCGATCTGGTTACCCATTACACCCCAAACCGAAGTCTTCGTTCCAGCCAGACCTTCCTGGCAGTGGTACCAAGAATAAAAAGATCCAGATCTGGCGGAAGGACGTTCACATACAACGCATCCAAGACCTGGAACACCCTGCCACTCCACCTTAGAGCGAACCCTAACCTCACGGAGTTCCGCAAGCAATTAAAGACCTTTTTGTTTGCCTCCTCTTACTAACTGTCTGCCTCCCCTCCTCGTCCCTAGTAGGCTCTGGCTATCCTAGCGCTTGGACGCCTCCGGGAAACAATTTGCGCTTTATAAATTCACAAGTTTACAAGTTTACAAGTTTACATTACACGTGTGAGGGGTGTAGTTCAACTACTATCACCTGGCAGAGGCACAATCATTTTTATTCAGCAGATATATTAGGTATGCCTCAGACAGTACAGTATATCTGCCTAAATGGGGCTGTCAGGGTCTCGTTAGGAATTGAGTGAGAGTGTGTGTTAGTTTAATGTGTTTGAGACAGCCAATGAGAATAAAAGCGTGAGAATCATTGAGTGAGTGAGTGAGTATAAATAAAGGAAAGCGATGGGTGAATAAATATGAGTTATTTAGAATGAGGAAAGGGGAGATTGCGAGAAGGAGTGGGAGTGAGCCAGGGGTGCCTCTATCAATCGTGGAGCAGGTGCAGTTTCACCAGGGCACATAGGCTCTAGAGATATATACCCAGAGGCAAGGTCAATAGAGCATGCAGACTCATCATTTATCCAAAACACTAAACCGATTTTACATTTGCATACCACTGTCTCCGAGCAGCCATTAAAATGCTTTCCCCCACATTTCCGGAAGAGCCTCCTGCATGAAATGCTCTGTAGGTGCACCTCGCTAACCCATCCCACAGACACCTTGTCATCAGGCTATATAATATAACACATAGAGACTGGCACAAGAATCACTGGCGTTGGCACGCTGGAATAACTCTCTAGACCCCCCACTGTCATTGGAAGATGGGGAGAAAGACCCCCACCGTTCCAGGGATGTTCTCAGGCAAACCGGTAAGCGGGAAACAGCCTAAGCAGCTTAATTCATTGATGGGAAAAAACTCTAGCACAGGCATCGGTCCTGGGACTATATCTGTTAATAACAGAGCCCGTGACATTGTAGCTGCTCCTGAGGGGTTGGGTACACAGGATCCCTTTGCTACTAGAGAGATTGACAGTGTCCACGATACCCGGAATGCTTTAGATGCTGAAACAGCAGGATTGGAAGGAGCACCCCACAGCAGTGAATAGGAGGGGGCGGCAGGGGCAATGACTATACTTAGTGAGGGTGTTGCTGATTCTCTGGGGCTTGGTGATATAGTGCCGGGCACCCAAGATGGGGAGAATTTTTTTGCTGGCAGAAGATTCGGATTTAAATAATGTCAGTGACCCTGATAACACGGATGCTTCAGGGGATGCTAGCGACAGCCCCCCTATGTCTGCTGATACATTAAGGAGGGCAGCTAATCGTCCTAGAAAGAAAAACCATGAGGGCTCCTGGCATGAAAGCTCTCACTCTGACACCACTGTACATCTCCGAAGGGACTATTCTGCTACTAATCTGGAGGCAGAGGGGGGGCCAGGGCCAGGACCTGGGTTCCAGGAGGAAAATCTTAGTGTCTGGTAAAAAAGCGGAGCCTGTTTCCTCAATGAGCTTAATATACGCAACTCTTAAGGCAATGTAATCTGAGGCTCGGCAGGAACATAATAGGGCACAATTGGTAACCAAAAAATCCAGGGCGCTATTCATAAGACAACTAAAGCCTGCTCAGAGGTGATTGCAAGAACCACTGCCCTAAAGGAACGTGTAGTGGGGTTGGAGACTGGCTTGGAAAGCACAGAGAAAAAAACATCTGCTAATGATGCTAGAATGATGGATATCCTTTGGAGATTGAAAGAATCCGAAAATAGGCAGCGAAGGAACAATCTACGCTTGAAGGGCATTGAAGAAAAAGCTGAGGGGAGTGATGTACGGGGGTTTTTGTGTTACAGCTCTTCAAATCGGCTTTTCCAGAACTATCTCACTGGAACTGGGAAGCAGAGATCCAGCGTTGTTCACAGGTTCCCCCTAATGGTAAAACGCAATTCTGGCCCCAACACAAAACCCAGAGCTATTTAGATTTTCTTTAGGAACTTTTTATTACATCAACCGATATTCGAAAAGGCTATACAAGACGCCAAAAAATCAGCAGAGGGGCAAACTTTTTTGTCCGGCCTGACTTCTGCCACACCTCTCCGGAAAGAAGGTGGCGTCTCCGGCAGCTGATTAGCCCCTTCCAAAAACATGGATGTGAAGTGTATTTGATGAACCCCGCCAGGCTGAAAGTGATTTATCAGGGCGGGGTAGGGTAGTCACTTCTGAGATCCAGGCTAAGAACTACCTAAACTACTTAAAGGAGCTAACTGACGGTGGATCAAGCTCGGGACCTGTGGGGCTTAATTAAAAAAGATTTTGTTTTCCTTCTCTTGCCTAAGGAGGGTGCCTGCTTAATCTAAAGGCTTGGTTTGATGGAAAATGTGTAATATGGAATGTGTAATGTGTAATTGGGGTGGAATGTTGTTTTGGCAATAGTGAATCCTGAGGATCTAGGCGGGACTTGGATGCTCGTTTATTATTAATGTGTGGGGGTTGGTTTTTTTGCGGCGGGAAGGGGAGGGACATGGGGCGCACATCAATGCAGGAGGCATCACAAGGGTCTGAGGACCTTTCTTGCCCAAGTAAGGGGTGTAGGGAGGGAAGGAGTGAGGGCTAGGGAGATGGATCCTACTTGGAACAAAGGGGACTCTTGGGGGTACAGGTATATGTGTGTTGGGATATTGTATTTTCTTTCCATGATGCTCAAGGTTACATTGTATTTGATTCTGTTCAGCATATCTAATGGGGTGCATTAGGATAGCCTCTGTCAATATTTGTGGACTAAATGACCCTGCTAAGCGACGTAGGATAAGAGAAGATATGTAAATCTTGACGGCAGATATCTACTGCCTCCAACAGACACATATAGAAGCCAGTAGAAATAAAATCATGGAGCTGGATGGGTTTCAATTAATTTGTGGACTAAACAGGAGGTTAAGACAAAGGGTGTGGCTATATTTGCATGGCGGGGTATGCCAAATTTTACTCGCTCCACCTCTGATACACACGGAAGATGGGCAATGACGGAATGTACCATTAGTAGCAGTATGTTCACATTATGTTCCATTTACGGACCAGTATTGGAAGATCCTGCAATCTATAATTGGCTTGATTTAGAGTTGGTGGGTTGGCCTGCCCTGATCATACTCTGTGGTGACTTTAATATTAACATGGGCTGCGCGATATCTAATCATCCAGAAATAATATACCAAGGGCGGAAACCAAAAGTGTTTAGATCTCTCAGTCAACTGAAAGATCTGCATGGGCTGGTAGACATGTGGGCATTAGCCGAAGGGAATGCTCCAGGGTTTACCTACTTTTCGGCGCCTCACCGGTCACATGCAAGGTTGGACTACTTTTTTATCTCTCAAGGTTTGGTGCAGGGCAGTAAAATCACAAAGTTCTCCAGGGTTATGTCTGACCATAACCCTCTGGTATTGGAAGTGAACATTAAATGCCAGAAACAAGCTGCTAGCAGGACATTTAATAGGGCGTTATTAAGTGACAATTCCTATATAGAACATATGGATATGTGGATTACTAGGTTCCTTAATGAAAACAGGGGAAGCACAGGTATTCCAAATGTCTGGGACACCTTAAAAGCTGGGATTAGCGGAGAGACTACACAGTTTGGGTGGGAGTTGCAGAAAAAAGAGAGGAATAAGACCAACAAACTGTATGAAACACTGGCTAAAGCTGAGAATTATTTGGTGAAGGTTTTAACAGGGGGGGGGGACGCTGAAATGGCTGAAATGGCTCAAACTGGTATTTCATTTGCTAAATCTGCTATAATGGAAATTTAATTTGCTAAATATGTGGCCCCGATTTTATCCCAGGCAACTTTTTTAAGACCTTCCGGACACAGCTGGCATCAATAATGCTTCAGATGTTTTGTATTGTTCAGAGTGGAGATATACCCCCTGAGTCTTGGCGGAATGCTAAGATTGTTGTATTTAAAAAAAAGGGAAAGTGGTGACTGATCCGGGGGCATATCAGCCTATCACATTAATAAATAGTGATATTAAGATTTACTCCAAGATTTTCGCAAATAGATTAGCATTGGTTATCAAAAAAATTGTATCTCCCTATCAACATGGTTTTGTTCCTGGTCATGAAACTATAGATCATATACAACAGGCAATAACATTGTTTGATTATACCAAGGTTACAGGAGACCCTATGGCCTTAATCCTTTTAGATGCGGAAAAAGCATTTGATAGTGTCTCCTGGCCTTTTTTATGGCTGTCTTGAAGTAATATGGGATTGGGGATGGTTTTTTGAGAGCAATACAAAGTATGTATAAAGATCCAATAAGTGCTAAAATAGCTCTGATGCGGATACAGTCTGGGGAGATCAATATAATGCGTGGAACAAGACAAGGATGTCTGTGCTCAACTCTACTATTTGCCATCTACATTGGGAGAATCAAATAATCCAACCTATTTGTGCCAGAGGGGGAGATGTTAAAATTTTCGGATACACAGACGACTTAACTATAATAACAGCTGCCCCCCGTCAGGCTTTGGAGGAAATAACTATTCTGACATCACAATTCGGCAAGATACCAGGCTATCATCTGAATGATACAAAACACAAATTGTTGTTAACGATAAGGTTATACTAGCTGACCAGCGGATAGTACCAAATGCCAGATACTTAGGTGTAGAGATAAGTTCCAAACATGAAGATATTGTTGATATTAACTTTAAACCGCTACTTCAGAAAATTAAATCTGATTCTCGAAGAATGAACAATTTACACCTAACACTATTTGGGAGAAATAATGTTTTAAAAATGATTTTCTTGCCCAAAATTCTATACTGTTTTAGAGCAATTCCTTTAGATATACAAAAAGTTTGGTTTCAGAAGCTGGATCAGCTAGTCTCATGGTTTCTTTGGGCTGGACGGCACCCAAGAAGGGCTCTTAGATACATGATTCTATCTAGAGATAGGGGAGGCAGGTCCGTCCCTAACTTCCAAATCTATTACTGGGTAATCATGTTAAAACAGATGGGGGAGTTGCTAAATGGGGGGAACTCGGGATGCCCAGATATCTCAATTTATCATTTAATTTTTGGGACAGAAGCCAGAGGACTTCTCTTGCGTCATATAGATTTTGCCTATTTTAAGAGTTACATTTAAGGTTTTACTAGGTGATTACAGGGCTTGGACCGCTGTTAGAAAAAAGTTTGGGTTCGTCTGGATACACCTTTATTCCCCTTTATCTAATAACAGCTTACTCCCGACTATCTTTCAAGATGCATATTTTTAAAACTGGGCAGAGAAAGGTATTCAGTGCATAGGGGGTTTAATTCTGAATGCCGAAATGCTTACTTTCGAGGCTACTAAAGATAAATTTGGGATCGAGAATACATATTTTTTTGAATATTTACAGATAAGGGATTTTGTTGCCAAAAGACTTATTAACCAGGACCGAATCCCTCTATTAGATCTAATCTATGGCGGCCAATCCACAACAACTTTTTTATATAAGCTTATCAATGAGAAGATGGGCGATGACTTGACCAAGCATTTTGAGAGATGGCAAACGAGTTTACTTGCTGGGCAAGGGGAGTGTGAAGACTCACTTGTGTTTAGCCAAACTACATGTTTCTCCACTAATCTGCAGGTACAATGTTTCAAGACTTGGTGTAACTTATATATTACTCCGGCGCACATCCACCGATGGGGGGGGACCTCGGGGATACGCTGCCCTCGGTGTGGGTTGCTGGCTGCTGATAGCACCCATATGTTTGCCATTTGTTCTGGTCTTTCTCATCTGCTGGTCCAAATTGAACAGCGGTTAGAATCCATACTGGGATACCCAATATTATTGACCACCCCAGGTTATTATGCTAGGGATTTCTAATCAGGAAATGGAGGAAGCAGGTCGGAAAATGGTGTACATAGCTATGGCGGTATTTCGGCTCTGTCTGGCTACGGTCTGGCTCGATCCAAATCCTCCCTCGATGCATGTATGGTTCAGCAAACTATTATTCATATACAATTGGGAGATATCTGTGTTTAGAAGAAGGGGGAGCAGGGCAAGGGCCAAAGGTGAAAAGATTTGGGAATCCTTAACTAAATAGCTGAACAAGGATTAATTGTTTATATATTACAAGTACTCCCAAGTCTGTTGTGTTAGTGTCAGTTTTTTGTCTTGTATATGTTGGTTTTTTATCCTTGTGGGGATCCACCGTAGGTGGGGGGAGGGGTAAAAAAGTACAAATCTGGCCATCAGATATGGTTTTCTTTTTTCTGTATATGTGAATGTATGTCACACTGATTTTCTTTGCTGCATTTTGATGTCCAATAAAAATAAAAAATAAAAATAAAAAAGGAAGATGGGGAGTTCTGTTGTACATTGACAAGGATGCTGACACCCAACTACAATTTGTGCATCATTCATTTCAAATTTTTACAGCAAATGTTTCACACACCTATCTGATTGTTTCGATATGGGCTGCAGGTGAATGCAAGCTGCATAAGATGTGGGAAAGCTGAAGCAGACTTTTTCCATCTAGCTTGTAATTGTGGCCCAGTACAAGAGCACTGAGTGAAGGTGGTACAGGCCCAGATGTGGATGTATACATGTGATGATTGCATGAATGAGGGGAGGAAAATATATAAGAATGCAAAAGTAGCAGAGCATCCGTTCTCCATATAATTGTATATCAGATGTGTCGGTGACAAGACCTAAGTGTAGCTATGTTGTTAGTGTAATTGTTTTACCTCAAAAAAGCCAATAAAAAAATATACATAAAAGCTGATAGTTTTACCTTCTCAGATTCTGTTCCTTGATATGTTTGTATTGACTATATTTTTGACAATATATGCATGCAATTCAGTATTTTTGAAAAAAAGTTCTTGTTATTTACTCCACAAGACCATAAAGGCACATATTTTTCATTTCTGAAACTGGCAGAAGGCAATCCGAATTCCATAGGGAACTACAAACCAGATATTTCACACACTGCCCATGCTTATTCAGTCAGCCCTGTACCTTGCTTGTGTATGCGTAGGATAAGAGGTTCTGATTGAGGATAAAAGTAAACCTTTAACACTAAATAGTCAGATTTTGATAAATCCAATTTATACACTTTAAATGAAATTTGTGTTTCCATTTTCTAACCTGTGAAAAACATGGATGTATTTTAAGGGCTGCCACCCCTAGCTTGCCCCTTGATACCCCTGGAACTGCCTTTGCGACCCCTGGGCTCAGAGGTGGCAAAATCAGTGCCAAGAACACAGGGGTGTCTCACATTATCAGAGTCAGGCTCTAACCTCATTTTTATGACATTAATAATGAATAATAGTTTATAATTCACTATTAGTGTAATAAAAAGTGGAGAAGAAAGATCTGAACCTTCACCGTCATCTTAAATAAGAAAAATAAAGTGGTTGTTATCTATGTTGTGTGTATGCATGTGCGTAAGAGTGAGTTTGGGTTAGAGAGTGTGTATATGTGTGTGAACATGTATGTTTGTATATGGGATTGTGGATGTGTGTGTCAAAATGATTGAGGAAGTATAAGTGAAGTAACAATGAGTGATAGACTGCGAATGAGTAATTTAGGGTGAGAGTGAGGGCACAAGAGTAGGTGAAAATGAATGAGTGCAGGTCAGTGCTAATGACAGAATGAGTGTGAATAAATGAATGTAAGTGAGCATGTGTTGTGTTGCAGATCACCTGTTGACCTAGCATGCTGCTTGGCTGATAGAAGCACCCTTGACAAAATGTTGGCACTTGAATACTGGAGGCAATACTTGCATATGGGATACCTTTGGCAAAATGGTACTGCTGGTACCCTGTAGGTACATTTTGGCATGGAACACTCATGGAAAAATAACAGAGATAGCCGCCTGGAGTAAATTCTTGCATAGTTAGCACCTTGGCAAATTGCTGGTGATGGAACATTGGAGGAAATTCTTGGCATATGGGAAGACAACTTTGGCAAGGTCATGGGGCCATCCATGACAAAATGTGGATCTGGACATATTAGACATAAACGTTGACATAAGGGACCTCCATAGTGTAAGAGAAGCAGGATTAGGAACATTCTGGCACTGGCATGTTGTATGTAATGATTGGGCAAAGGAGGCCACCATGGCAAAATGCTGGAACGAGCATTGGAAGTAACATTTGACATAACGGGTCACCCATTGGACATTTAAAAAAAAATAACTGGGTGAACTCATGGGGACTGTCATATTTCAGTAGCTTAGCGCACCATGAAAAGACTTGAATATTTTGTGTTTTTTAGAGCCCAGGGCTTTTTCACAAATTTATGTGAAAATTGTGCATTAAAATGCACTAGTAAAGCCTATTTTTTTCAAACTTTTCTCAGGGAAAAGAAACCCGCAACCTTTGTTCTCCCCTAGAAGAATATACAATATTTATTATGCAATTATATAACTTATGCAATGTTGGTTATTGTGATGTCACATGGTCAGCGACTAGCTGCCGCCTCCCCCCCAATCCGGCACCCAATACCCAGGAACGTGGACACGAGACGTCTTTACTTTTTGGAAGGCGGGCGCTAGTCGCCCGGCCGTATTTATTAAAGTATGAAATTAAAAAAGGTTTTAATTGCATAATCAACAATGTATACAAAAATTCAGCAGGACATTTAGGTACATAATTCTTAGCAACAAGTTTGAGAGCCTGACTTTAACAAAACTCTAATACATGTTGTTTCCTAACTTAGACTAAACATCCTCATCTAGAATTTTTGTACATTTCTGGCCATATGGCAGGGTCACTACCGGTGTCAGGTCCTACAAGCTGCGCCTCCCCTCTGGATGTGCGCATGCGCAGTGTTACCCCGGGAATTGCCCGGTCTACGCCCTGAACTCCATTTACCCACTAAAGGAGGGCCCTTACTCTGCGCCGGTGGCGTCATAAGTCCACGCGCGCGGGGTGGCTACCAGCCTAAGGAAAGCGTGAACTACTCCTACCCGCGCTCCTTTGCTTTGCAGCATCTATTACCTTGCCCCTGGAGTTCTGGGAGTGGCCCGCAGGCCCCTCCCCCTGGGCGGGAACCTCCATAGGATGATGCCCGCCCCCTCAGACCTCAAATATGTGCTCACCGATAATGACCTTACCGCATGCCCCATACCTAATAAATACGACGACCTATGGGAAAAAATTCTAAAGGACAGCTACACTGGCTAATAAATAACAGTATCAACGTATAGCTACAAAGGGAAAAAAGGCCTAAAGACACTTAGCATCACATACAATTCACTTGCCACATGACTTGCTAAAAGGGGAAAAATTCCTAGACAAAAGCATCAACAAAATATACCAACAATTCCATCTCTATTACCCTGTGAGACCCGCGTATAGCTACAAAGGGAAAAAAGGCCTAAAGACACTTAGCATCACATATAATTCACTTCACACAGGGTGGCTTGCAGCCGATGCCGATGGTCGCAGCCTAGCGAGGCTCCCGACCCACTGCCCATCATCCGACGTAATTATCCTGTTTTGGACCCGGGATCCCCGCTAAAACCGGGTCGATCCCGCGGACGACACCTAGGTCTGTCCCGGCTAGAGTGGCGAGCTGCAGAAGCACTCGTGAAGGGCACTGCGTACCGAGGAGCTCCCGGACCCTCGGAGGGCAAGATGGCGGCTGCCTGTCCTGCGGGGGCGAACAGACGACCGTGAGCCCACATAGGGGGTCTTGCTGCCCGGGAAAGGAGTGCTGAGCACCATCACACGCCGAGGGGAGACTGCAGCCCCCCCGGCATACCGGCGGACCCTGAAGGCGGTGTGCGGCTCGGCCGGGAGACGAGGCTCCGGAGTGGCTCCGCCCCTTCTGCGGGGCCGAAAATCCAGACCCCGGCTTTGCGGCCTACGATCCCGGTGTGGCTGCCTGAACCCTGACGGATCGCCGGGAAAAGATTGCCCACGGTGAGTCTGGTCCCCCGGGGACGAGGGGGAAGACTCGGAGCGGGCCCTGTCCCCTGGTGTAGCCGGGCCCGGCTCGGGGGGCCCGCCCTGCGGCCGAGTCTCGGAACCGACGATAGAGATCCCTGCCCCCGCCTGCACCGAGGCGCTACCGTTGGCGGGAAGAGCCCAGGAGGATCTTGGACCGGGCCGCCGCAGCAACGCGCTAGACCCGGGCGGCGCCGAGTCTGTGTCTGCCCGGGTGCTGGGGTCTGCACTCTCTCCCTGAGGGGAGGCCGGCGGGGCCCACTGGGGGCCACCTGAGCCCTGACCTGCAACTACGAGAGCGGCAGCCGTCCCTGCTGGTGTTGGGAGAGGCCTGCGGGGACCCCCCTCGGACCACTACAGCCCGGCCCCGTGCTCTGAGCGAACCCCACCTGGGAGTACCGGCGCACCAACCCTGTGAGCTGGGGCAGGCCGCCTGACACTGCCTGCCCCCCCCCGATACTTTGGAGGGGCTCTCTTTTCTGGATAGCGGCGGCTCTGACCCGCTGCTGCTGCCCGGTGCGGACACCCCGAAACGGGGCTGAGTGGGGAAAGGGGACTGGAGCTGGCCGCGCACACCCTGAAGCAGCTCCCTGGCTCTCCGGGCAGCGGAGGCGCGCTGTGAGATCCCGGGGTGTTACTCCCACGACTGGTGCCCGACCTGATCCACACAGAACTCCCCAGAAGAACCACCACGCACCCGGACACCAAGCCAGTGGCGGAACCACCGGGGGCCGCCGACCCACCTGTTTCCGGGGCCGCCGCCTTTACCCAACCGACCGGCCTTGAAGGCCCGGGCCAGCTCGGAGGGTGAACGATGGGGAAGCCTAAAGGACCTAAGGGAGAGGGGGGCCCATCCACGGAAGCGCCAGACGACTCCTCACGACCCCCCACGGAGTTACAGCGGATGCAAGATCGGATACTGGACGCCATTGCAGCCACGAAGGAAGCTTTGCACCAGGATATTGGTCAGGTGGCGACGGGGCTGGGGCTTCTGCGTGCAGATCATGCGAAGCTGGTGGACAGGGTCAAGGAAACAGAAGATACCCTGAAAACTGTCGTACCGGCTCAGAAATCAATGGAGGGACGGCTCACGGACGCAATGGAGCGGATACACGCCCTGGAAAGGAGGGCAGAGGACGCAGAAAACCGCAACCGTCGGAATAATGTGCGCTTGGTGGGCCTTCCGGAAAAAAAGGAGGGCACGGACATGGTGGGCTTCCTGACCGACTGGCTGCAAACGGTGGTTGCCCCGGAGGGCCTATCTCCCTTCTTCACCTTGGAACGGGCGCACCGTGTGCCTTCCCGGCCCCCACGTGAGGGCCTACCGCCCCGCCCAGTGATCTTCAAACTACTCCACTATAGAGACAGAGACTGGCTCCTGCAGCGGGCCAGGGATGCAGGCCCATTTCAAGTGGACAACAGTAGGGTCACACTGTTCCCGGACTTCACGTTTGAGACCCAGAGGCAGCGGGCCACCTTCCTCTCTATTAAAAAGGAACTACGCACAGAGGGGCTGAAGTATTCGCTGTTATTCCCGGCCAAACTCCGAGTGATTGTGGATGAGAAAGCGTTGTTTTTCGAAACTTCAGCAGAAGCGTGGACTTGGTGGGACTCCTACAAGGCGGGAACGGACGGGGCCCGGTCCCGGGCGGAGGAGGAGTACCAGAACCACTCAATCAGGCGATCACGTAGGCTTCGTAACCGTGGCAGAGGGCCCAGGAGGCCAACGACCTCGCAGACTGAGGAAGAACGGAAGGCGGCACTACTGGCGGTGAAAGAGGTGTCGGGAACAGCGCCGGCCCTATCGACAAGGGACTCGGCCTCGGAGGCCCTGGCTACGGGCTCGGACACTGACTTGTCGGGGTTGGAGGGCGCCAGGGGCCCGAAGGTCACGCCGCAGACATCGGGAGAGATCATCGGACCCTGATGGCTGTCCACGAAAGTGGTGAGATATGACTTTGAAGGTGATGCCTCCACAAACACTGGGACAGACCACTGTAAGACTTTTCTTTTACGAGTCACATTGAGTATTAATGGGCAAGGGGTTGGGGGACGGGTTTGGTAAGGGTCAGTAGCCAGTTCACGTGCCACAGGGCCCATAAGGCCTCCGTGGTGTTTACTACGGACTAAATAGTTTCGTGGGCATGTTTGCTCACAGGTTTGGATGGGAGTGACTACTTTGCAGTTAGGTCCTATTCTGGGGGTGGGAGGGCCTGGGGTAGTTGGGGAGACCCGAGGTGGGGTTAGGGGTGGGGGGAAGGGGGGGGCGTTGGGGACGGGGAGGGGCGGGATGGTGTCAGGTGTCCGGGTGCGAACTGTTATTGGACTGCAACGACTGTATTGGGGCAATGGCTAGTATGGGTTCACTGAAATGTGTGTCCTGGAATGTGCGGGGACTGAATTCGATGGCGAGGAGGCATAAGGTACATTCCCACCTAGTTCGCAGAGGGGTGCACATCGCCTTTTTGCAGGAGACCCATTTAACCAAGAAGGAAGGGGCTGCTCTGCAGCGGAGATGGAGAGGTCACCTGTTTCACACCACATACTCGGGGTTTGCTAGAGGGACACTAATTTGGATCCGGGCGGGGGTTCCCTTCCAGGTCACTAGGCACACTGTGGACCCAGATGGGAGATATGTGGCAGTTGAGGGGTTGCTCAGGGGCCGCCAGATAGTCCTTTGTAGCGCCTATGCACCGAACGTAGAGCAGGCTTCATACTTTACCAGGTTATCCAGGCTGTTGGCCTCTTATTTAACTGGGCCGGTGCTGATGGGGGGGGACTTCAACTCTATCGAGGATACCACTTTAGACAGATCGCATCCACCACTGAAGGCATCTCCGGTACACAGGCTAGCGAAACACAGATCTACTTGGCAGGGGCGGTGGGACCTGACAGACGCTTGGCGTGCGCAACACCCGACTGAGCGGGATTACTCCTTCCACTCGAGTATACACGACCTTCATGTCCGCATAGATGCGTTCCTGTGCTCCCGCTCGGTATTACCGTCGGTGGCCCGAACGGAATACCTGGCGCGAACGATATCGGACCACAACCCCTTGCTCCTCACGCTGGCCTGGATGGACGAGGTCTCACCGATCCCGACATGGCGGCTTCGTCCAGATACGCTAGATGACCCACCGTTCAGCGGAGCATTGGAGGAGAGGATCTCCCAGTACTTCGTGGAGAACGAGGGAACTGCCTCTTCCAGGGCCGTGGAATGGGACGCGTTGAAGGTAGTGGTGAGGGGGCACTGTATAGGGAAGTTTGCGGGTGCGCGGCGGACGCTAGTAGATGACCTGGACAAGGCTGAGCGAACTCTGCGAGTGGTTGAGAAGCAGAGGCCCAACCGCCCTGATTTGCAGGACAGGGTATGCGCTGCGCGGGAGGCGGTGGCGGTAGTGGTGGAGCGCCTCCGTAGTTTTGATTACAAAACGTACCTAACTAAGGCGCTTGCGGAGGGGGACAAAACGGGGACGCTCCTGGCCTGGCTAGCTAACCCCAGTAGGGGCGCAGCTCCGATACTATCCATGGTGAATGCAGATGGCTCTTCATCCACCTCCCAACCGGATATATTGCGTTGTTTCACAACATATTACGAAAGGTTATATGGGAGGGAACTAGTGGACCGAGCCGAGATGACTGACGCCTTGCTGTCGGAAACCCAACTGCCACACCTCGAGCAAGAACAAGCAGAAGCCCTCGGGGGCCCGATTGACCTAACGGAGATTAGAGGGGCCATCAAAAGAATGGCGCGCAACAAGACACCGGGTGTGGATGGACTGCCAGTGGAATTTTATGGCAAATATATAGATATCCTAGCGCCACGCCTCCAGCTCGTATACCGCGAGGCGCACGAGAAGGGGGAGTTGCCCCGCTCGATGCGCGAGGCGATTATGGTCCCCTTACTGAAACCGCGTAGGGACGGCACTGATCCGGCGTCGTACCGACCTTTGTCGATGCTGACGACAGATTATAAAATACTAAGCACTATATTAGCCGCCAGGTTGGTGTCCCACATGCAGGACTTGATTCACAGGGACCAGTCAGGCTTCATACCCACCAGAAACACGTCACACAATATCCGCAGGTTGCTGAGGCTTGTGGCGGACCCTCCACCGCTCGCCAGAGCCCCTATGGTCATGGCGATAGACATAGAGAAGGCCTTCGATAGCCTGGATTGGTGCTACCTGTACAAGGTGCTGCACAGTTTTGGTATAGGTGAGGGGTATGTGCGATGGACGAAAGTGCTCTATGCGTCGGTTGGAGCCAGGGTGCGGGTAGGAGCGCTGATATCAGATCACTATGCAGTGCATAAGGGTACTAGGCAGGGGTGTGCACTCTCCCCCCTCTTATTTGCCCTCGCGATGGAACCATTGGCAGCGCTGGCCCGGGGAGGAGAGTATTACCAGGGGCTGGAGGTCGGCGGGATCCACCACTACATATCGTTGTACGCAGACGACCTCCTGCTGTTCTTGGACAATGCGGAGGAAGCGGTGGAGGGGGCGGAGCGCCTTTTGGCGCGATTCGGAGAGGTCTCAGGCCTGAAAGTGAATAGGGCAAAGACGTGCCTCTTCCCACTCCGGAAAGCGGAGCGATGTCCCTGGGCCCGCCCCAAACTCCGTTGGGAGCCGGACTGCCTCCCTTATTTAGGAGTGCACGTCTACCATGATCCCGCTGACCTGCTGGAAGGCAACGTCGGCCGCTGTATTCGTACGTTACAAGGGAATATGGCCTTTTGGGCCACTCTTCCGCTGTCCGTGACAGGTCGGGTATCCCTGCTTAAAATGATAGCCCTACCGAGGTTGTTATATTTCTTTAGGACTCTCCCAGTGTGGGTACCGGGAAGCGTCTTTCGTCGCCTGAAATCACAGATAGTGTCCTTTCTGTGGGGTGCTGGTAGGAGGAGGATAGCTTTGGCGACCCTGACCCGCCCGAAGAACGAGGGCGGCCTCGCGGTTCCGGACTTCGAGCTCTATTATTTAGCTGCCCAGCTGCAGTTTTTCACACAGGAGGTAGCAAGGGTGTACCGGGGCCCGGAACAGGAGAGGGACACTGGCACCCCCCGCCATGTACTGGCGTTTATCACCCTGCAACAGAAACTCCTACTACGGGGATTATCCCAGGAGGAACGGACGCTGAGGCTCTGTTGGAATCGCATGCAGAGGCGAGCGGGTCCGGGTCATCCATATGCGCCTGAGATCCCACTAGGTATGTTAACAGCGTTTCCGCACGGTGGTGACTGGTCGAACCTCCAGGACTGGGAGGAGGCTGGCCTGCATGTGGTGGGGGACCTATACTCTGATGGGGTGCTCATGCCTTACCAGGCCTTGCAGGAACAGTACGACCTTCCTAGGGGTGATTATCTTTTGCATGCGGCCGTGGTGCGCGTGATCCAGGCGCACTGGGGGGAAGGGCTGCTTGAACCTCCAACGTCACCTGCATGCCAATACACAATGATGGCTGCGGGAACGATTAAGGCAGTCACATGTCTACACTCTAGACTACTCGAGGCTAATCTACAACCCCTGACGCGACTTAAAACCCAATGGGAGACGGACCTGCAGAAGGAAATCCCGGACACTACGTGGGCTCAGCTGGTTCGGAGGGCCAGGAAAAGCACCAGAAACGCCCGCTTTCAATTAATACACCTCTACATACTTCATAGGGCCTACCTTACCCCGCAGAAAATATCACAATACTTTGGCGCAGAAGACGCAGCGTGCCCCAGATGTGCGCTGTTAGGCGCGGACTTACTGCACATGCTGCGGGGCTGTCCGTACCTACAGGACTTCTGGAGGGAAGTGGGCGACACCTTGAACGAAGCCACAGACAGGGACCTGTTATATGACAGTGCGACTACAATCTTACACTGGTTCCCACACACACGCAACACTAATCTGACGAGCAAATTCATAGACATGGGCCTACTTATTGCTAAGAGGGAACTTACCAGGGGATGGAAATCAAAGACGGCGCCAACACACCGGAAATGGCTGGCCGAATTCCAGAAATGGGCGGCAGCGGAAAGCACAATCAGATACCAGTTGGCACGTAGAGGGTCAGACGAGAAAGCTCAGGAAACAGCGCTAGCATGGGAAATTTTGGTCCAGGCACTCAGGGACGATGCAGTGGAGAGTGAGGAGGAGGAGGACATAGATGACCCCGGGATCCAAGGGGAGGCAATGCCGATCCCGGCACCTACCACGGACACACACACTCCATGATTTACTCTACAATCCGTAGCTAGCCCACGTACTTCAATGCACTTCTACCGGAAACAGGCACTGGACACCGCAGCACACCGGAGGGGAGGGGGGGGGGGGAACGAGGGGGGAGGGGAGGGAGTTACACTGCCCCTACGACACCAGGAATCGTAGTACACACTATTGAGATGCTAGAGGGGAGGGTTTGGTTTACAAAAAAAGTTAAAAGCAGAAGGCGGTTGACCACTGAATGAGCCACCACTGAGTAATGTGGACAAGTGTTAATTGCAATCGTTGCCACCCGGCCTCAGGGATGCGGGTTACGAGGCTGTGTACATACTATTTGGTTCCATGGTGAACGCTAAGGTCCCGCGCAAACAAAACTATGTAAACACCATCGTGTGAATTTTGGAATCTGCAATAAAAACTGTTTTACAAAAAAAAAAAAAAAATTCACTTCACACATGACTTGCTAAAAGGGGAAAAAATTCCTAGACAAAAGCATCAACAAAATATACCAACAATTCCATCCCTATTACCCTGTGAGACCCGTGGACCGTACCTTCAAAACTTACCATTCAACCAGACATAAGAACTGCTACAAAACTTTTTGTTCCAAGGGATGGTGGGTGGGAAAACAAAGAAGCCCCGAGCGCGGGGCACACCGTTTCGGCGAGGGAGCGTCCAGGGACAAGAGGGTCTCCTGGGCGCTCCCTATCTCTTTATTCCCGAGGGGCCAGGTGGCCCCTCCTATAGCCCGCCCCCCCTGACCCGGACCCACTTCCCAGGATCCGGGTCAAGGAGGCCGCCAGCCAATCGGCGGTGGGCCGCGCCCCCCAGGGCACGCCCCCACCGCCGAATGGCGACCAAGGAGACAGTGGGGGCGACGGTCGCCGCGCCGCCATGCGTGCGGGGGGGCCGAGGGCCCCCCCTTTTCACATGGTCAGCGACTAGCTGCCGCCTCCCCCCCAATCCGGCACCCAATACCCAGGAACGTGGACACGAGACGTCTTTACTTTTTGGAAGGCGGGCGCTAGTCGCCCGGCCGTATTTATTAAAGTATGAAATTAAAAAAGGTTTTAATTGCATAATCAACAATGTATACAAAAATTCAGCAGGACATTTAGGTACATAATTCTTAGCAACAAGTTTGAGAGCCTGACTTTAACAAAACTCTAATACATGTTGTTTCCTAACTTAGACTAAACATCCTCATCTAGAATTTTTGTACATTTCTGGCCATATGGCAGGGTCACTACCGGTGTCAGGTCCTACAAGCTGCGCCTCCCCTCTGGATGTGCGCATGCGCAGTGTTACCCCGGGAATTGCCCGGTCTACGCCCTGAACTCCATTTACCCACTAAAGGAGGGCCCTTACTCTGCGCCGGTGGCGTCATGAGTCCACGTGCGCGGGGTGGCTACCAGCCTAAGGAAAGCGTGAACTACTCCTACCCGCGCTCCTTTGCTTTGCAGCATCTATTACCTTGCCCCTTGAGTTCTGGGAGTGGCCCGCAGGCCCCTCCCCCTGGGCGGGAACCTCCATAGGATGATGCCCGCCCCCTCAGACCTCAAATATGTGCTCACCGATAATGACCTTACCGCCACAGGCCAGCATTGTTAACCGACGATCTGGCCTCCCCCTGCCTTGACCTATCCTAGAAAGTTCTCACTCTATCAAAACCTTTCAACTAGGCCCTGATATTATCAGATCACAGGACCCTTCCTTCCTCCGACAAATGGACTCCCCTCACCAGGTAGAATTATGCACCTCAAATACACCCATAGTGGATCGTCTGCATCCGAGGGGGGGCTTGAACTAATTTTTATTTTTTCACTGTGTGTTGATCCTCTCTATCGAGTGATTCAACGCCCTGACCGAGTCCGCCCCTCGCCCCTGCCACCACGGGATAGGTTGAGACCCTACTACTGTGCCACCCGGGCAAGTCCTGAAGACCCACCCACAGTGGAGATGAACCCATCAATGAGTATTAACCTCCCAAGTTTGGCCAAGTCAGTCCCCCCTAGGTGAAGTATCACCACTGACGGGGGGTCGGGCTGCTGAGCTAAGAGTCCCTGAAAGAAGTTACTGAACTGACCAAGGCACAGTCCCCCAAACCAACTCTTCCCTGTCCCGCGTCCAGCCTGTTGCTTGCGCTGGCACATTGTAGCACCTCCCCTTCAGGTGATGAGTTCCTCCCCTGCGTCACAGGTTGGAGAAACTGCCGGAACCAGGAAAAGATCAAGAAAACCTGGGTGACAATTCCCACTTCCACCTTAGGGAATGGGTAGCACTTACACCTGCCAGCAACACTTGGGCCCTTGGTGTCCTCTTTCTCGACGTATGCTTCCCTTTTGACGTCCACCCGCTGCTGATGTTGCGGTGTGGAGCACCCCTCCAATATCCGCCCTGGACCCGGCCGTGACTGACGCCAGCATCCCCTGAGCTGTCCACCTGTTGCAGCTGTTGTGATGTGGAGCACTCCAGATGTCCCCATGGACCCGGCCATACATAAGTGGAAAAGATAAACACAAACCATTAGTGTTTCTGGCGATAACTGCTGTACACGCGCTAGTCTTACATTAGCATCACTTACTTGCTAAGTAAGTTTTTAGATAACCTTAGCGCCAGATGACTACTCATTCGTATTTAGTAAAGTGACAGCTTGTGCCACTTGCGAACATCCACGTTATGGCTGCCTACGGGTGCCTGGTGGAAAGCCCTTCATGTAAGCTTAGACCTGTGGTCCTTAATGAATGCGATAGCCCAACCATTGTTACTTCAGGACCATACACGGTGTGGAATGCCATAGAATCGTACTGTATATTTAGGTAATGTTCCTGACTTCACACCCCACGTTGATCCACACATGCCTGCATTCCACGTACTCAGATGCTAGGCTTTATGCCACTTGCTGACATTTACATTAGGGCTACCTAAGGGTGTCTGGTAATATGACCTACATGAAAGCGTCGACCTGTGGTCCCCCTGAATGTAATGGCCCGTCTATTGTTACCTTAGGACAATCCACATTGTGAAATGCCGTGCCATACTATTGTATATTTAGGTAATGTTTCTGGCTTCTTAACGAAAGCTGACCCACCCGTCTGTATTCAATGCCCTCCGATACCAGGCTTTAGCTGAGATGAACCCCAGGAGCACTCCCCACCTTACTCTCCGTTGCGAGTGGTCAGCAGCCTCAATTTGTGACACCCGTAGCGCATTTAAACTTCTTGCTACCGTGTGGTGCCTATTAACATAACCCTGGCTAAGAATAAGCCTGTGGCTCCAATGAAAGCCATAGCTCCCCCTGTAAGCTGGCCCAAGGGCCCTGTTCGCTCGCCACTTTGGCTTCTGGTAAACATCATCCTAGCCAACCGGACATAGCCAGACGCATCCCCAGAACCATGTGATGTTGCCACTAGGCTCTTGGGCACCTTATAGGTGTGACATAAGGGTGTGTAGCATTATCAGGACCCACCGGTAGTCTTTCTACTGGCTCTATGCCCTGTCTCTATGCCATTCGTCGTTCCCCTACACTTTATTGATATCTGGCCTTGGGACACCCCTATAGCTCCACGTATTTATATAGGCCTACAGACTGTAATTACTCGCCTCTAATCTCAACATAAGCTCGACGTATATTGTGCCCATTTACTTGTGTGTTAGAATAAGTTTACCGACTGTAATTTCTTGCCTATAGCCTCGTAAAGGAACTAAAGGAATGTGTTTAAAACAAATACATATATTGTTATCCACCTGTTCCCTTCTCCTTTACTCATCCATGCCAATATAGACTGGTAAAGCCAGCTGCTCTACATTCCTTCAAGACTTCGCCTGGAGGCTGCCCGCAATACAGCTACCACTAGGATGGCTGTCCAATAAAGTTGGCTTTAACCTATCCTCAATGAAGAGTCGTTTGGACTGGTGCAATGTCCCCCCCTAGGATAATGAACAGCACCTCAGATGTAGATTAACCTTTGCATCGTGACCCATTGCATCTTTATTGGCATTGACCGTTCTTGTCAGTACCTCGTCCTCTACTGTGCACTACTGCTGTAGAGGTCTGTTGAGATCCCTGGACGTGAATTCTGGAATATTGCTTGGACTCTCCCATCCCCATCTGGCTCCTAAGTGAAGCAGTGCTGCAATCTCACGTGTCACTGGTGTGGAGATGTCGTATTATAACTAAATAGCTTTAGTCCCCCCTGCGGTGCAGTGATCTATTGGAGAGACCTGATCCCATGTTACTACTAACATTTACTTTCAGGCTCTGTGTCTGTGCCCCACTGAGTACCATGGAACTGGGACAGCCTGCTCTACACTCTCTGTCGGATAATAAGCCCTAACCCCTGACACATGTCGAAAGGTGGGCAGAGTTGAGAAGAGTCAAATGTCCGGTATATGCTATGGTTCAGAAAATTGCACCTGCCTGGATTACTGGGCATTTGCCCTTAAAAAGCTATGAAAAAATGGCATGAAGATTTCTAATTTAGCCAGTCCCCACTCAAAACAAACGCCAATAGCATTACGTGTTGCTAGTCAAGCTTCACCCCAAATACAGGACACAGTCAGATCATGGTGATATGGAGTGAAAACACCTTTTATGTTTTCATGCCTTCCTGATGCTAAGTCGCTCACAACGACTACTTCTAGGCATTTCCCACTTCCCACTGTCATTAACATTGGTTTCCATCTCCCAATCGTGCATGGAATGAGAAGCTAAGGGAACCCACATAAAGAATGTACGTAGGAAATAGAGTTATTAAACTGTTATATATCTGAAGCAACTCAAGAAAGGCACTGACCCTACTTTGAACTCAAGCTCCCTCCTTATCCATCCCTATACTGCTATTTAGCTTAAGTCAGGATAAGTTCAGCCTCCGCAGTATCAAATTTGAAAACTATTAGTTATGCCTAAATTATCATGAGAGAAATCCACAGCCACAGATTGTAAATGCTAACACCAGTTGTCTCCAATTTAACAAACTGTAATGACAGTCAAGTTGCAAGTTCAACAAACTTTGGCAGCTATGAGGACACCTTTCGAACAAGTCCCACTCGGTCACCCACACCTCAGAGACGATACTTTATCTATTTTCTAATTTAATTACTTATTTTTGGCATCATTATATCGCGCAGAATCAACCAGAAGGTGTTGGAGCGCTTCACACGGGCACCATATTTACATTACACCGTCAGGCAAACCTGCACTATTCGTACTTTCAATTCCTGTAAATTGATAAAAGTTTAAATTATGGTGCATATCTTTATAGATATAGACAACAAGCAGAGTTATTTTCCCAACCAGGAAGGGCAATATACAGCAACATGATACTTTCACAGGATAAAAGTGTGAAATAAAGTGCAGGGTACAACAGAAGATGAACTAAAAACATCATTTAAGGATGATAGGAAGGGACTGGACATAAACACATTTCCAGCATTCGGTGCTTAATTTGTACAAATATCTGCCAGAGCCCTTGCCAGGAAGCCACTGCAGTTTTAACCACACCTATGCAACTACCAACCATAACATTCCTATAAATTTGAATATTCAGATTATTCCAGGACCTAAAATTATACGAATGGCTTGGGTGTCAGGATTAATAGTGTTTAATGTGTATTGAATTAATAAACAGCTGTGGTTCTGCTCATCTCTAAATTACACACACAGCATCGCCATGTGGCAGACTGTTATAGTGCCCATGTTCCCAACTAAGTGCGGTGCCGAGCACCAGAGACCACTTCTCAAATTAAGCGCTGACCCAGCCGAACGCCCTCCACTTATGCAATGTGAAGAGCCGCTCTCCGTTTGCCAGCAGTAACCCGATCAGTGGGCTGTGGGCCCCAGTGCAAGTAAGGAAATGGGCTTCTCCCGGCTGTAGTCTGAATTATAACAAAACAACAATAATCAGTGACCAGTGGGCTACGTTGACATTGCACCTGCTGCACTAATGGAAGATACGTCTCAGTTAGCCAGCAAGATGGGTTATTTTCACAGCCACCCACAGGACATTAGCAAAGAAGAGAAACAACAGATCTGGAAAGGCAATTAGTCCTGGTTTTAACCCCAAAGAGTTACCAGTCGACCATTTCTGGTAGTACTGGTGAAGTTTTGCTACGATTTTGAAGGCATCCTTGTTCGTATAGCCCGGTGAATCCGAGGAGAGATACTAGATATATGCTGGTGAAACTGGGGCACGCTAGTGTACACAATACCGTGCAGCTACAGGTTTACCGGAACGTAATGCAGGCAAACCGGTGAAACTGTGGCACACATCCTAGTGAAAGTAAAGGAATGGCGAAGCAGTGGTGTGCAGCCAGAATATTGAAACTAGAATAGCGATAGCAAACAATATAAAAGACAAAATATCGAAACTGAAGACGGAACCATGCATGCGATTACTTCAAATGCCTTAACAACACGGTTATAAAAAACAACTGCATATTTACCACACGTGCCTTTACCGTGCAACCTGTACGTAACAAACAGCTCCCAAGGACTTTTGCTGTGAAGGCATGATCGGTAAGGCTAAATGAGATGTAAAGGTTACATCCCAGCCCCCTGCCATGACCCCTGAAACCCGGCTACCGCCCTTAGAACTACTCCGACCCAGACGAGAGCGGATGTGCCATGAAGGCATAAAGAATACGCCTTCCGCGAAACTTGCCCGTTCCGAATCATTCTCCTATGTTGAGGGTCAGAGCGTTTTAAAGGGGGATCCTATGGTTGCCGACATAATAAAACACCTTTGAGGCAGTTGTGAGAATTTGATATCTCCCCAAAAATTACATTGGGTCCCAAGACTAGAGTTCCTGGGTGAAACTAATGCAGCGCGTGCTCCACGTTCCCAGGCCAGACATGAGCTGCAGTGAACAAGTCTCAACAAAGTAATAGGCCTGCCATCAAGCTAGTGCATTCATAGCCAAAGTGATACGTGCTACAAGTTCTTTGAAGCGAGGACACAGCAGGGCCGTCAACTTTAACACAGTGCGATGAGCTACAACAAACGCTCCCCACGCCAAACATCTCGTTTGCTTCCGCCACTTAACTTTTGTCCCCGTGCCGCTGTGTGCAGGGATGCCCTCGTGAGACACGATCCGTCCCGTGATACGGAGCTCTGCTTGACTCGGAAGGTTCTCACTCGCCGCCCTGCTCGCCCCGCCGGTCATGGCTGCTCCCTCTGCGATTTCAAGTCTTCGACCACCGGCGTGCTCCCTCTGCCCATAACGAGCCTACAACACCGCTGCTCGGTCCTCACTGCTCGTTTCTTCTACCTGGAAAACAAGAACAGAATTAAGGAGCCTCCCCGCGAGGCTGGTCCCGTGAACTCCTACAAAACAAAGAAAGCAAAAAAAAAAAAAAAAACAAAGAAGCCCCGAGCGCGGGGCACACCGTTTCGGCGAGGGAGCGTCCAGGGACAAGAGGGTCTCCTGGGCGCTCCCTATCTCTTTATTCCCGAGGGGCCAGGTGGCCCCTCCTATAGCCCGCCCCCCCTGACCCGGACCCACTTCCCAGGATCCGGGTCAAGGAGGCCGCCAGCCAATCGGCGGTGGGCCGCGCCCCCCAGGGCACGCCCCCACCGCCGAATGGCGACCAAGGAGACAGTGGGGGCGACGGTCGCCGCGCCGCCATGCGTGCGGGGGGGGCCGAGGGCCCCCCCTTTTCATTAGGATTAGGATTAGGGTTATATAACCACTTCTTGGGGCGATGTAGGGTCAAAGGTCATATGATGTCACTTCCTGTGACATCATTATGGTCAAAGGGTATATGATGTCACTTCCGCTACCCCAGGCATTTTGGTGAATTGACGTCTGTTAGACCTGTCTGCTTCTGGGAAGACTCTAACCATCATGATTTATTTTTGTCCCCCTTAGCCTCCCAGAGTTTCTATTTTTATTTTTACATATGTCCATCAGGGAATTTTTTAATGCTGTCAGGGGGCTAGGTGTTCCTTGGCGATGACGCCATTTTTCCCTCATAACCTGTGAGGCCTAGTCAGCCCCCTTGAAAATCTAGGGATCTCCAGAAACCTAAGATGGTGTCCACCAACTGCCATAACGGACACTACTGGAGGACAGGTCCATAGGATAACATTAGGGAACTTTCTAGAATTGACTAGAGACTTCTGCAGGTCTCAGGCCACCCTATATAAGGCCAGTGACCAGCAGCCATTTTGTGCTGATCCAAGTGTGGAGGAGTGAGGCAGTGGTGAGAGGAGGTGGACGCACTGGGAGCAGCTAGTTTGTCTTTGAGGCAGACAGTCACTACAGAGAGACGTTCCCCCTTCAACCTCTGACCAATCCCTCCCCAAACATCAACTGCTGAGAATCAGAATAAGCTACGTGTGAAGGAAGACCCTTCTAAGACTGAGCCCCAACGAATCCTGACAGGTCGCTCTGAGTAGAGGGTTTCCCTAATTGCCAATGCCCAGCGCTGCACCTACCAGCGTGGGGGAACAGCTGTGAGCCCCGTGACGTGGCTGGAGTTCCTTGTCGTGCCCTGGTGAAGTCGTGGGTCTGTGGAGCCATAAACCTCCTGAGGAGCGAGGGCGCTGCTGGAGAACATCCTTCCCCTGGAGCCGGTGAGGGAAGTGACTGAGGGAGAGCAGCGGCGCTGCTCCGATCGTCTGCGGGACCCCGGGGGCACCGGCCGCGTCAATATCACCCCAAGGCTTGGAGAGTGCAGAGGCGCTTCCGCGCATGCCCGGAGCACGTCCGCTCCTGAAGGCAAGAGGGGTAGCGTAACCGAGCAGGTCCAGGCGAGTAGCGTCCTTCCTGTGAGCGGCCGCCGGAGGAGGCGGGAGAAGAGCGAGCGCTTCCGCGCATGCCCGGTGAGGAAGTGTTTGGCCTGAGGAGAGGCGCCGAGGGAGCGTCTCCGGATCGTCGAGTGGACCGCCGCGCAGAGGGCGTTGCTTGAGGACATCCTTCCCGGTGAGGAGCAGAAAGGAGGCCAAAGCGTGGCTTCGTCTTTACCCTCCCCGCTCGAGTGTCACGGAAAGAAGCTGACGCGAGCAGGAAGGGGGGAATTGTGATCATCGTCATTCCACCGCCCCAGCCCCGAGCAAGCAGCTGGCTCGGCGGGAGGAAGAGACAGTGAGATCTTGAAACCAGAGGGAGCCTTAAGGCAGCGGTGACGCGTGGGGACTGGGACAACATCGTCCCCACGCTAAAGTAAGGAGTAGGGAATAGGGGCCCCTGGGAAGTTCTGAGAACTGGGGGTAACTTTGCTCTGATTAATAATCTCAGCTGTGGAAAGGAGGAATAAGAGCATATTACAGAATTTAAAGTCAATTAAGGCTGAGGTCTAGTTTTATATATCAGGGTATTTTCAGAATTGAATGCAGAGTGGTGATGCTGGAGACTGATGCAATGTCTTATTGAAAATAACTACTGAAGCAGGCTAATATCACTGCAAATGACACACTGAATCTCTAATGTGAATTTACCCTTCTGTAACCAGTGATTAAAGGAGTAGACTGGTAGAGTTAACTATAAGCAATTTCCAAATGCAATGTACCTTTGATTCTTATTTACTGACTAGGAAAAGTATTAGAAGTCACTTGAGAGCTATGAGAAAAGTGTAAATTATTTGTGTACTGCTTGATTTAAAACAAGAACCAGAAAGTATATTATTTTTATAAAAGGTACTGGTATTTTCCTAAGTTTGGTGTTGTGTCTTTTATTTTAGTGGTTCATCACTGAGTTACTGTGAGTGGGTCTTGTAAGCACTTAACCAACGCCTTGAGTTTAGCTGCAACCACTACTGTGCCAAGCTACCATATGTAGGCTTGGGTAATCTAGGTCCAACATAATTGGTGTTTCAGCGGTGGGATCACGGATTTGTGCTTACACTCACTTAGTAGTAACGCAGTGCCAACCACGGGACCCCACCTGGAGTTTTCTCCCTGCGGCCCTCCTAATCTAATTTTTGATTTTTCTAAATTTACTTCTGGTGGTGGGTGGAGGTTAACCTCAGGTCACTTCGTGGTTTTCTCCTGTGAGTAATTTTATACCATGGCAAAGCTGGAGGTGAATCTTAAAGAGCTGGAAGCCAATACTGTGGCCCAACTCAGGGATTGGTGTCAGCAGAACGGGGTATTTTTTAATAAAGGTGCCAAGAAAGGAGAGTTGCTGACAAGCATAAGGGCATGGTTAGAAGCTCGCCTAAGGGAGGAGCCAGAAACGGAAGTGGGTGATGGGGACACTGTTACTGAGGCTGCATTGCTGAACCAAATGGGGAGAGGGAATCTTCTGACAGGTCCCAGGCTACCTTCAAGGGCAACCAGCAGCGTTTCAGACAGGGGCTTAACCGAAGCCGAGCTGGAAGATAGGAGGGAGGAGAGGAGGTTGAAAATAGAACTAGCCAGGATGGACATGGAAAGGGAGGATAGGAGGTTGGCGCATGAGCGAACCATCAAAGAGATGGATTTACAAGCCCTAAACCGAGGATCCCCCAAATCAGAGAATGGTGGCAGCGATACCCAGACCAACATCAAAGAACCTAGACCGTACCTACCAAAAGATATTATGGCTTGTTATGTACCCAGTGACGACATTGCTAAGTGGCTAGCCGCCTACGAGGTCTCGCTAAGGGCCCATGGGATTCTGGAAGTCCACTGGGGAGGTGGGTTATACAAATACATGCCCCCCACTGGCAGGGATACTTTGTTGGCTCTTGACCAGAGTGAACAGACCTACTATCCGGCTATGAAATCAGCGCTGCTCAAGAAGTTTGGGTTGACCCCTGAGAAATATAGGCAAAAGTTCCGGGGCAGCTACAAGCTGGGCACGCAAAACTGGGTAGATTTCTTGGACTACTCCAGGAAGGCCCTGGAGGGTTGGGTAAGAGGCAGCGAAGTAGGAGACTATGAGGGACTATATGACCTCATACTCAAGGAACACCTACTCGAGAAGTGTCTTCCCGAACTAAGACAGCATCTGGTGGACAGCAAGCTGACCAGCCCCAGGAAGCTTGCTGAGGAGGCAGACATCTGGGTTAGTACCCGGGTGTCGACTAAGGGGACTGGAGGGAATTCCCAGAAGCAAGGACAGGGCGCCCCCCAGAGGAAAGAGGGAGGGGAAACTAAGAGGGAGTTCTCAAAAGGGCCACAAAATACTTCGCAAGGAAGGGGCAGAGGATTCATCCCCAAGAGTAACCCCCCTCGCAACCCTACCCCTGGCCAAAGCCAGCAGCCAAGGGTTGTTCATTGTTTTGAGTGTGGTGGTGTGGGACACTATAAAGGAGATGTGAGATGCCCAAAAAGACCACCCCCTCCCACTGGAGGAAAAGCCCCGGGAATCACTAGTGTAGTGCTCGGGGAGGAGATACCTTTGGTTAATGGAGGGGAGCGGGCGGGTGTCACCTTAGTGTCCCTGGGAGATAAGGAGATGGTTCCCAAGACCCAGCTGCCCTCTAATACTACTAAGTATGAGCAGTGGGTCACCATCAATGGCCGTAGAGGGGAGGCTCTGAGAGACACAGGAGCCAGCATGACTATGGTAAGGAGTCAGCTGGTGTCTCCAGAGCAGGTCATCCCAGATGTACTCCATCCCGCCGTAATGGCTGACGGCAGATTGGGCCACTACCCTGTGGCTGAGGTTCCCTTTGAGTGGGGAGGGGTTGCAGGTCCACTTCGAGTTGCCGTAAGCCCTGCCGTGCCTGTTGACTGCCTGTTAGGGAATGATATGGAGCACAATGCTTGGAGGAGGGTGGAGTACCAGACTCACTCTGAGATGCTGGGACTCCCTGACTGGACTTGTGTCAGCACAAGGTCCGCGACTGCCCGAAGGGGGAGTTCATTGACGCTGGAGCCTGGAACAATGGCCCAGCCGGCTGCCAGAGAGGAGAAGGACAGGAGGCCGGAGGACCCTGCCTCGACATCTCCACCTCGTGAGACAGCTGGACCACCTGCGGAGGTGGATCTGGAGTCCACCGGGGAGAATGTTGCTTCCCTGGAAAACCTACCCATCCCAACTGAATGGCATGTGGAGGGAGGTCCTTCCCGGGAAGAGTTCTGCAAAGCTCAGAAAGAGTGTCCTACTCTCGAGGGGCTGCGGCAACAGGCCAACGCCCAGGCAGCGGGAAACATTGAAGGGAGCTACCAGATTTACTGGGAGGATGGACTCCTCTACAGTGAACCCAAGGCACCTGGCCACGGTTCAGCCAGAGCCTTGGTGGTCCCTCAATGCTTTAGAGCCTTTCTACTGGAACTGGCTCATGAGATACCATTGGCAGGACACCTAGGACAGGACAAGACCTTTGCCCGGCTTGTCCCCCCTTTCTACTGGCCTCGAATGAAAGTGGCGTCGGATACATATTGTCGGACGTGTGTGTCTTGCCAAGCCAGTGGGAAAACTGGGGTGAAGCTAAAAGCTCCCCTGGAACCACTACCTGTCGTTAGCACCCCCTTTGAGAGGGTGGGCATCGACATTGTAGGGCCATTGGATCCACCAACTTCAGCTGGACACCGGTTCATACTGGTTTTGGTGGATCATGCCACCCGGTACCCAGAGGCAATACCTCTGAGGACCATCACTGCACCTGCAGTGGCAAGGGCCCTGATGGGGATCTTCACCAGAGTGGGTTTCCCCAAGGAGGTCATTTCCGACAGGGGGACTAACTTCCTTTCAGCATACATGCGGGCCATGTGGAAGGAGTGCGGCGTTACCTATCGGTTTACCACTCCCTATCACCCACAAACCAATGGTCTTGTGGAAAGGTTTAACAAAACCTTGAAAGGTATGATACGGAGTCTACCTGAGAGCCTACGGAGGAAATGGGACATCCTCCTACCCTGTCTCTTGTTTTCCTACAGGGAAGTGCCACAGAAGGGAGTGGGCTTCAGCCCCTTCGAACTTTTGTACGGGCACCCTGTAAGGGGACCTCTCAGCCTGGTGAAAGACGGATGGGAACAGACTCCCAGGAAGCTTCCCCAGGACGTGGTGAGCTACATGCTGGCCTTCCGGAGCCAAATGGCTAAGTTGTGGAAGCAGGCTTCAGACAACTTGGAGGCCAGCCAAGCAGTTATGAAAGAGTGGTATGACCACAACGCTCACCCAGTGGAACTGGAGCCTGGACAGAAAGTGTGGGTAATGGAACCTGGAGAGCTAAATGCCCTCCAGGACCGTTGGACAGGCCCCTTTGAGGTTTTGGAGAAAAAGGGGAAGTCTACCTATTTGGTGGATCTTAAGACCCCGAGGCAGCCCCTCAGGGTGCTGCATGCCAATCGTCTCAAGCCACATCATGAGAGGCCCGAGGTTGTCTTAATGCTGGTGACCGATGGAGCAGAGGAAGAAGAAAGTGAACCTCTCCCTGATCTTCTCTCGTACAAAGAAAAAGATGGATCAGTGGAGGGAGTGATTCTCTCGCCATCCCTGACTTCTGAACAGCAAAGTGATTGCCGCCAGATCCTGGAGCAATTTTCTCCCCTGTTCTCCCTTGTCCCAGGTAGGACCCACCTGTGTACCCATGACGTGGACACAGGAGACAGCCCACCTGTGAAATCTAAAATCTACCGGCTGTCGGACAAGGTGAAGGCCAACATCAAAAGTGAAGTCGCCAAGATGCTGGAGCTAGGGGTGATTGAACCTTCTGGTAGCCCTTGGTCTAGCCCGGTGGTTTTGGTACCAAAAGCTGCCCCACCAGGCACCACACCTGAATTGAGATTCTGTGTGGACTACCGAGGCTTGAACTCAGTGACTAAAACTGATGCACATCCTATCCCACGGGCGGATGAGCTTATTGACCGGCTGGGAGCTGCTCAATACTTAAGTACCTTTGACCTAACTTCAGGGTACTGGCAGATTTCCCTTACCGAGGAGGCGAAGGAAAGGTCAGCCTTCTCTACACCTGAGGGACACTACCAATTTCGTGTGATGCCCTTTGGGCTCAAGAATGCCCCTGCCACTTTTCAGCGGCTGGTGAACAGGGTCCTTTCGGGAATGGAAGCTTTTTCTGCTGCATACCTGGACGACATTGCTGTCTTCAGTAGCAGCTGGGAGGACCATTTGCAGCACCTGCAAGCTGTTCTTCATGCCCTGCAACAGGCTGGCTTGACCATCAAGGCCAGCAAGTGTCAGATCGGACAAGGGTCGGTGGTGTACCTAGGTCACTTGGTGGGCAGAGGGACGGTGCAGCCCCTCCAGGCAAAGATTGAGACCATCATCGCCTGGGAGCCCCCCAAGACTCAAACAGAGGTCCGAGCCTTCCTGGGCCTCACTGGATACTACCGTCGCTTCGTGAAGGGGTATGGCACTATTGTGGCACCCCTCACTGAACTTACTTCCAAGAAGCAACCCCGACGGGTAGTCTGGACGGAGGCTTGCCAGCGAGCCTTCATGACCTTGAAACAAGCATTGTGTTCCGCTCCCATTCTCAAGGCCCCTGATTTTGCTAGAGAATTCATTGTCCAAACAGATGCGTCAGAACATGGCATTGGGGCAGTGTTATCGCAGCTAAATGATGAGGGCTTGGATCAACCCGTGGTCTTCCTGTCCAGGAGACTACTCCCCAGGGAAAGGAGGTGGAGTACAATGGAGAGAGAAGCCTTTGCTGTGGTTTGGGCTCTGAAGAAGCTGCGACCCTACCTGTTTGGTTCGCACTTCCTAGTTCAGACTGACCGTCGCCCCCTTCGTTGGCTGATGCAAATGAAGGGGGAGAATCCCAAGTTGCTAAGGTGGTCCATCTCCCTACAGGGAATGGACTTTAGGGTGGAACACCGACCTGGGGCAGACCATGCCAACGCAGACGGTCTATCCAGGTATTTCCGCCTTAGTGATGAGGACTCCCAAGGGGTTGGGTAGTTCTCCCCACTTTCAGCTGGGGGGGACGTGTGTTAGACCTGTCTGCTTCTGGGAAGACTCTAACCATCATGATTTATTTTTGTCCCCCTTAGCCTCCCAGAGTTTCTATTTTTATTTTTACATATGTCCATCAGGGAATTTTTTAATGCTGTCAGGGGGCTAGGTGTTCCTTGGCGATGACGCAATTTTTCCCTCATAACCTGTGAGGCCTAGTCAGCCCCCTTGAAAATCTAGGGATCTCCAGAAACCTAAGATGGTGTCCACCAACTGCCATAACGGACACTACTGGAGGACAGGTCCATAGGATAACATTAGGGAACTTTCTAGAATTGACTAGAGACTTCTGCAGGTCTCAGGCCACCCTATATAAGGCCAGTGACCAGCAGCCATTTTGTGCTGATCCAAGTGTGGAGGAGTGAGGCAGTGGTGAGAGGAGGTGGACGCACTGGGAGCAGCTAGTTTGTCTTTGAGGCAGACAGTCACTACAGAGAGACGTTCCCCCTTCAACCTCTGACCAATCCCTCCCCAAACATCAACTGCTGAGAATCAGAATAAGCTACGTGTGAAGGAAGACCCTTCTAAGACTGAGCCCCAACGAATCCTGACAGGTCGCTCTGAGTAGAGGGTTTCCCTAATTGCCAATGCCCAGCGCTGCACCTACCAGCGTGGGGGAACAGCTGTGAGCCCCGTGACGTGGCTGGAGTTCCTTGTCGTGCCCTGGTGAAGTCGTGGGTCTGTGGAGCCATAAACCTCCTGAGGAGCGAGGGCGCTGCTGGAGAACATCCTTCCCCTGGAGCCGGTGAGGGAAGTGACTGAGGGAGAGCAGCGGCGCTGCTCCGATCGTCTGCGGGACCCCGGGGGCACCGGCCGCGTCAATATCACCCCAAGGCTTGGAGAGTGCAGAGGCGCTTCCGCGCATGCCCGGAGCACGTCCGCTCCTGAAGGCAAGAGGGGTAGCGTAACCGAGCAGGTCCAGGCGAGTAGCGTCCTTCCTGTGAGCGGCCGCCGGAGGAGGCGGGAGAAGAGCGAGCGCTTCCGCGCATGCCCGGTGAGGAAGTGTTTGGCCTGAGGAGAGGCGCCGAGGGAGCGTCTCCGGATCGTCGAGTGGACCGCCGCGCAGAGGGCGTTGCTTGAGGACATCCTTCCCGGTGAGGAGCAGAAAGGAGGCCAAAGCGTGGCTTCGTCTTTACCCTCCCCGCTCGAGTGTCACGGAAAGAAGCTGACGCGAGCAGGAAGGGGGGAATTGTGATCATCGTCATTCCACCGCCCCAGCCCCGAGCAAGCAGCTGGCTCGGCGGGAGGAAGAGACAGTGAGATCTTGAAACCAGAGGGAGCCTTAAGGCAGCGGTGACGCGTGGGGACTGGGACAACATCGTCCCCACGCTAAAGTAAGGAGTAGGGAATAGGGGCCCCTGGGAAGTTCTGAGAACTGGGGGTAACTTTGCTCTGATTAATAATCTCAGCTGTGGAAAGGAGGAATAAGAGCATATTACAGAATTTAAAGTCAATTAAGGCTGAGGTCTAGTTTTATATATCAGGGTATTTTCAGAATTGAATGCAGAGTGGTGATGCTGGAGACTGATGCAATGTCTTATTGAAAATAACTACTGAAGCAGGCTAATATCACTGCAAATGACACACTGAATCTCTAATGTGAATTTACCCTTCTGTAACCAGTGATTAAAGGAGTAGACTGGTAGAGTTAACTATAAGCAATTTCCAAATGCAATGTACCTTTGATTCTTATTTACTGACTAGGAAAAGTATTAGAAGTCACTTGAGAGCTATGAGAAAAGTGTAAATTATTTGTGTACTGCTTGATTTAAAACAAGAACCAGAAAGTATATTATTTTTATAAAAGGTACTGGTATTTTCCTAAGTTTGGTGTTGTGTCTTTTATTTTAGTGGTTCATCACTGAGTTACTGTGAGTGGGTCTTGTAAGCACTTAACCAACGCCTTGAGTTTAGCTGCAACCACTACTGTGCCAAGCTACCATATGTAGGCTTGGGTAATCTAGGTCCAACAACGTCCATGACGAAATTCCTATATTTTTGTTAGTCAGAATGGCTGTTATTATTTCAACACTGGAGAAAGTTATGGCTAAGGAAAAGCTGAAGAGCTGGCATGAGTCAACACCCCCTCAGTTCTCAGTAGGAGGCCCAAACAGCCCAAGCTTGTCAGTTAGAGGTGGTTGAGTGAACTCGACATTTGAACCCGGGTTCAATACTTGTTTTTTTCATTTGTCCAAGAACCATTTGTCTTGTTAAATTGGTCCTCGATGAATTACTATAAACACAGTCATGCTATTGTCACAGTGAAAAATTAGAATAGTCACACGATCCTACGAAATAAATGTGACTTCGAGGTGATTTAAACAAAAGACTAAGTTTCTTTGTGATTGTTTTACTAATTAGGTTTTTTCGACGTGACTGTCAAAAGAGGAAGCATCAGAGTGTTTACCAGTCGTCAGATTCGCCATCTCGCCCTTGCCATTGACAAAGGTTTCGCTTCTGGAATGGTAGGGGTGGAGAGAGTTCCTTTTTGAGCGGCCCTTCAGCGATGACCTCATAATCATTTTCACACTTCATCCTTTTATCTCCCTCTTTGGTCCTGGATACGTTTCTTCTCTGGTTGTGTTTCTGTTTGGCTTAATTGGAGCGGACATTTTGATTTATAACTTCTATTGCATCGTCTTTGAGTCTGGCATATCGTTTACCAACTCCGATATTGTATTATTTTAATGTAAATTTTATTTGCTTTTCTAAGTATTTATTGCATGTTATGACAATAAAACTCTGATCATGCAAGGAGCAAAGGAGAGGAGCTGTGTTGTGCTGCATTGCTAAAACCATGGAACATTTTGGTTTTCTTTGACTAGGTTTGGGGATTCTTTTTGCATGTTCTTCTATTATCTTCCAATGTGTATCACACGTCATTTGTTCTTGAGTATCTTTGACATGTAAGTCAGTTTGTCTGCTTTCTATTGGCTCCCATCTGTTTTAATTGACTTCATCAAAGCTTTTTTCACTTTCAACTGTCTTTATCGTTTGTTTTAGGTAAATGTCTAGAACTTTCCTTGCTTGTCCTTAATATCCCATGTCAAAATAGCATATGCTGCTTTATTTAGCATCAGTGAAGCAGTGAGTGGGCTATTCGTGAGCTGCCCCCTTATTATGTAGAGAACCAACTGCATCACCTGCTCCTGGTGGTCTGTTTCTACTTATGTACTGACCAGGAATGGAGTGCGATGGGAGGACATGCCCCATCCCATCCTATCCAGGGTTTAGACCAACTCTTTTCATTGTGTACCATTGAAGCACAAGCTGCACCCTGATAATTCACGCCCTTCTAGTGCACTTTCCCATATGTGTGACACCCCCACATGATTGATACTACCCTCACCATCTACATCTCACACCCAAAGGCCAACCATTCCCCATACCCTTCTAGCATCCCATTTTCTCTCTGGGACATAAAAGGTTCTCTGGTTACCAGTGGGTCGCAGTGAGAGGTAGTTATTTCTGTTAGCCTATAGCAGAGCTGCATTACCAGGAAAGAAGCTGCTGTCAGCCTCATTTACAATTTCATAAGACACTGGACTCAGTCAGATGATGTCATCCTAAATTGTAAGCAAATGCCTTCAATTTTACACTCTGTCTACAGACCAAATCCTATTGCCAGAGTTAGGTAGAGCTTCAATACGCATTTCTGAAAACAAACATCAGCCCCTAAAAGTCAAACCCACCCAACAGTTTAGAAATTACAAAATGTTGCTTCGCCCTGAATTTATAGCTTTCAGGGAGGTCTTCAGTCTCATCTTATTCTCTGTCTTTCTGGCCAGCTTGTTGCAAAATTAATGATGCTATGAGGCATGATTGTGAGTCCAAGAGAAGGCTTGTTTCTTACATGAGTGCATTGACTCCCTGCACAATCTTTAGTCATGGATATTATTAGTCCTTCTATAATTCACTTGTTTCCTGGCTTTTCTTTTAGGAAATGTGATGGTTGGTTATGGTTTATGTGTAGCTCCTTTATTTGTGTCACATTTCAATGCCATGTGGAACATATGCATTGTTTTATAATCACAAGATTAGAAAATTACATTTCCAAGTGAAACAACAGGGCTTGAATCATGGAATGTGTACCTTTCATTAAATAGCTAATTCTGTCTCTCTGTAACCCAGGATTTTAGGGGAAGTGGCCATGCATTAACATTTCCCCTGCTTCTGTGTTTGGTGACTTAGGATAACTATGGGATTCTGTGCGAGCTACAACTGCATGTGCATCCGAATCGATGTGTAACTCTAGAATCTGTCAGAGCACCTGGGCACACCGTAACTTTTAACGCGGAAGGCAAGCCTGCTGAGGGTGCAGCTACAGGATATGCGGGACTTTCCAAAGAATTTGTTGTCCATGTGAAGGTAAGAGGACAAGAACAGGATTCATGTGTACATATCAAAAGATGAGCAAGGCACATTTCTTTTTACCTGTTCTGTGAGATTGCTGTTTTGAAGTTTTCACCTGCACATCGCTTATGCTGTGCTTGCAAAATCTCTTGTAAAATACAACAAAATATTAAAAGGGGCTTAGAGCCCGTAGATTACTTACCTTTGTTTACCATGTTGGTTACCACATCACTCTCGTTTCCTTGCTATCTATTGGCCAGCATCGCCTCCTTGCCTTCTGACTTCTTTATTAGCTTGAGGCTTCATCCTTGCCCAGGAGCATGGACCAAGTACAGCTTGCAGTGCCAGTGTCCTTCCACTGTCCAAATGCTCCTGCATTCACACTTTCTTTTATTGCTTTTGCGCTTGCACTCTTAAAGAATGCATGTGTCGCAGTCCCTCTGTCATGTGACCGATGGGGACATTGTCGACATCACTAAGTTAGCATGAGCCCTGCAGCCATGATGCAGCTTTTGCGCATGTTACTACATGGCTTTATTTTTGCAGGACTTGGTTTTTGCCTTTCACATGAGAACCGTCTGCTGTGTTCGTTCTCTGCCTGTTCCTGGAGTTTAGTCTGAACATTGTGAGCAAGGTCGATAAACAGTGCCCTTATTATTTTGTTGTGGTCAGGCCCTAGCACCTAGACAAAACATACTAATGCAACTGCTGCTGGAGATTCCTACTTTGATTTTATGGGGATACATGTTTAGGTAAGACACACTTGGAGAGGGACCTTTCAGGTGAGAACAGCAACACGCACCTACGATGTAGAAATACCATCTATAGTCAAAGGTATGGGGGTCTGCTGAAAAGCCCAGAGTTCTTCTATTATATAATAATACTTCTTTTTACCAAGGGGAGGGAGTTTAGGCACTATAGTCCTTTCTCCATCGTCTTTATATGATGACATCTCCCTTTATGATGTATGGCCTAGCTGTAATGCTAACTATATTCGTGTTATGCATTTGTCTTCTTGTTGTGGCCTGTATACTGCATGTTAGAGCACAATAGTTGAAATAAACATTTTAAACTATATTCGTGTCTCGCCAGGTCTTATTGTGGACAGGTATGAGAGTGTGAGCGAAAAGGTGTGTCTGGGTTTCCTGAGAGATCCGGGAGTGTTGTGTTCTGGGGTGTCTAATCATTTGCTTCTTCGTGAGTGTGTAGGAGAGCGAGTGAGACACTTTAGCTAATCGGTCCTGGGCTTCTGGGTACTACAGTGGTTGGAAGGCTTAGCCCCTATACACCGAGGTCCCATAATCCTGTACAAAGTTCTTTATATGTGCAGAATCTCTGCAACATGGTGCCACCAACGTTTGGTCTGGTACTTACTCACAAGACCCCTGAGTAGCGCTTGTGCTTGACCACAATACCCCTTCACCGTTCGTGGTATGCGGGGTTAACCTCCTATTTCAGAGTTTTTATAGCTTTTTTAAGTTTGAATTTTAAAAAGTTTCGTTTTATTTGTTCTTGACCCAGTGTTGCGCTGCCATTCTCCTTGCTTGCATTACAGTGTCTATAATGGCCATTAATTTTGCTACACCTAACCACGCCTCAGTTACTGCTCATTTGACTCAACATGGAGTCCCGGTTGCGGGAACAGATTTTCTATTTGTGATAGAGGTGGACGCAGCTTTCTGCTTCGAAGTTTTTTTACTCCTGGGCATAGCATATGGTTTCATGGTGCCCTTCCTCACCCTGTTTTAGTGATCCGTCCTGGCCCCTTATCGGTCGACGGAGCCACATGGCCAATTTTGGCGGGATTTACACCACATCTAAATTATCGTGGTGTTACACACGCAGAGCTACTCATATTACACACATCTTTCATTCATATACACAGTAGTGTTATTCAATATATGTCACGTAATATACCAGCGGCACCAGCTGGTGCCGCTCAGCCACCAGGGCATTGTGGTGGCATGGTCATTAGTCCTATCATGATTAATTCAGTGATGGGGAAGGGTCCTCAGAATAGCAATGATTTACCTTTCTGGTTGGCTGAAAAATTTGAGCAACTCAAAGCTGTTTTTCCACATACTTCTCATGTGCATAAATACAGGATCCTCACAGTGAGCTTACCTAAAGGCCATATTCCCAATCTGGCTGATTGCACCACTTGGGGGAAGGTGTTTGTGGCGGTTTATTCGCTGTGTTTTGGCACACTCTAAATAACCGTGCTTCTGACGGTTCTTAAGAAGGTTCAAGATGAACACAGGGCAGATGCTGTCCTGGAATTGGGGATGAGATTAGTTGGCATGTTCCCTATTGTGTCCGACTTGATTCTTGCTAACTTCAAAGGGGATGCAGTTAGCTTAGAGGTGCGTCAGGGCCTAGAGCTGGTGGCTGATATGGATAAACAACGTGAACTCCCAAAGTGTATTGCGTATGTATATAAATCCTTGGGGCGCAATAATCTGGGAATTAGACCTTTTACTCAGACACAGAATAAGCCCCCGCCTGAAAAGGAGGGGCATCCAGTCTTTCCTAAAAAGGCTTGGTATAGAAATCCGTGGCAGCAACAGCAGAAGCAAAGTTTGCGTGCGGGTTCACAAAATCTGAAGCTTCTGAGCGTAGATATAATTTGCGTGACCACTCTCAAATTAAGACACCAGTGAGGTTTCAGGTTCCTGATCCACGCTCCCCTCGTTCCTTTCAGGAATGATCGGATCCACAGTACGGTGGCAGAGAGTGACAGGATCGCAGACAAGGTGAGACCACTCAACAACGCTGTGATCCGCCATGCCAGTTTGATGTAAAAGCCAAACCGGAGAAACAACCTCCTTATCGTGCCCCGTTTCAGAAGAAGAAAGTTGCTGCTTTAACAGCAAAGTATACCTCAGATTGAGAGAAACCTGCTCCACTGTTGGAGATGGGCGGTGACACTCCTCGACAGCTCAGCGGAAGTTATCATATTGCGGGTGGCACTCCATCCTTCTCTGGAGGCGAGAGCAACAGCTACTTTCATTACACTGGAAACAGCAGATACACGAGTTGCACCCCCTGATAAACTTTATGAGGTAGTGCTCCAAATTGAAGGTGATAGAAAACTGACAATTAAGGCAGTCTTTTGGGTCAACCTTACCTCCACTTATGATGTTTTGTTGGCGGAGGCGCTTTGGCCTCTTCCATTCATTATGGCTTCTTTCAGATGGGAGGACGTGATACTCCCGAGTTTTTCCCGGTACGTCTCTGAAGAGGCTAAGCAAGCTCACTCAGCAGAATGGGCATTAGCCCTAGTGCAGGCTGTGTATCCTGATCAGGTGGGAGGGAATAAAGGTTCCTTTACGATCTATGCCACAGCCACAAGCACAATATCCAATCAAGCGGGATGCAAAAGCTTCTGTGAATGAAATTTTGACCCTGTTGGAATATCAGGGTGTGATTGAACCCTGTATTTCATCAATGAATAATCCCTTTTTCCGATATTGAAACCGGAGGGTTTGAATCGCATAGTTTTGGATTACAGAAATGTAAACAGTCATGTGCGTACGTTTGCAGTACAGACCACCCACAGCTGAATATGTGATGTTACAACGCAATCAAAATGATTGCCGTATGTAACATCGCAGTTTTTACAACGCAAGTTGTTACAACAACTTGCGCTGGAGGGCGCTGGACTTAGGAGTAGGAAGATTTACTATTCCAACACCAGTCTATGTACAGTAGGGAAGGTGTTGGAATACTAAATCTTACGTATAAAATATAAAACCACACTTGATATATCCAATGGATTTTATAGTCACAATTTGGCTCCTGATAGCCGTGATTTGACAGCATTTACCTCGGTCGGCAATCAGAAAAGTTTGGCACGTTTTCCTATGGGTTATAAAATAGTCCTGGGGCTTTTGCTGCACGTGTTGTGTCTCTTTTGCACGACATAGACCCTGATGCTCTCTCATACGACTGATGTGGAATTAATACCGCATCTTATGCATGTGGATAGCATCATACTGTGTTTTGCTGAATTGGGGTGCAAATTTAATTTTGCTAAGTCCCACATCGCCTATTTGGCAGTACTCTTTTTGGGTTACGAGTTAAAAACAATGAAGGTAGGGGGTAGCTCCTCACTTTTTGGAGAAATGTGCTCAGTTACAACCTCCTTCTACTCTAAAGAAGTTAAAATCTTTGCTGTTTTTTTTTATTTCGGAAGGACATATATTCCTGACTATGCCCAGCGTACCAAACAACTTTACTCTCTTTTTCATCTTCCAGCTGGCTTCCGGAACATACCATAATTCTTCGGTCTTTGCAGTCTGATCAGCTTGCGCCTAACTTCTTCTTAACTCATGGCAATTCCGCAAATTTGGTCATAAGGATTGTGCCAGGTACAGTAGGTTTCACTTAGTTGACATTCAATGAGTGAGACACAGTCCTCATTGCTTACAAATGGCACTTGTACACATCGGCCGAGATGCATTTTTCCACCATTGAGAAAATCCTTACGCCAGTCCAGATGGCAATTCTGAAAGAACGCTCTCTGGTGCAGGGAAAACGCATTCTTATGGTCTCACCTGTACCTCATTTAGAAGCAGTGACAAAGGCAAGTGTCCTGATTTCTAAAGCTTTCCATCCCAGTTGGATACAATGGGCAAGTTCTTTGACATCGGCTGATGTCACTTTTATCTTTGATCCCTCTTTGCAGACACAGGAGTTTTTGCAATATGAACATGTTCATCCTCCTCCATTGTCTTTGCTTCCTCTAGGTCAGTACAAATGTATCACCTATAACGATGGTTCTGCTCAGCCATCAGTTGGGTAAAAGCATGCTTATTCGGCGGCTTACACTACAGTGACTGGCTCAATTGTAAATGGTGAATATAAGTCTTCTGTATTCGATACACAGGCGCTTGGGAACTGTACAGCTCAATTAGCGGAGCTGCGTGCTTTGATTTTAGCTCTAGAATTCGCTGATACTGATGTGAACACTCTTGTTGTGTGCGATTCCTACTACTGTGTGCGGGCTTCCAATGACAGTTTATTCTTTTGGTCACAGAATGATTATCGAAACTCTAAAGGTTGCGCAATAAAGCATAGAACGCTTTGGGTTAGAGTGGCCGAACTTAAGGAATGTTTGCCACTCACATGTTATCCATACTCTTAGCCATCAGCGTGTGGGAGCACATGCTGTTGGTAATTCTTTGGCTGATGAGGCAGCCTAATCTGCCATCGCCACATGTTCAGTTGCAGCCGTTACTAGGTCCATGACTAAAATTGATGATGATATTCTTGCGGCAATTGCTGCAATGAAGGATGGGACGGATTTCCCACAGGGTTTTCCTTCATGTTATTCATATCACTTATCTACAGATCAAGTCCTATTTGCAGCTATTCCATCCGTTGGGGATTGGCTGATTCCCATTGAGGAACGCAGACTACCGTTGGTCATTGCCGCACGTTGCTGGAGTTTCGACTGTTTCTATTTTACAGCAACGTTATTGGTATTGTGGTTTATAAAAAAAAAAACGTTTTTATGTACTGTCTTGTGACATTTGTCAACAGATTAATCCTCTATGGTTGCACATCCCCCACATACACAGCTATAGATTTCTAATCAACTGTTTGTTTGTATTTATCTTGATCACTGCGGTCCTTTGACATCTGACACTGCATATAAACATATTTTAGTTGCAGTGGATTCTTGCACTCAATTCCTTTGGGTTTGGCCATAACGCAGTGCTGATGCTCGAAATGGCATTAGAGATTTGCGTGTCTTTGTCGGGACCTTTGCCTGTGGCACCTTCCATTCTGACCAAGGTCCTGCGTTTGCCTCTAGGGCTTACAAGGGCCTAATGAAGTCTCTGGGGGTGATTGTGCAGGTTTCATCTCCATACAGACCTGAGGGCAATTCTATAGTGGAGTAAATGAACCATGACTTAAAGCAATCTTTGAGAGTTAGAGTCTTAGGTACTGGCAAGGGATGGCTGAATCATTTGTATGGGGTTCAACGTGCACTTAATAATCTCCCAAGAAGATCTCTGGGTGGGCGGACCCCATACGAAATGCTCTTTGGCATTATGTTTATGCCAGACCTTGATGGTCTAGCCGTTGTGGCGGCTGCCGCAACATTTGACGTAGATAACCATTCTACTATGTTACAGGAACTACAAATGACCTGTGGCAGACTGGCTAAAGATCATTCACCCTCGTCCGCTGTAGCAGCAGTGCTGATTCCTGTTACTGGCTTGCTTCCTAAAGTTTGTGATCTGGTACAAGAAAAGCTGGAGAACACAAAAGAATGTGGTCCCTCTTATGGAGCACCTGCCCCAGTTCTTGGATTGAAGGGTACTCGTACAGTAATTTTGCCTCCTTTGCCTGACTGCAAGGAAAACTGATGTATTTATATTAATAATGTCAAGCTACACCATATGGCCGATACCGAATAGTATGACTCCAAGAATTTCAAGCCGAGATCTTTCACTGAATCCAATGACTTCAGCTTCCTCAGCTACTCCCCACGTAATGGAGGGGGAGTTGCTTTCTTGCCTGTTGTAACTTCTACTACAAGTAATACAGACATCGAGTATGCTTCTTCGCCAGTTGAGGTCCTCATTGACAGTAATGACCATACATAATCCATCTGATGCAACACAGCCTCCGTTGTTTCGTTTGGGAGTGAGTGGTTATTATATGGATCCTATCAGTTTTTCGTCAGACTCATCTTCTGCGTCCTCATCTGGGACAACCCCTCCGACACGTACACGTCTTTTCATTGCCTGGTTGAAAAAAACGTACCTAGTCCCACCCTGGACACACATCTGGATGTTACTCAAACTTATATTCCTTTTCATGTGGATTGGGTTTGTGACAGTCTTCTTGCTCATCAATGGTCATTATTTGCCTGAACGATCTGCTGTAAACTTTGTTGATGGAGTTCTGGCTCCCCATACATCAACACATATAATGAAAATAGATCAAGCCCTCACGAACATTTCGGCTTTCCCTGTTGCTGATGGTATCATTTGGGATAAAGTTGTAATCGATATTCATGGCCCGACGGAGGTCGTGAATATTCTATACGGGTTCCGCATTTCATTCGGAGATGTGGTATCAGAAGACATACACTCAGACAACTGGAATGTTCAGGCCATTCATTCATTGTTTTCTGATTTAAAATATTATGCTGCATTTGATGCTGAAGATTTATATTTGAATTCAGCCAATTATGCAGATTTATTCTGTTGCCAACATTATGGCCATCGTTTCTTGCACAAAACGAACACTCTAAGACTGGATTTTAATTTTACACAGTGGGAACATTGTCCGACTCCTTTACAGGGAAGTACTATTACTCAAATGAGTAAGTTCACATACTTTTCCGATTATAATAATTCCATTTCAGAGTCCTACTTCTACAAGCTAAAATTGCCCTATCAATCTAAATTCATATTGACGCACACTAAATTGATATATTCTAATTCTTTTAGGACTAATATGGCCTTACATGATTACGAAAATTGGAAAGACACCATTGATTTGAAATCCATTTTGGGTACTAAAGATTGGCAAGTGCAAGGCACTGAAGCTCTGCATTGTACATGTCTAATTGTGACTCAAATATTGTTTTTAAATGACACGGTGCAACAAACTACTTGTTTTGATTTAGCAATGGACAAAAATTCGAATATTCCTTTTATTCCCTTGTTAGCTGAGTACGATACATGGCGTACATACACCAATCATACGATTGATGTATTAATTGCCCTGTTCCAAAATCGTAGTATAAATTCTTCTGATGTTGACCCCTTGGGGTGGTTATTGTTCCCAACAAGCTCCAATGCATGTCAACTGCGTTTTCTTGATGCAACAATAGATTTCACACAAAGCAGATCAGATCCACGTTTCCCACATTCTCATTCTGTCACCACAAATTTGGTGGGGGAATTGTGCAGCAATGATTGGGACACTCCACACTGTAGTCAGTGAAACAACATCTGTCCCTTTTGTCGAGTGACATTAATTTGGCGGACTTTATTTTAGGTACAAAATCACCTAGATCCAAACAATTTATTTGTGAAGCATATAATGAATTATGGAAACTATCCTAGATGGAAGTTGCGGTGCGACTGCGCCAAATTGACAAAGCTAATCTGGATAAAGCTCTTGTAGTTGTAGATAATAGCATTAATACATTGTCTTTCTGTATATACACCTTGGATAATATTGTTTCCTCTGTTATTGATATTTTGCAGAATGATGTATCTGTGTTGTATCATGGTCAAAATCAATTGCGCGCTGTAATGCAATTTGCATGGACGTTACAAATGCTCAAAAATGGAAAAGTTCCATGGGAATATTTGAATGCTTTTGCACTGTTTTTACCATTTAATTAGACCAATAAACAGAAATGTTTGTTGATGAAGGACGCAACTTACACATTATTACATATATAACAATTAGAACAGTTGCCTTTTTCTGTAGCAGAGACTGATTCTGCTGTGTGGTTAATACATGGCGTTATTTCACTGCCCTTCTCACTAGTTCAGTTTACATCTTGCATGAAACACTTCCCTGTTCGACGCTTTGAGCCCCTGGACCGTGCTTTTATTCATGAATTGTGGTCATTACCTTTCACCTACAGATGTCAGCGTGCGGATAAGGAGGTCTTCCTAACAGGGAAGGATTGTGATTCCACAGTAGGACATTCCCTAGTCTACAAACAAGTTAAATTTCACGGCACCGCTAACGTGTCGGCCCCTAATCTGACTTATTTTGTAAGAGCTCCGTCCGTCCTAGCTATTATTCCCTCACTAACTTTGCTTTCGAATCGCAGTTATCTTATTTTGAATAACCACGACTGCTGCAGCTTACGGGCCGGCATCCCATATATAGTAACAGTTTCATAAATGTTATTTGTTGTAAGAATGTCCTTTTTCCACCCCCACATGATATTGTAGATAGTTTGCTTTGGCCTTACATTCCAACTTTGAAAACAGTTTTCAATAAACTAAGCAGACTCAAAGCGCTATTGTTTCAACAAAAAGTGGATCTCACATCAGCATAAGAGACTTTCGAATTGTAGGTGGTGTGCACTAGGGGTGGGTGGAATTTGCGAAGTTGCCTTTCGCAAAATTCCACGAAACTGCAAAAAATCTCTGCAAACACGCGGAATTTCGCATGCTCGCGGAGATTTCGGGGGCGGGGCTTCTTTGCGAGTTCACATGCCTCTTGATAGGGTCAGAGACAGATCAGAGCAGCAGATGAGCGGAAAGCAGCCTCCTAGTCACAGGAACTACACGGGGATCCCTTGAGTGAGCTGTCCAACATAGTGGGAAAGGGCAGGAAGGCGTTGCATAATCTAGTGTGTTTGGGGCAGGGCCAAACGGGCGGGGCTTCTATGCAAGTTCACATGCCTATTGTTTATAAAGGGTTAGAGACTGATCAAAGCAGCAGATGAGGAGAAAGCAACCTCCTTTTGTGACAGGAGCACCGTGCCAGAATGAATCCTGCCCTGCATATTTATCCAAGAAGATGCCACAGTTTTGTGCAATACCTCTACTCAACTGGAGTACTTTCTACTGGCTAATCAGTAAGTGCTACCTCGTTGGGTAAATGTATAGTGCTTTTCCTACACTACAGCTGCGTAAAGGGCCAGAAGAGTTATCTCCAGTGGCCATGTGTGTCTGTAACTTTGCCACCGCGCCAAAAGGCGCTGAGGTCCCTTGAGTGAGCTGTCCATCATAGTGGGGAAAGCGCAGGAAGACGTTGCATACCCTAGTGTGTGTGGGGCGGGGCCAAACGGGCGAGGCTTCTATGCGAGTTCACATTCCCTGATAAAGGGTCAGAGTAGAGACAGATCAGAGCAGCAGATGAGGAGAAAGCAGCCTCCTGGTCACAGGAACTACACGGGGATTGCGCTTGAGACACTCATGGATGCAAACATTGCAAAGACCTCTATCAAGGATTACAGTTAATTTTCGACGGCAGATATGGGGAGAAAGCACACCTGCCCAGCCTCGACCGTGCTCACTAATTTTTTGGGGTGCTTAATACCTTACTGAATTTGAGCTTCCACATGGGCACCTGCTTTTTTTATGACTTGCTAATGCTTCCTGTATGAGGTTTAATTTTTGTGACAGGAGCATCGTGCCAGAATGAATCCTGCCCGGCATGTTTATCCACGAAGATGCCACCGTTTTGTGCAATACCTCTACTCAACTAGAGAACGTTCTACTGCCCTCATGCCGAATTACGTTCCGCCACGGATCGTGGAAGTTTTTACATTTTCAAGTTCCGTGCGGAACGCAAAAATGCCGAAATTTCGCAAGTTCTACAAGCGGAACGGAAGTTGCCGCCCACCCCTAGTGAGCACCACAAGTGAGATACACTCGCTACTGAACTCAAATCTCCCACTCCATTTTGGAGAGTTAATACCCCAAATTTTTAATGCGTCTGATACTGAAGGCCTTGCTCATTTTTTTAAACGTGTGGGATCCGGCCTTGTTTCCTCTTTTCAGACAATTTTTGGAGTAATACCGGCTTTTATTCATCTATTTTTCCCAGGGCTTCCATTGATCCTCTTGCTGGCGTGCGGCGTGCTGGTACTTCTGCTCCTGTTACGCAATGGCTGCCCATCATGTGGTACTGCACAGGCCTGGCCAATTGCGACTAAACTGTGACTGAATGCAACAACTTTTTGGATGCTGGCCATTGGCGACGCTTGGTGCGAGTTATGGACTTACCTTTCACTTTGCCTATTTCACTTACGTGCAACCTGTGTTCTATTGCAGACGATGCCCTTTCTGTTGGGCCTTGGATGTCTACCTCTCCAATACATCATGCGCTGACCTGGATTATGATCTGTTGGTGGGTCCATTACTAGCCCATGATCAGGCCTGTTTTGGGGATGGCTGTTAGATGTGTGCGGCTGCACTTGGAATGTTGGCAGGCAGGAATACCTGTGAGGCTGCACTGCGCCTCTTGAAACGGAGTTTCATTGAATATCACGCAAGTTGCCCAGACATGATCCTAGAGGTATTGGAATATGAAGAGCACGCATGTTCATTCGAACTACTCAACTGGATGGCATCTCTCTGCTATGAACGACAGGGATGACTTTTTGGAACAGCTAGCATTCCTCGGTACACATAATCTGGTGAATTTTCCAGACTAGTCTTAAAATAAAAACTATGAAAAAAACACAGAGAGACAAAACGAGTATTTTGAATTATTACAATTTGGCCTTTTTACAGGTGTTTTTGGCTCTGCTTACCATTACATTCCGTTTGTCTATCTGCTACAACCTGCCCAAGGGGAGGGTGTCACGTGGCAGATGGGCACATTTTTGACATCACCAAGTTAGCATGAGCCCTGCAGCCATGATGCAGCTTTTGCGCACGTTACTACATGGCTTTATTTTTGCAGGACTCGGGATTTGCCTTTCACATGAGAACCATCTGCCTGGTCTTGTGAGTTCCCACTTGAATGGTGCAATGATGCAGTTAAATATCTTGGGGTCTATGTCCATCTAGATACCACCACTATGATCAGACTTAACAACGGTAGGGCTGTTAGCTCCCTGGAATCACAAATCGCGAAGTGGCTGCGTCTGCCGTTATAAATGGCAGGTAGAGTTGCCATAATTAAAATGGTAGTCCTCCCCCGGTTTTTATACCTTTTTAACAATATCCCCATACCCCTTACTAAGACCTTTTTTACACAGTTGCGTACATTGTTACTGCGCCTTATCTGGGGAGACAAGACACCACAGGTTTGCTGGCAGACCTTGACCCTACCGTATGAGAGGGGGGGCTTTGGGGTTCCTGATTTCTATTTCTATTACCTCATAGCACAATGTTGTTACGCACATGTCTTGTTTCACCCGGACGCACGCGTCCCATATTCTAAACCGGAGGCAGATCTGGTGCTACTTCGCCTTCTTTCTAATATCCTACCTAAGGGATTCCCTCGAGACCCCCAAGACATTCAAACTGTCTCTACCACATGTTGGGCGTGGGACAAGCTGCGCATATTGCTTGGACTCGATTTGCTCTACTCTCCTGAACTGCCCCTACCTAGCCCTTCTTTGCTTCCAATTACTGGCGAAGTCTTGGTCCAGCGTACATTGGAGAAATTTCACATTCGTACAATAGGCGACCTATTCCCTGATGGCCACATCTTCTTGGTGTTGGAGGAAGCCCGATTCGCAGAGCGTTCCTTTATGGACACTTTCGTCATAAACCGTATGCACTCCATGCTTCGTGCCACTTTCTCTTCATTTCCCTCGGCCCCCGAACCAACTCCACCACTGACTTTGCTGATACAAAGCCCTACTGGCGCACACTTGGTCTCGAAATTATATAAGCAATGTGGGGCATCCAGACCCATATCCGACGCTAGGGTGCGGGCAGCCTGGGAGGTGGATTTGGGTAGGCCCATTACTGACGACCAATGGAAACAGTGCTGTAGAGCTACCAAGGAGGTCTCGCTGAATAGTAGGCACAAGTTACTTCATTTTAAATTCCCGCTCGTTCCCATAGAATAGACCACAACAGGCCTCATCATTGTTTGAAATGTCTGGCTCCATTTGCCGATTTTGCACACCTTGCCTGGACATGCCCCAAAATACACCATTATTGGTCCCTCGTACACTCCACACTTGGAGACATGTTGTCCATACAGCTATTATCCACCCCTGAGAACGCACTGTTGGGCTATGTGGCCAACTTCCCGAAGAATATAAAGGAAGCTAGCGGCTCTGGGCTTCCTGTTGGCCAAGCGGGAAATTGCTCTATTGTGGGGCAGTAAGAAAACCCCTTCCCTGCAGGCATGGCTCTGGAGTTTGGCTTTTTGCAATGTGAACAGCTAAGAATACTCCACCCTGATTCATAGCTCCTCACGTCCTGTAGATATCTGGGGCCCATACAGGGACTACATAACCAAGAAGCAATCTGAACAAGAGTCGCAAGCAGCGAGCGGCATTACTCCCGAAGGAATTGGCTAGACGTCAGCTCTGAGAGGGGTGTTGGATTGATGATCTAATTATTTGCCTACTGCTGATATCAATGTGTTCCTATTTGTAATACTTGATTGCTGTTGTGATCACTGTCTCTTTATATTGCGAACCAACTTATTGCTTTCATTGGCTGTATCCTCGACATCTTACCATACTGCACCATCTATTTTCATTGTTACATGTGTTTACTTTACATTACACTTGCTATGCATGTACTTTATTAACACCAATGCTGTACTCCGCACTGTAATGATCAATCTTTTTTCATATGCAAAAACTCAAAAATAAAGTTTAAAAAAAAAAAAAAACGTTGCAAGGGAACAGAACCCTGCTCATCTTTAGGATCAATTTCACAGAGGAACAAAAACATAGCAGCTCCACTTCTAAAGGGGCCAGTGACAAGCAGTCAGGGCCTGCAGTTTCAAAGCGGGGTATGTTAGCGTGATGAGGTATCTCAGTACAATATGCATAATACAAGATTAGCATTATGACACTTACCATTACTGAGGACAAAGCACTAAATCACCCGTGCTTACATCCACGCCAACATGAATGGGAAATGGTGGGAAATGGTGGGATCTATCCCTATGAATGACGGACATCTGGCATCACACAGGGATGCAGATTTCAATGCTCAAAACCATGAAGTTAATAGCATCACCTGTCCTATAGTGGATACCACCATAACCACGATGGCAATAAAAGGCTTTAGAATTGTAAACCCTGTTTTATGTGGTAAAGTGCAGAAAATTGATTTATTGCCTGGCTTTCATCTTCAGAGTGAGGTGGGGCAGGCAACCTGGGACTGACAGCCCAGACTAAAATACATCAATTTATTTAGAGATACGATTGTATCTCTAAATTGATCTATTTCATATTTTGTGATGTAAATGTGTAGGGATTTCGGAGGGGCACAGCCCCAGAGCCCTAATGGAGAAACTGCCCCTGGATCCCTTCATACCTAGCTGACAACAGACACATGGAACAGTGGTCAGATAGGATGTGGACCTTAAGGGAATGGGTCCCTGTCACCTCAAACAGGTGTGGTCCCAAAAATCACACCCACCATCTACCAAATGGTAGTGCTACTGGAAGACTAATCAGAAGCTCCTCTCAGCAAAAGGTCTATTTGAATATCTAAAGGAGTCTTTTCTCTTCTCCCCCCACTTTAGTGTCCAGGTCTCGTCCCTTTAAGATGGTCAAAAATACACTTCCATTCTCTGGAATAGCGACTTTACCTCTAGATTTGGCACAATAACAGGTTAGGGGCTTTAAAATTGAACTAACAGTCCTCTAATACTCTGACTTGCTCAAACATGCAATATTTATCTGATACTAATGCCAAATCTAAAACCAAGACGCCAGATACTCACTGTCTAGTTCTGAGGCCAAGGGACCATAACTGTACAGCATCCAGGGGACATTCCTATCCCAACATGTATCACTCCACCTATTATTCCTACATCAATACTCATACAGCAGAAATGTAACAGACTCCTTTTCTGAAAAAACCCACTCACCAGACTACAAGACCTGATTATGCTAAAGTAAATCAACGTATTCTATCAGTGGATATAAATAAATCTGGCAGTGACTACAACATCCTCAGTCTCACAATGTTAAGTATAGCTGTTACTGTACGAAATCACAGAAACGACACACAGCCTTAGTTTTCCGAATCGATCTGCCTTGTTAGAAGAACGTGCAGTAAGGGAGAAAATGAGTGCTGCAAAATCAAATCTTCCACACTGTAGAAAAACACACCTTTTGATCATTTAAGTACACCTCCATCAAAGATTAAATTAATTTATCTTGCACTGCTATCTATTCCGGATATCAGAGCCAATCAGGTTCATGATCACAAAATTCCCAACTTGAATCCATCAGTGCAATTTGTCTTCTAAGCTTGGTTTCTGTGTTTCAAAAAGTTATTTTTCCACACGAATAATTAATGTTTATGTGTTTTTGTATGTTAAGGGTGTATTCCACAATGGTGCTGTTGTGTTACTCACAACAAACTGGTACCAGGCCTTGTGCCTGAGGGATGATGGCAGCTGCAGTGCAACTGGAAGTCACTCTGAAGAATCCTATTGGAAGGTTCACAAGATCAGCTCTGGTGTGTGCATGTTCGAAAGTGTGAGAATCCCGAGGATGTTCCTAAGGATCAAAGACACACATTGTGATGGAACAGTAAGTGCCATCATTTTGAGTTTCTTATATATTTATAGTTTCATTACTGTAAATTGCATTAGTGACTTTATAACTCATGTGCCGTTGCAAATGCTACTGGAAGGTATTAAAAATAAACAGCAATAATGAAAACTATTAGAAAATTAAAAAAATTGAAGGAATGCAAAATATGGCAATTAGCAGTATATAAATACTATATTCCAGATACTGCTCTATTAATTGCAATTTAGACCAATACTCAACTTGCTGCCAAACATCCTAAACAAATCATTCTTCATAAACGTAGCACTGTAAAAATGTGTTTCACCATGGCTCCAGGGAAATGCAGAGATCTTAAGCCAGAGTTAGTTACATTTTACGCAACGCGGTGCAGCAGAACTTGCTGCCCTGTGTTGTGTGAAAGGGGGTCTGCAGGAATGTGCCATATTTACAAAGATATGGTGCATTTCTGTTGCCTCCTAGCACTGGTGCACTTGCCTAGCACCGATGCAGGCACCCTTGCCCCATAGTGCAAGGATCATGGATGCCTGCATTGTGGGCAGGATTGTTTTTGTTCAGAATGGATACCTTCCATTCTGGAAGGTTTTGCACGGTTCAAGTTAAAAATAACTGTGGATCAACCCTAAATTTCTCTTCATTCACTGGATATCTATGTCATAAATAACAAATAACTGGATGTTTACTGCATCCACAGCTTATTGCTTACATGTTTATGCTGAAGTCATAGTGGCCACCTGGGTCACTTGGCTTACTTCCTGGTTGCAGGCTCCATGCCTGTTAACCCTTCGCCTTGAAGGATTCTAGGGAATAAGGCTCTTACCTGTTCCTTTTGATTCATTTATAACCTGTAGAAACATGTCAAATACATGTGATCGATGAGGCTGTATTAGGACCCTCATAGAGTAGGTGAAGGAACAAAGTAAACACATTTGCACTATCCTTATAAGCAAAAAGCTGGTTCTGGACTGTATTTATTTGCAGAGTGCACAGTGTGGAGTGTATTCAAAGGATAAGAGCTAAGAATGCGCACATGCACTTGGTGAGGGATGCCACTATTAGAAATTGTTTTTTTGCTGTGAACACAGAAAGGAGTGGTTTACTGATTTTAGCTGAATGCTAGTATGTTAACTTTAAAACATGGCACAATTGAGTTATAACGGATTGGAATATTTAATTTACTTGTAATTTCCTCATATATGGTGCCATGTGTACCCAAGTTCTGCAAATGAATTGCTACTAGTGGGCAACAGTACTCATTATGCACGCAATATTAGCAGCCTTTTAAAACTTGTCTCAGGCCCATTGCAGCTTGTTGTGCAGTTTTAAACTGCCAATTCGACCTAGCGAAATACATTTTTTGCCAGGCCTGTACCTTCAATTTTAATATATATAAGTCACCCTTAATGTAGGCCCTAAACAGTCCACAAAGCACTGTGTATTGTATTTAAAAAGTGTTTTTAAGTTTTACATGTCCTGGTAGTGAAAACCCACTGGGCCGGTTTGCCTTCCCAGTCCGGCCCTGATTGGAAGTCCTGAGCCTCTCATTAGTACACTCCTGGACCTGTGGACATTACAGAAGAAGGACATCCTTTGTTCCCCCTGGCCTGCTGCTTGACGCCAGCCTTGTTCCCCAGAGGACTGTCCTGCTGCTGGAGGCCTGGCCTACTCTCTGTAAAGAAGACTGGACCTGCTCCCTTTATCACAGGCTAATCAGAGTGACTCCAAGGGTCAGTTGCCTGACCTTATGTTCTGAGCTACAGGAACACACCAAGCTCCAAAGACCTCCCTGCAAGTGCCCAGTTGACCTGCTTTAACTGGCCCTGCAACTGGCCGTGCCTGAGCCCTGCTGGCCTCTGCTGGAGTGAGTTACTGATACCTAAGAGGTGCCTCTACAGGCCCTGAGCTCTTAGATGGAACCTGTCGAGCTCCTCCATTGAAATCCTGAAGTTTTGGACTCTTTGCACTGGACTTTGAGAAGGCCACTTTTTCAGTTGGACTAACCTAGTCCCCGTATCCGCCCAGCTCTCCATCGCGTTTGCCCTGAACTTGTGACTTTGACCTGGTCCAGTGTGACCAGATACCCATAGTTAGCACTTTCTTCTTCTTGGTGCTATTTTTTATTTAAACCTTTAAAATTGCATGTCTCCCGTTCTACTAATCGGATTTATGTAGTTCTTGTCTCATATTATTTATTACATTTTTCTCGGTTTTCTAAATTGGTGTGTGATCTCTCTTGTGTTGTGTTTTCGCTTTATTATTGCTTTTGTGCTGCATAAATACTCAACACAGTGCCTCTAAGATAAGCCTGACTACTTTTATGCCAAGCTACCAGAGGGGTAGGCACAGGTTTATTTAGTGACTTTTGTGGTTCACCCTGGCAAAGATTGTGGTTAATGCTTGATAAGGCCCCGCCCAATAAAAACCCTGTTTCCTACAGGTGGGTTAAGGTGATTACTGAATTGGAATGAAATAGGATACCAATGGAGCAAAATTGTATCAACCACTGATGCTGGCCACTAATCCCCTACTGCACCAAAAACCCAGAGAAATGGCCTCTCAAGATTCTGCTGCCCTTATGCCTTTAACAGTAAATGTTGGAAGCACTTGAAAAAAGGCTCACTTAAAGTAGCAAGTAGTATTTGAAACATTCTTGTTAGGACCCCTAACAATGTGGTCAATATACTTAAGTGGGCAAATGCTGCCCCTCAGCACTCTCCACTAGATGTGGTACAGTGGGTAGGTTTCAGTCATGGGGCTGGAATATTTGACATCTAATCCAACTTAATCACTTTACCAGAATATGTTGGTGTTAACGACTTAGTAAACATTCTGAGCAAGACCACCAAAACAAAAGCATTTCCCTCTGGAAACCATTACATAGGCCTGCCAGTGGAACCATCCTATCCTAGTTGTGGTGTAGTGAGCAAGCTGGAAACTGTGGCAGCAGAAGATGTATTTATTTCTGGGCTTCCCATGTGATCAAGTTGTGTGCTCTTAGACAATCGTGTTTTTGCAAAGATTGCAAGTATTTAGCATCAAGATAAACTATTGGAGCAAGAAGGGAATGGGAATAACTCTCATAATTTGCTGTAGCAAAAATACACCAAAATTAACCCAAGCATGCATTTTGTGGTAAGAAAAAATACCACTAAATGCAACAGAACAGAAACAGTAGCAGCCGACCATCACTTCCTCTCTCGTCCTGTAATCCTCAGTAGACATCTTTTGACCAAATTACTCTAAATTATGCGATCCTGTTGTAATCATGTAATTTTGGGTAATCTTACATTATAAAAGGAATACAAAATACTTTGAGTGCTCTGACATAATTACATTTTCATCCAGCCCTTGAACTCAGCCTTAAACTTAAACTTGAACCCAGCACCCATTGATTACCCCTGGAGAGATGTTGTCATTCTCTACTCACTAAAATATGGACCTTGAGACAGGCAGTCCTGCACTCCGATCATTGTTCTCCTACTTAACCAAATTGTTTCATCTTAACATCACCTGTTCTTACTTAGCTTTTTTCTCCTATAGATTATTATATTAACTTTCTCTTTTAAACTACAAAACAAAGATTTGTAGTTTGAGGCAGTATGGACTGTGCCGAAGACCCTGGACTAAAATCATGCTTACAAAAGTGGCCAAAACATGTTAGCCACACAGAAGTAGGTTCCTATTATTGTTTCCTCACTATATTGTTTTCATTCTATGTTTTATTTTTATCGAGGCATCTGTAATAAAGATCTCTTGGGTTAGTCTTTAGGTATTTTTACATATTACATCACAAAGCCCTCTCATTCTGCAAAGGAAAAGCTCTTCCTACCTCATTGGCACTGGAAAACCATCTAAAGCATTCAGCTGGTGACCTGTCCATTAGATGATATACATATTACGAGCAAGGGGGAACCAATTAATGATGCTTGTCATCAATGGAGGTGAACATCTCAAATCTTGAGAAAGGATTCTTATTCTCTGGAACAGTCTAATAACCTTCTGACAAGTGGCTTTGCTCGCTATACCTTTCTGCTGGTAATTAGTGTATCTGGGGATGTATAGTGAACTTCTGATTTGCCAACTCTCCCTTCACTGTAAACATAACAGGAAACTGTCAACAACTTCCTTTTAGAATTCTTTAAGTCACAACATTGGGGTTTCTCTTTGTACGGACAATAACATTTGTTAAAGATATTAATCAGAGTATTATGGGGTCTCAACCATTATCATCTGTCCATGGACTGACAACTGAATCTGCCAACATTTGGGGCTTTAGAGCAGTCCCCTACTGGAGAGAACATCTCCCCTCATGGTTCAGGGCCAGGTATGTGTTTAAGTGTACAGGTGGACAGACCTCCTTATTAGCATCTGAAAAGGAAAACCTGTTTCAAAAGCTGTGTTTTGCACCTTCGTGGTGTTGCAGCTCCTTAGTCCCTGTTAAGATAAATTTTGTAGTAGATCTCAAGACACTTTTAGTTAGTTACATGTAGATTTATTGTAGGACACAGCTGAGTACAACTCCTTGCCAGCTGACCAGACCATCAACTGACAAGTGTGGAACATTCAAGTACAAAGTAGAATGCACACAGGTATTCTGGGTGGCTTAAGAAGTGAGAACATAGAGAAAGGTCTAATGACCAAAGGTGGCCATGTTGCGAGTTGTACTCAGCTGTGTCCTACAATAAATCTACATGTAACTAACTAAAAGTGTCTTGAGATCTATCTACAACAATAATAATGTAAATAAACACTGGTCACTCACAAGCAACTCTTTACAGCTTGTGGTCATTGTGAGAAGGACATCACAGTAGGATCTCTTGAGACTTTACAGTCTGCCTTTTTTTATCACTTATCCTTCTGCTGTCAGTGGTCCACCCAGATACCAGCAGCAGACTGTTACTGTTTACCTCAAGGGTCATATGGAAAGGTCTGGGGGCTGCGAGAGGTCCCTGGGTCATACTTTGAGCTCCCCTTATAGTGAATTTGGCAGATTAGTACTTCTGTTGTAAATCAGCAGGGCCCCTGTTGTGCCAAATTCACAGTCTGAGATTCTGCTGTTGTAAACCTGATTGGTAGCCCATTTGTCACACGCTGCCAGTTGCTACCCCCTCAAGGCAAATTTAGTCAAGAGAGAGGAATGGTGCAAATGTAACCAGTGGACAGTGGAGATGACAATTCTTTATTCATCCCTAAAACAGCTCAAGGTTTGTTTTCCCAGAGTGACATTTTTATAAATGAGTGACAAGCCAGTTGTTAAGAAGAACAAATCATAGCTGCTTTCTACATATCCACTTTCACTGAAGTGCCATGTCCCCATGCCACAATAATTTATTTGAGGCTTCCAAAATTCATTAACCACTCATTCCTTTTCTTTTAGGATGAAAGAAGTCTTCACATCCTGTCTGGTCTTTAGCTCTCCCCTTTGTAACGTGAAAGTTAATGTTAACTCTCCATTGGAAGAAGGTGGGAGCTGCACTGACTGGACCAGAGGACAATTGCCTAATCTGGTCCCTCAAAACTTCCCTTGCAAACAGAACTAATTAGCATATTGATAGAATTGTGTATATCAGTTTTGCCAGGAACAAATTGACCACAGTTTTAGCCCACCATACAGCAATACCTTGGCTCCTGGGTGGAGACTACAATTGTGTTCTAGATTTACACCTAGATAGGTCACATCCTCCTCCAACACATTCCCCGGCGTACAAACAAACGGAGCGCTTCTGTAGATGGGTGGATCATTGGGCATTAGCAGACGCCTGGAGGACAAAGAACCCAGATGCCAGACTATCCTCCTTTCACTCCATCCCCCATAACCTACGAGTGAGACTTGACAGGTTCCTATGTTCCACATATCTCCTACCCAAGGTACAATACACTGACTATTTGGGACGCATAGTATCGGATCACGATGCACACATAGTGACCCTTAGATGGAGAGACCACCCCACCCCCCGTTACCAACATGGAAACTTCCCCAGGAGTGCCTCACCGATCAAGCCTTTCGCCGAATACACGGGGAATATATCTGGGAGCATTTCATACACAATGCTGGTTCAACCTCCTCTAGAGCAATAGAGTGGGACGCATATAAGGTTAGCGTCAGGGGACACTGTATCCAACAGGTGGTGGAGTTGCGGAGAACACTGGAACAGGCACTAATCAGAGCAGAGAACACGTTAGCGGATTTGTCCCGGGGTACGGACCAGGGGAGGGCCACAGGCGCGCAGCTCTCGGCGGCGAAACTCTCGCCTGTGGAAGTAATGCGAGACTTGCGCAAAAACAACTTTCGCTCATATGCAACCTGGACGCACAGGGAGGGCAATAGAACAGGAGCATTATTGGCATGGGAGGTCAAACAGGACACGACATCGCATCCCATCACAGAGCCTGCAGACAAGATGAGGCGTCTCCAACACTCCCAACTTGACATCCTGCACATATTCCGTAACTACTAGGCAGGCGTGTACCGCAACCCAGCACCGGTGACACCATGTGAGCTGGCACAATTTATGGGCACATCAACACTGCCCACAATCTCCCATGCAGATAGGAAAGACCTATACAGCAAGATCACACCCTCAGATATAAAGCACGCCATCAGGTCGTTAGCGAGGAAGAAAGCGCCAGGGATGGACGGGTTCCCATTAGAATATTATAGCACATTTGCGGCCTAGATAGTGCCCCACCTAGCGTCCACATATGAGGAAGCCCTGACCAGAGGTATACTGCCCGAGTCATTCCGCGAATCGCTGGTGGTGACGTTTCCGAAACCCCATAGCGACCCCACACTCCTGTCTTCGTATAGGCCAATTAAACTCCTGAACACAGATTGTAAAATCCTGGGAAAGATATTGGCTGATCGCTACAGTCAAATTCTCCCCACCCTGGTGCAACCAGACCAATGCGGCTTCGTGCCAAGACGAAACACCTCGCATAATTTGCGTAGGCTGTTTCATATCCAAAACAGGGTACAGGACAGAATCCCTTGAGTGGCGTGCCTGATTTTCGATCTCGAGAATGCATTGATACTCTGACATGGCCCCATTTGTTTGCAGTCCTTCGGAAACTGAATATTGGCCCCATATTGATGGCATATACAAAGCTCTTATAAGGGGGCCTCACCTCCAGGGTGAGAGTCAGCAAACTCATCTCAGCTCCATTCCCGGTGGAGAAGGGGTCCTGGCAGGGGTGTCTCCTTTCCCCCCTCCTTTTCACGTTGGTGGTGGAGCCCCTGGCCATGCGGCTGCGGCGGGAGGGGGTGACATGGGGTATCCCGATCACGGAAATGGTGCACCGCGTATCCTTATACGCGGATGATCTGGTGATTTACGTCCGGGACGTAGCGGGAGATCTCACCTCGATATGGGCAGCCCTGCAGGAATTCGGAGACACCTCAGGTCTCAAAGTCAACTGGGAAACATCGACGATCTACCCACTCAGTCCTCACTTGGCACCACAGGACATAGGGATGGGCACCCACACCTTAAAATGGAGCAAAGCGGCCCCCAGATATCTGGGAGTGCAGCTCTACCATTCCCCGGCGGACCTCTATGAAGGTAACCACCGTAAAGCGTTGGCGGGCCTACGATCGGCGGTGAGTTTCTGGAAGACACTACCCCTGGCACCCATCGGTCGGGTGGCCATAGCCAAAATTATAATGGTGCCCAGACTGCTGTAAGACTTTGCAAATCTTCCTGTGATCCCACCCCGGTCTTTCTTCTGTGAACTGGATACACTGCTCACAACGCTGATATAGGGGAATGGCGGATGCAGAGTAGCATTGCGCACAATATATTTGCCCACCACAGGAGCCCCGTCCTTTGAAATATATTTCCTCGCTGCGCAACTTCAGTGGCTATCTCACTGGACAGAGGAGAAATACGTAGGAGAAATGATCACTGAGACGACCAGACTATCTCTTGCCGCCATTAGGAGAATGTTCCTGCCGGGCACCAAGCCGGCCCACACACACCCGATACAGGTCTCCATAGCTCACAAATGCATGATGCGAGTACACAGAATGTCAAAAGGGCGACCGCTATACTCCCCGCTGCTTCCCCTGGTGTACTTCCCCCGAAGGGAAAAATATTATACTGTAGGAACCCAATAGGTATGGACCAATCGCGAAGTGACAGAGGTAGAAGCATTGTTCCACGAGGGGCAACTGAAAATATATGAACAACTTGTCGACACAATTCAAATGCCCCCGGTGTCAGGCAGTGGAGGCAAACTTCCTACATATGTTCTGGGACTGCCCATCCCTCCAGCAATACTGGACCAAGATACACCAAACACTCCTCACAATAGTTAACCTGTCACATATCGACACATGGGAGGCCTGTGCCTTGGAAACCTACAGAAAGAAAAAATCTTAAAAACTGCAGTGGCGGTTCGCATCCCTCGCTCTCCTCCTAGCAAAGAGAACTATAGCTATGCACTGGAGAGCCCCAACAGACCCACCAGAAGCAGCCTGGATAGGAGCGGTAAACAAGTGGGGGGCAGCAGAAGAAGAGACCTTGAGGGAGGAAGAGGTGAAAGGTACACACAAGCACCGAATCTCTCTGGAATGGGCGCAACTGTTAATGCAATTTAAGCAAGAGACAACAGCAGAGGAGACACCGGTGCCGCCCCCCCCCGCTCCGCAGCCCCTCCCAACACCCCAGCCCGCAGGACCCGATATTGGGAGAGGGACACCCCCGGTAGGAGGATGATATGGGACGGGCGGCCAGACCACAGGGAATATCATCTACTTCGGCGACAGATGGCTTCCTTTCCCCCCGGGAACCCTCGCGACCCCACCCCTCGGACCAATGGCCAGCACACACTCCACCCGCCATAGCCACTTACCCTCGCCCGCCCTTTGCACTCCCCCTTCCTCTCTCTTTTGGAAGAAGTCTCTTCCCGCAGTTTCTAGTTAAGTTTCAGTCGGCGGTTCGGATACCGACTCACCTACAGAATAATAATGATTGACTACATAGCAAGGGGTCACATATACAAGCAGAGGTGAGACACCCACACCAGTCTTCGAAATCATACAGCCCTAGGGACCAGCCACAGCGAGACACAACATCATGTAACGAGCTGACCTAGCAGCAAGTCCATGAGAGATGATGTGTAATCATACTTGATGGAACGGAACCCAAATGCTGAAGATGTATTATGTTTGTAGATAATGTGTAACCATCATACGTGTGAGAGAGCACAAGTTTGAAAAAATGTATAAGTACGCCATATTTACAAGCACGTAGTTAGTTTAAACATGTTTTGCACACGAGTGTTTTATATTCAATAGCGAAATGTATAGAATGTTAAGTAGAGTAACCATAATTATAACGGTGTGAGATTAAATGTAGAAATGTTGGAGTATATGTGAAAACCTCATGGTTCTCTCATGTTAAAAGAGTCATGTCCGAATTAAATGTAACTTTGGATTCCAGTATTTTGTGTAGGCCTTAGGGCAATTCACAGCAAACCTGAACGTGCTGCTAAAATAATGTGAGATAAAGTTGACATGGTTCTTTCAAAATGTACTATTGAACTTAGGGTTAAAAGTATATGCTTTATAGATGTGTTATTTTAGAAACGTATGCTAGTTAAGAATGTTTGCTGTTTAAATCAAGTTAATGTTTTAAGAGTGCAGGAACCTGCTGCATGTAAATCAAGTAGGCCAGAACAGATAATGTCATGTAGTTTAAATCGTCATGTGCTCGTTAGAGGAGAGGTCGTGAGGTGTCCAGTATGGAGCTCTGAGAGTGTTTTATGGCCTAAGATATGGTGAAGTCTGGAATTTGAGGCCCACTGCAGGACGAGCTGTATGCAGGTGCGAGGGTCCTAATCAGCTCGAATGAAAGGGACTTTGTTCAGTGGCGCCTTGCGCAGGCCTGTAGGAGTTTCCAGGAATTTCAGGGGGTATCAGCGCACTGAAGAAGCCGCCTGGGAACCAAGGTCAACTATAACGAGGGTCTTCAAGAGTACCATCATGGAGTTTACCGCGCAAAGATGTACCACGTGAGGGGCGTCCCAAGGGGCGTTTCTATTGGAAATGTGATTTGGTATTAGGGAAAGTGACCCGGGAGGAGAGCAGAGCAGATGATTTTGGGAGCCTAAGGAAGCGGATGGGTAGGCAGATAGGCTGATCAGGAGAGACCCATTATCAGAGAAGAGACAAAGAGAAGTGCGTGATCTTCTTAGGAAGTCACCACGGCTGACACCTAGAGGGTTAAGATCTTGCTAAGTAGGGATGTCATTTAGTGTAGTGTAGGGACAGACTAACCTTAATTTTCTTTTCTGTAATGACTTTGAGGTTGCAACTTGTATCCATTTTGGCAACCCTGATGGTTTTCGAGCTTGTACTTATTATTCTGTTTTTCAGACTCAGATTATTCAAAAAGTTCATGTTCATAGTGATACCGATTTATCTTCTTAATCTCATTTTGAGAAGTTTGTATCTTCAGTTATCTTTGACTTTATATTAAATCTTTAAAACTTAATTTTGGTCAGTGGTCATTTAGAGTGGTGTAAGTTCTTAAATTGATTGTTTACTGCGAGATTACCTTTTACTCAAGACAGGTACCAACGATTCAGTCGACAGGAAATGGGATTTGGTAAGATAATTAGTAACCAGTAATCCCGCGTTAGCAGTTGGTAGCAGAGTGAGGATGGTTATCTTCTTGAGGAAGGTAATCTAGAGAGGTTAGTTTACCCCAAGGCCCGAGACGTAGAGAGACGAGCAGCGGAAGAATCGTGTGCCGAAAGGTGCAGACGGTGCGAGAAAAGCAGCAGTATCGGAGAGTGAGTATAAAAAGGGTCATGCGTGAACAGATTGCGGTGTTTTGTGTTGTATTTGTATTGTAATGTCTTGCGGAGTTGAATGCCTGTAGTGTGAAAGAGAGAAGGTTGTGAGCGCGCGCAACCTGGTAAACTGGTAACCTGGTAAACGGGTGAACTGGTGAAATCTTAAGTTCAGGCCAGAGCTTAAGTGGTTTTGGGTGTATCGAACATCCAGGGTAGTTGTCGACCATAGTACGGAGGTCACGAGGTACCATTGACCGCCGTGGATCCAAGATAGGGGGAGTGTAAGAGTGAGTGTATGAGTAACGGACGCTGGTCGAAAGTTACTGCGTGTGAGTAACCTATCGGAGAAGGCGATTGTCTGGAAGTAAACGGAAAGACATTTCGCCAAGTTAGGGTGACAACTACAGAAAGACTGTGGGCGTACAGTCAAAGAAAGGTGATCGCTTGGACGGAAGTAATCATTTTTCAGAGTATGAATGGGATGCGTGCATGACCGAGGAGACGAGCTGAGAAAGGAGGGGAACTGCTGCGAAGGGGGACGGGTGACGTCGGCTAGAGCCGCGCTCTGATTGAGCGGTTGGTGTGACGTTAGCTAGAGCCGCGCTCTGGTTGGGCGGCTAGAGTGACGTCGGAGGAAAGCCGCGTACGGATAGGCCAGTTAGTGAGAACGGCGCTGAGATTGGTGGAATATCATCAGGAAGTAAACAAACGCGGAGAAAAGAGAAATCATGAAGTGTTTTAAGTGTTTGAAAGGGATTTTTAAACGTAAACGAAGTGAACATTATTACGGGGAAGAGGCTCCCCCAGAGGGTACGCCAGCTCATTATATGGCAACGAATGTGGGGCTGCATACGATATTGTGGATTGGGGCTTGGAATAAGCTTACGGAAGGAAATGAGGAAATGCAGTTCCCGAAGTATGGAACGTTTAAGTTCGAGGTGTTACATCGGCTAAAAGCAACCATGTCCTCATTGAAACCCTCACCTAGACCAACACAGTTTGAGGCTCTTAATGCATGGATTAAGGCTGCACACGACCGAAATTTGAACAGGCGTCAACAAAGGCTGACGCGATCGGTAAGGGCAGTGCGAGATTCCAAATGGGATGAGGAGGAAAAGCGTTGGAGGGTACAGACTATTGAGGTGGAGAAAATGTATCCGATGAGGGAGGTGTCAGGAGGAGGAAACCTCATGGAAGAAGACGAGGAAAGCGAGTCGGAGGACAATCTGATAAACAGATTGTTAATGGATAGACCACCTCCGAGAGTGGGATTGATAGAAGATAGAGGGCTCGCAAGGGAAGATGGGAATGAGATAGAGGGATATACACCACTCCCTATATCGGAATGGACACCTAGCAAAGGCGGAGAAACACCTCCAAACAACACTGTACAGAGTGTAGTGGGAAGGTTTGTGGTGCAGAAAACGCCAACCACAGAAAGGGTTGAGTCTGTGGGATTGCCAGACGCTCTTCAAGTGCCTGTTACCATAGGACCCATAGTTTCGATCTATAATTCTGAGAGAGATAGAGGGGAACAACAAAGGCAATTGGATAGGGAAAGGATTGAGATGGAAAGGAGGAATAATGTGACGAATGCATGGAAACAATTACCAGGTTCGGTAACGTGGAACACCCCATTAGACACAACTGTCGGTCCCAATTCAGAACAGGGAGGTCCGAGAGGACCAATGGATCTAAGGGGACCGCGGCCAAGATCTTTTTCAGAGTTAAGAGCTGATTTGAGGGAATGGGACGGGTCCATAGTATCTCCGAGTAACAGGACAAGAACGGAACCAGAGTGGGAAAGCAGGGGAAACGGGACAGTATCTCATTGTGGGGCCAGCGAGAGTAGTCAGAGCCGGGAAGGCCAAAGTCAAGAGAATAGAGGGGATGCATGTCCTACAAATCAGAGAGAACAGCCGGAACAAAATACTAAGATTGTAGAATGTGAGGAAATGTCCCGTCTCTGGGGGAACGGAGGAGATGAGGCGGTACGGGCTTTTCAGAATAGGTTTAGGTGCCTTCATCATACACTTGGGGAAGACGTTCAACATTGGAGAAAGGAGAACAGCGATAGGTCCCGCCACGCCTCGAATAATCAGGAATCACAGGGAAGTAGGGAAGAAAGAGGGAGTAATAGAACCTCTTACCCTCTATCCCGTGAAACTAGCCAGGATGGAGAGAGAGAGGCTGGGAGGCATGAAGGAGTGTTTCACCACCCACCCCGAGAAGATGGAAAGGCATGGGACTTAGAGAGATGGGAACAGGGGAGGACTCCCTATAATTCACCAATACCTAAACGTAGATCTCGGAGCTGGGATGGGAGAGATGCGGATGGAGGAGCTAAATTGAGTGTCTTGAAAGCTGAAATAAAGGCAAAAAGGCTTGATGTTACCAGTTTAAAATCAGATGTTGATGAGATAATAGATGGAACATTGCCTTTGGAAAGGATAGAATTGTATGAACAGGATGAGTTATTGTTCATGGCAAAGGATATTACTAGGAAAGCTAGAGCGTTTCATGAAAAACTGACTGATTTGGCAGACAAGTATGCCGTGGATTTGTCTAGGACAAGGGCATTGCAGAGCAACCACAGATTACAGTACGCAGACCAAGATCTAGATGAGAAGAGAACTACTGGATTAAAAACACACATAAGAGAGTTGGTAACAGGGATAAGAGTGTGGAGAGAACTGGATAAATGGGAAGAAAGGTGGTCGAAAAAGGGCACAGTTAGGCGAAGTACAAATGTGATGACCCCTGAGGGAAGGGTAATGCAGATGGAGGCATTCCCTTTGCGAGAAATATCAAATGGAAATTATGTACATGTGCCCTGGAGTAGAGGAGACTTAGCCGCATTTACCAACTCATTTCCGAAGTTGCGGGACAATCCAGTCGAATGGTATAAGCAGGTAGAGAGGTTCGTTAAAATCTCGAAAGTACTGTGGATAGATTTGAACACGTTGTTTGACATCGTGGTCCCATCTGATCTATGGACCCCTTGTAAGACTAGTGTCGAATGGCCAAATGCTGAACCATTGAGGGATGCTCGAACAAATGGACCATCTGAGATTGTCATGCGAAAGTATGAAAGGGTAATAGCATGGCTGAAAGATAAGGTACCACCACAGGACATAGATTGGGTAAAAATAGACCGAACAAGGCAGGAACCCAAGGAGACAGTTCACGAGTTTTATGAAAGATTGTTGAAAACATTCAAGCAATACAGTGGACTAGATGTAATGGATCCCAAAGACATAGGGCAGTTCGTGTCAAAGTTTGTCTTGGGGTTGAGACCTGATATTTGTTTGATGATACAGCAACATTTAATCTGTTGGCAGAACAAACCACTAGATGAGATTTTACGATATGCGAGGTACTGCAGTGACGAGATAGATTCTAAAGCCAAGAATCTAAAGGAGAAATTGATGGTGGTGCAAATGCAGTCCGCTGGGAAGGGTGGCCAGCAGAAGCAGGGGATGGGACGAAAACCAAATGGTCAGAACAAAGATAATGAAGAAGGGCAGAGACCTAGGATAGACTTTGCCACTTTAAAGAAAACGACAAAGTGTCATCTGTGTCATCAGGTGGGGCATTGGCGACGCGAGTGTCCCTTTAACCCTGAAAACGGAGAGCTAGAAGTAGAAGAGCAGGTCCAAGAAGACCCAGTGCAAAAAGTGACAGTCCCAAGCAGTAAGGTGGCCAAAGGGGGGACTTCGGCTCCACGGGCCCAATTCCCACAGCCACCGAAGATAGCAGCTGGAGGAAAGGTCTTTAAACAAATGCCTCTGTTTATCGAGGAAGAAAAATGTTATTACATTGATCCATTGACAGGACAACGGGTGAGCAGTGAAGAAGACTGTACCCTCGGGGCAGTTCTAGAAGTGGATCAGAGAGGGCCGTTTGTTGAGGCAGAAGTGGCAGGGTGTCCCACTACGTTCTTAGTGGACACTGGGGCTACTCGTTCGACTCTGAGATCAGCGGTAGTTCCAGACTTGCCAATGTCAGGGGAAACAATTCAAGTGGTAGGAGTCGCAAATAAAAGAATGACTAGTCCCTTGACAGAACCAGTGTCTGTGAAAATTGGAAACCACATGAACGAACATCAGTTTGTGACTCGAGTCCGGTATGTCTGTTAGGTAGGGATTTGTTATGCAAATTGAATTGCACCATATACTGCACCCCACAAGGAGTGGAGGTACAGACTACCGACGATGATGCTACCTTTAAGGTGGCCAATTCAAAATTCTGTGTAGAACTATATCCTACTCTGACTGTAGAAGATCTTCCACAAGACTTAAGAGATGCAGTGGCGTCAGAGGTGTGGGATTTCACAGGAGAAGATATAGGATTGATTAAAGGGGTAGAACCGGTAAAAATTCTGGTAAAACCAAATGTTGAGTTTCCAAGAACGCCTCAATACAAATTGTCCCAGGAAACGATTGCGGGAATAAAGCCTGTGATCGAGTCAATGATACAGCAGGGAATACTGAAGGAAATCGTGGGCAGTCCTTGTAACTCCCCGATTATGGGTTTGCAGAAACCTAGCGGGAAGTTTAGGATAGTTCAGGATTTACGAAAAATTAACAACATAGCCGTTTCATGTTGTCCCGTGGTACCGAATCCATCAGTAATATTGTTTCAAATACCATGTCAAGCAGAATGGTTCACAGTGATAGATCTTTGTCAGGCTTTCTTTTCAATCCCATTGGATGAAGAGAGCAGGTACCTTTTTGCGTTTAAAATGGAAGATCGCGTTTTAACATGGTGTCGAATCCCACAAGGATTCACAGACAGTCCATCCATCTTTAATCAGTTGTTGAAAAAGAATCTTGAGAATCTAGTACTGCCACAGAACTCGGTTCTGGTACAGTACATAGATGACCTACTTGTTGCGTCAGAAACAGAGGAAGCTTGTAAAGTAGATTCAATTGCCTTACTGAATCATTTAGCTGAAAATGGACATAAGGTATCTCCGAGCAAGTTACAGTATTGTCTGACAGAAGTACAGTATCTAGGGCACAGGTTAGAAAAAGGGAAACGTAAGGTGTCCCCAGAGAGGATTGAGGCGATAATGAAAATGAATGCGCCTACAACACAGAGAGAAGTTAGAATGTTCTTAGGAATGGTGGGTTACTGCCGACAGTGGATAGTTAACTTTTCACTGAAAGCAAAGCCCTTACAGAAACTGACGCACAAGGAGGTGAGTGATCCGGTACCATGGGATGAAGAATGTCTGGTGGCGTTTTTACAGCTGAGAGACGATTTATGTCGTGCTCCGGCTCTGGGAATGCCAGATTACGAAAAGTCATTTTCACTCTATTGCTGTGAGAGAGAGGGATGTGCTTTGTCAGTCTTGGCACAGACCCACGGTAATGCCCGTAGACCAGTTGCATATTTTTCGGCTACATTAGATCCAGTAGCCGCAGCGTTGCCCGGATGTCTCAAATCCGTTGCCGCAACGGGTGTCAGCATTGAAAGGAGCGAAAGTATTGTAATGGGACATCCAGTGGTGGTGTATGTACCGCATTCAGTTGAATTGTTAATGACCAGGACGAAGACGCAGCATCTGACCAATAGCAGGCTCACGCGTTATGAGCAAGTTATACTTGCCGCAGAAAACGTGACTCTCAGGAGATGCTCTGTCTTGAATCCTGCTACTTTGATGCCATTACCTTCGGTAATAGAAGGCGAAGGATGTGAAGACCACGATTGCCTTGATGTGACTGAACTATGCACGAAACCCAGACCAGATATAGTGGATGAGCCATTGTCTGACCCCGATGAAATTTACTTTGTTGATGGCTCATGTTTAAGAGACGATACTGGTCGGTTGAGAGCAGCTTATGCTGTTTGTACCATTACTGGAGTTGTAGAAGCCGCTTGCCTGGAAGGAGTACATTCCGCACAGGTAGCAGAGATTATTGCCCTAACTCGTGCCTGCATAGCAGGAAATGGAAAGAGAGTCACCATCTACACGGACAGCCAATATGGTTTCGGTGTGGTTCATGATTTCGGGCAGTTGTGGTCTCAGAGGGGTTACATGACCTCCTCTGGTTCGCCCATTCGAAATGGAGAATTTGTGCGATTGCTGATAGAAGCATTACAAGGTCCTGTTGACATTGCAGTAGTGAAGTGTGTAGCTCATACTAAGAATACAGATTTTGTGTCACAAGGTAATAGATATGCTGATGAAGTCGCACGCTATTGTGCGGAACAAAGTTATTCTTTCTCAAAGGTGGAAATAGAAGGTGCAGAAGAAAAGACTGAATTAAGTATGATGTTAGAAACTGTAGACACTTGGGAGGATTTAAGAATAATGCAGGAGAACGCACCTGAAACAGAGAAAAAGGCATGGGAAATAGCAGGTTGTGTGCGAAGTGAAATGGATTTCTGGGTTTCAGCAGATGGGAGAGCTGTGTTACCTGAAGAATTAGCTAATCCCATGGCGAGAGAAATACATGGTCCAGTACATCTAGGAAGGGATGCTATGATGAGAGTTTTTAGGCAGACTTGGTATTGCCCGAAATTCAGAATAGCAGCAGAATCAGTATGTAAGCGATGTGTTACCTGCCAACAACTGAACGTAGGCAAACGAACACCAGTCACACTGAGTCACATTGGGAGGTCGGGGGGGCCTTTCAATAGAATGCAACTAGACTTCATCGAGATGCCAAGAGTCAATCGCCTTCGGTATGTGTTGGTGATTGTATGCGTATTTTCCAGATGGGTTGAAGCGTACCCTACACGTAGGTGCGATACACTCACAGTGGCTAAATTGTTGCTCAGGGAGTTGATACCGCGCTTCGGGGTGCCTGCCTCTTTGGAATCGGACAGAGGAAAACATTTTAACAGCGAAATAGTGAAGATGTTGTGCTCCACACTGAATATCGATCAAAAGCTGCATTGTAGTTATCGACCAGAAGCTTCAGGAATTGTGGAACAAGTGAATGGCACTTTAAAGAATAGATTGGCTAAAGTAGTGGCATCCACATCCTTGAGTTGGCCAGATGCTCTTCCATTGGTGCTCATGAGCATGCGCAGCACACCTGATAGGAGGACAGGTCTCTCTCCCCACGAGATCCTGATGGGGAGGGCCATGAGACTTCCTACAGTTCCAACTACTGCTCTATTGAATATTACAGATGATCTGATCTTGGATTATTGTAAAGGACTGTCTGACGCCATCCATTCTGTGTCCCTTCAGGTGCATGCGGCTGAAGTTCCAGCAGCGAGGAACCTGTGTCATGACCTGAACCCAGGGGACTGGGTCCTGGTTAAAAAGCACGTCCGGAAGAACTGCCTAGATGTTCGCTGGCGTGGGCCCTTTCAGGTAATCCTGATAACGAACACCGCGGTGAAGTGCGGGGGGCTGCCAAATTGGATTCATGCATCCCATACTCGAAGAGTTCCAGCACCTCTAGAAGGAACAGCTCCCATCCCAGACGAAAGCCCGGAAGTGGAAGAAGAGTCGCAAGAAGGGATTGAGGCAGCTGAGGAGGTGTCGGAGGAAGTTGGGAACGCATCGGATTCAGAAGAAGAGCGAAGGCAGGACGGCAGTGAGACAGAAGACGCAACTGAAGGAGAGAGCAGAAGTGAATACGACTCAGACTCAGATCCGTATCGGAGCGACCAAGAACCAAGTGGGAGGACAAGGAATAGGAGAATAAGGCTTGGAGCTGCCACTTGGCCAACAAGGAGAAGAAGGCTAAGTTTGAGGTCGGCCCAGGAAGAAACGCTCACTCCTATATCCGAAGACTCAGATCTAGAAGAAGATATCCAGGATCAAGCCGAGGAGGGTCTTAGAAGATCAAGTAGGGTGCGAGTGCCTAGCAGAAGATACTCTACTCCCGACTGGACCTACCTCGTGGCAGATGTCTGGGAGACACAGAACAGGGAGGATCAGGGAGGTGGAACTGATCAGAACTGACCCGATCATCACAGTGCAAATAAAGTTTCTACTGCCAGGAGCGGAGACCGAAAGGTTGCTGACACTCAACATCGTTCATCCTGCTCTCCTGAGTGGAATAAGAAAGTTGATTTTAGAAACAGTTGAGTTTCCAGTTTGCTGTTCACGATATCCAATATTGGAGGGAACTCTTCTTCGTTTGGAAATGCTTGAGCGAGTAGTAGAAATGTTAGGAGCACTTATTGTTGTGGACTAATATCATATTGCGAATGGCTTTAAGGGGGTGCAGATCTGGAAAAGTGAAGAAAGTGATCTTGATTAGAACGGACCCCTTTGTAATTGTGGATATAGAACTGATAGTACCAGGATTGGAAATTGAAAAAACGCTAACTCTCAATTTCGTCCGTCCACTTGTCTTGAGCGAAATAAGGAGAATAATCCTAGAAAAAGTTGACTTTCCATGGTGTGGTACGAACTGTCCAGAACCTGAGGGAATGATACTTCGGATGGACGTTTATGAAGAAGTAGTGTCACTCCTTGAGTCATACATAACTTCAGACGAAAATAAGACTTTTGAAAAGAAATTGTAAATTGTTGCAAGATAACCTAGCGCCGAGTGGAAGAAGAAAAAAAAATGGTAGGGGTTTCCTTTTAGCGGATGGAGAAGGGCTAGGGTTGTCTATTTTACTGGACTTTGAATTGTTTTGCGGAAATAAATTGTCAAGCTTCCAAGTGTTCCAAGAAAGACATTGCAAGAGAGAAAGACTTTGTTTGAAAAGAAGAGGAAGTGAATGCTGGAAGATAGTCGAAAACTACACTGTTTGAGAACATGGATGCTGGCAACCCGAACCGCAGGGCAAAATGTATAGCTGTTACATTTTTAGGAGTAGTGGTTTCTCTTATAATTTTAGTGGTAACTGTTTCATTCCTAGCGGGACACGAAGGGGATGGAACCACAGTTAAGGAGGATAAGGGAGTGTCAACACCGAGAACTACCATTATTAAGGAGAAGGGAAACATCAATGAGAAAGACAAAGCGTTGTTAGATGCAGAAGTAAAAAGGTTACACATGGATGAGTCACAGGGGAATTACAAGTCAAATGCTTATGCTAAGTTGCTTTATGAATATGTTGATGCCATGGAGGTAAAGGATTGCTATGTCTGTATGCAATTACCAATTTCGGTGGAGGAGGGTATCAAATACCATCATCTCCCGTTGACCTATGGGATAACGTGCAGTTTATTGTTAAGTATGTTTTATGGACGAGACGGATTTGAGTATTACTTCTCGAATTTCGACTCGACATTGCCAGAGGTTCCGAATTTCAAGCATTTGAACAAATGGGACTACTACAAAAGCGAAGACAGGTTACACAAATGGTTTATTCCATGGAGAACGTTAGATACTTCACATGCTCGAATCAACAATCTGACTTGTCAAATATCAGAAGTTGAGAAAAAGTTTATAGCTCAGGTAGATACTAGATACAGGAGGCAGAAGATATTGAAGGCATCAGGACAAGGGGAAACAGATTGGACCAAGGAGGAAAGGGCACAACAACGAAAAGGTAGTATTGGTCCAATTGCTTTGGATAAGGAGAAACGGGGGAAACTGTGCATTCACAGGAGTTACTCCTATTATGAAAACGTTTATGTAGGACAAGTAAATTGTGAACATGCCTTTCAATTGGAGTACTACTCTAAGAACTTCATGAAAGGGATGCAAGCAATACCAAATGTATATTTTGTATGTGGAAGATATGCTTATGTGAAGTTACCAGATAATTGGTACGGATCATGCTATCTGGCTGTTGTCTTTCCTAAAATATATCATGTTGAGAATTTAGACACGCCTAAGAAAGAAATATCAACTAGATGGAAGCGAGGGCTGGGTGCAGCAGAAGTAGTTGGAGATGTAATAGGTGCTGCATTCCCTTTCTTAGGATTGATAATGAATGACATTAAGATCAGGAGGTTAGCTACAGTCGTAGATAGACTGTCTGCCAGTACTGCAAGATCCTTGATGCTGATAGAGGGGGAGATGCAATCGATTAGGGCAATGGTTCTTCAGAACCGACTTGCTTTAGATGTTCTGTTAGCAAAAGAGGGAGGAGTCTGTAGGGCCTTGAAGGTACAGGAATGCTGTACTTACATTCCAGACAATTCAAAGCCTCTAGAGAAGTATATACAAAACATCACTGCCATACACTACGAAATTGAGGACCTGGCAAAGGTAAATGTGTGGGAAAAAGTAGGTCATGGAATGGGTAAAGTTGGAAGTTGGTTTGCCAACTTAGGAAAGGGTATCGTTTGGTACATATTGAAGCCCATCATCATAGTAATGATTTGTGTAATCACTTTGTGGGGATTGGTGCGTTTGTATCAATGGTATAGAGCAAATAGGTTACAGAGAGCTATGAAGAAACAGGAAGAAGAGTTGACAGCGATGCAGGACACTCAATATAAGAGTCTGAAAGCATTAGAGAGTATGAAAAGAAGTGGTACTACCCTGTCTTCACTTTAAAGGTTCTACATTTTAGTGTCATGGTAATGATGACCCCTAAAGGTCATCAAAGGGGGGACTGAGAGAGCACAAGTTTGAAAAAATGTATAAGTACGCCATATTTACAAGCACGTAGTTAGTTTAAACATGTTTTGCACACGAGTGTTTTATATTCAATAGCGAAATGTATAGAATGTTAAGTAGAGTAACCATAATTATAACGGTGTGAGATTAAATGTAGAAATGTTGGAGTATATGTGAAAACCTCATGGTTCTCTCATGTTAAAAGAGTCATGTCCGAATTAAATGTAACTTTGGATTCCAGTATTTTGTGTAGGCCTTAGGGCAATTCACAGCAAACCTGAACGTGCTGCTAAAATAATGTGAGATAAAGTTGACATGGTTCTTTCAAAATGTACTATTGAACTTAGGGTTAAAAGTATATGCTTTATAGATGTGTTATTTTAGAAACGTATGCTAGTTAAGAATGTTTGCTGTTTAAATCAAGTTAATGTTTTAAGAGTGCAGGAACCTGCTGCATGTAAATCAAGTAGGCCAGAACAGATAATGTCATGTAGTTTAAATCGTCATGTGCTCGTTAGAGGAGAGGTCGTGAGGTGTCCAGTATGGAGCTCTGAGAGTGTTTTATGGCCTAAGATATGGTGAAGTCTGGAATTTGAGGCCCACTGCAGGACGAGCTGTATGCAGGTGCGAGGGTCCTAATCAGCTCGAATGAAAGGGACTTTGTTCAGTGGCGCCTTGCGCAGGCCTGTAGGAGTTTCCAGGAATTTCAGGGGGTATCAGCGCACTGAAGAAGCCGCCTGGGAACCAAGGTCAACTATAACGAGGGTCTTCAAGAGTACCATCATGGAGTTTACCGCGCAAAGATGTACCACGTGAGGGGCGTCCCAAGGGGCGTTTCTATTGGAAATGTGATTTGGTATTAGGGAAAGTGACCCGGGAGGAGAGCAGAGCAGATGATTTTGGGAGCCTAAGGAAGCGGATGGGTAGGCAGATAGGCTGATCAGGAGAGACCCATTATCAGAGAAGAGACAAAGAGAAGTGCGTGATCTTCTTAGGAAGTCACCACGGCTGACACCTAGAGGGTTAAGATCTTGCTAAGTAGGGATGTCATTTAGTGTAGTGTAGGGACAGACTAACCTTAATTTTCTTTTCTGTAATGACTTTGAGGTTGCAACTTGTATCCATTTTGGCAACCCTGATGGTTTTCGAGCTTGTACTTATTATTCTGTTTTTCAGACTCAGATTATTCAAAAAGTTCATGTTCATAGTGATACCGATTTATCTTCTTAATCTCATTTTGAGAAGTTTGTATCTTCAGTTATCTTTGACTTTATATTAAATCTTTAAAACTTAATTTTGGTCAGTGGTCATTTAGAGTGGTGTAAGTTCTTAAATTGATTGTTTACTGCGAGATTACCTTTTACTCAAGACAGGTACCAACGATTCAGTCGACAGGAAATGGGATTTGGTAAGATAATTAGTAACCAGTAATCCCGCGTTAGCACGTGTGATAACTGACCTGTGATCAATCTGATATCCCACATGGGAATCTGAAATGTAAAACCCTAATAAAAAGATTTAAACAAAAAAAATCAGTTCTGCCAGGAACATTCCTGGCAGACTAATTAAAATTGAGATGGAACTATTGATCACATGGGCTTTCTTCGAAACATGTTCAAGTCTTAATTATGGTCACTGACCATTTTGATAAAGAACACATGTCCCCCAGTTACTCATTTGAACATTGTTAGCTCACCTTCAGTAACTGATCTTTGCGCAGCTCGTGAATCTGTTCTGCTACTTGTCCTCCAACACTTTGGGTTACACTTACTACTTTAGTGGAGGAGTGTGATGCTTTTCCCCCTCTTCAGTTTAATGGTGCTATCATCCAGCCATAAATGAAACAGGAAATGAAAGCTCACTTACTTATCCTGAATCATTTGACCTGAATCCTTCGGGAAAATCTTAGTCACTGGAGTCATGGGTCTTGTGCTCAATTCCTGTTGTACCCTCTGCTGTGCACGCAAAATAAACCTGCAATGCATCTTGCGTGCAAGTGCCTCTTTGCTCTTTATATACTTCAAGATACTTAAGTTGCAAGAATTCGACTGAGTTAATGTTAGTGCTTAAACACTTTTGTTATGCTTACTTCAATAATCAGTTCAATAATCTGTCTACTCTGTCATCATTTAGGAGTAAAATAGTCTGTTAACAATAGAACAGAAAACTGATATAACACTAATATCTGTACAAGACCTTGTTTTCGGTACATACTCCAGCATTTGACTCCAATGCAACTAGGTTTCCTAATTCTGTTTTCACCTTTAAATACTGTTCATTGTACCGTTTTAGCATATCAGTTATATGGCATTCAGTGATTCTTCATTAAATTGTCCCGAGGAAATAATAATAGCATATTCTCTCAACAAACGCAGTCCCACTAATTTCATGCAGGTCAACTGTAATTTTCATTTAATAAAGTTGTTTTTTAATGTGTTTTTTTTTTATTGAAAACTGCAATGATCATAATGTCAGTGCGAATAATGAGCATGGAAAGTGAACACTGGAAGCATAGTTCTCAAAAGAATGTTCCCTGCATAGTATTCATACAGGTGTGTATCCCTGCTGTGAGAGCCAATCTAGGTAGTGGCATTAAGCTTATGTAGGAAGTGGGCAGAGCCTAGGCCTGATTATGCAGGGTCCTGGATATGCCCTTTCTTTTAGATGAGTGCACCAAGCATGCCCTTATAACGATCAGAAGACTACCGCCCCTGTCCTGGGTTTAACACAAATGGGTGGTTGCAGAGTACTGAGTTTTGCGATATCATATAGTGGATCAGATCTTGATATCTGTGTTAATGAGTGTGTTGCCTACAGTCCACTCTTGTGTAAAGTTCTGCTGGTATGTGAAACCCAGAACCTTGTGCTGACATATTGTGTGTACATAGAGTGTGTGATATGTAGAGTGTGTGTGTGTGTATACTAATCATGTTGTACATGTGTTGTGGTAGGACTTTGTGTATGTATGGGGATGAGCACTGAAGCCAGTGGGATCCATTATGGATGACCCTGGGTTAGCATGACATAAGAGAGAGGAAGAGGAAAACGTTCCTAGACCGTGGCAATGTATTGGCTGAATTCCTGTGGCTGGAATGTGGAGATACAGACACTGAAGTGAAAAGAATACAGGCAGGGCTACATTTATTAATCCCAGTAAGACTTTGTTAGCAACGGTCTGCTCATTAGGTTTTTCTGAGCAATGTAATTTGTTAGATGGTAGAAGTGAAGGGTGCAACTGCAGTTTTTGTTGCTCAAGATGAGGACATTTCTAGGTCAGGCCTGCCCATTTGTCTGTCCCCGTTTATTGCTTCAGAGATGCTCCTGACAAATAGGTGCCGAAACCTCATGTTGTGAGTGCTACAGTTTAGAGGAAGCCCCATTGCTACCTGCTGTGATAAACACCACTTCACTCAAAGGCTATCTGGGGAGTAGCCTGAGAAGCAGACATCAAAACAGAAACACCCCCAAATGGCTTTGAAGTTTGAGACGGTGGATACACATCTTCTGTGTATAAAGTGCTTATAAAAGTGTGATCAAAAACACCCCACTGTATTCTAGTTCAGAGTTCTTCATGACGAAGGAAGGGAGTGCTTCACAGAGTATTTGAAGGGCTGCCAAGTGATCAGGGCTGGTGTCTGCCTAACAGCAAGTCTCTGAGAGGTGAGGGGCCATCACTCTTTAGCCTGTAGTTTGTGCTGGAGAAGCTGAGGATCTACCTAGTGCACAGAAACATTCCTGCCTGCTGAGAGAGGGAAGGAATCTGCCTGGCCCTTCAGGAGGAAAGACTGTCCAGGTGGAGAATGCCAGCATTGTTTCTGTTCTGAGTAACACACATAACAAGAAGATGGCCTTAGAGAGTGAAGCGAGGAGCAACCCTTGCTGCACAGAATCTCCAGGTCTTTCTCTGTTCCAGGTTGGAGCTGCAACTACCTAGCATTTGCAATGGTCAGAGGTGGGCTACATTTGCCTGTGTTTATTGGCCAGGTTCGGGTCTGTAACATGCTGCTATGTGGAATGGCCTGAGGTTGACTGCACCTGGTTTGCCACCTATATTGCCCAGAATGGGGCAGCAGCTGCCTGAATGTGTGTACCAGCCAGGGGTGGTCTGTAGCTGCATCGTCACATACATCTTCCCGGGTTGGGCAGCAACTGCCTTGCATCCTTGTAGACCTAGAAGTGGACTATGACTGCCATAGACACCAGAGCCCACTGAGCAACATCCAAACGTTTAGGGCTTCTGCTCTTAGTGAAGACTCGAGCTGAGCTCTGGCTGCCCTTACTAAGGCAGCATGCAATTGTCTATTATTGAGTGCAGATATGTAATTAAAATAACTTTTTTTGTTTTTTAAAGACAAGCACTGGGCTGGACATTAAAGTTATTGCTCGTACCACCCAACACACTATTATTATTATTATTATATTTATTTTTGTAGAGCGCAACAGCTACCATGAGGTTTCCCGGCGCTATAGACATAAAGAACGAAAATACAGAAGGGGACAGTGGGCTATTAAAACAGAGTTATTGGTTAAACAACCAAGTCTTTAAGTTCTTACGAAATTGGAGGTAACAGTCGTTGGTTCGAAGCTGAAATGGGAGAGAGTTCCATAGAGAGGGGGCCAGGTAGGCAAAAGAACTGCCTCCCTGTCTAGCTCGATTAATCCTGGGTATTTGAAACTTGTGTTGGCTGGAAGATCGTAAAGTTCTTGAGGGACAGTATTGGTGGACTAGGGTGTTCAGATTGGCAGGGGCCTTGCCTGCCTTGATTCTGTGCATAACACACAACGCTTTAAATTTTGCTCTTTGTTCGATACGGAGCCAGTGCAGACTCCGAACACAAGATGAAGTTGGGGATTTTTTGGGCAGCATGCCTATCAACCTAACTGCTTCGTTTTGCACTGTTTGAAGTTTCTTAGGGACTTCTTTACATGCCCCTAGATATAAGATGTTACCGTAGTCCAGTCTAGATGTAATCAGAGCCTGGACTACGGTTTTTAGTGTGTTCTGGGGGAGCATCCACCTGATTTTCTTGAGCCACTTGAGAATGGTAAAACAAGTGGCCGCCACTCTCACCGCTTGTTGTTTCATGGATAGGTGTTCATCAAAGATGATACCCAAGTTGCAAGCGGTTTTGGAGGGGGTGGGTGTAGGTCCCATCTGGGGAGGCCAATGTTGGGGGCCCCATAGGGAATTGTGTTTCCCAAACAGAAGCAGTTCGGTCTTTCCTCCGTTGAGTTTTAGTTTGTTATCAAACATCCATTTGGAAATGTTCTGAAGCCCAGAGCGGAAGGAGGACGGGTTGGACCGAGCATTAGCAGAAAGTGAAAAAATAATCTGGGTATCGTCTGCGTATGAGTAGATCATCAACCCAGATTTTTCTGCTAATGTGGCAAGGGGACTGATATATAAATTAAATAAGATGGGGCTGAGAGTCGAGCCCTGGGGAACTCCGAATAGAGAATTATGAGATTTAGAGGAGGAAGTAGAGGAAAAGACTTGGAAGGTTCTATTGGAGAGGAAACTTTTTAGCCATGCCAGGGCAGGTCCAGTTATGCCACAGGTTTGCAAGGTGTTAATGAGGATGCTATGGGAGACCGTGTCAAATGCGGCACTAAGATCGAGTAAGATAAGTGCCACGGTCTCCCCTTCATCAACTTGCCGGCGTATAGTTTCAGAGACCCCTAGAAGGGTGGATTCTGTTGAAAAGCCCGCCCTAAATCCCGACTGGGATGTGTGAAGGAGGTTATTGAGTTCTGTGAAATACGTAAGTTGGGTGACTATGTGTTTCTCAAGAATTTTGGAGAATAAGGGTAGCAGCGAGATTGGGCGGAAATTGGCGGGGTCATCAGGGTCTGCGGTGGCTTTCTTCAGTAGTGGTGAAACCATGGCATGCTTCCATGTCTTGGGGACTTTGGCATCTCTTAGGGAAGAATTCAGGAGCTCTAGGATGAGCGTGAGAGAAGGGGTGTCAAGAGAAAGGAGGATTTGTGAGGGAAAGGGGTCCAGGGGGGAGCCCGATTTGATACTTTTTATGATTCCCTATAATGAGGACATGTTGAGCGGTTCCCAGTTTGCTAGAAACTGAATGGTGCCCCCTATGGGAGGGTGTGGGCTAGCCTCTTCACACTTGGCCATAGGTAGGGGGGAATCCGGGACTGAAGGGGAAGCAGTTGGATCATTGAAGTCCTCATAAATTTTGCCAATTTTATTTATGAAGAATTCTGCCAAAGTATTACACTGTGCGGAGTCCAGGCAGGGGGCTTTCGGTTGGCAGGAAGAACCAGAGAGTTCCTGTACTATTTTAAAGAGTGCTTTAGGCCTATTTTGAGTATTCTCAATGGTCGTTTTGGCATATTCAGCTCTGGCTGATGAACAGTTAGCGTGATATTTTGATAGTGCTCCTTTGTATAGTGTCTTTAGTGTGGGGTCGTAATGAACACGCCATCTCCGTTCTAGATTTTTACAAGCCGTTTTTTCGAGTTTAAGTGCATCTGTAAACCAAGGTGCTGGGGGATGAAGTGGGGTTTGTTTTTTGTTTCTTTGTGGAAGGCATACATCAATGGCGGAGCTGAGCCAGTTGTGAATGGTTGCGGCCTCTTCTATATTAGTTATTTTAGAGAGGGGTCGAGTGTCATTAAGATGTGCATTCAACTTGGAAATATCCAGTTTTTTCCAATTTCTCAGTACTCTTGGTCCAGAGGGGGCCTTCTTAGAGGTAGTCGGTAGAGGCACGGCTATGGTAAATTCCACCAGATAATGATCAGACCAGGGGATGGTTAAAGGAGTTTTGCAAACAATATTGTCATGGTTGAAGAAGATTGGATCAAGTAAGTTGCCGGCCTTATGTGTGGGGCCTGTATTATGGAGGGTGAGATTCAGGGCAGATAAATCCGCTATAAAGTTGGTACTGGTGTGACATGATGTGTCATTTAGATGAATATTTAGGTCACCGACTATCAAAAAGTTAGAGGCATCTAACAGAAATGGTGCAATGAGCTCCGGGAAAGAGGATGCCCAGGTGCTGGCTGTGCCAGGTGCACGATATATTAAAGCACCCGATAACGTGAAGTTTGGAGATAGTAGGAGCTTAAAAGATCCAGCTTCACAGTTCGGAATGTCAAGATCTAACCATTGACATGAATAGGTGTTACGAAAAATGATCGCAATTCCACCTCCATCTTTGTGGAGTCTGTTTTTGCTAACGTAGCTGTAGTTAGCAGGCAGTGCTGCTGCTATGTCTGGTCCCGAACAGTTATTCAACCAGGTCTCCGTAAGAAAAAGTGCGGCTGGCTGAGATGACGTGAGTAAATCAAAGATATCCCTTTTGTGTTTAGGTAGTGACCTACAATTCAGACTGATGAAAGATAGGTCATTTAAGGGTGGAATAGGAATTCTTATGAGCCGGGCCGGTGGAAAGTCAGCGGTTTCCTGATCAATTGCGGAGGGTATAGAGTGAAGACAAAGATTACAGTCAGTGCATGTGATAGGAGAGTCCATGCAATTTAAGAACTTGCCTTTAGAGCATAGAGGCGGAATACATGCCAAAAGAGTCTCTTTGGAGTAGGTGATAGGGGTGTTAATAGTGGAACCAAGGTTAGTAGCCCCTGGCCCCGGCTGGTCGCGGACGGGCGCAGACGGGCTGGACTTTGGCTTGACTTCGGCGCGACATCTGCGCGCCCGCTGCGTGCGTCCGCTGCGCGGCCGAGGACACATGGGTTATATGGATAGGGGCGGAGTCAGCTGTAGCTCGCTGATTGGTTTGGGCACAGGAAGTAGCAATCACTTCCTCCGTGGTGGGCGTGGCGCCGTCCCTCCACACAAACCAAACTTTTGGCGGTGGACCGGGAAACAGTGCGCTTTACAAACACAACAAGTGGTGCTCATAAAGTTAAAATCACATTAGTACACTTTAAAATCATGTGCAGAGTCTGGCACATGCATCAAACATGTCATTTGCGATTCATTATTAGCGAAAATCTAAGGATTCGCTAATACGGAATCGCAAAAAACCTATGCATGTAGGAACTGCTGAGAAAATAGCGATTCCTACAAATTCCTTAATTGCGACTCGCAATTAAAGAATGGCTCCCCATTCATTTCGATGGACCTACAGGCCCATTGGAATGAATGGGAGATTGCATGCGCAATTTGCGAGTACCAATAGGTACTCGCAAATTGCGCATGCAATTTCAAGAGAGCAAGGGTGTCAAAATGACACTCTGTTACACCCCTGAAATTGTGATGTGCACCCATGTTGCGCAAACACATGCCCCAAGGGCATGTGTGTGCGCAACATGAAACTTTGAAAAATGCACTTTAGTGCATTTTTCCAACGGTTTTGCGAATTACCGACCAGTTTAATTGCTCTGTAATTTGCGGCTCCAAATAGTGAAATTGATATTTTAAAGTGGGTCTTGCATTGCATTTGAGGAATCGCAAATTGTGATTCCTTAAATGCAATCGCAATTTAAGAAATCACAATAAATTGCGAATTCTAAGTTGCGAGTGCCTTAAACCTTGATGCATCGTAAAAGCCCTTTTTGAGGGCGCAAACAGCCGATTTTTCCGAATCACACTGTTAGCGCTCCCAAAAAAGGTTGATGCATGTGCCTGTATATCCCTGAAACGCTTGTGATGCTCGCCCTCATACACTACCCTGAGAGTCAAGTATTGAAGGTGGTTTACTTTGCCCAGTTTGCAAAGCCATAAGAGGATGCATCTCAGGCCCTGCTTCTTCTCTCAGGCAGTTTGTCTTTTACAAAACCCTCTTTACTTAGAGTAACTGTTCCTTAAAAGGGAACTTTCGGTTATACAGTTGGCTCAGTTAAAGATTGGTTCTATTTCGAAAATAAAACGTAATTTATGACATTTCATATACATTTTCCAATGCCTCTGAACACATTTGGGAAATGTTGGTTTCCAGATCTAAACCCCCCTCTATTAACACTCGCACTCTCACTCAATTGGTCCTATCAGTTGGAATAGCGGTTGTACCTATGTGTGAAGTGTTTACACCTTCCCCTAATATTGCTTAAATCAAAATTTCTGCTGGCCCACCCTTATCCTATAATAAGGAGTCAACATCTGACCTCACATGGTCTCATATTTGTAAGGACTTGGGATACAGAGCCAAGTTAGGATTCCAGCGCCAGGGAGCTCCTGCACCACTAGCATGAGGAATATCATTGGTAGTTTTCTGTTTTTTAATGAAACTGTAATCTTGGACTAGTTTAATGCGCGCTTTTCTTCGCAGGAATTGTTGACACTCTCTCCAGCCTTCAGACTCAATTTCTCTGACTTTCCTCTCTTACAACTGTTTCACCTCAACTTCCGCTCTTACCTAGCATCTGCTCAGTAACAAGCAGGTATACTCAAATGGACTCGTAGACCACAGATCAGCTATCTCCAGCCAGGGAAATATTTCTTTGGCCAAAAAATCCAAAATTGTGTTAACTCTCGGAAGTCGATTAACAATTGGTTCACACCAGAATTAATCTGTTTATAAAATGTGTTTAAAACTCCTATAAAAGTAACTAAGCTGCCTTTAATAAAAAAGAAAATATTTCAAACTTTAATTTCAATTTGATTAGTATCAGACACCACTTCTTTTTTTTCCTTTATTTTGTTTTGCTAGGGCACAGGCGATCAGTATTGCCACTTTAAAATTGAGAAAAACTTAGAAAATGGATCCATATGTCTGGAGTCCGTCAGAAACCGAGGAATGTATGTTGGTTTTCTGACTGATGGTCGAACGAAGCCACTTGTACACACCGGAGAGAGAAATATCCTGATCTACCCACAGGTCATCAAATGTAAGTGACTGCTTGAATATTAATTCTATGGGTCCTGCATGATTAGGAAATACAACATATTTAAACAATTAGCAATAATATTCCATCCCTATGTCCTGTTTCCATACCTCAATGAGTACAGACTGCAGAAAGAGCTTTCATGTCTAGTTAATGTGTTACAGTCCTATTGCAGCATGTGCTGCTATTTAGTGAATTCCCCGATGTTTGTTTGGTTATGTTCATATAGGTTACAGGCAGTAACCTATTAAATCTCCATTGGTGCATTGAATAGCATTTATTTGGGCACCTAATTTAAACTTGTATTAGTCCTTAAAATGAAGCCACAAAAAGGAATGTGAGTTTATTGCCTTGTTCATGCAATGCGCACAGAATGGTATTTTGTGTGTAAAAATTGCAACATGTCTGTTTTGTCCTTTATTTAGCTGAAGAGGAATGTGCAAAATGTGTGCTGCTAGACATTAGGATAGCTGCAGCAGTGATGTAACATTTTCATGAAAGGTGACCTTGCTAAAATGTCCTCTCACCGCAATAACAGGGTTCTAAATGTAAAATGTACAAATGTTTCTGAAATCTTCACATGGAAGCTGGTTATTTCCCATATGGGGTTACGAATACGAGAGCCCCTGACCGCTCCATTGAAATACTGCTGGAAAACAGGTATAGAAGATATCCCTGGGTAGGAAGGGCCATAGAGAGCGACCAGATGCTGCTGCCTGCTGGGACACTTAATTAAAGACCGTCCCCTCTGCACAACGTGTGTGGGATGCCATATAACGCAGCTATAGACACAATATCATGCATAAAGGCAAACTGAAAGTTCAAGATTCATTGATTAGGAATGTGTGATGAATACGTTCCGGGGTCTCTATTATGTCACTTTTATTGTATTTTTTTTTTAAGCAACTAAATACATTTTCTCAGATATAAAAAAGGGCATGAGTGCAAATGGCAGCACACAATGAGCAGGAGCTGAAGGTAGGACATGAAGGAGCGGTGGGGGCAGAGGACTGATAGCTGGGTATTGCCCTCTCCTGTCTTCCTGTTAAAGTTGTCACCGGAGGCTCTTTCAAATTGCTGCTCCTCCCAAGGGTGTGTCATACGCACTGTGTGTGACACACCCTTGGGGGTAGGATGATATAGAGAATGTGTGAGTCACACATCCACACATCCTCTGTGTCATCCGGGTAAGAGAAGGTGTGTCCCTGCTCTGGCTCCTACCAAACCAGAGCACCCATCGGAGACTGTAGAGGGTCATCCCAAACCATCGGCAAAGAAAAACTGATCATGAACTATGAGTGCAACTTTCTGAACTGAATTCCACAGTCCGGGAACTGTGTCTATGTTGTGCCTGACTTCCTGAACAGTCGAGTGTTTCTTATGTCCATGAGAGGGCATAATTCTCCTGGTCCCTGACTGCTTATATTGTCCCCATTTTACAATCGAGTTGAAATGTTATTAGGCTATTAAATGACAGTCTAGTAGATGTATAAAGCCACACCACTGCATTAGCCTTCGTGGGGTCCAGAGGTAAGCCTCGATTATAGCTCGCCTGAAGCTTCTCTCTCTGCTTGCAGTAGTGTCTGGTCCCTGAGGGCCCAGGGATGCTTGTAGCCCCTGCCACGAGGATTGCTCCATCGGTCCTGCAGTCCCCTAGGTCCAGAGACCAGTGTGTTTGCTGGAGGAGGAACACACATGTATGCACATATTGTGGGCACACATAGTATGTATTATGAAGCCAGTGAGGCTGACCCAGGGACACTCCGTACCACCTAAATATGAAATAAAGAACAGGGAGCAGAAGAATGAGAGACTGGCGAGGTCGTAAATCTTAAAATAAAAATCATAATTTAGCATTTTAATCGGTTCAGGAAACAGTATTAGCGTGTTTTAGAAGCTCTTCAGTTATCAGCTGGAGTCAGGGAAAGGCAGCATGTACTAGTTTGCCTATCCATACAGAAAAAGTGATATTTGCATAGCATGATTACATAATTTAAATTCAGGAGTTCCTTGTATATTGCCTTACAGAGCTCTGAATTAGCATTTGAGGGTTACACTTCTCTTCTAGACGTCCTACATATCTGCGCCCAGCAATCAACAGCTGCAGCCATCTGCTGGGAAAACATGACTCACAAAGTGACTCTGCAAACGTTAACCTTACACACTTGACAAGCACGTGGAGAGAAAAGACAAGGGGGTTCTTTTTTGTGACATTGAATGAATCTGTATTTTAGTTGGCAGGGAGAAGCCCACGGGAACCTCTGCAACAGCCAGCCAAGAAAAAGAAGTGACCAATATATCTGAGCAAGACGCAGAGAAACCCCAGAAACCAGTGGCCCCGAGCCCATCAGACTCGCCACCCTTGAGCAAGAGTAAGTTGAACAGCCCTGCTTTCTGTCTGTGTCTGTCTACTGCACGAGCTCTCCCCAGGGAGGAAATCACGCTGATGTTGACGGATGTTACATCATAGCTTTGGGTTATCGGCAGCTACACACATGCTGTCATGCCATGGATGTGCTTTCTTTCTCTCACCTGTGATGTATTAGACTCTTCAAGGACTGGCCCTGCTACGTGCTGACGTAAGCTTATGGTAAGGCATTAAAGTTAGGTGTGCAACCTGCAGATATGTGCAGTGGTCGAAGTGGGAAATAAAAAGTAGGGGAACTGTGGGTGGAGAATCAGGGGGCGGGAATAACCGAAGATTGAATCAGTGGGCGGAGTCAGGGGTGTGGCTCAGTGGCGTAACGAAAATTGAGGGGGCCCCCCTGCAAGGTATGTGGAGGGGGCCCCTCCGGACTCTATCAAGAGCTCTCCAGCCGAAGTACTGTGCTGAGGGGGACCGCTGGAGCTTGCCCCCCCCGCACTGCGGGGGTCTGTGTTACGCTCCTGGAGTAGACTGTTGTAGAGTTAAGTAGTATAGAATGAAGTGGCATAGAGTGTTGTGGAGGGAGTATAGTCGAAGGGCTTAGAGTGGAATAGAGTAGCTTGGAGTGGCATAGAGTGGAGTAAAGCAGTGTGGAGTGGGATAGAGGGAGTTTTGTAGAGTTGAGTAGATTGTCAGAGGTAAGTGGGATTCAGTGGAGTAGAACTCTGAAGTGTAGTAGAAAAATACGTTAATACTAATCAAAACAAACAAGTACACTAGGTAATGACATTTCCATACATTATTGTTTGTGCTCTGTATAGTTTTATCAGTAAAACTGTCTGTGCTAATTTAATGGTTATTACAATTGTCAGTACAGTGTTGTCAGTAATGGTACTGTGCTTGCATATCATGCATACTCCCCTTTATTCACTCCACTCTACAACCAACACTCTACTCTACTCCATGACACATCACAACACTTTATGATCATCCACTCTACATCACTATACTCCATGCTACTCCATTCTGCACCACTCTACTCCACGCCAGTCTACGCCACCACACTCTACGATACTCCAATCTATGACACACTACACCACTCTATGCGACTTCACTCTAGGCCCCCTCTACACACTCCATGACACTCTATTCCACTCTACTTTATGCTACTCTACACCTCTCCATGACACTATTTGCCACTCTACACCACTTCACTGAGCACCACTCAATGCTATCCGCGCAATGCCATTCCACTCTGACACATTACTCCACTCTGCGGCATTCCACTCTATGACAGTTCACTCTATGACACAACAGTCTACTCCACTCTGATAGTCTGCTTTATGACACTCTACGACACTCCAGTATATTCCACTTTACTCCACACCACTCCACAGCTCTTTACACCACTCTGCTATGCCACTGTACATCCCTACACACTACGTCACTCCACAACACTGTGATCCCCTACTCTAAGACCCTCAACTCTAGGACACTCCACAACCCTTCATACCACATCACTCTACCCCACTCCACAAAACTCCTTTCTATAGCACTCTACACCACTCCAGGCAATGCCACTCTATGCCTTTCACTCTACTCCCCTTGATTTATGCCCCTTTACTAGAAATGCAAAATAGGAGGAGTAATTTATAACATTCTAATATCAGCTTTAAATACTAAATGATTTTTAAGGGGTGGCCTTCACTTAGGATGTTTGTTCATACACAATCCCAAAATACAAGTTAAAGAAAAGTAAAACATTATGAAAAGGGACCCTGTTCCGGACACTTCTGCAGACTATACATTAACTAGATAGGAGGGGCTATTTTATAGCCCAAGTTGTGCACTGAATAACCTGGATGCACAAGTGTGGATTGTGAGCATGTTAATGGTGATGCAGCCTTAAGGCCGACCAGCAGTGCATCCAAAATGCTCAGGGAAGAGAGTTGGTTTTAAACCCCATATCCATTCAGTTCCTGGCTTCATCCCTGAGCAGATCTTAGGTATTCAAGGGTCAACTGGTGAAAGGGCGAGGATGTAGGTGTTCTGGAAGGAGATAACATTACAGGCGAGGCCAGAGTCGACAAGAGCACACGTCCACTGTTGTAGTGGTAAATTGTAGGGTGCCCGCCAGGATATTGCACAAGCCTTGCCTTCTACCTCCAGTAAAGCACGCCCTTTGTCTCAGTTTATGGACGGGAACAGGCGAGGAGGGCCAGGGTGCTATCTGGGTAGAGTTGCTTTTGGAGTGACAGAGGGAACCCGCCTTACCTGACAGGTATTTCACATTTCAAATCGTTTTCATGATGAGCAACTTGGGAGAGTGTGGTCGGCGGGGCCCTCGTGGCTGGAGGAGGGCCAGGATTTACTGGAAGCTGCTCCTGCACCAGTGTTGAGCGTGCAACGCAGCACCATGCACTGTCGCCAGGGCTAATTTCATGCATCGTCCAAACCAGTAAACATAGCGTGCCTGGGAAGGGTTAATAAAGTCAGGCAACAGAAGGGGAAAATGGGAGACTTTAAAGGGCCTGTGTGTCAAGGGCAGGCTGGATGTACGCAGGCTGGTAGACACACATTACAGTAACAGGACACACACCACCCAGACATGTGCACACAACTGTAATAGACAGCTCTAGGCATGCACTACAACATGTGTGAGTTCCAGTAAATGTAAATGTGCTGGACTTGTAAAGCGCACAGCTGCCCGTAAGCGTCCCGGCGCTTGCTTAGGGAACCCGTCCTGGTATTCCCCTGTGAGAAACCCCGGCAGGGTGTCCACAAGGTGAAAGCCAGGCATCCCGCCGCGAGGGGCCGTAGTGGAGATTAAGCAAGCTATTGCCCAGAGTCGCAGAGTGTGACCCCGTGAGTTGAGTAGGCACCAGAGCGAGAATTGTCGAGTCCGTGGAATTTTGAGCCCGAGACCAGCCGAGGCGGGGAATCGAACCCTGGTCTACGGTCGATCTCAGCTTCCGGGTCTGCCGCCTCTAACCACTGAGCCACGCTGTAAGCCATATGTTTGTCAAATGTTGCAGACTGTCATGCGCATTGTGGGTGCTCATAGCTCCCAAGGTTTCAGATTGCTTATGTGTGACATTTTCATAATTGCAATGTAATTAGGGGTGACGTTTCAACGATTATCAGTGTCACTTTTTCTTGAGCAAAATCGAGCAAAAAAACTGAGGGAAACATCTTAATATCAGAAATTAGAACTATTTGAACAACGAGAAACTCGAAAAAAAATCTTAAAACTACTGTAAAGCACCAGAAATGGTAGATCTCGACACCAGGGTTTTGGGTTGAAAAAGTGGGGAGTCTCTAAAAAGAGCATGCATGGCCAATGTTATTAAGCGTATGCCGTAAACAAAATCCTTTTTCTCTCCACATCGGCATAGCTTTCACAGGCGCAGTACCACTAGAGTGTACTTGTTTATGTCACTTTTGCCTTTTTATTTTCATACTCATTGAAGAGGGCAAATTCGATAGTTGGACTGGAAGAACGTACACAGAGAGATATGATGGGGTGGTAGAAGTGGACAGGACATATAGACCCATTCCTCGCAGTGAGCATGAGACTTACACCCCAAATGTGGAAGCAGCAAGATTGTACCTTGGACTGGTAGACTGATGGTGAGCATTATTCTCTACTTGAAAACACTGGACAGGTAGAAATGTGTTTTGGGGTACTGACTGATGTTGCAATTGTGTACACGGGATGGCCACAGTGGTGTACAGAATAACAGTATGAGTTGTGTGGATGAAATGCGGGGGGGGGGGGGGAGTCTCTACACTCACCGGGTGCACAGTGAGGATGGCTGGGATCTCAGGCAGTGAAGGGCCCATCACTGTAGCGTCAGAGCAGACCAGCCTACAGTCTGAGCATAGGCCCGGAGAAAAAACGGTCTTTATCAGAACAGTGATCTCGTTTTATTCCAGTTACAGATTAAGAACGGAGATCTGAAACGAGATTCTGAGAGCAAATCTTCTAGTATTTTTAAACCTGTACTACGAAGTTCCGGCGTCCAGCAGTACACTCCGCAGCCACCCCTCACTTCCCACCCTCCCCGCCTGCCTAGCATCACTTTGTCCCTGCTGCTACGCTCCTCAGCTTTTCTAACAAAAAATCATGCCGTTTTTTTTATGCACAGCTGAATATCACGATTTTTTTATTCTAAGAGGCCATAGGGGTAACAGCCAGTCCTTCTGGAACAGCTGAGCTCATACAACGTGCAGCAACACTCGGGCGCGGAATGAAAATGTGCAACTTGCTTTCGGGCCTAGTTAACGGACGTTTATGTTGTATGCAAATGTGTACCTGTACTGCAGGGCTGAACGGAGCTCCATCGTTGCTGTTAAAGGCAGCTGAAAAGAAAGCAGCCTTGAATCCCGGGCCTCAACCTCTGAGGATATGCCCTGGTGTCCACCACCGTCGCACTCTGCAGCGCCCGAGGCCTCTGAGTTCCCGCTTCCTAAATCCGACCTCACTTCCGACGAGTACGTGAGGTCACCCCCACCCTCCCCGCGGTGCCACAGCCAGTAATCGCTCAACCACTAAGGACAGGCCCCGCCCCGGTCGCCTAGTTGTCTCGGGATTGGGCACAGCGCACTACCTCGGCCCGCAATCAGGAGCGCTCCAGCTGAGGGGCCCCTTGGAGCTTGAGGGGCCCCCCCGCACCGCGGGGCCTGCGGGGGCCTGTGTTACGCCCCTGGTGTGGCTAGAAATAGCAAAACATGCCAATTTTTAGTACGTTTAGCATTTCACTGACCAGTTACAGCTTATAACGTTATTTAATTCAAACAATGGATAAACATGTTTATTTGAGGTTTAATTCAGGAAAAAGCAAACCTCGTAGGGAATACAGGTTTATGTAAAGCGTGCAAAATATAAGCAGGAACAACATGTTACCTTAATGCTTTTACTCTCATTGTTCAGAAATCCATGATTATTTTTTATCTCAAACATTGAGGCCATGAATACAGGGCTCCTCCTGTACACATGTGTTAAGCAGGGCTCAGAAGAGAAAGGGACTCTTCAGGAGAATCTAGACTCACGGAAACCCACAAAGGCTCCTTCACATTCATGTCAGCCAAGTAGCAGCTCAATCATAATATAACAAAAAGAATAACTAGTGGACAGAATGCAGAACAATGTCATACATTCATCCCAGTACAGAGATCTGGGCCTAAATCCATCGTTTCTTTGCTCGCCATTCCAGTCTGGCCCCAGCCATATGCAAATCAGTCTTGATCCTACGCCCAATGGGAACAGTCCAACCCGAACTGCCAGGCCAGGTCCTCCCTGGACTGGAAACAAGCATCCTGGGACCGGTTTCGGGCTTTCAGCCCTCATCAGCCAGGATAGCTTGATTCCAGTGGCATGGAGAGCACGGGACCCACATCTGGGCATACCCGTCCAACTCTAGGTGACAAAAGCAAAAAGAATAACTAGTGGACAGAATTCAGAACAATGTCATACATTCACCCCAGTACAAAGATCTGGGGCCTAAATCCATCGTTTTTTGCACACCATGCCATTCCAGTTTTGACCCAGCCATATGCAAATCAGTCTTGATCCTGCCCCCAATGGGAACAGTCCAGCCTGAACTGCCAGGCCAGGTCCTCCCTGGACTGGAAACAAGCATCCTAGGACCGGTTTCGGGCTCTCAGCCCTCATCAGCCAGGATAGCTTGATTCCAGTGGCATGGAGAGCACTGGGCTCACGTCTGAGCATACCTGTCCCACTCGGGGTGACAAATGCAAAAAGAACAATTGATGGATAGAATGCAGAAAAATGTCATACATTCATCCCAGTTCAGAGATCTGGGCTTAAATCCATCGTTTTTTGCCCACCATGCCATTCCAGTTTGGACCCAGCCATATGCAAATCAGTCTTGATCCTGCACCTAATGTGAATAGTCCAGCCCGAACTGCCAGGCCATATGTATTCAAGTGTCCTTTCATTTGGGAAGTGAACACAAAGCAGTACCCACTGAACTATGCACATAAAATATTGCTCTTTGATATGCATGGTACATGTTCTTTCCAGCAGGCATATTACCCCTCTGCGCTACTTTAGATGAGTAAAACAGCCACTAGACTAAACATGCTCCCATCTCTCTACAGCAGGTACATTAATCACCAAAGTTATCTTGGCACATGTATTGTTGACCGAAACCTGCTGTATATACGAAGAACTTTGCAGTGTTTTTAAAACTCCTGCACTTGTACAAAACCGGTCCCCCCAAACTAAACTAGCCCCCTACCCTTCCAGTCCCCCTGGGAAATGCCTGCTCCTGCCCTTGCACTGCTCCTGTCCAGTCAGTACTCCTGCTCATGCTCGATCAACACTCCTGCTTTGTCAATTCCCTGGCCCCCTCCCTTCTCCTGCCCCTTCACTTCTCCTGGCGCTTCACTTCTCCTGCCCGTTACTTCTCCTGCCCTGTTCACTGCTCCTGCCCCGTTCACTGCTCCTGTCCGGTCACCGTTCCTGCCCGATTACCACTCTTGCTCATGCCTAATGACCGCCCCTGCCCCATCACTTATCTGCTTCGCCACTTCTCCTGCCCCGTCACCTCTCCTGCCACATCACCTCTCCTGTCCCGTCACCTCTCCTGCCCTGTCACGTCACCTGCCCGTCACTTCTCCTGCCCAGTCACTTCTCCTGTCCCGTCACTTCTCCTGTCCCGTCACATCTCCTGTCACTTTTTCTGCCCCGTTCACTACTCCTGCCCCATTCACTGCTCCTGCCCCGTTCACTGCTCCTGCCCCGTTCACTGCTCCTGCCCCGTTCACTGCTCCTGCCCCGTTCACTGCTCCTGTCTGTTCATTGCTCCTGCCCGGTTATCACTCCTGCTCATGCCTAATCACCGCTCCTGCCCCATTACTTCTCCTGCCCTGTCACCTCTCCTGCCCATCACCTCTCTTGCCCATCACATCACCTGCCTGTCATGTCACCTGCCCATCACTTCTTGTGCCCGGTCACCTCTCCTGCCCTGTTGCCTCTCCTTCCCCGTCACCTCTCCTGCCCCATCACTTCTCCTGCCCCGTCACTGCTCCTGCCCTGTTCACCCCTCCTGTCCTTTCACCGTTCCTGTCCTTTCACCGCTCCCGCCCGGTTACCGCTCCTGCTCATGTGCCGTCACTTCTCCTGCTCCGTCACTTCTCCTGCCCGTCACTTCTCCTGCCCAGTCACCTCTCCCCTGTTGCCTCTCATGCCCCATCACTGCTCCTGGCATGTCACTTTTCCTGCCTCGTCACATTTCCTGACCCGTCACTTTTCCTGCCCCGTCACCGCACCTGCCAGTTCACTGCTCCTGCCTGTTCACTGCTCCTGCCCGGTCAGCACTCCTGCCCGATCACCGCTCCAGCCCGATCACCGCTCCAGCCCATTCACTTCTCCTGTCCCATCACTTCTCCTGCCCCGTTCACTTCTCTTATCCATTCACTGCCCCTATCCGTTCACTGCTCCTGCCCGGTTACCGCTCCTGCCCATGCCTAATCACCGCTCCTGCCCCTTCACTTCTCCTGCCCCATCTCTTGTCTTGCCCCGTCACCTCTCCTTTCCTGTCACCTCTCCTGCCTTGTCACCTTTCCTGCCTGTCACCTCTCCTGCCCTGTCACCTCTCCTGCCCTGTCACTTCTCCTGTCCCGTCACTTCTCCTGTCCCGTCACTTCTCCTGTCCCGTCACTTCTCCTGTCCCGTCACTTCTCCTGTCCCGTCACTTCTGCCCTGTTCACTGCTCCTGCCCTGTTCACTGCTCTTGCCCCGTTCACTGCTCCTGCCCCATTCACTGCTCCTGTCCGTTCACTGCACCTGCCCGGTTACCGCTCCTGCCCATGCTAATCACCGCTCCTGCCCCTTCACTTCTCCTGCCCCATCACTTCTCCTTTCCCGTCACCTCTCCTTTCCCGTCACCTCTCCTTTCCCGTCACCTCCCCTGCCCGTTACTTCTCCTGCCCGTCACTTCTCCTGCTTCGGTCACCTCTCCTGCCCTATTACTTCTCCTTTCCTGTTGCCTCTTCTGTCCCGTCACTGCTCTGCACAGTATCTACTGAAAGGTATATCAGAGATTGCTTCCCCTTTGCTTTTCTATCATCCCGCCACTCCAGGCTGTTTCTGCAATAATTCTATGTTTTTGTGTAGTACAAGTAGGCTTTCTTCTTATCAAAGTGCCCCAGAACCTCATGCTTTTGTGATTGTGTAACAGGTGCCAAAAGATGCCAACCATTGTCAAGAGGTCTCTGCCCGGAGTCAAAGAGTGAACAGGAATTACAACCTGCTGCCACTCATTCCTGCTGTTGCAGAAATTATGCTTTCCTGGACAGCCTCGGAGGGCAAAAGGGGGTTCTGTAGCTCTACCACCACAATTTTCAGGTTCACAAGTCTTGTAGTGACTAACAGATCAGATGCTCGCTTCGCTACATGGATCTTCTTGGGGGAGTTTGAAAGGGGACTTTAAACTCACAAAGGTGCCAAGTAATTGTGGGAAAAACATACCTTGCTAAACAAGAGTGGAAGTAGTCACGTATTCTCCCATTGAAGACGGCTGGAATGCCAGAAACTGGTCCGAGGAAACTTGTTTCCGGTCCAGGGAAGGCATGGCTTGGCAGTTCGGGCTGGACTGTTCCCATGAGGCACAGGGTCAGACTGATTTGCATATGGCCATGTCTGAACTGGGGTGGCAGAGTGGGCTAAAGAACGGCGATGGATTAAACCCAGATCTGTTGACTGGGTGTGAGTGTTTGATTGGTTCAGATGCTCCGTTTATCACCACCCCCTTTTGTACCGCTTTAATTAGTGGACATCATATACCAGGCCAACTTCTCACACCACTGCTGCATTGCTAGCACATATGAAGACATATCGCGTAAAAACAAAATGGTGGCCTATGGTAAACATACACACTGACTAAACAAAAATAGCTATCACTGCATAGATAGCAATGAAGGAGGTATACACAACAAAGAACACAGTTGCTGCGCCCTGCCTCCCCACCTCTGAAAAGCCTCATGTAGCATTGCAGGAAAAGGATGGCAAGGATAATATTTATTTACCCAATGGGACTGGGCCCACATACATGCACCTGCCCTTTACCCACCATCATTAAATCAGCAAAGCCAAAAACGGAAACTAAATTAGGTTTAAGAATACCTCAAACACAGTATCAACAATGTCACACATAAACAAACTCACAAAAAAATGGTACACAAGCAAATGGGGAAGAAGAAGTTAGCTGAGAACAGAAGAAGATGCCTGGCTACATGGGCCAGAACTCTGAGAGCAACCCCAAACCTAGCCACCATCAGGTACATTTAGAGAAAAAAGAACATACATTTTGAATTTAATCTTTCAACAACCCACTAAATGATTAGTGATAATATGAAACTATATAAAAAAATACACTCATGGCCTAGTGCAGTGCAGACCAGGCCCCAAAGGTTAAAACAACATGACAATGAAAAAATACGTAAATCATTACAAAAATTCACAAAAAACAGACAAGAAAATGGAGAAAATGTATATTTAACTCCAGGCCTCCACCATGAAATATTGCAAATGTTTTCCATTAAAAACAGTTAATTTGAAAACTTCAGGCCAACCACCAATAAAGATACAAGATGAAATTTATAGAGTGCACTTTCACCTGAAGGTATGATGGCGCTAATACTCCGGGGAGAGCAGAGATTATGTGTCAGAGCCAAACACTTTACTGAATAGCCACGTTTAAGTGAGCACGGCTGGCGCATTGTCATTCGAAAGGGGCTAATCGGCCTCAATCGGAATGACAATGGGCCTTTCCTCCGTCTGTGCGAGCTCAGGGAGGGGCTGCTGCAGCCTCTGGAGTTCACAGAGAAGTGCGAGCAGCCCCTGGAATCGAATGGAAAAAAAAAGTGATAGTTTTTAAGGAGGACTATTCCTGCCGTCCCGGGATGCTTTTTTAAGAGTAAGAAGTAGGGGAACGGACTGGAATAATTTCTAGAAGTAGGGGCACGCCGTGTCCTTCCGTCCCCGCCCTCTTCTACCACTGGATATGTGGCGTGTGTGCTTGAGATCTGAATGTGCCAGCGGAATATCACGTACAACCAACCTAACATGATCAGCACTTTGACACGTGTGATTGACACATGCCCACTACATGCTTGGAGTGCTGTGAAAGTGTAGGGGCCGGATTTACAAAGAAAAGTCACATATTCACATCCTCTAGCCAAACTCATGTGCAAGCGTGTAAGTGGATGAATTGTGGGAATTCACAAACATTCCCAGCGGTACATCTGAAAAGCGGTGCTAGCCCCAGCTTAACAGGCGCACTACTGGTAATGGCACGGTTCCTCTGCTGTTTCGCTATAGCTGAGTTATTTACATTAGAGAAATGCAGCCCGGTGTGGAAATGCAATGAGATTTTTTCCATTGGGAAATAAATCTTAGTGGAGAAACCCCTTCCAATCAGCAGGTAATTTGAAAGAAAATAAGTTCCAGTGCCCTCCTCAGGAAACCACAGCAGCATGACTCCCCCATTGCCCCTGCCAGCGCCCCTAAATTTTTAATTTTTTAATTTTTATTTATATAAATGCATTTTTATATAGCGCAGACTTTACCCAAAGGTGTCAGAGCGCTTTACAATAGAACCAAGTACGTTACATGAGGAGAATATTACATATTTACACGTTACAGAAACAAATAAGAAACAAGAAAAGGTCAAATATAACAATAGATGGCAGTCACAAAAAAAACACAATAGGATGAAGATTGTACAGGCATAGATTACAAATTTACATTAATGAAAGAACTTCCTTGAGGAACATGAAAAGGGGTGTATTAGTTCTGGAAGTGTCTTTGGAAGAGAAGAGATTTGAGGTCGGTTTTGAAGGTCCGGGTAGAAGTTGTGGTAAGGAGTAGTGAAGGAAGCGAATGCCAGATTCTCTCCACATTGCCTGAGAAGGATTGAGCCATCGATCCTTCCCTTTTGAAGGTGGGGGGCTGAAGCAGTACATTTTCCATATTACGAGATGGTCTAGAGCCTCCAGAAATTTTCAGTTTATTCGCCAGGTATCGAGGGTACGAAGTGTGCAAGACTTTGTGGGTGATACAGGCAGTTTTGTAGATTAATCTTGCCTTAATGGGAAGCCATTGCAGAGAAGAAAAAATGGGTTTGATGTGGTCACTTCTTTTGGCCTCAAATATAAAACGAGCCGCTGAATGAAGAACGGATTTAAGAGGGGAAAGGTGGGATTTGGGGAGGCCAGCAAGAAGAAAATAGCAATAGTCCAATCTAGAAAGAACAAGAGATTAGACCAAGGTTTTTAGGTCTTGCTCCGGAAAGAAACGTTGAATCCCCCAGAGAAGGCGCAGTTGGTATCGTGCATTCTTTGCAATGGAATTGATGTGGGAGAGTAGATTGAGCATTTTGTCAAGTATGACACCAGGGGATTTTGCGCTGTCGACAACAATAGGTTTATTGTTGAGTAAATTCAGCTGATCCATCCAAGATTGGACAGGAGGAGGAGAGAGTGAGGTAGAGAGGAGGAGGAATTCAGTTTTGGAAGGATTCAGAATGAGTTGATGAGCTAACATTCAGTTTTGAATAGAGTTGAGGATTGAGATATTGTGAGCAGAAGATACCTTTAGGTAGTTTTTAGTGTAATTCGCATAGAAATGGAAATGATCCCAGATTTACCCAGGAGATTTCCCAATGGTTCCGAATAGAGATTGAACAAAGTGGGTGCAAGCATAGAACCTTGAGGGACACCTTGACCTACCGCCAATGAAGATGAAAGACTGTTCACTATTTTGATCCTTTAGGATCAGTCAGAGAGGAATGAGGTAAACCATTAAGCACTGTCTTCCAAACCCATTCTCTGATGAAGTGTGTTTAGAAGAGTGTATGATTAACAGTGTCAAAGGCTGCAGAGAGGTCTAGAAGAATCAGAAGACAAGACTCCCCTGAATCGAGTATACACAGCCCATCGTCAATCACTTGCAGCAGGGCTGTTTCAATGCTGCAGTTTTGAATTAAATCAGTCTGGAAATTATCAAGAAGATTATTATCCTTAATATGTAGGGAAAGTTGTTTCGCTACACATCTTTCTGTGATTTTCGCAAGAAAAGAGAGGTTAGTGATCGGGTGGAAGTTTGAGGTTGTTTGCATCAGCGGAGGGTTTTTTAAGAAGTGGGGTAACGCCCGCTGTTTTAAGGGCAACCTTGGCTGAGGAAGAGGTTAACCAGAGAGGTCCAGTGGGAAAGAGTATGGGTGTAGAAATCAATGGCAATGTCACTAGGGATGGGGTCAAAAGAATGGTTAGAGGGTTTTGTTTCAAGGATGCATTTGATGAGAGTATCTTCAGAGATGACGTCAAAGTTCTGCCAAATGACTAAGGATTTGTGCTCCTTTAGGGGGTAGGATGAATGACCTGATCCACCAGTGATTTTACTTTTTCATCAAAGAATATAGAGAATTCTGCTGCTTTCTTTTGAGAATCGTCAGGCTTGATGGTTGTGGGAAAGCAGTTTGGATTTTTGATGAGGTCAAAACGTTTTTTGGGTCCCTTTTTGGCTGAGTCGAGGAGGGTTCTGAAGTATGATGCTTTTGCATGGAAGATGTGTTTGTGGTATTTTGATCTTGTTGAATGTAGAATAGAAAGATTAGTGGTGGATGGAGATTGTCTTCATTGATTCTCCAGGATTCTCAGATTCTTCCTTTCTTCATAGAGGGATTTACTGAACCATGGTGCTGAAGGAATAGGCCTTTTCCTTTTGTTTTGAAGTGGAGCGACATTATCAATTTCAACTGCGAGGTCTGAGAGGCATTGGGAGGTAAGATCGTTGACATCAAAGTTAGAGTCTAGTCTTGGAAGTGAAAGCATAGTAGAATCACAAACAGTGTAAAGGTCACTGTTTTTAGTGTTTTGGAACCAGGTAGTAGTCCTTTTAGTTTGGCCAAGAGTCATAGAGTGTGATAGCTGAAGAGAGAAGGGGAAGAGGAAGTGGAAGTGGTCAGACCATGACAGAGCCAACACAGCTACTAACCATCACATCCTGCAAGTGTGACAATTCAGATTATTCCAGGCTCCCAAAGCTATGAGAATGTCTTGTGCGGCAGGTATTAGTCATTTTTAAAAAAAGTTTTTATTCACATTTTGACAATTAATACATTCACCCCCCTCCCCCCGAAGACCAAGTTCATTAAACGAATTAGGTTAAGCCACCTGAAATAGAAAAACAAAAGAAGCAAATTTCCAGAGTAACTTAAATCATACATAAGCTGTAAAGTGTGAAGCCCGAAAAAGGGTTATAAGAGCATACAACATCATATTCCTGTAGGAAAGAAATAATAGCTAGACTGAATTCACGATCCCTCTTACTCCTTCAAGGTACCCCCTTCGACGTATTGCAATTAAGCGTGAGCTTGTATCCACTGTATCAATGGTTCCCATATCAGCATACCTCTTTGTTTTTTTTTATCCCTTTATTTTTACATATGGCCACCTCCACACTACAGATTGCAAGTAATCTTGCCCTCCATTGCGTGAAGGATGGTGGCTGAGGGTCCAGCCATGAGGAGGCTATACACAGTCTGAGAGCCGCCATAGCTACAAAAATCAGCCCCTGTTAGTTTTTCTTGGCCGCTCGGTTCCAGCCACTCCTAGTATTATTTCTTCAGAGAAGATAGTAATTTCGACATGAAATATATCGGATAGGAAGTTAGATAACTCTATCCTAAGATTTGCAAGTGCCGAGCACGTGGCGAACATATGAATGTCGTCGGCTGCAGCCAATGAGCAGTGTGGACAAGTAGTTCCCTGACCGCTGGCCCATTTGGCCATTTTATAGGGGGTGTAGTATAGGGCAAAAAATGTTTTATAAAATTGCGCTAGCAATTTAATAGACATAATCCATGTTTGTGCAAACTCTAGCGCACGAGCAGGGGTTACTATCTGCACCGCTAGGTTGGTCTGCCACCTAGCAAAATGCTTATCTAGATCATCCGGTAAAGTGCTATTAAACTCCTTGGAAATGTCCCCGATTTTAGGGGTTGTTTCCATACACAAATTATCTATGGCTGCAATATTTTGAAATTTGCCTCGCCCCCCCATTTTCCTTGACAAGAAATCCCTAATCTGCAGGTATTTAAAAAAATCCCTATTGCTGATGTTATAGTCGTTACGGAGCTCTGAGAAGCTTTTCACCCGATTTGCAGTAAAAAAGCAGCCCAGTTGGGTAATCTCTGCCCCGAACCACCTAGACATGCACCCATCCTGAAAGATCTCTGGGAGATCGGTGTTGCCGTTAACTGGGGTATAGCAAGAGAAGCGTCCTAACCCTAAGAGTTTGCGGATATTGATCCAAACTTTACAAATGCTCGAGATAGTCTTGAATTTAGTTTTCTTAAAAATATTATCATTGACATAAACACCCTTTGCTTCTATCCCCTAGAACCATTTCCTGTGGGGTAGAGATTAAAAGATTGCTAGAGTCAATAGCTATCAGATTCGCGCAATATTTAGCCACTGTTGCCCAATAGTAAATCCTAAAGTTTGGCATAGCTAGCCCCCTCTTTCTTTCGGTAGCATAATCCATTTGAGAGCCCTTCGAGGTTTCTTGAATCCCCAGATAAATCTAGAAAACAGAGATTCAATATTTTTAAAGTAGGCCGGAGAAAACTAAAGACAAATTGTTCTAAAAAAAATATAAAAATATAGGTAAGAGCAACATTTTAATCACATTGCACCTACCGCCAATAGTCAGATGTAAATTATCCAATCTGATCAATTTTTTCCGGTGCGCCCAATTAATGGGTCGAGATTTAACTGTACAATTTTGTCTACCTTGGCGCTTATATTGACGCCGAGATAAACAGCATGCTCCCCTACTCTAATGTCCCTCATCTCTACTTTATCATTGATGACAATCTGGGTTTTCCCTGTATTTAGTTTATATCCGGAGGTATTGCCAAATCGTAACGCCTCCTCCTCGACAATCTTAATAGCCTCGTTGGGATTGGTGGTGACTAGAGCTATATCGTCCGCGTAAGATAGGACTTTTGTATCATAATTATTGATCATAATAGGTGACACACGAGTATGGCTTTCAAGGTTGCGGATAAATTGATCGATATACACCGCAAATAAGAGAGGCGAGCAGGGGCACCCTTGTCTGGTTCCCCTCGTGATCATAAAACTCTCGGACATACTCCCATTTATCACGACGCTAGCGCTCGGGTTGACATAGAGTCCTTGGATAGACTTAATAAATCCATTTGTTATTCCACAGTTTGACATAGCTGCCCATGAAAACTTGCAGGAGACCCTATCGAACGCCTTTCCTGCATCCAGTAGGATAATGGCCATAGGGTCTCCTGTAGTCTCTGCATAGTCAAATAGGGAGATCACTCTCTGTATGTGATCAGTTGTCAATCTGCCGGGGATAAATCCGTGTTGTCGATTTGACACCATTTTATGGATTATCGGTGCCAGTCGCCCTGCAAGGAGTTTGGAACAGATCTTTGAGTCTCCATTAATCAATGTTATCGGGCGATATGAGCCCATCTCCAAGGGAGTTTTATTTTTCTTCAGAAAGATCATGATCTTTGCCATGGACCAAGATGGAGGTGGATTCCCTCCCTGGAGTATGGATTTGAAGAGCTGTAGCATAATTGTTTTCAGTTGTTCTGCGAATTCAACAAACAACTCTGTAGGGATACGATCTACCCCTGCTGCTTTACCAGCAGTCAATGATTTCATGGATACTAATATTTTATCCCCGCTAAGGGGAGAATCCAATCCATCTTGATCCTCTTGTTCCAGGCGCCCGCTCAGGTCTTGAGCAAGATATTCCCCCGGATCCTCTTGATCTCTTAGCGGTTCCTTATACAATTCTAAATAAAACCTTTGAAAAGCAGCTCTAATTTCGGGCTCTTCTAATCTCAGCACGCCATCGCTATCCTTAATGGATTTGATCATATTTCCAGTCATCTCTCCCCTTGTACGCACTGCTAGCTGGTGTCCCACTTGGGAAGAGGAAATGGAAGTGGTCAGACCATGACAGAGCCAACACAGCTACTAACCATCACATCCTGCAAGTGTGATAATTCAGATTATTCCAGGCTCCCAAAGCTATAAGAATGTCTTGTGCGGCAGGTATTAGTCATTTTTAATGTAAATTGAATGAATAAACATCTGTTGCATGGCTTACTAGGTGATTTGCTAAAACTTTCACGGATATCCTCTAATATTCTTTAAAGAGGTGATGTTTTGGAATGTTATAGATTAGTTGATGTTTCTGCAACACTGCTATTGCCAGTACAATTGTATTAAACTAATATACAAGCTGATATTTAGAACAGTGATATGTTAGGCTGGAAGAAGCAACAATAAAACAGTGATATCGCTGATGAAAGTTTAAAAGAGGGATAAGCAGATGAGTGCACACTACCCCCCACTGCTGAGGACATTAATTAGGAGTTTTTAATACTCTCTCCTGTGGTTGCTTGTTAATGCCTCTTTCAGGTAGCCATGGAACATGCAGGGGTTACTGTTAGTACCTCATTCAGATGGCCATGGGAAACGCAGGGGTTATTGGTCCCAACCATGGGGTTTGGGGCCTTTTACTCCTGGCGTACCGGGGTCCTTCTTACTATGGATCCTGAATAACTAATTCAAGTACCCTTCTGCACCTGACTCTCAGGGTGTGTGATCCGAGCAGTCTCAGGCTTCCTCTGGGGGAGGGGTGGATACAGATTTGTGAACACGGCTGCCAACTTAAATGCACGCATCAGCAGCAGCAATAAATCATTGCCCTGCCAAATACCCACTTTTATAAAAAAAATTGAGTATTTTATTTTTAAAGCTACTCACAAAAAGGAAGATTACACCATTCACAAACAATTACACAGTCCTCCCCTGAGGTCTGGGGTCTAGTGTCACTCAGGTGGTTCTCTGTCCCACTCGCTCTTTGCATTGCGATCATGATTATTCCCTATTTACTATTGGTAATATTCAGTATATGCCCCATTAGTATCTGAGTCTCAAGAGTCCACTACAACTCTGATTTAAAGACAATAGTGTTCCAGTGCATACGTGCTCGATTTAGCAGCATAGTTCCCCAGAGCTTTAGGCCTTAAACTAGCCCTACTCGCTCTGGCAGATGGGAAGCACTCTGAGTCCTTGAGTGCTCCCCATCCAAGGATGCTTGCAGCGGCTCCAGCTCAAGTCAGGTGAGTTGGCCTCACACAGACTCCGCGATTGCCCTCGATGGACATGGGCATTCTCCCTCACGGTCAAAGTCAGCAGCCATGGGAGAGTTCCTGCGGCTTCTCCTGTGGGTTAAGTGTTCACTCACTCCCAATCACGGGTGACTACGATGATCCGGTTCGTTGTCCCATGCTTGGGTGATGGTGCTCTCAGAGCATCCTCACTTATCTTATGCTTCCAGTGACCTCTTCCGATACACGGGGTCACCTCTGCTTGCTGTCCACAGGCTCTGGCCCAGTCAACACAGCAAAGGTATTCAAAGCAGTCCCTCCTGGCATAGTGGGTCACTGCCCTGCTGCTGAACAAAACTACAATCCTTACTGCACGGCAGTCTTTACCTCGGTGGCCCCTCATGGCATACTGGATTGCAGGACTGCTACCGAAAAAGGCTTAGGTCCTTGTTGCACTGCAGCCGTTAACACAATGGCCACTTCTGGTGAAAAAGTGGTTGCTGCGCCGCTGCCATACAAGGCTTCATCCCTCACCGCATGGCGGACTTTGACATGACTATTTTCATGTTGGCCCTCTCCTGGCATACAGAGGCGACTCAGTCCTGCACAAGGGCAATAATCCAAACGGTACAGCAGCCAGTTCCTCACACAGGGACCCCATTCGCCAGGGCTCCCCACTGGGTCTTGCTCCCTCCTACGTTGTCCTTTTCCTCACAGGGTGCACTGATCTTGGCAAGTAGGCAGGCACTGGTGCTCCAGAGCTGATGGTCTTGGATTCCCCTGGTGATGTCCCTTCACCAAAGCAGGGGGAATAGCAGGCTTTGTCCCCCCACTCCTGATCATAGGCAGAACTCGTGTAGAGCTTCCCCCTCACACATCCCATCTGGCTGCTTGAAAGATGACAAGGTTTGGGGTCTCAACCTCCACTCCATTTAGCCCATTTCCAAACACCAAATGTGATTTAGGCTCTGGGTGTTTGAGGTTGTATGTTAGGGTTCTGCTTTGTTTGAAGTACATACTCATCTGCTCTCTCTTCCTCTTTTAAAACAGTCTGTTGCAGCAAGGATGTTATCAAAGCTGAAAGTCTCAAAACACAGGCCATGCGAGTGACTAGAGATCACATCTCGATGTCAGCCGCAGTGATATGTACATCAAAAGGGTGGCTGAAGGCTCCCTTCCCTAATCTTTATGATTCTCTTATTAATATCATCTCCTCCCTGAGATGGACCCAGGCCCCTTCCTTGTGACCTCTCACTGAATCCAAGAAAGCTCTTTGAGGTGTACAAGGGAGGCCTGGTCTTCCCCTCCAGAGTGTGTTTTCCACCCAGCTTACAGGGATGTAAATATCCACAAATCTATTTAGGGGGATCTTTCCACCTCCACTCTATATTTTACCATTCAAGGAACCCAGGGACCTCAATATATTGTACCATCCACAGGCACATTTACATTCAGTGCATGTGTACAGCAGGCACGTACTGCTTGCTTTGTATCCTCCATGTACTGTACCATTCAGAGACACACATCCATCCATCACTTGCATTCAACATGCCCAGCAATGTATCCTTTATATACTGTACCACTCATAGGCACATGTAAACCCAGCATATTCACCTCTCATACGTACACTTCACCCTTCATGTATTGTCCCACTTTCAGGAACTGATACACCAAGTACATGCATTTATCTTGCACAAACTGTACTGTACTACATCCTTCAGGCACTGTACCACTCATAGGCACATATACTTCCAGCACATACATACACTATGCAAGCACTACACTATCCCTGAATGCACTATTCTCAGGTACACATACACTCAGTGCAGATACACTACTTCTGCTCTATGCAGCACTTCACACCAACGTGATCTAAGCTAAAGGTGAGTTAAGCCCACAGCAGCAGAACTTTAAAAAGTGAGTGAGCCTGCAGGCCTCACTCCCGTAACACAGGTTCAAAAGGACTGATTCACTACTACTGACCACTATCCAGTATGTTGCTACTGCCTTGCTTGTGCTGCTTAACTCCTGGTGAGGGCGGTCGCCTTCCATCACTATGAGGGTAGTGCTTTGGGTGCCGCTCCCTGTCCAACAAGACCGCTATCCAAAAGACAGATCTATATAATCGTGCTCTTGCATGATCCATGTTCACTCATGACCACAAAAATCAGCATTAGGGCTCTAGACACCAGTACAGTTGGTTACTCAAGGCAGGGGTGCACGTCCATTATCATACAGAGGAGTTTTCCATCCCAAACGTGCTAATTGCTATTAACAACTGTACTGTAAAATCACATCCAAGCCGAAGAAGAGGATGCATAAACTTATGAACAACTCTATTACCAACCACCCCCTAATCGTATCCCAATTAGACTAACTATGGAAGTGGCCAAAGCCATCAGACTTGGCATGTTCCGCCTGTCCTCTCTAAGACTATTGTTCTGCAATCTGCAACAGCCCTATATTTAGGCTTGTTGAATCTTGATGGGTGGGCAGGAGGTATGCTGCTTGGTCGTCATCCAACCAGGCTCTCCCTATGCTACATCCAGGCCCACCATTCCACTTGCTGACTTTCACATAATACATGCTTCAAATGTGGTTCTCCTTTTCATCCATTGAATGCAATAAAATATCCTGTAAGGACTGCCCCTCTGCTGAACTGCTGCCATGCCGGACTACTGCCTTGCTGGATAGCTGCTTTGTTGGATTGCTGCCCTCCTGCCTGAGATAGAGGGATTTGGATCTGCGCCGGAACCCAGGACTCCCAGAGTGACTTCAAGGTCTAGTCTGCTGACCTTCTGTTCGCAGCCAAAGGGACATACCCATATACCAACAACCTCTACCAGCACCCAGATCCAGAAGAAGTAAGTCCCTGACCCCCAAGTGGGGCCCCTCAGGTACTGGACCCTTGTGTAACCACAGTGGAACTATATTGAAGTTTTGGAGCTCTTTGCGACCGTGAATGGGCCCATTGAAACCAAAACCTTGTCGCTCACACAGCCCGCCAATGTGAAGTTCTGTCAACACTACCCAGTGAACCACAGCATCAACCACTTGTGGAGAGAGACACCACAAAGCTTCAGTTCGAACATATGCGATAATAAAACGTATCTTCACGCTGCAGCGATGCCCATCCATGACTGCTCTTTGTGCTAGAAACAACCACTGTCCGGTATGCTAGTCTACTCCTCATGACCCCCCCCCACTTCGACTGGGACTCTTTGCGCTAGACTGAGAAGGTAACTTTTCAACGGCACTAACCGGGCCTTGTATCTGACCCCTGCTCAATCACGGTCGGCCTGAATGTGCGACTTTCTCCTGGCCTTTCACGACCAGATAGCTGTGAGTGGCGCTTAGAGCTTTTTGACAATATTTTACCTTAAATTAACAAAATTGCATATCTCCAGTTCTACAGATTGGGTTTTTGTAATTTTGGTTTTGGTTAATTTATTAAATATTGCCCTATTTTCCTAAATTTGTTTGGGATTTTTCTTGTGTTGTGTTTCACTTTATTACAGTTTGTGTACCTCATATATTCTTTACACTTTGACTCTAAGTTAAGCCTGACTGTTCTATACCAATCTACCAGCGGGTTAAGCTCCTGTTAATTTAGGGTTTGCTTTTGCCTCACCCTGACAAGGACTGTGGTTCCTGCTTGAGTAGGGGTTTCACCCCACCTCAACCAGTAGCCCAATTTCTCATACTATATGAGTGTTAGGGATGTCTGCATCAGGGTGTGATTGTGAAATCGTCGGTGTTGGGTGCTGGCTGATGCACATGATTTTACCTTACCTTGTATGTTTTACTTGAAAAGTTGCTCCGGACCTCTATGGTCTTAATAGACGGTGCCATTGTCCTTGCACGCAGAGAAGAACTCTACCACTATTGAGTAAAGGACCTAGCCTTGATCTTCCAGCAATAGCCCCACACTCAGCAGTCTGTACATGGCTCTCCCATGGGAGGGTGTGAAGCCACTAAGGGTTATGGGATATGTGCAAGTTGCATTCCAGCACACCATAAAATGGAAAGTGGGAACCGCCTTTACACTGGCCACCCAAGCTAGCAATGCATCCCTGAGAAAATATGAGGATGGATCCACCGAAGAGAATCTTCTGGTGTAACCATTTTCTGCAGGTTACGTTATTAAGTGAAGAAGGGGGCCTACAAACTCAGACATAATGCGACACCACGGGCCCTGCAGTTAGTTAATAAGTTACTGAAGGCCATAGTTGCATCATTTCACCAGTGATATCAGGTTTACAAGTTTAAGATGAGCTTACAAACTTGTTATTTCATCACTAGACGTATACAAGCTACTGGTTAATGCTCAAAAGCATTGATATGGCCAAGACCATATGTTGTGCTGTATGAGCTCACTTAACAAGAAACATTTCTGTACTACATGCATGTTCTTGTATCAAAACATGCATGTAAAAATAGCTAGGCTCGAGTCTTTCAAAGGGAGATTCCATTTGTCTCCCTCAAGTATACTTAATTATCAATCTCATGGCCTTATCCTTTGAAGTAATGAGGCAATTTATTCGTTTACCACAGTCATTAAATATTCATCCTTTTGTCTTGTGGTTGTGTGTTGCAGGGGAAATTAAAACGGTCCAGGCTCCCTCTGACGAGGATTGGAAGGTGTTGGTGCTCACAGGAGATACAGGAACTCGTGCACCCGTCACCCTCTGGGTATATGGTGATAAAGGAGCATCCGGACCAATTAAGTTAGGCAAAGATGAGGAGGAAACGCTGTTCATTGCCCAGCAAGAGGACGAATTTAAGGTACAGAAGGAACTTCAGTTTCAATTCTTTAAGCTGTACATTTCATCTTTAGAGAAAATATTGCTACTTAAATCTCAAAATATAAAATGAAGTTTATAACATAGGAAAATGTGCTCCTTTTTATACTTGCATGATACGTGCCCTCTGCACTTGGGCGGATAAAACCACAGAGATTCAGCAGTGTTTCAAGATCAACTTTTCACTCAAAGTTGAATCTTCAGTCGGAGATATGGAACTGCTAGTTATCTGTTTGAAAAGTTGGAAAATATTCTGTCAAAAATAATGTGTAAAATAATGTGTAAAACACTGGTGTGCTCCTTTGTGCATGCTTTCATGTTGTATGTATGTGTGTTTTCAAATGCTCCTGTAAGGGTGAGAGAACGGGAGACCAGGATTCAAGTGCATTTTTATAACTGCGCCGGGGTCACAGTAGTACAATACGAAGGGTCTGAATCAAGAACTGAAGTTGGGACAGGGTGTTTCCTCCCCTGAGTCGGAGGAGTATTGCCCCACTGCTCTCAGAGCAGGAGAAATAAAATGATAATAACGTTGTTATTATCATTTTATTTTTTGTAGTTGTAGTTTCAGGGCTGGGTTAGGGCGGGGCTGGTGGCACAGGGGAGGAACGGTTTGAGCACTCCAAGTGTGCATGACTGTTTGGCCGGCCGTTTTGGACGGCCAAACAGTCATGCACACTTTGCATGTTCCTCACCCAGGCTGAATTACACAGCCTGGTGAGAAACATGCCCAGGCTACCATTCCCCGATTGAGCGCCGATTGAGCGCCGAACCACAGCGTTCAGACCAATCACAGCACTGCATTGCAGCATTGTGGTTGGCTTGGGGGAGGGAGCCTGTGTGCTTCCTGGTTCTGGCCGCTGAGAGACGACGAGGGACTTCGGAGGAGAGACGGGCGAGGAGGTAAGTCTTGTTTTGTATTTTGTACCCCCCCCCCACCACCCCCTGCCTCCCTCCACTCTCGTTCCTTGCCAGCCGCTACTGAGTTGGGATGTCATAGATATCGGAAAATCACAAAATGGAGACACTGATTATGTCAGGCTTTGAATATATGCTAAAACTTAACATATACAACACATATTTAAGAGTTAATATTGGTTAGCTTGGTTCAGGGCAGAGCACATCCTATTAAAATACACACCAAATCATTCCCCTTTTACACAAGTAAGAATCCCTAAATGTCAACATTGATCATGGCTATATGTAACTGCACCCCACCTAGACAATTCAACTAAGTCATTGTGGTTGTAGCAACTTGTCCATCCTCTTGACCTACTTCTTTTTCTGAATCACCTGCTTCCCCTTTGAAATCCTGGCCACTTTACCTTTTACCAGCCCTACCAGTTTTTTTCCTCCCTGGACCTATATGGTCCTTCAGCCAGCTAATGTACTCAGGGCCAGCTTTATCAATGGCTTGCATTGCCTTTGCGTCATGCAAGGTTACTCAAGGCCAACGGAAGCCCTTATGCGAGATTTACTATACCACCTTGTGTGGCTCTGTGTGGCACAATACACCTGGAATACCTCAAGGCAGCATGCCATAATTCTGCACTGGGAAGGCGTTCCATGGGTAGAGTGTTAGTGTTCCCATGCATTCACCCATGGTTTTTGGCATATTTCCTGAATTGACCAACACTAGTAGATCTGGGATTGCATCAAAATGGTACACCTTCTCAGAGGAGGCATAACAAGGAGAAATATGTTTATTACTTCTCCATATTGCCTCTTTCCACGTGAGCTGCATTCTGCAGCACAAAAAGAAAGTGGAAAACGCATCAGAGGATTGTTTTGTGCAAGAAGGTGCCCCTTCCTGCACAACAACATTCCTGGCTGTAACGCAGGCACCCAGCTCCAAGGTGCAAGGGAGCCTGCGTTGTCAGCCACAAGTGTGCCAACGCAGATAAAGAGCAGGAAAGCGCCATATCTTACTAGATTTGGTGCATTCCTGTCCTCTCCATTTGACATAGCACAGCAGAGCAAGTTGTCTTGCTGCATTGCATTGAACCAAATATTAATACATCTCTCTCTCAATTAGCCAGGAGAACCTTTTCACCTGACAGTCTTTCCCGCATTTCAACAAACCTAACTAAACACTAAATATTCAAACTTTAAATCGTCAGTCCATCACCTGGTAGTTTAATCACAAACAGAAAGTCCTTTGCCAGGCTGTTATTTGTCCCAACTTTTTACTAATTTCTTCTTTTACTAACAGTGTTATTTCTTTCATTAGTATCACTGAACCAATTTCCAAGAACAAATGCTATGTTAATGTATGCCTTTGAAAAATAATCTAAACCCTGATTAATATTATGGTTAGCTTTTGTATGTAGCTACACAGTGAGGATTAACTCAAACATTACACCCATTATTTTTTTGATTTTCTCAATGAGAGATTAATTCAAACATTCCGACCAGCACTATTTTCGCAGTGAAAGGCCCTAAGACCAATTAATATGCCCAGATGTCTTTCTTGTTCTTTCAGATTCATATTATTTCCCCAGGTTTAATTTCCAGAACATCCTTAATAAGTAAACCTAGTATGTGTTAATTTCTTTCAATTCTCACCCTCTAAACTCACCAAAAAATAACTAATTTAAACATTGACTTCAAAGTTGGTGCCTGAACATTCAGCTCAAATGCTCCAAAACAAACCTTAGGAATACCCTGCTTGAATCGCTCAGTTTCCATCACTGTTAAAGAGACACCACATTAAGAACACATTTTAATGTGCTATTCTCTCTACATAGATATTTATAGATACAACTGATATTCCTAGTTGCCTCATAATAAAAGTATCGCCTGATCAACCTAATGGCAACTCGTTTTTTCATTGTCCACCACAATATCAATGTCTTATCAGACAACTCCCTCACCAACAAATAGACTGACTGGGATCAAATTTCAAGGACACATCGCTATTAGACCTCCTCCGCAATGACTGAGTCAAGCCTTTGTGCATGCATCCTGTTCATACCTCTAAACCTTTTTGATTTCTATTTAATAAGTTCATCCTGCAAAGGGACTTCATTTCATCCACGATTACCAAAACTGTGTGTCTGCAATCAGTTTTAGGAAGAAGAAAGTACCTTACAAGTGAAGGTTAGGTGTCCCAGGATATATTGCATGGTTTTCATTTCACACTTTCTCCTGTTCATTACCTCAGAACTAGAGGTTGCCACTTTACCAAATTATCCTACGGTGCCATTAACTTCTTTGCCTCGGAGTCTAATTTGATTCCCGAAGATCAGGCTCATTATTTGGCCTTCAACAACCTGTCTAATCTTATCTAAACAAACAATAATTATAGAGCACAAACAGTTAACCCGGAAGGGAGCTCTGGAGCTTTGTGATTTAGCTGGTGAGGGTGGTAACAGGATGGTAAGAAGTCAGTAGGAAGATATAAAAAAGGCCAGGTTTTGATGGATTTACATAAATAAGAATGGTCTCATATTAATCAGAGAGAGAGAGGTTTTGGTAGTGGGATCTAAGATCGATTTAACTACATTAGGTTTTCTTTTAAGGAATTAGAAGCACAGTCAATTTTTTGCAGCATAGAATTCAGATCAGGCTTTTTAATGGCTCTATGATAGATTTTGACTCATTTTGAAGTTGTCATCTACTGCAAATCACCACACATGGCAAACATGACTTCAAAACCAGTTTCTGTGTCAACTCTCTCCAGCTGCAAAGCAGCAGTGGCACTGCAACCAATCATGCTTGGATTCGGTATCCAGTCCTGTTTTCAAATATAGAACTACTGAAAGCTTTAACAGCACACCCTTACATGTATTTTTCCATCCAACTCTAGTATAGGATGAATTTGACACCCAAACAAGATGCACTAGTCGATGCAATTCATAATAATAAGTAGGTAACAGTAAGTGTTGTCATATCCAACAGACAGTCCAAAAACAAATAAACAATTGTCCGATCTTTGTCTTTATTTATTCTTTTTTTTAAAGATTCCCAGCACACGATCTAGCCAACACGTGTTTCGTCTGTACTCAGACTTTTTCAAGGCAGTATGGGAATAGAAACAGTAGATTCCAATCGCGAAATGGTACGAAAATGCATGAGATTGCATAAGAAGTTTCCTTGGAAGTATCTTGTGGAAATCCCTTGGATCTGAAAAAACTGTATATGGTGTAGCCTAGTAATGTTGGTAGGTCGCAGATATCGAGTAGACCTGCTCTAATGATGAACTGGTATCGTTCTCTTAAAAGGCTAAGGCATCAATAAATATCATGTGAACAGTCAAATAAGGCTTACGACTCCGAAAAACAGTCAAATGTGCAGGTACAGATCCGTGGTAAGAATGTACCCCAAATCAGGATAATCCACAGTGACCAGTCGCGCTGCAGTCTGCTCGCATAGAGAAAAGGCTGTTTTCAAATATGTTTGAGGATATTCAATGTTTTTATTCATGAAATTGACTGTTTCAAGGGCAAGACTATCAAGTTAGGAAGCAGCAAAACCATAGAGACATGGAAGACAATAGGAATCTATCCGGCTCAGCTAGAAGAGGGAGGCAGCCACGTCACGTTCCCCACGCTAAAAGAGAAATATAACCTACCTGACATCAAACTATACAACTTCCTGAAGATCAGAACAGCCTTCACCAAAGCAAAGTTAGAACTACATAATCCATCAATAATACAATACATGACTAAACTCAACAGAGTAGGACACCAAGTATCACACATGTACAAGCTACTACGCCCTAGCGCCACCAAAATTAATGACAAACAAGCTGACTACTGGGCAAAATAACTTGGCACCGCACTTAGTGAGCGTGAACTTAGTCTCCTCTGGGCCTCCCCCTCACGGAACAAAATCTCCCCAGTACTAGCTCAGACAAAATTCTGGCTACTACACAAGACTTACTGGACCTCAGCTCGCCTTGCAGCACTGGGTCTCAGGGATAACGACCTGTGCTGGAACTGCAACAAATAAAAGGGGGACTTAGCACACTTCATCTTTTACTGCCCCAAATTTCCCAAGTACTGGGAGAAAATATTCATGTTCATAAAAAAAGTGCTGGGCTGCACTCTAAAGCCAGAATTCTCTACCCTTACCACCGCGTTTATAACTGCGGAGCTAGATTCACAACACGACAGGGACCTGTTAGATCTCCTACTAACACAGCAGTGAAAATAGTTCTGTCCAAATGGAAGGATACAGCCAAGGCGACATTCAAAGGTTGGCTTAATTGGGTGACGTACCTCAGAGGCACAGACAGTACAGCCCTGCGGAACTCACCCTGGAGACCAGCAACCAGAGGAATGTGGGTATCACTAGACGAGTACCTGGACCCCTACGAACCCCCATGAAATTAGCTGGAGAAGGGCGTTTGCTCACAAGCATATCCCCATAGCCTCAGAACAGATCCACGTCTGAAATAATCTTCTTGTATACTATCTCCTCCTCTCTCTCTTTTATTTTCTATCTTTCCCCTTCTCATCCACTCTTATTCTTTTAGCAAGACAGTGGAAAAGGGGACAGCCAAACATGTATACCACTTACCTGATCCTGACAAATACAGCCAGTTTGGGCTGTTACCCTGTAATGATAAAGCGATGATAACTGTATGTATAAAAATGTTTACTTTGAAATCAAATGTTTGTTGTGTGCTTGCTTATGGATGAGAGTGTGTTTATGTGAGTGTGTGCGTATGTGTGTGTGAGTGAAAGTGAAGGTCAAAGGGTGTGTGATGCCACTTCCACTACTCCTGGCATTTGCTAAATTGATGCCCATGAGCAAAGGGTGCAAGCATGACAAATCTTAGTGTAAGCATTAAGTCTGCTAAAAATATCTGGTTTGTGCACATCTACTCCTGCCTAAATTGTACAACCCTACGGATCTAAGATCACTTCTGCACTAGAGCGGTACATAAAAAACCCACCAGACAGAGCACCAGTTTAAGAGGTATGTACTAGCACGTCTGGGAGTCAGCGTTGCTCTCTATGTCAGTAGGTTAGCACAAGCAATGTCCTTTCAAGGAGGGCATTTGACTTATCTGAGACAGTATTGTGTGTGGGGGTGGAACAATTCCCCGAAGATGAACACTATATTTATTCATGCCAGTTTGTTTTGGTATTCTAGCATCGTTGTTTGAGAGCCATTTTTTATTGTTTCTAATTTAAAGTAAAAGGGTTTGATAGTTGAAGACTGAAAAGTTGTCAGTTACAGCACAAGAAAAAATGAGGGTGTAATGTGTATTCAAAGCAAACATTCCACCTTATTTTATTGCATTTTCTGGATCTGGGTATTTCTCTATTGTTAAACACACTTCAATATGATGACCAAACGTGGTATTGTGGGACAACAACAAATATGACATTTGTTAGATTTATGGGTAGGTATAGGAGTGGCACCATAGTGAGATATGTTCTCAGTTCTGCTAAAGTGTGAAATGTTTGACTTATTTTCTTTCTTAGGTGAAATTAAAAAACATAGGATCGATTTATAAGATACGAATAGGCCATGACGGGTCCAGTGACCAACCAGAATGGAAGTTACAAAGGGTACGTTTTTTAATGTTTCATTTTTATGGCAGATAGTATACATTTTCTTCTGATATATGCAATATTTTCACATCCATTTCTTTTATTAGTCTGCTGACTCGTTGTTGTAAACTTTAGATTCTACCGAAAATGTTTCTCCCATGAAAATCAATTAGGAACAAGTATCACTGTGTTTGGCACAATCTGTCCTATTTCTTTTAGCAATAACCCGGATTAGTGTATACATTATAAGCCTGATTATAAGTGAAGGTGATATTTATCGCACCTGGTAAATAACAATACCCTTGTGTTCATTATTTATCGGGTGCGATACATAGCACCTATTACGAGTTATTACATGCGGATTTTGGCATTCAACACCCAGAAATCTGTATGGTACGGTAAACACCGTACACATTTCCCCTGTCTGCCTGCATGTAACTGGGATATATAACTCATTAGATAATAATTGGATGCGTTAAATAAAACCAAATTGTTATTCTTTCCCGTGCGTGAACAAAGGTTTACGCTTGGGATGGAATTAACCGCCCAACTTGTAATCAGGGCCATATGTATTTTGTAATCATTTACAAAACTACAAAACAATTCAACCTATTTTGACTTCGAGATTAACTTAATCACTTAAATCAATGGACTCCTGATTTTTGCTACATATCATCGATCTCGCTTTAAAGATATGTATTTTTTCAAAAGTAATGTTGATTATGTATGAAAAGATTTGCAGAATAATGCTGATAGTACCCATCTTGTTTGGTGATGCACATAACAGATAACAGTCAAATTTAGCAAAACCATATTTTTGCGATCGAGTAAAATGTTGGCTGTAAGAAATATTTGACTTATTGAATGATTAGCCTTCTGACACAGCTAAGTACCTTTGTTGATTATTTTTTAATGTAATGTTTTTCTTTAACTTCAAGTAACCTGAGGACTGGGTTAGTTTAGGCCCTGAATTAGAGAAGAGTCATGATGCTCTAAAAACATTGGTATCAATGGACCTCATTTAGAGAAGGAGAAGCATTTAATCATTCGAAAAGCAGTAGTATTTGTAATTTAATGCATAACTACCATTTTGACTGGAAGAATTTCCACTGAGAATTATCTGGTGGGAAATAGAATTTTGGAGATAAATACTTTATTAATGCTATTGCAGCCATTACTTGTTAGATGATTTTTTAAATCAGGCCCTGGTGACTTCCATTAACAAAGCATAGAGGTACTTTCTTCCTTCTCTGAAACAGACATTTAATAGTAACTCTTCTGAAAGAATAGGGTTCTCCAAGACTTATTCTAGGCTCGAAAAATTGCTTATTCTGGATTATATGGGCAACACGGACTGTTTCTATTGAATACTTTCTAAAGCAAGCTTCTTATCAGGTCACTTCTGTAAATTGGCGAGAAACTGAATTCATAAGCAGGTCAATAAATGGGGATATCCTGAAATGAAGCAAGTTAATAAGCTCGATAAGCAGTGGCGTAACAATAGCCCCCACAGTCACCACGGTGCAGGGACCCCAAGCTCCAGGGCCCCCTCCGGCACTGGGCACAGCTGGCAAGCCCATGGCGTGAGAGCTCCTGACTGGGACTTCAGCTTGGGGGCTCCACCATGAACTTTGCAGGGGGTTCTCCCTTAAATTTGTTACACCTTTATCGGTAAGCTTTGATAGCTACCTGGGCCGCCATATTTAAAGTTGTCCATCATTGCAGATGGAATATTTACTCCAAAGTAGCCCTTGTTTCTTTGGTGGGGACCTCTGTATGGTGAGAGCAGTTAGACTATGGACAGGCTAGTATGGTAGAATTGTTGTCAGTTATGCGAGTCTTGATGATGGCCCTCAAATAGCGGTTCATTTTGGCATCATACATAACAAATGTCGTTTATGCACTGCAGGTTTTCTCATAGCATTCCGAGGGCATTTAAAAAATATTCTGTTTGGCACTACCATGGTTTCAATGGCAGTTCTGGACACAAAGGAGGCTAACCAGAATGGTATCCGATGTGCCATCTTAAATAGAACCATCTGACTGACCCAATAGTGAGTATCACCAGTGGCAGCTGCACCACCTGGAACAATGCCTATGACTACCGTCTGAATGAGCAGTGTTATCCAGAGAAAGGGAAAGGGGAAAGAGAACTAAAGTGAAGGTCAAGCACTGATAGATGACATGCTAGTTGAACAGTCTTTTCTTGCAAGAGTCCATGCTGCTTCATTTATGATAGTAGGACAAACCAAACAAAGTTATTGCACCTTGACCGTGCTGCTAATTCAACTGACAAAAATGTGACATTAATCTATGTACTGGTAATGGGACTTTACCACAAATATGAGTTTCTGTTGGACTCAAGAAAAGCGTTTGTAAAGACATCAGCTATTTGTAAGTGTCAGTCAAGAAAGATTATTAGGTTGAAAATAAGGATCAAATTCCTAAATTAGTCAGGTTCTCTCAGGTGTTTCTCAAGAGTCACATGCAGGTTCCTTAAAAAGCAATGCCAACGATTCATTTCACTTTCACTGTCCTTCTAATATAGGGGATTAAAGGGATCATTTAGAGTTTGATATATGTGAGGTATGCCTCCTACACCTGTGCCAAACTGTATGTAGACTTTGAGGAACTACAATGTTTCTGACGGTGGAATCTGGCTCTGCCATCAGAACCCTTGACCTGACAGCCCATCGTCCACATGACCACCAGGTCACCAGATTTAAGGTGAGGCAACTGTCACTCTAGTCCTCTGCTTCAAACTGCCTTGATATCCAGGACAGTTCCAGGAAGGAAAATCAAGTATCAGCCCCAATACACAAGAAGCTCCCTGCACATCAGGGCCATCTATTTTGTTCGCATTTCAATATTAAACTCCTACTTTAGCAATTTATTACCGAAAAATAAAAATCTTTGCAGAGCGGGTTAGACAACATGGCAGCCTCTCAGCAAATTGTTCTTATTTCATTGAAACTACAATACCATTGGCTGCACCCAGGATTTAAGAGTTGACCTCTAAGTAAGGAAGCACATCCTTCACCAGACCATCGCCTCCAGAAACGTGGCTGGCTGCAGCCACCCTCCATTCTTTAGATGACCACCCAGGACATAAAAGAAGAGATCATGAACGTTACAATGCAAAATATAAAGCCTTTGGTAATTTATCTCCGCTTTAGTTTCCCATTTCACTGGGTGGAACCACCAGTCATATTGTTAGTCTGTATTACCATCACCAAAAAGGCCTTGTTGCTAGGTACAAATACCACTGGTGGAAAGTTATTTTTTTGCAGAAAAAACTGTTACCCATTGTTTGCTATTTTCAATAATAAAATATCTTCACATTTCTGCAAGTGGTAAATTTTTAAACAGCTGATAAAAATACCACCACCTAGATATAGACCTATGAATTGAAATTGAAGTCACAGAAATTCTGTTGCAAGATCCATTCCTGTGTCATTTCCTCCTTGACCTATGACCATGCCTAGCTACATAGGGATGGGTGGTTATAGTATACATATTCTTTAAACCCAGCATGATTCTAATGTTTTGATGATGTGTATGACCAGTTCCTGTACCCTGGGAAGCCACTAGTATTACATTTTTCCCAATGCCTCCAACTTTGCTGCACCAGCTTTTCCTTTCCTGGCCCGGAGGAGGGGCCAGGACGTGCTGAGAGGCACCGGAGCACCATAAATTCCACTGAGGTGTCCCGCAATGCCGGAGCCTCCAACTTTGCTACACCCGCTTTTCCTTTCCTTTCCTGGCCTGGAGGAGGGGCCAGGACGTGCTAAGAGGCACTGGAGCACCATAAATTACACCGAGGCGTCCCGCAACGCTGGAGCCTGCAACTTTGCTGCACCAGCTTTTCCTTTCGTTTACTACACTTATGCTTTAGGGGGCCAGTAAATGCTTTCTTTTTTGAACCAATTGTGCCTATAAAATGTATAGCAATGATTTCCTAACGCAAGCTTGGGCAGGATGTATTGTTAGCTTAAGAAATGGACAGATATGTAATCACTAACAGACACAGTTCTTTTTCTTCCCACCATTTTCGATGGATTCATTTCCATACCTGCAGTCTCATGTCCTAAGTGGTTTCCTGTTCAATAAATCTCCTGACCGCTCTTCTAGCAAGTTTGCTCTCCTTGCAGCCAAAAGAGCTTATAAAGCAACCCGTAGGTCCCTTTGGGAGCATAAATGGGGCAATTATATAGATATTTGTAAGAGAAAGGACATTAAAGCCTTTTGGCATGCAATCTGTGTGAATGATCAGTCTACAAAGAATAAACCCAACCTTGAAATAGGTCAAGCAGAGTGGCAGAACTTCATCTTGAAGCTTTACAAGGTAGTTCCTCCTCCCCCAGGCCATATGATTTTGTTATCAATCTGCTTGTTTTCTTGCATCTAAGACTCAGATCCAGAAATGGATCAGTACTTTAAACAAGTTGCGTACTCCAGGCCCAAACATCCTCTCAAGTGCAGTGTTAAAGTATATTATTCCCTCTGGTCTAAGTTTCTTAAATCACTGTTTGAATATGTTTTACAGAGTGGCAATATTCTTAGTTTACAGTTGAGGGTCTCTCCTTTTTCCATTATGTTGTCACTATACATGACATTGAGGGCAATGTTTCAGAGCATTTTTGTTGTGTTAACAGGAATAGTAGTTTATTAGGAAAAACGTTCAGGATTGGGCCCAGGTGAGCTGCAGAGCTAATGATAGTATTAGTGATTGTCTTAAGGCCCTGAATATAATTTTGGATAAAGAGGTTTCATTAAATAAAGGCTTTGTCTTTTGTTGCTATTTATTTATATAGCATTTTTTTCAATAGGGTGGATCGTACAAGTCTAAGGATACAAGATGCTGGCCTTAGATATGGATTCTCATTGATTATGCTTTATCTAAAATGTGTATGATTCTATCTCGATTCAAGTCCAAATTGGGAATGGAGTTGACATTACGAGGCAGTTATAAACCATGTCAGCAGTAAAACAAGGTTTTATCTTGGCTCCTACTCTAATAAATATTCATCTGTCGGATCTATGTATTCAAACTAGTGAGGTCACTAGCCACCCCCTAAATGGGGTGTGGCAAAAGAATTCCTGTCAGTGCTGTGCCGCTAACTTATTACTGCTGGATAAGACCCTGATAGGACTCCAACATAGTGTGAACTTTATATTTCTATAGTTTAAGAAAATTATCTAAAAATGAATCTTACCATACAAAATTCAATAATCTTTGTTAAACTCTCTGGTACTTTGAACATTGATGGCGCCAGTATAGAGAACAATAAATCCTATGACTACTTGGATGTCTCCATATCTGCTAACCTGTCTTGGGTCTCATAGTTGTCTTCTTTGAGAAATAAATACTCTTACGTAAATTATTTTTATGAAATAAAATGCAGTTTCTTATTTAACAATTTAAAACGTTTTTTATTCTAAGGTGTTTCAGTTTTTCGCTATTGCTTCGCAGTTTATTCAAAGAAATGAAATAAAGATATTGAGAAAACTGAGACCTTTCTTGTGAGAAATGTATTCAGATTGGGCTAAAGTACCTTGACCCCAATAGATCTTGCAGTTAGAGTTTGGTAACTTATCCATTGGCAAACTATATGATGAACCGCGCTTCTTTATTTCCACAATTTACACAAATATGGGTGTAGATGGCATTAAGTCAATTTGATCATATCTGTGGGAAGAGATGTCTTCCCATTTACTAGAAATAGTGGGGTTCTTTCATTCATAGATATGGATTAGAAGAACTTTGGGCCGTGTCCATTCCACTAATGTATTTATGAAAAACATTAAAGCCATTAGACGGTTTTACACAAGATTATTGCAGGCCTCTTAATTAGGCCTGATTGCAGCCCCTTCTTACCTCAGCCAAACCCCAAAAGGCATTTAACAGGAGCTATGCCCTAAAACACTCTACAATCAGTTTATACTATGTGGACAAAAAAATGATTTGGGTTTGGAGCCTAATTGATTTAAATTCCACTTGTCCCTTATATAGGTTGGGTGAAAATTCTGCAAGACACCTTTTCTATGTTTTTCTCCTGGAGTAACAACAATGAGAAAACAGTTTTTAAAATCAATGTTTAATCAGCATTTTTGGTACCATAGAGAAAGCTCATCTTTTGAATCCCTGAGGTCGTTCGAATCAGGAGTATACCTGTATTACTAAGCTCTTAGATTGATCATGTCATAACTGTGTTGTGTCATAAGTGAGGTGGTGTCTAATCGTGTAGTAGATTCTGCGAAGAAGGCATTTTTTACGATATTTGAGAAATTACTTTCTCTTTTTTACATTGTGTGTACTTTACACTTATTCTTTAAAATGCATCATTGGGAGAATTTGGGTGTACTATATGACATGGCTTTGGGGCCTTATCTTGGTGTACACTCACACATAACATCCTGGGTCCAGTCAGTATTGTTTACTTAATCTGAGCTCAACTCTGGGTAGCTGTTGCTGCAAGCAGTGAGTCTTGGCAAAGGAACTTAGGCCAAGATTCACAAAGGCTTAGCATTGGTTTATCATTTCTTTTTTAATGCTAAACCTTTTTGGTGATTAACATACTTACACAAATTGGTATTTGCATTGGTTTGTATGGAAACGCAAAGCAGCGCGTAGTGATGCTTTGCATTACTTTGCATCAAGGGTCGTTACAAGGCCAGTACATGGACGTTCCCAGGCAGCCACCCATGCTTTTTGACACTAAACGCTATCTAACATTAGTAGACAGGGTTTAAAGCCAAAACTTAACGCTGCTTAAAATCAGACATGATAAGGAGAAATATTTTAATTTCTCCTTGCTTTTCCAACTTTGCATGTGTGCTGCATTGTACAGCACTACAAAGTAGAAAAACGTTTTAAACTTGTCTAGCTATAGTAGTTTGTACAGGAAGGAAACCCTTCCTGTACACAACATATGGTAAACTCAGGCACACACCATAGCACTATGGCACTGAGGTGTGTGCCTGGGGCATGGGAGCTAAAAGCTGAACCAGTGCTAGGGAGAGGGGAGGAGAGAGCCATATCTCTGCAGATATGGTGCTCTTCTGCTCCCTCCCTGTCAGGCAAGGCTGCATTCCGTGATTTGTTTAAGAATCTGGTTGTAGTGTAAATCATTTAGGAGCACCAAACAGCAGAATAGGAAAGTCACTCACCAATAATATATAAAAATAGAGCGTATTTGTATGACATTTTAGAGACTTTGTTCATCACAATCCACTGGATGTTTCTGGAGATACAGATTTCAGAAGTTTTTATCATTTTTAAATGCAACCACAAGCAGAAATTAATCAACAAAAAGTGTGAAAACTTTTCAATAGTTTGAAAAAGTTAGTGCAGGTACTCTGACAGGGAAAAAATTTAGTGGGCCAGAGAGTATACTTTGGATAGTTACCTGGCCACTAGAGCATTTTTAAAGCAAGTTCGAAAATTTACAAGACGAACGCCAGTGAGATCAATAGAGTGGTCCTGATGCTGAGGATACAGGCAAATGATACTCAAAGGATGCTCTGGTTGTGGTGCAGTCAACAGGGTGTCTCTGTGGTGGTCCCTCGGTCCACGGGTGATGAGGGGCAACTTTGGCAATGGAGATCTGGGTCCCTCGACGTCTTCTACGTTGCAGTAGTCGATCAACCAATGCTGCACTACTGGTCTCCTTGTGACCCCATTCGTGCCCCTTTCAAAATGGTACAACCCTTCCTTGGTTGCCAGGAGAACGGTAGCCCACCCAAAGGATGTAGTTACCAGGTGCTTACACGGCCACAGGAAAACCTATTTGGGAACAGGTTTTCTCTCTCTTGCTGTGTCTCCTAATTATGTGCAGGAACAAAAGGCATCCCTGCTCAGGGGTATTGCTGCAGCCAGCCCTTCAAATGTGCCTTTTCCTTTGAAGCTCGCTTTTCGGGCTAAAACCCTGAGTGGCCATCCTGAGCGAGGAGCTCTCACCTCTCTCTGTGGCAACTGCCTCTGTTCCTAGACCTGTGAGTTGTTCACAGAAATCAGTCTGTGTCAGGCCTTTGTTAGGCCACTGGTCTAGCTGGAGTACAGAGTGTTAGCTTTCTAAAAGTTGCTAATTTTAATAGTGACTGTAAATCTGGCCTGGGAATCATGTCGGATTTAATGCCCTGATTAATTTGATACCTGACTCGACTGTGTTAGCTTGTCCCATTCAGAGATTAGCCATGCTGGGATGCCAGTTGGTAACCCTGTGTTATCCAATGGGGTTACTTAACTTTTCACAGCAAAGCGACAATTTGAAAGTGTTGCTGCTAAGTCATAACAAAACTCATATGTCCTACTTAATAATATATAGCTCCCTGAAATAGGGCTCTATAGGCCTTACTGAGGGGTGACTTGCATATATCCTTAAGGGAAGTGGTGGATTTGACTTTGGATGTAATGGCAAAGTTGATCTTACAGTGTAAACCCTGCCTGTTCACTCTATAGTGGCAGATTGTGGTCCATTTTGTCTTTGGCACATACTAGGTGGCACAAAAAGGGCTGCAGTCCTGGGTGAACACTCTGCCTTAGATGCACTGAGTACCCTGCGTACCATATACTAGAGACTTATAAGTAAGTCAGTACTTGCCAACTGGGTGCATCCAATCTAGCATATCTTTTATGTAGGGTTAGAACACTGGTATTGAGGTCAGGTCAACAGGACTCAGTGCACTCTCAGAGTTGAAAAACCAGCAACATCAGTTCAAAAATGAGGGGGCGAATATACAAAAAGAGGTATTTCCCTACAATCATAATAATGTTTTAGTGAGTATGGAAATCACATTTGAAACGTGGTTTCCTGTTCACACATATCAGGCCCCTCTCTATGAAAAAGGTTGTGTTTTCTTAGTAATTATGAAATTTAATTTAATTTAATTTAATTTTATGTTTTTTAGTTCTGTAGCGGGTTGTGAGTTTATATGAGTTATAGGGTGGGAAGTAATTTAATTATAATAAATTAATGATTATGTTTTAATTAATATTATTTATTTAATTTTGTTAATTGTGTATGTAAATGTTTTTTGCGGGTTGTGGTGTTTATAGGGGTAAATTGTGGGAAGTCATTTATTCCTAAATATTCATAACTAGTTGTTAATTACTAATGATTAATTAATTGATAATTATGTTAATGGTGTAATTATATTTTTAGGTGTGGGTTGTGGGGATAAACGGATAAAGGGTGGCAAGTCATTTATTTTTAAATAATTAATAATTAGTTGTTAATAATAATTCATGAATTGATAACTAATTATGTAAACTGTGTAATTTCTTTAAGTGTGGGTTTTAGGGTTATAGGGGTAAAGGGTGGAAAGTAATATATTTTAAAATCATTCATATTTAGTTGTTAATTATTAATAATTATTTGATAATTAATTACGTTAATTGTGTAATTAATTTTTTTATGAGTGGGTTGTGGGGTTATAGGGTTAAATGGTGGGAAGTAATGTATTTTTTATTTATTAATTATTAGTTGTTAATTAATATTAAATACTTATTTGATCATTATGTTCATTGTGTAATATTGTTCTTTAGGTGTGGGTTGCCGGATTTATAGGGTACAGGGTGGGAAGTAATTTATTGTTTAATAATTAATTGTTAATTAATTGATAATTACTGTTGTTATTTGTTTAATTACATTTTTTTAAGTTTGGGTTGTGGGGTTTATAGGGGGAAAGGGCGGGGAGTAAACTATTTTATTGTATTGGTTAATTACTTGTGAAATACTGAAAAGTAAATTGTACTGACTGGAGTGGGAATATTACATTTTCCCCTTCACAATCCAACACTTTCCCTACAGTTCCATTGACTGAAGTGGGAATATAAAAAATTGCCCTCCCACAATCCAATACTTTTTATACTGTTGCACTGACCGGAGTGGGAGTATTAATTGTTGTTTTTCTGTTAATTATAATATTTATTGTTGTGTTAATTGTACTGGGAATAATAATTTGTGAGGACCTACTGACCACATACAACAGGTGGTTTCTCTGCTGGATATAGCAGAGACTAGAGGAGATAGACTAGCTGTGATCCTCTTGGACGCCGAGAAAGCCTTTGACAGAGTAACATGCCAATATTTGTTGGGAGCCCTAGTGGAGAGAGGATTTGGCCCTAAAATAATTACTGCTATTCAGGCGATGTATCGCAAACCGTATGCAAGACTACAGGTGATGGGGAAGACATCAGACCCAATAGTGGTGGCAAGAGGCACTAGACAAAGATGTCCATGCTCCCCTATTTCTTTTCGCCATATATCTTGATCCATTCAGTAATCAGATATTTCACAACCCGTTGATTGAACCTTTCAAAACAAATGGCTATGAGACAAAGGTAGTCGCCTACGCGGACAATATCACGGTGGTCACACCGAACACAATAACGGCAATATTAAAACTCGAGAGCATGGCGGAAAACTTTGGGAGCAGGTCAGGCTATTGCCTGAACAAGGGAAAGACTCAGACAATTAGCACAGAACAATGCAATTTAAGGGATCAGCGACGGACAGATTCAGCCACATATCTAGGGGTAAAGATAGGTCCAGACCTAGATACACTGTGGGCAAACAATCGTAATTTAGTTTTGGATGAGGTCATCTCAGAACTCCGACGGTTGGATAAGCTGCATTTATCGATAGTGGTAAATGTTTTAAAAATGAAGATTTTTCCCAGAATACTAATTAGAATTAGGGCAAAATATTTTTGGGGCAGCAAACCTTAAAGCACAACATTATAAAACCCTTTTCAATCTATATTATACACCAGCCAAACTTTTTAGTTGGGGGAAAAGAGAATCAGATCAATGCCCTAGATTTCAGCATAGCCCAGCTGATACTACACATATGTTTTACGCATGTAAATCTTTGACTTTATTGAAAAAGGGAATAGAGAAATTCTGGGAAAACTCAATTAACCATGAAATTAGTATTAGCGTGCCACTGATTTTATTTGGATATGATAGCCGAATTGGATTATAATCAATACATCAGGATTTTGTGTTTGTTTCAATTGCGATAGCAAGACTATTAATTGCCACTGCATGGAAGGATGCGGAACCCCCAGTATTTACAGCTTTGCTATATCGTTTATTGAGCATTTATACTCTTGAAATGCCACTTTACAAAAACAAGGGCCACCGAGCTGGAGCAAAAAGGGGGTAAGATCTGGGCACCGATGACAGACTGGCTTGAAGGAAATCAGGGGTGATGACAAGCGGGATGGGAGTGGGTTAAATAATGCTTATTGATTTTTGTTTTATACCTCTTCCTTTCTTTCTGCTTTTCCTTTGCAGTGATTTGTGAAAATTTCAAGAGCATACTGTAATATAATCTAGGAATGTAGGAAATGTAAATATCCTTTCTGTATGTTTTTTTAAGATGTACATGACGTCAGTGACCTCACGCTGCATTATAACAGAACAATGTCAAGCCTTATTGAGGACATAGCCCCTCTAAAACTAAAATAAAAACCCATGGTTCAACGGTGCCATCAATGAAGAAAGAAGGTCTCAGAAACTTTCAGAACGTAAATGGCGACATCACCCTTCTTCGCCCCGCTTAACCCAACTGAGACCGTCCAGGAAAGCCTATAATAAAAGCATTCTAAAATCTAAAAAATACTTTTTCAGGAAAGAACTGTATAATGCAGTAAACAGACAAAGGAAACTATTTGATTGACTAAAAGAAATATCCAATAAATCTGCCAACTCGGCACCAGCCATTACAAAAACAATCTTAAATAGTGAAGATTTTTTCCGTTTTCTTTACAGACAAAGCTAACTCACTGGAGGGGGGGCTCAAAAAAGCTGCCAAAAACATTGAAAGCGATAAGGGTACTTTAGATGAACAACAGGGTCAACAAGAATTAGAAAAACCAAAAAACAATGCGCGAGGGTCAGGATTTAAGCCGGTCGGTGAACTAGACATTGCAAAGATCATATCAACCACTAAACCTAATAATCACTATAACGATCCTTTACCGGCAAAGTGGGGGTCTTCTATAAACCACCTGCTAATCCCGTCATGAACAAAGGTCATAAATGCCTCATTGACACGAGGCCGAATACCGGCCTGCCTAAAAATGGGTCAAGTCATTCCACTCTTAAAAAAAACAACAGAGAACCCCTCTGATCCTAACAACTTCAGACCAGTAACAAACATTCCCATGCTAGCCAAAGTACTGGGAAAATGTGTCCAACAACAACTGAGTCTTCATATTTCGGAATTCAATCTGTTAAATGATTTCCAATCTGGTTTCAGACCAAACCATCGTACAGAAACAGCAATTCTGCACATCGTAGATGATGCTTTACTGGCTCTCAACCACGAAACATGTCTCCTTATCCTGTTGGACCTGTCGTCGGCTTTCGCCGCGGTAACCATGCCAAAATATTAGATCGGATGAAAAACAGAATGGGGCTAGAGGGAACAGTCCAAAAATGGCTTAGTTCCTTTCTTGAGAATAGATCGCAAAAATTAATTGTCAACCAAAGCCTATCAGGCCCAACCAGAAACACAATCGGAGTTCCGCAAGTGTCAACACTATCTCCGGCGCTATTTAACCTATACTTAGAACCACTCACGGATATATTACAAAAAGAGAACATTTCTTTCCACATGTACGCAGATGACACTCAGCTGTACATCAAGGTCGCATCAACAGAAGAGATAAAGATCATGAACCAGGCTCTAAGGAGAACCCTCCAATGGCTAACCATGAACTACCTGATGCTAAACCCTCAGAAAACTGAATTCCTACTGATTACACCCCAGAAAAGCAAATCAAATATAGTAGAATAGACCAACCTTATCACCACTCTGAAGCGTAATCCGAAGATTGTCGACTCTACTAAATCTCTGGGAATTACTCTGGACAAAAACCTGAAAATGTTAGCACATATCAACACAATGGCAAAAAATGCCCATTTCCATTTAAGCTACCTGAGAAAACTAAAACCATTCCTAAATAAAACAGGTCTCAAAACAGCAGTTCAGGCACTGGCCATATCAAGGACAGAGTATGGGGGCACAACTTTGGCTGGGCTCCCCAAGATCTCAACAGCCCCACTGAAAGCATGTCTTAATGCAGCCACAAGACTTAGATCTGGATCCAAAATATTTGACCATAGCTCCCCTCATTTGAAAGCACTCAACTGGTTGCCCTTTGAAGCAAGAATTCAATTCAAGTTGGCATGCATCAGTCACAAGCGCTATACCACAAAACACCAGTCTACCTAGCACAGAAACTCACGCTATCCGGAGGGTGCCGTGTCTCCAGGAGCCACGCAGATCTACTACTGAAACTGGCTCATTTTTGTAAGTAAAGAATTTATGACCGAGCGTTCTCCGGGGCAGCTCCAAGAATCTGGAACGCACTTCCCCCTAACATTAGAAGAATCTCATCCATCGCAGCATTCAAAAAGGAAGCAAAATCATTCTATATGAAGAAATTTCTCCCTTAAATCCTTATAACAGAGCTACTGTCTACAAACTTATCATGACTGTTTCTGTGCTTCCTCTAGCCGCTCATTAACCCGATATGAGCCTGTATATATGTTTTCCATGTAGCTTAATGTTTTAGTCTAGTCATGGTAATTGAACTGATGACTTATATATATATTTTCCTTGAAGCTTAATGTTTTGATCTAGTCATGGTAAATTAACGGATGACTTGGTAACTTATAAGGTATTGTTGTTGAAATGCATCTGTAAAGCACTCTGATACTCTACACAGGGTCATGTTCGTGCTATAGAAAACACGAAATAAAAAAATAAACACAAATTTGGCCAAGAAGAAGAGCTGTTGTACTGCTAGGAGAGAATTACACTTTGCTGTGTTGGTCTGCAGTCTGCTACTTCTTGCCTAGGTGTGAGAGGACTGGACTTTGCTCGCTGCATCCTGCTTTCTAAAGTTTCTCCAAGGGCTTGAGTTGAGATTGCCTCCTGTTGGAAGTCTCAGAGCCATCATAGACTTCACCTGCATCTTTCTACCAGCATCTGGGCTCCTCTGCAGTGAGTCCTTAAATGCCAAGTGGTGCCCAGCCCAGTCCAGGACCCTTGGAGGTGATTCGAGTGCGCCACTTCCGGACTGATGCATCACTGCGAAATCAATGCATCGCAAGCCATGCTCCCCACTGCACAATGCAACTACTACAACTTACAAGGCAAGCCTGACGATGTGACAACGCCTACGAAGCCTCACCGCTGCATGATCTCGAGCACCACTTCACTCAGGTGTGTAACACACCTCCTGTAGCCTGGTCGTTGGACTGGTGCATCACCTCCCATGCTCCCTGCATCGTCCCCAGGCATTAGTGGCTAAATGATCCTGCACCACCTTCAGGAAACGTCACTTTGCTGCAATGATGTCTTGCCTCCTTTGCAAAACGCACTATCCTCGAGTTCCAGGGTTTTAGTCATCAAGTGGAGCCTATCCACCAGCATCCCTCCAGCTCTGTGATCCTGCTAATGACTGACCAGGTAACTGACAACCCTTACCAGCAGGAGCCCAGAACATGAAATCACAACATACGGCAAAATACCCTAGCCATACCGCGGAATACTGCAAGCACGGCTAGAAAGCAGTGGCTTCCTACGTCACTTTTAGCTAACTCCCAAGGGAAGGCAATAGAAACTAATCATTTGTTCTACCTCCAGGTTTAGCAGTCTGGTAGCATAGATATACACAAGGGTGGATTATGTTTTCTTTCATGTAACTTTAAATAAACTTACAAGAATTACAGGTGTATCAGTGTGAAAGTCTAGGCTTTAGCTGTTTGTCATCAAGAGAGACCCATTCATGCAATCCGTTTGCAAGAATATGTTACTTCTCATGTCTTTCCCATGCAATTATCCAACTTTACAAGATGTTTTTGCTTGATTCAACTCTACTGCAAGAGAAACCAATACAGTCAGTAAGCATAAGCAAAACAGGAAATCACATGAGCTATAGGTAGCCCAATAACAATAAGAAATTAGGCTCATACAATAAAAAAATGCCACATCTGGTTTTGTTGCTCATTCTTCTCAAGACATTCAATGGTTACAGTTGGTTTAGGTGATTCTTAAAAGCGTCTCGAGGTCCTAGGGCCTGCTGCAACATACAGGAATCATAGCGCAAAATATCTCACCTAGAATGGTGACACCAAGGGGTCGATTCCGATCCGGTAAAAATCTCGTCCGTACGATTCGCATCCGGCGCCGTCTCCATACTACTCGTACACACACCGTACGACTCGACGAGTGCGATCCGGACCGGGGTATCAGGACACGATTTGTACGGTCCACGTCAGGTAAGGGCGATTCGTACGGAAAAGCGCACATTCACATACACACCGTACGGTGCGTAACCCCATGATTGCAGGGGTACGCACCATACCCCTGTGATCATAGGGGGTACGCACCATACACCCAGCGGACTTGGGGTACGGTGCGTACACCCAGCGTACATGGGGTACGGTGCGAACACCCCAAGATCGCGGGGTACGGTGCGTACATCCCGTGATCGCAGGGGTACGCACCGTACCCCTGTGATCATGGGGTGTACGCACCGTACCCGGGGGGGGGCGTTCCGTACCTGTTTCGGGGTGAACTCTGCTTTTACGGCTGTTTTCAGCTCCGGTAGAAAAAGGGTCATACGGTGCGTACCCAACACGAATCGTACTTGCCGGTTCGGGAAAAGCAGCCGCGACCCGTACAGATGTCGCGTACAGCGGGTTCGGAGGGAGATTCGTAAGGGGATTTGGTTCCTACGGTCTCTGTACGATTTGTACGGAGTCCAGCTCCTGGTACGAATCGTACTTCGTCATACATACGGGGGACGTTGCAGGGTACGATTCATAGGGGAAAAACGCTCAGAACAGCAATTCGGAGCACTTTTTACCAGATCGGAATCGACCCCCAAATGTAATAGAGACCAAATGTACATTATCAGCTGTGGGATCAAGTCACATAATTCTTCACCAATACTTCTCTCAGGCCGATGTCGTTTTTCTGACCTTTATGGATATCACTGGTTCGCAAAGCTGGATTGTTCAGCCAGGACTATCACATCCTCATGGACAGATGGCTTTAGAAGTGGACAGCATTATTTTGGAAATTACTATAGCTGTGTATAAAATACGGCACATGCCACACAATATGAACACATAAGCATCCTTGGCTATGGTATATAGAGTTCTTTGTAATCATGTCTTTCTGGCTTGACCAAAATGAATGTTCATGATAAAAAAAAATACGGTAACTACCTGCGCCTTGCTGTGGCGTTTACTGGGCCCTTTACTTACTTTACAAAAAACAATTGTCCCTTCAAAAGACCTTGCTGTATGCTGATAGGGGTTGAATATTCGGGGAAATTGGCAGGTGCCCAAAGAGGAACAGGACTAGGATAACTTTTACAAACTCAAAATGAAACTCATATAGACAAATCTCAGGAAAATACCAGATATAAAATAAGATCACTACAAACCCAAACCTCTTAAAGAAACATAAATGGGTAAGGATCATACAGACCAAACGTTCTGTTATAGCAATAAAGAATATTAGCATCAATATTTGATGTTCAGAAACTTCCTCCTTGCATTTTGTTTTAGTCATAGGATAACCCAATTATGAATGCACAATCACAAAAGTCAATAAAGCAGAATAGCAGAGTCAGATATAATTTAGTAAATTTAGTTTAAATGGAAGCAAATTACATTACAACATTTAGCATTAACATTCAAATTGAGATTAAATTGATTTAATGGATACCAAAGCTCAGCATTCAGGATAAGATAAGGAATCAGAGGGGCCAGTCTCAAAGCTTAGGGAGACCACCAGGCGCACACAGCGTATACGTCAGTTTTGATAAGTAACTAGGTAAGCCTTTCAGCAAAGACTTTCGGGAAGGTTTAGCAAAGTTCCAAGTAGCCAGTCCAGTCTGATATGTCAGAAGTCTGTCTTAGTTGCCATCGTAATAACAAGGGTCACTGCAGCACGAAAGCAGCTCTCTCTGGCCAAGTTCACTTAGGATAGGCAATTGTACTTGGTCAGTTCCAGGATGGCACCTCCTGGCATCACTTCAATTTGTCAGACCACTCAGTCCATTGGTCAGTTCATATAGGATGATTGTGATGTGGCAGTAAAGACGCCAGAAAATCCAGAACATTAATCTCAGATGTTTACTTTTGCATCAAAAAGGGTAAACTATCTAATGACCTCATCTTCTACTCCAGAAAACTGGCACGTTTGAGGACAGTCTTCTAGCCATGCTTCGTATTTCGGGTACCAGTAAAACTCCGCATAGCCTCATATTATCAGTCTCGCCCTTCTTCATTGCGAATGCCACCATCACCCTCTACAGCAATGGTATTATCCTTACTCAAGCCTCCAATGACAATTTAGCTTAGATGGATAATATCTTCCCTACACTTAAAAAAGTGGTGATTTCCAAGTCCAATATACCCTGCCTAAACCATCCTATTACACTTGATATCCCTCTCACACCCACCACTATGCCTGGAATGGTTTCAACCCCTCATAACCCTCATCACCCCATAAGTAATCTCGGATCCATTCAGTCCCCTGAGTTAGTTTGCCAGACCCCTCACGTTCCACTTGAACATCGACTCAGATGACTAGTGGTTTTACAGCGCCATATACTTCCCTGACCTCTAAGCGGTTACACCATGATTCCCTTGGTAGGTTATCCTCTCATGCTCCACTGCCCTTTCCCTCTCCTGGTGAACTCCCCTGTATGATCTTGCCTAACACGCTACCATCTCAATTGGAGTCTAAGCTTTAGCCATCCACAGATTCTATCGAACCCATTCCATCCCACCTCCCTCACCCACTTCCGATCCACTACACCTATGTCACCCCACCACCCCATTCCTATATCCTCTCTCCATGCGAATTGGTACTACACAAGACATCATTGATTCATGTGCTCCCTCTGACCCCTTCATTGCCGCCAGACTTCCCTAAGGACACCACCTCCCTGTCGGAACTATCCACACAACCTTTATCCTCTATCCAACACTCAGACCTGTCTGCACGCTTTGAGGAGATCTCTCTCCACCTGCTCCTATTCACTGATAATTTCATGAACTGAAAGCCCTCTCTATTGATCATCTCTCCCCTGCTCAAAACATTAAGCACCCTCTGTAACCTGCCCTTGATACTCATGGGCGCAGTCCCTGTTCCAGACATGCATTCCTCTCACCTTACCTCAAAAACGTTACCCCTCCCTAATGCTCCCTCTCGCCCCAGAAGAACGAAGACCGAGCTATGGACCGGTGATATTGATGATCTACTCCGCTCTTATGCCCTCCAATTAAACATTAACAGGACCCATCTGGACTCATGCAAGGCCCCTCTGGGTTTAATCCAAGCCATGCATGCCAACCCGAATAGGGAACCCTCCCACAACCTCAGAGTTATGAACAATGACAACATCAAGCAAGTTAACATTATTCATACTCCGACTGCCCACACACCTCTCCAATTGAAATGCGTATTACTCAACTGCAGATCAGCGAAGTAAACACGCATCTGATATCTTTGATCTCAGTAATAACAATGAGCTTGATATCATCATCCTCGCGGAAACCTGGCTAAATTGCTTGTCCACCACTATCCTTCACCTTCTAGTCCCACCTAGCCATGACATAATTTGATTGGACAGATCTTAAAACAGGGCGGAGGATTAGCTTGCATACACGGAAATACTCTCGGTCTCACAATCAGACTCCTCCACTCTGACCTCCAGTGAGTACCTATGCATCAACATCTCAGACAATCACTGCCCTGTATGCAAACTACACTCATTCTGTCACCCAGCTGGAGACAATCTTTCCTTCATTGAACAAATAATGGAAATCATCTCTTCCAGTGATGACACCCTAGTGTCCCAAATCGTCCTGGGAGATTTCAACCTTCACTGGTCTAACCCTAATGATCAAGCAGTAAACTGTCTAATATCCTTCCTATTGGAGCATGAGCTGACACAATACTGTGATAGTCCAACCCATAACAAGGGTGAAACTCTGAACCTCATCATATCCAAAGGAAACACCATCTCATTATATTCCATTATCCCTTGTGACTGGTCTGACCATTACAGCATCTTCCTACTAATTAACAAGGAGGTGCCCTGAATAGGGCCCAACCCAAGAAAACGAAGCAATGGAAAAGGAACCTTAGGAATATTAACTCTAAGGAGCTAGCAATCCATTGTAGAAAGGCCTTGACCCCTCAATGGGACATGTCAGGTGTCCTCACAGATTTGCATAATTCCATCATCTTTGGCATCATGGATGAAATAGCCCCCCAACAACAAAAAAGTGCCTCCTCCAAACACTCCAAACCTTGGTTTAACTACTACCTAAACTCAGAACGCCGCAACCTAAGGGTAGCTGAAAGATCCAGGAGATCATTACCTTCCACTGAACATCTAATTCACCTTAGATCTGTCAGGAACACTTACAACAAAAAAACATAAGGTCTGCAAAGGCTGACTTCTTCAGAACCCAACCCAGTGAAGCCAAAAACTGCCCCAAGAAACTTTTTGAAATTGTTAAACAACAATCGGTTAAGACACCCAACAGCTCTGACCTTGGCGATGGCCTTCCATCATGCGACGAATTGGCAACCTTCTTCACTGAGAAAACAAGAAGCGTTCAGCCTCTACCTGGAAGCAAAGAAAGCTCTTCTCCCAACCTCCGTGAGGGCTGCTTCTCTAGTTCACCATGAGCTGCTCCTTCCCTCCAGAATTCGCACCAAGAACAACGCCTCTTGGAACTCATTTACTCCCTTCAGCAAAAGAGGTATTTACAACACTCTGCTGGTTATCAGCCCTTCTAATCATTTCAGTGACCTGCTACCACCACCCATTTCCAAAGAAATCAAGGATACCATCCTCCCCCTATGGACAAACATTGTCAACGCCTTGCTGTTGCAAGGCATGATCCCAGACTGCCTAAAAGTAGCACAGGTCTCCCCATTATATAAAAAAACCTAATGCAGACAGCTCTGATCTTAATCAATTCTGGCCTATTTCCACCATCACCACACTGGCTAAACTGCTTGAAAAATGTGTGCAGGCGCAACTTTGTGCACACATGGACTATTTCCAACTTTTGGACCAACATCAATCTGGATTTCGGAGAGGTCACAGCACGGAATCTGCTCTCACTCACATTATGGATGACATTTTGAAAATGCTCTACCAAAACTAATCATGCCTCCTGATTCTCCTTGACATTTCTTCGGCTTTTGACACTGTTAACAACAACAATCTCTTATCCATCTTTGAAGACAGGATAGGATTTTCAGGTCTGGTATTGCAATGGCTTAATTCTTTCTTTCACAATAGATCACAAAAAGTCAAGGTGAATCATTCCCTATCCTAGCCCTCCTCAGTTTCGATGGCGGTTCCACGGTGGTCTGCACTATCACATATACTCTTCAATTTTCTTCCTGAAACCATTGGCAAATGGTCTGAACGCCGCACACATTCCCTCTCATATGTATATGGATGACACTCAACTGTATTTGAAAATAAACCTCCCCTGAATACTCAAAACAGGCTAACTGATAACCACCTCATGCTCAACACCTTCAAAACAGAATTCCGTCTCATTGCTCCACCTAATCACACCCTCAAGATCGAACACTGGCTGAAATACCTTACAGCCTTCAACTGCACTCCCCACATTATCAATTCTGTGAAATTCTTCTGAATCACACTAGATAAGCACTTGAACATGCAGAATCCTGTTAGCAATGTAAGGAAGGGTGCTAAACACCAGATGAACATACTAAGGAACCTCAAACCATTCCTTCCACTGGAGGACTTCAAGATGGCGGCAACCGCGGCCCGTGGAGGGAGTTGCGGTGGGGCAGACAGGCGGGGCGGGGGAGGGGCAGGATGGGTGGTGATAAACACCGGAATATGGATGATTGCAGATAAGTATAGAATTACATTAATAAAACGAAATTCGTAGCGCGCCCTGCATCGCATTTTGCGATGCAGAGCGTGCTATGAAATTCGTTTTATTAATTGAATTCTTCACTTACCTGCAATCATCCATATTCCGGTGTTTATCACCACCCACCCTGCCCCTCCCCCGCACCGCCTGTCTGCCCCACCGCAACTCCCTCCACGGGCCGCGGCTGGATGGCGGTACAAGCTCTTGTACTGCCTAGGCTAGACTATGGTAGCTCCACGCTCTGTGGACTTCCCAAATATAAATTAGCCCCACTAACAGCCTCCAATAATGCTGCAGCTAGACTGATTACGGGTACAAAACGAAACTATCACATCTCCCCAGCCCTCAAAACCCTAAATTGGCTGCCATATGAAGCAAGAATACAGTTAGAGATAGCCTGCATGACGCACAAAGCCCTACATTTCAAGACTCCTACTTATCTGGCTCAAAAATTAGAACCATCTGGAGGTTTCAGCCAGTCCAGAGGTGCAAGTTCATTGCTCCTGAAACCACAGTTCTACCACAAAATGAGAGTAAGTCATAGAGCCTTCTCAGGCACTGCCCCAAAGATTTGGAACTCTCTTCCATCGGAAGTCTGACTATTTTCTTCCACTCCCTCCTTCAAAAAGGAAGTAAAAGAATCCTAATGACTTCATTTTTGCCTTTAACGGCCCTGGCCCAACTGCTTATTTACTACCCCCTGATTGACTACTAGATTGTTGTGCACCTTTGAATCCCAGCATTCGCCTACTATGCTCATTTATGTATCGAATGTTCTTCTCCCTGTACTGTATCCATCCTACCCTAATTGTGTTGCACTCCTATCATGTTCGTTTTATGCATATTCAAGTAATACTTATCCTTCCCTCCTCTATCCCCACCTATTCTAATTGTAAAGTGCTCTGATACCCGCATGGGTCATGTTCGCGCTATATAAAACTTTCTAAAAAAAATAATAACAAAAAAAATAAGGCAACTAAGAATGTTACACACCTCAGACACTTCCCTACCAGAGCTGGTCTGCTGAATCACACTAGGAGGTAGTTGCCCTTGCCCAGGGCACAGCATGTATTAGAGTTACCATGATGGGTGAATGTGGGAAAAATGGATAATGCCGTCGGGCTTTAACTTCACATAGGATTGGTATGACTTTGACAAATGGTGGCTGTGTGATTACAGTGCAGAGATCTAGATATACTATGGTGGATGACCACAAACCCCTAACAACGTGCAGAAGCGCATTTGTGGACAGCTTGCATGATACAACATGGAGGAGTGGTTGGTAGGTAAGTGTTGAATCACAATGTGGTTTATGAAGGAAGCATTTTGGTATCATATGTGATTGACCAGGTGTTCCTCTTAAACCTGGCATGGTTTGTAGTACCTAAGCATTTGGGGGCAGATTTATGTTAACTGGCGCATCCCCAGGGATGCGCCGGTTAATGTGCGCCACAGCTCCGCCACCCATGGTGCGCCGCATTTACAATGCGGCGCACCATGGTGCAAGGCAGGGAAGATGCGTGACGCATCTATCGGCGTACGGGCGGCGCATTGCTGGAGTCATGTCGCAAGTGCGACATGACTCCTGCAATGCACAGGGGCCACCCCTACAATGCATGGTGCGTCACCCTTACGCCTGCTTCAAGCAGGCGTAAGGAATTGACGTAGAAAGTGACTGAGTGAAATCTCATAGATTTCACTCAGCCACTTTTAGGAGGCGTTCCTGCGCAGGAACGCCCCCCCCCTGCGCAGGAACGCCTCCGTATGGCGCAGGGCTTTCCAACGTGACGCATCTCCTAGATGCGTCACGTTGTAAATAGGGCGCATTGTTTGCGCCACCGTTGCGTCAAATTAAGCGACGCAATTGCGGCGCAATGAGGCACAAGGGCCTCATAAATCTACCCCTTGGTGAAGAGAAGGCGGGAGGTAACGAACACATCTTCTTTAGATTAATTTATTACCACCTGTGGTGTGGTTGAGTGTGGCCAATGAGATGTGTTTTAGTGCCATCCATGATGAATAGTGACATACTCTCCTCGTGTCACTGCAACAGGCAGCATGCTTAACTTGGCGCAAAGAATGGGAGAGTTAGATGTTCTTGCTTACTTGCCTACCATCGTCGGTGGACAGGGGTCAAGGTCCTTGATTGGATTTGAGGTGCAGATGAATGCACCAGATCAAAGGAAATCGTGATGAGTGATGTACACATCCCGCCCAGGAGTGACAGAGATCAACCTCACAGGCACATACAGGAGAAAAAAACACCCATAATAACAACAACCATATTACATGCTTCCTGATGGCTATCGAGCAGCAAGAGAGGAGCAACCCAAATGCAGCCTCTGGTCACAGGAATATGAAATGAGACCAGAAAAGGGCCAAACCAGACTGACTGGCAAGCATACTCCCATGAATCCATCCTGACAACAATCTGAGCAATGGATAATTTAGTCATCCTTTCTGTAGTCACGAATAGACTAGCCAGAAAACTGAACAAAGGTGCAGAAGGGCCATAAACCCAGAAGTGTAGATTGTGTGCCTTTAAGTGCAAGATTCTGAAATACATCTAGATGTTTACTAAGATTCTTCTGCCATGCATCGCTCACCCTTTTCTCGTAGTCTTTCCCATTGCTCCCAAGAGAAGGCAAACGTAGATTCTAGGTTCATCATTTCCACGATTTGCCAGCTCGGCACATGTTCGTGATAGAACTAAACATAAATTGTTCATTATTAACTTAGCGCTTCACAAGTTGAATTAGACTGCTCTGTGGATTTTATAAGAAGTCTTTCTCTTGAGCATTCGTGTCCACTGATGGAAAACATTAAGATTGATTAATAGTCCGTTGTTTCAGAAAAAAAAACTAAATTGTTGTAATTCCTCCGTCTACTTGCAAAGCTAAATCCAGTGGAGTACCAAACCTTGCCACTAGATGTCAGTGAAATATAATTTAATGTCTTCAGAATTTGTCTTGCAAGGTGATGCAGAGGAGAGGAGCTCGAGAAGCCTCTCCCAATCATTTTCTTTTAATTACCTCGGGCAAATGACAGTATTGAATTAATTCACATTAATGTTAATGCAGAAGCTTCAAAGCTAAAGCATGCAGCCTGGCCTTCTCCTAGGAAACGAGTATAAAGGCTCACTGGAGCTGAGGCACCTGTGAATAAAAGAAAATATTTTCTCAATCAATAGAAGTTTTACTTAATTAAAATCTGGTTAGCAATTTTTTTTTGTTAAAAAGCTGTTATCGTGCAAGTTTTTTTGCGTTTGCGTCCGTTCTGTTATACCCTTTTGTCGAGTTGACAGAGTCAATCCTCACAGTGTTGGAGAAGCATGGCTGGGCTGGGAGAGTGTGCAGACAGCACAGATGACGTCATAGAGAACAGAAGCAGGATTAGCAGCGCTGCCTCACGAGTCTCTTGTAGTCCTTGGGCCTCATTTATGAAGCTGTGCGTCACTTTTACGCCGCCGGTGCGTCACTCTTTGTGACGCACCAGTGATGTAAAAATGCGCCTTGTTGCGCCATATTTACAAAGTGACGCATCTTTCACATGGGGCTTTCCCCATGTGAAAGGACACATTGCTGGAGTTGCGCCACTTTTGTGACACACTCCAGCAATGCGCCACTTTTGCGCCATACAGATACGTCAGAAATAGTGACGTATCTGTAACTCCTTGCGCCATGATGCGTCATACTGTAAATATGACGCATCATTGGTCTCGCAAGGAGGGCGCAGTGAAAAGTGACACATTGCTGTTTTGACGCAGCGATGCGTCACTTTTCATAAATGAGGCCCTTTGTTCTTTACTCTGTTCATCAAAGTCAAGGCTTGTTTATAGGTTCCCAAAGTTTCCTGTATGTATTGACGTGTGCACCGAGAAGTCAGGGTTTCCATTAGTGCACAATATCTCAGCCAGTGTCCCTCTAGTGCTAACGACGTCAGCCGCGGTCTGTGCAGGGAACAGCGGTGGGGCCGGGTGGAGGCGGATTCCGACGGAAGATGACGAGGGAAAATTTCGGCACCGTCCCTCAAATCCGTCTCCCCCCACTCACCCGGCTCACCGCCTCACCGCTGTTACCTGCACGGACCACTGCTGGCTTACGTTTGTAGTGATGTCAACAATATGGAACATGAGCAGATAGAGAAAACCTCTTTAACTGATAACTTGTTTTTTATATATAGCGTATCATACCATCTTACGCCCTTTCTAAGCACTGTAAATAACGGTTGTTGCAAGTGCTTTAAATGGCCCGGTACTCAACGGTACGGAGTACTGCCACTTTTTAGTTTATTTCCTTTCAGTACCTGAACTTTTCCTTGGCCAAGGAGAATACCAATACTCTTAGGGGAAAGTTAGGCAGGGCAGACTCGATGGCAGTGGGGCCTGTACCGCTGCACAGAAAGTGCTCTGCTCAGCTGCTGCCGAAAAAGAGAAGGCAGAATAGAGGGAGGGGCAGTGTACACCTCTGAATGGAGCCGCTGCTGAGCAATCCGGCAACAGCTCATTTGCTTCACTTAAGGGCTGTTTAGGGATTTGGATGCCCTGCAGCACTCTGAATGAAAGTGAAGGGTCCAATCAGACCCTGCCTAGTCAATCACACAGTAGGTGTGTGTGTGACACTGGGCCTATCCCCTACCCCACAAATCTAATTTACTTACAGCGTGACTCCTGAAATGAATGCACCTCTCAACACCAGTCTGCAGGGGGGGATGGGGGGAGTGTATTACACGCTGCCCAGCATCGGATTGGGAAGTCTGGCATTGGGCGATGGGCTGGTGCCTAAGGGTCTCCTGTGGGCCGGTTTTTGTCAACAGGCCCACAAGGCCCACAGAAACTTATTGTCTTGCCTGCCAGGCCACTGTAATGTGGCACCATCACCATGCAAGTTTGAAGCAGCGTCTCTAGGCCAGTATTGTTCTGGCCACTGAATTCTTTATCTTGCCCCCTCCCTCCGCCAAGAAGCAGGGTTCCACACCCCTGCCATGCTGTTAAACTGAGGTGAGGCTTTGAGAGTGCAGCTGGGTGCAAGTGATGTGACCGTTGGGCCATCATCACCTCAGCTCCCGCGGAGCAGCAGCACCTCTCTGCTTTTCTTCACTGCTTCCCGTCCAAGCTAGCACCCTGAGGCTACAGTTGGCTGGGAAAGGGGGAGAGTACGTGAATTGGCCTCGCGCTGAGAGCGCTTTGGCTCCAGTGTCTTTCAGGCCTTGGTGGGGGGTTATGTTGCATAGGCTGTGAGGCACCTTTCCCAGGTAGGAAATAATGAATTAACTGTTTTGTTTATAGAAACAAATTTCTCGTGTTTTGGTATGTGCTGCAACTAGTATATAAGTCAATAAGCTTTGCATGTCTTGCTTTTAGCCCCGCCCACTCGCCACATTTAAATGAGTACCTGCACTATTTTTTTCCCATTTAAAGCACTGTTTTTTGCCAATTCTTTAATATACATTGAGAGAATGTGGCTTTGGTGCTTTGCAGATAAGTATTTATTTCACCTCATGCTCTATTTATTGACTGTTTATTTTATCGTTCTGAGTACTATGTCGTCAATCATTGCAATGCATGAGGGAATATTTTGATTAAGTGCAATGTAACTTCACTCATTATGGACAGATTTACTAATACTTCACGCAATGCAGCAGGGCAACCTGCTTCTTTGTGCTGTGGCAAAGGAAGAGAGCAGAAATGCGCCATATCTACTAAGGTATGGTGTATTTCTGTTCTCTACTACTGTGTGTTGTCTAGCTCCAATGCAGGCACTCGTGAAATGGTGCAAGGGTGCCTGGTTTACAAGCAGGATCGCTTTTGTGCCTGAAGAAAAACAATCCTAAGAAGCATATTCCTCTTTCTATAGAAAGAGGAAATAACAAGGATAAAAAATGGTATTTCTCCTTGTTCTGCCTCTGTTGGGTAGGCACATTGGGCCTTATTTATGAACGACTTGCGCCGCCGGTGCGTCACTTTTAACATGGGAAAAAGTGACGCACCGGTGGCGCAAGGCTTTCATAAATGAGGCCCTAGGTTTTGACACGCACCCAGGCTCATATGTGCTTGTAAATCTTGTTTTGCTTCAAAATATATGGGTGGATGCACGGGCATGTCCATGCTATAACGCTTACTCAACACAAAGTAATGCAGGGCATCACAATGAACTGCATTGTGTTACTTTGAATTTACTAAACCATTGAAAGCCACAGAAATTGACTTTGGGGCTTATTTAAGGGATTTTGGCACAGGACAGTGCAGCACGGCACCTTGCTGCGCTGCCCAACACAAAATTGAAAGGGCAGGAGCACCGTATTTAGGCAATAGAGTGCATTAATGTCCTTTCTCTTCAAGCTGGCTCTGTTTTGGCAGCTTAGCGCTAAAATAGGTACCCTTGAACTGTGGTGCAAGGGTGCCTCCATTGCATGCAGTACTGTTTTTGTGCAGGAAGGGGCACCTTTTCACACAAAAACAATCTTAAGAGGTATTTTCCTCTTTCTAAAAGGAAAAAACGATAAACATATTTTTCATCGTTACACCTCACCTCAGTAGGTGTATGGATTTGCTGTTTCCCCAGGCATACAACGCCTTGTAAATCGGGGCAGCGTCAAATTCCATGAGTGATCATGGGAAAATCCACCATAAAGCCCATGGAATACCTCCCGGGTGCAGAGTAAGGTACAGCGATTTGCACTGCGTCACCGTAGTCATGATTTTTGAGGCCACTCAAAGTCATGCAGGGTGGCTTTGCGTGGCTTCATAAATTGAAATGAGAGCTCTGCGTCACGCATGAACCACTTTACATGGTGCAAAAGTAATGCAGGGCTCTCATAAGTAAACCCCTGTGTGTGGCTTGGGAAATTCCAAAATGGACTTTGCATCGGGTCTGCACCACAAAAGTGACACAACCTCAAGCAAAATATAAGTAAATCCTGGTCTACATATCTATCTCATTAAATTATATACATTGAATAGTGAAAGTAACCCTCTTTTTAAAATCTTTTTTCACCGCAGCAGACTTTATGATGTTTTAGAACTCATTTGCAACTTGGCAAAAGACGGTGAACATTTGTATAAAATTAAAATGAACAAATAGCCTATCCATATATTCCATTTCCATATTTTTCCAGAGCGCCCTCCCCTTTACTAATGAGAATAGCTCACATATTTCGTATTACATGCAAATTAAAACATCAGAAATTACTAGCAACAATGTGAAGAGAAAAGAAAGTGTTCTTTATAGGAATCGCTAAGAGAATAGCCTACACCTCAATTTTTTTGAAAAATAAGCAATCTATTCTTGCTTAAAGACAAACACATTTCTACTGTTCATCCCGGTATTCTAATTTTTACCTTTTTACTTATAGTCTTAATTTATGAGGTTCATACTTTGATACATGAAGAAAGAACATCGTCATTTCATGGCTACATCACAAAACATGTAAAGAAACATTTTAAAACAATTGCACAAAATGATAAGTCGTGCTCACACATTCAATAATTGTGAACGAATATTGTCAAAAACAAAAATAAATTTTTATATCAACACAGTTTTCTTTCAATATTTCATTTCTTTTATGATCAACAAGGAGGAAGAAAAAATCCTGAACCTTCCTTGGATACCTCTATTTGATAACTATCTCATTCAATCACTTTATCAATAAAGTTAACAACAAGGACAAATTAATTAAAGCAAACATTCCGTGATTGTAGCGTGAAAATAAACCACATCGCCTCTATTTATTTTGATACTATGCCGACGCGTTTCGAGTACTGGTATGTCATTCACAGGACTCTCCTCGGGGCTGTCTCATTCTTATCTGTAATTAATTGTTTGTGACAAAGAACAAATATTAAAATAACTGCCTCCACATCTATTCTTCCTTAAGGTGCTTGTATCAGGACTATTATACCTGAATGGCGTGAACACACTGTCTCATATTGCTGGTGTTTGCCTGCTGATTCCTTTGTAAGTGTTTATAGACCAATTGTGCCTCTGCAAGAAAAAACGGTTGCTTTGTTTGGTTGTTTCTACCCGTTTTAAGAACAGAAGAAATGTGTAGGTTTTTAAGCAAGAATAGATTGCTTATTTTTCAAAATAATTGAGGTGTAGGCTATTCTCTTAGTGATTATAGTTCAACGGCCCTGCCTAACCCTCGTCCCCCTGGGCCTAACTCCCTGTGTTTTTCGTATTTTATAGTAAAGCAGACCCTTAGCAAATTGGCTATTCAGATCTGTTAACAGACCTAGTACATTGTTTCCCCTCTGCAGGGTAATGGTCAGCTGTAGTAAATAATCACTTTCATACCACAGTAATGCACACTATAAAATATTTCACTCTATTATGAAAAGCCATAGTAAATGCTGTATATCATACTGTGGTGAAAAGCTCTTTTTTCTCCTCACTATACATCCTCTGGGACTTGATTTGCGCAACAAGCAATGTAATGAATAAATAAAAGTACCTTGTATGCAATGAGAGTACGTGATTAAAAAAAACTGAAGTCTGTTACCTGGGGAAAGTCAAAAACTTTGGATTTCATGTGCTATCATATGCAGGCATCATTTGTACATGCCTGTGTGTGCATGTGTTATCACCGTCAAGCCAGATTTATTGGCTTTGCCAGAGCTTGTTGTAAAATGCATTACACCACTTTAAGGCTACATAGCATGCTTTTGTTGTTAGCTACAGTCCTCTTACCAGAACAAACATTCAGAAGGTTAGTTTCATAGCCAAACTTGGGCAGATCAGGAGGGTAGTGGCTCTTCATTTTTTTTGCTTGTGTTTGTCTGGCTTGATGCAACCTAAGGAGAGAGGCTTCAAGAATCCCGGGCCAGCAGATGTCCACCATGCGGCCCTTCACACTTATCTCTCCTAGTAGCATGACTATTTACATTATAGCAGGCCTCCCTGCCACAACTCTTGATGCTGTGGTTATTTCTATCCCAAAGCCAGACCGAGACCCACTGTCATTGTCATCATTCACGCCTATATCCATTTTAAACACGTAGTATAAAATGTTACATAAAGTCATAGCAGATCAAATACTCTCTCACCTGCCTGGACTCGTTAACATGAACCAAAATGGCTTTAATCTCTGACGCAGCACCTCCATGAACGTTGGAAGGTTCTACCACATTCTAGAGACAGCCCCTGCCATCTGGATTATTCTGTCTGCCTAGCTTCAGATCTCTAGCAACCCTTCAGTACTCTCGACTGGGCATACTTGATGAGGGTACTGGCAATGTATGGCATCGATAACTACCTGATCGACTTGGTTAAGCTCCTTTATTCCGCACCAACGGCAAGGGTCAACCAGTAACCTCTCCAACCCCAATGGAAAAGCCAGGAGCACTAGACAGGGGTGCCACTTCCCCACTACTGAGTGCTCTCACAGTAGAGCCTCTGGGGATAAAGCTGCTTGTACAGGGAGAGTTTTGGGATTTTCTACTGAACAGGAAGGTACACGTCATCTTCCTTTATGTGGAGGATATGCTGCTTTATATTTGAGATGTGACCGCTGATTTTGCTTCTATAACCCATACCCTTCATGCCTTTCACCACGCCTCTTGCATGCAACACAAAATCACATATTTTCACCTTTTGACTGGCCCAGACACAATGTGCATTTACACTAAAGGGCCAGGAACTTTAATGGGCTCCAAACACCTTTCGGCATCTTGAAATTAGAAATAGTGAAAATGGTGAGGCTCCCCCTTATGCTACTTTGTGAATTTACTGCTGATCATACCTATGCCTCATTTCTGACAGTTGGGCACTCTCCTGATGGAACTGGTGTGGGGAAATGGGTGGGAGGCATGGGGGCCCCCAATATCCTGGGTTACTATTGCGCTGCCTGCTCCAGCGGGCAGATTACTTATTGGCGGGCCATCATCTGGTGGGAATGGTTAGACCCAAAGCGTAGCTTCATGATTGGAGATTATACAGACTTCTATTCCCGGGTTCTAAACTCACAAAGGACTTCCCCATCTTGGTGCAGATGGCATTAGCTACCTTGACGCAATACATCTGATACACCCACCCAACACTACTATAAGTACCCACTATCCCCTTGGTGGGCTTCCCCACCAACAAGAGTACATTCAAGCCCAATTAATTGGCCAAGTGGGAAGAAGCTGAGATCTACACATTGGGAGACCTGTATGAGGAAGGTGGCTGTAGTGTAGTTCCTATATCCCTGATAGGCTCTGCACATTGGAATACTATACACAATAGTTGTGACATAGGACTGAGGTCAGTATGTCTCTATCGAGTACATGAAACTTAATTACTTGTGTGTGCCAGCTAACTCAGAGGTCACTAGAAACTTCTTGCATGAACAAGAAGGGATTAGTTTCTGACTACCGCATAAACATGACAACTTTGTTTCCCTTAGAGTCGGAACAATCTCTTCAGAGTCGTGGAAACAATAGATAACCGTTTCACTAAGTCAATCGTGCATGCTTCATTTCTACAGAGTTACACGGAAATAGATAGATGGGCGTTTCAATAAAAAGGGTTTATTGAACAGTCTTATTTCTCATGCAAGCGATATGAACTGCTACAATCGTAAGACAGAATGCGAAGTATAATACGTATAGCATTAGAAGTAGGATAAAATAATACTGCAATAGCATGGTCTGTAGCAATGACATATATTCATAAAAATACATACATAAATAACACAGGTTAAAATACTCATCTGGTGCTTCTAAAATAATCCTACTCCAGTGTACCTAACCTAAGTCTAGTACGAGGGAAGAAGTAGGTGCTGTTTAGCTATAGTTTAGTTTAATTAATTGTTGCCAAGAGTCCCTCTAGGTTCTAGTCTGCTCTATAACTTAGAATGAAAAGGTTGGAATCTCTTTCCCGGGTCTTGATCTCTAACACCCTGCAAGGGGAGTCAGAAACACTGGAGCTGGATTCTCGGCGAGGAGGATGGCAGCGTCTGGTCAGTGCGTCAGTTGGGGACTGGATTTCCTTCCTAACTTGCAGTAGCGAACCGCGTCGTGCAAGTAGGCAGTCGAACCGTGGACTGAACCATGATTTGCCTTGGCAACTGAAGGCATATTTATACCTTGAAGGTGTTTAGGAATGCCAGTATTGACGTAAAAGTCGGGCATAAGAACATCATGAATGAACCCCTAAGTAATAGATGTTCATGCATAATAAATGAGTTCTTGGAGTAATCAATATCCAAACAAGGTGAAGTGCTAAAGGCTTAAGAGTCTGGTTTTCCAAGAACTCGTTGTGATGTAGATGAACGGATGTCAGTAGCCATGCCTGTACTTGGTTAGTATGAGCAATGCCTAAATAAGGGCTAGATTTCTATGCTTAAATAAGGGCAATGTGAATTGTACCTATATAAGGGCATGAATCGGGAAATTCATAGAAATCTAAATCGACACACAACAAGGCTTTCCAGGAATGCTAAGTGTTGACCAATGAATGTGGGTTCCAATACGGGCATGTCTTCCTATATTGTCGGATCGCACGTAAACTGTTGTGGAGAGCGAACCAAGCAGCGCTTTCTACACGTGGTGCCTTGCACACACTAAATACCATTGTTCATGGGCATATGTAAGAGTTGCATCTGGGTTTGATCTGTGATTTCCAAACACACAACATATAGTCATGTATAGATTCCACAGGGTAAATAGGGGTGTGGCAGATTGAGGGTGCTGCAAACTGAAAAAGGAGAGTTCAATTATACATGTTTAGATACTTGTCAGGACACAACTAAACTAGATCAACTGAGGTGAAAGCAACTGCATAAATGTAATAATGTTAAAGGTAAAAGGAAAGGGAGGAGGGAAGGTGAAGAAGGGTAAGAGATCAAATAAGACGATGAAAGGGGTTTTGAAAGTCCCCAAATGCATCCCAGGTTACATAATGCACTTTAGGCTATGTTATAATATTCGCAGCACCCCGTTAAATGGATAGGCAGCTCAATGCACATTTATCTAAGGGAATAGGGGTTTTGGGATTCTGCATCCCAAACATATTAATTTTTCTATCAATATATTTGATGCACTTTATATGGGAAAACAGAAATATTATAAGGCATGAGGCATGTTGTTGATGAATGTCTCTTTCCGGGCAGGTGTAGGAGGGAAGGTATGCCATCTCTAGCTCATACGAAACCAGGATGCATAAAGAAGCTCTGAAGGTAATAGCATTTGTAGAACGATTCTGATCTCGTTTGGAAAGCATTCCTACCGAATCGGTTCCGTAATGCTTTCCGGACAACTCAGATCGGGGGAGTCTGACCGAGCGATTTTGATGTATCTGGATGCTTCCAAGGACGATTCAGCCGGACTCCAATTGACTTCAATGGGAACCTGTGTTCCGACTGACAACACAGGCTCCCATTGAAGAAAGGGGTGGCTGAGGTAAACTTTGCACCCTGTATCGGACAACCCATGGTGCCTGCCACCTTCTGCATGTTTGGAAAGGGGGGATACATGGGTACACCCACGGGACGGATTCGGAAGGCCCCAAGTGAAGGGCGCTATGAGTCGGCAGCTGAATTGTTCCGGAGAAACGGATTCGGAACGGCTGTCCGAGCCGGTCATTGTACTTGCTCGCTCAGAAACCATAGAGTTGGTCGATTCGGCTCTGAAAGACACATCCTGACCGAATGCCTTTCGCAACCGATACGGACAGCCCTAACAGTTTCCAGGCATTATACTTGGTCATTGGGAAGTGTGTACGATTCGGTTGGGAACAAGGGTTTTGGATCGGATTCAGTAAACCCGAATCCGATTCGAAGCCCGTCCGAACGACATCAGAATCGACCCCTTAATGGCCTCAATAATAAGCACAAAAGTCAGGCAGTCGACATATGATTAGGAAAAAAATCCCCAGACATAGTGCTTTCACAGGAAAAGCACCTTATGAATAGTAATAAACAGAGCTCTAGCGATATTTTCCAAAATTGGGCTGGAATCACTGCCTCTCAGATGCCAGGTGTGCTCACAGGGGTGTAGGGATATACATAGGCAAGCACTTACCTTTCCAGATGAAAACCATGCAGACAGATTCAGCGGGAAGATGGGCGTTTTTCAATGGAATATTAAACAAAACAAAGATAACTATAGCCACAATCTATGCATCAACATTAGATATTCCCCAACCTTTGACAGAATTAAAACAGGCATTAATCAATATCCCAGGCCAGGTAATTCTGGGAGGTGATTTTAATATCTGAAAGAGGCTATTAGTTATGGATTCCTTACCATAGAATTACGCCCAGGCGTCAGACTGGATCCGGAGAAATATTTTTGTAGCAGTACCCCTGTGCGTCGATAGGTGGCATCGGTCTACTCCTCGTTCGTCTTTGGCATCGTGGTTGCCAGGATGATGTAGCGGTATCTATTTAGACGCCGCCTTCGATCACTGACGTCAGTTCTTTCTTTTTCCGCGCCAGCCAGTGCAGACCCGAGAGAGCGGTACCTCGAGTCACTTTTTTACTCCAGTTTTTGCGACTTTTGTCGACACCATTTTTTGAATCAATAGACTCCTGGTGCATGGAGGGATGTCACGTCGGACCGGCTTCAAGGCTTGTGACTCCTGTCACAAACTGATGTCAGCCACGGACCCGCACCTCATGTGACTTTGGTGCCTGGAGCGCGACCATGACCCAAAGTTGTGCTCCGACTGTCGGGCCATGAATCCGAAGTAAGTATGGGCAGAATTTGCGGATTCGCGCGAATTCGTAATCACGATTCGCAAAAATCCACCAAATTCCGCGAGCTGGTGAATTATTTTTTTTTGCGAGTTCACGAGATATTTTTACCAGCTCGGGAACGAGAACTGGCGCATGCGGTCGCAATGGTCGCGAACATGTTGTTTCCACTTAACCAGCCTGCTCGCGATGCCTTTTTCCTGTTTCGGGTTGCAATGACGTGTTCGCGTTCGCAATTTCCTGTTTCGGGTCGCAATGACGTGTTCGCGATCGTGGCGCCGCTCGGCCAGCTACCAAAATCTCGCAGCACACACGAACAGGGAGGAAAACTCATCAGCGAACACAGAATCATGGTAAGTCAATGCCGCGCACGCGAGATTGTATTTTTGAAGTGCGAACAAGAAAAAAAAATAGGCCAACTCGCGAATTGCGGATTTTTGGGCAATTTTGCGCGATTTGCGAAATTGCCAAGAATTCACAAATTCCGGGAGCGGAATTAATTTTCCACCCATACTTAATCCAAAGTCTTTGCGGAAGCAGTCCCAAAAGCTTCTCGAGGCCAGGCAGTCCGCTCGCACTGTTCGATGTCCCAACCGAGAGGGAGGTCATGGGACCGGTCACGGAGACACCAACACCACTCGTCATCGAAGTATTCATCTTCGGGTAAGTCAAAGCACAAGAAGAAGGCGTAGAAGCATCATCGCTCTTCGCGTTCTCCCCGTCCATCAGCCGACGCGACGCGGGACACGAAAGGGAGTCGCCTGACTCCACTCGCAGAGCCTGTTGGGTCAACTCCGGTCGTCCCTCCCTCTTCGGGACCCGGAGCGACCCCTGCCCAGCTTTGAAGCTTTTATGAAACCTTAAATTCTATCTTTGGGCAGCACGACTCCGCTGGTGCGCCCTCGGGCCCCGCAGACTTGGTTGGAGGCTCTAGGCCTTTGATGTTGGTGGCTTCGGTGCCGCAAGGCCCCCAAAGATCCAGGCCTGGATCCGGATCGATGCTAGTCGCCTCCTGACACCTCATCTGGTGCCGAATCTAGTGATGACACCCCTGCCACTTCAGATGCCGGTTGTGTCCTCAGCTGGCGTCGACCCTGGCCTCCCCCTCGATGAGGACACGGTGCAGGACAGACGTCGGCCGACGTCGGGACCGGCACTGACCGGCAGTTTTGTACCCCTGTTCTTTCCTGATGTTTCCTACCGCCCTGAGTGGCTCACAGGAGAGGGTGAGGAGGACTGGGAGAGGTCTGTGGAACCTCTTGCAGACCAGATGGAGAGAGGAGTTGGGTGTGGCCAGTGCTCTGGACACCTCTTCAGACCATGACATGTTGTCTTCCCCTACCGTGGCTACGGAGGAGGGTGCATCTTACGCAGCGGTGTTGCGTAGGGTAGCAGAGGCCCTAAACCTCAAGCTTCCTATGGTGGCGGTCACGACTAACCTCCTGACACAGGTGATTCACCCGGGAGCGTCCTCCTCCGAGCCCCTGCTGCCGTTCAAGGAGGCCCTTACGGACATCCTTTTGGGCACTTAGTCCAAGCCCAAAGCAGGGGCTCCTGAGGACAGGATGATTGCCTCTCTTCCCATTCTACCCCTGAGAGCTTGGTAGTCCAAGCCTCCAAGTCCAAAGGCGCATTCCCTAACGCACACCTGATAGACATCCAAGAAGCTGGATCACCTTGGGAAGAAGATGTTTTCTTCCTCCAGCTTGGGGTTGCGGTCGGTGAACACAGCATGCCTATTGGGCCGTTACTCCCACTCAGTGTGGGACACGGTTGCGCAGGGGCTGCCACAGTGCCCAGAGGAGGCCCAGGCCGTGCTCTCCCATGCTGTTGCCAAAGGGAGAGACACATCGAAGTTGGACATCGCCGACTCACTGGGCAGGCCGAATTCCAAGCTGGTACCACTGAGACGCTGCACCTGGTTGAGGTCCACTGGCTTCTCGGGTGATGTCCAAGCAACTCTTTTGGGCATGCCCTTTGATGGCCATCGCCTGTTTGGTGACAAGACAGACAACGCCCTCGAGCGCTTCAAGGATTCAAGGGCTACGGCCAGATCCTTAGGCTTCGCTTTCACCTCCCACCCAGCGCAGTCTTCGTTTCGCCCCATTCGTGGCTATGGAAAGGGTGCCCGCCATGTTCTGCACAGAGGCACAGGCCTGCGCAAGCTATCCAGCCTCTGCGTGGCTGGGGAAGGGGCTCCCACCGTCGTGGGTCAGGGGGCCAGCGGGTGGGCCAGTCCACCAGCGCCACCAGCGCCCCCTCTACAGCAGCTTTCAAACCCTCCGAGTCCGACCTTTCAAGACCATCAATTGCCAGTGGGCGGCAGGATTTGCCATCACCTCCTCCACTGGCAAAACATCACGTCAGACAGGTGGGTTTTGCAGAGAGTCCGAAACGGCTATTCCCTCCGCTTCAAGACCACCCCTCCATCCATGTAACCTCAATCCCAATGCATGTCAGAGGATTACTTGGCCCTTCTCCGCCTGGAAGTTGTGGCTCTCTTGGCCAAGGGAGCCATCAAGCGCGTCCCTGTGCCAGAAGTATGTTGTGGTTGCTAATCCCACTACTTTCTGGTACCCAAGAAGGACAATGGACTGCATACTATCTTGGACCTCAGGGACATCAACCACTTCCTCCTGAAGGAGTTCAAGATGTTGACTTTGGTTGAGGTTCTGTCTGCCCTCGACCCTGGAGACTGGATGGTAGCGTTGGACATACAGGACGCCTATTTCCACATCCCCATCCTGCCAGCCCACAGGCGTTACCTATGGTTGACGGTGGGCCACAAGCATTTTCAGTTCACCGTGCTTCCCTTTGGCCTTACCAGCACCCCTCGGGTGTTCACGAAGGTGATAGCGGTGGTCGCAGCTCATCTACGCAGATCAGGTGTTCCAGTCTTCCCCTATTTCGACGACTTGCTGTTGAAGGTGAACTTGCCCCAGGCTGCCGTCTCCCACCTCCAGACTATGGCGGACCTCCTGCATTCGCTCGGGTTCTCTATCAACATGCTGAAGTCACACCTGAGTCCCTCTCAGAGGCTCCTCTTCATTGGAGCGGTTCTGGACATGATGCAGTTTCTGGCCTATCCTCCCGAGCAGCAAGTCCAGGATATTCGGGCTATGATTCCGATCATTTAGCCTCTGTCCCGGGTTTTGGTCAGAATGACACGGAGGCTGCTGGGCCTCATGGCCTCCTGCATCTTGCTGGTGGATCATGCCAGGTTGCATATGCGGGCTCTGCAGTGGGACCTGAAGTTCCATCGGGCACATCATCAGGGGAATCTTTCCAATTGCATCCAGACCTCGGAGGGCACTGCACACCAACTGTAGTGGTGGCTAACTAACCAGGATGGGGTCAATGGCAGATCCCTCTCCCTTCCCCAACCGGAGTTCACAGTGGTGACAGATACATCAGTTCTGGGATGGGGCGGCCACATGGGAGAGGTGGAGAACAGAGTCCTCTGGTCTACGGGAGAGTCAGGGCTCCACATCAACCGGGCGCTCTGGGCGATTTGTCTTGCACTGAAGGGATTCCTTCCCTCTGCCCGAGGAAGAGTAGTGCAGGTGTTGACGGACAACACCACCACCATGTGGTACTGCAACAAACGGAGCAGGGTGGGCTTGTGGACCCTATATCAAGACGCCCTTCTTCTCTCGACATGGGTGAACATCAGGGCACATCGCTGGTGGTTCAACACCTGGCAGGTTCACTGAACACCAGGGCGGAACAACTCAGCCGCAGGTGCATGATGGATCACGAATGGTGTCTTCACTCGAGGTGGTGCAAGGTCTCTTTCAGCAATGGGGAGAGCCTTGGTTGGATCTATTCGCCACCGAAGAGAACGCGCAATGTCAGCACTTCTGCCAGTTGGAATTTCCAAGGCGGCACTCGCTCGGTGACGCTTTTCGTTGCGAGTGGAGTTTCGGTCTTCTATACGACTTTCCTCCTATACCTTTTCTGCCCAGAGTGCTGATGAATAGTCTGGCATCCCGAGCTTTTACATCTGCCCATCGATCCTCCAATCCGACTGCCTCTTTGGAAGGATCTTCTGTCGCAGCAGCAGGGGATGGTCCACCAACTGAACCTGTCCAGCCTCCACCTCTTTGCATGGAGTTTGAGCAGCGACAGCTGACAGCTTTTGACCTTCCTCCTGAAGTCTGTAATGTTATCTTGGCAGCCAGGCGTCCCTCCACTAAGATGGTATACGCCTGTAGGTGGAACAAATATGTGGCATGGTGCACAGCAAAGGCTGTGGATTCCCCTCTCTACCCCCTCTTTCTGAAGTTCTTTTGTTACTCCTTTCTTTGGCCCATCAGGGCTCTGCTCTGGGCACACTTAAGGGCTATCTTTCAGCTATCTCAGCCTTTCTTCAGCTGCCTGATCAGCCTTCTCTTTTCAAGTCCCCCATTGTAAATAGATTCCTTAAGGGCATTACTCACTTCTTTCCTTCTATTCCTTTAATAATGCCTCAGTGGGACTTGAACTTAGTTCTGACATACCTTATGTGGGCTCCTTTCGAGCCATTACATAACTGTCCTCTCAGACTTTTAGCTTTAAAGACTGCTTTCCTAGTGGCCATCTCCTCTGCTCGCAGGGTGAGTGAGCTTCAGGCCCTGTCCTCTAAGCCTCCTTTTCTTACTGTTCATCTGGACAAGGTTGTCCTCAGAACCAGACCTTCCTTTCTTCCCAAAGTGGTTACTTCTTTCCACATTGGTCAAACCATCACTTTGCCCACCTTCTTTCCACTTCCGCATCCTTCAAAAGAGGAAGAGAGGTTTCAATGTCTGGATCCAAAACGTGCGCTATCTTTCGATCTGGATCGCACAAGATAATTTCAGGTGGATGACCAACTCTTTGTTGGCTATGTGGGCGCAAAAAAAGGTTGGGCCGTGCAAAAATGGACCATCTCTCGGTGGGTCGTTCTTTGCATTAAAATGTGATCCTCTTTGGCAAAGAAGGAGCCTCCAGTAGGATTGTACACCCATTACACCAGGTCGACAGCAGCCACTACTGCTTTGGGACGTGCAGTTCCCCTTCATGATATTTGCCAGGCAAACACGTGGGCATCTCTGAACACATTCACCAAACACTACTGTCTGGACTCTCAAGTCCAGAGAGACAGCTTCTTTGGCCATTCTGTTCTCCAGGACTTCCTTGTGTGAACTTGGTTTGCTGACCCACCTCCGGGGTTGGTATTGCTGGGGTATCTATTCTAAGGTAAGGAATCTATAACTAATAGTCTCTTTCAGATGAACAAGTTACTTACTTTCTGTAACAATACATCTGTAAGTGACATATATTAGGTATAGATTCCTTTACCACCCAACCCATCCTCCCCGTTCTGCGAAATGACTTCTAGGGTTAAGGACTTCCTTTCAGGTCCCTAGTTTTGTACACCAGTGGTCTTGCATGGTTCTACTCTTGTGACGTGGAATGCCGTGTAAAGAACTGACATCAGCACGCAAGGGCGGCATCGAAGTAGAGACAGTGACTTCATTCTGGTGACCACGACGGTGAACGCGGAGTCGACCAACACCACCTATTGCCGCGCAGTGGTACTGCTACGAAAAAAATTCTCCAGATCCAGTCTGACACCTGCGGGTAATTATAAGGTAAGGAATCTATAACTAATATATGTCTATTACAGATATATTGTTACCGAAGGTAAGTAACTTGTTCTTTTTGCATGTGTCACTGGATTCATCCTCCATAGCTCGGACACAAATTAAGGCACAAACGACTAAAGCTTTGGCCAATTGCAAAATGAAGTAGATCTGATCGACGCATGGCGCTCTCACTTCCCAAATATACAGGAATGTTCTTGTTACTCTGTAAAATTTAATACTGCTTCTAGAATATATTATTTTCTTGTTTCACTCAGCTCGAAATTTATTAGTCATGAACATACACAGAACGCCTTTTCAGATCACTCCATGATTAAAATGGACATTGCCGGAATTAGACTAGAAAGATCACCACGCCGATGTTTTTTATTAAAGTCAACTTGGAGAATGAGGAGTGGTGTCAAGGGGTTTATGATGAGATACTAAACTTTTTTTATGACCAATACTAACACCGCTAGCATAGAGAACACATGGGAAGCTTTTAAGTCTGCAATCCGGGGATATACCACAAGCAAAGAGATACGGTTGCAAAAAAAGGCATTTTTAAAAAGGCAGAAATTGGAAGTTTCATTAGATCAGGCCAGCACTGCACTGTTATATACTAAAAATACTGCAGCCAAACAATTGTTTAACCAGGATATGCAAGAATATTACTATACGCAGGGTATTGCTGTAAACCTTGCCTATCTCCAAAATGTTTATGAAGAAAGTAAATATGCAGGCAGATTTCTGGCTTGGCAGGCCAGAGAACGTCAAACAAGGAATAAGATTTCTTCATTGGTAGACACTGAAATTAAGGTACACTTAACGTGATCATTATATATTCACAAGGCCCTTTTACAACATTATGCGCTAATTTAATTTGCATCAACAGAGTGCTTCTGACTATCTCATGCTGTTTCTAGATAAACTTCCTGTCCCATGCCTATCAAATGAACAAAGCCAGATGATGGTCGCTAAATTCTCCCTTGAGGAAATAGAGCAGCTGTATTTTTGTTATCTAATGGTAAGTCAGCAGGCGTAGACGGCTTCCCAGCAGAACTATAAAAGAAACTTGCACCAATATGAAATACAGAAATGTTAAAGCTTGCTAATCATATATTGGAAGGGGATGCGTCCCACCATCTTTTCTCATTGTTGTGGTCGTCAGTTTTTTTAAAGAAAGACAAGCCTAGGAGAATATTAACTCCTACAGGCCTATTAGCCTTTTGAACGTAGACTACAACATTTTTACCAAGCTTTTAGCAAATAGGATGAATATAGTTATAGGTTCTATTATTCATCAAGACCAAAGTGAGTTTGTGGCAGGTAGATAGCTTTTTACTAATGTTAGTTTTTTTAATAAAATCCTTTGACAATATTACACAGAATAAAATACCAAAACAGGTGATGTTTAGAGACGCTGAAAAGGCTTTTTATTTGGTGTTGTGGGAAAGCCTCTTCATGATTCTTGAGAGATTTGGGTTCCTGAAAGATTTTATACGACTGATAATCTACTTATACAAGGGTGCTATGGCGCAAATAATTATTAATTAAAGAAATATAGGCACATGTAGGGTAAACACAGGCACGCGTCACGGATACCCCCTGTTGGCTATACTTTTTGCTCTGTTTATAGAGCCACTGGCGATTGCCATCAGGGACAAGCAACTTCGTCAGCACCATTGCACGCAGATGATATCGTTCTGTTTCTTAAAACTGAAAAAATATTCAGAAGGACATTTTTGCGATAGTAGGTGGATATAATATAAATAAGGCTAAAACCGAAATTCTACTATGCAGCTTCACACAGAATACCTTACTATCTGAATTTCAGACTCTAATTAATACAAGACCAAAAAGATACCTTGGAATATACGTCTCTGAAAATGTGAATGATCTCTATATATTAAACTATGTACCTTTAATTCAAAAGATTAAGGGCCAGATGTAGGTAGCCCAATACCAGTCGGTAACTGGCGAAATTACGGAATTTCGGCTGTTACCGACCGGTATTAGGCATCTGAGATGTAGGGGCCATATTTAAGGATTTGGTAATTTACGGAATCGGTAATTTAAGGAATCGGTAAATTACCGAATTCTTAAAATACCGATTCGGTAAATTACAGAATCCTTAATGTAGGGAGCACTCAAGTGAGTGCATTTGTCATTTAAGGATTCGTTATTTACCACCAACTGCAAGTTGGTGGTACATATCGAATACCTTTAAAAAAGCAATTATTTTCTTTTTTTAAAGTGCCATGTGGCAGACATACATGCCCTTAGGGCATGTATGTGTGCCACATGTGCACCCATGCCCTATTCAGGGGTGCAACAGGGTGTCAATGTGCCACCCTGCCACCCTTGTGAATGGTCCCCCTAGTGCCGATTCGGTAAATACCGAATCGGGTTTTACGATTCGGTAAATACCGAATCTTCCCATTCATTCCTATGAATCCTACCGAATCGGTAATAACGACTATTACCGATTCGGTAAAATGCACCGAATCTTTATCTACATCCCATTTACCGATTCTGAAATACCAAATCAGTAAAATTCGTTTTTTTAGAATCGGTAAATGGGAATTACCTACATCTGGCCCTAAGTCGCTATTCGCTAAGTGGTCTCAAATGCCTCTTTAAATATTAGGGCGCACGGCGTTAATCCACATGTCAATATTACCCACCTACAATTTCTTCTTTTCATCAATTTGTTGCACTACAAATGACATTCTTTAAATAATTAGAAGGTTTGGTTTCATCTTTTATATGGGTGAATAAAGCACCTAAATTTGTAGAAGGTAGGGTCAATTTCGACCAAGAACCTTCAGTGTTTGCCCGGCGTTAGCCGCCTCTCATACCATTCAATATTACCAAACAAAGAGGCAGGCGCTGGGAACAGGAAGGCAGGAAACAGGAGTTTATTCCGACGGAGCAGAACACGTCAAATCAGACAACAGGGTATCTTCTCGAGGTGCTCTAACCGCATCTCCGAGTCCTGGCCTCTTATACACAGGTTTATGGCTTTATTGTATGAAACATGTTCTTGTCAATACTTTGAAGTACGGAAAGACATCCTCGGAATCCCCGCTTCAAACCCGTTCCCACACACATTTACAGTAAAAGTCCCCACCCAGATCTCAGTAGGTGATGACTATCGCGCAGCTGGATATTCCGCCGGTTCCCGGAATGTGTGTGGCTGATCGGATCTCATGGGGTGGGGGCTTTGATCAGTCATAGATTCTTTGAAGAGGGACAGCTTCCTACTGTAAGGGGCAATAAACTGCATCCGCAGGGCTAGCTGATGGCCTGGGATCGGGCCGGACAATGGGGCACAGAGGAAGGGGGTTCATCAAAGGATGTGTGTTCATCAAAGGGACGGAGGGAGGTGTTAGCCGGGTACGGGATGTGGCTCCGAGGCAGGGCCGTGCTGAAGGGGTGGTTTATGGCCCAAGCATGTGAGAGCGAGGGCTGTCAGCGCGCGGGGGATGCTTGCGGGGTCAGAGAGGGAGAGAGAGAGAGACGCTGGCTATCGGCAGTGGGCAGAGAGGCCATGGCATTCAAAATGGCTGCTACTTACGCACACATATGAGCCTAAAGGGGGGCAAGATGGCGCCGATAATGTTTACGTCGCAATCTAGATTTTAACAGTCCTCCCTTTTCAACATATCTAGCCAGCTTGTCAATCTATGTCTATCCCCATCATATTACGGATTTCTACATCATACAAAGCTTTCATGCGTTCAGCTTCAAAGTTCGGAGTCTTAGGGCAAACACAGTTAGCAAATAGTGAACACAGAGGTGGCAAGCATTGAATACCCAGGCAGAGTCCGCATATTACGACTATTGGTATCAGTACAATCATGAGCAACCTCCATCCCCAGTCCTTTACAGCACTCCAGAACCAACTCCCAAGCGACCATCCTTCTTGTTCTTGATGAACTTCTGAGGAGAGTCTGTAGAGGTGTTCAATGGCCTTGTAGACGGAGGGTGAATTGTCTGGTATGTAGGTACAACAGCTGGACCCGATGATACGACATGCTCCTCCACGGTCTGCCAGAACCACATATAGAACAAGGCGGTTTTGAAGAGCCACCAGACGGACCGCCTAAAGCTCGGCTGTATTGTTTGTGAGGATACCAGCTGTAATGTTCATCGTTGTCTCGACTGCCTGGGATAAATGTCGAATGGCACGACTGTTTGCCATCGGTCCCCAAAGTGGAACAAGTCCTTTCATTGCATCCAAGAATTGTGCTCCAGTGGAGTCGGCCTGTTCAATGTCCTTTGCTCGTCTCTGTCGGTGATGGTTTGCCGGAGCCACATAGGTTGGAGGAAGGACGAAGGCAATATAACAGGTGCCCCCCCAGCCTTTGGGGAGCCAGGTGTAGGCCTTTGTACCACAAACAAAGTACATACTCGGTGAGGAGACGAAAGAGGGTGGATCAATGGAGTCCAAGGTTCGGATGATGTGGCAAGTGCTGCGGCCTACCAGCTGTGTCCCAAGCCCTTCGATGCACATAAGGCCTGTGACGTTGATGACAGATAGGGCCACAGTCAGGGTGGCAGCTGTTCGTTTACGGAGGTAGGAGAAAGTGGGTCTGGTCGGATTGTTAAATACCTGCATTTCAATCCGTTCGTTGACGGGGATGTCCATATGGATAGAATCATTGGAGGTCTGTGGGCAGAAGGGTGCAGTATTTTTCTTAGTTTTGTTCTGCCAGACCTCATGAAAGAAATGGGCCATAGTTCTGCTGGAAGTGGCATTGACCCTGTAGCTTTCTTGCAAGAGGATCAGCCAGGCAAGGCAGGAGCCGTGAACTGAGAAGGGTGAAGGGATGAAGGGTATGGAATGTCCAGTGGCGTGGGGTAGCAACCCACAGATGCAGCAGTTGGTGGCATTGGCGGCGAGATTGTGCTGGTGCAGCAGTTGCACGAAGGAGTTGTTCCAAAACTCCTTACGCCTTTCTCGGAGTTGGGGCGAAAGGGAAATCAGATAATGTTCTTTCATTGTGGTCGGTTGAGCAGTGGTCAGGAATATCTCATGGGCTGGTGCGCTCTCTTCCACGATCCAGAGGGTGGTCATAAGGAGGAGGCAAAAGAGAAGAGCGATAAAAAGCGCAATAGTCTTTGAACTGTGGATTTTGTCAGTCTTTGGGTTTCGGTAGTGAGTCTTCGGATGTCCGGTTGCTTCCATCATCTTCTTATCGGGCGCTTCCATCATCTTCAAGGGGTTCGGTAGTGGGCAGAACCACAACTTCGTCAGGCTTTCTCTCCTGACAGCCTTAGAAGTGTTAGGCCACCGTTCTGAGAATTATGACTTAGTCAGTGGTCTGCTTAGCCGAAGCTCCCTCCTTTCGTCGCAGGTTATACCCTTCTCTGGATGGCACAGTGGGATCGTGAATCTTTGCCAGTTCGAGTGTCTCTGTGTCTGGATAGCAGTTCAGTGATGGTCGGTCTTTGTTCAGGAGCTCTTCCTGGGCGGCCACGTCTTCGATTGTCGTCAGAGTCGAGGAGATCCGCTTGCAGTGGTGCGCATGTACCCAGTTGCGTTTTCCCTCCACTCGAAGTGCTGTTCGGGTGGTGATGAGGACGTGCCAGGGGCCCGTCCACCGGGGTTCCAGACTCTTAGCACGCTGGAAATTCCGGATCAGAACGAAATCCCCAGGTTGGATGGTGTGTCCGGGACCCCTGGAAGCATCAGGGATGGCATGCAGCACCTGTTGGTGGATAACAGACAGTGTTTTAGTCAACTGGCATAAGTAATCAGACATTAGGACGTCCGGGACGTCATGAATGGATGTCGGTTTTGGTGCAGACCAGATATTCATAGGCCGGCCAAATACAACCTCGTAAGGTGTCAAGTGGTGTTTGGTGGGGGTAGAACGCATTGAGAGCAATGCCAGTGGGAGTGCGTCTGGCCATTTCAGTCCTGTGGTAGCCACTATTTTGGCCAATTTGAGTTTCAGTGTGGCATTATGTCGTTCAACCAGTTCAGCAGATTGGGGATGGAAGACTGCGTGGAACTTTTGTTTTACACCCAACCCCTTCAAGATGAGTTGGATAACTTCGGCTACGAAGTGGGGGCCATTGTCGCTCCACAAAATTCGACAGAGGCCGTAACGAGGGAAGAATTCCTTTAGTAGTATCTTTGCGGTGGCCATGGCAGTGTTGTCACGGGTTGGATAGGCTTCCACCCATTTGCTAAATGCGCACACCACAACTAGTACGTACTTCAGGCCTTGGCATCTATCTAGCTGGATGTAGTCCATCTGCAGGACTTCAAATGGGTGATTGGGAACCCCAAACCCTCCCCGGGGTACTACAGTTCCTTTCCCAGGGTTGTGTTGTAGGCATATCAAACATTGCTGGACCAGTCGTTTGGTGGAGTCTGCGATTTTATCATTGTGCCAGACTTTGGAGACAAGTTCGGTCATGGGGGCTGGTCCTATGTGAGCAGGGGAGTGTGCCATAGTCAGAATGGGAATCAAGTATGAATCGGGTAGTGACCATTTGTTCGAGTCTTGTGTCCGCCAGCAGCCTTCATCATCCTTCATCATCCTTCAGTCCCACCCGTGCCCATTCAGTCAATTCGTGTTGTGAGCTAGCCGTTTGAATGTCCCTAATAGTGTCCCTAGCGTCTGTCCATTTCTCTGCTTGTGACCTAGTCACGTACATGCGTGTCGTCGTCCTATTCTCAGCTGTGGTTCGAGCAGTGATGTCGGCTAGTGCATTTCCCTGTCCAATGATGTCTGTCACCTTCTTGTGTGCCTGGCATTTGATGACTGCAAGTGGTTTGGGAAGGAGGACGGCTTCGATCAGGGCGGAGACCAGATCTCCGTGTAAGATGGGTGTACCATGCGAAGTCAGGAATCCCGTCTCCCTCCAAAGGAGCCCAAAATGGTGAACCACCCCAAAGGCATACTGGCTGTCGGTGTAAATGTTTGCTGTGGTTCCTGCTGCTAAGATGCATGCTCGGGTGAGGGCAATCAGTTCTGCTGCCTGTGCAGATCGTTGTGCAATGCGTGCGGTTTCCACTACAGTTCGGGCTGTGGTAACTGCATAAGCGGCTGAGGTGGTGCCATCGGGGAGTTTGATGCAAGAGCCGTCCACCCACAGTTCTCCGTCGGGGTCTGGAAGGCTGTGTCTCTGAGGTCAACCCTACTCCTAGTCTGTTCGTCCGTAAGGGTCACGCAGTCATGTACAGGGGACACATTGGGGTCGTTCTCTGGTAGGGGTAACAAAGTCGCTGGGTTCAGTGTGGTGCACCTCTTCAGGGTGATGTGGGGTGCAAGCAGCGTCAATTCGTACCCAGTCAGTCGTGCACTAGTCAGGTGCTGCGTCTTGGTCTGGTTCAGAAGGGTGTCAACCGCATGGGGTACTAACACCGTGAGGGGGTTCGAGAGTACGATCCCCTCACTCTGTCGGATAGAGATAGTAGCGGCAGCTACAGCTCGAAGGCAGGCAGGCAAAGCTCTGGCTACGGGGTCAAGAGTGGCAGAGAAATAGGCACACGGTCGTTGTTTGGGGCCAATGGTTTGAGTCAGGACAGACAAAGCGCATCCCTCCCTTTCGTGAGTGTAGAGAGAGAAGGGCTTTGTATAATCAGGGGTTCCTAGGACAGGTGCTGAACAAAGGGCGTCTCGTAGTTCCTTGAAGGAGGATTCACATTCAGGGTTCCAAGGGAGCGGGAAGGGGACATCTTTAGCCAGTAGGGAAAGTAGTGGTTTTACAATGAGACTGAAATTTGGCAACCATTGTCGACAGAAGGAGGTGAGGCCTACCAAAGAGCGGACTTGCTTCGGGGTTTTAGGGATAGGGGTCTCTAGAATAGCCTGAATTCGATCGGGTGTGAGTTTTCTCCCGTCTTTGGACAAGAGGTGGCCTAGGTAAGTGACTTGAGGTCGGCAGAATTGCAACTTCTTCTTGGAGACCTTGTGGCCATTTTCCGCGAGGAAGTGTAGGAGTTGGATGGTGGCTGTGACTGCAAGTGGAGTGGTGTCGGCCGCCAAAAGGATATCATCGACGTACTGTATCAACACCACTCCATCCGGCAACTGGACTGTATCCAGCTGTCTCTTGAGGGCCTGGCTGTAGATGCTTGGACTTTCAGTGTAGCCCTGGGGTGCTCTGCAAAATCTATATGAGCGGGATTTTAAAGTGAAGCCGAAAAGGTAGCGGCTGTCTGAGTGAATGGGGATGGAGAAGAATGCGTTCTTGAGATCGATTACCGTGAAGGTGGTGGCAGTGGAAGGAATCAGGGTCAGAATGGTGGTGATGTCTGAGACTACAGGGTACTGAGGTACAACTACTTTGTTGACTTCTCGTAGGTCGATGATGAAGCGGTACGCTTTTTCATCTCCCTCACCCTGCTTCTTCACAATGGGTAGGATAGGGCTGTTGCACACATTGCTAACTACTTCTTCTACCACCCCTGCGTCTACCAGGGACTGGATGATTTTTACCAATGCCTTCTCGCCTTCGGGTGATATCCGATACTGTGGGAGTTTTGAGAGCACTGCGTCCTGTCGAACAGTTATGTGTACAGGGTCTATCATCATGCGTCCTACGTCCGAGTCAGTCTTTGCCCATAGGTACAGAGGTAGGGTGTCGAGTAAGGACAAGTCAGCGTCAGTGATGGAAAACATGCGTTGTGTGCGACAAGATCTGAGCAGCGTTGGGTTGTCGTACAGAATGACTCGAACTCCGTCCTGTGAACACCTAATAGTGGCTCGAAAATGTTTCAGCAAGTCAAGTCCCATAATGGCGTCGGGGGTGTTGGAGGAGAGCAAAAACGTCGTGTCAGTGGTGTTATTGTCCAAGTTAAAAGAGATCGGTGTAGACAAGGGATTAGTGGAGGGCGTTCCATCAAAACCTATTGATGTCACATGTGAGCCAGACAAGGGTGCCCTGGGAATCAATCGTTTAGACAACGCACTACGTGTTGCACCAGTATCTACCAGAAATGGAGACTTCGTACCTAGGACCTTAGCGGTGACATAAGGACCTTGCTGGTCAACATAGAGCTCGACTGGATCCCTTCCTTGCCTTGGCAGTCCTATGCAAAGTCATGGGCATTGTCGCAGTCAGACTGTTGGCACTGATTCTGTCGGGGACGGTCAAATGTGTTCGGTCTGCCAGGTCTGTCATTGTTGGTGTCGTTTGTGTGCCCTCGTCCCTGTCCTCTATTTCTCGGCCCGCCCGCTACGTCTCTCGTGTCCCTATTTCTGAGTGCTTCTTGCAGAACTGGACATTGAGACTTCCAGTGGCCAAATCCTTTGCAAAACGCACACTGGTCCTCATCGAGGTCTGTTCGTGGAGCGCCGGGTGCGGGTGTGCGGTCTCTAGGGGGTGGATTTCTAGAAGCATTCGACTGGTAGTTTCCTCTATACTGTTCCCTTCCTATAGTCACCCCTTGCAACTGAGCAATCATCACCCTCTCTTTCTAGTCCTTTTTCTTCTTCTCAGTCGCTTGATCGTTCTTTTGTCGCTCATAGTATTGAGCCATCTGAAGGATAGCTGCGGGCTTGGAGGCCGCCCAACTACTCTCGCTAGTCTGTAGTTTCTGCGAGACTTCTGGTGTCAGGCCTTTCACATAGTTCTGGACAAACAAGTGATGTCCGGTTGCAGTGGTCATGTCCTGGCCGCTGTAATCGGAGAACACCGTTTCAAACCGGGAGAAGTATTCTGATACGTCTTCCTGTGGTTTCTGGCGACAGGCCGTTACTATCGACCAGTCCACCTTCCTTTCTGGAACTAGGGTTTTTAATTTCTGCACGATCTTATCTGGTAGGTCTAGAATGGCCTTCAAAGGTTTCTGTCCCGGTTCCCGCTGTTTGTCAACATTACCGAGTTGTATCCAGGTATGTCCGAACAGCTCAAGGTGGTCGACTTTCCGGATTTGCTTCCTCACATCATCTGGCAGACATAGCCCGAAAAACAAATCGATATCCGCTAGGGTCATAATCGTTGAACCCAAAGCGGTGGCTAAATCTGTAGAGAAGGCTGTGGGGTTCTTTCGCAGATCAGGCAAGGGCTTTCGGAAAGTCAGGATGTCTTGCCGATCCCATGGTTGGTAAACCCAGTTGTAAACTACCCTCCCTCTCGCATCTTGGTGGTTAATATCGTCGTGTGTTCCCTGTACTCGTGGGGGGACCCAATAGGGAGCGGCCTCCTTTATGGGCATCATCGTGTCAAATTTTTCTACTCCGGCTTCAGTTGCTGCAGGAGTCGTGGTGTTAGTCTCTGTTTTCTGTTCCGTGAGGTGGCGGAAAACTTCAAGCGTATGCATGAAGAGGTTCGTCACATCACACTCGTCTCCATCTCCGACATCAACTTTCCTATACAGAGTCGTTAGGTTTTCAGGGCCATTTCCTTGGTATCGGTCTTCATAGGCATTAAGGGTATGGTAACAAAGGCGCACGACAAAGTGTCGTCTGTGGCTATTGGCATATGTATTGTACATATCCGTTATATAATCCTCACTTTCCTTTCGCACCACCAGTGTCTTTACAATCTTATCAATCCCAGCTCGTTCATCTTTACTTAATCTATTCGATCTAGCAGGGTCTTTCCTCCCAGCTTTGGGATCATCTGAAGTCGCTGCTCGTGCTGCGCTGAGTACGAGGGGTTCGGTCGGCGCGGAGGCCATGAGGACCGAGGCTCCGGCACTACTCTCGCCTGTCGTTGGGGGTTGCGGGTGCTGTGCTAAGGGTTGGGAAGGGGCGTATGGAGGGGGCATGTAGATGATCGGGGGACCTAATAGTAAATCATCGTTCGTTTGCTGTTTCGAAGGTAGCTCGGGGTAAAGTGTAGAGGGTGTCCTGACGGGACACTGACCTGATGATTCGGAATCTTGTTTTAGCTTGGTTTCCTCTCTTTCTTTTATTTCTTCCTTCAATTTGTTAGCGGCTAGGTGAGCAGCTTTGCGTAATTCCTTTTCTAATCTGGCCTCATTTCTCTTTTTCCGCTGTTCTGTTTCTTTGCGCCACATGCCGAAGCTATCGAGCATAGTGGGTGTTGTCTTATTGTTATAAAGGGCTGTTCCCAGCGCGTTTATTTTATCGTTATCAAAGGATCCTATCAGTGGCCACTGACTTTCCCGATCCTTTCTCGTGTATTTATGCCACAGCTTACTATAAGCCACGGCGACTAGTCCATATTTAGTAAACATGTCCTTATTAGGGGTGCCCTCCAGTGGAGCCGGATGGTTCACCTCTAATAAGCGGTCCGGGCTGAACCAACTACCAACAAACGGGGCAAAAATAGGCATGACGGGTTACAAAGGGGACAAAAGTCTGCACTACCTATCCTTCACTATTCACAAGGACTAAACAGAGTATTGCGACGCTGTGCTTTTTTGTAAATAGAGAATAACCCAAAGAGAACCAATTCCGAACGATCAATGTTCGGACAAACAATCAATCAAATGAGGGATAAAAATAGGCACGACGGATTACAACGGGGGCAAAAGCCTGCGTTACCTATCCTTCACTATCTGCAAAGACTAAACAGAGTATTGTGACTCTGTGCTTGTTTGCAAATAGAGAATGATCCAAAGAGAACCAATTCCAAAACAGTAAATGCTTGGATAACAATCAATCAAATGGAGAGGGAAGCAGGTACGACGGATTACAACAGGGGCAAAGGCCTGCGTTACCTACCCTTCACTATCTGCAAAGAGAGAATACTCCTATTCTTCCCTGTTTGCAGACAGAGAATCTCTCAGAAACAATCAAATGAGTAACACTAGTATTTTCAAACAATCAAACAATCAATTCGCAATTCGTCGTGTTACACGACCTTACCCGGACCGCATGGACAGTTTCTCGTCTTCCGCTTCCAGCGCCCGATCGTCCCCTATTCTCCGTAATTGCTGTGGCACTCCTGATGGTTCCCAGTCAGGACCGTAGATCACTCGAGAGAGGTCTGCTCGGAACCGGTGAAGTTCAGATGATCGGCTGCCAGACGAGGGTCTATCGGGCAGGAGCTCTTCCCGATCGTTGCAGCTGTTCACACTGTCGTCGGGACCTCCCCCACTGGATCCACGTGTCGCTGATGGGCCCCACGTTTGGGACGCCAATTGTAGAAGGTAGGGTCAATTTCGACCAAGAACCTTCAGTGTTTGCCCGGCATTAGCCGCCTCTCATACCATTCATAATTACCAAACAAAGAGGCAGGCGCTGGGAACAGGAAGGCAGGAAACAGGAGTTTATTCCGACGGAGCAGAACACGTCAAATCAGACAACAGGGTATCTTCTCGAGGTGCTCTAACCGCATCTCCGAGGCCTGGCCTCTTATACACAGGTTTATGGCTTTATTGTATGAAACATGTTCTTGTCAATACTTTGAAGTACGGAAAGACATCCTCGGAATCCCCGCTTCAAACCCGTTCCCACACACATTTACAGTAAAAGTCCCCACCCAGATCTCAGTAGGTGATGACTATCGCGCAGCTGGATATTCCGCCGGTTCCCGGAATGTGTGTGGCTGATCGGATCTCATGGGGTGGGGGCTTTGATCAGTCATAGATTCTTTGAAGAGGGACAGCTTCCTACTGTAAGGGGCAATAAACTGCATCCGCAGGGCTAGGTGATGGCCTGGGATCGGGCCGGACAATCGGGCACCGAGGAAGGGGGTTTATCAAAGGATGTGTGTTCATCAAAGGGACGGAGGGAGGTGTTAGCCGGGTACGGGATGTGGCTCCGAGGCAGGGCCGCGCTGAAGGGGTGGTTTATGGCCCAAGCATGTGAGAGCGAGGGCTTTCAGCGTGCGGGGGATGCTTGCGGGGTCAGAGAGGGAGAGAGAGAGAGACGCTGGCTATCGGCAGTGGGCAGAGAGGCCATGGCATTCAAAATGGCTGCTACTTACGCACACATATGACCCTAAAAGGGGGCAAGATGGCGCCGATAATGTTTACGTCGCAATCTAGATTTTAACAAATTGGCACTTGTGACTTTATACAAAGCAACCAGGGAGGGAGGGATGTTACTTCCCAATCTAAGGGAATACTACTATGCAAATTTTGCACATAATGCTTACAGATTCACCAGCCGCCCCAGCTTATTGAATATAGACAACTTTTTTATGATAACATGTTTAAAAGAATAGAACATTTTAGACCTACTTAGAATTGTAAATAATCCCAAAAAAGTTCACTGCAAAGTACTTCAATGGTTGCTAAAACAAAATTCACAAATGTTCGAACATTCTACTATACCCCTAATAAATGGGTCTACACGTTTATCAGACATATTTGTAGGGGAACAGCATTTGGTTCAACTAAATATCGCAACTAAATGGGAAAGGAATGAATATTCCATGGTGGTCGATTTTATCAACACTGACGCTTGGAAAAACTGGAACGAGATTTATGACGACCTTAGCTGCCACAAAGACATACTTCAATGGTCGTTCCTTCAGATTAGAAATTGTCTAAAAAACATAGATTCCACCTTACTCTCTTCAAAGCTAGAACTTACTGGAATCGACTACACGTAGATCAATCAGCGGCTGGATATCCATTCTTAGAGACAATACCAATAATAAAAGTTTGAAAAGGCTTGGGTTAAATGTCACACTGAAGAGGGCCTTCAGTTATTAATGGGCACCTGGAATATGATCAATAAATTTAACCCCAGGACCCCTTAATTTTTACATAGTAAAAACCCCCAGATACAGGACATATGCTTTCAATGCACAATGGGAGGTGGAGTTAGCTGGTCTCATGTTGGTTTGGATTGCCCAAAGATTAAACAATTCTGGGAATATATTGAGAATTATCGCAAGCATAATCTAGGAAGGGGCACAGACATAGATAAGCATATTGCAATCCGAAGATACTCATCAAACACTATAACTAGTTCATCACAGAAGGAATGTTTATTTATTATTGCATTAGTTGCTAGATCATTATTACTACAGAATTGGCGAAGTGAAAATACCCCAACTCTTCAGCAATGGCTGAATAAAATGAGCAGAGTTTGAGAACTAGAAAGAAGATGTGCTTAAGGTCCGGTTCTTATGCTAAGTTTAAAGCCCAATGGGAATTCCTCTGAAGTATGCAGGGGGAGATAAAGGAGTCTAAATGAATAACCCTCGCACTCTGCCCCACTCTACATGCATGCATCATCTTTAACCCTTCGGTTGTTTCCCCTTCCGCCAAGAAAAGCCACTACACTTCTTGTCTTGTGGTGGTCATTTGTTGGCCGCAGTTTATTAGGGTTACAAGGAAACAGTTATATTTGTACTTTGCATGTTATATAATTCTACATTTCCTTGTGATCATCTCTTGGCCCCTTTGGGCCGGTTCTTTGGTAGGTTGGATTTTCTTTGCGCCTCCTTTGCGCGGGGAAGGGGGTAGCCTTTGTCCCCAGAGTTAGGCCGCCTCGCTACCTTGTCCGACTTTGTTGTGCCCTGCCATCCGGCGCGGGCTGGGCTGCGAGCGCCGTCTCTGCTTGCTACCCCTTCCTTTTTGTAGCAACGAATCCCAGCCGTGAGGCATCCCAAGGTCGCTTTCCTTAGTCCACCTCACCCAGCCGTGCGGCATCTGAAGGTGAGTGGACCTATTCTGGTGCACCGCCCTCCGGTGTGCCTCTGTATCAACCGTTCCCAGCGTAGCCCTTCGCCACGTAGTTTGCCCTTTACAGCCCTGCGACATCGCTGTTCCTTTGGTGTGGGTGGGTGGGACAAGCTCTTCGGTCTTCCGTCGCGCTGCTCCCCCGCTTCTGGATGCTAGAAGCCTACCTGGGGGAGTCGCGCTTTTAAGCCCCCCAACTGCACGTCGGGGTTCGCGCCACATTGCTGATTGGGGGGTTTGAACCCCGCGCGCCCTCCCGATTGGTCATTGCCCAGCCAGGGGGGCGGGGGGGGGGGGGTTTGAGAAGGGGACTCCTTGCCCGGTGCTGGCCTTTTCGCGCCAATCCATGTCCCCCTCCCCTTTCCTTCCGGGGGCGCCGCCGGGTTATGGCGCCGGCTTCTGAGCCCCTTCGGGGCTTCGCCTCTGTGAAAAGGGTTGCTTTAAAAAAAAACTGAAACATCTTTGGGGAAGGTGCAATAGTTGATTTTGCTGATTGATTAAATGGTGATATTCTTTTATTAATTCACAAAGAACGTATCAATTTTGCTTGTTTTATTTATTGCATTTTTATTCTATCATGTATATTGTTAGTCTCAACAAGACTGTATGTGTAACATTCTTTTAATGAACTCTCCGAATGAAAAATGTAAAAAAAATGTATGGATTCCATTGGAATGCAGGGGTTGGTTGCAATAGAGGGAATACTCACGTGCAAGAGTGCAGAGACCGTTGCCGAGCTGGCTGGCTACTCTCTCCTGGAGTTATCATTATAAATTAAATAAATAAAGAATATCTCACTCAAATGTACCCTGTGAGTATCATCATTTCATCTTTTGGTGGGAAGAGAATTTGGAACTCTCCTATACTGATAGCGAATAGCAGAAGGCCCTGGTATGTCCCTAGAGAATGCCCCAAAATTCATGTTTCAAATTCACCTAGTTTAACATCCTACCTAACCAGGGGGGAGTATGGGGGGGGGTGGATGGGGGGTGTCCAAGATGGCGCCCATGCATTAGCACTTTCATGGAGCTAGCCGTTCCTGAGTGCCGACATAAGGTGAGGGAAGCTTGAGGCGCTGACCCAAGACCCTGACACCCCCCCAAAAAGACAGAGTGGTGACGTCAACCCGGCATCCACCCAATGTCTGGCCCGACCGAGAGGGAAGATGGCAGCTGAACAGCCGTGACCGAGCTCCGAGAAAGAACGCGACAGACTCGAAGATACACAGACATACCGGGCATGACCAGGACCAGCGAGCGCCTGTAGGCGCCATGGTGCAACGGATTGACCGAGGTGAGGGGGCGGGTTTGCAGTGAGACAGCTGGCTGTGCCATGACTCGCCCTCCCCGCGCCGTAACTGAATGAATGCCCTGAGAGACTCGCTGCCCGCACTGCAATCCGTAGTGCCGAGAGGAGGAAACGAACATGTGGCATGTGACAGCTCGGCGGCTGCCATTAGTAATGCAACAACCCCCGCACAGCACATGGTCCGCCTACAGACAAGATGGCGGCTGGGCAGCTTTGAAGTCCAGAACTACATGCAGCAGGAAATTGGACCAGCCCTGCACTAACCTGACACCCGGGCTGACCTGGCAGCAAGATGGAGGTGGGGCAGTCCTGATCAGGACCAAGTAGCGAAAGGATCCGGATGTCCGCAGGTGCACCTGGGCAGAGCTGAGACCTTGACAGGTGCCGGGTAGGTGGAAGAGCAACAGCAGAATGACCGGGGTGGGGGCTAGAGGCCTGTGGAGAGATTGTTGGTCATGCCGCATCCAACCCCCTACCTCCCATCTCTGCAGTGGAGCCATGCTGGGACTACTCGAGAACTGCTGACCTCACCGCTGCAGAGACACCCGGTAGGAGATGCAGCCCTACGACCTGGTGATAGCTCAGCGGCAGCCGACATAGCACCAAGTCTGACCAAACAAAAAGATTGTGACCGGACACCTCCGCTGCAACCACCACCTGAGACCTCGCCAGACTCTGGAAGGTGCCCATGCACTGATACAGAAGAGAAAGCTGGCACGCGTGGACAGTGTGATGGCTGGTGAATGACCTCCAGCAGAACAGTCCTTTGGCGGAATCCCCTAGTCAGTAGCCCATCCACGCCTCGGATAGTTTCGGGGAGGAGAGAGGGGCTGATCGAGCAGGTAGCAGTAACCCTTGGGGGGCACAGACACTGAAGCGACACTCCTGCAGCGAGCTATGACACCTGCTGTTGAAAGTAGACGCAAGCCCCTAGAAGGGAGCTCTAGCTGAGGCCGTTAGGTCTATATACTACAGGGCCAGGAACTCTCATCGAAGGGACACCATCGCTGGTCCTCCAGAGAAGCAAGAAACAAGTGATGAGGCCCCTATAGTGTGCAGATTCATGGAAGCCCTCTTCAGTGCGCTACGGAATGACATAGCGCCCCTGTGCACAGAGGTGTCAAAAGAGGTCAAATATTTACGTCATAAGATGAGTGAGCTGGAGCAACGTGTAGACTCAGTGGAATTGTCAGGTGACGCCAGAGAGGAGAACTGGAGGAGTGCCTTCAATCTTTAGTAATCAGCTAGCAGCGGCTGATGCTACTGCACTCCCCACATCCTTTTGGACATTGGCACGAGCGACTGATGACATGGACACCGACTACAGGTCTGCAAGTTTTTCACCACATGGTACTCATGTTTTATTTGTTTCAATGTTTATACAGTTGTTAAATATCATCATGCACAACAGTTTGCCAAACTGTCACATCTCGGCACGCCTGCAGGGTGCAGGGACATGATCCATCCCGAACGAGACCCAGGTAGCTGCCATTAACTATGCCACTACATGGTGTGAATAATTAGCCTGAATGTGAGGGGCTTGGATTCCCCAACCAAGAGAATAGCACTACTGGCCCAGCTAAGGGTGGCCCGCTATGATATATGTCTCCTACAAGAGACTCACCTCTTGAAAAAAGACTGGGATAGAATGCGATCTAAATGGTTTGACCGACAGTTCTGGTCAGCTGGGCCAGGGAAGATAGCGGGGTCAGCATTCTAGTAGCCACCCATTTCCAAGGATGAGTCCTCCAAACGCACTCCAAAATCACAGGCCGAATGATAGCATTGCTCCTATCCCTCTAGAACTACACTTTCACAATAGTATGCATTTATGCTCCCAATGACCTCCAAGAGCCCTTTATACGGTGGGCAATTAGTACTATCCTTACTACACCCGATATAAAATCAGTGATGGGGGTGGCTTTAATTTGGTACCTGATTCCTCTTTGGACTGGTCACCTCCCTGATGCCTCTTTGGACCGGTCACCTCATCGGGCAGGGCCTACCAGAACTGGGTTAGTGGATGCATGGAGGACATTACAACCTTCCACACAGTCACACAAAATTTTCTCTGCTGTGCATCATTCGTATGCCAGAATCGATTATTTATTAATCTCAGCATCAGTGCTCCCAATGGTCACACAAGCAGACATTGGGATAGCCTCCATATCGGACCTTGCCCCCATCCAGCTTATACTGCGCTTCCCAGCTTGTAGTCAGGGATGCAAATTGTGGCGACTCAACCCCCAAAATGCTATCCTATGACCCCACAGTTAAGGAAGAGAAGAAAGCCATTTTAGAATACCTTGTGACTAACGACACCCCACACACAGAAATAGCGACACTATGGGATACTCTCAAAGCAGTGGTGAGAGGAACATATGCTGCCATAGCGCCACAGCTTAACAAGGAACGCGCAGCCAAACGTGCAGAATTAGAGGCAACGGTGAGGGACTTGGAGAAGACCTACAGACAGACAGGTTCACATAGAGTCAGACGTCAGATGACCATCGCCCGAAAGCAGCTCAAGGCCCGTGACATGGATGCATCAGAGCATGCACTACTTTGCCAGAGACAGAAATATTACACAGGGGGGAATAAGGGTGGAATATTATTGGCCCATAGCCTGTAAGCAGAGGTGCCCTTCCACCGCATACATAGCGTGATAGACCAAGATCAGAAACTTAAAGCGCAAGACATTGCAGCTGAATTTGGCCAATTCTACACTCAGCTATATGGGGCGGACAAGGTATCACCGAGGGACTGTTCTACCTATGTAGAGCAGACCCTGCTGACAACACTATCAGATCACACTGCAGCACCATTAGAGGCTGAAATAACCCAGCGGGAGGTCCTGGAAGCGATAGGGAGACTTAAGTTGGAGTAGGCACCCGGACAGGGTGGGTACATAGTTGCCTTTTATAAGCAATATGCAGCACTATTGTCCCCTGTGCTTTGCTTGGATATACAAGTCCTTTAGCACTTCTGGGGCGCATACAGAGTCCATGAGCACCACAATCATAACATTCCTGCCAAAGCCAGGGAAGGACACCCAATTCTGTACATCCTACCGTCCCATATCCTACTCAATGTAGATGCTAATATTTTTACAGGGATATTGGCACACAGATTGGGACAATACATGCCAGGACTGTTCGATCCTGTCAAATCAGGGTTTATACCCGGCTGCACATGTGGGGGCAACACCAAGTGCCTCTTCCACCTGCTAGATAAGACCCAACAAGCTCAGGCACCAACATTATTTCTGTCAATAGATGCGAAAAGGCATTCGACCGGGTGCACTGGCCATTCCTGCGGCTGGTGCTGGAGGCTTTTGGTCTGGCCCCTCATTTTTTGACAGGGGATTTGGGCTATTTATGCAAACCCGAGAGCACTGGTCCGAGTCAATAACTCCCTACCTTCTCCATTTCCAGAGGGATGAGGCAGGCATGTCCACTTTCACCACTCCTATTCGCGCTCTACATGGAGCCACGAGCGGAGCGCATTCAAAGGCACCCTCTCATTGAAGGAGTATGGATGAGGGACAATCCCACAAGATAGCTTTATTCGTAGATGACATACTACTAGCTGTCACCAAACCTCAACAGGCACCGCCTCCATTGCTAGAGGAACTCACATCATTCAGTGAGGTCTCTGGCTTCAAAGTGAATAACACAAGTCCCAAGCACTAAATATCACCATTACACAAGATGAACAAGCATGCCTTGCTACAGATTTTCCTATTGCATGGGCCAAACTAGGAATCCCATCTTTGGGCATACACATACAAACCACTATAGACAAATTGATGTCAGACAACGACTCTGAATTTGTAAGAATAGTGCAATCTCTCATTCAGTGCTGGCACGGGGACTCCATTTCCTAGTTAGGACATATAGCAGCAGTGAAGTTGTCTCTCCTGCACAAAATCCTATACCTTATGCAGGTAATGCCATTGCAACTGCCCATCTCCATGTTGAAAAAACTACAATCCACCATAGAGTCCTTCATCTGGGGTCGTAAGCGTGCCAGAATGGCCAAGGACCGAGCATATCTCCCAGTGGCCAAAGGAGGACTGGGCATACCCCATCTAGAACGAAATTACCAGGCTGCCCAATTGCGATTCATGATGGAGTGGCAACGCCCACTGACCGAGAAGCACTTCTCTTTTCTAGATCAGGCAGTAGCCGGGATACACATATGGAAAATACCATAACTCCCCCATAGAATTCGCCCGCTGGGAGTATACATTTTCCCCGAGGTCAGGGCCACAATAGGAGTTTGGGACAAGACATGGTCTCCCAAACAACTCTCCACCCCGATTTCCCCTCTCACCCCAAACATGGGAATCCCGGACTTCCCGCAGGCGATGCATGAACGGACCTACTAATGTTGGCAAGACACCAATTGAAAGCGCATTGTAGATCTGTCAATGTGCAGGGCTTGCTGGACTTTACGAGGGTGCAACAGGACTTTGGGCTCCCGGACTCAGAACACTGGTGCTACATCACAGTACGACACTGGGTACCGCGCCCATCAATACGGCCCTATGCAAGCAGGCAGTTGACTCTGTTTGAGCGCTGGCTTCTGTCCAGACGAGATGATGATCACTTACTGTCAGGCATATCAATATTTCTAAACACCATAGCTAACCCCTTACACACACCCGCCAGGAAAAGATGCGAGACAGAATGTTAACGCCAACTCACGGACAAAGAGTGGACTGACATTTTACATCCCGACCGCACATCAGCCACTAGCGCCTCTGGTAAGGAAATACTGCTTAAAATCGTCCACTACTGGTATGATGCCCAGCCCGCCTGGCTCATTGGCAGAGATGGAAAGATGATAAATGCTGGCGCCACTGCACTCACTTAGGTACACTCTCCCACGTGCTGTGGCACTGTCCCAAGCTCCACCGCTATCAGACGGACATCCTTGCGGATATCGACCAGATGTTTGGCACCAAAATACACCGCTTCCCCAGCTATATTTTACTGGGACTGCCCAATGTTCAAACATACCCAGTACACTCAGGTCATCACCCTGGCACTAAGCGCAGCAAAGCAGGTTCTGCTATCAAAATGAGGCGCAGACACTGTCCCAACGCACACAGACTGGCTGCACTTCTAAGGTATGGAAAAGTTAACAGCAGTTATAAGCCATAATTTACCCAAATTTGAGAAAACGTGGGGAGTGTGCATAAAACACTTATCCAACGTATACCGTGAACTCTCATGTGCAGTATATCTACGTGTACTGAGACTCACGTACAGCACCCAGACTGACAATGAAGAGCTTAATAAGAATGTGTGACAATAATTTTAACAGAATTATAATGAATGAGCATGAAACTTTTGTTTTTCTCCCTATGTTGGACCCTGTCCTATGCCCCCCAGTTTCCCCTCCCGTCTATCATGTCGCCTCGCCGGCCATTGGATGTAGGCAAAGGATGTTGTAACTTAAAATCAATAAAATGCTACAATCCTAAAAATGTAGCCACATTTATACTGGAGCCCCAGACCAGCACTCACCCACAGCCTAATTTGCATATGATTTGAACATGTGGTTACCTCCGCCCTTTTAGGGAGGAGGTGTTAACAATGATTTCAACTGATTGCTAGATCGAAATTAGAATACATTGAGGCTTGCTTACTTGGTATTTACCATAGACCCAAAAAAGCCAATATTGCTTCAAAAATCTCAGATCTGGCACCAGTACTGGCTAAGTGAGCCATAACAATGTGATCGAAATCCTCATTACCTTCCACGTCTTAGTATGTGGCAACAATCGGTAGAATATTAGGCGGAGGCAGAAAATAGAGCTTTCCAAAAGGAGGGAAAAAGGGAGGTTGAGCAAGAAACCGAAGGTGGCACATTGGGATGAACTCCTGCAGATACTAAAAGAGTATGAGAAATATGATGAACGTGCACCCTGAAACCACCACAAACATACTCACTCAAAATCTCAAGTTTTCAGCACTGGCGTACTACTTCTTCCAGAACTCTATTCTGAATTGTTCCAGATGGTTGACTGAACTACAGGTAATAATCATAGGGAGGCTTGATGTTGGCTTGTGCAGCACCATTGGACCCTGACAACTTAAAACTTGTGCTTCTACATATGAGAAAACTAGAGTGAAGCAGCCCAGAACCATCAGGGAACCATCCCAAAGTCTTTAGTTACTGCAGCAATTTGCCTTAAGTGCAGAATACCAGCAATCACCAGGTTGACGGTCAGCACCCCTCAATAAGCCAACAGTGGAGCAGAGCATGAGATTCTCCAGTCTGAGTACAAACTTGATCATTTATTTTCCTTCCACAAAGAGACGTAAGAAAGAGATTCCCCGAGGGTCCAGTTTCTGCTTTCTGCCCATGTACTTTTGAGAAATGAAGCTAGAAATAGGATTACAATGGTCCACAGATAAATCAAACTACATGGCCTCTCTCATTCTCTCCTAGGTGACTTTAGTGAACATGAAGAGCAAGATGATTATGCTATTTGAAGTCAACCGATGGCTGTCAAGAAGTCGGCGTGGTGGCGATATTGTGTGTGAGGTCCCGGTGACCAAGAATGGGAAAGCTGTATATCCAGGTCAGTGAGAACCACAGGCTTTTTGGAACTGGGAGATCCTAGCAATAACATTAATTGATGCCTAATTTTAAAGGTCACCATTTGAGGACTGACATTTCCCATTACCACAACTTTCCTCTTTTAGTCTCAAGTACCTCCTCATAAATAATCAAAACTAACATTTGCCAAGCAAATAGGTATTGCCTGTAAAAGGAAGCTCTATTGGCTTAGCCAATGCTTGTTTTCACTGCCATTAGCTGATGCAAAAATGACTGCCAGAGCATCATGATTCATCCGAGCATATGTAGTGGTTTTGGATGAAAGAAATCATTGCAAGATGCCAGGCAAGGTGAACACATACATGGGCCTTCACTGAGATGCACACATCTCGATGCACCAAACATTCTGGCTTTTTTAGTTTACAATTCCATCATGACCATCAACCATGTTAGGTTGCTAAATTATAATTTGAAAAAGAAAGTGTGTGGGGATGCAAAAACGGGGAGCAAACCGCCAACTACCGCTTGCAGCTGCCCATAAAACCAACAGGTAAATAAAACATGGAGAGGGACTGAAGAGCAACATATGAGAGGGGAGGGAGGAATACAAAAAAGAGAGTGAATATGAGACCAGGGAGAGCCTGATGAGGGGTGGAGAGTAAAATTAGAGAACATTTGGGTGGTTTATTTATAGAGAAATGTGGAGTGATGGCAAAGTTGAGGGGAATTTTACAAAAATAGAATGGTGGTGCAAGGATAAAGCAAACATGCACTCCCAATGAGAGGGTTCTAGAAAATTGATGACACACTTCATGTATGGGTATCTTTATCAATCCTGTTAGTAACATGTGACGTCTTGAGGTCACTTTCAATGCATTCGCAGAGTCCTACACCCTAAACACCCAGCCCTGAGGAAGACCTTCTGAAAATCCTCACCGTCACACACATGAAGGTCGAAACGCGTTGGCACCCCCCACACTAAGGCCAAGGGAACCCCTACACGGAAGGAGTAAATACATCAAAAGGACAGACACATGGGCTGGTTTGCGACAGCCTATACTGTACAGATTTCTCACAGGCCCTCCCTAACCTCTTCACCTTGACCCTAAACGAGTTTGTATAGGTCTTAGCCATCTCAGAGACCCCATACCACACGATTTTAGTAGGACTGCACAACAGATCGTAAATGAGATGATAAAAGTTCATGCTTTATATGTTTTGTTTTGCAACACTGTATATAGATTCATTGCACATATGGTTTCGTGTTATGTTCTAAGAAAAATTGCTGTTGAGACTGTGTAACTTTGTTTCCTTTGAAAACAACGGAAAATGAGTAGTAAATCAACGACATGGTCAAATGCATATTGTGAGTTCTGGTGTTTTTAAAGAGATGGGCGCTCAAAACAGTGGTACTGCTTTATCAAATGCATAAAATTAAATAAGTGAAAGAATTTCTCCTGCAGATAAAGGAAGTATTCTGTAGTTGATTTCATTTGAAAGAATCAATGGTACAGGAGGCATCTGTTCCATGTTACGTATCACTGATTCCAGCCTCCTGTTCCTTAACTGAATCAATCCCTGTTAACAGATCACACATCGCAGGAAAGACATCACCCAAAGGGAGGGGACCTGGTGGCCCATTGGCTAGTAATTGCACGGCACGCAACCCCTCTCCCTGACACATGGGGTCTGGCCGCTACATGGTGGGAGCTCTCCCAGGGCACCCACTGGCTTTTTTTCTTAAAGCCGTGGAGGAAGCCCCAAAGCCCTGGCAACTCCAGCTGGCTTCCCAGCTCCTACGGGAGCCAGCATTGGTCCCAGCCATGAGGAGTAGCTCAAAATGCAGCTCCCTGCGGGCAGGAACAATGTTCCCATGTGTTTCCGTGGCAGGGAAACAGATGAAAGTCGACATCCAGCGGGCGGGAGCATTTTACTGCTTGCTCTCGCTTGGCGGGAGCTTTCAAATAGCTCCCTTCAAGAAAGACCAAACAGCTATGCCCAGAGGGTGTGCACCTTGAGACATTGCAGAAGCTGGCCTTGGGTGTTGGAGGTCCCCAGGGCTAATATTGACTCCAGGAGGGGCCACTTCTTTTTCCTACTGCGCGGGTGTTCCCCAGGTTAGTGGTGGTGTCATGGGCAGAAAACGGTTTTGGGACTCAGCCAGGGCCCAGGTTGGTGGCCTGTCCCGGGGAGGGGGTCCACCTGGCTCCCCTCTCACTTTTCCACAATCTAATTGCCCTGGGAAGGTGGAGTTGTCCCATAGAGACATCTTCTCCTTTGTAATTCAGTTACCACTCCAACTCGGATGTCGTAATTGACCCACAATTGCAGGGAAATTATAAATACCTTTGCACTAGAAAATAGGAGGGAGTTCCCCTTTCACCTCCCTCACCCCTCCATTTGCAATTTGGAAAGGGACACAAAAGCACTCTTCTGAGTAAGAAATACTCAAGGCTTTAGTACATTGTGAAATGACAATATGTGTTCCCAAACCCTGTTATTTTGAATTTTGCAAGTTCTGCTAATGTAAAAGGGCTTTGTACATCAGGCCGCTGGTGCTTTGCTTAGCATGTGGTACATTGGATTTTGACATCTACTTTCACAGTTAACTGATTGACTAATGTGCTCTGCAAAATGGTTTCAAAGTCGTATAACTTACCCCTGCAGAATTAACACTGCATTTTATTCAAATACGTGTTCTGTCCTCAAAATCAAACGTGAACAGAAATCGCATTTGATAATGTTTACTGTGTGCTGTGAACAAAGCGATCTCAATATAAGTTTGCTATTACTTCCTTCATTGTTCTTGAAAACGCATTTCATATTTGCTGCTTCTTCTCGATAATATTTTCTCTCTGCTCTGGTTCATAGTTGTGAGATACCATGTCTACATTTATACTGGAAACCTGCAACATGCAGAAACCAACTCACCGGTTCATGTGTGCATCCGTGGGGAGAGAGGTGACAGTGGTCTGCGGCTTCTTCATAAATCAGATGTCCTGGTTAAATTCCGGAGAGGACAGGTGAGTGATGAAGAGGCAACCTGTTCACATTAGTGGCTGATACCATTGCCTTCTTTCTTATTCTACGTAAGAAATTAAAATGAACGTGTTACCAGTGTAAAACTGAGTGTCACAAATATATTATGATGACGAAGTAGTGTTTTACCAGAAAATTGAGAGGATTAATGTAACATTATGGTATGTTGTTGTGTTTTATGTAAAGTTATGTTCTGCAGTATTTGCAGTGTGCACACTCTCCAATCAATTGGTCTCTGGGGCTTTGAAATAGATTTTACCTGCGATTGTAGCTCCCCTGGACAGTGGTATAGAGGTGGATGTGTGTGGACACTGGCCATTGGGAAAAGTGTGTTGTGGGACATTACAGGTTTTTTCTGGCAGGTTTGTTCCTTATGGGTGAGATGAGTTTTGCAACCAATCATCTTAATCCACGTGGAGTTTGGGTTAACTAGGTAGGGTACATCACATCAGGCTGCAGATCTTCTTATCTTAACCCAAGTCAGCTGTACAGGTGTAGGCCATGGATTGGCCTCTCACTGTTCCCTATACTGCATGGGGTTTGTCACAGCATTTCAATGTGTTGATGGGTACTCGTAATTGAGTGGTTGTGTAATCTGCTACTAAATGGTATGTAGTTGTTCTGCAACTAAGCCTTGAGCTGGTGTATTAGCAGGGTGTCCTGATCTTTACCATTGATCCATGATTAGATGTGTTATGTAACTCATTTAAGGTACTTGACACATGGAGTACTAAACCGTATTCTCCCTAACCATTTGTTCCCGAGTCCCAAATATCCCTGTACCTATAGGGGTTACCAAATCTCTGGTTCCAATTCTCCAGTGTTTCCGCTTGTGTGTTTAGTCAGATATGATGCTTTTGTTTGAAGGTTCACCCTGTCACATCTTTGTAAATTATTCGTCTTGCTCCCCCTGATGCCATAGATATTCCTCTGCAAAGGGTCAGGCAGTGAGGGCTTTATATAGTTCATCGCAAGATGATGCTTGTGCGGGGAGGGATCTGCTCAGTCAAGTAATGACTTATTTGATGGGTCTTATGATCTTGGATGGTTGGGATTTATCTGATGTGGTAAAAGGTGAATAAGCGGCAAAAGTGTGAAATTTGCATAATCTGTGACTGACCTGGGCTCTTCGCAGACTGCATTCACAGTCCTCCCATGTACCCACTGGTACTTAAGAACATTTTTATTGGGCTCCCAAGTAGTGATTATCAGTAATTGTAAAGATTGTGAAATGTCTGTGGTACTTAGAAAGTGTTTGAGACCCACTCAAGATCAATAATCTGAAACATAAGTAATTGTTAATTGGGATTGATTGTTAGGGAATTGCTGGCTTGTTAGGAAAGTGTACATGTGGCCCACCCAGGACTGATTTATCACACATGGACGATCAATTGAACCCTTCATTACCTGTTCTTTGCTGCTGTGCTGCCATCCTGTCCAGGGACCTGCCCGCTGAGTGCCTCACTGTATATTCGGTCATTCTCTACCGTGGAGCGAGGGTCTGCCGGGACTTCAGACCCAAGAGGGCAGCACACTCTCGCGGGATTACCGCCGAGGTTGCAGGCCACTGAGGAGGATAAAACTACGTCGGGGCTCCCGAACCGCGGGACGTCCAATTGAACCCTTCATTACCTGTTCTTTGCTGCCGTGCTGCCGTCCTGTCCAGGGACCTTTCCACTGAGTGCCTCACTGTATATTCGGTCATTCTCTACCACGGAGCGAGGGTCTGCCGGGACTTCAGTACTAAGAGGGCAGCGCACTATCGCGGGATTACCCCCAAGGTTGCAGGGCTCTGAGGAGGATAAAACAACGTCGGGGCTCCCGAACCGCGGGACGTCCAATTGAACCCTTTATTACCTGTTCTTTGCTGCCGTGCTGCTGTCCTGTACAGGGACCTGCCCGCTGAGTGCCTCACTGTATATTCGGTCATTCTCTACCGTTGAGCGAGGGTCTGCTGGGACTTCAGTCCCAAGAGGGCAGCGCGCTCAGGCGAGATTACCGCTGAGGTTGCAGGTCACTGAGGAGGATAAAACAACGTCGGGGCTCCCGCGGCGCGGGACGCCCAATTGAACCCTTCATTACCTGTTCTTTGCTGCCGTGGTGCCGCCCTGTCCAGGGACCTGCCCGCTGAGTGCCTCACTGTATATTCGGTCATTCTCTACCACAGAGCGAGGGTCTGCCGGGACTTCTGTCCCCAGAGGGCAGCGCGCTCTTGCGGGATTACCGCCGAGGTTGCAGGCCACTGAGGAGGATAAAACAACGCGGAGCTCTCGTGGCGCGGGACATCCGCGGGCTCACCCTGGCAAAGCCCAGGCCAAGGGCAGGCCCGTCCTACGCCCGTCAGCGGCCGGATGAGGCTGGGCTAGGCTACGGCTCTTGGCTGTACGTGCTGGACACTGAACTGAAGGTACTGTGTTTGCTGCCTGATACGGGAGCCTGTTGAAAGCCGATTCTCTCTCAGGATAAACTTTGGTCTCCCCTCTGGACTAACTCTTAGCTGTTAGCTCTAATATTGATATATATCACTTTTCATTGTATAGATAGGTCATTATGGGAAAAAGAAACACTGTTACTGTACCACCTAAAAAGAAGCAAGGGAAAGCGAGGAAAAGGCATCTTTATCACTCATGAACTATCTTACTGGCGCAATGGGTGCCATTGAAAAGCAAATATTAAATGTGGAGGAGGCTATGGTTTCTGATAAATCAAACAGTATTGAAGCTTCTATTGTACCAACCAGTTCTAGCATAAATACTGATATGATTATAATACCTAAAGTGGGCGATACAGATGGTATTATCAAGTGACAAAGCTAGAAATAATTGTGTGGTTAACATTTCTGACCAAATTGAGTGCTCTGACTCAGAAAGTGATCCACAGCCACCCACAAAAAGATCTAGAAATCCTGTTAATTCAAAGAATCAGAATACAGTACCCACTATAAATAAAGGGGAGACAGCAAATACCACTCAAACTAAAGTAATTAATAAGGGTAAGACATTGACTCGGAGTAAGATACAAGGGAGAAAGCAATTGTTAACACTGATGCACAGCTACAGTCTGAGTTAAAAATAAACTGGTGGTATTAGATTCCTTCCTCAGGGACTTTCTAGGAAAATTAAGTGATAGAATAGTCTCAATAGAAGGTAAGCTGACTAAAATTTGCAAAAATAGTGAACAGCAACCGGAAGCTTAAGGCCAAACAAAATCCACTAGCGGATGTAATTTCTGAGCCTAGTACAAATATTGCAGACTTGAACCCAAGCATACAAGGTAGATCAGGAAGGAGGGTCATGGACAGTGTGGGGGGAGCAGGTTTTTTTGCTCAGAATGGGGGTGAACAAAATCACCTTGAGGGGCATGGTCTGACCAGTACAGCAGATATGTTGAAAAGCCCCGACCCCGAGCATATAGTGTCATTTATAGATCTCCCACCGGCTGTTACTCTCTATGTGGTGATACTTACTTACGTGCCAAAGCTACGTAAAGGGACACATGAGACATGGAAAAGCCTAAGAAATAAATCAATTTCGTGGATTGGACAAAGAAGAGGCCTGACCAGTAATCTGTTTAATGAGTTTAAAATGGCCAGGAGGGTGGGCTGGATAGGGAGTGGGTATAAAGTATATGACGGTGATTGTGTTATTTTGACCTTCAAAACTCCACTCTTAATAGATAGAATTTTGAGAAGGGCATATAATGGATCATCTAGAAACGATCAGATTAATATAGTTCCATTAGGTTATTTCTATAAACCTAGAGAATTAGGCTGCCATCCACAGAGAAAAGATATACCTTGGTCACCACCACGTACAAATTATGGAATACCAACTTTCAACCGTTTTAATATGCTATAGAACCTGGAAGAGGTGGATTGACAAAGCTTATCTAAAAGTGCCTCCCGAAGGTAATTTCTGAACTAAGGGATGTAGCTTGTTTGGATAGCACACTTATGATTCTCACCGGTGATATTGGTATATGGGGTGGAGATACCGTAGTAAATTGTGGTGATACTGCTTCCGTAAATTTCCCAGTAGCCGAAATATCAAGCTGTATGGAACCAGGAGGATGTATTATGGCCGAATTCACCCACTCGGCACCAAGAGAATGTGTACTTGGGTCAGGAACTGTAGAAAGTGTGACGTCAATAGGAGGATGGGTCGAGATGGGTATATGTAACTTTATGTTCTGGAACATCGCCGGCCTAAAAACAAAACTCAATAATGTTTTATGGATTGATATCATTCACCAATTTGACGTGTTTAGCCTCCAGGAAACATGTGTCACTGAACCTATTCATCTTAATGGCTACAGGACCATTCCTACTGATGCTGTACCATCTAAATATGGTAGAGCCAAGGGGGGCTTATGCACGTATGTATCTAACTTAATTTTATTTAAGTAAATAGACATGGTAGGGGCAGATAGCTTCTATCAAATAATTAGTATGAGGGTCAATACTGCCTGCTCCGTAATACTTTTGAATTAATATAATAACATCCCCTGTCATATGCGAGTAGGAGTCTTAAAGGATATCCGAAATCATATGTATAAATTGTGGGACAAGGGGAATAAAGATGTGATTGTGGTATGGGGAGGATATTTTAATATTGCCCTCTGTCAACATTCGGATAATGCTAATTGTGGTCTTACTTATGATAAGGAACTTTTCCTCCCCCATTTCCCCCATACATTATATGGTGAATGTCTAAATGATTTAATATTTGAGTTGGACATTTTTAGTTGCCCTGCAGTCCCCCTCGGCCCTACATTTAATGGGCAAGGTTCTATTTCTATAATAGATTTTATCCTGGTTTCTAATTGTCATGGGTCCATTGTTGCAGATTTTTCTCAACATGATCTTGTGTTGAGTGACCATTTTCCTCAGAGTGTAGGATTAATGTTATTCGGACAAACTGTGGTCAAACATAATGGTCCTGATGAAAACATTATATTATCTAGACAAAACGGCTATAGTCTAAGTTTGGAAAAGGTAATACCCGCAGATTTTCTGGCAGGGGTGGTAATTAACTGTTAAGAAGCAATTATGGTATGCTTGCAAGAAAAGTCTAACCCGGAGGATATTATTGATAATTTTGTGACAATTACAAACTACATTTAAAGTGCACTAACGGTTACTTGTAAGAATATGAAAAATCATCAAAATAGAAAGGGTTGGGTTGATCCAAATTGTACCAGAGCACACAGAAACTTAAAATACACTCTGCATCATGAAGTGAAAGATAGAGAGAAAATACGCTCTGCACGGAGAGAGTATAAACGGGCCATTAAGGAGAGAAAGAAAGATTTAAAAGCAGAGGCCTGGATAGCACTTCATGAAGCATCAATAGCAAAAGATCCTTGTGCTTTCTGGAAGGCAGTAAATGCTCCTTTTTTTAATGATAAGACTGCCTCAGCAATTGAACTAGCTATTTCTGATAATAGATGGGTTGACATTTTTTCCCTTCTTTATGATCAGATAGAAAGACAACCATCAGAGCAAACACATACAGCGGGTGTGTTAGAATCATTAAATTTAGATGCTAGTAAAGAACAGGGCTTATCTGTTACGGAATCATGGAATGCTTATATGTTGGAAGAGGTAAATATAGCATTTGCTCTAGTGCAGGAGGGAAGGCCGCAGGGCTGGACAGTGTTCCGGTCGATGTATTCAAAGCTAATATTGACTTATGGGGGCCCCTACTTACCCAATTATTCAATGCCTCAGTCTCAGCCAGATTTCTTACCACTTGGTATGAGTCTATCCTCGTACCCATATATAAAAAAGGGTATAGAAATGACCCGGCCTATTACCGGCCCATATCTATACTAGATTCAACAGTAAAAAAATTAGGCTGAGTTCTACTGAACAGGCTGCAAGACTGGGCTGAAGCAGGGACAGTAATTAGCGACGTACAATTCGGCTTTAGGAAAAATCTAGGTACCATTGAGCAGGGCCTAAATTTGAATAGTTTACTAAATAAATACATTAAGGCCAAAAAGGTGCCCTTATATCTGGCCTTTGTCGATTTAACCTCGACATTCGATTGTGTTGACCACAATAAATTGTGGTCCACTCCTGAGAAAATGGGCATAGATACCTCACTGATTTGTTTTATTAGAGAGTTTTATCTAGGGGCCAGGGCACAGGTTTGTAATGGGAAAGGGGGTGAATGCACTAGACACTTTGAAGTGAAACTAGGGGTTAGGCAAGGGTGCGTTCTGGCACCCTTCCTTTTTACTTTATATATAAATGATGTTGAGAATTTACCCGTCCAAGGATGTAAAGATCTCCCTGATGCTGGTAAGCGGCCCATCCTTGCTTTATTATATGCGGATGACGCCGTTTTAATGGCACGTACTCAGCTGGGTTTGCAAAGGGTGGTTACCACCTTTGCAAATTATATGTCAGTGAGAGGCCTTACTATTAACCCCACAAAAACATTTGTAATGGACTGTGGACCAGGGTGCTCTAAGAAAAAATCTATTTATATTGACCACAAACAAATAGATTCTACAAGGATGGGTATTTTGTTTGATACCACAAGGTCATGGGTGCAAGCCGTTAAATCAAGGAGGCTACTTTATATTAAAACCTTGTCTGCACTTTCAAATTTTAGTAGGAGACTTGGAAGACGACCAGCTGTGGAACTCCTAGAAATTTACAAGGCTAAATGTGTTAGCGTAGCTACATATGGAACAGGCATATGGGGATATGCGGAAGTAGGCTCAATCCAGGCAGCAGAAAATATGTTTTTAAAGTTTTTACTGATGGTCCCCAGAAGTACGTCCTCTTTTGTGTGCCATACTGGAGGACTTAAGGACTGACTTAAGTAGAAGACATAATCATAATAAAGATTCAACCAGTAGAAGACATAATCATAATAAAGATTCAACCAGTCCTTTTATGGCACAGGATATGGATTACCGAGGAGACACATTTTAATAGGAGAATATTAGTTGACAGTAAGATCTTGGAAGGGGTAAGAAGGATTGGATGGTTATCCTATGTAAAAAAGTTTGTGTATGATATAGGACTGTCCAAATTCTATGATAATCCATCTACTATGGCTGAAATGAACAGAAAATCTCTCAAGATTATTTGTCTAAATTATCTGGCAGACCGTTGACAGTGTGCCGAACTAAGTAAAACCACGGTTCAGGCACACAACCTTACAATAACAACATTCTGCCTTCAGCCATTTTTACGCCTCCCAATGAATAATTATGATCGATTTCTGCTGACACGGTTTCGCCTGGGTTCCCTTCACAGACTATTAACCTTCCCAGTAGCTAACGATTGGACAAAAAATGTATGTAAATGTCCTTGTGATGATGTGTCAGAGCAATCCAGCATACATGTTCTGTTGTTTTGTAAATTTTATCTATCTCAAAGGAAAAAAATGGATTGTACCGCGCTTAAAAGAATTAGGATTGAGGCTCTGTCATCCTGCATATGTGGCACTTCAGCAACTGGAGACAGTCTTTGTGGTATTCTCAATTGCGGTCTTTTAAAAAAAATGTTTTTAGAATACGAAAATCAATTATAATGTGATCCTGGTGTATAACCTGCCCTTTTCTATTTCTGTATTTTACTGTTTTTAAATAGAGATATTCTATTTTAAAATGTATGATTATTATTATGTGCTTTTATGGTTATGTATTATTGACTTGACTTGACTGATTTATCACACATGTTTATTTGCTTAGCAAGTTTTTATTGTGATCTGTAACATAGCAACATTCTAGTGCTCTCTATCAAGTAACTGAAACAGATGCAGTATCGGTGTAGAGTGTTGCATAAAGCAATTACAATATATCACTCTGTAAACAAATTCTGTTCAGGTGTAAAATATTTAAAATGTTTTTGTATGGTACTAACCCCTTTCCATGGGGCATATGTGTGTTGTTTCATGGAATTATTTAAAATGGTGTATTTAACTTCCTGCTGGCAGTGATGTGGCTTACACTGGAGGAACAGTATTCTGTTCTAAGGCTCTTCTAGGTCTGAAAAAGCCCCCAAAAGTAAAGTCCTCAGTGAGTCAACCTTCACCTTGGACTTCTTAAACCATGAGATACCAGGGAGTGGTATGGTCTCTGTAAGGTCAAGAAAATGCCTACAATCTTGTCATATACCATAATTGTTTCAGTCTACAGTAGCTACTATAACAACAGAAATTCACAATTGATGATGCAAAAACATATACAAGCATATTTCATAAAACTCAGCTAATTCTTTAGAACACTGTACAGAATACATTCCAACATATGTGTGGCAAGCCTGCCTTTTGAATGTTTTTATCTACTTTGAGAAGGTGGGGTAGCCCACCAATTCCATTCCAGAATGTTTCGTTAACAAATCCCAATCTTTAGTTTTGTCTTCCTAAATTCACCAGAATAGGTTAAAAAACCATTTGGATGCTTTAAAGTGCTGGAATTCAATAGCAATGTTTTAAAGTTTTGTTAACAATTGAAATTGTAAGGAAAACAATTGTACAGTTGTATCAGCAGTTGAACATGGTTGAATGTGTTATATGTCATTTAAAGGCCTGTTTCTCAGAGAATGTCATTAGAAATAAATCTTCCATTTTGAGTTTTGTTGTGAATCACAAAAGTTTTGATTGCACATAATGAATTCATCACTTTTTCTACCTGGAAACTCAACACTATACAAGATGTTAAAGAAATCCACTCTTGGCAATACTTGAAGTCTGAGCATGGTTATTAAAAAAAATATGCAAAGTGTAATATCGCTATACAAAACATCATAGATTCCCCCTTATAACTGTTAAGTTAACATGGCCTTTTTATATATATTTTCCACTAAGAGGAAAAACATGACACTGACACTCAGATGTGAGTCCCTTGCTCATTGCACCATCAGGATTCAAGCAAGCCGGGCCGACGACGGCTGAAATGCCAGAAACCGGTCCCCGGAAGCTTGTTTCCTTCCCAGTGTAAGAATTGGCTTGGTAGTTTGGTTTGCCCTGTTCCCATCATGCACTGGGACAGGAACAGACTAATTTGCATATAGCCAGGTTCTGAACTGGGATGGTGCAGTGAGCTAAAAAACGGTGTTGGATCTAGCCCTGATCTCTTGACTGGGTGAGAGTATTCTGCTTAATTCAGAAACTCTGTCCATCACCACCCCTTGTTGTTAAATATTTTGTCCACCCTAAGCGTGGAAGGGTATACTCAGATGTGAGTCCCTTGCTCATTGCACCATCAGGATTCAAGCAAGCCAGGCCGACGACGGCTGAAATGCCAGAAACCGGTCCCCGGAAGCTTGTTTCCTTCCCAGTGTAAGAATTGGCTTGGTAGTTTGGTTTGCCCTGTTCCCATCATGCACTGGGACAGGAACAGACTAATTTGCATATAGCCAGGTTCTGAACTGGGATGGTGCAGTGAGCTAAAAAACGGTGTTGGATCTAGCCCTGATCTCTTGACTGGGTGAGAGTATTCTGCTTAATTCAGAAACTCTGTCCATCACCACCCCTTGTTGTCAAATATTTTGTCCACCCTAAGCGTGGAAGGGTATACTCAGATGTGAGTCCCTTGCTCATTGCACCATCAGGATTCAAGCAAGCCGGGCCGACAACGGCTGAAATGCCAGAAACCGGTCCCCGGAAGCTTGTTTCCTTCCCAGTGTAAGAATTGGCTTGGTAGTTTGGTTTGCCCTGTTCCCATCATGCACTGGGACAGGAACAGACTAATTTGCATATAGCCAGGTTCTGAACTGGGATGGTGCAGTGAGCTAAAAAACGGTGTTGGATCTAGCCCTGATCTCTTGACTGGGTGAGAGTATTCTGCTTAATTCAGAAACTCTGTCCATCACCACCCCTTGTTGTTAAATATTTTGTCCACCCTAAGCGTGGAAGGGTATACTCAGATGTGAGTCCCTTGCTCATTGCACCATCAGGATTCAAGCAAGCCGGGCCGACGACGGCTGAAATGCCAGAAACCGGTCCCCGGAAGCTTGTTTCCTTCCCAGTGTAAGAATTGGCTTGGTAGTTTGGTTTGCCCTGTTCCCATCATGCACTGCGACAGGAACAGACTAATTTGCATATAGCCAGGTTCTGAACTGGGATGGTGCAGTGAGCTAAAAAACGGTGTTGGATCTAGCCCTGATCTCTTGACTGGGTGAGAGTATTCTGCCTAATTCAGAAACTCTGTCCATCACCACCCCTTGTTGTTAAAGCAAAAACATATACAAGCATATTTCATAAAACTCAGCTAATTCTTTAGAACAGTGTACAGAATACATTCCAACATATGTGTGGCAAGCCTGCCTTTTGAAACCAAAATATAGATACCACCACAGATACCACCACAGGTGCAGAGCTTTTTCATGTGAAAAAGGCAGAAGACATTGATAAGAGTTGCATGCAAAATAACATTTAGATGCTCTGTAAGGATATTCAAAATTCTCGCATAGAGTTACCAAATATGAGTGAAGATCAGAAGCAAAGCAGTCTGTGTGCATCTTTACCTATCAAGGATATGCAATGGCAGCTGTTTAAGCAACATAGGATTAACTGTTGTGGCATTTTTATTTTAGGTGATACCTCACAGGACTTGGCATGTAATAGTTGACTGTTAAGTGTTTGATGGAACACAGCTTTGCATCGTTGTCTTTTTTCCTTTCTTACACCATACTTATCCTTAACATTTGGGTTAATTCGTAATATTTTCCCAAACTTGAAACACATTTGTGCTGTTTTCCATAATGGCGAACTGCCTGCAAAGGTAGTTTTCATCATACTTGACTGCCATTTTGAAAGTTCCCAAAATGTTGGCAAAGCAACTCTCCCATCCCACTTCATTCCTTCATCTTTTTTGGCCCATATCCTATATGTGCTCAGACAGAAGAGCCCACAGATACCCAAACCTTTCCATTTTAATGAACTGATCTCCAGATGAAGATCATATGACTCTAAATAAGTATTAAAATGTAGAAGAATAGATGGTAATTGGTGAAATTGAAGCGCAAACTTCTAGGTGTAAAAAGAGAAATTTCAAATCTGCCCCAACATTTTGTCTTCGAAAAATGATTGTTTATTAATTTTTTTAATTCTCAAAAGGTCTGTGTGAGTAAATTGGAATGAGATAAAAATGTTGTTTTGGATTTTTATAAAAGCATGTCTTATGTCACATGATTTTCCTAAAGAGAGGTAATTAACATTTCCAGCATTCAATTTTGTAACCGGATTGCAAAATATTGGAGTAATTTGTGAAAAAGGTCTAGGTCTATAGACATTGTAAGCATGTCAAAAGGATTTGGTTAACTGTTTTTAGAACTTATCAGAGTGGTTACACTTGAACCTCCAATTCAATTGTGTTTAAAACACCCTAACAAAGTTTGCAACTTTTAGTAAATAAACACATTTTTATGTAATTCATGAGAGTGAACTTTGGGTGATTCCAGCCAATTTGAACCTCTTTTTATAAAGACCCATAGAGATTGTTTTAATCAAAAACAAACATCACCTCCTTAATTTTTTGTCACGAAATAACCCCCTCTTTACGTTCTATCCTGCTAGAGATTAAGTCTAAAAAGTCTTGCTCCATACGAGTAATCTTAGCATTCCCCCCCAGCCTTCAAGACAACTGTTATTGTAATTGTAAATGAAACTGTAATCGGAATTGTAGTCCTAACTTGCACACATTACATTACTCACTGTATTTCCTATCTATGATCATTTAGCTCGTGGTGTGCCTCATAACTCAATCACGTCTGGGTTTTCTAACTACACCCCGGGCTTTTGAGCCACCTCCCGGGGAGAAAAGCTGAGACCTAGCTTCTTTTGTGTGATGCCCGGTGGAGCTACCTCGCTAGCTATGGGGGAGATTGACTTTGGGCTCTCTCCTTTGACTATCACCTACGCAGCCGGAATTCGGGCTAACGCTCCCGCGTCTCTCCTGACCTTATCTTCCCCCTCTCCCTTCCCCCAACCCTCCCCTCTCTCCGCTCCTACTCTTTCCAGCTTCTGTCCTCTGCCCTCACATGCCCTTGCCCTTTGTCCCCACCCTGTTTTTCTGTGAACCTCTTCCCTAGCCACTTGAGACCGAACTATTTTGTCTGATGCCCGATGGAGCTACCTGGTTTAGCTAAAGGGGAGATGGGCTGTGGATTCCCTCCTTGGTCGTCACCTACCCAGTCGGTCTTTAGACAGACTTCCTTTTGTCTCTACGATTGTCTCTTCCCTTATCCACACTTTCCCTCCTCCCCTACCCCCCACTAATTTCTCTCTCCTTTCTCTCCTCCCCTTATGTATTGCTGATTGTTTGATATAATGTTTACTTGTTGATCTTCTTCTGGTATATTGTTGAACCACATTGTTGCACTTCCTTTCGTCTCTCCTGTCGTCTCCTCCCGCATCCTCCCTCTATTTATGTGGTAAACAGACAAAATATCGACTTCAAAATATCGAATAGACAAAATATCCACTTCAAAATATAGAATGGACAAAATATTGAATGGACAGAATATAGTCATCAAAAATATTGTTTTTAAAGTAAGTAATGTGATATCAAATTTTAAAAATATAGAAAGTCAAAATATCGAAGTATATAATATAGGTTATTAAAATTATCGAATTTTTAATAATATCGCATTTTTTATAGTGTTTTTTATGTTATTATATGTGTGAAAAGTGTGTATTTATGTTATAATTTATTTTAATTAATGAATGTTATGTTATTTAATTTTTGCGTAATTTAATTCTGTACTGGGTTGTGGGTTTATAGGGGAATAGGGTGGGAAGTAATTTAATTATAATTAATTAAATATGAAAATTATTTTTGAATATTATTTTTAATTAATTGTTAATTAATTTTTATTTGGTAATTAATTACATTTTAATTGCCATTTAATTTTATTTAATTGATTAATTGATAATTATGTTAATTTTACTAATTTATTTTCTGTAGTGGGTTGTGGGTTTATAGAGGAATAGGGTGGGAAGTAATTTAATTATAATTAATTAAATATGTAAATTTCTTTTTGGGTATTTTTTTAGTTAATTGTTAATAATTTTTATTTGGTAATTAATTAAATTTTAATTGCCAATTAATTTTATTTAATTGATTAATTGATAATTATGTTAATTTTACAAATTTATTTTCTGTAGCGGGTTGTGGGTTTATAGGGTAATAGGGTGGGAAGTAATTTAATTATAATTAATTAAATAATTTAATTCATTTATTGGTATTTATTTTGAATTAATTGTTAATTAATTTTTTATTGCTAATTAATTGTTAATTTGTAATTAATTTGTATTAATAGGTAACTAATTGTAATACTTATTTTTAATTTGTATTTTTAATTGATTAATTATTATATTATATTAAATTGGTAATTACTCTTAATTAATCTTTTATAGATATTAATATATATAATTTTATTAATAATATATGAAGTATTTTCTTTCCCTACTGTTGCACTCACTGGAGTGGGAATAGTAATTTTTACCCCTAGGCTATCCAACGCTTTCCCTACTGTTGCACTCTCTGGAGTATTTTTATATTTATTATTATTTTTTGTCTAGGTATATGTTACACGTTATTATGTTTGTAACGTATGAATGACGGTCACCTGACGAAGGCCATTTGGCCGAAACGCGCGTAGTTCTATTCCACCGCATTGCCTTCATCTAATGTTCCATCGACTGGTTACATCGTACAGCACTTTTGTTTATTGTTATATGTTTTTTGTAGTTGAATTGCACTGTCTTATCCAACTTATGTCTATTATATTTAATTGACTGTTAACCATTATGAACTTTATATAACTTTTATGGTAAAAAAACGAGAAAAAGAGTATCAAAAATGTATCAAATATGAAAACAAAAATAGAAATAAAATTTGAAAATATCCTTTGATATAACATTGTCTCACACTATTTTCAAGTGATGTTGTACAGTATTCAATAGTAGGTATATATTTAAGGGCAGTATACATTCATTGAGTTTGCTATATATTTCCTTTCTCTAAACTGTTTACATATTCCCTACGAATAGCAAACTAAATATTTTGTAGGGGTCCCCTTCTTTCATTCCACTCTCTGGAGTGGGAACAGTAATTTTTACCCATAGGCTATCCAACGTTTTTCCTACTGTTGCACTCACTGGAGTGGGCATAGTAATTTTTACCCCTACGCTATCCAACGCTTTCCCTACCGTTGCACTCACTGGAGTGGGAATAGTAATATTTACCCCTACGCTATCCAACGCTTACCCTACTGTTGCACTCTCTGGAGTGGGAATAGTAATTTTTACCCCTACGCTATCCAACACTTTCCCTACTGTTACACTCACTGGAGTGGGAATAGTAATTTTTACCCCTACGCTATCCAACGCTTTCCCTACTGTTGCACTCTCTGGAGTGGGAATAGTAATGTTTACCCCTACGCTATCCAATGCTTTCCCTACTGTTGCACTCACTGGAGTGGGGATAGTAATATTTACCCCTACGCTATCCAACGCTTTCCCTACTGTTGCACTCACTGGAGTGGGAATAGTAATTTTTACCCCTAGGCTATCCAACGCTTTCCCTACTGTTGCATCCTCTGGAGTGGGAATACTAATTTTTACACTCCCGCTATCCTACGGTAAGAATATTGTATATTGTTTAATAATATTATGTTAATATATATATATGTTTGAACAAATAAAATGTAATACATTTTTTATAACTTAAATTAATTATTTAATAATTTTAAGGTTATTTAAGTATTATTAAGTATAATTTAGGTATTTATTTTTAATATTTTATTAATTTTACATTATTTTCAAGAAATTTGATATTTTTACAAAGTATATATTTTTAAACGATATTTTGGAGTCGATATTTTTGTACTTACCTGTTTGTAGATAGGATTTCGATATTTTGTATGTCGATATTTTGGCATTGATACTTTTAGTAGTCTATATTTTGTCCCTCGATATTATGTCAGTGATCCTATTTATGTCTCTCCTTCCCTTCTCTCTATGTATTGAGACTGAACTATTTTGTCTGAGGCCCGATAGAGCTACTTGGTTTAGCTAGAGGGGAGATGGGCCGTGGATTCCCTCCTTGGTCGTCACCTACCCAGTCGGTCTTTAGACAGACTTCTTTTCGTCTCTCCTTATTGTCTCTTCCCTTATCCTCCCTTTCTCACCTCCCCTACCCCCTCCACTACTTTTCTCTCTCTTTTCTCTCCTCTCCTAATTGTATTGCCTATATTTTTGGAAGTATTGTGTAATTGTTGAACTTTCTCTGTTACATTGTTGATTCTCATGTAAAGCGCTCTGATACCTTCGGGTCTAGCCAGCGCTATATAAAACTCTTTAAATTAATAAAATAAAAAAAATGAAAAGATATATATTTAGTTCTAATGACTATTCATTCATTTTATATGAGGAAGTGTGGCTCACTGGTTAGAGGCGGCAGACCCTGAAGCAGAGGTCAGGCCCGGGACCAGGGTTCAAGCCCCGAAGCGGCAGGATCTTGGGCTCAGTGTCCGCGGACTCGATAATTCTCGCCTAGGTGCCTACTCTAATCATGGGTCCCACTCTGCAACTCTAGGCAATAGCTTGCTTAATCTCCACAACGGCCCCAACAACGCTGAGATGCTTGGCTTCACCTTGGGGGTGCCCAGGAGTGGGCACTTCACAGGGAAAGCCAGGATGGGTTCCACAGCGGTATGCGTACCAGCGCTTTGAGACCCCCCTGGGGGTGATATGTGCGCTATACAAATACAAATACAAAATTATTATTATATGAACTTTGTGTACACTTTCAAAAATGTTCACTTGCAAAAAAATAACATAACATGTTTAGTGAGTTAAAGTCTAAAATGCATCCATTGGTATGTCTTCAGGATATTGATTTCCTTTACTTCATCTTAAACTGAGAAGGAAATGGATAACTTGGGTATCTAAAGCAATGATGCAATAAGTCCATGTTTGCTTCTGGCATTACCCTCATAAGAGGATCCAGATTTATAAGGCAAATTAAATTCTGCCCCCTTGAGTTTTTGGGGCCTCAAATTAGGGACTGAATGAATCTGAATATAAATGGTTCAAGAACTTAATGATACCTCCTGCCAAACTTAATTTCTTTTCATGATTCTTACATGTGAACTTCCCTGAATAATACTTTTACCCAACTACTAGTTTTGGTTAAAACTTTGTGCAGTGCAGCTAAAGGAAGGACAGGGGCAGAATAATCTATGTGTGAGACACTAATCAGCTAAACTTGCAAAGTACAGAAGAAATATCTGGCTTAAGGTTAAAGAAGGCAGGTTGCAAATAGTTGGTTGAAATTACGCAGCTACTTTTTTTGACCTGACTTTCATCTTGCAATGTGACCGATGTGCTAAGAGGTCACTTCACAAAATGTTCTGTGGTATGGGGTGGTCACAGAAATACCAGCTTAATTAATATTAATTATGCATGTCACCATTTAGACATACTTAGGGTGACACATGCAGTGGTCCCCAGGACCACTGCCTACTCTCCTTATTGCCATTTGAAATAATTCCCAAATGAGAAGTTGTCTGACGGCGCCAGCTTTCCCTTCTCAAATGTGTTGCCACCTCCGTTGAGGTGCCAGTAACTGTTCAATGGTTTGCAACCACAACTGTGGAAAAACATTAATGATCTGCCCTATTGTGATTCAGCAATAGGAATGGATGCCCCTTTTAAGCTTTCTTCTAATTGTGTCCTCGATAGAAGGCATAAATCAATTTGGAAAGGCTTTTCTGATTTACCAAATGGGTTGAGCAGATTGTAAATAAAATGTTGCAGCTGTAAAACTTGTGATTTGGTGTATTGTAGGGTGGGCTACTGCAAAATGGTTTCATAAATCAGGCCCATTATTCTAAACATGTTTCAGAGCGAGCGAGGAAGGAATGAAGCAGACACGCAGGAGAAACGGGAAGAGGCGGCTGCAGTAGCGTCCTCTGAGCATTGAGTACTGCGGTGGGCGCCGCGAGACGCGAAACCCGCGAAAACCCGCTTACTAATCGGCAGAACCGGCAGAATCAGTGCCTTGAAGTTTGGAGCCGAGCGGGGGGGGGGGGGGGTCGCGGTGCTGCGGAGAGTGCATCGGGATGCCGAGCTTTCGGAGGTTGCACGGAGTTGCTCGGAGATCGGTGGCGAGCAGCTGCGCTTGGTGAACCTGCAGCTGAGCCTCCAGCTGACCGGGAGGCGAGCAAGGCGCCCATTCAGGCTCAACCGACCAGGAGTCAACCAGAAAAGTGAAGTGAGAGCTGGAGAGGCAGAAGCAGAGGAGGCTGGTGAGTGGGGAACAGGGAGCAGCACGGCGGCGTGGTGGGGCCATTGAGATTGGGGTCACCGCTACCGCTACACCCACACTCAGCCCACTTACTGCCCCAGCAGAACTTGACAGCCAGACCGCCAGCCAGATCGCCAGTTCACTTCACCCCCCTCCCTCCCCCCTGGGGGGCCATTTCTTCTGTTAGCACCCTTCAGGCATCCTTCAGGCAGAGCCGCTTAGACTTTACAAATGCGGAGGCTTTGAGGCCGTGAGGCTGTGAAGGCGCTCTGCAACGCATCGGTAACTCAGTGCGACACAGCCCTCTCGCAAACCTATTTGCCTTCAACTGCAGCAGGGCTGCAGCAGGAGTAGGAGTAGGAGCTGCGTGGGAAGCCGCCGCAACACGGTAAAGCCGCAAAAAACACTGACAACGCAAGAGCCACGAAGTGCAAGCTCCACACCCTTGCTTTTGGCTGGGCAATTGCCGGCTGCTGGCGTGGTCAGCAGCGGTGGAAGAGGGAGCATAGCAGGAGCAGGAGGGCTCCTGTGACCATCTGATAACACCGATAACACCGAAAAACCCTCTCCTGGTGGAAATCGCATTGCATTATCATCACCAAGCATGAGGTCAGGACGTGTGCGCACTAGTGTCACACCCACTAATAATTCCAGCAAGCGGAAAAGGAAGCTGAAAACACCTGCTGGTTACATTGTCGAACCTCAGGCCAAAACCAGACCAGCTACTCAAATATCTGATGCAATACTTGAACTTACCCAAGACACCAAAAGTTCTGGTAACGCAAATAAATCAGCTTTAGGGGAAAAAGGCCCAAAGATCTTCTCTTTTCAGCCTAAAATAGATACAAAATTCTGTTATCTGAAAAACGCTGGCGACACTCTTCTTTCAGGCCCCACTCCTCTTTCAGGCCCCACTCCCCAATAGGCCTTTTGACCCCTCTACAGCCTCTAATCCATTTTGGCAGCAGAGAGGGCGATGGTTTTATACAACAAAGTATTGCGGCGGATATTACGGGCCTAAACAGCTCGCCCATCCCACCAACAACTGAACAAACAAATGAACCAATAACCATACAATCTCTATCAAGCCATGGCATCAGGAGGCCTGATACCGGAATAAACAAATGTATGGAAGAAGGCTCGGAACTAATAAAGGAGAAGTATTCAATGACAAGGATGGGAGATGATTTGGAATTCACAGATGAAATAAAAGGGTCTCAGAGCCTCGAAGAAAACGCCACTTCAAACATCCCTCTTCCTGAGAGCAAAGCACTACACAAGGCCGGAAGGGGCAACTGCGTCTTACTAGAAGCTTTAAGTATCTATGAGTTGAATAGCCATGAAGAAAAGCAACAGGCAAAGGAAAGACCTCATTTGCCCACTAAAGCAACGGTAAATATAAAAAAGCTAGAGGGCAGATTGGAGCACCTTAAAGAAAACCAGTGCCTTGAACATAAAAAACTATCTGTCATATCACCATCTCAACACAATTTTCAGACACTCCAACAAAGCGGATGGAGTAATTCAGATGCGAGGGAAAATTTTGATAATTTTCAATGCTTTGAAAAGGAAGAACGGGAGGCCCACCCCAAAATCCACGTTCAAGACCACAGTAGGAACAACACTATAGCAGGCTCAAAGGCGGAGGCGCAAGAGGACCTGCAAATAAAAACAAATGCACAAGGAAGTCCAAAGAACGTACCCGAGAAACAATTGGAAAACATGAACCAGTCGGAGAACGGGAATGCATGGGCAAGCTTATTAAAAACAGTGCATCTTTTGGTAGAAGCCCTGCAATATCAGTTCGACAAAATGGACACCCAATTGACTTTAATGAACACCTTGGCATTATTCGTGGTTTTATTGATAGTTAGGTACACTGAACACCTTTGTACAGAACATTCAAGACTATGCCCTAGCCAACAGCCAAAACTGCGGTTGCAGCTCAATCGTAGATAAACTAGCAACTCTGCCAACAATGTTAAACGAACTGTGTGCACAAGTAAAAAAATGTGCGTCCAACTATCGCACTGAGTCATTAATTGAAAAACCCCTAACTAGAAACTACACAGACACGATAACTCACCAACTAGTATTCACAAATGGCGAGAATGTTCTCACTACGATTAGACAAACAAAAACAGACAGCAACGTAATATCTGGACAGAACACAAAGACTGAAAATAAAGAGATAGAGATTTCAGAAGAAGAGAAATGGGAAAACAAACTGAATGCGAAACAAAGACGAGCACAAAAACGCAAATGTCGCAACCAAAAACAAATCTGCGAAAAAAATGGATTTATGCTTCTATTCGGGATTACACCAGCCGAGAGCAAGCCTGACGAAGAAAACTCATCAATACCAGAGATAGCTAAAACTAAAGATCCTATTATGAGGGAGGCATCAAGTGGTAACCTCGTCCTCCGAAATGCAGAAGCAAGAGCGATGGAGCAATCACAAGAGGACACGGAAATCGAACCTGCACAACCATCTCTGGAAAGGAATAGCTTTACAAAAGGCAGTAAAAATACTAAAATAGAAAACATGAGGCTAAGCCAGCAGCATGCCCTAAATCAGGAGGGCATGCCACAAGGAACTGCGCAAAATACAAATACTAACGGTCATGCCTCTAAGGGAAGCAATGAGAACTTATGCAACCTAGGCGCAATACGCACAAACTCAGTGACTATAAAGATCGACCGGAACCTCGACCAAATTACGGCCCACACGGGTATAGAGAAGATTTGCACTTGCCATTCCCGAAGCAAGGCCACATCAGATACATCAGCTCCAACCTCTACAAACACAGATCTCCGTCGGGGACAGCACCTTGAGGCACCCTCAGAGCACAACTACATTAGTATGGAACTGCATCAGAGAGAGCCAGCGAATCAACTGTTGGAAGCCGGAAATTACAACCAATTGACAGGAGCAGCCGGGACCCACAGAACAACAGGGGAACACCAGAATTACGCTGTCGCTCAAACAAACATGCAAGAAATGATCTCTAATGACATAAACTGGCAGGAAACTACAACACTGCTGTTCATACCAGAATACACCTCTATGGGCAGGTTTGACATTATGAACCGCTGCAACATTCTCCGCTTACTATCGCACATACCATCCCTGTCTGAAATCACGTCAACTGACCTAGTCTCGATTGAATTTATCAATTGCAAGGATTCTGCATCCGGGGAAAAAACGCGTGCCTAATGGGGTTCATCTACCATTGCACAAAGAATACACAGAGAAAGGAATACTTTTAAGAGCTGGGGATAACCATTACTCCACACATTAAGCTAGGATATCCCGACCCGCTGAGGCCAAAATATACCGTTGAAAACCCTGCACCAGTTGGTAGGTCCATCACCTCGGTATTGAAAGGAGCCAGGGGGCAAAGTACAACAAATGGAGAAGGCTTCCTGGCAGAAAGCGAAAGCGATCAAGACCCCATAACAACATCCAACACCGACATTAGATGGATCTAAAGAACAATAAACAATAGGAAAAAGGACTGACGATTTAGAGGGACAAAAAATCGATCAAATACAAGGGGGTCTCTACGGATATGTTCATGGAACGTGAACGTCCTGGCAAGTAAACTGTTGGACGCGGACTTCATCAATTACATCAGGGCCTTTGACATCGTGGCTCTACAAGAGACTTGGCTGAGCGAACCTCCACAATTGCAAGGATTTCTGCGTTTCTATACAAGTGCATTAGCTGAGGCAAAGCACGGCCATCTACAGGGTGGCCTGTCCATATATGTCGCATGTGGACTCAACCTTACTGTCCGAGATATAGGCTCTCCTTCACCTGCAGTCGTTGTCGTAAACTTAAGCTCTCTAGGCGTAACACGAGCAATGGATTTTAACATCACAATAATCAACGCCTATATCCAACCCAAGCGGAAAGGCAAATTAATAAAAAGAATTGTGCAAGCTGGTAGAAACTTATGTTTCGGAAGGACCATCAGTGGAGCTCATTCTCACGGGTGATCTAAACCTAAATCTAATAGGGTCCTCCGCTGACGCCGACACGCTTACACAAAACACAATCTGGAACATCCCAGCGCAAGGGGAGCCATTCTCGAGCAAACAAACAAAAGCGGGACAGCTGGCTTTGGAGGAATTGGAACACTTATACTTAAGAGCATTAAATGGCAGAACAAGAGGAGATAATCCCCCTGTGGCAACATACTACTCATATAGAATAAACACTATACTAGACTATACCTTTGTCTCCCTTGAGTTGTTCCACAAGGTCATCCTATTTCGTTTAGGGGACAAAGGGGACAGCGACCACCGGCCACAAGAAATTGAGCTTAGAACAACAGTCCACATGTTCGAGCACAGGGAGCATGTGACACTATTAATTTCAAGAGAATCAAGTTTGGGCCTGCCATACATTGCAGAATGGCGGGAATTGCTAAGGAACACTTCGAACTGAGAGCCGGATCAGACGAGGTCAAAAAGTAGGAAAGTTTCACTGATACAATGGCGGTCTACACATTGAAAATTAAGCCAAAAATCCAACAATGAATCGGAGGCGCGGAATAGTAATCACAATCGGCATTGAAAGAAATCAAGGCCACCAAGAGAGTCATCTATCGCACCCTGAGAGGGCTACAGCGGAACTCTCAAGACACAATATTACTAAATTCACTGCGAAAGCAAAAGGCCCTGTTGAAAAAACAAAAAAAGGATGCAAAAAGAGATAAAGAGAACTCCTTGTGGGCCAAATTACACGCTGATATTAAGCAAAACAATAGCGCTAACTTCTGGAGAACCATTAATAAATTTGTTCATCCCAATAATGAGGGAATCACCTCCAATATCTCGGAGGCAGTCTGGACAAAATATCTTGGGTCTCATTTCCAAGAAGACACGGAGTCCACAATGAATGGAGAAAAGCCCCCTGGTGCTTCCGAAGGTTCTGAAATCAGCGCGGCATATGTAGGGACCAACCAGACCATTCAAGGCAAAATCGAAAATGACACTTCATCTGTTGACTCACCAACCAGTCGAATCATGATTATAAAAAGGCGAATAGGTAAGGGAAGGAGGGAAGGGGCCCCAGGCCCAAATGGTATACCACCTGCGCTTTACAAGCAAGAGACAACATTCTGGGCTGAAGCACTAGAACCACTGTTTTGGGAAATCAGGATGACAAATATTCTGCCGGAGTCATGGAGAGGATCCATCATTGCGCCAATTCATAAGTCAGGGGATAGGTCAGAGCCTCAGAACTATCGGCTAGTCGCATTACTGGACAATGAGGCAAAATGTTTCGCTGGAATGCTCCTGGAAGAGCTCCAGACCTGGGCAGAAGCAAAATCTATCATCCCGTTGAACCAGACTGGCTTTGCAAAGAATGTGGGAATGACCACAAATATAATAACGATGTCAATGCTCTTCGACAAGGTGGAAACGACTGGGAGCACCTTGCATTTGTGCGTTATAGATTATAAAGCAGCTTTCGATCATGTAAAACGAAAGAGATTGTGGACCAAACTACATAACTGGGGGCTCCCCCAACCCCTCCTAAACCTCCTGATAAACCTGCATACTAACACCTGGGTACAGATTAAGCTGGGTGACGGAACACACTTGTCGCAATGCATTCCAACGGACAAAGGGCTTAAACAAGGCTGCGTATTGGCCCCCACACTCTTCAACCTGTTTGTAGCCGACCTTATACCAATACTAAACACCTGCAACTCGCATGCTCCAAAATTGGGAGACATCTTAGTGCCATGTCTCTTATATGCAGACGATATAGTCTTGATCAGTAAAACGAGAGTAGGCCTCCAACATCTTTTGAATGCCACACAAGACTACTCAAAAGAAAATGGTCTAACGATAAACCTTGACAAAACTAAAACCATTACCGTGAGCAAAAAAAGGGAAAACCCCTTAGTATGGTTTGGGGCAACACCCGAATAGAGAGCACAGAGGAATATAAATACCTGGGTGTAAAGATCGACAAAAGAGGTCAATTCCTTGAACAAAGAAACAGCATCAGGCATAAAGGAATCGCTCTGGCAATCTCCTTAAAATCTTTGAATTCCAAATTAACCGGCCCATCGATTCTGCCCATAGTTGAGGTGATTCGCGCAAAGTTACTGCCAACAATAACTTATGGTAGCGAAGCTCAGAAAGGAAGAGATGCCAAATTACTGGACTCCACAGTTACAAGCACCTTTAGGATTATATTTGGGTTACTCAAATATACTTCCCCCTCACAAATAAGGCTTGAGTTTGGCATCCAGAAGCAGTCTCTTGCTAGACACGGGGCTTACATCATAACGTGGGATAAAATATGTAAAGCCGCTCCAGGGACGCTAAATGCACAGTTATGGAAAGAGATAAGCAGACACACTTCCTCACCTGCAGCGAGATACCTCAAAGAAGGATTACATGAATTGGGACTGCACCAACTGTGGGAAACTCCCACCATTTCCGGCGTAGTTAAGAAACTAGTCTGGAAATCAGTCAAATATCTATCATGGCTGGAGGACAAAGCTTCACTCGCCGAAAGGTCTCATGGCTGGATGACTCTGAACACATACTGTCAGCAAGCGGCCCAGAAGTACTTTAACCTGGGTTATGCCAAGCACACAAAAATTAGCTTTATGAAGTTCAGAATGGGCTTGTTACCAGGCTCTCAGCACTCTCCACCCTGGCTGAAGGAGAAGGTGGACCCTAGGTGCCGACTATGCGGGTTAGCATCGGAAGACCTGCTGCATCTATTATGCTCCTGCAAACAACTCTCACGAAAACGGCTACAAATATTGAAAGCAAAATTCAATCAGCGTGGAATTAGAACTAGGAGGCAGGCAGTTCTGGCTTGCCTTGCCCCAAGTGACCCTCAACTAAACTGTGCTTTGGTAAAATTTCTGCAGCATGCCAAAAGAAACTACTGGAAATTAAATCACTGGCTGTAATCTAACTTTTACATTTTTTAATGTATCTGTGCAATTACAAACAAAGTATTATACCCATGAATTATTGTGGCGGAAACAAGGTGACATGTACTCCCGGTTATAACGTGCCTGAACAAGTGACTTTTAATATTTGAATATTATTGTACAGTTATGTAACAAAAACTTTTATCCTTTTATAACTAAGGAGTTTTTATATATATAAAATGGACTGTAATTAATTATTTCTGTGTTGCAATGGTTTTAACAAACTATGCAAATAAAATAAACTTGAAACTTGAAACTAAACATGTTTCAGATTCTAAAGCGTGTCTGACTGTCATGCAGAAAAACAATGTGTTCTATAGAATGATTAGTGCAGAAAGAACATTCACCCCCGTCACAGATCTGGGTAAAATTAATTGCTTTTTGGCACGCCACGGCATTCCAGTTTAGATCCAGTATGGCATTTACATGACATCTTTAACCTGTAACAGAGACTTGTATCTTCTAATAAACTTCGTCATAAAACCAACGTGACGTGCCTACAGAGGTTCCTGCTTTGATTGCGACAATGGCGTCGAGTGGAGAACTAACCTACGTGTGAAATTATTTGAAGAGGAAGATCAAGTTTACCTGAAACAAGTTGAAGGAGATGAAGATAAATAAACCTACTAAAGAAACTAAGACAAGTTAAATTGAAGCCTGTAGATAGAGTAACACCCCTGGAAGCCCCAACTGTGTCTACTACCGCAGAAAGACTGAGGGGCATATGTAGGTAGCCGTTTGCGATTCGCAAATGCCGAAATTCGGTGAATTTCGGCCTTTGTGAATCGCAAACGGCTTTTTGATATGTAGGTGCCTCTTAGCAAAATAAGGAATCGCAAAAATTGCGATTCCTTATTTTGCTTATAGCATTTAAGGAATCGCAATTTTGCGATTCCTTAAATGCTATGTAGGGGTGCTTTAAAAATTGCGATTTTTGCATAAGGAATCGCAAAATACCACCTACTTCAAGTAGATGTTATTTTGCGAATTCCTTCAAAAATGCATTTTAAAGAAAAAATTCAAAGTGCCATGGGGCGCACAGACATGCTCTTAGGGCGTGGAGTGGTGTGGCTCACTGGTTAGAGGCGGCAGACCTGTAAGCAGAGAACGGCCCGGGACCAGGGTTCAATTTCCGACGCGGCAGGGTTGTGGACCAGGGGCAAAACGGACTCGATAATTCTCGCCTCGGTGCCTACTCTAACCAGGGAACACACTCAGCAACTCTGGGCATTAAGCTTGCCTCATCTCTACAACGGCCCCCCACAGACGCCGGGGATGCCTGGTTTCACCTTGGAGATACCCAGAAAGAGACCATCTCACAGGGAAAACCAGAACGGGTTCCCCAGCGGTCTTCAGCGCCAGGATACTCCATGGAGTCGCAGTGCGCTTTACAAGTATACCCACACATGTGTGTGCGCCACATGTACTTACAGGCACATTCCAGGGGTGCAACAGGTGTCCTTTGGACACCCTGGCACCCTTGGAATTGCGATTCTCAAATTGCGATTTTCTCATAGAAAATCGCAATTTGACAATGTATCCCCATTCATTCCTATGGGCCTCCTAGCCCATAGGCATTTAAGGAATGTTAGAGATTCGCAACAAATTTGCGAATTTTTACCTACATTCCATTTTGCTATTCTCAAATAGTGATTCCTTAAAAATCGCTATTTGGGAATCGCAAAATGGAAATTACCTACATATGCCCCTGAATTGAGAAGGGAGTATAAACATTTAACATGTTTACTTTGAAGGTGCATTAGTATGCCCCTTTCTGAGGACTGTATACTGGAGTCAACAAGATGTGGCGTTGGATTATTCAGAGTAATTTTATGAGACTTACTGGTTAGGCGTGGACTGTCACCTCGCCTAGAGAAGCACCCCGGCACACAAGATTGAAGTATTAAGACACGGTGCCAAAACCGAGGTACTTTGTGGTTGCATGTTGCTTTGACTATTTGAGCTCCTCGTGTTAATGGGAGTAGAGGTACCGTTATTTACAGAGTGAGGGTGAATTTGTACACGTGTCTCTGCACATATATTCACAAGTGCGTGATTGCACTGCCGGATTCCTTGCCATTGGCAAGTGCAAGGGCTTTATTCAGGCTAATTTGGCACGTGTATTTATGGCAGCGCCAGTCCATCTTACCAGTATTGACGCATGTGGAGAAACTAAGGGGCCATGAGAGGCGAGCTGAGGCATAGCATGATGAGAGGACTTTTCTGGTGGCTGTAACAGGAGAGCGAGCCGAGCACTGGCGCTGATGTCCATCTCGCCGAAGGAACGCCTGCACTAGTGTGATGATCCATACAGCATGGTCCCTGCCTAATTTATTTATATGATTGTTCTGCCAGCAGCCCGTTACAGCTGGACAGTTGTAGTGAAGTATTCTAGGGAGTCTGTGATCCACAACACTCTGCTGTTGGATTAATTGCTGTGTTTGATCGCGTTGAAATTTGAACTGGAGGCAACCTGAGTCAGAGGATCATGTGTTGGTGATGTTCGGGTGAGGAGTCGCTCACCGGGGCTGAGAACAGAATGTCAAGTGACTGCCAATTCTTGGGGATTTTATGTTGTACTATATGTTGTCATGGTATACTATTAGATTATATGAGGATGTCATGTTGGAGCTCTGGCAGGAAGTCTAGGTGTTTGGGCTGCTCTTGAGGAAATGCGATTATGCGAGCAGAGCATTTTATATATTGATGCCATGTTTCATTTTTGGCAGAGGGTATTGCTGTATTTTTTTTGTCAAGAAAATGCTGCTGAAAAAAATTACTGCTGTAGTTAGAAGTATATTTGTTTTAAGTTAATGTAGTGTCCTGTGGGTTTAGGTACGAGTGAGGGTTAAAAGATACCATGGCCTACTGTTGGTATGGGGCTGTCCTCTGTCTACTGTTGAGTGAGGGTTAAAAAAGACCCACTTTCTGAGTCTATGTAGTGTCCTATTTAAGGATAAGAGAGGGTCGTAGTTTCCCTCTGTCTACTGTTATGTGGTTGAAAGAGACCCTTTTATATGTTCACAAGATTCCCTTACTTGGGGAGATATCCATAGATGCCTAATGTGTTTATGTAGTTGAAAGAGACCCTTTTATATGTACACAGGATGCTGTCACCAACTTGGAGAGCAACAGCCTACTCAACCTCTCCCAATCAGGTTGTAGACCATCCCATAGCACTGAGACTACTCTACTTGCAGTAGTAGACTCCATTAGACTTGCCCTAGATGATCGACAGTCAGCAATGCTGATTCTACTGCATTCTCTATATCTGCATATCTGTCAGCCACATTCGATGCCATCTCACACTCCATTCTGGTGCAGCATCTCCAACAGACAGTCATCTAGGGGTTAGCTTTGGACTGGTTGGTCGATTTTCTTTACAACAGGGTTCAAACTATCTCTATAGGGACATTCCATTCCACTGAACAGAGGTGTTCCTCAGGGCTGTTCATTAAGCCCTCCACTTTTCAATATATGTGTAACCTTGTTGGCACCAACTTTTTAAATCCTACGGGTTCAAGCCAGTTTCATATGCAGATGACACACAATTGATCATCTCATTTGGGCAAGACCTAGAGAGCATTAAACAAAAATTCCTCACCTGCATATGAGATTTCTACTTGGATGTCCCTTAATTGCCTCCAACTTAGCACAGGACAGACAGAAACGATACTTTTTGGCAAAGCTCAGAGTATATAGAAGGATGACTGGTGGCCAGCAGAATTGGGCTCTGCTCCACTTTCCACTAGAACCACAAAAAATCTAGGCATAATCTTAGACTATCAACTATCGATGCAAAACCAGGTCGCCTCCCTTTTGGCACCATGTGTTTGCTAAAAAACATCTTTAGATGGCTACTACTGAACTCAAGAAAGACTCTCATCCAGGTGCTAATTATTACCCGCCTAGAATATGGAAATACTTTGTTTTGTGCCTCCAGTGAATTCCTTCTGGCCAAATTACAAGTGGTCCAAAATACAGCAGCACATTTGGTTAATAACCAACCCCCAAGAACGCCCTCAGCCCCCATACTTAGAGATCTACACTGGCTTCCCATCCAAAAAAGGTTACTATTTAAATTGCTGTGCATGACATACAAGTCTCTATCATGGGCTGGGCCAAAATACATACGCAATAAGCTCACCTCCTATATTTCAAGTAGAAACCTCGGATCTAACCACCGATTTCTCTTATGTTCCCGACGTATTCACACAGCCAAATATCGAAGCCATGCCTTCTCCTATCTTGCCCCACTCCACTGGAATAAACTTCCTCTTTCCAGTCGAACATGCCCACACTTAGTGGAATTCAAGAAACGCCTGAAATCCTGATTGTTCTAACATCCTCTTTCCCTCACCTACCTGTCCTACAGTCTCAAGATGCCCCTTCAGTGTTGAGCCTTGCGCTATACCACGAATCAAATAACATATGTTGGGTTGAGTGTGTGTTGAGAAATTCCTGTTGCTTATTACTTGGACTAGTGCTGAAAGATACCCATTATTTATGTTTATTATTTGTAAGGGTGGAAATGTGTTATATCCTTTATTTGATATGATGTATTCTCTCTCTAGTTGCCATGATACCTGCTGCTCAGCCTCTCTGTGTGATGTCATGGTATGTTTATGTATGCATAGCGATCAGTTGGAGAGAGCGGGCGCAGTAGCAGGAGGCTGCTCCTGGCAGGGCATTGATGTGGCATCTACAGTCCATCTGGAACTTGTAACAGGGACTTTTATCTTCAAATAAACTTCATCATATAACCTTTGCTACCTGCCTCCAAAGGATTCTTATTTGATTGCAATACCTACCCATATGGTTGATAACGGGTGATACCCCAAAACCTCTCCCTGGACGGCTGTGTAAATAGCCTGTCGATGCTTACAGCACCTAGTAACTTGCTGTAATTTCTTTTTAGTATTATTTACCTGCAGCCTTCTCTTCCAGGTCCTCTTGGGAGTGGAGTGTTAAGTAATGAATGCAGCAATAGAGTAAATTTAAGTATTTATTCAGCAAGTTAATCCATCGACAGAGCAGCCTTCCCTCAGTCCTTCTCTCTGACTTGCCGCATCAACGAATGCAGATTGTCAGGTGAGAACAACCGAAGGTTGGAATGCCCCATTAAACAATAACAAGACAGTATGACAAATGCATATCGTGCTTCAGCACGAGGTAACTTATTCCTTAAAGAAACAAAACATAACACATCTTATACCTTATACAGAATAAATATAACAATAAATAAAATACAAAAAAAACAAAGCTAAAGGAAACATTAATCTGACAGATCATCACAAACAAAATCTTTTAACCATATGGGTTTAGTGTGCGAACGCACCGAATGGTTAATTTGGGTATCTTCATCATGAGAGATGTTGGTATTCAAAGTGACACCATTATTAACTGCAGTATCAGATGTTATACTATCAGATGTCCCATTCAGTGCGACCATAAGCCTATGGTAGCATCCCTGTGTTGTGGGCACACCGCAGGTTCATGTGAAACAAGACTCCACATAAGTTGATTCAAACAGTTTATTCAATGATCATCATTCTTCTTCATGATAGTTTTCAATTTCATATCATTATCAATATCAGTCTTCGACATTCATAACTCCTTTGTATTAGGAAATGCAAACTTGCTCCAATGCATTTCGGGCTCATCTGCTCTTCATCTGGGAGCTCTATAACGTAAAGATATAGCACTAAGTGTCTGTGTACAAACAAACAAAGATAAACTCAAAAGTTACTAATGAAAGCGCGCAACGTGGCAAGCAGGTAGGGGAGGTGAGGGGCACCCACGGGTGGTCGGCAACTAAATGTAAATGTGCTCGCTTGGAGGTGACGTGATGATCGTGACTGGTAAATAGGACGTGGTTGTGGTTAATGGTACAAAAAGACAATCTGTGGTAAGTGGGGACTTCGTGAACGGGTGTGATAGTCCGGGGTTTTTTATGTGTAAGGATATAGCACTTACGTGTCAGTGATAACTGGGGTATACTAAAAGAATAAGACCGCAGGTATCAGTATACGTGAAAAACAGAGTACAGGCAACATCTTATTAAATCCGTCACCTCACGCGGCTCGGGCCGACTTACTTGATATCTGAAATGGCACGGTGGAAACGGCTGTAAACACGAAGCTTTCCTGTAATGCTCACAGCAGCGTAGTCGAAGCGGTACGTGTTCCCGGAAGGGAAAATAAAGGACCGCGTTAATTGGAAACAGTGTAAACATCGGGGAAGGACTAAAAGAATATAAACCTTGGTGGCCATGTTGAGTGTGTTAAAGTGCTCGTGTTATGGGGAAGAAAGTATGCAGGTATTTGCGTAAAGTGCGTATAAAAATAGTACGTGTTTAACATCAGAATATGTGTACAGACAATCAAAGCAATTCAAGAAACAACAATAAACAGATAATAAAAAAATAAAAAAATAAATAATGATGCGGCACTAATTGAAGTATAGTATCAGACATATTATACCACTAAAGGTATTTCATAAAAAACAAGAAAATTCCAAACGGTCATTGAGTTCTGCTGGTTTCATAGATTGCATCTTGAAAATCCAAACCATCTCTCATTGTAATAGATATTTGCTGTTATCTATTCTCTCACGTTTAGGAATAGATAACAGCAAATATCTATTACAACGAGAGATGGTTTGGATTTTCAAGATGTAATCTATGAAACCAGCAGGACTCAATGACCGTTTGGAATTTTCTTGTTTTTTATGAAATACCTTTAGTGGTATAATATGTCTGATACTATACTTCCATTAGTGCCGCATCATTATTTATTTTTTCATATTTTTTTACTATCTGTTTATTGTTGTTTCTTGAATTGCTTTGATTGTCTGTACACATATTCTGATGTTAAACACGTACTATTTTTATACGCACTTTTACGCAAATACCTGCATACTTTCTTCCCCATAACACAAGCACTTTAACACACTCAACTTGGCCGCCAAGGTTTATATTCTTTTAGTCCTTCCCCGATGTTTACACTGTTTCCAATTAACGCGGTCCGTTATTTTCCCTTCCGGGAACACGTACCGCTTCGACTACGCTGCTGTGAGCATTACAGGAAAGCTCCGTGTTTACAGCCGATTCCACCGTGCCATTTCAGATATCAAGTAAGTCGGCCCGAGCCGTGTGAGGTGACGGATTTAATAAGATGTTGCCTGTACTCTGTTTTTCACGTATACTGATTCCTGCGGTCTTATTCTTTTAGTATACTCCAGTTATCACTGACACGTAAGTGCTCTATCCTTACACATAAAAAACTCCGGACTATCACACCCAGTCACGAAGTCCCCACTTACCACAGATTGTCTTTTTGTACCATTCACCACAATCACGTCCTATTTACCAGTCACGATCATCACGTCACCTCCAAGCGAGCACATTTACATTTAGATGCCGACCACCTGTGGGTGCCCCTCACCTCCCCTACCTGCTTGTCACGTTGCACGCTTTCATTAGTTACTTTTGAGTTGATCTTTGTTTGTTTGTACACAGACACTTAGTGCTATATCTTTACGTTATAGAGCTCCCAGATGAAGGGCAGATGAGCCTGAAATGTATTGGAGCAAGTTAGCATTTTCTAATACAAAGGAGTTATGAATGTCGAAGACTGATACTGATAATGATATGAAATTGAAAACTATCATGAAGAAGAATGATGATCATTGAATAAACTGTTTGAATCAACTTATGTGGAGTCTTGTTTCACATTAACCTGAGGTGTGCCCACAACACTGGAATGCTACCATAGGCTTATGGTCGCACTGAATGGGATATATATGTTTGACGTGTTAGGACGGACACGCCACCTGGTGGAGCACCCAACCATCAACTAACTTTAAGGAATACCTTAAGAAATATACAAAATATCAAATAACTTAAGGCTGTGCGCCCCCCACCTATTGTTTTGGTCAATACTATCAGATGTTCCAGCACAAACAGTAGTATCAACCATGTTACTCTTCATAGAAGAAGATTCAACAACAGGATCTTCGTCAGTGTCAACACTTGAGGAACAACAAACATTGTTAGGACCATCATGAAAATAATTTTTTTACGGTCATCATCAATGATAAAATGTTGAGATGCTTTTCTTGACAATCCAGAAAGCTAATTTTTTTATCCAAATGTATATCACTTTTAAGTATTGCAATACGCTGTAAATTCCAAACCTTTCCGTCACTTAATTGCACAGCATTTCTCAAAGGTTCAGAAAACTGACTTTCCCCTTTTTTGACTTTCCATGGTTTCTTAACCTTGACCCAAGAACCTACACTTATGTCACAAAACTTAACATTATACTTCCAGTCATATGCTTCTTTGCTCTTAATATGTTTACTTTCAATCCTAGTTCTCAAGCTAGGTTTTAGATTGTTGGCCATCCAGTCTGGATTGCATTTTGTTCGGACTGCTCCCCTTCTCATAACTTCAAAAGGTGATGTACCTAAGATATCCGTGGTGACGTTCTATACATCCAGACAGTCTTGATCAACTGCAATTCCCAATCACGAATATTACTGATGGCAGACTGTATGGCATTCTTTAAAACTCTATTGAAACGCTCAATCATGCCATTGCCACTTGGATTGTAAAGAGACGTGGTACAGTATCTTATTCCAACCTTGTCAGAATAATCCTTAGCAATTTTGTATGTAAACTGCACACCATTGTCACTTATTAGCAGGGCTGGTAATCCTTCACCAACAAAAACGCAATCCAAAAATGTAATTACCACTTCAGAGCTAACTTTCTCAACAATTTTTAGAACAGGCCACCTAGAGAAAAGATCAATCACAGCTAAAGCATATTTGTTTCTAGAACCAATGGGCCCCTTGATATCAATTGCAGTATGCCAAGGAGATTTAGGGATAATTGGTTCAGCCATGGGTGGTTTAAGAGTCACAAGAGTTTTATCTGAATTAGCACACCAAACACAATTTCTTATGATTCTCTCAATAAATATATCCATTCCTGGCCACCAATACCATTGTTTTATTCTTTGTTTAGCCTTAACTATTCCACCATGACCTTGATGACACATTTTAACAATGACTTCTCGAAGGTGGGTGGGTGGGATGACTTTATTATTTCGCATGATATTACCATTTAATGTAGAAAGTTCATTGCGAACTTCCCACAAATGCTTAAAGTCATCAGGCAGACTGCATTTAGAAGGCCATCCTTTTGGGATAAAAGAAGATAAATCCATGAAGACGGTGTCCTTCTTACAAGACTTTTCCCTCTCACTTTTATCAATTCTAGGTAACCCTTGATCATGTACTAATGCTACTTGAATGTTCTCCCATTCATGCTCAGAACTGTCAGTCAGATAAATCAATTGGCATGCGTGATAGAAAATCAGCTACAACATTTTCCTTCCCTGGTACATAGACTATTTTATAAATATAATCCTGTAACCTCAGAGACATTCTTGCAATCCTAGGGGAAGCATTAGATAAACCTTCTGTAGTCAATAATCTAACCAAAGGTTTATGATCAGTCCTGAGAATACATGGTCTTCCCCATACATATGCTCTAAAATGCTCGAGACCAAATACCAGCTAATGATTCTTTCTCTTTCTCTATCACTGAGACTCGTTCTTCCGTAGGTGACAAAGAACGAGAAGCATAAGCAATAATGGATTATTTTCCATCCTGATCAACTTGGGACAACACCCCCCAGTCCTCTATTACTAGCATCAACAGTTATGACATTGTCAAGATCCGGATCAAATGCACTCAAGGCAGGTGCCTTTGCAATTTCCCTCCTAATGTTTTCGAACTCTTTATTGCATTCTACAGACCATAAAAACTTGGATTTGTTTTTTAATAATTGGCGAATGTTAAAAATTTTGCTTGAAAAATTCCTAACAAATTTCGAGTAGAACTCAACTAGACCAACAAATGATCTTACCTCATCTTTGTTTTTTTGGGTGAGGTGCATTCAACACAGAATCAACAAGAGCAGGTTTGGTAGAAATTCCCTCCCCACTGATGACATGTCCAAGATACGTGATAGATTTCACGGCAAATTTGCACTTAGTGTGTTCTATAGTTAACCCTTTCTGTTCTAAGATGTCCAAAACTTCTTCAAGATGACATCATGTACATGTTTATCCTTTCCAAAAACAAGGATACCGTCTTGAAAACATCTTACATTATCACATTTCTTGAAAAGTTGGTGTATCAATCTTTGAAATAATGCAGCAGCAGATGCAAGGCCAAACGGTAAACGCTTGTATTGAAAGCAACCTGAAGGTGTAATGAATGCTGCCAAAGGTTTGCTCTCCTCAGTGGGGGGAATCTGATGATGTGCGGCTGATAGGGCTATAGTAGAGAACCAATTAGCATCCTTAACCAAACTCAACATTTCTGAAATTTTCAGCAAAGGAAACTTGTCAACCACAATATTATTATTCAAATGTCTCAAAGCGATGCACAACCTTAATTTATCATTGCTGTGGTGTGCAACGACAATGGGAGAAATCCATTGTGATGATTGGATTGGTTCAATTATATCACCCATGACAAGTTTCTAAAGTTCCAGATCTAGCTCATTTGTCAAAACAATGGGAACATTCCTAACTTTGTGTGTCTTTGGACAGGCATCAGGTTTTAACACTATGTGATGTTTGAAATCATTTAACTTACCAATTTCTTTACTGAAGACCTTGGGATACACATTTAAAATCTCCTTGCAAAAATGAGTGTTATCATCAATGAGCATCACAGGATCTTTGATATTGGGATTAAGGATTATTCCAAGGTTGCTCTGATTCATCCACCCTAAGACTGAGGGACCTTTTTTGACACATACAATTTCCCAAATGCTTCTCTTCCTTTAAATCTAAATAGAAGATACCTTCTGGTCAGATATCAGGAGGTAATAACTCCTTCCCAAGTTTCTTAACAAACTTACTGTTCCAAACCTCTTCATTTACAATTGTGTACGGGGATCCTGAATCAGCATAAATTTGAATATTAACACCACCTAAGGATAATAAACACAAAGGTTTCTTTTTGTTGTTCCCTTTCTTGTCAATGATGTTAAGTAAAAGCAACTCTTAAATCATGGGTACTGTTTTGAGTGATTTCATCATCTAGAACAGTGTGAATAGAGAGTTTCTTAACTAAATTGTCATCTTCATCTGTGCTAGTTTCATTTTCATCATCCACGCATTTCATTTTTACAGATTTCTTCCTATGACACACTTTAGCGTTATGACCCACAATATTACAATTTGTACATTTCTGTTTTAAGGCAGGACAAAGTTTGTTAGATGCAAAGTGCGAACTACTCCCACAACAAAAGCATTTTAGATTTTCATATTTTTTGGATGAATCATGTTTGAAGATTTAACGTTGGTTTTCTTATTCAAGTCAGCAGACGTCCTTAATTTTGCTAACAGTGGTTTCATTTTTGTCATCAGATTTAACATCATTTTTTTAAAGCTTTGGCACTGCGACTGGAGAGTTCCACCTTCCTTACAAGTGCCAAAATGTATTTTAAATCAGAATCACCGTTAATCCATAAACAATCCTGAATGGATGAATCACTGGCATGCATAACAACTTGATCCCTTATGAATTGATCTTCTAAGTGGTCAAATTTGCAATCATCAGCGACAAGTCTCAGAGCTGAAACATACCCTTCAATAGTTTTGTTAGTTTCCTGCTTCCTATGAAATAATTTATATCTTGTGATTCCAATATATACCTTAGGTGCAAAGTGGTTATCAAAATCCTTTAGAATGGCCAAGAAATCATCAACATCTCCACTGAAAGTACTTTTTTGCATCCGATCATATGTTTTTAAACCAGCAGGGCCAATTGAATACAGGAAAAGCGTTTTCTTTCTATCTGCAGCCATTTTTTTATCCAAATCAATAGCTTTAATGAAATTTAAAAAATACGCTTTCCACTCCAACCATTTTATAGGAGGTTCAGAACCTGAGGACCAAAATGGTTGTGGAGGTTGAATCGTGAAATTCTGTTGAGATGCCATAATAAAATACAACAGTAGAAGTTCAAGCAGGTACAGAGAAATTTACAGTCACAGAATTAAATAGAGTTTTTTAAAGAAATAAAACTGTACCTTTGAGAAGAAAAATTGCAGGAATCCGAAGGCTGAAGAAAGGCTTTTCGTTTATAAACGAAAGAAAACTAAGCTGTACTTAAAATGAACTTGATTTAATGACAGCTCAGAGGTTTGTGCCGACTTTCCGATGTGAAATCCCTTATTTACATTTTTTAAAGATGGCGGCACGTGGCCTGACCCTGTACGTGACCTCGTAGCTAGCGTGTGTGATTAAGGAGCATACGTCAGCTGATACCTCACAGCTAGCGTGCTTAATCACGGAACGCATCAGCAGCACACACGTAGCGCTCGGGGATTCCACAAGAGGCTTCTCGCTCGTGAAGGGTTATGAAAGATGCAGGTTCAGTAATCTTTCTTTAAGTTCCAATTAATTATATATTTAGAAGAAAGTCTTACCACTCGGTGTTGTCGAGAAAAAGGTGGTCTTGAATGAAAAAATTTAGCAAAATAAATTTTGATTAAAAAAAATCAAAATTACCCAAAAACCTCCAAATATTCCAAAACTTATTTCCGTGGGTTCTCTACGTCGATGGTGATATCGTCGCCAAAATTGTTAAGTAATGAATGCAGCGATAGAGTAAATTTAAGTATTTATTCAGCAAGTTAATCCATCGACGGAGCAGCCTTCCCTCAGTCCTTCTCTCTGACTTGCCGCATCAACGAATGCAGATTGTCAGATGAGAACAACCAAAGTTTGGAATGCCCCATTAAACAATAACAAGACAGTATGACAAATGCATCTCGTGCTACAGCAAGAGGTAACTTATTCCTTAAAGATACATAACATAACATGGAGCATCAGCTTTGCTGTGGCCTGTCTGAGGGACCACCCCGTGTGTCAAGATCAGGTGGACTGTCAGCAGAGCCAGCACCGGCAGGGAGGGAGCATCTTTGACAATCTGCTTCACAGAAAGGAAGGCAGAGAGTAGGCCTGGTGGATAGCGGGTGGCCTGGAAGACTATAGAATTTCGTTTCATGGATGTCAGTAAATCAAGGGGAGCAGCACCCCTTATTGAATCTGCTCGTGCACATCAGCACTATTGGTCCTATCTATAAAGTTGCCTGGGGGGGGCTCTATATGGGCAAGCAGTTAAAACAGTGGCACCCAAGCGCAAGAGCAGGCAAGGAGCCAGAATAAGAGGAAGGAACACTTACTGTCAATATAATCATGGCACCTAATACCACGAATAAGCCGCCTAACATAAACACATGTTTGCTGCTCTCAACAGGCACTGGGAAAGGGTAAAGGCCTCGTAAAAGAATGTAATAAAGGGGTGGCTTTTGTTAAGTCCACGTTCCTGAAAAGATAATCGCTTATTTGATGTAGAGCCCCTCATATATGCCCATAGGGAAAACAGTAACAGAAGTGAAGAAACCAACCCCCCTCGCTAACCGCCATTTTTAAAATTACGGATCGGAGGACAGACCACATAAAATGATCAGAACAGGTAGTACCACACTTGGGAAGGGGATAACAGTTGGATTATTAGGCCTTTCTATACTCATTGCAAATAGGTTCGATATAGTAGCAGAAACAGGAGGCATTGGACTTGACCTAGTGATACATATGACGGATGCACATAATAAAGTGGACGGAGGGGCAGAATCAGATACGGTTATTGAAATGGTTAGGCAAGACATTTCTGTAGAGGGCATTCTCTTGTGTCTCAGGTCTGAAATCGCCCAGAGATTACAGAACCTAATCAAAAAGACATACAAGGGTTGTGCCATGCACTCAAGTTCAAGTTGAATGAACTGGCTGAGCGCACACAAATTCTGGAAGAAAGTATGGACAGAGTCAATCTAGGCCTGCAGCAAAATAACGTGGAGATAGGGAAATTAAAACAACAACACAGGGCATTATTGAAGATGTCTAGAGACTGGAAAATCACTCCAGAGAGAACAACCTCAAACTGTTGAATATTTCGAAGGGCATACAAGCTAATTACTTAAACTGATTAAACGACTGAGGAGTGGAGCTCTGCAAGATAAACCTGAAGTCAATCTGGAGACAAAAATCGAAAGAATCCATAGATACTCTATCAGAATCCTATCTGAAAGACCCCTAGGAAGGTTTTGGTTAATATGTTGACTTACACAGTGAAAAGGCAGATTTTCACTCATGCATTAACAAATAAATCAAATGAGATTCCCAGCCATTCTAAGAATATTGTGGCAAAATAACATGTTCAATTTGAGAGAGGCATCGGCGGTAGATGATTTCATCAATAAATAAGAGACATTTCTTAAAGGGCAGGAATGCTCACATTCGATATATGAGTCAAAGCACGGTGTCAGGGGTTTTGACATTTCTTCTTTTAATATACGTATTGCATCCCCTACTCTCCCCTACTCGAGGTTCCTAAATGGCGGTAATGGTGCCAGGTAAAAAGGAGGGGTTTTCTGGGGGCCACAGTGGAGAAAAGAAAACTGAAAATCCTCAGGACACACGTAAGGACTAGCTTGCATATCTTTTCCAGCCAAATAAAGGGGGCACCAAGGTGAGAGGAATATGGGGAGGTATAATAGGACACCAGGGATGAATGCTTAGCTAGTCAAGATAACTATTGTTACCTGAAATGTGAACGGCCTGAGGTCAAGGAAAAAAAATTTAATTACATTTTAGAACACCTAAAAACTAATGGAGCCTAGATTATTATGTTAGAAGAAATCCATTTGGAGAGACCAGATTGTAAGGCTCTTTTCAGTAAATGTAGTTGGGTGCAAAATATTGTCTGTTCAGAGCAACAGGTTGGCATGAAAGAGGTGGCCAGACTACTTAGGAAACTTTCAGGTGTCAGGTTGATAAATTATAAAGCAGATGACACAGTGAGGTGGCCAGTCACTTCTCTAGGGATCGCTCAGTTGAGAAGGTCATGCGCTGTTTACTATAGCCTCTATTGTGATGACTCAACATATTTAAATATACCGGAATATAGTTTATTGTAGTCCAAAGCCCCTATATTAACTGGAAGGGACTTTAATTTTGTCTTATATAAAGAAAACAACAGGACTTCAAAATCTAAATATATCAATTCTCCTAAAATGGGCCGTAAGCTGAAGGATATGATTAGGAATTTAGATTTGGTGGATGTCTGCCAAAAAATGGCCAGAGCACAGAAAGGGTACACTTTTTAAAGTAAAAACTAAGGGTACCCTTCCAGAATTGATTACTTTCTTATAGAAGGAGCTATCAAAGATATGGTTCAGTCAGTTACCCATCTTCCAGCCCTATTGTCATATCACTCCGCTGTGGTTTTGTGTCTGGAACTCCCCGTTACGTTAGGTAGAAAGAAGTGGACTCTAAATAGCAACCTACTGCTTCAAGATAATATCTGTAGGGAGCTGACTGTTGTGAACAAATGAAGTCTAGTAGTCCAGGTGTAGATAAGGTAAGTAGATTTATTAAGTAGTTAAGATGAAGAGCTATAGTAAAGAGCCCCACCAGGAGCAGCCTTCCTGCTGCTCATCCCATTATCAAACTGACTTTCACAGACATCCAACATTCCACTGCTTTACCACGCACCAACATTCCACACCACACTCACAATGGCTGAGCATCAGGTATAACACATCTCACTTCTTTACAAGGAACAATAACACAATGCAATTGTCCAATGACTAATTCACATTCACAGAAAGATACATGCATGGAAATAAAAAAGATGGAAATAAAAATCACAAACATCTGATGATGACCAGATGATATGTATGTCTAAGTCAAACGTGATGATAGTAAAGTAGAATGTAATAATTGACCTGCATGTCAATATGTTATGCCTTGATGGTAAATGACAATGCCAACAAATGTAATCACATGAATGAATAATGTAAAAAACAAAGCAACGTAACCACCTCTTTTCTAAATGCATAATAACTCCACTTAATCCACATCTTCCCCCTTTCCAGCAACTAATACAAATTACACACTCAACCACACCATACTTCACTTACCAACCCCTGATGCCTCAAACTTACCAGCTTGCTAGGCGGACATGAAAGACAAACCACAGGGAACCAACCACCAAAGATGTCGTAGAGACCATCTCATAGCTCAAAAATACATCTCAAACTCAGCAGTCATCCTAACTGTAAACCTACAAAATGAATGACTTATTCCACAAGCAGCCATCCCAAACACAATAGTCATCCTAGCTGTAACACCTTCGAAATGGGCGACTTAATCTATGCACAGCCATCTCAAACACAACAGTCATCCTAACTGTAACACCTACAAAATGAGTGACTTAGTACACGCACAGTAATCTTGATACAGCAACAAAACACCTATATTTATGGGAGATTCACCTATAATAATGCCACAAACACACAATGGTGGTAATCATGACACCCCGCACTTAGCAAGAAATGAATGACCAATCCCAGTCACATACCATACATAACCTCTGGAACAAAAAATAAATAACAGTCATCCTTCAATAAAACATCTCTCCTAACCAAAAGCATGAAATAGGTGACTTAAAAACAGTCATCTACAAGCCCATGACTATTGCAGAAATGGGTGGCTTACCACCAAACATTTTCAAAAAGAACATTTGCTGGACAGAATGCAGAACAATGCCATAGATTCACCACAGTACAGAGATCTGGGCCTAAATCCATTGTTTTTTTGCTCACCATGCCATTCCAGTTTGGACCCAGCCATATGCAAATCAGTCTTGACCCAGCCCTGATGCCTACAGACCAAGTCCGAGTGTCCCACCAGTTCTAGTGAGGTCCCCAGTTCTCCAGAGTCTGAATCTACCGTGGGTTGGTCCCTCCAGGACTCCCCGATGTCACCTGCAGACTCTGCATGGAGACCCCTCCCACCAACTGCAATGGACCTGGCAAGGTGAAATCTGACCTCAAAAGGCACTCTTGCATCCAGCCACCCTGCACCCTGGAGAAGAGAACCTGAGGTGCACCTACATGCCCGAGCCTCCAAATTACCTGCCCAGATGTTGGTTCCTTCCGGAAGACTTCCTAGACCAAGCCTGCAGCCAAAGCCCAAACTGGCAACTCCCATTGAAGACAACAGGGCACCCGACGCCAAAACCGTACCCTGAACCCGGCCACCCCATTCCCGCTGTGGGTGCACCTTGTGTGCTAAATCAGATATCCCTTTGCTTTGAGGTAAACGCTAGGAGATGTGCTACCACATCCAAGTGGCGTGCCTGTGAGCAGCCACCAACCGGAGGTTCCCTATCCCCCAATGGATAACATTGGGCCTCTGCACTCTGAACCCGGCTGCACTAGTGCCATTGAAGGTATTTTTTGATTGCTAACCCCAGAAACCCAACTCCCAAGACCGAATACTCCCCTTTAAACCGAGAACCTGATTTCCTCCCATAGAACTTATTTGACTGTTTTTCTGTGGAAAACGTTCTAAGTGTGGATTGAAAACTGTATGAAAACCTAAGAAACTGTGTGTTTACAAAAATTGACTTACCTTTTATCCAGGAAATGTCCCAGTGTCATATCAAGGCATATTACACTAAGTTTAAAAAGTAATCCTGAAAAGTAATCAAAAGTAATTACAACTGTATTTGCACATTTTTTGAAACCTGTAAGAAACGTTGATTTCCATCCAGCTTGCTTTTTAACAATCTGTCTTGAAAAGTGCAATCATATTAACCTGTGCCAAGTCGTGCTTGGTTCTATAAATAAAAATACAACAAATAAATATTTTTGATACAAAAAACTGGTCTAAGTTCAGCCTTTGAGTGTAAGACATAATTTCCTGCCTGAGTGTGTACAATAAATGCTTAACACTACCTCTGATAAAGCCTTACTGCTTGCCCACACTACCACAAATAGAGAGTAATGTATTATCTACATTTACCTATGTAAGCCTTTGGGTATCCACTGGACTCTGTGCACACTATACCTTACTTTGGTATAGTATATACAGAGCCAGCTTCCTAAAGGGACTGGCTCTTATTTTTCCTCGTCAGCATTTCGCGACAGCAGGAGACAGAAAAACACAAACAGAAAAGGACAAGAAAAATTAAGAAAGTAGGGACTAGCAAGAGTGATATAAGGTGACAGGTGTCTGGCAGTTGATTAAAGAGGCATGAGGTGGATTCAGGACCACACAGCCTTGGTATTCAGTGTGCTGATAGTTATTAGTGCCGACTGCCAGCATCTGAGCACTGCATTGGAAACTGCCACTTATTATTTTACAAATTAAGCACTAGAAAAAAATGTGCTATCAAAAGCACTCTTTAAGATTGTATCTCACAATATACTAAATTAAATTTGCTTTCAATTGTAAGGAAAAAGATTACAGAGAGGTTTCATAAGCACATCCGTATGAATAGTGGGCTTAACTGTTAATAAGCACCCTTCAGCAGAGTTGAGTAAAGATGATTGCCAGGGAAAGGGTTTATTTCAGCAGCGTTTGTTTGTTGCTTCGGGCAGTGCTAAACGGGATCCATGAGAGCGTTTTCAATAAAACATTGTTTTTTGTTGCTTCGTAGAATACTTCAAATGAAGGACTATGTTCTTGAATTCCTCTTGTTACCAAATCTTGCTAAGTGACTGCAAGTGACTGAGCCTAAACCGTGCTTCCATTGCCTTAATTGTAAAAGATTCAGACACACTCTAGTTATTAAAATGACTGAAGAATGAAAAGCAACGTTTGTTCAGTAGCAATAACATTAATTACAGGCTAATTCGAAGTAGTATCTTGCTATTTCTAAAAACCCATGAAATGTTCTCTCAAACAAGAACCATTGACAAAGTCAGATCAGCCAATTCAAGGGGAACATGTTTGATATCTGGTCTTGGGTTGGTACATAATTCTATTACATTGACATTAACGTGTTCCGGCTCATCATCATCACCATCATCTTCAATGCTGCCTGAAAGTTGCAGTGTGTTGCAGGATTTACAGAATTACACCTGCTTACCAGACGTTTTCAGCTGCCAGTATGATTTGTTCATGCCTTGAAAGACTGCTGCTTGTCAGGTGCTCAGTTCTGGAATTGGTCCACTAAATTTAGACTGAATGAGGAAAAAGCACATTGAGTGTATGTCTCATTCAGTCCCTTTGCTTTGTTCAGTTGTAATGCAAATAGCTGCAACCCCCTTCAGACCACCAGGAAGAGCTACAGCTACTGACTTTATCACAGCAGAAATGTAAGCAACAGGCCTCATCTCACATCCCTGTTTATGGGTTAGAATTGAAAGCGAGCTCTCACTCTGACTCAAACAAGATGATGTTGAGGCATCGCCGAGGCCTAGCTTGCATAAGTACAGTAAATTCACTTTAACAGGTCATAGCACAATTGTTTCAAAGGCAATAACATCAGAAATGTGTACACATGTAAATTCAAGTGTAGAGCCATATTCTACATATTGTTAATAATGCCTGAACAATATAAATTGCACAAACACTTCTACAAACTGTTTCTAATAACATCTCTTGACAAGTCTGCTCCAAAGATCAGGTTCGTGGTGCATGCTATTTAACTTCTCAATGCTGTTAATAATATCCTCTGACCAAGTCAAATGAAGATAATTATCATGAAATAAATATGCATTTTTGTGTTAGCTGGAATCCTAGTGCCCTCCGTATTCGCCTCAACCCCTTCCACTGCCCACCCACTGTTGAATTCACATAACAGTGTGTTAAGACATGAAGCAAGAGATTATAAAATGATCTTGCAATTAAACCCCAAGTCTGAGGAAGCATACACTTCTGACAACTGAGATGTAGAACATGTTCTTTGATACACTAAACATTTGAATTATAGTTAAGATTGCACTGGCATTATAAAGCCCTTTCTTAATCCTTAAAAAGTCTGATAGACTAGTAAGCATGTTTCCCATTTGTTATGCATGGCTAGACGATTGAAGGCGTAAGTTTGACTTATAAGTGGACTAGTTTAGTGCTGTGCTTGAGGTTCAGAGCAGTAAATTATGCCCAGGTGAAATTTCTGTTACACTGTGTAAGAAATGGGGGTCTCTAGTTGGCAATGGTTTGCACCTTTATCCAAGAGAGGACCCTTCTTCCTAGTCGGGGTGAGGGGGATGCACTTCTAAAATAACCCTTGCTTATCCCCTTGGTAGCTTGGCACAAGCAGACAGGCTTATCTCAGAGGCATTGTTTAAAGCATGTGTAGAGCAGCCGCAGGGAAGGTGATGAGTTGGTTCCTTACGCCCAGGGAAGGTAATGCGTCAGTTCCTTACTTCTGGGGAGGTGATGCTTTGGTTGATACTGCTATGCAGGGGAGGTGATGCGTCCATTCCTTACTGAAGGGAAGATGATGGGTCGATTTCTTACTCTGTGAGGAGGTGGTGCATCGGTTGCTTACTGCAGCCCTGGCGTTCTTGTAGACTTAGCTCCCTGGTGCAGTGCGTGGGGATCGGGGATGCATGGGTTCTCAATGTGGCAGCAACATTCCTGCGTTGGTCTCTCCTGCTGCGGTCCCACTATGCTTTGGTTCTTGCAACCGCACAGCAGGGCCTGCATAGGAATCAGTGTTGTGATCTCTGACTTCAGAGATCAGTGCATAGGATGTGTTGCGCTTCTCTTAGTTGTGTCTCTTTTCCAGCTCCCACAGCAGGAACAACCTCCAGAGGCACAACACATCAACATGCACCAGCAAGGAATTGCAGGGGAGCTGGTAGTGAAGTTGTTGTGTCCCTGTGACTTCAGAACATGAGGCAAGCTCAACTTCAAGCCCAGGATACACAGCACACAGCAAAGTCCTTATACTCTCTTTGGCTGAAACAGCCACTGCAGGCCAACCCCAGATAGCACACAGTGAAGGGGCAGTACTCCTCCTTCAATTTTCTTAGCTCTTCTCCTCTGTAGAGGTTCCTCTTGAGTCTAGAAGTAATCTAAAGTTCTGGGGTATGGGCCACAATATTTACACAGCATTTCTCTTTGTTCTATTGTGGCAGAGAGGCTCTGTCATCAGTCAAAACCAGTTCTGTCCTCTCTGGTCCAGCTTCCCGGCAGGAGGTGGAGACAGCATTGTGTAAGGCAGAAAAGCACCATTTAGGTGCAAGGAAATCTCCTCCACCTACTCTAAATGTAGCTGAAGCCTATTCAGCCCAGCCCTGTCTCATCCAGGAAAGACAGGACACACCTCAACCCCCCCAGTGGCTGTCTACAGCGAATACACATCCCCAGCCATTGTCACTCCAAAGCTGGACAGTTTATCCACAAACCAGCAGAGGCACACAGGATGGCTAAGAAAATATCTACTTTCTAAAAGTGGCATTTTCAAACACAATATAAAAATCATCCTTACTAAAGGATGCATTTTTATATTCAGAGTTCAGGCATACTAAACTCCATCTTTCTATCTTGCCCCAATGGGAAGTTCTCCTTAAAGATGTTATAAGTAAACTCCCATTATATCCTAATGGGACAGTTAGCCTTTTAATATTTGACAAAACGAAATACACTATAGTTCAATATCAGAACGAGTCACATACACAGTACATGTCCTACATTTCACATACAGTGCACCCTGCCCACAGGGGTACCCTGGAGGTGAATCACATGTAATAAAAGAGAAGGTTAGGACCTGGCAAGTGGGCGCACTTACCAAGTTGACATGGTAGTAGAGACTGCGTGCAGACCCTGTAATTTTTTATCATTCACTGCACTGCTTACATTTTATTAAATCCGTGCCTCAGTTTTCTTCTGCCTTTTTGTACAAGCTGAGCATGACCTGTTCAGGTCTGAGAAATATTTACAGTGGTTAGGCCACAAATGTAGGGAAACCCTAGTAGTATTAGAATAACTATTTTTTGTATAACATGTGATTATATTAAAAAAAAATCCCCTTTATCATTTTATAGGAGAAATGTGTAAAGTGGATGAATGTATGAGTATCTGTGAGTATGAGTATGTCATATGAATGAATTGCATTTATCCTATTGGAAATTAAATATAATGATCATGTATCCTTGTTGAAAATAATATGCATATAGATAAAGTTATATTTCCATTTTATAATAATAAACAGTACTTTTCTATTTTTGTACCAACATGCATATCTCTCAGTTTGTGCCCCTTACCTTGACTGTGTTTGGAAATAGTTGCCCGAGACTCTTTTGTAATTTATTGATAGTATCCCTGCCTTGAGGGACCCTCTTTTTTCATATTACAGGTCTGAGGGTTTTTCCAGTTTTTGTATGATCCATCTGTCACAAAAAACAATTGTGGCAGTTGAGCTAGAATGAATTGATGGGCTATGGTGTGGTGATCAGGAAACAGCACTCGAGCTTTGAGGCACACCTACGAGATGTGAGAATGGTGTTGAGGATGGAGGAAGCATGATCACTCTGACTGGAAGACAGGACTTGATTCAATTAAAGGCAATGACTTTAATTCCTTTCTATTTTAATCTTTGGAGTACTAACTAGTGATCATCACTATTAAAAGCTAACAAGAGAGCAGACAGGTGTAGGTTTGCAAGTTGTTTTAATTAGCAGTGTTTTTGAGGTTGTCCCAAGTTGCAGTTGTTGCAAATTCTGTACCTCTTCACAGTTGGAAACCTATGTGTTAGCAATTGGGTTTATGGTTGGCAGATCGTTGCCCCCTATCCAAGCAGGAACCACAATCCTAGTCGGTTAAGTCACAAGCACACCAAAATTTACTTGAGCTCACCCTCTGGTAGCTTGGCACAGAGCAGTCTGGCTTAAATTACAAGGTAAAGTATTTATGCAACACTTCAAACAGTAAAACAGTGAAAACACCACAAAAAGTCAACTTCAGAGATGGATTTGTAAAGAACAAACTGTTTAAATAGCACTTTGAAGCTATAAAAGTTTTTAGGGGATATCTGGGTACGCAGAACCAGGATAATGTCAAAAGTTCAGGCCAACCGCGATGGAGTGCAGGCCAGATACAGGGACCCAGTTAGACCCACTGAGCAAAAGTACCTTTAGCCAGGCTGCGTTGACATCAAACAGGATGCGGAGTGCAGCCGAAGCGATGTGTTGGAGTCGATCCTCACAATGGCGGCGATGCAATGGTCCTGGTCTGCGCAATAGCGGCAATGTGTCGGCTCCGATGACCGTGGGGGATGCAATGCAGAGTTCTCTGTATCGTCGTCAGAGACGTGTAGACCGTGAGCAGGTAGGAGCATTGCACAGTGCTGGCTCTGCAGGCGATGCACCAACATCAATCCTTGCACAGAGGGGATGCCCCGGTTCCGACCTACATAATAGTGCAAATGCACTTGTTCCAGAGAGGATGAGTGAGTTTTGTTGAAGCAAGCACCTTAGGCCTCACTTCCAAGGGTCCAGGACTCGGGTGGCACCACTTGGTAGGGCATACTCACAGATGGCAGAGTCCAGATGGAGCAGCAGAAGAGTTGGAAATCTTTTATGTCCCTGAGAATTCAGATCAGGAGGCAAGCCATCAAGCCCTTGGAGTCACTATGTGTTCAAGTGAGGTAGCTCCAGTCATACTCACCCAGTCGGGGGAACAGCAGTTAGCAGGACAGCACAGCATGGCAGGAATCCAGCAAAACAGCAGTCCAACAGAGTGGTAGTCCTTCAACAGCACAGCAGTGTTTCCTAGCAGAGTCTTCACAGGTCCAAAAGTGTACTAAAGCCATGGTGTCAGAGGTCCAGTACTTACGACCAGTTGTGCTTTTGAAGTGGGTGAGACTTCAAAGAAGAGTCTTTGAAGTGCACCAAGGTCCTCCTTCCCTGCCCTGGCTCCAGACCCACTGCAGGGGGATATGCAGCCCTTTGTGTGTGGACAGAACACAGTCTATTCAGATATAAGTGTGAGGCTGTGCCCAGCTGTTCCCTCCCCTCTCCCAGGATGGCCTATCAAGTCACATCTAAGCTCCCTTTGTGTGTGGCTATCTAGAGGGAATGCGCAAAGCCCAGCTGTCACCCACCCAAGACTGAATAGAGACAGGAAGTAGGCACCAAATGGCTAAAGTAAGAAAATGCCAACTTTCTAAAAGTGGCGTTTTCATACTGTGTATTTAAAAGCCAACTTGACCATAAGTTGTGATTTTAAATTGTCAGTCCAGAGACAACAAACTGGAAATGTCTATATCTTCGCAATTGGAAATTACACAAAGAAATGCCATACGTTTCTCCCAATGTTATCCTATGAGAGAGATAGGCCTTGCAGTGGTGTAAAACGAATTTGAGAAATTTTCACTACTAGGACATGCACAGCCTAAAAGTACATATTTTACCTTTTAAATACAGTGCACCCTGATTTCTGGATTCCCCAGGGCCTAATTTAGGGGTAACTTTTATGTTTAAAAAGGGAAGGCTTAGGCCTGGCAAAAGGTTTATCTTGCCAAGTCGAAATGGCAGTGTAGAGCACAAGCACTTTAGCACTGGTTAGCATAGGTAAAATGCAGCTAGCAAAAACGAGGTCAGAAAAAGTACAAGAGGAAGGCAAAAAGCTGGGGGGAAGAACAACCTGCCAGGTCTAACACTGACTGGCTGTATGAAAGGCGTTTATTTTTTTCGAGAAAGTCTGAGACCTGAATACGAGATTTTTTTCAATGCTCTGTCCCAGGAAGTGTCCACTTGGTAGATGCCTTTTCTGTCCAAAGACTGGTCACGTCCTTGCTTCTGTGCTATAGGCCTTATGTAGGATGTGTTTAGCTAATTAGGGAACTCTCTGGTTGAAAGAGAGGAATTAATCAAGATGGCGTGGCAGTACAAGATAAACTCAATATGTTGTTTAAATATAAGTACAGCCACACTCAAGCTGGAGAGACACCTATGCAAATAGCATTGATTAGATCATCAGTGTCTTTCATGGAAGTGGTTGCCTTAACCTTAAAGTTTCTCTCTGAATTTTTAACTTTTTGAATGAAATGATTTACCTGTGAAGGGCAGAGTTTTGGGGAGTTAAAGATGCACACTGGGTCACAGCTCTCAGGGATACTTTTAAATAGATCTTCCTTCGGATGTATTCCATCCGAGATGCCTTGTAAGATGTGAGACCTCTTTATTTTCGTTGTGGTTGCTTTGTAGATTCTGTATTGTTCCTGGAGCCAGATTTTCATGCTCTGGTCCTTGGTTTTTTCATTTATTTTTCCGGGCTTCTAGTTCAGTGTTTTCCAAACTGTGGGCTGTGACCCACTGCTGGGTCGGAGGAGGGTTTTTGGTTGGTCGCCAAAACCCAGGCAATAAATAAAGATGCCTTTAAAATCTATATTTATTGTGTCACATTTGCTGCCCTTCAAAGATAGTGTCCAAATGTTAGGCTATGTCTTCTGCTACTTATAGTTTAACACAGGACTGATGTTTACGAGCGCCTCTAACTCTGCAGTCAGAGACAGAAAAGTAAAGTGAATTATGTGACATCCTGCTGAAGTAAATGAAGTGTGAAAGGAAAGCTGGAGGATGTCATTTTTTCCTAACACAACAAAATGTAAATACCTGTAAAGAACTGTATCATTCAGCTGTTAGGAAAGCAAAATGAATCATAATACTTTTTTGTTGTAATTCTGAAGTGTGATGGGAACAAAGATTTTAGTAGGATTAGAACAAATCAAGACCCTTTACTTGGTGATGCACAAATAATAAATATTCACTCAAACCTTATTTCCACACGTTATTATTTGTGGGTAATATAGCTTTATCTATAAAACTGCATGTCTGTGCTAATTCGGTGATCATCTCAATGGAAAATATGCTGTCCGCAAATAATAATGCACTACCAAACGATGCTTTATTACATTAAGAAATTGTCTATTAAAGCTAGGTGGGTCACGAAAGTTAGTTATATTAAAAAGTGAGTTGTGAGTAGCTTTACATAGAGATTGAGCCTGCATTCTGCCATGTGTTTTGCCAACTTAACGAGGATTCGAGTGTTACCACTATGTTGAATGTCTCTGAGAACTATAGGTGAAATGGGTTGAAGGGTATGAGTGGGACCAGGGGATTGGTAGTAGAGAGATATGTTTAATGTACTTCAATGGCCTGGTAGGCAAGCTTGTTCTACAGGCCCTGGGAGGGAGTGTGGTGGGACGATTCAAGCTGGTGTGGTAATTACTCCAGGGGATGAATTGCTTCCTATTACTGAGAAGTCACTTTGATGCAAAAAGTTCAACAAGACTATGGCCAGCAGTGTCTGGCCCTGTGTGAGCATAATTTGTAGTTTATCTTGTGATAGCTAAAAGGCCAGTGGTGTAACATAAAATACCCCTGCAGAATGTGACATGGGGCCCCTGATTTCCCCATTTTTCACAAATATTCATTGGCTGTGAACTGCATGGGGCATTCCTGAAGGATTGGGGGCCCCTTGAAGGGCTAGCCCCCCCCCCCCTCGAAACAGCAGGATCTGCTGGGGTTTGCAATAAGCCCCTGCAAAAGGCATTCCAGTAATTCCTAAACAAAGGCTGCCTTCCCCCTCTCTGCTATTTCTCTGATATTATGACTCTCCCCACTGCACCCCAGGTACACAGACCTTCTCACACTCCTATCCTCATAGAGAATGACCAAGGGCCGTATTGTACATGCAGTAAATATTCCTGGATTCACTGGGTGCACCTTTCAGTAGGTGTACCCAGTGCAATCCATGAAAATGTGCCACATTATGGTGAATGTCGCGAACTCGAGCTGTCCTGGGGGCAGAGCATTCATGTCAAAAATTGAGCGGCTGCTTTAAAGTCACTCTGTGTTTTTACAGTGCAGGCGGCAACCTACCGGCACTTTTTAAGGGACTAGACATTCCCTTGCAGGCGGGTGCAGTCAGTGACTGCACTCGCCTGCAAGGGGATCTCAGAGGGTCTATTGGACCCCCTTTCTCCCTGCCAGAGTTCTGCAATCAAGGGGGGGGGGGCACTGACAGCACACTGTCAGTTCGCCTCCTGAGAGCTCCTTTGCCTCTGCACCAGTGTCTGTAATACAGCACAGAGGCAAAGGGATTCCCTTTGCAAATGTGGGAACGCCCTCTGAAGATGGTGATGGTGTTTTATGTGCGCCAGAGCTATTGGTATTATAGAAGGGGCTACACAAGCCTCTGCGGCTCCTCCTGTAGTACCAAAGTGCCCCATAGGGGCGTGCAAAGGTGTGCTGAGACCAACTGGCTGCTTAACCATTGTTTCCCTGGAGCCATAGACACTCTGACAATTTCGTAGGAAGGAATGGTAACTGGTGGTTTCTCTAACTGCTGGTCACAGACACCTCCAATCACTATTCATGTCTGGTTCCTCTCATGTCCCCACTTAGCCACTCATACATTTCCACATTCGTTTCCTCACCTCATTCAAGTTCCTTTATTCACAGTACCCTCCACTCTCCTATTGACCCTGCCCTGATTTTTTCCAATCACACTCTCCAGTTGATTCTGCCCCTTCTCTCTTCCAGTCACCACTTCTCCAATTATACATTCTCTTCTCCCCGTCTTGCTCTCTTATTTAGAGTGCATTCCTTCTGTCTCATTTACACTGCATTATTTACCACCCCTCAGTTCACTTTCATTTGTACTCCCAATCACTCATTTCCTGTTCATATTAACTCTCATTTTCATTTCCTGTCTCCGCTCCCTGTTCATTTGACTTTTCACTACTATTTCTAGTATTCCCTTCTATCCCATTCACAACACTATCCTTTTGATCCCTCCGATTTACATTCTTTCATCATAATTCAAACTACTTTTCCTTCTCTTGTACATGTGTATTCCCTTCCCCTTTATACACGTGCTCTATTATCCCAGATAGCTCCTAACCTGTCAGATGCAGCCAAAAGACAGAATACTGTGACCCTCCTCAGCACCAACACACAGCATTGACATTAAACTTGCTATTCCATTGTAATCCCTGAACCCTCACACACCCACTGATACACAAACACAGTCACTTGCTGCAATTTAAATCTGAATTTATAGAATCTTTTTTAAGTTCAAAAATAATTTTATTTCAGGGAAGAAGAGGGGGACAAGGTGTCAATACAAAGTACAATGAATAATAAAAAGTACAAGTACATCAGTAAGCAATGGGCATAATACAGTTGCAAACCATAATGAAAGCTAATCATGAGCGTCAAAACTAAATAAAATAAAAACCACAGTTGTAGAGATAAAATGATACAAAAGGAAGTACATACAGTTGATGTTGTAAAAGAAACGGAATGTGGGGGGCATTCAAGGAGGCTTGAGAACTTCTTGCTGTGCAGGCTGTGGGTGAAACGAACGTTTAGCCCATACATCAAGATAAAGCGTAACAGGAAGCCATAAGTCTGTGCGTTTTGCTGCCATGTGGGCAGGAAAAACAAAAGCAGTATCCAATCTATGATTATGGCAAACATTATACCACCATGCTTTAAAAGAAATGTTAGAAAAATTCTTCCAGTTGACTGTAATTTGCTGAAATGCAACAGCTAATAATAAATCAATAATCTGAGTGTTAAGTTCAGCATCCTCCCAACAAGGAGAAAGACTTCCTAAAAAAACATTAGTATAAGAGAAAGGAATGCAAGTATGAAACATTACATTAATTTGGGCCCAAACCTGCAACCAAAAGTCATGGACAGATTTACATAAGAATAACATATGAAACAAAGCCGCTTGCGGGGAAGAACAGGACCAGCAAGTGTGTGGAGTGGTTGGAAAGCGTTTATGAAGATCAAATGGCGTGAAGAGAAGTCTATTATAAATGAAGGACAGGGTTTGTGTCAGGGTCGCTGCTCTAGAGGACTTGCGAATCTTATTCCAGATCTTATCCCATAAAGGGGCAGGCCAAGATGTATCATAATCTTGTTCCCAGCATTCCTCCACCTTAGATTTAGGTCTGATAGAGTCTTTAGTATGAAGGTGTTTGTAAATGGAGGAAGCTTTAGGAGTGGTACGTAGAAAGGAATGAAGTAATGCGGCAAGGGTAGGAGAAGAAGTAGGGGAAGGTGCGTGCAAAAGACAGGTGTAAGTTGCCATTACAGCTTCTTTAAGAAGAAAATGTCGGTGGGTAAAAGAAGCAGGCAAACCATAGGTGGTGCGAAGGGTAGGGTAGGGTATGAAAGAAGAATGTGAAAAACAGTTGGGAGACCCATATTAGTCCTCTATGCCGCCACGACTTCCAGTAAAAGGGCTTATCACGTATCAAGAGGGAAGTATTATGCCAAATGGTGGAGGCAAAAAGCCCAGCAATTGTCATAGGGGGACCAGGAGAGGAAGATTGAAGCAATTTAACTGTGAATTTGTGAATGGGAGTAGGAAGAGAGGAAGGCTTGCGTGAGAAAGAAAGATATTCAGCAAGGGAAAAAGGGGGAAGGAAGAGACGTTCAAGCTTAGACCAGAAGCAGGAAGGGGAAGTCGGGTCTTGCAGCCAGAGGGAAGCCTGTCGCAACAGAAACGCCTTATGATAGACTGGGAAATCTGGGAAATTGACTCCGCCTTCTGATATGGTACGAATAAGCCGAGCAAGGGACATTCTAGGTTTCTTGCTGCTCTAAAGAAAAGATGTCAAAATTGAGTTAATTCTCCTGAAAAATTTAGAGGGGATGGAGACAGGAATATTAGAGATAGTGTAGAGAACTATAGGAGATAGCATCATTTTACTTGTATCAAGACGGCCCTACCACGATAAGTAAAGGGGGTGCCATCTAGATGTTAAGTCCAATAGTTTTTGAATGCATTTATGTAAACAAAGGGAGACTGTGTCTGAAATAGAAGGGGTGACATGAAGGCCAAGGTATTTAATGTGTGAGGAACTCCATGTAAAGTTGGAGGTAGTAAAATCAGGTTTAAACATGAACTTCGTCAAGGGCAGAATCTCACATTTGTCATTATTGAGCTTATAACCAGAGATCTGGGAGTAATCTCTGACTTCTGCAAGGAAGGCAGGAATAGACTCAGTAGGATTGGAGATAAAAAGTAAAATATCGTCTGCATAAGCGGCCAGCTTAACTTGGGAACCCAAGGCATGAAAGCCATGGATGTCAGGGTTTTGACGGAGTTTGGATAAAAAAGGTTCTAAAGCCAGATTAAAAAAGAAAAGGGGACAAAGGGCAACCTTGACGCACTCCCCTTCCTAAATCAAAAAAGAAAGAGACCAGGCCATTGGCACAAACTGCCGCACGTGGATTGGAGTACAATAAAGAAATCAAAGAAATAAATTTTGGGCCAAAACCGAACCATTTGAGGGCATAGAATAGATAGGTCCACTCAACCCTATCAAAAGCTTTCTCAGTATCTAGGGCAATTGCCGCAAGGGCATGGGGTGATTTATGAGATTTTGATAAAACATTAAACAGAAGTCTAGTATTATCTGTGATAAATCGGCCCTTGACGAAACCTGATTGTTCCTCGCCTAAGAGGTCTTGGAGTAGAAGATCAAGACGCGCTGCAAGTGATTTAGCAAAGATCTTGTAATCGATATTGACCAAGGAAATGGGCCTATAGTTCTTACAGTGTCGCGCATCTTTCCCCTCCTTGGGTATGAGGCAAATGTGGGCGTCAGAGAAAGAGCCTGAAGAGGCACCTAAGGCAAGAAATGAGTCCCATAGAGAGTGTAATTTTGGGATGAGGAGTTTTGAGAAATGTAGGAAAAATTCAACAGTAAGACCATCTGGTCCAGGGGCTTTGTCTTTTTTGAGAGTCTGGAGTGCTAGAAGTAATTCATGCTGAGAAATATCTAATTCTAAAGGAGAGAGATCAAGAGGGAAGTTATCAGGTTTATGTATGGTAGAAAAGAACTGATCTAAAGATTGGGTAGAGGGTCGGGTTTCAGAGGAGTACAAAGTTTCGTAGAAAGAGGAAAATTCGGTGAGGATGTCTGTATCTTTATGTTGGAGATTAGATTGAGCATCATAGATGGATTCAATATTCAATTTGTTATGTTTGATTTTCAAATAGTTAGCTAAGATTTTCCCGCTTTATTTCTGCCGCCATAGAATTTTGCACTGGATTTCAATAAATAAAGGGAGGCGTCCTCTGTGGATTTTTTGTTGAACTTCATTTTGGCATTAACTAGGGCTGTTAAACTGTCTTGTGAATGAGAAGTAAACTAGGCGTGTTCCAATTTCTTGATATCGTGAGGGAGATCTCCTGTAAATTTGCGGGCAAGTCTTCGTTTCTTTGCTACATATCCAATTATAAAATCTCTTGCCGAAGCCTTAAAGGCATCCCAGATGGTATATTTGGGGATGGAGGAGGTATCATTGAATAAAAAATATTCGTTGAAAAATTCAATAAAGGAAGCAGTGAATTTGGGATCCAATAAAAGAGCGTTATTAAAACGCCATCTCTTTGGTCCAACAGGCAAGTAAAATCGGACCAATTTCAGCATTGGTAAGAGTTTGGGCAATAATATGAGTAATAAAGATATAATCAATTCGGGACTGGGAATGATGGCATGGGGAATAGAAAGTAAATTCTCTTGTTGTCGGATTACACAAGCGCCAGGCGTCAATGAGCTTATGTTGAGAGATGGCTTGAGTAAAGAGCTTGTGAGGTTTATTTGGAACAAAGGGAGGCTTGGAATTCCGGTCAATAAAAGGATCAAGGGGTTGATTACAGTCACCTGCTAAGATAAAGTTATCATCAGCAAATCTAGTGAGATGATGGGAAAAGTCATGCCAAAAAGTAGGATCGCCGCCAGTGGGAGCATAGACATTAAGGAGGGAAATTGGAACACCCTTTAGAGACAGTTTAACATGCGTCCATCTACCTTCAGCATCTGATTCCTGAGCAATTAGAGAATGAGATAGGGTTTTACGACATAAAATAGCTACTCCATTTCGTTTACCATCACCCTGGGAATAGTAAACCTCACTAACCCAACCTCTTTTGAGCTTAGCCGATTCTATATCAGATAAATGTGTTTCCTGTAAAAACGCAACATCCACATTTAATCTGGCTAGGTGAGATAAAATTTGTTGCCTCTTGATTCGAGAGTTAATGCCCTTAACATTCCATGTAATTATTTTCAATGACATAATACATAAAATAGGAGAAGAAGAAGATCAGTCGCAACGTAAGATGGAGAACCAATCAGAGAAAGTGAGCAAAAGAGAAAAAGATGATCATAAATGCCAGAAAGAAAGGAGAGAAGAAATAAGAGAAAGAAGAAAAGTATAGAGGAGAAGGAAAAAAGAAGATAGGAACAAAAAGGAAAGAAAGAAGCCATAAGAGATAAGCAAATGTTAGGAAACAGAACAGTGAAGACCAAAGATGCAAGGCAAAAACATGTAGAAAGAGGAGAGGATAGAACAAAACTCTGAAAATTAAGAGGGAAAAGCAAGTAGAGAAAAAAAGACACCTTTAAGCATAGAAAAAAAACGAAAGCCAGGTAAAGGGGGACAAAGGGGAAAATAAACATGATGAACAGGAAGGAACACTGTACTTACGGGAAGGGAGGAGAGCACAATCGGGAGGAGGATCGAACGAGAAGAGGAGGAGGGGGGTAGAGCCAACTACAGGAGGTCGGGCAACAGGGTGCACGTACCACCCAACCAAGGGGACAAGACGGAACACGATATGTAACCTGTGGATAAAGAAGAGTAACATTAGGAGACGAAACCACCATTAACAGCAGGCCAAAAAAAAAAAACACCATGGAAATAGAAAAGAAGAGCAGGGAAAAAGAACATAGAGGGAAAAGGGAATGGGTACATAGCATATGAGAGTAAAAAGCACAGCTGCTAGACTCGAAGAACAGATGGAGCAAGAAAAACAACGATGAAAATCAACCATTAAAGAGAGAGAAGATGCAAAAATCATGGCGGAAAAGAGGAAGATGGGCCAGAAAGGTCCATATCAGCAGCTTGGCAGGAGTTCAGGAAACTCTGGAGGCAAATTGGATCCTCGTAGGTTGTCGTCTTGTTGTTGTAGGTAACCCTGAAAAAGCACGGGTGAAAGAGACCGTATCTAGCACCGATGGAGCGAAGAGCAGGTCTCATATCGAGGAAGGCCTTACGTCGATTCGCTGTGGCTCTTGCATAATCCTGTGCAAAGAACAAGGAGGAACCTGACCAGGTTAGGCGGGGAGAGGCTCTGGCTGCTGAAAGAACCTTTAATAAATCGATGTATTCCAGAAAGTACATGATGACGCCTCTTGGTTTTGAAGAGGTGGAGGTAGGAGAAGGAGCTCTGCCAAGCCTGTGGGCTCGTTGTATATTAAGCATAGTGCCTTCTGACAAGTGCAAGAGGGTGGGAAGAAAGGATTTGAAAAAGGAAACAGGGTCGGTCCCCTCACAACCCTCCACCAGGCCGTAAATACGTAGGTCGTTGCATATATTTCAATTTTCTAACTCCTCCACCTGCTTTTGTAGAGACGCAACCTGTGAATGCAAGTGGGAGACTTTAGACGACGACTCCTGAAGAGAAGAGACGCTGCGTTCCACAGACGAGACTCTCGCATCCATTTGAGACCAGTTATCAGTCAAATCCTGTAGTTTGGCATTGGTTTCTTCCATAAAAGCACGTAATGCTCTTATGTCCTCCAACAATAGTTCCATGGATATGGCAGAAGCAGGGTTAGATGGAGAAGGAGGGTCCTTCTTTGGCCTCTTGGTAGTTCCTTTCCCCACAGTCTGCGCAGATTGCTCCATTGAGGACTGTGGCAAGTGGACAGAAGACGGCTGAGAAACTTCTAACTGGGCGAAGGCCGAGAACACCTTGGAGTTTTTGATGAAAATATGCTGCGCAGGTTTAGTGATGACGTTCGGCGTAAGTTTGCCCATGTAAGCTAGCCGTCAAAGGGGGAGGCAACTAAATAAGAGATATGTAGAATTTCCGTAGACTGCAAAGCAACTTGAAAGGAACAATGCAGCAGAGAAAAAAAGAAAAAAAGTCTCTAATGCAGTGAGGAAATTAAGGCAAACCAGCAGCCGCAAATGAGTAGTCCAGAAGGATAGCACAGGTCATAAAATGGCCGCCATCTTTAAAAAGCTGAGGAGGCTTGAGGCAGCGTGGAAAGCCAACAAGAAAGAGCAGTCACAATCAGGAGGCAAAACGGGTCAATAATGAGGAGAACATGGCTCAGCCTATGTGAGGAACAAAGGTGCAAGCAAGAGAGTAGCCGTCTTGAAAAGCTGCTCGTACCTGAAAGGCAGCCTCGGCTTGTCACGAAAACAAAATGGCGGCCGCGGCTATGACAGAGCCGCGACCGGAGCTTCAATCTTCAAAAAAAAACGGCAATGAAGGTCCTCTAAGAGCCACACGGAGAGCTCAACAGGGGATTCTTTTACGGTGGATTTGCTGCTGCCCTATTGACTACCCTCATCTATTGCTGCCACTGACCCCCCTGACTTCGTGGAGTCCCAGCAACTCACCGGACCCGCTTCGCGGGTCCCGCAGCATCCCGCATCCACCCGGAGCTGTTGTTGGAGAGGAGCGGTATTTGTGGGGACCTTGGGGCGCGTGGAGTTGCCGGCAGGGCTGCGAGTTTAGAGGCAGGGACTCCAGCTACCAGGAGTCCCTGCGAGCCCTATTGGTCACACCTGGGCTGCTCTCCCTGTTGGCCCCGCCCCCCCCGCCCACGGAGTGAAAAGCGGGTTTGGTCTTTCTGCTTGTGGGATTCTTTTACGGTGGATTTGCTGCTGCCTTATTGACTACCCTCATCTATTGCTGCCACTGACCCCCCTGACTTCGTGGAGTACCCAGCAGCTCGCCGGCCCCGCTTCGCGGGTCCCGCAGCGTCCCGCATCCACCCGGAGCTGTTGTTGGAGAGGAGCGGTATTTGTGGGGACCTTGGGGCGCGTGGAGTTGCCGGCAGGGCTGCGAGTTTAGAGGCAGGGACTCCAGCTACCAGGAGTCCCTGCGAACCCTATTGGTCTCACCTGGGCTGCTCTCCCTGTTGGCCCCGCCCCCCGCCCATCATTATTTCTTACTCCATCAAAAGGAGGTCCATTGGGCGCTGCGCGGGAGCGCGCCCAGCAGTGGCGTAACGAAAATTGAGGGGGCCCCCCTGCAAGGTATGTGGAGGGGGCCCCTCCGGACTCTATCAAGAGCTCTCCAGCCGAAGTACTGTGCTGAGGGGGACCGCTGGAGCTTGCCCCCCCCGCACTGCGGGGGTCTGTGTTACGCTCCTGGAGTAGACTGTTGTAGAGTTAAGTAGTATAGAATGAAGTGGCATAGAGTGTTGTGGAGGGAGTATAGTCGAAGGGCTTAGAGTGGAATAGAGTAGCTTGGAGTGGCATAGAGTGGAGTAAAGCAGTGTGGAGTGGGATAGAGGGAGTTTTGTAGAGTTGAGTAGATTGTCAGAGGTAAGTGGGATTCAGTGGAGTAGAACTCTGAAGTGTAGTAGAAAAATACGTTAATACTAATCAAAACAAACAAGTACACTAGGTAATGACATTTCCATACATTATTGTTTGTGCTCTGTATAGTTTTATCAGTAAAACTGTCTGTGCTAATTTAATGGTTATTACAATTGTCAGTACAGTGTTGTCAGTAATGGTACTGTGCTTGCATATCATGCATACTCCCCTTTATTCACTCCACTCTACAACCAACACTCTACTCTACTCCATGACACATCACAACACTTTATGATCATCCACTCTACATCACTATACTCCATGCTACTCCATTCTGCACCACTCTACTCCACGCCAGTCTACGCCACCACACTCTACGATACTCCAATCTATGACACACTACACCACTCTATGCGACTTCACTCTAGGCCCCTCTACACACTCCATGACACTCTATTCCACTCTACTTTATGCTACTCTACACCTCTCCATGACACTATTTGCCACTCTACACCACTTCACTGAGCACCACTCAATGCTATCCGCGCAATGCCATTCCACTCTGACACATTACTCCACTCTGCGGCATTCCACTCTATGACAGTTCACTCTATGACACAACAGTCTACTCCACTCTGATAGTCTGCTTTATGACACTCTACGACACTCCAGTATATTCCACTTTACTCCACACCACTCCACAGCTCTTTACACCACTCTGCTATGCCACTGTACATCCCTACACACTACGTCACTCCACAACACTGTGATCCCCTACTCTAAGACCCTCAACTCTAGGACACTCCACAACCCTTCATACCACATCACTCTACCCCACTCCACAAAACTCCTTTCTATAGCACTCTACACCACTCCAGGCAATGCCACTCTATGCCTTTCACTCTACTCCCCTTGATTTATGCCCCTTTACTAGAAATGCAAAATAGGAGGAGTAATTTATAACATTCTAATATCAGCTTTAAATACTAAATGATTTTTAAGGGGTGGCCTTCACTTAGGATGTTTGTTCATACACAATCCCAAAATACAAGTTAAAGAAAAGTAAAACATTATGAAAAGGGACCCTGTTCCGGACACTTCTGCAGACTATACATTAACTAGATAGGAGGGGCTATTTTATAGCCCAAGTTGTGCACTGAATAACCTGGATGCACAAGTGTGGATTGTGAGCATGTTAATGGTGATGCAGCCTTAAGGCCGACCAGCAGTGCATCCAAAATGCTCAGGGAAGAGAGTTGGTTTTAAACCCCATATCCATTCAGTTCCTGGCTTCATCCCTGAGCAGATCTTAGGTATTCAAGGGTCAACTGGTGAAAGGGCGAGGATGTAGGTGTTCTGGAAGGAGATAACATTACAGGCGAGGCCAGAGTCGACAAGAGCACACGTCCACTGTTGTAGTGGTAAATTGTAGGGTGCCCGCCAGGATATTGCACAAGCCTTGCCTTCTACCTCCAGTAAAGCACGCCCTTTGTCTCAGTTTATGGACGGGAACAGGCGAGGAGGGCCAGGGTGCTATCTGGGTAGAGTTGCTTTTGGAGTGACAGAGGGAACCCGCCTTACCTGACAGGTATTTCACATTTCAAATCGTTTTCATGATGAGCAACTTGGGAGAGTGTGGTCGGCGGGGCCCTCGTGGCTGGAGGAGGGCCAGGATTTACTGGAAGCTGCTCCTGCACCAGTGTTGAGCGTGCAACGCAGCACCATGCACTGTCGCCAGGGCTAATTTCATGCATCGTCCAAACCAGTAAACATAGCGTGCCTGGGAAGGGTTAATAAAGTCAGGCAACAGAAGGGGAAAATGGGAGACTTTAAAGGGCCTGTGTGTCAAGGGCAGGCTGGATGTACGCAGGCTGGTAGACACACATTACAGTAACAGGACACACACCACCCAGACATGTGCACACAACTGTAATAGACAGCTCTAGGCATGCACTACAACATGTGTGAGTTCCAGTAAATGTAAATGTGCTGGACTTGTAAAGCGCACAGCTGCCCGTAAGCGTCCCGGCGCTTGCTTAGGGAACCCGTCCTGGTATTCCCCTGTGAGAAACCCCGGCAGGGTGTCCACAAGGTGAAAGCCAGGCATCCCGCCGCGAGGGGCCGTAGTGGAGATTAAGCAAGCTATTGCCCAGAGTCGCAGAGTGTGACCCCGTGAGTTGAGTAGGCACCAGAGCGAGAATTGTCGAGTCCGTGGAATTTTGAGCCCGAGACCAGCCGAGGCGGGGAATCGAACCCTGGTCTACGGTCGATCTCAGCTTCCGGGTCTGCCGCCTCTAACCACTGAGCCACGCTGTAAGCCATATGTTTGTCAAATGTTGCAGACTGTCATGCGCATTGTGGGTGCTCATAGCTCCCAAGGTTTCAGATTGCTTATGTGTGACATTTTCATAATTGCAATGTAATTAGGGGTGACGTTTCAACGATTATCAGTGTCACTTTTTCTTGAGCAAAATCGAGCAAAAAAACTGAGGGAAACATCTTAATATCAGAAATTAGAACTATTTGAACAACGAGAAACTCGAAAAAAAATCTTAAAACTACTGTAAAGCACCAGAAATGGTAGATCTCGACACCAGGGTTTTGGGTTGAAAAAGTGGGGAGTCTCTAAAAAGAGCATGCATGGCCAATGTTATTAAGCGTATGCCGTAAACAAAATCCTTTTTCTCTCCACATCGGCATAGCTTTCACAGGCGCAGTACCACTAGAGTGTACTTGTTTATGTCACTTTTGCCTTTTTATTTTCATACTCATTGAAGAGGGCAAATTCGATAGTTGGACTGGAAGAACGTACACAGAGAGATATGATGGGGTGGTAGAAGTGGACAGGACATATAGACCCATTCCTCGCAGTGAGCATGAGACTTACACCCCAAATGTGGAAGCAGCAAGATTGTACCTTGGACTGGTAGACTGATGGTGAGCATTATTCTCTACTTGAAAACAATGGACAGGTAGAAATGTGTTTTGGGGTACTGACTGATGTTGCAATTGTGTACACGGGATGGCCACAGTGGTGTACAGAATAACAGTATGAGTTGTGTGGATGAAATGCGGGGGGGGGGGGGGGGGGTCTCTACACTCACCGGGTGCACAGTGAGGATGGCTGGGATCTCAGGCAGTGAAGGGCCCATCACTGTAGCGTCAGAGCAGACCAGCCTACAGTCTGAGCATAGGCCCGGAGAAAAAACGGTCTTTATCAGAACAGTGATCTCGTTTTATTCCAGTTACAGATTAAGAACGGAGATCTGAAACGAGATTCTGAGAGCAAATCTTCTAGTATTTTTAAACCTGTACTACGAAGTTCCGGCGTCCAGCAGTACACTCCGCAGCCACCCCTCACTTCCCACCCTCCCCGCCTGCCTAGCATCACTTTGTCCCTGCTGCTACGCTCCTCAGCTTTTCTAACAAAAAATCATGCCGTTTTTTTTATGCACAGCTGAACATCACGATTTTTTTATTCTAAGAGGCCATAGGGGTAACAGCCAGTCCTTCTGGAACAGCTGAGCTCATACAACGTGCAGCAACACTCGGGCGCGGAATGAAAATGTGCAACTTGCTTTCGGGCCTAGTTAACGGACGTTTATGTTGTATGCAAATGTGTACCTGTACTGCAGGGCTGAACGGAGCTCCATCGTTGCTGTTAAAGGCAGCTGAAAAGAAAGCAGCCTTGAATCCCGGGCCTCAACCTCTGAGGATATGCCCTGGTGTCCACCACCGTCGCACTCTGCAGCGCCCGAGGCCTCTGAGTTCCCGCTTCCTAAATCCGACCTCACTTCCGACGAGTACGTGAGGTCACCCCCACCCTCCCCGCGGTGCCACAGCCAGTAATCGCTCAACCACTAAGGACAGGCCCCGCCCCGGTCGCCTAGTTGTCTCGGGATTGGGCACAGCGCACTACCTCGGCCCGCAATCAGGAGCTCTCCAGCTGAGGGGCCCCTTGGAGCTTGAGGGGCCCCCCGCACCGCGGGGCCTGCGGGGGCCTGTGTTACGCCCCTGGCGCCCAGGAGAAGCCCGGGACAAGGGCGGGACCGTCCGTGGCCGTCAGGGGCCAAAGGAGGCCGGGCTGGGCCACCCCACTGACACGTAATGCATTTTAGGTGTACTCTTATTAATTATTTGTTGTATAGCTGTTGGGGGCTGTAAATAATGTCCTCATTATCAAATAGTACCACCCTGGTCCCTCCCCAGGCCGAGGTTGGGCCAGCCATTCTTGGCCCACTAGATACATTTTTCTATCGCGCTGCTCAAGACATTGACAAGGAAATTTCCCTGGCAGAGAGACGTGTTGAACGTAGGATGTCCATCGAGCTTCTTAAAAACTCTGTGGAAAAAAGGCCGCCGCAAGGCTATCCGGCATTGGTTACTCCTTTGTCGTCCATAATCTTGCCCGCCGTGTCCGAAACACCTTATGCCTTCCCTTTATTCTTGGAGCCGGAGGGTGGCTCGAATTCGGGACCTGAGATCTCCTCCATGCCCACAACTTCACCTATTAATCTTATTGACTCACCAACTTGTATAGTTGAGCCAGGTGTGTCAACCAGTGTGGCTCAACTAAAACCAAGCTCAAAAAGAAAGAGGAGCACCGCCCCGAAGAAATGTTATTTCCCCAAACCTCCAAGTAAAGTCAGGAAAGTTGCAAAAACTTTGCGCACACACAAGGAATATATTGGAGTTAGCCAAAATGGAGAACCACTCAATGAGGGGGGAACTGTTGTTTTAGTGAGCCCAGGTCTCACTACCAATGACCCCCCGGGGACGGGGTTGGACGAGAATTCATCCCCTATTCATTTATTGCTGCCCGAGTTGGAAAAGCTGTTAAGGTCTCTCTTGACTCCCGTGGAGGAAAAAATTAATAAGTTAGTTAATCGATTAGACCACTTTGAGCAGGCTACCTTAGACAACTTTTTCTCCACAAAATCATTAATCAAATCCCAATATAGGAAAAGCGAGAGTAGTAAGCTGCAGGAACCTATTGGACAGGTTAAAAATGTGCCTATTGTTGAAATACGACCTCCAGTAGACAGAACCACAAGTGGGCTTCAGGGGAAGGGACTGGGTCAACAGACTACTTCTGTAGTGCTAGCTTGCCCTGGCAGCAGTACTGGGAAAAAAACAACCAAGCTCCCGGACCCAATGCCTAAAGTTAAGAATAAAGAATGCCCTCAAAGTAGTACTTCTGTACCGAAAGATTCCCAGCCTCCACTAAGTATCTCAAAACCCAACCCTAGTGTTGGAGTAGGGGGTAATAATGGTTCCAGATTAAGCAATGCTGTACCCACTAGCTCTCAGCAACCACCAAATATTCCTACATTCCGCCCTGTTGCTCCAGCTATTAGACAACCAACGTCTTATTCGATGAAGCCCCCTCAAAAGATACCCCCTATGAATCTTACCCCAGACTCCTATCCCTATGTGGCGGTCCTTACCAACGTACCACCCCTTTTGGATGGACAAAGAGAAACCTTCCAGATGCTGAAAAACAAAGTAATGCACTGGTTAAGGGTAAATAGACCACTACCAGGGGAAGTGGATGGGTTGATAATAGGGGTAAGGAGGATAGATTGGATTGGTTGTACTCCCAAAAACTTGGGGGGGGACTGTATTGTCATCAATTTTCAAGACCCCAGGGTGGCAGGATGGATAACAAGACAGGGCTGGGGCACAAGTAGTGGTGGAATCGGTATTGTTGATCTCACTTTTTTCTACCCAAGACCAACAAGCGCCCAAGCAGGCGTGTTTAGGAATTTAAGCTGTCCTAATAACCCCCCCCCCCCCCGGTAGGGGTTGTTCCTTTTGCTGCACCATTGCAATGGCCAAACCATTGTAATGGCCTAAACTATAATTTCTTGGATGGCATGCAAGGTTTGGGTTGGGGTTGTTGACCAAAGACTGATCATTTGAGTAGTAGGGGAGGCACAACTTGCTGGAATTTATGTGGGAACCCTAATGTTTCTGCTTTGAATATTAATGTGGTGTTAAATGAAATAAATGTAGTTGAAAAGATTTTACTTGTGGAGGAAGCAAGCGGGGAGCTAACGCAAAACCAGGGGAGTGGGGAACTACCCACACCAAGTATTGTTGGTACTCAAGAAGTGGAGCACAATATTATGGGAAATGATCAAAATTGGGAAGGGCATGGTGGCAGCTCAGTCAACCTCCCTACCATGTCTTTGACAAAAGTAGTATGTAGGGATGGTCCTATTGTAGGGAAGTTTATATCTTGGAATATTGCAGGATTGGGTAGCAAGCTGATGTCACAAACCTGGATTGATTTTATTAATGGGTTTGAAGTGTGTTTTTTACAGGAGACATGGGCTTGTGATCCCAATTTTCTTCCAGGTTATTTAAACTTCTCTATTCCAGCAAATAGAGGTGCCAGGGGTAGGCCAATGGGAGGTCTTACAATTTGGATCAAGCAGAGTTTGGAGTTTACATTAAAAGTGTGTGATTTGGGCTGTAGAGACATTTTAATGTTGCGAATGTCCTCAGAAAAGTGGGGTGTGATAGATTTGTACAATGTTTATGCCAGGGGCTCTAATACTGGGAGTTCCCCCACTCTAGAGGCCCTTTCTACCTTTCTAGAAACAAAGTCCCTTGGAAATAGAGTAGTAGTAGCTGGGGATCTAAATAGGACCTTTGAACCCCTAGACAGCACTGATGATCCCCTGGGGCAGGAGGAGGATAATCTTTGGGGAGTCCCTACTTTGAATCTAGCCCCTGTTAAAACGCTGGACGAAGGACATACTTCTCTTAAATGCCATGTGTCTGGAATATGGGATGAGAGCCGTCAATGGGAGGACAAAGGGCGACAAGGAGGGTGCTTGCACATTTGATAATGGCCATAATAGAAGTAGGATTGACTACGTTATATGCAGTCTTAATCTTTGGCAGGGGGTTTGTGACATGGAAGTCAAGGGTAGATTAGAAAGTGATCACAACCCCCTTTGTGTGACCCATACCTGGTGGACGGTCACCCAGTACAACTTGCAGCCAATTGACGGTTTACTCCCTGACATGGCCAATGATATGCGCAGATTGAAATGGCCATGTGTGTTGGCGAATGCGGAATCCATGGATTTCATTAGTTCTGAGGTGGACCGTGCTCTCGCCTCTATGGAGATAGTAAGTCCCGTAGCCCCAGGGTCTAGGGTAATTACTGACATCCACAACAATCTCTTTTCCCTTCTAAGACCTCACTTTATGAGAAAACGCAAGGCAAATCGTACACTTCCTCCTAAACCAGCCAGGTGGTTTAACCAACAGTGTAGGGCTGTCAGATTAGCCCTGGGTAGCGCTATTAGGAGCAGGGATAGGGCTGCGATTAGTGCAGCAAGGAAGCACTATAACGCAAGCATATCCCTGGCAAAGAAAATGTGGGATGAGAAGTACTGGGCTGAATTACAGGAAGCCTCTGGAGCTAAGGATTCCAGGCTCTTCTGGAAGATAGTGAAGTGGGGTAGAGGTGGTATCCCAAATAAACCAGACAATAATGTTGCCGAGGCCGCTTGGGTGAATTATTTTAGACCCCCATATGCAGAGACAAAGGAGGTGGTTATGGGGGAAGTAATTCCAGCTGTATTTCCTAGTGATAATTTGTTTTCCCCCAAAGAAGTTGAAATTGCAATATGCTCCCTACAAGGGGGAAGGGCCCCGGGTCTAGACGGGATACCCTCGGATGTTTTTAAAAATGACAAACAAAGGTGGATTAGGTATGTGTTCTTACTGGGGAATGCTATTGCAAAGGGCGTGCTAGTCCCAGAACAATGGAAGGGAGCAATTATCATACCGATCTATAAAAAAGGAGATCGGTCCCTCCCGGCCAATTATAGGCCAATAAGCTTGATTGCCACTATCCAAAAAGTGATAGGGAAGATGGTGGTAAACAAGCTTATGGAATGGGTGGATGAGAACAATTCCCTCTCCCCTTACCAGGCAGGTTTCCGGCAGGCTACCAGCACTGTCGATCAGGTGTTTCGTTTCACTATGCTACGGTGGGGGACGGTATTTCTTGGCAGGGGCAGCCTGTATGTCGCCTTTGTCGACATGCGGGCTGCCTTTGACTTGGTCCCGAGGAGCAGGCTTTGGACAGTCTTAAACAAAATAGGTATCCCAGCGGAATTGCTCACTTTAATCATGAGGTTGCATGAGAGTAATTTCGCTAAAGTCCAGTGGGGCCTGAATGGTCAATCCTCCGTCGACTTTCCGGTTGAATGGGGGGTTTGCCAGGGTTGTGCAATGGCACCGTTGCTTTTTTCATTATTTATTAATGGAATAGTAGGTAGGATGCTGGATGCTGGTGTTGACGCACCTTCGTTAGCGGGCATCAGGGTCCCGATCCTGATGTTCGCTGACGATACGTTTATTATGTCCAAGACCCCTTCTGGGCTACAACGTGCCTTAAATATTTTTGATGGGTACTGCCTGGAGCATGGCCTCGAGGTTAATGTTGCCAAGACCAAGTTGATGGCTTTTTCCCCAAGATGTAAACCCCGTCCTAGGATTTACCTGAATAACATCGAGCTTGAGGTGGTTAGGGAGTTTACCTATCTGGGGGTACAACTAGCAAATAGCCAAGGTTGGTCCCACCATATAGAAAAAGCGGTCTTGAAACACCAGCAAATTTCGGGGGCACTACGGGTGGAGCATAAAAAATCAAAAACAAAACCCATAAAACCTGTCCTTGCCGTATATGATGCAAAGACAATAGGGTCGGCCCTATATGGGGCAGAGCTGTGGGGCTTCGAAAAGCTTATCTCCCTACAGATATCAGAGAACAGGTTCTTTAGGGGAATTACGGGACCTCCCCTAGGCACCCCACTAATCCCGCTTAAACTTGATCTTGGGAGAAGATCTGTTATTGACCGAGCTCGATTGCGTCCCATTTTATATTGGAGACGTCTTTGGACCACCCCCGAGATCAAGCACTATGCAGATGGGTTTCTTGCAATAATTAATGTTGACACCTTCCACAAAATTCCATGGCTGAAAAATCTAAGGGCTATGTTAGGGGAACTTGGTCTCTCCAACCTTTGGGACAATCCCGCGGGGGAAGTTTTTCCTAATAAAGATACCATTAAGACTTTATACTGGGACTGGATAGACGATAGGCTTTGGAGGGGTACAAAATCTGATTCGATGGGGGGTCGGTTACTGGAAATTAAAATGTGTCCCGTGTTAGAACAGTATTGGGACAGTATAACTGTCCCTACGGACAGGAAGTTATTTTTCCAGTTGAGGTCTGGTTCCCTCCCCTTGAGATATCTAACAGGCAGGTGGAGGAGTTCAAACACCCTGTGCTGCCCAGCGTGTGGGGCAGCCAATGAAAGTATAGGCCACTTCCTATTTATTTGTAATGCCTATACCACCCCAAGGAGGGTATGGCTAGCTCCAGTTTGGAAGAATCTAGGGACATCTAGTGCTGTTGAGGCCTTGAGAATCATCTGTACCTCCACTGACGAGTTTATTGTTATGGGAATAGCTAAGTATTTGGGGTGGGTGTGGTCCATTAGGCGGAGGGTTCTTTCTACAAATGCAATTTGAGTCTTGTTTTAAATGTGTGTTAATTTTTATACTGATTAAGCTTGCACAACTGTTTTAGAAATATTGTATTTGCATAAATGTGAAACAAATATTTATGTGATGTATTTTAAATGTATGTTGTGCTTTTATGAGTATATACCTCGAATAAAGCTTTCAAACCGAAACCGGTATGCTCAGCTGTTTCCGCCGTAAAGACCCGCTGGCAGCGAGTCAAAAGAGAGTCGCGGACCGCTCGTTCCCCTCAGCGGGATCGGAGCGCTCACGTCTGCGCCGCCATCCGCATCAAGCGCTAAGCCACGCCCCCGAATTTATAGAATCTAAGATCCGAACAACTCATGTTTCCCACTACTACCCACTTAACAGTCAACTCTGCCACCATACCGAATCACAGACCTCTAGTCCATGGCACCTCTATCATTGCAGAGCCAGAGAACTTGTATAACGAAATTGCTATTAGTCAGCTTGACATGCTCCAGAAAGTGTTTGGTTCCAGTACTGGAAAAGCCGGTGTTGCTTCGGGTGAGAATTGTGTAGCACCGAGCTGCTTGCGGATACAAGCAAGACACCGGATGTGAGTAGTACGGGTGGGACCAGAGTGGACAGAGATTTATTTGTTGGCCCCAGGTATTAGACCTGCTTGTTGTAACAGGATTGTGGTGCAATGGCAGATCTAGGAGAAGATGTAACAGCTGTGTCTAAGGTCATAAATGAGGAGTATTGAATTAAGTGTGTCGGTATATGTCTGTTGTTTGATGTCACACTTGGAGTTCGTTGGCAGATCTGAAAATGTGGTAAAAGTAGAAGTCTCTGTGTGCGTTCTGCAAGTCTCGAGGTTATATATATATTCACACATGGCTAACACTGCTCCATCCTTCGGACGTTGATAAACAGAGCACCATCACACTGGGTTAGGTAATGGTTATTTCAGAGAAAGAACAATATGGCCGAACGGTTTTGTCTCAATTTGGGTAAAAAACGAAACATAGAACAACAGCGTGGCAAAACTCCATTGTGGAGAATAAATAAAATAAGGAAAGCACTATCTCTTGAATAAAGTAGGACGTTAACCAATAAACACCAAAAAAGCAGACCAGAATACCGCACAAGAAAACAGATAAGGACAAACAATGGCAGGGATAATGGAGAGAGGAGGGTAATTAGGTACATGGGTGTACCTATGTTTAGAGGGAGAGGTAGTAGGGAATAGGAAGCAGTACGGGTACCAGGGTAAACACAGGGGTAGAAGTACAAGGGTATAGGTGTGTTTAGAGATACTATATATTAGATGGGGTAAGTGTATAATAGTTTAGGCAAACTGAATTAAAGGTACTAGTCTTAAGGCAAACAGAGGTACTGTAGTATAGATAGGGGCAGTGGTGCTAGGTTGTAAGCTGGTATTGTGGTGCTATTGGTTAGCTAGAGTATAGCCAAATGTTTAGGGTTTAGGTATGGTTATAGGTAACTAGGTATAGTTGAGGGTTGGGGTATTAGGGCATGGGTAGGTTATAGGAAGAAAGGTATAGGTAGCTTGTGGAGGTACTAGAGAATAGGCAGTGGGAAATGTATTTGGGTTTTTGGCAGTCAGGGCTGGAGGGACTGGGATAAAGGCAGGAGGTGAAGTACTAGAGTGTAGGCTTGGATAGAGGTCCTAGGCCACAGATAGGCTAGAGGTACTAGGCTATTGGTGAGCAAAAATTTACTAGGGTAAAGATATGTACACTACAGTCTAGCTGAGGTTGCCATACTAGGGTATAGGCAGGTTATATGTGTTAGTGTAGAGGTAGTGTTACTCGGTCATAGGTAGATTTATTATGGATTATTCAGGGGCAGAGGTGCTAGCATTTAGGTAGAAATGTGTGGGTGTGTGTAAGGGCAGACGTGCTAGGGTCTAGGTGCTAGGCTGTAGGTAGAGGTGCTATGGTATAGGAGGAGATATTAGGGTGAACATGGTGTTTGCGGTACTAGGGTATAGTTACAGTCGGGTTACTGGGTTTAAGGTTCAGGTAGAGGTAACACATGGCATAGACAGGTTGTAAGTATTAGGCATAGGACATTTTAGTGATACTAAAATATAGAGGGGTAGGGGTAGAGGAGTTAGGAAGCAGAGTAGAAGACTAGCATAAGGGCAAAAACATAGTCATGGCCAGGGCGGGCTGGCCTTTAATTCCTTCGGGATTCTCCCTCGAGTGCTGGAGCAATTGGAAGCTGGTTTTGAAAGCTCCAGACAATAGCTGGGTCTGCTGTTATTTTAACCACACCCCCACGATAAATTAAGGGAAAGAGGGATTTGTCTAATCCTGGAAACAGGGATTTTAGTTTTTTTCTTGCTATGAAATTCATTCACCAGGATTCCACATCCTTGTCATTCATTTTGAAAAATGCGAGGAAACTTTTTGTGAGGAAGTACTGTCAAAGAGAGGCTCCTTCACTTACGTATATCACCGCAATCACAAACAAGCTCAGAGAATACCTACGAGAAAACAGTACCTTACCAATGACAAAACTGGGGGCAGCGGCACTAATCACTATAGAAAAAGCAGTTGACTGTTTTAGCCAATACTTCATGCAATAATCACACGTCATGTCGTTAATTTAGCGTAAAAGGCCATTTATTATGACAAGTTTGCAAAATGTAATCAACTTTATTAACATTAACGTTATCTCAAACTTGGTAAATATGACAATAAACATGACAGTTCCATTCACCCCCCCCGCACCATTCACACCTCACGCTACTTTCCATCCCAAAACCCAGATGCCTTGCTTCATTCTTTCCCCTTTCACTCACTAACCTCATTCCATATACCCAGTCACTCCCTCACTTGCCCTACCAAACATCCTCCAATGAAGATCTTTCCCCTGATCGATGTATCCCGCTCACCGTCTTCAGTCACCTTTGCTCCCTTCCTCCATCCCCCCGAGGGGTGGATATGCCTGCATATGACTCACCATCCCCCAAAATTCCGCCTGCGCTCTGCAACCTGTCCTAAATTAGCAACACGCTGTAGAAAAACATCACACCACCAAAATCCCACAACATGTCAAGTGGATGGGTGGTTCTGCCTAAACCTGCTCCTTCCCAGTGGTGCTAGGAGTCAGGAAGAGGCCAGGCACACCCTTCCTGACACCTATATAACCCTTCCCCCTAACTAACCTATCCAGCCGCGGCCGGTAGTGGGAGTACCTGTCGGGCGGTGACGTGGGGAGGGGAAGGGGCAGGGTGGGGGGTAGTAATGTATGGATTACGGACTTTAAAAGTGCGATGTAGTGTGTGCAACGAAATTCGTTTTGTTTATTTTTATGGTTACTTACCTTTTAAAGTCCGTAATACATACATTACTACCCCCCACCCTGCCCCTCCCCACGTCACCCCCGGCCAGTACTCCCACTACCGGCCCCAGCTGAACCTATCCCACCCTGTCCTGTACCTGTCAGCATGAAGCACCACAGGGAAGACTAGCCTGTGACTGTCACTTCCCTCGGGGTCCGACATTGGAACTTTGAGCTTTGTGTGTTTGTGCTGGGGATTAGAATTGAGGTGCAATTCTAGAGCCGTGTGTTAGTGATGACCTCCATAGCACAACTGCTGATGTTCATTTTGGACTCATAGAACTATTTTCTTTTAGTACGGAAATGTATTTGTTATTAAATCCAACAGGTAAGTTTTTTTGCATTTGTCAAGTACAGCTCCAATTATACCAGCTGAAGTCTCCTGCGATAGTGCGACATCATCAAGGAGCACTGCAGTTCTTTTCTCTTTCTTAAACATGATAGCCTTCTTCTGACTGCTTTGCTTGACCCCGGCTGTGTCTCTCCTAGGTTGACATGTTTGAGGTCGAAGCCGTGTCCCTGGGGAAGCTGCGGAAAGTGCTGCTGCGGTGCGATTCCGGCTCCAAGCCCCAGTCCTGGTACTGTGAGAAAGTGATTATCAAGGAGCCCGGAAAAGACTCTGAATACATCTTCGGCTGTGAAAGGTGCAGTATTTCAGCCTTTTCTCTCCGGCGCCTACCTTCAGATATGATATAGTGTGTAATATTCTCCCACATGCTTAGCCGCTTTCTTACTGTCGAGATGAAAAAAAGCTTTGACAACAAACGATTCTCTCGCTGCTCCATATTTTCACAGAGGTGTGTTGGTGAATACGTTTAGTATTCTCTCCACAGTGCCTAATGCTCTCAGCTTGGCATTGATTTTACAGGTTGGTGCTCCAGCCGGGTAAAGTCCATACCATCTCAAGGCATTTCGCCTGATTGCATTTACTAACCTGCTAGACAGGAAACAATACACTAACCACACACCTGGGCCAGGTGTTCCTATAACATATGTTCCCAATGAGTACTGGGCCACATATAGTCAGACAAAATGTGCATTTTGTGAACCCATGCTGCTTTCATGAAGCAGTTGGGTATTAGATTAAATGTACTGCTCTCTGGTGGGGCCCTTTATGTCTCAGTGGCTATTGTCTACCCTCTGGTCTCTCATGGCCACCGTCAAGGCGCTAGTGTTACAGCAGCATGAAAAAACACTGTACACAGCTGTCAATCACAAAGTAACATTCATCACATGCCGTTAATTTTTATTCACTTTAATTTTTCATTTGAGTTCGTTTTAATTTTGTTTAGAACGTTTTGAGTGCCTGCTCGCCCTCGGCGAAGGAGTTAAATGCCGTTTTACAGTACTATCCAAATAAACACTAAACCTGGTGAAATATATTATTGAAGGTAAAGCGAATCTGAGAAATAGAGTTATGTAAGGGAAAGAAGAGCTTGAGAGTAGAGAGGAATCTTAGAGAAGGGCACAAGCTTTGCACACCAGGGGCCATATTGTGGAAGTGTCCCCGGGGGAAGCAGCGGGCATTTTCTTTGTATTTGTGTATCTCAGCGAGCTGTACCACTGGTTTCTGACTGCAGCAGCATGTTGAGATGTATCGTTAGCACATAGGTTGCGTTGCAAAATTGCAGACCATTTGCAAAAAGTTGGTGCTCAATTTGCATCCACTGTTCAGCCCCTGTCTGTACATACATCTGGCCTTATTTACTTTGGGGAAATTTGTTACATGTTGTCTAAGGACATATGATGGTAGATACATCTTTGTAGAATCATCCTGTCAGACGTGCGTGCATCGTTGATGGGCGTGCATACTGTGTGCCCAGAACTGTATAGACTTTTACCAAACTATCTGGGCTTGATAAATAAAATGATTATTGCCTCCAAAGTTCTTTCATCAAGCAGGTTAATAAACTCGAACCAAGTTTACACTCTCATTAGGCCCAAAATCATGATTATTACAGCAGGTGCAAGCTGAACCCTGCAAGTGTTTACACACGCAGATTTTGCCACGAAAGATGTTTGCATTTCTACTGACAAAAAATGCAAATGTTAGATTTGTGCACCTTGAAATATTAGAACTACACAATTAGCATTTTATTTGCAATTCTGAATTACGAAGCACAGAATATTGAGGTCATTCTGCAACCACTAGTTACTGAACCTCATAGAATCGCAAATTGGGGGTGCAGAATCGCAGCACACAATTAGCAACCGAGCTGGAATGCCCCCAGCGTGTCACTGTAGTGCGCATACTGTTGAATCTGTATTCAGAGATTCCAAATCCTTGATAATGATTTGCATATTTTCCCAAGCTCAATTACTCTTCCAACTGGGTAATATCTAGGAGTTTGGCAGATTCCCTTTAGTCAGAAGTGAAAGGTTTGAGTTAAGAACGTGGGAGTTCTCAGGCGAAGAATGGGGCGTTATTTGCAAGGTGACTCGCAGCTAAAACAATTTGATCTCCGGGAGTAGTGTATTTCTCAGTCATATATACTCCTTCCGGTCCATTTGGCAGTGAACCTTGAGAGGTAATATATATCTCTATAGAAACATGCATATATACCTGCGATTTGCAAAGATATTCATTCATATGTTTGAGAAGATTTTTTGAATTTCTTAAGAGTCAGATATCTACACAGTTTGCAAAACCACGTACACGACGAGCCGATTTCCGACCTCTGCAGGACGTTGTTGACTTGTCCCTGGAGATACAGGTGCTCATTCAGAGTACACCGGTAAATCTGAAGGCACAATTAACTCGAGTTTCCATCCCTATCAGGATTACAAGTTGTGTTTCACACAGATACTTTCACTGTTTGATGCACCCTAAATCTCTGAAATACCAGGGCAATACTAGGGGAATCGTTCTACAAACACTGACACACACAGGGCCGGCTTTAGGGCAGTGTGGCTGGTGTGGCCACACTGGGCGCTGACCTGTGGAGGGGGCGCCAAACTCAGGGGGCTCTGTGTTTAGCAATAACTTAGGATAGGAGAGATGAGGGGCACTTATGCCCGGTGGTAGTGAGAGAATCTGAGGAGGTGGTCATGGGATTTGGGGGAACCAAAAAATGATTCTCGCCCCCGGGCGCCACCAGCGCTAAAGCCGGCCTTGCACGCACATATGTCATCTCCCAAAATCCCATAGTAGTCAGTAACCCCCTCCACTCCGCCAAGATTTCTTGATGTCCCTGACATTGACGTCTCTGTGGTGGGGTTTGGAGGCAGGAGCATATCAGACCTAGTTCCACCTGACCGTGAATCACACGGAGATATAGCTCATCTCAGCTGAACCGTAGTACTCCTATGGCTGCATAAAGAAGATGTCCACTAAATTTGACAGGCCTTAGCATTCTGTCAGACAATTGTCAGATCACACCATTAGTTAAACAAGCAAGAGCTAAATCAGCTTCACGATTTGATTCCCCCCGCCCTCCAAACTGTAGCTTCAAATGTACTGTGCAGCCTGACTGCATCAGTTTCCTGCATTTAATATATTGTTAAAACTTCCTATTTGCAATCACCTTATCTAACTAAATAGCCATGCTTCTGCAATAGACCAAAATCCACTAACTTTCCTTCAAATCCAGCTGTGTTTGTTGAATACGGGTGTGTGTTTATAACAAGAGGATATTTGAATCTGTCTCCTAGCAGCACAAGTGAGAGGTTTTAGTGGTGCCCTACAGAAACTCTATTAGCTCTGATTAAAGCTCGTGATATAGTGCCATTAAGGCAACTACATCCATGTTGATGCATTTCATCACTTTTCTAGTATAACTATAGCAGGGACGGTGCAGGCTTCTGTGCATTGAGGGACATATCATGTAGTGTATTGCGCTTGGCCTATTAATGCAGCTTTTTCTCCCCCTCCATTAACCATTACTGGCTCTGGAGCCACGATGGGAGATGCCCGGCGATTCCCCAAAAGCTGTCCATATACCTCTGAATAGATCTTGTCAGGTGGCTCACCGAACCCCCCCTGGTGTGCTCTTGCTCCCTGCAAACCCTGAGTTGGAGGTAAGCTACATGCCTGCCCTCCAGTGCTTGCCTTCCTGGTTATTTGTTTTTTGCTTTTGCTTCATCATGGCCTGGCCTCACTAAAAGCACGATTCACTTGGCACTTCATCCCATTGGCCCATGTTCAGCATCAGTAAAAATTGTCTGTTAGCTGTGTCTTGTGTTTATTAGCTACAATTGTGTCCCTTAATTCCTTATTGGTTCTTTGTGTGTTTTAGGAGCGAAAGAACAAGAAGTCAAGGGGACCTGTGAGGGTAGCTTGAAATTAAGTGCGTGATCTAACAAGGTGGATTAAATAGGGCTGCCAATGTACAGGCTTCTATTAAAAGAAAAGACCAACACCACCTCAGGCAACACCTCCTCTTGTAACTTAGGTAAAAGGCTGTAAGACAATCCTCATGCTATATTTTCTACAGTACCACCACAAACAGTTCAGGAGATTCTTCTGAGATAGGTTGGGCAAAGGGGGAGGTTAGGGTAGAAAAAGATGCCAATAAAGTATTCGATAAAGAGCCAAGAAGCATTAGGAATAAAGTTAGTGCACCTAACGTTAGTCCTGCTGCTTTTGTTAAGAGACCAGATTGATGCTGAAGAAGTGAGTTATGCCCCGTTTATCAAAAAATGAATATAATGCTGAAATCCATTTGAGAGATCATGAAATAAGGGAGGAACAACAAGATAACGTCATAGGAAGGTGGTCTCTAAATGAACATTCAACAACAGCAAATGAAAGCACTTTAAGTAATACATGCAAAGTCAGATGCCAGAAAGGAGAAATCACCGAACCACAGGGGTTCTCACTAGTTCATAGCAATCTTTTGGCCATGATAGACACCAAACTAATTGTAGTCAAAAGATTAGAAGCTGAATTTAAGGAATTAAGTTATACAGCAGGGATTCCGAATTAGACAAACGCCACCCCCATGAGGCTGGGAATGAAGGCATGTACTTGACAAACAAGTTTTACTTAGTCCCAAACTCCATTCACTCAACTAGGAAGAATAGAAAAGAGTGCTTCTTTTTCTCATTTCACTATTAATGGAAAGCAAATCTCACCTTGGCAGCCAGTTTCTTGAACAGATAGAAACTTTAGTTTAAATTAAGCAGATAACTCTGGAATACCACATTCCTGATAAAACTAAACTTCTTTACCACCTCAGGTTGGTCACCTGATGGAGCTTTTTCACAAAAGTTCTCCAAACTTCAGGAGGTGCTTCCTGAAGGTCCCTTTGTAGGTTCAAAGTGTCCAAATCACCAATCCAAAGGTCTGGACATTCCTAGATGGTCTATGGGATATCTGGACCACAATTCCTACAATGGAACTGGCCACATCCTTAAATTTCTACTGGATGCACTCCAGGATGGAGGCTCTTGGTGGAGATGATGCAAGTGGGATCTGTCAACTTTCAGGGTGCCCATCCCTTGATCCTTCTTGATGCAAGGCACAGTCTCCAGGGCTGTAGTACCAGATTGTGCAGCAGGCACAGTCATTCAGAGTGCATGCCTTTGGGTGCAAATCCAGGTTCCAGCAGGGCAGTCCTTTTTTTCCTTGTAGTTTCAGGCAGCTGATCGGAGAGACTATGCAGCTCTCAGATATTTATTCAGTGTTCTATGGTGACAAGCAGGGGTGCACCTCTGTGCAATGAGATGCTGGGTGCCACCCAAAAGCATGACAACTTCCTCCAAAGCACTGCACTTCCAAAATCCAGTATGGATGAATTCTCACTAGAGAAGTGAGAGTGTTGTAAATGAGGAATGTCCTCACAGGTGGATGTTACAGGTACCAGCTTTATTCGCAGCACAGAACAGGTAAGCCCATCTCTCCTCTGGCCAGAGCTCCAACTGCCAACAGGGCGAAGGAGAACGCCAGAACAGAGAACATTGACAGGAATCTAGAGTGCCAGCTCAGAAGGAGAGCTAAGCACTGTACAACATATCTTCCCCTCTTAACCAGAAAAGAAAGCAATAATGTATAAGAGACATAACAGAAATCAATGTACATAATCATTCAGATATGTGGGTGGACGACGAGAGCGAGGACACCTCAACTTAGCTTCTGATGAGGAAGGAGAAGAAGTAGTGGGAACAGATGTAATAGAGGCAGATTCAACCAAGGAATTATCATGTGTACACAAAGAAGTGGAAGCATCTCCACTACCCACCTCCCCCCGTACAGTTGGTTGAGAAGTGGAAGAGGAGTTACCATCAGGGGTTAACAAGTACCCATTGCATCCCCTTGAACCATTAGCCATTAAATCATTAGAATTAAAATCCTTCTTCTTTTGATATAGTGCTACTCTTCTATAGTTCCAACTTTCCCCGTTGGCCAAAACAACAAAATGCGGAAAAACTCTTTTGACCCTGTAGGGACCTCTAAACTTGCTAAGACCCTTAGAACACCTGCCTGACTTCACTTTGACCAGATCGCCTACAGATATGGGTAAAGAAATATTACTTTGGGATAAGGACACCTCACTAACAGGACACCTCAACCATGCAGGAGTCAGCCTTGTCACAGGAGCTCGCCCTCGCATTAACTCAAAAGGGGATTTTTCACCATTCTTATGAGGTGTTGATCGGTAGGCCCAAACAAGTTCTTGCACTCGCTCATGGGAAAAACAACCACTCTCAACAAACATTTGAATCACTCCCTTCACGAGACGGTTTACCCTCTCGCAAAGGCCATTACCTTGGGGATTGTATAAACTCGTCTTCTGATGCCTGATGCCACACTCACGCACAAACTGAGCCATTTTTGAAGATGTCAGTTGAGTGCCATTATCTGAGATAACTGAGAAACTGCATCTTAAAACACAATCTACTGCATCACCATCAACAGAGGGCCACCAAAAGTTTTCCTTAACGCGACGTTGTGTGAGGCTTTGGCCCAAATGACCCTCATGGGCCAAATCCAGAATCCTACACCTTAATGAACTTGGAGGAACATACCCTCATCAAAACATCCTTCCCTTCTAAGGAAAGTTCATCTAAAACTTTTAAAAACGGTCTGACCTGAGGTTCAACTGTGCTCTCTCTTCTTGCTCCCTTGGAGACAAGATTTATGACTGCCTTTAAAATTTGATCCTCCTCCATACCTTTCGACCACTCCTCACGAGAAAAGGAACCACCTCCCACAAACGTAACATCTTCTGCTATAGCAACCGCTACATCATCTACAACACCCTCTTTAGAATCCTCCCCACTAGAGGATCGCACAGGAAGACGTGACAGGCAATCCGCCTGGATGTTTTTCCAGCCATGAACGAATTCAATTTCACACTGGTAATCCTGTAGGCGAGAGGCTAATCTCGCCAACCTCGGAGACCCTTTTCCAGCACCTCCCGGAGCCAACACATTTAAGAGAGGTTTATGATCAGTGCGAAGGATAAATTTGTAACCCCACAAATAGGTCCTAAAATAACTCGTACCCCAAGCAGCAGCAAGAGCTTCACGCTCTATAACCGAGTAATTTGATTCCGAAACAGACAAAGGCCTAGACGCAAACGCTATGGTCTTCTCTACCCCTCCATGTTTCTGCAGGAGAACTGCACCAAGACCTACAATACTAGCATCTACCATCAAAATGGAGGACCGAGCAGTATCAAAAGGAGTAAGGACATTGGCAGATTTAAGCTCCTTTTTGATCATATTGAAACAGGACTCGTGCTCAACAGTCCAATTGAACTTAACACCCTTCTTTAATAAGTACCTCAAAGGAGCAGTCTTTGAAGAGAAATCCCTCACAAATTTCGAGTAGAACTCGATCAGACCCATGAAGGATCGAAGTTGATCTTTATCAATTGGGAAAGGGGCTAGTTCAATGGCCTCTAACAAATTCTTCTTAGGTTTTATTCCTTTCTCAGACAGACAAAAACCCAAGTACTCTATTTCTTTCAAAAGAAATGCACACTTCTCCCTTTTTAATGTTAGCCCAGCATCATCTACCCTTCGTAACACCTTCTGCAAAATCTCATTGTGTTCCTCTAGGGAATCCCCATAGATCAGGATATCGTCCTGAAAGTAAAGTACTTTATTTAACCCTTTAAAAACCTCAGAAATAAGTCTCTGGAATACACTAGCGGTAGAGACAAGTCCGAAGGGTAATCTCGTGAATTGGAATGTCCCTTCGCTAGTGATGAATGCAGTAAGATGTTTGGAACTGTCATCTAAACAAATTTGATGGTAAGCATGCTTTAGATCCAGTTTACTAAAGAACTTGGCTCCTTTGAGTGTCGAAACCAACTCATTAATGTTTGGCAGAGGGAATATATCTGCAACCACACATTTATTTAGTGAACGCAGGTCCACACAGAACCTAATTTTATTGTCTGGCTTCTGGGAAATTACCACAGGCGAAACCCACGGAGACGCCTCAATTGGCTCGATAATTCCACCTTGAAGCATTTCTTCTAAAGTGGACTTAACTTCCTTACGTAAAGCAAAAGGAACTCTCCTCATCTTATGTTGGACAGGACAACTACCCTCTTTGAGGATTATGCGATGAGAATAACCTATTAGTTCCCCCAATTGGTCCCTGAAAACATTTTTAAATTCATCCAGTATCTCATCAATAGATGATTTCTCAACTATTGACACAGGATCATCAGACCTGGGATCCACCACAATGTGCAAATCGTATTGATGGTGACGGCCTAATATAGCTGGTCCTTCAGTTGAAATGTAAACTTTTCCAGGCGCTGATCTATTCCTGAATTCAATCTTTGATTCAAAGTAGCCTAATAGTTCAATTTTCTCGCCTTGATATCCAGACGGAAAGATATCACACTCTTTCAAAACTCTGTCACCCCACACACTGTTCATCAGGGATAGCGGGATAATGGTCCACTTTGAACCTGTGTCAACCATGAGAGTTACCACTTTCTCATCAATTCTAAACTCAGCTTTAAAAGGATTTCCTCTTTGATCCTTGCAGGAACATACAGTGTCAGACAGAACCAATATTTTGTTTATTTCACGTTTCACATCACCACACTCATTGACTACAGTCACCCTTGAACTGTTTCTGTTTTTACACATCTTTGCAAAGTGCCCTGTCTTCCCACAACGTAGACATTCCTTGTTATTTGCAAAGCAAAACTTGGCATCTGAAGTATGCGAAAAACTCCCACATCTCGAACACATTTTCTGGCTATTCTTATTACCTGATACTGGTTGTAAATTCTTTTTCTGAAGAATATAGCCCTTTTTTCTAACAATAGCAATTGCCATAGCTTCATCATCACTATTGTCACTCAACACACCCTTATTGGAAACTTCTGCAACTTTAGTTTCCAAACCACTCTTCTGCAACTCTCTCATACATTTCTCACTCTCTTCTACTACTTTAGCTAACTCTATTGCAACTTTCAACGTTGGATTCTTCGCTGCCCATAATCGTTCCAGGACCTTCCTGTTATTGGCTTGAACAATCAGTTGGTCTCTAATCAGTTCATCCGCCATTTGACCAAAGTTGCATTTCACTGATAGTTCACGTAGTCGCGCAACAAACTCGTCAATGCTCTCCTCCGCCAACTGTTTGTTTTTGTAGAATTTATATCTCTGTAGGACAAGGTTTTCCTCTTTACCGAATCTGGTTTCAAGTCTTACCACTGCTTCTTTAAATTCGTCTAAATCCGCCTGTGACCCAGAAGGTAATACTTGTGGTAAGTATTTGAATAAACGCTGTCCCTCTTTGCCTAATGTTGTCATCAGGAGGGCTTTCTTGCGTTTAGGAGAGAAGTCTTCTCCGTCTAAAGCCTGGATATAGTTGTTAAACATTATTATCCAGTCCTCCCACATTATAGGTGGATTCCCCGGCTCACACAAGAATTGTGGTGGTAGTGCAACATTAATCGCTTGAGCCATGAGATAAGATTGGATAAATTATCACCGTGCAATGACACCTCCGTTTCAATAAGCAGTTGCCACACAATAAAGTAAAGTACAGGTTGATGCTGAAGGATTAAGGAAAATAGTCCGCTTATATTTTGTCTCCGTGTGACATAAGTGCTTACCCCAATTTAGTATATTGAAGGTCCGCTACTCGACGCTGCTTCTGAGTGCGCAGAGAAGATCCCGGTGAGATGCGTCGCCTAGCAACCACCGACAGACAGTGAAATTTTATTTCAAAATGGCCGACTGCGTCGTGCGTAGCGTCAGTCACGTCTCTGACGTCAAATGCGCATGAGAGTGAATGCGCTTCAGCAATGCGGTTCGGCAGCGTCGGAGATGCGTGACTCACCAGGCTACGTCAGCACGCTGTCAGAGAAGAGTCGTTGAAGGAGGTGACGTCACACACTTCGACGAAGAAGACACAACAGGAAAAATCCTCCGGATATTTTTCCAAGTCACGACTGATTCCACCGTGATTAACACCACCGCAACGAATTTCTTTCTATCGTCGCACACCACGCAGGGTTCGAGAGAAGTTGGCGTTACTGTTCCGTAATTCCTTTTTCAGCTGCAAATCTTCAGGAGGAAGCTGTGGCCAGACACATCGACAGTCCAAGTCGCCAAATGTTGTAAATGAGGAATGTCCTCACAGGTGGATGTTACAGGTACCAGCTTTATTCGCAGCACAGAACAGGTAAGCCCATCTCTCCTCTGGCCAGAGCTCCAACTGCCAACAGGGCGAAGGAGAACGCCAGAACAGAGAACATTGACAGGAATCTAGAGTGCCAGCTCAGAAGGAGAGCTAAGCACTGTACAACAGAGAGCTAGCTAAACTAACCCACAGTGCGGCTCATTTTCATTAGCTCTCCTCCCCCTGACCTCTGTAAACTCCTGTCCTTAACCTGCCATCTGGCTGGGGCACAGGATGTGGGGGTAGGTATGCCTGGCTTTCCTTACTGATCTTCTCTCTCTTTGAGCTCATTTTGATTTACCCATCCCCCTCAACAAGACCCATACTCCTCAGCTTCGGAACTCTCACCATCAGACAACCTCTGCTACGGCCAGGCTACTTATCACCTAATCAAAGCAGCCTGGCTAAACCCGGTAAGGCTGGCCAGTCAACAGAGACAACAAGAAAGCTGGATTTTGGCTTGGAAAATAAAAAGTTCTACAACTTCTCTTCTGTACTAGTTATGATAACTTCAACAGTGGCAATGTGGTGTATTTATCAACACCAATCTTTCAAGACCTTGAATGAAATTTACTCCTTTCCTAGCAATTTTTATAACTAAATAAAATGTTGCAATTTTAGCTTATGGAGCTAAGTATCTACAATGGGTGGAAATTAAATGTCCATTTTTCCCTCACCAGGGCATATAAAACACCCTTTATAGTTGAATGGCCCCCACCCCTGAGATATATGGGGGAGATTCTGGGGTACCTGATATGTATAAATACGGTAGATTATGACTTTTAAAGTGCCCATACCACCAAAGTTGAGTTTGCAGACAAGTTTACTTTTAAAGACAGTCTGCAAGACCAGGCAGACTTTAAAATGACAACAGGCACTCAGCAGTGCACACATGCAAATGTAGGAAATATGTTGGCCTTTAAACTTCCATTCCATATTATCTACTGGGAACTTATTGGGTCTATCACTGACAGTTCTAAGTGTACCCCAATTAGATGTACCTCTTTATGCACAGCAATCGTCCTGGGCCTGCTTAGCAGAGGCCAGGGTACAGTCAGCATCAGTTAACACCAGTATCATTCAGTAAAACAAAGGGGGTAAACAGGGCAAAAGGATGGCTTTCGAACAACAACCAATTTCTCCCTAAAATTAAGCTACTGTTGTGGTATCTCCTTGTTAACTATAACTACTCCGACATCTCTTAAAGAAATTATTTCCATTCACCACTCCACTTGCATTGGCAGGGTATTTCTTTTTCACCTGAACTATCAAGTAAGATGCAAAGTGAGTTTCCACATTCTTTCTATTGCTTAATATCTCTTCAATAAGATGTGTTCTTTCCCTTCACCTTATTCCCATTTTGAGTCTTTTTGCAGTATTTATACTGTTTAACTGAATCTATGTTAAATTGTGTCATGTGTTTTCTCTTTTCTGTGCGCAAAAGGTCGTCAAGACAAAATTGGCAATAAACTAACAAACTAAATTTAACTAAGCAATGCTTCTGAAAAATGCCAGTACAGTCTCCTTAAATGAAGAGCAGTCATATTACTGGTTCAATTAAAATATGGGTGGATTAAATAAGACCCCTCTCTCCCCTTTAAGTGGGTGAATGGGCAAAAGGTGATACCCATTTTGCAGCCTGCTCATTTATGTGAGTGATTTTTATACTTTGCTATACAGATTTAAATAGCACACTTTCTCCTCTAGAAGTAATAGGATCCTTTAAACAATGTATCTGGAATTTCAAAATGAAATTTTATTTAAACAACATGAAAAGGTTAGAGCAATAAAGAATAGCAGGTGCATAGGAAAAATCTGTAGAGTGTATGCAGTGACTTTATTTGAGAGAAAAGGGAATTGGTTTGTTGTCAAACCAATCTATCTACACTGAGAGGCTCCTGGTAGGTGATGAGGTGTGGTAGGACAATATCTGTGTCAAAGGTGGAACCCAGGTCACAAGTGGGCGATGCAATGATTGAATAAAATCTCACTTGAGAAGTGGAGCAGAATATATTTGAAACATGCCCTAGTAGAAGGGTATATACACTTTCATAGGTGGGTGGGTGTTCAAAATAACAAGAATTGATATGAAAGCATACTTTAACTGCTGAGATCACTAGGGTTGCTGGTGGTGATTTGAATGAGACTCATTTTGGGCAGATGTGACAGAGCTTACACATGCTTCTTTACATATAAAGGGAATTTCACTGGCTTTCTTGTTGGAGCAGGCTATTGAGTGTACCACGTACAGTTTGATTACAGTTATTTAAAGCAGTCTACTAATGCTGGAGTTATTAAGGTCTCGTTGAGAACTAGGAAATCAGATTTGTTGTTGATAATTAGGTCAATGAATCCATCTAGTGGTGTGACCTTCAATTTTTGCATCTCTCATCCTCACTTAGCTAGACTGCGTGCAGTAGTGGCAGCAAGTTAAGGATGTGGAAGGAGCAGTCACCCAGTCGACCTATTGCTTCTGGGAGGATAGATGAAGGCTTCAGTTCCATGGATTGTTGCTATGAAAGTAGTGAACAAAACACTAACTGGTTGACGTAGGAGCTATTCCAAGTCTGTGGGCACCAAGTAGGATAATATAGAGAGGCTGCCTTCACTGCACAGCAGGACTGGATGCAAGCCAACTGCCTCAAGCTCAACTCAACTCCCACAAGATGGAAGTGCTGGTCTTTGACAACAAGACCTTCCTATGGGACTCCACCTGGTGGCCATCAGAGATAGGACCAACACCCCGCTCCCACAGACCATGCAATAAATCTAGGATTTACACTAGATGACTAGCTCAACAAGATGGCAAAGGTCAGCACAGTGAGTACCTCCTGCTTCCACATCCTATGTATTCTGCGAAAGATCTTCTAATGCCTACAACAGAACACCAGATGGACCATCACGCAAGCACTCATCACCAGCATGCTAGACTACAGCAACATTCTCTGTGCCAGAATTTCCAAACTCCTACACAGACTCCAGACCATGCTTATGGCACCACAAGACTCTTACTCCTCCTCCACGCCCCAACCACATCACGCTGCACCTCAGGAAGCATCACTGGCTCCTCATTCACAAGTGCAGTCAATTCAAAATTATCACACACACACCTGGAGAGCACACTATACAACAGAGGATCACCATACCTGCCAGCCACATAGACTTTTACCAGCCGACCAGGCACCTATTCTCTGCCTCACTCACATCCACAAAAGCAAGGCAGGAGGTCGCTCTTTCTTCTACATGGCATCCAAAACATGGAACAACCTCCCTCAACACATTAGAGCCTCCTCCTCACTTCTTGAGTTCCACAACAAGCCGAAGTCTTGGCTCTTGAAATAAACATCAAGGGGACCACACGACATCACACCTGCCCAAGCACCTGGTTAGGCTCATTGGTGATTGGCGCTCCATACAAATCAACCAAACATAATCTAGGCAATGCTTATCTGAAATCTGCAAACCAGGATGTCTTGAAGAAAGTGTATTTTCACAATCAAACAACTGAAGACAATATTAGACACCTATGAGGTGTGGAATATTTTTATAGGGGTGGGCAGAATCCGCCGAATTTGATTCTGCAGAATTCTGAGGAAATACATTAAAATTTCGCGAGATTCCAAAGGATTCCATGACGGGGCGGATTGGCCATTTGACAGTATTTTCTTTGCTCAAAATGCACCCTCGCATCCAAAAATGGATGGGAAGATGCATTTTGTGCAAAGAAATAGTGCTGACAAATACCAAATGTACTATAGTGCGTACCCCTCGGTGTCCTTAAATACTCTGCAGTAATCATTGATGAGTATGTAAGGGTGCAGAGGGGTTTGCACTGTAAGTGAATTTGGTATTTGGTACTGCTGTGCATATCCCTTGGCACCCTTACATACTCTGCAATAATCACTGTAGTGCATAGTGCCCCTTGGAACCCTTACATACTCAGAGTATATAAGCCTTATATAATCTCAGTGCAGTCAGTGGTTCTAAAACAAGGCTAGACAAGAGAGCTCTCCCTCTAAATTTAAAAATCACTGCAGATTATAGTTTAATCTGCAGTGGTTTTTAAACATATAGGGACTGCTTCCTCTTCCAGTCCGTTTTAAAAACCAAACCCTGCAGATTGTGATAGGATTTATTAGTAATTACTAAATTCCTCTAATTCCACAGGCGGAATCAAAAATTCCACCCACCCCAAATCTTTTATCCCTCCAAAATTTGGGACACAGTGTGCACACCAATGCACACTCAGAAAACTGTAACAGTTATGATACAGGAAATAATACATTTCTTTGTGCCAGAAATATATCTCCAGTTGTGCCTCACCAAAATAGGGTGAGTTAATTCTGACATGTTTTAATTTTGCAGAGCACTGTATCTGTAAAAAGATTCACCTGGCTCTAATTGTCTTGCATCCCCAACATTGGGGGCCGGTAACAAATAAATTATTTGCAAGCAAAGAATTTTGGGAATACAGATATTCTCCTCAGGTTCTGTTTCCACAGTCATTGCTATTCTCACCCCTTTTTATGTTCCCTTCTTTCTCATTATGAAGGTAGTTAGATCCCACACAAAAAATTCAGGATGTTAGAAATTATGCATTTTTATTACAATCTGAGAGCACACCGGTATGTTAAACCTGTGCCATTTCCTCTAATCTGATACATCTTGCGTCCTCTGTTGATAAAGCACCTCTTCAGCTACCAGCTTTCAAATTCTCATAGTAGCACAAATTGGAATTTCTGGCTCATTTTGTTTAATGCATAAAATAAATCATTTACATCTTTTATAAGCATAGTTACAGGGTACATTAAAAAAATAGGAATTGAATACCTTCTGCTTTATAAAAATGGAAGTGATTAGGTTCAGAAGAAATGCTGCAACTATTCCCCCAGTTTCACTTGCACAACCTTTGACAAAACACCCTTTTAACCTAATATGTTTGCGGGTTACTCTTTCAACCAACAGTTATATGAATTACTTGACATCTGAAAATATACATCTGGGAAACCACATTTGGGCAGAAGGGGTGTCTGAAGTCAGACTCTAAATACCATACTGTTCTCTGTAAAGCACTTCATAAATGAGAATATACACAGTGAAGAGCTCTGTCTCCGCTGCTCCTAGGAGCAAGACTGTATTTAGTTAAATGTTTAACGTATATATTGTCCAATATTTTTTGTTACGACCGAGGAATAATTTATCTGGCAGCGTACTTTATAAACAAACAAGCATGGCTTTAATGTCCTTACACATGATCAGTTGCTCACAGACTGTTTGTGCCTTGTCTCTACAGCCTCTCTTTTGTGCCTCCTATGCCTATGCCATTTGCATTGACCAACCTTGTCAATGCTTCAGTTTCTTTATTCACCAAACTTATAAGTTTGGTGCCATGCAGCGCCAAAAGCTTGGGGAGTCGAACTTGGGCACTGATGTGGGAGGCATAGAAATAGGCAGGATGCACAGGGATACCCCACAGTCTGTGCGCACTATTGCATTGTTGCTGTGTTTGTCTCTATAAGCACATTCATTTCAGATCAGTTGCCTTTGCCAATGGATGTTAGCCTTACTATAATGTTACAAGTTGTCATTATGCTACCGCTCTCGTCATGAATCCCAGCGAAGTAACATGATCCTGCCTCTTTTCTAGAAAAGCATTACTTTGCTCACATTTGTAATTAGGTTAAGTCATAAGACTTGCCCTGTATATTAGTAAGCATGCACAGTAGCGTAAATAGCACGTCTGTGCACATGTGCAGACAAATAAACATGCTTGCAGATATCATGCGCCCACACACCAACACACGTACACACCAACTCTCAGTCAGTCATACATACCAGCTTACAGGAACCCATGTACACAGCCCATCCGACAAATACTTATTATAGTTCTTTTCACCCACTCCTCATCCATTGTGTGCAATCTTTAATTCTATATGATATTACTCTGGAGTGTAGTTATCTGAAGGTAACAGCACCTATATTAAAAGCCCATCAATTGGATTGTCTCAAATTTGCACTTGTAAGATTTTTACGAGCTCAAGTGGCTCTGTGAATCGGCCCCAGTGTTTCTAGTCCTGGCCTTCCATCTATAAATCTTTATCCTTAAGTGAATTGTTTGATTGAAACAAGCAACACCTATAACTCCCAGACTGTATTGATCTGTTAAATGAAAGCAGACGACTAAATGGATGATGTCTGGTGCACGCAGAGCAAGCTGGTAACCATACCACATGCAGAAATATGTCAGTTCACCTGATACCTTTTTTTTTTACACGAAACATTTATTTGGTGTTTTGACCCAGGTATGAATTAAAACAAACCTTGACATTAGGCACACTTTCCGTTGAGTTATTTCACTTGTTGTGTGATGAGGGATGTAGCGCACAGATACCCGCTTTGAAAAGAAGCATGCTTGCTCTCAGCTGGCATTGATATCGACCATAGAGCTCTCATAGCAAATGCCGTCCTGAAAGTGCTCTCTAAATGGACCAATGTTTGTTTCTACCAGAGCTAGTGCATCGTCATTTACAATATGCAGTCCCCGGGGGTGTTCCCGAATAGGTAACCCAGCAGAGTAGAAGCCTTGACTAGAGTGTGACTACAGACTTCACTCTCCACTGGAGGAACTATGAAGCAAAAGCTGAAATTCATTAATAACTCAATAAATGATCGCGAGGCAGGTGGTATAGGTATATACACCCTTTATTAGCATGCATTAAAATACCTGTCCAGTGTGTGACAATAGGAGGGGTACCAGGGAGTTGGCATCATAGTAGTGATGTCCCTATGTCCTGAAGAATAGCCAATTGGGGTATGGTTAGAAACATGTCGATCGTTTAGGAATTAGGAACATTACCCCCTTCTTTCTAAAAATCCCCCCAGCTTTTAACCATACCAACTAGGGGTCAGGATAAAAAAAAAACTACTAGCCAGGTAAAAGACTTTACTCCAGTTCATATCACAACCACTTCATTCCATCCTCCTAGATTATCTCTTTTTTGTCATTGCATAGTCACTCAAAGTGCTCCAGTGTAATCCGTAGGTTGCAGCATGCCCTGTTCGACAATGGAATGGGGTGGACCCAATGTTGAATCATGCTACCAATGGGTAACCCTGGTGAGTCAGGATTTTACAAAAAAACTTTGTTTTTTCTTAGGGAGGGTTAGACTCCTTAGAATAGCTGAGGGCCTGTTTTATGGTATAAACATCACCATTTACAACAGCAGGTGCTCTATTAGTGAGGCCAACCAGGTCACAAATAGTGGGTTCAAAGTGCAAACTGCACATCAGAGTTTTGCATCCTGCCAGTCATTTAGCGATGCGACAACTAGTGAAATAACTTGTTTAACGTACATTAATTAGGCAGGTCCCCTGGGGACAACTTCCCATTTGCCAATCAGATTCTACACACTGTAATATCTATATAATGATGATAACTATATATTGTTGGTCTTGGCCCTTTCTGCAGGGTCATCCCAAAACGTTTTGCCTTCTTCTTTCTAGTTTTTTGCTGAATTCGTTTTTGTGGAGCATATTACTGCTGCTACCCAGCGCTCTCTCCTTCAAACATGGTAACATTGGCACACTTAATGTACTTGTAAGTCCTTAATGGTCCTGCATGTACTCAGGGCCTGTAAATGAAATGCCATTTGTGGACCTGGAACATTCATTGTGCTACATATGGAAGTAGCCTTTCTCAGTCCTGCCATTGCAATCTGTAGTGCAGTTTTAAACTGCCATTACAACCTGGCAAAATGTAGCTTTTGCAAGGCCTAAATCTTTCTTTTTATTGTAGATAAGCCCCCACTTAAGTCAGCCGTAAAGGCTCATAGTGCAGGATGCATTGTATTTAAAAAGTAGGACAAATATGTTTAAGCTTTACATGTTCTAGCAGTGAAAAACTCGTAAAGCTTTTTCTTTTACTATTGTAAGTCCCATCTCTCCCATTGACTAACACTGGGTTACCTTATTACATGTTATTATTGATAGCTGACAATGGCTGTGAATGGCTCTGTTGTTGGAGGTTTGTTTGTTCCTTACAGTTAGTGACACAAAGAGAATTAAATCCGGATAGGTTGGGCCATCATGCGAGGACTGCTCCACTTACATTTCAAGGGGATTTGGCTCTTGCACTCATAAAGAAACCTGTCATTAGTCTTTTGTCGCCCCAGACTTCTTGGTGCCATGACAGGGAAAGGAAAAAACCTTCCAGAAACATATGTGGGGGTTGTATAGAGAACCCCCCAATGCAAAGGCTGGCACTAGGTAAAAATATTGGACCTCCAGAGTCACTTTTCGGTACACTACTGGACCTGTGGACATTACAGAAGAAGAATTGCCTTGCTCCTCAGAGAAAACTACACAGCTGGTCGATGCCTGCTTTGCTTCCCAGAGCATTGCCCTGCTGCTTGAGGACTGTCCTACTCTCTGAGAAGGAAGACTGGACTAGGTGGTGACTTAGGCTCCCATATCATGGAGGAAGAATGGGTGTCCCACTTTCAATCTATGTTCCAGGGCCCTATGGTTTACACAGGGCAGTCAGACAGGGACATCAACACCGTGGCAGTGGTCTTTGAGCAGAAAGAGGTTGAAGCGGGGATTTATTTATTTATTTTAAAGGTTTTATATAGCGTTACTGGACCCAAGAGTATCAGAGCGCTTTACAAGGTAGGTAAACATATCAAGACAAAATTAACATTGTGCAGTTTACTCACATAGGATAAGGCATTACAGTCAAATGAGAGATGGAGGAAAAGTAACAGAGAGATCATTAAGGGGACGAGGAACGTTGAAAATTGAGAGAAAGATGGGAGTGTAGAGAGGGAGAGAGAGAATATGAAGAGTGAGACAGGGGGTGGGTCGAGGAGAGAACAAAAAAAGAATGGACAGAGTCAGATTCAGTGACATTAGGCACCCCAATATTTGTTGGGAAGAAGTACTTTGAGGCTTTTTTTGAAGAGAGGGTAGGAGGGGTTGCAGCGAAGATCTTTGGGGATAGGGTTCCAAATCGTAGGAGCATTACCAGAGAATGCACGAGATTGGGTCTTTTTACATTTGAGTCTAGGAGGGATTAGTACAAGGGAGTTAGTACTCCTCAGGGACCTGGAGCACCCTGCTTTTTGTAGTTTGTCCGAAAGGTAAGAGGGGGTGTTTTGGTGAAGAGCTTTGTGAGTGATACATGCAATCTTGTAAGTGGATCTTCCTTCTATTGGGAGCCAATTGATATTTTTGAGGACAGGAGAGATGTGGTCAAATCGCTTACAGTCAGAGATAAGTCTGGCAGCTAGGTTGAGAACAGATTTAATCGGTGCAAGGTGGACTTTAGGGGTACCAGAAAGTATGGCGTTGCCATAGTCAATTCTGGAAAGGATAAGAGATTGGACAACGATTTTGAAGTCATCAGCTGGAATAAAAGGTTTAATTTTTTAGAGGTGGTGAAGGGTGAAGAGAGCACTTTTCGCTGCATTTTTAATGTGGGGGATGAGATTAAGGTGCTGATCGATGCTGATGCCTAGGGATTTGACAAAATTAGAGGTGGAGAGGGAGCAATTAAGTGATTTGATATCATTGATCCAGAGTTCGATAGGAAGGGAATTGTTTTTGGGAGAGAAAAGGATGATTTCAGTTTTTTTAGGATTCAGTTTGAGATGATTAAGATGGAACCAGGCTTGGATTTCATTCAGGGTATCATTGAGGTGAAGGATGTCATTGTGGGACTTGATCTTGTAGTATAGTTGGATATCGTCAGGATAGAGGTGGTAACTGATTTTAGCTTGTTTGAGAATGAGGGTGAGTGGTTCCATGAATAGATTGAATACGGTTGGGGATAGGATAGAACCTTGTGGGACACAAAGTGAGACAGGTTGAGGTTTGGAGAGGCAGTGACTGATCTTAATTTGTTGGGATCTATTTTAAAGAAACGAGGAGAACCACTTGAGTACAGTGCCCTCAAAACCAAAGCGATCTTGGAGCGTATTAAGAAGGGTAGGATGGTGGACAGTATCAAATGCAGCCGAGAGGTCAAGGAGGATTATTAGTGAGGATTCGCCTTTGTCTAGGGAGCGATGAATGTCATCTGTAATATTGAGCGTTAAGGTCATTAGGGTCAGCAGTGGTGTTTTTGAGAATGGGGGAGATTTGACCTAACTGAAGGGAGGCAGGAACACAACCAGTGGCAAAAGAGGAGTTGATGATATTGGTCCATATGGGGGCAATGATGTGTTTAAGTTCTTGAACCAAATGGGCGGGAAGAGGATCTTTGGTATGAGAGGATGGTATGAGTTTAGAGATGATGTTGATGACAGTGGTTTCTGATACTGAACAAAATTCACTCCAGGAAGCATTGTTTTTAGCATGGTGGTCCATAAGAGTGGAGTCAGGTTGGGGGAGAGCAGGGAGGGTTTGAGAGGGATCGCGACACGGGGAAAAAGAGGACAAAAGTGTAGTAGAAATGTTCGGGAGGGGGTGTTGGCTGAGGGGAGATTGGAGTGAGAGAGGGGGAAGAGAAGGATAGTTCGATCATATTGACTTTATTCGAAAAGAAGCTGGTGATTTCTTCGCATCTTTCGACAGTGGCTAATATTAGGAGGGCCAAAGGAAGTTTGTTTTTTAACAATGTTAAAGAGTTCTCTGGGACAGTTTCTAGCCTGGTCAAGTTGTGAACGGAGGAAGGAGGCTTTTTCATTGAAGAAGTGCTTTTTGTATTTGGCTCTGGCGTTTCTAAGGAGAACCAAATTATCAGAGGTGGGATGATTCCTCAAGGCACGTTCTGACTGCCTGAGGACCCGTCTTTCATTATTAAGGTCAGAATTGAACCAGGATTTGGGAGGGATGTTTTTTAGTTGTTTGAGTTTGGTTGGGGCAATTTGGTTGAGGGCTTCAAGGATAGAATTATTGTAATGTTCAGTAAGGTCATTGGTGCTGTGAGAGAGAGGGGGGAGAAGTAAGCGAGTTTTGATAGAGGATTCCAAATCGCTAGGTGGAATAAGGTGAAGATTACGAGTAAGTTTCATAGGTAAACTGTCGATAGGGGTGGGGTGAGTAGGGGAGCTATTCAAGGTGAATAGGATAAGTTGGTGATCCGACCAGTCTACGGGAAGGATCTTTGAGAGAGAGACCAGATCTTTGCTAGTCATAATAGCATCAAGGGCGGCACCTTTGTTGTGAGTCGGAGATTGGCAGAGTTGGGTCAGGTCAGCGATGTCCATGGTGTCTTTAAATAGGATGACAGCAGGGTCTTCGTTTTTATTCCAGTGAATGTTATAATCACCAAGAAGGAGATTCTTGGAGTGGGAGTGCGATGGTTGAATAATAAGATCAGACATCTCCTCAGTAAAGGAGATACAATTGCCAGGGGGATGGTAAATAGTATGTAAACAAATAGTGGGGGAGCCAGGAATAGAGAAATCAGCGCAAAGGTATTCAAAGGTGGAAGGGTCTTGGAGATGGACTAGCAAGAGATTAAGTTCATCTTTAAAGATTAGGGCAAGGCCATCTCCTATTTGATCGATTCTATCTTTCTTAATGATGGAATATCCTGTGGGAATGAGCAAGTCTAGGATAGGAGTGGAGTGGGTGTTGAGCCAAGTTTCAGTTAGGAATGCAATGTCGATGTTTTCACTGAGAATGGTTTCCGCAATCTCCATTGCGTGGCAGGAGGCGGATCGGCAGTTAATCAACATGCAACAGAGGGGTGTGGAGTCAGGGAATTGGGTGGGGGGACAAGGGAGGATAGGTCTTAGTTATTGAGGGGGTCTAGTTGATGCCGGATAAAGGGGGAATCTGCTCATTCCCAAGAGAACTGGGATAGTAGACTGAGGGTAAGGGGGATTAGTGGACGAGGATGGTGAGGGAGAGACAGGGGAGTTCGTAGTAAGGTTAACTCCCAAGGACATTGGGCAAGAAGCATGTTGTAGAGGGGAGGTCGTATTGGCAATGCAAGGTGGGAAGATTTTGGTAAGTTCAGCGGGTTTGGATGGGGTCATGTAGTTAAGAGGGAGGGGTGGGCTAGGTGGAGTGTTGGTGTTGGTAACAACGCTAGGCGGGCAGTTGTGGGAGAAGTGAGAGGAGTGTTGATGTGCGACGATATGATGTATTGTGATGGGACCGATGTGTGGGCGTGATCTGAAGAGTGGGCTTCTGCAAAGAGTGAGACATCAGTTCTGAAAGAGGAGAGTTCTAAAACAATTGATGAAAGGAGAAGTTCAACATTAAGGAGTGATTGTGTAAGAAATGAGGAGCGAAGTGGATCATTAGTTTTTAGGAAGTTTGAAGAGTTACAGCTAGATTCATCATTATCCCGTTTTGCGAGTCCTTAATAGTGATTCATAAGGAATCGCTATTAAGGACTTGCAAAACGGGATTCATGTAGGAATTGAAAAAAATTATGCGATTCCTACATCTTCCTTAAGGCCTATAGGAATGAATGGGGAGATATTCCTTATTCGCGATTAGCAATTTGCTAATCGCAAATAAGGATGCGATTTCAAGGGTGCCAGGGGTGTCCAAAGGACACCCTGTAGCACCCCTGAAAAGCAAATGTACACAGGTGTTGCGCACACACATGTCCAAAGGACATGTGTGTGTGTAACATGCAACTGAGAAAAAAGCCCTAAAGGGCTTTTTTCTATTTTTTCGCTATTTACCACAAAGTCAGACTTCGTGGTAAATAGTGGCCAGAAATTGCGAATTCGCAATTTGAAAATGCTAATGAATTGCATTCAAGGTATCTCAAATCGAGATTCCTTAAATGTAATGCCTCGCAAATATGCGATTTCGCAAATAGCTATTTTTGCAGTTGGGATGATGAATCCCAAATGCAAAAATTGCGCTCGCAAAGGGCCATATTCTGCGAATCTGGCCCTTTGCGAGCCGATTTTTCCTTCATGAATCTAGCTGTTAGAGGTTTCTAGGAGAGGGAGATTGTGGGGAGGAAGGGGGGGATAACCAGGGGGGGGGGAGGGGAATTACAATGTGGGGGAGGATTCTTATTGGGGAGAAGGGGGGCACAGGAGGTAGGGGTAGGTAAGGCATGGTTTTAGGCAGACATTTTGGTACATGAGGAGGAGAGACAGTAAGGATTGGCGTATCTGGTATATTGGGGGTTGCAAGAGAGAACAAGGGAGTGTGAGAAGGAGATATTGGAGGAAGACACATGGGGGCTGTTGAGGGGGTGTGGGGGTGGTTAAGCAAGGAGTGAGAGGATAAAGTGCATCAGAGGGTGCAGTGGTATGGGAGTTAGAAGGAGAGAGGTGAATAGAAGAAAGAGCCTTATTGGTATGAAGGGATATAAAGGGGTAAGTGGGAGAGGCTGGAGGAGTCGATGAGGAGTTGTATAAGGTGGAGGATGGGTGGGGATTGTTCAAGGGGAGATCACAAGGAGAGGAGCGTACAACAGAGCTTAAAGACTTCGGGGTTAAAGAGGACACAAGAGAAAGCGTGCGGGTAACAGAGGTATCAGACAGGTTAGAAGAATCCCGAGAGGGGAGTGGAGTAGTCCCTAATTGAGGGGGCCAGTGAACAGGGAGGCGTAAGGATGATAGTCGGGCAGAAGAAGAAGACGGGGTGAGGGGACAGGCGGAAAGAGGGTAGTGGGGAGGGTTAATGGGGTGGGAGAGCGTGGACGTAGGGGGGCTGGCAAGGATGGGAGAGGATGAAAAAGGGATGGGGTGGGAGTGAAAGGAGGGGGTGGAAGAATCATTGGTGGAGGTGGATGGGAGAGAGGCATGTACACTAGGAGATTGGGAGACAAGGGTGTCGTAACAGGTAATAATGTTAAGAGCAATGGTGGTTAGTAGCGATTGAGAATAGTCATCATGGTTGGGGAAGAGGAGGGGGAAACAGTGAGAGGAGATAATGGGGGAAGGGGGTGTGGGTAGTCAGTGCTGGTAATAGTGTTGTATATTATATTATATTTATATATTTTGCAAAACAAGGGAACCCAAGGTGCAATCGTTAGGGACCTATGGGTAGTACTTTTTTTACAGAGACAATGGTCCCTAAAACAACCAAGTAAATTCAATAAGCATAGACTAAATAGTTCTATGTTAATGTCCAGCCGGACAGTTTTATTCTATTGGATGAAAATTCGTATCAAAATTTAAAAAAAATATAAGTGGGACACCAGCCGGTGCCCGACTCAACACACTCCACCAAGGGGGGGGAAACATACAACATAAATTTTGTAGGCAAAACAAAAGGCAGTCTGATTAGCATAAATTATATACAGACCATTCATAAAATACACATATGCACACAAGAATATCAATAGAATAGTGACATTTGCGTATATTGTCGACGGCGTTTCAAACTTCAAATAGTTAAGAGTTCATCTTCAGGACTATTGATCCTTTGCCTATTCTCAATGGCAAGCCCGTCAAGCTGATAGAAAACCCACGAATAGTTTAGGGTAACTTGGATTATCGAATTTCGTGTTGCCTGTTGAAAAATATAAGCGGCAACAACACCGATTAGCACGGTCCTCGGTAGAAGTCCGTTAACATTAGAACATAATCCGGTAGCGATGCAGGAAACGTCCACAATTGGGATTCGGTTTCCAGAAGGGGTCGTTGCCCCGGGCTTCAAAAGTAGCGGGTCCTCGATGGGGATCAGTTCTGCATACAACTGAAAACGCGCTGGGGGATAATAGTAATAGTGTTGTAGGCAAGGGAGGTCAATTGCGGTTGGTAAAGGGCATCAGGGTTGGGTGGAAAAGTTGGTGACTCAGTGAGGGGCATGTAGGGTGTCGATGCTAGTAACGGAATTGAGGGCTCGAGTGGTCAATGGAGGTTGGGTATGGACATCAAAGTTGGGAGAGGAGGAAGGTAAATCAGGGAGAAGAGATAGGGGGATAGGAGACAAGAGGGGTGATGATGGAACTAGGAGTTGGGGTAAATCAGAGAGAAGAGATAGGGGGGCCGGAGACGAGAAGGGAGGTGATGGGACTAGGAGTTGAGGGGGTGTGAGGGGAGGGTTCAAGGACTGTGCGAGGGATTGGGATAGAGCGCTAAAGGGATGTTCAAAGATGTGGAGGTGATTTTCAGACGCTTGGATGAGAATGTTTCCAGATTTGAAGATGGAAATATCTATTTCACCCAGAAAGGAAAAACAGGGAGTGGTGGAGAGGCCCCTCTCTTATACCTATACCTATTACCCAGGTCCCAGCGACTTATTTTGGGTTGACCCTTGTGTCATAACGTGTAGGATGTATAAGTAACGCATTAAAGGAAGCTTACAGAATAAGAATATAAATATAAGCAGGTTAGAAGGAGTGAGGTTGGGGAGTCGCAAATAAAGTGCACTAAATTACGTTATACAGTTATGGTGAAGTAGTGTGGCTCACTGGTTAGAGGCGGCAGACCCGAGAGCAGAGGACGGCCCGGGACCAGGGTTCGATTCCCGGCGCGGCAGGTTTCTGGACCAGGGTCAGCGGACTCGATAATTCTCTCGCCTCGGTGCCCACTCTGATCAGCGTTCACACTCGGCAACTCTGGGCATTAGCTTGCCTCATCTTCACTAACGGCCCCACCAGACCGCCGGGGATGCCTGGTCTCACCCTGGAGATACCCATTAAGGGACCATCTCTCAGGGAAGCCAGGAAGGGTTTTGCAGCGGTCGAAGCGCCTTGGGACCCTACGGGTAAGTAGTGCGCTATATAAATGCCTATACAGTGTAGGCATAGGTCGATAGTCAGTAAAGAGGGGGTAGAGTTGGAAAGTAGCATAGAATAGAGCATCAGTAGGATGAGTAGCGTATTCAGGAAGAATGCATGCGCAGGATAAATGGGTGTGAACATAGATAAGAAAGATATAATATGAGATAAGGATAACAAGTAGATAGATGGAAATAATTTAAAAGTGAAAAGACAGCAGGCTGGAACTACCAGGGAAATTATAATCGGGGCTCCATTCAAAGATGGCCACCAATTTTGAGGAAGTGGAGCAAGTCCTTTTTCGATTTCGATTTCTCTACTAGGCAAGGGGGACAACAACACCAAAATAAAGGAAGGAGGGCAAAATGGAGGCTAAAAAGATTCTTAGTGAATAGGAACCACAAAATGGGCACCACAAGTTCGAGATCGCGTAAGGATTCAACATTGAGCAGAGGTAGAGCCATGAGGAGAAAAACATAAAGATAACCTCAGAGGGTGATACAAAAAGAGTTCAAAAACCACATACAACCATCAGGCATGGCTGTATAAGTCATCTTCAATTAAGCGCAACGCTGGGCGACTCACTGCCGAGTCCAGGGTACTTAGCAGGGACAGATCCAATCCCCGTGCAGCCCTCAGGACCCAGGCTCCAGATCAGGGGGTCGGCGAGCTGAGGCATCGAGGCGGCCGAGGAAGTGGTCGGAGCACTATACATATCCGAGACAAGGCGAGGACAGACTCGATCTCCGTGTCACTAGTAGGAATCCGGCTCCAGTTGAGGGGGGGGGGGGTCGGGAGAGCCGTAGCAGCAAAGCGGCAGAGGACGCAGCCGGAGCCTTAAACTACTCCGGGACCAGTGCGGCACAGGCTCCAGGCGAAGGGGTCTGCTAGCCATAGCAACAATGCGACAGATGCAGGCGACGAACGATCGAGAGGTTGTATCCCGGGTTCTGAGTCACCAGCGGAGCTCGCGCTGTGACGAAGCCTGTGGGAATCAGATCGGGGAGCTGCAACCCCAGAGCAGCGGGGGCAGGCAGCAGACGGTCCGGACAGGTCTGCAGGAGCCGATCCCAGGCTCGGAGCGAAACATAGGACCCGGGAAGCACCACACGGAGGGGAGCAGCGGGAACAACAGGACGAAGTATCCCCACAGCAGGAGTAGGGCAATTCTGGCACAAGAAAGCCAGCCCCGCAGACGATCCCACAAACGGATGCAACAGCAGACGATCCCACAACCGGAGGCAGCAGCAACTCCAAGGGACTCAGAGCCAGACACTGTGCCGATCACCTCAGGGGGCGAACAAAAACAAGCAGAGAAGCTCAGGCGTCTGGACGAGGAGATCGCGGTGAGTAGAGGTCCAAAAACCAATTTCATTTGGATGTGCAGACGAGTGCTGCATTCCGATCTCAGGGGTAGAAAAAGCAGTGCGGGCTAGGTGGTGTATCCGGGGATTTTCGCCAGAAAGTGATCCCTAAACCAGGAACTCTTAGTTCAGCTCCTCCTCAGGCGGCCTGTAACAAGGCACCGGGCCCAGACCGCATCCCATCAGACCTCAATGAATCGGATCCATCTTTTTGTGCACCGATCCTTCTGGCTGTGCTTAATGCTGCAGCCAGGGACGGTTGCCCGGATTCTTGGGCTACTTCTACTATTGTGCCGGTGTTCAAGAAAGGGACCGCAATAGCACTTTTTGCTATAGGCCGATCTCCCTTCTTGACTCAGTAGTAAAGGTAGTAGGAGGGGTGTTATTGGAGAGATTATCCTCCTGGGCAGAGGAACACAAGATAATTTCTGACATTCAATATGTGTTTCGCCCGAGGCGGTCAACTGTGGCCCAATGCCTTAACATTTACCTGATCCTCAAGAAGTCCACGATTGCTCGACCAGGTACGATCTACTTGGCCTTCATGGACCTTTCTTCTGCATTTGACTGTGTCAATCGGGCAAAGCTGTGGCAGTCCATGAGGGTCATGCGGGTGGTGGACAATATTGTCAACTTCCTAGAGGATCTGCATAGGGACACCAAGGCGAATGTCAGATATGCTCAGATATGCTCAGGATCTCCGTGTTTCCAGGGATTTTAAAGTCGGGAGAGGGGTTCAGCAAGGCTGTATTATGGCCCCTTTTTTGTTCAAACTCTATATAAATGATTAAATAGGACCTTTGTCGGAACAGGGGGAGAATTTCCGTATGTGGGGGGACGGGGTCTCCCTGTCCTTCTATATGCAGACTATGCGGTCCTCATAGCCAGAACTGCCAGGGGACTCCAAACCCTGCTTGATACCTTCCAAAATTTGATGGGGTCCCGAGATTTGGCTATTAATAACGCCAAATCCTACATACTGCAGGTAGGGATGCAGCCCAAGAAAAAATATCTCTTTAGTGTAGGTCCAGAGAAGGTTCCCCCGACAACTGTTTTCTCTTACTTTGGGGTTTTACTGGATGACCGTCTGAAGTTGGGCCCTGTTAGAACTTGGGGTCCCTAGTTGGAAGAGGTAGGTACCACTGTACAAATAGGGACCCTTGCTTCTAGTCAGGGTAAGGAGGATACACTCTTTAGATAACCCCTGCTCACCCCCTTGGTAGCTTGGCACGAGCAGTCAGGCTTATCAAAGGCAATGTGTAAAGTATTTGCACCAACACCACAGTAAACCAGTGAAAACACCTCATACGAACTCCACAGGGCGACTGACTCCGGCTTCTGGGGATCACGGTTCGATCCCCGGCACCGGCGGCAGATTAGCCCAGCACCATGTGACTCTGGGCAATAGCTTGCTTAATCTTCCCGACGCCCCCCAGCGCCTAGAGACCCTTACGGGTGATTGTACGCTATACAAATGTGGATTATTATTATTATCACAACAGTTTAGAAAAATTAAGGTATTTAATCTAAACTACACCAGACCAAAACGACAAAATTCCAACATTCACAGTTCAAGAATATGGTTTCAAAGGTGTTCTTAAGGTTGCATTAAAATAATCCACAGTTGCGTCACGTTTTAGCCAACAGTGACTTTAGATGTGACAAAGTTCCAAGTGAAAAGCAAGCGATGCGTCACTCCTGAGACCCTGGGGAGGCGATGCGACAACCCCGCTGGACGCAGCGGGCGTTTTGCGGTGACTCCGGTCTGTATGGGGAGGGATGCGATACCTTGCGTGGATTCCGGTGCACAGGTTTCGATGGAAACGGCTCGCAAAAGGTACGGTGCGATGATCTTCGGGCGGCGATGAACTCCGGTGCGACGATGTTGCGCGGCTCAGCGGCGATCTTCTCCTCTCGCAGCCCCTCTCTACGATGGCTCTGCCACGACTCTCGCAGCGACGTGATGTGGTCGGCAAGCAAGCTGTGCGACGATCTCACCCAGTGACGATAGGCTCTGCGACCATACTCGCAGCGATGGTAATTTTCACGCACCGGACTGGTGGTCCCGCAAATGAAGGATGCGGCGACTCTGGCTGCGGTAACAGGCGCTGCAACGATCTCGGCCTTCGTAGCGGTGGGAATATCCTCGCACCGACGGGGATGTGCTCCGCAAGCAAGCGATGCGTGAAAACTTGGGGAAAGTCTTTAAAATCTTGGTTTCCCAACACAGGTACAACTTCCAGACGCACCACAACTGGCCCAAGCACTCTAGGAAGGACAAAACTCTCTCAGTAGAGTTCAGGGAAGCTGGGGGTGAAGTCCTTTTGTTCCTGGGACTTCTTAACAGGGGGCCAGCTCTTCGCAGGCCCTTGGAGATTCCTTCAAGCAAGGGGACACAGCACAAAGCAAAGTCCTTCCCCTCTCCTTGGCAGCAAAGCAACTGCAGGTTAGTCCAGCAAAGCAACAGCAGGCTGGGCAGTTCGGACTGGACTGTTCCCATGAGGCACAGGGTCAGACTGATTTGCATATGGCCATGTCTGAACTGGGGTGGCAGAGTGGGCTAAAGAACGGGGATGGATTCAAGTCAGATCTGTTCACTGGGTGTGAGTGTTTGATTGGTTCAGATGCTCCATCCATCACCCCCCCTTTTGTACCGCTTTGTCGCCATAAGTTGGCAGGGTATGCTCAGACGTTGAGTCCCTTGCTCACTTTTCCACTGGATTCAAGCATGCCTGGCTGAAGACAGCTGGAATGCCAGAAACCGGTCCTAGGAAGCTTGATTCCGGTCCAGGGAAGGCCTGGCTTGGCAGTTCGGGCTGGACTGTTCCCATGAGGCACAGGGTCAGACTGATTTGCATATGGCCATGTCTGAACTGGGGTGGCATAGTGGGCTAAAGAACGGCGATGGATTAAACCCAGATCTGTTGACTGGGTGTGAGTGTTTGATTGGTTCAGATGCTCCGTCCATCACCACCCCCTTTTGTACCGTAATTCACTACCAGAGCATGTCACACACACTAGTACATGCTCTACCTTTCACATACACTGCACCCTGCCCAGGGGGGTACCTTGGGCCTTCTATATGGGGTGTCCAATGTGTACAGAAAGGGAAGGGTTAGGCCTGATCAGTGGGGACACTGGCCAGGTCGACATGACAGTTAGCAACTGCACACAGGCACTGCGGTGGCAGGTCTGAGACACCATTTTAGGGCTACTCATGTGGGTGACACAATCAGTGCTGCAGGCCCACTAGTAGCATTTGAATCACCAGCCCTTGCACGCTCAGTTCACTTTACTAGGGACTTCCTGGTAACACAAATATGCCAATCATGGATAACCAATCACAATAACAATTTATACAGAGAGCATATGCACTTTAGCACTGATCAGAAGTGGTAAAGTGCCCAGAGCCCTATTGCCAACATTCACAGGTCAGGAAAAACAAGGGAGGAAGAAGAAAAACGTGTGGGGATAACCCTGTAAAAAGGGCCATATCCAACAGGCCCCTTTTCCAGAAGTTAAAGGGGGAGTTTACAAGGGTAATCGCTGCTATTTTTAACTTTGCTGCATAGATGGGTAAGTGCCCAATTGCAGCTATGTTGAAAATCTCAGGCTAAAGGCATAGCAACTGCCTGCTATGGCAGTGGAATCTGGGAATATACCACCACGGATGTATTGCAGGTGGTCAAGAATAACTTTTTAAAGCACTTGCTGGGTGTGCCAAGTGGAATATCAAACCTGGTAGCCCACGAGGAACTGGGGGTACCTTTTTTATGTGACACTCTGGCTATGCACCCTTTAGTGTTTTAGCTTAAGTATTGGCTGAATAAGGATTTAGCTTTAAGTCAGCAGATTATAACTGATTGTATGAGCCTTGACCATATGGCCCGTACTCCTTTGCTGAAATATATCAGAGGATGTTTTGAAAAGCTGGGGCGTCCTGAACTTTTTTTAAAGCCTGACACTATTGTAAAAAAGGATGCAGAGTTTGTAAAGAAAGCCTTTAGCTGTATAAGGAAGCTAGAAAGAGATGAGTTGGAAGTGCGAACACCCAGCGCCCATAAATTTCTGGCGCTAAAAACAAACTCATCGATAGAGCCTTATCTCCTGGGGTCACTGTCCACTTACGAACAGTTTTTATTGTCCAGGTTTTGTCTGGACCTTTTCCATTTGTTACTTGCCGTTCCAAAAGGGTGTTGCAGAGACAGGTTTTTAGCACCCTGTGGCTGCGACGGCGTGTCTTCCACAGGATCTGCTACACTTCATCTTACTCTGTAAATTATACGAGGTACCCCTGGAGAAATTTTTTACTCCCCCATTTAAAGAGGCTGAATTTTAACCAGGTTCGCCCCGCCATTTTGTATCTGCAACTGTGTAAAGCAGATTGTATCCCTTTCATCGTGGGCTACCTGAAATCTACGGTGAGAACCAGAGCTTGTTGGGAAACTTAACTATTTTATTGGCAGAAAGCACCTCTTGTTTTAACGTGTGGTATATATGTCTTTTTCTAATGGATCCATGTTCTCTTTTATCACTGATATGAACTGTATTTTTTTTAATGTCATGTTTTAAATGATATTTGGATGCTGTGTAACTTTTATGGTTTTCTACATGTAAAAAACGAATAAAGTTGTTTTTGATTTGATTTGACTTCAAGAGTCAGTTGGCTGACCTCCTTTTGTAGCTAATTAACACTGCAAGCTCCAGAAGCCTCTGTGCATCTGCCCAGCTGACCTGCTGCACTAAACCTGTCTGAACGTGCAACTGTACCTACCTGCTGACCTCTGCTGGCATGAGTTCCTGATCCCAAAGAAGTATCTCCCCAAGCCCTGGACACTTTTCTGGCATCTTGAGTTTCTTCTGTAAAGAAAGGTGAAATCCTGATTTTTTTGGCTCTTCAAGAGCACAATTAGGCCCATCTAGTCTCCGTCACCTGTGACGACCACCAACGTGATGGTCTGGTGAACCCAACTCTACAGAGATTGCCAGCGATGACCGGCAATACAGAATTTGCACTCTATGCTACAGCAACAGCAGCCCACAGTGACCGCCAATGTGAAGCTCCAGCAATGACCATCTGCAAACCCAACCAGATCTTCAATACTGCATCAACCATCCACAATGCTCTCCCTGCTCCTCGTGGCCTCCTCCACTTCTCACAGAACTCTTTGCGTTCATCTTTGAGAAGGTAACATTTTCAGTGTGACTAACCTGGTCCCTCTATCCATCCCATGCTCCATCGTGGTTGCCCTGAATGTGCGACCCCCATTCTAGTAAGAACGGATGACCAGTAGTGGCACTTTGTGCTTTTAGGTGCTATATTTTCTTCAAAATGGAATGTCTCCAATTCTACCTATTACACATGTGTCATTCTAATATCATTGTAGTTATTAAAATGCACTTTATGTTTCTAAATTGGTTTGGAATTTTTCTTGTGTAGTGTTTTTACTTTGTCACTGTTCATGTGCTGCATAAATACTTTACATTTTGACTCTAAGCTAAGCCTGACAGCTCTGTAGTTTCGGATTTGGTAATTTCTTTTCATTTGTCCGAATTTAAGTCTAGTTTCACATCTTTTCTGCTACAATTGCATTGAAGCTGAGCAACATTGACAACCTCAGCAAGTTAGAGCTGCATGGGGCTCTGCAAGCAAGGAGTACTGACTGTGGAAAAGAAGACCACTAAAGTGGACCTCCAGATAGTCCTCAGAGCTTTGAGGAGGTCAGGAAGATGCAGGCAACAACAGAGGAGCAAGAGGAGGAGAATTTTGAGGATGGGGAGGTGGACTCAGATGGTGACAAAGAGGAGGGAAAAGATCTGGCAACAGGCCCTGAGTTGCAGCATCAGGAGGAGGACCCTTTATCGACAGAAGTGAGGTCCCATGCTTAGACAAGAAGCAGTGTATCCTCCCGCTACCTGTCCCGGAGAAGTTGAAGGACAGAAGACCTGGGAGACAGTAATAGTTGCAGATAGACAAGTTGAAATGGAAGCAGCCAAGGAGGAGGGTTCTGCAAGAGCCTTAGAGGGTGCTGATTTATGAAGTGAGCATGAAGGATCTGTACTTGGAAGCCAAACAATGCACAGGACCCAGCAACATAGGTTGCATCAATGCAGTGCCCAGTTGAGTAAGAAGGTTCCACATTCCCTAGGAACTGGTACCTAGCTATGTCGTGAGCGATGACATGGATAAAGGCTTTTTAGCCTATGAGGTAGCCCTACAAAAGAACAGTGTCCCAGCAGTGGATTGGGGGCATGTCTCTGGAATGACATTCCTTTATAGGGGAGAGATACCCTGCTGACATTAGAAGTAGAGAGCCAGATGAAGTATCTCACCACAAAAGCCATTCGATCACCAAATGTGGGCCCTCCCCAGAGAAGTAAGGCATGAGATTTAGGGAAGCCAGAAGCTGCCAAACGAGTAGTGGGTGGATTTCCTTGATTACTTCAGTGGGAGAGGAGCAGTTAAGTGAGCGATTTTAGTGGGCTGTGTGATCTCATTTTTGAGGGAGCACATGCTCAGTACTTGCTTTGCAGATTTCACCAACACTTGAGTGATAGAAAGCACACTTAACTGGAGAGCTTACTTAGGAGGCAGACCACCGGGTCAGTACAAGAGTGTCTAAGAAGGTACCTTGGAGTGACTCTAAGAAGTGTGGTTGATGTCCCCACCAAAAGAGTGAGGGAAAGGTCCAAGGTGACACATGCAAGTCCCAGAATAATGTAGGGAGAAATGGTTCCTATACCCCTTCTGAGAAACAGGAGGGTGCATCTGGTGGGTTGTGGCCTAGAGCGCCCCATTTCAGACTCTGTTGATTTGAGTGTTCTCCGTTAGGACACATGCAGGGCGACTCTGTCGGTCCCAAGAAAACACTGATTGATGGGAACTCTACAGGGGTGGTCAGTATGGCCTTCGGGTTAAGTAGCCTCCAGGAGCAAAGGGTAGAACATGCAATTGTCTCCCTTAGTTGTGAGACTGATACAGTGGTGGGTTTGTGATTCCTAAGGGTGGGCGTCATCACTTCCACCAGATCACACTTAGGATCTCTGTCACTGCTTTGAGAGATACATTGTGCCTGACAGATTATGTTGGTGGAAACTCTGGTTTCTCTAGATCAGTACCTACCAGAACCGGTGTATAAGGTGAGCCAGGCTCTTGGTCCAGTTATTGTCCGACCTTTGTCTCTGGTATCGCTGGAATAGGGTGGGGAAGTGACCCATATTAGGGTCATCATTGGTCCATAGATGTGCACTGTTAGACCCGACAGCCTTAAGGGGGTCTTCCCCAAAACCTTTTGCCTTCCTCCTCAACTTTTCTGACCTTTTCTTTTCTGGTATTAGGACGCTGCACACTTTCCACTGCTAATCAGTGCTAAAGTGCTTGTGTTCTCCCCCCTAAACATGGTAATATTGGGTCATCCTCCAGCTGGCATATTTAAACTACTTATAAGTTCCTACAGGTGTATCCGGGGCCTGTAAATTAAATGCTACTAGTGGGCCTGCCGCACTGATTATGCTACCCACTTAAGTATCTCTTTAACCATGTCTCAGGTATTCCATTGTAGAACTTGTGTGTGCAGTTTACATTGTGATGTCGACCTTCAAAAATAAACCTTTTCCCAGGCCCAAACCTTGCCTTTTTATACATATATATCACCCCTAGGCCCTGGACAACCGACAGCGCAGGGTGCACTGTATTTAAAAGGCAGGACATGTACGTTTAGGTTTTACAAGTACTGGTCGTGAAAAATGATCAAATTAGTTTCTCATTACTGCAAGACCTATCTCTTCCACATAGGATAACATTGGGATTGTATTAATACAAGTGTAATTCCTATTTGGGAAGACATAAACCCTTCCATTCTCGTGTCTCTGGAATCACAATTTAAAATCCAAACTTATGGTGAAGCCGGACTTTAACCCCTCCGCCACCCCCGAAGCTTTTTTTTTGGCTATTCAAGGTAGTTCGCGCAAAGGCTCCCATAACTTTTTGTCCACATAAGGTATCCACACCAAGGCTGTGTCCTTTTTTTCAACATCCTGGGGATTCTAAAGCTACCCAGGGTTTGTAGCCTCCCCTGCGGAGGACTGAGATATTAGCCAAAATACAAGCTACATATAGTTTTTTGTGGAAAAAATGGTTAAAAAGTGCTGCAGAAGAAAGCATCTGACTTTTTCCTGCAAATGACATCAACAAAAAGTTTGCAGTGCTAAAATCTCCATCTTCCCAGCTTTAAGAAACAGGCAGACTTCAATCAGAAAACCACATCTTTTTAACACATTTTTGGCATTTTACTGGGACATAGCCCATTTTTCCTATTTTTAGTTCTTTCAGTTAGTCGTAAAAATGGGAATGAAACCAATGGTTGATCCTGGAAAGCTACACATTTCTTAAAAGTAGATACAAATATAAATTCAGAGAGTGGGTCATTTGTGTAGATCCTTTAAGGTCTTCCTATAGAAAGTAACAGTTGAAATAAACAAATATTCAAATCGATTTAAAAAAAAAAGAGCCATTTGTGCCTATGTTTTCATCTGTAGCTTCATCTAACTGTGGCAAATTTTCAAAAGCAATATACCGTTATGTCCGCTGGACCCTTCTAGTTGTGGGGATATATAGGGCTTGTAGGTCCTCCAAGAACCTGAGGAAACTTAGAGCCAAAGAATTGAGCTGCACCTTGCAATGGTTTTGCATTGCATACCTTGTATACTGCAAATTATTGGGTAAAATATAAAGAGTGAAAACTAAGTATCAAGGAATCCTATGTATTTGTGAAATGGGCACAAGATATGGAGTTTAGAAGCAGTGATTATTTACACATTTTGAATATGTGGGTACCCATACTAGCCTGTGAATTATAGGGCATTTCTCACAATGACTTCTTTCTTACACACTGTTTTACATTTGGAAGGGGCAAATGCAGAAAATGATAATTAGTAATACAATTTGTTGTATTATTTTGTGTTTCCATAAGTCTCCTGATAAGAATGGTACCTCATTTGAGTGGATAGGCCTAGTGCCTGCGACAGGTAATGGCCCAAAACGCAACATGGATGCATTGCATTTCTGCACAAAAAAGAAAGCCTTTTTTCCAATGTGGGTAGCTCTAGATTTTGGGCCCTAGATCAGCCGGCACTTATGGAAACCTAGCCAACCTCTACATTTCCTAGCCAATCTGTAAAATGTTTTAAACTAGACACCTGGGGGTGTCCAGGGTGGGCTGACTTGCATTGCTGCCCACTTTTTTTTACCCAGAATCCTCTTTGCAAAGCTCAAACTTTGCCTAAAAAAAAAGGAATTTCCTTGGATTTCTGTGTGGAAAAGTCCTGGAATCTGCTAACAGTTACCAATTTCCTACCACCCAACATTCCTCCAATTATCCTGAGAAAAACTGCCTCACTTGCTTGGTAGGCCAAGTGCCTGTGATAGGAAAGAGTGCCAGATGCAACCTAGGCGAATCACATTTTTCCACTGAAAAGACTATGTGTATTTTGCAGTGTGGGTAGCTGTGGATTTTGGGCCACAGCTCAGTCAGCAGATAATTAAACCTACTGAATCAGCACATTTTGAAAACAAGACACCTGGGGGAGTCCAGGCTGGTGTGACGTGTGTGGTTTTCATTAGTTTATTTTACCCAGAATACCCTGCAAAACTCAAACTTTGCCTAAAACACATTTTCCTTGCATTTCTGTGTGGTAAAGTCCTGGAATCTGCAGTCAGATACAAATGTGTGTTTTCCTGCTGATCCTGGAAGAATGTGGCACAGAAATGCAAGGAAAATGTGCGATTTTAGTCACATTTTGAGGTTTGCAGAGCATTGCGGGTAAGAGAATGTGATGGTATCCACGAGAGGCACACCATCCTTGTTAAAAGTTGGAATATTAGTAGGGATAAGTGTACACACGGTTTTACATTTGGAAGGGGCAAATGCAGAAAATGATAATTAGTAATACAATTTGTTGTATTATTTTGTGTTTCCATAAGTCTCCTGATAAGAATGGTACCTCATTTGAGTGGATAGGCCTAGTGCCTGCGACAGGTAATGGCCCAAAACGCAACATGGATGCATTGCATTTCTGCACAAAAAAGAAAGCCTTTTTTCCAATGTGGGTAGCTCTAGATTTTGGGCCCTAGATCAGCCGGCACTTATGGAAACCTAGCCAACCTCTACATTTCCTAGCCAATCTGTAAAATGTTTTAAACTAGACACCTGGGGGTGTCCAGGGTGGGCTGACTTGCATTGCTGACCACTTTTTATTACCCAGAATCCTCTTTGCAAAGCTCAAACTTTGCCTAAAAAAAAGGAATTTCCTTGGATTCCTGTGTGGAAAAGTCCTGGAATCTGCTAACAGTTACCAATTTCCTACCACCCAACATTCCTCCAATTATCCTGGGAAAAACTGCCTAACTTGCTTGGTATGCCAAGTGCCTGTGATAGGAAAGAGTGCCAGATGCAACGTAGGCGAATCACATTTTTCCACTGAAAAGACTATGTGTATTTTGCAGTGTGGGTAGCTGTGGATTTTGGGCCACAGCTCAGTCAGCAGATAAGGAAACCTACTGAATCAGCACATTTTGAAAACAAGACACCTGGGGGAGTCCAGGCTGGTGTGACGTGTGTGGTTTTCATTAGTTTATTTTACCCAGAATACCCTGCAAAACTGAAACTTTGCCTAAAACACATTTTCCTTGCATTTCTGTGTGGTAAAGTCCTGGAATCTGCAGTCAGATACAAATGTGTGTTTTCCTGCTGATCCTGGAAGAATGTGGCACAGAAATGCAAGGAAAATGTGCGATTTTAGTCACATTTTGAGGTTTGCAGAGCATTGCGGGTAAGAGAATGTGATGGTATCCACGAGAGGCACACCATCCTTGTTAAAAGTTGGAATATTAGTAGGGATAAGTGTACACACTGTTTTACATTTGGAAGGGGCAAATGCAGAAAATGATAATTAGTAATACAATTTGTTGTATTATTTTGTGTTTCCATAAGTCTCCTGATAAGAATGGTACCTCATTTGAGTGGATAGGCCTAGTGCCTGCTACAGGTAATGGCCCAAAACGCAACATGGATGCATTGCATTTCTGCACAAAAAGAAAGCCTTTTTTCCAATGTGGGTAGCTCTAGATTTTGGGCCCTAGATCAGCCGGCACTTATGGAAACCTAGCCAACCTCTACATTTCCTAGCCAATCTGTAAAATGTTTTAAACTAGACACCTGGGGGTGTCCAGGGTGGGCTGACTTGCATTGCTGCCCACTTTTTTTTACCCAGAATCCTCTTTGCAAAGCTCAAACTTTGCCTAAAAAAAAGGAATTTCCTTGGATTTCTGTGTGCAAAAGTCCTAGAATCTGCTAACAGTTACCAATTTCCTACCACCCAACATTCCTCCAATTATCCTGAGAAAAACTGCCTCACTTGCTTGGTAGGCCAAGTGCCTGTGATAGGAAAGAGTGCCAGATGCATCGTAGGCGAATCACATTTTTCCACTGAAAAGACTATGTGTATTTTGCAGTGTGGGTAGCTGTGGATTTTGGGCCACTGCTCAGTCAGCAGATAAGGAAACCTACTGAATCAGCACATTTTGAAAACACGACACCTGGGGGAGTCCAGGCTGGTGTGACGTGTGTGGTTTTCATTAGTTTATTTTACCCAGAATACCCTGCAAAACTCAAACTTTGCCTAAAACACATTTTCCTTGCATTTCTGTGTGGTAAAGTCCTGGAATCTGCAGTCAGATACAAATGTGTGTTTTCCTGCTGATCCTGGAAGAATGTGGCACAGAAATGCAAGGAAAATGTGCGATTTTAGTCACATTTTGAGGTTTGCAGAGCATTGCGGGTAAGAGAATGTGATGGTATCCACGAGAGGCACACCATCCTTGTTAAAAGTTGGAATATTAGTAGGGATAAGTGTACACACTGTTTTACATTTGGAAGGGGCAAATGCAGAAAATGATAATTAGTAATACAATTTGTTGTATTATTTTGTGTTTCCATAAGTCTCCTGATAAGAATGGTACCTCATTTGAGTGGATAGGCCTAGTGCCTGCGACAGGTAATGGCCCAAAACGCAACATGGATGCATTGCATTTCTGCACAAAAAAGAAAGCCTTTTTTCCAATGTGGGTAGCTCTAGATTTTGGGCCCTAGATCAGCCGGCACTTATGGAAACCTAGCCAACCTCTACATTTCCTAGCCAATCTGTAAAATGTTTTAAACTAGACACCTGGGGGTGTCCAGGGTGGGCTGACTTGCATTGCTGCCCACTTTTTTTTACCCAGAATCCTCTTTGCAAAGCTCAAACTTTGCCTAAAAAAAAGGAATTTCCTTGGATTTCTGTGTGGAAAAGTCCTGGAATCTGCTAACAGTTACCAATTTCCTACCACCCAACATTCCTCCAATTATCCTGAGAAAAACTGCCTCACTTGCTTGGTATGCCAAGTGCCTGTGATAGGAAAGAGTGCCAGATGCAACGTAGGCGAATCACATTTTTCCACTGAAAAGACTATGTGTATTTTGCAGTGTGAGTAGCTGTGGATTTTGGGCCACAGCTCAGTCAGCAGATAAGGAAACCTACTGAATCATCACATTTTGAAAACAAGACACCTGGGGGAGTCCAGGCTGGTGTGACGTGTGTGGTTTTCATTAGTTTATTTTACCCAGAATACCCTGCAAAACTCAAACTTTGCCTAAAACACATTTTCCTTGCATTTCTGTGTGGTAAAGTCCTGGAATCTGCAGTCAGATACAAATGTGTGTTTTCCTGCTGATCCTGGAAGAATGTGGCACAGAAATGCAAGGAAAATGTGCGATTTTAGTCACATTTTGAGGTTTGCAGAGCATTGCGGGTAAGAGAATGTGATAGTATCCACGAGAGGCACACCATCCTTGTTAAAAGTTGGAATATTAGTAGGGATAAGTGTACACACTGTTTTACATTTGGAAGGGGCAAATGCAGAAAATGATAATTAGTAATACAATTTGTTGTATTATTTTGTGTTTCCATAAGTCTCCTGATAAGAATGGTACCTCATTTGAGTGGATAGGCCTAGTGCCTGCGACAGGTAATGGCCCAAAACGCAACATGGATGCATTGCATTTCTGCACAAAAAAGAAAGCCTTTTTTCCAATGTGGGTAGCTCTAGATTTTGGGCCCTAGATCAGCCGGCACTTATGGAAACCTAGCCAACCTCTACATTTCCTAGCCAATCTGTAAAATGTTTTAAACTAGACACCTGGGGGTGTCCAGGGTGGGCTGACTTGCATTGCTGCCCACTTTTTTTTTACCCAGAATCCTCTTTGCAAAGCTCAAACTTTGCCTAAAAAAAAGGAATTTCCTTGGATTTCTGTGTGGAAAAGTCCTGGAATCTGCTAACAGTTACCAATTTCCTACCACCCAACATTCCTCCAATTATCCTGAGAAAAACTGCCTAACTTGCTTGGTATGCCAAATGCCTGTGATAGGAAAGAGTGCCAGATGCAACGTAGGCGAATCACATTTTTCCACTGAAAAGACTATGTGTATTTTGCAGAGTGGGTAGCTGTGGATTTTGGGCCACAGCTCAGTCAGCAGATAAGGAAACCTACTGAATCATCACATTATGAAAACAAGACACCTGGGGGAGTCCAGGCTGGTGTGACGTGTGTGGTTTTCATTAGTTTATTTTACCCAGAATACCCTGCAAAACGCAAACTTTGCCTAAAACACATTTTCCTTGCATTTCTGTGTGGTAAAGTCCTGGAATCTGCAGTCAGATACAAATGTGTGTTTTCCTGCTGATCCTGGAAGAATGTGGCACAGAAATGCAAGGAAAATGTGCGATTTTAGTCACATTTTGAGGTTTGCAGAGCATTGCGGATAAGAGAATGTGATGGTATCCACGAGAGGCACACCATCCTTGTTAAAAGTTGGAATATTAGTAGGGATAAGTGTACACACTGTTTCTGTGTGGAAAAGTCCTGGAATCTGCTAACAGTTACCAATTTCCTACAATAAGGCCACTAACGCAATATAAGTTCCAGACAAGGTCTCAACAAATTATTCCCTTTCTCAGCCCTTGGTAGCTGGCAATGAGCAGGCAGGCTTAACTTAGGAGACAGGTGCGTAAATCATTTAAAAACACTAATACATAAAACAAGTAAGAAACAACACACAATAAAAACCCAACACCAATTAATAAAAATAGGAAATATATTTATGAGTGAAATTACACCAGAATGAAAAAAATCCAATGTAGGGAACCGGAGATATGAATTCTTAAGAATAAACACTTTCAAGTACTTTAAAACCAATAGTGCCAAGTTGGGACATATGGTCGCGCTTGATCTGGACAAAGTGAAATTTTTAAGCTGACCGTGATGGAGTCCTTTTTACGAACACTAAGCAAAAATCTCTGGTCAAAATTTTACCTTTGCACTTAGAGACATTTCTTGGAGGATTTTCTCTCTACATCGAGTAGGCCTTTCCAGCAGGCTGGATTCTCAGCGACTTCATCCGGTTGGTTCAGCGGGAGTCCCCGGCAAAACTCCTGGGAGCCTTGAGCTCCTGAGCTTTCAACTGGACGAACCGGAAACCCAGGCAGTGTTGCGGTTCGGCGTAGTGTGCTTGACGCTCGATGTCAGGTCGATCATCTTATGGTATTTATTTTTAAAAGCTCTCCAAACTTAAGGAGGTGCTTCCTAAAGTTCCTTTTGGGGGTATATAGTGTCCACAAATGAAATCCAAGGTTCCAGAGTCTCTGAGTTACTCCTTGTAAGTTTGGATTACAGTTTCCACAATGCACCTGGCCAAATCCTTTAAAGTCCAGCTGAAGGTGGTTAGCTACATTCTTCTTGCTGGAGATGATGCAGGTGGAACTCTTTCGACCTGTTGCTTTCAGGGAGTCCACTCCATCTCTTTTTGAAGAAAGGCAAAGTCCTTAGGGCTGTAGTGCCTTAGTGTGCAGCAAGTGCAGTCATTCAGAGTGCAGTCCTCGTGGTTCAGGCCAGGATTCCAGCAGGGGAGAACTTCTTCTTCTTTTAGTTTCAGACAAGGGATCTGTGTTGCTATGCAGCTCTTCCATATGTATCCAGTATGTTCTGGAGTGACAAGTGGGGTGGGGGCACCCCTCACCAATGGGGTGTAGGGTGCCACTCAAAAGCATGACAACTTCTCCCAAAGTGTGACATATTCTTGTCCCACAAAGCACTGTACTTTAAAATTCAAGATGGAGAAACTTTCTTCTTGGTGTCGAGAACTGGCTAGGGCAAACTACTGGTGTGGCTCACTTCCCTTAACACTCTCCTTCCAGGCCTTCATCACATTTCATTCATGGGGCTCCCATCTGGCTGGGGAGTACAGGAAGAGGGGTAGGCCTGCTTGCATCCTTAATGTCCTGCTCTCTTTGAGGACCAGTTTGTTTACCCAGCCCCCTTCCTGATCTGTTCTCTGCAGCTGCAGATTTTCCCCACTAGATATCCTTTGTCTCTGTGCAGGCCACTTATAACCTTATTTTTGTAACTGAAGATATGCTGTCATGGATAGGTAGACCAGGAGCCAGAGATGAAGTTAAGTAGATTTATCACTTCATGTAAGATGGTACAAGGTGCCCCACCGGGAGCAGCATCCTGCTGCTCAGCCCTACTCAATCTAACCGATCACTCATTCAAACCATGCACACACACCCACCATTCTATGACATCACACTCATGCAGGCTGAGCAGCCAGGACTAGGAAGCATAGGATATAACACTTATCAGATCAATTTGGCTAAGCCTGTCAAGGCTGGACGATCAGGAGAGGCTGCTAGAAGGTTGGAGTTTGGCTCACAGAAAAGAAAGTTCTATAACTTATTTTCTGTATTTATTATGATACATTCCACAGTGGCAAGTTGTTTGATTTATCACTGCTAATCTTTTAAGTCCTTGAAATATTATGTTAGCTCACTCCTGTCAATAGTTATACTTTATTACAGTATTCCCATGTTAGCCTATAGAGCTAAAATGCTACAAAGGGGAAAAACAAAATTGGTAGGTTTTTCCTTACCAGGACATAGAAAACATATTTTAAAAATGTTTGTGCTTTTTTTCACATGGCACCCTACTCTGAGGCTCCTAGGGTAGAACTTAGGGGTGACTTAAATGCAAAAATAAGGTAGTTTAATACTTTGGAAGTACCTTTAAATCCAAAGTCGTATTTACATATAAGTTCACTTTAAAAACAGCTTTTAAAATAACATCAGGCATCACAGCAGTGCATGCTTAAGTGCCTTAAAACTGCTGGGCCTCTAAACCTGCATGTCCTTCTATATACTAGGGACTAGGGTTTGTCAGTATCAATTGTAATTACACCTAATTACCATATACCTTTTAATCATAGCACTTGCCCTGGGCCTGGTTAGTAGAGCCCACAACACCGTCAGAGTCAGTTATCACCAGTATCAGTCAAAAAATGGGGGTGATCAAGGCTAAAAAGGAAGACTTTCCCACAACTCTGTACTCCCCTGGGTGTCTAGTTTATGAAAATATCTAGAGTTGGTAGATTTTTCCTGTATACAATGTGCACCATGACAGAGAAAGACAGAAAAGACAATTAATACTTCACAACCATCTATTCCTCAAGTACACTTGCATACTTGTTTGGATTTGGCACAAGTGTAAGTGAATGGTTCAATATGTAAATGTTATTAACAAGAGGTTTCACAAAAATGAAATACACTGTTAATAACTGAAAGGTAAAAATAATGGAGCCAATGGCTCATAGCACTGTAAAGCTGCGTCAAGGCACCAACCACTATACAGGTCATCCACACACCTTCCATGCGTGACACACACAAGATCATTCACACCACCAGACACGTGCCCATCACATTACAACACTCACATCAATAGAGAGCACTATTCAAGGGCCCATCACTTTCCTATGCCCATATGACTGACACAGCAATCACACTGGAATGGCGGCTGACCGAGTGTGTGGACTGGCGTTTGGCTATCATTGTGAGTAGTCACCAGCAGCAAGTCACTACTCACACCTTCACATTGCCAGCCAAATGCCAGCTTACGCACACCACCAGCCAAGTGGCACTCCATGCACAGTGCCAGTCCATGCACAGCACCAGTCCTCTCACACCACCAGACAAGCGCCATTCCACACACAGCACCAGAGAAGGACCAGTCTGTGCACCTTACCAGCCTAGCTCCAGTTCACGCACACTGCCAGCCAAGCTCCAGTCCACGCACACCGCCTGCTAAGCTCCAGTCCACACACACCACCGGCCAAGCGTCAGTTCAAGCACACCACTAGTCAAGTGCCAGTCCATTCACACAGCCAACCAAGCGCCAGTCCATGCACATCGCCAGCCAAGTGCCAGTTCATGCACATCACCCGCCAAGCACTAGTCTCCGCACTCTGCCATCACATTCTTTGGACAAAAAAGAAAACATAAACCAATTGTAAGTAAATGTCAAACTATACCTAGAAATAAAGCAGCTTCAATAAATAGACCACGCTTATTCCAACCATGAAATTTGGAGAACAAATTATAAAATGATACAGACCAGTCAGTTCTTTTTCACTCTCTTGTTTGCTCCCAAAAACTCAGTTGGGCGTGGGACAATTGAAAACATGTGGGCACACATTGCCTAGGATTAGAAAGACACTGGGGCAGTACATACAAATCTCCATCCACCCTCATCTTTGGACACATCCTCTCCATCTCCGAGTGGGAAAGTTTTTTGGGGGCTTGGGAGAAATGTAATCATGAAAGTGGTGATCTTTCAATCTAGCCACATCCTCTACCACTCCAACTCTAGGAACATGTGCCCGTTCCACTACAACAAGGCTGCTTGTCATAGACTGCTGAAACTGAACAAATGTCAGCCTTGAGTTGAGAGAACACTTCTTAAATACAAAAAAAGTATTGAACATTGCTAGATTTAAAAAAAATGGATAGTTACCTTCTTACACCAAATGTATGAGTTACGACCAGCACTGTAAGGTTCCAACCTCTGATCTTTCTATCTACACCACCCATCTGCTAATTGTTGTCTAAAATTCACACAGATTTGCACACTTTAGCAACCTGAACCTAAACAGTCACAGGCGAAGTATTTTCATCATGAATAGTTGTCAGCATGTGGACAAATTTCACTGCTAGAAGTTTATCACTACCCAACGCACTCTTCCCTCTGATGTTTTTTACATGCTAGCTCTTTAGGGTAACCTTAACAGTTAGAGCAGATCGTGCCACAAGCAACAGTGTCCACTTTGAACAATTCCCTGAACAATTGCACACCAGTGTAGAAGTTATCTATGTATAAATGGTGCTCTAAAAAGTCCTCCACCAAGTTCCCACACAATTTTCTCACTAACTTCGAAAGTGGACGGGCAACTAGGGGGGGGGCAATAGTAAAACTACTGGTGTAAACCTTGACATTATAGAAATATCCAGTACCACTCATAGAAAGCATATACATTTTAATGACATAACATGCCCTCTTGCTAGGAATGTACTGCCTAAAAACCAAATGGCCCATGAACAGAACCAAAAATACTCAACCACAGCAATTTCTTTTCCTGGAGTATGGGTCTCTTTAAATCAATCTACAAAGTGATCAAGGACTGGCTGAATCTTAAAAATACGGCCACAATCACAGTGACCTTGTGACAAGGCTGAAGCATTATCAACAAAATGTAGCATCTGAAGCAACAGCAAATACTGATCACGAATTATGGTTGCAGGAAATATACCTGCTGCCATCAAGGGACTAGCAGACCAATATGAAGACAGTGATGGCTTCCTTATCAAGCCCATCAACTAAGTTAAACCCAAGAACTTCTACAACTCATCTAGATTTGTGGGAGTACACCAGCTAGCTCTAGAGTGGGGCTTAAGACTGACACTGTTGTCCCTCAAATACTGTTTAGCATACAAATGAGTCTGGTCAACATTCTCATCCAAACATACATTGTCCATAAATAATTGAAAGAAATTTATAGGCAACAAAATGTAAGAATTCCCTCTACACCAAGCAATACGGGCTGCACCATGTTTGGGGAAACCCAGAGTTCAGCACTTCCTATGGGAAGCCTTTCAGCCCCAGGCTGCAATCCAGATGCCTCTTGCTGCTCTATCAACATACCAGTGTCCTCCACTAAAAAAGGCACTTCCTCCACGCTGAGAGTGGCTTCATCATCAATTGATTATTTTCGGACAGAAAATTAACTGCCAGAATCCTGGACTTCCTCCTCTGCCTCAGATGCAGAGTCAGTCTCATAATTATGGTCAGACAATGATTCGAAAAGCATACTAACAACCTCCTGAACGGTAATCCTGCAGTTAGCTTTAATCCTTACTAACAAAAGTAACTAATAAGTCAACAATAATCAACACTGCAGCGCCTCAGCAACATCGGAGTCCAGGAGAAGGCACTGGAGTGGATCATCTCCTTCCTCGCCGGAAGAACACAGAGAGTCCGCCTCCCTCCGTTCAGATCAGAAGCCACCGAAGTCATCTGCGGCGTCCCTCAAGGCTCCTCGCTCAGTCCAACCCTCTTCAACGTCTACATGGGCCCCCTCGCAGACATCGCACGCCAGCACAACCTCAACATCATCTCCTACGCCGACACCCAGCTGATCCTCTCCCTCACCAACGACCCCGCCACCGCCAAAGACAACCTACACGAAGGGATGAAAGAGGTAGCCGAATGGATGAAGAACAGCCGCCTGAAACTGAACTCGGACAAGACGGAAGTCCTCATCCTGGGATCATTACCCTCCGCCTGGGATGACTCCTGGTGGCCCCCCGCCCTGGGCAGCGCACCCAAACCGACAGACCATGCACGCAACCTGGGCTTCATCCTGGACTCCTCCCTCTCCATGACCAGACAAGTCAACGCCGTATCCTCGTCGTGCTTCAACATCCTGCGCATGCTACGTAAGATCTTCCGATGGATCCCCACCGAGACCAGGAAGACGGTCATCCAGGCCCTCGTCACCAGCCGTCTGGACTACGGCAACTCCCTCTACGCCGGAACCACCGCCAAGCTCCAGAAGAGACTTCAGCGGATCCAGAACGCCTCAGCACGTCTCATCCTGGACATCCCCCGTCGCAGCCACATCTCAGGACACCTGAGAGACCTGCACTGGCTCCCGGTCAACAAGAGAATCACCTTCCGACTCCTCACCCACGCACACAAAGCCCTACACAACCAAGGCCCGGGATACCTCAACAGCCGCCTCAACTTCTACGCTCCCAAACGCCAGCTTCGTTCGACCGGCCACGCCCTCGCCGCCGTCCCCCGCATCCGAAGAGCCACCACAGGAGGTCGGTCCTTCTCCTACCTCGCCGCCAAGACATGGAACTCCCTCCCGACCCACCTCCGCCTGACCCAGGGCCACCTCGCCTTCAGGAAGCAACTCAAGACCTGGCTGTTCGAGCAGTAGCGGACCCCCCCTCCCTAGCGCCTTGAGACCCTCTGGGTGAATAGTGCGCTATATAAATGCTATGATTGATTGATTGATTGATTCACTGTGTAAAATAAGTAATAAACTAAGTGTGGCTTTTTCAAACGGAAAGTAAAACTAATGAAAGAAAAAATGAATCAAAACAAAGTACACAAATACCTATATACTGGCAAATGATGACACTCACATACCAGAGACAGTTGGACTCCCCAGCACCTACTTTGCACAGACAAAGAAAGCACCACCAATATCCAACTAGAAAGGACAAACCACAGAAAATTACACACAAGACAACACAATACGCATCATGCACAAATCCAAGGAGAATATTAGACACAATAAAGCAGAAGCTAAATGTGCTACTATTATTACAGAATTTACAAAAAACTAATTCATGCAGGGAAATGATACTTATTTAGAGTAAAGAGTACAAAAATGTTTTCTTACCAAACACATCTAATTACACAAACTGCAGATCTACCAGTGTCAAAACAGCATGCAGGAGTGGCAGCAAATGAAATCAAAAGCTTTGCAAAAAAATAAAAAGAAGAAATAAAACATTACAATCACAAATGCAAATTATGATACGAAATAAAACATTTAACCTTATAAAACACTATATCTGCCCATCAAAACTCAAATGCCATCTACACACATCCCCAGCTAGAAGCCAGTCAAAACACACAGCCAGCAAAATCCCCAGTTCAAACACATCATCGGCCAAACGCCACGAACATACACCACCAGTCAAGTGCTAGTCCACACACACTGCCAGCCACACACATCAGCAGCTAAATGGCAGTCAACGCACACCTTCAGGCAAGCACCCATCCACACACCACCAACCAAGAGCCAGTCTTCATATACTGCCTGCCAAGCACTGGTTCACACACCTCCAGCCACACATAACCAGGCAAACACCAGTCCATGCACACAGACAGCAAGCACCAGGCAAGTACCAGTCTACGCACACCGCCAGACAAAAGCCAGTACACACACACCTCCAGCCAAGCCCCAGTCTACACACAAAGACAGCCAAATGTCAATACACACACCAACAGCCAAATCCCACTACCCACAGACCGTCGGCTGCATTCCAGTTCACTCATATACTCTGAAATTTTCCCTGGTGTCTAGTGGGCCTAAAAATATTGCTGATCTTCTCCAGGGAGGAGCAGAAAATGGTCAAAATATTCACCAATTGATGGAGAGTGACCATTGACCAAGGGGCCGCTCCCCTACATAAAAATATGAAAACCTCTAGTGTCTATTGGCTTTATGCCCCCTTCAAAAAGCATATGGGCCTAAAAATATGAACACTCTAGATATTGCCCCAATAAAGGGAGAGTGACACTTGCCCAAAGGGCTTCTCCCCGACATATAAATGTAAAACTCGCTGGTGTCTAGTTACTCTTTGCCCCTTGGGTGCAGATGGGCCTATAAATATGGCCGATCTGCACATGGGGACGCGGAAATGGCCCAAAATATTGACCCAATAAAGGGGAGTATAAAAAATACAATTTATTGTGTCTAGGGGCTTCCGCCTTCCCCAGATTGCAGATTGGCTAAACACAGCTGACCTTTCCTCTAGGAAGGGGGCAGAAGTCCAAGGGGCCGCTCCCCATTATCAAAATGATGATGAAATTCCTGGCTTCTAGTGGGTTTTGACCCTCCCCCCGTCCCCCTGGGCAGATCAACCAGAAAAATGGCCAAACCAAGCCCAGGAGGGATGGGGGGCACCAAACATGGATAAAACATGCCCCCAGATAAACATCAATACTAAAAAAATCTGCCTTGCATTAGTGGCTCTCTAGATCCAGTATCACTAGGATGCCCATCCACCTGTTTTAAATGCTTTTCTTGGAACATGCCACCATGGGAAAACCTTTTTAACAAAGTACACTTTCTGAGGCACCACAAAAGTGAATTGAGACCCTATACATACTTTATTAAGTCAAATTTAGTTTGTCTCCGGAAAGCATGGTTTTCTTCATACCACTTATGAGAGTTTGTCCTCCACTTATAAATATATATCTATATAATGCGGTTAATTTCATAAGACATTTATACTAATGTTTTGGAAACTCTGTTATGTGCCTTTTTGCCTCCATATATGGATTCATGATCACAGTTCTCATCATAATTACAACATAACCGAATGCATATGTCGGCTTTTATTTGATGTTTGTTCTACCATGAAGGGATAACATATGGGATCTATTGTACTCCTATCTCTTTTCTTCCCCTTTCCCTTCGGTAACTAATATTTCATGATATGTCCTGCCCTCTAAAAGGATTGGATTTAATAATTGTAATACTATTCCTCTTTTTTCCAATTTTCCTTGTAACACTTTGCCTTCCCCTTTGGTTGTTATTCCGTTTTGGATTCGCCTTTACATTGTAATTTTTAATTTTGTTTCTCTCTCAAATTTTTCCTTTCTAATTATTTTTTTCCCCTATTAAAATCTTTTCTTCTTTCTAGTGTTTTCCTCTCTCCAATATCTTTAATTTAATTTTTTTAACTTTTTCTTTTCAATTTTTCTGTTTTAGTTACATTTTTCCCTCTAATGTTTTCTTGTGGGCTAATCCTAAATTCTTTTATTTCCATTTTCTTGCCTGGTAACATACAGAATTCTGCTTTTATGCATTATTTAACTATCACTTATTATTATGATTTCCGCATTTCCTTTTCCCCCCTCCCCTTAATGGCCAAACTTTTCTTCCAGTACAAATTTGCATTTGATGTACCGTATGTCTGTGTTTTCTCTATACATGTTAATTTTTATTATGGGATTTGAATACATTTGACTTGGCAGCTCTGAAGAAGCCCCAGGCAAAAAGGCCAATTATAGGGGGCAAAACACGTGTTGGCTGTGCCGCAAACCTTTTGTTTTCTGTTTTTGCTTTGTCTTGAAAGACTCAGAGTTTCCTTCACAACTAACACTGGATTCAATAAAATGATTTCATTCCTAATAGACTAAGATTATTCTTATTTGTCCTTGCACACCTCCATGTCATGAAATACATGGGGAAGGGGTTTCCGTGGCTGAGGACAAGTAGCTTCAAAAATATACCCACTTATACACAGGAGTGCAGATTACCTGGGCCCATTAGCCCTTCAATCCTTGAAATAAATTACAATGTCAGTTAATGAGTGATCACTAAAATAGTGCAGGCCTTTAACCCCTAATTCTACCTGGTTTCCTGTGGGACCTAATTCCTGCTGCAATATCATGAGGTAAAGTAATTACTGTTGATGGACTTTAATGAGGGATGTATCACCTACATATAGATGAGGTTATTAAATGGCTGCTGAGGGGTGGTACCCTAAAACTGGTCTTAGGATACTTGTTTCTGGTCAGGGGAAGTCCTGACCTGGCAGTTCGAGTTGGACTGCTCCTATGGAGAGCAGGGTCAAGACTGATAAGCAAATTGCTGGGTTCAAACTGGAATGGCATGATTGGGGATAAGTGCTTGCCATTTTTCAGCATTCTGTCCATGAATTGTTCTTTTTGCATTTTGTCGCCCTAGGTGGGACGGGGATTCCCAGATGTGGGTCCCATGCTCCCCATGCCACTGGATTCACGCTATCATGGCTGATGAGTGGTGATAAAGTGAAACCAATCCTATGATGCTTTTTTCCAGTCCAGGGAGGACCTGGTTTGGCAGTTTGGGCGTGACTGTTCCCAGGGGGAGCAGGATCAAGACTGATTTGCATATGGTTAGGTCCAAACTGGGATGGCGTGGTGAGCAAAAAACCACTAGATTTAGTCCCAGAGCGATGTTCTGGGGGCGTGTGTTTGACATTGCTCAGCATTCCATCCATCAATTGTTCTGGTTACTTTTAGAAAGTTGTCTTTTTTCTTCCCTTAACCCTTTTGTGCCTGTATTCTGTCTTGAGTCACATGTCTGGGTGTAACTGTCAGTTAGCTTTTGTAAATTCCTCTCAGACAGTCACACAATAGAAGGATTAGGTGTGCTGAATGGGCCATCTTCTGACAAGATGGAGGCAAATCTGAGCCCTGCCCTACTTCCAACTATTTAACCTGTACTCTGCCTTTACATAAAGGGCTTAACAACCTCACATTGTCACTGTAGCCAGCATGGAGCAGAGGCAGAGGAGGCAGGAAATTCCATGAATTTCAAAGTCACTGTCTAAAAAATTCTTCCACCTCAGAGAATCAGGTCACAGGGTATAAAAAGAGGACCTCAGACTGCAACGCTTTAGTAAAATTCTTGACCTGTGGGTACTCTGCCAGGAAGAAGGACTTCTGTGCTGCTGGAAGGACTGCTACTGTGTTGAACTTCTGCTCTGGAAGACTTCTGCCCTGCTGGATAGCTGACCTGTGGCTCTGCTGCCCTGATGCCTTCTGCCTGGGTTCAAGGACTGGATCATCATCTGTCCCAGGACCTCTAGAGTCACTTAAAAGGGCTTGTTTGCTGGCCTCCTGTTCAAAGCCACAGGGGGGAACAAAAGGCTTCCTCTATCTTGAACACACACCTGGGTGAAACTTGACCCTTCAAGTAGTCTGCCTCCAGTTTTGGACCATTGGAAGTGGTGCTAAAGGTGTTCAGATAACTTAAATCCAAAAGTGGGGACATTTTTGCCTACAAAATGCTCTGAGAACCATGAGGAGACTAGCACCAACCTGCACGCGTTTCCACCCGAGGTACATTGCCGGTTGGATTTACTTCCCTGCTTCTACCGCTACGTCCTTCTCTGCAGCAGCAAATCCTTTTTGGTGGACCTTCATGCAGGGGCATCAGGCATTGTGGAAATGTCTTTGGCTAAGGACCTGATTAGGATTTTGGTGGATGGGATTTTTTGTTACAATGTGACAGATATCCCACCCAATGTATTGCAAGTTCCATTATATTCTATGGAGCTTGTAATACATTAGATGGGATATCGTCATGTTTGTGATGGAGTATCCCATCCACCAAGATCGTAATCAGGCCCCTATTCTAAACGTAGAAATCTTCACTCCGGCTTTGACCCAAGGCTATCCAATTATGACGCTCCCTCCTCTGACACTTCCTGCAGCCTACCCCCACTGAACTTTACCTTCTCAGAAAATATTTCTCTGAAATATTTTATGAATCTGAAGGTAAGCACTCCCTGCCCAATCCACTTCTTGTATCCAAACCACACTCCATCGCGGACTGCCATATTTTTCGCATTTGACCAGATTTCATGCAACCAGATGTCCACGGTTGGTGCTTTGATCATTTGGGTGCTGGTTTTTACCAAAAGCTTTAAACATTCATAACTCCGGTTCTACTGATGAGATTGTTGTCTAGTAGGTGTCAAATCATTTATTAAAAATGTTCTCTATTTTTTCTAAATTGATTTGGGATTTTTCCTGTATTGTGCTTTTACTTTTTCCTAATCTGAGTTAAGTTAATGTTACTTTTATTTCTAAAACTTAATATTTACATGCTAGCCTCCCATTTGACATGTCCAATTTCCACTCCTTATGCAACTGGAAGTATGGGCTCAAAAGGACATTTTACAGGATCATAAGTATTGCTGAATCAGGCTTCAAAACATTTCAAAAAGATTTATTCTAACATTCATGCTGCACCTTTGGCCAATGATAGCTCAGGACTACAATGAAAGTCCTAGTGCTTATTTTCAAACTTTACCATCATATTAGTGGTTTCCTGACCACAACCCAGAAGGCATCTACTACTCTCTGTTCAACCTATTGTTTGTAATAGGACCTAGTGTACAAACTCTGCATAATATTTTAAGCTGCAGCAGTCGAAAACCGGACCTAATTGCGACTTCTCTCAGATATCGACAGGGCTCCGCCCAATCATCCTCTTTCGACATCTTTAGATCATGTTCCCATTTAAATTTGAGTTTATCCAGTGGCCCTTGACTGATGGTAGTTAAAGTTCTGTAGACCTGAGGTATAGCATGCCTTTGGAGAGGTACCACCAACATCCTGTACTCTTTGGAAGATGTGTCTTGTATGTCTTGAAGTAAGCCTGTATACATTGTGAGTGCATGTTTCACTTGGAGGTACTTGTATTTCTGGATGTCTTTTAGCTCATATTCCTGTTTTAGTTTTCCAGATGTCTTGATACACCCCATTAGTCCCCTAATTTGTAGATCTCTAAAATGCTTCACTTTTTGGAGGTCTCAGATATCCAGAGGTCTTTTAGTATTTCTGATTCCCACAGACGTGACTCTAGTGTGAGTCTGCCTGCCCAGCTTATCCTCTGACCTACAGCTGCCAGATCTTTCTCGCCAACCTTGTTTGGCTTGGCCTAGTTTTCAGATGTACCCTACCATGCAGTCCAACCACATAACCTCTTGGCTCGTTCACTATCCTATCTGCAAGCAAGGAAGGTTCTTGTTGTGAGCCATACCCCCAGTCATTGAATATAATTGACTGAGATGACCAGGGATATTTTCGGAGGGCAGACGAGGTGATTCCCGTCACAAACCATCTAACTGCCCCCTGTAAAGAGTAGCCAAGGCTCTTCTATGTGGTTATGTATGTTCTTATTTATTCTTATTTTTGTTTAAGAATCTTTTGTTTTGAAGACATTGAAAAGAAACCTGTGCAAGTGTATTAAACACACATTTTATGGCTGATTGGATTATGTGAATGGATTAGCTAATGGCTCACAACATATAATTGTTTACTCACTGTAATTGATACAGATACAAATTGACTCTTTTTTCTTAATCTCAGGTGGTTTCCTTTTATGTCCAAAGGAAGAATGCATTCAGAGATCGAGTTACAAGTGCAAGGTATTGCATGCTGTTTCTTTCATTTCTGCTAACATGGCATGGCTATAATAATATATTATTGTATAGATTTATAAAAAAACATCTACAATATGACAGTCAAAACCAAAACTTAAGTTCTAGAATAATATAAACATAAGTTTGATTAAATCTAACTACATGAACTAAGTTTAAAATAAGAATATCTTATTGCTTGATTATGCATTAGTTTAATCTGTCAGTAAAAGGTGCCCTATAAATCACTAAATTCAGCCAGGAACTATCATTTGGTCACTGTTTTCGATTTCATTAGAAATTATAAACCACACTACTGTTCTCATGAAGTTTGCTCACTCACTTTTGATGCTTTATGTTATTATGGATTAATTACTTAATTACTCCTTAATTCCTCCTTAAGAGAAGCCAAAGTCCCTAAGGCATGGAAACATGCCATGGTATCACCACTATTGAAGAAAGCTACCGCAGATCCAGATGACCCCTCTAACTTCCGCCCAATCTCGCTTCTACCCCTATTCTCCAAAATTTTGGAAAAACATATTGTTACCCAACTTACTCACTTTACAGAAACTAATAACCTCCTTCACACATCCCAGTCAGGATTTAGGGCTGGTTTCTCAACCAAATCAACCCTCTTAGGGGTCTCCGAAACTATACGCCGGCAAGTTGACAAGGGGGAGACCGTGGCACTCATCTTACTCGACCTCAGTGCCGCATTTGACACGGTGTCCCACACCATCCTCCTTAACACCTTGCAAACCTGTGGCTTAACCGGACCTGCCCTGGCATGGCTAAAAAGTTTCCTTACCGATAGAACCTTCCAAGTCTTCTCTTCCACATCCTCTTCAAAACCTCATAACTCACTATTTGGGGTTCCCCAAGGCTCGACTCTCAACCCCATCTTATTTAATTTGTACATCAGTCCCCTTGCTACTTTAGCCGAAAAATCTGGGTTGACGATCTACTCATATGCTGACGATACCCAGCTCATTTATTCACTCTTCGCTAACGCACATTCCAACCCGTCTTCCCTCTGCTCCGGTCTTAACAACATTGCCAAATGGATGCATGATAACAAACTAAAACTCAATGGAGGAAAGACCGAACTGCTTCTGTTTGGTAAACACACTACCCTATGGGGCCCCCAACACTGGCCACCTCAGATGAGACCCACACCCACCCCCTCCAAAACCGCTCGCAATCGTGGCATCATTTTTGATGACCAAATGTCTATGAAACAACAAGCGGTCAGAGTGGCAGCCACTTGTTTCACCATCCTCAAGTGGCTCAAGAAAATCAGGTGGATGCTCCCCCAGAACACACTAAAAACCGTAGTCCAAGCTCTAATTACATCTAGATTGGACTACGGCAACATCTTATATCTGGGAGCCTGTAAAGAAGTCACAAGGAAACTTCAAACAGTGCAAAACGAAGCAGTTAGGCTGCTATGCAAGCTACCTAAAAAATCTCCAACTTCCTCTGGTCTTCGGAGTCTTCACTGGCTTCGTATCGAAAACTGCACAAAATTTAAAGCTCTGTGCTTCATGCACAGAATTAAGGCAGGCAAAACCCCTTCCTATCTGAGCACCCTTGTCCATCAATATTGCCCCCCAAGAACCTTACGCTCCTCCAGCCAACATAAGTTTCAGATACCCAGGATCAACCGAGTAAGACTGGGAGGACGTTCCTTTTCTTACCTGGCCCCCTCTCTTTGGAATTCTCTCCCAATTCAGCTTCGCACATACGAATGCTACCTCCAATTCCGTAAGAACTTAAAAACATGGTTGTTTAACCAATAATCTTCCCTTAAGCCCTCTGTCTCCTTCTGTATTTTCGCTCATTATGTCCTTAGCGCCGGGAAACCTCAGGGTAGCTGCGCGCTCTACAAAAATAAATATAATAATAATAATAATAATAATATGGATACAATGATAGCTATTCCGGAAAGGGCTATGAAACTAGATTGAAAAACTTTGCTGAAACAGTTCAAACGTTGAATAACATGTAGCCCCTAATTAGTGTTAGACATGGGATGAAATATAGACAAGTTGGCATCCGCCACAGGTTGTGTGAGTTATTGAAAAACTCATTTCTAACCAAAAACACTGCAGTTACCTTCAAAAGAAGGGAACAACTCCAGCTGCAAGAGAAGTTTGCTGTCTAAAGGGAAGCACTGAAAGAGAGATACCACAGACACCTATGGAAGTACAGGAGTGTAGTTACCATTGGAGGAGCAGGTGCAGTGCACCGGTCCCAGAGCCCTGTATGGTCCATTGAAGTAAGATACCTGTTGTGTTTTACTAGCCCAAAGCAGTCAAAGGGACATTTATATTACTTGCACAAAGGCCAATGGCATCATTGTATGGCTATTGTAGGGATGATCACAATGTATCTCGAGATACATTTGTGGGCAATGACTTACAAACCAGTGGCTGTTTTCCGTGATATATATTAAATACCAAATTGTCTCATTATAAGCCTCAGTATTTAGAAAATTGTACACACAACAATGGCATGCAAAACCAATCATCCGTCCAAGTCCAAGAAAATGTTGACCTTTATTTAAGTCAAGCCAGAGGGCCAGATTCACAAAGCTAGCTTACTTTTTAAAGTAATTTTACACTTTTGAGTAAGTTTACTAGTTTTCTGTATTCACAATCTGCACTTTTATAGTAACTTACACTTTTATAAAAACTTAACCTTTTATAGTACATCCAGCGTAACACATGGTACTGCAACACCCTCACATAGAAAATAATGGAAGTAGGGACTTACTGCAAAAGTATAAGTTAAAGATACTACAAAAGTGCAGTTTGTGAAAATCACTTTGTAATAAGTTTTGTAGTAGTATGGTAGTACTCCAAATAGTACTACAAAATGTATTTTGTGAATCAGCCCAAAGTTTGTTGGACATGGCACAAACTAATACACAATTTAATTCATAACTTTATTAGGTCTAAAATAGCACTTGATTCCTGGAATGAGAATTCTGAGAGATTCTTACAGATCTTCGGTCAGCATATCAAACCGAACATTCATCATTTTCTTTATTGATATTTTCTCACTGAAGGATACCACTATTAAAAACAGTGGGCCCGATTCACAGAACTAACTTAAGACAAAATCCTAAACTTACTACCATTTTGGTATTCACAGAAGGCACTTACTCATTTTGGTATTCACGGAAGGCACTTACTCGTTTCGGTATTCACAGAAGTTAGTAGTCCTAACTTTAGGACTCCTAAATGCCTTCTGTGAATACCGAAAGTCTTAAAATTAGGATTAAGACTTTCGGTATTCACAGAAGGCATTTAGGAGTCCTAAAGTTAGGACTCCTAACTTCTGAGAATACCGAAATGAGTAAGTGCCTTCTGTGAATACCAACATGGTAGTAAGTTTAGGATTTTGTCTTAAGTTTGTTCTGTGAATCAGGCCCAGTGTGTAGATGAAATTATGATATCAGCTAATTAGCTTGTTTACAATATAAAAATCTTGATTGGCTGAATTCCCTACCTACATGAATGCATTTCAGGCTTCGACCTTAATTTTAAAAATGTGGCTGGCTTACATACAATTATATAGGGCACACAATGTTGTCAATCATACATATTAGCAATTTGACTCTTGCTCCCGCCTCCTGTTTTCTACCTACCTTTACTCCTTTACCTTCTTTTTAATCTATGTGCTACATTATTTTTGAAAAGTACTTCACCATGAAAAGCCCAGATTCATAAGATAGTTGCTTGCATAATACTTGAATAAACAACTGTCAAAGCATCTATCCGAAAAGTATGTATGATGTATGGTTGCATTAGCTTTTTATAGCACGAAACTAGCAGACATGCAATGAGACATTGTGCATAACAAATGCAGGGTTGGCTCAAGTAGGGGAACAATAATGGATCATTGAAATTGGTGAAGAAGGAGGTGGAAAGTTGACCATCAGGTCCCATGGTGGTGTTTATATGCTGCTTGAAAAAAAGGGTCTTAAATTTCTTTCAGAATTTTAGACGAGAACTTGCAAGCTTGATGTAGGGCATATGCTTTCTTGGCTCTCAGTGCCTAAAAGTGGAAGACTTGATATCTAGTTTTCTCCTTCCCATAGTTCCTGAGGTAGCCAGTCTCAATAAAACTTCTAATTGGATGAAGTCCAAATGTAACCCTCAGGTGGTGTAAAATGAGTTGGGCAAGATGAATTATGTTTGAACCCTCAATGAGCAGAATGCTTATTTCTGAATTACCCTTTCTAAAGTATACTGTAGTGCCTTGATTGGTTCAGATAATATCAAATGAGGTAAAAAGATAGAGAACAAAGACTAGACCACTCAGTGGCAAGACAGCCATTAAACACCTTTAGGCCTGGTGAAGCAGTGGAAAAGGGAACAACGAGTAAGAGAGGGACCCTAGTTAGTCTGTTTGAAACTTTGATTATATGCACCTTCCAAGATGCAATGCACACTATTCTGTTTCCTAGGGAGAGCTATGTCTAAATTAAGACCTGGCCCATAAAATATATTATGGGGTGGGTATTGTGCATTCTGTTCCTGTTATTGACTGTATATTTAATGAAAGAAGAGGTGGGCAGATCTTTCTCAAATATTGGCTATGACACACATGTAATGAATAATTATCCCCTTACAAAATGTATTGATTTTCAGAAAGCATGCAGCGATAAGTTACCTTAGACCCTATGTAAATGAACTTTCAGCAGTAGAACTTTATTTGGAATAGGTTCATTATTATCACACCAAGGATGGGATTCTACCAATGTAAAGGCTAAGTTAGGAGAGGAGTGGAAAGTTTCCAAAGAAGACATCCTTGAAAAACTGATATGGGATATGACTCCAGTGGTTTAATCCATCAGTTTGAAATTATCCTATCTGCTTTCAGGTCAGGAAATTGGGTTTGTTTGTCATGTTTTTCGATGCGCCGTAAAACATTTGCACACATTCTACTATCGCATTAGGCAAGTCTGTACAAAAAACATACTGGGGCAGAATTATGAAGGCCTTGCGCCGCCGGTGCGGCACTTTATTTGACGCAACGGCGGCGCAAACAATGCACCCTATTTACAACGTGAAGCATCTAGGAGATGCGTCACGTTGTAAAGCCCTGCGCCATCAGGAGGCGTTCCGGCGCAGGGTGGGCGTTCCGGGGCAGGTGCGCCTCGCAAAAGTGGCTGAGTGAAATCTATAAGATTTCACTCAGTCACTTTCAGGACAATGCTGCGTCAAAAGCCTGCGCCTGCTTGAAGCAGGCGTAGGTCTTGACACAGCATTGTGGAGATGGGGCACCCCCGAGCCTTGCTGGAGCTGCGTCGCGCTTGCGACGCAGCTCCAGCAATGCGCCACCTTTTCGGCACAGATGCGTCACGCATCTGTGCCGTTTTTGCCCCATGGTGCGCAGCATTGTAAATGTGGCACACCATGGGTGGCGGAGCAGCGGCGCAGGATGACTGGCGCATCCCTGGGGATGCGCCAGTCATTATAAATCTGCCCCACTGTGTTTGACATTGGGCATCCGTTTATTGGCGGACTCAGTTCTGGAGTCCTTCACCACACTTGCAGTAACAGTGTACCACAGTGAATTAATGACTTACAAACCATATTTATGCTTGGGAGTATCAGTATCAGTGAGTTGGATTGTTTACTGTAGTAATTTACAATAAACCTGGCACTGTGAAACCTGCTGCTAACTACGATGCACCCCCTTGTTTTTGGGATTATGGACATTTGCTTTGGTCTTTAAAAAATCTTAGTTTAGAACTCTCAGCATTATCTGACAAGTAGCACATAAGTATGACAGGTGGGATTTCTACTATGGTCACCCTTGTAGCTCTAGTAAATAATGTATATAGGCTTGTTTTGCCTTACTGGTTATCTGCATTGTTTTCCTTATTTTCCCTATCTATGTTTCTGTTCACAGATTGCAATGTGTAACATATTGAATGTTAGTCACCATGATGAAGGACCTTGTCCGAAATACATTGGGGCAGGCTTAAAGACTGATGTTTTGAACAATAAATGTGAAGCTAATGAATTTATCAATATGATGAATACAATCACACATCTTGTGTGTCAACTGACAATCGTAAGATTTCGATTTTAGTTCAAAATAAATGCTGAAACAGACACATCCCCACCAACGTTGCTCAGATCACATGAATGTGAAACAGACTGAACAAGGTATTTGAAGAAGGTTTCTGGAGAGAATATAGAAGTGAGTGGGTTGCACGATGAGGACATGTGAAGGAAGCTCACATGAATGCATTCTTGTGACTTGTCCACCTTTCCCCCATTGTGTACAGAATAAGGGTCACAACAATGAGGGATTTTCTATTCTTGGCAGGTAGAGTTCAGTGAGCGCAAAAGACTTATCATTACTTTGGGGGAGCAGGGTACTAATGCTATTCAACAAACACTATCTGGGAAGGTCTAAATTAATGAAAGAATTCCCAGCAAGTTTGGAGAAGTGAACCCTTAAAATGTGGGATGCATTTCTCTCATAAATCTTAATATTTTGGAAAGAATATTGTGTGTAAGAGGGAAGACATTATCAAATCTTCCATAGAGGAGATCAAATAAATCAGGTGTGTTATAGACCAATCTCCCTTTCCAATGCCATGCTAATATGTTTGGACTGCTTAATTGGGAAGAGTATTGGAATGGAATAAAGTGGCATGTAGTATTGTACATTTTCAACATGATTTTCCAAGCAGAATGCAGCAAACATTATCAATGCCTCTATCTGTATACAGTTGCTGCTGAACAGGGTATTATTGGAAATCGGAGACTGTTGTTATAATTCAATGTCTTCGGCACAGCTTGTTATAAAAGTAAAGAAAAAAAGCAATGGGCTAGTCTGGACAGACTGGATATGTTCAATGCTCTGTTCAATCCCTGGACCAGGTGAATGGCAATATTTGGCAAGAATGGTCAAATGAAAGATTTGGAGGCAAGAAGTGTGTGATATTATTAGGTACTGGGAAGATTTTTTGAATTAATGAGGGCTCATCTTCACAGATGACATGATGGTTTTAGAAATAAAAGAACCTACATTTCAGGATCTGATGTCAGTTTTCAAGAAATGTTATACTCTGTGTATTCTCTTTGTTAATACAGATCAGCTGAAAGTTTTTTTAATAAACCAAAGGGAACTCTTAAATTTGCTACATGTTTAAAAATTGGCCCATTGCAATTGTAAAACTCTTTGATTATTTATGGCCCTGTGCTTTTCAAACTAAAGCCACCTGAATTACGAAACAAAGGACAACATTAACCTAATTTAATAAAGCCTTTCTTTATATTTATTCACAAATGGATTGTATTTTTGTAGAAGTTGACTCAAAATCTATTGTGAAAACATTCCGTGGGCAAGCTTCCATACTTCCTGAAGTCAGATTAAAAAAATGTAAATGGACGGCGTGATGGGGGTGAGCTCATGGATACTTTGGTGATAAAACTGTGCTAGCACTACTGTTGGTAGGGCAATCAACTTGCTTGCATGTATATGAATTTTATAGTTCACTTAAGACTTGGCAGCTTGTTTTCAAACTAAATAACGATATTCTTTAATAATCTGAGTCCAACGTTTATTGAGCACAAACCAACTGAAAGACTTCTGACTAGAATACAAAAAAAGTACTGGCTGTTCACTATGCACCGCTAAATCTTGTGGATGTCTGTGGACCCTACCTTGTTTATATCAAGACCAGGAATGACAACTTTGAATATATTCTTATCATGAGCTTGACAAAAATGGGATAAAATAGTGACATGGATATTGCTTTTTTCTGTTCTGAGCATTCCCCTGCTTGAGTACATGTACTACTTAATTACTCAGAATTCTGAAAACATATGATTAATTTGATTGATGTTTGGTTTATATTAGTATGTTCTACAAGGTGATAATGAAGCTCCCATGAATATATCTGCAATATTTCATATAAAATGCTGATGGTTTCATTTTATATTAGCTTGTTATTGATTTTTAAGAGTTGCTTGATGGTTGTCAACTACATGTATTGTTTTTATTGTTATTCCAAAGAACACAATCTTGTAGAACGAAAATGGTTGGAATGGCATCAGGCCACTTTCTGTTAATTGTTTCTGCTACAAGTATGTAATAGCAATGAGATTATGTCATAAACATCGAGCACAGAAGGAGAAGGGCAAAAAGGAGTCTTCAGGTCAGGTGACACTAGGACAGGTTTTACTGAATCACTTCTCCAGTTTCTATTGAAGGCTACCGGTAAGGGAAGTACTTAGCCTCTGCTCAATGACTTATCAGTGCAGCTGACCTCGTTAGGCAAAAATAGCAGATGTTGCTATTTTATTGAACATAAAACTCCATTGTAAACACTTGTATAAAAAGGTCTATCATCTCTGAAACTACAAATAGGTTTTAGTTTCTGCTTTGCCAGAAGTAGATTACAATTTAGAAGTAGCAGAATTTTGGTATAATTGTTATAGATTATTAAGGCAATCATGTTGGAGATATCTAATATTTATGGTTTTGTTAACCGTTACTACTGCAAAATGATTTGTCTACATTGTGGTTGTTATTCAAATCCTATGCCCTACACTAAAATTTAGATTTTAAAATAAAATTTTAAATGTACCATTTGTGTTCTAGTGTTCTTCAGTGTATTATTTCTTCATGAAAGTGGGTTTGTGGTTCTACTGATTGTTCCTGTAACATCTCATGTGATTGATTGTTACCGTCTGCACATCTTGCTCAAATATTGCTCAACAGGTTGTGGAATTGTTACAATACAACGGGTTGTGGATTCGAGTTGGCACATTGACTAAGTCCTTTGTGACAGGGGTTCTAGAAACTGACCACTGCGTCTCTAGAAAAATCTAGAGAACATATAATTTAGCCTCCGGCTGTGGGGCACACATTTTCTAGATTTTTGAGTAGTTTTGGATGACACACCCAAGAGAGCAAGTCAGTGGAGATGTCCATTGTTAAAACAAATAAACATGAAGGTTGTTTGTTTTGGAGCAGGAGGGTGGAAAAAGCTATCAAGATGGCTCACCAAGGTAAGTTCTTGCTGTTGGCATGAGGGGCACTTTACAGGTCATGAGTGTGAATTCTGTTAAGGTCAACTCAGCGTTTCATGTTCTGAAGTTGATATATTGACTATTATTACTATGAAAATACGAATATTGTTATTAGGTAAGAGGCTTCTTGCCTTATTGCTATTATGATTGCTATAGTTATTATTTTTGTTATTATTGTTCATAGCAATGTAGTAGTAGTGTCACACAAAGGAAACAGTCATCATCTTCTCTATATTAAGAAAGGTAATATTTGAAACGGCCAGGGAGGCATGCGTGTTCTGTGTTTGTGGGTCTGGAAAATTGCAAGAGAAGATGTCATATAATTGAAAATCTTCTTCCATGCCATACTGTTTTTTATGGCCGTGCCTTTTTACCCTTTATGTATATATACAAACTTCCAAAACTATAGATGAGAGCTTTAATAGATTTTCCACCGTGTAGTTTTGAAATAATATATGTAAGAATCATAGAAATGGTCTAATAAAAACAAGGATTAAAACACTTTGTTTGTAGCAATCCCCAAAATACTTCAAGGATTCATTCATTTGGTTAAATTAAGAGAGAAAAAGTGAGTTGTATGTAAGCCCTTCAATACAGTTTTTGTTTGTAGCTTTTCATACTCTAGTAATTGGTTACATGGTCACAAAACTATTTTATTCATTTGAATAAATTAAGGAAGAAAAAAAGAATGTTTTATGCATTTCCTTAAGTAAAATGAACAACCCTGACATAAGCCATGCTCTAGTATTTTGACACATTCATCTCACAACCATAAGAAATGCGTAAATAAGAGTGGGGTTTTTACCTGCATCAACTATTGACATAAATCATTGATTCTACATAAGTGTACCAGAGCTAGAAGACTTTTTTTTTAAGAGGGTGAGCGGTATAGCTTTGATTTGCTAAGTTATCAATAAGAATGCCCATAATCCTCCACCTCTCTTTACCTCCCCATTTGTAATGTCTCTATTTGCATCATAAAAATTAGTTTAGTTTTAATTATGATACATTATTTGGATCTGTTTCAAATGATGTTTTAAGTACCTTTGGCTTGTACTATTTCTTAAAATTTGTGTGGAGTTTTAAGAATGCTTTTTTCTATCCGTATGTGTTGTTTCAAATAATTCAACATAAGCGTTTAAATATTATGGTATAGTTTATGGTGTTCCTTTTCTATTTAATGTGTACAGTTTCATTTTTATATTGCAGGCATGCAAATAAATGATCATGCAAATGAACAAGAGAAAATTAATGGTAAAGTATTATCACTTTTTATTTCTAATCTAAATCAAGGTGAGACAATAAACTAATGTTGCTTCTCACAATTATACTTGTTTAACACCCGTATGAGCACCGGAAAAACTCGCAGACAACTTTAATGCTGTCATGACTGACAACAGCCTACTGAATTACTTTATTATTCAAAGTTTTTAGAGCCATGACAAAGACAAAGCCTTCCTTACTTATTCAAGTAGTGAGACTGAGATGGCATTATCATCAGTCTAACAATATATACAGCCTTGAAGGATTCAATATGAATGTAACACTTCGTTTCACTTTACAACAGAAATTACTAGAGCTATTTAATTTTGTAAGATCCCCATTCTTTCTTCTGTTTGTTCAACAAATGCAGGAATATTTCAATTTGGGAACTTGAACCACGTGCTAACAATCACACAATGTTGAATACTGGTAAAATCATATATAGCTGGAAAATACATAACATGTCTTTATTTCTGATAAACAGTGCATTTCTTGAAACACTTGAAACAGAGGGGCCTACTCAGAAAGTGAAATGTGTAGTAGCTTAGAAGTAATACTCATGTACTACAAATGCTATTCTCTAACTTACTTGTAGAGGTCTCCGCCATTCCTATCTTTTCTGAGCAGACATCTTCCCCCAGACTACTAAGATCTCCACACATCTATGCCTACGTTTTAGTATTAAGTATGGTAGGGACAGGGGAGGGGCTGAAAAATGGGGAATACTTACTACAAAATGGGTGGGGGTGTTATGGAGGAGTAAGCAAGGATTAATGGATGGTTAGGCAAGGGTTTAAGGGGTGACATGCACCCACTCACCAAAGTGGAAGTCAATTGGGATTCACAAACTGCACGTTTAAATATTCTACAGCCAGAAATGACCCAAAACTATAACATATGCACTCCAGCTCAGACCTGGAGTAAGTTGAGCAAAACATATAGCAAATGTCTGATACTGAAACACCCTCCAAATAAAAATAATAGATGCATGGACTTAAAAAACAACTCCCATAGAAAATAACATTAAAACAAATTATGTTTCTTTAATTTCTTAAAAATATACATTTAATTAAATGTTAAAATAAATTATATTTAACAAACCTTTTAACTTTTTCCTATACATTACCATAGGGTGATCTATGCCCCCATGGTAGAGATATCCACTTATGTTTCAAAAGTAAAAAGAGTGTGGGCGATTGAGGTAGGCTACACAATCCCTGGAATGTTAAATGTCTCCTAGCAGGTGGATATCCCAGTCTCAGGATTTGTTAACCACTTACTTAAATTCTAGAGATTCATCACTGGCTTAACATCCAAAATTACATTTTTCTTCATTAAGAACACATTTTTCAGTCATTCCTTCAGAAAGAAATTCAATTTATGTAGTGCACATTTCCTCTTTTGTAGATCCAACTCAAAGGCAATAAAGCAACCTTCCTCATTCGAGAACCTAATAGCAGCAGGGGAGTAGTAATGGGAAATTTATGCAAAACCTCCACCAAAATGCTTTTTCTTTATGAAAGTTGAGGTATCCCCTGGCTTCTTTCAGCAGATCCGTCTTCCAGCAGAGGATCCAGAGAGAAAAATATAGGTGATTATCTGTGGCGCTGGTTGAATTTCTCAAGACTCCTATCTATGGTCTTGCCATATAATATTATATAAGCTATTTATTGGCTTACTTGAATCCTCATGGCCGGACTTAGAAAGAGTAGGCACTGTCCAGAGACATTGGGAAGAAAACATCCTATAAGGCCAAACAGTTCCTGTCACCAGCTGCACAGATTGAACAAGAGAAACACATAAAACATTACCATCCCACAATTACATTAGGAAACATTCTGACTATGTTTATAAATCTAAAGAAGGCCAAGTAGGTATCAGCAACAAAAAGGATGAAAGTTGGATAGAATTTCGAAGAAGAGAAAACACAAGTAGAAATGCCCACTAGCTGAAAGGTATTTTGATAATCTTTTCAAACCAATGATTCCAGAGAATAAGAGAAAGTCTTGCAGATATTGAGGACTAAAGGTGAGACGGCAAAATATAATTTGTAAATAGACTGTTCACAGTTATGTAAGCAGAGCAGCTCTAACAGTTACACCCAACATCCATAATGGGATTTTCCAAGATACATTTACTGCCTCAAAGAACAATGAAAGAAAATTTAAGGCACTGTCATTTGGAAAATGGAGGTTAAACGCTTCTCATATTGCTGACACAATGTAGAAATACCGGTGGGCGCACTTCAGGGTGCTTTATTCATAACTTCAGATCAGCAGGAGGTACAAATGTAGATGGATTTTGTAGCAATGACCAGTATCATTGAGAGGAAAGCAGAGACTGAGGTCTCTGAAAGGAGTATTAGTGTTCACAAAGCAGAACCTGGGTGTCAGGATCATAATGGATTATTTGAGCTAGTGGAGTCATGTAGGTAGGTATGCAAAAATAGTGAAAGTAGCAGTATGGCCTTGGAATACATGGAAAAACCTCACAAGGGAATTAGACAATCATCTCCCATCTGCATAGATGATCTTGCTAAACAAAGCATATGCTCCTGAATGAAATGCAAATACAGTGAGTTGTCCAACATCAAGCATATATGTACAAGAGAGGTTTGTGACAGTACTTGTCAGGCTAGATATTCAGGGCAGAGGGAATTTGGGGTAACTTCAGTGGTCAAATTAACAAGCAATCTAAGGAATCTCAACAACTAGATACTCAGGAAAACTGCTAATTTGTTGAAGTCGATTACCGCTTTTTAGAATTATTCTTGGGATCTTGTTAGAAAATCGGACACAGTTAAAGTAACCATTGTGTTCAGTGAGTGCTTTATCTTTTTAAAAATAGATAAGACATGTATTGATATTGGTTTTATTAGATAGTATCAATGTGATACCTGACAGTTAGGATTCCTAACCATATTTGGGGATCCTCTGCCTTCCATGATGCAGTAGTAATGTAGGCATACTAGGAACTCAGAGAGCGCCTACATGGAAGAGACATGCTGGCAGGCAACAAGGGGCCTAAATGGGGATCCAGTGCCCTCTTCAGGGTTTGGGTAAATATACCTTTGAGGAAAATCTGATGCTTGAGATCAGGCTGCTTTTATTTTTAGTGAACAGAAGCAAAAAAAGAAAAACAACCATACCTTACAACAGGGAAGTAAAACACCATTAGACCAATATTCATTATACATATAAAAACATTTGAATTAAGCTGATACTTATAAAGTCCAGTATGGCATGTTCCAGCATAATCCAGCTGGATACAATTCTTATAAAATACAGTGGTTAATGTCCTTACTTTATTCTAAAGTGCAGTACTTAAAGTAGTAAAGTGCATCCAGTGCCAGCTTTCCTTCATCTTCCTAAACTCCCCATCCTAAAGTGTGATTTAAAGTGCATTTTTATTTTTTTATTAACAACCCACTTTCATTTAAGACAAAACTTGTAATGCAATATAATTTTATTCTTCCGGCGTGATCTCTAACTTCGCCATAAAATTCCAAACAGCAGTAACCTTTTAGGGGCCCCCCCTCTCCTTGCATATGCGTCTTCGAATGTCCTTGTTCGTTTCATCTTATTTAGCCATCCCACATGAGTAGGTCATTTCAAAGACCTCAAATTCTGAAGTATCAGGGAGCATGCTACAAGGGATGCAATTGTTATATGTGGCTCCTCAGCTCTTGTCATTGCCAGGTTTGCACCTTGCCTATTAATTCCGAGGAGAGCTACATCTGCCTCAGGATCTAATAATCTCTTCTGGATCCCACGACTTAAGGCCGTGAAGATCCTTTCCCAAAATTGCCCTAACCTTGGACAAGTAAAAGAAGTATGTAGCCAGTCTCCCCTTCCTTTTGCCTGGCAGCGAAAACATCCTTCTCCAATTCTGGACATATTTTATGTAATGATTTGGGTGTACAATATGTCATCCATCGGGGAAAAAAAAAACATTCATTTAAAGTTGGCTGCTCTTAGGGCATTACTCCCTAACTGTGATATGGCCAGTGAGAGTGTCCATTGTGTCTCCTGGATGACCTTTTGTAGAAATTTCTCGACAAGGGTTGATTCCCTTTGGGAGCATAAAAGACGGTACCAATTTCCCACCCCTCTTAATTTGGCTCCCAATAGGGCTGTCACTAGCTTAGTTGGACCAGCACAAGAGAGGTTGTAGAAATTGTAACTATTCAAAAAATATACAAAAATATACAATCTGTATATATTAAAAAAATCAAGGCTTGCTCCGGTCGACACATCTCTTGCCAAGTGATCACTCTATTTTCCAGTAGAAAATGTCCTATCTCTTTTAGGCCACAGTTATTCCAACCTCTTCAATGGCTAGTTTGTATTAGAAGACCCAGACTTTTACATTTTCCTATTTATAGATAATAAAACCCTGTAGCACCTGCTTACTTAAAGAAAGTCTGCAGTCTATAGAGGTCAGGCTGCTTGGACGCACACAGAAGCCTTCAATGCCTCGTTGATTTTAAAGAAATAGCATAGGGGAGAAATAGCAGCTTGGGGGACCTTCAGGATCACAGTTGACCTCCTCAACACTTGTACTCTTTTTTTATATTGAGCTGTTGGAGTCACACAAAAGTTGTGCTTTACACTAACAAGAGAAATGTAAAAAGGGGCATCAGAGATAATCCTATGAACAATGAACTTCTTGGAATGGTTTGAGCAACAGTCACACTTCAGTCATGGGCAAGCCTCTTACCCCCAGGTCCTGATTTCTTATGGTAGAATTGCATACCATTTGAGACATATTGTTTATTCATATGAATTCAGTTGGTTTCCTAGCTCACAAGACAGTCTAAACCCTTTACCTCAGGTACAAACAACAGCATGCTATTCATCCTGAGTACTGGAGTTTGGTTCTCACTACTCCCAAGAGAAGCTGTCCTTTCTGCCCCTTGCCCAGTGACAGAAGAGGAACTACTTTGCTTCTTTGAAGTATCACTGATAGTCAGTAGTAGAAGAACCAGCCTCCCAGAACCAGAGGAGCAGGCGCATTTCCGGTGGAAATGCAAACGTCTCTTCCATCAGGACCAGTTCAGTCCCTTACTAATGACCAAGTGATTCTCGTAGTGTTCCCAGGGTGATTACGGAAAACCAACAATGTCTTTCTCTTTTAGCAGAGTCCTTTGGCCGTAGCTGACAAAAAGATGTTGGGATTGGGCAGTTAGCACATGGCTTTGTTGAAACAAAAGAAGTTGTCAAATATAAAACTGAGCTACCTTGGTTAATCATTGCAATTTTGCAGTTTCCTTGGCAAAAACATCTATGATCTTGTGGGTGGCCAAACCCCAATAATTTCCCGAATCTCAATATCTTATGTACCCCAATGTTTACCTTAGGCAGTTAAGCTGCTAGGATCTCTCATCCATCAAGTGACAAAAGACTACCCTCCCTATTAATAACTCAATAATTAAACAGATTAGAATTCAAAATAGAAACTGGGACCGCTCAAGAACTGAGTCCTAGATCAGAACTACGTTTAAAATATTTAAAACTGAATTGTTAAATAAACGATATTGAATAAACTCACTGCTTGCCATAAAGGCTCAGGTGCAGACTATAGAATCATAACATCATAAGAAATCCCTATTTAGGCAGTTAAATCTCTCCAGATTCTAAGTGTGGAATCCATTAAAAGTACTTACAACACCCTAAGAAAGGAAAAGAAAGTCTCAAAATAATAGAGCATCACAGACTTCCCTACTAACATTCAAAACCAGGGGTTTTTATACACAATCTATGCATAACAATTAGGAAAACAGCAGAATCAGAATGATATGATCATGGTTATATTGCCTTGGCAAATCAAAAAGAACTTCATATTATCTAAAGTAACTTAACACTAATCCATTTCTTAACCGCATGCGCGCTGCGGCTATTTTCGCGCTGCACGGCTTTTTTCAAAAAGCCGCGTTACATGACGAGCTCAGCTCGTCATCAGCGTGCAAGCGGCGCAACTGATGACGAGCTGAGCTCGTCATCAGCGCCGAAGGGGTTAAGGTAAGAGAAATATTCTGCTTGCTTCCCCTGAAACTGCACTCTGGAGAACAACATAATGTGAAACATTTCTTAAACAATAGCTCATAGAATTATGTTCTTCTGCATGCCTGCATTGGAACTTCCAGCGGAAATCATTCAAAATAATACATCAGGTACACGATTGAAAGTTTTGTTCACAATAGGCGTTTTCTAATACATTAGCCCTTTTGCGTCATAGCACTCGGTCCTCTGTGGAAACTTTGGGGAGAGAAGATATACAGTGGATTACTAATTGGGAGGGTCGATAAGCAGGAGCAAGATCAGTAGAACACCAGAAACTACATCCATTGTAAATAAATGGTGTCTCGCACAAAAATGTGGCATAGCTAAATTACATTATTAATCACACTTCTAAGCATAACAATGTAATTAAGTATACTATCATTAGTTCTTTGTTTGCAACCACACTCATCACTAAAGTCACTAATTTACCCGAGCGCTTTTTGTCACCAAAAATTGCACATTTATAAAAACTTCTGAAACCTTACCCTCAAATGAAATGTCACACATATCTCCGTATTACAAGCTTAGAACCTTTTTAAAATAATTGCTTTTAAGTAAGGTGCATATTTTAATGAGAGATGCACAGTACTGCTATACATATTCATGTACAATCCGCTATAGACAGTCTGGGAATAGAATCAATACAAACACTTTTCCAAATAAATAACTCAAGCGCTCATCAATGTTTCTAGCTAATTGATGACGTGGATATGCTGGATCATCATTTGAGCAAGATCATTTGAAATGAGACATAATTGCATTGAAACAGTTTGGCAACATATTGTTAGTACATCAGTTTTCAGAACTTTTTAAGTCAACTCTTTTATATTGTTATGGAAATTAAGACTTCTTATAGAGCACTGTAATTATATTTCAACTTATTCAAACCACAGACGTATTGATACTTATTCACTTGGGCGCCCAGAGTAATTTTCATATTCAATACAAGCATCGGTGTATAGGCTGAGGCTTGCAAAACATCAAATGATAACTTGACCGATTCTAAAATTCTCTTATTTTGACTGCAGCAGGGTGGGTTACTACACGGTATTAAAGAATGTGCCCTTTGGTTCCACAACAGCTGTCACTTTTTTGTCTCGTCGGAAGATTATGGACATTGGTATCAAATATACCCAGAATCACCTTGGGATACTAAGTTACCATTTTGGGTAATATTATAGAAATGCAATAAGAGGCCATGCTCTTGGCCACAGTCATTCCCAAGGTCATATGTCAACTTATCTAATCTGATTTATTTCAGTGGGAGTTCACATAAAGTTAGTTCGGCTGATGATCTGATTCGGACAAAAAATAACCCGATCACAATAGCGTGTATAGGGAGGGGGTGTTTAGGAAGAAGCATTGCAGAGCCATGCAAGAAGTCAAAGGGGAGACAGGTAACAGAAACGTCTACCACTGTTTCAGTAGCCCAAAACCAAGGTTATCTAAAGCCACAGTGTACATGCACATGACACAGACATTTAACTCAAACTCAGGGGTACATGCTGGGTCATTCAGATAGCACATATGAACAAAAGAGGACATTATTCATCCTCATCAACCTGAGGTGCAGTTATAAATGCCTGTACCCTGCAACTGTTAATCCGCTATCTCCATTGCCTGGTGACTTAAGCATGGCGTCCGTAGACACCAATGTATATGGAGTCCTAAGAATACTCTGATGGTGCGTTTATTTATCACAGAGTGCATACTTATCTGAACGGGGCTTCTGAAACAAGTCTTCTGGGCAGGAAAATGTACTGGATTAGTCAAAGATGGTGGAATAAGAAGCCGGTGCCACAGCGAAACTGCTCCAGAGACTTTCCTTCCTACATGACTTTCCTTTCAGCAACTAAAAACCAGGTATGGCCTGGGCGTGTAGTCACACTTTTTTAAGAAAGTGGATACTAAAGTGTGACCCTGTACTGCAAGATCACATAGATGCTTCTCAAATATCTACTTCTGCCATTTATCGAAAAAAGTGAGAATGTCTTTATCAGAGCTACCAAATGAAGCGTCCTCTGGTTGAGGAAACCTTGTGGGTGTTCTCCCATTTACCTATTTTATCAGAGCTACAACATTAAACAAAATGTATAGTGAATTAGATTGTCAAAGTACGATACTGCTAGCTGCCATTTTGAGTGAAACATGAACTATATTGGAATATGTGAGCAATATCACTAAGCTTTATAGAACTTATTAGCACTATAACCTGGCCATGGGCCACAAGACAGTGCTTTGCAAAACAAATTATTTGCTAAAGTACTGGTTTAGATCCCTCAAACAGCTGAACCAGCTTTCAACCAAAACCATGTTCCTATGCTTCATGGTTGTTTTGCACTGACGTTGACCCTTTAAATTCAGTGGGGTTAAAGTCTTGGCATAAACAAGTAGTCTCGGAATCGAACTCCTTGACTCGATTTCAGAAGCACTCTCCTAGTACTTTTCCATGCTACTTATATATATGAACTTATATATGAACTTGTTTCATACAGCACATTATAAAGTATTGTAGTATCAATATCAGTAGTGATAATGTTTTTTAGTATTTGGCTAGAGCGTCAGACCCGTATTAAAGATGAAAAGTTCTCTTATTTGCATTAGGAACTTTGGCACACTTATTAAAGTGCAGATTTTCATAAATATGATGGTTGTAGGATAAGATACATGGGAAGTGACCGCAAGGTGTGTGAAGTTTTGTGAATCTGTGATACCTCCGTTCAACAAAAAGTGTTGAGGAATAGTATGATAATAGAATAATAGACAATGAGAGCATTCAGATGCTCACTATACTGGATTATACTATACTAGTTCTGGTTATTTAAGAGCCAGGACCTTTGGAGCTCCCCAAAATCAATGACCCTTATCCTTGTCTGTAGTAAGTTATTTAATAACAATGGCCTGCTTTGACGAAAATAATGGGGTCCTGATCACAATGAGCTATGAACATTGATTTGATAGGGACATGTCTAGCAATAATCAACCAGTGCAGAAACTGGGAAGCAGGAAATTTTGTACCTGATTTTTAAGTGAACTGTATCACAATATGTTGTATTGCAGTGTTTGATTTATTTAATTTGAGAACGTTTGTTTGCAATCAGGGGTAATTGGTACGGTGGCATTGGCCAATGGCAAAGGAATTAGAGTGAAATGCACTTGAAGTTTTAGAAAAATATGTTTATCATCTGCATGATTGTAGAAGCTGTGTTAAAGGAGCAGATCAGCTCCAATAGTGATATCCAATATCCATAGAAGACAGGTGAGGCTTGGGGAGGCATCTGGTAAATCCTCGAGGCAAACATGGCAGAAATAGTGCAAAAGATACGTTAACCAAGGAGGAGTCATTCTATCGGTGGCATATCCATTTATTTTCAGGTGATTCCTGAGATCAGAGGTGAGCGAGAAAATGAACCATGTCAAAGTTGGAAGAAAGATCCATAAAGAGGAACCATTTACACCATTTGCGTCTACTATCGTTTGTAGGCAAGAGAGCTGATCATTCTTTTCAAAGTCAGATGATTGTTGACTGTAAGCATCTCTTTAAATTAGATTACCTGGAGGTACATAAATTGGAAAGTTGAATTTGGCTTGTTTTTTTAGAATTTGTTTAAAGTATAAAGTTTTGAGTTCTGTTGGGAATATTCTGAGTTCCAACAATAGGTTGCAGTTCTGATCATCATGGCTGCAGAGATGTTAATGAAGATGTCCTAGTCTGAATGGGCTGGACATGGGCCCCCAAGTGAATCTCAGGCAGCACATTCTTTAGTGAGTCTGGTGAAGTCATTCATTCATAGAGAGCTGAAAGACATTAGATTCTGTCGAAGTAAGAAGTGGATGCTTGGTGAGATAGGCTGGTTCATGACCTGGTCTTTATTGCTATTCGCTTCAAGGAATATTTCCAACTCTGTAACTTTGAAGATGTAGTGTTATTAAATAAACACACAGTGTTCTTTCATGTGGGGGAGTTTTGCCTCCTTGGTTGAAGAATTTGTCTATAATCCTATGAAGTTTGGTTAAATAAATGGCTCTATACATCTTTTGGGATTAGTAAAACCTTTTTGCCTTCCTATTTGTAACTTTGCAGGTACTAGAGAAGTGTTGCAACAGCTTCAGTTTGTCCTTGGAGCTGTTTGCTTAATCCAAAGTTGTTACTGATATCGTATGTACAGTATGAGGCTTTCATGTTCTGGAGTCATCATCAAGCCTGCATTCTCACATCAATGGAGGGGGTTTCAATCCTTGTTGTGATGCAATTGTCAGGTGTGCTGATATCAGTCAGAGATGGAAACCTTTTCTTTTTAAAATATATTTTTTGTGTAAACGTGGCAAGCAACAAACAGATAAGAACCACAAGCATCATCAAATATCTGTACAGTAAAGATGACTCACTGCGCACAACATTGCACGGCAGCCACATAACCACCCCTTCACCCTTTTGTTTCTCAAATTGTAGCAAGTGATTGCAGCAGGCAAAGTCCCAGAGTCATCTCAAGTGAGGGGAGTGGAGAGAACCCCACAGTAGTCATTACATTATCACAAATTCTTTGTCCATTTCCTAGGAGGCCACAGCTTTCATATATCACCTTCTCAGCTAACGTACCCTGTCCTGTTTCCAGTTCCTCAATTGGGGTGCTTGTGCCACCCCCCCCCCCTTCCCTCCAAAGCAAAGCAATGTTGCGTTTGGCCACTGCCAGTTCCAGCGTCACTCAGGTTTTCTCCATATGGTTTAGATCAGTTGCCCCCATATATTTAACAGACACTATTTAGTGGAGACTGCCATATTGCTCCCATACATCGTTCATGCATGCAACAACTGATTCCCAGTAGCTCCAAATGATGTGAAAGAAAGTACCCTGTAGGCTGCATTGTCCCCCCCATTCATACCAAAGTTGTACATGCAAAGTAATACCTTTGGAAACTTTTCTGTTGCACCAGGCGGAACCCAGACTTAATTGCTACCTCCCTCGTGGATGCTAGGGCTTCCATCCATTCGACATTCTTATTGCCCTCCAAGTTTCGATTGGAGATGGGAACCTTGATCTGAGATTGCTTGGTTGTTAGGCAATATAAAGTTGAATTTAGCATGGAAATTGTCAAGGTCAAGTCACTTCCAAAGTCATCTGGATTTACATACTTCCACTGGTGTAATCATTGGCACCCTGAACACTGTACACTTGATAACTTAATTAGATTTCTGGAATTCATACTGATTGATTTCTGTTGTTGTGTTTTCAGTAACCCTGGGCTTAGTTTGCGAAGTAGCACTATCCGTAGCTAGTGAAGTGCACTTCGTACTACGCGAGCTACGCGAACTGCGTAGTGCACTGTGCAAAATGCTGTTCGCACTGATTGCACAGTGCCGAATGCTTGTCCGCACTGTGCAATCAGTACAAACTGCATCTTGCACAGTGCATGCGGTCGTTTTCTCAACGCAGACTGGTAGTTTCTCATTGCGAGCATATGCGACCACTCCCAATGAAAAACCTGACCTCCCCGCGTTGAGAAGCTCGACGGGAGGTTTATTTTCTACACTTGCGATCGGCAACTTTATGTTGCGGTTCACGAACGAGGACAAAGTCTCGCCAGGACGCATTTTGCTTGTTCGCGGTCGCCAACTTGACATTGAGGACCACGAGCAAGCAAAAAATGACCGCTGCACTACGCTATGCTGCGCTACACGTGTTTGCGCTGTGCTATGTGCAATTCGCGTAGTGCGAAGTAGCGCAAACTTCACAAACTACGCGAGCGTAGCGTAGTGCTTTGCCCAGGCTTAGTTTTCAGCTCTGCTCCTAGAGTTTATTAATTTTGTTGAAAGAGTTTAACCTTTATTGATACATGTGAATTATGTCTTACACTTAGCTCTATCAATTGTGCTGGTTTCTCTACTAAATGTTTAATATTGTTGACTGGACACACTAATAATTTTACTCTTGAAAGATAGCATACATCAATATGTTTTGACAAACCTGTCATCAACAACCGTCTATTACGTTTATTTAGTGGTACATTTGGTCGCCCTCTTGTTGATCCTCATTGGGCTCATTTTATTGTGGACACTCTGTTTGCACAGTGAATGCCAGGTCACATCACAAATTCTTTACACTCTGCCAGATGTTGCAATCTAGTGCAGCGCAAAGGTGTTTGACTCGAGGATTTAAAGATATTCAAGCTCAACAATAGGCATGAGGTAGTATTCATCCTGTGAATCCTTGCAACTATATGGCAATTCTGAGATGAAACATGTGAGAGATTTAATCTCTCTATCTCTCAATCTACAAATCGCAAAGTAGAGGGCCGGGCTCTGCCCATAGGTCTGTATTGTCTTCTAAATGCAGTTCACTTAACGCAGGCTCTCCTACCAAACAATCTGGATCGCTCTGCAATGAACGCCATCTTTCACTGGGGTGATAGTATAGCTGACAAACATTCTTAGCATCCATAATTATTCGCTGAACTTGAATGTGAACACAGAGTGTTGATAACTAGAGTGGGTTATTTTTATTGGCTTTCTATTGAAATAGTCATACAAACCCTAGTTATCATTTAAATCAGTAAATAATGAGTTTGATGACCTAGGGCCTGATTTAGATCTTGGCGGATGGGATACTCCATCACGAACATGGTAGATATCATGTCTGCTGTATTACAAGTATTGGATATAATGAACTTGTAATACGGAGGACAAGATATCCATGATGTTTATGACAAGGTATCCCATCCACCAAGATTTATAACAGGACATTAGCAAGTGGTACAACTCATATATATTTAACCTAGAGTATTTGGTGATCTTTTCTGTTTTAGGTTGCAGTCTCACTCCCTTGGCCCTTTGTATCCCAGATGTTGCCACACAAGAAGATCCGGTCTCTCTTGATTGTTCCATGGGTCACTGTGACTTGTCTCTCTGACTTGGGCCCTCTTGCCTTCTTCCAGTGATTTGCATAGTCCAGCGTTAGCTAACATCTCAGGGTCTAGTCCTGGCATCCAAGAAAAGGGGAAGTGGTTAACTGCATCTTTTTGTGGTGTTTTCCTTGTTTGGGCCAATTGGGGCCTTATTCCCCCATCCCAACTTCTCTGACCTGTATCCAATCCTCCTCCTCTCTGTCTCACAATCTTCTTCTTAAATCTAACTTTTATTAGCTTCTACAGGACTGACATTTTCGCCTCCTCCCTCAGTCCCCAAACAACACTCAATCCTTTTGCTGCACCTTTCTGAATGCATTAATCTATATACTCATTACTGTGACATTGAGGACTACTACTGTGGAGTCCTTGGTTGATTTTTGGGTTGCACCATCTCTACATTGTGGTGAACCTCATATGCTCACTACTGTGGTGTCTATGGTGATTCCTGGATTCCTTAACCTCCACTTCTGGGTGGATTTTATTGACCCACTACTGTAGTGGGTTAGTCTTAGCTTGTGCCCTCTCTGCTTCTGGGTAGATCTCTAAGACCAACCCATCTACTGGTATTCTTCAGATGCAGAGCTGCTGTTACTGGATAGACTCACCCCTGTTCTTTCTCACAGCAATGTACCCTAATGCCAAAAGATAGAAACTAGATGGGGAAATTATGGCATAAACAGGGAAATGTGTCTCCTTCCTGCACACATCTCTTTGCAATACCTCATACTTTACTGTAGCTGTAAGTTCAAAGCAGACCTTCAAGTCTCACACACAGCATGAAAATGCTTCCTACACAGACCGCACCAAAAAACACAACACTCCACCAACCAAACATACAAAATCAGTAGGTACTGAAGCACTTTACAAATACAATTCAATTACTAAAAGGCCAGTACATTATTTGTACAAAGCATGCAATGCCAAAAAGTGGTACTACATGTAACACACATGGGGAAAGGGAAGCTGCCCTCACTTGCCCATCTTTCACTGTAGGAATGCATACTGAGTGACAAGGACTATTTATAACCTTTCACGCTTCACGACCACACGAGGTGACAGAAAACACTAATACAAGTCATTGTAAAGGGACGCTGAGCTCACTTTTTTCATGCCTTTTGTGGATTCCTAAAGGCGTCCCTACATTTGTGACTCGCAATGTCTCTTTAATTCATTGTGATTTTGGGTTTCACCCTCACAAAGCTTGCCACTTTTCCTTGCACAGGTTTAGCAAGGGTGAAAATCCTTTCTTACTCATCGTGGTGGCTCTCTAGGTCCTTAAGTAGTCTGAAGCTATTTACTGTGGGGTTGCAGAATTTGCGGATTACAGAATTTGTGGACTATCACACAGATATGGAGAGAAAACAGTGATAATGTGAAAATTAAGGTTGCACAGGTTTGTCAGGCACTGTGAAATGCTTTTTTCAGGTAACGGCAGCAGACAATGGTAATGTTGTTTTCTCTTTACAGCTGGAGAATGGAAGGTTACCGTGGTAACTGGCAATTTGGAAAACAGTGGGACAGATGCAACAGTGTTTTTCTATGCCTACGGAAAAAAGCAGGACTCCGGTGCAATTATTTTGGGGTCCGGGAAAGATACATTATTTAACCCCAACAGCACAGACACATTTAAGGTAATGTAATTTGGGCAAAATGTGTTAGTTGTGTGGTTCACCAACATGTTTTTCTAGACACACATGTCTCTAAACAATTGTTAACAAGAGGCCAAATTCACAAAAATAAACACAAAAGAGCATTCGGAGACTTACAGATGCCTACCCACATACTTCTATATTTTTTCCTCAAATCACACACATTCCCAGCAGTATGCCTGGAAAGCTGTATTAGCTGTAGGTTTCCAAGCGTATTCATGACAGTGAAATGTATCATTTCCTGCGGACTCTTATTTCCCCTGTACGGAAAATAACATACCGTTGATTTGACCTCGGGGATGTGGGGGGGGGGTATTAGAGAGCCCTTTGAGCGAAGGCAATTTATTTCTTTTTTTCCTCTGTTTAGAAAGCCTTTCTTCTACAGCCCAACCAAATCTGAAGGTGATCCGTTTCACTTCTGATCCTGGAAGCAGAGTTACTTGTGACCATTTCTTTAGTGATAATTTGTCGGATGAGAGTTTGTAAATACCCACAGACTATTTTCTTCCGTATATGTTACATTAAATAGGACAGCTAAATACCTACATGCCACACAGTACGGTGGTGGTCTGCAGTGCCAGAACACATAGGGCCCGATGTAGGTCGGTCGGTAACGGCCGAAAATCGGTATTTTCGGCCGTTACCGACTGGTATTTAGTAAATGGTATGTAGGGCCACATATTTTACAGAATCGGTAAATTTACCGATCGGTAAATTTACCGATTCTGTAAAATACCGAATCGGTATTTATACCTATTCGGTAATTTTGATATGTAGGTGGGACTCTTCTGAGTCCCACAACCCTTACCGAATCTGTATTTTACCATCAAATATATTTGATGGTAAAATACCGATTCCGGTGTGCATGCACATGTGTGCATGCACACCTGTGTCATATGACAGGCAGACCTGCCCTTAGGGCAGGTATGCCTGCCACATGGCACCCCGGCCCTTTTTTGGGGGTGCTAGAGGGTGTCAAAGTGACACCCCCTGCACCCTTGTCAAAATCTGTATTTACCGATTCGGTAAATACCGACCGGTAATGCCCCATTCATTCCTATGGGCTTCAAAGCCCATAGGAATGAATGGGGCATTACCGGTCGGTATTTACCGAATCCGTAAATACAGATATTTACCGATTCGGTAAAAGGAACATCTGGATGTTCCTACATATCCACCCCTTAGATTTACCGATTTTTAATTACCGAATCGGTAAAATTCGGTAATTAAAAATCGGTAAATCTATTTTACCTACATCGGGGCCATAGTGAGTTTCTACTTTCATGTGAGATTTTAAATTTCATGTCAATTTTATAAAGGATAGATATAGCAAACAATTATATTTCTGGATCTGAGACTGAGATTAAAGCACATTCTTAGGTAAGATCTTTGTTCTAGAACAGTATATATCTGGCTATTTTCCCTTTGATCGTGTTGTCACGTATTTCTCCACAGCAGAGCCACAGGGCATTTCTGTGTGCCAAGTTTTATTATAGTCTCACCCTTGCTGCAGCAACCACTTTCATCCACACCTGAAAGTATATCATCTAGAGCCTAAATGGTGCACATAGTGCTGATTCTGTTTCTTTTGTGCTGCCCACTTTTGAATCAAGGGAGTCCAGCCAAATAACTAATCAATTTAGTCCACTTTTCTGATCCACAGCTCTATATAATGAACAAGAGAATTTGTTTCACAAAAACATATTAGAATTTTATTTCTTAAATCTGTAGTCTCTGGCAAACTTAGTCCAAGAGAGTTCATGGATAACTTATCAAGTATAAGTTACAGCAGGGCTTTTCTTTACAAAGGATTCCACCCAGGTGACCTGTAATTAGGGCTCCCGGTTTTATGGTATTTTTGTTTTTTAACATTCCTGTCTGTATTTATCCCTAATTATTTTTTCGGCACCTTACTATGATTTATCCATATTTTCTTTATGGTTTGCAAATAAGTGGATGCAAAATTGGTACAGTTTCACATATATTTAACTGATAAACATGCACTCATACTTTAAAGCTTTTTGCGTTTTAGCAAATTCAGCAGCCAAACATAGCAAAATACTACACAGACAGGGAAAAAAATCGCAATTTACTACGAATATATTTTAACATATGCCTGTATTTAAAGATACCTTAACCTGTTTTTTTAACTCTCCATGCTATCTATCTGCTCATCTGTTGTCTTGGAATTCACAAAATACACAGTTGAAAAGAACTTATCAGAAGCACAGTTTTCAGTGTTTTTCTGCTTTCAAAAATAAAAGCAGACAGGAAATATATTTATTTCTGTCTGTATTTATCTGTAAAAATCAGTAAAAACGGAAAACTGTGAGCCTCACCTGTAATGCATCATGGTATCCTGACCTTTGACACTTCATGTTACACCGAATACTTCAGGGAGAAGTGTGGCTCAATGGTTAGAGCAGCAGACCCTGATGCAGAGGTCTAGCCCGGGACCAGGGTTCAATTCCCTGCCTCGGTGGGTCTTGGGCTCAAAATTCCACAGACCTGATAATTCTCACCTCGGTGCCTATTCCAATCATGGAGTCCCACTCTGCAACTCTGGGCAATAGCTTGCTTAATCTCCACAACAGCCCCCACAACTCTAAGGGTGCCTGGCCTCCACCTTGGGGGTACCCAGGAGTGGACACAGGGAAAGCCAGGATGGGTTCCACAGCAGTGTTCATACAAGCGCCTTGAGACCCTTGCGGGTGAGTAGTGTGCTGTACAAGTATCAATTTACAATTTACATCTAGCTCATCAGCCACACATCTTACAAATAGTGTCTTTCTCACCACCACTGGCTCTAGAATATTGAGAGCAAAACCACTCACACAAATGCCTGTCATACAACAGATAGTCGAGAAGGATTACAGATCAACCATGAGAGTCATAACACAGTTTTACAGATAATAAAGTGCATCTTAAATGCTGTACCTTCTTCAATAACACTAATACACAACGTGAAGCAACAATGTTCCCTGCTAAGCAAGTTACTCACAGTGAGTACTAATGCTGTTAGCTTACATGGACAACAGTAGAAGATGACTCAAATAAACCTATACAGCCCAAACGTACACACAGTTGCTATGCATTGTATAAGATCAGCTAGCATTACCCTACATACTAATTGCTCGTATGGAGAGAATTTTACAGATCACGTCCAACAGGCCATCCAGCTCTGTTTAAGATGATATAGATCACACTATACAGCAGTCAAAACCAGCACAAGGTTAACAATGTCTGTGTTTCCCAATAGATCCCCTAGCCACATGACTATTGGTAATGTCTCCAGTGGACATTGTACCAGAAAATGTGCTTCTTCAACCAGATTGGTAAAATGAAAATAGAACTTGTCCCTATTGGTAGATTGGCTAGAGAAGGTTTGATCTCATCCAGGAAGGTCTCAAATTCGGGGGTGTTTGTTTGCCTTAGGATTACATAGGCAAAGACCCGTTAGGGGGTTTTGTGCTCAAAGTACTCTGTAGATAAGTCTTCAAAAAAGTTTCAACTTTGGCTGCCACATCTACAGAAATGGATCCAGGAGAAGTCCATACATGCAGCATGCCTATCTGACTCACCATTTTCTGGATGTGTCTAACCCAGCCTAATCAGCTGCCCCTCAGTGAACCCTAAACATCAGTCTTTGATAGCTTAATTCGGAGGGTCCCTACACCCTGGCCCAATAAAGGAGCAGGCCTAAGTTTGGCTAGAAAAATGAGGGACAGTGGCTGTACTAGATGGTAGACCTTTTTTTATTTTTTTTATTTTTTTAAAGCATACTTTTATAGAGAATACAAAGTTATATTGTCATGCCCCTCAATTTCCGCACAATAAAGTGAGGCATTTTGACATTGTGTCCTATGCACTTGCATAGAAGGTGATGCCACCATCCCCCATGCTTTTTAGAAAAACACACATTTACACCTGTGCTTTGTGCCAAGAGGCTCGTTGGCCTCATAATGTGACCTGTAAAGTTTGATAAAATACTTATTCCTAGGTACCTAAAATCAATGTCTAGCTCCAGAGGAAAATTGTTCAAGAGGAAGACATTCTTAGAACTCTTGTTGGGTCTAAAAAGGCATCTACAGAGGTGTTAACTGCCAGACCTCTCAGTATACCAAACTCATTCAGTTTGTTGGAGGCTTCTATGTGCCTTCAAGAATAGGAATTATACTGAAAAAGCTACAGGGGCCACCCAAAGACCAAAGTGAACTAATAGTGACTAAAGGAGCATTATCTGAAAAGAGCAGAAATTAGATTTTGGAAGCACCTAGAAGTGGAGCATCATTTAAGCTGGTGCTTACAAACTCCACCACCAGAGTGATATACAGAGAGAGAAGCTGTGGAACATTTATACAGCCCTGACCCACTCCCTTATTGACCATAAATGGTCTAGTGTGTTATCCATATGGGCCTCAACGTACTGTGGGATACTTAAATACATTATTAACTAGGTCATCTTGTAAAGTAGGAGCCTACACAGAGAGGCTAACTATATTACACACTTAGACAGAGAGCAAACTGTTCATTAAAAACTAACACAAATGTGACTCAGTAGAGGACTAGTTCACACCAAGCTTGCCATGTATATTATGAGTTCACAAAGACAAACCCTTTTACTTAACGGGATCACGCTGATTAGTTTATAACAATAAATAGCCTTGGCAGACCAAAGGCTTTGACCCTGAAGGAGGTTTTTTTGGGATGAAAGGTTTAGTACAAAACAGCCCAAAGTTGGAGGGGAAAAAAGAACATAGGACCTAATTCATAAAAATTAGTACATTCGTATTTGTATTATCACTTCTCTTAATGGGTGCAGATTTATCATTTTTTAAAGCTGACAAGTATTGCCAGTAGCACCCTTGAAAAGTTGTGCCATTTTCATGTTTCAGGCATACTACTGGAAAAGGGCTGTGAGAGGGTAACACTTTATTTCCCAAAAGCAAATTTACACCCAGTACAATTCCTCATTGTGGAAAGGGAGCCCCGTGCAAATACACATTTATTTTTCATTTTAGTTTTCTCCAAAAACAAAAAATTTCCTCCCTTGAGAAACCCTTTCGCCCAGCAAGGTATGGGGGTTGGTCTGTTTCTATTCCCATTCTTGCAGGTGATTTACTTCAGTTCTTTACTGGAGCGAATTCCCCCCAACAACATTTAAGATGGAAATGGTTATAGGAACCTGTGAATACCCACAAACTCACGAGGATGATGGCTTTCACAAGTTAATGCAAAGAATACCTTAATCTACACACTCTCCAACCCTTGCATGGGTTTAACTTCATAATTGCTCATAGTTATGATCTACAATTACATAGTATTAAATTAATTCAAATATACTATGTATCTGTTGTGAATATGTGACAGTAAATGTAGGCAATTTCGAGCATAAGACTATTCTGGATGAACATGGCTTTATAAATCAGCCTCCTAGTGTCCAAACACAGTACATTCTAAATATATTACAAGAAAATAAACTAAGTAAAATAAGTGGGATCAAAAACAAGAAGTCAGTCTGTAGCATCATAGCCTTAGAATATAGGTCATTGTTAGAGCCTGAAAAAGGCAGTATTGATTGTAGAAGGTGTGTTGAAAACAAGCAAGTATGTTGGTAGAGGGCTCTCTGTGGCTAGGATCTGTCCCTGAGATGGTAGGAAATAGGATTTTGATTACTAGTGCTGGAAATAGGATCTGATGGGCAAAGTTCCCTTAAAAATCAGTTGTTAACCTGTGTTGAGCTTTCCCGGATCAAGGTGGTACTGAGTGGGTCACATGAAAGTTTGCTGTTTGCTGGACTGCCTCTGTGGTTCTTTTCAATCATCTTCTACATTCTGCAAAGGGATCTGCCACACTAAGAAATCTCAGGAAGTTCTTACTGGATTTTAATCTGAAGGGGGGCTAGGTGCATGGAGCTTACCCTGTTACTACTTTGTTTTGTTGTGAAATGGAAAATATCACTGCCTTGATCCACCGCAAGGTCTTGAACTGCAACAAGTTGGTGGGCTGTCCAAAGGATGTTACTGCTGTTCTTAGCCCAAGATGTAGTAGAGGAATTTCCGATTATCTCGGTTCCTGTTTGAAGCATATGCAAATGAAGTGAACGCGAGTGGACGATGCATCACAAAACATTTGGTCCCTTGTTTTTCATCAAACCCTTTGCTTCCTGCTGTTTTTTGTCCCTACGTTTTGGCTTTTAGCATTTGGAACTTCTACTGGATTCTACTCCTGGATTTATGCTTCACTCATTTCTTCTCCTTGATGCTAGGAGGAGCTTGGTTCCTGCTCACTTCAGTGTTTATCTTCATTCGAGAGCTAGAAGATTGCCAACACGATTGTTAATCTTTTGTGTTTATTCCACCGACTTAATAATTAGAAAAAGAGCACGCCCCTGTAAATTCAGATCAAATTTGGGCTTATATCAGAAAATAGAAAAAATGTTCTTCCAGGGATAAACATCATCTTTCTTTGGTCTCAATAAAATCCTTTGTCATTATTGAAGTAATATTTTACATAATTGTATTCACATTCACAAATATAAGCATGCCACGTTTATTTGTCCAAATGTGGAAAACAGTAAGAATGTGTAGATGAGTAAAACATACATTCCAAATAGCAAAGAGAAAATCTAGTCAGCATGAGAGCATCAAGCTAAAGCCTACTCTACATATATTTAAAAACTGCAAACAGGGCAAGCATTCTTGGGATCCGTGTAGAATGTCTACATTACCCAAGCTGCGGATTTGGGGGTCAGTTACCCTAGTGAAGTGAGGCAGGTTGTAGAAAGATGGTCTTCAACTGCCTGGGATTAGGGAAGGTTGGTGTGGGACAGGCAGCAACTGCTTTATCTGGTTTGTGACTAAGAATTTTCTGACTGAATATTTCCTGGGAGTTCTTCAACAGTACTTAACTCGAAGATGCAACATACAGGTTGCTTTTTTTGTCCAGAAAACAGATAGCATAGAGAGTCTTCCCTGAATACTGAGCCTTGTGCGGCCATTGACACAGGTTCTGCTGGAGATGTTGGTGAAAACTCAGACAACAACTCAGGGAACTGAGGGGTAAGATGGATAGGTTTTTGTACATCACTGTTAATGTGTGAAACCTTCTACCTCCATATAAATGGCTGTACACTAGTGCAGGGAAGATCTTGCAACTATCATTCACATGAACACTGAAATGGCCCTAGAGCCCATCAAAACTGTTAGAAAAATAAAAAAAGAGAAGGTTTTGTTTAATGATCAGAAAAATCGAATTTCCCCTGATGCAAGCAGAGCAAGTGAAAGGAGAGTAGAAAGAGTTGGAGCCTGTGTGCAGAGCTCTTTTGAACTTGAGAGGAAAGTTGGGATTTTGTTCTCTAGCAAGTTAGACATTAAGCATAGCAAGCAGTATCTACTCTAGAGCTCAGATCAGCAAGTCCACGCTTGCTTCAGCGGTGGAGTTTAAGTTTAAGTTTAAGTTTAAAATATTTATCAAGCGCAACATACACCTGGGTGGTTTCTTGGCGCTAAGATAGCAGGCAGCCAGCTGGGCAAAATCAGTCGCTAAGACATAGACTGAAAAGGCAAGCAGAGCTTAAGAAAGAAGAGCCTGAGTGAATAAAAAATTCTTCAAAGCTTTGCGGAAGCTGGAATACTGGGTGAGGGACCTAAGGTGGAAGGGGAGAGAATTCCAGAACATGGGGGCAAGAGTGGAGAATTTCGAGCCGCCCTGTTTTTTTTTCCGGTAGCGAGGGACTGCTAAAAGAAGTTGTGCCGAGGAGCGGAGGTCTCTGCCAGGGACATAAGCTTTGATGGCTGAAGATATGAACAGAGGGGCCAGGCCGGTCCTGGCCTGAAACGCCATGCAGCCTAATTTGAACAAGGCGCGTTCCCGCACGGGGAGCCAGTGGAGGGTCTTCAGGAGGGGAGAGGTATGATGGAATTTGGGGAGACCGAAGGTAAGGCGGGCCGCCTGGTTCTGCACCAGTTGCAGTTTACGCAGGCTGTACTGAGGGATGCCATTGAACAGGATGTTCCCGTAGTCCAGGCGGGACAGGACCAGTGCGGACATAATTAGTTTAAGTGCAGAGAAAGAAAAGAAGCGAGAGATAGAGCGGATAGTGCAGAGAGTAAGAAAGCAGGAAGAAACCACCGAACCAATCTGGGAGTGCATAGTGAGTTTGTCATTTAGCTTGATGCCAAGAGTCTTAACAGAGGGAACTGGGGTAGGAGGAGAACCAAAGGAGGGGGGCCAAAATAGAGAATTCCAGGGACTGGAGCAACCACCCGTCACCACAAGTTCCGTCTTATCGGGATTGAGCTTCAGGTGGTTGAAGTTCATCCAGTCCCTGATGAAAGATAGAATAGATTGGAAGTTAGAAATGGAGTCAGGGGAAGAGGACAGGTTAAAGATGAGCTGGAGGTCATCGGCATAGTTATATACCGTGACCTCCAGCTGCTGTAGGGCAAAGATAAGAGGCGAGATATAAAGATTGAACAGTAAAGGAGAGAGAGAAGAACCCTGGGGAACACCGCACTGGACCTGGCAGGGGGAAGCTGAAAACTCCCCAAGATGAACCGCCTGGGTCCGGTCCCTCAGAAAGGACGAGAGCCAAATAAGGGCTGAGCCTCCTATGCCCGCCGCCCTGACACGGGAAAGCAAGATGGAATGATCCACCGTGTCAAAAGCGGCGGACAGATCAAGGAGGACCAGCGCCTGAGATTTGCCTACGTCCATACCCTCTCTGAGGGTGTCTAGTACTGACACCACCACTGACTCTCTCGAGTGCTTGGGCCGAAACCCAGCCTGACACGGAGCCAGCCTCCCATTCTCCTTGACAAAGGAGCTGAGCGCAGATGTAACATGTCGCTCAAGCACCTTCGCCAGAAAGGGTAGAAGGGAAATGTGGCGATAATTGGCCATCACGGAGGGGTCGGCTCCTGGCTTTTTTAAGATGGGGACGATGGAAGCGGAATTTAGTGATGGAGTGATGAAGGAGCTTCTGATACAGCAGTTTTTGGTGGAGTGGGCACCTAGTTGCTGAATAATTAGCAGTTATGTGTGTTTCCTTTTTGAGTGAGAAGTGGCTGTCTCTGCTTTGGCTGGTGGCAGAGGCATACGGAGATTCTGGTGTCAGTGATATACTCGTACAGTATTACTTATGTGAGTGCTCCGCCGATGAATTGAGCTAAATCACTTTGTTAGTGTTTTTTTAATTTATAATTCCTTATTGTCTCAAGGTGGCTAGGGATTACTCTGCTGGTTGAGCACTGATCCTAATCATAAAATGCAATAACAGTTTATTTATAATGAATAAAATGGAACCTAGGGGCTTATTTACAAGCCCTTGCACTTGTTGATACATCACTTTTTACCTGCCACTCCATATTTTCAAGGACACGTAAAGCCATCCTGTGTGGTTTTTCGTGTCCTTGTAACTATGGCCCCTGTACACGCAACACTTTCTGTGAAAGGGGCGTGCCTTGGGTGTTGCTGTAGGTGTTCTCATGCAACACCTATGTCTTCTGCCCCATTCCAGATTTACGAGAGATCGAAAACCTGGAAATGCATCAGAATGCTACCTTTCCCCAAGGGAGGCGTAGGGAGGTGCAACAAGGAGAAATGTTTTAATTTCTACTTGGTTTTTTTTTCCTCTTTCTATGCGTGATGCATTCTGCAGTACACATAGGAAGAGGAAATCACCTCTTGTGATTGCTTTTGTGCAGGCAGGTGTCCCTCCCTGCACAAAAATAATCATCCGCTTGACGCAGGCACCCTTGCACCATGATGCAAGGATGCCTACGTCTGTGTATTGATGCTAGTTGGACGCCAGCGCAGGGGAGAGCAAAGAGATCCGTTATAATGTTGTAGACATGACACATCCCTTTGCTTTGAATTTAACGCACCGTGGCGCAGTCAAATGGCTTGTACCACCGCGCTGCGTTAATTCTTTGTAAATAAGGCCCCTAGGATTTAGTAGACGAAACCTTCACATTGGACTCAAGTGAGTGCCTGCCTAATCGCACCATAAAGATTAAGGATGTTTTACATTTGAAAATATCAAAGGATAAATCATTCATTACATAGTAGTGGTTTCAAAGGTGTCTAACAAGAAATAAGGGCTACAATTGTAAGATGCACTGGCAAAGTTAGTAGCTTTTGGTTTACTTTGCTAATGCATGATAGCACAACACTAGCACATTATAGTCAAGCAAATGTAAGAAACAATGCTATTCTATTTTGAAGGCTACCTAGCACTAATTACCATCCTTTTTTGTATGTGTGTGAAATCCGATTGCAAGGGAGCCTTCATTATACTCATCTTTCATTTCTATGAATGAAACAAAACTATAAGAAAGGGGCACTTGTCACCTCATTTCACATAGAAACTAAATCAGGACTATATTAAAACAAGGGAGACTTAAATAGAAGCTGGCTTTCATTTCTATAAAAAAAATGGAGATGGGGTGGCAAGAGAGACATCGACATAGTAATGCTTTGTTTCTATGGGATAGAAAGGAACAAAGGAATATAATAAATGCTCCCATGCCATCCACTTAAAAAACATTCCACTACGAGCGTCAATAAACACATCAGATTAAAGGAGTTAGGAAGAGTTGGGAGGGAGCAACAAAAGGTAGGGGTGTACAAGAGGAATGGGGAACTGACAGAGTGTAAACAGAGAGGTGTGGTAGGAGACAGAGAAAGGTGGGAAGAATATGAAGCTGATACAAACAGGGAAGTGTGGGAGGCAGCAATGAAGAGTAAGCACATCAGGAAAAAGTGGAAGGGGTAAACATTCAATGTACGAACAAAGCAAAACCAAAGGGGATGAAGGACGGAGTGTTGAACAATGCAACAATGAGGTGGCGAAGTGAGCTAAAGAATGATGATGGATTAAACCCAGATCAGTTGACTGGGGGTGAGTGCTTGCATTGTTTAACACTCCGTCCATCATCCCCTTTGGTTTTTCTTTGTTCGCCGTAAGTTGGCGGGGTATACCCAGATGTGGGTCCCTTGCTCACTTTGCCACTGGATTCAAGCTAGCCTGGATGATGACGGCTGATTAGCCAGAAACCAGTCTCAGGATGCTTGTTTCCGGTCCAGGGAAGACATGGCTTGGCAGTTCGGGCTGGACTGTTCACATGAGGCACAGGGTCAGACTGATTTGCATATGGCCATCTATGAACTGGGGTGGCAGAGTGAGCTAAAGAATGATGATGGATTAAACCCAGATCAGTTGACTGGGTGTGAGTGTTTGCATTGTTCAACACTCCGTCCACCATCCCCTTTGGTTTTGCTTTGTTCGCCCTAAGTTGGCAGGGTATGCCCGACATGGGTTCCTTGCTTACTTTGCCACTGGATTCAAGCTAGCCTGCCTGATGACGGCGGATTAGCCAGAAACCGGTCCCAGGATTCTTGTTTCCGGTCCAGGGAAGAGATGGCTTGGCAGTTCGAGCTGGACTGTTCCCACTAGGCACAGGGGCAGACTTATTTGCATATGACCATGTCTGAACTGGGGTGGCGGAGTGAGCTAAAGAATAATGATGGATTAAACCCAGATCAGTTGACTGGGGGTCAGTGCTTGCATTGTTCAACACTCCGTCCATCATCCCCTTTGGTTTGACATCTTTTAATCTAAGGGCAAAGTTATAGGAAAGCAAAACAAAAATGAAGAGGTGTGCAACGGACTTGCAGCTACAGTTTACCAAAACTAGTACGCACTCTTCTTCAGTGTCTATTCAGACTTTCGGTACTGTCCGATTCACTTAGTAAAGTGCGGAAAGGTGTGAACTGGATTTTGCGCTGTGAGTCATCAAAACTCAGTGTGAAACACAGTGCAGAATCCAGGGCTCAGCTTTCTGGTAAATACTTTTCAATCTCATCACAGATTGGGGTGGAGGCACTGAACCAACCATACTCTGTGACGAGGTGGGGAAAGGTGAGGTGCCTATCTCCATTCCTTGATTGGCGTAAATCCACTGGTGCTGCAGGGCTTCAGCCTGAAGCACATGGGACTAGCTTTAACAAAACATTACCAAGGGGCCGAACTTATCTAAGTAGGCTATTGCTTTGCTGGGCTGATAAAAGCACAGACTTTGGGGCTATCAGATCATCAGCTCTGCAATTAATTGCGGCCTGAAGGCAAACGCTGTCACTGGCCATTAAGCAGGTGTGGTTTCAAGATTAAACAATCGTCTTCACTCCCTTGGAGTGACTGGGAAAGAGAGTGTATTTCTTTTTGTTATGGCCCATCACATTTATTCCAAGTTTAATGTAAAAGAAATTGGGGCGTATAATGGGGTAGAGCCCCAGAGCCCATGGAGAGGAACCACCCTTGGCCAGACTGGCTTAGTCTATGCCTCCCTCTTTAACGCTGGTAAAGGTGAGTAGGCCCTCCTCTTAGCAAGCCAAACCTTCTCCCAAACCTGACTAGCCTTAACTCTATTTCTGCACATCCAATCTGTCATAGACAAACAGAAAGATCCAGCAACAGGAACTAGAAATGCGATAAAGACCTGAACTTAGACACATTTTATGCTTTTAGGGATTTTTCGCTCTGATTCTACTTTAAAATTACTTTAGTTAAGGCATTTTACTGTACCCCATGGTACTATTAACACAGTGTTGTTTCTTGCCTCCCTTACTTTATTAAGGTGTGGAATTGTCCGCTACATCACATATGTGATGGTGTGGTGTGTGTGCAGAGAGTCTGACTCACAAAGTACAAAATAGTATCTGCATTTGCATCCTTCCATCTACTTGCTGACTATCTGTGTTAAGGAGGGCAATTCCCAGAGTATTATTAGGTGTAGAACAAGAAATTAATATGGGATTCAGAGACAGAATAGCAATTCTGACTTCTGTATCCTTTGTGGTTATAGTGCGCAAAGATCTGGGTGTCAGGCTTGTAGATGAAAAGGTGTTTGCTTTCAAAAGAAATATTGCGCTTCATATCAGTGATTCATATCATAGAAATTTCTGTGGGTTTGTCACTTTTCCTGGGGTGTGTGATGTAACATGATCTAGTATGTTACATGTGAATGAAGCGTGACTTGCCATACTGCTTTGTAAAGACATACTTGTAAATGTTAATTGTGTCTTGGGTGGCTCTCTGTCAAGAACCTATACCATAGTATTAGAATGTGCATAGCTGCTTTGTTCCAGCTGACAGCAACTGACACAATTTGTTTTTGAGTCTGCTTTGGTCTGTCATCATGTGTTCTGAGTTGTTAATAATGTTTTGAGTTAAGCAATATCTCTGTAGACATGACAGATTTGTGAGGTATTATGGAATTCACTTTTCTTGAAACCTTCTCCTGTCTGCCCTGCTTATTTCTTCCTGATATCTTATATAAGCCTTCAATATTGGTGCCCACTGGATTGGAATTCCCATGTGTTTGATGTGGAGGATAGAAGTGCTGGGGCGTCAGAGACTGTGAATTATTCTCTGCGTGTGGTACTGCAGACTATCTATTGTGATTCTCTGTTCTTCTTATTCAACTACCAACTGTACCCAATTGCTTGCTGTGTTGCTTTTCACTGGTCCTTGCTTTTCTGTTTTACCCAAAATAAATAAAAGCTTTAAGCATTTAATACTGTTTTTTGTCAGCCATTTTGGGCAATATGGAGTTGGATTATGTAGTAGTCACGTTGTAGTATGATTTACATTTGTTTGTTTTTGAAACCTAGGTAGGTGCATGTGTGTTGGGAGCCTGAGTGTGGGGTGGTATTTCTTTTGTGCTCAGTAAGAGTGATCATCTGCATGCCTATTGAGGTGATGCACATGAACGCATCTTTGCAGAACTAAACCTAATATTTCAGTTGGCGATGGCTGTGTGCTTGACACCTGTGTGCTTAGTTTGATGTTTGCTAATCTTACCTGTGTTTCTCAATGCTTTTCACGTGGGTTTTGTAGATGACCTATACTGTGAAAAAATAAATGTCCCTATAAATATTTTATTTCTGTTGATCACTGTTCATTTTGGAAAAAGAGATAAGAAGGATACACATGTTCTCTGTTTTGTTGTTTAAACTGCAGCTGTAATTGTGCTGTATTGATTTCTTTTCATTTTAGCTGCTGCTTTGGCAGTAGGCACTGTGACCTCAGAACTGTAATAATGTATTCCAGTTAAGCAGGTGTGTCATTTCGTTATTACAGGTGAATAGAGACGTCACAAATGGTCTGTAATAAGGATATTAGAGATGCCTCACATTCCTCTTGTACATTACTCACCAGTACTCATAAGAAATTGAGCGTACATTGTTTTACTCATTCTTCCTTCATTGTGTATATAAACAATTTACTCACTCTTATTATGTTTTGCTGATATTCTGTGCCGCTTCTTTGTTTTTCTTTGGATGTGATATCATATGATTGTAATGGTATTGTTGTTTATGGCATTTATTTGTGGGTGCAGCGCCCGAACCTTTGCTTTTTTTTTTAAATGCTCCAAATAAAAACCGGCTGCAGTATTGTTGGGAAAGCAGGACTACCGAATACTTTTGCCTTTAAGAGTGTACATCGAGATTCTCTCTAATTGGATGGTCATTTGCCTTTATTTACTAATCATGTTCTTAAATGTATGATAAAATATTGGTCATTGACTTACCTCGAAGTGAGCTCTGAAAAGAAAGATTGACATAACATCAGCCAAGTAAATATTTAATTCATTGTTACATTGATTCTGTGCCAGGAGGAGGTAGATGGCTGTTTCTGGATTAATAGTGTGTGTGTGTTGCTTCTGATTTCCGCTCCCGGAGATGATTAGAGTCACGTGATTAGTTGCACCTCCCAGTGGACCCTGCCATGGCCCTTTTCTGTTATGTGTGTTACGGGCTTTTACTCGGGACTGTACTCGAAGTCAATCTTTCCTTAATGATATGCAGTGTTATTTAAAGAAACATACCTTTACGTCCTTTACAGCACGTGCATATGAGATCTAACACATGTAGATGAACTTGTTAACATGTAGTGGGTGGGCAGAAGTCATTATGTGACAAGCAACACCGCATCTCTCTTTAATGATAGGCAGACACTTTGTTGCTCAGCTGTGGCAATGGAGTGATCACCATGACGAATGAGAATCATAAAAAAGAGCTTTCATAAGGAGGAATGCTGTCTGGAAGATTAATGTATCTGCTCTGAGCAGCTTATCTTGCTGCTGACTGGGCAAAGCATACCCATGGTTTCATAGTTGCAGATGCACTAATTAGACCTGAACCAGAGCTGAAATACTAAGCATTGGTTGCATTTAACAGTTGTCGAACAATGAATGGCGCTGTGCATTGTATGCATCACTCAGTGGAGTGCCGTGTTAAGCTGAGCTACCAACAACATATTGCATTTTATTGTATTCTTATTGTATTTTTATAGTGCTTGTTACCACTGATGAATTATTCAAGCAATTTACAGTGGATACCCTGCAACTCTGGAGCTCAAAATTAGTGGTTGAACTATGTGTATTGGTTAATAGGGTTTAGGCGTAAACAATAATGAGTTCATGCAAATTTTTTGATGAAATTAATATGTATGCTAGAAGATATTAGCATACAGTTTGAAAGAAGGAAGAGGTTGTGATCTATAAGGTAAGGCATGAGGAATCTGCAGAAATACTATAATAGACACAAGGCAGACAGGTGTGTAACTTAAAGAAGCCCACATTCTGAGAGAATAAGGGATGGCAAGAATGGAAGGTGAGGAGAGGGGCATTCACTAGGAAGAAAGAAAAAATGGTAGTTTTAAGTCAAGGGGTTTAGCAATATAGTGGGAGCAGGCTTTTTGAGATGGCATGGAATCCGAGGATATAAAACTGTGGAAGCAAACAACATTAATTGCATCAGGCATAACATATTGTACTGTAACTATAGTATAGCGCTCACCACTTTTGAGGGAGGTGTTTAAATAGTATCTACGTGAGTGGCAGGCTGCACTGAGTTATACAAACAAATGTAGATTAACATCTCTTGGCAGTGAAAATGAAAATATAAAAGTACCAAAAGCACGTACTTGAATATGTAAGGGAAAGAATGCAAGTACAATGCATCACTGAAAACATAAGATGTGGGATTGAGTATGAGTATTGCCTAGTAAATGTTATCAAAAAGCCACAGAAAGAGATATTGGATATATTTAATCATTGCCATCTTCAAATACAATGGAATATCAGTACCAATAATTGTTTTCAGCATAACGCCATAACAAAATCAAAAAGTTCAACAAATAACAACGTCACAATACATTACTTATGGGCGTTTCTCAGTGCACTGGTTCTTGAAGTGCAAATGCTTTGGCAGAATAACCTAAAGAAGTTTAGACTTAGCTATACTAATCATGCCTTCCGTCAATCGACTGATTGATGACATAGTGCAAGTACTTTAGACCAACTGCTATGATACTGAAATATGAGAGGAGTATATTCTTTCAACCAATAAGATCAAATAGACCGTTACAAGGCAACTTATCTAGCCCACACCTAAGCGTTTCTTAGAGCATGAACCCTAGCCAACACAGTTAAAGTGCTTTGGTTAAATTGAAGGATAGTAACTTTTGGTCCAGCCACTAAAAAACGTTGCTATATACAAAATGTTGTCTCAAAGCAAGTGTCAGATTTTATATTTAAATAATTTGACAGGCGAGTACTTTTTGGGACTTTTTTTGGTTTCATCCTTCCTCTGTGCAAGGACCTAAACTTGCTTTTGATTGTCCAGATAGATAGATTGTGCATAACCTCTGAGGTGCTCAGTAGTTCTGGCATCTGATTTCTCTAAGGGTATTAGTCATGTGCCTAAATTACGGAGGGATCTTTCATCTGTGGCTCTGCTAAGGTCCTACAATGCTTCCCGATATACAACAGGGTCAGGGTTAGACCAAAAAATGGGTCCACTTATAAGTTGAGGTGAAAGGCTATTTGGTCTTCAATTTTAAAAATTCCCTCTTCCGTTTTTACTACTGACATTGGGATGCCTTGAAATTATTATTTTTGCATTTGACATTGATTTAGTATACGTCGTCTGAAGTTATTCTAAATTGTTTGCAGTGCAATCACTCTTTTGTACTCCCATATTTCATTTTTTTGACAAAATATCGAGTTCAAATGATCGGAACAAATAAATATCAGTAAAAATATATATTGTGATGTAATATTATCGTGGTATAGAATACCATTGTCAACAATATTGTTTTTCTTGGTAAGTAATATCGTTTTTAAGTGTACTGTTGTTTTTAATATCGTTTTCAGTAATATAGTTGTAAACAATATCTTATAAAAATTATTTTTTATGTGTTTTAATTGATATATGAAGTTTAGGTGCAAGTATTGTTGGTATAATTATAATATTTTATAAAATATTGTTTGTGATTTTAAGTGATTTCTTTTTTATGTTATTAGTAGTGGGTTGTTGGTTTTGTAGAGGAACATTGTGGGAAATAATTGAAATTAGAAATATGTTTAATTTAGTGTTTGTTTTTTATTGTTAAATAAATTTTTTATTTAATATGTAAATTGTTCAGTCATATTTTGAATTTAGAATTGGAACTTTAATTAATGTGTTTTAGTTTTATTATTAGTAATAGTAAGTTATGTTTTAGTAACAGGTTGTAAGGGTTATAGAGTAGGAAGTTAATTATGTTATAACAGATTAAAAATTATTGTTAATTAGTTAATTGATTGCTCATTATGTAACAAGTTTATTATCAATGTATTTAAGGTACACATTAGTTGTGGGTCGATAGGTTTGTAGGGCTATAGAAGAATGCCTCCCAAAACCTTGATGTTATAGATTTCCAGGGCAGTGGCGACCTGTCTAGAAAGTGTTTTCTTATGTATTTTGGTGATATTTGCCGTACGATGTATTAATTGCATTTTAGCGTTCTCAATTTGAGCAACCCAGTTGATTGTTGGGGTCAAGCAGAAGCCAAGATAATCATAAGGCATCATCTTGCTCCAACTTACTGTTACCATGTAGCACCGGTCATTTGGTGGGGTTCCATATCTATTAGCTGTGGCCATAAAATCACATCTACCAGAAAATAATCAATATGGCTCTCATACCTAGGTCTATTGTATGTAATTTTGCCAAAATGATCAGATGATATCCTGCCATTTGCAGCTCTTAAATCAAATTTAACAGTTAGGGCCAGTACCTGATCAGCTTTAGAGGGTGAGCGTACCTGAGGTGGAACAATTGGGGAATACCTCACTGACTATCACAATCTCCTACTAGTTCTGGATGGTTATCAATCTGGGTTCAAATGTCGAATTAAAGTTTCTGCCACCAGAAGGAAACCCCTCCCTATTTGTTCTGTAATTTCTGCCTCTAGAACATTAAGAACCACTGATTCAACTGGTCGAGGGCTCACTCTCTTATAAACATTAAAACCATACCCAATGGTAATGTAAGTGCCACTGGTATCACATCTGGCGAATGGATATGGATGCTCAATATTTGGCATTGTAAAGAAGTTTTAACCCTGATCCCAAGCCCTCCTGAAGGTCTATCGCTTCCACATGGGGTTGCATTTACATTCACAGACATAAACCTGCATATGTGGATGGGAGAAAAAGACCAGATCTCTTGAAAAAGACAAACATCATGGGAATCAATAAAGTTACCCCACTCCAAGTTAGGGTGCAGTTTTAGAATCCCAGAAACATTCCATGACAACAATTTTAATTGAAGTAAATTTGCTGGGTAAATAAAGAACAATCACCAACCACTGGCTCTCCAACCTGGGGGTGGGGGTGGATGGGATGGGAGACCAGTCTGCTCGCAAAGACTACACAAGCATCCATCAGACCCCAAACATGTGTCATCCAAACTAGTTTGCTATTTCCCATCTACGAAGGACTGGCTCACTAATTGAGAGTGGTCAAAGACTTTTTTTATGGCAGGAATAGTAAATCTTTTAGTGATCCAATCCCAATTATAAACTCGGTACAGGCAACGACGACATGGTCCTTTGACAGGAAGCTACTGCTGGATGTAGCATATTGTCAACATATTTCAAAATGGATCATAGAATATTTTGAGAGAAACAGGGGGACTGCCTCAGAACTGATACTTTGGGATATGTTTAAAGCGTCAGTAAGGGGCGAGACCCTGAGCTTTGCTTTGCACCGGCAGAAGAGAATAAGGGAAATGGTCAACAGCTGGATAGATCAGCTTAGAGAAGCTGAAGAAGCGCTTATACAGACAATCGGGGATCCACAGAAGAGTGGGGACTGTCAAACAAAGATAGCAATAGCTACAACTAAAGTTCATCAGCATTTTGGGGAAGAGCTAGCTATGAAATGTGGGCAATATAAGGCTGATGTATATGAATTTGGTGAGAACACCAGTAGATTGCTTTCTAAACTAATCCAGCAAAGAGCAGTGTCAAATAGGATATGTCGTATCAAAAATTCTGGGCGACAGATCCAGGACCTTCCGGATAAAGTCTTGTAAGTCTTTCATGGATTTTATCAGGGACTTTATACTACGGAGAAAGAGGGTGTAGACTGCGCAGGTGCAGACTTTTTGTCTGACTATCCAGAGGTTGGTCAGATCACTTTGGACCATAGGGAGATGTAGTCCGCCCCGATTACAGGTGAGGAGATAGAGATGGCCATAGCATCGCTGGCGGCAGGCAAGGCTGCGGGCCCGGATGCACCCCCACTTGAATTTTATCACACTTTTAGACAAGTCCTCCGGGGGGAATTGGAGTTGCTGTTCCTAAAAGCTCAGAGTGGCTATACTCCTGATTCATGGCACTATACTACTATAGTAGTTTTTAAAAAGAAGGACAAGCCGGAATTAAGCCCCTCTTCATATCGTCCCATATAGGCCTAACTTGGTTATTGTTAAAACGCCAATTATGTAAGCTGTAGGACTGATTGGTTAACAAGAAAAAGTTATGTCCCCTTCTTATTGGTTGAGGAGTCCCACAAATCGGTGGAGGCAAGATGGCGGCCGAACGCTCGGCCGAGTGAGCTGTCCACTCAACCCCTTCGGTGCTGACCTGTAAAGATGGCGAAGAGAGAGCTGCACTGACCTGTGTCAGAAAGTGAACATTATCTACGTTAACGCCTTGGTTCCTCATCCGATTCTGCTTATGCTCCTGAGACTCTGCGGAGTGCGGTGCGTGGAGCTGAGGACTCCGCTTCCTTGCTGGTTGGTGCTGCGGGCTCTCGGCTACTCCGTGATTCCAACTGGTCGCCCGAAGGAGCGGGCTGACAGTATGCCGCCGAAAACCGGGAGTAAGGGATTGAGAAGACGTGCAGCCACCTCAGCCTCAGCTTCTGAGGATACGACGAGGACAGCCATGGTGGCAGCTGGAGCGAGCGGCTTAGCGGGAGGTGACTCCGGGACAGTAGCCCACGACCAGGAGCAGAGAAGGGAATCATAGCAGAACAACAGAGGTGTTTGAAAGATGGAGCTACAACACGTGGTAAGCAGTCAGTACCAGCGATGTTTAAGGCTCAGACTGCTAAAAATAAAATATCCAGCAATACTTCTAATGTGACTGGTAATGCTGGTCGGTCACCCTCCTGTGAAAAATAAGGCTGTGATATCTGAAGCACAAAGGGAGAAGGTTATGAAAGCGCCCCAGAACCAGGCTGTTGGCACTAATGGTATTGAAGGAGGCGGTGGAATGATAGCGCCTTTACTCCCTGGGACTGCGGATCCGGTTCCAGGGGGTTCGAATACTGAAGTCTTGAAATACAGGACTGACCTAGTTCAGATAGTGGAAATGACAAATAGTCTTTTTGAAGAGCAAAATACAGTAGGAATACAGCAACCCCAGGGCATTCTGGGAGATGAAGTCCAAAGAAGGAGCAGCATGGGAAGGGACATGGAGGGTCTGGGCTCAGCCATGCAGGGAAACCTCCCTTTTCAGAGAGACACCAACAGCAGCGAAAATGACAGTAATTGCCTAGAGGAGGAATTTATCGAAACATTTTTTTTGCTCTCGGATCAGACTAACTCCTCAGAAGACGAGAGTCAGAGCAAGGACTGGGGAGGGGAAGGAAGTGATACTAGCAGCTTGCATTGGGGAGAAGATGCGGATAATACTTCGGCTATTCCTGGCACAATTAAAAAGTCCTCCACCCTCCCCTTGTCTGGTAGCAGGGCCGATGGGGTCGCTGGGAGTTTGACATGGGACTACTCCTTCTCCCCGGATTTAGGAGCAAATCAAGATATTGGAAAAAATGGTGAGCCCCTGGCAGAGACTGGTAGTTCAACGCAATGTATGGAAGAAAAGCACTAGCCACGATCTATCAAGTAATTATGGCTCATCGAGAGGAGACCAGGGCTGAGAGTGCTCGGACGCAAGGGGCCTGCAGAAAATTGCAAGCCTCAATCAAAAGAATTGCTAAATTCTGCGCGGACTCTGCAGCTAGAATTGGGGAGGCAGAAACTAGGATATCCCAATTGGAGGATGAACTTGCTACACAGAAGAAGAAGACTGAGTCTTTGCAATTGTTAAGGGATGATACCCTGATAAAGCTGACTGGTTTAGAGAACCGCGCAAGACGGGACAACCTGCGCATACTGGGCGTTCCCGAGAGGAAAGAAGGGTCCGATATTCGCCAATTTGTTATAGAGCTATTTGAAGAGGCTTTTCCGGACTTACCTCAGTGGGACTGGAAGATGCAAATTCAAAGGGCACATCACTTCCCCTTTAACCAAAGGAGAGCAGCCGGACATAGTGACAATCGCCCGCACGCTATCATGATCTCTCTAAATAATTTCCTGGCCCGGGAATCCTTGTACGATCTTGCTAGACCTGATCGTAAAAGATCTAGGAAGGGATGTGAATTTTTTGTCCGTCCAGACTTTTGCCAAAAGACGCTAGAGAAGCGCTTGCTTCTCCGACAGTTGATAACGGAATTTCAGTCTAAAGGGGCCCAGGCTTTTCTTATGAGTCCAGCCAAATTGCAGGTGGTCTTTCAGGGTCGGACACAGTATTTTCAGTCAGAAATTCAGGCCGAGGAATTCTTATTATCAATGACTGTGGCGTAAAAAAAGAGGAAAGGGAAAAATAATAATGTCTCTATTAGCGCAATTGAAGGAAACCCCAGTCATAGAATACAAAGTGGTAGTTTATTTTCTTCTTCTCTCCATCTCTTCATCTCTTTGGACCATCTTTATCAGGCTCTTTTTTTATAGTTATCACTTCTTTTTATTTTTTTTCCTCACTTTTCCTCATCCTTTATACACAAGTTTATTCTCTGGCTTCCTGAGTTCTCTACTCGCCAATGCATTTCTCTTACATAATCACACAGTTTAGGTTAAGGTCACATTGATAAGAGGGATGAGTTGGGTTAGCTCTACATCAGCAGGGACAGTAGGTCCCCATGCCTCATATGTTGGGGGGGTGGGAAGAGGGGAGGGGGGCTGAGGCTGGAGAGGGAGGGCTTTTTCTGGGAGGGTTTTAGGGGGGAAGGCAGGGGTGGGGGAGGGGGAGGGAGGGTAACACTCAAATATATGTTTTTGTGTGCAAATATGACAAATACAGCAATTATGTTAAGATTAAATTCCTTACTATTTTGTGTTTCGCTCTTGATGGGGAAGACTTCGGCCAAATTTTAGCTCAACTCAGGCTGCTGGTAGCAATCCCTCGATATGGCAGGGAATGTTAGGAACATTAGGATTGGTTCATTAAATTGCTGTGGCCTCAATGATAGGAAAAAGAGAGGGATACTGGCAAAACGTATCAGGCATATGAGGTTTGACGTAGTATGCCTGCAAGAGACCCACATCTGCTGGAATAACCGATTATGGTTAATGGAATTGGGACTGGACCTTGTTGCATGTATTCGACAAGCCACTAATACGTGTGTGACAGCTATAATTGCAAGGCAAGGGCTCTTAACATGTAAACGAGTGAAAGAAGATAGTCTAGGGAGGTGGGTAATAATTGAGGCTGGCATTAGTGGAACATTGTATACCATATGTTCCTTTTACGGTTCCAACTTAGATGATCCCACCAGCTTGGATTTTTTAAATACTGAGTTAGCTTTATGGTCACCACTGATAGTGTTTGATGGGGATTTTAATATACATTTGAATGGCTGGTTTAATCTCCAAAGCAATGATCCATATTTTGGACGTAAGACAAAAACTTTTAAGGCTATACAAGGTTTATGTCAGAAGCATGGGCTAATCGATATCTGGCAAAGTAAGCTTCAAGGAGAAGCTGGAAATACATTTTTCTCAGCTCCTCATAAAAAATGTGTGCATTTAGATTACTTTTTCTTCACTAATTCAATAGCAGGAAGGGTTACTTGTGAGCTTTTCCCTAGACTGATCTCAGACCACAATATTTTAGTGATCCAACTCCCAAATATAAACTCGGTACAGGCAACGACGACATGGTCCTTTGACATGAAGCTACTGTTGGATGTAGCATATTGTCAACATATCTCAAAATGGATCATAGAATTTTTTTTAGAGAAACAGGGGGACTGCCTCGGAACTGATAGTTTGGGATACGTTTAATGCATCAGTAAGGGGCGAGACCCTGGGCTTTGCTTTGCCCCGGCAGAAGAGAATAAGGGAAATAGTCAACAGCTGGATAGATCAGCTTAGAGAAGCTGAAGAAGAGCTTATACAGGCAATTGGGGATCCACAGAAGAGTGGGGACTGTCAAACAAAGATAGCATTAGCTAAAACTTAAGTTCATCAGCACTTTGGGGAAGAGCTAGCTATGAAATTTAAGCAATATTAGGCTGATGTATATGAATTTGGTGAGAACACCAGTAGATTACTTTCTAAACAAATCCAGCAAAGAGCAGTGTCAAGTAGGATATGTCATATCAAAAATTCAGGGGGACAGATCCAGGACCTTCCGGATAAGTCTTTCATGGATTTTATCAGGGACTTTATACTATGGAGAAAGAGGGTGTAGACTGCACAGGTGAGGACTTCTTGTCTGACTATCCAGAGGTGGGTCAGATCACTTTGGACCAAAGGGAGATGTTGTCCACCCCGATTACAGGTGAGGAGATAGAGATGGCCATAGCATCGCTGGCAGCAGGCAAGGCTGCGGGCCCGGATGCAGTCCCACTTGAATTTTATCACACTTTTAGACAAGTCCTCCGGGGGGAATTGGAGTTGCTGTTCCTAAAAGCTCAGATTGGCTATACTCCCGATTCATGGCACTATACTACTACAGTAGTTTTTAAAAAGAAGGACAAGCCGGAATTAAGCCCCTCTTCATATCGTCCCATCTCTTTAATTTGTGTAGATAGTAAGATATACTCTAAAATAATAGCATTAAGGCTGGGGAGGGTTATTACCCCCTTGTCTCTTTACGGCAACACAGATTCATCCCTGGGCGTGACACATCAGATCTTGTCAGGCGGGCAATAGCTCTGCTCGACTGGGCCCAGGCTGAGAGGAAACCCCTAGGGATGATCTTGTTGGATGCAGAGAAAGCATTCAACAGGGTCTCTTTGGCGGGCATTGAGGATCAAAGGATTCCCGCCGGAATTTGTTACAGCTGTATAAGCTCTATATGTTTCACCTAAGGCCCGAGTTCGGATATCTGGGCAGGAATCTAATCTATTATCCATTAGCAGAGGAACTCGTCAGGGGTGCCCCTGCTCTCCATTACTGTTCGCCCTGTATATTGACCCGCTGCTGAGTAAGCTGGATGCTGATCAAGGCAGGTATAAGGCAATGGCGTACGCTGACGATGTAGCCATATTTACGATAAATGCAAGATCTGCATTACCCGCGGTGTATGATTTAGCAAAACAATTTGGCCTTATATCTGGCTGTAAGTTAAATGCGGATAAAACTCAGTTTATACATTCTGACACTGCCAGACCGCAGGGAATTCCCATAGTAACAGTGGCAACTTACTTTTGTATAAAACTTACTAATGAGGTAGAACGGATCCCTGAACTGAATATGCTACCTATATTAAAAAGCTCTGATCAAGTATTGTCAAGATTAGACCATCTCCATCTTTCTTTACATGGTCGCTGTAACGTTATAAAGATGTCCATCTTCCCCAAAATTCTATACTTGTTCCGGACTATTCCGCTTGAATTCCCAGCCTCCTGTTTGATGAAAGCGGAGGGAATCTGTGTAAGATTCCTGTGGATTTATCACAAAGGCAGATGGTTAGCGACATGGTTAATTCTTCCTAAATCTAGGGGGGCTGGGGACTCCGTCTCTCCGGCTCGATCATAGGGCGGCTTTATTGCAGCACATGGGGATTTTGTTAGCCGGAGAAAGTTGGTAGTACCGGATCCATTTAAACCTACAATATATGAGCTTTTATTAGGTAAGGAAGCGCAAAACTCCTTGGTTGGAATTATAGAGCCTAGCTATTACAAGAAAACAAAACTCAAGATAATCCAATCAGCATTCTCAATATGGAGAAAAATGAGGCGGCAGGTAGGGATTTTGAATTTACATGCATATACTCCTTTACTTTCTTATGACCTTCTGCCGCCAATATTTCAGGATTCGATAGTTAGGGGGTGGGGTGCTTTGGGAGTTCAATTTTTGGGAGATTTTTTTTTTTCTGAGGGGCAATTGCTGTCCTTTTCCGAACTACAGGGGAAATTTGGACTCTCTACAAATCACTCTTTTAAGTTTTTACAAATTAGAAGTTTCTTGCCAAAAATAATGACACTGGGGAGAGGCAATTTTGTAAAGGTACCATTGTTTGACGTTTTAGCTTCCAAATCCAGACTTGGGAGAATCTACCAAACATTGCTTGCAACACTCCCTGATGATCTATCTACCCAGGTTCTTAGATGGGAGAGTAAAATGGGGCAAGGCAGTACGGACATAGAAGGTTCTATTGCTTTAGCCAATCAAATGTTAATAACTGGCAGCTTGAGAGCACAACATTATATGGCTATTTGTGACCTTTATTACACCCCGGGGAAAATCGCCAAGTGGGCAGGGCTACGGGGTAAGTCATGTAGCAGGTGCGGGCTATTAGGAGCTGACACGATACATATGTTTTTTAACTGTCCCAAGCTGTCTGAATTTTTACGAGATATCGAGGCTTTCCTAATACAGCTATTGGGTAAGCCCTTGTCAATTGCAGCTAGCCTAGTGATTCTGGGGGTGGATCAAGTTCAAACTGGTCTGACTAGGTCAGATACTGGCTTCATTTTCATAGCAATGGCCATTCTGAGAGCTAACATCACATCTCATTGGACTAGTCCGGATCCTCCAACGTTCATTAACTGGAGAGCAAGACTACTGGCTATATATAGTTTGGACCTAGCAGTCTATAGACTTAAAGGGCGGAGGAAACAGGAATGGGGCAAGAAGGTTTGGATGCCATTGACTAAATGGATTGAGGAATAATTATTTTGTCTCAATGTTTTTTTTTTTTAGCCTCTAAAGATAAGTTGATTTTGTCTAGTGATCAGTGGCATGGTGTTCAGAATATCATTTTCTTTTCCTCTTCAAGTCTCCTCTTCATTATAGTGTTTTGTTAATTCTATGGAAGAGTATTTGTTGTATAGTATGCTGTTAAATTTGTCATAACAATTGTCATTATGAATGAGAAATCTGAAAGAAAAAAAATGAGGAGTCCCATAAATCAGGCTAAGGTAGTCAAATGCACCCAAATTATTGTGGTCTTATCCCTTCATGGAATAGACAACACTTTGAGTCCTTTTTCTCTGCTTTACACTGGGGTTGGCCCTCCGGTGAACCTGGCCGGAGTCATGGTGAGCCAGAAAGTCCTGCGGGAAAATCAGCCCCAGATCCATGCTGAACAGATCAGCTTGCCCAATCAGTTTCGAACACAGTTAGTGTAGCTCTAGGGATTTTGCACTAGCAGATGCTGGGCTGGCTGTGGAGGTGTTCTTTTGATGCAGCAGTGTGATATCACCTGGGCTGAACAGATATTTCCCACAGATCAGGCTGCTACTGTCCTGGAGGTCCTGAGGTCACAACTAAATAGATAGTAGCTGCAGGACCAGGTGGGCCAATGGCAATCACTAATTTTCAACCCCTTATGCAGACCTACAGCAAACAGGTCAGTGGCAGTCCTTGTCTGAGCCTGAATAAACATGCTGTTGCCACTCAACTGAGCTGACAGCAATCATGCAGATGCAGCTCCAATTGGACCGAGAAGAAGCGCAGCATGACAGTTCCTCCCAGGAACCAAGGTGAAAGACAGTGGGCGGGGTGGGTCCCAGTCAACAGGGTCTTCCGTGTTCGCTGTTGATTAGTCCACTCTTCCTGGATGTCCCGCAGCCACTATAGGCACACTTGCCATCAATCCTCTTAAACAGCATCAGCTTCTGCTGCAGAGCAAGGCAGACTACTTCCATCTGCCCACAGGCAAGCATGCAAACCTCTAGGTGCCTCAGGGAAGGTCCATGGCTTCTCCAGTAGTAAATCCAGATTTAAAGTTATGTCTCCTAACCTCTAGGAGACTTGCTATCAGGGAGGCACTAACACTGTTTGCCCCTCAGTTCCTTGTGTACTCTGGGGAGCACTCCCACTGTCTCAAATGTAGAACTGGTTTGGGATGGATATCCTTTCAAGTGTCCTCTCCTGGGGGTTCACCAGAGACCCAGCGTTCGTGTAGAGTGATGCTTCTCATAGCACTGGAGCTGTCGTCATCTTGAAGCACCCACAACAGAGGCAAAACGAGGTGTGAGGTTTGTGCACCTGGCTGTCATCAACCTAACTGAAGGAGTAAGGGCCTAGAAATCTCCTTGGCTTTCACAACAGAGTTTGTCATCCCAAATCTCACCCTGATCATCCCCCTTACTTCAGGGTCCACGTCTTCTCCCTCTAGTTACAAGAATGAAGGCAACTCACTTCCACTGTCTGGTAACTCAGCCCTCACCCTCCTTCTTGTGTTTCGCCATATCAGGATTCTCCAAAATGGATTTCACTAGCCTACATTACTCTGACTAACTCACACACCATGCACATAATACACTTGCTGCACATGCGCACACTTAGCATGCACTTGGAGCTTGAACTTTACACATGTGGGACAATAGGCCTTAATCCCTCTGACTCATAAACGGTCTGGTCCCACTATTGAGTTTTGTTAACCACTGTATGTTGCCACCAATGCTGTTCGCATTGTTCCCATGACAGATGCAGCAGCCCACTGCCAGGAGCACTGACATGCCCTGGTGTATGTACATTAATGGGACACATATCTTGGACCTGCAGCCTTTTCTCATTTGCGAGAGCAATGCTCATATACAGGAGAAGAGAGTTTATCACTTATGTGCCTGTGTTTAAAATTCACTGGTGCAATCAAAATTATTAAAAAGTTATCCTTCTAGACCCCAAGTGTGTATAGTAAACAAAGCAGCTACAATACACTATTGTACAACCGCTCACTTTATGAAATTAGTGATTCTGTCACTTTAATAATGGAGTATATAATGGAAATTATTCCACTTCATTTTAAAGGTCAGAAATCTCATTTTGTGTTCACCCCACTAAGGCTGTGTTAATGAATTTTCAGTCACTGTGGCATTGTAGTTCACTCTATTCAAGGGATTTCTTAAGCGCGTGGCTCTCAATGGGCTTCCCAACACTGATGGGTGTTCCAGGCTGTAGGTCCTCATTTTCATAGGAAAATAGATGGATTTTGAGTGGTCTCCTGAAACTGAGTATGTTGTCTTTCAACTTGAGAGCTAACAGTAAGTTGTTCCACAGTTTGGGGGCTAAATATCCAAACAAACGCCCACCACTCCTGACTTTCTTCACCCTAGGGATGAAAAGCAGAATTATATTACTGGATCTTAGCTCTCTCCTGGGGCGGTAAGGGCAAATCAAATGTAAGATTTACAGCCCCTTCATGTGTAACACATGATGGACCATAAAAACAGCTTTAAACTGAGTCCTCTTTTGGAGGACTCAGTGTAACGTGGCCAGTGCAGGTGAAGCAGCCTGATGTTTTGCAATAGCTAAGAGGATCCATGCAGCAGTACTGTGGATCACTTGGTGTTCTTTGCTTACTGCTTGTAGACTCCTCACATATAGGGAGCTCCCATAGTCAAGGTGAGAAAAAATCAGGCCTTGAACAACTACTCTCCATACAGATGCTGGCAGCCAGCCGAGCAGCTCTCTGAGGGTTCATAGACCGAAACAGCTAGACAACAGCTCTCTAGCCTGAGCCTTCATGGTGAGTTTGCTATCCAACCTAACAACAAAGCTTTTTACTTCTGTTTTTGGGGATGGGCGGTCTCAGAGGGAAATATACCAACTGAGTTCATTCCATGATGATGGATTATTGCCAATGACAAAAACCTCTATTTTATCACCATTTAGCTTTAGGTAGCTGGCACCATTCAATTTGCAACTTGCTTTAGGCAGGTGTTAAGTTAGTGAGATATTATACCAGTATTAGGAATGAGTGAAACAATAATCTGTGTATGATACCACTGATAATCCCAAAGATTCCAAAGAGGTCTGACAGTGGACGAACATAAAGACTAAAAAATGTGGGACTCAGTGAGGATCCCTGTGGCACCCCACATTTTAAATGATGGACGTTAGGAAAAAATGATCTTCACTCACTTGGAAGCTTGTGTTATTCTGGAAGGAGGAGAGCCATTTTAGTTCATGACCAGTGATCCCAGCACTTACAAACTATGAAGTAGAATAGGATAAGAGACCACCTCAAATGCTGCACTTGGGTCTAGGAAAGCACCCACCACTGGTCCACCTTGGTCGAGGACTTTTTTCAACTCTTAATTAGCTGCTAAGGGAGCTTTTTCCATGCTGCACCGAGGCCAGAAACCTGTTTGGGTAGGGTGCAGTATGTAATGGGATTCCAAGAATCTGGAGGGATGTTTATTTATAAATGTCTCCAATATTTTGGTCACGCCATGGAGAAGTGAAGTTAGCCTGTAGCTCTCCACTGAAGTTTTTTTTAACAGAGGTCTGATAATTTCATGTTCCCATGCATCTGGAACACTGCAGCTTTCCATTAAGAGATTGTAGATATAGGTGAGCACTGGGAAGGTAGCTTTAGTATGCATAGAAATACAAGCTACCTGCACAGTGAGGGAGCATCTGCTTTTCCATTTAAAATACAAAATGATTACAATAAGTACACTTCACATTTACAGTTTCCTAGCATTGATGTTAGTTACCAAATAACAATCAGAAATATGCATTTCAGCACAGTGTGCTACTGTGGGTTGCCAAACTAAACGTCTACTGTATGTATCACTATATTTGGCCATGCAGGTTGTGTTGGAAAGGTGCGTGAAACTGATATTCTTGGATGACCTTCTGAGCATGTAAATCCTGTGATGGGATAAATATACCCATGGAGATTCTGTAGGTCTTAGTGTGTTGTCATCACTGCAAATTGTGCTGGGGCTTTTGTGATGCCTCTTTGAGGCACAGTGTGTTTTATTTCGCTGATCCAGCACTCACTTTATTCACTTTCACTCAGTGCTCCCATTTAACTCCTAAACCCCTCAATTCAGTTATAATTCAGCTTAGTAGTGCGCCTTGGTATTTAGCTTTATGAGATCCATTGGTCAACATGAGTGATGTCAAACGGCACCGTTTTGCCCCCTAATGAGCGGATTTAACCATTATTTCAAACCTTCTACAGAAATCTTCCCTAATCTTGCATGATAATGCTGTAAACAATTTTTCCAGGCTGTGTAAGACCCTCTTCCTCACCTTCTCGGAGATGGCCATTCATTGCACGATCATTGTAACTTGAGAATTAAATAACCAAGTGACTGAAATCCTGTTACGTTATGAATTGTTCTTGCATCAAATGAGCGGAGCATCTTGGTAGTGGTATCGACCTGAAAAGACAATGCATATCAAACTGAATGTATTTGTAAAATCAGGTGGTACAAATAAATTCCCTTTATTAATGAGTGAGATTTCTCTCTCTTTGATTAGTGTTAGATGATAATCTGATGATTGGTACTTGTCAATTATCTTTGCTAGGATTTCCAGAATCATCTTGAGGATCTTGCTAATTGTCTCTTTCATTGAAAAGAGTCCCTTCACTCATGTTATAACTGTGTGCTACAATTAACAATATCATTTTTGGTCATCTCTTGTCTTACCTCTGAATATCAGAGAGTTTCTGTATTCTGTCTCTCAGGAACTGTGACCTACAAAGCATGTGGGTGGTTGTCATCCACTCAGTCTTACACATTAGCATTCATACTTTTTAAGCTGCATTTCTTTCAATAAACTATTTTGTCTAAATATGCAAATGTGGACCCAAATACGGTGAGAGGTACCTTTGTGAATGTTCATAGTCAGCCGTCATTTAACCAAGCTTTGCTGAGGAACGTAGTAATGTCACTCTTGGAGTGAAAGATCTAGAAATATTCCCAGTGTGTGTATGCACAGGCTGCATATATATCGATAGTGCCAGTTGTGTCTAGCTTAGTGCTCAGTTGGGGCTCTGAAGCGGCTCCCTGCCCATGCAACATGGTTTCCACTTGAATTTTCAAATTTCAGCTTAATTCCATCCTGATTAGTTGTGCAGTTGGGTATATTTGGAGGCCCCAGGGCAATGCCTGCACACAATAGTTCCCCAGGTTTGCGGTACAGTTCTTTAAGTTGCCACAGTTAGTGCTGGTTTCACTGTGAACTATGCACATCACTAACATTTTAAATATCTGTCACACACTTGCACACACAGGATGCATATCTTTGGAAAAACACTAATGCTGCTTTTGGGTAAGGGCTTGTTATCCGTCAAAGCCTCTGCAAAGGTACTATTTTTGCTAGGACCAAAAATCAGATCAAGGCCAAACCATAGAGATTTAACCAATTCAGTCCAGTACTGCTCTTAAATGATTTGGACACTCTGAGGAGCGTGACATCAAATGGTTATGTCCCATACTTCATTCATGTGTAGTGCCAACATTTCTAACGTTTTTCATAAACAAAAAACAGGTCCTTTTTGGCATTTATTCCTCGCCTATAATATTTCCCACTAAACATGACGACCACCCCTACACTCCACTGTTCACACTTAAATACCCTTTAAAACTATTACCTAGGTGCCCTAATGGGGATGTATCAAACTCTTTGTAAGCGGGTCGCCCTCCACAGCACTAGTTGTAACTTCCACAAGCCTTAAATCAAGTCCTTTTCTAAAATGCCGCAAACTACCTGGACATTTTCAACAATTGTTTTTTTTTTTATGTTTGACAGCTTTATTAAAATCAAGGGGATATAAAAACAACAAGGTGACATCAACAGAAGAAACAAATATCAAAGAAACAAAAAGATATCTGATGCCAACATTTAGAATCTAAGCATTTTCTAATTTTAAGGGGAAGGGAGGGGAAGGGATAAGGGAGGAGAGATAAACAATCATGTTATCACAAGTCATATTGATATAAAAAATTGCGGCATATAAAAAGCAAATGCACAATCTTCGAAAAAGGAAATAGAATATAGAAAAGTCTATACTGCAACCAAAAAAACTGTGAAACCTAGAGAGGAATATTGCAGGCGAGAGTACAAGTCTTCAAGGTGGTTTAAAGTTGTCGGAGGAAAGGGAATTATAGCCTTTTTTGGCAGATTGATCTAAGTATAAGGTAAGGGGTAACCAATATAATTTAACATTGCAAGGGGGTTTACAGGAGTAAGCAAAGGCAACATCAAGTCTATGGAAATTACATAGTGAATTCCACCAACAACGAATGGAGAGTGTGGTGAGGGACTTCCAATTGGAGGTTATGTGTTGGAGAGCTAGGGACAACATAAGGTCAAAGAGACCGAATGAATGTGGCGGGAGATTCAGAGAGTCCGAGAGACTCCCCAAAAGCACTAAGGAAATAGAATAAGGAATGGAAAGTGTAAACATGCGTGATATGTAAGACCAAACCTGTTTCCAGAAAGTTGCAACAGAAGGACAGAAAAAGAAAAGTAGAAAAAGATCAGCATCAGGTGCACTACATGTCCAGCAGTTAGAGTTGGAAGAAGGAAGGAAGCGAGAAAGAGAAAGGGGAGAAAGATAGAGTCTATGATAAAAGAAGAATATGGATTGAGTGAGGGAAGCAGAACGAGAAATCTTCAGGGTTTTAAACTATAATTTATCCCAGAGAGGAACAGGCCATGAACAACCAAAGTCTTTCTCCCAAGAAAGTTCCAAGTTTATTCTTGGGACGTATAGGGTCTGGGGCAGAGAAGAAGCGATATATAAGAGAAGCCTTAGGAAGAGTAGCAAGAATGGCAAGAAGAGGAGAAGGGGGGGAGTAACTCAGAGGAAGGAAGAGTGTAATAACGGTCGAGTATAATTTCCATAAGAATGTAAATTTTCTGGGAGAACGAACGTGGACAACAAAACTGCTCTTGAAATTGGGGAAAGGAGCAGGGCGACGAACCATCGAAGAGTTGACAAACCCAAATGATGCCTTTGGACCTCCAAGAATACCAAGCAACTGGTCTATTCTTCAGGAGAATAAGCGAGTTATACCAAATGGGCAAAAGTAAAAAAGATTTGCGAGATATATTCGATGGGGATAACAAAGGTTTCAAAAGAGAAGAGGTATGTTTAAACAGCGGAGGGTTGGTATAAGGGGAGTTAGAAGTAAAGCAAATTACATCTTGAAATGAAAAAGGTAATAGTAAGGAACGTTCAATCTGAAGCCAAAGAGGGGAAAAGGGAGAGAGTTCTGATGACAACCATCGAGAGGCTTGACGCAGAGAGAAAGATTTGTGATAAAGACAAAAGTCTGGAAAGTTGACCCCACCATTCAACTTGGTCTTCCGAAGAGCAGACAGAGATATCCGAGCCTTTTTCTGTTTCCAAAGAAATTTAGAAAGAATAGAATCAATACGTTTAAAATAAAGAGCTGGAATATGAACGGGAAGCATAGAGAGTAAATAAATCAAAATAGGAGCAATCATCATCTTCACAGAATCTAACCGACCCCACCAGGAAAGGAATAAAGGATTCCAGGAGGAAAACAGATTTTCAATTCTAGAGATAACTGCAGCCATGTTGAGTTTGATAGAGGAAGAAATAGAATTAGAGAATAGAACACCAAGATACTTGATTTTTGTACTACTCCATGCGAAACCCGTAGAAGTGAAAAAATGCGGAAGACAAAATTTAGTAAGCGGGAGAATTTCAGTCTTATCAGAATTAATTTTATAGCCTGAGACAAAGGAAAACTTCTCAAATTCATCTAATAGAGAAGGAACAGAGGATTCAGGATCTGAGATAAATAAAAGAATATCATCAGCATACGCAGATAGTTTGAGCTGGCGATCTGCGTATGGAAAGCCAGAAATAGAGGAATAGAGGAGAGAAAAGGTTCAAGAGCTAACACAAAAAGAAGAGGGGATAGAGGACAACCCTGCCGGACCCCACGTTGGAGAATAAAAGAAGAGGAGAGTTTACCATTCACAAGGACGGAGGCTTTGGGCATAGAATATATCAAAGAAATGTAAGAAATAAATTTGGGACCAAAACCATGCCATTTCAGGGAAGCAAGTAAAAACGACCAATCAACACGATCGAAAGCCTTCTCAGTGTCCACTGAGATAGCAGCTAGGGGGATGGAAAGAGAAGGTGCTTTATTTAGAACATTGAGAAAAAGTCTAGAATTATCCGAGGTGACCCTTAACAAAACCGCACTGTTCTTTTCCAATGAGATGTGGCATGAAGGGTTCAAGGCGGAGTGCAAGTAATTTAGCAAAAAGTTTATAATCCACATTGACTAAGGAAATTGGTCGGTAATTTTTACAAAACTTGGGATCGCGGCCCTCCTTATGAATTAAACAAATAGTAGCATCTTGAAAAGAACCCTGAGCTTGGCCAGAAGAACAGAAAGATTGAAAAAGAGAAAGAAGTCTGGGTAGAAGAAGGTCAGAGAAATGCAAATAAAATTCAACTGGAAATCCATCCGGTCGTGGAGTTTTGCCCTTAGTAAGAGAAGACAATGCTGTAGAAAGTTCCTGGAGGGAAAAATCAGTGTCAATATCTGAGAAGTGAAGTTGAGAGGTATCCGGTTTGGGCAAGTTATCAATATAAGACTGGAGGAGAGCTGGGGTAGGAGGAGCTTCCGGGGTATACAAAGATTTATAAAAGGACTGAAATTGGTCAAGAATGTCTTTATCAGTGTGTAAGAGAGTATTTGTAGGAGAATATATAGATTCTATAAAGGTATGTTCTTTATGCGACTTTAGATAGTGAGCAAGAAGCTTAGTGATTTGTTACGACCACCATAGTAACGCGCACTGCTTCGAAGAAGAAAGGAAGAGGCCGAATCAGTAGTAAGTTTATTGAAAGCGATCTTGGCTTGAAGAAGTTCAGGGCACATGTGATTAGGGGATGAGGTATAAAACTGATGCTCCAATGTTTTGATGTGGGCTAAGGCAACCTTTCGCTTTTGGAGAAACTGTTTCTTTTTCTTAGAAACTAAATCAATGATGAAACCTCGGGCAGTGGCTTTGAAAGAATCCCAAAGGACATGTGGGGGAATGAGAGGGTCAGAATTGAAGAGGAAGAATTCATTGGTGAAAGTGCGGAATGAGGAGGTAAAATTAGGATCAGTTAGCAGAGAAGAATTAAATCGCCATCGAGAAGATTTAGGAAGAGGGGAAAGCAAGTCAAAATCTGTCAACAGGAGCATGGTCTGAGATTAGGTTCAATAGAGGAAGATAAAAGGTTTTGAGATAAAGAGGAAGAAATAAAAATATAGTCCAGATGAGAAAAAGAGGCATGGGGAGGAGAGAAAAAAGAAAAATCCAAAGTATCAGGATGAGTGAGTCTCCAAGAGTCCGCCAAGTGTGTTTGCGAGATGGTATCCAGAAACTGTTTATGAGGTTTGTGAGGGACAAAACGGGCAGAGGATTTACGATCTAAGAAGGGATCAACTATCTGATTGCAATCGCCCCCCAAAAGGAAAGAATCATCTATGTGTTGAATGCATTTGGAAGTAATTGTCGGCCAAAAGGAAGGATCAAAGGTATTGGGACCATAAACATTAAATACAGTAATCAGTATTGCATTGATAAGTAATTTAGCTAAAACCCAATGACCTTCAGCATCCTTTTCTTCTAATATGACTTTACATTTGAGTCTCTTATGAATAAAAATAGCAACCCCATTCTTTTTAGTAGACGCCGGAGAAAATAAAACAGTACCAACCCACTGTCTTTTCAATTTCAAAGATTCAATGTCAGAGAGGTGGGTTTCCTGGAGAAGGACAATATCGGGATTATAAGAAGACAAATGAGAAAGTAATCCCTGCCACTTAATGGGATTATTAAAACCTTTCACATTTCATGTAACTACTCTAAAGGTTCGAACAGGATAAACATCTCAAATTCAGAAGGTGCAATAAATACAATAACATTAATGAACGAAACATTAGAAGGCTGGAAGAAAAAAAAGAAAGAGGAAGAAGAATAGGAGCGGGGGAAAGGGAGAAAAGGAACAAGGAAGGACATGGAATTAGAGAAAGAGAGGGAAGAAAAAAGCCAGAGAAGACAGTACAAATCCATAAGGACGACTGCAAAAAACATACCTGAAGGGGGAAGAGAAGAAGAAAACGGGGGAGTGGTGATGCGCAACAAGACGAGTCAACCGAGGAGCAGTAACACACCGCACCGGAACCTCACAGAACCACAAAGGGAATGACATCAGGGGAGGGGAACATAGACTACGCCTCTGTAGAAGGGAAAAAAGGTATACAGTGTGTAAAGTATAGACTAGAGAGTACATAACAATAAAATGGTAGAGAGAGGCAAGCAGAAAGCAAAACAAAATGAAAAGAGATATAAGGAGGTTGAAGGAAGGTACAGAACAAACAGAGAGAACCATAGGACAAGCAAAGGAGAAGAAACGAGAAAAGATGTATACATAGGATCAAAGAACTTCCAAAAATTGAGTCAAGAGCATACAAAACTTTGTTCAATAACAGGAACCATTAATAAACAGTAGAAGTATATAGAAAAGTTAAAGAATTGAAGAATATCCAACATAGGAGTCAAGAATGTTCACAAGATTGCTCAGCCACTGGAAGAAGGATAAGTCTCCATTCCGCCATTATTTTGCAGGAGGATGAAATTCCGAAGTTCACCAGGGTCTTGAAATGTCCAAGTCTTGTTTTGATGGGTAACCCTAAAAGTGCAGGGATGGAACAAGCCATAACGAGCTCCAAGGGAGCGTAAAGGAAGAACGAAGAGCCAGGAATTCTTTTCGTCTAGAAGCCGTGGCATTAGAAACATCTTGGGTCAGGAACACACGTTGACCTAGCCAGGAAACCTGTTGTTTAGTTCTACCTGCAGTAAGGACTGAAAGAAGATCTGTGAATTTCAAAAAAAGGATGATAACACCACGAGGTTTTGTGGAGGCAGTCGTACGCGGACCAAGCCTGTTTGCCCTTTGAATGCTAATGGACGTAGATGGCGGCATGTCCAGAAGTTTTGGAAGAAAGGAGGTGAAGAACGTGACTGGGTCATCCCCCTCAAGTGCTTCAGGTAGTCGATAAATGTGCAGGTTGTTCCTCCTGTTGCGATTTTCTAAATCTTCTGTATGTTGTTGGAGAGAGAGAACAGTTTTTTCCAAAGTGGCAATACTTTGTGAATTGGATTGTACGTCAGGGATGTGCTGTTCAAGTGAGGAGATTCGGACGTCCATGGTTGACCACTTTTCTTTTAAGATTTGCGTGTCTTTACTTGTTTCCTCGATAAACGGGCGTAGTGCACGGATCTCTTCCAAAATCAAGTCTATGGAGGATGAGTCAGAGGGTTTATCTGGTGAGGGAGAGTCCTGCTTTAATCGTTTGGAAGAAGACGCAGCGGGTGACAATTTATTTGAAGTAGCTTGCATCGTAGAGGAACGATGAGAGGCAGAGGTCGCCATTGTGGAAGTTCGTGTAGATGCACACCGTGCTGTAGAAGGACTCACAAGAACGCTTGTGGAGGGAGTAAAAATAAATTTTGCCTTGCGAAGATTGACCATGGAAAAAGACCAATCCAATGATGAGACAAAAATTGGAAGTGTATAACTGATACTCCGCCAAGGAAGTCAGCCAAAGGTAGATGCTAGAAATGCAATGTACGACTAAAACCAGTCGGAGAGGCAACTGTCCGCAGAGAGGGTCCCTAAGAGTTCCAAGGAAATACACAGCGCAACTTATGACAATGAGGCGTAGTGGGATGAGTCAGTGTGCAGTATAAATGGGAGGTCAAGATAGCGGTATCATAGTCCGCTACGAGATGAAGAAATCGCTACACTACAGAGCGCTGACGTTGAGAAATGTTAGGGACCACTACAAGAAGGTGTTGATGCCCAAAAAGGAAAAGCGGAGTAAATTCACTTAATGAGTCATGGCATTGGCGAAAAGGAGTCTCCAAAACACAGAAAAATATACTTAAGGCTTAGAAGAACCCTTATAGACCACCTCAGGAGGGTGAAAAATAGTCTCTAAAATTGTTGTTGAGAGGGCACAATGGAGGCTGGTAGAGGAGGCAGCTGAGATACACTGTCATGCATATAAATAAAGAATAGCTCACCATAATAGGGCTGGTGCATTGAAGAAATAAATTACCGGTTCCAGGGACATCATGAGGTAAATTGTGACACTAGAAGAGTCACAGGCAACTCCATTGAAGCAGCAGGTGAATTTTAAAGAAGCACCAATAATGCTGAGGGTAAACCGCGCTTCTAAGTCAGCCGCGGCGCATCCCAAAATGGCAGCGTTCCGACGTGCGACATACGCGTTGCGAATTCGGTCCGGGAACAAGGCTTGTTAGGCTGCCGAAATGAACCAACGGCTCACCGCAAGCTCCGATGTGCAGGGGCAGCGAAACCACGCAGAAATTGCTCCCCGAACATGAAGAAAGCCGTGAGGAGGTTCGATGGTGCGGCGGAGCTCCGCTACTAGCCGGCCATCTTGCGCGGCATCCAAGCCACCCCCCCTTTTCAACAATTTTAAAGAATTATATCCCATGCCTGTTTGTTGTGTACAGACCATCCTCTACTTGTCTGTCCATTCGGGTGGTTGTGCTCTTCAGTAGCTTGCCTCAAGACTTCACATTTAAGTACCACACTTTCCATGCTGTCGTTCATCATATGAGGTTCGAAGTCTTTAGATTTTTGGATTTGGGCATGTGCTCTTATAGAAAGTAATAGGCCTGAATGTTCGTCGTTATAATTAGCATTTTAGTCTTCACCATTACAGCCAATGCTAAGAATGCCCCTGAATAATCATTATGAGTCACCTAGGCCAGCTTTAGTGTTTACCAAAGAGTGTGTCAGCAGTATGCTCTCACAGCATAGTGAGTTGCTAATGCCAAAGCTTGCATACTGTTAGCATCTTTAGCGGTCACATGTACTTTGTGCATTAGATATTTCAATATATATTTTAGCCTGTAGTGAAGACCTTATAGGTTGATTAGATATTAGTGTTAAGTTCTGTTTCCATTTGTACTTCCTAACTGTGGGATTGTAGTTATTTTGGATGGTCTGCCCATCACATACTGGAACACTGTCAATGACTCACACATAGTGGCATTACATGTACTCAGTTTTCTATTTGATGTTGCAGTTTCTGGGTGAACCTGCCCATTTGTCTGTTACCATTTCCACCTGGATTCTTAATGTCCACCTTTTAAGCTCTTTTATGAACATTGGTAATCTCTTAAGCAAGAATGAGGCTGCCCTGTTTTCAGTGTTTATATTTCTATGGATGCTCAGTGTTTTCCAAACTATTAGAAATCAATGCCCATTAGTGTCTAATCAGATACTCGACAAAAAAACTATGTTTTTCCAGTGTTTACAAAATGTTGCTTTTTGTAGTAATTGTTATAAAACACATATTTATTATAAAGGAAATGTAATGCAGGGTAGGTTGTGAATACCCACTGGCAGTATGTCCTGGGGACCTATGTTAGACTATATAAAGCCTAGAAAGTCTGAGTATTGCAATCACATCTTGCTACCCTACCTCACATCTCATTGCCTTTCATATCCACTCTGTCAGGACTCTACCTTACCCTACAGGGCTATTTATTGGATTCAGTTCTGTTCAAATAACTATATTTTGTCCACCAGGGCCATAAAAGTGCATGCAGATAAAAAAGACAGATAATAAATAGATAAAACAATACATTTTGACATAGAGCAAAATCACAGGTCATAAGATAATTGCTACTGTCCCAAAACTCATTTTAACAACTGTTTAAACAAAAGATTGGAGTTAAAACATAGCAATATATGCAAAGGTGCGATAGTTTTACTAGAAAAGAAAGGTGCACATAAAAGATACAGCAAAGGGGGCCAGGTGAACAGTACAAACACCATTATATTGCTGAAATGGGGAAAGAACCTTTCCTCCTAATTACCCACAAAGCACCTAGAAACTTGGCAACAGAGATAGCAAGTACCGGGCGACTATGAGCTCTAAGTATACGAACGACAAAATAATGTCTGTGTACACCTAACAGCCTACATATAGTTGCTAACCAAGTTCTACTGGGGAACTGCAAGCTGGGTATGCAAAGAGAACTTACAAAACACTCTCCTCTGAGAAGTTAGAGGACAGACAAATAGCAACTCCCCCTCTGGCCCATTTGGAAGTGAAAGCTTTCAGCGGTAGGGTGCCCACTCAGAACTAAAAATATAACTTCCTGTTCAGTGTGACAGACACCTGATTCTAGAACAACTCATTACCACAAAAGGGCATGAAGTCAATGAATCCTTGATAACTTAGTTATGATTGTCTAGTAGTACTGTTTCAGAGAGTCCTTTAGTGGGATGTTGGTAGCATCCGGCTGCTCCCACAACCCATGAAACACAAGGGAGTAAAGCATCTCCTTAATTCTCAAAAGCCAGGGGAACTTGCTGAAATCCTCAGCTTTCATTACAACCTAAAGGGCAACAACATAGTGGACAAGTTCAAGAGTAGTCCACAGACACCTCCGATACAATAATGGCCGCAGTCTTATTTTGCCCGCCAACGCTTTTGCACCCAGGTCCATGAGGAGTGAATGCAGAGTGCTAGGAGGCAGAAAAGCATTATTCGATTAACATAGTAAGAGTGCTAAAATCAAATATTTAAAAAAAACAAATATGAGGATACTGTTGGCGGTGATTCACCCACTTCTTACTGAATAATATTACATTGCCGGTTTGGCCAACCTGCCAACAGCCTAGCACCTCTACATTTTTAAAGAAACCAGATTAATTTGTAGCCCTGGAAGCTTTAAGAATGGTAGCCACTGCTTGTTTGCACTCTTTACCTGGTTACGCTAAGGTGGTGCTGCCGTTTGTGTGTGGACATTCATAGCTTCAAAGTTGTCCGCAATGCAAATATTTCATTTTAAGAGAGTTGTGACCTTCTAGCAGACATCACATTGTATTCTGACACGTGAAGTTTTCTAAACAATGTTACTATGCACTCAGAAACGCCAGCAGCAAAGTGCAGCTGGGTAAAAAGTTAGGATTAGCGTCACACATAACAATGGAACACTTTCCAGCCATGAATTTTGTTGGCATATGGAAAGTCTTTTCTCACTGTTTTACCTCTATCCCATGTGCATGGTGAGACACTCTTTTCACAGGTACACACCCTTCTCCATACTTTGCATTAATGTTTTAAGCCTGGAATGTTTGTCACTTGAATTGATATCTCTACAGACTTGTTAGAAAATAGGGCTGATGTATCAAAGGGTTTTACCCCTTCTTTGTGAGTGGGTAAATGTGATAGTATGTATTGGCCAAGAGTTGTATGAGTCAGCCATTTCACAAATCAGTGAAAGAATTAAATACTGTCAAAACATCAAATATCAATTCAATATTTCCACATTCCTTACAGCACACACAATTGGATGATACAAAAGGAAGTAGAAACAATATTTTAGTGACTACCCTAAACAACAAAACTACATTTAAATAACGCTTTTGTAATTAGCATAATTTCTGAGATTTTATGTTTCTTGTATGCAAAATTCCTGAAAATTACTCCACTACGCCACTGAGCGTAATTATATGCAGTGTGTTGTAAAAAAATCATAATGATTAGTGCAATTTGCAGTGATTCATAGTTAAAATTTTCAGCAAACGCACAAGAATATCTGCTGTTTGTGATTCTCTTGGTAAAATGTACCCTCACAGCAAAAATTGATACAAGGACATATTTCACACAAAAATATAGTGTAAAATTACAGATTTGCAATTTGAATAAGTATGCATAATTTTGCTGTAATCACGCTAAAGCAATTCACATGAATTTCGCAAAACCCTAAACAAAACTCAATATTCTTATATCAGTCTTTCTTGCTGCTGCCTTGTATTACAAAATTATATTGTGTTGGCCTCATCAGGATGAAATACATTTTACTCATTCTTTCTCACTTTCCTTTCTTTGAATGAAGTTTTAGCTTGGATTTGTGCAGGTGTTTATCAGTGTTCGTATGTTTACACTGAGCTGTTCCTTTTCGGCTGGGTTTTATAACTTATTATCGGTTTAAACCTTAAACAGGATAACTTAGAATTATTGTTAGGAAGCAGTCAGAATGCTGGCCTTTGGTGCAATTGCCATAACACACAGTGGGTAGCATTGGTAAAGAGATGACTTTGAATGCACAGCAGGTACATACTAAACACTACTCACACCCATGTGGGTGTCAATGTAGGCCACAAAAATGTTGCATATGCAGCAGACTTGCCCTTGGATCTTCTGAAATATAGAAGGGTATTTTTGTAAGAACAAATAAATGATGGTTTCATACATTTAAAATAGGCTGCTCACACTACCCACGCTTCTAATGCCCTCTTTCACAGTTTTTAACCCTGTGGCCTCTCCTTGCATACACAAAATTATTGCATATATATATATAAATATATTTACCAGCTAAACAAACTAAACAACTTCAGGCGTAACAATGCTTCCAGCCTTTCCTTCAAGTCAATTATTACACATAATTACAGTGTCATTTATATAGCTTTCACTAAATGGTACAATATTTCCTTATATATGCGACTATATACAGGTTACATTCTCCCTCCCAGCATGGAAAAATGTTGATGCTTATTGTCTGGTTCAATTGACTTCCCACTTCCTGAGTCATAAGGCATGTGTATCTGATTCATGGTTCAAGTTTGTTTGGATTGTTGTGATAATTGAGTTCCAGCTATCTGAATGTGGAAACTTCCGCAACCCCAGCGTGCCTTCTCTGTAAAGTGACGCGCCTTTGGCTTTTGCCCCATTAACGACAGAGCGAGTCCATACCAACAGTGTCGGAGGGTCCTGAGATTTTCAGCGGTTTGTTATAAGTCTTTTAGCCACCACCAGGCCCAAGTCTAGGAATCTATTTGTGGCTTTGTGCGCTTTATTTCTAGGAAACAACACCAGTATACATACTTCCCAAGTGTTTGAGAGTCGTCATTCAGTGCATTCGGACAGATGCTTTGTCATGTGTGTGTAATATCTGAGTCTAAGTGGGTGCACTGGGGACAGTGTGAGTTGTTCCTATGAAAGTAACAGTTGTTTTTTTCCGGGGTAAGATACACTCTGTGCACTATATAAAATTGGATTAGTTTAAACATGGCGTTTTGCGGGACGTGTACGGGGCTTGCTAGTATTGTGGTCCATTCTGTGTCCATGCATGTGCGTACTAAGTCAGTCTCCCATTCTGTATGTAATGGGGACAGGTCTACGGCACTTTGGAGGCGTAGTGCATCTGCAAACCAATGAGTGAGATGACTGCCGTTCCCCATGACATGGATTTATTGGAGTACCATCTTTGTCTGTAATTCTTGTGTAATGTCCCCCCATATGCTTTGCAACGATCTGGTCCAGGAAGCGTGCATTAGAAAGTGTCCTGGGGGCAGTCCTTCAGCTCTCACCAGCTCGTTGTACAGTAAGAGCATTCCGTCTAGGTACAGATTTCCTTATGTATGTATACCTACGTTATGCCAGTCTCCTAGATCAGCTTGTGTGGTGGTACGGGATCCTCTGGGTGCACAAAACAAGGGAATTGCTGGGGCATATGGTTTTGCTCGTCTGGTGAGGAATAGCGCTCTGCGAAAGCAATGATAGACCACTTGCAAAACATAGAGAACAGTCCTTTCTTTTTGCTACAGGGGTGGAAGATAGAAAGAACAGTAGGTATCAGGCACAATGCATCTCCTGCCACTGTGTCTGCTAAATGCCTGCCCTACACCCAACAGGCCCCTCACTGCAGCTGGGAGGCTATGTAATAGTGTTCTAGGTTGGGTACGGCCAGCCCCCCATTGCCTGATGGTAAGTATAGTTATGTGAGTGCAACTCTGCAGCATGAGGTGTTACATATAAGATTACATCTCATTTGTTCAATTGGCTTGAAAAATGAAGGTGATAAATATAACGGCAGGTCTGTAAAATAATAAAGTAGGTGGGGGAGCACTATCATCCTAATAATTGAGACCCTGCCTGCCTCTGACAAAGCCAGCATCTTCCAAAAAAAACATCTGTGTTGACAGGGAGGTAAGCACCCTAGTGAGGTTTCCCTCCATGAAATCTCGATCACTGTGGTATATCCTAATGCCCAAATACCGGAACATGTTTGGCTGCCAGATAACTGGGGTGTCCTTGACGACCAGCTTATAGTCAGTTGTGTTGATTAGAAATGGAAACAGACAGGACTTTTCCCAATTAACCCACAGTCCCGAAGGATAGTCAAAGCGACTGAGTATAGTGGATATACCGCTATATGTATCAAGCTATTTAGCATTCGCAAAGGCCGAAATTCTGCGAATTTCGGTCTTTGCGAATGCTAAATAGACAAATGGAATGTATCAAACAAGTTTGATGCAAAATAAGGATTAGCAAAATTTGCTAATCCTTATTTTGCGATTGCACTTAAGGAATTGCAAATTTTGCAATTCCTTAAATGCAATGTATCAAACAAATATTATGGAAAAAATGCCATTAAGGATTAGCAAATTACCACCAACTTCTAGTTGGTGGTAATTTGCGAATTCTTATCAAAAAGCTTTTTTGAAAAAAACCAAAGGTGCCCTATGACGCCCATACATGCCCTTAGGGCATGTATGTGCGCCATATGCCCCCAAATGTCTTTTTCAGGGGTGCAGCAGGGTGTTCTTGAGACACCCCTGCACCCTTGGAAAAATCCCTAATTTGCGATCAGCAAATTGCTAATCGCAAATTGCACTTTCATTCCTATGGGCCTCTTGGCCCATGGAAATGAAGGGGTAATTTGCGAATGACAATTTGCTAATCTCAAATTAGGAATGCTAAGGAATCGCTATTGGAAAGCGATTTTGTACATACATACCGTTTTGCATTTCCTAAATAGCGATTCCTTAAAATTCGCTATTTAGGAAATGCAAAATGGTTTGTTGATACATATAGCGGATAGTGTCAGGGACCCCCAGACATCTTGCAGATATAGAAGAAAAACATCCGAGTAGAGGGATATTGCATGTGTATCTTTACCTATTTCGATGCCCCATGAGATTGCAAATGACCGCAGAGCTAGTGCCAATGGTTCGATAGCTAATGAGAAAAGGAGAGGAGAGATGGGACAGCCTTGACGTGTGCCTCTGAAAACCGAAATGGGTTCCGATAGCACGTGATATGTTTTGACTCTCACCTTCTGTTTGCTATATTGTAGTTTTATTAGCAAAATGAAGTATGGCCCCAAGCCAAACCGGGGCAGGACATCAAGCACGTAAGGCCATTTCAGCATGTCAAAGGCCTTCTCCAGGTTCTGCACCATACAGCCGGACCTAGACCAAGTTGAAGGTGCATATTGCATGATTTTGAATAACCGACACAGGTTAAGAGATGTAGATTGGTCTGATATAAACCCATTTTGGTCTTCATCCACCAATTGGGGAATACATTCTGCCAGGCTACTAGCCAGCAGGCCTATCAGAATCTTATAATCTGCGTTCAATGATCCTAGTGGCTGATAAGAGTGGGGTCTCTTTCCGGTTTTAGGAGAGTGATCAAGGTGTCCTCGCACATAGAGGTAGGAAGTTGGGTTAGTTGTATGGCCTCTTCATAAACACCCAGTAATGCGGGAGCTAATATGTCTGCATAAGCCTGAGGCAGCCACCAAAGACCGCAACCGGATGCCCTGCTAGGCGCTAAGGTGCCCCAGAGAGGTGGAAATGATTAGTCCAATGTCGTGTCCAATATGTTATTGAAATCACCTCCTATCACCCAGGGCATGTGACACCATTTAGATACCTTATTCTGAAACAACAAGGGTACCCAAACTAGTCGACCTGGGACCTTGGGAATCAATTATTTTGAACAACAGTGGTCCCCAGAAAGAGAAGGTAGGAAACCAAGTAATGAATATAGACTCAATAGTTTCTATATTTAGTGGACTTGTCCATCCGGACAGAGGTCTAGTATTTACTTGTAAGCAATATAAACAATAATGCACAACAATACATAAAATTGGACACAAGCCTGTGTCCTACATAGCCAGTGGAATACACAACAAGGGAGAAAACAAACAACAAGGGGCTCGGGCAAAGCTTTTTTGGTTTGTTACACATAGAAAATAAATAGTATCATGAGAACAAATCCCAAAAGAACACCTTTACAGCGAAGTAAACAAAGGTTTTTTGGCATATAAGGTGTGTATAAGGTGTCAATGGCGTTTCAATCCGTTGAGTGAATGAACGGATCCTCATCAGGACATTGAATGCATGCCTGAATAGAGCCTCAATAGCCTGGGGGAACAAGGTATGGAAGGAAAGTGCAAAGACGAAAAATTAGGAGCGATATAATCAAGGGAAGGGTCAGTGGTGACAACGCAGCAAGCAATTCAGAGGGTTCTGATTGGCATGCAAGACTATCTGTTACAAACAGATACGAAGGGCTAGTGTGGGTAATGAAGTGACTGGGCGGTCTAAGCCGCAGAAGTGATCGGTGTGCGGCGTGATTAATTCTGATCACAGTGGCATCAGAGGTGTGATAGGATATGCGAGTGTGGTGTAGTAGATAGAGCGTGATGTGGTTGCTTGGTACTGCCATTGGACTACCATGCTGGAGAGTCAGGGACAGCTATAAGGTATATTGACAAACGTTCAACATGCGGAACAGTTTGGGATATTAAAGTCGTGTGACTCAGGGCATGCAAGATTGAGGTATTACCAAACTCATATGGAGTAAAGATAGCAATTCCAGTGGCTCAGCGCGGTAAAAGTGAAAAATTATCTCGAAGTGTGTGACTCGAGGCATGCGAATTGGAGTTTCTACCAGATTCAAATTAAGGAAAGCCAATAGTAATCTGGTGATTAAACCCGCTGACAAGGGTGGTGGCATTGTGCTCCAAGAAATTAACAACTACAGAGAGGAACTCAACCGCCAACTGTCCAATACGGACCATTATTGCAAGTTATCCACAAATCCGACAAAGGAACTTCAGACCCTAATAAAACAAATCACTGATGATGGCCTTCAACAGGGCTTTATCAGCAAACATGAATACCAATTCCTCAACACCAAATCTCCTTGTACACCTGTTATTTATACATTACCAAAGGGCCACAGGAACCTGTACAAACCTCCAGGTCGGCCCATTGTGTCTGGGTGTGGGTCAATTTTGGAACCCCTGGGGCATTATGTCAACCATTTTATCAATTACTTTGTTCCCCTCACTGAACGCTACATCAGGAACAGTATGTCCATGATCAATCTCATAGAAAATCATCCCTTTGATCCTAACCTTGAGATTTTGTGTACATTGGACGTCGAGTCCCTGTACACAAATATCCCACAGATGGACTCCCTACTGGTCATGGAGCTCATTCTTAACCAAAGACCCCAACCACACACAGTCCCCACTAATTTTATCCTTCAACTCCTAGAGGTCTGTCTCACCAGAAATGTCTTTCCATTTGAAGACCAATTCTACCAGCAAGTGAAAGGTACATCTTACTGATAAAGCCTTCTCATGGTGGGTTGGAGAAAACCAGGAGTCTAGAATCCAGGAGGGGAAGACCCAAGATGAAGTGTTAGAATCAACAAAGGGAGGGAGCAAAGAAACATGCAAAAACACATGTCTTTGATGAGATGTGGCCTCCAACCAGACAGAGGTCTTTAAATAGTAAATAAACAGTACAAATTACATCAAGCACCATGTGATGAGAAACAGTGGCGTAACACAGCCCCCCGCAGCCCCCGAGCTGCACGGGCCCCTCAGCACAGTACTCAGGCCTGAGAGCTCCATATTAAATAAGGAATGGGAGCTCCTTCATGTACTTTGAAGGGGGGGGGCCCCCTCAACTTTCATTACGCCAGTGATGCGACACATAATGGATTGTGAAAGATGGGAAGAAACCAGGCGAGGAACAGTTGAAATGGAAAGGGGAAAGAAACAAAAACTTGAGTTGGACTAGTTGAAGGGTTCCCTTAAAATGCAGCTGCAAACCCTCAGCAGATGCTTTGAATTGGGTAACATCCATTACCACACAGTCTCTACCACACACAACACTCACCAAGCAGTCATTACAACTCATATGCCATTACAAGGCATGTCATTACCACGCATATACCTTCACTACAAATGCCTTTATTACGCATTATTGGTATATGCATTTACCACCAATGCCTTTACTAAGCATTATTGGTTCATGCATTGTTAGGTAAGTACATAGGTAAGTATATAAATACATGTAAGGTTTATGTTTTAATATGCTGGTTTCCAAATATGTTATATTTATTTATAGAATAATCATTTAGTAAAACAATTTCCAATTTCCCCAAAAACATTTTAAGGATGAGATGTAAGGGATATAGGGATATTTGGTGGGGAAGAGTAATAATAGGCAGGTGTTAATTTGAATACCTGAGTATTCATGTTTGAACATTAATTCATAGGATATCTATTATTAGATGTATATATTTAAAACAAATTAAGACTACAACACAAACCTTTGGGGATGGGATGCAGGGGGTACAGGGGTATTGGGAAGAGAAGTGTAGTAATACTGAGGTATTCATTTTGATACCTGAGTATTCATTTTTAAATGTCAATTATTATGATATTTAATATTGTTGTTATTTATTAAACATATTTCTAAAACTACAACACAAACCATTAGGGACGGGAGGCAAGGGATACAGATGTATTGGGGAGGGTAGTGAATTAATACTGGGGTATTAATTTTAATTAGAAAAAAATACTTGTAAAATATGTAAAATGTTTTATAAAAGCAAATCAACAATAACAGTAATTTCTGTGAACATTAAAATCTTTTTAATATTTTCAATGTGAAAGATAACCACACCAGGTTTATTAATTAAAATATTGATTCGTTTTTGAAAATCTAAAAAAAAAAACATAGTAAAAAAATAGCTTCTTTTTACAAAACAACATATATTTTAAATAGTGCATAGCAAATTTTCCTATAATCTTTTTATTATTTTCCCACGGTTTCCTATTTACATTAATGGGGCAAATTGTCAGGATACGATGCAAGGAAGAACTGCTGTCAGTTAAGAAAATTTTACTTATATTTTTAAACATATTGGTGGCTAAGTTTGTTGTAAAGAGTGAACAGGGCAGGTAGTTACATGTTGTACAGTACAGAATAGTATTTTATTGTTGCTTTAACTACTTTTACAACCCCATGCAGGTTGTGTTCATATGTGAACATTGGGATGGTTGGTTATTTTCCAAGGTAGGTTTACATAAAGTTGGACAACAAAATGGTTATAACTTTTTGAAACCTATTGGAAATAAGCAACATTTTGAATTTGTAGTGCCATGTTTTTTTACCAGTTAGTGACTTTTGAAGTCAAAGACCATGTTGTTGCTGGAGAAACTCAGGATTCATGATTGTTTACTGCAGGATGTGTTTTTTGGAATCTCGTTTTGGACATTGGATGTTATTTTGAGATTTTTTAATAACTGCCTTTCGCCGGAAATTTCTTTTTGGGATTTAAAAAAAAAAACATTGTTATGGATTGCCAATCAAAGGAATGTAGGAGATATTTAAAAAATACATGTAGGCATTTCCACTGGAACTGAGTTTCACTTTTTGGATTATTGGATTACTTAAGACTCTTGGTGACAGGTTTCATGAATATCACTAGAGTCGAAGAAAGAAGACAGCTACAGGTAGGAACACAAACTATTGTTTAATTTTCTTACAAATGTTTTCAAAAATGCCAATTGAATTTGTAAATGTTGGTAAAAACAGGCGAGTAATTCTAGTGGTTATTAGCACCTTCGCTGCGGCGGCTATTTTGCCGCAGCTCTAAGGGGGCGGGGGGCCACGCGGCGCGCCAATGCTGGTGACGGAACCGCTCCGTCACCAGCCTCGGTTGAGCTGTGCTCATGACGGAGCGGTTCCGTCATGGCCCCGCCCGCTCAATAGAACGCGCCCCGCAGGTGCGAAATCAGCGCCGCGCAGGCGCGTCGGGCGGGCCATGACGGAACCGCTCCGTCACCAGCACAGCGCTACTGCGGCTGATGACGGAGCGGTTCCGTCATCAGCACGGAAGTGGTTAGTTAATGTTAGAACTGTAAGATGTATGCAATATTATCTAGATAGTCTGAAGCTCCCCTCAATGAAATTGTGGATTTTTGTCAATAGTATCTCAGACATTTCCTTACTTTTTTAGAAATACAAAGAATCAGAATAGCTGACAATGAATGTGCCATTCTCATTTCCTGAAAACTTTGTTTTTTTCTTCGACATTTCCAGGACATGATAAAGGTTAGGGCGAGGTCTTCCAATAGATTTGTTAAATGAATTGTGCCATCCCTTTTTGGCATTATTTGTTTTTGCAGCTCCCTCTAATCAGGTTGAGTAACAGTTCCACCAGTCAATAGAAAACCTTGGCTTCCTCCTGTGACCTGGCCCACATAGATGGCCAATCCAAGTGTCCTCAAAGTAATTTAGGAGTGGTGCCAAATTTTCCTCAATTTGTGTAAAGATTTCAGATTCTGTAATAGATGTGTAAAACTCTTCCACACACTCAGGAGGTATAAAACACAAAGCTGTTAATTTTTTCAACTCATATTGTGGTTTACTGTTTGACATGTAATCCTCAGCTATAGATGATTTTTTAATTTTTCGCCAATATGCCTCGAAAAAGTGAAAATAAATCCTTGAATTTAGGGGTTGGTACATTTTAATAATAGTATTACTGATCTGTGATTCAAAATCAACTATAAGTTTCCTAGGTCCTTTATTCACAGTTTTGGATAAGATTACTTATAAAAATTCTGTGTATCTGAAGGATTGTGTGTCAGGGAGTAAGCAGTGTGTTATTGGCACAGTTGTGTTGTTTATGCTAGCATGAATAGTGTATGTTTGGGAGAATGGATGGGGCGTTGACTTAAAGGTTCCATCCATCATCCAAATTTCAGTATTCTCAAGCAGGGGTGTCCTGAACCCCCACTTTAGCAGCTACAGTGGGGGTGGGCTACTTGATGGACATCTTTCTGCAAGTCAGCATATAAAGGCTCATAATTAATGTGGAACGTTGGTGAGTATGTGAGTGAAAGGATGGATGTGTGAGTAGAAGGATGGATGGATGAGTGAAAGAGTGGGTGTGCGGATAGATGAAAGATGGATGGATAGACGTTCGGCTGGATGGATGAGTGAGTGAAAAGAAGGCTGGATTAGTGAGTGAAAACACGGCTGTATGAGTGAATAGATGGGTGGATGAAAGGATGGATGAGTGAAAGTATGGATGTATGAATGAGAATTTGACTTCAAGGAAGGATGAGTGAAAGTATGAATGGATGAGTGAAAGGGAGGGTGACTGGATAGTTTGATGAAAGGATGCATGGCTGATTAGAGAAGGGTGAATGGATGGATGAGTGTAAGTATAGATGGCTGCATGAAAGGAAGAATGAGTGAAAAGGAGAATACATGAGTGAAAGGGAGAAAGGATAGAGTGAAAGTGTGGATAGACGAATGAATGAGTTTGAGTAGGTTTGAAGATGGATGGATAGGTTTGGATATGGATGAGCAGATGGATCAACAAAGGACATAATGGTGAAAGATTGACATATGGATGAAAGAATGAATGGAGGTCAAAATGTAAATGTGAAGTGGTGAATATCGGCAGTGGTTAAACGGCTGAATGGATAGATGCTTGGATGATTTGCTTTGCTTGCTTGGTGATTTGGTGCTTGCTCCTTTAGTTCAAAGTGGGGGATATTTTAATTTTCTGACTACTCCCTTGTTCTCAAGTGTTACTAAGTTATGGGTTGTGCTAAAGATTAGTATTCGTTTGAGAGGGTTTTCATTGTCATGTAGTAGGAAAGGTTCATTTGTATGAGAAAATGTAAGCGCAAGGGGATGTTAATGTCAGAGCAGAATTATGGTGATACTCTTTGGGGATTACGCGCCTGTGTTTGCTTCTGAACCATTTCACTTAAATTGAGTAATGTGGGCATACTACTAGCAACATGCAAGGGGTTGTTTTGGGATACCTCCCATAAAACTGAGCAGCAGGGTTCATTGGAGATGGATACTAGCGTTTTTATTTTACTGATGTTCTACCTCACTTCAACCTCCATTACAGAGGCAGAGTTTTATGTTCTGTGGTCCTTTCAACAATGTCAACCAGAGTAACTGCTCTTCCTTTGCAATGGGATGAGAAATACTGCACTCATGTCCAATGACTCCTGTGCTCAGTTAATCTCTCCTTAAAATAAATATAACTACCATATTTCATCAGTCTGTTTCTTCGCGAACATTGCCTGGTTTTGGTTTACCACGTTTCAGTGATCTGTTGAAAAAAAAGCTATGACTTGCAAAGGTCTAAACTTTTCAATAACAAGTGTTCTTGGTGTATCGCTAGTAAGTTATGAGGATGTTTAATGTTAATGTTGGACTTACTTGTGTGAATATATGGCAGTATTTAACAAGCATTTACAATGCAATGGTTTTGCCTTTGTTAAAGTTTGAGCTGTTGGCAAAGCTCTTGACCTTTTTTTTAACATAACTAAATGGCATTGTTATTTGCAATGGCACTAGCTTTATCTTTTGCAAATGAGCCCCCAACACACACCCACACTGCGCCCTTCCCCCACACACTGCGAGCACCACCACACTGCGAGCCCTCCCACACACACTTTGAGCTCCCTCCACAGACTGTGAGCCTCTTCTATAAACTGCGAGTCACCTCCTACAAAGCCCCCTCCACACTTAGAGCCACCCCGCTCACACACAGAAAGCTGTCCCCTTGTTGGGCAATGTATAGTAAGCCCTTAGAGTTCTATAAATCTTTGGAGAGTTATTTGTAACTTTTTATTATGAAGAATATATTATAACTATACAATGGTGTACAATATATGTTATTGAAGCCACTCTTAGATGGCTGCAGGCAGATGCTTAGAAATTTTCTGAAACACCATATACAAGGAGGTCAAGGTCATAGAATGTGAGTGCATGTATTGTTGTAAAACATTAATAAGGTACCTTCTGAAGAATATGAAGATTGATGTATTAAAAGTTGCATGGATGAATGGATGTGTGAAAATGTGGGTGGATTATTGATTGTTGGATGGATTGAAATGTGGATGTTGAAAGGATGGATGTATGGATGGAAGGATGAAAGGGTGGAGGGATGCAGGATGCATTGTTGAAAGTGTGGATGAATAGATGCATGGAAGGATGAAAGTGTGGATGGAAGAAGGATGGAAGAAAGCGTGGATGTATGGATGGATAAAATGTTGCATAGATAAATGATGTATGGATGTGTGAAAATGTGGTAGGATGAATGATGTATCGTATTCACAATTTTTATCTTGTTGTGAGTATTATTACTGGAGTAGCACTTCTAATGAACGTAGGATATTTTTTTACCATTGTTTCTGAAGGTATAAGACAGATGAATTTGCTACAGAACATAGAATGAGTGCATGTGGTATAGCTTCTTTAAAAAAAAAGTATTGCACAGTAACATAAGTTAGGCATTTTGATCAATTTGCTATAGAACATAGAATGAGTGCATTTGTTGTATTTTTTTTAAAACTAAATTTGCACAGTAACATATTTATTTTTTTTGTAAATAATAATGCAAAGACAAGATAAGGTTTAAATTTGTTATTTAAGTAAATATATTTATTATTATTGTATGTAAGCAAATTAAACTTTACAGAAAATACTTTTACATTTTTTATGAAACGTAATTTAACTGTTTTTTTAACTTCCATTTACAGTAAAGTGTTGTGTCCTTTTTTTCAACTTATGAAAATATATCTTGTACAAGCCACTTTTAGATGGATGCAGGCAGCTGCTTCGAAACTTCTTTAAACATATACAATGATGTGAAGGTCTTAGAATGCGATTGCATGTATTGTTGTAAAACATCAATAAGGCACTTGAGGATGCCACACAGAACCATGCATAGGCACAATATTACACAGTGACTTTACTAGTTTGAAAAACCCCATAAGTTCTGAAGAATCTGAAGATTGAGGTATAAAATGTTGCATGGATGAATGATGGATGTGTGAAAAGGTGTGTGGATGTGTAAAGGATGGATGGAAGGATGAAAAAGTGGATGGATGCAGGATGTATTGTTGAAAGTGAATGGATGAAAGGATGCGTGGAAGGATGAAACGGTGGACGGAAGGACGGATGAAAGAAAAGGTGGTTGTATGGATGTATAAAATGTTGCATGGATGAATGATGTATGGATGTGTGTAAAGGTGGTGTGATGAATGATGGGTGGATGGATGAAAGTGTGGGTGAATTGATGTATAGATGAAACGTTGGATGGATGAAGGATGTATGAAAGATGGATGGAAGAATGAAAGGATGGATAGTTAAAGTTGCATGGATGTATGATGCATGTGTGAAAAGCTAGGTGGATAAATAATGTGTGGCTGGATGGATGTGTTGATGTGTGTATAGATTGTGGAATTAAATTTTAAGATGGATGTAGAAAATGTTGCATGGATGAATGATTGATGGATTGTTGAAAAAGTTGTTGGACGAATGATGAGTGAATGGATAGAAGGGTGGATGTGTAAATGATGGCTGTCTGGATGGAAAGCTGAAAGTGGATGGATGTAGTGTTAGTAGAATGAAATGGTAGATGAATGTATTATAAAAAATGTTGCATGAATGATGGATGGATGTGTGGAAATTTATGTGGCTGTATGATGGGTGTATGGATCGAAGGGTGGATGAGTAAAGGATGGATGTATGGAAAGGTGGAAGTGTGGCTGGCTGAAGGATGGATGAATAAAAGTGTGGATGAAAGGATGCATGGAAGGATAAAAGGGTGGACGGAAGGACGGATGTAAGAAAAGGTGGATGTATAAAATGTTGCATGGATGAATGACGTATGGATGTGTGAAAATGTGTTGTGATGATGGGTGGGTGGATGAAAGTGTGGGTGGATGGATGTATAGATGAAACGTTGGATGGATGAAGGATGGATGGTAGAATGAAAGTATGGATAGTTAAAATGTTGCATGGATGTTTGATGTATTTTTGAAAATGTCGGTGGATAAATGATGTGTTGCTGGATGGATGCGTTGATGTGTATATATATTGGAGACTGACATTTTAAGATGGATGTAGAAAATGTTGCATGGATGAATGATGTATTGTTGAAAAGGTGGGTGGACGAATGATGAGTGGATGGATAGAAGGGTGGATGCGTAAAGGATGGATGTATGGATGTAAAGCTGAAAATGAGTGAATGTATTGTTAGTAGAATGAAATGTTAGATGGATGTATTAATAAAAATGTTGCATGAATGATGAATGGATGTGTGAAAATGTAGGTGGCTATATGATGGGTGGATGGATCGAAGTGTGGCTGAGAAAGTATGGATGGAAAGATGCAAGTGTGGATGAATGAAAGTGTGGATGAAAGGATGCATGGTAGAATAAAAGGGTGGACGAATGGAATAAAACGTGGCTGATGTATGGGTGGCTAAAATATTGCATGGATGAAAGATGTATGAAAAGGTGGTGGGATGAATGATGGGTGGATGGATGAAAGTGTAGGTATATGAGCATTATCACGGGAGTAGCAGTTCTAATGAATGTGGGATGTTTGTATTTTCCCATTCTTTCACAAGATATAAGACAGATGAATTTGCTACAGAACAGAATGAGTGCATGTGGTGTAGCTTCTGTAAAAAAAAAAATTGTGCACAGTAACATTTTATGCATTTTGCTCAATTTGCTATAGAACATAGAATTATTGCATTTGTTGTAGTCTTTTTAAAGTAAAATTGGCCAGTAACATATCTTATGTACTCTGTAAATAATAATGCAAAGACAAGATAAAAAGCTTTAAAAATTGTATTTAAGTAAATATATTTAGTATTATTGTATGAAAGCAAATTAAACGTTAATTAAAATACTGTATTTTTAGCCTTTTTACTGAAACATAATTTGAATATCTTCTTTTTGTACTTCTATTTACAGTAAAGTATTGTGTTCTTTTTTACAACTCATGTATTTTTAGTATGTATCCGTTTTGAAAAATGACATTAACATTTTTTGGCCAGCTAGGCATTAGAGCTTCTTGAATGTCGTCAATGTCGGCTGGTATATTGAAGAAGTCCAGTAGAACATTGTTATTTATTTCTACTGATTGTAAATTTTCGGCGTTATCAATATGTACATTTAGTGTACAGTGTTCCTGATGCGCAGTTTCTATCCCATATATAGTCATATTTATTTCTTCTTCTGGTGGTTGTATTTTCTGTGAAGGAAAAAGAAGTTAGTTAATTTCATTTTTTTGAAGTCCTTTTTTTTTCTTGTGTTGACCTACGGAAAAATTTCTTGTTATATGCAGGCTTAAATAATGTTAATAAGTAGTGAAGATAGTTTAAGAAAAGATAGATGTGAGTAAAGATAGTGAAAAGGTATAATATAGTGTGTATAATAGAGGATTAGAGACTGTTTTGTAATGTTATAGGTACTTTAGTAAAAATACGTATTAATAAATAGTGAGTAGTAGGTACTAGTTTTGTGTTTTAGAAGAGTATTGTAAATAGTGATTATAGTTAATAGTGCAGTGTGAGTTGAGTTTGAGTTATTAGTAGAGTGTGGTTTTTTTTTTTAGTGCATTGTTAATTATTTTTGGGAGTATTGAAGTTATTGGCGTAGTAGTATAAAGAGAATTTGAAAACGACAAAATTGTGTACTTAAGTGTAAGTATTAAAGTCATATTTGTAAGTGATAGTTGGGCATTCTTAGTAAGTTATTTTGAAATAGTGAATGTTATTTTTCTGTAATTGTGTTTTTTTATGGTGCGAGTAATAAAGAGAGAGTAGTTAAGATTGAGTAGTAGATTTATTAGTGGAGAGTATTAGTGAGTTTTATAGTAGTGATTAGTAGAATACGTAGTATAGCTTAATTGATTTAGATAGAGAGTATTAGAAGAGAGTTTGAGTGAATTGTAATTAGTGAATATAGAGTTTGATAGTGTTTTAAAAAGTAAATAGTATAGATTGAGTAGTAGAGCAAGTTATTAATAGTTTAATAATTTGTACTTACTTGAAATTGTGTATTTCTTGTTGTGTTTAACATTTTATTGCTGCTAAATTCATGCACTGTCAGGTGCGTCATCTTTATGTAGGATCCAATTTCTATGGGGAAGTCTGTGGCATCTCTCCAAAGAGTTATTTTCACTGAGTCCGTTGTATCTTTCACAGTTATTGATTTAAGTTTTGTATCTTGGCCAGCAATAATAATTGTTTTTGTTTCTTCTTCCTGTAAGACAAAAAATTGGTAATTAAAATTTTTTTATTATGTTACAGTGTTGGTGTGTAAGAGTGTGGGTGTTAAAGAGTTGGTGTGAGCGTGTTGTAGCAGAATGTGTGTGTTAAAGAATGTGTGTGAAAGTGTGTGAGTGTGCGAAAGAGTGTGTACGAAAGTGTTTGAGAGTCTGTCAGAGAGAGAGCGTCAAAGAGAGAGAGAGTCTGTCAAAGAGAGAGAGTGTCAAAGAGAGAAAGAGTCTGTCAAAGAGAGAGAGAGTCTGTCAGAGAGAGAGAGTCTGTCAAAGAGAGAGTCTGTCAAAGAGAGAGAGAGTCTGTCAGAGAGAGAGAGTCTGTCAGAGAGAGAGAGTCTGTCAAAGAGAGAGAGAGTCTCTCAAAGAGAGAGAGAGTCTGTCAAAGAGAGAGAGAGTCTGTCAAAGAGAGAGAGAGTCTGTGAAAGAGAGAGAGTCTGTCAAAGAGAGAGAGTCTGTCAAAGAGAGAGAGTCTGTCAAAGAGAGAGAGTCTGTCAAAGAGAGAGAGTCTGTTAAAGAGAGAGAGTCTGTCAAAGAGAGAGAGTCTGTGAAAGAGAGAGTCTGTGAAAGAGAGAGAGTCTGTGAAAGAGAGAGAGTCTGTGAAAGAGAGAGAGTCTGTGAAAGAGAGAGTCTGTGAAAGAGAGAGTCTGTGAAAGAGAGAGTCTGTGAAAGAGAGAGTCTGTCAGAGAGAGAGTCTGTCAAAGAGAGAGAGTCTGTCAAAGAGAGAGAGTCTGTCAAAGAGAGAGAGTCTGTCAAAGAGAGAGAGTCTGTCAAAGAGAGAGAGTCTGTCAAAGAGAGAGTCTGTCAAAGAGAGAGTCTGTCAAAGAGAGAGTCTGTCAAAGAGAGAGTCTGTCAAAGAGAGAGTCTGTCAAAGAGAGAGTCTGTCAAAGAGAGAGTCTGTCAAAGAGAGAGAGTCTGTCAAAGAGAGAGAGTCTGTCAAAGAGAGAGAGTCTGTCAAAGAGAGAGAGTCTGTGAAAGAGAGAGAGTCTGTGAAAGAGAGAGAGTCTGTGAAAGAGAGAGAGTCTGTGAAAGAGAGAGTCTGTGAAAGAGAGAGTCTGTCAAAGAGAGAGAGTCTGTCAAAGAGTGAGAGTGGGTCAAAGAGTGAGAGTCGGTCAAAGTGGTAAGTATTGTGTGCAAGAGTTTTTGGTATATAGTGTGTGTGTAAAAGGGTGTGTGATAATTTTCTTTCTTTTTATAAGCTTACCTCTGCAATAGTCCCAGAAATGCTCATTAATGAGCGTAGTGAAGCTGTTTTAACTGTTTTTATAGGTGATATTGGTGGAGCAGGGGGTTGTAGGATATATTCTGCCTCCTGTATTATTTCTTGAGGTATAGTTAAGGGGATCATGCGTGATAGTTTCGTTTGTTTCGTGATGATAATCACATTGTTTTTGGCTAAGAAATTGCGAATCATAATAGCTTGTTCTTCTTTAGTTTGCTGGTAAAATGGCTCATTGTAGCACGTTGCTTTAATGCAACTACTTTCATCAGCTAGAGCTAGATGATACATGACTTTGTTCTCTTGTTTAGCATTTGTATAGTTTGTTTTTGTGGAACATTTTATAACGTTGGCTCGGATTGTTTTTTGGTACGGCTTGTTGTCTTCAGGTTTCATTTTTTTGAGGTCTTGTATGGAAATCATCTGAAACGAGAGAAAATGTTAGTACACATTCTGAACATAAATTTTTCCCCTTTTGCTATTACCTGTAATAAAATCGCATGTTAATGAAGTTGTTGCATTTTAAACTGCCACCCATAATGCTTTGTGATCACTATAATATGATTCTAATGTACTGTAGTGCATGATGTTGTCATTAGTATAGATGTGATCTAGTGTTGAATTGTAGTCTGTTGTGTATTGTTGTATTTTTTGCTGGCATTGAAATTGCTGTAGCATATATTCTAATAGCAAAGTTCTGTTTGGTGACATTTGTGTTAAATCTATATTGAAGTCTCCCATGATGACATATTTCGAATTTGGATACAAGTTAATTATGCTACTTAAAACTTGTAATAATGTTTGCAAAAGTACATGTGGTGGTTTGTACAGTATAATAAATAAGTATTCAGAATCATTAAGATGCTGAGTGAAAAATAACAAGTCAATTTCGTGTTGTGTTTGATATATTGGCGATAAAAGCATGTTTTTTTTGTAATAAATGGCAATACCATGCTTTGTGTGCTGGTTGTGAAATTTATCAAATAATACTAGGTGATATTGTTCTATTAAGAACGTATTCTTACCTGCTTTTCTAGTTGTGTTTATTTCAGTGAGGCATATAATATCACTGTTCATGATATTTTGGTCCGATTTAATAGCAGTGTAATTTCTTTGCAAGGACCGTATGTTATGGACAATTATATTACACTGTTGTCTATAGCGATCTAATTGTGGTACTGATATTTGTAATTGCATGTGTGTTCTTAAACGTGTCATTTCTTCATGTACTTTTGGATGTACAGCAATTTTGTCTTGCTGAAAGTTTCTAATGTATATGTTGTCTAAAGATTTAGCTCTGCTTAAAGCTACATAATGCAGATGATGTACTTTACTGTTGTTAAAGTGAATGTAAATGGGCTCAATTGTTTCTCCTTGTGTTCTATGTATAGTTCTTGCAGATGATTGTCGCAATGGGAATTGTTTGCGTATAATAGTTATAAATTTCTGTGTATATTGGAAATGCCGTGTAATAGCATGAATGGGTGTCCAATGAGGCAAAATATTACTGTGATATATGTGTTTGTTTTCTTGTCTTGTTAATTTACCTACTGTTTCTTTATCAAAATTAATCCAAATAACATTTGGTCTGTTATTGATAGTTTCTACAAATTCTACTATACCTGTTGCACCATTTGTTAAACCATCATTGACATTTATATTGTTTGTTAAATCATATCTTAATTGCAATGCAATATGTAATATTGATGGCAGGCTCATTGTTTTAGTAGGATCTGTGGGCAACTGTTGGAGTATTTTTTTTTTACTGCTTCACTTAAGTCTGCTGCAACTGTATCTATTGCTGTAGCTGTGTAAACTGGGTAATGAGTTATATGTTCTAATAAAACTGCATTATTTATGCTATTGACTTCATTGTTAGTTCCCATAATGTAAGGGATCGTTTTGCTAATGGTTTCCGGTGGCTCTATTTCTCGTGTTTTTATCTGAATAATATCTTCATTTGTTTGTTTCCCTTCTCTTAATCTGTTTAGTAGTTCAGCAAATGGCAAGTCATTTTGTTGTCTCATTATTTTAGTCAACTCAAATAACTTGAAATGTGTCTGCCATAAATTAGTACTTACTGGCCTATATGAATGTTTTGGGTTGTCAAATATGTATGGGTCAAAAACTGGCTTCAATTGGTAAAAGTCTCCAATTGCTAAAATAGATATTCCGCCAAAAGGGAGATCAGACATTTTTATCTCTTGCAATCTATTATGTATAAAGTTGAATACATTAGCCCCTACCATTGATATTTCATCAATTATTAGCAATTTAAGATGCATTAGCTGACCTTGTAGTGTGCTTCTATTCTCATGAGTTAGCTGTCTATGAGTTAGTGTTTGTGAAATAGGTATTTTAAAAGTACTATGTAGTGTTTGTCCTTGAATGTTATGTGCTGCTTTGCCAGTTGGAGCTGTAAGCAATACATATATGTTATCTGGGTTTTCTCCTGCTTTTGTATTGTAATAACGCACTAATGTTTGGTAAAGTGCTGTTATAAGGAAACTTTTGCCTACTCCTGCACCACCTGTACAAAATGTGTAGCATGGTGTTTCTTTTGTTTTAACCCAATGCAAATGATGATATATAAAGTTAAGTTGTTCTTCTGTTAGATTTTGCATTATACTATCATATTGTTCTTTTGGCATTATGTTATTGCTTATTGATTCTTCTCTACTTGTACTTCTAATCCCTAAATCAAATGATAGGTCATACAATGGGTTTTCATTATTTTGCACTTCATGGCATATGGTGTTATCTTCTTCTGTATCTATTGGTGGTAGCAATGTATCTAATATACTAGTTTCATTGCTATTAGTTGTTAGTTGTTTATTATGTTTATTATATTTATTATGGTTTGAATCAACTGCATTTTTAAGTTCTAGATAGCGTTCATAATAAGTTTCCTTGTTATTAATTATATTATGTTCATTTCGCCATGGGTAAAAAAGCATGAGCAATTCTCTATAGTAATTTTCTGAGTCATTTTTGATGTTAAATCTGCAATAGCGAATTACTCTTCCTTTTTTTCTTTTTATGCAGTTTGTTTCGTCTACTAAATTTATCTCAAGTTCTTCGTCATCTGAGCTATGAAAGTTATTTTCAATAAGGAAATTGTCATGGCCTGTTTCTTCTTTTCCTTTACATTTTTTCTTTTCATTATACATAGATGCATAGTCAGCTAATGTACATGTTTCTAATTTTACAGGGCGTTTGCTGTACCTCACTATAATATTATCATATTGTATTTTACAAGACTCATCTGGTAAAGAATTGATAGTTTCGATGTCTTTTAATAAGTATGTACGCTTTTCATTAGGACTTGTATTGATAAATACAAAAGATCTTGAACTTTTCCGTAAAGGAATTTGTAGTATTAGATATGCTGCTTCTTGGGCACTTATTTCTGTACAGTTTAAGAATTTGTTACCTATATGCTTAAGTTGTTCTTTAATACTCGGATTGGCATGTACTTCTTTAGCAGCTTGGGCAATTAATTTGCTCATTCCTCGCTGTGATTTACTAATGTATGAAACAATATACACAGCACATGCATATGCATCTAAGATGTATTGTATATCTATGTTTGCTTGCCATGCTTTCAAAATAGTTGGATTGTAGTTATTTATAAAGCATTCAGCTGGTGTCCTTTTCAAGAAAATAGTATTTTTTTCTATAATAGATTGTATACATAAAGTATATTGTTTTAGATCTATGTTCATTGAATGTAAAAACTGTTCAAAAGTATAATTTGAAAATTCTTGGCTGTTTATAGTTAGATGTATTAGTTCAATTTGCTGTAAGAGCTCGTTATTTGTTTTGTCTAGCTCTATTGGTTCTAGTATAAAAGTTTCAGGCATTGGATATCTGGGATAATGATATTTGCATGTTCTTTTATGTTTGATACGGCAGTTTTTGGTATGGCCGTGTCTTTGTAGAGGTAGTAAAGACTCTATATCTGGTTCTTGTGTTTTTGCACATGTAACATACTTATTTATGAAAGTAGTGACTTTATTCCTATCAGAAGTTTCATATAGTGGAGCATTTTCTATCCATATTATAGCATGTATATGTGGTGATCCCCGTTGTTGGAATTCCACTCTATAAAAGTAATCAATAATTTTTCCAATTGGATTACTTTCATGCAATAAAATAGAATTAAATAATTTCCTAACTTGGAAGTCAAAATGTCTTGCACATGTAATGGGATTTTGCTGTATTAATTTGCATTTTGTTTCCCATGACATATTTTTAAATTCTTCTTTTGTGCATTCTGGTCTTTTTTCTGTACGTAATAATATGTTAATTAAGTGATACCATTTCGTTTCTGCAGCAGATAAAGTTAAAAAAAATGTTGGTAATCCTAATTGTCTAATCATAGCAAAAAGGTCTTTTTTGCATTGCTCCCAATATGGTGGTGAACTACGGATAGTTTTAAGTATTTTGTATCCTTCATTATACTGTAAAATTGTATCTAATTTATCTTTTATGTCTTTGGCAGTTATAATGTTTCCATTATTAAAGTATTTCCTAAGAGATATAAATATTTTGCTCTGTAATTGTTTAATGTGTAATGTTTTTAATTTAAAGAAAAGATTAGTAGCACACTTTGCTACTCTTAGATCATTACTTCTTACTTCTGATTGACAGATTGTGCTGTAATGTATTGGGACATGCCTTTCTTTATTAGTTGGCCTTCGTTTTCCGCAAAATATAGTTGGGAATGCCAAATATTCAGAATCTTTGTCTTCATACAAGCCTCTTGGTGTGTTATATTCTGCAGGGGCTAAACTTAAAATATTATTTGTTTCTGTAGTAATAGTTTCATTATCTAACATAGTATCTAAATTTCCTGCTGGAATATTGTCTGAGGAATCTGACATATAACTTGTATCTGAAGTCTCATCACAAGAATGTATATCTTGTGTTGTATAATCCCAATCTTTATTAATAGTGATTCCATATTCTTGAAACAAAGTGCTAGTAGTGGCTAAATATAAAGCTGCACGTTTTACTTTGTTTGGTCTAACATTTTCATAATGGGTATAAGATTTATAACTTAATTTTCTTTTTAATTTTATTGGAATTGTCATGTTATCATTAATTTGCCTTGGTAAAACAGTTACTGTTGTCATAACGTCTGCAGGTACATTTACTACTGCACCTGATAGAGATTTTTGGAATCCACGTGGTAATGTTCTAATTTGTAAAAAAGGTATTCTTGGTGATACTAATCTTTCTTCTAAGTTATGCAAGTGTAAGACTGCTGGGATATCAGGAAATGTCATCCCATTATATACTGAACATGGAGGTATTTTGTCTTTAGATATATATGTGTAACATGTTCTGCATATCTCATCTGTTCTGTATTTGCTAATGTTACATTCTATGAATTTAGCTCTCTTACTAATACTGTTTGTTTTTTGAAGACTTTGCTTATGCCATAGTTGATTGCAAATAGTGCAAGTGTACTCAGGTCCATATCTTATTTCTTCCTGAAATATCCTAATTATATCATTTGTTGTTTGACCTGCTATATCTCTATGATTAAGTTCATTCTCTTTGTTTTGTGTCCGTTTTCTTTTTCTATTACTGTTTATTTCTAGAATTTCTATATTGGTTGTTTGAATTAGTGATTCAACATCAGCTGCTAATGTGTTTATTATCTCAGGATTGTTAAGAGCTATGTGTGAATCTAAATAACTGTCTTCTGTTACATGCAGTCTATTGTCTTGACTATTGCTCTTTTGTGTGTTTATTAATGTATTTTCTACTTGTAAGTTATTTGAAGGAATTTCCCCTAATGCATTTATAGATATATGTGTCGTATGAACATATATGCTTTTTCTAGACTTTACATTTCCTTGTTTATGATTCCGTTGTGTTTGGTATAATCCTTTTTTGCTAATTGTTGTTATGTTCACAGTAGTTAAATCTAAAATAATACTCTCAGAATTAGTCATTTGTTCTCTATTGCCTAACTTTAGGATGTATTCTATAATAAGATTAATAGAGTCAATTTGGATAGCAATACATGTTCCATTAGGATGTTGTATTGCATTTTCATTTTGGCTATGTGAATCAAATAGAGAGTATGTATGTATAGTTTTGAAGACTGAAAATATATATCTACCTATAGAGATCAATATACCAGTTTGTGAATTAATTGTAGAAGTTAGTGCAGATATAAATTTACTATGTAAAGTTTGTGCTGATTTTGTTAGTTCTTCGCTAAAGCATTTTTTGAGCTTTGTAGAATAGATTATGTCATTGCTAACTATGTAATTTGGTAACTTTAGAGGTTGCATACAATCTTGTTCATCGACAGAGTGCATTTCAGTGTACAAAGCATCTCCAAGATTCATAATACAGTGCAAGTCTACACTATCCCAAATATATGCTGGTTTACAGTAGTTCTTTAGAATAGCAAATATACTATTTTGAAGACAATGTGTATAGTGAATAGTTTTATCACTATGTGTATTTTTTTCCTGTGGATGTGTGTTATGTAAAAAGGGAATTTCTTGTGGTGTTTGTGTTAAAATATGTGAATCTATATTGGTATTATTTGTGCTACTTTCCTTGTTCTGCAATGTGCTATTGTGTATATTATCATGAAGTAAACTGTCATTACTTCCAGTAATAAGTTTATATGTATTATAGTAATAACTTGAATATGTGTTTGTATGTACATTACTTGTGTTTATTGTTTGTTGTACATTTATGTGTGTGTTATTAATTACATTAGTAGAATATGTGTTGGTATTTAAATTACTTGCTGGTATTGTTTGTTGTACATTTATGTGTGTGCTATTAATATGTTGTCTTTCTGTGTTGCTTTTAAGTGTTTTCTTAAGTATACTTGCATATGTGTCAGTAGGAGTAGTCTCTTCTGGTGTATTAGTATATTGTGTTGTGCTGATCTGCTTGCTGTTCTTTTTAGATTGATTATTAGGCCCTGTTGTAGTGATAATTGCACAGGAATACGTACTAGTACTAGGAGTATTATCTAAAAATGCTAATGGCTGTTCCTTATTCCAAAAAGTATTTTTTTTAGATTGACATCTCTGAATGATTTTTTTGGCATTTTCTATACGCATTTCAAATGCTTGTGTGAAAAAATTTTCACTACCTTTAGTAGAATACACATAAAAAAATTTCGGTGCTACTGCATTCTTATTTTTTTCATGACGCACCATTGCTTTTTGAAGTGATTCTTTTGTAATCGTACTTATTTGTATTGGAGTTAATTCATACGGCACACAATTCAGGTTTGGTTTCTTAAGATAGTGTGCCAGATTAGTGATGTACTCTAGAAGTTTTTCAAATGTGAACTGTATAGTAATACATGTTCCATTTGGATGAGGCATTCCAGTCTTATCACGACTATGTGAGTCAAATACAAAGTACGAATCATTTTTCTTAAAAATGGAAATAACATAAATTTCCATGCAAAGTATAACACCGGAGTTGGAATCAAGTGCAGGTTTTAATATTTTGTTGAGATTTGGAAACGAAGGGTCACATTGTTGTAATATGTCTCCATAATAAGGTTCTTTAAGTTTAAGAGAATAGATAGTAGTATTGTGTTCAATAAAATTTGGTAACTCATCTGGATGCCTAAGTTGTTCGCTATTAAGTAAATGCATATCTATATATAAAGCATCACCTAATTTCATAATGTAATGCAAGTCTTCTTTAGTCCATGTATGTGCATCTTTGTAATAGTTGTGTATAATTGCAAAAGTACTATTTGGCAAGCATTGATAACCTCTAGAATTGCATGTAAATTTGTCATGACCTTGATGATAATCTGCTGCTAGTATTTGCATCTTAGCTAATCTAATTTATGAAATAATTTGATATCGCTACAGTATTGCTAGATTTTTTTGTTATACGCGAGTCTATTTTCGTTCTCTTATTTAATCTCTCTCTCTATATATATATATATATATATATATATATATATATATATATATATATATATATATCTATAGCTAATTTATATTTTCTTTTGTAGTTAACTATAATGCAAGGCAATTAATTGAACACTATTTTTTTGCTTTGTATTTTAGATAGCAGATTTAGATGTATTTTGTTTACAATTTTAGTGATGTACTAGCTATAAGTTATACTATTAGCATATATATATATATATATATATATTTGGATATATATATAATTGGATATATTTATATGTATATATATATATAGTTATTTTTCTGTTAAATATATTCCAAGTTACAGGTTGATAGCTTATTTAAAAAACATACTTCTAATTGTATATATTTCCAAACAATTAGCAATTGTTTTTATAAAAGAAATAATTTTCAATGTTAAGTATATAAATATATATATAATTTTTTTAATAACTAATTATATATCTGATTTTGTCTAGTTTATTTTTCTCTAAATCCACTCTATTGTTGTTTTGGACTTGTTTTATAGTTGGAGCTGGTAGCAAAATAAAAAGCAATTACTTTTACTTTTTTGTTAACTATTTTTTTTTCTTAAGATTAATGTTACCTATGGAAATCTTTTATACTATCTTTTCGAATTCTAAGTATATACTATATATATATATATATATATATATATATATATATATATATATATATATATATATACACACGTGTGTGTTGATATGTGTCTTGCTTTTTCCCTTGCTATTTCTATACTTACAAGTCAATACAGAAGCAAAATAGATACTTTTACCGTGATGATGTTTTCACTGATGTTGTGTCAAACAATTATGAACGTCTGATGTTATTCAATCAATTGGCAATCTAAGGAAGAATGAAACAAGCATTAATATTGAGTTGACATATTAATATAATAAAAGCGGCTCGATACTCAAGACTATGTGTAGAAGTTGTATGTGTAGTATGTGTGTGGACTGAGTGAAGCATATTAGTAGTCGTAAATCGAGTATTAGAAGTGTATGTAGTATAGAGTAACTAGTAATGTATAGTAGTAAGGAGGATAAAGTGAGCAAGATAGAGAGAGATGGAGGGCAGGAAGAAGAGATGTTAATAAAGAGGGGTGGTTAGGCAATATTAAGAGTAGTGGAAAGATGAAGAGAAAGATAAGGAAAAGAGAGAAGTCTGATAAGGAAGAGAGGATATATAGAGGTGTAGAATGTAAGCTACAAAAAAATAGAAATGTAAATTACATGAAGTGATTTTTATGAGAAGTTGTAAAGAGTGTATTAGATGCATTGTTTGTAATTTTAAGCAAGTACAAAGGAATAGGAGAGGTAGTGAGATTAAGGAACACTTAATCTCTTGTTAAATCTAAATAAACAATAGAAGAGACGTTAAATACATCTGAATTTGCCACAGAGACTGAGTGATGCAACTGGGGAATTGCACACTCACTTTAGGTGGAAAAGAAAGCCCTCACACACCGACCTAGTCAGTGTCATGCTTCATCATTGGGCCCCACCAAAGAGGCCGAATGCCTCTTTGGTGTGCTACGACGCCAGAAGACTGCGGAGCAGGTTTTGTGAAAAAGGCATGTTGTGAGTTTTATAATTAAAACTGCCTAATGTGTAAGTAAAAATCTATAATTCTTGATGCTTAGTATACAAATGAAAGAGTTATGTGTCTGAATTTAATGCCCAAGGTAATGGATTTGTTAATTTAAAATACTAATTAGTCAGTCAACATGTTTCATGTTTTACAGTTGTTTACATTTACTTAGGCATTTATAATAACAGAATTATACCCCGGCGGTATGGACTCTCTAATCGCCCACCCTGACCTGGGGGCGTGAAAGTGAAAATATCCAAAAAATGATTTAGTGCATAAAAAAAAGGGGGAAGAGCAATTGCTCATTCCAAAAATACACCTAATTGCGGAGTGTTTGTGCACCTGTAAAAGAAATAGCAGACAAACATATAAAACTTTCACACAATTAGTTGTAAATATAAGTCATTGCGTTTGTCCAGGGTGTTCTATAGTTGTTGCATAGTGTTCCTAAATAAACACTATAGTTAACATCATCTATATAGCCTTATAGGGATGCTCACACTAACTTAGTAAATTGAAGTGGAAAAATGTGTGTAAAGCACACAAAGTAGCTAGAAAGTGTTGATGAAGAGAGGAGACACATAAGAGATCAAGAGAGCTCGAAAGCAAGAAGAGAAGTAAGTGCAGAATGTAGTGAGAAGATAGCAAGTAAAAAAAGTGCAAGATAGAAAGTGAAGACAAGATGGAGACGTAGATAGAGAGTGAAGGCAGGAAGGAGAGAGGACATGAGAGAGAGAGAAAAAGGGAGGGTAGGATGTAGGGCATGAGCAAGAAGGAGGAATGGATGGAAGAAAGTGCAGGAGCAAGAGGGCCAGCTCAGTGGTGTAAAGACTTTCAGGTAAGCACTGTTGTGTTTTGTAAAGCTGATAATACTGTCACTTTGAATGCGCCGAATGTGACTAAATTTATTTTTCTTTTGTTGCAGTATTTGACAGCAGGGTTGGTCAAGTATTTCTTGTTGCCATTTTGTCTTGAGATCTTTGGCTCGCTGTCAGTGTCCATGGTGCAAGGACCCCCATAGAGATAGATGTAGATGGAGGGCAGTAAAGAAGAGAGCAGTTGGAAGAGTGGGCAAGAGGAAGAGTGATAGCAAAGGGGAAACAAGAGGAAGAGTGATAGCAAAGGGGGAAAAAGAGGAGAGGGAGATAAAGAGAATAATGATAGATAAGGAAGGAGAGAAAGAGTGGATGCAGAGAGTGAGCAAGAGGAAAAAACAGATAAAAGATAGAAAAGAGAAAAAGTTAAAGGCAAAACAGGGAGAATGTGCAAGAGAGAAGAATAGTAGATAGGGAGGAAGAGAGAGGGAAGACGAAAAGTAAGTGTACAATTGTGATAGAAGATAGGAAACAAAGAGTGCAAGATAGTAACTATTTCCGGTCGGCATTTTGTGTTGGGATTCATGGCTCGCTGTCTTCATGGCACAAGGGATTTCAGGTATGCGTTTTAAATTGTAATGCAATTAGTATTTCTCTTACAGGTGTTTAACTATTTTGTTTATATTCTTATAATGTTTTTTTTTTTGGGCTGTTCTCTCTAGTGTTTCCGTGTTGGGTCTCCTCCTTGGCGTAACAACTTTCAGGTAAGCGATGTGTTTTGTAACAAATAAATGACTGTCTCTTTTGAATGACCGTTTTTTTTTTAAGTTTGAAAAGGATTTTTTGACTTCATTCTACCCTTACGTTTCTTTTTGTCTTTTTTTTCTCTTCCTCCCTATGTACTATTTTTCTCTTGCACTTGCTCCCTCTTTTATCCTTTTAACTTTCTCTTTTTTATCTGTTTTTTCTATTGCTCACTCTCTGCATACTCTCTCTTGCCTTATCTATCCTTATTCTTTATCTCCCTCTCCTTTTTGCTTTTTTTTCCCTTTGCCATCACTCTTCCTCTTGCCCCCTCTTCCAACCGCTCTCTTCTTACTGCCCTCCATCTACATCTCTCTCTATGGGGGTCCTTGCACCATGGAGACTGAGACAGTGAGTCAAAGAGTGCAAAATAGAAAGATAATACAAGATGAGGACAGAGATGGAGAGTGAAGGCAGGAAGGAGATAAAACGCAGGAGTAAGAAGAAAGACAGAATGTTAAGTAAGAGTAAGAAGTAGGGCATGAGCAAGAGGGAGGGAGAGAGAGCAGATGGAAGAGGGTGCAGGAGAGAGGGATGGTAGAGAGAAAAGAAAGCATAAAGGAGATAGAGAGAAGAATGATAGATAGGGAGGAAGAGGACCACTGAGAGTATTAGAAAGAGAAAAAGAAAAGAAAAAGGAGTGCAGGACAGAGAAGCATGATAGATAGAAAAGGAGCTAGAAGAAAGGAGAGAGCAGATGTAATAGGGGGCAGGAAGAAGGAAGAGAGCATAAAGGAGAGATATATAGAGAAGAATGAATAAAGAAGTAATTAAAAAAAGGAAGAGAGAGTGCCAAGAAAGAACGGAGTATGCAGAGAGGAGGTGAAAAGAAGTTATAGAAAGATAAGTAAGAAAGAGGAAGAGAGTGCCGGAGATAGAAGTATGATAGATAAGAAAGTAGAGAGGATGCAAGATAAATGGAGATCATGAGAGAGAACGTAAAAGGGGGAAAAGACTGCAGAATGGAGGCAGAGGTCCAAAAATATAAGGAGTGCAAGATGGAAAGGCAGAACAACATAGGGAAGTATATAGAGAGTGAAAGTCACAGAGTGCAAAAGGAAGAGCAAGAAAGAGAGAAAGCAGGAGTTAAAGGGAGGGTGTGCATGAGCAAGAAAGAATTAAGAAGGGAGCAGTTGGAAGAGGGGGCAAGAGGGAGAGTGATGGCAAAGGGAAAATAGCAGAAGGGAGATAAAAAAAGAATGATGATATAGAGGGAGGAAGAAGGAAGGAGAGAGAGCAGATGGAATAGGGGTCAAGAGTAAGAAGAAAGAGAGCAAAAAGGAGAGAGAAAAGAGAAGAGAGTGCAGAATGGAGTCAGAGGGCAAGAAAGAGAAGGAGTGCAAGATGGAAATGTAGCACAATATGGGGAAGGAGATAGAAAGTTAAAGTAAGAGAGAGGGCAAAAGGGAGAGCAAGGGAGAGAGAGAAAAAGCATGATGTAAAGAGAGGGATGGAAGAAAGAAGGTGAGAGGGTAGATGAAGAAAAGCACAAGAGTGTGAATATAAGATGGAGTGGGCAAAATAAAGAGAAATAAAGAAGGAATACAAGATAGCGACATAAGGAGCAGAGAAAGAAAGGAGATGGAAAGGGTATGCAAGAAGAAGAGAGGGGCAAAAGGTAAGAGAGCAACAGGGAGAGAGATAAAGATCGAAGGAATAGGAAGAGAGGGCAGGAGAGATAAGCATGATAGAAAAGGATGGAGAGAGCAAGCAGAAAGGAGAAAGGACGCAGGGCGCAAAGGGAGCAGCTTTTTTGCGCAGGCCAAAACCTAATGAGAACTGTAGTGTGAGTTTGGGTCGGCCCTCGTCATTCATTGTCTGGCTCCATAAATTGAGCCTAGCCATTGGACGAGGGGCCTGTCCGTCAATTTAAAGCAGACTCAGGGGCGTTCAAGATTCTTTGGCTTTTGCCGACAAAACGACGCCGGGAACGCCCCCGATTCTAGCCCGGCATTGCCGGGACCTGCCTTTGATGACGTATCAGGTTTCTTTGTCTGTGGCGGAACAAATTGCAGGTAAGCGATGATGTCTTTTGTAATATAAATGACTGTCTTTTTTGAATGCCCCATCCGAAATGTTTAATCACGTATTTTTTTTTGTTCTCTGCAGGTATTTTGCGACGGCACGGTGGGGGTAACAATTTCCGGTCTGTATCCTTGGCTCGCTGTCTGTCTCCGTCTCCATGATACAAGGGATTTCTTGCAGGTAAGAGATGGTATCTTTTAAGGACAGAGATGGAGAGTGAAGGCAGGAAGGAGATAATACGCAGGAGTAAGAAGAAAGGCAGAAGGTAAAGGAAGAGTAAGAAGTAAGGCATGAGCAAGGAGGGAGGGAGAGAGAGCAGATGGAAGAGGGTGCAGGAGAGAGGTATGGTAGAGAGAAAAGAAAGCATAAAAGAGATAGAGAGAAGAATGAAAGATAGGGAGGAAGAGGAACACGGAGAGTATTAGAAAAGAAGGAGAGTGCAGGACAGAGAAGCATGATAGATAGAAAAGGAGCAAGAAGAAAGGAGAGAGCAGATGGAATAGGGGGCAGGAAGAAGAAGGAAGAGAGCAGAAAGGAGAGATATATAGAAGAAAGAATAAAGAAGTAATTTAAAAAAAGAAGAGAGAGTGCAAAAAAAGAACGGAGTACGCAGAGAGGAGGTAAAAAGAAGATAGAGAAAGAGAAAGAGGGTGCAGGAGATAGAAGTATGATCGATAAGGAAGTAAAGAGGATGCAAGATAATGGAGATCATGAGAGAGAACGTAGAAAGGGGAAAAGACTGCAGAATGGAGGCATAGGGCAAAAAATAGGAGTGCAAGATGGAAAGCCAGAACAAGATAGGGAAGGAGATAGAAAGTGAAAGTCACAGACTGCAAAAGGAAGAGCAAGGAAGAGAGAAAGCAGGAGTTAAAGGGAGGGTGTGCATGAGCAAGAAAGAATTAAGAAGGGAGCAGTTGGAAGAGGGGGCAAGAGGGAGAGTGATGGCAAAGGGAAAATAGCAGAAGGGAGATACAAAAATAATCATGATAGAGAGGGAGGAAGAAGGAAGGAGAGAGAGGAGATGGAATAGGGAGGAGATGGAATAGGGTGCAGGAGAGAGAAAAAAGAGCAAAAAGGAGAGAGAAGAGAGTGCAGAATGGAGTCAGAGGACAAGAAAGAGGAGTGCAAGATGGAAATGGAGAACAACATAGGGAAGGAGATAGAAAGTGAAAGTAAAAGAGAGGGCAAAAGGGAGAGCAAAGGAGAGAGAAAATGCATGAGGTAAAGAGAGGGTGGGAAGGAGGGCATGAGCAAGAAATAAGTAAGAATGGAGCAGTTGGAAGAGGGTGCAAGAGGGAGATTGATGACAAAGAGAAAAGAGCAGAAAGGAGGGAGATAAAAAGAGAAGCATAATCGAGTGGGAGCAAGAAGGAAAGAGAGAGCAGTTGAAATAAGGGGTAGTAGGGAGAAGGAGAGAGCAGAAAGGAGAGAGATATATAGGAGAGCAATAAAGAGAGCAGGAGGGAACAGATTGTGATGGAAGAAAGAAGGTGAGTATAGATGAAAAAAAGCACAAGATTGTGAATGTAAGATGGAGTGGGCAAAATAAAGAGAAATAAAGAAGGAATACAAGATAGCAACATAAGGAGGAGAGAAAGAAAGGAGAGAGATAAAAAGAGTATGCAAGAAGAAGAGAGGGGCAAAAGGTAAGAGCATGCGGGAGAGAGATAAAGATAGGAATAGGAAAAGAGATGGCAGGAGAGATAAGCATGATAGAAAAGGGAGAGAGGAAGCAGAAAGGAGAAAGGACGCAGGAAATAGAGAGATAAAGAATGAATTCAAGAGACAGCTACATTTAGGAAGTAGAGAAAGAAAGGAGAGAGATGGAAAGGGTATGCAAGAAGAAGAGGGGCAAAAGGTAAGAGAGCAAGAGGGAGAGAGATAAAGATAGAAGGAATAGGAAAAAAGAGAGGGAAGGAGAGATAAGCATAATAGATAAGTAGGGAGAGAGCAAGCATAAGTAGAGAGAGCAAGCTGAGACGCAAGCTAGAAAGAGCATCAGAGAGAAGGTAAGGAGGAGTAAAAGTGAGAGCAGAATAGAGTGAGTAAAAGAAAGTGCATGATAGAAAGAAAGAAAAGAGGGGAATACAGGAGAGAGTGTAGAAGAGAAAGGATGCAAAAGAGGGAGAGGAAAAAAAAGAAGGAAAGTAGGAGAAAGTGAGGAAAGAATAGAGCAGGAGTAAATAAAATAGAAAGACTGCTGGCAAAATCATGAAGGAGATGCAGAGTAAATGCAAGAGAGAGGAAAGGCAAGAATGCTAAATTGAAAGGGAAGGCAAGAGAAGGATATGTATATATGTTGCATGTGCTGTCTCAGTATCTAATCATTTGCTCATCTCCAAACTAAATCAAATGTTGTTTATGAGGCAAACTTTTGTGTATATCCAGCAAAGAATGCCCAGTACAGACAGAAAGAACAAAGTCTTAGTTATAAGTTTTCCTTTACCTTTGACCTCTCTCCTGATTACGACCTCACCAGTGCTGCTTTCATCTCCAAACTAAATTAAATGTTGTTTATGAGGCAAACTTTTGTGTATAATAATCTAGCAAAGAATGTCCAGTACAGACAGGAAGTACTACCCAAAAATGCCTAAAGTAAAATAAGTTTTAAGTATGAACGTACCGTGTTGAATGAACAAATTTGAAAGATGTGTCCTCGATGGGGCAGTTGCACCAAATGGCAAATTTTTTGTCCTGTAAAAGTAAAATATACTGTTAGCAAAAGTTTGAAAAGAGTGAGGACATTTGTGTGAAGTATATTAGAAGTTGTAAATAGAGAATTAGAAGCACTATGTATTATAGAGTAGCAATGAAAAAGGATGGGTAAAAGTGAGAGCTGAATAGAGAGGGAGTAAAAGAAAGTGTGCATGATAGAAGGAAAGAAGATTAAAACAGGAGAGAGAAGGTATAAGAGAGGGCATGAAAAAAAGTGAGCGAAGAGAAGAAGAAAGAAAGTAGGTGTAATAGTGAGGGAAGAATGTGCAAAATTGAGAGAAATAAAGAAAGAATACAAAAGAGCGAGATATAAGGAGAGAAAGAAGGAGTGGTGGAAAGTGTCTGGAAGAAGAGGGGCAAAAGGTTAAGATATCAAGAGAGTGAGAGAAATAAAGATAGAAGGAATAGGAAAAGAGAAGGTAAAAGAGATAAGCATACTAGATAAGTCGGGAGATAGCAAGCAGAAGGGGGAGGACGCAAAAAATAGAGAGCAGGAGAGAGAAGAAAAGGATGGGTAAAAGTGAGAGCTGAATAGAGATGGAGTAAAAGAAAGTGTGCATGATAGAAGGAAAGAAGATTAAAACAGGAGAGAGAAGGTATAAGAGAGGGCATGAAAAAAAGAGGGAGAAGAGAAGAAGAAAGAAAGTAGGTGTAATAGTGAGGGAAGAATAGAGCAGGAGTAAATAAAAGAGAAAGACTGATGGCAAAATGGGAAAGGAGATGCAGAGTAAATGCAAAAGAGATAAAGGCAAAAATGCAAAATTGAAATGAAAGTCAAGAGAGTGAAATGTATGTATGTTGCATGTGCTAGCTTAGTATGTAAGCATTTGCTGCCGGGACCTGTAAAGAAGGTGGGGATGAATATATAGGGTGAGGGCAGAAGAGTGAGGATGCAGGAGAGAGAAGGAGAGCAAAAGAAAGAGAAAGTCGGAGAAAAGAATAATGCGAGAGTGAAAGAAAGGACATTGAATGTAAAATTGTGAAGGAGATGCAGAGTAAATGCAGAAGAGAGACATAAGGAAAGGCAAGAAAGAAATTGAAAGGGAAGGCAGGAAATAAAGAGATCTATGTATATTGCGTGTGGTAAATGAGTCAAAGCATTCCCTACAGGGACCTGTAAAAAAAGTGTTTGTTATAAGTTTTCCTTCTCTGTTGACTACAACTTTACCAGTGGCGCTCTTGTACAAAAGCATAAGATGTGCTTTATGAGCGAAATTTTGTGTATAAGTATAAAGCAAAGAATGCTCAGTACAAACAGCAATTATTAAAAAAAGAAATGTATTAAGTAAAATAAATAAAGTATTAACATACCGTGTTTATATAACGAATTTCAAATTGTGTAGTCGATGGGTCAGTTGCAACAAACGTGTACTTTTTTACCCTACAAAACAAAAATAGCATTAGCAAAATATTATGAGTGCAGGCAAAAAAAGCAGTGATTTTCTCATGCAAACTGTGCAAATTGAATCTTAGCTAAAGCTTTGCGTATTAGCGATTAATGCGTTCTAATGTAATAGTATGGCAATTATTTGTGTCACGTTACTGGTTTGTATGTGCCTTTAAAAATATAGAAATCCGCGCATGCACGTAGTGAAAATAAAAGAAGGAATGTTGCCAGTGTTTTATTTAATTTCTCGCATCGTGCAAAGCAGTTTGTGAACTAAAGTTGTAACTGAACATATATATATATATATATATATATATATATATATATATATATATATATATATATATATATATGTGTGTGTGAAAGATTAGTCTTACCTAAATCACTGAAATGGATTAACAAAAAACATGGTGAAATTGGCCAAATGTATATACAACACAATTGAATTGTAAAGTGATACGTATTCTTACTGCAAATTAGTTTCACAGAAAGGCATACTTACATGCGCAAACATTTTCATCCTAAATGCACAGTTTGCAAACATTTATATCGTAAATGTACCTATTGGCGATGTATGAAAAAGAACTCAAAGGCATTAAACAAAAACATGGGGAAATTGGGCAAATGTATATGCAAGACAATTTAAATTTAAAGTAATACGTATTATTACTGATTTGTTTGCGCGTATAAAAACTGAAAAATGTGCTCGTAATACCGCTGCTCAAAAGAACAGATTACTTTCACAGAAAGGCCTGAACTTACGTGCGCAAACATTGTCATCCTAAATGCAGTTTGCCCATGTATAACTTTGCACTGAATGTCGTCGTGTCTCACCTTATCCTAACTGTTCTTTATGCTCTCAGTAAATGTAACGGGCATTCATGCTCTGACTAAATCTAGTGTTGCGACAAACACATGCTTGTGCTCATCTAACTCTCAGCCCTACGATTTGAGCATATTAAATAAAAAAGGGGACAAATTACTTTCACAGAAAGGGCTAAACTTACATGCGCAAACATTTTCCTCCTTTATGCAGTTTGCCGATGTATAACTTTGCACTGAAAGTCGTCGTGTCTCACCTTCATGCAATGACTAAATTTAGTGTTGCGACAAACACATGCTTGTGCCCATCTAACTCTCAGCCCTACGATTTGAGCATATGAAATAAAATCTGGCATCGCACAAACAAGGCACCCAAAATGTACATAATGACGAATTGCATTAAACAGCAAGGCCTTACAAAGTAAGCATGTGTTCGAATTTTCAAAGGCCATCAATAAAGTAGACATGCGCAAACATTTAAATCGTAAATCTACCTACATTTTTCTCCTAAATGCAGTTTTCCGATGTATAACTTTGCACTGAAAGTCGTCGTGTCTCACTTTATCCTAACTGTTCTTTATGCTCTCAGTAAATGTAACGGGCCTTCATGCTCTGACTAAATCTAGTGTTGCGACAAACACATGCTTGTGCTCATCTAACTCTCAGCCCTACGATTTGAGCATATGAACTAAAAAAGGGGACAAATTACTTTCACAGAAAGGGCTAAACTTACATGCGCAAACATTTTCCTCCTTTATGCAGTTTGCCGATGTATAACTTTGCACTGAAAGTCGTCGTGTCTCACCTTCATGCAATGACTAAATTTAGTGTTGCGACAAACACATGCTTGTGCCCATCTAACTCTCAGCCCTACGATTTGAGCATATGAAATAAAATCTGGCATCGCACAAACAAGGCACCCAAAATGTACATAATGACGAATTGCATTAAACAGCAAGGCCTTACAAAGTAAGCATGTGTTCGAATTTTCAAAGGCCATCAATAAAGTAGACATGCGCAAACATTTAAATCGTAAATCTACCTACATTTTTCTCCTAAATGCAGTTTTCCGATGTATAACTTTGCACTGAAAGTCGTCGTGTCTCACTTTATCCTAACTGTTCTTTATGCTCTCAGTAAATGTAACGGGCCTTCATGCTCTGACTAAATCTAGTGTTGCGACAAACACATGCTTGTGCTCATCTAACTCTCAGCCCTACGATTTGAGCATATGAACTAAAAAAGGGGACAAATTACTTTCACAGAAAGGGCTAAACTTACATGCGCAAACATTTTCCTCCTAAATGCAGTTTGCCGATGTATAAGTTTGCACTGAAAGTCGTCGTGTCTCACCTTCATGCAATGACTAAATTTAGTGTTGCGACAAACACATGCTTGTGCCCATCTAACTCTCAGCCCTACGATTTGAGCATATGAAATAAAATCTGGCATCGCACAAACAAGGCACCCAAAATGTACATAATGACGAATTGCATTAAACAGCAAGGCCTTACAAAGTAAGCATGTGTTCGAATTTTCAAAGGCCATCAATAAAGTAGACATGCGCAAACATTTAAATCGTAAATCTACCTACATTTTTCTCCTAAATGCAGTTTTCCGATGTATAACTTTGCACTGAAAGTCGTCGTGTCTCACTTTATCCTAACTGTTCTTTATGCTCTCAGTAAATGTAACGGGCCTTCATGCTCTGACTAAATCTAGTGTTGCGACAAACACATGCTTGTGCTCATCTAACTCTCAGCCCTACGATTTGAGCATATGAACTAAAAAAGGGGACAAATTACTTTCACAGAAAGGGCTAAACTTACATGCGCAAACATTTTCCTCCTAAATGCAGTTTGCCGATGTATAAGTTAGCCCTGAAAGTCGTCGTGTCTCACCTTATCCTAACTGTTCTTTATGCTCTCAGTAAATGTAACGGGCCTTCATGCTGTGACTAAATCGAGTGTTGCGACAAACACATGCTTGTGCCCATCTAACTCTCAGCCCTACGATTTGAGCATATGAAATAAAATCTGGCATCGCACAAACAAGGCATCCCAAATGTACATAATGACGAATTGCATTAAACAGCAAGGCCTTACAAAGTAAGCATGTGTTCGCATTTTCAAAGGCCATCAATAAAGTAGACATGCGCAAACATTTATATCGTAAATCTACCTACATTTTCCTCCTACATGCACAGTTTGCCGATGTATAACTTTGCACTGAAAGTCGTCGGTCTCACCTTATCCTAACTGTTCTTTATGCTCTCAGTAAATGTAACAGGCCTTCATGCTTTGACTAAATCTAGTGTTGCGACAAATACATGCTTGTGGTCAGCTAACTCAGCCCCACGATTTATGCATATTAAATAAAATGTGGCATCGCACAAACAAGGCATCCAAAATGTACATAATGGCGAATTTGAATAAACAGAGGTCCTTACAATGTAAGCATTTGTTTGAATTTGAAAAGTTCATGAATAAAGGAGACATGCGACAACATTTATATCGTAAATGTACCTATTGGCAATGTACCAAAAAGAACTCAAACGCATTAAACAAAAACATGGTGAAATTGGACAAACGTATAGGCAACAAAATTTAATTCTAAAGTCATTCATATTATTACTGCTTTGTTTGCGCGTGTAAAACTGAAAATTGTGGTCGTAATACCGCAGCTCAAAAGGACAAATTACTTTCACAGACAGGAAGGAACTTACAGTTTATGTCGAAAGGCTCCAGTCCGCTGTCTCGAAGTATACCTCCTGAGATCGGTCGAGAAATCGAGAGGCTCCAGTCCACTGTCACGAAGTATACCTTCTGAGCTCGCTCGAAGAAATGTTTCTTTCCGTGGCTGTAGTCCTTTACATACTGTGGAAGACAAAAAAAAACGCAGTTAGTTCATTAAATAACAAAAGACTTGCAAAGTTTGTTGTTAAGAACATGTAGGTGAGATGTTGTTTAGGATGTTGCTGTCTCGACATATGTAAATTGCCGATAGGAGGCTGTCTGGCCGAATGAAAAGGTCGTGGATGCTGTGACTCGTTAGAGTACTTAGTGGCTATGTGCGACTTTAGCCGATCTTGAATATCAAAGCTTAGTGGTAGACGAGTTGGCGCCACGCTGCCTGCAAATACAAAAAGAAGTGCTGGTGAATATCATTTTGTTAAAGTAGAAAAACACGATAGCTCTTTGCAATAATTCCCTACACTGAAACCACACGATATAAAATAACTATTAAAGTAAGCATAATAGAAGTACGACACCACGCCGCCGACATATTCCTGCAAATAAAGGGAAAGAAATGAAGTTAGAAATTACTTTTGAAACGTAACAAAACACTCCGGGTATTCGAAAGTGACAGTAATTGTTTAGTTACAAAACACATCGCTTACCTGCAAGTCGTCACGCCACGGATGAGACCCGACACGGAAACACTAGAGAGTACAGGCCAAAAAAGAAACATCAGAAGAACATAAACCAAATAGGCCGAACACCTGTTACGTTAAATCTACAACACCTGAGAGAAAATACAAATTACATTTTAATCTATCTACACCGAGTCGCACTAAGACATGACCACAGCGCTTACCTTAAAGTTGTTCGTCCACGGGGAAGGAAACCCGACACGTCACGGCAGGCTACACGGAAACACTAGAGAGAACAGCCCCAAAAAGAAACATTAAAAGAATATAAACCAAAAAGGCTGAACACCTGTAAAAGAAATACTAATTACATTACAATTTAAATCGCGTACCTGAAATCCCTTGGACCAAGGAGACGGAGACAGACAGCCAAAGATCCCATGACAAAATGGCGACCGGAAATCGTTTCCACGCCGCCGCCGTTCAATTCGTGCAAAGAAAGGAAGATACATAAACTCAAAAATACCTTTCCCATGTTAAAAAACTCCCGGGCATTGAAAAGGGACAGTCATTTGTTACAAAACACAACATGGCTTACCTGCAAGTCGTCATGCCACGAATGAGCCCCTACACAAAAACACAAAAGAGAACAGTCCCAAAAAAGAAATACATTACAATATAAACAAAACAGGCTGAACACATAAAAGAAATTACAATGACATAAAAAAGTAAATTACACAACACACCATCGCTTACGTGCAAGTCGTCACGCCATGGAGGAGACCCGACACGGAAACATGAGAGAGAACAGGCCCAAAATATATAAGACCAATAGGAAATACACTTGTAAACAAAATAAGTATTAGATGAAAATGTAAATTGCGTACCCGACACAAAAACACTATTACAAAACACACAATCGCTTACCTGCAAGTCGTCACGCAACGGAGGAGACCCGACACAAAAACACTAGAGAGAACAGGCCCAAAAAATAAATACATTACAATATAAACAAAATACACTTAACACATATACAATAAATTACAATGACATACAAATGGCAATCGCATACCTGAAATCCATCGTACCACGGAGACAGACACCGAGCGAGCCAAGAATCCAAAGACAAAATGGCGACCGGAAACCGTGACCACGCCCAGATCCCGGGACCACGCAGCGACGCCGAAAAATACCTGCAACGAAAGTGAGATAAATTAATTCTAAAAAAAGTTTTACAAAGTTACAAAAACTCACAGTCATTAAAAAGAGACAGCCATTTATTAATTACAACACACACCATCGCTTACCTGCAAGTCGTCACGCCACGAAGGCGACCCAACCCGGAAACATTAAAGAGAACAGGCCCCAAAAATAAATACATTACAATAAAAACAGAATAGGCTGAACACATAAAAGAAATTACAGCGACATAAAAATGTAAATTAAAAAACACACCATCGCTTACCTGCAAGTCGTCACGCCACGGAGGAGACCCGACACGGAAACATTAAAGAGAACAAGCGCAAAATATATAAAACAAATAGGCTAAAGACTGTAGAACACATAAAACAAATTACAATTATATACAAATTAAAAGCGTACCTGAAATCCATCGTACCACGAAGCCAGACACCGAGCGCAAAATGGCGACCGGAAACAGCGACCACGCCCAGATCCCGGGACCACGCCGCGACGCCGAAAAATACCTGCAACGAAATGAAGATAAATTAATTTGTAAAACACGTTGCAAAGGTATAAAAAGTAGAACACATAAAACAAATTACAATTACATACAAATTGAAATCGCGTACCTGAAATCCATCGTACCACGAAGCCAGACACCGAGCGCAAAATGGCGACCGGAAACCGCGACCACGCCCAGATCCCGGGACCACGCCGCGACGCCGAAAAATACCTGCAACGAAATGAAGATAAATTAATTTGTAAAACACGTTGCAAAGTTATAAAAAGTAGAACACATAAAACAAATTACAATTACATACAAATTGAAATCGCGTACCTGAAATCCATCGTACCACGAAGCCAGACACCGAGCGCAAAATGGCGACCGGAAACCGCGACCACGCCCAGATCCCGGGACCACGCCGCGACGCCGAAAAATACCTGCAACGAAAGTGAGATAAATTAATTTCTAAAACACTTTGCAAAGTTATAAAAAGTAGAACACATAAAACAAATTATAATTATATACAAATGTAAATCGCGTATATTACAAAAGACACCATCGCTTACCTGCAAGAAATCCCTTGGAGCACGGAGACGGAGACAGACAGCGAGCCAAGGATCCCGACCGGAAATTGTTCCCCCCACCGGGCCGTCGCAAAATACCTGCAGAGAACAAAAAAAAATACGTGATTAAAAATTTCGGATGGGGCATTCAAAAAATACAGTCATTTATATTACAAAAGACACCATCGCTTACCTGCAAGAAATCCCTTGGAGCACGGAGACGGAGACAGACAGCGAGCCAAGGATCCCGACCGGAAATTGTTCCCCCCACCGGGCCGCCGCAAAATACCTGCAGAGAACAAAAAAAAAAACGTGATTAAACATTTCGGATGGGGCATTCAAAAAATACAGTCATTTATATTCCAAAAGACACCATCGCTTACCTGCAAGAAATCCCTTGGAGCACGGAGACGGAGACAGACAGCGAGCCAAGGATCCCGACCGGAAATTGTTCCCCCCACCGGGCCGTCGCAAAATACCTGCAGAGAACAAAAAAAAATACGTGATTAAACATTTCGGATGGGGCATTCAAAAAATACAGTCATTTATATTACAAAAGACACCATCGCTTACCTGCAAGAAATCCCTTGGAGCACGGAGACGGAGACAGACAGCGAGCCAAGGATCCCGACCGGAAATTGTTCCCCCCACCGGGCCGTCGCAAAATACCTGCAGAGAACAAAAAAAAATACGTGATTAAACATTTCGGATGGGGCATTTAAACAAATACAGTCATTTATATTACACGCTTACCTGCAAGAAATCCCTTGGAGCACGGAGACGGAGACAGTCAGCGAGCCAAGGATCCCGACCGGAAATTGTTCCCCCCACCGGGCCGTCGCAAAATACCTGCAGAGAACAAAAAAAAATACGTGATTAAACATTTCGGATGGGGCATTCAAAAAATACAGTCATTTATATTACACGCTTACCTGCAAGAAATCCCTTGGAGCACGGAGACGGAGACAGACAGCGAGCCAAGGATCCCGACCGGAAATTGTTCCCCCCACCGGGCCGTCGCAAAATACCTGCAGAGAACAAAAAAAAATACGTGATTAAACATTTCGGATGGGGCATTCAAAAAATACAGTCATTTATATTACAAAAGACACCATCGCTTACCTGCAATTTGTTCCGCCACAGCAAAGAAACCCGACACTTCAGCAAACGCAGGTCCCGGCAATGCCGGACCAGACTCGGGGGCGTTCCCGGCGTCGCGTGACGTCGGCAAAAGGCAAAGAATGTCGGGAACGCCCCCGTGTCTGGTCCGGCATTGACGGACAGGCCCCTCGTCCAATGGCAAGGCTCCGTTTACGGAGCCAGCCAATCAATGACGAGGGCCGACCCAAAGCACCCTACAGTTCTCAACAGGATTTCGCCTGCGCGAAAAAGCTGCGCAGAGCGCAGCTTTCGCTAGGCAAAACCTAAAAATGACTCTCAAATTCTCTCGTCCTCTCTGTGGGGCATGTAGTCACAATAGAAGTCAGAGTACCACTGAAGACAAAATGGTGGATGACTGCTTTTATTTGCTTTTATGGGGTATTTGACAATTCACAATAAAAGAAGTACTGAAAAGTATTTTTTATGTGGATTAAAATCTGACAAATTATGTAGTTGATTTGTTTGTGGAACATAACACGTTTTTGACCTTCACAGTATGCAACAGCCATCTTGGTTGTGGACAAGGGACATACATTATGTGGAACTGAAAGAAAGACTAATGTTATGTTATGGTATAAGGGAATTGATAAAAGCTCACGTACATCAAAGGTCTCTTGGCGCTAAGTTAAGAACCACCACAGAAGTTGTATTTAGCAATGGGCCTGAGTGAAAAGCCAGGTTTTCAGTTTTTTTCTAAAACACATAATTAGTCATCTGCCTGACCTCAATCGGCATGGAGTTTCAGAGTCTAAAATGTTAAACTGTTTCTCAAACTGTTTGCACTGTGTTTAGATGTGTTTTTTACTCTTTATTTATGTTTAAAAAATCTGAAAAAAATTACAATGCTGCCTTGTTTTGCATTGTGTTGCATTATTTTCTAATGGTTTAGGGATTTGCACAATTTAGCATTGTTTAGGCATGGTGTGCATGGCACTTTTGTGCTGGGAGCATTTTGCAGCATGTAGTAATATATTGTGTGGGTTTTAGGCATATTGGGTGGCATTGTGCCGTATTGTTTGAAGATGTGCCTCACAAAATCGTTTACTTATATAATTTTGTTTTGCTATCATACTATGTATCGTCACAATTATTTTGTTTCAAACGTGTATTTAATTGGCATTTTTGTAACCATATTAACTGCTATTTTTTCGGTATTTAACTCCAGTTTCCTATGGATACATAAAGTGGATGGTAAACACTAGCAGGGTAGTAGTAGGCATGGTAGCAGTATACGTGGTAATGGTCCTTTAATGTATTGCTATGTACGTTTGTGGTAGTGACATCCGAGGTAAAGAGATGCGTGGTAGTGGTGGATGCATGGTAACAACTGCATTGTAAAGGCATGTGTGGTAAAGGCATGCGTTGTACCGTCATGCTCCTTTGAAATTTGGCATTGAAGAGAGAATGAACAGCAGCTAGGAGTACAATAAGAAACAGCCCCATGTGAGATACTCTCCCAGGCATCAACCGCAGGCTTTCAATGTTGTCTTCAGAGATCTATTAACTACGGACCGTGAAAGTACTGCAGTTCTAGAAGTGCAATACTGCTATATGTGTATGATGACAACATTAAGGAAAAAGATTGAATGGGCATGTAGTCAGCGGCGGCTTGGAGATGGAGGAGGTAGTCAACAGACGACAGAATAGGTCAAATTAAATAAATAAATAAACCTATTCCGTCGTCTGTCAACTTCCCACCCCACTGCGCTTACCTGCACCGGCTGTGACTGCATGTAGACAGAACTGCACTGTTACTGACACAGGGCCATTTCAAAGTAGGACAGTGATTGAATGGGCATGGAGTATTAATTTTCCCATCATCTGAAAAAAGCACTTTCCTTAAAGAAAGGCTATAGATTGATCTGGAATTGAGACTAATCATTCCATTATATTGAATGTTATTTTGGCAGCAAAGGGTCTAAATATTAAGTGAAAAATAAATCTGCAATTATATATCTGTTCTTCCTTCTTTCTGTCTGATTGTCTCCTTTTCTCTCCAAATGTGCTATTTTGCTGGACTGCATAGTGTGGGACTGTATGTGTGTCTGAATATTTTTACTTTGTTTGTGTCAGCTTCTGAGTTTAAGTTGATATATAGATTTTATACAGATTTCAATAGTCTGCCATTCCTAACTCCCTACCTTGTCCTGTTTCGTTCCAATTCATTTAGAACGTCTACTCTATTCTGCACCATGTTTTCCTCTGCCACGTCCTACTTGCCTACCAAATGCCTAATATTTGCTATAAATGACTATTCAATTTCGGAGAGGACTATTCCTTTTCAGAAGGCTAAACCATTATTTCTTCTGTTTTCTCCTTTCCAGTGTGCCGATACATATAGTTTGGCCTGGCTTTAGAGCAGCATAACGTAGAAAACCAGCATAGCACAACACATATCTCTCAGTCTGTATGTATAGACTGTTCTACGTGTGTGGGTGGCTAGGGATGTGTAGGTTTGTGTGAACATGGTTGTCTGTAAGTATACAGCACCTCTTTCCTTATGTGCATGCATGTGTCATACATGTTAATGTGTGTTTAGATGTTAGTTGTCTGACTGTAATTGTACATGCGCTATTGAAAAGTCAAATCTATTGTCTTTGTGAGTGCTTGTGTTTATACTATTAGAGAAAGGAACCTCTCCTGAGAAACCAAGTCTCTTTATTTTTTAGGTGAGTTACTTTGCTTTTAACATGCTTTGTAGCTCAAGTGATAGTATGCTAGTTTACAAATGTACTTGGCCAGCGCACATATGTGTTTGGCACACAAGTCTTACCTTACCGGTTCTAGTAAAATACATCAGATAGTTTGAAAGCAGGTGAAAGTCTTTTGTACAGCATCCTCAGCACACTGTAATGGCACTGTATATTTCAGAGGTATTGTTCCACTGAAGCAGAGTAAGGGACAGATTTATCAATTTAATTGTGAAGACACAAAATCGAATCTAAGAAATAAATAAAAGCTGACTCCCTGAACTTTTAACCCTGGACTTTCTTGGTCACTTTTTTGCCTGGCTGTTTGTTGCTTGTAGTAGTCATACCATGCATATCCAAAATAAGGATTTACTGTTTGTCTCATAGCTTTTGGACTCAGTGCTGGATTTAAAGCATTTGCTCAAAGATTTCCAAAATTAAACAACCAGTACAAATGTCTTTAATTGCTTTTTGTTAGTGCTCAGCTTTGCCTCATCGTTTCATGGATGGCTTAACTTTTTCAGTAGTTCAATTGATTCTTGAAGCTGGTGGAACGCAGTAAGGAAATAATTTTATTTACGGTATCAATCTCATTAACTATTTGGACAAAAAGACCCTGTTCCTACTGGGCCATTTGGTTGATTAGATCTTTTTTCATAGGTGCAATTAATCAAGAGCTGCAAATCAAAATCAACTTATATATCGCAAGCTCAAATATCTCTTAAGGTCAATGATGGTATTTTGGTGTGAGTTTAACCCCTTCCATGCTGGCCCGTTTCCGCCGCTGTGCGGTAAACAAACGAACAGGGCGGGGCCGTGACGAACCCCAGCCGTCATCAGCACACGAGCACCGTGGAGCGTGACGGCTGGGGTTCGTCACCAGCATGGAAGGGGTTAAAGGGGTTTATTAAATCTTCAGTAAGTATTTCTTTATTAGTCATCAATAAGTAATCAATACATCAGTAATACAATACGTATGCTCCTTCAGATTTCGGTCAGCCAAAGGCTGCAATGCCTTGCTTCACCCAATTAGACAGGAATCCTCAGAGCTACTGTTCTGTAAACAGTTGAAAACCTGGTTGTTTAGATCAACCTAATGGTTCAGGTATCATCTACTGCTACTATGTTTGGCTTCTGGGTCATGTTACCTAGCACAGGAACACTTTGTTGCAAAGTAGCTATGCACTCTGCAAGTGACTTCATTATTATTATTATTATTATTATTATTATTATTATTATACAGAGCAATCACATAATGCACATTCAATATGAGTAAATCCCTATTCTCAGTATAAAAAATGGGAGAAGAGTATCTTTTATAACCCATAAAGAGTTCCAAAATGAGAGGTGAATGCAGAAAGTTTTAAGCAACTTGTTATTTAATAAGCACTTTCCATAAAGAGAAGCTCAGATTCTCAGTGGAGTCTCAAAACAGCATAGATTCAGGCAAGGTAAAAATGAATGGGTGTCAACATAGAGCTCAGCAGAGAGTCTGGAAAAGGGTCTAAAAAGTCTCCTATGGGGTAAAAAACCTTTCCATTCCAGAAACACGCACTAATATAAAATTTCAATATCTATCACTAAGAAAAAAATGTAGTATTCTCCTGTCTTAGCAAATCAGCAATGTCAGCATTATGGAAATGGGACAGCTTCCATCATCTAAGCAGTTTCAAGACAAAAGTCTTTAAGATATTAAGTGTTAAACGAGAATAAATTTTTGGGAGCAAAAACAAATCTCCCAAGTAAAACTCCATGAATACCTTTAAGACGAGATATGGGCCTTAAATCAATAACATACAAGGCCCAACTTATGCTGCTACTCTACTGCAGAAGGCTGAAGTATTGCTGAGACCTGGAAGACTATTGTGGAGCCTTGGAGAGGGTGGCATTACTGGATATATGTGTCAAAATTGCATGGCTGTCTTATGTCCAAAATCTGTTGGTTCAAATTAGGCTAGCGGATTATTGGTCTTCCTCGGCTTCCATGATTCTTTTTTTTTCTCCACATTTCTTTATTAATTTTAAGCATAGGTTACAACATTCAAATAACCAATACCACTTAGCATGTCGATATCTCAAATTGACCAACCATACAGTATGCAAACATTCTGAGCATTTTGTGTTATTTGAGCTAGGCCGCTCGGGCCTGACCTGCTTAATTATGTTCTGTACGACCCCGTTAGGACACTTATGATTGAAAACACACATCATACTTGATCCCCGTCACCTGTCCGGTCGAGGCTCTGCAGCTGCGCCAGCAGTGGGGGCTTGCTCCAGGAGATATGACTGGAGGGGAGTCCAAGTGTCCTGGGGGTGGGAAGACAGTGGTAGGAGTTCAGCATAGGCGTGCAATTGGTCTTGGCAATATATGAGGTCATTCAGCAGTCTTTGAATTTAGGTGCCCTTCCTCTGCCCCATCTACAGGCCACTCTTCGCTTAGCGAGCAAGAGTGCTAAGGAGACGTATTTCTGCAGTGAAGCGGTCAGTGCCTCGGTGTATCCTAATAGCGTGACAAGGGGTCTTCGAGGACGTGCAGTCCAGTCATTCTATCAAGCTCCCCCAGCACCTCCGTCCAGTAACTTCGGATAGGAGGACAGTCCCAGCTTAGTGTCTGAAGTCTGCTCCCTCCCTCCGACATCAGTCACAGTGGTCAGTATCGCAGAGGTGGAGGCGCAAACGGTGTAAGTATTTATAGTGGATGATGCGCAGCCAGCTGCTAGCACATATTTTCCCGGTCTGTTGACAGCAGAATGACCACTGATCATCAGTGATGGAAGATTCTAGTTCTTCCTTCCAACGGGTCCTAGCCGAAGGGGGGTCGTGAGTGCAGTCTTTTTCGGTGGTGCGATAGAGCAGTGAAATGACATGTGCAGGGGTATTTTTCTGCAGCCGAGACAGTGTACGGGGTTCCTGTGGGAAGCACGGGGTGAGGGCCTTGACATCTTGTCTCAGCCGAATATAGAAAAAGTGTTCCAGCGGGGTGGGTATGGTAATACCGAAGAATTTCTCACTGGTACAAAATGTATTGTTTTTATAAAGCGGACCCCATGTCTGTATGGAAAGCTTTCGGAGGAGGTAGCAGCAGCCACCCTCACATGCGACCGGAAGATGCCCCCAGCTTCAGAGAGGCAGCAAGGGGGAATATAACAAGGTGATGTGAAGGCGACGGGCCAGGTCATGCCAAGTGCTGGTAGTGCAGTCTACTGTGGTGGAAGCGAGTCATCGCGGGATAGCAGGTGCGCTTAAATATGCAAAGCAGGGGTCAGGGACATGTAACCGTCCTTGATTGCTAAGTGAGGCATATATGGGGGGGCCATCTAATACGCCGCAAAGTGGGCCTGAGCACAACTGAAATACAGCTCCAGGTCGGGAATCTCAAAACCCACCACACTAAAGGGATGTGTGAGAGTGTCCCAGCACAATCTAGCTTGTTTCCTTCCCCAGGTAAGACAGATGGGTTGAGTTTTTAGGGCTTGGAAGAAATGTCTGCTGGGGGCATAGGGGATGTTGATGAAAAGGTAGAGCTACTTGGGCAGGATTACAATCTTTATAAGTGAGGCTCTGCCGGTCATTGAAATTGGCATGGCGATCCACCTGGTGATTTTGTCAGTGAGAAGGTCTAAGGCGCGCCCTTACTTTGCTGCCATAAAGACATTACGGCTCCGGGTAATGAATATCTCCAGATACTTGATTGTGTCCTCACACCATGTGAAGAGTCCAGTCTGGGATGAATAGTGGAGTAGCTTCAGTAAAGGGGAAGATTTGGGATTTCCCCCAGTTTAATGTTGACTCCTGAGAGCTGCCCAAAGAGGATGGGCAGCCTCAAAATGGTACTGAGGCTGTCTCCCGGGTTACGCAGATAGAGCGTGAGATCGTCGGTGTATAAAGAAATCAGGATCTGCTGTTCGGGGTAAATGAGGGCATGGCCACGAAAATGTTGGCGAACCTTAGCGGCCAAGACTCAATTGCTAGGGCAAAGAGGATGGGGTACAAAGGACACGCCTGTCTATTACCTCTGGCTATGGTGAAGGGGGAGGACCTAGTACCATTGATCAGTACACTAGCCTGCAGACCTGTATAGAGTAGGTTAATCCATGCCAAATAGGGGGCGGGGAAGCCCATGCGCTGAAGGACAAACGCTAAATAATCTCATTCTATGGAATCAAATGCCTTGGTGGCATCAAGGAAGACAGCCACAGCATTCATTTCAGGATCAATGTCCTGTAGGACAGCAAATAGGGTTCGAAGGTTGTGGGAGGTGCCTCTACTGGGCACATACCTCGACTGCTCTGGGAAGACTAGGGCAGTCATGAGGGGGCTGATGCGATTCGCAATTAATTTTATTAATATTTTAGTATCTATGTTGATGAGGGAGAGGGGCCTATATGAATCGCAATGCGGCCGGTTTCTCCGGCTTCGGTAAGGATATTATGAGCGCCTCTTGCATTGTCTGGGGGAGTATACTTGTCTCCCTCACCTCCTCGTAGACATGTTGCAGGATGGGAATAAGTATATGATGGAAAGTTTTATAAAATTCAGCCTGGAGGCCATCTGGGCCAGGGGCCTTACCAGACTGCAGCTGCATTATGGCGATAATGATCTTGTTGTCCTTATGATGTTCAAGGAGGTATTCCCTCTGGGTATCCCCAAGCCAAGCAATCACAGTGTCTTCAAAGAAAGGGGTGAAATTGGCAGGGTGTGTCCTGTGTGAGGTGTAAAGAGTGCTGCAAATTTGTTTAAAGGTGGTAGCTCTTTCTGAAGTGTCTCTATGTGTGTGCCCTTCCTCATCAGTAATTTGTAGTATGGTGTTAGTATGGTGTTAGAGAATCTAGGGGGACGAATCAAGGCCGCTAGAGCTTTGCCTGGTCTCTCACCCTCCCCATACCTGCGGGCTTGAAAATATTTCCCTTTCGGCTGTCTCTTGATAGTCAGTGAGCAGTTCCCATAGGCACGTTTGTAACTCAGGGGTAGGTGTGGCTTGCATGTGGGCTTCAGTATGTTTAAGTTTGTTCTCTAATTTGCAGAGTGTGGAGCGAATGGCCCTCAATATCCCCCCGCTTTTGGCAATGCAGATTCCGCGCACGGTAACTTTGAAGGCCTCCCGTACCGTGGAGTATTGTACAACTGAGTGGTCATTGATGGGGAAGAAATCCGCGATTTCTTGTTCGAGTTCGGCTTTAAATACAGGGTCGAGCAGGGCCTGCATGGGTAAGCACCAAGACAAGTATGGGGACTCTTCATGAGGGGGTACGAGCGTGAGACAAACCGGAGAATGATCAGAGTAGGTGAGCAGCAAATGGGAAGAGCGGGACAGCCATGGGATTAGCCCCCCTGGAGATGATCAAGCTGTCTATCTGAGACGAGGAGGAATGGACAGTGGAAAAGCAGGAGCCCTCTCTGTTCCGTGGGTGAAGGCTGCGCCATGCATCTACAAGGCTGTGGTCTGCAACAATATGTTTTAGGGTATGATGTGCGTTGCAGTAGTGAATGGGTTGCGGGTGTGAGCGATCTAGTGGTGGATCAAGAGTGACATTAAAATCCCCTCCCCATGCCACATGTGTTGAGCCGGAGTCCAATATCTTTCCCCAGAGGACCCAGAAGAATTCAGGGTCGTCAGTGTTCGGGCCGTAGCAGGAGACAAGCGAAATGGATTAAGCAGCCAGTCTGCCCCATGGAATACTGTATCTGCCCTGCAGGTCAGCCTAAGCCCAAACGAGGGTAAAAGGAAGTGTGTGCTTGATCAAAATGACTGTGCCACATGCGTAGGTGGAGTATGAGGAGAAACATCAGCAGTTTGCCCATCGGGATGCAAATGAGGTTGGGGTTGTGGGTCTAAGATGTTTCTCCTGGAGCATAGCGCAATGTATGTTGTGTCGGTCCAGGTAAGAAAGGATATGATGTTGTTTGCAAAGGTCACCCAGACCTCTCACATTCCATGTCAAGAAGTTGTATTTAGGGGAGTTAGGTCGGTTTCCATGGTGACATGTTGAGAGTGCTATAGTCTGCATCAGGTATTTGTCGAGCAGGTCAATTGCGTCAGTAATGGCTATGCGCGTCAGGTTAACAGTAAATGGCAGTAAACAAATTCTCCCCCTCCCCCACCCACATCAGCAGCCCAATCTTGCTGTGACATGATACCCTCCTTCCTTTCCCCCACGCCTCATGCTCCATGCTCCCAACAGGGGAGGGTGGATGCAGAGCTGCAAACTTAGTAAACCAGAGCTGAATAGGGGTTCCCTGAGTGAGTAGCGGCCAGAAGGCAGGGCAGAAACGCCTCGCATCTGCGAAGGTGCTCGGGTGAGGATAGTGAAAAGTCTCATCTTGTCCTGAGTTTTGCAGTGTAGACATCGGGTAGGGTAGCGACCATTGCGCCCACAGGAGAGGCCCGACTGGGATTCAATAGCTTGACCATAATGAAGGGTGCTACATATCAAACAGTAGACTGGTTGAGTCTGCGGCAGTGAGGTGTGAATACATTTTGTAGCAGATTCCTTGAAGAGAGGTGAGCTTGTTACTCAACATCTAATGTGCCGCCAGTGACAGGGGAGTGAGTGGAGGGGGGAGTACGATCCGTGGACTTCTTGGGTAAGGTTTTTATAAAGTCCTGGACGTGTTGGGGGTTTGTAAATATGTATTGCTCTCCCTGCTAGCTGACTTTGAGGCATGCAGGAAAGAGCATCGCATAGGCAATGTTCATTTGTTGAAGCTTTTTCTTCAACAGCAGGAACTGTCTGCGTGCCTCTTGGACAGTCATAGTAAAGTCCGGTTATAGTGACACCGCTATGCTGTCAAAATTTACCTGACCGTGTTCCGTGGTGAGTCGTAGTGCAGTGTCACGGTCCCTATAGTTGAGGAGCCTCGCGATGATGGGGCGAGTAGGGGCTCCAGGTACAGGGTGAGGGGCCAGTGAATGGTGCACTCTCTCAACAATGAAGACTGACGAGAATGCCTGTCTACCAAAAGTCGCGGTGAGCATGCGCTCCACATAGTCCTCCATTTTTCCCGTGGCGGTTGATCCTGGTACACATAGGATCCGCAGGTTTTTGCGTCTCAAACGAGATTCTAAATCTTCATTCTTTGCGGCTATGACCCTCAAGACTTTTTCGATTTCAAGTGTTTTGCCTGCGGTAGTGGTGGATGTGTCTTCCAAGTCAGAAATGCGGTGCTCCGTTTCTTTTCTCTGTTCTTCTTGTCGCTCACTTTTATGCATGAGAGTGTCCATGCAAGCGTTCATCACATCCATTTTGGACTCCATGAATGTCCGACTGGATTGCATTGTTAAGAGGAGTACTTTTAAGTCCTCCGTGGAGGTGGGTGGGTCAGGAGTGGCGGCTCCAGGTTGCTCACCCTCTACGTACGCTTGCATTCGTGTTGACTTGCGGGCCTCAAAAGTGAGTTTAGGCTGCTGCTGTCTGCTTTGCCCATGGCAACAGCTGCTAGTCAGGGGGAGGCAGACGATGAGATGCCCACTAGGTTGGGAGCGCGACAGCGGTCGGGATCCTGCGGGCCATCACAGGCAAGCTTGAATACCAGCCAACATACAGCCTCTGGTGACCCACCTCAGAGTTCAGAGGAGGTGTTCCTGCAGGAGACTACGATGATGGGCCCGCTGGTGGCGTTGGGGGGGTGAGAGCGGTATAAAGCGGCAGCTGGAATGGGCTAGTGTCAGGATCCCCTTGGTCTGGCGACAAGCGTGGGTTAGCAGTTGATGGAAAGATGCCGGGATCTGTAGAGGACTAGGGGGGGCCCAAATGCTCTCAGTGAGAGGGGACGCAGCTGCACAGGGCCAGCAGTAAGGAGGTGGTTGGCGAGTAGTGCTTGGCGGCAGGGCAGGCGCAGAGGCCTTGAAGAGAGTCTGCTTTGTTTGCAGGAGCAGGGAGGGCCGCGATGAGAAGGCAGCCCACGACAGCCAGTGGGCACAAGCGCTTCAGACGTAAGGGAGTTGGGCAGGACTCGACGGGGCAGAAAGACTGTCAGGGAGGTGCTGGCCCCAGGCCAAGGAGAGGAAGTCATCTCAGGAAGGAGGCACAGCATGAGTCTGTGGCTGGGTGGGGAGATCAGACCTCGCCGGTGCGACCGCACCACTGTATGTGGGCCCAGAGGTGTCAGGCAGTGGCGGAGTAAAGTGCAGTGGGGCTGTGGGCGCAGTCGAGTGAGTCCGTCCAGGGGGATGGCGCACCCTGGGTAGACAGTGCAGGTCACAGTGATGTGGGCGATGGGCGGTAAAGGGAGGACAGCCACCACTGCAAGCAGACTCACCAGGCTACTAGGTGCAAGGTTTAACAGTCGCATGTGCAGACAGGCCAGTCGGCTCTGACGTGCAGCAGTGAGCGGCCCGAGCCCCCTGCTGCGCACCAGGGCTGGTGTAGACCTCGTTGGGTCGGGGTTTCTCTGTTTTCTGCTCAGATCTGACAGCTCCACATCGGTAGAAACCACTCCGGGCCGCACCCTCGGATGGCCAGCGGTCTCCTCAGTGTCCGATAGCAGCCCACAGCGCAGGTCTTTGAGGTCGGGTGGGAGCCGAGGTGGAGCGCGGGCCACGATCGCACCTGCTCTGCCATTGTGGCACAGGAGCACTCAGCCACTGGGGGAGATCTGCAGGATCGCAGGCTCCAGAGAGGAGTACAAACTCCCAGGGCACCCGACAGCAAACGGCTCGTCTCTGCACCACGGGCTGAGAAGTCCCCGGAGCTGCCAGCCGGCCCAGGCGGCAACATGGATGCAGGATTATCATTGATCAAGGCCACAGCGGCGAATCCAGAGAGCTGCAGCAGCCATCTTAGATCATCAAGGCTGGTGAGTGTGGAGGCCGTCTCCATGGTCCGTAGGTCCCGAAATATCTCCACACCAGTGGATGGCAGTTGGTTTCCTCTACCTCATCAGCGGTTTATCTGGCTATTTAGGGCAAGAAATGAGGAGGATATTGAGCAGATTGTGCCCCGTGTTGCAGGAGCCTCACGTAAGTGTGAACATCTGGCTTGGCACCCTCTAGCGCCCCCCCGGCTTCCATGATTCATTTAGACAGGACTACACTTAAGGATGCTTACTGGGCCTATGTTCACTACAGTGAATTTCAGAATGTGACCGAGGGGTCACTTACTTCCATCTATTTAGATTTTAAACTTAGTTTCCAATGGGAGCCTTTTATGGATTTTATTAACCCCTTAGCTGCAAATTCTCTCTTTCTTAAATGTCACTATGGCACCCTTCCACTATTGTCTTTGTTAGCAAAATAATATCAATCAACCTAAAAAAGAACTGAATGCGTGGTTTGGCAACAGTCAGAGGAATCACTAGTGCATTTTGTTTTTTTCTGTCCGGGCTATACTTGCCCTGGGAAAATCATAGCTTATTCCTCTGTGTGTAAGCAACTCTGCTGCCGTAAACTTGAGGTCACCATATAGCTCCTCCACACAGAATCCAATCAGACAGTTATCTGTGCGCTATCTAAGTTCCTTCACTGGAGATGGTCTATTAGAAGTAAGGCACTAGAGTGAATAACAAGATTGACTTATTCACCTTGTCACTCCTTCTTCCAGTCCCTTATATCCTGGGTGCTTGAAATATGATGTTTACAGTTTCCAGATTTTAATGGATGCACTTTTTTACATCATAACAAATATTTTGATTGATACGTTTTAAAGGGATGCCCTGTAAATTTTTTCAATGGGTACTGTTTTATTGTATTAACTATTGGGTATTGGGTATTTTATGGTATGATACAAGTACTGTGTGTTTTATCTTGCTGTGTTTTTTTGACTTAATATATGTATTCTATTTGTTTGTTTACTTTTATGGGCACAAAGACTGAATACAGTGTTTGATGGTGATGACAAATATTAATCAAAACATTTTTATTAACTTTGTAGAAGTCAAGGTTTAGTTCTCACTGCCTTTTCTTCTACAAAACAAAGCAGTTCACGGTTAGGTCTGCCATTGCACAAATTAAATCATGCCATTCTTACAATTCCAACATGCAAATTTATACATGAAGAAACGTTTATATAAAATGTAAACGACACAATTTAATACCCTTTTTGTATTCTTTGAACATGTCTCTATGAGAAGGTCACTAACGTTTTCTCCATCATGTTAGCTAAGCACACTTGTTTAAACTCTTCACATTTTCAAATTTCTAAGATTATTGACCTAAGGTCCTTGGGAAGGAAAAGAAAAATTACATTCAGAAGCATTTCTAACTTGACATACGTAGCTATGGAAGCCTAGTGTTCCCATTAGCCTTTTAAAATGTGACTTTTCATTTTAGGCCTACAAGTGTTTTTCTACACGTTAATTGCATTTGTTTTTATTTATTTAAAACGTCCTATCAAAGCTCATAGTTCAGCCTTCGCAGGTAGACCTCTATTATTTTTGTATATTTCTGTAACGTAAGTTCAGCTTTATAAAACTTAAATTGTAATCAAGTGGATTCTTTCCACCATGGAGACATATCTAATTTTGTTTGTCTTCATGTTTATTGGACTTTTCAAGGACCCTTTCAATAAGTAGGGAATAAAATGCACTCTGATTAGAAGGTTTTGAAATATGCACCACTACCATATAAAGTAAGTCGCCCTATTTTTCAGGGTCTGTTCAAATACATCACCAGACTTGGTACCATAATTTTTTAGGATCCTGCGCAATTTCACACAGAACAATTTAATTTAATTCAGGCGGGTCAGTGTTTACAGTGCAGACAACTGCAAGCATAAAACAAAATGCAAACACTTAATTTAGCGCTTTGTCTTTGGACTCAAAACTGCAACATTTTATCAGCGAAACACCTTCTATTTCAGGCTTTCAAGTATATTTGATGTGATCATTTAGCACATCAGCAGGGCCACTGGAATGATTTCGTTTTGCTGTGTTTTTTTGCATAAGTATGGATTTAATGCATTTGCCACATAGTCTATCACCTGTTGCATAACCTGCAGATTCAAAATCAAATCAAAAGTTACTAAAAACTCAGCAAGACATGTTGCTGCAAAGTGGAAGGCCTTTTGCAAACGTTCACTGGTCACCTTTCTGTTGCTTATTGCTCTATTTGGGTATTACACTTGTAATAATAAGGTGACACTTTTGTCCGGAGATATAAATGTGTAAAAATGAGAAAATAATGAAGTTATACTTTAACAAAATGTACCTCATTAAACGGCATATTTTGCCTTTCGTTGGCATATAATTTAGTCCACCCTTCTGCATAATTTGGTCCTTCCCGACAAATTCCAGTGACCATGCACATAAGGAAACATATATTAAAGGACAGTTAGAAAGGCTCAAAAACTCTGGGACAAGATGGCATAACAGTTAGTATAGTGTAATTTTGCACCAATATTTGCACAAGTTGACCCATGCCAAAATGATATTAGCAATGACACAGCAGTGAAAAACGCAATAATTTTTCAGATAGCTAAGAACAAATATTTCTGCGACCAGTCAGTCAGTCAGTTCAAATGGGTAACGATTATTGAAGAACGACTATAAAAAACATATAAGATAGTTTGAAGCTTCATTTGGGTTTTCTTTCTGATATGAATTTACTCTGATGGACCTATTAACTCTGAGAACAAGGTGAATTCAACGATAATGTTTTCTTGAAGAATTATATAATTTAGACAACCCTCCTTCTCCCATACGTTTAGTGCAAATGGGTTATCCTTGCTAATCCTTGCTAATATTAATGTAAAATAGTTTGGTATTTTCTCTAGTGGACTGCCAGTGCTGCTTTCAATGGCAAATGTGTACTGTGTCTGGGTGTGTTGGTAAACAATGAGCTTAGATGGCATTTGCCAGCTAGGGGACTGAAATTAGCTGACTCAGAAAGTCGTGTTGCAAAGCCGCTCCTTAAAAGTCTGTCTGAATTACTGAATTTCACTTTTAAATTGGATTTGGAAAAGACCTAGAGGGAATGTCTTAAATGACATCATCATCTGCCTCATACGTTATGAGCATTGAGTCAAAAGTGTGGGTCCTCTGTAAGCAGGCTGTCAATTTACTCCACCAACAATGGATTTACAGTTATAATTAAGCACCAAAGCAAGACAAGTATCTCTGAGCATGGTATTGTTTTTTGCAGGGCCTATACATTTCATTTGAATCATAAAACCCCATAATATACTTTGTAATTTCTGTCAGGAATTGGAATATTAATTTGCAAGGTGGTACCCTACAAATTTAATATTTCCATTCTGAAATAGCTGTGGCACAAGCAGCAGGCAGCCTCAAAGAAAGTCAAGCTAACTTTAAGCAGTGCCAACAATATTAAAAGTCAGAAAAAAACACAGTAAAATTACAAATTAGTATATGAAAGAAAAATATAATGAGTAAAGAGACACCAATATCCTCAAAATTTAATAAGGGAAATGATAGATACGTTTTTTTAAGGTTTAAGCAAAGAATAAGTAAAGCACTGTTCAAAAGTAATTGTTTGTAGATCACTGGGACATAGACACAATTTCAGGTTGAACGCAAAGGAGCAGAGGTTGGAGCAAAATGTTTTCAATGTAACTTAGTGCCTGATTAAGATCTTGGTGGATATGGTCCCGCTGACACTTTTTCAACGGTCCCACTGTCTGTCTACTTGGCAGTCTGCACAGGTAATTTAGATGTTGGCGGGTACATGGATTAAAGACCGTCTGAGTGCCGCCGACGGCATCCTAGGCATAAGCATCTGGGACCAGCGTGATGTGCCTTTCCGTCAAGGAACTGTGGTGGGAATACCTCCTACTTTGAGTTGGCGGAACCAAAGGAAACGAGGTAGAAATGTACCTTTTTTCTGTTTCCTATTTCCGTTTTTGTCTTGAACCCCATTGTCCAGATCCTTCCTTTGCTGCATCTACTTTCCCTCGAGGGTAATCAACTCCATATCGCAGGGATCTAAGGCAAGCTTCGATTTCGCTTGTCTTACTATGAACTGTGTGTTGACAATTGCTTTAGCCTTCTGTAATTTCACATTGCTCTTACATGCATGCGTTCATTTTACAACTTATAAAGGTACATTTAACACACATGCATTAAAACTTAAAAAATAAATGATGTTGTTGTGTTGCTTGTATGTGTTGTGCTTGTGGTACCTGTGGGTGTGCATTCTATAGTATGCGTGTGTTGTTTGTGTGCTAAGCAATATGTAAATATAAGGGGGATGACATATTCCCTACATATATATTAGAAACAAACACAAAATATATGTATATTGGCACATTGATAGGTAGTACTTACCAATCTCAACTCCACCAGGAGTCACTCCATCAGCAAATCACTGCTAGGACAATGCCAGCACAATGGGGGCATCTAAATAGGCTTGCGTGAACCCGCTGGCCTGACATATATATATATATTAATTGACAATTGTCAATGATAAAATGATGGTATAGTTGGTTGAAAATAGCAGTTAAAACGTAATATTTTGAACTCAAGAAAATACTGAAATTCATGCGCAAGTTGCATTTTTTGACTCCTCCCCCCGTTTTCTTGGGACCTGCTTGATGGATCACCTTGAACCTTTCCAGGAGAGAGCTGAGGTGGAAGAACAGTTTTTGGGAAAGGTTCGTAAAGATTTTGCAAACTGCACCAAACTTATTAGCAAGACTAAAAACGTTCTTCAGGTGAAAAGTCTGACCTAACTATAACTACCCCTTTGGTCCACACTTCATATGCGCTACCCATCCTGCTATTTTGTTTTTGTGAAGAATTTTTTTCCATGTATCGCACAAGAGGTTTCCCTTAGGAATGATAGGCATAGTGGGTCCTTTTCAGAATTAAGCATCTCTCTGTGACACAGGAGAATGTGTGTTATACAGCCAAGTACACAGATTGAAGAGTAGTTCCAAAAATGTATTTTTTAAATGTGGAATTAGGTTATATGTTCTATTGTTGCCTCAGTCTTTAAAAAAAATTAAAACCTAATATTAGATGATTTATGTACCATTGGTGTAGTTACTTTTGGTAATAATTTATTTGTTTTAGATAAGCTTATTAGACCTTTTTTTCGAAGGCATTGTTTTCTTGTATTAAAGTAAATACATTTGAATTTTGTTTGGATGACACTATTATATTTTAAAGAACTTATACATCAAGTCTCTACGCTGTAAACTATATGTGGAAAGTGGTGAGCTAATTTGATTAGCTGACTGTTTATAAATGCCTGAAGTTTGCCAAGTGTTTGACAGAGAATATGCATGACTTCACAGCTGTTCTACAAATCTCCCATCTGCCCATCCAGCCTTCTGTAATCATAAAAAAAATGTACAATTAGTTTGAAGGATTTGATTCAACATCTTAATTTAGTATCTTCTCAGTGGCCCCCCAAAAATTCCTATACCTCACACCAGCTCGATTAGAGCTACTTTGTGAACTCTTCTTTCTCTCACAGGTTGGTCAAGTTAATACTTTCCTACTAAAAGCCACCACTGACCAGGGTGACTTAAAACCTACTATTTGGTCATCCATTCTTTGTCAGATTCCTATGGGGTGGCATACCAGCTTAATAATTATAATACCAATGAAAACCTACTTGATTACTACCATTCTGATTTCAGGCCACGCTGCTTTATTGAAATAATGAGACTGCCACGCTGCGCTTCTTTAATAATATCCTTGGCATCCTGAACATAGGAATACCCTGCTTTCTAATTCTGTCAGCTGTGCTCAAGGTTTGCCACAATGGTGTACAATATGCCTCTGGAGCCGAAAAGGACCAACTAGCCAGCTAGGGCCAAGTTCTCAACTAGTGATTCTGATATTTTGACAATCACTTCCAACAAGTAAAAGCTGATTTCAGTATCTCTTGCCTTGCACTCTTGCAAATAAGAGGCCCCCAAGATTCCATCTTAGCCCATCTTAGCCCTGCCTAATTAAATCTTTCTATGCAGCCACTTAGTGAACTGCTGTGTGACATGGCTCTTTCCAACAACAACATCGGTGTGCTACTTCTAATGTGCAACTGATCCTGGAAGCAATGCAATCCTGGATAGCACAGCACCAACGTAAATGAAACCATCAGAAATCTGGATTGTAGCTCATCTTTTCAGTGACCACCCTACCAACTGCCTAGTTTCTTGCATGTTGAGAAAGGCTGCTTTGTCAGCTACTGTTGGAAAGTTTTATTAAAAATGCTCCGTACCAGTTATAGTACTAAATGAGGGTGACTTCAAGATGCAGTGGCATCACTGGTCCTACCACTGTTAGATTATAGGAATACTATCCTCATCAGTTACCAATGGTCTTGTTAGCACTCCACGAGACAGCTCCCTGTATAGCAGTCCACCTCGTTACAGGTGCGTGGAGCTTTGATCACATCACTATGTCTGGATTTCCCTACTATGAACCCCCATTAACTGCAGATGCTTCTTCCTAATTTCCTGTTTGGTACACAAGCGGTTATTCTGCACAGTTCTTGGCGAAAACACTGATTGTCTCTGGAGGTCACAGGCCCTGCAGAGTATGGAAATTGTGCTCCTTGACACTCCTATAATATGCCAAACTCATTCCCAATCATTATTTGGCTGTGCCCCAAGATTATGGAATTCACCCCCCTCTTAACCTCTACCCGACTGACAAATACAGATATGGGCGTCTTTATATATACAGCATTTTTATAGCGCAAATATAGACAAAGGGCAACAGTGTGCTGTACAAGGTAATAAGGTCAAACGCAAGAATTCGTGCACTGTGATCTCAAAGGGAAATAGTTCTAAGAGTGAGAGTGGACTGCAACTGCATTGTGATGTAGTTTTCTTTAAAGAGATGTGCTTTCAGCGCTTTCCTAAATTGGAACAGTGTTGGGCTATGCTCAGTCCAGATTCTGGGTGCATAGATCGAGAAAGCCTGTTTAGGTCGCGCCTGCGATTGCAGGGGCGAAAGCCCCTGCTGTCGCAAAGCGATCTATTGCAATCATTTCAGTCATTTTCCCTGTCAAGTACTAGGCAGAGACAACAGACTGTCACGCGCACGCAGCCGGCCGGAATCGGATCAGGTCACGCGCTCCGATCCCGGCCGGCTGTTCACAACACATGCACACGCAGGCACAGGCAGGCACACACGCAGGCACACGCAGGCACACACGCAGGCACACACAGGCACACACGCAGGCACACGCAGGCACACACGCAGGCACAGGCAGGCACACACGCAGGCACACACGCAGGCACACACAACACACACACACACAGACAGACGCACGCACCCCCCCCCAAACTCACCGGGCTCTTTTAGCGTGTTCCGTGTCTCTGTCGTCAGCCAGGGGGTCAGTCTTGAACCTCAATCTCCCTCCGCAGCGCTGGTCTTCACCCGGGCCCCCTCCTGGGACCCGGGACTTCAGATGCCGCACTCCTCTTTGGTGCCGGGGCTTGGAGCGCGCATGCGCGGGCAGCTCCCGCCCTCTCGCGCTCAGCCCGGGCTGCTTTCGGATTGTGGCTTTTTGTCAACAGGAAAGCTGTGAGGCTACAACAGAGGCCAGCTAGTTTATATATGTCAAAATAAAATGTACATTTCTGTATGATCATATCATTTTTTGCTCCTTGTGTGTTACATAGTGTTGGTTGTGTATGGAATAATGTGGGTCTAGGCTCTGGCTAGCTTATAAGTTCACCCAAAGGGGAAACGTTTCTGACAATTTGATCGTCATGGAACACCAATGACTATTTTCAAACGTTGACCCAAGGCAGTGTTCTAGGCTGGCATTCCATTTGACCTTCTTCTAGACAATGAGGTAAACGCAAGTACGTGGATTTATCAGTTTCCACCAATTATTGAATTCCATTATTGTTGAAGGCAATTAGGTGATTTAAATTACACACCCGGTGCATTTCGGAGAGGATGCCTTCTTCAGTAGGCAATGGTTAAATTGATAAATGCATAATTAAACATGCTCAAAGAAAAATCCGAAGTTTGAATGCAAGACTCGAGATCGGCTGGGAGCCGGGAACCTCGAACACTGTGATCAAAGTTTGAAATATATCGCTGTGCACTGGGAATCATGCAGGATAGTGCACGAAAGCGGGTTGACGCCCCCTGGCTGTTGCGCCATTTCTAGCAGCAGGCACGTGAAGTGACAAGTCAGGGTGTCTGTGACTTAATGTGGGCACGCTCGATGTTTGTAAATCAGTGCTTTAATTGGGCCGGTACGGAGTACTGGAACTTTTTTATTTTGTGAGGGAGAAACCGGTACTTCAAGAGAAATGTAATACTTTTAATTGGAGAGCACCGGCACCTCTCGGAAACAAGCAGGCACTCTGGTACAGAATACACACACTTCTATTTTTCTATTTCAAGCACTGTTTGTAATTGAGGGGCCTCTTGACAGGCAAGGGTTGTCTGCGAGTGGGCATTTCTGGTAGTTCGGTGGACTCCTGAACCCATCGGAGGCGTCTCTGTTTAACCATGTAATAAAAGGTTTAAATCCTTGGGGGGCTCGGCCAGTCATTCATCCTTCAAGGATCGATGCAAAGTGCACCATTGACAAGGTACTGATAAACACCAGATAACGGCACCAACAATCTCTTTCGTGGTGAATGCGTGCTTCACAAATTGAGTGCTCGATTATGCTGTGTGTGCGGGTCCACTCAGCCGCTCATCCTTCTGAGGTCGATAAAATGAGTACCACTGAAATGGGTAACAATACATATCTGTTATTCGGCACCAAGATGCCTCTTTGGGGGTGAATGAGCGCTTTACAATGCATGTTATGTTTTAGGTAATGCCTGAAGATGTACAGTTGGAAAAACACCTCTTTTGATGCCAAACATGCGGCGCACGGGCGCAGACGGGCCCTTTCCTTGAAGGGAAGCCAATGCAAATGGGAGCAGCACGGTCAGCTCTCCTCGTGCTCTAACCCTCGCTAATAAGGGGGCTACGCCCTCCGAGCAGGGGGGCATCGTGGCCGAGGGTCCTATGGGTCAGCACGGAGTGTGCTGATCTCACCTGTGCCAGAGGACAAGAGCAGAGTAGGTCAGGTCTCTGCTGAGGAACAGAGTGTCTGAGACAAGGTTCTGGCCCTCCCACTGCCGGGGGTTTCTAGGAACGGACTGTGAGATCAGCAGGTGTTCTCAACATGACGCCCTACCCCACAGGCTTGGCCACCCAAGCCTCTGGAGGAAGGGGGCCTCGCTTCTCGAGGGATGTTGGTTATCTCAAGGCGCCGGACCCGGATCACAAAGGTTCTGCGGAATTCACTAATCTTTGCTAATTCGCAATACATTTTCTTGAGCTGTGTGCCTAAATTGGTTTTAAATGCTGATGGAAATGTATATGTTTCACAGAAACAAAAAGCCACACCGCAAGTCCACAACAAGGAATTTGCACATTCCTAGGAAAACCAACATAATTTTTTTATTTGTTTCTTTCTCTGGACACACTTTTTCCACCCATTGAAAAAGTTAACTTTTGCAATAGTAGGGACAGTATTACCTTTTCCCCCTTGTGAAGGACAAACTAAACAAGCATTGAAAATGCAATAGCTCTCACCTTTAATTAAGTTAAACCCATTTGCTTTGCGAACGGTATTGTATAGCACAGCAAATGGCTTTAACTTAATAAAAGGCGAGTCCTATTGCATTTTTAATGCTTGTTTTAATTTGTGACAGTCTGATGTTGTGCTGGCTGTAGGTGTGCTGAGAGCCACCATAGATGATGAACATGTTAACCAGACAGGCATGCATGCACGGCATGATGACTTTCACAAAATACTTGAAACAGCTTCTTATGCGGGATAACCTCTTGACCACAGGGTCATAAGCAATTTGCACTGAAGCTTTTTCTCTGCGTGACCTCTCATCAGTTGTTCTTAACGTTTTGACTTCTGTGGACCCCTCACTTGATCATGATTGGAACTAGGGACCCCTACTGAATCATTTTTGGAATCCAGGGACCCCTACAAAGTGATTACTGGAAGCATTTTTGATGATTTGAACCACACAATATATATAGAAACAAGCTTTCATCAAGAACATACACAAATGATGAACCATTTCATTTTATTTGCAAATGTAAAAAATATCAGCATTTTAATTTCAATGGGAAAGTTGGGCTTCTCTAAATTCAATTGAGGCTACTCATCGTCCATATTATATTCTGTTTGTTGCACTTGCACTGCTCCCAGTAATCAATCTGAGGATACCAATATCATTTGTGGCCACCAATTACAAATTCCTTCACATTTACAGAACGTTTTAAAACTTTCAATTGTACATTTTGCTTTTATATACACTTTATTAATCTGTTAATATTATTTGATTTTCTAAGCAGTTGTGGAGCACCAGAGAAGGTTTTGTGGACCCCCAGGGGGCCCCAGACCATGGGTTAAGAACCAGTTGCCTATCTCATTTCTTTTCCTTGAGTTTTCATCCGCTTCTTTTTCTTCATTTCTCATCACATTCCTTCAATAGCACCCTTGCTTTATATTATGTATTAGAAGACAGTTGAATAATATTGCTCACATTCTTTCCTTTTATTTGTTAGTTTTACTGTGCGCTGTCTTATACTTGAAAGCAAAGCTTTTTCTCATACCACTTTGATGATGCTATTGTCGAGTCTTCCCTCTGTAAGATTGCTTCATGTGCCTTTTCTAACACCATAGTGCTCTGACCCACTTTGGGGCATCATTCAACTTCACATACAAATTATAATATTGAATAGAGAGAAGGGTAAATAAAAAGAGCAATGTTGAAACTAGGCAGGTGGTTTAGATCTTGTAGCATGTAATTGTCTTGCTCTGCATACAAGCTACCAAGAAGTAAATGGGAGTGAAAATGGCAAACCCCTCTGATCACAGTGGTCTACTTACCCACCAGGCTGTAAGTGCAAGCTGTGTTCTTTAACCACCAGCACACCGTGTATCATTGTTGGCTTCCCTTTATTTCTGTTAATTTTTAAGCCCTCATATCATGAATGGGATGGGTGTAGCAGCTAACGTTTAACAGGCTCTGGTTAAAGGGAATGTCATGCTATGGGACTATGATTTGTGCATACAGAACCCACTGTACATTGGCATCATTTAGGCATAGTGGTTCAGGACAATTTGGCCTTACCCTGCACCCAGTCCCTGTAACTCTAAAACACACTGTGCATGGCCTTTTACCGCGCACCAGAGACTCTCAGAACAAGGCATGGCCCATAAATCCACTGTACGCAGTCTTGGCCATTCACAGCAGGTAATTCGATCATGCCATACAAATACCACATGTTTACGTATATATGTACCGATGGGCAGTTCGTCTCCACCAACTATGTCCTTCATTGACCTTCTGATCCAAATGCACATTATCACGGATATTTTTTAATGGTGGCTTCAATTACATTTTAAGTCACAGAAGACCACCAGTTCGCTGCCATGAAAAATCAGATGAAGGCTATAACATATGCTGCCACATCAGGTTTGATTATTTTTCCCCCTAGAATCTCCTTGACACACACATGATTTGGGGATTTTCGATCAACATATGCATGAAAATAACCGTTCAAATCTCACCAAGCGCCTTTTTTTGGAAAGTAATTATCTTAAAAACGACTGAAAGGATTGTCAAAAAAACAGAAAAAAGTTATTCCCTCATTCCATGTCAGATGTCATTCCGTTCAGTAGGTTTTGCTGTAGCACAGAACAAAAATTTGCATTGGACCTAATATGAAAAACATTTTATTTTAACACATTTAACTTTCTCCCCTACTCTTGAAAGAATATTCACAAATTTCAAATTAGGGAAATTCAGATGGCCATGTCTAGAGACTGAAACATTGCATGCAGATTTGTCAAGCTGCACAATGTTTTTAACAAATCAAAAAACTGTTTCCTCAGGGAGGAGCTTCGCGAGCATCCAAGATGGTCGCGTGAGCACAGAGCACCCGGGACCCTCGCCGCCCTTCGCAACTATCCTGAAATATATCCTGATTTCGAAGATGGGCTTTTGAAGACGCACTTTGGCTGATCTCAATACTTTTTTGATAATTTCATTTGGACGTCGGGAGCCGCTGCTACATTGACTTCAACCTTTGCGGCATGCCCCAGGATGTGGCCGGGGGTGCTATTAGCCAGCAAGCCGTGGAGTAGTTGAATAACATTGGCCGGAGGGGTTCCCCCCAGACGGCCTCATCTCAACTTTCAGTTTCGCTTTCCTACTCCGGGCTTTGTTCGATTGGAAAACGGCTCGGGACTACCCTTGATTCAGCTTGGCTTTGCCCCTCCGCAACGTGATTCATCAGTGAACATTTTGCTTCAAACTTTTTCGGCAATTATACTACTGTGGCTCACTTTTGCTGACTTTTGGCCTTGCCATCAACGGCCATTTTCACCAGGTCTCGCTGGCCCCTTCGGGGCACCTTTTTCAATATGGCCATCAGACCCGACCCCGAGAAGCGCAAGACCAAGACGCCTCTCCGAGGGGGACAGACTCAAACCAATGTTATGGATCGTTACACCCATCCTAAGGGATCCCCCGGTGGTACCAGCCGTACTCCTGAAGATCCGAGTACTGACCCTGCTGCTTCTCCTGAACCCTCCCTATAGGATGTCATGAGCGCCATTGTCAGCATGAACGCTTCGATGGGGCAACAATATGAGGCTCTTGCCTCGAAGATCGACACAGTGGCCGTTGATGTCACCTTGATTAGAGCGGACCTGGCGAAAACTAATGAAAGGGTCAAGTTGTTAGATTTGAAGACCTCCAGCCTGACTACCGACGTCTCCGACATACAGACTGAAGTCGGCAACCTACGTTCCTCAAACGACTTGATGGCACACCGGCTTGAGGATTTCGAAAATAGAGCACGGCGTATTAACGTACGCATCATTGGAGTCCCTGAGAACCACGACCATTCTTCGATCGACCTCCTGGTGGAAGATCTTGATTTAAATCATCTCGCCCCCTCTGGGCTCAGCAAATTCTTCGCCGTTGAGCGAGCCCATCGAGTCCTGGGTGGAAAGCCAAAACTGGGTGCCCCCCCCCGAGACCTATCATTGCGAGACTTTTTCACTTCCGTGACAGAGACGCCATCCTGCAGGCCTCTCGGGTGGGCGGCCCGGTGAAGTTCGAGAACACGTGCGTTAACTTCTACCCGGATTTTACTCAGTTGGTCTGAAGGCAGAGAATGGGTTTTCAGGGAGTGAAATGGAGGCTACGTGACTTGGGCCTTAAGTACGCCATGCTGTTCCCAACTAGACTTCGGATCGAATATGAGGATCGGACATTTTTCTTCGATCGTCCGGACAGTGTCAGTGACTGGCTTGACTCTTTGCCTAAAAGGGATGATCATTCCGAACACCCTGGCGGTGCCGAGGGTGGTTTGCCGGAGCAAGAGTGACACTGTGGTTCCCGATGTCTGAACTTTTCCATCGTATTTCAGCTGAGTCCGAACATTTTAGTCTTCTTATGTTCTGTTCTATATTGGCCCGGGGTGGCGGGGGGTAGAATGGGACTCTTTCCTCCTCCTGGGTTTCTTTGTTTAGATTAGTTTAATGACTGGGCGACAGGCACACTGCAAGTTGGGGTGGCTATTGAGTCTTACGCAGGGGTGCAGGGTGGGGGGAGTTGTAACGGGCTCAAGTTGGGGGGTGGTTGGGGGTGTTTGTTCGTTTGTTATTTTTTGCAAGGCATTGTATCGTATTCTTAACCGCTTCGATCGTCGTGCTCTATGTGGGGTGTGCTCTGCAGTCTTTCCGGGAATGGGGGGTAGTGAGTTGAGACTGCTGTCTTGGAATGTCAACGGGATAAAACGAGGGGTTGTGCTGCAGTTTTTAAGACGTCATTCTCCTGATTTTGTCCTTCTGCAAAAGACACATTTAATTGGTAACGCATGTCAAGCCATGAATAGACGAGGCTATCGCTTGGTAGCTCATTCCGGATTTACTTCTGGCTCTAGGGGGGTGGGTATTTTGGTCCGGTCTTCTCTCTCCTTTGAGATTGATGATGTAATACTTGACGACAGGGGGCGCTATGCCGCGCTCACTGGTAGATGGGAGGGGAAGACGCTCTCCATACTTACGATCTATGTCCCCCCAGGCCTGCAGACTCCCACCTTTGCTGATATTGGTCGGGTTGTTCTAGGGCTCCCTGAAGGTCTTTTAATCCTGGGTGGGGACTTTAACTCAGTTGTTTCTGGCACTTCGGATCGCTACCCTCCCAGAGAGTTGGCTAGATCTCAGTTGTGGATGAGTGGGTTTTTGGAAACTTTCGGGCTGATAGATAGTTGGCGATTGATGCATCCTGTGCAGTTACAATATACCTTCCATTCAGGGGCCCACGGGAGCCTTTCCAGGCTTGCCTATCTCTTAATGCCAGCAGCCCAATCCTCCTCTATCAGAGAAATCCGACATCTTCCTAGGGGCATTTCGGATCATTCCCCCTTGTGGCTCTGTGTGGAGGCTGGGGTGTGCAGCGAAGGCAGGCTTGCTCCCATAAACCCCTGGTATCTCCGGCATCCTAAGATCCGCTCGGAGCTGATAAAATCTATTGATCATTACTTCCTTGACAATGTGGGGTCTGTTTCTTCTTCTGTGTCATTGTGGGAGGCTTTCAAGACTGTTATACGTGGACATTCCTTGTCGTTAATTACTGGTGCCAAGAGGGCCAAATGTGAGGAACTGGTACGCATCGAAGCTGAAATAACTGTGATTGAGAGTGACCTCGAGGCTGGTGTCACCCGTGCCAAACTCCATTCCCTCAGCTTAAAGCAATCTGACTATAGGCCCTGGTGACCGACGCTGCTAAGGTAATGAATAAAGAGCAACTGGGTAGGCTGTACGACGTGGGTGACAAGGCTGGTAAATTGCTTGCGTGGCTTGATAAGAAGGAAAGAGCGAATCGTGTTGTCCCTGTGATTGAAAGGCCGGATGGGGTATGTGTTACTGACCCGGCTGGGATCACTGATTGTTTTGTGGACCATTTTCGTACTGTGTATTCCTCAGTCTGTGATAGGGACGAGGAGGATTCCCAGTTTTTATTGCGTGACATTGCACTGCCCTGTCTTTCTGATGCTGATAGAGATCTTATGGACGCACCGCTCACGATAGACGAAATAGCGATTGCCATCCGCTCCCTTCGTTCTGGTAAGGCTATGGGCCCCAATGGTTTGCCCATTGAACTGTACAAATTGCGGCCTGACAAAATGGCGCCCTATCTGAGGGATATGTTCCTTGAGGCGCTGGACTCTGGCTCCCTCCCCGCGGATCAACGGCTGGCCTCTATCGTGGTAATACATAAGGAGGGTAAGCCTCGTGACCGTTGTGCCTCTTACAGGCCCATCTCCCTTTTAAATGCCGAACCCAAAATCTTAGCTAATTTGCTAGCTAATCGTTTGGTTAAGGTGATCAGTGACTTGATCCATCCGGATCAATCCGGTTTTATCCCGCATCGCAATACTGCCCTTAATCTTCGATGACTTCATGGAGTTCTCGCGAGAGCCGGTACCCTCTCTGAACCGGCCATTTTGGCTTCCCTGGATGCCACAATGGCCTTTGATACTATCGAAATGGCCTTATCTTTGGGCTGCTCTCGCCAAATTTGGATTCGGACTTGTATTCATTGCATGGGTGAAACTTCTTTAAGAGAAGCCTCTGGCTCAGGTGGTGGTTAATGGGAAGGTATCTGGCACTTTCACTCTTGGATGGGGCACTCGACAGGGCTGTCCGTTGTCTCCCTTGCTTTTTGCCCTCGCGCTTGAGCCATTGGCCGCATGGCTCCGTCGGGAGCCCTCGATAAAGGGCATTAGGTGGACTCCCGACTTCAAGGATAGTATTTTGCTCTCTGCGGATGACATTCTTTTGTACCTCACATCCCCCCAGAAATCCCTGAACGTGCTTTTTGAAGTTTTAACCTCCTTCGGGAAGAACTCGGGTCTTGTTATTAATTGGACGAAATCCTGTATCTTCGCTACGAGCGCAACCTGCTTCCCCCTCTCCAGCGACTGAAACTTGATGTCTCGCGTTGGCGTCAGTTACTACTGTCACCGCTCGGGCGTGCGGCTCTTTTTAAGATGATGTCGCTGCCGAGATTTTTGTATGCACTCCAAAACTCGTTTGACCCTATTCCTTCCGGGTTTTTTCGGGAAGTGGAGAGCCTGCATAGACGTTTGTTTTCGGACGGACGCGCTCGTATTGCTCTCCCCAAGCTTATGCTCCCTTGGTACGATGGGGGCATCGCTCTCCCAGATATCAAGCGCTATTATTGGTCCTCTCAATTGAGTGCGATTAACCATGCAACCTACGCACCGGGTCCTTCACCGGCTTTCGAGATGGATAAACACCTTTTACCGGGCGAGAGTTATAGCAGGGCACTTTATTCCAAAGGGATTTGTAGGACGCTGTCTGGGCCCACTAAGATTGCTGTGCGAGTTTGGCAAGATGCGAATGCGGCTTTGGGATGGGGTGATAAATTGACTCGTGCGGCCCCATTGTATGCATCTGAAAGATTGGGTGGTTTATGGAGAACGAAAGGTTTTGAGAAATGGGACATGATTGGTATCAGCAGAGTGGGTGACCTCTGGACCAAGGGGAACGTTAAAACCTTTGAGGCGCTGAAGATGGAATATGAGCTCGGAGACAGGGAATTTTTCAGATATATGCAGGTGCGCCATGCCTTGCTGTCGGTTTTTCGCTGCGTGCACTGACGTCCCCAAGTCCTCTCCTCTCGAGGACCGTATACTGGACAGTTATGTCACTGACAGCACGAATTCATTGATTTATAAAAAAAAAATTCAATAATCGAACTGATCTACTTGTGCGTCTCAGAGTGGTATGGACTGAGGACGGGTTGGAATTGGATGATGAAGACTGGCAATCAGCGTTGTCGTCGCCCAAGGAGGTTGCCATTCCTGCCCGTCTTTGCTTTGTCCAACTCAAGATCCTCCACCGTATATATGTCACTGGTCCGAGTCTGGTTCGAATGTGCTATTCTCTGGATGGGTTGTGTAAGCGTGGTTGTGGCATGCCTGGTACCTTCCTCCACATTCTGTGGGAATGTTCGGCGGTGGCGGGGTTTTGGGCCCGAGTGCATGCGGTGATGGAAAGAGTTACCGGAGTGTCTTTGCTACCTGAAGCTAGGCGCTGCCTGCTGAACGTGTGGGAACCGAATGATTACACTGTTGCTCAGATCCGTTGGGCGACCCTTGGTAACATGATAGCTAAGAGAGATATCGCACAGTTGTGGGGTTCCCAGAGGCCGCCAATGGTCTTGGTGTGGAAGGAGGGCATGGATTGGTGCATGTTTAGGGAGAAAACGGTGTATCTAGCTAGGGGTAAACGTAGGAAATGTAACAGAGTCTGGTCTCAGTGGAATGCCTATCGTGGGAATATATGTATTCCCCCGCAAGACTTAGTACCTGATGTTCCCTTGTCCCCCTAAATGACTTTCCATGTAATGTTTACTACTGGATGTGCTGCATTGTTTCCCCACTGCCCCCCCCCCCTTCACGTCTGATTGTAATTGTATGATTTTTCCTGATCTGCTCGGAGTAACACTCTATGTGGACACATGATCGTCACTATTGTAACTAATGCCTTGCTTGTTGTTGTTGTATATTTGTTTAATAAAAATAAATTTTAAAAAAAATAAAAAAAAACTGTTTCCTGAAGGTAGTGCAACTTAACCATAATTACAGCATTACTGCAGTCGATGATGCGCATATGTATAACATAAATTAATGATCCTAAACCCTTCATTTCTCTCGGTAAATCTTTATTTGGATTGAACAGCCATAAAAGAATACTATAAAAATACATATATCAATAAAAATAGCCATAATAAAAACAGTAATAATACAAATATCAGTAAAAACATTCCATGGACCAATTATGGCTGTATCCAATTACAGCATTCAATGAATGGGTGTACAATAATAAAACAAGCATTATTTAAAAACATTCAATGGGTCAATTACAGCAGCATTAACTGACAGCATACAATGACTGGGCACACACTTAAAAACTTCACAAAGAAAGCTATTGACCATATGGCTTCCTAATGTAAAATGCGTAGCTAGTAGAATTGATAGCAGCTAGGCAAACTTCCGGGGTTGTCAAATTGGTTACAAATCTATAGCCTTCAAATTTCATATCAAGCAAGCAAACTAGAACGCTAAACAGGGACTAAAAACGTTCTCCTCACAGATTTATAGAGTGCACAAAAAGTAAAAAGTGCAAAGTGCTTTGACTCGAGGTACTGTCACATAGGCATGCTGGAAGGTTATCTTGTCACCCGCCTTGGACTTGAAATGCCACCATAAAGAGTGCAGTACCCAAACGTATCCTTGCCAAATAAAATCTTTATTGAGTATTTTTATAAAACTAAGACAGAATTTCACCTCCCAATTAAAAATCAGGTGTTCCAGATTTGCAGAAAGTTTGCGAACGCGCTTCTCCTGGACCTGCGCATAGTAGGCAGTCTTTTACTTAGGCTTTCGGTGCACGTGGTATTTGATTTGGTTCTTTAAAAGCTAACTGAGAACTAAAAATGGTGGTGTATATATGCAAGCCAGGGAATACTATCAGCGTTATCCAGGACCAAACAGTCCTGAAGGATGAGCCTAGAGAATCCTAATTCTGATGTATTCCACACCTTTATCAATAGAAGTAACGGGGCCAAACCCACACAATCCTCTAGAAATTGTAGGCCCCCCTCCGATTGACAAAAAAAGGTTGAAGTTCCCTGAGGTACCATCAATAGTGTCCGAAGAAAACCATTTTCTAAGATTTGAAGTATGGAGCAGCCAAACTACTCCCACACTCCCGTCCCATATGAAGCAATGGAAAGACACTTGGCATTAAAAGGGCTATCATTTCTTTTACAGGTCTATGACCCAATTTTACTGCAAGTCGGAAAATTAATGCAATAGCTCTGTTGGCTTGTTGAGCCTTTAAGATTAGCATTGGGCCTCTAACCCCTTGATTTAGCGTGGATCCTCTTTGACTGCATTCATAACATGTTTCATCCTATAAACAAATTAATAAAACAATAAATATATTAAAAGCGTACAGGGAATATTTTGCAATCGGCAGACGAAATGCTACTAGTGATATTTACATGTTGTTTTTTTTAATTTGTTTTAATTTTCTATTTTTTTAAACTGTGGAGCGCAATCTGGATTGCTCTACATGTACAAATAAAGGGAAGACCATCACAGTTGCATTGTGAAGGACAGGGCAATGTTTTAATCTTAATGATAATTGTGTTAAGGTAAATACCCTCGCCAGACCCCTGACAATGCTCTTGAAGGCACGTGACGCAGCAGTGAAGCCTGTTTGCAGCGGGTGCAGGGTCCAGCTGGCATTCCATGTGGCAGGTGCCCCGCATAGGTTCCCATGCTGAAAACATTGCTTTGATGCGCTCTCAGGGACCTTACAGTGTAATTATCCTAATCCAATTACCATTAAAGTATTTTCCATCCTGGAACAGAGCTGACCATCACAATAGTTATTCGTTTTGTCCATTTCGTATGGATGGAATGTGTACTTCTTGTGCTGCTGGGCATTCTGCCTGCATTGGTCCTTTTTTACATTCTGGACACGTTGATGCACATCCTGTGACAACAGGCAGAATCGTCAGACGTTTCTCATCTGCTTACCATGGGTTGAAAAAGGAAATGCCCCACATCTAGCAATTACAACAGGCTGTGATAACCTGCATTACGTTGGGAGAAATTGCACCCTAGGGTGAAATCAGGTTCCCTGGGGTACCAAGGAGGATAACATTTCCTATGTGATAAAGGTCGAATGACCAGCTGTATTTGGATTGTCACAGACAGAAATATTGGCTGCAAATACTGTGATTCGCCGCCAAAGGTATGTCTGTCATGAGCTGGCCTTGAATGAAGTATATCCTGTAATCAAATTATGTGAATTAATGTATTGGTTAAATGTGGTCAATGATCACTCAGCTAGTGATGCGGAACTGCTATGTCATGCTGATGCTTTATTCTTATGCCCGAAAATTAAACTTTTTTGTCCACAGTTAATTTTATATATGGTTGATATTTTGCCACCTGCTACATGCTTAGGGGTATGTGTTCCACAAGCTGTATTACTTACCTTTTTTTGTCTACCTGCTAGTAATACTCAGGCAATTCTGTATCTTCACTGCTTAGTCATCATTGCAGTCCAATTGGAGAGTTCATTTTGTATAATATGTTATTTTTCTATCATTAATAGTTCTCATGTAATGAGGCCCTAGGTTTAGCCCGTGTAAATTATTTTTTGTTAAAAAAATTCATTTATCCACCAATCTACTGTCCAGTGGGTGGGGTGGGGATTAGTAGAAAAACAACTGGCGCACCCTGGTGCATTTTTTTTTAACTTGAATGAGGATGGGAAAGCCAGCAATAGCATGGGCTCATAAAGCCTAGCTGACCCCTTGTGTTTGTAGGAATAACCTAAAATCACACCCAACATTTGTATCGTTTCCAGGTGCATTTGTGGGACTCTTCTGTCTTGGGCAATAAGCCACACTAAAGTTGTACTGTTTTTTTTCCGAAGTAGTGTGGGAACACTCAGTAATAGTAATGCTGTAATTCCCTGCACATTCCATAAGTTTTTCTCACAGAAATGTGAGGAAACTGTATTATGTAACCTAACATTTCACGCTAGCAGCACACTCTAGGCACGGAAAAATTGTGAGATTCATGCCAGCCATACCAGCCTTGACTCCCCAGGGTGTCTAGTTTGTAGAAATGTCTTGGGTTGGGAGTTTTGTGGGTGCCAGCTGACCCCAGGCTCATTTGGAGCAGGCAATCACCACTTCTAAAGCCTATTTTATCTAAATGTAATTTCCTCTCTTCACATGGTCACATTTTGTCCTGTGAGATCGATCCACTTACACAGGTCAGGTACCATTTTCATCAGGATAAGTGTGAGAATGCAAAATTGCAGGGCATTTTTTATTATCTAATAAATGGCCCTATTTTTGGCGTTCAATTGTACGTCAGTGTGCAGACAAAATGCATTTTGAACAAACACTCTCAACTTAATCCGACATTATGGACAATTCAGAATTTGGAGCGTTGCAAATTATCCATTCCCCTAAAAATAAAGATATTTGGTACATTTCAAAAATACATTGCTTTCCTTCGGGAAACATCCTTTACCACGCATCAATTACAATGCGGTATGTTACATCGCAGTTTTGACTACGCAAGTCGTTATATCGACTTGCACTGGAGGGCGCTCTAGGCTAAGGAATAGTGTAAATTACTATTCCAACATCTTCCCTACTGTACTTAGACTGGAGTTGGAGTAGTAAATCACACTATCCCTACGTCCAGCACCCTCCAGCGCAAGCCGATGTAACGACTTGGGTTGTCAGGACCCCGATGTAACATACTGTGTTGTAATAGAACGCGTTGTATCATCATACATCCCTTTCCTTCATACCCATTTTCTATCCATTATTTTTTTCTTAAGGAGGGTAGTATTGTTCGTATACGATGAAAAATCATAAGTTGTGGATAGGTTGATTGCTCTGGGTAACACAGGTTTTAGAACAACAAGCAAACGCTATTGTGTTGAGTGACAAAGCTAAACTTACACCTTTGTGTAATTTAACTTTTTTTCAGTATTCACAAAAGTTAATTTAATAATAGGTTTACGACTGTGGACTCTCCACAAACGTGTACGTTCACCCGAATCAAGCCTCTCAATATCTCTGTGACCGGAAGAATCTGGTGACGTGGTATATTACTTGCAAAAACTTACAACTTAAAACCTTGCTACCTATTTCTCTTTTTCATTCTTGTTTTCACGATGCTGCCTTTTGAACACTGGTTTTCCAAAAGTGTAGCTCTTTAGCTTTACCCATATTTTCTCAAACCTCCTTCTTCCACTATATGCAAGTATGTAGAAACCTTAGAAAGGAACGTCACTTAGAAAACTGCAATGCCTTTGATGTTTTTGATGACTAGAAAGAGCGTGATCTACGCACAGCAGAGCTTTTGTTGATGCAATTTTTTGAGTAAAAAAACACTCAATTTGTTGAACAGCAGTTTTCATCATATTTTATGAAACAAAAAACACAAACTTATTGCTACATTTGTAATTTTCTAATGCCAAGATTAAATCGTAAAACCTGTTACCCTGTGCAGTTCCTACAATGTGAGAATAAAGGGACACAAATTAGGGCTGAATATCTTTTGTGTAAAAAAAAAAAACACTGAAGTATTGAGCTCAAACATCTTCAAATGTCAAAAAAAGCCTCAGCACTGGTGGGGAAAACATGCATCACTTAAGGGGTTAATGGGGTCCTGCCAACGTTCACGTTAAATGCAGTGGCATGCCTCACTTACCAATTTACTACTACAAATGTGCAATACAGCAGGTTGCAGCTTTCAAAATTAGTGTTCTGGGGCCTACTAGACAATACAAAAGCAGATATTGCAAAATGATAATTTAACAATAGAAAACTCAAAGTAACAGAAATATTAAGCACAAGTCAAAACATACATTAAGAAAACATGAATGTAACAACATATTAAACACAGGTTAATTTGTTCAAATATTAATAGGCAACAAGAAATAACATAACACAGCCGGAATATACCTGTAAAACTTGTTATGTTTGGTGGTTAACAGAGATTAACTACACATTATGTGATCTGGACTCTAGCTTTTGTGTATTTTTATTATTTGCTATCTTCATTCTGTTTGTGTTTTAGGACACATGGATCTTTGTCTAAAGCTCAAAAATGTACGCATTATCTACAGTGATTGACACATTGTCATTATATTGAACCTATTGTATATACCCATTATGCTCTTGTAGTCTCATGTGTGGGTGTGGTGTGTGTGTATATACACACATACATATATATATATTCACTGAAAAAACCATAGGTTATAGACCATATATAGTTAGGAATTAGCATTTAGAAAACCTTATTTTACTCACACAAAACCATTGAAATTCCATATATAGTTAGTTGCACTAACTATATATCGCGCACCCGCAATCCACTGCTGATGATGTCACATATTACATCATTCATGACATGGTCAGTGACATCACTGATGACATCACTGATGACATCTCAAATGACATCACTGATGACATCACTGATAACAACATCCAGTGATTTTATGTTTCTGTAAAGTTTAAATATGTCTTACATATTGAAGAATGAGTGGATGTATAAGTGTCTGGACGAAGGATTTAGTAGGTGCATGACTGACTGTATGAGTGAGTGATTAAATGTGTCTCACTGAGTGCATGGGTTAGTGACTAAACTGTCTTAATTTGTGCATCATTATGTCTGTTGTTCTGTAAACTGTTGCATGTGTTGATCAATAGCTATATGAGTAACTATATGGGTTATTGATTGATTGTCCAAGTATTTGTATGGGAGACTGAGTGTGTGTGTGGCTGGCTGGGAGGTGTGTGACTCTGTGCAGATCAATGTGTACTTATATCAATGATTGTATAACAAGGTAAGTATGTGTTAGTATATGTTTGAAAATATAAGGTGCTCTATGTTTAACTATATAGACAAGAAAATGGAAGTGTGATTGATTCTTTACAGGACTGACTAGGTGTGTGAGTAACTCCATGGATGAGTGGCAGAGTGTGAGTGTCTGTATAGGTGTATGAGTGCATATGATAGTGTTGTAAAGATGAGTGATTGTATGTATGAATGATTGTATGGGTGAATGAGTGAATGTGTGTGTAGACGTAGGAATCAGTGAGTACATATGTAGTAACTAGTATTGGTGTGTCAATGGTTTCAAAAATTATACTCTGTATTTAACACTGGGTGAAACAGAGGTTATATTAAAATATGAGGAGATGCATTGTATTGTCACATGAATGATATCATCAGTGATGTGGTCATTGATGTCAAATGAGATGTCATCAGTGATGTCATCAGTGATGTCATTTGAGATGTCATCAGTGATGTCATCAGTGATGTCACTGACCATGTCATGAATGATGTAATATGTGACATCATCAGCAGTGGATTGCGGGTGCGCGATATATAGTTAGTGCAACTAACTATATATGGAATTTCAATGGTTTTGTGTGAGTAAAATAAGGTTTTCTAAATGCTAATTCCTAACTATATATGGTCTATAACCTATGGTTTTTTCAGTGAATTTTCAAGGTTTTGTAAATGCTAATTCCTAACTATATATGGTCTATAACCTATGGTTTTTTCAGTGAATTTCATTGGTTTTTTAACAGCTAATATCTGTAGCTGTAAAATGTATTCTTCTTTAAATCCAAAAATATATTTTATATGTTTATTAATAAAAAAAAATTTAAATATTTTTTATTCTTTGTTCCCGCTTCGCGAATCGGGAAGCTTCCCGTTAGCTGACCTTGATGCCGCAAAATAGACCGCGAGCCGGTAAACGTTTCTTTACCGCAACTGCCGCGTTAGAAAACAACATCGTGACGCCTCCCGTCCGCATGACGTTTCGCGTTGTCGCGTGATACGTCATATGACGTGCTACGTTAGCGAACTGGTACGCTTACCGAGTCGCAAAGCACAGGTTTCTGGAAGCAAACCGGGAGGCCCTGCAAAGCGCTTAACGTAAACACAGCAGGTCATGTGACTTGGTAATAACACTTTTCATTGGTTCATTTCACTTTTGGTTTCCTAATGATGTAAGACTAGGTCATATAATCTAAAATGAACACTTTTCATTGGTTGAGAACTATTGTTTTTCCCAAATGATGAAAATCCCTCCTTCTTTCCTCACTCTGACTTTCATCATTGTGAGAGAAAGACCCTTTGTTACCAGTGAGCAATGGCTTCTTTAGTAGCTTCAGCTGGTGCTTCCCCACCACCTCCACCACATCCAAGGAAGAGTGGACCACCTGCTCAAGTTATAATTCAGCAAGAAGAGGAAGAAGAGGAACAGGACGACGAGCACGAAGAGAGGCACTTTTTGCCTGAGGAGCCCAGGACGTCTCACCGGAAAGAAAACTTCATTTGGCAATTTTTTTAAATTCCCAAAGGTCAGAAAAAAGTAAATGCAAGATACGTAACTTGCCTTATATGTCAAGATAGACTGTCCAGAGGGACCGACAAAAAATACAGTTTCGGAAACTACACAATGCATCGCCATATGACTAGGTGGCATCCTAACAACTACAGTGCTGCACAGTTTCGTAACGACCTAGATAATCTCCCTATTATGGCCAGAAGATCTGTTGTACCGGAAGTAACGGGACCAGAGGGCAGGGAGATGGTGCCAAATATTCAAACGAGATTTCATGAAGTAAAACACGTCTGCGTACATTGCAATGGATTCATTTGCTACGGAGAAAGAAGCATCACTCTGATCAACAGAGCTATTGACTATCATATGCAAGTTTGTACGAAACGCCCCAAATAATAAATACTTTTTTTTTGTTTTGTTGCTCCTGTTGAGCCCTTTACAATGAATCGTTTTCATTGCCCCCTGCAAGAAAAACCCCCAAAAATATAAAACTGTTCAGAAAAATTCAAAAAAAGTAAAAAAAATTTCAGAAAAATAATAAAAAAAATATAAAACAACAAAAACAATTAAAAAAAAGTTCTTTTCAGAACTACCTCCCCGTTATTAAAAAATTGGTACAATATTTGGAACTGTGCCAACCTCTATTTCTCGTAGTTCGCTTCCCAGTTCGCTTGCCGGTACGCGAACCGGAAGTGAACCAAAAATTTTTTTTAAAAAAAAGAACAGTAAGTATAAGGGAAGGAAACAGACACTTATGTTAAAAGAAAGACAGCTATAGGGGAGTAAACTAGAGATACTATTACCCGTAATCCACTGCTGATGATGTCACATATTACATCATTCATGACATGCTCAGTGACATCATCAGCAGAGGATTGCGGGTTTTTTGGCAACGTGCCTTATCCACGGTTTAATAACGCTGCCTTTTGCTTTATATAAGTTTTCAAATTGTATGAAATATATACCAATAGGTCGTTATGAACCTTTAGGTAGTGCTTTTCTTCATGAGGTCTGGTCGCTTCCATACACATACAGATGTTTCAAAGATGATCAAGAAGTTTATCTGAATGGAGAGGAATGCACTGAGACGCCAGATCATTCACTAATGTGTAGGCACATACAGTTACACGGTTCATGCAACAAACACCGACCAAATATGGCTTGCGTGTTGCAAGGCACGCCAGTTCCTGCTATCATCCCCACGTTCAAGTTGTTGGAAAATGGTAGTTATTTGATGCTCAATAATGAAGATTGTTCTGGGTTAATTAAAAGTATTCCTTTTATCGTAACAGTAAGTGAACGGGTTATTTGCTGCAGAAATGTTCTATTTCCTCCCACACATGAACATAGGGAGTTTTCAATCTGGCCACAAATACCAACCTTGGGAGCACATTTCAACGGCATGGCAAGAATAAGAGCTCTTTTGTCTCAGAGAGAGGTGGCCTTGAGTTCGGCCCGTGAAACTTTCGTGCTTCACATAGCGAACACCCGTACAGAGGTGCAGACCCTTTTAAATACTGATTCGCCTTTGCATTTCAGCGACATGGTTCGGACTATCTTTAACGCGTCCTCCACAAAGGCCCTGGCGCATTTTTTTAAAGTTGTTACCAGTGGTCTCGTGACTTCATTTAAGAAAATCTTTGGAGTCATCCCTCCTTTCTTTCATTCTATTTTTTCCACTCTGCTTCGTGGATTCCCATTTTTACTTGCATTGCCAGCGGACGCTCTTGTGCTTTTTTACATTTTTAAATATGGATGTCCCTCCTGTGCAAGCTCCCGCCCTGCAGCTGCTGACACTGTTCCGCAATCGCATGCTAGAATATTATGGCACAATGCCGTTGGCGATATTAAGCACGGCATATGGATTATCTTTTCGATTCTCCTACTTCACCTGTGTCCAGCCTGTATTTCACTGCCTGACCTGTGATTTCGATTGGGCCATTGATTTGTGTCTCTGCGGACCGGTTTCTCCTGACGTCGACTTTAATCAGCTGATGACTCCTATCATTACTCACGAGTTGGTTTGTCCTGGCGAAAGGATTATGGCTGTGGCATTGATGCATGGACTAATTGGTCCCTGGAATTTACTGGCGGCAACACAGTCTTTCTTGGAACAGAGCTTTCTTGAAAACCCACCGAGCTGTCCTCTGATGGTGATAGAGGATCCGGTGCTGGGAGAGCACGTATGTTCTTTTCCGCTTTTAAATTGGATGGCTGAACTCTTTTCGGATGAAGACGGTGACTTCCTATTGGAGGCTGTTGCAGCTTATTTTGCATACACAGTTATGTCATAGACCTTTTTCATGTTTGATATGCTGAGTACTAGCATTTCATTGACAATTCATTGACTTATTTGTCAAGTTTTTATTATTTAGCTTGCCTATTGGCTTAAGACTCGATAAAGTACTTGGCTGTTTTATTTTTCTTTAGCATTAAATTTTCCTAGTTTTTAATGTTTTACCTTGCGGACCGTCCACATATAAAGTTGCAATCTGCTCTCATGAGATGGCACTTCTATTATCTTATTCAGTTCGTTTCCGGATCATGGGGAGGTGTCATCTAGGTCCTGGATATCTTTACACCGTGTTAAGTTAGCATGGGCTCATTACCGGTTTAAACGCCATTTTTCCTTTTTTGCAACTTCTGCACACGACACTTAGTTGTTGCTTTAGCTTTCAACCTAGTAGTTCATCGTGGTTTACATGAGAATAATATGTTATTGCTCTACTATCTGCTTTGCTTGTTAAACTATATCTGTACAGCGAGTGCTGAAGTTTCAAGAACAACACGATACAGAATTGTTATGAGGTCTGATCTCCACGACTTCATACTCATAACATAAGTGCAGCTTCTGCCAATTCTGGGCATGAGGCGGGTTTTATATTGCTTTGCCGAACACACATACACAACAGTTGATGCGGTTCACATGAAGAGAGAGCTGGTGTATGCTGATGTGATTCCTTCAAATCTAAGACACTAAAGTATGGGCACGCCCTAAACCAACACAAACAGACCTTCTTAGCAAATAATATAATATGTGTATTAGGGAGGGTGAGATATAAGCAGCCGCGGGCCGTGGAGGGAGTTACGGTGAGGCGGGGAGGGGGAGGGGCAGGGTGGAGCCCTCTCCACCCTGCCCCTCCCCCTCCCCGCCTCCCTGCCCCACCGTAACTCCCTCCACGGCCCGTGGCTGCTTATAAGTGTTGCTAACTCTTATTCATTTACAGCATGTTAACATACTGTCACCATTCGCTTTTTATGTACTAGTAACTACGCTGGTAATTTTGCTACTGATAATATGTGTACTTGTATTATCTAAGATACTACGCCTGAGAAGACGGCATTAGTAAATAAACATTTCAAATACACATGTGTTCTTCTTAACTCCATGTTCTGGTTTCTAAGAAATATATAACGACCGACTGTTCATGAGTTCCACGTATCCTGAGGTACTATAAGTTCATATTCTGGATTGTCTAAACATTGAGAGTTTGTTATATCCAATGTGACACTGTACCTAGCTTGCTAAGGGGTTTTTGATTACTAAGGTGAGTTTTGGGACACCCTAATTCGCCGAGGTTCCAATCCTCTGTCCACAGTTCTGTGTGAGAACAGAAACCCTGCGACAGGGGCACCCCCGACCCTTGCTGGAGCTTCATCACACTTGCGATACAACTCCAGCAATGCGCCACCTTTACGGCACAGATACATCACGCATCTGTGCTGTTTTTGCCCCATGATGCGCCGCATTGTAAATGCAGCAACCATAGGTGACGGAACAGCGGCACAGAATGACTAACACATCCCTGGTGATGCGCCAGTCATCATAAATCTATCCCTATGCTTCTTATCTTGTTAGAGATGAACCTCCATATGTATCATCAAAGTTTTTTGCATTTCCTAAATAGCGAACTTTAAGGAATAAATAGCGATTCTTTACCATTCCTAGTTTGCGATGAGCTATTTGCTAATTACAAATTACCCATTCATTTCCTTCATTTCCATAGGGCGGTTGGACTCACTTTTAGCTCGAACGGCTGAATGGATTTCCACGAAACTTGGCAAAATTGTAGGGACTGGTAGCCCGATGTGCCTTTGCTATGTCTCAAGATATATGCTCCAGTGGTTTTTACGAAAATTAACTTTGAAAAATATATATTGGGCTACATTGGCCTATATATATGTTGGAGCCCAAATGTAGCCCAATGTAGCCCAATGAAGCCCAATGAAGCCCAATGTAGCCCAATGTAGCCCAAAGATGGCCGCCAGAGACAAAAAAAACAAATGTAGCCCAAATATCAGCCAGATGTAGCCCAACTATAGCCCAGTGACAGAATGACCAATCAGCTTCGCAAACCTCCGTTTCGCGAAGCGGAGCGCTGTTACAGATATATATCTTTTTTTGAACGTTAATTTCTCAAAATCCACTGGAGCACATATATTGAGACCTAGCAAAGGCACATCGGGCTACCAGTCCCTAATATTTTACCAAGTTTCGTGCAAATCCATTCAGCCGTTCGATTATTATTATTATTATTTTTTTTTGCCCCGCGGGGCCCTTTTAAAACCTCCACATCAAACCTAGGGGGTCAGCGAGGATCTACTATGCCCCCTTATGGTCATTTGCCCCTTCGCTTTGGCCTCCTCTTGTCTCTCGATCCTACCGAGAGACAAGATGGCGGCCGCTACGGACTGTTTGGAATGTTTACAGACGCCGGAGAACCAATCAGCTTCGCTTCACAAAGCTCCGTTGCGCGAAAAGTACGCGTACTGGAGCGCTGCCCGGTCCGCTGTTACAGATATATATCTTTTTTTAAACGTTAATTTCTCAAAATCCACTGTAGCACATATATTGAGACCTACAAAAGGCACATCGGGCTACCAGTCCCTACAATCTTGCCAAGTTTCGTGCAAATCCATTCAGCCGTTCGGGCTAAAAGTGAGGCCAACCGCCCTATGGAAAACTCAATGTTAAAAACACGTTTTGGGACCCCCCTTTTTTCTCAGCCCCCCCTTGACGAACCCCCCCCAAATTTCGAGGGGATGCTCAGAAACAAAATGTTCCATTTTCCAGAAAATTTCAGCCAATTCCGTCCACAAACGCCAAAGTTATTAGACATAGAATTTTCAAAAATCCCATAGGGAAAAAATCGTAACTATATATACCTACTGGCGACCGCCAGTAGGTAATATATACACATACACCACACCAACACATTAGACTACAAGAGCATGATGGCTATATACAATATGTTCAATATAATGGCAATGTCTTAATCACTGTAGATAATCCTTACATTTATAATCCTTACATTTTTGAGCTTTAGACAAAGATCCATGTGTCCTAAAACATAAACCGATATATATATATATATACATTACCTACTGGCGGTCGCCAGTAGGTATATATAGTTAGGATTTTTTCTCTATGGGATTTTTGAAAATTCTATGTCTAATAACTTTGGCGTTTGTGGACGGAATTGGCTGAAATTTTCAGGAAAATGGCACATTTTGTTTCTGAGCAGCCCTTGAAAATTTGGGGGGGGTTCGTCAAGGGGGGGCCGAGAAAAAAGGGGGGTCCCAAAACGTGTTTTTAACATTGAGTTTTCCATAGGGCGGTTGGCCTCACTTTTAGCCCGAACGGCTGAATGGATTTGCACGAAACTTGGCAAAATTGTAGGGACTGGTAGCCCGATGTGCCTTTTGTAGGTCTCAATATATGTGCTCCAGTGGATTTTGAGAAATTAACGTTTAAAAAAAGATATATATCTGTAACAGCGGACCGGGCAGCGTCCCAGGACGCGTACCTTGCGCGCAACGGAGCTTTGTGAAGCGAAGCTGATTGGTTCTCCGGCGTCTGTCAACATTCCAAACAGTACGTAGCGGCCGCCATCTTGTCTCTCGGTAGGATCGAGAGACAAGAGGAGGCCAAAGCGAAGGGGCAAATGACCATAAGGGGGAATAGTAGATCCTCGCTGACCCCCTAGGTTTGATGTGGAGGTTTTAAAAGGGCCCCGCGGGGCAAAAAAAAAAATAATAATAATAATCGAACGGCTGAATGGATTTGCACGAAACTTGGCAAAATTGTGGGGACTGGTAGCCCGATGTGCCTTTGCTAGGTCTCAATATATGTGCTTCAGTGGATTTTGAGAAATTAACGTTCAAAAAAAGATATATATCTGTAACAGCGCACCGCTTCGCGTACTTTTCGCGTTACGGAGCTTTGCGAAGCGAAGCTGATTGGCTCTCCGGTGTCTGTAAACATTCCAAACAGTACGTAGCGGCCGCCATCTTGTCTCTCGGTAGGATCGAGAGACAAGAGGAGGCCAAAGCGAAGGGGCAAATGACCATAAGGGGGCATAGTAGATCCTCGCTGACCCCCTAGGTTTGATGTGGAGGTTTAAAAAGGGCCCCGCGGGGCAAAAAAAAAAAATAATAATAATAATCGAACGGCTGAATGGATTTGCACGAAACTTGGTAAAATATTAGGGACTGGTAGCCCGATGTGCCTTTGCTAGGTCTCAATATATGTGCTTCAGTGCATTTTGAGAAATTAACGTTCAAAAACAAGATATATATCTGTAACAGCGCTCCGCTTCGCGGAGATAAAATTATATCTGTATTACCTAGCTGTTGCTAACACCAGTTAGCGACGGCTAGTAGGAGATAGCGACCATCTTGGGCCCCACTTTGCATGTGAGTGATATTTATCACTAATGACATGCAAAGTGGGCATGCCAAGATGTTAGCGACTGGAAACAGTCGCTAACATCGCTATCTCCTATCATCAACTTTTGGAAATATTCGAGATAAGCGCGAATATCTCCAAAAAGTAACAGCTGCCCTGAGCAGTTCTTAGCCATGTTATGCAATGGGAGGTGGATAACATGGCTAAGAGCATTAGCTCGGTAATGCATGAATATCGCTGAGTTTTCAGCGATATTAATGCATTGCGGTCGTTTTTTATCGTATTTGCGATAAACCTTGATAATAGCAAGGTTTATCTGCGATAATTTCTGACGGTAAAAAAATCTTTGCAATGCATCGTTAGGGATAAATATCGCTTAACTTTGGTAATATGCCCCAACGTCTGTTAACGTTCGATTCGAAGGAAATCAGGAAGTGTTGAAAAACATTGTCTGCGCCATCTTGTCTTTTTTCAAATGCCACACTTTTGTCGTGCACGGCAGCCATTTTAGATGCCTTGACCAGACCCACTCTGTGCACGCTGTCTATCCTTAGCATGGCTCCCCACCCTCGCAAGCATCTCACCCAGGCAGTGGTCACCCCCACTCTCTGTCTTATGCATGGGTAATAAACCTCCCCCCATCTGCGCTGCTCTTCCCTGAGAATCACACCCTGTGCCCGCCCGACACCTCCCTTTCGCCCTATTCACTACCGCACCCTCTGACACTCCTTTTCCTCTGTGTCCGATTGTCCAGGCCGGTCCTAGGCTATCAGCTAGCCCTGCAGATGTAGTTTATGGCCACAGCTGTAAAGAATCACCCCTCTTCAAAGGAGTTATAGTAGATCAAGGCCCACACTCGATGAGATCCGTCACAGCAGAAGCGTTGCTATTATCTGAAAATCATCCTGTATTGTGATTGGGGAGGGGACCGAGCGTGAAGCGGAAGATTCCAGGGATGACTCTTTGTACATCAAAGTTTTTACAATTATGTGTCACATTAAAAATATATAGCACTCCGACAAAGTAGTAAGATTATAAAACTTTAATAATTTATAAATATATACAAGAAAACAAAAATAGTAATAACATATAAACATTTTTAGGGAAAAACAACGAAGTAGCGGTCGGCTGTGCGAATAGTCCCAATGCAGCACAACGTCCAGATTTCCGGCGTGGGGCGTCGCGGGGGGTGGGTCATCAGTAGCAAACTGTTGTGCGAATAGTTCCAAGGCAGCAGAACGCGCCGAAATCTAGATGACACGAAAGTGATGTCTAGTAAGTTGCCACCCAGCAAATAACGGCGTGGGGCGTCGCGGGGGGTGGGTCATCAGTAGCAAACTGTTGTGCGAATAGTTCCAAGGCAGCAGAACGATGGCACCAAGGTGATGTCCAGTAAGTTGCCGCACTGGTTTTGGTATCCTACAATGCTGCTCCGAATAACGGCGTGGGGCGCCCCGGGGGAGGCGGCGTGAACGGGCCTCTCCAGGTGGAGTGTCATCTGTTGTAGTGGGGCGCCCCTTTACCGTTTCAGTTGCCATTCCGTCCGTTTTTGGTCCACTGTGTCAAAAGCCGCAATTCAGCTGAGTTGCGCCCACTCTTGCGGTGCAGCGATAGGCGGCTGTCACAGGACTCTCAAAATGGCGGCAGGCTCTTTCCTTTTTGGGCCTGGTCCACTGAAATGGCCCTGGGACACCTTGGAAATCGGACGCTTGTCTGCTAGGTCTTGGACCCCATTCTCGAAAGCGTCCCCTCCGCCTTGAGAATTCATCAAAAGTTTTGGGGGCCCCGACTCCTGCAGGCTTCTGGTGGGGAGCGGCTGCCATGATTGCTCGCGGAATGACCACGACGGAGCTACGAGATGGTGGTGCTCTCATGCTGACGCCAGTTTAGTCTGAAACATCCAGAAACAAGGTGGGGCTTTCATCGTTTGGGAAAAAAAAAAAGTTTTCATCCAATGAAAAGTGTTGTTTTTAGGTCATATGATCAAGCCTTCCATCATTAGGAAACCAAAAGTGAAATGAACCAATGAAAAGTTTTATAAACAAGTCACATGACCTGTTATGCGGCATAGGGTATAAAATGCGGAGAAAATACGTTGGCACGTGAGGCGGCGTCAGTAGCGGACCGATGTGCGAATAGGCCGAAGGCAATACAACGCGCCAAGATCCGGATGGCACCGAGGTGGTGTCCAGCAAGTTGCAGCACTGGTGTGGCCATCCTACAATGCTGAAAGTCGGCGTGGGGCGCCCCGTTGGCCTGTGAGTTTGCGTCAGTAGCGGACCGATGTGCGAATAGGCCGAAGGCAGCACAACGCGCCAAGATCCAGATGGCACCGAGGTGGTGTCTAGTAAGTTGCCGCACTGGTGTGGCCATCCAACAATGCTGAAAGTCGGCGTGGGGCGCCCCGTTGGCCTGTGAGATGGCGTCAGTAGCGGACCGATGTGCGAATAGGCCGAAGGCAGCACAACGCGCCAAGATCCGGATGGCACCGAGGTGGTGTCTAGTAAGTTGTCGCACTTCTGTGGCCATCCTACAATGTTGAAAGTCGGCGTGGGGCGCCCCGTTGGCCTGTGAGATGGCGTCAGTAGCGGACCGATGTGCGAATGGGGCCAAAGGCAGCGCAACAATATTTTCTGACTGACACCACAAGGCGCTGAGATGCCAAGATCCGGATGGCACCGAGGTGATGTCTAAGTTGCGGACTGATGTGCGAATGGGGCCAAAGGCAGCGTAACAATATTTTTTGTATGGAAGATACCACTAGGCGTTGAGATGCCAAGATTCGGATGGCACCGAGGTGATGTCTAGCAAGTTGCTGTACTGGTGTGGTCATCCTACAATGCTGAAACTCGGCGTGGGTCGCCCCATTAGCCTGTGAGATGGCGTCAGTAGCGGACCGATGTGCGAATAGGCCGAAGGCAGCACAACGCGCCAAGATCCGGATGTCACCGTGGTGGTTTCATAGTTGAGAGGCACTTCATCTGCAGTGGGGCGCCGAGATCCGGATGGCACCGAGGTGATGTCTAGCAAGTTGCTGTACTGGTGTGGTCATTCTACAATGCTGAAAGTCGGCGTGGGGCGCCCCATTAGCCTGTGAGATGGCGTCAGTAGCGGACTGATGTGCGAATGGGGCCAAAGGCAGCGCAACAATATTTTCTGAAGAGAAGACACCAAAAGGTGCTGAGATTCCAAGATCCGGATGGCACCGAGGTGGTGTCTAGCAAGCTATGCAGTTGAGTTGTGTGCGCACTTGCGGCGAATAGGTCGAAGGCAGCATAACAATGTTTTTTGAATAGAAGACACCACAAGGCGTTGAGATTCGGTTACCACCGAGGTGATGTCTAGCAGGTTGCCGCACTGGTGTGGCCATCCTACAATACTGCTCCGAATAACGGCGTGGGGTGCCCGAAGGGGGGGGGGAGCCGGCGTGAATGGGCCTTCCTAGGTGGAGGCTCGTCTGCTGTAGTAGGGGGCCCCTTTACCGTTTCAGTTGCCATTCAGCTGAGTTTCGGCTGCTCTTGATGCTACAGCGACAGGCGGCTGCAAGAGGACTCTCAAAATGGCGGCCTGTTCTTTGGATTTGGGCCTGGTCCACTAAAATGGCCCTGGGACACCTTAGAACTCGGACGCTCGATTTTTTTTTCCTTTCCTGTACATGCAAAAAAAGGTAAATGCCCGGTACGTTACACGCTTCATCTGCCACGATGAACTCTCCAGAGGAACCGAAAAAAAATATAGTTGTGGTAACTATACCATGCATCGTCATATGGAGAGGTGGCACCAATTAATTATAGTGCTGCATAAAAGAGAGATTTGGAGGAGAACCCCTGACCTGCTAGTACATTCATCAAAGAAGTGGCACTGAGAGCTTCAGAGGCAAGGGAAACGGTCCCAAATATTTAGAAGAACTTTGGAAAGATTAAAATGACATGTTTAGATTGTGGCAAATTAATTTCATGTGGACAGATGAGTGTTACTCTAATAAATACAGCATATAAACATCATCATAGTCGATGGTTGGTAGAGACATTTTGACTATATCCTGGACCTGCCCGTCCTCGCCCAAAATGGCGCCGGAATAAATGGGACTCGTAACTCCTTGTTGTGTACTGGTTGCAGAACCTTGAAATCACGAGATACGTATGCAGTTTTGAAGCACATGGCGGGCGGGGACGAGAATTGATTGACTATTTCGACATCCCTATTGATATTAAGTTCTGATGTGTTATTGATTACTGTACTGTTGAAAGTTCGAATTAACGTCACCCATGGTACTTGCCCGCAAATGTATATCTAGATAATTTTATTGTAACTGGCCCTGTCGTATTTTAATTATAAAATGTACGTCCACCGATTCCGTAACTGTTAGACACCTTCGTTCTTGCAACCTAATGGCCCGCCCGTTACGTTCCTCTACAGTGTAAATGTCTATTCATCATATACGATTACAGTTTGCTCTGTGGCAGGCCCACGTGGTTATAGGCTCGTATTTGTATAATGAAATTTTCACAATAAAGGTTTTTAAAAGAAAACATGGTAGTAGTATATACATTGGTAAAGTTTTTAATAATAGTGAATGTTTTAGAATCATTAAAAGGCAAGTGAAATAAAGCAGACCAATTACATGAAGGGTAAAAGGTATAATACGAAGGAACGCAGTAAAGATAAATGGTCAAGGGCTGTTGTGTTTTCTATTCCTGCAACATAAAGTGATCGATAAGAATCTCATATTCAGGCGTATCGGCGACTAAGACAGCAGGTCGACCCTCTTTTGCTCAACGGCTCCGTCATGGGACGAAGAAACGCTCTTTTTCTCGAAAAAATAATATATTTTACTTGCAGGACAGTTGTAAAATTTCCGGGAAAGTACATTAGCCTGGAACATTATAACATATATTTAAGAAAAAATAATGTTCGGAAGTAATGAAAAGCGTAATTTTTAGGTCATATGACCAAGCCTTTCATCATTACAATAAGAAAAGTAAAATGAACCAATGAAAAGTTTTATTAACAAGTCACATGACTTGTTATGCTTACGTTACGCGCTGCGCGCCCCGGATGACTTCCGGATGCGCTAACGCGGCGCGTCATATGACGCATTACGCGACAACGCAGGTCCAGAATATAGTCAAAATGTCTCCACCAACCAGCGGTCGGAACACAACCCCTTTCAGCAGGCTAAATAGTTCTGTTAAATGACAACAGAAGGGACAGGCAACAAGAACCATCAGTCAAAGAGGGGAGGGCTAGTTCTTCTCTACCGGGTTACATTGGGGCGCTACCGGAACTGATCGAATTGGTAGTCTACAGTGTTTCTGGATGTTTCAGACTGAAGCTGGGGTTAGCATGAGAGCAGCACCATTTCGTAGCTCCGTCGTGGTCATTCCGCAACCAATCATGGCAGCTGTTCTTTATCGTTATTTTGGGCGGGGTGGGTGGCGGAGCCGAGCTGTTTTGCAGCCATCATTGTGTGGAGTTCAGTTCATCTCACTAGTTTTGTATTTGTCATGAGGGGTTGTTCCTAAGGTTTCTATTTTAGCGAGGTCAAAAAGAGATCCCATTAGTGGCCTACTGATTTTGCTCGATTCCTTTTCTTTTTTTTTTACACGATTTTTCGTTATCTGCAAAGACTAAACAGAGTATTGCGACTCTGTGTTTGTTTGTAAATAGAGAATGAACCAAAGAGAACTAATTCTAAAACAGTAAATACTTGGATAACAATCAATCAAATGGAGAGAGAAGCAGGCACGACGGATTACAACGGGGGCAAAGGCCTGCGTTAACTACCTTTCACTATCTGCAAAGAGAGAGTACTCCTAATAGAAATGAGGGGGGGGGGGCACCATTCAAAGCAGATCAGTGTGCATAAACACGAAAATGTTTTCACTTACCACGTACTTGACATTCGACAGCTTATGATATTTGCTATTAAAAAACCATTGAAATTCACTGAAAAAACCATAGGTTATAGACCATATATAGTTAGGAATTAGCATTTACAAAACCTTGAAAATTCACTGAAAAAACCATAGGTTATAGACCATATATAGTTAGGAATTAGCATTTAAAAAACCTTATTTTACTCACACAAAACCATTGAAATTCCATATATAGTTAGTTGCACTAACTATATATTGCGCACCCGCAATCCACTGCTGATCATGTCACATATTACATCATTCATGACATGGTCAGTGACATCACTGATGACATCACTGATGACATCTCAAATGACATCACTGATGACATCACTGATGACATCTCATTTGACATCATTCTTGTGCTAATACGATAAACCTCTTCAGACTCTAATATAACCTTAGATACACTCAGTGTATACAGACACTCACACACTGCCACTCATCCATGGAGTTACTCACACACCCAGTCAGTCATGCAAAGAAACAATCTCACCTCCATTTCTTCAACTATACAGTTAAACACACCTTACTTATTGAAACATATACTAACACATATTTACTCTCTTATACAATCCCTGATACAAGTTCACAATGATCGATACAACCACTCACTCATTCAGTGGCTCTCATGCACAGTTATTTATATATGCCAACTCTCACATGTACTGTGTTTTACATATGTACTTACTATGACATGTAGCATTGAGATATCCATTCACTCATCAATACACTCATGCACACAGTCAACTGCCCATGTAGCTGTTTCCACATGCACTCTTGAACTCATACACCTAGTGAATAAACTGCTCACACATCTATGCATAGAGTCACACACCTTCCAGCCACCCCCACACAAACTCAATCTCCCATAGAAATACTTGGGCAACCAATTAATAACACATATAGCCTCTCGTATAGCTAATGATCAACACATGCAGCAGTTTACAGAACAACAGACATAATGATGCACAAATTAAGACAGTTTAGTTACTAACCCATGCATTCAGTGAGACACATTTAATCACTCACTCATACAGTCAGTCACGCACCTACTAAATCCTTCATCCAGACACTTATACATCCACTCATTCTTCAATATGTAAGACATATTTTAACTTTACAGAAACATACAGTCACTGGATGTTGTCATCAGTGATGTCATCAGTGATGTCATTTGAGATGTCATCAGTGATGTCACTGACCATGTCATGAATGATGTAATATGTGACATGATCAGCAGTGGATTGCGGGTGCGCAATATATAGTTAGTGCAACTAACTATATATGGAATTTCAATGGTTTTGTGTGAGTAAAATAAGGTTTTTTAAATGCTAATTCCTAACTATATATGGTCTATAACCTATGGTTTTTTCAGTGAATTTTCAAGGTTTTGTAAATGCTAATTCCTAACTATATATGGTCTATAACCTATGGTTTTTTCAGTGAATATATATGTATATATATTACCTACCGGCGGTTGCCAGTAGGTATATATAGTTAGGATTGATTTCCATAGGGAAATCGCAACATTCTATTGGGAATAACTTTGGCGCCGGTCGAGGAATCTGCCTGAATTTTTCAGCAACTTTGCCTCGCGGTGCTCCGGTCCTTCCCTGAAAGTTTGGGGGGGATTAGTCAAGCGGGGGCCGAGATAAAAGGGGGGTCCCAAAACGTGTTTTCCCCATGTTAATTTCCATAGGGCGGTCTGTCGCACTTTTAGCTCGAACGGCTGAATGGATTTTCACCAAACTTGGCAAAATTGTAGGGACTGGTACCCCGATGTGCCTTTGCTATGTCTCAAGATATATGCTCCAGTGGTTTTTACGAAAATTAACTTTGAAAAAATATATATTGTGCTACATTGGGCTATATATATGTTAGAGCCCAAATGTAGCCCAATGTAGCCCAATGTAGCCCAATGTAGCCCAAAGATGGCCACCAGAGACAAAAAAAAACAAATGTAGCCCAAATATCAGCCAGATGTAGCCCAACTATAGCCCAATGACAGAATGTCCCAGAGTGTTCTAAAGAACAACTAGAGCGCTAACAGTCTTACTTATGACAAAAGTATGACACACCTGAAGTCATCTTGATTGGAATAAAGTGTTAACACTTAAAACATTTAATTTGCAAAGGAACAAAATGAGGGGGTTCATTTTGCCATAGAAATTATGATTAGTGCTGAAGAAAGAAAAATGAGGGCACATTTTGAGTGACTTCTCAAATCCTCTTATATTTCATTAAAAAAATTCTGATATGCAGTCTCCCAAGATGGGCACCAGAGACAAAAGAGCCCAAATGTAGCCCAAATATCAGCCAGATGTAGCCCAACTATAGCCCAATGACAGAATGTCCCAGAGTGTTCTAAAGAACAACTAGAACGCTAACAGTCTTACTTATGACAAAAGTATGGCACACCTGAAGGCATCTTGATTGGAATAAAGTGGTAACACTTAATACATTTAATTTGAAAAGGAACAAAATGAGGGGTTTCATTTTGCCATAGAAATTTTATATATATATTTATATATATATATATATATATATATATATATATATATATATATATATATATATATATATATATATATATATATATATATATATATATATATATTACCTACTGGCGGTCGCCAGTAGGTATATATAGTTAGGATTGATTTCCATAGGGAAATCGCAACATTCTATTGGGAATAACTTTGGCGCCGGTTGAGGAATCTGCCTGAATTTTTCAGCAACTTTGCCTCGCAGCGCTCCGGTCCTTCCCTAAGAGTTTGGGGGGGGGATTCGTCAAGCGGGGGCCGAGATAAAAGGGGAGTCCCAAAACGTGTTTTCCCCATGTTAATTTCCATAGGGCGGTCTGTCGCACTTTTAGCTCGAACGGCTGAATGGATTTTCACCAAACTTGGCAAAATTGTAGGGACTGGTAGCCCGATGTGCCTTTGCTATGTCTCAAGATATGTGCTCCAGAGGATTTTGAGTAATTTAGGTTAAAAAGAATGTATATATCTATGGCCGCGCCCCGGTACGCGCACCGGGGAGCGCTCCGGGCGCGCCACGTGACTTGCGCACGGGAAGCTGATTGGTTCTCGGGTGTCTGTAAACATTCGAAACAGTCCACAGCGGCCGCCATCTTGTGTCTCGGTATGATTGAGACACAAGAGGTGGCAAAAATCAAAGGGGGAAATGACCAAAAGGGGGCAGGGTAGACCCCCCCTTGCCCCCTAGGTTTGATGTGGGGGCCATTAAAGGGTCCCGCGGGGCAAAACATTTTTTTTATTTTTTTTCGTTTTTCACGGGGGAGCGTCCGGTACGCGCACCGGGGAGCGTACCGGGGAGCGTACCATGGGGAAAAATAGTGAAAAAAATTATATAATCATAATAATAAATAATAAAATAATCATTTTGAGTGATTACAGGTAGGGTAGCTCTGAAAAGAGCTTTTGGTTCTGTGGCTGTTTTAGGTACCTACAAGTACGTCCCACACACACCCACACGCACACAATCCCACACCTCCACACCCACACACTCCCCACACACACCTCACACACGCACACCTCCACCCACACCCAAACACCCCACACCCCCACACCGACACCTTACACATCCACACCCACACCCACACATCCCACACACACTCACTCACACACACACCTCACCCGCCCAACACACACACACGCACACACAGATACCTCACAGACACACCTCACACATCCCACACACACACCTCCCCCCCCCACACACACACACACGCACACCTCACAGACACACCCACACATCCCACACATACACACACATCCTACACACATACCCCCCACACCCACACACACCTCACACACACCTCACACACCCACACCCCCACCTACACCCAAACACCCCAAACACCCACACCCACACACACACCTTACACATCCACATCCCCACCCACACCCACATACCCCACACACTTACACACACCTATATACCTCCTCCCCCCTCAGACACACACACACACACCTCACAGACACACCCCACACATCCCCCACACACACCTCACCCCTTCCCCCCCCACACACACACCTCTGACACACACCTCACACACACACACACACACACCACACACACCTCACACACACACACACACACCCACACACACACTCCTCTCACACACACACCCACACACCCCCACACACACACCCACACACACACCCCACACACACATCCTACACACACACACCCCACACACATACCCCCCCACACACACACACCACACACACACTCATTATTTTTTTTATTTTTTTGAGGGGGTGCCCCACACACATACCCCGACACACACACACCCACACCCACCCACCCACACACACCGCCCACCATACCTCATACACCCACACCTCCACCCACACCCAAACACCCCACACACCCACACCCACACACACACCATACACCCCCACACCCCACCTACACCCACACACTCCACACACCCCCACCCACACACACCTCACTCCCCCCCACACACACACACACCTCACAGACACACCCCACACATCCCCCACACACACCTCACCCCCCCACACACACACCTCTGACACACACCCCCCCACACACACACACACACCACACACACACCTCACACACACACACCCACAACCACACACACATTCCTCACTACCACACACACCCACACACACCCCCACACACACACACACCCACACACACACACACCCACACATCCTACACACACACACCCCACACACATACCCCCCCACACACACACCCCCCCACACCCCCCACACACACACCACTCACACACACACTCATTATTTTTTTTCTTCTTTTTTTGAGGGGGTGCGCGCCCCGGTACACATATCGGTACACGTACCAGTACGCGTACCCTGGAGAAAAAAAGAAAGACAGAGTTTTTTAAAAATGTAGCATTTTTATATAAATTGGAGGTAGTTCTGAAAAGAACTGTTTTTTTATTCTTATTGTTGTTTTATATTTTTTTATTGTTTTTTGTACCCCGCGACTTTAAAAAAAATAATTATTATAATATATATCACTTTATATATATTATTTTTTTTGCCTTGGGGGTCCTTGTGGGACCCCCTGAGCAGGCCTAGGGGGTCAGGGTGTTTCTACTCTGGCCCCTTTGCGAGTTTCACACCTTTGTTTCACTGCTTTCTTGTGCCTTGGTTCGAACAAGGCACAAGATGGCTGCCAGGGACACCCAGTATGCAAGGGGAATTAGTTACCCCTCTTCAAACATGCACATCAGTGATGTCATCAGTGATGTCATTTGAGATGTCATCAGTGATGTCACTGACCATGTCATGAATGATGTAATATGTGACATCATCAGCAGTGGATTGCGGGTGCGCGATACATACTTAGTACAACTAACTATATAGGAGCAATTTCAATGGTTTTGTATGAGTAAAATGTCCAGCTAACTATAACACCACTAAAACTTATAGTTTTTTGAGTGAATTTCAAAGGTTTTGTAAAAGCTAATTCCTAACTATATAACTCCTGAAACCTATGGTTTTTTCAGTGAATTTCAAAGGTTTTTTTAAATGCTAATTCCTAACTATATAAGGCCTGAAACCTATGGTTTTTTCAGTGAATTTCAAAGGTTTTTTTAAATGCTTATTCCTAACTATATAAGGTCTGAAACCTATGTTTTTTTCAGTGAATTTCAAAGGTTTTTTAAATGCTAATTCCTAACTATATAAGGCCTGAAACCTATGTTTTTTTCAGTGAATTTCAAAGGTTTTTTAAATGCTAATTCTATTAGCGGATAACGTTTAAATATATTAATATCCTAGTGGGACCACCTGAGCAGCCCTAGGGGGTCAGGGTGTTCCTACCCTGCCCCCTTTTTGTGTTCTACACGTTTGTTTTTCTGCTTTCTTGTGCCTAATTCCTAACTATATAAGGCCTGAAACCTATGGTTTTTTCATTGATATATATATATATATATATATATATATATATATATATATATATATATATATATATATATATATATATATATATATATATATATATTGCACTATGCTAAAATAGCTGCTCTTTGTCATAATGTGGGATATCCTCAGGGTAACCTGGACAATTGGTATATGTACTCCTAATAGATCTCCACTTGGAGTTTATTCATACATGAGTTTTTTATATTGAAATGAAATAAGCAGGTCTCTAATGAATTTGGAGTGTTATATCTCTATGGGAATTTACATATCTATACAATTTAGTAGATTTAAATATATGACCATTAATTATGTTTTTTACATTTCCTATCAAAGTATATTGTTTTATATGAACTATTCAATATATTGAGACTTAACTCACTATGAGTTTTATTTTTAGACTAAATATGGGGAAAAGGATAAATGGAATTACACCAAACTTGGCAAAATGGTAGGGCCTGGTATGCAGATGTGCCTTTGCTATGTTTGGTGAAAATTCCCCCAGTAGTTCTTGAGAAAATTGAATTTGAAAATTTTCAAATGGCATTTTCTATGGGACCTTTAGACACGGCTACAGCCCGAACGGCTGAACGGAATTACACCAATCTTGGTAAAATGGTAGGGACAGGTTTGCAGTAGTGCCTTTTCTATATTTGGTGAAAATCCCTTCCAGTAGTTGTTGAGAAAATTGAATTTGAGCAAATTATATCTCTATATGCGCTCACCGTACGGTACGCGTACCGTACGCGTACGTGCGCGTACCCTTACGTGCGCAAGCGAGTTTCTGATTGGCTGGCAGTCGATTGTCAACATTCCAAACTGTCCAAACCAGGAAGTGTTGGCCACCATCTTGTGATCATCAGTGATGTCAAATGAGATGTCATCAGTGATGTCATTTGAGATGTCATCAGTGATGTCACTGACCATGTCATGAATGATGTAATATGTGACATCATCAGCAGTGGATTGCGGGTGCGCGAAATATAGTTAGTACAACTAACTATATAGGAGCAATTTCAATGGTTTTTTAAATGCTAATTCCTAAGTGAATATATATATATATATATATATATATATATATATATATCCAATCAGAATTTCAGCAGTGGCCGGCGTACGTCCAACCCGCCAGTGCTGCTGTAATACTGCGTCTCCGCTTCCAACACCTCTATTTTCAAAATATTCTCCCAGAAAGCACAGCTCGGCACTCAAACAGAATGGTGATGTGCAATATATTATTCTGATGAAGGAAGAGTGAGGGCAAGCTTCCAGGTACACCTTGAAAACTATTGAAGTTTAATCCATATGGCTAATGGAGTGAACAAATTGCAAGGAGTTGCAATAGCTATCAAGTGAATCCCGGCTGGGGTTGATGACAATTCTTCAAGAAATCAGAAAATTGTGTTTTTTCTAAGTAACAGCATTGGCAGGCTGTCCTCATTTTGTATATCATTGTAGTCCTGAGGAAGTCCCGCTGTGATGTGCAGTTATTAACAGAAACCTACAGGGTTATAACGTCAACGCCAAGTTCTAATGTCTCGTGTCAGTTATCCTAAAATAGATAACGTGAATAAAAGGATATTCTGAGCTTTTGAATCCGGACATTTGATATTATTTGCTTTCATTGTTTCATGTAGCTTGTATATGGACACTGGGATTTGTATATTTTCCCCATGTAAATGTATGTGTTATTATGTAATGTATGTGTTCTAGACAGCATATTGAAAAGCAAATAATTAAAGTAAATTGCTTGAATGAAAGTAACATTGGTTAAATGACTTAGTATATCAAACTAGAAATTGCCTCTTGTGTTTTGTGGTATTCCTTTAATTTTGCTGTTTACTAATGTTTGCAAAATAATTCAGCACTGATTGGCTACATTCATTGCCAGGGGATAATATTTGCTAGTCTTAATTATTAAGACACTCCCTCATTTAGTGACCCTTTTGTACAGATGTTGATTGTTCAAGATATATGGGACCTGACAGAACCCTTTGTAGCCTTTAAAATTGTACACCCTGTTTTGAGGGACTCTGGGCAAGCCCATTATATTTAATGGTGAAGTTTATTACAGCAAATACACAGTGGTTTACATATACGCATTTGGGCTGTTCTACAGCCTTTGTCAAGATTATATATATATATATATATATATATATATATATATATATATATATATATATATATATATACATATATATATTCCACAACGATTGATCGCTTCAACCCTAGCCTCTAGTGACGGCGGTCCGTGGCGGGTTAGCGAGACCCATAACATTCAATATCCATTATTCCCATGCCACAAATAAGGATCCTTACAGCCTTGGAGTGCCGTGGATCATTGTTTGTGGCATTGGAATAATGGACATTGGATATATATATATTTATAGTTATTCAATATGTGCGTACCAACTGTGTCACCGTCTATTGACTGTATTTTTTGTGCCCAGGTTAAACTGAAACACCTTGGTGAGCTGTATAAAATACGCATCGGCCATGACAACAGTGGTGAAAATCCTGGGTGGTATCTAACGGAGGTTAGACTTTTGGATATGGCTTCAGACACAGAGTTTTGTCTGGCTGTGAACCGTTGGCTCCATGAAGGGAAGGACGATGGAGATACCTGGAGAGAGATAGCTGTGCCCAGACCCAAAAAACAACTTTTAAAAGGTAAGTGTTTATTCCTAACACTATGGGTTAACTGTGCATGGTGTCAAAGGGCTATGACTCGCCCACATAACTGAGCCGAGGCAGTGGTGACTTAAATCCCCCTTGGGAAGAGAATCAAAGTCCACATCCATCTATTTCAGCTGCCACGAAAAATCCAATATCTTTACCTTCCGGTCCACTGAAAATGCTGCAGCACCTCGTCAGGGGTACCATGCAATGGTAATGCAAATGCAAACAAATATTATAATGATCCTTACACTACTATGGTTAAAGGTCCAGTTTTGGTTGAGGCAATGTATTTAGCGGTCAGAGTCTTGCAAGGTTGTTGGATATGGTGAGAGGGGGAGTCATCAAGTATCACATATTGGGAATGATGACCAAGAAAGGACTCGAACTTAATCCTTGATCATTCTGAAAAGCACCAGTGGTGACATCAGGACTGAAACAAATACTAAACAAACAAGGATTGAATCTGCAATATGGTTGGAATTTGAAAGTCTATGTGACAAATATGTAGAGCCTACTTTCCAGGACTGACGTGCAGTTTAGGTCAAACTGCTAATTCTGTAAACCATAGGAGAGATAAAGGCTGAGTTGGAAATTATCTGATCTGAAACTTTGACTTTCAGCTTGTCACCCTGGGTCTGTATATGAATGGAGAATAATCACCCCGACACTGAAGAGTACCTCTCGATAACCTTGGAATGAAATATACGTGGTTGAATACCAACCTGAGTTGTTACTTGTAAAGGGTTTTTGACTAAACGGCAAGTGCGCAGCTGAGTTGACAGATGACTTAAGCAAGTAAAGACAAGCTAGGCCAGGAAGCAGCGCCTCATAAGGCCCAAGAATGGGGGGAGGCATGGCAGGGGTCTTTGTTGCTTGGGCATCGGAGAATGGGATGCATCTGCACCTATGACACATACAACACAGTAATATTGCAATCTTTTTACATGCTACCTTATTGGAGTGATGCTGGTTGCATATAGGCCTAAAGATAGACAGGATGTAACCGTATTACTATGTAACTCATTTGGGAAAGACGGGGTCAAACGTTGGCTTTGATTTATCATTTAAATTGATGTTTTTAGAACACACAATTGTCATCCTTGGAGATTTACCTTACATTGTGGGTGTTTTAGCAGTTGCAAAATTATGGTCAAGTGTGTTGAAATGTACAAAGCACACAACTGTGCAATCTATGCAAACACTCCCTGCATCTACCATGAATATAAGTTTGCACTGGAAACTGTAGTGAGCCACCCACTCTGAGTGACCTTTAACGCCAAAGTTACGTGCCTTCAACTCCAATGGCCAGGCTTGGCCAGGAGAATAAATAGAAGCGTGCGGCTTGGCCTGTACTAGTGAAGCATAGTGAGGTGTCACTTTGCATTGTCATTTGCTAGGCTTGCATGCACCATTACTGTGGCCTACCACAGAAATGATGACTACTGTACCCTCTAAATATATTGAGGGAGATACAGTTTCTGTGATAAAGCATCACAGCATCAAGAAGTGTGACATATCCATGTACTATTAAGATACTCACCCAGTCCTCTTTCCCACAACTGCTGCTTAATACAAATATCTATCTTCATGCCTCTGTCTAATGTGCTTCTGTTTTTTTTATGTACGTTCAATCACTGCCTGATACAAATGCACACATCTATTAAGTGCTCTAGGTTTATACTAATGTCACCATTATGTATACCATATATGTATTTATTTTGCAATTTCCCTACCGCTCTTCCGCTCACAGATGTTGTTGTTTTCTTACCTGTTGATGTATAGGGTTTTGTCACTTTTTTCGGTCAAGAACTCTTAACTAAATATAGGTTCCCCAGACAGAAGAAGCTTGTGTAAACGCCTTACAAAGTGCCTGTTTAAAATTCAGAACGCTACTACAGTGGATAAAATGGCATCAAATGATATGTGAAGAAAAGTTTAAAATGACTCCACACTTTAACGAAATGCTACAATCACTGCTTGGCTCTCCAAAAAGCACACACATGTTGAGAACAATATGTGCACCCGGACGCCAGTACATTCTCTAAGATTGGTACTATGCCCACTTCACCTAAACAAGACGTCTCAATATTGTGCTGCCTGAATATTCCATTAGTTCCTTTCAATTAACGACCCCCAGTCTTAGAACAGCATTTAATGTGCGTTGCAAACAATATAATCCCCTGCTATTAGGTGTGAATTGATACAAAATAGAGAATGTTTTAAAATGTTTGTGGCTTAGGCTCTGAAAGCCACTGCTAAAGCCAGTAAATACGTAATGGTTGCCAACACTTGACCATTTAGGAAGATTTGAGGAACTTGAGGGTAGACAATTTCTAGTCTTGTATTTATATGCATTTGTAAAATGCATTGTATTAAGGAGAGAGTGGAAAATCATAACTCCTAATGGAAAAGATTTGTTGCTCAGATTAAGGGAGCCTTACAGAGATAATGCACATTTTTGGCTTTGTCTATCTGATGAAACACAAATGCTTTGTGATGGGATGGGGTGCACTTGCATGACCTGGGCCTCTCTCTGACCAGCCGCTCACCCTAACCTGCATAGAGACATGCTCACTTATACTGCAAATAACATTTTGACTGAATATTGTGGGCCTCATTAGGATGGCGGTCGGACGAGCGTCGGACCGCCATAACTGTGGGATGGAGACCGCCTGACATGTAGTTGGCGGTTCCAATCACCATGTAATGATACGACCGCCATGTAGGTGGGTGGAAACATCCAGTCTTCGATTGCAGCTTATGCCAGCTTTCCTGTAGCTCTGTTGGTCCCTCAGTAGGCGCAGAGCTCCTTCCTTATACAGATCCTAGACATAACCACTACATTGCCTCCCTTGTCTGAGGGTTTAAGGACTCAGGGTTATAAACAAAATTAGAACATTGGAATGTTGGGAGCTCCATTGCAGACAATGGAGTGCTCCCTGCTTCTACGGGCGGTAAAGGCCCGCAGAGCATTCCAATGTTCTACAAAGGCTTCTCGAAGCTTGAGGGGATTTATATCCCCTCCAGCTTCGAGAACCCTTTGTTTAATTTGTTAGAACATTCTGCCCTCTAGTGGCAGAATGTTCTAATAGCCTTATAGCCCTCTGTAGCAGGGCTATACCGGCTATTAAAGTCCCGCTGTCTCGTTAAAGTCCCTCGCCTTCGGCTCGGGCCTTTAACGATTCAGCGGGCCTTTAATAGCCGGTATAGCCCGCTACGGCGGGCTATAAGGCTATAGTGAAGCGTAGGTGGTCAAGCAAGGAAGGTACGTTTGTTATAGCCCATTTGGGCAGCATTAACTGTAGGAAGTACCTCAGGTTCCATTTCTCAAGTCAAACGCAGTGCAGATGAATGTGGTTGGACATTTTTCGAAACAATCTTAGCATTCTCTGTAACGTTCAAAGGTGACCACCGCCATGTATTGTTTCTCCGTAACCATCCTATCGCTGCCACAGTCCGCTTTCTCTTTTTATGAATTGTTTCCCAATCAATGAATGTGATGTTATAAGGTGATTTGACATGAAGGGATACTGACATTGACGAAGGCCAGGTGACCAAACCGCGTTTGTCAGTAGTGGTAGCACGTTTTATCAATAAATCTTAATTTGAATGCCCGTGAGTGCCCAACATCATCTTTGGGCTGTATCTGAAATATATATATATATCAATGTCTGTAACCCTAGGAGATTCCCCAGGTGCAAATCAAATCATCTATATGGACACTGTTGGGGCACCCTAACATACAGGAGACCGAAATTTGGTGTCACCAACCTGGAGCTTTAAAGTTGTAACCCCCAAAAAATCCTTTACCAAAGTCCGGGTTGGTGGCAGCATATATGCAAGGTTGGATTGCAGTAGCTCTTCCTGCGGTGACACCTACTGACCGCCCCTTGGTAATTAGGTGCAGTCATTGCAGTTATTTTCTCCATAAGTTGGAATCTTTGTGCACATTATCTACATTGTATATGCAATTAAAATCTGAAAAAATGTAGAACGAAGTCTGATCACAATAAACTTTCTGTGCACAGATTGTTTAAAGTACCCTTACAGGGCAGTGAACATGTTTTTTACAGGAAGCTAGAAATAAAATGGAGCATGACTGTTGCTCTCAGAGTAACAAGTGAGGGCATCCTGTCCCTCACTTCTTCTTCTCTATTCCCGCTTTGTCTACAGGACCTATCAAGTGGGAGAACTCAAGGTTTTGTGCCAGAGCAGAGGACTGCAAATCTACCTGATCCATCCCATGAAATTTACTGTGCATATATTTATACTTTTAAGGTGTAATTCAAGTAAAAAATATCTCTGGCCGGACATCATATATTCATTATAATAGTGATAGAAGAATTATACTGTACATTCAAGTAACCTTCATACCACCTCCTTCGAGATAGAACTTGACTGCTTGACCCAGCTTCTTCAGAGGGTCAAAGAGGATTAAGAAACCAACTTTCCATTACAGACCTTATGTCCTGGCTTTTGAGGGAATTTCCTCTTTGATATTACTGACTCGTTTCTGTGACATAAAATACTGGGGGAAAAAGTCTTTGTAGGACAACAAGAGGCATGAACTTTTGTATGTTGAAATACAGCTGAGAAGCTAGTTCAGAGAGTTAATGCTTCTCCAATGTCTCTATGCATTCTAAATGTCATAGGTTTGCACTCTAGCTCAGACATATCTGGCTTTCATGCTTTGCACATTTACAAATACCAAGACAACACAGGACCAGAATACCTGAACAGCCTCCTACACTTTCACTAACCCACCAGACATCTAAGCTCTTCCTCACTCTCACTCACACACATTCCCCATATCCACAAAAGCAAAACTGGAGGTTGTTCATTCTCTTACATTGCACCCAAGATAGGGTACAGCCTCCCTCAACACATCAGAGCCTCATCCATACTTCTTGGGCTCTGCCAGAAGTTGAAGACCTGGGTCTTCGTATAAGCATCTTGGGAACTACAGACCTCCACACCTGCCCAAGCTCCTTGATACCCTCTCGGGTGATTACTGTGCTACACAAATTAATATAACATAACAATGTTCCAATTCAGACATAGATGAACCATATGCAAATCAGATTTGGTCCTATTCCAACTAGAACATATTAGCTCAAATCACTAGGGCAATACCTTCTGAATATTGAGTAGAAAAAACGACTGGAATGTGTTCCAGAGGATTCACCAGTGTCAGAGGTAATTGACGCAATCCTCCCATCAATTTCTTATTTTACTCATTAAGATGGGAATCTCAAGAGCGTACTGTCACTGTAAGGCCATTGAAGGAGTTTTATAGTTGAAAGGAGAGCCTAGTAGTACCTTGTATTGTAGCACCACTAACTTCACTATAGAAGATACCTTTGGGGCATGGGTTAGATCATCCATTAGATGCTCAAAGTCGGCCAAGCTATGCATGAAGGGTACCTGTGAACTCAATAAGAGACAGTCAAAATGATATTTTTCTAAAGTAAATCTGCATTGGAATATATATAATTCAAGAGGGATATATTTAGAAATTGTTTCTGCAAAGGTTGACAGAATAAAAATAATAACAACCAGACTCAATACACCCCCATTAGGGAAATCCACGTGTGGTGGATAACTCTAAATGAAGGTCCCAATGAGATATTTGCCTGTGTGGTTTAAATAAAACAGAATATTTCACACATTTTATGTATAGTTGCTCTTGCTTTGTCCCCCGGAAAAGGGAAACATCCTTTACAACGCAACTTTTACCAAGCAGTGCCTTTATGTTATGTTATGTTATGTTAATTGAATTTTTTGAGCGCACAGCTGCCCCAGCAAAGGGGCGTCCCGGCGCTATATCTGAGAAAGGTAACATAACTAACAACACAGACAAAGTAGAGGGTAATTAATAAGACAAAGGAAAAAAATAAGTTTTAACAGCTTTCCTGAAGGACAAAAGGTCTTCTAAAGAACGAATGTAGAGAGGGAGTGCATTCCACAGTTTGGAGGCCAGAACCGTAAACGATCGGCCACCCAGTCTACATTTTTGGAAACGAGGAACAAGTGCCAAATTTTGGCCGGCAGAACGAAGGCTGCGCGAAGGGGTGTATGAAGTCAGAAGGTGCTGGAGGATGGTGGGAGTGTCAGTTTTAAGAATTTTAAACGCAAAGCAAAGGGTTTTAAACTCTATGCATCTAATTACAGGCAGCCAAGGCAATTTGAAGATTGTACTACGGGCTGAGCAGAAGCGCGGCAAGCCCACTAGGGCCCTGGCTGCCGCATTCTGGACCCGTTGGAGTCGCAGGACTTCCGCCTGGTTGGCGCCCACAAACAGTGAGCTCGCGTAATCGAGCCTCGATAATACGCTAGCTTGTATCACCATCTGGCGGGTGGGGGCATCAAAAAATTTGAGGATAGGCCTCAAACCGCGCAGAATGCCAAAGCACATGGATGCCACCTTCTTGGTATGGAACGAGAAGGTCAGTTTGGAGTCCAACCAGACGCCAAGATTTTTAAGTTCTGAAACAGGTTTTGGGGGAGGTCCCAACTCTTTAGGCCACCAACTAGCACCCCACAGATCAGGATGTTTCCCCAGTACCATCACCTCAGTTTTGAGGGCGTTGAGTTGTAAACAGTTGGCCGTAAGCCAACTAGCAACAGCCCTCAAACCATCCGCAAAGTTCGATGCCAGTTGGTCAGAGCCCCCATTGAGAGCCACCGCCAACTGGGTATCATCGGCGTATGATACCATAGTGAGACCCCAACTCTTCGCAACCTCCGCCAAAGGTTGAACGTAGAGGTTGAAGAGAGTGGGGCTCAATGCCGAGCCCTGCGGGACTCCTTGGGTGATGGCATGAGGCTTAGATCTAAACGGTGGCACTACAACCTGAAAGGATCGTTCCGAAAGGAACGATTGAAGCCAATCCAACGCCCTGCCTGAAATACCTGCCTCACCAAGCCTACGTATAAGAATGGTGTGAGATACAGTGTCAAAGGCGGCACTAAGGTCCAAAAGGACCAGTGCCGCCGTTTGACCTGCATCTAGTACAGAGCGGAGATGTTCAACCATGTATAGGAGTGCCGTCTCTGTACTATGTCCAGGTCTAAAACCGTTCTGTGTAGGATCAAGTAGGTGTGCAGAAGCCAGATGTTTTGTTAAGATGTTATTCACATGGGCCTCTGTGATCTTTGCCACCCAGGGAAGGAGGGAGATAGGTCGCAACTTTTACAACGCAAACCATTACAACGCATTGCGCTGGGGGGCGCTCCAGGATAGGGAATAAGTTTAATTTACTATCCAACACCTTCCCTAGTGTCCACGGGGACTGGAGTTGGAATAGTAAATTAAACTATTCACTATCCAGCACCCCGAAGCGCTATGCGTTGTACAGGTTTGCGTTGCAAAAACCGCGTTGTAAAGACATGCGATGTAAAAGCATGCGTTGTAATGTCATACATCCCCTGGAAAAGCAATTAAAGAATCATCCCCCAAGTAAATAAACTAGTATGAGAATGCACAGGTAGTCCTTGGCAAATAAAAAGAGCTGTTGCTATATTGGTTATTACTAGGGGTGGGGGAACTCATGGAGTTGTACTCTGTAGAGTAACATAAAAACTCAGCAAGATACCGCAGTTTTTCTTCAACCTCTAATTACCACAAACTGCTAGTCTAATAAATCTGCATGAGACCTGATGTCAAAACGTACTCATGTTTTAAAGTTATTTAATCATCATTAAAAAAACTGATCGAATTTGCATCATATAGACGCTTAAAAGGCGCAAGACTACAATGGTTGCTGGTACTCACAGTGTCACGCGGGAACTCCACTTCATCTCAACACCTGCCAGTTTCCCCCAGAAGAAAAGCTGGTTGAACTGCGAGAATAGACCATGGATGTCTGGACTAGGATCCAACAGTTTCCAAAATGTATCCACCATGGACATCACTTTCTCGGGTGTAGCGGCTCTGTGAAGCGATAGAGAGAGTGAACATGTTGAACTTCACAGCACCTCTTTTTCCTCCCCTACCTGCACATACAGTGCCAATACCAAATCCTCGTCCATGTTCCCAGCACTCACTGAGATTTAATAAGACGAGAGCCCCCATCCAAGAGAAACACTGGAGTACCTATAATTCAAATGACACTTACCAAATGTGCAAAGCGGGTTTGCACATGCACAGAGTATGGTGTTTGCTATTTAGATTACTTACTGCTGCCGCAACCCGTCAGCAATGCTAGGGTCAGGCAAGCTCACGTGACTTGTGAATGTATAAGTTGAATGGAAGAAAATTTGGCAACAACAACATCCAAAAGATGGCAGCGACACCACTTACATTCATAACACGAGGAATAGTTGTATAAGATTATTACATAAGGAACAAATTGAAAGCCTCACTTGTCGGTGAACGTTCGTGAAACAATAACAGTGTTGGCTGATTATACAATGGTGGTCTTTCCAGACACAACAGAAGATCCAGGCTTGAAGTCTGTGTATTTTGGAGCTCTTTGAAATGTGGAAAGCAGTCGGTTGAGCACCTGTACACTCTGATCCTCCGTTGGTTAGCAGAATATTTTTTGCTGAACTCCAAGCTCCAAGCGGAGCGCGGAGTGGCAAAACTCTGTGAACTCTGCCAGCAGAGCACACCGCCCACCCCTAGTTACTACTAAAACCTAAAAAGTTAAATGCCAGTAAACTAAACATAGATATAGGGGCTTTGCCCTATGATTCTTAAAACACAGTGAGACAGATTTGGAAAAAAGTCATGCAATGCAGCGCAGCACCCAAAGAGGCTGTACTGCATTGCATGACAGAGAGGGAGCAGGATTGCACCACATCTTCAGAGTAATGGCTCTCTCCTCCCCTCTCCCTAGCACTGGTGCTGATTTCAGCTGCCGAGCGCTACCGACACACCTTAGCGCCATAGCGCTAGGGTGTGTGCATGAGTCTAGCATGCCTAGACAAGTTTTACATCTGTCTACAATTGTTTGTAGATAAGTTTTTGCATCAAATGGCATAGTTGGTTGCATTGGAACACCCATGTACCACCCACATAATGCACTCTTGATGGTAAGTAATGCAAAGCAGTGCTTCACACCCTTTGTGCTACTTTTAGGGAACGTTCCAGTGCAAAACATGTTTTTTGCTGGAAAGTAAATTCCAACTCCAACATTTTTTTGCTGGTTAGCAGCTCTTTTGTGATGCTAACCCAGTGCAAAATGTTTGAAAATATACCCCAGAGTTTGTTGTCTGAAACATTCTCAAATATTTATCAATTGGTTATTCAACTTGACATCAATTAAGCTACCAATTATGTTACATTTTGTGATAGCACCCATGAAAAGCTTGGAAAGTGTATGTGTGACAAAGTCTTACATAGCTTATGACAGCTGCCATAGAGATGTGTCACAGAAAATATACATAGACGGGTCACTTTATTTGATTTTGTTATATCTGTTGCATTTTATTTAGTATGACAGAAAATTCAGATGCTATCAACTGGTGGTTGTTTATATCTGTAAAGATTTTATGACTAGAATATTTTTTTTAATGTCTGAATAAAAGTATTTTGAACTTAGCTGAATTGAGTTTGAATGTAAAGAAATTAATTTAACATAATGTACTGTTTTAAAGATGATTCCCACCTGTGTTTAGTTCAACTGTTCTAACTATGACCCGCCCAATACCTTAGGAAACTCCTACTACTTTATGTATCTCCCCTAGCCAGTGATTATTAGCTATCGATCCAGTGGATATCCCTGAGGGACCTTACGACAAAAAGGCCGTAATTACCAGCGGCCAATTGTGATATATGTGATAACTCCTGTTACAAGTATGAATTTTGTGACAAATATTGAAAGGGAAAAATGCCAGATATTTACTGAAGTATGCAAATTTTGTTGCAGTCAGCACCAAAACCTGCATGTTATTTCCCCAAAACTTGCAATTGGAGGGTATTTATCTCAACCTGAATAGGTATGACTCAGTGGAGTTGTATATTATCAGGTGATATAAATGTCATACCAGTTACTGGACCACTTGAAATGAGGGTATAAGTTATTTATAATGAACACCATACACAAATGCCACAGAGAGTCAATTGGAGATCAGAAGGAAGGGCAACATGATTCACCGGTCTGCTAGTGGTTTAATTTTTGCCAGTGCAGACACTTATATATGAAGAAGGAGTTTGCAATAGTCGATGCAAATTAGGTTTACCTTTACACAGAGATCGAAGCCCTTCCCTCATACCTACCAACTTCTCCCACAGACTGGCAATCCAGTTGTCTTTTCATGGACATTTTAGTGGTTGACCCTTTCACTATGCTACAACCTCAAGATTTGTCAATGGGGAGGATATACTAGTATACTTTGCCACTGCAATATGGCTGCAGGGCTGCTCATGATCTTTTTAAAGCAGTGTGAGGTATATTGCCCATTGGTGTCACTCCTCCACAAACATCCTTCCAAGGTGATGTCCAGTTGCTAAAACTACTGTTTGCCAAGTGTGTACCAATGTTTGTGTTCAAGTGATTCAATTACGTAAACAGCACTGAAAGAGCAGCCATCAAATGCTCCAAGTTTTGCACGCCCAGCACAAGTTGTCATTATAGAGGAGCCCTTTCACAAACACAAAGGGGCAAATTTGATAACATTTTGCGTTGTGGATGCGTCACTTTTTTGGTACAGCCATGGCACAAAAAGGTATTTGTGATTTACAAAGACATGCAAAACAGATTTGCATGGCTTTGCGTGGGACTTTTCTCAAAAAGTAACATAAGACAGCACTTCACACTGCCATGCCTTACTTTGTGTTAGGAAGGTGTTCGATGAGTGGATTATGGCAGACCTATAAATTAACCCATGGATTTTGGTGCATTCCCATATTTACTAATGCTAATAAACCATCAAAAAGCTACTCTCAGCTGAAGTAGGCATACAGAAGAGAGATATATGTATTTCTCCTTGTTACTTCCTCTTTCAATGCATGCTGCATTTTGCAGCCCAAATAGGAGGAAAATGCTTTTAAGGATTGTTTTTGTGCAGGAAGGTTCTCCTTCCTGCACAAAAACAATCCTGCGTGAAATGCAGGCCCCCTTGCATGATGGTGCTAGGCAGCAAACAGTGCAACAGCACTACGAGTCAGCAGAAATGCACCATATATTAGTTGATATGGCCCTTTTCTGCTGTGTCCCTTTCACACAACACAGCGCAGCAACTTTGCTAGCTTCTATGTTTTGTGTTAAATGCAAGTAAATCTACCCCATAGTCTTGCTCTAATTTCTGCAGTTTATGTCTGTGCAATACTCTGGCGTTTCCTCTGGTCTTTGTAAAGATTCCCATGGATAAAGTGTTGAAAGTTGCCAACCATGGACTGGCAAGCAGTTAGCCCACAGCAGTGGTGGCCAGCATGGCTCGCGGATGGCGGGAGCAGGGGTCGCGGGGATGAATTAAAATAAATAAAATTATCTTGAGGCTGGGTCCCGCGTCTCTGCTCCTGTTTCTGACTCCAGGAACAGGAAGCGGGCAGCTAGGCTCCCTCCTCAGATCAATCACACGCTGCATTGTAGCATTGTGATTGGTGTAGAGTGCCATGCATGGCACTCAGCCAGAGGCTGCAGGGTGGGCATGTTCTCCATGTAGGCTGTATTGCAGCCTGCATGGAGAACAGCGAAAGTGCAAATGACTGGTTTGGGTGTCCTGAGAGGGCTAACCAAACAGTCATTGCGCACTTAAGAGTGGACAAACCACTCCTCCCCTGCCCTGCTCTGAGGCCAGGACAGCCCTGCCCGCCCACCCGCACGCTCGCAACGCAGCACAAAGCATAAAATGATAATAACTTATTATCATTTGATATTTCTTCTTGGCACTGCTTAAAAGCAGTGGGTTGACACTCTTCCCCATAGCGGAGGTGCCACCACTGGCCCACAGCCTCATGCATAGGACTCTGGCAAATTAATCCCTTTCCTCGCTGCAGCTCCTCAAATGTGTTTGTGTGTTTCAAGAGGTGCAGCTGCCACCCATCATGTCCCCTTCAAGGACAGGGCAACTGCAACACGTCACCACATCGAGTGATGTCCCGCGCAGCAATGCTTGCAGGGTCAGGGTACACTTACCCAGGGTAATGCAGTTCATTTTCTTAATACTGCATGTAACTGCGTAACTGCCTCCAGTATACGCAAGTCCAGATTGGCACACTTTTTTGCATGAGACCCCCAGGTTGTGGTGTTAGGGATTTCAATATTCTTGTTTTGTGTATGTGTTTGTCATTGTCATGTAATAATTTACTGTATGTAAAAGCCTGAAAATGTTTCAAGGAATATTTTTTTGAAGAAGTAGGTTGCTCGTAGAGCATCTTGTTCTTTATAAGCTCAACACTGATATACCACACACTGAAATGTCAAACCCTTTATTTGTTACAAAAAGAACCGCCTAGTTACTGGGAACACGGAGAACATGATCTTATTAAGCCAGGACAGGCAGGACAACACTTCTATTCAGATATATTAGAATGAACTAAATGAATGGCATTATTTCTTTTTTTAGTGCTGAACTATGAGATTTACATTTACACTGGATCTAAGCCAGGGGCTGGCACAGAATCGAATGTCTCCATTAACCTCTTCGGAACCAGAGGCGACTCCGGCAACAGAAAACTACGGAGATCCTCACAGCACAAAACCACGTTTCAGAAAGGACAGGTAACATGAAAGTATTTAATACTTACAGCCTTTTCGTAAATGATTATATTTTCCTATCAAACTAATTTGACAGCTCCAGTGCGACAAAAGTGGGAGAAGGAAAAGCAGAACGTTTATTGATGAGCCGGAGGTAAGAGGAGGAAACTGGTGCCATCAGGGGCTCAGAGGACCAATGCATTCGATCCACAGACCTTCGTTTAATCCAATAGTCACACACTAAAATCCCTTTGGGGCCACTCAACCTTTCATACTTTTTAAGGCCAATAAAGTGAGAACCAAATAAACAGCTGTTATCGGTCAATAGCACCAAGAAACTCCTTTCCTGGTGGGCATGAGCTCTACAAATGTACTCTATGTTATAAATGCACCGTGAGCCAGATTACCAAACAAAATCATGTATCTATAATAATAAAAGAAGAGAAAACACTCCCTTCTTGCAGTAACCATGGCTTACCTTAAGTTGAGCCCAATATTCAAAGCCACAATAAATTTACCACCAGTGTCAAACTGTAATTAAATGATCACTGTTTAAAACAGTTACTGTTAACAGTAAATAAATTAGCAAAAGGAATACAAATCAAATTTGCCACATCTGAGGTGTTTCATTGGTCAACCACCCCTATCTCAAATAATCCAAAACCCTATTCTCAGAAAATGTTAGCACTAAGTTTTGATGACTATGGGGGTCAGTTGGCTAGCTTGATTAGATGATCAATTGTGTATAACTCTGTGCTGCGTGGAAATCAAAGTGATTAAAGATGCAGACTGATGTGAATGGAAATTGCATCACAGGGGATTTTGTCGGTTGTATGAAGACAGGGGCCGGGTAGGCCAATGAAAACTGGTGTACAAGTAGTTCAGAAAAGAAAGAACTGGTGTGGTAATTAGGTATAGAGAAGGGGGCATCCATTGAATTCTAGGGTAGTGGCAGTACCATTGCACTTTTGACGTTTTTCAGATAGGCATCAGGGAGGAGAGCTTGGTGAAAGGATCTTGTAGGTGAGTGCAAGTGGCTTCATTGCTTTGGGATAAAATGGTTAGCTGCAGCAGACATGAGGATGTCCGAATTAGGTATGGCAATATTCTCCACAGATGAGGTAAAGGAAAGACAATGAGGTGTGCAGAGTGAGCAAGGATAACGGGAAATATTTACCTAATGTGGTGGGGATATGGAGGAGGGTGCTGAAAGAGTTCCTCATAATACACTTTTTCAGTTCATAAAAATTAGATAAACACATTATAAAAAATCCATAGAATACACTTCTTAAAGCATCTCACTTAAGCAAAAGCTTACAAAGTCCATTGACTGTAATATTAGCATTCATACAAATATGATTTACTGAAAATACTGGAATTTCATCACATTAAAATTGAAATTATGGCTAGATTGACACATCATCATGAAAATAACCATGTGTGGCAGTATTTAGCTTGGGGCATGTGCTCTAGGATTTTCAGTCTGATTGTGGATGGCATCACTTCCTCCCCTTTAGAAATAACCTCTACCTAATGAACACCAACACATCCATTTGAGGGAAGCAAAACCTCAGAAAGGCAGAGCTTTCTTCATCACCAGAGAGATGCTGCAGGCAGCAGCCCCCCGTGCAGGTAAGAACGGTGGGGCCGGGTGGAGGGGGATATTGGCAGACGACTATGAGGGAAAATTAATTATATATTTAATTTTCCCTCATGGTTGTCTGTCAAATCTCTCCCAACCAGGTCCCACTGCTGTTACCTGCACGGGCCGCTGCTGGCTTCAGGTATTTCTGAATCTGACTGGTCAAAATCCGGCAATCAAATTTTCTTTTCAAGAGTAGCCATTTCAACTTTACGGGAAAACTCTCACATTTTGATTTTAATAGCTTATTTAAAGGTAGCCCTGAACATCTCTTTTTCTGACCTGGCTAGACAACGCACTTGTAACCAGACAATTATGTGAGAATCAACATGAGAGGAACTTTGGCTTTGCCCCTATGTTGTGAGCAGGGAATACATATTTTGATTTGGAAGTGGTTGTGTGCTTCTACAAAAAAAATGCTTGCTCTTGTTGCAATAGAAGCCATTTTTATTTTCTGTACTGGGCCCAAAAACATTTTATTTATATAACTAATTTCCCTCAGAGGCATTGGTCCTCTGATGGATGTTGTTGGTTCTAGTAAGGTGTAAGAAGTAAGGTATTCAACTGTTGGCCACCCAGTGAGGGCCAATTATTTGGAAGCCAATTCACAAATTAGGGATCAAAGTCAAATACACCACCCTCAGGACCATGCTATAAGCGTAAAGGGAGGCTGAACCTGCTGCAAAAGTTGAGCCTTGCAAGGATCATACAGACTAGAAATTCTGCAATTGCTATACAGAAAAGACCAGTAGAACTTGATGCTCTGACAACAGTCTATGATTAGCTCTATAATGCATTAGAAATCAAATCTGGTAAACACAGATTATATGGAAATAACTTCAGGCACAATAGAGACTGAGACTAATTCTAAAGTATTTGGTTACTGTATTAAAGTAAACTGACTACAGGGAGGAAACCGGTCTATTAGGTGTGACAGAAAGACCACCAATGTAGGAGCAACCACAGTTCACCAATTTTACATAGCTTGTCCAATCCCAGGCCTGAGAGTAGTTTCCATCAGTCCACCCATGTGGCGCAACTTCGTCATCTTTGACTATCTTTTGGCTAGGAGACCTCACTCCAAACCAAAAGAAGGTCAAAATTATCCTACACTATCAGGCGGTTTTTATCAGATGGCATTAGGACAATTCCTAATAAACATATTTTTTGTCCTTTTAGTCATTTTTATTACACACACGTTTATCACTTGCACTGCACTCCATCATTCCTCACATACCTTGAACAAACATAGTGGCTGAGATTTTTTGAGAGTAGGAGGTCTAGTACTAATGTACATCAGCCTTTGAACCACCTTGGCTAGAGGTGACCCCTCTCTCTTGGTTTTCCAGATGACGAAGTTCCGCCAAATGGGTGGGCTGATGGAAACTATCCTCAGGCCTGGGATTGGACAAGCTATGATAAATTGGTGAACTGTGGTTGCTCCTACATTGGTGGTCTTTCTGTCACACCTAATAGACCGGTTTCCTCCCTGTAGTCAGTTAGGTTTGCATCTAGGGGTATGGAGTAAATCTGGTCTTTAAATATTGCCCCCTAGACCCTCCCCCACCCTTTTTGTTGTTAGTACTGTATTAGAATATCAAAATCAATTTAATTAAGTAACATTGTAAACAGTTTTGTCATGAGTCTCACAGTGTGGGATATAATATCACACATTTAGTTAGAATAATTAATTAGCGGAAATAAACAAATCCATAAGAGGATGGTTTGAATCAGAGGTTCCTACCACCAATAAAGGCAGGAGGATGGTTTCAAAAGAGTTCTCTAAGCATGGCAAAAGAGATCAAGTTAAATTCCATTAGGCTAAAGTCCATGGGCAAAGGGGATTGAGCAGTAATCAGGAAGGTTCAAGTCTGGTCTCTCATTAAACAGCTCCAATTGTCACAAAGGCAAGTTCATCAGCAAAGGGGAAAAGGCAAGGGGCATGTAAATATAGTGTGGCCCGGCAGAAAGGCTGACGGCAAAGGAAGTGAAGAGAGCCCCCCTCCTCCTAGGGAGGTCACTTTTTATACTCCAAATTGTCGTTTTGTGACATCAGCTGTCACCATACGATAGTCTGACTGTCATGTAACTGTTCTTAAGATCACCAGGTACAAGATTGATACTCCAGAATATTTGCTCATGGAGCTCCATCCTCATAGGTTAGTTGACACTGAATTATTGTACTTTGTTGCTCTTCATGAATCGAAGCAGAAAACAAGTTCCCATGCTTTCACACAAAGGGTTAAATAAAAAGTAGCTAATTTATGTGGGAATACAATATGTAGGAACGTAGCAAATGCCATTACTATGAAAAATGCAAACCTATGGGAAAAAGACAATTTAATACATTTAAAGTCAGTATTTCTTATTTAGCAAAAGAATCTCATAAGTAAGTTCAAGCATAACGAAATTCAATAAGTATATCATATAATGAAAGAGTTATATTTTTGTCAACGATTATTGTATAGAAATATTCAATCCATAGTATGGCCTACTACTAAGATGTTAAAAGTGCATACATGTAAAATATTCTCAAAAGTTGATATATACATTTTGTTTTAATTAGACAAAGATCCTACTAATACTAAGCATACTTTCTGAAAGTTTCATTCATATACAACATTGCATATTCATTTTGCACCACTTTCCTCTCTCCATGATGCATTATAATAAAGAAGCGCAAAATCCTAGGTGTCATCATTGATATTGGCAAATTTGCGCATGAGGCTCATTTACAATAATAATTGTTATTTTTCCATTATACCGAACATTTTCATTAATAACTTTTCATTATGATGTTATTGTTATAATTCATAATCTATTAATAATCACTTAATACTATAGTAAGTAAATTCTTACATTTCTACAAATCCAACCACACTTTTATGATGCTGATACTTCAACTTTTCTCAGTTTCAATATTGTTTTTCTAGCCATGTGCAAATTGCACATTAGTTTTCGTTTGTCATAATCTGGTTTTAGTCCTGGATAGTATTATCAGCTTTTCTAGTGTTACACCCTCAGCACAGCTATGGTCATTTTGTTTGTTTATCAAACTACCTGAGCTTTAACTTTAAAGGGCACATACATGACAGTTTAGTGCTATTATTGTCTCTTACATAACTAGATAATGTTTTCTGTTTTTCTCTGGCAGCAGAACAGATGAGGCAATAATTAACTTACATGAATTTTTAGGTCTGACTTGAAAGTGCTGCTACATCTGACCTAATGTACACCATTATCATGCTACAGTTATTTGCAAACATATACATTCCCATCCTTCCTTTAGACTTGTAATGCTTCACATTACAATACAACTTTCCTTTTGGACAATTGGCATTGGCAGTCCTTGTTTTAAAAGGTCCAACCTTGACAGTTTCTCGAATTGAAAGTTAAAGTGAACCCAACATTGTGCAAGAGAGCACATGTTTTTAGCTGCATTCTGACCCAATATATTTTGAAAGGCACCAAACACAATTCCATTCCTTAATTGGAGGTCAGGTCTGTAAAGGATACCCTCAATTCAATCCACACATTCATTGTTGGTGCAAGCTAAACATGGGCATCATAAATATTAAGCACCCATTTAGTAGTTGTATGATTCTTTTTCCACCATGTTTTAAATGAACATATTTAGCACATGTACTACTGATACACAGCTTGTGGCCCGAAAAAGTGAGAACTAACCATGAAACTGAATTCCATACCTTGGTAAACATTTTGTTGATCTCCAATGTGTATCCTCTGTAAGCCAAGCCTTTCTCAGTCTATTAATTTCAAAGTAACAATGATATTTAGGGAAATTATGAACCAAAGTCCCTTTCAAAGAAGGCAAGACTAGATGACTGATGCAGAAGGTAGATAGGAGAAAGCTAGTTAATTGGGATAAGCAGAAATAATTCTGTAGAATGGTGGCAAAAACGTCTTGGTACTAATAATATTTTTCAATTGCAAGAGATGCTCTTGGGGTATCTAGTAATAGCCACAGAGGTGGTCTGGGATCCGGAATGTTGTCAATTAAAAGTAGTAGGGGCATTAGTATATTTTCAGGGAGAGGAGACTACGGAGGTGGAGCTGTGTGAGTAAAAAGCTGACTCATTTTATTAAAGGTGTCCTAGAAGTTAGAAAAAAGATGTTGACACACTATGGGGTCAAGAGGTTCAAGCTGGGCTGGCCACTGGGCATTTGTTAACCCCATTTGTTAAAGTTTGGTTTGCTTCTCTCAAAGTAGCTCACAGTCTACTGCTAGCCTCATCTCTGTAACTAGGAAATTTGAAAACATCATATCAGTACTCTCATCCCTTATATAGCTTGTTCTCAAAGCTCACAGCACCTTTAAGATAGTTGGCATCACCCATAAAACACTTCACTTTCACACTCCCATTTGCTTAGCACAAAGTGTACAATGTTGGATGGATATACAACACTTCAATGACTTAAAAGTATCACCATTTAAAAAGCCACCCACCAACAGGCATTCCTCACTGAACCCCCGGCTAGGCCATAACAGACAAACATCATGCCTAGCAATAGTTTAAGAAAAGACCTAAAGACATTCATTTAAAGTGCACAGAATAGTACAGCAAACTCTAACATCCCATTACATGGATACCCTTAGATTGCTCTTTATTTATTTTTTTCTGATTGTGGACTCCCTCACATTTCAAACTGGATACCCTGGTGACCCTATAATACTAGAATTTTATTCTCTAACTGATTGAATGCTTAACATTTCACTTCCAAGATTATAACCTTTTCTGCTTCTTTTCTAATGCTTTAATATGGTGCACTCTCACAGTCTGCTCAGCTACAGCCATATCTATTGTCACATCAAGTCACCAGACTTTGATGTGCATCTCAGTGAAATTCCCTACATCATATATATATATATATATATCACAGGCTTGTGGTTGAAACGCGTCATCCTGACATGCTAAGACAATAACATTTCTTTATTGCATCTTTAACTGGAGTCTGTGCCTTTGGTTGGCCCACCGCCGTCATTCTTTGGGATCCTGGTGTTATATATATATATATGTGTGTAATCTATCAACACCTCTAATCACACTCTAGGTTTTCCTAATACTATGTTTTTTATCTTATAGTTGTGCCCTGTCCTCGCCATTACAGTGTACTTGAATGAAAATGGAAATATAAGATTTTTCTTTTCTTTTTGATGATATTTCACTGCTCTATCTAAAGGGTTCAGTGAACGTTCTTGAATATATTTCTATATTTAAAATCAGAACAAAACCAATGTTGAAAATAAGACCATCTATGCCAGCTTTGCAGTAGCTGAGCATGAGTGAAGATGACATGATGGGTATAGATAGCAGTGGGTCTTGCATAAGTAGGGAGAGATGATTTTGATGCAGAGCTGCTGGTTGTTAAAAGAAATAGTGGAGTGTTTCTTGGTTTGGGGGTGATAGCAATGGCTGGATTGGGTCATCTCTCCAAATAGATGCTGAACTTTCAAGAGATATGCATATTGTGTGCCTACTGTGGTAAATGGTAAACACTGCACAGTTAATGTTCCAATCCACAACTGAGAAGCATATTAGCTTCTTGCAGATGTAGTCAGCAGTCTCAGATAAGAAAGCTGCCTTTCTTCTATTTAAAGCAAAGTAGAGAAACATCTCACAGTTTTGTAATGGAAGCAACAAAAACACAGTAGTTGACCGGGAGAATTACTTGAGGATTTCAAACATGTACTGCTACAGTGTCTTTTTTGTTGTATTTGTATCACAATCACTGCATCTGCCAGTCAACCTTTTAGAATATAAAATGCAAAAATATATATGACTTCATATATAATTTATGTTTAGTTAATTGATGGGTAGGTGGAGATGCAGGTAGGATCCAGAGATTTAAGTTGCCTACTTTGAACCTAAACTAACAGTTTTACAACAGTGATCTACATACTTAACTATATTATTTGATCCTGCAAATTACTAAAGCTCGTTTTGATTGATTGATTGACTTCCTTTTCCTGTGGCCCAGTTCTCAAAATTTCAAAACAATGCTACTGCCTAGAGACATGCCAAATGTATTTATTAAATGCCAGATAAATAACTGAAAATATATACATTTGGACAATCATTTTGTAGTATAATTTAAATAATGGAACAGTACATTTTAGACATTTATTATTTATTTATGTTGTTATTTGAAAAGTTTTATAAAGCACAAACATGACCCTTGCGGGTATCTGAGCGCTGTACACAGAGGCAGAAGCATGCATGAACTCAGAACAGTTGAGATCAACATTATAAAACAACAAGGAGTAAGCAATCAAGATCAGATACCAGGTAGAGGGCCCTGCTAGTTCAGTTTCTCATATAGTGCAATATATTTCCTGTAACGATCAGTAAAACAATCATAGAGTGGCTCGTCACAGCATAGTAGAGTAAATGACAAATCTGTAATCGGCCCTAGAAGTATTCTTCTATTATAGTTCCGGAAGGGCCCTAGAGTAAAATAACAGTTTACCATCCAATCAAAAATAAATAGCGAAAGAAGCGTTGGGATACATTTCAAATCTGTCAACAAGGGGACTAGAGAAAGAGTACAGGATGATGCAGTTAATATTCATTCAGGAAAAGCCATTTGCCCTGTTTCTTGAAATAGGCAGTAGAGGCATTGGTTCTCAACTCCGTAGGAAGAGCGTTCCAAATTCTAAGCGCAAAGCCGGAGAAAGCACGTTTGTACGTACTTTTCTTTTTGAATTTAGGAGGTTGAAGAGCACTGATGAATTGCGACTGCTAAAAAAAGCCTGCAAAAGATCTGAAAGAGATTGGAGAAAAAATTTCGACCATACCACTAAAACTAAATATAAAACTACTCTTCTCACCTACAAAAAAGCAATCAAAGTTGCACAAATCAACTACTTCGAGGAGAAAATTAAAGCGTCTCACAACTCAGCCCGGGAAACTTATCAAATAGCGAAGAAATTACTCAAAACACCAGACCCTCCCCCTCTGGTGGAACCCTCAGTCACCCGCTGCAACGAACTTGCAGAATTTTTTAACTCCAAAATTACTAAAATCATCAATTCACTCCCCCCTACCTCCTTCAATGCCCTCAGTCCCCCCTCTGACGTCAACTCACACAGCTACCAGCTGTCAGCATTTACTCCACTCACAACTGACATCACTCTCCGCATACTCAGCTCTATTAAAAGTGGCAGCCCCTCTGACCCTGCTCCATTGAATATCCTGAAATTAGTCGGACCCACTATTCTACCAAAGCTGTCAAAACTCATCAACGATTCACTTTTCCTAGGTATTGTCCCCCCCACCTGGAAAAAAGCCATGGTGAGAGCACTGCTCAAAAAACCCCACCTCGATCCACTAGAACTTGGCAACTACAGGCCAATTTCCTTACTTCCAGGTGTCAGCAAAATAGCTGAGAAACATGTTAACCTAAATCTCTCCCAATACCTCGAGTCCAACAAACTATTGGAACCCTCCCAAACAGGATTCAGGCCAGGCCAGAGCACCGAGACAGCTATATTGGCGGTAGTCGAAGAGGCAAGGAAGATCATAGACTCAGGAGGATCAGTGGCAGTGATCCTCCTGGATCTTAGTGCCGCTTTCGACACCGTTAATCACCCTATCCTTATCCAAAGACTCAAACACCTCGGAGTCACAGGAATTGCCTTGGCCTGGTTGGAATCCTTCCTCAAAAACCGACTCTTTCAGGTGACAGAGGGCACTTTCACGTCCAGACCTACACCCATCAACTGCGGGGTACCACAGGGCTCGTCTCTGAGCCCAACCCTTTTTAATGTTTATATGTCCCCCCTCGAGAAGGTCGTCGCCCCATATGGCATCAAACTCCTGACATATGCCGACGACACTCAACTTGTGGTCTCTCTTAGCCAGCAAGACCTCTCTATTCCCAACCTGCACACTTGCTTGACCGAAATTACAAAATGGATGAGTAGCTCCCACCTCAAGCTGAATAACGAAAAAACTGAGATCATGTTTTTAGGTAGCAAATCTCTATACAGCTCCATCTCCATATGGCCGTCAGCTATGGGCCCTCCCCCTGCGTCTAAACCAGAAATCAAAAGCCTGGGCATCTGGTTAGATGAAGAACTTAACTTCTCAGCCCAAGCACGGAAAACTGCTGGAACCTGTCACAGTCTACTAAGATCGGCAAGAAAAATACTACCCTTGCTTCCGACTCAATCCCGCAAACTCCTCATCCACGGCCTTGTACTATCTCGTTTGGACTATGGCAATGCCCTATACCTAGGGGCCCCCAAAAAAGTTCTAGCTAAACTCCAAACGGCCCAGAATGCGGCAGCCCGCATGCTCACAGGCACCCATCGTCGCTGCTCTGCCAAACCATCATTGAAGGCCCTCCATTGGCTCCCCATTCAAGAGAGAATTCAATTCAAGGCTCTCTGTACGACCCACAAGATTATGCACGGCAAGGCCCCTCCCATACTCCAAAATCTCATTTCACCCCACATCACCTCTAGACCTCTCCGCTCCTCCAACTGTTATCTAGCCTCAATCCCCAGGATCAGAAAGGCCCGCCCAGGCGGCCGACTGTTCTCCCTCAACGCTGCCAAACTCTGGAACTCGCTCCCCTTTAGCCTCAGAGCCCAATCTAACCTTCTTACATTCCGTAAAGCACTCAAAACATGGCTGTTCCCATAAACATCTCTCACTAGGTTTTTTTGTCTCTCAGCGCTGGGACGCCTATGGGCAACCATGCGCTCTACAAATCTGTAAAATAAATAAAATAATAAAATAATAAGTGTGGACGTACTTCTTAAGTATGTCCACACTACATAAGTAAACAGTATTCTATATCTATTTATGTGGCATGCTAATTGCATAACTTTTATTACATGACATCCCCACGTCTCTTATTATTGTTACTTTTGTTACCATTTATGTACGTTTTACACTATGCCGTCTCATGCTTCTGTTTAATAAAGCACACATACATTTAATTTGCATATGAATAAGATCGATTTTATCCTCGTAGCCAGCTGCTACTGCCTTAAAATGATTTATAAACCCTGCATAAGTTAATGTAGACAATATGTTTGCAGTTAATCCCAATAAATTACCAGTGCAATGGGGTCAAAGCAGGATTGGTATTGCTCTATCTAATTGTCATAAAATAGAGTTCTCACTGTTTCTAAAGATTGCTAACAGTACAAATCTACTTTCGTGAGTAGGTGACTTACTTTTGGAGATTGAGTTAAGTCACAATTATACAAACATATTTGTGAACTAGGCCCTAGGTTGACATAGGCTAATGGCCATGGGTTTCCATTTAATATCTGATCTCTGAAATGTAACCTCTTTCTGAACTACTATGGCTTTATTTGGTTCAAAGTGCGGGCCTTACTATAACAGAATAATGTCACAGATGTTGCCTGAGCTCCATATATCCTAATTATTGGTTTCAGGCTTGATCTCTCATGTGATGGATACGGCTGTCATAAACCAGACATATGAGATGGCATCACATTCTTCATTCATATTACATGTAAATTAGGGGATGTGGCTGCTTCTGGTCTATTCTGATACCAGGTTTGTTCTGGTTTCAGTTAGGTCCCTTTGCTGGATCATATTGTAGAATGCTGCAAAAGAGGGGAAGGTGATAGAGGCATTTAAGGCAGAATATAAGGTACTAAGTGTTAGGAATTGGGCTACTAGTTTAGGAAGGGTGTACTTACCAATGTACTAATGGCACGAGCAACAACTAGTTTTACTGCCAAATGAATATTATGTTCAAGCAGAACCAACATTTTTATAGTAAAGAATGCAATGCAATAACATTTCCAAGTTTTAAGGCAAAACGCATCTTGAAATAGAAATGATGGAGTGGAGGTTTGTATAAATCAAGTAGGTTGTCCCGGTCACAGTTTTTACCATTTGACATACTCCACATTTTGAAGCTCAAAGTCTTCCAGGAGTTATACACCCATGTCTGAAGCAGTCGAGTGTCCCCTGAATTAAGGTATATCGTCATCAAGCTCCTCATGAACGCGTGGTTTTTAGTGTCAAAAGCTCTGAGCAGGACAGAGAGAGATTTATATGTCTCTCTCCAGCCAAGAATCCTGTACAGTCTAGTCCTCCATGGTCAGCTAGGCCTTCTTAGAGAGATTAGTCTTTCTGCTTTTTGTGCCTCACAAGCAGGCAAACATGAGTTCAGTCATCTAAACCTTGTAGAGCATATCCAGTCTGTTGGTGCCAAGAGTAGTTTTCTTCCAACTGGGTCTCCTTTTTCAGGTTTTGTCTTCAGAGGTTCAAAGTGCTGTGAGGAGGCTGTGTCGAGGTACCAACCTTATACAATCCTGTCTACGTTAACATCGTATGCTCAATTTATTTTTTACCACTTTGATTTTCCTTTACTGTAAAAAAACAGAACCCTAAAGTTGAAATAGATAACCTCTTCTTCCATTAGAGGGGCCTCTAGGTGTCCCTAAACCACTCTCCTATTTAGATGAGATCCTCTCCGTCTGTCAAGTCCATGAACTGTCCGATGCTTTGACTAGATCCAGAGAGTATAGAAGGACACTAGAAATTAAGTGAAATCATTCAAATTAGGCCCAATTTGCATTGACAAGGCAAAAGTGATTGTGTGAAGTATGTAATTTGTTCTGCCAAGTGATCCTGATTCCCTTTCTGACGTCTAATCCCTTCTAAGGGGCCGATTCTGATGCGGTTTGGAAGGCCTCCTAACAGCATTTTCTCCGTCCGAATCGGATCTGGAACGTGTCTTTCAGACCGAATCGGAAAGGTTTCAGACCGACTGATTACGATGCAAGTCAGATGTTAAGAATAGCCTAATCCACACCCGACGGCTTTCGAAATGACCATGCCATTTGGACCACATTTATGAACAACCGATTATGATGCAAGATTCGGACAGCCTTTCTGTCTGACTCGAATTGGCAGTCAGAATCTGAATTTGGGGGCCTATAGCGCCCCCCTTCTCCCGGAGCCTTCCCAATCATGCCTGCCATGCACAGTGTGGCAGGCACCAGGGGGTGCCCTCCACAGGGCACCCAATTTTCCCCAGCCACCCCTTTCTTCAATGGGAGCCTATGCATTCAGTCGGAACATAAGCTCCCATTGAAGTCAATGGGATTCCGACCGAATGATATGTGGAAGCATCCGGATGCATCGTAATGGATCGGTCAGACTCTCCTGATCCAAGTCAGTCGGAAGCCATTCCCAAACTGATTTGGTCTGAATGAATTCCAAATCGCATCGGAATCGAGCCCTAAGTATCAAGGACAACACTCCAGCTTCCCTCGGTCCACACTGGACTACTTCTAGCTTGATCTTTTCTGTTCTATGATGTTTCTTTGCTAATACACAATTGTTTTGTTCGATGCTTGAAAATAAATTGAATATACTTTATTTGAAATACATTTTTCTTAGTGGCTGTTTTTTCCATTGAGTTGTAAGAGCACAGGTATAGTTATACTCCTGTTATACTCCTGAATTTGGGTTAATTTGAATACTTTATATTAGCAATCCAATACACACACGTAGCAGCATATTTTATTTCTTGGTTTGCACTAGCAAATTCTTTTGTTTTTTCATTATGCAGGTCGATGTCTTCAACATTGAGGCTGTTTCTCTTGGAGAACTCAACAAAGTAGTCATTGGCCATGATGGAATAGATCTAGGTGAGGTGATCTCATTTATAAAAATGCATGAGCTCATTAATTCATGTAAGCAATTGTATCTACTGAACGCGTTCCTTTTGTTTTCTTACTCCTAGTCCTCTGGATGATTGTCCTCTGTCATTGCCTTGTACCTTCTATGCAACCCTGATTTATGTGTATGTGCTCCTCTGAAGTGATGTTCTTTACTCTGCCTAGACTGGAACATTTATTGTACTAGAGTTGATCTGCCATATCAGACTATAATGCTGATACTGTCGCGCACTACATTACTAATATTAATTTAAACCCAATTAGTAGCAGTACTAGGCAACCCATTCAATTTCATAGGTGTCCAGTCATGACTTTAAGAGAAGGGACGTTCCACTATTGCCAATAAAACAGTTTTCTGAGTCTGTGACCACAATCTGTCTACTTTGCTGCGACCATTTTCAAAGTAGTTTTATTTAGACCTTAAATTATGATCTCCGTTCTAGTGACAAATATCGAGATCAAGTCGCTATGTACCTTAAATATGCAATGCTGATCTTCATCCAAGGATACAATGTGTCAAGGTTGTTATTAGAGCACACACACACAAAAAGATGATGGACGGAATGCTGAACGTTGTCAAACATTCACCCCCTGTCACAGATCTCTGTTAGACCCATTGTTCCTCTGCTCACTACATCACCCTTGTTTGGACCCAGCCATTGCAAATTAGTCTTGACCCTGCTCCCCATGATTGTTATTAGATGAGATGGTATATTTGATAGTCTACCAGTCGGGGAAAATACAAATAGTCAAATGTGGCCATCTGCTGAGCTGCCAAGCTTCAAAATACGTTTTGGTTTTCAAAAGACAGGAGGGAGAAGGAGACCTTCTTGAGTTTACCTGGAACTGGCAAATACATGCAGGATTCCAACCAAAGCCTTCAGAAGATGTTTTAATAGAGTCTCTAAATTTTCAGGCCCAGGCATTACAAGGGATCAGTGCATTGGTAAAGATGACTGTGAACAGGAACAGAAGCTCTCAATCAGATTGGCAACTCCCATAAGATTAATCTGTGACTGTAGAAGTATCCCAAAATGCAGCATCCACGCTGCTCTTTCAGGCATGCAATCATTACTGTGCATCCTCTCTTCTTAGATCTTTTCACTAGCTCCCTTTTTCTGACAAAGGTACATTCACAGGCACTATAGATACAAGACTTTGGGGGCACATTCCAAAGCTTCTATTGATTACTTTCCACATACTCCACTGGTCCCACTCTTCAGATAGTTACCCATTTGCTAATAACAGTACCATATTTCAAAAGATACAGAAAAGGATCACTTCTCTGTCACAGTCCTACAGCTTCAAATTACCTTCATGGTATCTATACCTATATCTCCTCATCTTATATTGCATACATGACTCAAAATCTATTTGTAACAGACATTCAGGTGTTGCCTGGAAACTCATATGAGGTGTTAGCAAGCTTTACAAAACACAATACATATAGAATAACATATCATTTACTTCTGATGAGTTATGCACTTTATGAAAAATGTGTTTTAGCTATGGTGGTTTGATATTGTTTAATGGTGTAAATAAGATTCCAAAAAAGGATATGTGAAATAAATAAAATGAAGTAATATCAATGATTTCATGAATATATCTTATATATAAAAAATAGTACACAAAATCTGTACCTTCTGCCACCTATTTTTTAAATAAATTTTTACAACTGTAATTTTAATTTGCATTGCATGCAACTTGAAAAAAGGAGTATGTTATTATGTAATTTTGTTAAGTGTGAAGTATTGAAATGTGCTATTTCAAGAGTTCAACAAGGAATGGAAAATGGAATATCTGATCTATGTGAGATGTCCTACTATGCTTAAACACAATTCTTTTTTTAGAAAAAAAATATTACATTTCACTCAACCTGATCTATCTTTTTTGCTGTGTTTGATAATAGGCAATGGTTGGTTCCTAGACAAGGTGGAGGTCAAAACACAAGAGAACGGCAATGAAAAAACAGTTGTGTTCCCCTGTAACAGGTAGTCCAATATTTCTTTAAAAATAAAAATATACCGTAAATGCTTACTTTAGTGAGTGAAATGAAAAAGACATTATCATATAAATCAAAATTTGTACGTACATTTTTACAGATAAACATATACAGCTATGCCAATGAGGCACTTACCAGCACATGTTTTTATGAAAATCCCACTCACACTTGCACACTGTCAGACTCACAGTTCCACTGCGGGGATGTCTGGAATTCGATGCTGCTCCAGATTGCCTACCTTGTAATTCAAGGAGTCTAAAAGCCAGTCCTGGAAACACAGGAGGAAAGGGGAATGGGACTAAACACATATCACTGCTTGGCACCCTCTCTTGGACCAGGTATGGATTTGATGCCCAGAGAGTAAGCACACAAAATTGCTACTTAGGCCTCGATTACAAGTCTGGCGGACCACAGACCACCAGATTCGTGGGGGCACGATGGTGACAGTCTCCCAACTATGACTCGGGTGGTTGTACCGCTATTGTCCCCCCCCCCCCGCAGCAACCAGGGAAACGCTATTCCCAGACAGTGTTGCTGCAGTCAGGAGGCCGCAATATGCTTGGCAGAACCGTCGCAGTCCCGTCAAGCATATTAAGAGTATCTCTCCGACGACTGTGTCATGGAGGTTCATCATTCATGAACACCGTGGTGGAGAGGAAACAAAGGGGGCCCTGCAGCGCTCCCTGTGCCTCCTTCGCATATGGATGCATGCAGGGGGGCACAACATGTGCCTCCTTTGTGCAAGCTCCCCAGTTCCTGCATGTCATGAAGTTTTCAGTCCATGCCGTGCAGGAGCTGTTTTTGGCCTTCCCATTGAGATGCCATTTTTAAAGGCACCGCTGTGGAAACATCAAAAAACAGCCTGTCAGACAGGAGGACAATGCTAATCTGGCAGGCAGTCTGACCACGGGTTTGGCAGTGCAGCAGTAGCGCGGAGCACTGCCAAAGCCATCATCGGGCCCTTAGTTTCCAGAGCTTGATCTCTACTAGATATCTCATCGCAACCCATTGCAGCAAGAGTCAGCTCCCTCCTCCACCATCACGGTTCAAGATGTAGCTGCCACCGGACTCTCACCAAGCTCAAGTGGAGACTGCCTGACCCCAAGATGGATGCACCCGTAGCTCCCACTATGATGATTACCAGGTCTCGCTGAACTTCGCACCACGGTTCTCACACCCCACCTTCCAAGACCGGTAACTGCGATAAAGCCGACACTGTCTGATAGCTAGGCTCTGCTTCACACGTGTAATGGCCGCTTGGAACTGAAGCTCAGTGAAAGCCCCGCACACAACAATCTGAAGCAGCATCCAGCTGCGTACAATTCCCCACCAAATGCGGCGATCCTGCAACCGCAACACCTGGAGCGGCTAAAGAACGGAGTACCTCCTTTCAAAACTGCAGCTGTGCCGAGAAATGAGCAGGGGCGGTCCCTAGCATCTGAATGCCATGATGGCTCCCAGAGCGCAATGAACCTGTAGCCAGTGGTGGAGAAGATGGAGCTGCACCGCCAAGCTTGATTGCCCACCAGAAGCGACCCAACACGGCGACTGGAAAGTTTTCACCACCTATGACCCAGCATCTGAGGACCCGCCCTGTGGAGGGCTTTTCTGCTGAATCACCGTAACGCAGCGGGGCTGCCCTGCGGGAAGGTAGGATCACGCACTGGACCAGCGGCCTCCCTCTCGCTGCTAGCGCATCGGGAGCTGGAACAGCTTTGAGGGACCCGCGAGCACCAACGTGTGACATTGCCAGCGGCTGGCCGCTGAATCTACCTGTGAAACAGACTCCCCATCTGCCTGAGGCATCGATAAGTGTCGGCGGAGTCTCTATAAATAAAGAGAACTTCTTAGTGCGGGCTCGAAGTCCAGGCTCCCATGAACAGCCTCCTAACGGAGGGACAAGCGGATGTGTTAATGTGCATGGCAGAGAAACGCCCTTGGAGCATGTTATACTACCCCACAGGTATGACGAATGGGGACCAGAGATCTCAGATGTGGAAACAGCTCACCCATAAGGACATTACCATACAGGAGGCACCAGCCGCAATCAGGGTGTGTACAACCAGCCGACATCTCACTGAAACCAGCACTGGCAGAGTTTATGGTCGCTTACACAGCGAAGTAAATTGCATATCTGGGAGTCCTCCATAACGACTAGCTATCACATTTAAATAGCAAGCAGAGAAGCACCTACAACTGGAAGCCCTGAATATCATTGCCTGGCCGCGTGGAGGACCGGGGCCCCTTGGGAATGTTGCGCAAAGAACTCCGACAGAAACAATTGCAATTAGTAGCGCTTATGAAGCTAGACAACATCTAAAATGAAGGCCGCAACAAACCCTCCTGCGTCTCTACTGACCTTATCTCCCTCCTCCCCCACCCTCTACCCCACTCCACTCTACTCTTCTACACTTTCATGCTACCTACCTTTGCCCTCACCTTTCCTGGCCCTTAGTCCCCACCCTATTTATCTGTGAATGTTCCCACATCAATTGAGATCTAGCTAATTTGTCCGATGCCCGATGGAGCTACCTGGTTTAGATATAGGGGAGATAGGCTGGGGATTCCCTCCTTGGTCTTTAGTCAAACTTCCTTTCGACTCTCCTGTCGTCTCTTCCCGCATCCTCCCTCTATTTATGTCTCTCCTTCTCGCCTCTCTCAATGAACTGAGACTGAACTATTTTGTCTGATGCCCGATGGAGCTACCTGCTTTAGCTATTGGGGAGATGGGCCGTGGATTCCCTCCTTGGTCGTCACCTACCCAGTCGGTCTTTAGATACACTTTGTTTCATCTCTCCTTGTTGTCTCCTCCCTTACCCTCCCTTTCTCCCATCCCCTGCTCCCTCCACTACTTTTCTCCTCTCCCAATGTATTGCCTATTCTTTGATGTATTATGTAATTGTTGATCTTTTTCTGTTACATTGTTGATTCTGATGTAAAGCACTCTGATACCTTGGGTCTAGCCAGCGCTATATAAAACTCTTTAAATAAATATCTACTATATTTTATAAGATATGCATTTTAGAGTTGGATAACACTCTGTAGCTATGCGTATTGGTTAATACAAAATAGTTTATCTGCAACATATAATGGTGAATTTTAGTCTAAGGTCTAACGTCTTTGATTGTAGAGATATATGTATGCCTACTAAACCTTCAACTACCTTGAATAATGTTGACTGTAGTTTACAATACTTTTGGAAAGTCAAATCTTATACATAGTTCAAAGTCTTTAGAAAGAATGGGATTATCTCTCCAAGAAAATAACTTTAGTTCAATTAAGTGTATCATGAACAATACCACCTTTAAGAAATAACACAAAGGCAATACGAAAACTGATGCCCGTGATCGAACAGCAGGATCACTGACACAATATCATGGTAAATAATATTGTTGACCAAAATACTGTGTTTAAAATATCTTTTACCACAACATGGTACTCTCATACTTATATTGGTAAGTACAAACACATCTGAAAAAAATGTATTTGTGTTTGCGTGCTTATAGAAGTATGTATTTATATATAGTATTAAATATTAGTAGAATATATTTCATTTACATTATGTTAATTTATACAGTAAAATATTTACCATTTACAAATTTAAGCTCTATTTATATTTTATATATAGTATTAAATATTAGTAGAATATATTTCATTTACATTATGTTAATTTATACAGTAAAATATTTACCATTTACAAATTTAAGCTCTATTTATATTTTAAAAAATCGAAATTTTTGTCTTTTTTGGGACAATATTAGTGTCAACGATATGCTTGTCTTTATATAAATATAAACATATTTATGCATACATACATATTTATCGTGCAACATAATTAACACAAATATTTTACACCACAGATTTTTTTATATGGTTAAGTTATTACTATGAAGATATATAATCAATAAAATATTTATTTTACATTATATTCCTTTTTACATAATGTAAATGTATTATTATGAAATATATATGTATATATATGCATAGTAATAAATGTGAAATATTAACAAAATTACCATAATGTAAAATAAACATGTTTAGTAATTGCTAAAGTGTGTATATACATACAAAAAAATTGATATAAACCATACATACACAGTGAAACCATAAACATATTTAACTTTGAAGACAAATATGCTCATTAATGTAGACAATAAATAAAATATTACAAATTTAAAAATCATAAAAACACATTTACAAAAAATACTATAAACATTAAAATAAATTTAAAAATAACAAACAATGTAAAACATCAATAAAAAGCTATAACATTTATTTAACCAATATTATGAAAATTATTAGACTCTGAGACTATTAAATATACAATTGCCACTCTAGTTTATGCAACTGTAGGAAAGTGCTGGACTTTGGAGGAGTTAGATTTACTATGTCTACTCTAGTCGTCACAATAATAGGGAAAGATTTGGACTTCGAAGAAGTTAGATTTACTAGTCCTCTTCTAGTCAGTGCAACAGTAGGGAAAGCGTTGGAATTTGAAGGGGTGAAATTTACGATTCCCACTCCAAACAACACAACAGTAAGGAAAATGTTGGACTTTGGGGGGTTAAAATTACTATTCCCCCTCCGGTCCATGCAACAGTAAGGAAAACCTTGGATTTTGGAGGGGTGAAATGAACTATTTCCACTCCAAATACCGCAACTGTGGGCAAAGTGTTCAACTGTTAAGAGGTTAATTTTACTGTTCCTACTGCAGTCTAAGCAAGAGTATGGAAAATACTTCACTTCAAGAACATTACATATATGAGTAACCTCATGAATGTCATGGGACAAAGCAACTGAAAGTTGGCAGTGCTACTATTGGAGGCCTAGTCGGGCCTGGAGGTGAACAGGACTGGCTCGCCACCTGCCTGAGCTATCGCATGCTGCGGCCTTGGTCTGACGACAGCGGACCATAACAGATCACTTCTGGGTATGATCGGGGATGGCTAGCTAATGCCAGCTGAATAGATACCTTTACTCGCAGCAAGGGGCAGCAGGGATCTGCAAAACATCTGGCCATCTAAAGGCCCTGCAGGCTACAGCGGCAAACCCCTAGTGAAGTCACAGAATCCAGAATTCTGCTAGGAATGACCCCAGGGATCTCCACATTTACCAGCATCACAAGAGTGTTTTCCTCTGCTGAGGTCAGGGACGTGGGCCTCTTGCTTCTAACACACGCTCGCAGCCATGGTCCGGGGCCGTTAGGAGTGGAAGCCTCTAGAACGTGTGCGACGGCTGCAAGTCTGTTGTAGCGCTACAGCTGACAGAGCCAGGAAGGCTCGCCAGAGCAGATTGAGTTCCAGAGTGGGATGGAGGTCTCGCCGTTCACCCTGAGATTTTGACTGCCAGACCAGGGACCTGGGACCGAAGCAGTGAATTAGACACGTGCCACACGGTCTCCTTGGGGAAGAGGCGGGAGTACTTCAATGATATATCTTGGGGAGGAACAACCCTGCGGTGCCCCAGCGGGTGAGGACAGCCCTGAGAACCTAGTTATGTGGGACACAATTGGTTCTGAGGCCGTGTCTCCATGGCTGGACCCTTGCAAGGATACAATACCCTCTACTATTGCATTGAGGCTCTGGGACCCGCCACCTCAAACAATGGATGTTGGCTGGTGAGCGACATGGCTGGGGAGGTGAGAAGCCACCGCCTCCCTCCACCCAATGCAGCATCTAACAAGGAGACATTCTGGTGCACCCAAATAGTGTAAGGATACATGACACGTAGGCACGGTGACTGTGTGCATAGTGAGAAGCCCCAGGACATGTTTGGCGCCATGTAGAGTGAGCGTAGTCCAGATGGAAGGTGAAGTACAGGTGTATTAAGCACAGGGGACCCCATGTTTACTGTACTACACAGGGGGGTTCACCCATATCTGCATGGACTGGGGAGTATCCCAGCTATTGCTGTCAATACTCATGGGCATAGAGCTGCACACTCACACTCCACCAACACTCTTACTCAATACACTACAGCTCGCCAAATGACTCAGAGACTTACATGACTAGGGGGGTGAAGGTGGTGGGGTGGGCCTGCCCGATGGGAGTCCTGAGCCGTTGCGGGCTGAACTTTTGGCTGCTATCCATTGCTCCCAAACGGCGTTAGAAACTAAGATAGAAACAGTATCCATGATGTTAATCTCCTCCGTACCGATTTGAGGAAGGTGACAGGAAAGGTCAAGACTGCTGAGGGGAAGGGGAAGTTACAGTCCTAAAGTGGCAGATGGCCCACATTACCACAGCTACAGAAGAATTGGAGCTACATGTGGAGGATGCAGATGCTCGCTCCTGCTGGAGCAATATCTGTGTGCAGGGATTTCATGAGAAAGTCGAGGGTGCAGTGGCGTAAAAGTCCCTGGAGAAATGGTTGCGCATGGAGCTGTAACTACTAGGACAGTCACAATTATTTGTTGTGGAGAGAGCGCACAGAGCCTTGGTCCCACCTCTGCCGGTGGGTGCCCCCCAAGAGCCCTCGTTACCAAAATCTGCAACTACCAGTATAGAGACTGTACACTTTATGAAGCCCATGAACAACTGATCCTGCATAGATATCTACCCGGACTACAGGAAGCAAGTGCAAGATCTGCACAGATCCTTTCAAGGAATGAAATACAAACTGAGAGTCCCAGACCTGCAGTATATGTTGTTGTACCTGGCTCAACTTAAGGCGTGTTCCAAGGGAAGGCAAATTTTTTTTGATCATCCAGAGGAGGTCTGGAAATAGTTGGAGATTCGAATTCGAGACTCAAGATGTGACAACTTCTCCACGGCTGGATACTAACCAAGGATGGACCCATATGTCTCGCTCCTGAGGGGGTGTGAGACGAAGTCACCCCCCTGCAGCTGAGAACCCAAATACTGTCTTACTGGGACCGCCAAGAGTAACGGTTAATGGTGATGGGATGATGCAATTAAGGAGCTCAGTGGAGCACAGCCCTGGGGCGAGCATTTGCACACAGACACCTGATCCCTGGGTTTGAGAAGAGACTGTGGACACTTGGCCAGACTTTGTACCCAACACCATGGCAGCTGCAGCACCAGAAAATGGAGAATCGTGAGAACTTTGACGCTTGTTCAATTGGATCTTGGAAGGGTGGTGGACTGTGGCTAGGACGTTGGTGAGTACCTTTGAGACATGGAAGTGCTGCTTTGCACCAGAGACACTGGTATGTAATTCAAGATGGGTGCTGAAGAGGGTGACGCCCAACCATGTGAAATTTAACCAGGGGGGAATGATTAGTTAATAGCTACCGTGCATGGCAGCCAGACAATGGGTTTGGGATACAATTAGAAGTGCTGGCCAGGGATTTGTATGTAGGCCGGTAGTGACCATCCCTGTGGATGAGTTGGGATGCTGGTCCTGAAAAAATGCATTGGTTGGGCATAGATATGTTATTTAGTTAAGGGTTTTGTTGAAAGATGTTACGAAGTTATAGATTTCTGACAAGGAGCATCAAGGGACCAGGCTAATATACGAAATGATATAGTATACTCTTCTTCTTGAACAGACACAGGATTAGTGTAGCACACCTTCAAGAAACACATTTGGACGATGCAGGAGCAGCCAGACTGGTAAAAAAGTTTCAGTGTCAGCTACACTATTCCTCGGGGCTGCCTTTCTCATTGACTTACATGGAAGCAGATGTGAGAAGGACATATGTTCTTTTTACAAGGGTCCCTACTTGATCAAACAGTCACGCTCCTTAACATCTATGCCTCTATTATTGATTACCTGATTTTTTTCTTGCCCATGCAAGACCTGGCAAGGCAGGAGGTGGAGACTTCATTGCTCTGGATGGATGACTTTAATTATGTCCTGGACGGTGTCCTAGAAAGACCACCTCTGAGGGCTAATACAAAGCTCCTCATGACTGCTGAACTTAAGGGGGTCATGCATAACATGGGGTTAATAGATATATGGGGAGAAAGAAACCCAACCAATAGAACTTACACATGTCACTCAACAACACATAATACATTCAGTAGCTTAGATAGAATACTTAGTGCTGGTGTCAGGCGACTGGAAGATATGGACATAACGCATATGAGAAGCTTCCTCTCAGACCACTGCCCAGTTTGTTGTGGGGGTCCGGTACCGGAGGATGCCTGCAAAGATACTGACAGATACAGCAGGGAGGGAGACATTGGCGCATACCATGATTGACTATGTGAAAATTAATTGGGGTTCCACATTTCATAGGGCTACGGAGTGGGAGGCCTTTAAATCTTTGGTATGGGATGAATGTATGGGGTTGACATGTGGGGTGCCCAGACACTTGCAGTCAGAGCTGCCCAGGGAGGAAACACACTTGGCTTCAACGCAGACCTGGGACGTGACTTGCCCGGAATGGCAGGCAGAGGAGCAGAGAGTGCAGAGGTGTATAGAAGACATCTGGGACCGCCTAGACAAGTATAGACTTAATGAATGAATGAATGAATACGCTCTTCTATAGCCCATGGCTACCCTAGGGCATCCCAGCGCTGTAAGACCTGAGGACAGGGTAAAGTCATTCAGTGGAACAGGAATGTCTTCAATAGCTTCCTGAAGGCCAGATGATTAGTTTCAAGCCTGATGTTGTCGGGGAGAAGGTTCCAGAACATGGCTGCTTGGAAGGAAATCTGGCGGCCGCCCATGCGTGCCCGTTTCACCCTCTGTACTGCCAGCAGATTACGCTGGTTGGATCTCAAAGACCTTAGAGATTGATGACGGCAGAACAGGGGGCTAAGAATAGTCGGGCCAGTATTGGCAATGGACTTATGAGCCATGCACATTGTTATGAACAGGATCTTTTCCTGTATCGGCAGCCAGTGAAGGCATCGAAGTGCGGCTCTCGCCGAATTGCGTCTGGGTACATTCAAAAGTAGACGGGCTGCACAGTTCTGCACCGATTGCAATAACTGAATGGAACCTGCCGGGGCCCCAAGATAGACAGCATTTGCATAGTCCAGCCGAGAGAGAATCAACGACTGGACCAGCACACGTCTGGCCTCGAAAGGAAGAAGAATCAAGACCTTCCTGAGGACCCTAAGAAGACCGTAGCAGGTCACAGCAACTTTTTTGGCCTGAACTTGAAATCCCAGGGTGGAATCAAGCCAAACCCCCAGGCTCTTAATTTGGTTCTTAGGGGTGGGAGGAGGGCCCAGGAGATTTGGCCACCACGGATCGAGGTTGATGGGGGCTTTATAACCCACCAGCATGATGTCGGTTTTAGACCCATTTAGCTTGAGGAATGAGGCGGTCATCCATTCTAAGACCTTGGTGAGGCAAGGGGTCAGATTGTTAATCCCCTGGTCTATGGCGCTATCCCTCGCCAGGGAGACAACCAACTGCGTATCATCGGCGTAGGTGACAAGCTGAATTCCCCAGGGAAGAACCACCTCAGGAAGTGGTCTCATGTAGATGTTAAACATGGTAGGGCTAAGTGAGGATCCCTGGGGAACGCCGTGATGCAGTGGAAGTTGTTGAGATGACACCTCATCCTCAAATACTGAGAAAAATCTCTCAGACAGAAAGAACTAGAGCCATTTGAGGGCCATTCCGGAAACTCCCACCCGGCGCAGACGGTGTAACAGTATGGGGTGATTTACTGTATCGAAGGATGCGCTGAGGGCCAACAGGACCACCGCAGTGCAGCCTCCGGCATCCACAATGCTCCTGGTTGCTTCCACCACCGCCACCAAGGCAGTTTGCGTCCCTTGCTTAGCTCTAAATCCCGTCTGGGTAGGGTGGGGGGCTCCCATGGTCTCTACAAATGAGAATAGTACCTGGTTAACATTGTTTTTCAGCTATTTTGCTAAACCCAGGCAGCAACAAAATGGGCCTATAGTTGGCTAGGTCTTCTGGGTCCAGGTTGGATTTTTTTAAAAGAGCCTTGACTTTTGCCAGCTTCCAGGTAGGGGGCACCACTTCAACAGTTCAGACAGCAATTACATAGGGAGGGTGATAAGTCGGGACGACTCCTTGAGTGGATTCCACGTACCAAACATCCACCATCAATCATAACACATTTACTTACTGCAGAGGGCAATGCCGTGACCACCAGGGAGGTTATACTAGAAGTGTTTAAGACACACTTACAGGGAGTGTATACCATAGACCCCAAAATTAACTCAGACTGGTACACCGCATTTTTGGAGAGCTTAGACATGCCAAAACTTCCAGGAGATGCAAATAAGGAGTTGGAAGCTTAGTTGGAGCTTGAAAAACTCAGGGCAGCACTGAGTATACTTACCCGTTCAAATGCCCCGTGTGGCGATGGCTTTCTAGCTGAATTTTATAAGGCGCACATGGAAGAGGCCACCCAATGCCTTCTGGAGTTTTCACTGGATCCGCACGATATAGCAGTGCTCCGTGTGACTATGAGGGAGGAGAGAGATGTATGTTCCTGAAGCCTGGGGAGATAGAATGAATCCAGCGGCATATAGACCTATTATGGTGATTAACTCAGACATAAAAATACTTAGCAATTTGCTAGCGACCCGGATAGCCCTTTATATGAGGACATTGGTCCCTGAGGACCAGTGTGGCTTCATCCCATGCTGAAACATAGGTATGAATCTGAGAAGACTAGCACATGCGTTTCATGAAATGAGGGGCCTGATGGAGAAATGGCATTGGTCTCCCTTGACCTAAAGAAAGCATTCAATACTATTGACTGGGTCTTTATATTGGAGGTCCTGGTGGGTTTTGGATCTCAATTCCTGTGGTAGATAACGCTGCGGTATATGGACCCTGTTACTGGGGTGCACGTGGGACAGAGTCAATCAGAGATGTGGACATTGGGGCGTGTGAAGCGACAGAGATGCCCGCTATATCCACTCCTGTTCACCCTGACAATAGAGCCCTTGGCAATCAGAGCATGGCAAAAATTTACAACTAAGAGATGTACATCCTATTACTTCGCTGTATGCGGATGATGCGTTATTCTAAATCTCTTCTCCCCGCACTGCACTGCTCATGCTCCTGCACCTCTTAGACAGATTTATTTCATATAAAAAGAAAGACATTTGCAAAGTCAACACATACTTTGTTTCACCATCTTCATCAGCTTTATTCAATTGTTTCATAGCAATCATAAAAGCACAATCCAAAACACAGGAGTAGAGCTGATGCTAAGGGGCATAGCTTCAGGAGGGGTGTTTGGGGTGGTACATCCCTAAAACATTTATTTTCTGGTAAACAGTTGGCTACGGGTGCTTTCAGTCAGGGATGGTGAGGTGTCTGTGGTATTTCACCTTTACATAGTGTATTTTAACCTTATAAGTCAGCGTGATTATCGGAAAATCTGAAGCTCATAACCCCCCAATATTACTGACCAAACTACGCCCCAGCTGATGCTAGTGCTCTATAAATATCCTGGGCTACATCATAAAGTGAATGGTACCATTGCTAATTTTAGATAATGGGCTGTATCATGTAAAAACACAGGGGCATATTACCAAGGCAGGCAAAATTAAATTATCACCGTTTTCGGCCGCAAAGCTGCGATAATTTCATCGCCCTATTAGCAAGCGGTCGCTAACTGATGTTAGCGACAGCTTTTAGGTGATAGCGAGCGGTTTGGGGCCCGCTTTGCATGTCAGCGATATTTATCGCTAATGACATGCAAAGTGGGCGCACCCAACCTGTTAGCGACTGAAAGCAGTCGCTAACATCGCTATCGCCTATTATCAACGCAGGCGTAGCGATTAAAATATTCATGCTAAGCGCAAATATCGCCAAATCCTAACGCCTGCTCAGACCACTTCTTAGCCTGTATATCAAGGGGAGGTGGATATTCAGGTTAAGTTATTATTAGCGATAATGCCTAAATATCGCTGAATTTCCAGCGATATTGACGCATTTCGCCGCTATCGCCGGACATTTTATCGCTTTGGAGATAAACGTTGCTAATAGCACGTTATCTCTGCGATAAAATCCGGCGATGTGCGGCGATAACAAAAATTTCGCTAAGCTTATTTAGCGATAAATATTGCTAGTTGTTGATAATATGCCCCAGAGTTTCTGCCACAGTTTTGGATGACTGGTGTCTTAAGTAATTGAAGAGCTGGAACAGTGCTATTTTACCTCCTTAGGGATTTGTAAACGGTTGCTTGTTCCAGGAACATGGAGATTTTGGCAAGGAATAGAACAGCATTTGTTCAGATATCTATCGTAAACAAACATGAAACAATAACATTCTTTTCACATACGTAGTGTGGTGAGGAAACTTGTAATATGCTTGCCGCTGTTATGGTTGAGGCCTTTACCTAGATTCCCATAAGTCATTCTTCAAGGCTGTCTGCATTGAAGTTAGGTTGTTAAAAGGGAGCCAGTTGAGAGGAAAAGGCAGGAATGTGCCGTATTGCCTTAAATATGACTCATAGTGTAGAATGTGCTGCCAACAGCCAATTTGCCTTTGAAAGAAAAAGAAAAAAATATAGCACTGGCCTATGTCTCTGTCACAGAGGTAGCTAACCAACACACTTTACTATTCAAAATCCATTTCTACCAATGAAACAAAGAAAAACTAAGCCCCCTAATAGATTATTTCAACGAAACTTGGGTTTGCAGACTGCATTGCTTCAGACATAGACATCAACCCAAATTGCAAATACCATGATGGAATGTCTATGACAGCAAACAAACAACACAGTGGAAGGATGGCACAATGTTTTCCAATCCACACTAGGCAGAACCCTACCTATGCTCTAAACATTTATAGAAGCATGAGATAAAGAGCAAAGCTACCAACAATGACAAAGGGAGCAATTCTAAAAACAAATCAAAATAATGTATGACATGATACAATTTAAAGTCAAACTCTTCATAAACAACAAAGGAGTACATTACTTAGAAATGACAGTAGCCAAAAGCATAATATAAAATAAATAGTAACCTACAAAAGGCCCAGAAAACTGTCACAAAATCTAAACCAATATCAAATTATTTTTTTACATAAATGATAAACATAATATTTTATTACATGTGTCTAAATGTTAAATAAAACTCCAATATTAAATAAGACTGAAATAATAAAAAAATATATACATTAATATATGACAAATTATATACGTGAAAATGTATACCTCATCAACTGAAAAACTCATAAAACAAACTCAATAAAATAACTACAACAAATAAACCCCACATTTCAAAATAACAATCATATAATATTTACACAAACCATAAAATATGAATTGCTGTTCTGTAGATGCAGATCTTCCTCTGTATTCATGTAAACAAAAATAATAATCCACCAAAGACAGTAAAATTCTTTTCAAACAAGCCGAATAAAAATGCATGAATAAAGTGCACCCAATAGAAATCCCTCAAAACAATCCAAAGTACCTAGGAATCATAAAAACCCAGAAGAAGTGTTTAAAAAAATAAACGCTCATGGAAAACCGAAAAAGAAGTCAATCAAAGTTAAAAAAATTGGATTATTATAAACCAAAGGTGATTCCTTAAAAAAAGAAAACAGTTACTCCCAATCTCTATAGGAGACATCCGTAGACAAAAACCTGTAAAGTTAACAAGAAATCCCAAACCTAAAACACATTGCAGTCCCAACAAAAATACATATACATTACATTTAATCACAATAAAATATGTAATTAACACAATGTAACATAACATAATGATGCATTACAAAAACAGTGTACGAAAACCCAAAACTACACACTAGTTAAAAACACTACTATTAATACAACAAAATGTACACAAAAACTGCACAAACAACACTCTAACTTCTAGACTACCCCCTAAATTTGCCCTACCCTCAAGAAGCCCTTATAAATCCTTTAAAAAAGACGTTCCTGTTCTTTTTTTATCACTATAGATAATTAAAATGTTAAAAACATATTTGCTGCCATTCCTATACATTGAACCATAAAAGAAACAATAAAATCATACTCCCAAATTACCTATCATAAAATTGAAAACAATGTAAAACCAATATTTAAAATTAAAATGTTGAAAAACGTTTTACAATCACATTATAAATTTGACAGAAAAAAACCATTCTATTTTAATAAAAATGTTTAGAAAAAATATAAAATGATTTTTTAAGTTACAAAATGCAATAAATGTTACTTTATTACATATAATTGTATTATAATATATCTACAATATTTTTAAAATGTAATATAATTAATATATATATTCTAATTAATTATAAATTATTATTTGCAAAACATTTTAATGTAACTAAATACATTTAAAAATGTACAATATTAACTTGTATATCACCAAATAATGAACATTAAATTAAAATGTCCACCTTTTAATCTCTCCCCACCCATATCCCCTAAAAACCCAATATCCTTCTGCTAAGCAAAATGTATGAATTCATTATTTTTAAATATTAATACAGCTAAAAAGATCACTTTCAACAGTTTCATAATTGATACATTATTTTAATAAAACACAAAACAATTAATAAATATATAACATCAAACACACTACAATACTTTTCATACAAAACAATACAAATAATAATACATACAACAATATTTTCTAAATTGGTATTTTTTACAATAATATTAAAAACAACAAACTATATTTTTACCTTCGATATTCTTTTTTTGATTATATTTTTGACATCCAGATATTCTTGACACAATATTTTTGTCCCATTATTTTTACATCACAAAATGTTTTATTGGATGTTTTGTCAAAGGGGCTTATTATGACAGCCGTACCCATGATGGCTGTTCGATTCGCCTGATTAAGAGTCTGTCAGTCGGACAGCCACCAGCATTGCCGGGATACTGGATCCCGCAATGCTCATGGTGCTAAGAGTGGGATGGAATGAAGGCGGTGCTGAGCCAGGCACCGCCGTCGATATTATGACTTGCTCTTACACAAGCCTTTTCATGGCGGTGAAACCATCATGAAAAAGCTGGCAGAATGGCAAGATTGGGGTCCCAAACAGGGCCTTCAGGCAATTGTATATTGTTATGTGACTGGCGACACATGTTGTGCCCCCCATGCCTGCACTGTCACATGTGCACTGTGTGGCATGCACCACTTGGAGCATGCAAGCAATGTGCGTAAAGGAGTGCAGGCACTGCTGGGCTGCTACATTAGTTTCAGGCTCACTTAGTGAGCCGAAACATGCAGACAGCAGAGACCGCAGCCGGCACACTGCCGCTCCTAACGAACCAGTCATAATATACCACATGGCGCATGTCAGCCAGTAGCGGTTGGTAATGGAAGTGATGCGGGCGGTGAGGATGGCAGGGCTGGAGCAGGATGGAAGGTAGTAAACTATGGAATACGGCCCAATGGAGGTAAGTAAACAAATAAATAAATAAAATGAATTTCGTTGCGCGCGCTACATCGCATTTGGCAATGCAGTGCGCACAATGTAATTTGTTTTATTTATTTATTTGTTTACTTACCACCGTTGGGCCGTATGCCATCGTTCACTACTCCCTCCCCTGCTCCACCCCTGTCCCACGCCACCGCCCTGCAATACTCCCACCACCGGCCGCTACTGATGCCAGCAGTGTGTGCATGACAGTGCAGGTACTGCTGGGCTGCTGCATTGGGTTGAGGCTCGCTCAGTGAGCTGCTGGGCTGCTGCATTGGTTTCAGGCTCACTGAGTGAGCTGAAACATGCAGACACACAAGACCACAGCCGGCACACCACCGACCCGGCGGTCCAGTCGCAATGCATTGGTCTTAGGACCACTGACATTGCGGCTTCGGTGGTCTGGCGGTCGGACTGCCAAAGTCGCAATAAGGTCCTTAACACTGTGCTAACTTGACTTTGCCATTAAACTCATGGTAAATTCACTCCTGAGATAGGCTTGTAGAAAAAGTGGGATGTTTGTTTTCATATGTCCTAAGAGTAAAAACCCCAAATTTTCGTTTCTACTGTCAAGTCAAGTCAAGTCAAAAACTACTTTATTCGATTAATTAAAATCATAAAAGTATGCTATACAAGTGCCAAAGCAATAAAAGTATCAATTAAAAATGTTGGTATACAAGATAAAAATAAATTTATAGATCGAATAAAACACATATCATCATTCCCGTGATAAGGCAGTTAATAGAAATACATTATCTGAATATTAAGAGGCTTCAAGATCTAGAAAAGCTTTCTGTCTAACTCTCTTGCTTCTAACAGACGCAGCAAGAAAGCTAGCAACACAAAACATTGTTAATGGGGATTCTAACAATTGTAAAAACAGTAAAGCAGGTTTACACTGTATAAAATTCATCTTTTTCAGTAGTGGAAGAATAAACCTTTTCCTGGCATCTTGATACAAAGGGCAAAAAATCATAAAGTGCATAGTGTCTTGCGGGGAAAAGTCATCGCATTTGCATGGGGCGACATCTTCAGGTCTACTCCACCCCTCCAAATCCCAGAGTACAGTGTAAATTTGGTTAAACCAAAGTTTTGTCAATAGCCATCTATGAAAAGGATTTGTCATGACGGTCAAGTAAAGTGACATTGCTATTGACTGGGTAACCAGCACATGGGCCCTAACCAAAGGTTTACACAGTTCTGCACCTTCCCCGTTCTGCCTCCCTTAACTTAATGTAGTTAATTTTTACCCACTCAAGGTCTGCCTTACAAAGAGATTCTGGGTTGAAAAAGATCTCTGGTCGCCCCATATACGTTGCTACCATTTTTATGTACGACAACCAATGGATTTTGTACATATTATCGAGCATAATGCAGTCCTTTAAGATCTTGTGATTTAGGGAGAGGTTCGGGTTTAACCAGGTTTTGATCAAAGCAGCATTGGGGCAATTTTGATTGTATCTGCTAAATAACCAATCCCCAATTCTAGGTGTACAGAGTGGGTAGCAGTAGATTGAGGGAGGCCAAGGAGGGACCTTAGGAATTTGTTTTCTTCGATTTGGATAGCGTCGGGTTTAGTGTAACCCCAAATTGAGGCCCCATACCTTGCGATGGAAATAGTCTTAGCTTTGTAGATTGTTAATATTGTCTCACAAGGTTTCCCCCCCAGCCTTTTAGCAAAGCCTAGCACTGCAGCTGAAGAGTTTCTCACCGAGTTTACCTTGATTGAGAGTTGGGGGGACCATGAACCCTTATCATCAAAAACTACCGCCAGGTAGGTAAATACCTTCACTCTGGTGATTTCTTCACTACCACAAAAAAAGGTCTTAACTTTATTTTTTGAAGGCCCCAAAGACATCACGTGAGATTTGCCGTTATTGACTACCAAATCCAGGCTTTTCATAAAAACCCCAAACGAATCCAACAATCTTTGCAGGCCCAGTGGGGTCCTAGCCAACAGGACAGCGTCATCGGCGCCCATACGCGGAATATCTGGGGTCGCTGTTAACAGGTTTACCTCCAGTGAGTTTATATACAGTGTAAATAACATAGGGGCCAGGATGCATCCCTGACGCACCCCTCTGCCGGATTTAAAACTGGACGTACATTTCCCCTCGTTTGTCATCCTGATTGAGGCGTTCAGTTCCTTGTGCAGCTCGGCCAGAAAATACACAAGGGGCCGATCGAGTCCCAGTTCCAGGAGCATGGTCCACAGCTTTGACCTATTAACTAGATCAAACGCTGTGGACAAGTCCATAAAACCCAGATAAATGAAGCCCCTAGCAGCCTTGGTGTACTTAGCCGTTATTAAATGTAAATTCAAACATTGGTCCTCCGTGCTCCTCCCAGCTCTAAAACCATATTGGGCATCAGACAGAATGTTATTGTCTGAGGCCCACCTGGTTATCCTTGCTAGGATTACCTTCCCCAGAATTTTAATTGAGGAATCTAGCAAGGATATGGGCCTGTAACATCTAGGGTCAGCCCTTTGGCCCTTCTTAAAGACCGGAATTCTTGTTGATCGGGACCAAGATTTAAGGAATCCAACACAGGCAGAGGTGTTAAAAACGTTAGTCAGGATGTTAGCCCAGTACAATGGGTTTGCCTTGTACATGTCTGAGGGAACCCCATCTGGCCCTGGAGCTTTTCGTCCTGCGGAATCTTCAATTGCTTTTACAACTTCCTCCAGATGAAACCTTACAGAAGAATCTGAGACTGGGGCCACAAAGATTTCTAACTCCAGATGACTACCATAAATTTGTTCAAAATGGCTCAGCCAGTCCTCCTCTGCAATATTTACTTCTAAAACTTTGTTTTTGCAATTTGAAAACAGGGGCGTGTTAATAATGGACCAAAATTTTGCACTGTCTTTTAAGGTTGCTTTGTCCATAAGCTCCACCCACGCATCATGTTTGATTTTATTTTTCCTTTCCTGTACTACTCTAGAGTACTCACTTCTGAGCTGAGCAACCAGGGCTTTATTCCTTGGTCGCTCCTGGAGAGCTTTTTTCAAGAGATTATGGGATTTAGTACATGTGTGATCAAACCAGCCCGCAACCTCCTTATTTTTAGCTGGACGACTTTTAGACGTGAGTTCTTTGGCCACTTGGGAGCAGATAGCTTCATAAGAGGATATAACTTGTTCCCCAGATGAGTGGGGATCTCCACAAATATTTAGTACTTAGCAGTAATAATATTAAAGAACTCCTCAGGCACGACCCTACTCCAATTTAACCTCCTCCCCTGGTCTTTTGCTTTTACTTCAGCTACCACCGAAATTGGGGTGGTTATATTAAAAAGCGAAAAACCATTTACCAATTCAATTGCCACAGGATTATGATCACTAAAACAAGAGGGTATGGCATTATAAGAAACAACATATTTTAAAAGTCCAGAAGAAAGAAATATGTAGTCAATTATGGTATCACAATCCCTCCCTGTGTATGTGGGGACACGAGAACTCTTATCAAAAAACTCTGCTTCAAACAGGTCATTGTTAGACAAGAGTTTCTCCAGTGCTTCCCCCTTACTAGAATGCTCAAAATGTTGAGGGGATGTGAAATCTGGCCCATCAATATCAACTAATGAACAATTTTGACTACATAAGTGGACATTAAAATCACCCAACAAAATTAGTTGGCAGAAAGTGGTTTGCTTTGCAATATAAGTGTTTAAAAAATCTGTCAGCCACAACAAGTGTACATTTGGGGAGTCCCCGTGCTGAGAATTGTAACAATTTACTAGAATTAATTTGATGTTATTAATAAGTTTCAATTCCAGGATTAAAAAATTATTAGAGGCACATTCTATCCTGTTAACTGACCCTCTTACATTCACAGAGACCAGTAGCACAAGTCCCCTTTATCTCTCCCCGCCGTCGATTTTACTGCAGGGACAAAATAAGAGGTGAAGCCATCCAACCAGAAGTCACAGTCTCTGTCCCAAGTTTCTTGGAGAGCCACAATATCATATTGTGACACTTGATTTAACCAGTTGGTATCATCTCTCTTTGAACGCAGGCCAGCGACGTTCCAACTGACCATCTTAACCGTTACCTCTTTAGCATTACACAGAATTAGAGGGTTATAGTGGGTAGCGGGAGGGGTCAAACCAGAGTGGTCCTGTACCTTAGGGACAGGGGCTAGATGTGACTCTTCCCCAATTCCCTTTTTAGCCTCCCGTCAGTCGCACAGCTCCAGGGTCGAGAGCGCATCAAATCTATTGTGTGTAGGAATATTGGGCCCAAAGTTAAAATAATTCTCTCTGCCAGGACCCTGAAATAGAGCCGGCGTCTGAGCCATAGCGGCAGTACAAGGTCTCCTTCTCATATCAATATTAAAAAAGTTCTCTCCACAAAGACCCGGAAATGAGTTCGGTGTCTGAGCCATAACGGGAGTATAGGGTCTCCTTCTTGCACTAGGTGGGGGCTTCCCAGCTAAATGATTATAAAAAAAACCAAGAAGACGCACCCAGATACTGTTGGCATCGTGCGTCAATGAGGCTGCCCTTAACAGGACTGTGGCTGCATGTTGTGGGTACCTGAAATTTATAATTATACAGTCCCCTTCACAGGTCTTTTTAGAAGACCCGATCCAGCTGGCCCTTCTAGTAGATATAATGTCCGGGGCAAATTTTGTAGGGAAGCCACAGTACCTGCTTAACCATGACACGGTCTTGTTTTTAAGGGCCTCGTGCGGTTCCTCAAATGACGGGGCTGATTGCGTTTCTAGTGGCGGAACATTTGTTAAAACAACAACATAGGGGGAACATGCTGGGGGTAGGTTCGTAAATCTACTTCTCCTAACCAGATTATTACTGGGTGAACTAGCAGGCCCTATTGTTATTTGTGCAGCTTCACTTGCTGCAGTGGTGGGAACTGTTATGGTAGGAGCAATATTTTTTGAGTGCTGGATATCTTGCTGCTGGATTCCCACTCTAGCTACCTGCTCTGACCCTCCTATAACCGTCCCCACCTTCTTGGGACTGTCAGCCGTTGTTAAATGCTTTGTTAGCAACCCGCCTAACCTCTTAACTTCAGCAGTAACACTATCGAGTTTCCGCACTAGGGGTTGGATGAACTGATCTATTTTAGTTTCAAACATTGCTTCCAGGGAGTGAAGTAGATGTGATAGTTGGTCGGGACTTAAAGTGCCGTTTGACGCAGTGCTATCTATCTGTGCATTAAAACGCTCATCTGGGTTGGTCTGCGTTTGTGGGGGGATATCTACCCTTTTTTTTGAGTGCCCCCCCCTTTTGGTTAGATGTTTCCTGCAGTTTCTTACCGGTCTGGCAACAGGCGGGACTTCCTCACTATCTTCACTTACACTATGTCTATCTGCTTCTGGTGGCTCCACGTGGACCTGAGCAATAACTGTAGTGAGCGCTATAGGATCCGAATCAAGGGTTAGAGACAGTGTCCCTTCGCAGGGAGGCCCTTCTGTTGCTATTGATTTTGTTTACCATCTTTACCAGATAGTTGTCAATAGGCCCTGACCCAGATATAAATTTCTCTTTGGAACTTGGTATGGTCAGTCCTAAGCCTTGAGTTAATGCACTAAGTTAAAGATGAAGTCACAAATATAACCAGTACAAGGCAACTTAGGATATGGATCAAGTAACCGTGAAAAAATAACCAGCTTTGTAAATCTTTAACGTCCAGGAGAACCAGTGCAAAAATGGCCAGGGAATGTGGCCCGGCCCTGCCTCTTCCTGTCTATGACTGTCATAGACTGTCCCGCCCTTGTCCCGGGCTTTGTCCGGCGTCCGCCCGCGCGCGTCCCGCGTGCGCGGTGTGGGTAGGACCTATAAGGGAGTAGGCGGGGTGGGAAGAGTCTCCTGGCCTCCAGGTGCGGCCGGTTAGTCGCCGCACTGACCGCTGGGACTCACAGTCCCGCCTTCCCAACTCGCCGGTCTGGTCTGGTCTCCAAAGATGCCCCAAGCTGCAGAAACACACAGGGTTGGACTCGCGCCTCTGCCCTCACACCTTACACTCGACTTCGAGCGGCTCCCGCGGAGCGGGGGCCGCGAGTCGTGAAAAGGGCTCTGTGGGCGGGGCGGGAAGAGTCTCCTGGCCTCCAGGTGCGGCCGGTTAGTCGCTGCACTGACCGCTGGGACTCGCAGACCCGCCTTCCCAACTCGCCGGTCTGGTCTGGTCTCCAAAGATGCCCCAAGCAATGGATATGGGTGAAATTTGTTAAAAATGTCATCGTCTTCATTCTTTGTGTAAAATGTCTACATGAGATAGTGCCAGGGGAGCAGAGCAGAAGACGTCTTCTGTGTGGTGGTGCTAGCTGAGACAACCTGTCCTTTTTTGTGTGGAGGATGTTGTCAGGGATTTATTCTGAGCAAATCGGCCTACACAAATTCTTCCTTTTGTTCCGTCACTACTCATCTGGACAGTGCTGCTACACTCCCGCTCCTCCGCCTTCAGCCTCTTTCCTTCCATCAGTAGAAAGGCTAGTAGCCCCATTGCCAAATACAGGGTTATATGCTGAACACTCAACAGTGTTAACTTCTGAATGGGACAACTAAAGTTTGCACCTCAAGGTATCAAAAGAAGTGTTGCATTTTAATTTTTATTGTAAATTTTGAGTAAAAGGCAACTTTAGAAAGTTGCTATTCTGATGCCCAAGTTTTCTAGTGGCCATTTATGGTTGCTGACCACGAGACAGCCTTCTGTCCTCCTGGGGAGACATATGAACGACTCCTAGGAAAGGACACAATAGAGGCTGCCTACCATTGGAAGAGGTGCTACCTCTCCTGGCAAGAGACCAAACAGAATGTGAGCACTAAAGGCGAGCTTCAAAGGAGAAGCCCTCTTGGAAAGGAAAATGGTGGACACACACAAGAAAGGCTGCTATGTTGTTCTGGTAGACAGGTTGACATCAGTGACAGAGGGTGAAATAGTTGCCATAGCAGTTTTTCTGTGGGTGTTTAGCCCTCAGGCAGCCATACCTCTAGGGTGGGCTACGGAGCTCCACACACCGAGAGAAGGGTTCTGCCTGCTTGGGAATGTGCAGAGTATTGCACTCTGGGATAACTAGATGGCACACATTGCAGAAAGTTGTCATTAGGTGGGAAGTGACCTGGTAATCATTTGGCTAGTAGTCACCGCACCTCACAAGGCCAAGTTGTGGGCATGAAAGTGGCACCGCAGGCACCCAGACCTCAGATCACATCTGCGCTGGAGAGTGGACCGAAGAAGGACTGCCTTGCTGTTTCCTGGACCTGACCAAGAGAGGCTGCACCAAAGAATGGAGTGCACCTGCTGATCCTTGGACTAGCAAAGAGAGGACCATGCCTGTGGTGCCCTGCTCGAGGAAAGTCGTCCCTGAACCCTAGACAAAAGTGATGAACTCCAAAAGTCAGTTGGCTGACTGCTCCAGGCCACAAAAGCTGAAAAAAGCCTCCTTGGTGAGTTGGTAGCCACAATCACTTGTTTGCTACCGACCACTTAAACATAGCCTGGGAGACCAAGTACTGGCGCTCAAATGCTGTACCCAAGTCTTCTGGACCTTGGAAAGTAGTCGGAGTGCAGTTTGGTTTCCCAAGAGGGACACTGCCTTCAGTTAAGTGAACTGCTGGATTCGATGCGACCAGAGACCAGTAGACCAGTGGCAACTGTTTTTTTTGCTGAAATTCACCTGGGGTTTGAAGGACATCGACCTCAGTGGCCCAGGTCGGATCACATTGTTAGTTATTTGTTTACCACATTACAAAGTATCCAAAATTCTTAGTGCTTACATTCAGTAAATCAAATGTATAGAAGCCAAGTGCCAATTGTTAATGAAAAGTGAATATGTAGGTATTTACATAAGATGACCAACATTTATATGTGGCTCCAACTTGGTGAGCTCCATATGGCCATAGGTTTATGGTTCTGACTGGATTTCTCTACAACATTGGCTAGTTTTATTATGATTTTCTAACCTATTCTTTTCGATTAGATTACATTTTAACTTATACACTTCTGTTAAACATCCAAAACTCAAAATTGTATACCCTCTTTCTACTGTCAAATAACTCAAAAGAACATCCCTTAGATAGTATTACTTGATATTCTCTAAATTGTCTATATTCTCAAAGTACTGTGATTCTCAATTCTTTTTGATAAACTATATTCTGTCTACAGCAATAGCATATTAACAACAATACATCTTGCATGGCGAAACGTTAACTATGATGGGATGAACTAGATATACTAGTCGTGATATACACCACTGATGTATCAACCACATGTTATGTGGCATCAGTAGGGAAAGTTTGTAATGATTTCTTTTAATTTATATTGTCATAAAAGCACAGTAAGTTTTAAATAAAACACCTTCGGTTGAATATATGTAGCATCAATCAAGAGACAGAGTCAGTACCTAGGAGCATGTTCATATCATGGCCCAACATTTTGTGAATCATAACATTAATAAAGATTTAGCCTCACTATATAGAGATTGTTCGTTGTACGGTGCGTAGTTTGGAACCTTAATTGTTGCAATCTTCGGCAACACAACTTCCATTTACATCACTTTTATTGTCAACCAGTGATGCTTAATGGCATCAATGAATATTATTCAGATGGATTAAGTTGAATATTCCCTCTAAAGATGTCTTGGAAAATGATGTAATCCACCAATCTCAGGCACTGAAGAGAAATTTGTGGACAACATACACAAAATTCTGAACCACATACCAAGAATGGGGCAGGGTTAGCCAGAACATCACCAACAGTGAAAAGAAAATTCAACACATCTGTCTTAAAGTCTAAACATCCCAAAAACACCAACATATCGACGTGAAGCTGTATACCGCAGGTACAATCATCAAGATAGTTCCACAAAATTGTTTAAAGCACCCTGATTCCTAAACAAGCTGAAGCGTAGTTTGCAAATATATAGTATAGCTTGAATGCAGCATGGATGCAGCTAATTTAATCACAAAACGTATGTTACTTAAATGAAGATAACTTAATGTAATTGCTATTCTGGCCTCTGGGCAAATGACAGTGTTGAGTCACACTACTTTAAAGCTGAAATGAATGTAGATTCAAAGTGCAATTTCAGCAGTGAAGACCAATTTCACTGTTGTGCTGGCCCAGATTGGCATCTGTGGCAAAGAGATGTAGTCACAGTGGCAGACTGGACCACTCAGCCTTAGGTAAATGAACCTGCAACAATTACATTGAGAGGTGGAGGACTGTGGAGCACCCTCTTTCTGGTGACAAATGATTGCTGCTGAAGTGTGTGAGTCCCAGTCATGGACCGGGCTTGCCACATGAAGTCATGTCAGAGGAGAAGTCAAGCTGGAGCTGTGTACTGGTTTCTTGAGCTGGAAACATAGCGGCATGGTGGATCAAAGGTGTTGTTGTCCCACATGCCTTCTTTTTAATTTCTCAGCATTAGTTGTGAGGAGGAGGAGAGGAATACTAGGCTAACCCACCAGGAGAGAAACCTGGGACTCAGAACTGAACAGGGGAGTGCTCGAGGTTCAGGCCCCTTCTTGCTTCCTTGCTGTAGATGCACTACTAGAGGTGACTGGTTCAAGGATGATGATGGAATGAATATTTCCCCTGCCATACTTTTCTGCAGGGGGTTATTTTCCTGAGCCAGCCTGCTGCAGGTCAGTTAGAGACTGTGTCTAGTGGAAATCTCGGTGGTTGAGGCCTTTTATTGTGCTCTACCCCCCTGGGGCCATAAGGACTTTCACCTGGGGGATTAGATCAGCTGATGATCGCTGCTGGGTTGTAAGGCTCCTCTTGTATTGAACTGGATGGCAACTTAGGGTCTCACCTAATATGCATTTGGGGGAGAGAATCAGTTAAAACTCAGGTCCGTTTATTGAATTTCTAGATGTACACTTCAAAGTTGATATTTTATTATTGCTGTACAGTCACAGAGGCAGTCTGAATCCATGAATGATGGGGAAATCGAAGAGCTGAAAGGCACTCCTTTTGGGTGGGTAGAAGGGATATTTTGGCAGCTTCGACTGCAGATGAAAATCAAACAAAAGGTGACATCTTTGGAGAAGTATAAACTGGAGTTTTTAAGTGTTCAGGTTGTTGACAGTGTTCAGCTTTACCTACAATCATAGATAGAATATTGCGTTCTGCAGAGACACACAGGCACTGTTGCCGTCCTCTCCAAGCTTTCTGGTGCAAAAGCATTTTGGGGTGAGTGAGGACTTTGACTAGGTTACACATGTGGGAACTTACAACTGGCTGGCCTATGTAGATGAATTTGCCTTTCTTGTTCCAGGAGAGAATGTCTTTAATGGCAGTCACTTTACTGAGCAACATTTGCATGTGTTTTCTGCACCTTTGATTTTAATATTTTGAATGTTCTTCGGATGGTGGAGGTTCTTGTGGCACTAAAGGTGAGGGACTTTCACAGTCAGGGCAATATATAGCCAACCTGTTTGTTTCATCCTGATCTTTAAAATAATATTTGAAAAAGTTTTGAAGACCAGTTGAATACAGGGTGGCTTAGTCCTGAAATTTAAAATCCATGTAGTTTAAAATGTCTTTAAACTTACCATCCAGTTGATGTGCTTAATTTTTCCTAATGTCTCATTCATCACACATGGATGTCCCCAATTGTACATGCTGATGTCGGGTTACCAAGTACATCTCTGGCCATGTTCCATCAGTTTCTGCTTAATGAGCTAGTGATTAGCAAAACAGCTATCCCTAGCAAAGAACCTATGAACCCTCCTGACTGTTTTACCAGTTTCTTCTTAGAAAGTAGGGAAATGTTTTTATTGTTGAGCTTTTAATAAGGTGACAATTCTTCTTCAAGACTTGGAACTTACAATCTGGTATTGTGACATTTCCTTTTAGTGCAGTTGGTCTGTTCTCTGAAAATGCAGCCATAAATCATCTTAAGCGGTACAGAAGGGGGTGGTGATGGACGGAGCATCTGAACCAATCAAACACTCACACCCAGTCAAAAGATCTGGGTTTGATCCATCACCGTTCTTTTGCCCACTCTGCCACCCCAGTTCAGACATGGCTAAATGCAAATCAGTCTGACCCTGTGCTTCATGGGAACAGTCCAGCCAGAACTGCCAAGCCATGCTTCCCTGGACCGGAAACAAGCTTCCGAGGACCGGTTTCTGGCATTACAGCCGTCTTCAGCCCAGCTTGCTTGAATCCAGTGAATTCGGTAATTGCCATTGATTCCTATGGGCCTTGAGGCCCATAGGAATCAATGGCAATTACCGAATCGGTAAATACCGATTTGGTAAAATTACAGAATTGTCAAGGGGGACAGGGTGTCACTTTGACACCCTGTTGCACCCCTGATTCTGGCTTGTGTGCCATGTGACACACATACATGCCTAAGGGCATGTATGTGTGTCACATGGCACAGGTGTACATGCACAGATGTGCATGTACACAGGAATTCGTTATTTACCATGAAATAGTGTTTCATGGTAAATAACGAATTATTAAGGGCCTGTGGCACTGTATTCATCTAGATTTTCAGATTCGATAAATTTACCGATTTGGTATTTTACCGAATCTGTAAATTTGCCGAATCGGTAAATTGTGAGCCCCCTACATGTCAAAAACCAAATACCGGTCGGTAACGGCCGAAATCGGCTGTTACCGACCGGTATTTGATGACCTACATCGGGTCCCTACATCCCAAATGCCTAATACCGGTCGGTAACGGCCGAAATTCTGTAATTTCTGCCGTTACCGACCGGTATTAGGGTTCCTACATCTGGCCCTTAGTCCCATATTTTTAGAGTCTTGTAATATGTGGATCATGTCACATTTTATGGTATACAACGGTAACAACGCATTTTTTACAACGCGGTACCGTTACCACGCTACTTTTACCACGCATGTCGTTACAACGACATGCGCTGGGGGGCGCTCCAGGATAGTAAATACTTTAATTTACTATCCAACTCCTTTCCCTAGAGTCCACGGGGACTGGAGTTGGAATAGTAAATTAAATAATTTACTATCCAGCGCCCCTCCACGCAAGTCGTTGTAACGACTTGCGTGGTAAAAGTAGCGTGGTAACGGTACGCGTTGTAAAAGTACGCGTGGTACCGTCATACATCCACATTTTATATTACCATCAGGGTAGCTCTCCTCACTTTGGTTGTTTTTCTCCGTCCACGATTTTAAGGTTTACAGATACAGTTTGATTTCAACATTTTAAGACACTTCTAAATCTCTTCAGGGCAAACCTCCAGCCATTTTACAGATAAAATACACTATTGTCTAGCTTTGCCGCTGTCAGAAAGGGTTTGGTGTACATTAACTAAAATCTCCTCAAGGTACCACTCTCACCCTCACTAATACCATTCTGATGTCCTACAAATATTTGGTCAACAAAGTGTGAACCCCGTGCACAATACCTTAAGGGGTATTCAGCACCTGTTCCTAAGCAAGCCTCACTGTTACACTCTGTTCAAAGCACTGCTTAAGACTCCTATTCAGTTCAGCATTGCTGTGGGTGGGTCGGGTAAGAGTGCATGTTGGGATATGTGGTAGCTTAAAAAATCTACTCCTGAAACAGGACTAGTTGGGGAGTATGTGTGTCGAGGTGTAGGCAGGAAAAAGCATATGGCTGCATCTCTATATGGCGGTTCCAATATTCAAGGTCTATTGCAAGTTATAAATCAGATTGGGAGTTGCTTGGGGGAGATCCTTGTGATATACATGAAAATGAAGAATTGTATGGGGTAATGCTATGGGAGCGGCTCAAAAAGCTGATTAGGTCGCTGAGGAGAGGAATGTCTATAGACAACATCTCTGCCACCCCCCTAGGTCAAGGGGACATTTAGGTGTGGTTCATAGACCCTATGGGGTGAATAGGACAACATGAGTTTGCAGTTGTGGTGTGTTTGCAAAGAAGTTCATTTTGCCATTTTACTAGTTTTAGGGAAACTCAAGATTTTTGGGTGTTGGGTGTAGGTGGACAAAGAGATGCTTGGGGGGTCACTTGATGAATATTTAAACAGCATTTATTTACCAAGACGCCTCTTATTTACCTGTATGAGGTGGGTTCTATTGAACATTGTTTAAACCAACAGCTGGTCCATCTTCTACGGTGCTTGTGATTGGCAGACTTCCTCAGCCAATGCATCAATGTACGGACCGAATTGACAGAAACAAAAGAATGCATTTGAAGTCTATGATGTGCTACCCCTGCGCTTCTGAATTTTTTTCCATCCATAATTACTTTTTCATTCTTTTTTCAAATATGTTGCATACATGCACTCTCTTACACATGCGCAGAAGGATGAGGAGAAAACGGGAGTTAAACAGTGATAAAGGTGATAAAGGTGAGAAAGCAGGATTGAACAGTAACATGCAAGACCGAGATAAAGAGCAGGGAGTGCAGGTTGATGGCGAAAGGAGGCGTGTATTAGAATCAGAACTAGGCAGGCCTAAATATGTGCGTGTATTGCAAGCAGGCAGCAAGTTTCAGTTTGTACAATTATATCTGGAGAATCTAGAGCAAGCCAAGACACAATGGCACACAAAAAGAGCACATCTCGTAATTGACTAGACTTGAAAATGGAGCACCCATTGGATCAGCCCAATTCTGAATTCAAGTGTCTCCTAAAGAAGCACACCATTCCCTTCTTTCAGCAAGAGACTTCCATAAATGTATTTTGCATGACCATTCTTTTTAGCTTAATGGCTTTTTAAACAACCACTATCTGTCCTTTCATGTGGCTTCTATTCCCTGGGCTTTGAGATTAAAGTTTTTACAACTACGTTTTGGTCTCTTTGATGCTGCAGAAATTAAACGAAATATGGAAATACTTAAGTTCAAACTCTGCCTGCACATTTTGTAATTATCTTAAGGCAAGCTTAGCAAACTTAGTTTGCTGCTGTCCAAAATTAGCTTGGGAAAAGAGAATTCTTGTAACTTCAATTTTTAAGTCTTTCGCAATTCGAGCATGCACCAAGTTGCTATTACAGTGTTTCAACTGCACTGAATGTCTTCTTATTAACACATTTACTAAACATATGACCAAGATCTAAGATGAACTGGATAATCTGTATCATGTTGCTATTTAATTATACTGTTATAGACAAGAAGAGAAAATCACAGACCTGGAGTGACAGGGGTAATAATGAAATCTCATAACAATATCCCAAGGGGCATCATTTGAAATTACCAGTTTCCATCATACATGCAATATAATAGCCAAGTAGCTCACAACATTACTGATTTTAGGGAAGCATATAGGGAGATTGTTATGCTCAACGGGGATAATTTAACTCTTCGTGTTAGTACCTTCTTGAGACTGGCTGTCCGCTCCCGTGCCTCCATGAATGCAGTATAGACAGTTGTGGTTGCATGCACGGCATTCCATTCAATTTATATATGGGCCGCATAATAATTTTATGTTTTTTATCATGTGTCAAAGTGTCTACATTTTAATACTTTATGCTGCTACATTTTAAATACTATATTCTTATTACCTCTGAACTAATAATTACATTGTGGGCCTATGACTGATTTACCGAATTGACTCTTGCACTATGTATATAATTGTGTGTATTCACAGTAATTTGTCTATTGCACTTATTGATTGTTTAACCTTCTAACTTCGTATGTATTGTGCTGGTTTCATCTTGTACTTTTATGGATGTTTTTGTATCCGAATAAAGAATTATTTGAATTGATTGAATAGCTAAGTATATTGTTTAAGTAAATAAATTACAAAAGTAAATATGGCCAACTGTAATCCAGAAGTCATTGTTTAATATTTTAAAACATATTCATGCATATGCAGTTATTCATTAGCAGCATCAAGTGTAAATGCAAAGTGCTCAATGTGAAAAGTGCTCGTGAAATGAATGTGGATGGCGCAGAGTGAAAGGCATAAAAAAAGACAATGGTGAAAAGTAATAGTAGTCCAATATTGTGCATGGAAATAAATGGATGAAAAAAGTTTATATATATATCATTGCACAATAAAAGTATTTTTCTACCGGATTTTTTGTCATACTACTAGTATGCGGGGTGGTTTGGATGCCACTTTTATACACATTTACTCAGACCAACCTACCCCCATAAATGAAACAAAACAGGCTCACACAACATTATAATTTACATTTATAACTTAATCCTCATACATCAGTGGAGCTGTGCTTAGTATCTGTATTTACCACTAAGCTGCGATGCCTCAGCATAATAGCACATAAAAGCTCATCAAGTTGCAAAGAGATTCATTTGCTGCTTAAGAAAGCTCCACTTCTTCAAATACAAAAGCACAGCTGTGCCATCCTCTCCCTCCAGCTCTCAGAGTTCACTAATTCTATTAACTACTCATTTGCAAGCATTTATTTACAAGTATGACTAACAGTGATGCAGTAATTGTTAAGATGCATTCCCGCCATATCTGCTCCTATTGTGTAAAACCTACTGTGCATATCCTACGTGTACGAGCACAATTTTACAAAATCACAATAGGAACAAAACAGCTGGTAGCTCGTGAGAGCAAGATGGCGCCTACATAACACACCACACTGCTCATCGCTCACTAGTTCAGAGCTCGGCTACACATACTGAGCAATGTGAGCAGGAGTTGGTGTTGTGTGAAGAGCCCAGAAAGAGAACGCACCTGCAAGAGGACACCTGGTGAAATGGCTGTGGTGGCATTAGGCTGAAACTAAAGGCAGCAATAAGGGGGATGAGACAGCCGTTAAGGGAAAGCATGAGGCTGTTAAAAAAACCAACATAGCGATTAGCCCATGGAGCATTGCAGCCGGAGTCTGGAGGATCCCAACACTTAATCATTAACCTTTTTGTGACTCCCAATGTGAGAGGACTAAAGGGAGAAGCCCAGGAGAAACACGCCCCAAATACCACTGAGGCTCCTTCAATGGAAACCCTGGCAGAGGTGATGAGAGACCACAGGAGCAATACACACAGTGAGCAAAAAGAGCCTTTAATTCTCCAAATGCAGGCATGGTCAATGCCACCTGGGGCTACTAGGGAGGTGGAAACAGCTCAATATGAATACAACAGAAACCATGCAAGACATCTGCATCTCTCCTGATGCCACAGAGGAAAAGGGTAGTGATACAAATGTACCCCTTGGAAATATTGGCTCCCCCCTCTGGCTATTGCCTGTAGTAATACTGGGGACAGGAAGCACAAACTGGCTATTTCCCTTTGAGACAGTGGGTTAAAAAGTATTCTCTTTAGCCAATGAATCAGAATCTTCAAATTTTGGTAATTCATCCTCAAGCGATGGTGCGGCTTCTGATTAAGCAGTAGTAGTTTGTTGAAAGAGTTGGTGATCTTGATGCAACAGCAAAAAATCCTCATAAAAAAAGAGAAGTAAGGGGAATAGTAGTTAAGAAGAATCAAGCAGAAGACATATGGTGAAACTAAAATTGGACTACTCTGACACACAGCTTGTTTACGTCGATGGGGAGAAATCCGAAAAGGAGCTAGGTGTGGAAGGGAAATCCTTGGCGGCAGCTGGGGCAGGGACGGCAAACACTGTGGAACCCACTCTTGCTACAATTTCTTTCTCAATTAAACAATTGTAGGATAAAGTATGAAGTGACAGTCCCCAGGCTAGGTAAGCCTGAAAAAAACTGCAGGGAGCAGTGAAAAAAATGAATAAGACATGCTAAAACATTGCAGAGAGGATATCAATGGTGGAAGGGTGGACTGGGAGCCTTGAGACCGACGATAGTACCCTAAAAACCCAAAGTGCATCCCAAGCTTCTATTATGACCAGTGTCATATGGAAGCTAGAAGATTAAGAGAACCTATAATGAAGGAATAACTTAAGAATGTGGGAATTCCTGAAGGTGTGGAGTGGGGTAATGCCAGATCATTTGTGGTAAGCCTTTTAAAATGTGTATTTCCAGACGTGATAAAATGGGACTAGGATGAAGAAGTTCAGTGTACGCAATGTTTTCTCTTAATGCTGAAAAACAACAATCTAATAATTGAGAGGCCTCAAGCAATGCTCATGTACTTTTCTTGCTAAGACAATTTATTTATGATCAGACTCGCCCAAATTAAAAAAAAAGAACATAATGGGGTTCATTCTTTGGTAAACTGGATTTTGCACATGCTACTGTTGAGCGAAGGTGGCGCCTGCGGCAGATGATTGTTCCTTTTCAGAAATTGGGTGCTGAGGTTTCAATGTAAAACCTGCTAGATTGAAAATCATTTTCAATGGGTAAACTTGCAGTTTTATATCTGAAATGCAGGCACATGAATATCTAAAGGAGCTCACAGGAGGTATGGCCACATTACCTAGATAGCTGTAAGGTTTCCTGGGGGGGCTGGATTGGGACACAGATTTGGAAAAGATAAGGTGAAGCAGTGATGGCAGGAAAACAATGTAGGATAAAGCCGATTTCCAATGAAGATTTTTTTGGGCAGGGGTGTCAGGCGGTGGGTGTGTTATTTCAGGTGTACGCCATTCAGGCAGGGCCTGATTGCACATTTTTAGATGGAGGAGGGGTGCCGGTGGGGTGGGTGTGGTGGAGTCTTAGGTGGTGGGGAAGAGAGATGTGTCACATGGTGGTGAATTATTGAGATGGAGAATTGGATTATCAGGATGAAAGTATCAGAGATCCATTTTTTATCCTGTGTATGAGGTTTAGAAGATGTATGCAAGGCCTGGGATTTAGGATGATCTGATGGCTGGGTAGAGGAAGCTACAGATAGCTACTATCAACATTTGCAGATTGAATGATCCAAAGAAATGACAGCGAGTTGCAATAGCGGGACAAACGCTGTATACATATATTATCTGTTTGCAAGAAACTCATATTAAAGGAGTATGGAGAAATTTGTTAAATTCTCTTGGGTATAGATAGATCGGGGGTACCCCTCAAGGTGCACACACCAGTGAGGTGGCAATTTGTGTTCGAAATACTGGTGTTCAGTGTCACCAAACGCAAGTGGAAAAGCATGGCAGGTGGGTCATTGTTGAATGCCAGACCACTATTGGATCTAAATTTACATTATGTTCAGTGTATGGATGTATATCAGATCATCCAGGTGTATTCGACTGGCATTCTAATGAGCTGTCACTTTGGCCCCTGCCAATCTTATTGTGTGGGGATATGAATATTAATCTACCCGGTAATTGGTCTGTAGAGGAACATCATAACATACACAGGGTGGAAACCTAAAGTAATTCAATCACTGAAGGGTTTATATCAGGATCATGGACTGGTTGATATATGGCACATTAAAAGACCTACTGAACATGGGTATACATATTACTCAGCACAGCATCAATCACATACCCATTTAGACTATTTTCATGGGTCACATGCTTTAACACAGGATGGTAGAATTGAAAAATGCCGCGTTTTTGTCAAATCATAACCCTCTAGTTTTAGTCATTCATGGAGACGGGTTTAAACGGAAGACTGTCTCTTTGAGTTTTGAAAGGGCCCTGCTAGTAAAGGAGGAATATTGCAAACATATAAATAATAGGATCCCAGTGTTTTTTAAAGGAGAATTTAGGGAGTGCATCAATAGGCGTGGTCTGGGATACTCTTAAGGTGTGTATACAGGGTAGATGTTACGGTTTTCTTTAAACCAGGGCAAGGAAGAAAAGCGGATATTGCAGGACCGTCAGAATACTTTGGAAGAGGGAAAATTGGTTATAGCTGCACAACAGGGGTAAGATGTGGGGAGGCCCAATTGGAGGTAGCAGTGGCAAGGGCAGCGATAGCTGAAATATTCTGAAAAAGGGCAGCAGATATACTTACAGTGTGGAGAGAAAGAACCTACGAATGTAGCGAACAAATGGGACACCATTTAGCCATGAGAACAAGACAGAAAAACATGCATAAAGAACTGTGGGCAATTAGAGATCCAATTTATGGGATGGATTCAGACCCTGCTGAGATTAGGGCTTCCTTTCAAAATTATTATCAATCCCTGTACACAGAAGGCACCAAAGGGTAAGTTAATCTGGTACAGGAATATCTAAATTCAATATCCCTTGACAAGTTAGCCAGAGAAGAACAAGAATTTTTAGAGGGACCGCAACATTGGGAAGAGATCCTGCTCACCTTGACTAGTTTACCAGCTGGGAAGGCGGCTAGCTGATTCTATTCTCACTGCGTTTTAAAGACTTTTATGCAGGCAACTCAAGGAATGTATTATGACCTTATTTGAGCAAATACATAGTGGAGCGACTCCCCCAAGGTCCTGGTCCTCTGCTAAAATTATTGTATTTCCCAAAAAGAAAACTGACACAGGAACTTGGCTCCTGTCGCCCGATTACCTTAATTAATGGAGTTTTACAAATCTATTCTAAGATCTTAGCTGCACGTCTGTCCCAGGTAATCCATAGGATAGTCTCTAATCGGCAAAATGGGTTTATTCCCAGACGAGGCACAACAGATCCTACCAGAAGAATTATTTCTCTCTTTGATGAAGCACAATTTTAGGTGACCCTATTGCTTTGTTTATGCTAAATGCAGAGAAAGCTTTTGATAGGGTCTCCTGGCAATATCTCTGGGCTACTAGGCAAAGAATGGGCATTGGATCGTGTTTTATCCAGGCAGTAAAGGCCCTTATTATAATCCTGTTGCCAGTGTATTTGTAGCCGGAGAACTGATTGAACACTTTAAGAACTCAAGGGGGACATGTCAAGGCTGTCCGTGATCACCACTTTTATTTGCAATATACATTGATCCATTTAGATGGAGATTGGAGAATAACATGGTAATTCACCTGATACAAGGATATGACACCAAGACTTTGGCCTATGCTGATGATATTGCGTTTGTAACTGTTAACCCGGCAGTGGTTCTCAAATTAGTTGAAGAAAAAGCCTTAACGTTTTGGGAGTATCTCCGGATACTCCTTAAACAAAGATAAGAAGCAAATTGACACTATGACAAGATACTCTTTCCAGATAACCGAGTGGTTAAATATGCTGTTTATCTAGGTGTCAGTGTTACAGTCTATATGAAATTATTAAAGAGAATCTTGGCTCTCTTAATAGGAAGACCAAAAAAGAGCTCTGTAGACTCAATAATTTACATCTTTTCCTGGTGGTTAGATCTAATATAGTGAATATTACTTTTTTCCCCAAAATTCTGTATTTATTCAGAGCTATCCCGTTGGAGTTTTCAAACTAGTGTCTGAAGAAGCTTGGGTTTACTCAAGATCTAGAAGATCACTTAAATTCCTCTCACCTTACCTAACCTTAAGCTAAATTACTAGGCCACTACTTTGCAGAATTGTACTGTTTTGCTACAGCAACTTTCTAGTGGAGGGGCAGAGGACAGTATTCCTTCTCCCTTCAAACTTTAATTGTTGCGGAGGCATAAGGATGTCTTTGGCGGCAGCTTGTATTTAGTTACTACAAGAAAGTGCAGTTTTAGACTCTTTTAGATACATTTAAGGTTTAGGCTTCTGTTCGTAGACTGATGGCAATAGGTAGATTGAATTTCTACATGCCCCTCCCGAACAATAAGAACATATCTGAAATGTTCAGGGATCAATACATGCTCACCTGGTTTAAGGCTGGGCTGGATAGAGTGGGGCTGTTTTTTTCCCCAACTGGTATCGCTTCATTTGATGAACTTAAAACTGAGTTTGACGTTAGTCAAAGGGAATTTTTTAAATACCTCCAAATAAGAGATTCTTTACAAGGCAAGGGGGAGGACCAGCAGATTTAAAAAAAATTGAGTTAGTAGACAGAATGATAGGTCAGAATAAATGTTGCATTGGGATAATATACCATCTCCTGAATACAGTAATTAAATATGACCTACAAAAATGCACCCTAAAATGGCAAGATAAATTAGTGATATCAGAAACTGAATTTTTTCAGATATTTTTCACTAGCACAGTCTGTTTTAATATCGGCAAATTTACAAGCTCAGTTTTATAGGACCCGCTTTTTTCGATCTTATACACTGCACTGGATGGCTAAATGAGGGGAAGGTAAAGAAACATGTTGCACCCGGTGTTCTTTACATGGATCAGATATATTACATATGTTTGCTTTGTGAAGAGATCTTTTACACTTGAAAAATAAAATGACTAGATTTTTTATTGACAAAGTCAAGTTGAAGGTATCCATATCACTTAAACTGATTGTATTGAGAGTACAAGAAAGTGAGGTAGTAGAGGTTGGTGGAGCATTGTTTTGTGTCTCTACAGCTATCTTATGATTATGTTTAGCCTCAGCCTTGTTCAGACCCTAATCCCCCAACATTTCAGCAATAGTTGGCATGATTACTAGCAGTGTATAACTTAGAGAAAGCTGTCTACTCAAGAAAGGGTAATCGGTCTCGGAATAAGAGAATGAGAATTTGACCACCATTGATCGAGTGGAAGGGTCAGTCCTCTAATTAGAGGGGTCCTATGGGTCTCTTGATTTGATTCTTGGCTGCTATAGCACTTGCCATTTTAAATGGTAAGCCAGGCTACAAGTTTAAATTGAACTGTAATGTATTATAATGAATTGTTGTTTTATGTACTGCATCCAAATGACTGTATAGGTGGTAGTACAAGTGAATTGTTTATATTTATTTTTTAGATGTTTAAACAATGTGTGCGGTGGGGTGGGTAGGGATTGGTCTTTAATGTCTATATTTAAAAACTTGCAATAAAAATATTTTAAAAAGAAACAAAACGACCTAACATAAAATGTACAACTATGCAAACTAGATGATGCCTACTGTGTATTCAACTTGTATTTTACATTTCTTCCCCACATTTGCAATTTGGTACCAAGTTTGGTACTTAAACCATGATACTACAGAATTATATTTAGGACCAGACAAGCACGTTAAAGCAGATTGCAGACCTCTAGAAACACACTAATCTTTTAAAACTGCAGCATTCCTTCACAAGCGTGATAAAATCCAACACAGAAATAGTCAGACATACAGGCCTCAACAGTTGCCAACGATTCATACTACACTACATTTATACTTAAATTTCATCAAGTCACACTTTAAATATGTAGGTTGTAGCCGTATATTAGCGTACAATTTGCAGCTTATATTCCAACATAAAGAACGGTGGTTTAGCATTGCATTTTACAGAAAATACCCTGCACTGTCCTAACACAATCGCTGCAGAGGCCTGTTGAACTGCCATGCACACAAACCCTTTCTCTTTATCATTATGCAAGTGAAATACTTTATACATTACAGCGGTTGGAATTAGAACTGGGATGAGTGGGTGCCAGAGAGCCGAGTACTCAAACACGTGGAAACCAACCTGCAGAAGCAGAAGGAACCTCAGAAGGCTAGTCAGGAGCAGTATGCATAGGGGAAAATGAGAGGTGCAGCACCAAAGAAGGTCAGGGTCCACAGCAGAAACATGTGGAAGTTGGAATATAGAAAATGTGGCATCGAAGGGTGTGTACTGAAAAGGACGAAGGAGGAAATGGATTGCAGTTGGAATATTGCCCAGCACTCACTACTGCTTTGGGGAATGGGGTAGATCTACAGACTTCAGAGCTGTCTCTTCCACCTCTCCTCTCATGGGGCGAGCAGGAGGATGAGGTGTACGGCGTTTCCCAGTAACACCAGGACCGTTGACTTCTGTGGAACTATGTCGATGCCACATGGGTGAAAACCAAAACTGTTTGTACTTACAGAGGAGCCTGAGTACCTGTGGCCGCTGCCCAGTGGGGCAGTCCTATGCAGCTATAGAGGAGTCTGGCTCTGGTTCAACCTCGCAGCCTTCAACTACACAGCCGGACATCGGACATTGTTTCTCACCGTTCTACATGGTTTTATCTGTCTTTCTCTTCGACTGCTTTGTTCCCCCTAAATTAAGTTCCGCCTTCCAGTCTACCCGACTCTATTTGCATTCCTCTTCCCAGTTTACCTCCCCCCACCTTCCTTTCCCCATAAGACGCATGTCTTGGCTATGCTACGTGCTTATAACTTATATTATTGTGTAATCTCATGTTTTTCTCCTAAGCCTATACTTGTAACTGTAACTGTAACCAATGTAATTTTTGTAACCTGTAACCCGCTGATCCTCTTGTATAGCGCTCTGTTTCCTCCGGGTCTAGCTAGCGCTATATAAAACTCTGCAAATAAATAAATTATGCAATTCGAAAATAAGCAACATTCTTAGCCCCAGCTAGTGTTAAAGTATAAATACAACATTCTCCCTGGTATATATGAATTTACATTTATTACCTAAATTTCCCTACAAAGTGGAGCTGTGTTTAGCACAGTGCTGAATTTCACCCGGTGGTTTTCGGTGCTTGACACCGGCACTTAATTGTCAGCACCTGGACTTTTGACAGTCTGCCACATGCTGGTGCTGTATATCTCATTTAGAGATCAGGACATGAACAATTGTTTATTTATTCAATATACCGTAAAAATTACCAATACCTGCCGCCCAGCCATTCTTATAGCATAGTCTGAATAGTCACAATTGTAGCAGTGTGACCCTTAGTAGTTATGTCGATACTGTCATTGACAGCACTAGCAAGGGCAGTAGGTGTTGCAAGCTGCAGGTGCCTCCTGTTGAGGGTCCTGCACTTATTGTTTTACAAATTAAGCACTGGTTTAGCATCGGTTATTACTGCCAAACTGCAAAACCTCGGTATATTAGCACATCAAAAGCGACCTACTGAGGCAATATTTAACTCCAAGTGTAAAACAGCCTGGTATACAATGTAAGCAGTACAGTTATACTATGCATAAATTGTACTCATTTTTAAAAAAAACATTTTTTCACCACACAAGATATGAACAGATTCCTTTTTCACTTAAGAACACCCCACTCTTTGAAATACAAAGACACAGCAACACAGTGTGTAAAAGCTGAGAAGTGGTATACTCTGCCTGTGAGTGGAACTTAAGCCTGCTGCTGCATTTTATTGTTGATGTTTTGCCGTGTGCTTTTTTAAATTTATGAACTGCCACTTTCATAAAACAACTTTTGCCCGTATTTTATCTTAGCTGCTTCCCGGCTTGACTCAGTGGTGTTCGCCTTTTAGAGCGGGCCCGCAGTACCGTTTGGGGTCAGCCTGCTAGTTCCTGCTTGCGCCTCCACGTGACTGCCTATAAATCGTCACAATGGTGCGACCGCACAGCGGGCCACCGCTGGCGTGCCAAAGGCTCGCCTAAGGCAAACCCGTCTGCGCACGGCCGCACACCGGCCGCTCACAGCGCCAGCTACTCTGCTGGATTCGGGACAGCTCTACCTGCCATGCCAGCCCGTATGTATTCGTGTGCCTCACTACGGGAAATAGGTGTGCAGGGAGGAGGCTATTGGGAGTTAAAATTGGAAGACACGTCTGGGGCAGTAGCTGACTTCCATAAAAGCATTTCACAGAGACGCAGTTGTTGCTAGAGTCTCATGACTTGGATGCCTTGGTTTTGACTGAGACTTGGACCCATCCCAGATCCGATTTGGAACTGGGTTTGGCATGTCCTCATGGCTATAAAGCCTTTCACAAGCCACGTCCTATCGGTGGAGGTGGTGGGGTAGGGATTATCTTCGAAGAGTCATGGGACTTCTCCCCGGTTGATGTTGATGAGGTTGATGGGATTGAGCTACTAGGCTTTACTCTTACAGACCATGGGAGCCAGATGCTAACTAGCATTATCTGTTATAGACCCCCAGGAGTGGCTAGTCACCTTCAACAGAAAAATACGATTGATATCTTTAGCAATATGGCTCTCTCCCACGCTAGACTCATTATCTTGGGGGATTTTAATCTGTGGGTGAATAGAAGCTTCGACTCCGGATATGATAATCTTCTACAATCGTGTAGGGATCTGCATCTCTTACAATGGTTGACAAAGCCTACACATACGGGGGCCATGTATTGGATCTAATTTTTGCTGGGGAAGACTTGATGTAAGTGGTGAATATTCTGCTGGTCGGATGGTCTGACCATCACTTTATTAAACTTGAGGGGTTCAAAACTGGACAGATCGGCCCTATTTTGAGGGATAAGAGGAGTTTCCTAAGCAGGGTCTGGAAAGGTCTATTGAGAAAAGCCAGTATCTCCCCAGTATTCCACCTTGAAGGATTTTTTGACCCTGGAAAACAGGTGGAGGATAAATATGCTACCCTCTGTTTACATATTAATGATCAACTAAACCAGGTTGTTCCCCAAAAACTGATTTTAAAAAAGAAGGCAACTCCTCTGCCCCTTGGTACAATGATGAACTGCAAAAACTAAAACTTGACTGCAGACAGGCAGGCTGCCTGGAAGGAGAATATCCTCAACTATAAGAAAAACATTGCCACCGCTAAAGCTGAATATTTTGAGGATGTAATCTTGAAGTCACCTAATAGCACTAAGAGTGTGTTTAAAATCATGAATGATATCACCAGCCCCGCCTGCACAAAAAATAAGATCTCTCCCACGCAGGAACTGTGTGATAGTCTGGCTGTCTTTTGTGAAGACAAGATCTGTAAAATTATCAAAGGGTTAGAAGGGGTTAGCATTGATGATGGGGCTTGTGGACCCCCACAGGATGTGAAGGAGTGATGGACCGGGGAGAGCAAAACTTTGGGTCAGAGGCCCCTTCTTGATCACTTTGATATACCTTCTGTGGAAGAATTTAATAAAGTAGTACTAGGTGTTTCCTCTGGTTCTTCCCTGGACCCTCTTCCCCATAGGGTTTGGAAGGCGGTGAATTATTCCCTTTGTTAAGACAACTATGTAGCCAATCCCTGTGAAGTGGGATGTCCCCATCCTGCTGGAAACAAGCAGTTGTTTCCCCCTTTTTGAAAAAACCTTCACTTGACCCAGCTTGTCTCAAAAGTTACAGGCCCATCCTTCCATACCCGGTGAAGATCATTGAGCGACTGGTAAGCAAGGTGCTCTCCCAGTTTCTGGAGGCAAATAATATACTGAAGGACGTGCAATTCGGTTTCCGCCCAGCACATGGGACAAAGATCGCCCTACTAACTGTGTTACACGATCTTTGCATGCTTGCAGACAGGGGTCATTCTGCCATACTGATCCTTTTAGACCGTTCTGCCGTATTTGACACAGTCGATCATAAGGTCCTCCTGAAACGGCTGGAAGGAGTGGGGGTTGTGGGGCTGGCGCAGAAGTGGCTTCATTCTTATATGTCTGACAGATGTCAGGCAGTGGCCCTTCCCCCCTTCTGTTCAAAGCTCACCAAGATATGCTACGGGGTTCCGCAGGGATCTGCAATTAGCCCTATAATATTTAATGCCTATATGCGTACCCTGGTGGACGTCATTAAATCTTATGATATAGGCTTGGTGAACTATGTTGATGACACCCAGCTCATCCTTTCCCTGGAGGGCGATCAGTCCACCACTCTACATATTTCCATGCCTGTATGCTGGACATGGTACATTGGATGAGAAACAATTCTCTGCAATTTTACGCAGATAAAACAGAGATTTTATGTATTGGGTTGGGAGAGTGCCATACTCTCTCCCTGCAGACTTTTGGCACTTTCCTGCTGATCCTCCTTTGGCACCATCCAAGACGGTTCACAATTTGGGAATCTGTTTTAATGAGAAATTGACCTTGGAAACACAAGTCAACAAGGCCATTGGGGGCTGTTTCTCCCTTATTAGGGCCCTTAGGAAAATCCTTCCCATGCTTCCTATCCCGACACGTGCACTGGTAGTAAGGAGGGTCATTATGAGCAGACTGGATTACTACAATGTTTTGCTGCTGGAATCCCCAAAATATTTAATTGGGAGACTACAGAAAATCCAGAATGCTGTGGCATATTTGGCCTTGATGAGACCCCGCCAGTCCACTGCTTCCCAGGACCTAGCAGAGCTTCATTGGCTCCCGTCAGTCCACTGCTTCCCAGGACCTAGCAGAGCTTCATTGGCTCCCAGGCTTGCAGAGGATTCTTTTTACATTCCTTTGTGTCATGTTTAAGGCACTGCATGGTCTGGGGCCCCTGCCGCTGTAGAACAAATTCAGCTGGTATGCTCTCACTCGCTGTCTTCGGTCAACCTCACCTAACTTGGTGAAGGTTCCCCCGGTCAGAAGAGTTAGACTGGGGGGGGGGGAGCTTTCAGTGTCACTGCAGCAAGGCATTGGAACAGCTTACCCACAAAGTTGCGACAAATGAAAGATCTATTGCCGTTTAGAAGGAAAATGAAGACCTGGCTCTACCCTAGATGCTAATTTCTCCCTTGTCACAGGCCTCCCATCTCAGTGCCAGGATACCCGCTGGGTCACAGTGCGCTATACAAGCATTGGTTACATTACATTACATTACATGGTCATCTCCCCCAGCTCACAGAATTGGGCAATCCTTTTAACTACTGTTTTGAAAACATTTCTTCAGTAGAATGACAAACACAGATGCAGGAATCTTTTTGTTTTTTTAACTTTTTTTCCATTTTCATAAACAAATATCTCACACTTACATTTGTGATATGTTGCCACTCCGCAATATAATATGTCTTATAGTTCCATGCGAAGAACAATACAATACCTTATTTTTACAGTTGGCATCACCCTCCAACCTACTTCTACTCCCCTACAAGAATCACAGGAATACAAAACCTGTGGGTTCAATGATATAGTATGATGCATTTTACAGTAAATACATGTATAACAACAATTCACCCTCCCCCTGTACGGACCACCACATCTGGGGGTTGCAGAGTAAGGGGGGAAGTCGTGTCCTTCAAGTATGCTTTAAAGGGATCCCATATACCTTTTGGGAGAGATACCCTGTGTAAGGTTTCAGGAGATAAATCCCTATACGTATTGCAATATGTTAGGCTCTGGAGCCATGCCTTGGTTGTGGGCAACGTTGTACAGCCCCATTTCATGGCAATCTTTCGCTTGACGAGTAAAAGGGACATTGGGTCAATTTTCGAATCGCTTTAGGGAAGTCCAGTACGCAGCCCAATAATGCTGATTCTGGGCGGGTAGGTACCTCCTTCTCTATCATTTTAGTGAGTTTGTTACAAACTGAATTCCAGTAAGCCCTGATTTTAGAACATGTCCAAACTAGATGTGCAAAATTCACATGTGGGGCACCGCACTTTCTGCAAGCGTTGTAGCATCCTGATACTAATAACCACAGACACTATTTCTTATGTATACTGGAGCTTTATTGTGTTGCATCAAGGCTGTCTCCTGTCCCTACTCTAACTGCCCGGTTCCTGTCCCCGGCTCCTCCTGTTCCTGCTCCTCCCAAGACTCCGCCCCCCAACCACTAGACTACCTCACACAATTCTACATCTCCCCCTTTCTTAACAAAGTGAGCTTAATGTCCTCAGTGTTCGCAGTTCTTCAATCCACCACACGGGTTGGCGGACAGCCTGTTCTTCAAGCCTCAGTAGTGTCGAATCAGTGGTGGGCTTGGCTTTGGTTAATCTTTCCGGTGTCTTGATCAGAGCATTCTTGACCACGTTGCGTGTAAACTGTTTACTCTCACAGTCTGCAGTCCTCATGTTTCCTTCTGGTGGTGTAACTACGGTTAGTTCAGATGCTCGATCTCTTTCATGAGTGGATAATGTTCTCCTCTTCCAAGCGCCCGCATCTACTTTTACTTCCTTTTGTCCTGTCCAGCCGAGGGCAACACTGCCCTCCAATTCAGGGTCATGTATACCAGACAGTACGGTGCTATTTGATGAGACTGCCTTAGCTTGATTCGGTAACTCATTCACAGCCTCGGGTTGTCTGGCGAACTCGTGAGCTCTCTGTGCATAGGCATGTTTTTCTCTCATCTGATAATCTCTCTCTACTGACACGTCCGGCTTTCCTTGCGGAATGACTGGCTGGTCCCTTCCCATCCTGTGACTAAGGTCCACTGTCTCTGTTTTCCTTTTGTAGGTCCTTTGAGTCAGCCTCGCGGATCCCTTCAGGGGTGACGGTGTCTGATCTATGTTCGGATATACTTGTGACTGACATGACAGGTTGTCTTGTGGAGTGACTGAGTATTCAGAGACCTTAGTGTGTGACATGTTGCTCTTGACGGGAAGGATGTCCTCTGGTTCCATGGTGCGTTCGGGTGGTTGACGCCATGGCTGTTGTCGGGACCATGACTCGGTCGACTCACGGGAATGAACAGACGTGCTCTCTGGGTCGGAGAAGTCCTTTGTCGACTTCCAGGATTGGACAGACGAGCTCTCTGAATCAGAGGAGGTCTTGGCCATACCCCTTTTAGAGGAGCGGACAGACGCGCTCTCTGAACCAGAGGAGTTCCTGGCCATAGACGTGCTTTCTGGGTCAGAGAAGTCCTTTGTCGACTTCCAGGATCGGATGGATGTGCACTCCGCGTCAGAGAGATCCTTCTCCCCATTCCTTCTCAAACGTTTCTTTGAAACTGTCTTGGGTAATGGATTTTTGAATTCCGTAGTCCGTGGCAAATTGCACTTCCCCTTTGAGTTGTCTTTGAGATGCTTCTCCGTGTGCCTTTGTTGGAACATCCTCAAGGCTGTCTCATTTGGGAGGTTGTTTGATGATCCCGTGCTTGTTCCTTGTGCTTGGTCCCAAGCTTTTGCCTCTTTGTCCTTCTCGCCTGAAGTTACCAATTTCCTCTCCGTTTCTTCGTTGTCGCGGGAGCCACGGGTGCATGGATCTTTTCTGGTTCGTTGCTGTGGAGGATCAGTTCGTCTTGTGCGACCTGTTTCTCCTTCTTGCTTGTTTAATGCTCTAACACCTCTGATCTGGGGGTGATGTGTTCTCCTGCCAGATGTTTCCTTGGACTCGTCTTCACTGCTTGACGACTGATGTTCCTGCGCCGACTTCCGGTGTTGACCAGTGCAACCCCTTCTTCTATGGTTTGTCTTTCTCTCCCACTTGTTGTGCAGAATGCCCTCTTGTCCAGGAGTGCGATCTGTCCCACTTGACGCTCTTTCCTCATCAGAGTACTGTGTGTCATACTTTGAATGACTCCTTGAGGAACTCCTGGGGGGTGAATAATTCCTTGGAATTGTCTTTTGGATGGTTGACTCTGAGTCATCTGACTCCCAGTGATCCGTGGTGGACTTTGAGTAGTCGGACGCTGAGGGATCTGACTCTGAGTAATCCTTGTCACTTTCTTTGTCACTGTATCTTTCCCGTTGTCTTTTTGCTGGTCTGCCTTCCCTCTCTCTCTTTTCAGATCTGTTTGTTTTCTGAGTTCTGTCTTCCCAGATATCTTGATGGTTTGCTCTCAGGTGCACGTCCTTCAATCTGTCTCTTGCTTTGATTTGCCTTCCAATTTCGGCCTTCTTGATGATTTCCTTTAACGACCAATGCCCTTGCAGGATCTTGCGCTTTGTGTCAGGGTTTGTGCAACCTTCAACTATCCGAAGTCGAACCGCATCCTTATCTGTAAAAGTGTTGAAGTGGCAGCCTCGTACCAGACTTTGCAACCGAGTGATGAAATTTGGCAACGGTTCACCTGGTTCCTGCCGTGCTGTATTGAAAATCATGCGATTATGATCCACATCTGTCTGTGCGTTCAGATGGGCACAGAGCTCCCTTTGGAGTCTTTTATAGATTTCTGTATCCTCTTTGGAAGATGTCCTGATTGGGCATCGGCCCTCAGGACCCACCAGATGGAGGAGTAGTATCAGACATTTTCTCTCTCTTTGCTCACCATTGGCTTTTAAGAAATCTTCCAATGCTTCGAGCCACCAGTGTCGTTTGAGATTCGAGATCCAATCATCAGTCTGCACCGCTGGGGGCGGTACTTCAATGCATGGAGTGACCCGCTGTGCTACGTCTCCTCCCGCCATGAGAGAAGGAGATTCTGGTCAAGGTCTTTGGTCTGTCGTTTGCTTAGGAATTGATAGTCTTTGTAACCGTCACAGTATGCGCCGGTGAATGAACTTGGATGGTTCTACTCTCTCCGGGGTCCTCTGTAGGACTGCCCTCCTCTGGGTCTTCTGCAGTTCTGCCCAGCAGCTCTTCTCCCCTTGGCGCTCTTCGGTTAGTGCTCAGTGTCGTCTTTGTCTGTCTCTTGCATGCGTCTGCGTTCGTTTCTTTTCCACACTTGCGTTGGCCAATGTATGTTGCATCACCTTTGTAGGTGCTCGTGCTGGTTTGCTGTTTCTTGCCAGTGTTTGATTATTTGCTTTTCCAGTGTTTGTTTGTTCTTCGCCAATGCTTATTTTCTTCCTTTGCCACGATTTATCCAATGCTTGTTGATCCGCATGTATCAATGCTGGTGTCTCTTTGCAGGTATCAATGCTTGTTTCTTTGCAGGTACCAATGCTTGTTTACTCTTCGCCAATGCTTGTTTCCGTTTATCCAATGCTTGTTGATTTGCATGTATCAATGTTTGTCTATTTGCAGGTATCAATGCTCGTTTCTTTGCATGTACCAGTGCTTGTATGCTCTTCGCCACTGCTTGTTTTTTTGGTCTTTGCCAATGCTTGTTTGGTCTTTGCCAATGCTTGTTTGGTCTTCGCCACTGCTTGTTTGGCCTTTGCCAATGCTTGTTTGGTCTTCGCCAATGCTTGTTTCTATTTTCTCAGGTATCTCGGTGTTTTGTCAAACCTGCATTTAGTGTTGCACCAACTTGTGCTTGTTTATTTATCTGGTTGGCTTTGCATTAGCTCGTGCTTGTTGTCTTTAAGTGCTCTGGTCTGCCAAGGCTTGTTTATTTGGTGACGCCTGACTCTAAAATGGCCGCTCTCTGGACATCCAGGGGTCTCTCTCTGGGTTGCCTGACTTCAAAATGGCCGCCCAGGTACTGCTTAGTGATGTCCTCCAAGGCGCCTGACTCTAAGATGGCCGCCTCCATGCACTCATTCTCCACGAGGTCTTGGTTCTCATGCACTCCTCAGCTCACTCACCGATGGTCTTTTCACTGGATCACCAGGATTTCCGCAGCTCAGCTTCGAGGCCACTCTCACCCTACAGGTAGGCCAGGGGGGGCGAGCTCCGGTTTCTCCCGTCGGCCGCTCGCCGTTTCTCACGCATCGGGGGTGAGACCCGATGTCGGCCGACTCTGCACTTTCTCTCCGGTGCCTCTGCAGGAGTCACTTGGCTTCTGGGACCCCTTCCACATTCACGAGTCACTTCAGTGGGACTGGGGTGGGCTCCCAGTACCTCCTTTATCGTCAGCGTCACTGGGGCAATTCCGGCGCTTTCTTTTGGCGCGAAAGCGTCTTTCAAACGCCAGCCATGCAGCGCTTCTTTCCGACCACTTGCCAAAACTCACGCATCGGGCGTGAGGTTTTCCGCCGTCGGGAAATGCACAAGCCCCGATCTCTGCGCTCTCAACAGCGCTTGACAGCGGTGCCTCCCAGACGACGTTCGCTGTTCTGGGGCACTTCTTGCTCAGTTTTTTCAGCGCCACACAGGGTCGGAGTGGGCTTCCGATCTCTGCAATCGCGACACTCACTCAGGGCACACGCTTCCAGCGTGCGATGCGCGATCGGCTCCTCTCCTCAGCTGGGCTTCACTCGGCGGCGTTTTCTTCGACGCTGCCTAGGGACAGGTGTTTACTTAGGGGCTGCAGGCAGGGGATTCACCATCCCACCCTCGTCGCCAGTTGTAGCATCCTGCTACTAATAACCACAGACACTATTTCTTATGTATACTGGAGCTTTATTGTGTTGCATCCAGGCTGTCTCCTGTCCCTACTCTAACTGCCCAGGTCCTGTCCCCGGCTCCTCCTGTTCCTGCTCCTCCCAAGACTCCGCCGCCCAACCACTAGACTACCTCACACAATTCTACAAGCGTGTGGACGGTTAGGGTCTATTTTATGTAATGTTTTCGGGGACATGTAGGCCCTCCACAAAAACTTAAAATGCAATAATCTATGCCTACTATTCAGAGAAATTTCTTTAATTTGTGTATAGCAAAACTCCCAACGTGTATCAGAAATGGGATGCCCCAAGTCATTTTCCCAGGCCTCCCGAACCCTAGTGTCTTTGCCAGGAACAAGTAACATGCTCGCACGATACAGTATGGAGACTAGGCGCTCCCTGCCGGGTGCGTAAATTACTGTGGTCAGTGGGCCAAACTCCGCTGGAGCCAGTGGGAACTCAGAAAATGTTGCCCTAATTGTGCTACGTACTCGACTAATTACTAATTGATCCATGAATACTGCCTTTCTAAATCTGTCCTCTTCCTCCCTGTCAAAAACATAGCCTTCGGGAAACAGGTCGCCCACTTTACTCATTTCAAATTTGAGTAGCGTGCGCGGTACTATTTTCTCTGTCATAATGGGGATCCAGGGGTTGTTTAGTATCGGTATGTCTGGGGAGTACAGCTGTGACCCGGACCAGCTTACGCCAGGCCCAGCTAGTGGTAGAGACAGTCTGAACAGATGCAGGAATAGTTAAGATACACTCCAGCCCTACATGTTCCTATTGTTGAAATTCGGCTTTTAAATTGCTACACATGCGAGCCAAATTTCAAAACTCACACTTTGCACATATTATAGCAATATATACATGTGCAATTTATAACTTACAAATACTGTCTTCAAGAACATTTCTTCAACACATTTATAGTTTTGTAACATTACATCCCACTCATACCACGCTACTAGTGAAGCAGAATTAAAACACATATAGTGCATCACAAGTACAATAGATTGGTCTCTCTTGGAGCCATCAACAGGCTGTGGCGGCATAAATACACTCTTAAAAATGCATTAGTACCCTTCCACAAGGCCCCACTAGTAAAACATTGATCTCTAGAGGAAAAAAAAAAGGCCGGCTGTTCTAAAATCAGTCATGAACACTTTATAATGTTTTTCTTTCATCCACAGGTGCATGTAAAACATGTATTTTGCGCATTTGTAACATTAAATAATTAGGATAATGTTCACATTTCCAAAAGTTTTCATCTTCTTTCAAGGGCCTTGCAGTTCTTCAAACATATGCTTCCATTTTCAGCACAAGGACGAATTTAAACAAAAGCACCAAAAACAGCCGCTGGTGCTCTGATGTTCAGCGCCCATTTGCAGTAACGTTTTTACTGTAATTTTTTCCAGTGAATGGCATACAGTTACATAAAGTGGGGTAATTTCAGTAATTTTATGTAAAAGACGTAATGTGAAATTCCCAAAATTAAGTGAATTACATTGGTGTAATTTAAGTTTTGTTAAGTCTAACTGATAGGCCATTACTAATTGTAATTGAGAACTCCAGTTTCACTGTTTGAAAATGACTATGCTCTCAGTTGCGTCCGGCACAGATAAAAGATAGTGGGCAGTGGCGGGGGCGGGAGGGGGTGAGGACGCAGGAGGTAGGTTTGAGGATGCTGGGGAAGGAGCTATAAATAAATAAATAAAAACTTTGCATTGTGATTGGTCTGAGCACCGTGTTTCAGCACTCAGACGCTGACTGGAGGCCTGGGCATGTTCTCCACATAAGCTGCAATGCAAAATGGGCAAGACTGTTTTGGGCAGCCCGATAGGGTGTCCAAGCAGGCATTGTGCACCTTAGCAGGGTCCTACCACTCCTCCCCTGTCCCCACCCCCTCACACAAAGCTGTGGACGGAAGTGTGAGAAAATAAAAGGATAATAACGCAAGTTATTATCATTTTATTTTCTCTGTATTTCACTGCAAAAAGGCAGCGGGGCGATGCTCCTCCACCTTAGCGGAGGAGCCGCAACTGTATGCTTTAAGAGTGGTCTGAGAAGTGCTTGCACTCTATGGAACTACTAGCTCAATCCCCTCTCATTTTCAAAATCACAATTTGTCATTATGCATAATATGATGATTGGTAATGTAACCTAGGGATAATGCTCTTGCATTATTTTAAATATGTTGTTATTTGACTTCTTAGCTTATCAACTTTCTAGTTTAATGTACAGAACTCCCCATAATATGCTTCACGCCTCTCCCACTACCACTCTGTTCCCATACACAGGATCCAATTCACCTCCTTCTTTTTCTCAATGATCCTAGCTATCTGGGTTTTCCTAATTGTCAAAACCACTGGACTCACTACACAATCAACCAGATGTCCCCTTATCTCATTAAGATTCTATATCCCCTTGTCTTCAGTAAATTCCCACATTTACTCTCCTTCTAGAATCTTTTGTTGATTTCAAATTAGACTACAGTCAAGCACTTCAAGTGGTGCTGACCTCTCCCAAGTTTCTGACATTTTAACCATGAGACAAAGCTGCAGAGTTTACCTCTTTTTTATCTCTCTTAGAGGATTTCCTGTTTTTTTTTTATAATCAAAACAACATACTTGTGACAAAGTTGATCTTTTTGCTTACTCTAGCATGGCATCTAAAAGATTTGTCTTCCACTTTGTAGGCTGCACCCCTCTCTCTCCTGTTTAATCAAACAATACTCTCTTATTTGCTTTTCTTCCAATTACCGTTTTGTCAAAAAGAGGGAGAGAGTAAGCACTGCACGGCCTTGAGACAGGAAGGAAAAGCTAATGGGTTATCAAAAAGTAAATATAATGAATAGTTCTGTTCAGGATCTATGTACAACAGCATATTTATCAGTCTTGCTATCTACACCCTTACCTAGCACAACCATCGCTAAATACACATCAATTTTTTGTCCCCTCAACCCTCAGAAATACAAGAAGGAGATGAGTGCAGTGCTTGCATTAATCTCAGCCCCTAATAATTGCTTGACCCATAGTCTGGTCCATCATTATTTGGCCCACAAAGCCACCCTAGACAGTTATCAGCAATTTGCAAATCAGATGTGGTCCTGATCCTACAGGAACAATCCAGCCTGAGCTGCTAGGCCAGGTGCTCTCCAGACAGGAACACAAGCAACTCCAGATTATGTTCTGCTTTGTTGGGTCTTATTAGTGGGATTGAGAACTGTAGCACAGTATGCATGGGACATTTGGGCATACATATCACACTTTAACCAACTTACTGAGAAAAACAAAACTAGTGGTGTTGAACAATAGAATAAATCTAATATTTACTGGAGGCCACACTGCAGCCCATCTTCGTTTGCCCACTGGGTCACTCTACACAGGGTTGCGCCATGTATAAATTAGACTAGGTCTATCTTGAATAAGAAGAGTTCTGCCTGCATTACCAGAAGAGTTCTGCTTCAGATGAGATACTAGCAACTCCAGATTGATGTTAGCCTTGTTGGCCCATCATCCTCTCTCCATTGCACCTTCATGTAATTTCCACTAGTGAGAACCTCATTTTTATCTAGTCTCTTCCTGATTTTAGATTTTAATTTGTTTTCTTAGTAATTTAGATTGTGTGTTTTTAAAAACTGTGTACTCAAAATTTCTGTTTTTTGCACCGTAAAGAGCTGTGTTAAAGCTCAGGGGGGGGGGGCATTTTTGGGCACAAGTTAGCGGTCTAGTTCTTTCACGCTAACGCACGTCATTCCGGCCTCGAAAAATTGGCCGATGATGCGACCTCGCTCTGGCGCCTTCATGTAATTTCTACCAGTGAGAACCTCATTTTTATCTAGTCTTCTCCTGATTTTAGATTTTAATTTGTTTTCTTAGTAATTAAGTTTGTGTGTTTTTAAAAACTGTGTTCTCAAAATTGCTGTTTTTTGCACCGTAAAGAGCTGTGTTAAAGCTCGGGTGGGAAGAAATTTTTGGGCACAAGTTAGCAGTCTAGTTCTTTCATGCTAGCGCTACTCATTCTGGCCTCGATAAATTGGCCGATAACGCACCCGCCTAAGGCAAGCCTGTCTGCGCCCGTCCCGCCCAAACAGGGCCAGGGGCAGGAACATCTACCGGTTCTGAGAGGGAAAATATCACTTTTAATGCTGCACAACTTTACGATCTGAGAAAAGAGGCAGACAGCAAGTGTGCGCATTGTTATGCTGCCAGATAATATTAGCTCACTATGTACTAACTGCAAATTTCACTTTCAATCTTCTACTTATACCTTAGAAGATATTCCTAATAAAAGAAAGATCAAGATGTTGTTACTTAACTGCCGCTCGCTCCCTAAACATTCTAATGAAATGCATTTACTCCTTGAAGAGAAAAATCCAGATGCTTTATTTTTAACTGAGACTTGGCTAAGTAATAACACTGATTTTAATATTGTTCAATCTCTTTCCCCAAAATACGCTATCCAAAGGCTCGATCGCAATACAGGGCGTGGAGGCGGTCTGGCCATAATCCACAAGGACAACTTTGTTTGTAGAATAACTGCAAACCTTGTTGCGGACTGTGAAAGTATGTCCTTTGTGATTGATCTAGCTCCTATGTACACCTTCTCAGGAATTTTGATCTACCACCCTCCAGGCCATCTTGGGCTTTTTAAGAAGGATTTACCGGATGTGGGAGAAAATGTAGCCAGTGCCTCCCCTACTTTCACGATTTTGAGTGATTTTAACTTGCATTTCGATGACGACTTATCGGTCTCCACTGCAGAATTAGTGGATGAACTGTCAATGTTCCAACTTATGTTAAAAGCGAACAGTCCCACTCATACCAAAGGCCCTATTTTTCTAATATAAACCATCTTTTGGTAGAGGACGCGGTTCCTTCTCCGTGGCCAGACAATTTCCTACTTCCTTTAAATTGGACTTCATCAGACGTTAACACACTAACTGTCAGAGCTACAAAAACTGCTCGTAAGTGGTTGACACTCCCCTTAGACACCTTTATCAGCAATCTTAAGGATACCTATCCCCTTCTCACCCTAACCTCACTTTTGGCAACGAAAATCTTAATAACTGGCTTGAACTTTCACTTAATTGTGTCCTTCCCAATAAGGAAATGTCAGAAAAGGTGGGAACAAAAATAAACCCTTCATACACCCAAAAACTACGCCAGCTAAAACAGACTTGCAAAAGGCACGAAAGAAGTTGGAGGAAGGATTTCTCCATCGCCAGAAGAATTAAATACTGAGAAGCCATCAAAATCTATAAAAATTAAATCAAAAATACTCAAGCCCTCTATTATCAAGGAAAGATTGTATCTGCAAACTCCCCATATAAGATATTTAAAATCGCCAATTCTCTTCTTACACCCGCTACCCCCTCATGGTCACCGACAATGGTCAATCGCGGTCCGATCAAATTGCTGATTTCTTTTCATAAAGATACAAACCATTTACAATTCTTTCCCTCCTATTACTGTTCTACAAATGCATGTCTCAAGTGGCATAAACACCCCGACATCCCCATCTTGCTGTAGGAAATCCATTCTCTGGATCTCAGGACTCTGCAAAGATTGCTCATAGAACTCAAATCGGGCTCCCCCTTAGATGCCGCCCCCTCCCCACTATTCTCCATAAAATTTCAGAGGTGGTGTCACCAGCCATACTTGATTGTATAAATACATCACTTAAAACTGGGATTGTGCCACCACAATGGAAACATGCTACGGTGAAAGCGCTTCTAAAAAAACGAATCTTGATCCAGACAATTGGGGAAACTATCAACCAATTCCCTTACTGCCAGGAGTCAGTACATTAACTGAAAAATACATCAACTCGATTTTATCAGCCTTCTTGGAAGATAATAACTGTCTGCATCCTACACAGACTGGATTCAGACCCCAACAAGGTACAGAGACAGCTATTTTAGCTGCAGTAGAGGAATACCCTTGACAATGGAGGCTGTGCTGCCCTTATCTTGATGGACCTCGTCTCAGTCTTCTATACTGTCAACCACCAGCTTATGATACAAAGACTAAGTGACGCCAAGTGACTGGGCTGGCACTAAAGTGGCTACAGTCTTTTCTTCAAAACAGGGTTTATACAATTTTTGAAGGGGAATGCTCCTCAAAACCCATTCCGTTGACTTGTGGGATCCCACAGGGATCCTCCCTGAGCCCCACGATTTTCAACATTTATATGAGTTTGCTGGCCGAACTAGTACTCCCATTTGGGGAACGGATTATCACATACGCCGACGGCACACAAATAATTGTCTCCTTGAAGCAATCCAATTTACTAGACCCTGATTTAGCCGCCTGCCCTTAGAGAGTTTTTAATTGGATGAGCAGTTCTTTTCTGAAACTTTACGGAGCCAAGAATGAACTTCTGTTCTTGGGGAAGTCTGCTCCCCCGAATGTTGATCACCTATGGCCCAATTGCTTAGGTCCCCCTCCTACCCCAAAAAAATAAGTAAAGAGTTTAAGAGTCTGGATTGACTGCAATCTTGATTTTAGAGAGCAATCACTTAAAGTGGCGGTGAACTGTTATGGCCTACTAAGAAAGTTTAGAAAGATAATCCCTTTGCTCCCGTTTGCTGTGAGACGACTGCTGGTTCAAGCCCTCTGTCCGAGTCGGATCCAGAGTGCTTTCTGACCTACTCGCACTCCGGGGCTCCGAACACCCGAGTACGATGCGAACAGGCGCTTACGGACACGGGTCACTAAGAACCCCATTGAAATCAATGGGAGCCTGTTGTATGATGTGTACATAGGCTCCCATTGACGAAAAAGGTATGTCATGCAAAAGGGTGCTCCCTGTAGTGTGGACACGTCTGTGCCACCCGCACCGGTCATGCGCGTTTTGGGGGAACTCTTGGGTCCCCCCAGTGACCGACTCGTGAGGCTATGGGTGAAGGGGGGTCCGAAGCGGACCCCTGAAGTCCGCTTCCCGGAACTTTTACGAGTCTGAAACACCGTCTCGATTCGGCTGTCCGAATCGTGCATCGTACTGGCTTGGTCGGAAATCGACTCTATTGCACGGCATGGTTCGCTTACAGCCAACACGTACGTAGCAATCCAGACCCGGAAACGTCTCGGTCGGAGATTTCACGTTTCTTGCATCGTACTTGCTCGCTCGTACAGTTGGACCCTGTTAGGAACATTCCATGTTCCCAACAGGGTCCTACCTGGACATATGGAAAAAGGCAGCGATTAAGCCGCTGATAAAAAACCCTCCCTTGACCCTTTAGACGCCGCAAGCTACAGACCAATTTCTTGCTCCCCTTTCCATCTAAAATATTCGAATCCATCATGAATCAGCAGCTCAGAATTCATTGATCAGGAACACCTCCTGGACGATACCCAATTTGGGTTCCGAAAGAGACATGGGACAGAGACTGCACTAATAAAGGCGTCTGACGAAATCAGAGTTATTCTAGACCAGGGGGGGGCGGCAGCTTTGATTTTGGTGGACTTGTCCGCTGCCTTCGACACGGTTGATCACTCCACTCTGATCGACCGAGTCGCGACCCTGGGGATTAACCATCTAGCAAAGGAGCTCATTGCATCCTTCTTGGCGAACCGCACGCAATCGGTGAAACTGGGCGAATATTACTCGCCCATCTTCACCCTCCCGTGCGGAGTGCCCCAGGGATCATCGCTAAGTCCAACACTATTTAATATATATGTTTCGGACTTGGCAAGGGTGATTAAACAACATGGAGTGAGCCTAACCAACTATGCGGACGACACCCAACTGGTGGTGGCGGTGCACAAGGACGGGCCAGCTGTGGCAAATAGATTTCAGGAGGGGATGCTCGCCATCGGTTCCTGGATGGCGAGTAATTGCTTAAAGTTAAACTCGGACAAAACCGAGGTCATGACCTTTGGAAACCTTCTGCCAAAATGGTCTTCCATGTGGTGGCCAAGTGAAATAGGCCTTCCACCAGTGCCAGTCACTAAGGTCAGAAACCTCGGGATCATGTTCGATAACAAGCTGCTGTTTAAACAACATGTGAACTCAGTGGTATCCGCCTCCTTTCACATGTTAAGGAAAATCAAGTAAATACTTCCATACCTTCCTCCATCTGCAGGAAAAACGTTGATCTCCACGCTTGTATTTTCCAAGCTGGATTATGGCAATGCCCTGTTCCTGAATGCTCAGGAACAGGTGCTCCGCAAATTACAATCGATTCAGAATGCGACAGCGAGAGTTTTGCTTGGCATCACCATCGCCAACCAACCTCAGCGGCCATACGTCAACTGTACTGGCTAAGGGTCGGAAACAGGATTAAATTCACAGCGCTCTGCATCACCTACAAGGCAATGCACAATGTAGGACCAAAGTTTCTGAGAATGCATTTCACGTCTACACCCCCAGCAGATCGTTGCGATCTGCCTCGTCATGTCTTCTCTCAGTCCCCCGTACGAGAACCTCCACTTGGGGAGACAGACGTTTCTTAGTGGCAGCCCCCAAACTTTGAAATTCCTTTGTCCCTCAGACGCAGTCCCACTCTCACCAGCTTTCGTAGTCTGCACAAGGCTATTTGATCAGTGATTCTTTCAGCGTGCTTTGTCCTGGGAAATAAATGCGCCGAGACACCTCCGGGTATTTGCGCGCAATACAAATCACAAAAACATAAACATACGAGTCGGTCAGAATACCTGCGTCCGGCTCGACCTTTTCCCGGCCGGATCACGTTTGGAGCCATTCCGAGCAAGATTGAAATAGGCCCCTCAGTCGGAAAGACATGTTCCCGATCCGATTCGGATGGAGCAAATGCCGTTAGGAGGCTTTCCAAATCGCATCAGAATCGGCCCCTTTGACTGGGACTGAGAAAGTAGAGGCGGGCAATGGGTGTATCACCACTAATGAGGATTACTAGAAAAGCTTCCGGAGAAAGTCAATTGTAACATTATGGTATTCTGGTGGAGTCATCAGGGCCATTGGCTGGCTGCAATCCTAGCTTGTTGACCAGCAGAGGCGTGTAATGATATCTCAGGCGGTATTCAGTCAAAATATCAAGTTGGAAATGTTGACTTACACTAATATCGAGTTTTAAATATCCTGACAAAGAAATATCGACAGCAAAAAAATCGTGGTCAAGAATATCGACTTGAAGGTAAGAAATATAGATTTTAAAAATATAGAATTCATTAATATATTCTGCAATAATAGAGTAGTTTAAAATATCGTTGTTTTAATTAGTTTTATGTATTTTAGTATATGTTTTCTATGTATTACATTTTTAGTAGTTATTAATTTTATTTTAATTGAATTTTGCGTTATTTAGTTCCGTAGTGGGTTGTTGGTTTATAGGGGAATAGGGTGGGAAGTCATTTATTTTTAATGAATTAATAATTATTTGTTAATTAATTAATTAATTGACAGTTAATTATGGTAATTGTGTAATTAATTGTAGGTGCGAGTTGTGGGTTTATAGGGGAAAAGGGTGATAAGTAATTTATTTTTTATTAGTAATCGTTAATTAATTGATAATTATGGTTATTGTAGAATCAATTTTAGGTGCGGGTTGTGGGGTTTTTAGGGGTAAAGGGTGGGAAGTAATTTCTTTTTAATTAATTAATGAATAGTTGTAAATTATTATTAATTAATTGATGATTAATTAGTGTAATTGTTTAATTATTTTTTGGCTAGTGGGTTTTGGGTTGACAGGGGTAATGGGTGGGGATTAAATTAATTTTACTTATTCTATAGTTAGTTGGTAGATATTATTAGTTATTTAATTGAAAAAGTATTTTAATTTTGTAATTCATTCTTTTACAGGTTAATTTTAGGTGTGGGTTGTGGGGATTAAAGGTGTTAAGGGTGGGAAGTTAATTAAATGTAATGTGTTTTAATTTGTTTTTCAATTAATATTATATGCAAATACTTTTTTTATTTTGGATGTGGGTTGTGAGTTGTGCGGTGTTGTAGGGTAGGAAGTAAATAGATAAAACATATGTAATAATTAATGCTATTATTAATCAATAATTTATAAATAAAAATATGTGTGTTTGAAAATTATTTTTTTTTTATTTGATATATAATTAGTAGGTATTTGTGATATGTATTTAACATTATAACATGTTTTTATTTTTAAAAAATATTAATATTAAAGATATTTTTATTTTCAACATATATATATTTTTTATTTACTTTTCTTTACAAATATTTTTATTTTGTTGATGATATTTTATTTGTTTTTAATTTTAAACTGACTGGAGTGACAGTAGCACATTTTACCCCTCCGCAATCCAACACTTTCCCTATTGATGCACAGACTGGAGTTGGAATAGTAAATTTCGTCCCTCCGCTATCCAACACTTTCCCTATTGATGCACTGACTGGAGAGGGAATGGTAAACTTTATCCCTCCACTATCCAATACTTTCCCTACTATTGCACTCACTGGCGTGGGAATTGCAATTTTTTCTGTTTTTAATTTTGAGCTGACTGGAGTGACAATAGTACATTTTACCCCTCTGCAGTCCAACACTTTCCCTATTGATGCACTGACTGAAGTGGGAATAGTACAATTTGTCCCACTGCTATCCAATACTTTCCCTATTGATGCACTGACTGGAGTGGGAATAGTACATTTTATCCCTCGGTTATCCAATACTTTCCCTACTGTTGCTCTCACTGGAGTGGGAATTGTAATTTTCACCCCTCTGCTATCCAACACTTTCCCTACTATTGCACTGCCTGGAGTGGGAATAGTACACTTTCCCTATTGATGCACAGACTGGAGAAGGAATAGTATATTTTGTCCCTCGGTTATCCAATACTTTCCCTACTATTGCACTGACTGGAGTGGGAATAGTGCACTTTCCCTATTGATGCACAGACTGGAGAAGGAATAGTACATTTTATCCCTCGGTTATCCAATACTTTCCCTACTGTTGCTCTCACTGGAGTGGGAATTGTAATTTTCACCCCTCTGCTATCCAACACTTTCCCTACTATTGCACTCACTGGAGTGGGAATTGCAATTTCTTTTGTTTTTAATGTTGAGCTGACTGGAGTGACAAGAGTACATTTTACCCCTCTGCAGTCCAACACTTTCCCTATTGATGCACTGACTGGAGTGGGAATAGTACTTTTTGTCCCACTGCTATCCAATACTTTCCCTATTGACGCACTGACTGGAGTGGGAATTGTACATTTTATCCCTCCGTTATCCAATACTTTCCCTACTGTTGCACTAACTGGAGTGGGAATAGTAAATTTTACCTATCTTCATCCAACGCTTTCTCTACTGTTACACTCACTAGAGTGGGAAATGCAAGATTTTTAAATAGATCAATGTTTTAATTTATAATAGAATGTTTTTATTTAAATAGATTTTGGTATTTTGCTATTCATATATATATATATATATACACATATACACATATATATATATATATATATATATATATATATATATATATATATATATATATATATATATATATATATATATATATATATATATCTCACTGAAAAAACCATAGGTTATAGACCATATATAGTTAGGAATTAGCATTTACAAAACCTTGAAAATTCACTCAAAAAACCATAGGTTAGAGACCATATATAGTTAGCTGGACATTTTATTGACATAAAACCAATGAAATTCCATATATAGTTAGTTGCACTAACTATATATCGCGCACCCGCAATCCACTGCTGATGATGTCACATATTACATCATTCATGACATGGTCAGTGACATCACTGATGACATCACTGATGACATCTCAAATGACATCACTGATGACATCACTGATGACATCTCAATTGACATCACTGATCACAACACTGATGATATCATTCATGTGATAATACGATGCACGTCCTCACACTCTAATATTACCTTAGATACACCCAGTGTTAAACACAGACAACCATTCTTGAAGTCATTGACACACCAATACCAGTTACTACATATGCACACACTGATTCCTAGGTCTATACACACAACCACTCATTTACCCATAAAATTACTCATACATATAGTCACTCATCAATACAACACTATCATCTGCACTCAAACACCTATACAGACACTCACATTCTGCCACTCATCCATTGAGTTACTAACACATCTAGCCAGTCATGCAAAGATTCAATCACACTTCTATTTCCTCAACTATACAGTTATACACAAAACACCTTACTTATTCAAACATATACTAACATATACTTACTTTGGTATACAATTACTGATACAAGTACACAATGATCCATACAGCCACTCGCACAATTAGTGGCTCTTATGTATAGTCATTTATATATGCCAGCTACCTACACACACACTCAGTCTCCCATACAAATACTCGGGCAACCAATCAATAACACATATAGCCTGTCGTATAGCTACTGATCAACACATGCAGTAGCTTACACTCCAGACATACTGTTGCCCACATTCAGACAGTTTAGTCACTAACCGATGCATTCAGTAAGACACATTTAATCACTCAATCATACAGTCAGTCACGCACCTACTGAATCTTTCATCCAGACACTTATATATCCTCTCATTCTTCAATATGTAAAACATATTTAAACTTTACAGAAACACACAGTCACTGGATGATGTCATCAGTGATGTCATCAGTGATGTCATTTGAGATGTCATCAGTGATGTCATCAGTGATGTCACTGACCATGTCATGAATGATGTAATATGTGACATCATCAGCAGTGGATTGCGGGTGCGCGATATATAGTTAGTGCAACTAACTATATATGGAATTTCATTGGTTTTATGTCAATAAAATGTCCAGCTAACTATATATGGTCTCTAACCTATGGTTTTTTGAGTGAATTTTCAAGGTTTTGTAAATGCTAATTCCTAACTATATATGGTCTATAACCTATGGTTTTTTCAGTGAATTTCAATGGTTTTTTAATAGCAAATATCAAAACATTTAAAATGTATTCTTCTTTAAATCGAAAAATATATTTTATATGTTTTTAATACATTTTTTTAATGTATTTTTTTTTAATAATTTTTTTTGATTCGCTCCCGGTACGCGAACCGGTGAGCTTCCCGTTAGCTCAATTTGGTGCCGCGACTCGGTCCGCGAACCGGTAAACGTTCCGTTTGCGCAACTACCGCGTTAGAAAACAACATCGTGACGCGTCGCGTAACGCGTTGTCGCGTAATGCGTCATATGACTCGCCGCGTTAGCGCACCCGGAAGCGCTCCGGTCCGCGAAGCGAGGCTCGAAGCGCAGCTTCCCGGAAGCGATCCGGGGCGCGGCGCGGAGCGCATAACGTAAGCATAACAGGTCATGTGACTTGTTAATAACACTTTTCATTGGTTCATTTCACTTTTGGTTTCCTAATGTTGTTAGGCTAGGTCATGTGACCTAAAAATAACACTTTTCATTGGTTTAGAACTATTTTTTTTTCCCAAATGATGAAAACCCCTCCTTGTTTTTACCTCATTCTTACTTTCTACTTCCAGAGAGCAAGACCTATTTTTGACAATGGCTTCTGTAATAGCTGCAGCTGGTGCTTCTCAGCAACCACCACCACCACCACCACCAAAAGGACCACCTCCAACACTGGACTTTGGTAGAGAGGAAGATAATGAGGACAAAGAGGAGGAGGAGGAGGAAGAGCAAGTAAGGCAGTTCCTGCCAGAAACACCAAGGCAGAGCCATATTAAAGAGCACTACATATGGCAATTTTTTAAAATTCCACCTGGACAAAAGAAGGTCAATGCACCCCAGGTGTCTTGTTTGATATGTAAAAATATACTTTCTCGTGGCAACCCCAACAAGAAATACAGCTTTGGGAATCATACAATGATTCGCCACATGGAGCGATGGCATCCTAATAATCTTTCCCAAGCACAAGTAAGGGATCTTGCTGCCAACCCCCCAAATGTCATCCCCAGCACCTCCAGTGGACAAAGCTCATTCGCCGGACCAGAAGGCCGAGAAATAATCCACACTTTTGAACACTACAAAATAGTTTGTATATATTGTGGAGGAACTATTTGTTATGGAGAGAAGAGTATTACTTTGATTAACCGAGCTGGAGAAAATCATAAATGCAACAAGATGAGAAAACAATGAATCCTTTTTATTTTTTTTTGCTCCTGTTGAGACATGTTCAAACCCTGCTTTTTTGTTATTTCCCCTAAAGAAACACTAAAAAAACACAAAATAGTTTTCAAAAATAAAAAAAAAATCAAAAAATTGTTCAGAAAATTAATAAAAAAAGAAAAAAAAGAAAAAGAATAAAAAAACAGTTCTTTTCAGAACTACCTTCTATTTATAAAAAAATTGCTAAAATTGTTATACCCTGTCTTTCTTTTTTCCTCATAGTACGCTCCTCGGACCGCTTCCCGGTGCGCGTACCGGGCGCTCCCCACGCAAAAAAAAAGAAAAAAATATTATTATTTTTTTGCCCCGCGTCGCCCTTTTAAAGCCTCCACATCAAACCTAGGGGTCAGGGAGGATCTACTATGCCCCCTTATGGTCATTTCCCCCTTTGTTTTGGCCTCCTCTTGTCTCTCGATCCTACCGAGAGACAAGATGGCGGCCGCTCCGGACTGTTTAGAATGTTGACAGACACCGGAGAGCCAATCAGCTTCGCTTCGCGAAGTTCCGTTACGCGTCAGGTACGCGAACCGGGGCGCTGCCCGGAGCGCGCTTACAGATATATATATTTTTTTTAACGTTAGTTTCTCAAAATCCACTGGAGCACATATATTGAGACCTAGCAAAGGCACATCGGGCTACCAGTCCCTACAATGTTGCTAAGTTTCGTGCAAATCCATTCAGCCGTTCGGGCTAAAAGTGAGGCCAACCGCCCTATGGAAAAATGAATGGGAAAACGTGTTTTGGGACCCCCCTTTTTTCTCGGCCCCCCCTTGACGAACCCCCCCCAAATTTTCAGGGGCTGCTCAGAAACAAAATGTTCCATTTTCCTGAAAATTTCAGCCAATTCCGTCCACAAACGCCAAAGTTATTAGACATAGAATTTTCAAAAATCCCATACAGAAAAAATCCTAACTATATATACCTACTGGCGACCGCCAGTAGGTAATATACACAAACACACATATATATATATATATATATGTATATATATATATACATATATATATATATATATATCGGTTTATGTTTTAGGACACATGCATCATTGTCTAAAGTTCAAATATGTAAGGATTATCTTCAGTGATAAGACATTGCCATTATATATATATATATATATATGTTTTTTCAGTGAATTTCCAAGGTTTTTTAAATGATAATTTTTAACTATAACGTGGCTTTAAACTATGGTTTTTTCAGTGAATTTCAAAGGTTTTTTAAATGATAATTTTTAAATGTATTATTTGTTATAATTTTTAAACTGATTTACTACATTATTTTAATTTATTTATTTTTAGATATTTTATTTTTTAAATTACATTACATATTTTATATATAAATTGAAAAATAAATGTTTTAAAAAATATTGAAATTGTAATATTTGTATTTTTTTATATATTGTTTTAATTTATATATATTTTATATAGTAGGCAATGATATCCTATGGAAGAAAATTCAAGTTACTGGTAAGTACAGTTAAATTTACTTTTCAGGAACAGTAGTCAGCTGAAAGATGCAGCACTGAGGTCTCTCCTCAAAACAGCTGAGTAAATCGGAATTTGTAGTGCGGCTGATTTTTGTGGAATTTTTTAAAGTTACAAAACTCCAGACTTTGAAAAATTTCTAAGTGAAACTAGTTAATGTTTGCCTATGGAAGGAAATTCAAGTTACTGTAAGTATGGTAACATTTACTTTTCAGGGTACGTCCTGGGCTCAAAGATGCAGCAATGAGGTCTCTCCTGATAACAGGTGAGTAAATCGGAATTCGTAGTTCGGCTGATTTTACAGGAATTTTTTTAAGTTCCAAAACTCCACACTTAGAAAAATTTCCATGTGAAACCAGTCAATGTTTGCCTATGGAAGGAAATTCAAGTTACTGTAAGTATGGTTACATTTACTTTTCAGGGTCGGTCATGGGCTCAAAGATGCAGCACTGACGTCTCTCGTGATAACCGGTGAGTAAATCGGAATTCGTACTTCGGCTGATTTTAGAGGAATATTTCGCTCAATAGTGAAGGAAGGGGATGGGGCCTGAGGGCACATGTGTGCAAACACGCCCTGTGGCGCGTTTTAGGTTGTGGAATATATTCCTCTTCAATCTTGAGGTCACCTGTGAGCCAACTAGCCCATCAGGTACCTCCAGTTTGCACCAGGGAGCTGCGTTGTAGAGAGGTGTTCAGAGGGCACACCCCCTTTTTACAACACTCTGCAACGCAGCTCCGTGGCACTTACTAGAGGTACCCGTTGGACTAGTTGGCCCCTAGGGGACCTCTGGATTGAAGAGGAATATATTCCCCAACTTAAAACGTGCCACAGAGCGTGTTTGCACACATGTCACCTCAAGCCCCGCCCCCTACCTTCACCACTGTGCAAACATGTCCCGTAACGAGTTCTACGTTGGGGGATTAAGTTCCCTTGCATACTGGGGGTCCCTGGGGGCCAACTAGCACACCAGGAACCTCCAGTATGCGCCAGGGGGCTGCGTTGCAGAGAGGTGTACAAAGGGGCGTGGCCTCAAAACACCTCTCTGCAACGCAGCCCCCTGGCGCGTTTGCAGAGGGAGAACTAATTCCCCTTGCATACTGGAGGTCCCTGGGGGCCAACTAGCCCACCAGGAACCTCCAGTGTGCGTCAGGGCTCTGCGTTGCAGAGAGGCGTAATGAGGCCACGCCCCTTTATACACCTCTCAGCAATGCAGCCCCCTGGCGCTTTTTCAGTGGGGGAACTAATTCCCCTCGCATACTGGGGGTCCCTGGGGGCCAACTAGCCCACCAGGAACCTCCATTGTGCGCCAGGGGGCTGCGTTGCAGAGAGGCGTAATGAGGCCACGCCCCTTTTTACACCTCTCTGCAACGCAGCCCCCTGGTGCTTTTTCAGAGGGGGAACTAATTCCCCTTGCATATTGTGGGTCCCTGGGGGCCAACTAGCCCACCAGCAACCTCCAGGATGAGCCAGGGGACTCCATTGCAGAGAGGTGTAAAAAGGGGCGTGGCCTCTTTACACGTCTCTGCAAGGGAGCCCCCTGGCCCATACTGGAGGCTCATGGTGGGCTAGTTGGCCCCCAGGGACCCCCAGTATGCAAGTGGAATTACTTCCCCCTCTGCAAACGCGCCAGGGGGCGCGTTTGCAGAGAGGTGCAGGGAGGGGGCGTGGCCGCCTCCCGATCCTGTAGTTTAAAAAAAAAAACTTTTAAGAAGGGGGGCTGTGTAGCCCCCCCTTCTTTTTCTTTTTTTTTGCCTTGGGGACCCCATCCCCCAGGGCCTGCCCCCAATTTTTATTAATCTTTTTTTTAAATCGGGAAGGGGGCCACGTGGCCCCCCTCCCGTGGCCTATTTCGGCCCCGGGGACCCCATCCCCCGAGCATGGCCAACTTTATTGTTTATTTTTTTGTGGAGGGGGGCTGCATAGCCCCCCTCCTATACTCCCTTAAGGCCCCGGGGACCCCATCCCCCGGGGCCGTCCTTTTTTATTATTTTTTATTTTTTTTGGGAGGGGGCCCCATCCCCCGGGGCCTGGCCTTCCTCGTTGGGGGCCGTGGGGGGGTCCCTAAGCCCCCCCACGGTCCCTGCCGGCTCCCCGCATCCTGTGGGAGCCGGCATTGCTTTTCTGTATGAGGAGAAGCTAACATGCTGCTCCCCATATAGAAAAGCAATCAGGTTTGATTTTTTAAAGAGAGAGCAAGTTTCCTGCTCTCTCTTTTAAAAATCAAAGCAGTTTGCTGTGGTAGGGTGGGAGCCACGAAGCTCCCTCCCTACCACAGCAAACAGCAGTGTCCCGGGGGTAGGCACCCCGGGACACTGCAGGAGCCGGCCCTGGGGGGTGTCGGACCCCTGGGCCATCAAGGGCTCCAGAAGGGGTCTGTGCAGCCCCCCTCCCTACATGTACGAAGCCCCGGGTGGTAGTGGTCCCCGGGGCTGGGGGGTCCGTCACGGACCCCCCTATTTGCATATTAGTGCCCCGGGGAGGTGGCAGTCCCTGGGGCGTGTGGGGGGGCTTGAGCCCCCCACACAGGTTTAATTATTGAAAACGAAGCTGCGGGAGGCCGTGAGCCCCCCGCATACTTACAAACAAAGCCCCGGGGGGTGACATCATTAATGTCTTTGCCTCGAGGGGTGGCGGTCCCCGGGGCTGTGGGGGGCCGTGTGCCCCCCCCCGCTAGCATAATAACTTTGCCCCGGGGGGTGGCGGTCCCCGCGGCAGTGTGGATGGGGATCGGGGGCACCCCCACGCTTTTTATAAAATATGCCCCCGGGATTTGGTCCCCCCGGGGGATAATTTTTAAAAAAACAGCCCGTGTTTTTTTTTTGTTTTTTTTCACGGAGTTCCCGTACCATACGTGTGGGATCCCCTGAGCAGGTCTCTGGGGTCAGAGTGTTTCTACCCTGCCCCCTCTTTGCGTTTTCCATGTTTGTTTCTCTGCTTTCTTGTGCCTCGGTTCTACCACGGCACAAGATGGCTGCCAACACTTCCTGGTTTGGAGTGTTGACAGCCAATTAGCATTCAGCTCATGCTCGGGGAGGTACAGAGTACAGTAAGCTTACAGTAAGCTCCTATAGATATACTTATGATTTTACTTATGATTTTCTCAGGAACTACTGAACGGATTTACACCATTTAACATAAAGCGTGATCTGCGAACCGAAGTCTACCTTTTTGCCAAATTTAGTGTAATTCCGTTCAGCCGTTCGGGCTGTAGCCCTGGCTAAAGATCCTATGGAAAATTGCATGGGGAAAACACGTTTTGGGACCCACCTTTTTTCTCAGCCCCCACTTCACGAATCACCCCAAAACTTTCAGGGAAGGAGAGGAGCGGAGCAGGCCATTTTCTTGAAGAAATTTGCGAAGATTCGTCCCCCGGCGCCAAAGTTGTCCCAAATAGAATGTTGCAGATTTCCTATGGAAACTAGGGTTTAACTATAAGTACCTACTGGCGACCGCCAGTAGGTAATATTTATATACACAGATACATTGTCGCAAAACAAGAAAAAAATTGATGGTATACCAAGGATTGAAACTTTGATTCCTAAAAGCAAAGCAGAACAACAAAAGGCACAATCAATTCCGAGATTTATAACGACATACAGTAAGGAAAGCGGTGCCATTATGAGCAAAATGCGGAAACACTGGCATTTGATTGCAAAAGACCCTGACATAGGAGAACTGATTGGTACCAAACCTATAACGACATATATGAAAACAAGTTCCTTGAAAGACATTCTTGTAAACAGCCATTTCGAGGTAAAAGAACAGATGAATTGGCTAGAGGAACAACGAAAGGGCTTCACCAAGTGCAATTCTTGCAAGGCTTGTAAGATTGGGAAAAACACAAAATCAATTCTGGAACCCAATGGCAATACAATACAAGTGAAACAGAAAATAACATGCACAACACAGTATGTCGTGTATGTTATAGAGTGCAAATGCGGTCAGAAATACATAGGCAGCACAATCTGCCCATTAAAGAAGCGCATTCTGGAACACATTCGAGCAGTGAAGAATAAAGACATTGCTTATGCTACTGCTAAACATATGATTGCCTGCCAAAATGGCGACTGGCGGGCCATGCAATACTATGGGATTGATACCATCTTGCCCAAAGAACGTGGTGGAAATCGAAAAAGGGAACTACGCCAATTAGAATCCCGATATATCATCCGGTTGAAAACAAAGATGCCGAGAGGGATGAACTTTGATGAGGAACTTGCTGTTCACCTCGAATAGACAATGATATAACATCCAAAGAAATCTATTCATCTAGAATGAGAAGTTTGTTCTGACAAGCCACAACAAATGTCTATAACCCCCCTTTTCTTATGTCTCCCCTTCTTTTCCTTTATCTTTCATTTATTCTCTCTTTTCTTTTTCTTCTCTCTTCTCCTCTTTCTCTCTTCTTTTCTCTTTTTTTCCCTTTTAGGGGTCTAAACTTATTATTACTTGCTTCACCCCCATATACTAGTGCTTTATGATGTCTTTACACTACAGAGAACATTAATGATGCCAATGAATAATTAAGTGGTGTACTATACCATTACTTTAAGATTGACATTTTTTGTTATGAAATAGGATACTATATCCAAATGTTTTGATTAGATATGTCACCCTGTGTACAAACAACATGTATTCTTTTTCCCTTTTTTTAATTAACACGAACATTCTCTGAAATTTGTGCACTACGATACCCACAATGCAACATTCTAAGATCATGTGGGGGTATAAAAAGTGCAACAAAGAAGGGACTCACCTACCGTGATCAAGGCCGTGGAGGCTGAAACGCGTCGGTTGAGCTTGATTAAATAAAAACCTTTTGAACATCTGAACTTCCCTTGAGTGCCGCGTCTTTTGGACAGTATGTAATGAATTATGGGTGTGGGTTCGACCCTTGCGCTGAGCACCCGCTGATAGTGTGCGTCTTCATGTTTGGACCCTTTTGTGGATATATATATATATATATATATATATATATATATATATATGTATATACACATATATATATACATACATATGTTAAATTTTATATAATTGTAAAATTATAAAATACATTAATATTCATTAGTTTAATAGAGTAATCATATATATATTAATTATTCTATATGTTTGCTTAACTTTTTTTATTAGGTTTATTTGTTATATTTGGTCAAATGTATATTAAATCTATTGTATTGTTCAGATCAATTGTATTCTTTAATATATTTAATATTTATTACTTAATGTTATATATATATATATATATATGCAGACAATTCCGACCACTTCCAGAGAATAACCTCGGCGAAGAAGGAAACTCAGGCCTCTGCAGCAGAATGTAGGCAAGAAATACTTTATTGAAGTCACTCCTCGCGACGACGCGTTTCGGGCTATGCAGCCCTTGATCACATTCAGCTTAAACTGCGCCATTTTTTTCTTTTTATATGCCAGTAGTGAAAAGTGCACACCTGAGTTGCATTTGCAATAGAGTTCACGAGGTGAATTAACAGTGTAAACAGACTACGTCCAACAGAATGTTTAAAGTATTTCTTCCATTCCTGATAATAGTACATGCTATAGACAATATTTAAGATTGTTTTTAAAAACATATCATTAAATGCTAATAAGCTATTTTTGCACACAATATTACTATTATAAATTTGTAGCATTATCTACAAAATCAGGCTGGTCAAATGGATACAAAATGAAAAATGACTGGTTAAATCCTTCTTGTATCCATATGCCACTGTAAATTACCGCTACTGTCTTCTCCTTGTGAATAATCAATATGGCTGGATAAATCCAAGCAACCAGAAAAATTAGAAAAAGTGCTAAGTGCAAACAAATCCAACAATGCGGACTAGTGAGACAGTGCAAAAGGTAGTAGTGTGCAAATAAGCATAAAGAAGTGCGGTGCAATGTAAATAAGTTAAAACCTTGATTAATATTCTAAAATACAATATACTACATTTATAGCATGTACATCTCCAATTCATTAATAATAAGATACTCCGTCCGGGTAAAATAATAAAATCAATAAAATTGTACAAAGATGTAATACTCACTAAAAACCCAGTATAATGTACAACAACAATCAAGGAAAGGTGAAAAGAAATACGGATGCACGTTACAGAACTGCCAAAAATTGACAAAATGTTAACTGAAGGAAACTATAAAGACAACTGAGCAAAACAGAAACATTCATTAATATTTACTACACAGTGATGTCTTTATAAAAAGGTATACATATCTTCGGTGTTATTTAATCCTTGGGGCCACTTACTGTCGAATTCTAATATAAATTTCGTTTCTAGTTGTCTAAGTTGACGTTCTCTATTGCCACCCCTCTTGGATTTAGGGATAGCACTGACAACATAGTATGAAAGACAATTAATGTCTTTGTTATGACAGTGCGCAAAATGCCTGGCTACGGGATAAGCAGGGTCATTGTGTAGAATTGCGCGTATGTGTTGTAATATTCGAACGTGCACTGGTTGCTTAGTGCTACCAATGTAGTTCAGCCCACAAGTGCAAGTTAACACGTACACAGCATAGTCTGTTTTGCAGTTGTAATTGCCTTTTATAGGTATTGGGGATGTCTGAAAGGGTATTTGGTAACTTGTTTTATTACAGCCAATATATCCACAAATGTTGCCTGCAAAATAGATGAAAGCCACCCAGCAGGCGTTTTCACAGAACTGATAAAATGTTCCCCGACCACCTCGCATCTGGGCGTGGCCTCGACAAGGTTCCCGGTTGCCCATCTTATCCTGCAATCCGTGGGACCTGCTGTCATCGCGGCGGCGTCATAGGGCCACATTTATTATTGGTATATGTTTGGCGGCTGGCCTGAGCCGCGGTGAAAGCCCCGGTGCTGATTAGCACTGCAACGACGACGCCCTATGACGCCGCCGCGATGACAGCAGGTCCCACGGATTGCAGGATAAGATGGGCAACTGGGACGTTAGCATCTAATTCACCACCCACAGGGGGTTTACTTTCAACATTGCTGGTACAAACACGGCTCTCACTGGAGCAAGAGACAGAACTACAAAGACCATCGGGCCTTGTCGAGGCCACGCCCAGATGCGAGGTGGTCGGGGAACATTTTATCAGTTCTGTGAAATCGCCGGGATTGCACCAGGTATCCTGTGTCTCTGAAGAAGTGTTGCAATAACACGAAACGCGTCGGACAAGTTCTGGATTTCTAAATTTTGTGAATACATGCCTGTGTTCTAGAATACCCCCTGCAACCAATAATAAATGTGGCGAGAATTGACCTGCTGGGTGGCTTTCATCTATTTTGCAGGCAACATTTGTGGATATATATATATATATATATATATATATATATATATATATATATATATATATATATATATATATATATATATATATATATATATATATATAAAAGGAAAGTCGAAGCCTTGTGTTGTAGGAAGGACAATAGCGGACCCAAATCTTTAAGGTGCAATTATTGATTTGTGTATATATATATTTTATCATTTGCCGAAATTGCATAAAAACAATGTCACCCCTCCTGGCCGACCGATTGTGGCATCTATCGGTGGGCTAACAGAGAATATGTCCAAATTTGTGGACAATTATATCTTCCCTCTGGTTTTGGGTCTTGAATCCTATGTCCAAGATACAAAGGACTTTCTAAAGAGAGTGGACACTATGGACTGGCAAGATGACTACCTTTTCTTAGTGATGGATATTACTAGCTTGTATACCATCATTGAGCATAGACATGGACTATCTGCTGTCGAACATTATCTAAACAAACGTCCCATCCGGTTTGCGCAACATAATGTGATGCTAAAAGAATTTGTGCAATTTTGTTTGGAGAATAATATCTTTTTGTTCGAAGATAGCCTATATCGACAAACCTCTGGGACAGCGATGGGCACATGCTTTGCCCCCAGCTACGCGAACCTGTTCGTTGGCTGGTGGGAGGAGCATGTGCCCAGGAGCTATGACAAAGATGGTGAGAGTGGGGAAGTGGTACACTGGTACCGCTACATAGATGACTTGTTCATCGTGTGGCAGGGTACAGAGGAATCGGCCAGAAAATACATTGATATCCTTAACAACAATGTCTACAATGTGCACCTGTCCGGGACCATTAGTGGGGTGGCAGCTCACTATTTGGACCTACGGGTTCACATTGAAGGAGGTCGAGTCCAAACGTCCCTTTATCGAAAAGAGACGGCAGGAAACTCTATCCTGGTTGCAAGTAGTGCCCACCCACCGAAGCTTGTCAAGAGTATCCCTTATGGTGAACTCTTGAGAATCAAAAGGAACAGCACCCAAGATAAGGATTTCGAGGCGGCTGCCTCGGAATGTCTTTCTCGCTTTCGATCCAGAGGTTATGATGAGCCACTTTTGTCCAATGCATTGAAAAAAGTGAGAACGATTTCGAGAGTTGAGCTGTTAGCTGAAAAAGCAAGGCCGCCAGATAAGAACAGTGGGAATGTCTTTAGAATGATTACCCCCTACTCTGCAGGTGCTGACAGACTGAGGAGCTTGATGCGCAAGAATTGGCACATCTTGCTCACAGACGAGGTACTTAGAGAGGATATGCCTGCACATCCCCAGGTGACCTTTAGCAAGGCGAGGTCTCTGGGAGATGCGCTAGTACACAGTCATTTAGAACCCCTACCCACTCAAAGTAATACCAACACTTTAAAAACCATGAGTGGTTTTTTCCCATGCGGGAAATGTAAAGCGTGTAGCAACAGCCGTAGGGTCCTGCAATATGATATCCCTGATGCAGGTATAACTAAGAAAATCAATAAGTTTATCACCTGCAGTACCACCTACGCTGTGTACTGTCTGATATGCCCATGCGGTCTCAGATATATTGGTAGTACCATCAACCAACTTAAACTGAGAGTGCTTGAACATCAGAGGGCTATCGACAAAGTGGACCCCACTTACCCAGTAGCGAGGCATTTTGCCGAGTATCATCAAAGGGACAGAACGAAATTGCGCTACTTTGGCTTGGATTATGTCCCATCCAATCCCCGGGGTGGAGACAGGTTGAGGAGGCTCAGGCGTCTTGAGTCCAGATATATAATCGATCTGTCTACTAAGTTCCCCAAGGGCATGAATAGTGGTGAGGATATGGTGGTTCATTTGGGGAAATAACAGAGCAGGAAATAAGTCTGGAGTCATTCTGTTATGCCTTTATACCATCTATATGCTAGAACATCTTGCATATCTATCCGAAAGCTTGGCCAACCTATGAAAATGCGATGATGTTTAAATGTAAATATATGTATATATGTACATATTGTGCTTTGATTACATGGTATATTATATACTCAGGCTGATTAACAGTCTTTGTATAGTATTGTGTGCATAATTATATACACATGGGTATATATATGTATATATACGTATATACTTTTCCATATCCAATAGCATACTGTGTGTACATATATCATATATATCTCGTATCGAATCTCACTCCTCTTAGACTGTGCTAGTATCTGTATGTTTGTGTATGTAATTTGACTTAGATCATTTTCTACACTTATCAAACTTTGATTCAATGGACTTTATTAATTCGTCCATTCCTTATTGTGTAGTTATGATCATGTTGTATATAGCCTTTTGCTTATCTCCCGCCGGACGGACGTGGGGTATCTGTTTTACTGTGATGCAGGACTGATTATTTAACCACTTTTTTCTATATTTCTTAATTATGGTTGAATCATAGTATTTAACACTGTCCACTTTGACTGCTCATATGAAGTAGGCCACTTCCTTTTTGCACATATTTATGTATAATTTTAGCACCTGATTGTATGTGGTTATGAATTTGTTTATTTTTCTCATCCAAGGGACCTTTGCCGATCCACGGCCTTATTTCTTTTGTGTAATTGTTGGAACGCATTATTGAATTTTGCCCTCTGCGTATTTGATTTAACCAATCCATGGTTCAGATCTGTATGGTTTTTTGACTCTTAGAAAACCACTCTAAGATGGCGCCTTTGGTATTGCTGAGGGTTTAGTCCCTTGTTGATGTTCATGACTAACCACTTGATTGGATTTAAGGTGTGTTTTTGAATTATGGGCTGTGACACCGACGAAGGCTTTCTGCCGAAACGTTTGTCTGTGCTGAATAAACTGCACGCTGATAGTAACTCTCCTGAGTGCTGCCCTCTTCTTTTTCACGGAGAAGTTTTTTGAGCGCAATATATATATATATATATATATATATATATAAATTACCTACTGGCGATAGCCAGTAGGTATATATAGTTTGGATTGTTTTCCATAGGGAAATCGCAACATTCTATTGGGAATAACTTTGGCACCGGTTGAGGAATCTTCCTGAAATTTTCCTTAACTTTGCCTCGCGGCACTCCGCTCCTTCCCTGAAAGTTTGGGGGGGATTCGTCAAGCGGGGGCCGAGATAAAAGGGGGGTCCCAAAACGTGTTTCCCCCATGTTAATTTCCATAGGGCGGTTGGACTCACTTTTAGCCCGAACGGCTGAATGGTTTTCCACCAAACTTGGCAAAGTTGTAGGGACTGGTAGCCCAATGTGCCTTTGCTATGTCTCAAGATATGTGCTCCAGTGGTTTTTATGAAAATTAACTTTGAAAAAATATATACTGGGCTACATTGGGCTATATATATGTTAGAGCCCAAATGTAGCCCAATGTAGCCCAATGTAGCCCAAAGATGGCCACCAGAGACAAAAAAAAACAAATGTAGCCCAAATATCAACCAGATGTAGCCCAACTATAGCCCAATGACAAAATGTCCCAGAGTGTTCTAAAGAACAAATTGAGTGCTAACAGTCTTACTTATGACAACAGTATGGCACACCTGAAGTCATCTTGATTGGAATAAAGTGTTAACACTTAAAACATTTAATTTGCAAAGGAACAAAATGAGGGGGTTCATTTTGCCATAGAAATTATGATTAGTGCTGAAGAAAGAAAAATTAGGGCACATTTTGAGTGACTTCTCAAATCCCTCTTATATTTCATTAAAAAAATTCTGATATGCAGTCTCCCAAGTTGGCCACCAGAGACAAAAGAGCCCAAATGTAGCCCAAATATCAGCCAGATGTAGCCGAACTATAGCCCAATGACAGAATGTCCCAGAGTGTTCTAAAGAACAACTAGAACGCTAACAGTCTTACTTATGACAAAAGTATGGCACACCTGAAGTCATCTTGATTGGAATAAAGTGGTAACACTTAATACATTTAATTTGAAAAGGAACAAAATGAGGGGTTTCATTTTGCCATAGAAATTTTATATATATATATATTCACTGAAAAAACCATAGGTTACACACCAGTTATAGTTAGGAATTAGCATTTAAAAAACCTTTGAAATTCACTGAAAAAACCATCGGTTTCACACCAGTTATAGTTAGCTGGAAATTTACTCGCATAAAACCATTGAAATTCCCACGTTATAGTTAGTTGGACTCACTATAACTTGCACGTCTGCAATGCACTGCTGATGATGTCACATATTACATCACTCATGCATATATTTAAATATTTAAACATTACTCGCTAATATATGTATTCACTAAGATACACTTAATAAGCCAGTTAACCAATCAATTTATTTTGAACACTGAAAAAACCATAGGTTTCAGGCTTTATATAGTTAGGAATTAGCATTTAAAAAACCTTTGAAATTCACTGAAAAAACCATAGGTTTCAGGCCTTATATAGTTAGGAATTAGCATTTAAAAAACCTTTGAAATTCACTGAAAAAACCATAGGTTTCAGGAGTTATATAGTTAGGAATTAGTTTTTAAAAAACCTTTGAAATTCACTCAAAAAACTATAAGTTTTAGTGGTGTTATAGTTAGCTGGACATTTTACTCATACAAAACCAATGAAATTGCTCCTATATAGTTAGTTGTACTAGCTAACTATAACACCACTAAACTTATAGTTTTTTGAGTGAATTTCAAAGGTTTTTTAAAAACTAATTCCTAACTATATAACTCCTGAAACCTATGGTTTTTTCAGTGAATTTCAAAGGTTTTTTTAAATGCTAATTCCTAACTATATCAGGCCTGAAACCTATGTTTTTTTTCAGTGAATATATATATATATACTCACTGAAAAAACCATAGGTTTCAGGCCTGATATAGTTAGGAATTAGCATTTAAAAAAACCTTAGAAATTCACTGAAAAAACAGTAGGTGTTAGGGATTTTTTAAAGTTCCAAAACTCCACACTTAGAAGAATTTCCAAGTGAAACCAGTCAATGTTAGCCTATGGAAGGAAATTCAAGTTACTGTAAGTATGGTTAGAATTACTTTTCAGGATCAGTAGTGGGCTGAAAGATGTAGCACTGAGGTCTCTCCTGATAACAGGTGAGTAAATTAGGGGTGGGCGGAATTTGCGTAATCGCGTCACGCAAATCTCCGCGAAACGGTAAAAAATCTCTGCGAACACGCAGAAATTCCGCGAACTCGCGGAATTGCTTGTTCGCGATGCTTTTTTACTGTTCGCGATCGCTGTTCCGTGCTCGGGGGAAATATTTCACGAACACGCATTGTGAGAACTCGAACAAGCAAAAAAATTCGCGAAGTCACGGAACGCGGTATTTTGGGCAATTTTGCGTTCTCCGCGGAACACAAAATTACCCAAATTCCACAAATTCCGCGGGCGGAATGGAATTTGCTGCCCAGGCCTAGAGTAAATCGGAAGTCGTAGTTCGGCAGATTTTAGAGGAATTTTTAAAGTTCCAAAACTCAACACTTCGAAGAATTTCCAAATTAAACCAGTCAATGTTAGCCTGTGGAAGGAAATTCAAGTTACTGTAAATATGGTTAGAATTACTTTTCAGGATCAGTAGTGGGCTGAAAGACGTAGCACTGAGGTCTCTTCTGATAACAGGTGAGTAAATCGGAATTTGTAGTTCGGCTGATTTTAGAGGAATTTTTTAAAGTTCCAAAACTCACACCTAGAAGAATTTCCAAGTAAAACCACTCAATGTTACCCTATGGAAGGTATTCACTTAGCAGGTAAGTAGTGTTATCATTACTTTTTCTTACTCAGTAGTGGATCCTGGATCCAGCACTGGTGCATCTCCTGTGGACAGTTGAAAGAATGCGTTCAAGTCATACAGCCAATTTTTAAGAAATATTTTTAGTTTGTGAAAATCGACACTTGGAAACTTTTCAGGTGAAAACCAGACAATGGATTCCTATGGAAGGAAATACAAGTTATTGGTAAGTAAGTTTAGAATTACTTTTCAGGGTCAGTGCTGGGCTAAAACATGCAGCACGGGGTTCTCTCCTGATAACAGGTAGTAAATCGGAATTCGTTGTTCCGATGATTTTAGGTGAATATTTTAAAGTTCCAAAACTCAACACTTAGAAGAATTTCCAAGTGAAACCAGTCAATGTTAGCCTCGTGCTTGTAATGGTACGCGTATAGTCCTCGGAAGGTACGCATACCGTACTTCATCCATGGATATATCTATGATTTTACTTTTGATTTTCTCAAGAACTACTGCACGGATTTACATCATTTCACAAACAACATAAGCTTCAAACCAAACTCTACCTTTTTGCCAAATTTGGTGTAATTCCGTTTAGCAGTTCGGGCTGTAGCCGTGTCTAAAGGTCCCTGCGGAAAATTGCATGGGGAAAGCATGTTTTAGGACCCCCCTTTTTTATCGGCCCCGCTTGACGAATCACCCCCAAACTTTCAGGGAAGGAGCGGAGCAGAGCAGGCCATTTTCTTGGAGAATTTCGCGAAGATCTGTCGACGGGTGCCAAAGTTATTCCAAATAGAATGTGGCAGATTTCCTATGGAAACTAGGTTCTAACTATAACTACCTACTGGCGAGACAGTGTTCCTGAGACTCTACTACAAAGCAGGGCAGCTTTCAACGTGCCATTGACTTCAACCCACTGGGGTTTTAAGACTTTGTTAATTTTTTTCCTGCAAAGTTCGTTGCACTCACTGGAGTTTAATTTCTTTGCACTACAGGTCCCAGAAGGCTGTTGTGGCCACGCCCACTGGAGCAGGGCCCGTGAAGATAAATAGTGCAAGGCAGCATTACGAACTTGATGCAGTTCCAAGCCATTGAGAAAGGGAACCGTTGTTCCTGAAACGCGTCTGGCAAGAGGAGAGACACTTGGAAGTTCTGTGTTCACGTTGAACTTTGCTGGCAAGTCGAGCCTCAATAAAATGGATCTAATACAACTGCCTGTAGGCTTCCTTTCACCAGGGCTACCCTTCGTGTTTTTGATAAATAGCGGCTTTGCCAGCCGCGAAAGGAAGCTCGCTGCTCGAAAAGCGGACCTGCGCTATTGCCGTGAGGGTGATGGCGCACATGGGAGACAGTGTTCCTGAGACTCTACTACAAAGCAGGGCAGCTTTCAACGTGCCATTGACTTCAACCCACTGGGGTTTTAAGACTTTGTTAATTTTTTTCCTGCAAAGTTCGTTGCACTCACTGGAGTTTAATTTCTTTGCACTACAGGTCCCAGAAGGCTGTTGTGGCCACGCCCACTGGAGCAGGGCCCGTGAAGATAAATAGTGCAAGGCAGCATTACAAACTTGATGCAGTTCCAAGCCATTGAGAAAGGGAACCGTTGTTCCTGAAACGCGTCTGGCAAGAGGAGAGACACTTGGAAGTTCTGTGTTCACGTTGAACTTTGCTGGCAAGTCGAGCCTCAATAAAATGGATCTAATACAACTGCCTGTAGGCTTCCTTTCACCAGGGCTACCCTTCGTGTTTTTGATTTATATATATATATATATATATATATATAAAGATATTTTGTACAACTATATTTCTAACAACAATATTTTATTCGAAATATTTGTGCTTACCATTACAAGTGTAGGATGTAGATATTTTTGACATCGATATTTTTGTCATGATCTTTTTGTATGGGGATATGTTAGGTGTCGATATTTTGTCATTGTACCATCTCGGGCTGAAGTCCTTTCAAACTGTCCCTTGGCCTTCTCATCAGGATTCCCATGTATTTTAGCCCGCAAATACACAGAAGGAGGGAATTGTGGCTATTAGAGATGGCATAGATAAAGGATAGAAGAAGGTCATGAGTATGTAATCTGCATATAGCATTTGTTTAGTTGGCCTGTTCAAATGGTAATGACCTGAATCTACAGTGTTGATTGTATTGCAAAGGCCAGAGATTCCAATACAATTAAAAATATTAGAGGGAAGAGACAGCAGCCTTGACGTGTGGATGTTGATTGTGGAAGAAAGAAAGTGATTACAGGAGATCCAGGCAGTAGTCATTGTATGACCATTGCATTATAAAGCTAGGGTCAATACCCATTCTGGTCACAGTCTGAAATAAGTACCCCTATTTCTTACAATAAAAGGCTTTCTCTGTATCGAGGAAGAGGGCAATACTTTTGTCTATGTTGTTCCAGCTTTGCCGTAAGAGGTGCCTGAGTGTTCATAGGGGATTTCAAGAGAAACCACCGGGAAAAAATCCTACCTGGCTTTTGTGAACCACTGTGAAAATAACTTGGTTTATGGACAAGGCGAGGACCTCAGCTAGAATTTTGTCATTGATGATGATCAGTGATATTGGGTGATACCTCCCAACATTCCAATTGGTCTTTTCTAGGTTTAGGACTTAAGGAAATTAGAACTTTGTGGAGATCAGCTGGCAGGCCCTATTGCACCTGTGCATTCATGAAGACTCTATCAAGAAAGGGGATTGAGATAGGCCCTATTGTTTTATAAAAGTCGAAAAGGAATCTGCCCTCCCTTGGACCTTTACAGACAGGCATTGATTTGATGGTCTGCAATTTGAGAGTTTCCACTTTTGAATTCTTAAGCCTCCTAGAATGCTTGTGTTTGTCTGCATTGAAACACAAGCACAAGAGTTATATTTGCCTGGTTGAAGATTTCCCTCAGCATCACCTGCAGCCCAGAGATATTGAGACACCTGAACTGAGGATGATACCCACTTCGAAGAGCCTTCCGTCTTAGTTCAACTAATGTTCAACAGCCTCGCCTAGATGTATGTGAGTCATTCAAGTCAAGCACTAGCCAACCATGCCTTCCCTTATCTTCACATTTGCCACCAAATGATTCAACATGTTTGAGCCAGCTACTAGACTTCAAAGATCCAAAGATCCAAAGCTGCATTCGCATCTTCGAGCCAGTTTACTGTGAAAATGACACTGTTTCAATTGATGGGATAACTTGATTTGACCTGCTAATTTGAAAGCAAGTGTACTTTAAATAGAGTTTTAACTCTAGATTATTTTGGTCTATTTTCTATGACAGCTGTTTCTTGGGTGGCAACTACAATATGGATGCCATAGATAAGGATTGTCACTGCATAATCAAGCAACAATACTGCTCAAAAATATGAATCATGAATCTATTTCATATATTTGTACACATTTTTTTTAAGTGTGTGATTCGACTTTTTAAAAAATCTTTCCCTGACTTGATTTGGACTTTTAAGTTCATATATCTTAACTGTATTGTTGTTTGAACAGTTGTTGCATACACACACCCTTATGATTGAGCAGTCAATTTTAATAAATATTTGGTTTACAGTATCAATTTTATTACCTATCTGGAGGAAAATCCCCGCTTATTTTTGGGCCCTGGGCTGAAAGACCTTGAACATAGAAGAGAATTAATCTGGGCCTAACCATATCATCACTCAGTAATGTGTTGGATCATGGAAGTGTGGTGTCATGGGAGATAACAAACTGTCTGGTAACACTGGCCTTCCATCTACTGAAATCCAAATGTCATTTGCATTTTTCTAAATCCTGCTCTGAACCAAACCCTGCTGTTCTTCCTCAGTGTCATTTTCCTGCAAGCTCTTGAATTCTTCCGATGTGTCAGCTATAGAGATAAACATCGAAAAAACTATGTCTTCCATAGTTCATCTGTGAATGTTCATTAAATGTGCACGCCACTAAGGCACAATAGCGTGCTACCTCATCAGCATTGACGACTCTGATATTACCATTGTCACTCCTGGGAGCTGCATATTTAACACCCACAATTTCAGTAGGAAGTTGCAATGCATCCAGTAATCTGCTTAAATGTTGACCATTTCTAATTGGTGAACCAGATGATGCCATTAAACTCTTTGTGACCATAGTCATGGACAACACCAAAACCATACTGACTATCTGTAAATGTAGTCATTCTCATTTGGAGTACCAAACTGCAGACTATCAATTCTGCAACTTGTGCTGAGGTTATACCTCAATGCCAGGGTACTTCAATAATGTGCTGGATTGTGCAGACAGCAAAAGCTGCTCTCAGGAAACCATAATTTCTTCTGAAACATGAGCACTCCTCAAACAATGAATAATCGAGTCTTATTAAAGGCTTATCTTTTTTGTTGGGTCTCTGCTTGCTGCATAACTCAGTAGCAGCTAGATAGTCATTTTCAAAATCATTAGAATGTTAAATATTTTCAGGAAGGGGCATCAAAGTGCTACAATTTAAAATCTGGCACTGTTTTAACGTCATGTTGTTAGATGCAAGAAATATCTGCTTGTATTTATTAAGATGGGAACTGAGCATGTATTGGGTTTTGGTTCTGGTAAGCAAAATCTCCACTGAAAGAGGGACCATAACAGTTAAAGGATGTCCCATCACTATGCTTTCACATCTCTTGAGACTGAGACTCACCGCAACTACCCATTTCAGACAACCAGGCAACCCTTCAGTGACCAGGTTAATTGAAAAGTATGCCATGGGCTTCAAGTTTCACTGTGCATCTGAGAAAGCACTGAGAGAGCACAGCCCACCCTCTTACAGCAAAACAGAGTACATCTCTTGATATAATCTAGTATTCTTAGTGCCTGGACATGACAGAGACATTCTCTCAGATTTAGGAAAGCTTTCATGCATTCATTGTCCCATGGACGTGGATCAGGCTCATCTTGCCTCAGCTTTAACAAAGGTTTAGCCCCCAGAAAAACATTTGGTATCCACTGTCCACAGTAGCCAAAATTTGCAGAAATATTCTGACTTCTCTCTGTGTTTTAGGAGGACCCCTTCTTAAAATTGTCTCTGCTCTCTCTTGTGACACTTTTCTCGTTCCCTTTTCATTGATATACCTCAGATATTGGACATCTTTTTGGCAATATTGCAATTTGCTCAGGGATACTTTATGTTCATTTTCAGGAAGTTAACTGAAGAGTGCAATGGTGTCTTGCTTACAGGCTTGCTTTTTTGTACCTGATCCCAAAAGTAGGTCATCAAGACACTGAAAAAGGATTGAGGTGCAAGGAATTTGCAATGTCTCTTTTTTTTTCTTCAAAGTCTGATTTTTCCTCATACCATTACAGAACAAGGCACCATTTCAAAACTCTCTCTCAAACAAGAATGAGAACAGAAACTGGCTGTCCTCCTGTAAAGGAATTGAGCAGAAAGCCTGACAAAGGTCCACAACAGTGATCCATCCTGCTGTGCACAGAATCTGTTAAAATATGGCGGCTGGATTTGGTACCACAGGACGACATGGGAATACAATTTCATTAATTTTTCTAAAATCCTGAACTATTCTAAATTTGCCATTTGGATTCTGTAATGCCATAAACGGAGATTGGCATGGACTCCTGATTATTTCTCTGAAAATTCCTTTCTGCAATGCGTCTTCTATTATTGGTGTTATTCCTGCTATTATCTCCGGTGTCATGTGATAATGGGGTGTTCTTGGAAAAATTGCCTCAGGTTTGACTGTGATACGGACTGGTTCTACACCTTTGATTAGTCCGATTTCTTTTCCTGGAAAATTTCATACTTCCAGATTCACAGTTTTCTGAAATCAGAGGGCAACTTTTTTACAGCTTTTAATGGGTAAAGCCATACAGCATCTTGTTGTGTCAATGTAAATTCTATGTCCTCATCATATGTTTGAAATTCAACTCCCTTGGGGTACAATAAATGGTGCAATTTACCTTACACAACAAATAATGTCCCAATAGGTTTACTGGACTCGAATCACGTACAACATACTGGTGATTGTTTCCAAATCAACCTATTTTTACAGATACTTCACTTCAACTAGGGTTGTAATCAGCTTGTTTGTAACTTCTACAACTTGGATGTTTTTTCCCCAGAGGGGTAGGTCTGCGAATTCTGCTGTTCTAACAGTGGAACGGGTAGCACCTGTGTTAATAAGAAGTGGAACTTGGTGCCCATTTACCTCACCTTCTACAAATGATCCACTTTGGTCTACCACTAAGACTGTGTCAAGTACACAATCTGCATCCCCTCTCAGGCACTGTCATTGAAAATAAACTGTTTCAGAATTCCCACTGTCAAACTAGGGGATTGCTGATATGCATTCTGGTTCAATGTTTGAAATGTATTACTGTTTATTCTGGGTATCTGATTCATGTTCATTTAGTATCAATCGCATTCTGTTGAACCATAAGGGCTTGAGGAACTGGCATTGTTGGGATCTGTGCCTGCGCAGGTACTTGTCCTTTAATAAAATATATTTTTATTGATTTAATAGTCATTCAGGACATCATTTCATAAGCATTGTGATGTATTCCTATGGGTACTATATCGATCCCCCTATTCCTGACCCTGGTTTGGTTAATAATTAACTAGCAGCCATCGTGCCGCGCAAAAACCCGTTATCTGATTAAGCCACACCACGGCACAGAAGCACGTTATCTGATTAAGTCATAACGCATGCCATCTAATTAGGCAAGCGATATTCCTCCAGCCCCCTGATAGGCATACGGAGTTCTCAAAACAAATCAAAACTACAGCGACCTGGGAAAATCCCCGCAGCCATTGTTTTGATTTCATCGAGAACTTCAGTAAAGAATGTGCGAACGAACCCGTTCGTATGACATCCTTATTGACGTATTTATGTCCATCCTTACGTCAATCTCGGCACCTTTCAGGTATACATATTACCGACATTGCCTTAAGCAAACACACGCGGTGGTGACGAGATTGGAGCAGCGAGACTTGCCGAGGAGCCCAGCTGAGAGCGAAGCCCACAGACGCTGCCCCTCCTTCCTGACGCGCTGAGAGAGAGACGCTGCCTTTCTCCTGCCGAGAAATCCAGCTCCGGCGCTTCCAAGCAGCCCTCGCAGGCAGCTGGAATATCAAGACCTGGGATAAGAGATACCAGCCCTCCAACCTTCTAGATCCCAGGTACAGAACTGAATACCCCCTTGCAGAGAATTCTTGAGTCAGTCCCTTGGCAAAACAAACTTAACTTAAACTGCTACTTATCTACTCCCGCCCACGTATTAGGCTTAGGTCAGGTACACTGGGGTAGGCGTGGTTAGAAGCACCAGTTGAGTACGATTAGTCAATGTATATATGTATGTATCTATTTTATCCATTTTAAAGTATCATATGGCTCAGAAAACATATCAATGCTTTTACAGTATTATTTTATAATTCTGTCTTTACTGTATGCACTTTACTTAACTATAAGTATTGCAATAATAGCGATTCATTTCTCTTGTACGAGAAAAGAGACTGATCAATAAATAACATCTTTTATTGAACACGCCCGTCTCTTCCTTTTCTCTACAATCTGGTGAAACTAAGAATGCACTGAACTGACTGAGTAAAATAAGTTGTCTTTTGTTTTCACACGACTCTAGAGATACACTCTTGATTAGAGGAGAGCAAAGTTGTCATGTTCTATGGTTGTCAGAAACTAAATCCCTTCTTGTCTACCCAGGGAGGTTCAGACCCTCCTTGCCTATTCGAGAAAGTTTCTAGTGAACTCTGAGCTAGCTGGCAAACACAAAACTTTAAGTCTAATATCGTCGGTAGAAGACCTAGTTAACCTCTGCCCTAGGTCTATACTATTGAAGATATTATTCCAATGCGCAGAGCCTATTGGGATAATAGGAACTACACTACATGGCGCCCAACCGTTTGGATAGGCGATAAAACTAACGCAAGACACTAGAGTAACTCAGTCGTGCTTTTTCACACAGAGACCCTTTTTGCCATAATACTCCAAAGACGTCTGGAGTGGGTGAAAGGTTAATATCCGCCAAACCTCGCAGGAGGAGACTCCTATGTATGGTTCTTGGTATATTCAACGTTGAAGGATACACTGTTCCAAAATATTGTGCATCTAATCTTTGTTTCCGTGGAAACCTGATCTGCAAACAAACAAAATAACCTTTCTAACAGTAAAATGTCAGACAGTGAAGTAGAAAGGGAGACAGCTAGAATAGCAGCTGAACTACTAGCAGCTGATAATACTCTGCAGGAAAATGACCTGGATATAATACTCATCTCGGTCAACATAAGGAAATCTATAACTTTAAAACTTATAGAAAATGGACTGACATCGAGAGGTGGTACAGTCATATTCGTAATTGAGGCACACGAATATCGGCAGACAGAGGTATTCTATTCATGGATAAACTTTCCAGCAGCAAACGCTGTAACAAAGGACTTCCACTATTACAAAATAGAGGAACCTCCTAATGAATACACTCCTTTCGAGGAGGTGGAAATACCACTCAAATTCCAAGAGCACCTGCTCTTGTTTAATGGCGCCCTAAAACATAATATTCACATCACCAGGCTTGGTCCACTAGGTAGACCAGGAGCAACGTGGCCGGTCCTAGCCGGATACACACCACATCCAGACATTGAAGAAATGCCTGCAGCAGACCTTTTAGCACAGCTAAAACAATTAATAAAAATACATAGACAATTAGTCCAATATGTAATGCGGACGTCAACAGTCCAACCAGCAATTAAAATTCCACAGCTGACCCCTCATCAGGGGAACACAAATAAAATTACACCACAGAACATACAGTCCTGTCTAGGTAAAGTACCCGCAAAACGGGAACAAATTCCTTTCTGGCTAGCACAAAAAATCACTCAAATAGAGGCGGTGTTTCCAGATACCACCCCTGTTGAGAAACATAGGATTCTGACTATCTGTCTTCCAATGGGAATCGCACCACATGTGGAGGACTGTGACACTTGGGGAACAGTCTTTGCTTCCATTTACACAAAAACGCATGGAGTTCCATCCATGTCAGTAATACCAGATGTGCTAAAACAGATTCAAGATGAATACGGTCCAGAACCCGCTTTAACTCTCGGTATGAAATTACTGAAAGACTTCAAGCAGGTCTCGGCATTATTATTAGCCAACATAAAGGGAGAAGCAGCAAATGTGGCGATCCGCCAGAGGTTAAAAGAGACAAATATAGCAGACCAACCATCTGAAATTGCCAGAATTATAGAAAAATCCTATGAAGAACTAGGAAGAGATAGTTTGGGTGGAATACCAGTGAAACCCCAACTAGTTGAAAGTCCTGAAAAGGTATTTATCAAAAATAATCTGAACACTCAAAAAAAAGAGCTGGGATGGAAATAAACAATCCAATCCTAAAGAAAAAAGATTCCAGTCCAGAGGAAGGTCTCCTCGGCGGAGAGAAAGATCTCCTGACCACGGACGCAAGTCTCCCCAAAGGGAGCACTCTGTGAAAAAATACAACCTTAGAAATAGGGATAATATAAAAAAACCTGATAAATATCAAGATATTGATACACGTCCCTCTCAATCTTTTCAGACTTCCTCGCAGAAATCGGAAAGAAGAGGACGATCAGAACACAGGGAAGAGCACGTCAAGTCCAAAGACAAGGAACCTGCTCATCAAAATAAAAAATTACAATTTCCAAAGAAGAAGGTAGCCAGTATTAAAGTAATAAATCATGCCGAGAATACTGAGGACACAGCTGAAAAACGGAGAATGGGCTCAGACAATGCTAGACAGCGCAGCAGAAGTGAGCATAGCTCGCAAAGTCCTTATGAATCATCTGGAGACAGTGGACACAAATGAATATATTCAAGTGGAAACTGCAGATACCAAAGTTAGCAAACCTCATAAAATATATGAAATAACATTGCGTATAGAGGGGGATAAGACTAGAAAAATAAGGGGTCTATTTTGGGATAATCTCTCCAAGGGCTATGACATCCTTCTAGCTGAAAGAGACTGGCCACCAGAGTTTGTCAGGGAGTGCCCACATGGCGAAGAAATAATTATGCCTGCCTTCTCAAATCATATTCTAATTCATAAAAAATATACACTTGCAAGAAAGTGGGCAGTAGCTCAAGCCCCTGCCTTATATAAAAATCATGTGGGATCGGATGAGGACTCTCCTCCTCACAAAATCCAGTTAAAATCACAACCTACTGCACAGAGGCAGTACCCAATTAAGCAAGAAGCTAAAAAACAGGTAAAAGAGATCCAAGATCAACTTGAATACCAGGGGGTGATTGAAACTTGCACCTCACAAATGAACAACCCTTTGTTTCCTGTCTCCATGCCAGACAATTCATATCGTCTTGTTTTGGATTACAGACATCTTAACTCATGTTGCAAAACCTTTGCAGTACAAAATTCGCATAGTGCTGCACTAATGAATAACATAGTGTGCAAAAAATACAAAACAACATTAGACATCTCTAATGGATTCTTTTGTCAAAATATAGCACCAGAGAGCAGATATTTGACGGCGTTCTCAATAAATGGCACGCAAAAAAAATTCTGTCGTTTGCCCCAGGGGTTCAAGAACAGCCCAGGATTATTCTCAGCGAGAGTAACAGAATTACTACAAACATATGATGACGAGGCATTATCTTATGTCGACGACATCTATCTAACAGATGATGACTTGGATACTCACTTGAAGCGAGTGAACACCATAATACTTGGGTTCGCAGCAGAGGGTTACAAATTCAACTTTAAAAAGTCAAGAATTGCCCATCTAACAGTTCTGTTTTTAGGATATGAACTATCAAGTGAAGGCAAAAGCCTGGCTGACAATTTCCTAGAGAAATGTGCTGTAATCCAAGCACCTAAAACATTAAAAAACTTGCAATCAATTCTAGGCTTCCTAAATTTCGGAAGAACTTACATTATAAATTATGCAGAGAGAGTTACACCTCTCTATGATCTAATAAAACCAGATTTTAAAAGAATCAATTGCACTAAAAAACACACAGAAATTTTGAGATCTTTACAAACAGACATGTTAGGTAAAACAAAATTACAAACACGTGACAACACACGCAACCTTGTGATTCGAGTCATCCCAGGAAGATGCGGATTCACATACCTGACCTCTAATGAGGGAGAAAATGTACCAATTGCATACAAATCACACTTGTGCACAGAAGCTGAAAAAACATTCAGCGTTGAAGAAAACATGGTTCATGCGGTTCAAACGGCAGTAGCAAGAGAAAAAGACCAAGCTGACGGTAGACGTATTACAGTCAGAACAGCAGAATCGGCTTTTGAGGCATTAACAACCCCAGGTAATTTACCGACAACGGCATTGAATCCAGAATGGATACAATGGGTAAATTCTATTGCTACAGACAAAGTAAAATACTATTTTGATCCGGAATTGAAGGAAATAAAATATCTAGAATATGAAAGAGAATATCCTCTGCCAATCGACATTCTGCCCTTACGACAATGCGCCTGTGTAATCTATACAGACGGACATGCTCAACCCTCAGTTTGGGGAGAGCAAGCATACAACGCCACATGTGAAGTTACAAAAGAAGTGTGGCGCGGAGGTAAACTAAGACCTCTATTGACAAAAACACACTCAGTGGAGAATAATTCAGAACAACAAACTGAAATTATAGCGTTAAAAATGGCGCTAGATAATGCCGATCGCGAATTCCCGACACTTTTAGTGTGCGATTCGCATTACTGCGTCAAATCATACAATAACGATTTACAGAAATGGATTCAGAATGGTTACAAAGATGACACAGGTGCCACAATAAAGCAGAAAGCGCTTTGGGAACAAGTAGTTCTTTTGAAGAAAGAACTACCAAAAACTCACGTGATACATTCAGTGAGTCATCGGCGTGATGGCGTTCACGTTGCAGGGAATTTATTGGCTGAGACAGCCACAGCGGTTGCAACTAAATCGGCTTCCGTAGCTACAAAAAAGCGTACAGTAAAATACATTGACGGTGAAACAGTGCTGGCGGTGAGAACGTCATCAAAAGGCGACTGCTCAGCGCTACCGATCAATTACCCACTCAACTATACATACATAATCGATGCAAACTCCGTTCCTTTTGCTCGAATCCCTGGAGTGGGGGACAGAGTAATTCCAAACATGGACAGGAGAAGCTTGTTAATCGCAGACGCACATATGGGTGAGGGTCTTAGACACCTCAAGCTAAAATATTCCCTAGAAGAATTACAATCAGTGTACTGGTGGCCAGGCATGAGTCTGCATCATCACATTTTTGCAAAAAACTGCCCAGGCTGTAACAGAGATCGCAGTGGCGAGCGAGGAGGACTATTGCCATGGCATTTCGCTCCAGATAAACAACAACAATAAGAAAGTAAAAAAATAAAATTAAAAAAAAAGCGTCATATTAACATAAAAAGACTAATTTTCACTTATAATGTAGACCCCAGCGCTCGGCTGACGTCTGGACTGTTATAAAAAGATTTGCGAGTCTATAATGGCATATACGCTAGGAGCATGCTACGTTTTGACTAATATTTTTCCTTTAGCCCTCAAGCTTATGGGGAAGCATGGCCAAATGAGCATTGCATAGCGGGACTCTTCTCACTTCCTTCCTGAGGGATACGGGATGGTGTAAAGAAAAAACCAAAGGCATAAAGCTATCTATAATGGAAAAGGTATTAGGTTCGGGAGCTGGGTGGGTCAAACATTTAATAAGTGTCCAACGTAGTCTAAATAACCTGCCAAGAAATTCTCTGAAAGGATTCAGTCCGTACGAACTATTGTTCGGGACTAGAATGATGATCCAAGATCTTGATAGTCAGACTTCAGTGGTTAAAGATAAATGCTTTGATATCAAAGATCGTTTGGCTATTTTACAGGACTTAAATGAAACAAGGAAAGACCTGAGCAACATAAAGTTGAAACAGCAGCCAACAACCACTGAAGAGAAACCACCTGTCCCAGCAAGGCCTGTCTGGATTCCAAAAGTCGGGGATCTAGTCAGAAAGAAGATCGTGGTAAAGAAGGAATTTGGGCCTTCTTACAGAAAAGCAGTTCCTGTCTTGTCTGTCAACGGGACAAGATCAGTAGTACTACCGCCCCTTGCTGGTAAAAAGGAGAACAGAGTTGTATCCATCGACCTGGTAAAACCACAATCATGTGGCCGATAACAAACAGTAGGCCAAGTGGACTCCCAAGAAGTAGTAGAACACCAATGTTTGCTACTAATCCAGAGGTTCAAACTAAGAGGCTGATCACATTCGAAATGCCTACAGAACATCAACAAGGACTATGCAATAAAGCAATGGAACTTAAACCTCTAAAACCCAAATAAAAACATTTAGTCGAGACACACCAACCTACAATGAAGTAACATATGACTATGCTGATGAAACAAAGGAAACTTCCAGAACAAAAAGTAATCCAGAAGCAATTGGAACAATTGACAGAACAGCATCCGGCTACTTCATCAACTTCGATGATTCATCTGAAGAACTGAGTGAATCTAAGAAACAGCCATCAACAAAAACTTTTAAAGATAAAGCTAAGGAACTTTTTCAACAACTGAAAGAAACCTATCTGATTTCTCCATGGATTGAATTTTGGGTGGCCTTAGGTGCATTTATCCTCATACTTTGGCTCATCATGGTACTATGCTTGGGATATTTCATTGAGGGAAAATATGCAACAATGGACACAGCAAGCCGGAAAATCAACTTGGTCCTTAAACCACACACATCTTCACACGTCGAGAAAAGAGAACTTTCTTCAGTGAACTTCACAGCCGATCCTATACCAGGCGGTGTAGCATGGGACAAAACTGATTATGAAATCTATGGTCCGGTTGAAATCCTGAAGTATCCACACCAATTCAAGATCTCATTGAGTGACTTTGTTAAACCAAGCACATTTGCTGATGATTGGGACTTTGAAAGTATTAATGATATGATGTCTGACCTAGTGATGTCTGCTAAATTTACAGAACATGATTATTTGCAGGGTTCGTCTAATTATGATCAGATGTTCTGCTACAACCACTATGGTAACCATTATCTACATAAATCTGCACAACCTAGAAATGTTTTAAATTATAACCAATGGGAACATTGTGCTACTCCTCCAAAAAGTAGCTCGAAAACATTTTATGATAAATATTCATACTTTTCAGGGTTTAACACAAGTAAAGCAGAAACATTTTATTTCAAATTGTCAAATAAGACAGGTATGAAGACCATGCTTACAAACACAAAATTGATATATTCAGATTCATTTTTTGAGCAAATGAATACATTTGGTTTTGATTTCTGGAACAATAATATTGAAGCAAAAACTGTTTGGGGTACAAGAGATTGGCAAGTACAAGGTATAGAATCATTGTTTAGAGCCTGCATGATCCCAGAACAAATTATATTTTTGAACGACACTATTCAACAAACTACCTGTCTTGGCTTAGCCAAAATCAAAGATTTAAACAAACCGTCTATTCCAAAGCCAACAGTGAACAGTAATAGCTCTATAGATGTTGAGATAGACGTGAACCATATATTAAACCAAAACAGAACACATCCTGAATGGAAAAAATGGTTGATCTGGCCCACAGATACAAATAACTGTCAAGACAGATTCCTGAACAAAATACAGGGGTTCACATTGACCAGGCCAGACCCTAGATATTCCCAAAGACAACATCCAGGGATAGTAACCACCTACAGTGTGGGCAAGCTCTGCCTTCAATGGCTACAAACATCCACACTGGCAGAAATTAAGCAACACCTAACTTTACTTACAGAAGGTGCTGACTTGCGTGATTTCATTATGGGACCACGCAAACAGCGTCAAAAATGTTTCATAGCGGCCTCTATATATGCAGCTTATAACGAAGCCTGGAAAGAAACTCAAATTGAGACAGCAGAGAAAATACGGGAAATTGACCGTATTAATTTGGAAAAATCACTTTCTGTGGTGGACAATGGGTTAATGACTCTGTCCTCCAGAATATATTCTCTGGACAGCATTGTGTCTTCAGCAATCGATATAATATCGCAAGACTTACTGTTGTTACAACATGGCCAGTCCCAATTGCGTTCTATTGTACAGCTTGGCTGGACGTTACAAAATCTGCGTTCAGGCTATGTGCCTTGGCGTTTAATCAACACAACGTCATTATTTAATATCTTTAACCTTACTGATAAACAAATCAGTTTGGCACAGAAGGGTGCTGACTATACAATTCTGAGCATTGAAAAACTATTGACAATGTCAGAACGACCTGTCATTGAATGGATAATACATGGGATAATAAATATTCCGATAACTACTTTCCAGTTTCAATACTGCCAAAAATATATACAGGCAGGCCAGTATGAAAGGTTGGGTAAAGGGTACATTAAGTCAACATGGAACTTGCCCTATACACACTCATGTGTCAGTAGTAAAGGCCAGAGTGTGTTTCTTAGTGGCAATAATTGTGCAAGGTCACTAAGCGGTACACTTCTGTGTCAGGGTATTAGCTTGCATGGAGCCTGTGAAGGGACTTCAAATAACCTTTCATGTTACCAGCTAGGCACACCTGCAACACAAATAGAACCGTTCTTTAGGAGGCTCTCGAACGGGAGTTACATTCTAATAGTAGATCGCAGATGTTGTAGTTTGCTGCCCGGAAAACCTTATCTCATAACCGTGACTAGGAAGGTCATGTGCTGTGAACGAGTATTGTTCCCAAACGATTCTCCAGACAGGGAGGCAAGGTTATGGCCCAACTTGAAAATTGCTTCTATTCGAATTGATACTTTAAGCAGAATGAAGACAGTGCTCCTACAGACGCCGACCAGGCTAACGTCATCTAAAGAAACGTATGATCTCCAAGTTGCAAGGACAACGGCAGAGATTCATTCATTGTTATCAACTAATTCCCCCATACATTTCGCAGAAATACTGAACGAAATCTTAAATATTTCTGATACCAGTGGTGTCTTAAGTGTATTTAAGACAGTGTTTTCAGGAGCTTTAACACCATTCAAAGCCATCCTGGGTATTTTTCCAGACTTTGTCCATTCCATTTTTGGCGGACTTCCTCTCCTTTTGGGACTAGTGGCAGGCATCCTATTTTTGATCCTGTTATTTCGCTATGGCAAACCATGTCACAGACAAAACACCTGCGACAAGGGAAGAAACGATCCTAGCCATTGGCTACCGAGACCGCATAACTAAAGTCCTTGGACTAGCACGGCTTCGGGACCTGAACATGACTTGGTTTCTTTCATTTAGACCGATGTGGCAACGTTGTGTTATGCCTGTATTAAGGTGCTTGCTATGTGGCGAAGAATGCGTGTTGGACACCTGTCTGACACTACAATCGGATGTGCCAATGGACGCAGAAACCTTGTTGGGTCCGGTAACGACTCATACATTGTGCTGTCCCCAGCGGCTAACTATCCTGATGACGGCATTCGTGGAGACTTCACCACTGCGATTGAGGGATAGTGAAGTACGAGATGAAAGCAGCATCGATCAGGTACAACCTTCAGTCAGCTATGCTGATCAAAACATCAATGGAGGCAATCAAGAATGCATGGTAACAACTTTTTCCGAGTTAGTGGAACTTTCGCAAGAAGCTGTTGACAGTTTTTTCAACAGTCTGAATGATATGATGTTTTCACCAGAGCAGAAAGAATGACCTTGAGCAAGCTAGCACACGGAGTTCCTCACATCCTGAATTTGGCCTTCAAAACTTAAAAAGCGATATGGGAATTTTTCTCATCAGTTTTTCAGACAGCGGGAACAATTTTTTTTCCAATCGAAAATATTTACACAATTTTTGGTACAATTATCTTCTGCTTAAAGTAGAACTATTCTTAGAGAACTAAATTTCTATTCTTAGGTGCTCTAGAGACTTTAGTTACCCTCTAGCATGTTCATGAGTATTTTATGCTTTGTGATGGAATGGTCTCGCAATTTTTTTCTTCTGTATTAAGAGCCATTTCATGTGTAATTTTCTCGTTTTCATTTATGCTGATTTTAAAATATGCGTTATAGATTTAGCATTATTATACTGCTTGAGTGCATATAGTACATATAATTATCTTTCGTATATTTCATGTTTCCAGTTTTCAGAATGCATATGAATGTATTTTGGGTTGGTACGGTATACACATGCACTACTAGTTTTTTACTATGCCTAGATTTGTAAATATGGACATAGTCTACGTGGAGTGGGTGTGATGTATTCCTATGGGTACTATATCGATCCCCCTATTCCTGACCCTGGTTTGGTTAATAATTAACTAGCAGCCTTCGTGCGGCGCAAAAACCCGTTATCTGATTAAGCCACACCACGGCACAGAAGCGCGTTATCTGATTAAGTCATAACGCATGACATCTAATTAGGCAAGCGATATTCCTCCAGCCCCCTGATAGGCATACGGAGTTCTCAAAACAAATCAAACCTACAGCGACCTGGGAAAATCCCCGCAGCCATTGTTTTGATTTCATCGAGAACTTCAGTAAAGAATGTGCGAACGAACCCGTTCGTATGACATCCTTATTGACGTATTTATGTCCATCCTTACGTCAATCTCGGCACCTTTCAGGTATAAATATTACCGACATTGCCTTAAGCAAACACACGCGGTGGTGACGAGATTGGAGCAGCGAGACTTGCCGAGGAGCCCAGCTGAGAGCGAAGCCCACAGACGCTGCCCCTCCTTCCTGATGCGCTGAGAGAGGGACGCTGCCTTTCTCCTGCCGAGAAATCCAGCTCCGGCGCTTCCAAGCAGCCCTCGCAGGCAGCTGGAATATCAAGACCTGGGATAAGAGATACCAGCCCTCCAACCTTCTAGATCCCAGGTACAGAACTGAATACCCCCTTGCAGAGAATTCTTGAGTCAGTCCCTTGGCAAAACAAACTTAACTTAAACTGCTACTTATCTACTCCCGCCCACGTATTAGTCTTAGGTCAGGTACACTGGGGTAGGCGTGGTTAGAAGCACCAGTTGAGTACGATTAGTCAATCTATATATGTATGTATCTATTTTATCCATTTTAAAGTATCATATGGCTCAGAAACCATATCAATGCTTTTACAGTATTATTTTATAATTCTGTCTTTACTGTATGCACTTTACTTAACTATAAGTATTGCAATAATAGCGATTCATTTCTCTTGTACGAGAAAAGAGACTGATCAATAAATAACATCTTTTATTGAACACGCCCGTCTCTTCCTTTTCTCTACAATCTGGTGAAACTAAGAATGCACTGAACTGACTGAGTAAAATAAGTTGTCTTTTGTATTCACACGACTCTAGAGATACACTCTTGATTAGGGGAGAGCAAAGTTGTCATGTTCTATGGTTGTCAGAAACTAAATCACTTCTTGTCTACCCAGGGAGGTTCAGACCCTCCTTGCCTATTCGAGAAAGTTTCTAGTGAACTCTGAGCTAGCTGGCAAACACAAAACTTTAAGTCTAATATCGTCGGTAGAAGACCTAGTTAACCTCTGCCCTAGGTCTATACTATTGAAGATATTATTCCAATGCGCAGAGCCTATTGGGATAATAGGAAGTACACTACAGCATAACATAGAGTGGTACACATATTTGAATCTACTAGGCCTAATTCACAGGTTGGCCACCATCCCCTATACTCCCACTTTAAATGTTACTAGATCTTGGGGTCGCATACTTGTTTTAACTTCAACCTGGTTATTCAATTCCCTCCCAGTATTCCCTATACGTTTTCCATGGTCTCCAAATCTTGTCCCATTTCTTGGGGCATCCTCTGGCTTCATATGTTACTTTCTCAGCCCGGGAGCACCATTCTAGATCCTCTTGCCATTCCCATACGTCTGGTGGTCTGTTTGCTCCCCATTTTCTGGCTACGTTTCTTTTCACCACTATTCTGAGCCAGCTTATTGTGTACTTGGGCCACTTTACTTCACCCGTCACTCATAAAAGGAGCCATCGTAGTTCCACCGGAATCTCTGAGTTGGTGACTTCAGACATTACTTGTGTCACTTCCTTTCAGAAGTTGTGAATGAAACTGCATTCCTGCAAAATTTGTGAAATAAGAATTCCATTTTTAACACCCCTTCGCACAATATTTAGATAGACCATTGCCCACTTGATGCAGTAGTGAACATGAGGCGTACGACCTGTGTAGTATACGTAGCTGGATGAGATGGAATCGAGCTCTTATCGCTACTTCCATTGCACTTTGTACTGCCTCCTCCCAGTCCTCATCCTCTAGGAGCCCTAAATCAATTTCCCATGTTCTCCTTAGAGAGTCTATTGGGTTAGGCAAATTGTACATTATTTTCCTGTATGTTAGTGAGGTGGCCTTTGCCATCATTGGATCCATTAATAATCTATTTTCAAAAGGCGAGTAGTCCGGAAGAGTCTCCCCTTCTCTAATATGTTGGCCTAGGCCATGGACTAGTTGAATATATCTGAATAATTCTGTGTCTGCCCTGTCATACTCTAATTTTAAGTTTTCAGAAGTGATCTGTGTCTGCCCCCTCCATATATCTCCTAGATTATCAATTCCTACCATTTTCCATTTTTGAAACCATTTCAGGGCCCCCACTTCTCTTAATTGGTCGCTGTTCCACAATGGAGTTTTCAGCCTTCCCTCCCATCCAGTATGTTTTGACGCTTCCCGCCATATACGCACCACCATCTGCGCGTGCTGCGGGAGCGGTTGTTCTTTGCCTCTGCGATATAATGCTGCCAGATATCCCTTTGTCTCCCATAGCCCAGTGATCTGTCCTGAAGGCTGGGCTGTTGTGGTCTGTAAATGCCCAGTAGTTTACAACTGTGAGCTGTGAGGCCCAATAATATTTCTGCATGTCTGGGACTGCGATCCCTCCCTTCCTACGACTGCTACCTGGCCTTTCCACCTCCCCAAGGTTAGTCTGTGCACTGCACTCATGGCAATATGTGTCTTCTCCCTTCTGCTTTACAACGCCACTGCAACTTATGTCGTTCCTCCTCCAGCTTCAGGCCTACACCTCATGCGTCTCTCCTGTGGAATCGGATTCACCATGTAGCCCGTCTTACTCTGTATGGCCTTGTGTTGACCCACCACTTCTTGCTGTGGAGTCCTCTAGCCAGGTTCAAATGTAGGCCGGGCCTCTTTCCCGGTTTTGGCTCTCGCACTGCCTTGCCCCCGCTTTCAGCTACAGGGCACCCGAGGCATAGCAATTGCAGACTGGCGCGTCGCTCGCTCACAACTAGATGGCTGCCAATGGGAGGGGGGCCGTATCTTGCTGTAGTCCAAGCACGGCTCTCCCTGGCCCTTTACTCCCCTGTAGCCTGTCTCTGGATGCGCAAAGATTTCCTGCTAAATCAGATGTTTTACCTACTTTATGGTGCTGGGGGAAGCTTCTCGCTGTTGCCGATGTACCGTCGGCACCCGTCCGCCGTGGGCCTTTGTTGCAACCCGCTGGTGTTCGAGCGTGGCTGTCGTTATGTCTAGGCCACACGCACTGGGCAGTGATCTCTTCGTATATCACTCACCTCCATGGGCTTCCAGCTTCCTCGATTGTACTTCGGGTGGTTGGTAATCCTCGCTTTGCTTTTCACCCCTGTGCTGATCCAGATTATTGGAAGGATATCGGGCTATCGCGCCTCTAAGCTCTGAGCTCCTTTACTCTGCCGCCGTTGCCAGCGGCTCCAGGTACTTGCACTTTTGAGCAGGTATGTTCAGCATTTGAACCGGATTCCCTCCTTGTATTTGATTATTAGCATACATTCTATCTGGATTAAGCGTACGCTTGTGCCTCCAATGCCCCATTTTGTTACAAAATTGACAAGGTGTCATTTTCTTAATTGTTGCAATATCTACACCTGTATTTGGAACAACTGGAACTCCTCAACCTCTTCACTGAACGCCAACCATACCTCCTTAAACACCCTGATGACCAATGCCCTGCATCTCAGCCGTCTCAAGCTCAACTCAGACAAGACGGAGGTCCTCATCCTCGGGCACACCCCCTCTGCCTGGGACGACTCATGGTGGCCCTCGGCGCTGGGCACGGCCCCGACGCCCACAGACCACGCACGCAACCTGGGTTTCATCCTGGACTCCTCCCTCTCGATGACCAAACAAGTCAACGCCGTCTCATCTGCTTGCTTCAAGACACTGTGAATGCTTCGAAAGATCTTCCGATGGATCCCCACAGAAACCAGAAGAACAGTCACCCAGGCCCTCGTCACCAGCCGACTGGACTATGGGAACGCCCTATACGTAGGAACCACCACCAAACTTCAGACTCGGCTGCAACACATACAAAACGCCTCCGCACGACTCATCCTCAGTATCCCACGCCACAGCATCATATCCACCCACCTGAGAAAACTCCACTGGCTCCCCGTCAACAAAAGGATCATGTTCAGACTGCTCACCCACGCACACAAAGCGCTCCACAACATGGGCCCCAACTACCTCAACAGCCGACTCTCGTTCTACACCCCCACCCGCCAGCTTCGCTCCACCAGCCTCGCCCACGCCATCGTCCCACAAATCCGCAGAACCACCTCCGGAGGAAGATCATTCTCTTACCTGGCAGCGAAAACCTGGAACTCCCTCCCCATCCACCTACGACTGACCCAGGACCATCTCAGCTTCAGGAAGCACCTCAAGACCTGGCTCTTCGAGCAGTAGCAGTGCCCCCCCTCCCCCCACCTAGCGCCTTGAGACCCTCATGGGTGAGTAGCACGCTCTATAAATGTTCTTGATTGATTTATTGATTGATCATTCTGGAAACCGACATTCTGCATTGAAACAACATTCCCTGCAAAAGACTAATTCTGAAAACCTTTCTGTGCCAGATTCATCTGTGCCAGCAAGAATTATTTTTACATTTTTCTCTGCTAAATCTCTTGTTCATCACTACAGTACTCTGCATACTTCGGGACCTCATTTTCCAACAATCTATTCTATCCGGTTTTTGTTAAGTGCATTGCTACCATGTCTAGGCTTCCCAGCACTAACTCGCCAAGTGGACCAAGACAGAACAGACGACCTTTCTGAAACAAATATGTTTTCAATAGTTTCCTGAACTTTATTTCTGACTGTTCTAGTTTCAAGGATATGGGAAGGCCATTCCACAGTTTTGGTACACAATGAGAAAAGGAACGTCCACCGTATCTTGCTCTTTTTATCACAGCGACTTTCAGATATTCATGGGAAAGTGACCGAAGAGCTCATATGGTAAGGGGAGATCAAATTTGAAATAATTGTGGGACTTTTGCCATAAATATTTTATAGGCTATACTAAGAGCTTTAAATTGAATCCTCTTTTGTATTGGCAGCCAATTTAAGGCTGCCAACGCCGGGTTTTGCATAAAACTCTACCAGCGCACAGCACTGCTAGCACATTCTACTGTGAATGCTGACTGGTCCCTGGTCTCAAACAAAGCACAAACTGTGAAATAAAAAAATCCCATATCAGTGGGCTAAAGATGCACTTGACACCTTTGTTGCTGAAATGCCTTTAACAATCTTTCATAATACTCATGCACTGACTCGTTCCCTTCCTGCTGAATTCTGTTCAATCTCACATTATCCACATGTTTCTGAGGAATTCTACCCTTCAGGAAAATAATCACCTCATTGTATTTATCCATCACAGTAGGTGATTAAAATCAATCTACAACACCTTCGAAATCTTAGCAAATCTTGGAACCTGTGTATGTTATTGTATAGGACGTTCTCCCAATTTTGGAAAAGTGTTTGTAAATCATGCAAGTTCTCTACTTCAAGGCACATGAACATACCCTCCCCGTACTATTTCTCTTAATGGGTAAGCCAAAGCTCTCCCATCATCCAGAGGACTGGGAGGTGGCTTACGTTTAACGTCAACTGCCTCTGCCTGACTAATTTTCTTTTCAAGTTTCCTTGCCCATTTGTTTTCAAATTTCTGAAACTCACTCCATCTGCAAACAGTCTTCACTAATTCAATAATATGTAATCGCCTTCATGAAGAATGCGTTGTCTCAATTGATTCATCATTCAAATGTACTCTGGAACGTTTCTGCAATAGGATGCTTTTTGAAAGATTGACTTCAATTTGTTTGAAAATGGTGTCACTTTGTCATGTACTGTTGCTGCTCTCCCGGTAATTTCTTTGCACAGATATATCAGTTCCTTTTCTTGGTATTGGTGTATGTGATCAAGATCCAAACACCCTCTAATTATTTCTTCAAATTCTATTTTTAAATTCGGAACATTTAATGGTCTCTCTCTTTCCACACTCAGACTAACAGCCAAACCTCCTGTGCATTCTGTCTTTTTACTGGCTCTGGTAGTATCCCCAAACCATGGTGGAAAAATTCTGTCCTCCACAAATTTGTCTCACCCTGTGGCGCTTGTGTCTTGAAGACAAGTCTCCTTCCTTCTCCTAATGATTGAATAGTCTATGGTGGTGTCCATATAACAATCTATGAATTCTGTGAAGTAAGAATAAACCCTGTCACTGGCGCTCCTTCAACAGCACCATTAGCTACTGCATTTGAGACACAATTAATCAGAACACTCGGTATGCACATCTCTGCTGGCTGTGCTGTGATCACCCTGTTAACTGCTGCAATCACAATGGAAGCAGCAATACCTTTAGGCATTACTGTCTGGACAGTCCCTACTTGTGCTGGTACAATAGTTGGTATCACTGGTTGTGCAATGGGCTGTCTCATAACAGGCTTTCATTGCAGGCTGTGTTACCACTGGTAATGTTACTACCGGCTGTGCCACTACAGACTGAGCTACAACAGGCTGGGTCACTGGCAATGGTCAATCAATTTGATATACATTTGGATCAACAGAGACAGTAGCCACTGTCACAATATTAGTTGCCGTTCTATGAGCATTAGCCATGGGACCCACATAAGGTGGTGAATGTGCAGCCAGTAATTCATCCAAAATGTAGACTACTGAATCAGTATCTGATTTAGTTTCTTCCTTTGTCTCTATTTCCCGTTTTGTTTTAGTCTTTTTGGGTTTCTCTGATTTTTCAGATTTCTCATTTGTAATTGCAGGATATAATCTACTTCCCTGCACTATTGCCTTCTCCATTTATGTTGTCTTTAATCCCACACAGCATCTGAATAATGTTTTACAGCTCGCTGTGCTGATCTTTGGTATTTCTCATTCTCGAGCCATTTTCAAATTGTGTAGGTCTAGGAGGTGGGTTCATATCAAAAAGTCCCTCTCTCTATTTGTTAATAATTCTAAGTTCAAACATCCCCATCTTGGAAAACTGAATGCACCCTCTTTCTCAGTGATCTTGTACCATTGACAAAGCCAGATATGTGTGTAACCCTTCCTCAATCATCATGTGATAAGATGACATTCCCTCAGGAAGTGCCTTTTCACCTTCCAGAACAGCAATAGTCACATCACCTCTCATTAAATCCTTGATTGCTTTGTAAAATGTCATGATGTCAAACTTAATTCAATAAATGGCAAAATATGAACTATAAATCTTCAATGTTTTGATTCTGTTCCGTATATGTCAAACCTCAGTAAGCCCTTCTCACAATCTCAGGGCAGCTCTGTAAATCAACCAAACAATATCCATACATCTTCACACAGCTCAACCAATCTCAGCGCGTTTTTTCACACCAACTGATCAAGCGGCTCACCCTCCTTTACAATGTCTCTGTACATACACAAAACTTCAATCCTACAATTCTGTGCAACAAAAAGTAACACACTTTGCTTCTTCAAAAAAATTTAAAAAACACAACTCAACAACTGTAATTTTCAGGTTTTTAAACAATCCGACTTTTCTCAAGCAAAAGAATTTGACTCACACCACGAAATCTCGACCAGTGAGAAATCCCCTATTAAATGTAGTGTCACCATTACGCATCAGGTTTCACCCACACTGATCAATATTAGTGCAATCATAACAAATTGTAACTATTCCTGTCTCAATTGTGCAGTTGATGACTTCTCACAACCTATATTTTAAATCATTAGCAGACAAGGATACCAAAATCAATCCTTTGTTTATCTATCCTGGGAACTTAGACTACTTCTTTTTTTTCACAACTGTGTTTATTAAATGTTTAGGCATATCATATGTACAGTTCTCCATAATCAGGAGGACACTGTCAGTGGTCAACATACAACAGAATGCATGAACAACCTAAACGTTCAACTGGCCCCCCTCCCACACCCCATCCCCCCGCCAACAACCCCAAAATCCCCCACTACCCACCCCTTATCCCACCCTAGCCCGGTGCACGTGATCACTATCAGCTGCAGTATACAGTTTAAAGCAAAATAGGCGTCCTAGAGCCACCTAGGCCCCGAGGTCACTACCGGTAGGTAGTCCATCATCCAGGTCAATGGGAGGCTCCAAGGTCAACTCCCTGTAGTCCGCCCACCGCTTCCAGATCTTATAATGTTTTCGGGGGCAGCCCCTGGCCTCAAACACTGGCAATTCCAACCCCATAAGAAAATCCAAGCCCGCCCTCCAGGCGCTAAGTGGGGGGGCGCGGTCGCTCTTCCATGCCCTTGCCAAATCCCGCTTGGCCACAACTAGGCCCAGCAGAAGGAGGTGACGCTTGTAAATGTTACCACCCACTTGATCCAGGATATGCAGAAGACCCAGTCTGGGCGTACGAGGAAGGTCCCACCCCAGCACCTCTGACAAGCAATTCCATACTCCATTCCAGAACCGGGTCAGACCCACACACGACCACACAGTATGCAACAGTGTACCTCTCTCAGTCCCACAACGCAGGCATTCTGGGGTAGCGATGAGGCCAGCCTTCCACAGTCTCTCTCTGGTGTAATAGGCCCTATGCAGGTATTTGAACTGTATAAACCGGAGTCTCACAGCTATTGCAGCCCCACGGGGGACTCCAGGGCCTCCCTCCAGTCATCCTCATCCAAAGGGCCAATATCCGTCTCCCAGGAGGCCTTCAACGACAGGAGGGAAGAGGAGCAATGAGTGACTAGCGTTTGGTAAATTTTTGAGACTTTTTTGTCTCCCAGGTCTCCCATGAAAAGCTTAGCTTCCACGGGGCTAAACTCAGGAAGTCGGTCCAGCCCCACCAGACTCGGTGCAAGAGCATGACGAAGCTGTAGGTATTTAAAAAATTGGGTCTTGGGCATGTCAAATTCGGCGCTGAGGGCTTGAAAGGATTTGAGGGTAGTCCCAGTAAGAACATGGCCGAGTGACGAGATCCCAATGGAGTCCCAGCCACCAAACCCCGGCAGCGAGGCCAGTGCAGGGAGCTGTCCATTGTTCCAAAGTGGAGTTTCCGCCGTCAGCCGACCCCACCAGCCCATGCGGCGCAGCACCTGTCTCCAAATCGTGAAGACCACCTGAGTAGCCTGCGGCAGTTTCTTCCGCCGCCCGGCCGAGTACAACAGTGAATGGAGCGTGGCATCCCCCATCAGAAGATGTTCCAGGGCGTATGCCGGGTCACTGTGTCCGCCGTACCACCACTCGTTCAGAACCAACAAATGGGAGGCTTGATAGTAGGATAGAATGTCCGATGTAGCGAGACCTCCACAGTACGTGGACAAGAAACAAGTCCGCAGCGCCACTCTGGAAGCACCCCCCGCCCATAAAAAGCGACCCAGCACTGAATTTACTCGACGGAACCATTGCGGGTCGACCCTGTGTGGATGGTTCTGCAGTTGGTACAGGAGTCTAGGAAGGGCGACCATTTTGAAGATCGCGGACCTGCCATAGATATTAAGTGGCATGCGAGACCAAGTTTTGACGTCCGATTGGACCTTGTCCCATACCGGCCGCACGTTGCGCTCCCATGCAATTGCAGCAGACTCAGATAGGAAAACTCCCAAATATTTTAGACCACCAACCGCCACCTGTAGAGCCTAGGCCCAAGAGAATGCCTCGGACTTTCCACCCAGTACCCACAGAGTCGATTTGCGCGGGTTGAGGAAGAGTCCCGAAACGTCTCAAACAATACGCATTATGTCCAGGATTCGAGGGCCAGAGCGATTAAGGTCTGTCATAAAGAAGAGGACATCGTCCGCGTACAGCGCGATCCTGTCCGAGAGTCCCGCTCCCCACACAAAGCCACGAAGCTGCGCATCAATGCGCACCCACGCGGCCAGCGGTTCCATGACCAATGCAAAGAGGTAAGGGGATAGGGGGCATCCGGGTGGACCAAGTCCGCTACATACGGGAGGAGGCGGTTTGCCAACGCCCTGGCCAACAATTTGGCTTCAAAGTTGATTAAAGATATGGGCGATACGACTCGTGTCTGTCAGGAGGCCTGCCCGGCTTCTGGAAGACTACGATTTCAGCCTGACGCCAGTCCGCCGGTAAGCTACCATGTTTCCGCGCCGCCTCCAACGCCCGCCTATAGTGCGGTCCCAGCTGCAGGTGGAATTTCTTGTAGAATTCACTGGGAAATCCGCTCGGTCCGGGCGCCTTACCAGTGTTGAGTTGTCCCAACGCATCACCCAGTTCCTCCGCCGTCAAGGGAAGGTCGAGGGCTGTCCTGGCTTCATCTGATATCGCACGGGGGGGAAGGTCAGCGATGAACTTGTCAATTGCCTCCGGCGGGAGACTGTTCCGAGGGGCGTATTGTACCGCATAGTAGCCAGCAAAGCTCGCCGCAAGGGTAGCAGGATCCGTTATTGCAGTCCCCTCTCCGTCCGTGAGGCCCGGTAGAGTAATCAACTGCAGAGTTTGTTGACACAGTCTATGGAGCATGGTGCAGGACTTGTCACCCCACTGGTAAACCCCGCTCCGTGTGGCCAGCCAGGCTTGTCGAGCCTCGTCCAGTAAGACCGAGGCGTAGGATTGCTGCGCCTGCAGGAGCAGTCTTAGCGCTACACCGTCACCGTCCTCCCGACACCGATTCTCCAATACCCCCACTCTAGCCGCAGCCGCCACTGTGGCCTCTCGGTGACCTCGACGGGCAGCAGCACACCAAGCTATGTCAACGCCCCTCAATGTGGGCTTCATGGCCTCCCAGACCGTCACGCCATCAACCCCTTCTGTCAGGTTCTCCTGCCAGTAGTGGGCAATCGCTCCGCGCATGTGTTTCGTATAATCTGCCTGCTGGAGATGCCACGAGGACATCCGCCACCGGAATGGCTGGCGCGACTTGTGCAGTTCAATCTGTACTATGACCGGGGAGTGGTCAGACAGCCCCCGAGGCTGAATCGCGGCCTGCTTTACCCTGTCGAGAAAGGCCCCTGGTACAAATACACAGTCCAGCCGGGAGAAGGAGCCATGCACAGCAGACACATACGTGTACTCACGCGTCCTGACATACAAATGTCTCCAGGCATCCACCCAGCCCAACCCATCAATCATTGCTTTTAAACTTGTAGGGAAGGTTGTCACCGCGGTCCCCTGCAGCCTCTTTCGGTCCAGGCACACATCCACCCCATCGTTCCAGTCGCCACCTATCACAGCCAAGGAGTCTGGGATCTCGGCCCACAATTCAAATAGGCGCTCTGCCAGGGACCATTGTAGAGGAGGGGGGGCATACACACTGCCAAATACCACTGGCTCAGTACCAACCATACCCTTAACAAACACATACCGACCTTGGGGATCGAGCCAGTGACGCTCGTGGGTATATGACAGTCGTCGATGAATAAGGATGGCCACCCCCCTCGAGCCCCTGGAAAACCCTGCATGAAACACCTGGGTATATCCAAAGCGCTGTAAGCTCAGTACCTTCGTCCCCAACATATGCGTCTCCTGCAATAGCATGACATCAGCTGAGTCCCTCTTACCCCAGCGCAACACCGCCCCACGCTTAATTTTGTCCAACATCCCCCGTACATTCCAATTTAAGATGCGCATAGAGCCACTAGCGAGTGCCTTCTTCGGGACATCAACCATAGTCTCGATGGGAAAGTCTCTGAAAACCCCAGGACCCAGCCCAGGCACCCAGTACCACGTATGTCACTGTAGCAAAAATCACGTGCATCCCTTTCAAAACACCCCCTATCCCCCCATCCCTTCCCACTAACACTGCCACCCCAACTGCCCAACTCCCGTCTCCCCCCCCCCCACCCCTATACCTCATGAAACACTGAAGTATCTGTCGCTGCATGGGGAGCTTCGGGCCCAAAACAGAGTGCCCAAAGCCACCCATACCAATGGATCCCACTACACCCCCCAACTAACGGGACCTTCCCTTAGGGCCGCCCCCCTAACGTGAGAGGACTAGGCTGCCCATGAGTCAGTACCCCGAGCCCCATTGAACCACAGTTGTCCCGTAGCTCGAGTAGAGCGAGGCAGTCAGACACCGCCAATATCGCCCCCCCTGAGTCAAGCCAGGTTCCAGGTCTCACCACACCAGATGCTAGTCGCTCGACCGATGCGGCAGCCGCTCCGGGCCCCCCGCAGAGTCCAATGACGGAGAAAGGTCATGGAAGGAAGATAGAGTTCCCACGGCCTTCAAATCCCTTTCCCGGATTGATCAGTGTCGGACTGTGCGCCATCCAGGGGGCCGCCCCCGGATCGGGAGCGTCTCCGTGACCGAGATTTCCTGTGTCTTTTACCCCTGATGGAAGAGTCGCCCCTCTCCTGCGACGATCCACGCGATGGTCCGGGGTTCAAGCCCGGCTGGGCGTTCGGTCGGAGCCTGGTCGTCTCGTCGGTCCAACCAAACACTGCCTCCGGGGTATCAAAAAAGTGGGTCTTGGATTGAAAGACGACTCGAAGACGAGCCGGGTACAGCAGCGAATATTGGATCTTCAGACCACGCAGTTTGGCCTTCGCATCTTGGAAGGAACGGCGCTGCTGCTGCACCTGCTTAGTATAGTCTGGGAAAATCATAATCTTGTGATTGTCAAACAGCAAAGTCTCCTTGGCCCTCGCTTCGCGGAGTATAGTGTCTCTGTCGTGGAAGTTGAGGATTTTAGCTATGACCGGACGCGGCCGTTCTCCCACTGGCGGTTTCTGAATCAGGGCTCTATGGGCACGTTCCACCACAAAGCAGCGCGACAAGACGTCCGGGGGAAGCCAGCTCTCCAGCCATCGCGTCAGGAATGCGTCCATGGGCCCTTTCTCGCAGTCCTCCGGAAAGCCCACGAAACGCAGATTATTCCTGCGCGCTCGCCCTTCTGCGTCCTCGACGCGGAGTGCCAGTCCCTTTTGGATCCTGTCCATCTCTGCCACTTTCTTTTTCAGGGCACCTACATCATCCTCCACCCCTGTGATCCTGGTCTCGGTCTCTGTGATATGAGCAACAGCGTTGCGGAGGTCCTGGCGTAGTAGCATGACATCGGCTCCCACCGCACCAATCTTGGCGTCCAGCATGTCCCTGGATTGCGTGATGGCGGCCATCAGGGCCGCGTTATCAGGTCCCGTGCCCTGGCCGCCCCCGGAGGCCCCGGACCCCCCGCTGGGTCCAGTGAATTTGTCGATCGGTCCTTGCTTGGTGGATCCAGTGCCGCCCCCGCCTCTTGTCATGGTTAGGAGAAATTGGGCGGGCCGCTCCGCGCCCACGGCGGGCCCTCCACCCACTACAGTTCAAAGGCAGAGTCCACTCGGGGGGCCTAAGTTAACCGCAGTCACGGTCGGGAGGCCGCACCGGGCCGTCACCACCGAGCACCCCCGAAGGCCAGGCACCCAGCGAGCTGGTGTTCCCGTCGTCACTCAGGGCGAAGGCCACAGCAAGGCTCCGAGCCTCGGGCCTCCGGCAGGATACTTCCGCCCCAACCAGAGGTGCAAATCTAGATCCGACTCCTCACCTTCACGGGGTCCCGAAGGTCCAAGCCCAGGCCCCCACCAAGATCTGCGAACCAGGACGGGCACAGCAGGGCCCCAAATTACAAGGCAACCAAGCCACACCGGCTCTCTAGGCCGCCCCGGTCCTTACTCGGGTTCCAATGCAGCAAATGCGAGGCAGGCTCCAGGCTCCTCTAGTGGATCCGGTAGCAAAGCACTCCCCAGAATGGCGCAGGTACCACACCACTCCCGGGGCCACGGGTCTTTTCTCTCCACTTCACAAGCAGTCACACCAGAGTGGGAGGGAGGCCCTCACAGTCCGTCGTGCACCGTCGCTGGGTCAGCCCCCGGTCCACACCAGGGCAGTAGGTATGTCCCTCCAGGCTCAGAGACGGGCCCCACCGGACCGTTCTATATGCCTCCAATCCACAGCCCCAACGAGCACAGCTGTAATAGTCCCAGCGATCCAATCTTGATGCGGCACTCGACCCTCCTGTACCCCGGGCCGCACAGCGTTCGCTCCCCTGTCTGAGAGCCAATGATGGTTTCGCCGGGCGGGGATCGCCAAACTCGAGGCCCCAGCGTCCCCAAGGCCAGGCAGGCTGCAGCTCCCTACCGGCGTCCTCAGGGCACAATTTCTCTCCGCCGCCACAGCAGAGACGGTCAGGGGTCTCCCTCGTCGCGCTACTGGTACCAGGCAGCCCCTGGCTCAGGCAAAGGGAGTGCGCCGCCGGTCCCCACGCCACCAGAGAAGTCCAGCCCACAGTGCAGATGGGCCTCAGCCGTGAGTCGCCTCCCCAGGCACCTCCTCCACTCGTCGGATGGTCTCTCAGGGCACGGCCACGGCCCCACCAACACCAGGGACGATCAGCGCCGACTCATCGCAATCCGGGCCCGGGCCAGCCTGGGGTCGCGAAACTCATGGCCCCGGCTGCTCGGGGTCCGCACAGGCCGCAGCGATTCTACGTCGTCCAGGGGCCACCCCGGTGTGCAAGGCAGCTCCACAGGACACCGCAGCGGCTCCCCCAACCTCCGGCGCTGCAATCACTGGTCAGGGAATCGTCCGGCCGGCCCGACCACCGGCCGCCGGACGCTGACCCTGAAAATCGAGGTCCCGGCTCCGCCTACAGATACTAGGCCGCACCTCGTCGCAGACGATCCCGGCTCACCAGAACGGCAGGAGGGATAGTTCGGCACACCGGAGAGACCTAGGCGCTGCCAGGAACAATCGCCACACAGGTAGGACAGTTAGCGGGCTCGGGGGCCAGGATAAATAAGCAAATTATGTCTGGGCTGGCGGGAGCTCTACAACGCTGCGACCGCCATCTTCGCCCGCCAAGCCACGCCCCCCAACTTAGACTACTTCTTAGTCCGATAATAGCTTCTACAGTTCTTCTACAAAAGCGTATAAACATCAGCAAATCACAAGCTTCAATAATTCATTCAGCACATCAATGCTTGCACAAATCACAAATCGCAATAGCCAACACAATTGTGATGCATAACCCTATTGATACACCTCCAATTCAGCACCTGCAACTGCCTTAGAAAACAACACTCCGTCAATGTTCAAATTTGGACTTTGGGCAAATGAGCATTGGAAATTTAGCTATCTATCTCAGGGAACTATTCATTTTTGCTGCTCCTCCTTCTTATTACATAAACCATCCTCTGCTACAAACTTTAGTGGACCAGGACATTTTAATATTTATTTGGTTTACGGTATAAATGTTATAACTCATCTGGAGGAGAGTCCCCGTTCATTACAGGGCCAGAAGCTGAAAGACCTTAGACATAAGAAGAGAGTTAATCGGGAGCTGCAAATCAAATCAATCTATTTATCACAATTCAATCATCATTATTTAAGAGACATTGATGACATTTGGCTTGAGTTTTCAAATCTGTATTAAGGCTTTTAGTAAGTATCACTTTATTAGTAAGTTCTCAATATAGGTACTCAATTAATCAGTAATACAATACAGAACATTTGCAAAAAGCACATTCCATATAAGTGAATCTCCATTATTAGTCTAGAAAATGAGCGAAAGTATCTTTAGAAACAATAAAGCATTCCAAATCTAGAGATGAAATTATAGAGCTTTAAGCAATTCTTTATCAGCTAGCACTTCCCATAAGGAGAAGTTCACAAAATTTGGTAGTGTCTCAGACAACGGAAATTAATAGGTCTCTCTGAAAACAATCTGAGAAAAACTCAGGAAAGGGCTCTGTCGAGAGTCCAGAAAAGGTCTGAAGAATTTCCCTTACTTCTCTAGGAACACGGTCTAATATAACATTTTGATATCTATCACTAAGGTAAACTGTTTCATTGTGTGATGTCATCATCGGAACAGGAAAGCTTCCATTGTCTAAGCAGTTCAGGACAAAGGCTTACAGACATTTGAGGGCTGATTCCGATCTCGTCCAGAAAGCATGCCTACAGAATCGGTCCCGGAATGCTTTCTGGATCGGGGAAGTCCGACAGAGCGATTTGGATGCATCCGAATGCCTCTGGATACGATTTGGTTGGACTCCCATTGACTTCAAAGGGAGCCTGTGTTCTGAACGAGAACACAGGTTCCCATTGAAGAAAGGGGTGGCTGGGGAAAACCTTGCACCCTGTGGCAGGCATCCTATGGTGTCGGCCACACTGTACATGGTCGGGAAGGGGGTCCCTTGGGTACCCTCACGGGCCCCATTCGGAGGGGCCTGGGTGAAGTGGGCCTGCTACAGGTCCCCAAAGACAGATTCCGGAAGCTGATTCATTTTAGACAAACCGAATCGGGACCGCTGTTCCAATCGGTCATCATAACCGCTCGCGTGGAAAAGAAGTCCAAGGAGCTGTATGATTCGGGCCCGATAGACGTGACCTATCTGAATGCCTTTCGGAACTGATTTGGACAGCCCTGACGGTTTCTAGGCATCGTAATCGGTCATTGGGAACTGTGTATGATTCAGTCGGCAACAAGGGTTCCAAAATCGGATTTGGCAAACCTGAATCCAAATCGGAGCCCTTCCGATCGGGATCGTTAAAGACCCCCAAGTGTTAAAACTAAACATTTTATAAACATTATGCAAGTGGAGGTTAGGTTCTACTGTTCATTTTTACTACTAGACAAAAGAGTTCATGGTCAGGTCTCTACAACACAGATGAAGTCATGCAATTCACGCACATTCTAACTTACAAATTACACTCATGAAGAAACATTTTATGGAAATGAAACTACACTATTTAGCGCATTATTGTATTCTAAGAAAATATCTCTATGGGAAGGTCATTATCTAATGTTTCCTATTAGTACATGTTCAGTTCAGTGTTTTTATATCATTGAATGTCTCCAATCTTTCATGACTGATATTCCTGACCTTAGATCAAGAAAAGGAAATAGTGCTTTCTAACTTAATTTATGCAGCTAGGGAAGACTAGTGCTCTCACATGTCTTTTAAATGTGACTTCGTTTTGAGGCCTACACATTATTTCTACATGTTAATTGCATTAATTATATTTATTAAAACCCCTGTAGCACTAACAGAAGCCAAACTAATTCTATGGGCCAGGTTTCGCTGCGCTTTTGTTTTTCCCACATGACGTAATAACATTCCACTCAATGGCGTAGCTAGGGGGGGGGGGGCGGACTGCCCCAGGCTGCATGAGTTTTGGGGGGGGTGGCCAGCCCCCCTCTTTCCGCTGCTACCTATGGCTGTCACAGCCGCAAGAATTGCCAGCACCCCCCTGACGCATCCCCCGCTCTTACCTGCGCCCGTTTCGGCGCATGAATTGGCAGACATCCCGCCCCCCCTTCGATTAGCCCGCCAAGGGCAGCAAACGCTGGGGCCGCCACGGGCGGCCGCCTAATGCCTAGCTACGCCACTGATTGCACTTTCCTAAACAGGAGTGCCAAAGGTGTATGAGAGAGTTTGCAGCGATTACCCTGGCCAGCCCCAATTGACATCGATGCAAAAAGGCCCTAAGGCAGTATCTGCACGTGCTCCTCCTCCTCCTCGTCCATTATTCACAGCGGAGTTTGATGAAGTTATTATTATATTCAGGTTTATTTTTTGGGAGGAAGTATTTGAAAACAGCACTTTGTTGTTCCTTCAGCCAGCGATGTTCAGATATTATTCCTAAGAGAAGCGTTTTTGACAGAGAGGCGAGCACGCGCTAAAACTGTCTTGTCAAAAAGAATGTAGAAGGCCGTGGACTGCCAGCTTTATTTATAGTATTCTCAGAGACGTGACGTGATTCTAGTGCCGGCTGCACATACTGGCGCACAGGAGCAGTCAGAGGGAAACTAAAGATCGCATTCCCGTCTCCAGGATTGCATTTTCTCAAATGCCAATAGGGCACGTCCTGGCCACCCAGGCTCATTTTCAATAATCAAGCGAAGAGGGGCGAAAAATGCACGAGCAAAGCAAAGCGATTGCGTAAAATGTCAAAGGAGCTTATCGTGCCAGAAATCAAATAAACAAGGGCTGCTGCACCGTGAAATCCATCTATTGTTTCATTTCCTGTATGTCAGGTCGCTGGCTTGTTCTGATAGCATATTTTATTCCACGTTCGGGCATTCCTTTGTTGTTGTGAGTTTGCTTACTTGTCTTCAGTTTTTACAAATATTGCAGTTTTTTAAAGTGAACAGAGACCTACGTTTGAGAGGTTGTATATATTTCACTTCCTAGAATTGTACTGCTCAGTTTTAAACTTTTTGCACCGCTTTGGAACCTCACTGTTTCATTAGTATTTTTAAGAAATTTGTATCTTTTTTCCTTTGACCACATCTGCCATCCTCAACTCTGTCAAATGTACGTTATTTTTCGTTGAAATACTCAAAACCATTTACAAACGACAAAATACCAAAAGAATACATCAATGCTAGCATCTACTTACCACGAGTCAACTCAAAAGGTGTGAACAGGATGGATGGCATGGTATGGTTACCCAAAGTACATGAATAAACAGAAACCGCCCTCCCAAACAATCCTATTTTGAGTCATTGTCCTTTGTACAGCGCACAGTCTTTCATCATTGGCATTTGTACAGCGCAAAGTCTTTTGTCATTGGCATTGGTGCAGCGCGCAGGCTTTGGTCATTGGCATTGGCGCCGCACGCTGTCTTTCGCCATTGGCCTTTGTACAGTGCACAGTCTTTTGTCATTGGCATTGGTGCCGCACGCTGTCTTTCGCCATTGGCCTTTGTACAGCGCACAGTCTTTCATCATTGGCATTGGTGCAGCGCTCAGTCTTTCGTCGTTGGCATTGGTGTCGCGTGCTGTCTTTCGCCATTGGCTTTTGTACAGTGCATAGTCTTTCGTCCTTGGCATTGGTGCAGCGCATAGTCTTTCGTCACTGACATTGGTGCAGCCTGCAGTTTTTTAGTACTGGCATTTGTATAGCACAGTCATTCGTTATTGCTGTTGGTGCAGCGCTTAGTCTTTCGCCATTAGCCTTTGTACAGTGCATAGTCTTTCGTCCTTGGCATTGGTGCAGCGCGCAGTCTTTCGTCATTGGCATTTGTACAGCGCACAGTCTTTCTTCATTGGCATTGGTGCAGCGCGCAGTCTTTCGTCATTTGGCATTTGAATTGTGCAGTCTTTCGCCATTGGCCTTTGTACAGTGCACAATCTTTCTTCATTGGCTTTGGTGCAGCGCGCAGCCTTCGTTATTGGCCTTTGTACAGTGCACAATCTTTCGTCATTGGCATTGGTGCAGCGTGCAGCCTTCGTCATTGGCATTATTACAGCGCACAGTCTTTCGTCATTGCATTGGTGCAGCGTGCAGTCTTTCATCATTTGTATTTGTGCAGCGCACAGCCTTTCATCATTGGCATTGTACAGCCCACAGCCTTTCATCATTGGCTTTGGTGCAGCGCACAGTCTTTTAGTACTGGCATTTGTATAGCACACAGTCACTTGTTACTGCTGTTGGTGCATCGCGCAGTCTTTCGCCATTGGCATTTGTACAGCGCACAGTCTTTCGTCATTGGCACTGGTGCAGCGCACAGTTTTTCGGCATTGGCATTGGTGCAGCGCACAGCCTTTCCTCTCTGGCATTGGAGCAGCGTGCAGTCTTTCATCCTTGGCATTTGTACAGCGCACAGCCTGTTATCATTGGCATTTGTACAGCGCACAGCCTGTCATCATTGGCATTTGTACAGCGCACAGCCTTTCATCATTGGCATTGGTCCAGCGCAGTCTTTCAGTACTGGCATCTGTACAGCGCACAGCCTTTCCTCTTTGGCATTGGTGCAGCGTGCAGTCTTTCACCCTTGGCATTTGTACAGCGCACAGCTTATCATCATTGGCATTTGTACAGCGCACCGCCTTTCATCATTGGCATTGGTCCAGCGCAGTCTTTCAGTCCTGGCTTTTGTATAGTGCACAGTCTTTCGTTAGTGTGGTCCCATAGCACTGTTGGCTGTCGAAGGAGAGAGGGTTCCCATCACAGACCAGAGTCGGAGTCATTCTGTTATATGTTTAGGATATTTTATTTTGAACCTCTCTGGGTTAGGTGCATTGTTTTATTCAATGAGGCGTGTGTGAGTTTGTTGTCAGAGCGTCTGGCCAAAGGGCTTTATTCATTGCTTACGCATGCTTTCGATCAGTAACATGCTGGCTGCATGGTGGTTAGAGACAGTCTGAGTGGAATTGACACATAAATCTATATAACCTTGTATCCGGGCATGACCAATTCTCTCTGTCATCCTACTGAAGTATATAAATTCAGTGCCATTAAGCTGTGTAATCGTGACACCTCGTGCTATATCGTGAACACACTGTGCGTCTCATGACAGGAAAGATGCTACTGATCTTCGCGAAATTGTGCTGTTGCACTGCATGAATAACTCGGTACCACTAGCACTACCACAGGAGCTACAGGCAGAAGAGCCTGGAAACAGAGGGCCTGATTACGAGTTTATATGTTATTTAACGCACCTGATAAATAACGATACCACAGAGTACGGTATATATTGCATGCAATAAACACCTATTATGAGATTGGGGGGTATAATATGCATATTTTGGTGTTTAACTCCTTAACCGCGGAGACAATTCCACCGCCGTGCAGGCGTTCTAAAGGGTGGGTGAGGCTGCGTCGGCCAACAGTCGTTCGCAGGGGGAACATCCTTTACAACACGGATGTTACCCCGCAATACCGTTACAATGCGTCTTTTACAGCGCAAGTCGTAACCACGACTTGCGCTGGAGGGCGCTCAAGGATAAGGAATAGTAGATTTACTATCCCTACTGTACCTAGACTGGTGTTGGAATAGTAAATTTAACTATTCCTAAGTCCGCACCCCTACAGCGCAAGACGTTGTAAAAGACGCATTGTAACGGTACGCGTGGTAATACCACGCGTTGTACCGTCATACATCCGTTCGCAGCACCAATGAAGGAGTGCTTCCAGTGGCCCTTGGCCGACGGGAGCACGGAAGGGGTTAACACTCCAAAATCTACATTATAGCATAAATACTGTATGCTTTCTCCCATTTGGGCAGGCTTGACCCGCCGAAAATTAACAAAGGTTGAGTTATTTATCAAATCCAATAATTATCAAATGCATTAAATACCTTCAAACTCGTAATTCTGCCCCATGGAAAAGGAGAGATTGGTCAGAATTAATCGATCCATTGGTAATCAGGCCCAGAGTTGTTAAGTGCTACATACAAAACTGTTATTATAATGTTTTGTAAAGTGAGATAACTGTTTAATTCAGATGAGCGAGAGAGCCAATGTTAGATTTGTTCTCTGATGGAAAAGTAACTTTTTATATACAGAATGTGAGTTAGGGCCAGAAAGTGGAAAATGCAGTGAAGCGTATGATAGGAATCTACAGAGGAGACTGTGGTTAAAGTGATTGATGTAAAAGCAAAGTAAATGTTACAATGCATTCCAAGTTACTTTAATCTTTGATGGTACATTGAGCTTTTTGCTGCATATACTTTGTGCTGCTGTGACTGTGTGTTGCTTCCCTCATTACAATCATTTCATTTCTGTTCTTCCACATGAAAGCTGGCTAGACAGGCACCAAGGTGACGGGGAGACTGTGAAAGAACTACTTCCGAAGAGTGAGTATTCGAAATGTTATATTTAGATTTGTTACTGTCAGATCCCCCTTTAAACGTATAGAGTCGGATTCACAATGCTTTTTCTATGAGTAGAATTGTGTTATGCCTGTCATAGGTGTCAAACACGCCTACATTTCTACTCCTGATTCACGTAGCATTATGTGCAAGTACAAATGCCTTACTTGAGAATTCACTGTGTTTTAGTCCCGGATTTCCACTAAGATATGTCTACATGAAAAAATGAAAATGGTCCATTATGCTATGTCACATGCACATGATTAGGCCCAACAAGTTTGGCCATTATTTGTTCCAAGGGACAGATTCAAGATTGTTTTAAACATCAATTTCTCACCAGAGAAACTGAGATTTATGCAGTGTTCTCACAAAATAATTCTGCGAGTGCTTTATGAGTAATCTAATTCTAAAAAACATTTCTGCACTTAGGTTCTCACGTGTTTTGGTTTAGGACGAGCAAGTTAACATTTTGGATTCACAATGCTTGAAATTGATTCTGCAGACTGATTTACTAACACATACACCAGTGTGTTGTCATTTTTGTGTGAGAAAATATATATGGATGGGTGTATTGTGGAAGCTCAGTCTTTCCAACTCCCTTATCCACAGGCGAACCACCATAAACCTTCACATTTTCCAACAGTTCAATTTTTACAAATTAAGCACTGAGGGATGGACACAACTTAAGCACGGACACATATGGACCTCATCGCCCCACCAGCAGTGCGCCAAGAGGCCTGTTTGCAGAGTGGTGTAAAAAGGGGCATGGCCTCGGACCACCTCTCAGCAATCCCACTGTGTGGGGCTTACTGGAGATACCTGGTGGGCTAGTTGGCCCCTAAAGATCCTTAAGGATCTAGCAAACTTAATCTCCCAACACACAACGCACCAGGAGGCACATTTGCAGTGTGCTGCAGGTAGGGGGCGGGGCCTCAGGTGAGGTACCAGCTTTTTTTCCTTTTTGGGGGGTTAGAAGGGGCCTCAATATTTTCTGGGCCCTGGGGTCCCCATCCCCCAGGGCCTGCCACTATCCATTTAAAAAAAATATTTTCTTATTTTTTTAAATGTACTTGTTTTTTAAGGAGGGGGCCACACCGCCCCCCTCCTCAGGCCTTTTTCAGCCCGGGACCCCATCCCCAGGGGCAAGCCTCATTTATTTATTCAGGAGAAGAGCCGCGTGGCCCCCACTTCACTTTGGCCCCGGGACCCCATCCCCCGGGGCCGGCCTTCACGATGGTGACCTCAGGGGGAGACCTAATGCCCCCGGCTTTCGGTCAGTCCCCTGCCTCCTGCGGGAGCCGGCATTGCTTTTGGACAAGGGGAGCGGCTGACATGCAGCTCCCTTTGTCTAAAAACATCTCTGCTTTGCTTCGTGGAAGCGAGAGCAGTTTTTCCTGCTCTCGCTTCCACGAAGCAAAACAGAAGTTTGCAATGACAGAGCGGGAGCAATACTCTTGGCCTTCGGGGGTGTTGGTCCCCAGAGCCATAGAGGGCTCTAGGAGGGGGGCTGTGTGCCCCCCATGTAAAAATAGCCCCAGGGAGGTGGTGGTCCTCAGGGCGGGGGTCTGCAATGGACCACTGCCCTTAATTAAAATTGCCCCGGGGAGGTGGTGGTCCCTGGGGCAGTGTGGGGAGCGGCAGGAGCCCCCCACACTTATTACCTCTAATTTAAGCCCCTGGGAGCTAGCAGTCCCCAGGGCTTGGGGGGCAGTGAGGCCCCCCACCCATTATCATTAATGCCCCGGGAAGGTGGCAGTCCCTGGGGAAGTGTGGGGGGCAAGAACCCAATGTTTTCAAAGAAGCCCTGGGGAGATGGCGGACCCCGGGGCTCCGAGGGGGCCAGGAGCCCGCGCATAATATTTCAAAACCCCCAGGGAGGTGTCTTTTTTTTATTTTCTCAGCTGGATTTGCACACCCAACGTGAATCCCGCCTAAAAAATAATAAAAAAAATCTTTTTTTGTCTGGCCTAGGGGGTCAGAGTGTTTCTACCCTGCCCCCTTTTCTTTTTTTTTAACCATTTTCAACACTTTTTTCTTGTGACTCGGTTTTACTGAGTCACAAGATGACTATCAACACTTCTTGGTTTGGAGTGTTGACATCCAAACAAAATGAAGCTCGTGATCAGGAGGGTTAGCGGATCCACTGCGGTCACCAGATATAATGAATATGCTACTTACCAGTATGCATCTGTTCTTGGCATGTAGGGCTGCTAACATTCATATCTTTTGCATAGATCGCCGCCTAGTGTTGGGTCCGGATGATCGCACATTGTTGTCCTGGAAGAGTCTTCGAAGTATCCTGAGATAGGTGGCTCCTCCCCTGGACTACAGTGCGCATGGGCATCGGCTCCATCCCCAGATTGTTTTTAGCCATTGTGGCAGAGATGGAGTGAAAAGTGTAAAGGATGTCCATGCTAATGATTGAATGCAAGAGTATATCTGCAGCTGCGACAGGCACCGGGGAGGAGGGTGGGCGATATGAATGTTAGCAGCCCTACATGCCAAGAACAGATGCATACTGGTAAGTAGCATATTCAGTTCGACGCATGTGGGCTGCTAAATTCATATCTTTTGCATAGAATACATAACAGTCCCTCCATTAGCGGCGGTTGCCCGTGCCAGCTGCAGAAACCTGAAAAAGTGTCTTGAGAACAGCCTGTCCTACAGCTGCTTGCTGCTTGGAATGCACATCAACACAGTAGTGTTTTGTAAAGGTGTGCGGTGTAACCCATGTGGCTGCTCTGCAAATGTCTTCCAAAGGAATGTTCCCCAGGAAAGCCATGGATGCCCCCAATTTGCGTGTGGAGTGCGCCCTTGGGGGTATTGTTAAGGTACGTTTAGCTTTTTGATAACAGATTTGAATGCACTTAACAATCCACCTGGCTATTCCTGCTTTGGAAATAGGGTTGCCTTTGTGCTGTGGCGAGAAGGCAACAAAAAGTTGTTTCGTTTTCCTAAAGTGTTGTGTCCTGTCAATATAGTACATCAACGCCCTCCTAACGTCCAATGTATGGAGCATTCTTTCTGCTACTGTTTGTGGGTTTTGAAAGAATGCGGGCAGGTCAATAGTTTGGTTGAGATGAAACTGTGACACCACCTTCGGAAGGAATTTGGGGTTAGTGCGTAGTACTACCCTATTTGGATGAATTTGTATTAATGGCTCTTGGATCGTGAGCGCTTGCAGCTCACTGACACGTCTTAGTGACGTAATAGCAATAAGAAAAGCCACTTTCCATGTTAGGAACTGGAGTTCACATGAGTGCAGTGGCTCAAAAGGTGGGCCCATCAGTCTGGTGAGGACCACATTGAGGTTCCACACCGGAGCTGGCGGTGTTCTTGGGGGAATGACTCGTTTCAGACCCTCTAGGAAGGCTTTAATGGCAGGCACCCTGAAGACAGAGAGATGCTGCCTGTTCTGAAGATAAGCCGCTATGGCGGATAGATGGATCCGAATGGAAGTGTACGCTAGATTGCACTTGTAAAGATGTAGCAGATAGCAAATGATGTTAGGGATAGAAGCATCTAGCGGGTTTATGTTGTTGGCTGTACAGTGAATGACGAAACGCTTCCATTTTGCGGCATAGCATGCTCTGGTAGTGGGCTTTCTTGCCTCTTTGATGATGTCCATGCATTCTGGAGGTAAGTGAAGGTAGCCAAACTCTAGGACTTCAGGAGCCAGATCGCCAGGTTGAGCTGTTGCGGATCTGGATGCTGAATGTCGCCATGGTTCTGCGTCAAGAGCCTGGGTGTTAGTCGCAGCCTTTGATGCGGCACCACTGAGAGTTCCAGAAACGTGGTGTACCATGGTTGGCGTGCCCACGTTGGAGCAACTAGGATGAGTGTCATCGAGTGCTGCCTTAGCTTTCTTGCCACCAGCGGTATGAGAGGTGCTGGGGGAAAAGCGTACGCAAATTTGCCTGACCAGTTCATCCATATCGCATTCCCCTGCGACTGTGGGTGAGGGAACCTGGCGGCAAAGTGTTGGCATTTTGCGTTTTCCCTTGTGGCAAACAGGTCTATCTCTGGATGACCCCACTGCTGGAAGTACGGGCGGAGTACTGATGGATGTAGCTCCCACTCGTGCATCTGATGGCTGTATCTGCTGAGCAGATCCGCCATCTGATTGTCCTTGCCCGGGAGGTGTTCTGCCATGAGGAAAATGTTCCTTTGAATGGCCCACTTCCACATGCTCTGAGCCAGATGAGACAGCTGTGGCGAGTGGGTGCCTCCCTGCTTTTGAATGTAGTACATCGCTGTTATGTTGTCCGTCCGGACCAACACTACCTTGTTGCACAGATGTACATTGAAGGACTTGAGCGCCATGAAGATTGCCATCAGTTCTAGATAGTTGATGTGCATCTTCTGTTGCTGCGTCGTCCATAGTCCCTGCACTGTGTAATTGAGCACATGAGCTCCCCATCCGTGGAGAGATGCGTCCGTTGTCAAGATAATCTGTGGCACTGGCTCCTGGAACGGTCGGCCCTTGCAAAGGTTGTGTGGATTCCACCAATGCAGAGAGTTGTATGCCCGACCCGTAACCAACACTAGGTCTGTCATTTGTCCCCGAGCCTGTGTCCACTGATTTGCCAAACATTCTTGGAGCGGACGCATATGTAACCTCGCGTGAGGGACTATGAAGATGCAGGAGGCCATCATGCCTATCAACTGCATGAACACTCTCGCTGGAAGCGAGTGTTGCGCCCTGAACTTTTGGATTAGAGACCGCATGCTGTCTATCCTGACCTTGTTTGGCTGAGCCATAGCAGTCAGGGTATTTATTGTTGCACCCAGAAACTGCCGCACATGTGCTGGTTGAAGGTGCGACTTTGGGTAGTTCAACGAGAAGCCCAGACTGTGAAGGAGGTGAATGGTGGTCGACATGTCCGCGGCGCACTGTTGTTCCGACTTTGCTTGAACGAGCCAGTCGTCCAGGTAGGGGTAGACATGTATGTTCTGCCTCCTGAGGTGCGCCGCTACCGTCGCCAGACACTTGGTAAACACTCTGGGGGCGGTGGTCACTCCGAAGGGTAGGACTTTGAACTGATAATGCCTGCCTTGGATGGTGAACCTGAGATACTTTCTGTGGGACAGGTGTAGTGGTATGTGGAAATAAGCATCCTTGAGGTCTAAGGTTGCTAGGAAGTCCCCTTGGTTCAGCAAGGGAAGAATCTGTTGCAGTGTAAGCATATGGAAATGTTCTGACAGTATATACAGGTTGAGGGGGCGCAGATCCAGAATGGGTCTGAGGGATCCGTCCTTTTTTGGAATAAGGAAGTACAGGGAATAGACTCCTGTGCCTTCCTCCTCCACTGGCACGAGCTCGATTGCGCCTTTTTGCAGCATCACCACTACTTCCTGCTGCAATAAGTGCAAATGCTCTGCGGACATAGGACGTTGCCTTGGTGGAATGTTGGGTGGAGTGGACGTTAACTCTAGACAATAACCGTACTGGATAAGTTGTCTTACCCACCTGTCTGTGGTGATGTTGGTCCAGACTGGCAGGAACTGCTGGAGTCTCCCCCGACAGGTGTTAAATGGTCGGGGGGCAGTGACAGAGAGTCACTGTTTGTTCGGGGCAGAGGAACGGGAGTTGTTGTTTCCTCTGCCACGTCCCCTGGTGCTGTTTCCTCGATAACCCCCTTTATTCTGCTTAGGGTACGAGGACTGTGCTCCACCTCTAGTGAACTGTGATTGTTGACCCATCTGTCCTCGGGTAACACCACGTGCACCTGAGCGACGAAAAGTGTTACCCCGGAATTGTTGTGATTGAAGGGCCCCCATAGACTTAGCTGTTTCGTTGTCTTTTTTAATCTTTTCGAGGGTGGTGTCAACATCAGGACCAAAGAGTCTATCAGGATTGATGGGCTGGTTGAGTATTGTTGTTTGAATGTCTGGTTTAAACCCTGATATGCGTAGCCACGCTTGTCGTCTTAGCATGACGCTAGTGTTAATAGCCCTAGCTGCTGTGTCTGCGGCATCAAGTGCACACTCTATTGCTGCGTTGGAGATGAGTTTTCCCTCCTCTATGAGCAGTTTGGTACCCTCTTGAAACTGCGTAGGCAGGTGTTGTAAAAGTTGCTCTAGGGTGTCGTAATGCGCCCTATCATAACGTGCCAATAGCGCCTGTGTGTTTGCAATACGCCAGAAATTGGCAGCCTGCGCAGCTACTCTTTTGCCCCCTGCCTCAAGCACTTTAGACTCCTTGTCTGGGGGAGGAGCTTCACCCGTTGTCTGGGAGTTTGCCCGTTTGCGGGCATTTGCGACTACAAGAGAGTCAAGCGGCAACTGTCCCCGAATGTATGCAGGGTCTGCAGGTGCTGGCCTGTATTTCTTCTCGATGCGTGGGTTGACCACTCTCGCTCTGGTAGGCTCCTTAAAGATCTCCGCAGCATGCTTAAGGACACCTTTGAGCATAGGAAGTGTCTTGACTGTCCTTTCAGAGACTGAAAAAGTGTCAAATAGAAAATCTTCCTCCACTGGTTCAGCATGCATGTCCACGTCATGATTAGCAGCTGCCCGTTCAATGAGTGCATGAAATCCTGCAGAATCCTCTGTTGGGGATGCACGTGCACTGAAAAGCTGTGGGTCTTGCCCCACTTGTTGGATTCCCTGGTCACCTGTGTCATCATAGGAATCCTGTTGTGCATCAGGGTCATTGATGGGGAAATTGTACTGGTCATCTTGTCCTTCCTCCTCTCCCCCAGAGTGGTCGGGGGAAGGTGTTGGACTCCTCCTAGGCGGAGGCTGGATAGGTTCAACTAGGGCAGGAATGTCCTGTGCAGGCCTTTTCTTTTTCAGTGGAATAACATAGGAGTCCACTGGTTGGGAAGTGATTTTCCGCTTATAAAGGGTCAACTTGCCCGTGTCCGCGTCGACATAATGCTCAGATTCGTCTCCTGAGTCGTGTTGTCGACCCAATATTCCACCAGACGTTGAAGATTCAGATGTCTTCGGCGCCGTCCTTGGTGCAAAGGCCTTCGGTGCCTCCTTCGGCGGCAGAATGTATAGAAGCTTGGCAGCAGGCTTTGCAGGCATGTCCATCGGCTTCTGGTGCGGCGGCGCGGGAGCCGACGTCGCAGTGGCCTTATCATGAATTCTTTGCAGTGAACTAGCGATGTGAGATGCGCCACTCACTGCGGCACCTGGCGCCGACGAGGAGGCCGCCACCGTGCCTTCGCTTCCGACGTTCTGTGGTCCCTTTGGAGTCTTAGACGTCGATGCTGCAGCTGTAGACACGGAGTCTTTGGACCTATGGGTCGAGCCTCCGCCCTTCGATCCGAGGGATTTTGCAGACTCCGCCTCAACCATGCGTCCGTCTAACGGCGTCCCTGTCGGCACCGAATGTTTGTCGATGACTTTTGTGGACTTTGCCGGCGTCGCCCCGGTCGACCCGTGACGGGCGACCTTCTTAGAGGACGCATCCTCCGACGACGACTTCGGCACAGTCGATTCGACAGTCTTCTTCGACTTCTGTGGACCGGAGGTCGACGGAGCCGATGAGGTAGCAGGCTTCTGTGTTTTTGGTGGAACGACCGCCATCTTAGGTGCACTCGAATCCGGTAGTTTCGGTTTCGATTTTGCGTCGGCCATTTTAGGTGCAGTCGATACCGATGCTTTCAGTTTCGGTTTCGATACGGGCTGCGTAGCCCCCGCAGGTATGTCCGTGGCCGGGCCTGAAGGCGGGGCCGTGGCTTGCGGTGCAGGGTCTTGGGTAAGGCCGAGTGGCGATCCCGTGACCTGAGCCTGATCCGGGTAACTGTCGGGGCATAGCTCATCCCCTGAGCTATCTTCCGCGGCCCCATAAACTTCTTCGTCGTCCCCTACCTCGTCGACGTATTCAAGGTCTTGGTCCATGACACCGTCGTTTTCTTCGGGATCGGCCTCGACCTCCGTCGCAGGTGGTGAGATTTGAAGATGATGGCTTAGGCCCTCTTCTTCCGGGTCGCCGAAGATGTTATCTGGTGCCGGGGCCGCCTGCCGGGCCTCGAGGCGCACCGCGCGCCGAAGATTGAGCGTTTTCTTCGACCTGAATTTGGAGCAGGCCATGCAGTTCTCCTCGTTATGGTCTGGCGAGAGGCATTTATTACAGACCGGGTGCACGTCGATATGTGGGTATTTGGACCCACAGACGGGACAGTATTTAAACGGGCTCCGCTCCATGTTGAAAAGTCGTGGTCTTGCTGCGATGAGAAGGCCTCGATGTCCGAAGAGTAACACGACTCCGCAGATTCCGACTCAAAGAGACGGAAGAAACTCGAGACCGTACGCAAACAATACTGACGTAGGGAAACGAAGGCCTTTTGGCCTTAAAGAAGTAAGTTTTCTCGGTTCCGACAGAGAGACGTCGAGACCGCATCCGAACCCAATGGCGGAAAAAAACAATCTGGGGATGGAGCCGATGCCCATGCGCACTGTAGTCCAGGGGAGGAGCCACCTATCTCAGGATACTTCGAAGACTCTTCCAGGACAACAATGTGCGATCATCCGGACCCAACACTAGGCGGCGATCTATGCAAAAGATATGAATTTAGCAGCCCACATGCCTCGAACATATATTTTTATTTTTTTAATTTCTCAAGAACTACTGACTGGATTTACACAATTTTAAAAAAAAGAACGCTTTCTGAACCAAGACCTACATTTTTGCCAAATTTTGTGTAATTCCGTTCAGCAGTTTAGGCTATCGCTTTGCCTAAATTTTCTTATGGATATTAACATGGAGAAAACGCATTTTGGGACCGCCCTTTTTTCTGACTCCCACGTGATAAATAACACCGAAACTTTCGAGACAGGAGCTGACCTGAGCGAACCATTAGTTTTGAACATTTTGCAAAGATTCGTCAAACGGAGCCAAAGATATTGGCAAAAGAAAACACACTTTCTGAACAGAAACAAGTTCTAACGTTTTTCTGACAAGCCCCCAGCTAGCGCTGACGAATGTCAGTAGTTACGATCTTTAATGATCAAGACTAAAAAATTGGCCCGAAATTTGGGACCCCTCAACTGTTCTTACTTTCCCCTTCAGTAATCATTATTTATCTCAGACCACTGAATGATTGGGAAAGGAATGAGAAACAAACAGGCAGACACAATTTCTCCAAGCCAAATTCTGTTCAGTATACCTTTTTTCATACCCTTTTTCATGTAGATGAATTCTCCCAAACAACAGCTGCGGGGAGCAGGGGGTAAATAAGAGTGAGGGTTCTGTTTGGGGTGGTAGGTGGGAAATGAGCATACCCGGAGAGATAAAAGAGGCTGTGGGCTCGCAGGGGGAGTGCTCCCTGCTCCCTTTTGCCATAGGAGTGGGTCAGGCAACGAAAGGCAGGTGGGCTGTGAGTAGGATATTCCTATTTCAATTTCCGAACTGCTCTGTCTGAAAATCACGCGAAATCTTGGGCAAATATTGGGTTCGATGTATATACATATTTTTTTTTTTATTTTTTTTTGTGATCACAGCACAGTTATTCTGTTTATTGGTTTTTCAACACAAAGAGCATTAATAGGAAAAACAAACATACATGAGTTGGAGCTTTGAGGCAGGTAAGTCACAAATGCAAATAGGTACAGTGAATGTATACTGCAATTAGTTATCATAGGCAACAATAACATTTCATCGTCAGGGTGAGTACATTGTATGGTGGTAAGGCACATTGTCAGGGAGTAAGCATGCACATTATGGATTGAGCTATATAGACACATAAAAAATGAGGGCATATCATGAGTAATTGCAGATGTAGTGCGGGCTGACAGCCAGCCATAGCGGGATGTGCTCTCTGGTGAGACACAGACTGAGGTATGGGGCCGATGAACTAGTTTAGAATAACATTAGTGGAGCAATCATTGGCGGGCGACGCCACGCATCCTCTAGCATCAGTGGGATTATAGGCGTCACCCCCCTCCGGGTTGTCCTCCTCGTCTGTCTGAGCTAGTAGGTAGCTGACTAAAGGTCCCCAAATGTCTTTAGGCTGACTTGTAATTGGTAGTAGTTCAGTGAAAGTTACGTGTTGCTCCTGGCTATAGGACATGTCTGCTAGCCATTCCTTGAATTTAGGGGCCCTGCCCCGACCCCATCGACATGCTATCCGCCACTTTGCCAAGAGCAGTGCAATATCTACAAATTTCCTGCAGGATTTAGGGATGTGTGGCGTGTAACCAAGTAGCATAAGTAATGGATCAAGAAGTATGGACTCCCCTGTCATATCCATGAGGGCGTCGTGCACCTGTTGCCAGTAGAGACGAACAGGAGGGCATTCCCAAGCAAGATGCAGGAAACCCGCATGTTCTGTGCGGCAGCGCTCGCATCTATCATTATCAGTCAGTCGGAACTTATGTTTCTTGACCGGGGTGTAGTATAGTCGCTGTAGGAGCTTATAATGTATTATCTTAAGTCTACTGCTACCCGTTATTTGGGCCGTGAGGGCGCAGCAATATTGCCATTGTTCATCGCTGAGTTCGATCGCTAAGTCAGCGTCCCAGTGGAGCCGAGCCCTGGTTCCAGACACCGGAACATTCGTCCTGAGATGACGATACAGACCAGTCACTAGGTGTGAACCATCTTGTGAAGATAGCATGAAGTGTAGTGGATGTGTGTTTTCAGGTTCACTGGGGAAATCAGGTAGGATATCTTTCATCCCTTGGCGTAAGCGCAGATAGTAAAATACATCAAGCGGAGTGCGGGCGTGGGAGGCGAAGAACAACTCCGCGGTCTTGAATAGCCCGTCTGAAAAGAGGTCACCCCAACAGGCGATGTGCACGCGTTCGCAGAGTAATTGGAAGCCACGTTCCTGTAGGAGTGCCAGATTAGGATGATATGTCAATGGTAACTGAGAGGAGTATAGTAGGCGGCAAGACAATCTCTTAGCTATGCGGCGCCAAGCATCCAGAGTACATGAGACGGAGGTAAGCGGTGTCGTTATAGATGATTCCGGGCAATGGAGAAGTCCATTGAGCGGGAGGGGATGAACGATCCAGTCCTCCACTGCCAGTTGTGGCATCAAGGGGATAGCCATCCAATGATAAGCATAATGTGCTTGCGCGCTTAGGTAATAAGCCTCAAAGTCAGGGACATCAAAGCCTCCTTTGTCGTATGGTTGTGTCAGTGCGGACCACTTAAGCCTCAGACTCTTTCCCCCCCAGAACAATCGACACAGCTCCGACTTTAATGTTTTAAAGAAGAAGGCCCCTGGATAGTAAGGGATGTTAAGAAAGAGGTAAAGAAAGGTAGGACAATCATTTTGATGAGGGACGCTCTGCCAGCCATGGAGAGCGGCAGGGCAATCCATCGGTCCACCGACGCGGTGAGTTTCGTGACTGCCACGCCGTAGTTGGAGCGCAGCGTTTCATCTTTGTCTCGCGAGATCTGTATCCCGAGGTATCGTAGGTCCGACCTGCACCACTCAAGGGGGTAATCATGGGGAAAGTCGGCAACCGCATCCGTGAGTGGATACAATTGTGACTTTGCCCAATTTATGTGCACACCAGACATCCTGCCGAATAAAACAAACTCTCTAAGTAAGGGATTGAGGTTCGAGGCTGGGTGTTTGACAAAAAGTGTCATATCATCAGCGTATAAGTACACATCTATCTGGCGCTGAAAACATCGTATCGCACCGTCACGGTGTAGCTGCCGGAGCCTGCAGGCAAGGGGCTCAACAGCAATTGCGAATAAGAGTGGGGATAACGGGCACCCCTGGCGGGTACCTCTGGTGATGGCAATGGAGTGCGAAAGGCGACCGTTGATGAGGACCTTCGCCGTTGGTTGTGTATAGAGCAGTTGGACCCAGGAAATAAATAACTTGGGAAATCCCATGCTCGCCAGGACCGTGAAGAGGTATGGCCATTCGACCGAGTCGAAGGCCTTAGTGGCGTCGAGGACAACCGCGGCCACCGGGAGGTCAGGGTTAACCGTGCGAAGTAAGGAAAACAAAGTACGCAGATTGTGAGAGGTGGAGCGGCCCGAGACAAATCAAGATTGATCAGGTAAGACAATTCTGGTCATTAAGAGGGATAATCTGGTTGCCAGTACCTTCGCAAGTATTTTGACATCGCAATTCAAGAGGGAAAGCGGACGGTAAGAGTCACAGGAGCTGGGGTTTTTGCCAGGTTTCAGGAGCGAGGTGATAACGACCTCGCGCATGGAGCAGGGGAGGACACCATCAGATAGCGACTCCTCGAAGACCTCGCGGAGAACAGGGGCCATAATATCGATGTATGTTTTATAAAATTCGGCCGGGATCCCATCTAGCCCGGGCGCCTTCCCGTTTTTGAGAGACATAATGGCTTCACGGATTTAATCTAATTCCAAAGGGGCAGCTAGGAAGACCCTGTCGCCTTCGCTAAGCCAGAGGGCTACGTCACCTAAGAAGTCGCTATACAGTACATCAGGAGTCGTGGCTGTGGTGTAAAGCGCATGATGATGAGAAACGAAGGCAGTAAGTATATCGTCCGAATCTCTAACTGTGCGTCCCTGGTCATCTGTGAGTTCCAAAATCGTGTTGTGGTCATGCGGGGTTCATGTCATCACAGCCAGTGCCCTACCCGGTCTGTCCCCCTCACAGTATTTCCTAGCTTGCCAGTGCTTCCCCCTAAATTTTGCTTCCCTGCCGGCTTCTTCCTCGTATTTTGACAGCCTATCTCTAAACTCCGCGTGAATGTTGGCACCGTCATCTTCACCATTCGGGTCTCTAAGGCCTTCAGCTCGCTGTCGAGTGTGTAGATGGTGCGTTGAATGTCCCGAAGGACCCCAAAACTTTTGGACATGCAATACCCCCTGATCGTTACTTTAAATGCCTCCCATATGTATTCAACCGAATCTACAGACCCCTGTTTCTAGGAAAGAAAGCAGTAATTTCCTCTCCGAGTTCGGTGCGAAACATAGCGTCTAGCTGGGCCGTAGACTGCAACCTCCATCGTGGCCTAGGGGTATCCCAACCAGGTATTCGCATGCGCATCAGGACAGGGCTGTGGTCCGAATACGTTCTTGGTAAGTGTTGTATTTTCTTCAACCCTTGTAGACAGCTCCCTAGTCGTAAGGAAGTAATCCAGCCGTGCCCATGTGCCTGTCTGTGAGGTGAAATGTGTACCCTCCCTCCGGGAGAGATGTAAACATCTCCATACGTCTATCAATCCGCCTTCTAGAATCACACCTCCCAGGGTCTCCCTGGATCTGGGCTTGTAATGCATTACTCCATCTGCTCTGTCTAGTTGTGGCTGCAGAACCAAGTTAAAGTCCCCCCCCCCCCCCAAATAATGTGTCGGGACCCTACGTCCACAATTTTACCCCAAAGTGTAGTGAAAAAGGAGGGCATATCAGTGTTAGGTGCATAGCAATTAGCTAAAGTAATAGTGTCGCGGCCCAACCGCCCCCACAGTAGGGCGAAGCGTCCCTCCTTATCTATGAATTCGCCGCATTTTTGGAATGGCACAGTGCGTCTAATGAGGATAGCAACCCGCCTCGCATAGGTGGAGTAGGAGGAAAATAGTCGGGTGCTAGCCCATTTACCGGCAAAGGCAACTCGCGTTTGCGGAGATAAGTGGGTTTCCTGCAACATTACAATGTGGACTGGATGGCGGTTTAAATAGGCCAGCACATTTCGACATTTTTTAGCATTATTAAGCCCTCTTATATTCCACGACATACAGTTCGATTGTGCATTGGTTCTCATATCAGCCATAGTCTGCGACACAACATATCCTTGAGGCCCACCCCTACGAATGCAGTAATACCTTTCCGGAGCAAGTGATACATGTTGTCATGACTTTCCGTCGCTCTTCTGTCCATTTCATGCATTAAACTCCCGCCCCAACAGAACTCATCCCCCTCCCACTACTGCATCCCAATCATGACAGCAGCCGCCCATCCCTCCCTTACCCCTCCCCCCTCCCCCCACAACTTCCACATCTTAGTTACATGAATGGGGTATACCCGTGGGGGAAACAACATCAAGGGCACACAGCCACTTCTCCCTCCGGTAACCTCCAGTACTGTACCACCCTCGGTGGAGGCCAGGGCAGGAGTTGTGGTCCCTGGAATACGTTACCACTGAAGAGATTATGTAGTCCCGTTCTGTATCATAGCGTTCATGCCCTCTGGGATCGCGCAGTGAGGGCAGTGCCCGCCAGTTCAGGAGAACATCAGATCAGGTCATATAGGCAGCAACTGGTCAGTGTTCGTCGGCCGCCGAGGATGGGTCAACTTCGGGGTCTGCCTCGGCATCCCGACCATTCTTCTGTGCTTTGCGGATCGTCTTTAAGAAGTCCTCTGCCTTTTGTGGATTCGTGAAAAAACGATGTTTTCCCTGGTGTGTCACCCGTAGTTTCGCCGGGTAGAGCAGGGCGTATTCCAGCTTGGCTTCCCGTAACTTCTTTTTGACCACGATGAATTTGCGTCTTTCCTCCTGTACCATAGGAGTGAAGTCAGGATAGATGGAAAATGCGACCCCATTATAGTGCAGGTTCTGTTGTGTCCGGGCTGCTCTTAAGGCTACATCACGGTCGCGATAATTCAATAAAAGAGCGATAATTGGCCTAGGCGGCAGGCCGGGCTTGGGGATGGGGGCCAGTGATCTATGTGCCCGCTCGACGATGAATTGAGGTGAGAATGCATCTTCTTCCACCGATCCCCTGAGGAGTTTTTCCACATATAATTCCATCTTGCCCGTGTCAGTGGACTCCGGAATTCCCGTGACGCGTATGTTGTTGCGTCGACTACGGGCTTCCAAGTCCTCATTCTTGGCTGCTATGATTCGTAGGAGGTTATCCATACGGGCAAGTTGTGAGGTATGGGATGCGGTGAGGTCATCGTTGTCGGAGATCCGTTGTTCCGTTGTTGTGATCCGCTCCTCATGTTGGTCAACCTTATGTACTAGGGCGTCCATCCTGGAGGACATCTTGTCTACTTTCTCCACTACTGTGGCAAAGCCCTGCCTCATTTCCTGAAACAGGTAATGGAGGTCTAGGTCCTTAGAGGGAGATGCATTAGTGGTTGGGGACACGGCACTAGGCCCCGGCTCGGTAGGATTTGTCCTCGTCCCTCTTTTTGCGCTGTCGAAGTTGATTTTCGTCTGGCGGTTCTCGGGGCGCACCATCTTGCTTTCGCGCCTTTCACCTCCCTCTGCCGCCAGGCCCGCCGAATCTAGTGTGAGCGCCTCCGTGACAGTTAGGGCGTCACGTTAATATTAGAGCCACTGCACACCGGGCAACTTTTATGTGCCACCCAAGGTATCCCCTATCGTTGGGAAGAACTCCGCTATTCCAGGCAAGTACACAAAGCAAAGCCCGGCAGCAAGCACCAGGTCAGCAGCAGTAAGCAGGGGCCATCCTCAAGATATTGTCAAAAGTGTACAGTACTCGTTGGCACCTGGCGTGGGCACCTCTCAGACTGCTCGCCACAAGTAGCACCACGCGTAGGCAACACCTCTGGACATATGGTACAGGACTGTAAATACCAGCGGTAACAAGTAGAATAGTCTACGGTGGGCTCCGTCTCCTCTCAAGTGCAGGGAGGGGTTGATGAGATCGCAGACCGCAGGCCCCGGCAGCCAAGCGGCGCCAGTACACCAGGGCAAAGCAGCACCCTGCGTCGTCCCCTCCGCTCCCCTGCCCGCCAGCAGCTGTTAAGTCCAGTGAAGACGCTAGGAGCACAGGATTGGTACACGCGCCCCTATGGAGGTGCGGTGGGCAGCAGGGCGATGGGCGCAGCACCAACCTCCCTACCCGCCTCTCGGCAGGGCGCCAAGTCACAGACGCAAGCAGTGGCAAGTGCTTTCCGTCACTCCCCCATTGTCTGCAACGATAATGTCAGGGACCCCGATGGGTGTCCGCCTTTCCACTAAGGAGTCAGGGGTCCGGTCAGCAGCGTCGGCCCCTCACCCGGTGGCCGTCTCCTAGCGTGCCCCGTGCAGGGTTCAGCAGCAGTCCCCTCGTCCGGCCACAGAAGTTGCACCAGTTGGTTAGCTGCGGCAGGGATCTAGCGGGCAGGAGGCAGGCAGCGCAGTCAGGGAGTCAGGTCCATGAGCCGATAATTGGGCCAGGGGACAGGTTCACTCCGGGCGCCGCAGACGAAGCAAGCAGGAGAGGCCCACTGCCTCGTGGCAAGCACCGGCCTCGTGTGTCGGCCCGCGGCCGATCTCCTCACCTTGAAAGTCCTGAGAGTGCTACCGGCCAAATCCGCGAGTCCGATTTCTCGGTCCCAGTCACCGCTAGTGGTCCGAGGTTCGGGTCGATTGCAGAGGGTCACCTTCCGCTTTGATTGAGCAGTTTTAGTGGGACACTACACTTCAGTAGCGTAGGATAATTCCAGGATTAATGTTCCAGGGAACGGGAGCCACATAACTTGGCGGCCATTCTGTGTGTGCGCCTCTAGCGCCCCGGGTTCGATGTATATACTTTAGACAGTAAAGGCGCATAAAAGCAGATGCTCCGTTCAACGCTGAATCATTGCATCTATTTATGATACAGACCCTGTTCTCTACAGCGACTGAGGTCTTCAGTACTTATCTTCACCTGGATGCTCGGAGGTTAAAATGCTTTAAAAGTGTTAAAAAGAAAATGCTTTTTAATTTATTTTTTAGACCGGAAATTCCAACCATTTAAATATTGTACACCCAAATAATAAGAGGAAATTGATTTGCCAGCTGCGATAAGTGACTGCAACTAATGTAAAAAAAAAAACTAGAATTTTCTGAACTAATTTGTTTGTAGTTTAGTTTCATATTTTCCTCTAAGGACAATCTAAATAGACTTTTAAATTTCAGAAGAGGAAAGAGGCGTGGTGCCGCGGCTATGGCGACTGACTCCGGAATATGGGAATCACGGTTCGATCCCCGGCACCGGCGGCAGATTAGTCCAGCACCATGTGACTCTGGGCAATAGCTTGCTTCATCTTCCCGACGGCCCCCAGCGCCTAGAGACCCTTACGGGTGGTGGTGTGCTTTACAAATGTGGATTATTATTATTATTAAAATTATTAATGCACTGAAGGTGTTTGCAAAAGGAATTATATACAGAAAATAAATCTTGAAAACAAAACTTAGTTCATAACATTTAATCAAAATATAGGGGCCGGTTCACAGAACTAACAAGACAAAATCCTAAACTTACTACTTTTGGTATTCACAGAAGGCATTTAGTAGTAGTAAAGTTAGGATTTTGTCTTAAGTCTGTCTTAAGTCTGTCTTAAGTCTGTCCTAAGTTTGTCTTAATTTTGTCTTAAGTTTGTCTTAAGTCTGTCTTAAGTTTGTCTCAAGTTTGTCTTAAGTCTGTCTTAAGTCTGTCTTAAGTCTGTCTTAAGTCTGTCTTAAGTTTGTTTTAAGTCTGTCTTAAGTTTGTCTTAAGTCTGTCTTAAGTCTGTCCTACGTTTGTCTTAAGTCTGTCTTAAGTCTGTCTGACTGGGAGACCAGCCAACTTGCCCTCGGAGTCACTCTGGAAGTCCTGCACTCAGGTGCGGGTCTAATCCCTTTGACTCAGGCAGGTGGGCAACAGTGCAGAAATCCAGCAGGGTAGCAATCCAGTAAGGCAGCAGTCCATAAGGCAGTAGTCCAACAGTGCAAAAGTCAAACAGACTGACAGTCCTTTCAGCATCACTGCAGTCCTTTTTCCTGGAAGAGTCTCCACAGGTCCAGAAGTGTACTGAGGAGTTGGTGCCTGAAGTCAAATATATATGCTAGGTACCTCCTTTGAAGTGGAAAAAGCTTCTAGAGGTTTCCCTCTGAAGTGCACAGGTTTCCTGCCTCCCCTGTCCCCAGACTAACTACAGGGGTATGCAGTGCAAGTAGAGCTGTGACCAGCTCTGCCCTCCCATCCTGCCAGTGATGGTCTATTCAGGCACACCTAAGCCCGCAATTGTTTGTGCTGTCTAGAAGAAATATGCAAAGCCCAACTGTCAGCAACATCCAGTCATGTGACCCTGAGACATGCTACAGGCGATAAATGGCCAGGAGCAGGAAATGCCAACTTACTAAAAGGGGCATTTTCAAAATTGTAATTCAAATCTGACTTCACAATAAAAGAGTATTTTTCAATACAATTACAAAGACACCAAACATTAACTGCTTCGAAGATACAGCTTTTTAAGTGTAATAAGGTACTCCAATGCTGTCCTATGGGAGTAATAGGCCTTGCAGCATCGAACTGTAACTTTAAGAGTTTTTCAGTACCAGGAAATGTGGAACTTAAAAGGGCATGACCACCTTTTAAATGCACTGCATCCTGCCTTCTGGGCTGTCATGGTGCTACCTTAAGGGTGACTTCTCTGTTTTAAAAGGAAGGTTTGGGACTGGCAAGAGGTTTCTTTTGCCAGGTTAAAATCGCAGTTTTAAAACTGCACACACAGATTGCAATGGCAGAACTGAGGCATGTTTAAATGGCTTCTTAAGTGGGTGGCACAATCAATGCTGTAAGCCCACTAGTAGTATTTAATTTACAGGCTGTAGGCACAGGCAGTGCCACTTTGCTAGGGGCTTACATGTATATTATTTATGCCAATTGGAAATAAGCCAATTCTACCATGTTTTAAAGAGAGAGCACAAGCCCTTTAACACTGGTTTAGGTCAGCAAAAACAAAGACATGAAAACAGGAGGTTTAAAGGCAAAATGTTTAGGGGAGAACCATGTCAAGGATGCAAGGTCTAACAGACAGGAAGTTGGTATATATTACACAGAAGAAATAGTAAGTGCTTACTGTCAACCGCTGGCAACGCTTGCAGAGCGGCTGACCTTTCTGCATTTGTGTTATGTTTTACAGAAGCTTGATAAGCCCCTTTTCCCTATAGAATAAGATATTTAAACAGGCATCTGGAGAGACCCTTATATCAATGGCCATGGAATTGTTGTCTATTGAGGCTTGACTCTGGATCACAGCTGACAGTGAGCGAAGGAGAGCAGGGATAGCCACTGCCTGCTGCCTGGCCCGGGAGGTTTCAAACAACATGTTTTCATGCCCCGCACTGCAGGCAGTTTGTGGTAATGTGGAGTAACGAGGCAGTGCACCCATTTTCAGGCCACACTACTGCTTCTTCCCTCACATCCTGTCTCACGGGCAATGCATAAGACAGTGCGGGTTGTAGCTAGAGGTGGAACATAAAATGATGGGTCCTCCTGCCTAATGTAGTGCAGGGTCCCGGACTCTCCCATGTCTAATAATTAGTCATATGCTTTGGGCTGCATGGGGGCCCCATTAAAGGGTTGGGCCCCCTGTGCCACAGAGGCTACAAGGGCCTAGGTTACACCCTGTTTGTGCGTCTTGCATTACAATAGCTTTTCACACTAAAATACCACACAACCATTATGTAGGTGCAGAACTTTAGCAAAGAAGCTGGCAAGTATATCTTGCTAAAGGGAGAGGAGTGTGCATCGCTGGACAGAGACCGGTCACATCGGCTGTCCTCAGCATGTGTTTTATGCCCTACTAAAAACAGTCCAGGTGTAAAACACATGCTGGGCTGCTGTGGTACTATTGCAGTGATAAACTTAAAATCAAGGCCTTGCCTAGGTTTAATTAAGATGATTTGAGTATGTGTTCAAGCACCATATGCATTGGAAGTGACTTTCTCTGCACATTGTCCACAACATTGCCATAATTCCCTTTAGTATTTGTAAGTTCGTAATTTTGCACAATGTTTTGTTTTCATGCTAGTGCAAATAACATTTTGAGATTCCGATGCATAGTGTAATATTTCAATATTTCCCACCCAGGAGATTCCTGAAAATCTATAAACTATAAGAGGGCCAATTGTATGAAGCTATTTAGTGGTCTCAAACCTTGCAATTTGCTCAATGAAGAGGTTTGTGAGCACTAAACGGCTTTGTGAAATCTGCTAATCTTTTGTGATTCAGTAACAGGTTACCCCATCTCAAAATGGATTTGGCACGGCATACTTAATCACTATTTAAAAGGGGCTTTTTTAAGGCTTCCCTTCAAAATATCAATTCTATATGATATTTGGTTTCACCAACTCCCAAACATGGGGTGCTAAGCCATTCGAGAAAGGGAATAGTTCTTGTAATGTAGGCAATGCTCCAGAGAATCACTGTCTACTCTCAAACAAACTTTTAAAAGGTTTAAACCTTTTTTAAACACAGCCCTCTTTCCTTTAAGGAAAAATATCTTGCATTTAAGAAAATGATCACAACATGGTTGTCTGATGACTCCAGGGCCGGACTTGGAACAGAAACCGGCCCTAGCAAACTGCTCAGCCGCCCCCTGGGGTGAGGGGGAGTGCAGCCGACCAGTTTGCGAGGGCCGGTTTCAGCCGATTTTGTTACAGGGGGCCAATATTGCTGACAAAAATGGCCCCCAGTGGTCCAAAACCGACCCCCACCCTAGTGGCATACCGGGGAAACGCCCGGTGCCTGCTATGACCAGTCCGGCCTTGGATGCCACCAGCAGATTTCCATCCCTGTGATAGCCACCAATGTTAGTGAGCCAGAATTTGCAACCCACTACATGAATATTGACGTCAGATTGCGACCCATTACAATTATTAACTTAGGGAACCGATCTATTAGCACATAGGTCTGTTAGCAAAATTCCGCACTGGACGATCATTTGACACCACATTAACTCTGCAGTTGATCTTCAGCTAGACATGGGATTTACATTTGAAATTTTGCACATACAAGATTAGTATTCATACACAATTTTGTGCCTACAGAATTAATACGCTTTAGGGTATTACCGTTATTATCTGTATAGGAGTCTATAAGTATTTAACATTAATTTTCCCTGTCACAGCAGAGTGCATAACACATATTCCTAAAAGCTGTTACACAGCAGCTTTAATTTTAATTCCAATTATACCAAGATAAGAGTTTGCTTATTAGTCATAAGCTTATCCGAGTTAATACTACATAAAACCTCAAGCACATCATGCATGTTTACATACGTTCATAAATATTTAATACCACTGTAAGTGACTGTTTTTTAATTGCACGCTTGAAGTACTATAAATCTTGTTATTTTTGGCTTTATACTCTGAGGGCTGTATTACAGAAATATACAAACATTGTATGATCGTATTTTTGTCCGTTGCCTTGAATCCTTTACCCAGTGCTGTGCCTGGCCAGCACATGGCTCTGTACTGAGTGCCACATTCTGGCTTGACCCCACAGGCGTATTTAACTGACCAACTCCGAATCTTCATTACGGCCAGGTGGATCTGTGGACAATAAAAACTGATTTACAGAGAGAAACAGTTTCCAACACTGTAAAACACGTACTGAGGAAAGCACCATATGCCTATAGTGATTCTTCTTACATAGAAATCTGAAAGAACATCTGGGGCCGTATTACGCAGTATCATTGTTTGCAGCTGGTGCACCTTCTAGAAGGTGCCCTGGGCGCAAACAATGACAGTGCGCCCCATTCTGGTGAATGCGCACCCCAGGACTGCCGTGGATCTCGCGCTGGCCCCAGGGCAGTGCATTCATGTGAAAACACAGAGCGGCTGCTTGCACTAGCTTTGTGTTTTCACAGTGCAGCCATCAACCCACCTGCACTTTTAACTCTTTGCGTGCTCATGACCAGCACAGCTCGTCATGAGGCACGGTGGCCGTGTGCTGATGACGAGCTGAGCTCGTCATGACACGCGCGGCGCTCACACGCGAGGCTAATTCCCCCACGGTGCTGAGCGCTCTGAAAAACGGGTGTGGTCATGACGAGCTTAACTCGTCATCAGCACAGCGCCACCGTGCAGCGTGACGAGCCGAGCCGAGCTCATCACAAGCACCGTGGCGCTGTGCACGCCCAGCGCCGAGGGGGAATTAGCCCCGCTTCAAAGGGGTTAAAGGGGATTAGAGATCCCATTGTAGGCCGGTGCAGTCAGTGTCCGCACCCGCCTGCAAGGGGATGTCTGGGGGCTCCATAGGACTTCCTTTCTTCCCTCCAGAGGACTGCTCTCAGGAGGGCGCACTGTGAGTGCGCCCCCTGAGATCTTCCTTGCGTCTGCGTCCAGGCAAATGCATGTTGCGCGCCCAGGGTTCTTATTGTAATACGAACGCTCGATAGATTGGGAAAACTTGTCTCAAACTGAGGTTTTTTTATTTCCAAAGAGTTTAGGGTACCATTCTTAGGTTGCGCCTACAGACAGCCTTAGTTGTTTGGCAAGAACTCCTATTGTCACACAGACAATACAAAACATGCTCATCAGTGGCAGCAGTGTGTGTGGGCGTGAAGTGCGGTGATTTCAGGTGTCTTGGGGTGCTGATTAGTGGGCTCAAGGGGCGGAGTTAGCAGACTACTATACGTTAGAAAGGGCTGGGGGCGGGGAGGACAAGCTAGAAGGGAACAGATAGCACAAGTATGCGGGATGTCGAATTCTGGGCTTCAACCATCTTTACCTTTTGCTTTACTGGATGAAAGTTGGGAGAGGCTCTGGAGAAGTCAATGCTGGTTTGGAATTCTGTGAAAAAAGCTGTATACTTATGTTGATATGCATGTTTCCTTGGACTGCCACAGAGTTATTCACTCTTACACTGTTGGTGAGTGCTTTGATTCCTGTCATTATGCCTGCTCCTGAAAATATTTGGTATTGGATTGGGGCCACTTTAGAAGCATGCCCCAGGTGCACCACTGAACTGTCCTTCCAATTCGCAAATAACCAATGACCAAGAAAATGTATCAGTAAAGTGTCATTCCTTCAGTCAGACAGTAGAACAGCCTGCCAAGCAGCTGAGTCCCATTGGGCTGACCTGCAATTATGTGTTTATGTGATAGAAAGGGTATGTATTTGGGTATGTGTGTGAGAGACAGAACATGTACCCCTGCCTGGGGTGCCCTACTGTACTGTTGTCGGGACCCCTAATACTCACTTTTTGTTAGTCATAGGCAAACATGGGTCATGTGTGTGTGCCATGATATAGACATGTATTACAGATTACGATCTTGTTGGACCAGGACGGGAGCCCAAACTGCTACCCTCATAGTGGTAGAAGGATAATGCTCACTTTGCCACACGATTTAGGCTAGCCTGGCTGATGAGGGGGGTTACCCCGAAACCGGTCCCATGATGCTTGTTTCTGGTCCGGGGAAGACCTGGCTTGGCAGTTCGGGCTGGACTGTTCCCGTGAGGAATAGGGTCAAGACTGATTTGTATATAACTGGGTCTGAACTGGGGTGGTAAAGTGAGCTAAAGAATGATGATGGATTCAACCCAGATCTGTGACAGGTGGTGAGTATTTGAAAAATGTCAGTACTCTGTCCATCATCTCCTTGTGTTTGCTTTGTTCACCAAGAGAGGAGCAACGTGAGGACGGTAGTGGCAGCATAACTTGTAGTGTTCAGTTAGTGAACAGGTCCTTTTTACCCTGTATAGCACACAGAAATACTTGAAGGTATTAATGTCAAGCCAAACCTATTTATTGACTTATTCCAGTAGTGGGGCATCTAAAGATTTTTGAGAGGTCACCTCACACTCAACTTATTGAGGCATGCTTCATCATTTGACGACCTCTCACACTGGGTAAGGATAGTACTAACCCAGCAAACTCAACCGAGGGAAGCTAGTCTATCCCTGGGAGTTCTTATAAATCTGTCTTCAGGACAATTTCTCTGGATCCTGTTTTTTTAGGTATAAAATATACCTAGTGGTATACTCACGACAGTCCTTTATTCAGCGAGCACCACTGGTATATTTAAAAACACTTAAAATATGTGGTCTCATAGTGAATTACAATGGTTCACTATACCAGGAAATTCTAATTACCAACAAGTTTAGACCGTTCTTTGAGTCTAAAGATGCCTGAGGTCTTCATCAGGGTAATATAATAGGCATCAGTGATATATTCTCACCATGCAATCAGGTAAGTTTTTTATCCTTTATACCCAGTGTCACTAGAATGACGACTATAGGCTCACTCCCTTTGTTAAAGTTCAGCTGCTATGTGCCTAACACACCCTTGGCCTACATCAGGTAGATGTAGAGTGCTGCACAGCACATGAATAATGACTCTGAACTGGATGTATGTGGGCCTGGGAAGGGTACAGTACAGGGGTAGAGCAGTACTGTATTGTATATACAGGATTCGTACCTGCAAGTAATATGTTGCATGAGAGAATACTGTGCAGTGCTTGCACAATGAAATGTATGTGCTGGGTGTATGTGTGCTTTCTAGAAGTACAATTCATAAAAGGTGAAGTGGTGTGCAGTGTGCACATGGTGAGTGTGTGTGCCTGCAGTGTATGTGTTTGCAAATAGCACACCCTAGTTGAATAGAGAGAGGCTAAAGTACTGAACAGGGCGTGCAGCTTGAATGAATGAGCCAAATGTATTTTTGTCTGTAGTGGCACAATGCATAGTGGCAGCAGTGCTGGACAGTATGTGTGCTGTGAATGTACATTCTGCCTACAAGTTTGCCTGCAACTGTACATTACATGGAGGACTATGGGATCTGTGTTGAGAATCCTAGTCCTGTGTGGTGCAGACATGAGGAGCAGAGGAATCCCCCAGACTGATTTGTGTATTGCTACTTTCTGTGAGCTCGGTGGGACACACTGGAGGAAGGGAGAAAGAGACTTCTCTTTTGCACTTCAAAAGATTGCTCTTGAGTCAGTGATAGATCACAAGGAAGGGGCCTGGATACATCTCAGGAAAGAGATGAGGCTGATAAGGGAATCATAAAGAGTAGGGCTGGGAGCCCAGGATTAACCATATTGACGCATATATACCTGTGGATGACATCCATGTGTGACCTCTAGTCATTCCCATGGCCTGTGTTGAGAATAATCAGCTTCTGAATCTTTCCTGCTGTGAAAGACAGCCTTTCAAGAGGAAAGAAAATTCTACACTTGAAAAGATGCAGACTCTCAACATAAATCTTCAAAGCCTCAAATCCTAAATCACATTTGGAAATGGACTATAAGTAGGGGTGGTTGACACCTCAAAATGTGTCATCTGCCAAGCAGTCAGAAGGGCTGTGTTAAAAGGGGAAGCACTGCCAGACTTCTGCCTGCGGTCTGGACTGAGAGACAAGACCAGCTAGTCACCCTGCTGAGTGAGGAGCCATCAATCAAGGAAACCAAGACCACTTGCCCTACAGCCAGGAACCCCAGTACTTACCTGCTTGCCTAGACCAGTATGCTTTGTGAGAAAGAGGAGAGTGTTGGAGGGAGTGAGATCCAGGGGGGAGCCCTACCAAGAGGACTCTCTGAGTGAGTTGTGAGGAAATAGCTGTGCACTGATCAGGTAATTTGTCATATACAGGATTAATCCAGCCACACCTGTATGCCAGTAGAGGGCCGCCATGGACTTGGCCATGCATTGAGCGCCATGCGGGAACTGACAAGCTTGTACCGCCTGCCTGCAATTACCCCATATGCCAGAGTGAGCCCATCATTGGGTTCTTGTTGCCACCGCACTGAGACTTGTGCCCGCCTTAGCGGTGACCCAGTATGCCAAGAGAGTAAGGGCAATTGCACCAGAGGAGTCTGCACTTGGGCTGTAAAGTACTGTAGCAGCCTCATATACCAAGAGTTGCTGCTAGTACCAGCGCTGGCAGGAAGTTGAGGCTGTTGCCCGGGAGAAGATTCCAGCTGTGACCGGCAGGTCAAGCCAGCACACGGAGTCATGCCCCTGACTCACCCTGCAAAGCATGCTGTGAAAGAATTTGCACCCTTTCTGGGTTTCATTCGGTAGCCAGATGATAAAATCCTCCCCCACATGTGGCAAAGACTGACTTACTGCATCTTTGCAGGTCTATCCCCGCACCTCGAAGGACAGCGGATTGTCATCCCCAATCGCTGGGAAAAGCTGACAACACTGCTTGGGAAAGAAAGCATCTGCCTTCAGGGTTCTGCCACATGTACTGTGATCTGTCCTACTTCGCTGAACAGGATCAGGACTTGTGAGCACCCATAGTCAGGGCACTGCTGCAACACCTAACATTGCTGTACTGCAGGAGTGGGTAAGACTTGAATTGTGCTTGTGGGGCCCAAGGGACTCACTGGGGGACTTGCTGCTGATGGGGCTGCTGGACCACAGACAATTTTGACTAATTCCTCAAGAGTCAAAGGGGCCTTCCATAGCTTACAAGCTTGCATTACGCAGAGGGGACCCATCATTTTACATTACATCACTGGCTAAACTCCAATCAGCCTTATAATACCTCTAATTCACAAAGCTTTATAACGTGACAGTCCTGTGGCATGTAACCTAATATGTAAGCAGCAGGTCTAGAGCCACCAAGCACAGACACACGGTTAGCTTGGAATTCCGCATCCGCTGTGTCTCCTAACAGTGTAATTACTCAAGTGATGGCACACAGTATAAAAACATGCACGGGGTTCCCAGATATTGAAGTGGTTTCAAATTCTACAGCAAGACGGTTCTCCAGCCATTGATTTTTGCTTCCATTAATTGTCAGATGCACTGGAAGTCTGATACTGTGATATGCCCGGGATCACACAATCTGCGTGATTGAGTCAGGTCAAATTGGCATTCTGGAGGACCAGTTTGAAGGTTACACTCTGTTGCCGGCTGTTTTCATAGTGGGCATATCTTGTGAGATTTGCCCCTGCCATCCATAATACCCCACTTATTCTTTTCCCCCACAAATCAAACTAGGCAAGTAATTGTTCTTCACTGCATAGTCTTTATTAAACTTCAGATAAACACAATCTTCATTTGATTAATGCATTGTCAATTCTTGACCATCTTTTCATTTAAATCCAAACCAACACACATTGATAAAGCAATAGGATTGCGAAGTATCCATTTAAGCCATAGGTTGAGATTGCATTTACATTTCTGAATCTCCAGAGCCACACATGATGCATGTTGCGCCAACAGGCCACAACCAATTCTTTACAGCTCCCCTTTAGGATAACTACATATTGTCTATCCGCTAGACGTGGCCACCAGGGCACTGCTTGGCACCTTTCTTGCGTGCCAGCTCTCACAAAGTTGCTTACAACAAGCGCCGGCATCTTGAGTAGGACTGGAGAGTCCAGAACCACCAGCAGGTCTGCCCCCTCTCCCGCCAGCTCGGAGCCCCCATTGACTGCCCGCCCTGTTCATTCCAGGATCAGACAGTCCCCGCCAATCGGGAGTCCCCGCCATTTCTCTTGCCCGGGACCCCACCACTCCGCCAACTCTCCTTTAATCTAAGAGATGGGTGGGTGGGCAACTTGCTTGCGGCTTCGATCTGCAAGGCACCGTTCACGGTGCTGAGAGGCTTCCCCCAAGTGTCACCTGCTTTTATCACTTCCCTCGGGAGGGCCGCCGGCGCACCTTAGTGACGCCCTCTGTGACCTCTTGTGTCTCCTGGTGACGCCTCTCCCACGTTCCCTCCAGACCGGAAGTTTAAGTTTTACTTGGCTTCCCGAACAAAATGTCACTAAGTGCCCCCGCCCCTAGGTGTGGGGGGTCCTACCATAGTGGGCATATCACGTGCGATTCGCCCCTGCCATCCATAGACCCATAGTACCCCTCTTATTCTTTTTCTCCACAAATCAAACCAGTCAAGTAATTGTTCTTCACTACATAGTCTTTATTAAACTTCAGATAAACGCAATCTTTATTTGTTGATGCACTGTCAACTCTTGACCATCTTTTTATTAAAATCCAAACCAACACACATTGATAAAGCAATAGGATTGCGAAGTATACATTTAAGTCATAGGTTGAGATTGTATTTACATTTCTGGATCTCCAGAGCTACACTAGATGTGGCCACCAGGGCACTGCTTGGCGCCTTTCTTGCGGGCCAGCTCTCACAAAGTTGCTTACAACAAGCGCCGGCATCTCGGATAGGGCTGGAGAGTCCAGGACCACCAGCAGGTCAGCCACCTCCCTCGCCAGCCCGGAGCCCCCTTGACTGCCTGACCTGTTCGTTCTAGGATGAGACAGTCCCCGCCAATCAGAAGTCCCAACCATTTCTCTTGCCCGGTACCCCGCCACAGGGCGAGGAGCTTGCTTGCGTTCTCGCTCTTTCCCCAAACGCCGCTTGACCGTCCTGATCTAAAGCCATGGCCCCCAAAATGGTTTGGATGAACATTTCCAACACTGCCTCAGACAGATGCACTTCATCCTCCATATACAATTCTGACTTTGATGCCTGTATCAGGTTATGCCTGATAGAACGTATAGGTGAGCCTCTCAAAAGTTTTGCTACCACCTCATTCAATTTCTTCACTGACCTGTTTACTGCGATTGCTGGTGCTTTATTAGCTAAAACCTGATGTGGAATCATCTCGAACCAGAAAATCGTGGTGTCCAGGAGGTCCTTCCTGACCCTTGAGAGTGTAAAAAAGAATGCATCCTTCACCCCCCTCCAGCCCGCCGGGATCATGTCATTTCCCCCTGAACTAATCGCCAGCACATCTGGGATGGGCATGCCATTATCTAGTGCATTCTCTAAATGGTCTGTGACATCCTTTAATCATTACCCTCCAGCCCCTACCCAGTGGTGATCGATCCCTTTTACCCTCTGCGCTCTTTCCTCCGTGGAAGTTTAAAAAAATTGCCCTGCTCTGCGTATAAAAGAATGGCCGCACCAGCATACCTGTGTCCACTGCCTCGAGACCACAGTATGATAATTCAAGAAATTGAAAGAATAGAAAAGAAGGCTTCATTAGGCGAGGAACATCCTATGAGCGGTTGTCACCCAGCCGCTACCTTAAGCTAGCTGCGGTCTCACATACCGTTCAAAACAGGATGATTTCCATCTGCCTATACTCTTGATGGTTTCCGTGGAGAGGCCTAATGCGGCTGCTGCAGCCCCAATACAAAACGAATGAGACATGAAGTGGGCTGTCTCCCCCCCCAACAATACAAGGGAGCGCTTGCAAACACGCATGAACTGAAATCTTGTGAGAGCTGTACTGTCCGCATACAATAGCAGCCTACCATCTCCCTCCCTAGGCCGTACCTGAGTGAAGTTCTGCATCAGTGTCAGGGGCAATAAACGGTCCCGTATACTGCTCCCAATTGGACCCTAAAGTGTCTTTTTTTGACCTCCTCACTTTAACTAGCAACATGCCTTCTGAAATTAGCACATCGGCCATTCTGATTCCCCCCTCTTTATCCGCCTTTGAAGCCGGTATGAGCTCAAATATTCGGAACACCCCAAAGAATGCCAACGAGTACACTAGTCACAGCAGCTGTGTCTCGTAAGGGGATATGCATACTTGTGGTAATAACTCCAGAATACTTGAGTCTACTGACATTTTTAGGTCTCCTGCTATCTTTCACCCCCGGGGCCAACCGTTCCCAACCCTTCACTGCCCGCCTTACTCTAGGATCTTTGGTAGGACCCTCTCCTTCCAGACCCGCAAAGAAGGCTATTGCGGACAACTGCCTCTTAACCAGGGACAGTGTTTTCTTATTCTTTCTCTGTTGTACTATGAAAAGTAGTACCCCCTGCAGAATAAATTGCTCTGCCATTCCTAATCCCCTTAGGGCTGCTAGGTACATCTGCCATGCCCTCTCATACATACACTTAGTCTTGGACGCAATAGAAGTAGATATCAAGTTGGAGGCAATGGGGCACCAAGCTTCCATAGTTCTTCCGGGAAAAACATCATTTGTCCGCTTGGGGCCATTGGGCTCTGAATTCTGTCAACTTAAAACAAAACAGGGCTTCAGCTACTGTGTTGCCCACCCCTGGCAACATGTTTGGCAGTAAAGTACACATTGCGCTGAAGGCAGCCTCACACCAGTTCTTTAAGCAAGCAGAGCACCCACGGATATTTTGCCCTCTGATTGTTCATCGCCATTACTGCTGACATACTGTCAGACCCAAAAACTAGGTGCTCATTTTCAAGGAAGGAGCCCCAGATATGTAATGCCACAATGATGTGAAATAATTCTAAGAATGTGATGTTGCGAGTCGATCCAGTTTTGACCCAGTCTGCCGGCCAATGTTTCATGCACCACCTTGATCCTAGTACTGCCCCGAACTCTACGCTGCATCTGTGTAAAGCTCTAATTCTGCATTTGCTTGCATTGGTTGCTGCCAAATCACTGAACCATTGAATGCCGCCAAGAATTCCTTCTGTGTGTCCAAATTGTCTTTAACCTCCATAGATAGCCTAGTGTGGTGGTGTTTCGCCCTTAAACCGGACATTGCCCTAGCGATGTTACGGAAAAAGGCCATACCCATGGGTATCACCTGGAGCGCAAAATTCAGCTGACCCACCAAGACCTGTAACTGGTGCAATGTGTCCTTGCGTGCCACTAGACATTAATCTATGGATGCTTCATAGGCTCTTACTTTCTCCTGCGGGAATCTGCATACTCCCGCTAGGGTGTCGATTTCTGTGCCCAGAAAGATTAAGCGAGTTGTCGGGCCTTCAGTTTTTTCCCCACCAGGGGTACCCCAATGGATCTGCCAACCGCTGGAAGCCCAGCAGAGCCTTCCCCCAAGCTGGCGAGCCGGGTGGACCCAGAAAAAGGAAATCATCTAGATAATGCACCGCATCACGTGACGGCACTAGGTCCTATTCCAAGAAACAACTGAAAGTTTCAAACACCACATATGCGATAGAACAACCCATTGGCATACATAGGTCCATGAAGAACTGCCCCTCAAACGTAAATCCTAGTGTCTTCTGGGGTCACTGGCAGGAGGCGGAAAGCTGCTTCCACATCAAATTTGGCCATCGGAGCACCCTCCCCTAGTCTCTGTAGCTTCTGAATAGCGGTGTCAAAAGTGGTGTAACGCACTGCACATAATTCTGGGTCCCACCTGTCATTAACGACAGACCTGGTGGACTTGATAGGTTATGAATCAGGCAGTATTTTCCCGCCTCCTTCTTTGGCACCAAGCCCAAAGGTGAAGACACCAAGTCTTGCCTTGGAGGATGCTGAAAAGGCCTGCCACCCTTCCCAATGCTACCTCCTTCATGATTATTTACCTAGCCTAATCTAGATTCTGCAAAAATGAGCACTGATTGCGTGGGGGGGACCGTAGAAGGCAGAGCACTAGATGGGATATGAAAGCCAAATTTAAAACCTTGATATAATAGCTGGGCCTCTTGTCCCATCTCATATCTACTGGGCAAGTGGGCCAGGACATGCAGGCGTATGGGCCTGGGCAGATACTTGAAATGACTGGGCAGGGCAGCCCCTGGTCTGTGCGTGGGCAGGGGCATGTTGTTCCTTAGGTTTCAAAGCTTTTTTGTAACACTTATTCTCTGGATGACCTTGTATTACACAGAAGGAGCATATATGCCTGAACTTGCATGCAGATCCCCTACTGCATTCATTCTTGTTAAACTGCCAACAAGCTTGTTTCTGGTCACCTGTCCCTTTGTCCCCCTGAAAGGAATGAGTGGTCTTGCTAACTGGCACTAACGAGTAAAATTCTGCATGCCATATGTTGATCTCCCTCTGATCCCATGCCATTTCTGGCCTCACTGCCTTCATTTGTCTAAATTTGTTGTCGTATTGCAGCGAGGGCATGCCCTGGAATTCTGACACTGCCCCGTGAATCATTGACATGTAGCTTATCAGCTGGGCCCACCAGCGCTGGGAACTGCTCTTCCATAATTGCTGCGTAGATAGCAAAAGCAGTAACCTAATTCTTGATTGACCATTCCACCCAAACTTGTTTCTCCTTAAATTCCTTGCCTGCCCTGTTCTTGCTAGGTACCACGCCTGCATTGATAAGATCAAATACATCTATGAATTCTGCCCTGAAAATCTTTTCCCTGGTTTCTGCCGGCACATGCCATGTAATACCTGCTGATGGGGCTACTGCAAACGACGCAAAACCATATATCACCGGGCTCTGTGTCAGAGGGGTTTGCACTTATTCCACCACCGCAGGGCGTACTGCAGCACTATTGGGATTGACCCTGACCCTGGCAATCCTGTATTATTGGTCGGGCCCTGTGATGTTCCAGCGATCAGCATGGGACATTGTGCCACCCTGCCCGACTGGACCCACACTTGTGCCACCCCGCTGCCTTGATGCTCTACAACTGGAGTGGGAGCCTGTGCGGTAGGCGTTGTTGCCATCACAACGCCCCCCTTGTGCTGCTGCGGTGTGAGCTGTAGTTGCCATTGTTGGCAGTGATACTATGAGGGGAGCCGAGCTCTCTTGAAGTCCCCCTACCGGAAGTGACTCAACATTCACCTGACTCTTCTGGGCAGCAGCGCCAGAAGAGTGACTATTGTCTGTGTTCAACAGGGGGTGGCCCGCTGCCACCGCCTCACCTGAGGTGTTTGCCCGCTCTTCCCCGACACGTTAGGTCTCTTCTTGTTGCGCGTCCTTGAAACGTTCAGGCGTCCGCCTTGTGTGTTTGGATAATCGGACCTCCTGCTGTGGACTCACTCCGGCCCCTTGAGTTAATGTCTGCAGCGCCCAATAAATGGCGCCTTTCTTTGCGACCTCCCACAATGCAGACAGTCCTCAAAATTCTTCCAATGTAGTGGGCCTCCTTGGCTCCCCGCGCCCGCTTTGGTGGCATCCTGTCCACTGTAGAAAGCAAGAAAGATTTAAACCATGGCCAATGCTTCTTTCCCTTTGCCCTCTTGATGGTCCCTGTGACTCACGCCCCCAACCCTTTGCTTCCAACTGCTTGGGCAGCAACCTTCATGGCTGAGGCACTGGGGATACTCACTACCCAGTGCCTCCATGCATCCTACATCGCCCTCTTTCCCCAGGTGGACCGCCCATGCATATCAGGGATACTCAACCTACTCACTCGTCGCGTACCCAGGGGTTGTCACGCTTTGATCCATGCAGCGCCATGCATAATGCCCCCCGCTCATGGAGCACTCAGCGTTCTCACTAGCCGAGCGCCCCGGTTTGTGGTACCTGCCCACTGGGCCTCCCACGGCGCATTCCATGGCGTATAGGCCCCACGACCCCTCATGCACATGTATGTTGCCCCCTTAAGCCCTTGGCTTAGCTACATGCCGGTAACTAATCAGGCAGAGGAAACAATTGTAAGTGCCTGACATTGTTTGCAAATGCCCATGTTTAAACTCCCTCCGGTAACCAAAGACAAAAGAGACCCATTGCCTGCATCAGGAGCCAATGCCGCACCTGCTCCCCGGTTCCCGCGCAATGATGCACTCGGTCTCCATCCACCCCTCTAGCCCGCACTTTAATTCTTTAATGTCGCTTAGCCCACCCGCAATGCTGCACTTGGGCTCCATCTGCCCCTCTAGCCCGCGCTTTAATTCTTTGATGGCGCTTGGCCCGGCACTCTCTTAAAAGTTCCTACAAGCGAAGCAAAATTGTGCTCATAGTCTGTCCCGCATTCTGTACCTTTTGCAATGCTCCCCGCTGCTCCCTTTACCCCAACGGCCTAACCGCTCCTACCTAGGGTACGAGCACTTTAGCTATCCTTAATGCTCATGTTGGACCAAAGCTCCCGGTCCCGACCCTCAGCGCGCCACGCAGCTCCAATTCCCCGAACGGCCTACGCTTCTACCTAGTGTATGAGCAATTTAATTACCATACTGCTGACCGCATGCAGTCACCATAAACCTCCCTCCATCGCTACGCTGTGAGGTCCCCTCACCTGAGTACCACGATCGGCAAACTGCAACTCCGACCAGCAACTTGCTTGCAGCTCCGGTCCGCAGGGCACCGTGGTGAGAGGAGAAAGAGTTCTTCCCCCGCGTGTCCCCTGCTTTTATCACTTCCCATGGGAGGGTTGCCGGCGCACCTGAGTGACACCCTCCATGACCTCTTGTCTCTCCTGGCGACGCCCCGTCCCACTTTCCCTCCGGACCGGAAGTTTAGGTTTTACTTGGCTTCTATAACGAAATGCCACTACGGGCCCCCCGCAACTAGGTAGGTGGGCCTACCATTCTCTCTTTCTAAGCTGAATCCTGCTCTCATTTCATTTCATGAAGCTTTATTTGGTGCAAAATACATGACCATAAAAGCACAAACAATACAATACGAAGCAGCAAATGCAGGTTTAAAAATACAAGTTAAAACAGAAGGCTAAAATAGACGAGTTATTAAAATATCATACTTTTCCTAAGTTCAATTGATTTGTATATAAAAGTGGCAATATAAAAAAATATGTCTGGGGAGTTCATATTATAAATCAATTTCATTGCATCAGTCACATTATGGTACCATACTTTACAAACAGAGGTTTCAAGTAAGCAACCCTAACATTCGAGAAAAGGGTGCAAATGAGCATAAAGTGCAGGGTGCTTTGTTTCGAGTGCCCGTCACATGGGCAAGGTCCAACTGGGCGCTTTTTTGATTGAGGAAAGGCCACCAAAACATGGGCCATTCCAAATCTGAGTCTTGTTAAGACAAATCTATGGCTTGGTCTAGTTACCATACTCAGGTACAGTTGGTAGCCCTCGGTTTCAATATATTTTTTGTAAAGCTGGACTGTTGTAAGGCAACCATTCGCTGGTAAACGTTTTTGGGTTCTGTGTAACATGAACGTATTTTTAATTTCTTATTTAGAAATAATTCAGACGGAACATGGATCTACCAATATGTTAATCCCGTAGATACTTTGGAAACTGTCCACAACAAATTTAAGCTAAGGTATCTTAGTACAGTTATCCAGGTTGAGACAATCCCTGATAACAAGTTGATTAAACACTGTCTCTTCCTTACGCCAAATCGATGGGAAAAGCATCAAAGACCTTAAGGGTATGAGGTCCCCCTAAATAGGCTGCCCCTACCTCCCTATGAATCAGATCTGTTGCGGCTGAGGTAGGTAAGCACAAAAGTTTTTTAAGGAAGATATTTTCTTCCCTTTGCAACAGACCTATGTTGGTGTAACCCCACAACCCCGCCCGTATAATGCAATAGAGACACTCCTTGCCTTGTAGATCTGCATCATATCTCTAATTCGCCTATCCCCTAGCTTAGAGGCGAATTTGAAAATGCCATAGGAGCTTTTTACCATTTTCGATCTAACGTTTAATAAATCCTGGGACCAACTTCCGTCAAAAGAAAAAGTAACACCCAAATAACAGAATTTTTTCACCTGCTGTACTTTCACCCCTTCAATATAGAAGGCGTGATTTCTACTAGTTCTGGCCCCACAGATCATGGTATGGGTTTTAATCTTATTGATCAATAGCCTCCTCTCCCCTATAAAAACAGAAAACTGAACCATCAGACGCTGTAGGCCAATAGGGGTCCTTGATAGAAGTACGCATCGTCTGCATAAAGCAGAACTGCCACGCGAGACCCAGCTACCTGAGGGTCATCGGCCTTAACAGCTTTCAAGACGGAGTCTATGCCATTGATAAATAGAGTGAACAACAGGGGGGCGAGAACACAACCCTGTCTTATCCCGCACCTTACACTAATATTAGGGGTGCACTCCCCACTAGCCCCGTACAGCACACAGGCCTGCATCTTATTATATAGTCTGGCTAAAAAATAGATGATTTCCTCAGGTGCACCAAGCTCTAACAGAACTTGCCAAAGTAGCGAGTGATCAACCAGATCAAATGCACTGCTTAAATCGGCAAAGCAAAGATATAAATTCCCTGGCTTAGCCTTGGTATACTTGCTGATTAATAGTTCTAAGTTCAGGCATTGATCTAGGGTCCCACGTCCCTTTCTAAAGCCATATTGGAAGGTAGCAAGAATCCCCTTCTCCTCTGCCCAATATTCCCGCCTCAACAGCAGCACCCCGCTCATGATTTTCACCGATGAGTCAAGTAGGCTAATGGGACGGTAATTACATGCGGCTGTCTTGTCCCCCTTCTTGTAGATAGGGACAATAATCGAGTTTCCCCAGGTAGGTGGAATCAAAGCTGTAACAGCTGCATTGAAAACCAAAGTAAGTATTGGTCCCCACAATAAAGGAAGAGCTCTATAAACATCAATTGGGACTCCATCGGGGCCCTGTGCCTTACCCCCATTATTAGCTTTAATGCTGCATTTGACCTCTCCCAGGGTAATATCAAAGGGAAGTATTGGCCAATGCGCTATTTCATTCGTACCATTGGCTTGAAATATGGCTGAAAAATGGGAAACCCAGGCCTCACTACTGACATTAGATGAAAGTTGGGGAATTTTATCATCTTTAAGGAAGGGGGAATTAACTGTGGACCAAAAGAGGCAGCTGTCAGAAGTTTCTGCCGCCTGCGTTAGACTATCCCTAGCTTGTTGTTGTAATTCCCTCTTCCTTTTAGTGAGTGTCAGTCTATAATCATGTCTCAAAGATAAGACCTGATTCCTATTCCTTGGTCTAAGGGCAAGAGCCTGCTTCAATTGGGATAAAAGGGCTGTACACGCATGATCGAACCAACCCTTGCCATGTCCGGTCGAACCTGTCCTTTTACCCGTAAATATATCATCAATAGTTTTGTTAATATTGACAAAATGATTTACGATTGGGACAGACCCACTTCCTATTGATAAAATGACGTTAATATCTGTTAAAGATCTGGATACAATAATAGGCAGAACTGTAGCAGATTTTTCCCCTTTCCACCTTAGCCTGGTCCCATTTGGCCTATGAGGCTCGATATTATCTAGGGTCCTCAATGTCCGCTGATTCCTACAATTCCAATTTTCTATTCTCATGGCTAGGCAGTTGTGGTCACTTAAATTAGAAACCTCAATAACATCTGCCGAACAATGAGATGCTATACTAGCTGAGACAATAATGTGGTCAATGTAGGAATTAGTGTCTCTCCCAATATAAGTGGGAATAGGTTGACTACTAGCATCTTTGTCAGGTTGTACCAACTCTAAATCATATGCTGACATAATACCATTAATTGCCTCCCCGTAGACATTATGTGGGAAATGGGGTGTATTTTCGCCACTATTAGTTTGCACCCCACAAGCCCTAGAAAGAGATAAGGGGCAAATTGAAGAATTAAAATCGCCTAACCAAATGTAAGTAAAAATACAGTTTGCTTCTGCTACTAGCATCATGAGGGCACTTTCCAATTCATCTATAAAATTGTGCCGTGTACTATTAAAAATATTGTTATAGAAGTTAATTAAAAGCACCTCCTTGCCATCTTTCAATTGTACCCATAAGATTTGGGAGTGATTTCCAACTGTTGCGTGTTTTACTACTGTCAGAGTCAGATCCACTGACAGCACGAAAATTAAACCTCCTTTAGCTCTCCCTTGTCTTGACTCCACAGCTTCTAAACTATAGCATGCATACCCTTCAAAACTAGGTTTTGTAACACACCACGTTTCTTGAAAGCATAAAATATCATAGGACCTGATCATGTTCTCCCATCCCAAATTATTCTTTTTCGAGGCCCAGCCAGCTATGTTCCAACTCACAATGGAAATTCCCTCAATATTACAATTATTGGGTTCATCTTGATCAACAGTGGGGTTAACATCAACCTCGATAGGACCAACATTAAAAACCTCAGCATTTCCTAATTGTTGATTAGTCGTTCCCCTCTCAATAGCCGGGTCAGATACCCGACCACTATCAAGCGCTATAGGGATGGGTTCCTTAATTTCTCCCAGAACTATACCAGGCCATCTAAGTAAGTTCCTCTAACATTAGGGGAAGAGCTACATTGCGGGGTGGAATAACCTTTGGATGTCAATCATTTTGATCCAGACAGCTCAAAGCTTGGTATCTATTCTGTAACGGTACCTCAAATATTGCATCTTGATTGGGAGAAAAAGATATACCTCTATTGGCGACATGGGGCGTCTTACTGAGATGATTATAAAAGTATCCCAAAGGGCGTACAAGTACATCATTCTCATCTGGGTTAGAGTGGCTGCTCTGAGCAGGACAGTTGCGGCGTGCTGAGGGTATTTAAAATGTACAATAACACATTCCCCCTACAGTGCTTTCTTGAGTTCCCAATCCAATTGACTCTTCTTGTTGTTAATATTTGGTCCGAATAGTTGGTTGGGACCCCACATTGCCTATGCAACCAAGAAACGGTTTTGTTCTTAAGCGAATCATGTGACTCCTGGGGGGTTTGTGAATTTGGAGACTGACTGCTTTCAAGAGACGGAACATTAGTTAACACAACAACTTAAGGAGCACAGTCTGGTGGAAGATTAATAAAACTACTTTTCTTAGGCACAGATCCCCCAAACGTACTTGCTGGTGCTGATGTTACCCATGCAGACCTACTACCCCCAGGCAGACCAGCGGTAGCTACATTATTTAGGGTCGTCCTCTCAACAGGTGGCTGTGGGGCATTATCACTTACAATCCTACATTCTGCTGGTGGTCTGGATTTAACTACTTTGTTTATACTTAACCTCTCATCAAGTGGCTTCGACACATTATCATTAGGCATTGCCTCCTTCTCTCTATCCTTGGAGCTATCATTCTTGCCGATGTGCGCATCCAGCAGTCTACCCAATCTGCACACCTCAGCTGTCATAAATTCTAATTTGTCCACGAGAGGTTTAACAATTGCTTCGAACTTCCCCTCTTCAATGCTAACCAATAACTCAAGTTGTTCAGAATTAGAATTAGCCATGCAGTTCTTAATCATAGTCTCTTTGTCGCTGGTGTTACCAATGAGAGCAGGTTCAGCTTTCCTTTTGTTGTAAATACCCCCACGCTTGGTTTGTACTTTTCTACAGGCCCTCACAGTTCGCAAGGCCGGGGAACGCCGCGGCGTTATAGCATCAGGTGTTTCAGATGTTACAGATGGTTCAGGGGGATCCTGATTAATAACCGGATCAGTTGGTGTTTCCATTGAAATAACATCAGGGTCTCCAGTAACGGCCACAAGTAAGTCATTACTGAGTACGGGTGATACAGTAGGTAGATCTGGAAGAATTTCCCGACCTAGCGACTTTCTACGATAAGTATTAATTCTGTTCACAACCTTTACTAAATAATTGTCCATGGTTGATTTATGTTTGGACATTCTTGAGGCGAGCTTGTAGAATTATGGGCGGGGGCAGGCAATCGGACACGAAAGGCAACAAATATATTTGGGTATAACGTGGCACAGGAGGCGTGTGAACACTACATGAATATAAAATGAATAGTCAAATATTAACATCGCTATCAACTTACTAAAATTGTCTTTGTCCCAACAGCCAAGGGAGATTGCCCAGCCCTGCCTCGTACTGCCCCGGACTGCCACAGACTGTCCCGCCCTTGTCCCGGGCTTCTCCCGCGATGCTCCCACACACGCGACTCGCGGTGCGAGAGGCGTTCCTTCTACTTAAGCGCATCCGGGCGTGCTGGTGGCGTGAGTGATGTGCACCTCCCCAGGGCAGCTGGGAGAGGTAGTTCGTGGTGGCCGGTAGAGCCGTTCCCCTCACGGCGTGGCAGGTAGCGGTAAAGCCGTTTCCCTCACGGCTGCCGGTCCGCTAAAGCTTTTGCCCCCCGGAGCTCAGGGCGCTCCGTCTACTTAAGCGCCTCCGGGCGCGCTGGTGGCGTGAGTGCTGTGCGCCTCCCCGGGGCAACTGGGAGAGGTAGTTCGTGGTGGCCGGTAGAGCCGTTCCCCTCACGGCGTGGCAGGTAGCGGTAAAGCCGATTCCCTCACGGCTGCCGGTCCGCTAAAGCTTTTGCTCTCATTTACCCCTGGCATCGGGAAAGGGGTTTTGTGCATCTGCAGGTAAGTTCTCTCAGGCAGTGATCCGTGTGCCAAAGTTTAAGAAATGCTGCCCAGTCAGGATATCATTCTATTGAGGTCGTCATGCACTTTTATATGAAAAATGACCATCAGAACTGAACTGATTAGTATTCTAACTATGTTTCATACCCTCATCATTCTGCGCAATGAGTCAACGTAATTAAATCAGCCATCACTGTCTCCCTCCTCATAAAGAATTGAAGGGGCAAAAAGGACTCGTTTATTTTACAAAAAGGTCTCTTTCTAGGACCGGATAGACCTTAAGCATGAAATGGTCGTTTATGTTCTGGTAACATTTTGAAAGCGCCCACACAGTTTTGTGAAGTTTTACTCCCAGTGAGAGAGGAAGCGGTTGTGGTACTTTCCTCAGTCCAGTCAATGTGGAGGAAATGTGACAGTATTGTTGGAGACAAGAGAGTGCGTGCTTGCGTGCGTGCGTGTGTATTACTTCTAAAAACAGTGACCTATAGCTGACATCCAAGCATTTTTTTTACAGCCATTTGACAGCCCCGAGCATAATAGTGAAAGTGAACCCGCCATATTGAGAGCCTTCCTGACAGTATTTTGTCTATTTCTGGCTTGATGGTGAGTGGCATTTTGTGGCCATTCTTCACAACCTTCATATTATCCATGCCAACATCGTGGCACATCCTTGGCAAATCTTGTGTGTTCTTAACATATTTTTGGCTTTCCATTTTATACCGATGCCACTGGCGCAATGGTGACAATTCAACCATTATGGTGGACACACTTGTCATAGTTCTAGCTATTTTTAATGTAATGGAGGTTAAAATCACTGCCATTTGAGTATCTCTACTACTCGATAATGATGGTAAATGGACACCTATGGGTGGAATCTATTTGTTACAGTAGTACATGTAAGTGACAGGCGAAAAATGAGACACTGGTGTTTGGGGATTAAACATATTTACGATAAAGTTAAAATCTTATATTTTGGAATAAAAGCACTTTTTCATGATAACGACAAACCTGTCTTTGGGGAATCCACCTTTTTTTTCAAAATGAACATTTAGCATTTCGTGGTGAATGTCTCGATCTTTAGAAACTGTTAAACTGATGTTTTGGGTAAAATGACTTCATTCCATGAAAATAATATTAATACCAGTATGTGTTGGTATTTACAACGAGTTCAGGAGACTTATTATTTGTTTTGTTCGCTTGGAACCAGAGATCACATCACTTGTCATTTCACAATTTTTTGGGAGACAATCATTCATAGTTTCTAAGCTTTCTATGGTGTTATCATTACTTCTGTGCTACGCGCAAGCATGTATAATGTGTGCTTCCTTTCTGATCCTCTAGGAAATGCTGCGAGGGCTGTAGGAGTTCTCTAAATCTGGGCCCGTATCCTGTAATGGATGTAATGCCCCTGTCTGTGCCATGGCGCAACTTCAAACAGGAGCATTGAGCCTAAACGGGGACAGCCCCGGCCCGTGGAGGGAGTTTCGGTGGGGCAGAGAGGCAGGGCGGGGAGGGGCAGGGTGGGGGGTGCTAAAAACCAGAGTATGGATAATTGAAGGTAAGTAAACAATTAAATTAATAAAACGAATTTCGTAGCGTGCCCTGTCTCGCAAAATGTGACGCAGGGTGCGCTACGAAATTCGTTTTATTAATTAAATTGTTTACTTACCTTCAATTATCCATACTCATGTTTTAGCACTCCCCACCCTGCCCCTCCCCGCCCGGCTCTCCGCCCCAATGAAACTCCCTCCACGGGCCGGGGATGAACAGGGACAGTGTGCCCCATTACAATCAATATGCAGCCACCAGGACAGCTGTAAAATCATACTTGCTCTGGGGTGGCACATTAGTGAAAGATGGAGTGGTTACTTCAGTGGCGTAGCTAGGGAGCATTCTTTTTTTTGGGGGGGTGTAGGTGAGCAAGTTGTCTGTTGTCCACACCACCCCCACTCTTACCTGTTCTGGGTGGCAAATTCATGGACCGCCCGGGCGTAAATAGGTCTAGCTATGCCACTGGGTACTTAAAGCAGCCACTTGGTCTTTCACTGTGCGAGCGGTCCCCACGTGCATTTCTTGGGGGACAGAGATTCCCCTGCAGGTGGGTGCAGTGAGTGACTGCACCAGCATACCTGAGGATGTCATGGGGGGTCTAGGGTACCGCCCTTTTCCACCTGCAGAGAGCCATGTATTATAGCCTCTGGTCCCTTTTGTCTGTGATTGTGAGAGTTGGTTTTAGATCTAGTAGTTTCAGCCTTCTGGTTTGTTAAAGAGGCTTTTGTCAGGACCAAAGTGAGTGTGTGGCGAAAAAAGGATGCCATAGTGGTGCAAGTTTCAGCACACACCATAAAGTGTTCTGTGAGTGTGGTGGGACCATATGACTTACAGATCCTCAGAGTGGAGTAATTTGACTAAATAAGGATCCATTCGTAGAAGCTTTACCCCGTTCTGACCATTTGTCGTGGTAAAGGAATCATTATGACCTACGCTTTTCGTTAGGATCCCTCCGTTAGACCTGACCAGAAGGCTGAAACTAGTAGACCTAAAACCAAAAGGGATACAGAGGTACATTTTAATACCTCACTCTGATCCCGATGATGCTTTTACCTATGTCCTAGGACCCTTCCATTAAAACTTTTATAAGGGTTATTCCTAGAGACATTTTTATCACATAATTACACTTCACAAAGCACTTCACTACTGTCACATTCACAACCAGCTCCGCTGTAACTCAGTACAGGTACTAGGTAGTGGGTGAGGAGTTTCCTAAAAACAAGTTGTGTAGTTTGCGCTCCTTTTTCAGGAGAGTTCGGGTTTAGAACCACAAACCCAAACCTGCTAAAGGACTTGTCCACATTGTTTATAGGCGTTAACATTTTTAGTAATATTCAAGTGAAAATTGTGCTGTAAAATGTACCATTTCGACCTGTTTGCGAGAATGTTCTTGGTGGATTATCGCCCACACCCCCTTCGAAGTTGCCGGGCTCACTCGGTTTCCGTGCTGTCTCCATCCTATTAATGGGAAGTATTTATGCACCACCACTTCAGATTTCACCATTGCTACATATACATACTGAAAGAGGCTTCTGAATAGCCCCTTACATCCAGTGCATGTTGTGGTGCGCTTGGCTTTAAGGGTTTGTTTTAGGGGTGGTCGATCAGCATCAGTATCAGCCCACGACATTTAAAGGATGTGGACTACTTTGCAAAGCCCACCATGCTATAATTGTGGAACAAACAAACACAAGCATTCACTCACCTAGGTAATGGCTTTATGGATTGTCTACCAGTGTGGGTATGAACCGACGAAATTTTGTTGATATGAACCACCTAAAAAACAACCCACACACAATAAACCAGCAGCCATTTTGGTCTTATTTGTTTTACCAGTCCATAATGATGATCATTTTAGGATATTAAAATAAAAGGATAAATAAAATAAAAGGATATTTGGCAAGGCCAATATGTGGCCATTTGCTTATTAGAAGTGAGATCTGTTTGCTTTGCCAATGCTTGTTAAGTAGTTTCTGACATTTGAGCAAAGACAAGGTCCTAATTGGTAAACACAGTGTTGTTGACATTGGATGCGAAGTACTCAATTGCAAAATATTACTTTTAGCCTCCAAGGAAATTAAATTAAAGCCGAGAATTTCTTAATTTCACTTGTATTTTTTTGTTTGGTTCAATCCTTGAATGGAGTTTAGGACCAGCTATTCTGCTATGATGGTTCAACATCCGTACAATGTATAAGACATTCACGTTTGTCAAAAACATCTGGCATTATTAAACAGAAGTTAATGCAGAAAGGCTCTGTGCTTAGTCATGGGCGTCACTGGGAGGCTTCGAAAGGCTGATAAGGAAACAACCCCCAGATTCATCAAAGACACATTCTGCGAATTTTAAATTGCGAGAATTACTGAATCGCAATTTAGAATTCGCAGAATGGGATACATGAAGATATGCGATAAAAAAAAGCGAATCGCAATCGGTCGCAATAGCTGTTTGCGATTTAGCTGAAATCGCAAATAAATTCGCAGAAACGGCCTTTTTCCGTGTAGAAATTGCGATCCCGCAATTACCGAAATCGCAAATTGCGATCTCGCTAATTGCGAGATCGCAAAAACGGGATGTCGCATTTCGAGCACAGTGATGACATCACAACCAGGAAGCAGGCATTCTCCTCCCTCATTCAGTACACTTTTCCTGAAAGTGGAAGCAGCAGTGGCCAGAGCTCCACTACAGACCACCTTCAGCCGTAAATCAGGAGACAAACCACCCCAGAAAATGTCCCAGGAAGCAGCAGGGAGCAGTGCCTCAGCAAGGAAAAGAAAAATCAAATTTTCCGAGCAGGAATTGGAATTTTTAATTGAAGGAGTGACCAAAGATCATGACCGGCTTTTCGGGAAGGATTCAAGGAGGGTGCCTGAGGCGGAGAAGAGGCGCATTTGGCTGCGCATCCACGCTAAAGTAAACGCAGTGGGAGTGACCCAGCGCCCCATAGAGGAGCTGAAAAAGAGGTGGTATGACCTCAGAGGGCGTGCCAAGGAAAGAATTGCTGAGAGGCTGGGGGAGCGACTGGGAACCGGAGGAGGAGAGCCCACTGTACCACCCAACACCCCACTAGAGGACCTTGTGGAGGACACCCTGAATCCCGAGGCATGCGTGGGGGTAACCTGGCTGGACTCCTCCCGACCCACCCAAGAATCCCAAGGTAAGTGCTATGCGACTGCGACCCTGTCCCCTAACAATGGCCATGACTTCAGAGCTACCCATTAGAAACCCCAGTCATGCAGGCCAAGCACACCAGAAAAGCCCAATTGCATTGTGGGACTTGTAGTGTGACCACTATTTCCAGATAGCCCCATACAGCCAGACCTGTCCAGTCATTCCTAAAGCCAGTCAGGGAATGCTAGCCTGCATGCATGTAGCAACCTCCCATGTGCAAGAAACATGTCATTAATCACCGTCCCATTTACATCACAGGTGGCGCAGAACAACCCAGCACCGATAGTGAGGCCCTTCACATTGACGACAATCCCGAGGACACCGAGGTAGAGGGCCACCCTAACCCTCAACCAGGACCATGACAGCCAGCACAAGCAGCAGTAGTACCACCACCTGCCCCTGTGGACAGGGCCACCCCTGCAACAACATCCGCACCACAACCACCCACAGTTACACCCATGCCAGTGGCACTGGCAACTACAGCTGCAGCACGGAAGCAGACAAGGTGCACAGTCACTGTTCGTTCACAGTCCAGCGGACTGGTGAGAGAGCCGCGTAACACAACACCACGCGCCGGCAGGGGGGTGAATGTCTGGGTACCTGGCCTGTCCACTGAGCGGCGGATGCTCCGTGTACATCAAAAGCAGGCACGACACTTGGCTGCCATCTACCTGCAGCTGCACAAGACAGCACGTAATGTGGGACAGCTCACTGAGAGCGTGGAAAGCATGACCGCTGCTGTCTGGGAAAACAGCCAGGTGCTGGTGTCCCAGCAGGATGTCAACCGCTGCCGCCACCGCCAGCTGCTGACCCGCCTGTCAGCGTACACACTCTCAAATCACATATTGGGAATGCCACCTCCCAGCTATCGCGTCGATCATTAGCGATGCAAATACAAATGGTGTGATGCTGCCCGGATGTCGCTAGGGCACTGGAGCAAGTCACCACTGCAGTGCAGGGTCTGCAGGCGACTGGACATTGCTAGGAAGGTGGGGGGATGATGCCAGTGAGGGCAATTCCAGCCACAGCAGCATGTCGTTGCTGCTGGTGACGGTACCCCGCCGCAGCACAAGGCCAAATGCAGCCTCACGGGCTAATGCTGATGTGGAGGAGGTCGAAAGGCGACTGGGAGCGTCCACCCGGAGGCGCCACTGACTATTTAATATTTTACATGCAGGGCCATGCTGATGAAACAAGCATGCCCTCCTCACAAACATGGGGATGTATGAATCAATACAGCTCTCATGGAAATTATAGCCAAAAAATATAACAATATTGTGAACAAAACAATAACATTTATTATGCACAAGTTAATCTGACTCATGTCATTATTTCAATTGTCATGCATGTCTGAAGTGTTGGATGAGGGTAGTGGGTGCACTAAAAACAGTTCATTGTGATTTGGTTGCGGCGTCTGTGTCCTTCAGCAGGATTCTCTCCGCGTGCATGACGCACATTTGCAGGTGGGCGGTTGTCCCCTTCCGACTCACTGCCAGAGATCTCCACAGGTATCCTCCGCTTGGTGGCAATGTTGTGGAGTATTGCACACACGGCCACGATGCGGCAGCAGACCTCCGGCTGGTAAAAGAGGGCCCCACCAGTCTTGTGAAGTATGCGGAATCGGCTATTCAAAAGCCCGAATGCCCGCTCAATGCAATTTCTTGTGCGGATGTGTGCTGCATTGTAACGCCGTTGCTGTGGTGTGGCAGGGTTGAGGTATGGGGTGAGGAGGTACTCACGGAGACCGTAGGCGCTGTCACCTAAATAAAAGGAGCTGAGGGTGAGTGCCTGTTATGCGCAGCTACATGGACCCAATGTACTATTTGTTGGCATGTGTACTTACCTAGTAGGTGTCCTTCCCCAAAGTCACCCTTGGCCCGTCGTGTGTTCAAGCCGCTGTGCCGGAATATGAAGGAGTCATGTGTGCTCCCCGGATATTGTGCCACTATGTCCATGATGATTGTCTTAGCGTTGCACACCTTCTGGATATTCAGGGAGTGGCAGCACTTGCGGTTGCAGTAGATGTATTCTGATTGTGCAGGTGGGCATATGTGGATGTGGGTACAGTCAATGCATCCCATTACATGGGGGAATTGCGCAATGTTGTAAAAATCAAGCTTGGTTTGATTAAAGTCCTGTTGGGTGGTCGGGAATTTGATGTAATGGGGTAGCCGGGTCAGAATGGCCTCCAGAAAAATGTTTAGGCAACGTGACAAGGTGCTCTGGGTGATCCCCCCTGCTTCGGCAACTATCCCCTGGAAGCTTCCCGAGGCTAGGAGGTTCAGGCTGCACAAGACCTGGACATGGGTGGGCACGGCATTGGTCCTCCTTGTTGGGTGCTGCATCAGGGGGTCAAGGTCCCGGATGAGCTTTGTAATCATTGCCCCATTCAGCCGGTACTTGGAGTAGATTTGCTCTTCAGTTTGACCCAGAAGTGTGACCCGCTGGCGAAAAATTCTCTCCTGGATTCTGTGTCTGTTCCTTGCTGGGGCCTGGAGCCTTCGCCGACGAACCATCATGTATAGTCCTGGCATTGTGAATGTCCTCATGCTCCTACTGTGTCTCCTTAAGTGTCTTTGGTCAGGGCAGCACCTGTGGCTACTTAGGAATTTTTTTTTCATATGGACTTCATGGTTGCCACCTGGTTTGGGTTCTCCTTAATTTGCGCCTCGCAATTTGCGATTTTGTGGTTTTTCGCAATTTGCGATTTTTGATGAATTAGATTAGCGATTATTTATCGAATTCGCAAATTAAATTGCAGTTTCAATGGATTCTTGCAATTTCCGATTCGCTAGGGGGGTTCCACCTTGATTCTGCGATTTATTTTGTGAATTCGCTAAATATATTTTACGATTTCGCAATTTGACCATTTCTCGTATCATGAATAGCAGATCATTGATTTGCGATCGCAAATGCAAATTCGCATCGATTGTGATCGCTATTTTGGTTCATGAATCTGGCTGTAAGACCCTTCCTAAAATTGCGTCATTTCCCCAACCAAGCCAAAAAAGAATGGGGCTTTCGGAGGAAGGGAGAGAAACAGAGAATGAAGCAGTCCACCAGCGCATCCCACCAATTGTGACTCGAGAAAAGACCAAAGTGCATGAAAGCTGGCCATTCCTCATCATGCAGAAATGAGCGACGAATTTGAGACATAGACAGTAAAAGCTGATTGAATTCAGGAAGCACTGATACTAAGCACCGCCTGAGGTAAGGATGCTACGCAATAAATCAAAGAAAGGCCAGTGATATTGCGATTCGGCACATTAGTGAAGACTAGAGATTGACTTAAAATAGGAAGAGCAAGTAAAATATTAGAAGGATGTAAAATGTAAAAGTTTACATTTCAGAGAGATTTTATATTCTCATAATTTGTGTCACAGGAGTTGCACACAGATTTGTTACCACATTAAACTCTTAAACATGGACCTGCAGGTCGGACAAATATAACGAACTGCAACTTGAGGAAAGGAAGTTGGCTCGTCTACTCGAACTACCTGCAGAAAGTCTGTTTGTGACAGATAATTAGCTGCTCTCCATGGGCCCTGTTAGCGCGCCCTCTTTGCCCTGGAGAACAGGAAGCTTGAAATGCGTGGAAGAAATCGATTGTGACAGCCTGAACGATGCAGAGTTTTACTGAATACTTTTGTTCCTGGTGATGCAGGAGCCATTGCGATCTCAGTTTTGCTTCTTACATCAGCGATATGTTCTTTTTAACCTAATAGGGATTCACTGTAAAACACTGCAGGCCTGATTGACAGAGGTAAACTTACACTTTTGTGTTAGTTCACTATTTTTGGGTATTCATAAACTACAAGATAATTGTAATTTTACAACCTCCGAGAACTGCTTCTGCAAACCTATCCACTGTTAAAACACTTGATTGATAATGTACAAAAGCTTACATTTGAATACATCATAAGCTAAATTCAAAATTTGTAGTAGGTAACCATACTTAAATGTTATAAGGCAGCATGTAAATAAAGTGTTGAATAAAGTTAGCCTAATTGTCAATGCCATTTTATAAGGAAAATAATGCATTAACACTGAAAGGCCTGTTTTTCACATTGAAACGTTATTTGTGTAAGTTGTTTTTCTTCTCTTTGCTGTGAATGTGGCAGCTTCAGAAGCATACTGTTAGTTAGGGAATAGACACTTGTTTTGTATTAGACAACTAATGGCAAGGTTCTCACCAGGAGGAGAGAAAGTGACATGAAGAATGATTCATAGTAAGAAATGTTTGGACCAGAAAACAATGTTGCAATTTTCCAAGAACAAATGTCTGAAAGTCTTTTATGCTCTGCTGAGAAAATTTGGAGTTTGCTTATTCACAGCAGTTTGCTGATATTCCATTGGTGGATGAAGAAGACAAAAGAAAATAATGTTGCAACATAGAATTTGTGTGTTTATATTAGCATGCGTTGTTTGAGTAGCTAGGCAGACCCTGAGAATTCCTTCCCCAACATTCTGACTGGAGACTCGTCTCTAATTTTCTGATGCTTTCTGTTGACTCAATTAAGATGAGGGAAGTCTGTGAGTAAGTGCTGCGCAATTAGGCTGAATGCTGTTATTTACGAATCAAGCCCACACCAAACCCAGCACAGTGCTTTGAATTGATGCGTGGCAAAGAGGTGGTCAGGCAGGAGGATGTCTGTAGTACAGTGGGCATAGGGGAGCAAAGTAGATAGATAGATAGATAGATAGATAGATAGATAGATAGATAGATAGATAGATAGATAGATAGATAGATAGATAGATAGATAGATAGATAGATAGATAGATAGATATACATACATGTATATACACAGCTACTTTTCTACTAACGATATATCTATTGCATTATGTCTTTATGGCATGGGCTCAATGCCCAAACTATGTGGCGAGCCGGGAAACGTTATTATAAATGCAGGCCAAGAAAAAATCTGTTAACCCTTCTACACCTCGTAATATCAAATAGCATGTGTTCTGCCGTATTGTACGTTTTGCTAAATAGATCCTATTTTAACACAACGTGTATTTGTAAAGAACACTTTCACCCAGAAGGGTATCTTGGCGCAGAATAGCCGATTTTTATTGTTACCCAGCTCAATGGTACTCATTTTATGCACCTCAGAAGGATGTAAGGCTGAGTAGACCTGGTGGAGCTAGCTGAGATGTTGCCGTTGGAAACCTAGTGATTTCACCACCTTAAAATCTAGTGATTCCTCCACCCCCAAATAAGTCATGAGAATCACATGTTGCAGAATGCGGCCCTAAGTAATTTACCAGTGGCTGAGATACATTCAGGAATTTCACCCATCAGTTCGAATTCGTTGGTGTATTACCTGTTACTACATAGCTGTATGTAAACTGGGAATATGAAATGACTTCAGTAAACACAATGGTAAAGGTGCAGCTGTTTATTATTTCCATTGATTATTTTATGGTGTACGTCTAAAAAGCTTTTATTTTGTGGTGCAATCGTATTTGGAGAAGCAATTGTGATTAGTGCACAATTAATTGAAAGAGATTCTGAAAATCCAAAGAAAACAACAAAAAAAGTTTCATATTTGAAATAAATCTGCATCTGATTATTATTTAGAAAATTCCTTTCTTTAAGGAAAGTAAGGTAAGGAGGGATTGAAGGAGTAATTACTAAACTTAATTAAATGAAAAAGACTTCCTTATGTATAATATAGTATATTGTTTCACTGTGTACAATAGCAGAACCATACTCACTCCTGGGAGGTAGACCCTGTTTTGAGCAGAAGTAATTAAGCAATATTATCCATGGAGAGTGCACTCCCAGGTAGGTATTGACTCACAATGAAGTCAGAAGGACCAGCAGAACCCCAAAGAGTTATACTCCACACCCAAATTACGTTTGTAAACCAGACCCTTGACATTTTTAGTGTAATTTACAATACTCTTTGTAAGATTTTCTTAATAAAATTTGAAGGTTACATGAAGGATGGCTGATGCTTTCTTTGGTGAAAAGCTGTCCACGTATTCTTTCCTACAGCAACACAGACTTTCTATTTAAATAAACCATAGTAAATGACCAAGGGACATAACAAAGGAGCATGCGCAAAAGAGCATAATAGCTTCTACTTGTAATGAGTTGTTCACTGATGGTGCCACACTGATATATAAGAAAGCCGATCCAGGCATTCTCTTGCATTTTTTTTTTTTTAGGTGCTGCTTTTTGAGCAATACACAATTGTACTCAGGGTACAGATACACACTGTCAAATGCAGCACTGATGTGCAATAGCTGTTTTTTAGGTCAAGCCTAGGCAGCATTTATGCCCTTTTTCGAAGACATGTTATGTTCACTTCTACGGGCTTTGGCCATGCCTTCGCTGCCGATTGGTTAAAGTGTGTGTTGTTCGGAAATGCTTTCTTTTCTATGGTTACTTGTGGTTATACGGCTTATCTTCTCATGTCTCCGTCCCCCATGGAGTATTTGCCTATTAGAGTATCCTTTCACAGAAGGCTTTTTCCTTTGTGTTTGCGCACCCTTTGTAGCTTGCATGTCGGCTTTAGATTTAAACATGGCAGCCGCCTGCCTTTCTGTTCCATTTATTTACTTCTGCAGCATTCGCTGCACGCTGCGCTTTAGCTTTAAAACTGTGAAGCTAAAGCACGTGTGCCACAAATGCTACATACATGAATAAATAGGAAAGAAATGCCAGCAGGCACCTTTACATCATTTTTGCAGCTTTGCAGCATGTACATCAGCTTTAGCTTCAAACATGGCGGCTGCCTGTATTTCTTTTCTATTTCTTTATTTTTGCAGCATTCGCTGCATGCCGCACTTTAGCTTCACATGTTTAAAGCTAAAGCAAGGCATGTCACGAATTCTACAGAAGTAAATAAATAGTAAAGAAAGGCTGGCAGCTATGGGACAAATACCAACCCCTCAGTCTCAAACTGAATGTGTAAACAATGCTACATTGTGCTGCCGGCCTGTTCTCTAGTTTAAGGAAACAAGGGTACCCCATAAAGTGATCCTGTGGTTACAATGTATTTTAAGTAAAACAATGGTTCAGGGGTGGCCTAATGGTCCAGAAAAGTGAAAAAAAGTTACTTACATTTGATATTAAATCAGATTGGGATCAGAAAGTGTAGGGCAACATGTAGAATTTTAATCTTTTCGTATTTTCAACATTTAGATATACATTCAGGTGCTCACATAAGTGGTGAAGTGCATATTGTGACTTGAGTGAAAAAAGTGAAGGTAGACTAAATATCACATAAAAAACAAGGGGTAATCCACAGAAATATATACAATGAGGGGAAATTTTCCTTGGGGGGGGGGGGTCGACGACGTTTCGATCTTTGGTTAGTCAAGATCATCATCAGGACAGGGTGAGCATCCTGCAACTGTAGTAAGGTAAGTTAAATTAGCACTTAGCCTTATTCATTGTATTCTTAACATAGTGACTTAGTGCTCCCAGTGGCATGATTGGCTTAATCAGCATGCACATTGTTCTCATATTTAATTAACAAGGTTACCAGGCAATCGTGTTTGGGGCGCGCTGAGTGCTTTCATGAAGCTATTTAAGCTAAAGCGCGCGCTTAAGAGTTCCTAAATATAGTTGAACTTACTTCTTTCAGAAACCCAGTAAATGGGAGGGGAGTATAGCAGACACTCAATTCAGGCGCGTCTCTGCTGCTGCTTGGTAAGAGGTCAGTCAGGGGAAGGATCTATTATGTGGGAGAATGCAGATAGTCATGTGTGCTCTCCCATGCTGGGCTTACTAATATGGATTTTAGCAAAGAGGAGTTCTTACAGCTAGAGTGACCAGATTCAAGATTCAAATTAGGGCTCTTCCACATTTCTTATGGTGATGAGGGATTTATCATACTCTGCAATCCAAGACAGGGTTGATCAGTTAGTGTCTTTATACAGGAAACAATTACCAAGAGGGAAATATCTTTACAGTGCTTACTTGTTTGTCAATGTATGCATTGGCGGGGTCGTCAGATTAATTAAAGGGGATTAGTCTCATTGAGCGCAACGACCAAGGGTTAAAAACAGACTTAAATCACATTGAATGGCTGCACTAGCGTGTGCTGTTAAGGAGAATGAGTTAGGGGCAAGATATAATTGCCAAGCTGCTCGTCGGAGCCCTGCCAGGAGCTGCAAAAATTGGAAATCGGAGCGGTTTTAGATTTAAAAGAAGGCCGGGAGGATCAAAAAAGTTTCTCGCAAGGGGGGAATGGTGCACTTACTTAATCGCCGTGGTCCGCGGACGGGATTGGTTTCTAATCCTTCCTCGCTTCGCTCGGTTTCGGCTTAGTCAGAGGCTGCCGAAGAGCGCCAGGCGCCATTAAATACACTTCCTGTATTTGGGCGCGCGCGCTGGGGAAGTGTTTTACGCTCATGCGTTGGGTGTGAGTGAGCCTGGCAGTGATTCTATTACAGGACCGGAGGCTTCAGATTATGCTTCTCAATCTTTACTGCATAAAACACAGCAGCCAATGAAAATTTATATTTTCACAAAACATTAACAGAAAACTTCATTACCCATGAACACACATGAGCATAGGCACGCCCCCACAGTCCATAAGAACCCCTTGCGTGCTCCCATCACGCTCTTTCTTTGCTGCTCACAAGCCAGAGTTAAGTGCACCTTCCCCTGTCCCCTCACTCTGCTTGTTGGTTTGGGGGTGCTTTGGGGACATTGTTTCATTGGTATTAGATTTAATGCGGGTCATTCCGCTCCCTAATTGAGGACATAGGTGCTAGCTACCTGGTGTGTGTGTGAAATGTGATGTTTGTGAACTACTCGCGAGTAACGCTCTTACCCCGCGTTGCACTCGTGATTTGGGCCAAAATCGTTCTGGGGCCGCTTCCGCTTGGGAGCGCGCGCGTGTCAGCGCGTTAGGACGGTCATTGACCGGCGAGGGGCCGCCGCGCATTCCAGAAGAGCCCCGTTACCGGCAGCCTGAAGGCGCGCAGGAGCTCCCTGGTACGCCCTGCGTAGAGGCCGGGTGGCTCACGGCCGACGCGCGCGCCCAAAAACGCTGACCATTTGGGCTTCATTTTAGTAGGTTTTGGTAGCGTTTTGGGCGGCGCGCCTCGGCACGTTACCAAGGCATACAGGAACGCGCGTTTTACGCGTTCTACACACCGGCTTGCCTCTCGTGTCACCGCCAGTCCTGTTGGCTGTAAAAATTCTGTGGCCCAGAGCGAGCACACGCTCTATAGATTGTTAGGGCCTGGGTCTCTGACCATATAGATTACAGCTTTGCTGAGGGGGTTTGGGCAACGTGACAGTTTTATTATACCTCTGTGTGCAGTGGGCTGACCCCCCCCCACCGCCCCCAAGTTCTGCCTGGGTTTATCCCTAGTTTTACTGTTATCTATAGCACCATGGAGGATTGGGCTAAATATCCTGAGGAGGAGGAGGCAGAAGGGGAGGAAACGAATGAAGAACAGCAGGAGGCTGTCCTGGAAGATAATATTGTCGAAGCTTTGGATGCCTCGGTCTAAGCTTCAGTGAATAGAGCAATGGAGACGAAGGTCCCCGAGACTGTGCAACAGGCACTCGCAGTGGCCCTGCGCCCCATAAGAAAACAACTGGAAGGCTTTGCTAAGCGCCATGGTTATGATAGACACAAGAAGCAAAGGCGGGCTAATCCCTCCACCTCCACAGCAGGTTCGGACGAACGTCAACTATGGCCGCATGCCCAGCCCATGGCTTCCTTGCCGGCTCGAGACGCCCCAGATCAGCCACGTTCGGGCGGTAAGGCAAAGAGTAAACGCCATGTAGTGGTGGACACGGATACCACCACCACCAATACTGATACCAATACAGACACTGATACCTCGGAGGAACAGCCTCCGCCTCCTAAGAAGGCCAAACCGGCTCCCAAGTCGGCTGAAGACAAAACTCCAAGGGCCTTTCATTTTGATCCTTCAAATATAATTCATCCTCGGTCGTCGGACTGAGTCCCGCCAGCGGAGGTCGCGGACTACATTCACGACCACCTCCGGAAGGGTTTCACTAGGGAGGTCCGCAACCGACTGCGGTCGGAGTGCCCGCGCCCAGACATACCGGACAATGTCGCTGACACTCCGGAGATTGATGCTAGTATGCTGACCTTTTTGAAAAAAAATTCGAAGGATCCCAAGCGAGGGCTGGACAGGGCCTGGCGGGGCTGTCAGGACAAGATGCTTGATGTTATTGGTCCCCTAGCGAAGATCTTAGAGATGGCCCTGGCGGCCAAAGAAGGGGCGACACCTGTGGATCCAGACATCTTGGCTGAGTGGACTCAGCGCGCAATTTGCTTTCTAGGCAACGCTAATTGCGCAGTCTCTTCAGAGAGGCGCAAGTCCTTGCTACTACGAATGGACGGCAATTTGACGGAACTGGCGGAAGCAGAGCCAGGTCCCCTGGCTGGGGGTTGTCTCTTTGGAGACCGTTTTGTTAAAGATGTCACCAAGTATGTCGGTACTTTCACAGCATTGGATAAGGCCCAGAGAGGTATCAAGCGCGCACTCACGCAGGGTGTTTTCAACAGGGCCGGACGAGGCGGGGGTCGCTCGTCAGGCCGAGGTTTCCAGAGAGGCTCCCAGAGAGGAGATTTTGGCCGCGGCCGTGGTGAGTGGGACTCCACCCGCGGTGGCACCTTCTATCCGTCTAGGAGAGGTTTCAACAAAGGACGTTTCCAGTCGGGAAACAACAGAGCAAGTTTCAAGGCACACCAAAGTTCCGGTGAGTGTATCAGTAGTGTCTCTTCTTCCTTTGGGGGGTCGCACGCAGCATTGTCTTCTACATTGGCGGGTGTTGACTCGGGATGCTTGGGTCTTGCAGACCGTTCAGGGGTTCACCCTAGAATTCTATTCTCCTCCGGCGCAAGCGTTTCCCCCGCCACCTCTCCATTTTTCCCAACTAGATCACAGTTTCATAGAAGCAGAGGTGGCAGACTTGCTGAGGAAGGGCGCGATCGCTCCATGTCAGAGAAGCCCTCGCGGCTTCTCCAGCAATGTCTTTATAGTTCAAAAGAAAGGAGGTGGCAACAGACTAGTGCTCAACCTCAAAGAATTCAACCAGTATCTGATGTACAACCATTTCAAAATGGAGGGTATTCACATGTTAGCGGATTTGTTACAAGAAGGAGATTGGATGGTACGGCTGGATCTGAAAGATGCATATCTTTCTATTCCGATCTTTCCTCCACATCGCAGATTCCTGCAGTTTCTTTGGAACGGCCGTTGGTACGAGTATTTGGCTCTTCCTTTCGGTCTCTCCTTGGCTCCCTGGTGTTTCACCAAAGTAATGAAGCCAGTGGTAGCCTATCTCAGAGAGAGAGGAGTGCGAATGATCATTTACCTCGACGATATCCTGATCATGGCGCAGGATCGGTCTGCTTTACAGCAACAGCTGACCATGACTACTTCGCTGTTACAACGTCTAGGATTTGTGATAAATCTGAAGAAGTCCGTGGTGACCCCTTCTCAAGTGATAGATTTTCTGGGGTTCACGATCAACTCCCTCACGGCGCAACTGTGTCTTCCACAGGCGAAGTTGAGGGAGTTGAAGAAAGAAATCACGAAGTTACTGGACAGTCAATTGGTCACGCTCAGGAAGCTGGCCAGGATTGTAGGGGTCCTAGCGTCATCAATCCAGGCGATATTTCCAGGTCCTTTACACTACAGAGCCCTCCAACGCCTGAAGATCAGGCATCTTCAAAAGGGTCTCTCGTATACGGACTCGGTCCCGCTTACGGACGAGGTTCGGAACAAACTCCAATGGTGGCTAGGCCACGTGGATGCCTGGAACGGCAGGGCGATCTTCGGGTCGCGGCCGGACGTAGTAATCGAGTCGGACGCCAGCAGATGGGGCTGGGGCGCGCGCTGTGGAGAGGTTTCCACAGGCGGCAGGTGGTCCTCACAGGATCTAGAACTTCACATAAATTGTTTGGAACTTCTGGCGGGATCGTTCGCGGTCCGCACGTTATCCCCGAAGCAGACGTCATGTTGTATCCTCCTGCATCTGGACAATGTGTCCGCAGTGAGGTATATCAACAAGTTGGGCGGCACGAGGTCGTCTCTTCTTGTCCAAATAGCCAAGGATTTCTGGCATTACTGCCTTCAGAACCAGATATCGGTCATAGCGGAGTACATCCCGGGACAGGCCAACCAAGTGGCGGACTGGCACTCCAGACATTTACGGGATTACAGCGACTGGAAGCTGCTTCCCCAGGTCTTCCTCTGGTTGCAGGCGATTTGGGGTCCATTTCAGACGGACCTGTTCGCCTCCAGGTTGACGTACCAACTTCCCCGGTTTTTCAGTTGGAGACCGGATCCGATGGCAACGGCGACGGATGCATTTCTACAAGATTGGTCGCAAGGGACCCAGTATGCCTTTCCTCCCTTTCTGTTGATCCCCAGAGTGATGACTCAGGTGATACGGCAAGGGGCGGAAATTGTCATGGTGACTCCGTGGTGGACATCACAAGCGTGGTTTCCCAAATTGTTGCAGTGGAGCTGCGACCGCCCCCGGCTATTACCGGATTTGAAGTGGCTGTTGCAGGGCCCTCGTCAGGAACAGCATCCGTTGCTGTTGGAGGGCAGGTTAACCCTGATGGCATGGAGGCTTTCCGGGAACAGTGGCAGCTGCCAGGAATTTCGGGCCAGACTGCTGACTTTATCAAACAGGCTTGGGCACCTTCCACCAGGAAGCGATATTCCGCTGCCTGGAAGAACTGGGTGGATTGGTGCGTGGGACGACATCTGGATCCCGTGGGGGCAGAGTTATCCCAAATTTTGAACTTTCTATCCGAGAAAGCTGCCGATGGCCTAGCATATCGTTCTGTCAACAGCTTTCGTTCGGCCATCTCGGCTGGGCATGCCCGGGTGGACGGTAGGCCAGTGGCCATGCATCCGGTTGTTTGTAAGTTGTTAAAAGGCATCAGGGTAGCCAACCCTCCCAAACCAAAATATACGGGTTTGTGGGATGTCTCAGTTGTAATTTCTTTGCTCAACAGATGGCCGGTTAATTCTCTCCTGTCCAGGAAGCAATTATCGGCTAAACTGGCCATGTTGCTTTGCTTATCATCTTGCAGAAGATCGTCGGATGTCAGAGCGCTCGACGTAACAGGTAGAGTGTTTACCCCAGAGGGGGTTTCTTTTCATATTACAGGTCGTACTAAAACATTGTCTCGACATATATCTTATAATGCTTTTCCTGAAAATGAAAAACTATGTGTGGTCCAATGTTTAAAGACTTACGAGGCATGTACGAAGGCCTTGCGGCCGCAGGGCTGTTCCCAATTGTTGATTGCTATTCAAAAGCCCTTTAAACCAGTGGCGGCTGCCACTATTGCTAGATGGCTTCGATTCATTATGAAGGAAGCAGGTGTTGATACAAGCATTTTTGGTGCTCATTCAGTAAGAGGCGCAATGGCGTCAAAGTCATATGGTTTAGGATCAAGTATCCAGGATATCATGCGTTGTGCAGATTGGTCCTCTGATTCAACGTTTAAAACGTTTTATTATAAGCCGGTGGGAGATATTACTTCAGTGGTATTTAATCAGCGTTAAACTAGCATAATCTGAAGCCTCCGGTCCTGTAATAGAATCAAAAATTTGCTAGCATTCGCGACAAGAATTTTCAATTCTATTAAGGACACGGAGGCGAGGATTATCCCACCCGGCTTAATGTACTGTATGTATTAAGCTTACCCACCCTTTTATGCAAGGATTACGGTGGTGTTATTTCCTTTATTTCAGGATCTGATAAGAAGTCGGATTGATCGACTCCGGATGTCAGGATGTTACACCTGAAGCTGTTCTTCCACGTTGGAGGATTGTGACTGTTCAAGTTTTGTTGGACTTGTTTCGCCTCAAAGAAAGAGGATGATGGGAGCACGCAAGGGGTTCTTATGGACTGTGGGGGCGTGCCTATGCTCATGTGTGTTCATGGGTAATGAAGTTTTCTGTTAATGTGTTGTTAAAATATACATTTTCATTGGCTGCTGTGTTTTATGCAGTAAAGATTGAGAAGCATAATCCTCGCCTCCGTGTCCTTAATAGAATTGAAAATTCTTGTCGCGAATGCTAGCAAATTTTTGATTGTCAGGCAAGGTCCGGGAGACATTATTTCAACTGCGCATGCTCAGTAGAACAGTAATGACTCTACTGTCCATTGAGTGAGGGGATTCCGTCTTGGTGAAAGCGGTGATTTGGTCGGATGTATGTATTTATGTTTGGGACTACCTGTGCACATTAGTAGAAACATGCTACACACTTTACGGCCATCATTTTGAGGGCGTATTTAAAACATAATAGTGCGCATTAGTCGATACATCATACACACTATATGAGCATCATTTAAGAGGGTGCATTTTAAGGGGCGTATTTAAAGCATAGCAGAGGAATTAGCGTGTTGTGCTTCAATTACTGGATATGGGTTACATAGTTAATGGTATAGCACAACCAATTTGAAATACACAGTGTGCGCATGGATAGGGGCCACCTAATGCGTGAGCGTTTTTAAGGGACGCATTTAAAACATAATATAGGCATAATATAGGCAATCTCACCTATCGTGATTCATACATTGCGATGAGATACATAATCAGATGTTTACAGACACAACACCATCAATTAAGGTACATATTGTCAGATGCATGTGTTCCACTCATCAAGAGTGTTGAGTCCTCTCTCAATGGTTTTTGCAATTGTAAATCCATCTGCATTCCAAACTTTCTGCTCCCAATCTGATTTAATATCAAATGTAAGTAATTTTTTTTCGCTATTCTGGACCTAATTAGCCTGCCTGTTCTCAGCTTGACCTGACGCATGATACACAGGACCCGTCTCCATGGAGTGCGCACAACAAAACTTAACAAAGACACCGACCTTGTGGTACTGCTCAGAAGAGTGAAACCACAAAACACACACACAGATCCCAAGAATAGCCAGACAAAAATCTGGAAACAGAAATGTGGAGTGGAGTGGAGAGTGAATGTGACGCCCCCATCCAGTACACTGGGGCAGCCTCTTTCCAGGCACCATATATCACGTATGCGCAGCTAAATCAGGGCTGCTGATTGAATCTGCCTTCACTCCAACCTTGTGGGCGGCCAAGGGTGAACAAACACCCCCCTGACAGCAACACAGCATGTAGCTTCCAGGAGTGCAACCAAACCAGAAATGCAGCCAGAGGAGACAACTACAGTGCCTGCTGGCTGCATCCCGCGCCCATGGTACCCTGATGTAGACTGTCCTTAGATAGGCTATGCCACCCTTAGCACGCCAGGGTACCCTGCTGCAAACTTCCTTCTCTACCAGGCTATACCACCCTTAGGATTCCTCCCTGCCACTCAGTATGTCCAGGGTACTCAACTGAAGACCACTGTCCAACTCTTGGGCACCCACAGCATGCCCAGGGTAACCCGCCTCCCTGAGTGAATGTTTAGATGTGCGCCCTAATTCCATCTATATGTAACATCCATCAACGTGAACCAACAGGCCATATGAGAATGCCATCCATATACAGACAACTGGGGAAAAAGGCTGAGTAAATAGTGCTTAGAGACCGAAATACCCAAGCAAGAAACAAGGCGCTATGAGCACCCCTTTCATCTACTCATTAATGGTGAAAGGCTGAGCCCTGGCACCAACATCCACTTAGTTCCACAGCTTGCACACAAACCAACTTGCAGTTTCCCAATGCCTCGAGGCAATAATGAAATCTAGATGGGCCCTGCCCCCAGACCCCTGGAAAGAAAAGACATCCGCTCTCAGCGCGGAGATACCCCATGTGGGGTGATTCAGGCGCTTTACAAATGACATAAATAAATAAATAAATAAATAAATAAATAAAGATTAATGAACAGAAAGAAGATGATGTGATGTGAGCATGAGTGAGACACTGAAGGGCAGTGAGGCTTTCCTGCCCCTCACTGCCCTCAGAAACAGGGAGCATGAGTGATACACTGCAGGGCAGTGATGCTTTCCTGTTCCTCGCTGCCCTCAGGGGCGAGGAGTGCGAGTGATACAGTGCAGGGCAGTGAGGCTTTCCTGTCCCTAGCTGTCCTCGGGGGCATGGGTGAATCCCTAGGGTAGTGAAAGCTCTTTCTGCCACTCACTGCCCTCATGGGTGGTAAACATGAGTGAGACACTGCAGGCCATTAAGGCTTTCCTGTCCCTGATTTCCCTCAGGGGCTGAGAGCGTGAAAGAGACTCCAGTGTAATGAGGATTCTTCCTGCACGTAGGGGTTGTGTGCATAAGTGACACACTGCCTGGCGACACCTATAAAAAAGCTGCTGTGTTCTGAATGATATTCTGCATATCTAGGCCAAAAGGTGAGGCGTATTGGCTATGCCAATGCTTGTTCCTTATATGTTGCTTCCTTAGAAGAAGGTTGCTATTGACAAACCCATTTCCCTTGTGTTCTGTCAGTTTGTGTTGTTCCAGGGCTTTAGTCGTTTTTACTCGAGTTACCCCTAATTAGGTCATATGGTGTAACCCTGTATTGTGGCAAAATTTCATGTCAAAACCATAACGTGAAATGCTGGATATTACACAAATTATGCGAGGAAGACTGAAATTTCGCCTTGGCTTGCTCATAACAAAAATGTATGAGTGAAAATGGTTGTGTAATTCAGTGACAATCTTTTTCACCTCCTTGATAGCCCAAGTAGCTATTTTATATCAATGACATTTTATGGATTGCACCTTTGCAAAAAATTTTCCCAGACCGAAAAACCTTTCATGTTTAACTCATCCACTGAACCATAATGCTTTTTGGGGTCTCATCTTGCTCCACAACTTGAAGCTGTGCAGACGAGAACAGGTTTTGTCTACATTTTCAGGTGCTGCGTGTGAGGTAGTGTTGTAATCTTCCTTCCTTGCCTCAGAATGTTGGCATCCCTCTGGCAGTCTTGGAGAGTGGGTGACAGAATAAAGACTGCTCTTACTTACTTCTGCCTCAGAGTTAGTTCTTTATAACCGGTAGCATAGCGCTTTATAACTTTATTAGAAGCATTTAATTCATAGCTGCCAGGTTTTGAGTAAACTTATGTTTGACATTTCGTATTTGACGTTTTTATGTGTGACATTGCATTGCCCTGTCTGTGACACTTTGACATTTAATCAGATGGAGAACAAGGCAGTATTCTCTATGTAAAAAGATTTTTTTCAGAAATATTACACTTTCCTGAAATGTAATATTGTAGAAAGGCCTTAAAAGAGTGGCAGCAATGTTTTAGAGTTATACTCGGGTGATAAGTGCAGTTATTGGTTAGAGCTTTAGGGCACGCTTTGGATCCTATGGACAGTAGTAAGAGCCTGTCACCGGTCCCACAGATGCTCTTGTACTCTGTCCTCCTGTATCTCAGTCTGGAAGGAGGAAAGCGCAGGGGCACTTCAGCACAGTATCGCTAAACAGCTGAGATTCTGGCACCACCGACAAGCACAGTAACTGGAGAGCCAAAAGTGCAGAGTCCACCAGTGATAGTTCCTCCACCATGCAATCTCTAAGGTGAAAAGAAAGTAAGACAGTGCACCACCGGCTCTGTCCCTGTTTTCGTTGTTTTTTTAGTTCAAATATTTACATTCAGTGTGTGAATAAAAATACAAAAAAGGCGTATACAAAACACGTATAACTAAATAGAATAAAAACAGAAAAGTTAATGGAAATCTAGTTTAGAATTACATTAAGATAGTATTATAAAATGTAATTGACCTATAATAAGCGTAAGGATAGTGTGAGGCAATAACAATCTTATAAAATATATTAAAGTATTCATAATAATAACCATAAGTAATTTTGTAAGCATATAAAAGACATATAAAATTCACTTAGAGACTAACATATAACTATATTTGTTATCTGAAATATAATTATCCAAACACGTACTGATTAATTTAAAATAAATAAGATATTTCATTAATTTAGATAGACACTTCAACACCTTTCCTATAAAAAGTGACTCATCATCACCAAGATGTACGGATAAATAAATATCATTTTGCCAAGCTCATTTTTTAGATTTAATAGTTGAACAACTTAAGAAATAGAATATCTTAGCTTGAGAAGCTGACACTGGGGAATTAAGAAAGACTGCTTTACAAACAATAATAGGGAAATAAATGTTAACAGAAATTACTAACATCTTTTTGATGAAATACCATGCCGTTTCCCAAAATTGTGACATAATTGAACAATCAACCAATATATGTTTCGATTAACATGCTGCTGTGCTACAATGCCAACGTAAAAAAGAGTGTACGGGGCATATACACAAAGAAGTGGTGGTAGGAGGCGTTATCCTCCTTGGCTTAACGTCTCTCACCGCCATTTCAGAAACTCCAGGCTGCACTATATTCACAAGAATGTGGTGCAGCCTGGCGTTTCCTCCATCGACGGCGCTAAGTCTCACGACTTAAGGCCATAACAGGCACCCTTGCACCAGAGCGCAAGGGTGTCTGCGGGCAGGGAGGTTTGTTAATGCAGATGAAGGTGTCCCTTCCTGTACATTAATAAAACAGAAAATGCCAGTTTGCTTTTTCCATGTGTGCTGTTACATGCAGCACACATTGAAAAATCGAGAACGAGTAGAAATTAAGCTTTTCTCCTCGTTTAGCCACCTTAAGACCTGATTTTTCTAGGTCTTAAGTTTGGCTCTGCCACCTATTATCGCCGCTCTTGATATTAGGCGGTAGCGTCAAACTCAATGGGTGTTGCGGTGGTACGCCCACCGCAACACCCACTGCACGCCCCCTTTCATGCTAAGTTTAGCGTGAAAGGGGCCCTATGTTCAAGGCAGCGTTAAGCCACTTAACGTAGCTTTAAGCCACGTTAAGTGAGTTAACACTGCCTTGAGAATAGGGCTCTGGCCCTCTCGCCACTTGAACATCAATAAAAGTGACTTTCCCATGGCGATAGGGGCTTGTGAATATGCCCCTACATCCAAAACCAGTTATATAAAACCAAATATTGACTTTAAAAAGAGCTACAGGAAATAGTCTTTTTTTTTTTAAACATATTTTTATTGGTATTTTTCACATTTACAACATAAGACATATAACATGTAAGTTTTGTCGCGTTTGTCCATGCAAGGCCCCTCCGCCTATGAGTTTTAGCAAATTTTTTTTTTTTTTGTGTTTTTATTCGAGGTGCTCATAAGCCTTGGCGTCTCTGCCTTTCTGGCGTGCAAACATAAAACACAAAACATAAATGTATTGGCGCTTGTTCTAGGATTACGAGGTGCAACACTTAACAAAAAACATATAGGTAGCGGCGCTTGTTCTAGGGGTGACCATCAGCGTAGTATGAGTGATCGGGTCTGATGTCTGTCTAACACCCCTGTTGGACCTGGCCCTTTTTGGCAGGTTCACCCCGAAACTTTTTGCTTTTTCCTAGCCTATTTCTGTAACCTTGTGTTGGTGATTTTAGGCCTCTGTGCACTTTTTCACTGTGGTCCAGTGTAAAGTGTGTGCGCTCTCTGTGTATGTGTGGTGAGACTGGCCTGCCCTCCCATAGGAATGCATGGGGAATATGTGTGACCATGGTAGTTCCTGATGTGTGGAGAGTGCAGGGTCAAGTTTGGTATGTGCGAACTCGTGAGATTGAATGCTGCGCGATGATGTGTACGGCTTTAATGTGTCTAGTGTGGAAGTGCCACTTCTAGAAGTTGGTGTGTCTGTGCAGTGAATGTGCTGGATTGTGATTGGCTGGAGCTGGCTGGTGAGCCTGGCTCCAGGAGGCAGGATGGGTCTGCCCCAGTGGTGGTTGGAGAGATATGCATGTTGATGGCAGGGAGGAGTTGCACCTGGGACCTGAATAGGGCTGGGCCTTCCCTCCATAATGCTGACTCCACCCCCGGTGGTGCGTCTGATGTCCCTAGCCTGGCCAGTGAAAGGGAGAGAGGGGCAGAGCAAAACAAAGTGCTCCGGAGTTCCCAAAACCAGTTGTAGCTGGTTCTCCCATTGCCTGCACCCTGCAAGACAAAGGATTTTGCTGTATAAAAAGAGGGCTGTGACCCCATGGAAATGTTTCCTAACTTGAAACAACAAGGGGCTTGCTGCTGCTGGGGCCCAGGGGAGGCTTGCCTCCCTGGGCCCTGCTCAGCCCCTGGAACCCTGTCTGCTGTACTTTTAAAATAATGGGCTTGTGAGCGCTGGATTTTCCCTGGAAGTGCTTTATTTTCAGCCTTGCAGCGCTGAGCTGCATCGTGTGCGACGAGTTCACTCTGACTGGGGAACCCCCCACCTCCTTGTGCTCCTCGCAGGTGACCACCCTGCATTCTGGCAACGTATCTTTATTTAATTCAAGCAGGTGCCCACCCTGCATCCTCGTTAAATTTTTAAACTGAATGGGTGCCACCCCGCTCATGCCTTTACGTTTGTGCTCGAGGGAGCCTACCCCTCATTTGCCCAGAGAACGACAAGATCCCCGCCGCCGTCTGCAGCCCACCTGGTTGTGGGTGGAGCCTGATGGACGGAAACGGAAGCAGGGGAGCAACAAACATGGCGGCGGTAGCAGGGCTCCCGGTGAGGGGGAGAGCCCTGCCAGTGCGCAGTAAAGTCCCAGGAGGGGGCCCGGGTGAAAAGGCAGTACAACTTCCCCAGCAAGGCTCCTATGAGGGAGGAGGAGCCCTGCATGCTGCCCCGGTGAAGCTCTGGGTATACTAGCAGCCGGGACAAAGAGGAGCCTTGCCCTACCCTTCCGCAGACCAGAGGAGTGCTGCAGAAGAACTCCGGTGAGTGGGGCAGATCGGGTGCATTTTTCGGGGCCCACAAGGCCCAGTGGTGGCCGTGCCTGTGTCCTTCAGCGGCCCCAGGGAGCGGGCCACTGCAGTTTGGGAGCCTTTGTTGACTTCGAGTCCCCAGAGGGGGGACTCCAACGACGGGGCGCCTTTTCTTTAGAGCCCCGAGGGCTCCGGGGGCATGGTTTATTCAGAGTCTGTTGGGCTCCACCGAGTGAAGGGGCAGATCTGATTCAGAGCCCCGAGGGATCCACCCGGGCGGAGTTGTTCTCGAGTCCCCCGTGAGGGACTCCAACGTTGTCAGGAGGCTCCAGAGGGCACATTATTGTTAAAGAGCCCACGAGGCTCCTAAGGGCATTGTTGTTTAAAGAGCCTGTGTGGCTATCCCCTGGCCTTATTGTAGGCGCTAGTGTTTGGGGACTTATTTACTTGAAGGGCCCAGTGTGGTCCTCAGGGGTCAGTGATACCCCCGGTGGGGCATATGTGACCTTTCAGAGCCTAGAGGGCTCCAACGTTTGGGCGCAGTTTTATTTCCAGGGCTAGTGAGATCCCAGGCCACAATTTTGCTATATTACAGCTGCCCAGCAAATAGTGGGCGGCTGCACCGTTTAGGCGCCAATGGAGAGAGAGAGTCCCTGAGAGGGACAGAAGTGGCACAGAGGTGCCAGGCCTTCTACAGCTGTGCAGCAATTAGTGCCAGCTGCAACATTTAGGCCCTGTTGTTCTCAATTGCCCAGCAAGTAGTGGGCTGCTGCAAGGTTTAGGTTTGCGAAGATGGCGCACCCCTGACTGGCGCTGCGTTGGCAGCGCGCCCTGACATTCTGGACACAGGGCATTTGAGCCCCTTCTTGAGATGGCCAATTGGCCAGGGGGGCTGGAATAGGGATAGGGCGCAAGGCCCTAATGTGATTTTTGCGCAATGTGATTACTTACTAGGTTTGTGATGATAATTGCCTAATGTGATTCATGTGCTTTAAATGTGGTGCTAGGAAATGGAAGGCATCTAGGGCCAGATGTAGGTAGGCTTTTACTGGTCGGTAACGGCCGAATTCGGCCGTTACCGACCGGTAAAAGGAATTTGAGATGTAGGGGGCAAATTATTACAGAATCGGTAAAGTTACCGATCGGTAAATTTACCGATTCTGTAAATTACCGAATCGGTATTTTTACTCTACTGAGTCCCACAAGCCTTACAGAATCGGTATTTTACCATCAAATTCAATTTGATGGTAAAATACCGATTCTGGTGTGCATGCACACCTATGCCATATGACAGGCAGACCTGCCCTTAGGGCAGGTATGCCTGCCACATGGCACCCGAGCCTCTTTTGGGGGTGCTAGAGGGTGTCAAAGTGACACCCCCTGCACCCTTGCAAAATTCGGTATTTACCGATTCGGTAAATACCGAATCGGTAATGCCCATTCATTCCTATGGGCTTCAAAGCCCATAGGAATGAATGGGCATTACCGGTCGGTATTTACCGAATCGGTAAATACCGATTTTTACCGATTCGGTAAATAACCATCTGGATTTCCTTACATCTCCCCCCTTCATATTTACAGACTCTTAAATACCGAATCGGTAAAATTCGGTATTTAAGGGTCGGTAAATATGCTTTACCTACATCTAGCCCCTAGTATGTTTTACGCACCCTGTGATGATACCTCTAGAGATGGTTTTACCTACGGAGGATGGTGTTAGTGAGATTTTACTTCACTGTGATTTACGCCCCTAAATGTGAGTTATGCTTAGGGGGTAGGGTCTAATGTGTTTAGACTAGTGAGGAGATTGCCTACTGGTTAGGTCTAAAGTGATTTATGCATAATGTGCAATGCCCTTATGCCTGTGATACTTCTAAATGTGCTCATGCTTAGAAGTTTGCTCTGCCTAGTATGTTTATACTAGGGAGTTTATGTGTCCCTGCGTGATCTAGGCCTATGGTTATTAGTATTGCGTAGTGTGTACCTACCTTTACCAGTGGTTACTGGTGGTGTTCTACAATTGTCAGTTTGTGCTGCAACTGTTCTAATTACTAGTTCTATCAAGTGCTTGTTCCTGACAGTGGCCCACGTGGCACTGTCCTATGTAAATAATCCCGTGTGAATATTGCCCGTGCCAGTTGGCACAATGTATATTGTGTGATACTATCTGATGTGTTTTGACAATACAAAAGGTATTTTTATATAACCTTGTTTGGAGTTCCATTTGTAGTGTGCCTGGGATGTTGTTGCTGTGTGCGTGCGCAAATGCTTTACACATCGCCTCCGGGATAAGCCTGTCCGCTCGTGCCAAGCTACCAAGGAGGTGAGCAGGGGTTATCTTGGCGTGTGACTCCCTTGCCCTGACTAGAATGGCGGTTTCTGCCTGGCTTTGGCGTAAGCCTTAGCCAACCAGAAATCCCAGTTCTAACAACCCCTGACTAGAATACTACTCCAACGTGGACATGTATATATGGGAGCGTGAGGGCTTAGGTGGTGGGCTGGGGGTGGTGTTCTTTCGTGGGTGGCCTTTTGGTTAGTACCAGCTCGTTCATATCATGGGGGTTCGAAGGGGCCCAGGAATTTGACCAGGGTTGCCCACATTCCCCTGTTCGGGTTCTTCCATGGTGAGTTTCTTAGCGCTATGATGTTGGCTCCCCTAAGATATGTTACCCAGTTCATCCACCCCTTGAATGTGGCTTTGGCCGTGTCTTTCCATTTGGTGATCACTGTTTTGGCTGCTGCCGTTAAGAGGACTTCTAGGTGATTTCTGTCTTGTTGTGTGGCTATGTCTGCCATTATGAATGCAGTGGTGAGTGAGGCAAACTCTTCTTTTAGCGTGCAGCCTAAGGCCTTATTTATGAATGTGAAGACTTTTTTCCAGAATTTTCTAACCTTTATACAGTGGAAAATAAGGTGCACCAAGTCCCCCTTCTCTATGTCACAGTTCCAGCAGTGGTAGTTTTCTCTCAGTCCTAGGGATGCTAAGCGGGCTGGGTTCCAGTATGCTTTGAGCAGTAGCCAGAATTTCTTCTGGGCTATCACAGGGGAGATCATGTTTTTCAATAGGGATGTCCAGAGGGTGCATTTCTCCTGCTCGGTGAGTGTGGTGTCAAGTTGTGATTCCCAGTAACTGGTTGTCTTGTTGTTGAGCTTTGAGGATTTGGGTCGGAGTAATTTATATAAGTGGGATACCTGGTGGCCCACTTTGGTTAGGTTCTCCATATATTGAATATTCAAGGTTTGTGCTTTGTTATTTTTGATTTTGATAGTGCTGTTTGGATTTGGAGGAAGTTGTAGAATTCTATGTCCGGGAGGTTGTGTCCTGTTTTTAGGATGTTAAAAGTGCATGGAATTCCCCCTTCATCCAGCTGTGCCGAGTATAAGAACCCTAGTTTTTTCCAGGATTCTATGTCCAGAGGTTTCCCCCTGTGTATTATCTTTGAGTTTGCCCACAGGGATTCCCAGTTTGAGTTTTTGATACTATGTTCGAGCTTCTGGTCTACCTTCAGTAGCAAGTGTCTGGTGTTTTTAAGTATGGGGCTATTCATTTGTGCTTGTTTGTTCGTGGTGAGAAGTGTTATTGGGGCGGTATTGTTTAGTATAGCCTTCACAAAGGGTAGCCAGATCGGCGTGTATTTCTGGTTTGGCAGGATCTAGTACAGCCCCTGTCTTGCTATGAAAGCCGTTTGGAACGTCCTGAAATCCACTACTTTTAGCCCTCCTAGACTCTTCTCTGGTTTTAGTTTTTGAAGGCTAATTCTAGGTTTCTTGCCTAGCCATAGGAATTTGTTTATCACTGGTCTATCTTGCAGTGGAATTCGTCTGTGAGTGTGAGGGGGAGCATGCCCGCCAGGTAGTTGACCATTGGCGTGATCATCATCTTAATAGTGTCTATTCTTCCTCACCATGTAATAAATTTGGGCGACCAGGAATCCAGTAGCCCTTTATTCTTTCCTAGGGTTAGTTTCTCATTTTAGTCAAGAGTGTTCTTTAGGTTCTTCCCGAATTGCATCACTAGGTATTTGACGAACCCGGGTTGCCATGCTAGTCCAGAGTCGCCAATTAGCTCTCTGGTTGTGTGGATATTGAGCGGCATGCATTCAGATTTGTCTCTATTTAGTTTGTATATGGAGTGGGCAGAGTATTTGCTTATGGTGTCCATAAGGGCAGTGATAGAGGACTCTGGGTCTTCTGTTATCATAAGTATGTCATCCACGTAGGCTGCTAGTTTGGCTGTCGTCTTGTTGATGGTAATTCCCAGCATATCCTATTGGCACTGATGTCTCTGATCAGGGGCTTGAGTGCCAGTAGGAACAGTGCGGGGAATAGGGGTCTTATTCCTCTTTGGAGGACAAATTAGTTTGAAGTTGTCCCATTTATAGCTATCTGTGCTTTGTATACAGTGCCATCACTTTCTTCATGTAACTATCTCCCAGGTTGTACGCTCGTATGCTCTGTTCTAGGAAGTGCCAGGACACTCGGTCAAAGGCTTTCCCTGCATCTAGCGTGATTGCTACCGTCGGTTTAGCAGTTTTGGAAGATTGTTCTAGAACGTGGCATAGGAGTCTTGTATTATCATGGGACATACGTGTTTTCAGAACGCCTACTTGTGAGTTGTTGATCAACTGAGGGAGCACTTTGTTTAGTCTTGTGGCTAGTATTTTGGCATATATCTTAAAGTCTGTGTTGATAAGTGAGATGGGTCTGTAGCTTTGGGGCCGTTGTGTGTCCTTGCCTTCCTTGGGGATGACTATAATGTTTGCTTCTGTCATGGATTCCGTAACCGCCCCCACCCTCTCACAGTAGTTAAGGACTTTTTTCATGGTTGGAAGTAGCTGGGTTTGGAAGGTTTTATAGAAGGATGCTGTGTAGCCATCTGGCCCCGGCACTTTGCTTTCTTTAAGGGATTTGACCGCCATTTCAATTTTGTGAGCGTTTATTTCTTGTCCTAGCGATAGAGCTTCCTCGTTAGGTAGCCTCTGCAGATTTAGTCTGTTTAGGTATGCATTGTATCCCTCCTGGTCTAGCGTTTCGTCTCTTTTGTAGAGATCTTGGTAGAAATCCCTGAACGTAAGTAGAATGTCCTTGTGTTGGGTGTGTGTGTTGTTGTTTGAGTCTGTGATGGATGAAATGGTGTCTTGTCACTGTCTGTGTTTAAGGTATGATGCTAGTATTTTCCCTGCCTTGTTTGTCTCGCGTAGGTTGATTTGTTTGTATTATTTTTATCCACAGACCAGCTTGTTAACTCAGGATTCTGTTATATTCATACTTTTTTCCCGTGAGTTCTTTCAGAGAGCTGGAGTTCGTAGTATCACTGATGTGTGTGGTCTCTAGGCGCTTGATGTCTCTTTCTAGTTGGTCCAGGTGTGATTTTGCCTCCCTGTCTCGTCTGGCTTTGATATCTATTAATGCCCCTCTAACTGTCGCTTTAAGCGCGTCCCACAGGGTTTTGGCGTATCGGTGTCCCGAAATGTTGTCCTTGATGGCATGCTCTACTCTGGTTTTGTCCTCTTGCCTTGCCATGACTACATTGTTGAACCACCATCTACGGGTGGGGTTTTCGTTATGGCGTCCTGCTAGTTGTAGGCTGATGCATGAGTGGTTGGAGATTGTTCTTGCCACTATTTCAGTGTGCTCTATTAAGTGTGTGTGTGAGCCTGAGATGAGGATGTAGTCTATTCTGCTGTAGGAATTGTGTGGGTTAGAGTAAAAGGTGTAGTCTCTGGTGTTGGGATGTTGTAATCGCCATGGGTCTTTCAAGTTAAATCTATTACATATGTTCTTTAGAGTGTTGTGAGAGGCTGGGGGCAGGGCGTGCTACACCGACTGCCTGTCTAGAGTGTAGTCCAGAGTCATGTTGAAGTCTCCTGCTAGTATTATCATATCGTTTGGGTTGTTTGCTTCCAGTCTTTTCGAGACTCCCTCCCAGTATACTATGTCATCTGTATTTGGGGCGTATGTGTTAACTACTAGTATGGTTTCGTCACCTCTCTTCAAGTGTCATTAGTAGTCTCCCTTCCCCATCATGCTGTTGCTTTTCAATGGTTATCTGTGAGCTTCGGTTTACCAGCGTGATGACTCCTGGCTTCTTCCCTATTGCTGGTGAGCAGGCAATCTGTCCTATCCATCTTGCTTTAGGCTTGGCCGAATCTTCAGTGGACAGTTTGGTATCTTATAAAAGTATAACATCCCCTTTGGTCTTTGCTAGGTAATCTCCTACCTTTTTTCTCTTGATCGGGTGGTTTAGGCCCTTTATATTGAAAGAGACCATCTTTAGGTCTGTTAGTATGGCTGTTTTATTATTATGTGTCATGGCTGCGTTGTTGTTATTTGTCATGGCTTACAGTGTGTTGGCCTCGCTTGTCTTCTCATGCACCTCCGCCTGTATGCTACCCTGGTTTTGATTTCGGGTAGGCTCACTCCTTTCCTTTTTCCCATGCGTGATTGTTGTGGGCTGGTAGCATAGATGTTTGGGCTGTTTGGGCATAGTGGAAAGTGTCGGAGTAGATAAACTTGACAGCCTAGTCGCGTAGGACAGGCCACAAAAAGACGTCGCATGGCCACTGACATGGACAAAACAATGTAGACGTACGGGACAAAGAAGACAAACTCCCCCCTCCCTTCCCCCCCCTCCTTGAGCTAAACCATTGTATTGTAGATGTGTGACGGCAAGATCCCCCCCCCGTCCCGCTCCTTCCCCGGGATATAGTGGTTCGTTCTAGTGGTTCTACTTTTACTTTAGACTATACTTATAGCTCTAAACACTTAGTTATCTATTTTAGCATCAGCCTCCCCCCGCCCTCTTTGGTGTATATAGAAAGGATATATAAGAGTCATTTAGTCCCTCGCTGCTGTGTTTCTCCCCATTTTCCACTAGGTTACGGCACTTCTCCTTTTGACTCAGCTGTCGTAGTCTCCATGCCCTTGTCTTTTTGGAGTGCTGGGTTACGGAAGGGATTGCTTGGATGTGCTCCGTTAGGTAGACATTGTTATCTTGAGGTTTATAGGTTGTTCATTACAGTTCCTTCACTACGTTCTCCTGTTGCCACAATGATCCACATTGGGTGCTCCTTGGTGTCCGATGTGTCACATTTTCATTTTTCAGCTCTTGCCTATTCCACGATTAAATTAGGTGATGCACTCATCTTGCTGGACGTCGTTGGTGTTGTCTCCATTTCCTGCTGGGTTGAGCTGTGTAGGTATCTAGCTAGTTCGGTCGGGTCCTCAAAGATGTGTGTTCTCCCTTTGTTGTTTATTCTAAACTTTGTGGTGCCAATAAAGGAGAACATGATGTTTTCATTCCTTAGTTTGTCTTGCTGGGCTAGAAATCCTTTTCTTATATCTACTGTGGGTTTCGAGTAGTCCTGTGTAAGAAACATTTTGTGGCCGTTCCATTGTAGGTTTGGGTTTTTCCTTGCTACTCCAAAAAATGGCTTCCGTGTGGTGTGACCGTAACGGGGTGCAGATTATAGGTCTCGGACCCGCCCTGTTTGTGTGTTTGAAGGTCAGCACTGTATATGCCTTATCTAGCTCAAAGGGGTTATCGAATTTGAGATTTGTGAGCTTGGGTATAAGGTCCTGTATGAGGACCACACAGGAGCCCTCTTTTTCTTTCTCACCCTCCGGTACACCTAAGATCCTTATGTTTCCCTTTCTGCTGCAATCTCCAAAATCTGCTGCCTGTTTTTGGAGGGCTGTTGTTGTCTTGGATAGCGCTGTGATCACCTTGTTTGTGCGTAGGCCCCCGTCTTCTATATCACTGACCCTCTGCTCCACCACTGATAGTCTGCTGTTTGCTGCGTGGATGTCTGTTCTTACTGCGGCCAGTTCAAGTTGGATCGCATCTGTGGTTTGTTTAGTTGATTTGGCTAGGTCGTGCACTTCTGCCAGTTTTTTCAGTATACTATCTAGTGTACTACTGATGTCCGGTTTATGTTTGATGGGGGACTCTGTATGCCCTTCTGGTTTGGTTTTCTTCGGTTGTTGAGACATTTTGCCTACCATGTTAGTTAGGCCTCGCTTCGCTTCGAATCGAGGCCTTCGAAAGAAGATGCATTGCGGAACACGTAACTACATTAACCAGAGTCCTTAGGGGCGATACCGCCGGTGTGTGAGTAGTGTGCGACCCCACCCCAATTTGTAAAGCTCCCTTGAGCAGTTGGCTGACGAGCCTAGGACCCCGCACCTGCGCGCCTGAGTGGTACTAAACCTGGCAGATATTTGGCAGCCACCGGCAACCCCAGAACACGGCCTATCCCTGCTGACGAGGGGTGATGTCCCGAAACATGTGTCCAGGGATGGCGAAGACAGCGAAGATAGCAGAGAATAGAAAGAAGATGCATCGCGGAACACGTAACAACATTAACTAGAGTCCTTAGGGGCGATACCGGCGGTGTGAGTAGTGTGCGACCCCACTAAGCATGGGCGGATTTAGCGAATCTGGCGTACGCGAACTTGCGTATTTACGGATTCGCAATCCGCAAAATCCGCGAACTCTCGCGAATTAGCGGATTTTTGTGTTTTTTTGTGTTCGCAAGGGTTTCTGCCAGTTCGCGAGGTTTGTTTACCAGTTCGCAATTGCGAACTTACTTTTCGGCTCGCAACGGCCGCGACTATGTTGTTTCTACGTCTGGTTCATCATCACAGGTTCACAGCACCCTCTGTTTCACCACTGCCACCCTCTGGTACACCCATGCCACCCTCTGGTACATCCTCACTGCCACCCTCTGGTTGGTTTATCACTGTAGATTATGGGGGTGAAAAAAAGCAAGCACACCTGCACTGCTTCAACTGCCATGAATTAATTTGGGGTTGATTAATGTGTCACTGATTTTTAAACTTCCAGTCTGGCTGGCACCTGCTTTCTTCCTTATCTGTAATTTGCTTTCTGTTGCAGTGCAATTTTTTTTCACAGGACCTTTATGGCCTACTTGTAGCTAATCTTTGAGCCTGCTGTGAGGGTCAGAGCAGGGTCATAGAATAGTTGCAAATAGTCAACTGAACTCTGGAGGGGCCCCTCAGGAAGCACTAGAGTGAATGGTTACTAATGTTAATATTGAACTTTTGCACCTGCTGATTGCTTTCAGTTTTGCAAAAATCGTTTTTCTGCAACTTCGTGTTATTTGCGGGGCGCGAATCCGTGCAAGATCGATTTCGGAAGCCGCGAATTCGTGCAAATACACGATTTGTTTTTTGCTGCGTGTGTGTTCGCGTGATTTTTTTGCATGTTCGCAAGCCGCTTTTAGCGCAATGTTTGAGAAGTTACCCTAGCGGTCGTACATGGGCGCGGCCATCTTGTTTGCGTGACGTAATTCCGTTTACCGGGCGCTATGTGTAATCTCGCAAAGTGTGCGGCTCGCTCGTACATGTTCGCGTGTGATCGCAAGGAAAATCTCGTGCGAACTTACCCACACGGTCGTGAACGGGCGCGGCCATCTTGTTTCTCATTCATTGCTATGGTTCTGGGCATGCTCTCTGTATCCTTTCTTAATCTCTGCCATCCTTTGCTTTTTTGAAGTTTTTTTTGATCTATTTTACTCATTATCTATCCCTCTATTTTTCTAGCTCTATATTTTTGTGTTTTCTGCTACTTTTTGTTCATTTTAAACTACTTTTTTAAACGCTTTTCTTTTCTTCTTCCCTGTTCTATTTCTTCTTTCTTATTTTGCTTCCTTTCTGCCCAGACCATGGCAAAGGGAGCCGGGAAGAAGCCCGCAAAGGGGAAGGGTCCCGCACCCCGTGCCCGTCTCCCGTGTGGGCGTTTGAGGGGGGAGACAGTTGTAGCTCGGGAGATTTTTAGTGCGGAGGAGGTGGCTGCACTAGTCTTTCACGTCCAGCGCCGCCTCCCCAAGACCATCATGGGAAGCGGCAGGATCGCTACCGGCTACGGGATCCGGGAGCGCCGGAAGCGGTGGGAGAAGGTGTGCCGGGCCATGTTTGAACACTCTGGGGTCCGGCGCACCTATAACCAGGCCACCCACCGCTGGACGGATCTCATGCACCGGGAACGCGACTTGCTGGACGTGCTCGGCGTAGAGATCCCCGGGCTTGGTGAGTAGTAGTAGCTATTTCTATCTATTTCATCACTACTCTGTTTTATCCCGCTCTGTGTGTTATTATATTGCAAATTTTTGTTTTTTACCAAGAGCAATAATGCTGTCGATTACATTGTAGGTAAATTATATTTCAAAATCTTCTATGCATTTCAGGTGCACTGCTCTCCTTCTCAGTAGCCTTGCTACTATGCTTATTTGTTTTCTATTTTGTGTTCATTTCATTGGCCTGAGAAAATATGTATGAGTGTAGTGTAAAGAACTGCGTAATGCTAGACACTAAGGGTCCGATTTTCAATTACCGGCGCATCCCTGCAAAGTAGCAGGGATGCGCCAGTAATTGTGCGCCATGCCATAACCACCCATGGTGCGCCGTATTTACAATGTGGCGCACCATGGGCCCAAAACATCACAGAAGCCTTACGCATCTGTGCCGTAAAGGTGGCGCATTGCTGGAGTTGCGTGCCAACGATGGCGCAGCTCCAGCAATGCTCTGGGGTGCCCTATCTCCCCAATGCTGCATCAAGCCGTACGTCGGCTTCAAGCAGGCGCAGTGTTTGAGTCACGCATCATTGTCCTAAAAGTGACTGATTGACATCTTGTAGATTTCCCTCAGCCACTTTTAGGATTCGTTCCTGCGCAGGAACGCCCTCCCTTGCGCCTGAACGCCCTCTGATGGCGCAGGGCTTTACAACGTGATGCATCTCCCATATGCGTAACTTTGTTAATATACGCCGCACCATTGCGCCTCTTTTGTTCTGCCGCTGCGTCACAAAAGTCACGCAACAATGGAGCAAAAGAGCCGCAAGGGGCTTCTAAATCAGCCCCTACAGGCTCAAGTCCAGTCCTTCCTTTAGACACATGGCTATAAGAAGAAATAGTGGTGGTGGCCGGTGTATTGATAGTTTGAGTATTCACTGATCTGCAAGCACGATGGACTTTGTCTGTCACTTCGCGTGCTGCGGACTGCTGCCTGCCAGGCCTAGGCAGACCTTTTTAGTAGTTTGTTTAGTGAGTTACATAGGAACTTTCCAAGTCAACGGTCCGCAAATCAATAACGTAGTAGACCACATGAGATCGGTCAATATATCCCGTGGAATAGTTGTCTATTTGCTATTTCGCCAAAATATTTTGTTAATGTTCTTTTGAAATGTTTGATTTGGTTGACAAATATCATCCATGTTTTCTGGTCTTTCTTTCTTTCATGTTGTACATCAGCTCCCCCCAGGGGCAAGAGGACACAGGAGGAGGAGGAGGGTGCTGTTCAGGATGCAGGCCAGGAGCGATCAGGCGAGGGCTCCTTTGCTGGCCCCAGTAAGTTTTAATTTTAATATAGAGTACCTATTTTTTCCTAGCGTTCCTCATTCGATTTTTTCTAAATCGTCTTTGATCTTCTTGTAGACTTTTGGTTTGGCTAGTAGGACAATCCATTCTACTACTGTTGCAGGGACAAATCTGCACAAACAGAACTATGGACACTAAATAATGCATTGCTTAGCTTATCAATTATAATAGGTGCTGTTAGACTTTCCACATACCTCAGTGATAACAGACTTTGTAGTTGAACCCCCAATCTCCTTACTGACTAGATAGTGTGGCAGAGTCATTTAGCTCCCAAAGTCACCGATGATTGATCCCCAATGATGATTAGATTATCCAACGCAGGACAAGAGTACGGAGTCAGAGTCAAGAAGTGTCAGAGGCACGGACTCATGCTTGCAAAAATTCCACAACCTTTAGCTCATCCACTCTAGTCTGGAGGACCAAAAACCACAGAGTCTATTTAAGTTTAAAAGCTTTATTAAAAGTAAACACATTTATAAAAATCAACTTTGCCATAAAACTAAACGTTTAACTGAAAATGGAAAAGTGCTTAGTGCTGACGATTAATTGGACACATTTCTTGTGGCCGAGCCGAGCTCTCACCTGGTTTGAAATTGATCCTGCTCGTGTTCTTAGAAGTCCAGCTTCAGTCTGTTAGGAGAAAAAGTGGTGCGTGTTAAAAATAAAAAGCAAGCATTCATCAGTTGTGCCAAAAAGTGCAGCAAGACAACAGCCTTCCCTGGAAAAAGGGACATTTTTACTTTAGAGTAGACAGACACAAATTATTACATTGTATTCTTTTTTTTCACATTTCTTTATTCTTCCTAGACCAAATATTATATAGTAGTGAGTGGTGTATTCTAACATTCTTAAATGTACTTTGTAGGTGGAACATCTGGTGGCGGGGCCAGCGCGGAGGTGGTGGTATTGGACGAGGGGGACAACTCTGGGGAGGAGGCGGTGCAAGTGCCGGACGTGCCTGTGAGGGTTCACACGGTGGTGGCGGGCAGAGGTAAGCTATATATTCCTTACTTATTGAGATTGAAGACTGCATAGTGTGCTTTCTGCATGGGTGTGTTATAAATCAACCAGGTAGTAGCCTCCTCTAAATGTACTTCGACTTAGCTGTGAAGTTTTTGGTGAGAAGAATCCCAATAAGATCTGAGATGAACTTGATGGATGGGATGAACGAAAAGCGAAAGAAGGGTGTAAGTAAGTGTGGAAGGACGAGAAATTTAATGATGACTGGCAAAGGAGAATGATATGTGTTTGCTTGGTCCCCGAGGTGGCTGGGAAGGAAAGAATATGGTATGGTGCATGGCTGGGTGAATGATGAAGCAAGGATGGGTGGAAGGAGAACAGCTTGGGTGGGTGAAACAGAAACTGTATGTGTGCATATACTTTGAATGGATGGATGCCTGGATCATGGTATTATCTGACTCTTAGATAGCATATGTGTATCTAGAGAGAGTAGACGGTCACTGGATGAACTAAGTGTTACTTTGAAGAGCATGTAACACCGCACCCGCACGTTTCATTCCAGTGTAGGAAAGGCAAGGAAAAGAAGTTGTAATTTTGTCCAAATACTACCATGAATAGTAGCAGTAGTTTGTATTGCAACTGCAAGCACAGCATATATCCGGTTATTACGGTGGACACTCCCTACCTCTCTTAATAACTTTAGTTTAGTAGTAGTACGTCATTCATGTGTGGGCACACTGTTCACTCAATAATAAGCAAAGCACCTAAAGTCATCCCATATGTCATCAAATACATCCCATGTGAAGTAATAGATAATCAGATTATTTAGCTTCTTCATTTTCCTTTTCTAGTACTCATTTGCACTGTAGGGTGAAAGCTAAATTAATTAAGCAGTAGCCCTTTTAACAGAGTATTCTCAGTGCCACCCGTAATAGAAAAGTAAGAGCTTCACCACCTGCATGTACTGGACCGGTACAGTAACGCAAGTCTGTCTCACTCATCATGTTGTGCGTCTGTTTTTCTCGGGTGCAAGTTCACTGCGCGGGCATTATGCCGGCTTGCATAAGATAACGTACCAATTTTCCTAAACAAGAGAGAAGAAGAAGAATAACTGGTGTACTGTCATAGTTGACTGTAATGGAAGTCCATAGTGCTCGTAGAATTTGTTCCTTAAACTCCCACTAATGTTAGAGCAAGGATGAAGAAGTGGGAGGTTAGATAGATACTGTCCTCAATAGTTATGTACTGTGCTTTCAATTTGCTACTTGTACTGTGACACAACTTTCTGCTCAATCATTTTGTGTTAATCTTAAGGAGCATTGGTTACAGAGTGATTATGTCTTTCTTTCTTCATATAGTTGCTCCTTCCAAATCAACCAGAAGACCATCAAGGAGGGAGCTGGCTCAAATGGCCCGGCAACGGAGGCTGGATGCCACTGTCGCCGAATATCGGCGGCTGGTGGCCCTGGAGAGGAGGAGACGCAGTCTACCGGTACCACATCCACTGGGACAGCTGCATCCTCCTCCGTGCACCCATGGGCTGCCAGCCAGCACAGTGCTCCAGCGGTACGGAGCCGGGCTACCAAAGCCAACCGCCACCGCCGAGCAGCAAAGACAGTAGCTGCCCCCCACAGGAGTTGCAAGGCACGCCAGCGCCGCTTATCCCTAAGAGTGTCCTACCTGGAGCAGGAGGTCCATACCTATAAGAACTTGGTGGAGGGCCTCCGCTTCGACCATGCCACCCTCCGCAAGGAGTATGATGCCCTGGCCGCTAAAGTCAACAGCACCCTCCTGTAGTGTAGTGTCCCTTGCCCCTTTTTTAGAGACTTTTGGGGGGTGGGAATTGGGAGTTGGGTTGTGGGACTTTTGAAGGACAATCGTTGGGGTTAGGGAGGGTCTTGAGGGAGATTATTTTGTTAGGGCTACAAAAATATACTTTTTGAAACTTTATCTGACCATACCAGTTTTTTACTGCTTTTGAGTCTGGTGGGTGGGGGTTTAACAGTAACTTTGTTTTCCTGAAGAGTCCTAGGACTTTAGTAGTACTACCGTCAATCTCTCGTCTATTCCTAATACTCCATTATACTACCTCCCACCAAACGCTTATCTTACCTGTAATTTGTGTTTGAAAGTAGGGCTAGGCCCAGGGCTGGCTCCACGGGAAATGGCGATTAAGGTTAGCAATCCTGGGTGGATGAAATGTCCTCATTGCGGTGGTACTAGTGGTGTGACACAGTGGCAGTTGCATGCCTATGGAAAAAAAGAAAATGAAACCTGGTTTGTCCTTACTGTAGCATTACAACGGTACGATAGAGAATATAGCAGGTGACAGCACACTAGAACAGTGCCACACAGAGCCTAACAAATGGTAAAGTATTGAAAGTATAACTAGTACTTGCGTTGAATTTCTTTGACATTGGCTACTACTACAAGAAATAGTACTGAAGCTGAGTAAGTCTAGAATATATCCTCGGATTCCTTCACCAGCCTGTTGCTATGACCTTATCCTCCCCAGCAAGTGTGTGGAATTATTGATGTCATTTAGTCACTGTTAGAACCTGGGGTAGCCTGGCCTAGGGCAAGACATATATTTCAGAGGCACAGTGTTAAGGTTGCAGACCTCCCAAAAGTAAATCCACGCAATAGCACACAAAAACAACACTACACCAAAGTATAGGAAAATAAGTACTGCTTTATAAAAATAATATACTTTTCTCTTCAGTTTCAAAATGTACAGTTTAAGCACTTCAGTTTGTCATGGAAACATTAACTCCACTTTTAAGTTCTAAATCATTTTAACAACCCGCATTTACAGTACCTTACATATATAGTTAGATCTCTTTAACCAAAACTGGCAGGTAATTCTTATACCTCAATAGCTCAGTGGTGCATTTATTGTACATTGCTTACTCAAATGCATCTCTCAGTACAACATTACTTTAACCATTGGCAAGATCAGCCCTTATTTTAGCCCAGGTAAACAGTATCCTTTAAATGAACAACTTTACGGTTCTCCTCCTTATCTTATCAAGGATAAAATTGGTAAATACCACTTAATTCAGCTTCCCCTAAAACCTGGTCAGGGATTCCTCCTGGGCGCTGTACTCAAGGGGCCAGAATCTCAATTTATGGCACCAGTTAATTGAGTTGAAGTCACTCCCCTACGTGTCTACCTCCTTACTTGATACTCGAAGCTGGGATCGTCCTGCTTCAGGCTCACAAGGGGAACAGCAAACGAAGGGGGTCGGGGAATTGCAGCTGGAGAGGCCCTCAGAGCTCAGAAGGCTCCACAATGCTCACTCCCCGCTCGGGCCGACTCCTCAGTGGGGCTCTCGAGCGGAGGACAACCGGGGCAAATTACACGAGGCTTCACCAGCCCCTCTCGGGCCTCTAACCACTCCCTCCCTGCTCGGGCCAGCTCCTCAGTGTGGCGCTCGAGCAGGAGGGAAAGAGCAGATCACTCGGCGCTCCCTAGAGACCGGTGGCGCCTCTCCTCAGCGCCGGTCGTCAAGAACACTTCCTCCGCGGGCATGCGCTGTAGCGCTCGGCTGGTGCCGCCTCCCTCTGCGCTCGCTCGTAGAGCCGACACTTCACTCCTGGGCCTGCCTACTCCTCTGCCCCTCCTTCCGGGGAATACAGCCACAACCAGGCATGCGCGAAGGCGCCGACTAGAAGCGTCTCACCGGGCTTTCCCTTGACAACCGGTTGTCACTCGGTCATACATAGAAGCGCGGAAGGCGCCCCCGGGGTCCCGCTCACAAGAGGAAGCCTCGCAAGGTTTCTCAGCCTCAGTGGATCCCGGGGTGGGCTAGTCTAATGCGCGAACGGTGCCTCAGGGGTCCCAGACCCGGCCGAGGCGGTGCTGTCCCAGTCACAATCCGGCGCCGATCTCTCCTGGCCACAGCTCCACAGCAGGTGAGAGGTGACGCTCCAGGGAATTATGAACAAGGGGACAGTCTAGCACAATTACCAGGCTCTGGACAGAGGCTGAGGATAAAGGCACACTTCTCACAAGTCCCTCCAACTGGGCAGAGGACTGCGCTCCGCAGCGCTGCAGTCTCCTTCTCCTATAGACTTCCCCTATAATATTTAGAAACGGGGCAAGCTAGGCGCCCAGGGTCTCCAGTAACTTCCCACAGCGGGGCCAAGACAAGTAACCAACAGGGGAGTAGTGGGTTGGACCAATAAGGTAGCTTCCCAGTCCAGGAGGTCAACCCTAAGTCTAACCTCTTCCCACCCTCAGCTACAGCCTGTCCTCCAGCTGACTTCCACAGGTAGACAAAATGGCTGCCCTGCATTCCGCCTTTTATAGGCTGCCCTTCAATGGTCCAGCATGGACCAGAAGGTTCTGGAATGCCCTATGTTAGGCTATGGCCAAGTTCTGAGTGCGACAGTTGGGGCAGTTGGAAGCCACCATTTTGTGTGGTTCCAACTTTCCTGTCAGAACAGGCCTCTGGGCCTGAGGTAAAAGATTATGGAGGGAAGAAAGAACACCTATCCCCTTGACCAACACCTATAAAAAAGTAGTAGACACAAAAATAGTAAGGGTATGAGGGGCAAAAAGGGAACAAAATAAAGAATAATGAGGAGGGACTACGCAAAAAATCCAGACAGGTCTAACACGCGTCCCCCCCAGCTGAAAGTGGGGAGAACTACCCAACCCCTTGGGAGTCCTCTTCACTAAGGCGGAAATACCTGGAGAGACCGTCTGCATTGGCGTGGTCCACTCCAGGCCGATGTTCCACCCGGAAGTCCATTCCCTGTAGGGAGATGGACCACCTCAACAGCTTGGGATTTTCCCCCTTCATTTGCATCAGCCAACGAAGGGGGCGGTGGTCAGTCTGAACCAGGAAGTGCGAGCCAAAGAGGTATGGCCGCAGCTTCTTCAGAGCCCACACCACCGCAAAAGCTTCCCTCTCAATTGCACTCCACTTCCGTTCCCGGGGAAGCAGTCTCCTGGATAAGAAGACTACAGGCTGATCCAGGCCCTCTTCATTTAGTTGCGATAACACTGCCCCAATGCCATGTTCGGATGCATCTGTTTGAACAATGAACTCCTTGGAGAAATCGGGAGCCTTCAGGACCGGTGCTTCACACATTGCCTGCTTCAACTTTTCAAAGGCTTGCTGACAAGCCTTTGTCCAAACTACCCGTCGAGGTTGTTTCCTGGAGGTGAGCTCTGTGAGGGGCGCTACAATAGTGCCATACCCCTTCACAAAGCGACGGTAGTAACCTGTGAGGCCCAGGAAAGCTCGGACCTCAGTCTGTGTCTTGGGGGGTTCCCAGGCCATGATTGCCTCAATCTTCGCCTGCAGGGGCTGCACTGACCCCATCCCCACCAAGTGTCCAAGGTACACAACCGATCCCTGCCCAATCTGGCATTTGCTGGCTTTGATGGTCAATCCAGCTTGTTTCAGCGCCTGAAGAACTGCTTGCAAATGTTGCAAGTGGTCCTCCCAACTGCTACTGAAGACAGCAATATCATCCAGGTAAGCAGCCGAGAAACCCTCCATTCCAGAGAGGACCTGGTTCACCAGTCGCTGAAATGTGGCAGGGGCGTTCTTGAGCCCAAAGGGCATCACACAGAACTGGAAGTGTCCCTCAGGCGTGGAGAAGGCTGACCTTTCCCTTGCTCCATCTGTCAAGGAGATCTGCCAGTACCCTGAAGTGAGGTCAAAGGTACTTAGGTATTGGGCAGCTCCTAGCCGGTCAATTAACTCATCCGCCCTGGGGATTGGATGAGCATCAGTCTTGGTAACTGAGTTCAGTCCTCGGTAATCCACACAGAACCTCAGTTCTGGTGTGGTGCCCGGTGGGGCGGCTTTTGGGACTAGCACCACCGGACTGGACCAAGGGCTGCTGGACGGTTCTATCACCCCTAGTTCCAACATCTTGGCAACTTCGCCATGGATGCTAGCCTTCACCTTGTCCGACAGCCTGTAGGTCTTGGATTTCACTGGGGGGCTGTCTCCTGTGTCCACATCATGGGTACACAGGTGGGTTCTTCCCGGGACAAGGGAGAACAGCGAAGAGTACTGCCCCAATACCTGGCGGCAATCCTCTCGTTGCTCAGGAGTGAGAGACGGGGAGAGAATCACTCCCTCCACCGACCCATCCTTCTCTTGACATGAAAAGAGGTCTGGGAGAGGCTCGCTTTCTGCTTCCTCAGCACCATCAGTCACCAACATCAGGATGACCTCTGGCCTCTCATGGTGGGGTTTGAGGCGATTGGCATGCAGCACCCGTAGGGGCTGCCGCGGGGTCTTAAGATCCACCAAGTAAGTGGCCTTACCCTTCTTCTCCAACACCTCAAATGGGCCTGTCCAACGATCCTGAAGGGCACTTAGCTCTCCAGGTTCCATCACCCAAACTTTCTGGCCAGGCTCCAACTCCACCGGGTGAGCATTTTGGTCGTACCATTCCTTCATGACTGCCTGACTGGCCTCTAAGTTGTCAGCAGCCTGCTTCCACTACTTGGCCATCTGGCTTCTGAAGGCCAACATGTAGCTCACCACATCCTGGGGAGGCTTTCTGGGGGACTTCTCCCATCCATCCTTCACCAGGCTGAGAGGCCCACGCACAGGGTGCCCGTACAACAACTCGAAAGGGCTGAAGCCCACTCCTTTCTGCGGCACCTCTCTGTAGGAGAACAGCAAGCAAGGTAGGAGGACGTCCCACTTCCTCCGTAAGCTCTCTGGCAGACTTCTTATCATGCCCTTCAGGGTCTTATTAAACCTCTCAACCAGTCCATTGGACTGGGGGTGATAAGGAGTGGTGAACCGGTAGGTCACCCCACACTCCTTCCACATGGTCCGCATGTAAGCTGACAGGAAGTTGGTCCCCCTGTCAGACACAACCTCCTTCGGAAATCCTACACGAGTAAAGATTCCCATCAGGGCCCTAGCCACCACAGGTGCAGTAACAGTCCTCAGAGGGATGGCCTCTGGGTACCGTGTGGCATGATCCACCAGAACCAGGATGAACCTGTGACCAGCTGTTGTTGGTGGATCCAATGGCCCTACAATGTCGATGCCCACCCTTTCAAAGGGGGTGCTAACGACAGGAAATGGTTCCAGGGGAGCCTTTAGCTTCACCCCTGTTTTCCCACTAGCCTGGCAGGATACACATGTCCTACAGTATGTGTTGGACGCCACTTTCATCTGAGGCCAGTAGAAGTGGAGGACAAGCCGTGCAAAGGTCTTGTCCTGGCCTAAGTGTCCTGCCAGTGGTATCGCATGAGCCAATTCCAGCAGAAAGGCTCGGTATTGCTGCGGGACCACCAAGGCCCTTGATGAGCCAGGTAGAGGTACCTTGGGTTCACTGTAGAGGAGGCCATCCTCCCAGTAAATATGGTGGTGTCCCGTAGCATCACCTGCTGCCTGGGCTTCAGCCTGACGCCTCAGTCCCTCAAGGGTAGGGCACTCCCTCTGCCCCTTACAGAATTCCTCTCTGGTAGGACCTCCCTCCACATGCCATTCAGCAGGGATGGGTAAATCCTCCAGAGAGTCTACTCCCCCCTCCACGGACTCCTGGCCTACCACCGCAGGTGGCCGATCTGTCACATGGGCCGTGGAAGCCGAAGCAGTCTGTCCCTGTCTCCGATTCTGACCCTTTTTGGCAGCGGGTTGGGCCATTGTTCCAGGCTCCAACCCAGGCGAACTCCCTCTCCGGGCAGTCACAGACCGTGTGCTTACACAGGCCCAGTCAGGTGTACCCAGCATCGCAGAATGCGTCCGGTATTCCACCTCTCTCCAAGTGTTGTGCTCCATGTCATTCCCCAACAGACAATCAACTGGCACGGCAGGGCTTACGGCAACTCGAAGTGAACCTGCAACCCCTTCCCACTCAAAGGGAACCTCAGCCACTGGATAGTGGCCCATTCTGCCGTCAGCCATCGTGGCGGGGTGGAGTACATTAGGAACAACCTGCTCTGGAGACACCAGTTGACTTCTCACCATAGTCATACTGGCTCCTGTATCTCTCAGAGCCTCCCCTCTTTGGCCATTGATGGTAACCCATTGCCCATACTTTGTAGTATTTGGGGGCACCTGGATCTTTGGAACCATCTCCCGCTCTCCCAGGGACACTAAGGTGACACCCGCCCACTCACCCCCCTTATCTAAGGGCAACTCCTCCCCGAGCGCTACACTAGCTACTCCCGGTGCCTTTCCTCCGGTGGGAGGGGGTGGTCTCTTTGGGCATCTGACATCTCCCTTATAATGTCCAACACCACCACATTCAAAACAGTGGAGAACCCTTGGCTGCTGGCTTTGGCCAGGATTAGGGTTTTTGGGCGGGTTTGCCCTAGGGGTGAAACCTGCTCCTTTACCTTGGAAATTATTTTGGGGACCTTTGGAGAACTCCTTCTTTTTATCTCCTCCCTCTTTCTTCTGGGGGGCGCCCTGTCCGGCTTTTTGAGAATCCCCTCCAGTCCCCTTTGAGGCCACCCGGGTACTTGCCCAAGTGTCCGCCTCCTCTGCAAGCTTCCGGGGATCGGTCAGCTTGCTGTCCACCAGGTGTTGGCGCAACTCGGGAAAACATTTCTCGAGGAGGTGTTCTTTCAAAAATAGATTGTACAGCCCCTCATAATCTTTCACCTCGCTGCCCTTGACCCAACCCTCCAAAGCTTTCTTGGCGTAGTCTAAAAAGTCTACCCAATTCTGGGTACTCATTTTGTGACTTCCCCTGAATTTCTGTCTGTACCTTTCAGGGGTAAGTCCAAACTTTTTCACCAGTGCCACCTTCATTGCAGGGTAGTGGGTTTGCTCATCCTGTTCCAGAGCCAACAAGGTGTCTCTGCCAGCAGGTGGCATGTATTTATACAGCCCACCTCCCCAGTGAGTTTCTAAGATCCCGTGAGCCCTTAAAGAAACTTCGTAGGCGGCCAACCATTTGGCAATGTCATCACCTGGGGTGTAGCTAGCGATGACATCTTTGGGTAAATAGGGTCTAGACTCCCTGGTGTCCACTTTCTTTTCACTGCCACCATTGTCTGGATTGGGAGGCCTTTGTATTAAGGCTTGTAGGTCCATCTCCTTGATGGTTCGCTCATGAGCTAACCTCCTTTCCTCCCTTTCCATATCCATCCTAGCTAATTCCAGCTTCATTCTCCTCTCCTCCCTCCTATCTTCTAGCTCGGCTTCAGTTAAACCCCTGTCTGAGACGCTGCTGCTTGCCCTTGAAGGTGTCCTGGGACCTGTCAGCAGATTCCCACCTCCCACTTGGTTCAACAATGCAGCCTCAGTGACAGTGTCTCCGTCACCCTCTTCAGTTTCTGGTTCCTCCCTTAAATGAGCTTCCACCCATGCCCTTATGCTTGTCAGCAACTCTCCTTTCTTGGCACCTTTATTAAAAAATACCCCTTGATGCTGACACCAATCTCTGAGTTGGGCCACAGTATTGGCTTCCAGCTCTTTAAAATTCAACTCCATCTTTGCCATGGAATAAAATCACTCACAGGAGAAAACCAAGAAGTGACTTGAGGTTAACCTCCACCCACCACCAGAAATAAATTTAGAAAAAACAAAATTTAAATTAGGAGGGCCGCAAGGAGAAAACTCCTGGTGTAGGTTAGTGTATTGCGTTGAATTACTAGTGAGTAGCTGCAACCAAGTCAGTATCCCACCGCTAGGCACCAAATGTTAGAACCTGGGGTAGCCTGGCCTAGGGCAAGACATATATTTCAGAGGCACAGTGTTAAGGTTGCAGACCTCCCAAAAGTAAATCCACGCAATAGCACACAAAAACAACACTACACCAAAGTATAGGAAAATAAGTACTGCTTTATAAAAATAATATACTTTTCTCTTCAGTTTCAAAATGTACAGTTTAAGCACTTCAGTTTGTCATGGAAACATTAACTCCACTTTTAAGTTCTAAATCATTTTAACAACCCGCATTTACAGTACCGTACATATATAGTTAGATCTCTTTAACCAAAACTGGCAGGTAATTCTTATACCTCAATAGCTCAGTGGTGCATTTATTGTACATTGCTTACTCAAATGCATCTCTCAGTACAACATTACTTTAACCATTGGCAAGATCAGCCCTTATTTTAGCCCAGGTAAACAGTATCCTTTAAATGAACAACTTTACAGTTCTCCTCCTTATCTTATCAAGGATGAAATTGGTAAATACCACTTAATTCAGCTTCCCCTAAAACCTGGTCAGGGATTCCTCCTGGGCGCTGTACTCAAGGGGCCAGAATCTCAATTTATGGCACCAGTTAATTGAGTTGAAGTCACTCCCCCACGTGTCTACCTCCTTACTTGATACTCGAAGCTGGGATCGTCCTGCTTCAGGCTCACAAGGGGAACAGCAAACGAAGGGGGTCGGGGAATTGCAGCTGGAGAGGCCCTCAGAGCTCAGAAGGCTCCACAATGCTCACTCCCCCGCTCGGGCCGACTCCTCAGTGGGGCTCTCGAGCGGAGGACAACCGGGGCAAATTACACGAGGCTTCACCAGCCCCTCTCGGGCCTCTAACCACTCCCTCCCTGCTCGGGCCAGCTCCTCAGTGTGGCGCTCGAGCAGGAGGGAAAGAGCAGATCACTCGGCGCTCCCTAGAGACCGGTGGCGCCTCTCCTCAGCGCCGGTCGTCAAGAACACTTCCTCCGCGGGCATGCGCTGTAGCGCTCGGCTGGCGCCGCCTCCCTCTGCGCTCGCTCGTAGAGCCGACACTTCACTCCTGGGCCTGCCTACTCCTCTGCCCCTCCTTCCGGGGAATACAGCCACAACCAGGCATGCGCGAAGGCGCCGACTAGAAGCGTCTCACCGGGCTTTCCCTTGACAACCGGTTGTCACTCGGTCATACACAGAAGCGCGGAAGGCGCCCCCGGGGTCCCGCTCACAAGAGGAAGCCTCGCAAGGTTTCTCAGCCTCAGTGGATCCCGGGATGGGCTAGTCTAATGCACGAACGGTGCCTCAGGGGTCCCAGACCCGGCCGAGGCGGTGCTGTCCCAGTCACAATCCGGCGCCGATCTCTCCTGGCCACAGCTCCACAGCAGGTGAGAGGTGACGCTCCAGGGAATTATGAACAAGGGGACAGTCTAGCACAATTACCAGGCTCTGGACAGAGGCTGAGGATAAAGGCACACTTCTCACAAGTCCCTCCAACTGGGCAGAGGACTGCGCTCCGCAGCGCTGCAGTCTCCTTCTCCTATAGACTTCCCCTATATTATTTAGAAAAGGGGCAAGCTAGGCGCCCATGGTCTCCAGTAACTTCCCACAGCGGGGCCAAGACAAGTAACCAACAGGGGAGTAGTGGGTTGGACCAATAAGGTAGCTTCCCAGTCCAGGAGGTCAACCCTAAGTCTAACCTCTTCCCACCCTCAGCTACAGCCTGTCCTCCAGCTGACTTCCACAGGTAGACAAAATGGCTGCCCTGCATTCCGCCTTTTATAGGCTGCCCTTCAATGGTCCAGCATGGACCAGAAGGTTCTGGAATGCCCTATGTTAGGCTATGGCCAAGTTCTGAGTGCGACAGTTGGGGCAGTTGGAAGCCACCATTTTGTGTGGTTCCAACTTTCCTGTCAGAACAGGCCTCTGGGCCTGAGGTAAAAGATTATGGGGGGAAGAAAGAACACCTATCCCCTTGATCAACACCTATAAAAAAGTAGTAGACACAAAAATAGTAAGGGTATGAGGGGCAAAAAGGGAACAAAATAAAGAATAATGAGGAGGGACTACGCAAAAAATCCAGACAGGTCTAACACGCGTCCCCCCCAGCTGAAAGTGGGGAGAACTACCCAACCCCTTGGGAGTCCTCTTCACTAAGGCGGAAATACCTGGAGAGACCGTCTGCATTGGCGTGGTCCACTCCAGGCCGATGTTCCACCCGGAAGTCCATTCCCTGAAGGGAGATGGACCACCTCAACAGCTTGGGATTTTCCCCCTTCATTTGCATCAGCCAACGAAGGGGGCGGTGGTCAGTCTGAACCAGGAAGTGCGAGCCAAAGAGGTATGGCCGCAGCTTCTTCAGAGCCCACACCACCGCAAAAGCTTCCCTCTCAATTGCACTCCACTTCCGTTCCCGGGGAAGCAGTCTCCTGGATAAGAAGACTACAGGCTGATCCAGGCCCTCTTCATTTAGTTGCGATAACACTGCCCCAATGCCATGTTCGGATGCATCTGTTTGAACAATGAACTCCTTGGAGAAATCGGGAGCCTTCAGGACCGGTGCTTCACACATTGCCTGCTTCAACTTTTCAAAGGCTTGCTGACAAGCCTTTGTCCAAACTACCCGTCGAGGTTGTTTCCTGGAGGTGAGCTCTGTGAGGGGCGCTACAATAGTGCCATACCCCTTCACAAAGCGACGGTAGTAACCTGTGAGGCCCAGGAAAGCTCGGACCTCAGTCTGTGTCTTGGGGGGTTCCCAGGCCATGATTGCCTCAATCTTCGCCTGCAGGGGCTGCACTGACCCCATCCCCACCAAGTGTCCAAGGTACACAACCGACCCCTGCCCAATATGGCATTTGCTGGCTTTGATGGTCAATCCAGCTTGTTTCAGCGCCTGAAGAACTGCTTGCAAATGTTGCAAGTGGTCCTCCCAACTGCTACTGAAGACAGCAATGTCATCCAGGTAAGCAGCCGAGAAACCCTCCATTCCAGAGAGGACCTGGTTCACCAGTCGCTGAAATGTGGCAGGGGCGTTCTTGAGCCCAAAGGGCATCACACAGAACTGGAAGTGTCCCTCAGGCGTGGAGAAGGCTGACCTTTCCCTTGCTCCATCTGTCAAGGAGATCTGCCAGTACCCTGAAGTGAGGTCAAAGGTACTTAGGTATTGGGCAGCTCCTAGCCGGTCAATTAACTCATCCGCCCTGGGGATTGGATGAGCATCAGTCTTGGTAACTGAGTTCAGTCCTCGGTAATCCACACAGAACCTCAGTTCTGGTGTGGTGCCCGGTGGGGCGGCTTTTGGGACTAGCACCACCGGACTGGACCAAGGGCTGCTGGACGGTTCTATCACCCCTAGTTCCAACATCTTGGCAACTTCGCCATGGATGCTAGCCTTCACCTTGTCCGACAGCCTGTAGGTCTTGGCTTTCACTGGGGGGCTGTCTCCTGTGTCCACATCATGGGTACACAGGTGGGTTCTTCCCGGGACAAGGGAGAACAGCGAAGAGTACTGCCCCAATACCTGGCGGCAATCCTCTCGTTGCTCAGGAGTGAGAGACGGGGAGAGAATCACTCCCTCCACCGACCCATCCTTCTCTTGACATGAAAAGAGGTCTGGGAGAGGCTCGCTTTCTGCTTCCTCAGCACCATCAGTCACCAACATCAGGATGACCTCTGGCCTCTCATGGTGGGGTTTGAGGCGATTGGCATGCAGCACCCGTAGGGGCTGCCGCGGGGTCTTAAGATCCACCAAGTAAGTGGCCTTACCCTTCTTCTCCAACACCTCAAATGGGCCTGTCCAACGATCCTGAAGGGCACTTAGCTCTCCAGGTTCCATCACCCAAACTTTCTGGCCAGGCTCCAACTCCACCGGGTGAGCATTTTGGTCGTACCATTCCTTCATGACTGCCTGACTGGCCTCTAAGTTGTCAGCAGCCTGCTTCCACAACTTGGCCATCTGGCTTCTGAAGGCCAACATGTAGCTCACCACATCCTGGGGAGGCTTTCTGGGGGACTTCTCCCATCCATCCTTCACCAGGCTGAGAGGCCCACGCACAGGGTGCCCGTACAACAACTCGAAAGGGCTGAAGCCCACTCCTTTCTGTGGCACCTCTCTGTAGGAGAACAGCAAGCAAGGTAGGAGGACGTCCCACTTCCTCCGTAAGCTCTCTGGCAGACTACTTATCATGCCCTTCAGGGTCTTATTAAACCTCTCAACCAGTCCATTGGACTGGGGGTGATAAGGAGTGGTGAACCGGTAGGTCACCCCACACTCCTTCCACATGGTCCGCATGTAAGCTGACAGGAAGTTGGTCCCCCTGTCAGACACAACCTCCTTCGGAAATCCTACACGAGTAAAGATTCCCATCAGGGCCCTAGCCACCACAGGTGCAGTAACAGTCCTCAGAGGGATGGCCTCTGGGTACCGTGTGGCATGATCCACCAGAACCAGGATGAACCTGTGACCAGCTGTTGTTGGTGGATCCAATGGCCCTACAATGTCGATGCCCACCCTTTCAAAGGGGGTGCTAACGACAGGAAGTGGTTCCAGGGGAGCCTTTAGCTTCACCCCTGTTTTCCCACTAGCCTGGCAGGATACACATGTCCTACAGTATGTGTTGGACGCCACTTTCATCTGAGGCCAGTAGAAGTGGAGGACAAGCCATGCAAAGGTCTTGTCCTGGCCTAAGTGTCCTGCCAGTGGTATCGCATGAGCCAATTCCAGCAGAAAGGCTCGGTATTGCTGCGGGACCACCAAGGCCCTTGATGAGCCAGGTAGAGGTACCTTGGGTTCACTGTAGAGGAGGCCATCCTCCCAGTAAATATGGTGGTGTCCCGTAGCATCACCTGCTGCCTGGGCTTCAGCCTGACGCCTCAGTCCCTCAAGGGTAGGGCACTCCCTCTGCCCCTTACAGAATTCCTCTCTGGTAGGACCTCCCTCCACATGCCATTCAGCAGGGATGGGTAAATCCTCCAGAGAGTCTACTCCCCCCTCCACGGACTCCTGGCCTACCACCGCAGGTGGCCGATCTGTCACATGGGCCGTGGAAGCCGAAGCAGGCTGTCCCTGTCTCCGATTCTGACCCTTTTTGGCAGCGGGTTGGGCCATTGTTCCAGGCTCCAACCCAGGCGAACTCCCTCTCCGGGCAGTCGCAGACCGTGTGCTTACACAGGCCCAGTCAGGTGTACCCAGCATCGCAGAATGCGTCCGGTATTCCACCTCTCTCCAAGTGTTGTGCTCCATGTCATTCCCCAACAGACAATCAACTGGCACGGCAGGGCTTACGGCAACTCGAAGTGAACCTGCAACCCCTTACCACTCAAAGGGAACCTCAGCCACTGGATAGTGGCCCATTCTGCCATCAGCCATTGCGGCGGGGTGGAGTACATTAGGAACAACCTGCTCTGGAGACACCAGTTGACTTCTCACCATAGTCATACTGGCTCCTGTATCTCTCAGAGCCTCCCCTCTTTGGCCATTGATGGTAACCCATTGCCCATACTTTGTAGTATTTGGGGGCACCTGGATCTTTGGAACCATCTTCCGCTCTCCCAGGGACACTAAGGTGACACCCGCCCACTCACCCCCCTTATCTAAGGGCAACTCCTCCCCGAGCGCTACACTAGCTACTCCCGGTGACTTTCCTCCGGTGGGAGGGGGTGGTCTCTTTGGGCATCTGACATCTCCCTTATAATGTCCAACACCACCACATTCAAAACAGTGGAGAACCCTTGGCTGCTGGCTTTGGCCAGGATTAGGGTTTCTGGGCGGGTTTGCCCTAGGGGTGAAACCTGCTCCTTTACCTTGGAAATTATTTTGGGGACCTTTGGAGAACTCCTTCTTTTTATCTCCTCCCTCTTTCTTCTGGGGGGCGCCCTGTCTGGCTTTTTGAGAATCCCCTCCAGTCCCCTTTGAGGCCACCCGGGTACTTGCCCAAGTGTCCGCCTCCTCTGCAAGCTTCCGGGGATCGGTCAGCTTGCTGTCCACCAGGTGTTGGCGCAACTCGGGAAAACATTTCTCGAGGAGGTGTTCTTTCAAAAATAGATTGTACAGCCCCTCATAATCTTTCACCTCGCTGCCCTTGACCCAACCCTCCAAAGCTTTCTTGGCGTAGTCTAAAAAGTCTACCCAATTCTGGGTACTCATTTTGTGACTTCCCCTGAATTTCTGTCTGTACCTTTCAGGGGTAAGTCCAAACTTTTTCACCAGTGCCACCTTCATTGCAGGGTAGTGGGTTTGCTCATCCTGCTCCAGAGCCAACAAGGTGTCTCTGCCAGCAGGTGGCATGTATTTATACACCAGCTGCCATCCCAAATCGCTACGCGACAACCTCCCTTATGGTCAGTTTTTGCGAGTGCAGTGCAACTGTACCACCAAAGAAGACTCGATCAAGCACTCTGATGACCTGGCATCCAAGCTTGCCCTACGGAGTTACCCTAAGAAATTGATTAGGCGCTCAATGAAGAGAGCAGCGAACAATAACCGGGATGCACTATTGGAACCACCCGTTCCTAAGACCAAGAACGAAAGGCTCACTTTCGTGAACACGTTCAGCACGAGATCCAACGCCATCCAGCGGATAGTCCGGAAACACTGGAAAATTCTAAATACCGGTGAAGACTCCCTACCACAACCACTCTTTGCGTTTAAGAGAGCTGCCAGTTTGAGAGACAAGCTGGTTCATACCAGACCTCCTCCTAAGGAGGTCCTCCACGTGGGGACGATATGGAACATGCCACCCTTGACTGGGCACCATCCGTGCGGGAACTGCGCAGCATGTCCACAGACCAAAAAGACCACCACTGTTGACATAGGGACGAATCGTCCATGGGAACAAAAGAGGTTCACCAATTGCAACAGCAAGAATCTGATCTACCTCATCACCTGCCCATGCGCACTAAGGTACGTCGGGATGACCACCAGAAAGATCAGAGTAAGAATCTCGGAACACAAGAGCACAATAAGGTGTAAGAAGCAAGCTACAAGAATGACGAATCATTTTATCCTTGTTGGGCACGGACCAACGGAGTTTGAGTGGACTGTGCTAGAACAACCAAACATTCCAACTCACATAACGGACATCTCAAGATACCTGTTTAAAATCGAGCAGGAATGGGTGTATAAGCTTAACAGTGATAAAGACGGGTTAAACGAAGATATCCCGTGGATGACACTGTAGGTTCATCCATTGATCTCATCATTCAATGTCTGCATGTACACTTGAGAGGCGATTGCGATTGGCCACCGGTCACTATCCTGAGGTCAGTCCGAACTAACGAGGCTTGGACCATTCATCTCCATAACACCTATTCAGGCCATTCAGCCGGATAGATGTTTGGCTTATAAATATGCTTTGTAAATATGCTGATAAGTTGGTGAGTTCTGTACCATTAACTAATACCTTTTTCACCACACCGGTTCACAGCAGCCTTGAGTAGGAGCCCAGTGTGTTTGATAATTTGACACCCTGAGACTAGAAATCTATTTACCGCGGGGCATCTTTGACCTTTGGTGCCACCGCGTTATATTGGACAGCCTCTTGATTAGCGGTAGTAAAATAAAAATAAACGCGACCACGCTTAAGCGTGTGAGACTACATTTCCCATGGTTTCTGTAGTCCTGACCTGCCTAGCGCAAGCAGGACCACATTTCCCGCGAGCCTCTGCGGTTTCTGTAGTTCTATGAGCCGTGCGCGCGTCCTATCGCGCTGGCTCAGAAACAATAAGGAAGTGCACGGCGCCCCCCGCAGCACCTCCCCAAACAGCACGGACGGCTGATTGAAGAACCGACGGAGAGGTGAGGCGGCAGGAGGGGCTTCAGCTAACGCATTAACTCTTTAATCACTACTGAATGCTTGATAGACCCTGTTTGCGGCTATGATAAGACGGCGCTTTTAGACATAGCGCGATCGGTCTGGGGTTAACAGTTTGTTTGGCACCTCCGCGTCTTAATTTATAGTCCATCCAAGCATGATGAGGGGTTTTACTTTACTCTTCACTCGCGATGCTATGCGCGACAGACGCAACTTGTGGGTATGATTAGATCGCGTTTGTTGACACGGCGCGACCCATGAGAAATAATTATATAACATCGGATTGCTGACCATCCATGTATTTAGACCCCCGGGGCCCTCGGCCATGTCATTACCGAGTGTTAGACAAGCAATGTGTGGCAGCAATGTGTGGCAGCATTGATCGGCACCACAGGGCGTCCTATTAAATGCTAAAGGCTGTGGGTTGCATCTTGATGGGGGTGTTACTCGGCGTTCGACAAAGAGTGACGCTAGAGGCTCGATATACTTAACAACACAATGTCGAACTATATGCCATCTTTATACACTGTGATAAGACAATTGACACCTATTGGGTGCTGCTCGGCATCTTGTAGGTGGTGACTCTGTACCTGCCTGACACTGTCATTTTACACTGACTTTTGTACATATATTTTTCTGCACTATAGAGCGGTGCTTCATTTTCCTGAGCTGTTTGCCAGGTGAGGTGAGGCCATTCCCCTTGCAAATTAAGGTGAGACTTTGATCACGCTGACTAAGTTATACACACTAGGGTCAATTGACCCAGATGCAGTATTTGAATAATTTGTTTAATAATGTGTACATAGCATGAACTAACAGAAGTGCTGTGCTTGTTTGTGTTTTCATTTCATGTGGATTTGCTGGCTTTGGCATAAAACGGACACTCACAGGAGGATAATGGAAGTGTACAGGTGACACTTTTTTCGCTCACTAATGTCCTGTTTTTCACAATCACTTGTTTAGCAGTAGCAATTAAGTTTATGGGTCCTGATGAAGCGGATGGTCTAATTACTGACCAGGCGCCGCAGAAACATGTCGACCAGATAGCCCAGTCAGAAGGTATTTGCTTGAACCACCTGACTTTTTTGCACTATTGTTTTTAAATTTGGAGGTGCTTGACTCCAGAATAAAGTAATAATTGCATGCACCATCCAATTTTACACTTATAATTTTTTCACACTCATTTTTTGTGCACTGCTCATAGTTACGATTAAATCTTACTTACCAGACATCCACCCATCACTCTGTATCCCCAATATACACCTATGGAGATAGAGTGGTGGTGAAACTACTGTGGAGTAGACCAAATGATGTACTGGGTGCCTAAAATCGCGTAACTGATGGACATTTTTCACAGTGGTTAACTGTCCAGTCTGTCTTCTATCGTTCTTGTAGTAGCAGACACATAGCCAGCACTATTTAGCATGTCTTGAGCTCACTTTTTAGACCCACAGTTATCTGTTGTTCTTTAATGTATTTATACAGCCCACCTCCCCAGTGAGTTTCTAAGATCCCGTGAGCCCTTAAAGAAACTTCGTAGGCGGCCAACCATTTGGCAATGTCATCACCTGGGGTGTAGCTAGCGATGACATCTTTGGGTAAATAGGGTCTAGACTCCCTGGTGTCCACTTTCTTTTCGCTGCCACCATTGTCTGGATTGGGAGGCCTTTGTATTAAGGCTTGTAGGTCCATCTCCTTGATGGTTCGCTCATGAGCTAACCTCCTTTCTTCCCTTTCCATATCCATCCTAGCTAATTCCAGCTTCATTCTCCTCTCCTCCCTCCTATCTTCTAGCTCGGCTTCAGTTAAACCCCTGTCTGAGACGCTGCTGCTTGCCCTTGAAGGTGTCCTGGGACCTGTCAGCAGATTCCCACCTCCCACTTGGTTCAACAATGCAGCCTCAGTGACAGTGTCCCCGTCACCCTCTTCAGTTTCTGGTTCCTCCCTTAAATGAGCTTCCACCCATGCCCTTATGCTTGTCAGCAACTCTCCTTTCTTGGCACCTTTATTAAAAAATACCCCTTGATGCTGACACCAATCTCTGAGTTGGGCCACAGTATTGGCTTCCAGCTCTTTAAAATTCAACTCCATCTTTGCCATGGAATAAAATCACTCACAGGAGAAAACCAAGAAGTGACCTGAGGTTAACCTCCACCCACCACCAGAAATAAATTTAGAAAAAACAAAATTTAAATTAGGAGGGCCCCAAGGAGAAAACTCCTGGTGTAGGTTAGTGTATTGCGTTGAATTACTAGTGAGTAGCTGCAACCAAGTCAGTATCCCACCGCTAGGCACCAAATGTTAGAACCTGGGGTAGCCTGGCCTAGGGCAAGACATATATTTCAGAGGCACAGTGTTAAGGTTGCAGACCTCCCAAAAGTAAATCCACGCAATAGCACACAAAAACAACACTACACCAAAGTATAGGAAAATAAGTACTGCTTTATAAAAATAATATACTTTCCTCTTCAGTTTCAAAATGTACAGTTTAAGCACTTCAGTTTGTCATGGAAACATTAACTCCACTTTTAAGTTCTAAATCATTTTAACAACCCGCATTTACAGTACCTTACATATATAGTTAGATCTCTTTAACCAAAACTGGCAGGTAAATCTTATACCTCAATAGCTCAGTGGTGCATTTATTGTACATTGCTTACTCAAATGCATCTCTCAGTACAACATTACTTTAACCATTGGCAAGATCAGCCCTTATTTTAGCCCAGGTAAACAGTATCCTTTAAATGAACAACTTTACAGTTCTCCTCCTTATCTTATCAAGGATGAAATTGGTAAATACCACTTAATTCAGCTTCCCCTAAAACCTGGTCAGGGATTCCTCCTGGGCGCTGTACTCAAGGGGCCAGAATCTCAATTTATGGCACCAGTTAATTGAGTTGAAGTCACTCCCCCACGTGTCTACCTCCTTACTTGATACTCGAAGCTGGGATCGTCCTGCTTCAGGCTCACAAGGGGAACAGCAAACGAAGGGGGTCGGGGAATTGCAGCTGGAGAGGCCCTCAGAGCTCAGAAGGCTCCACAATGCTCACTCCCCCGCTCGGGCCGACTCCTCAGTGGGGCTCTCGAGCGGAGGACAACCGGGGCAAATTACACGAGGCTTCACCAGCCCCTCTCGGGCCTCTAACCACTCCCTCCCTGCTCTGGCCAGCTCCTCAGTGTGGCGCTCGAGCAGGATGGAAAGAGCAGATCACTCGGCGCTCCCTAGAGACCGGTGGCGCCTCTCCTCAGCGCCGGTCGTCAAGAACACTTCCTCCGCGGGCATGCGCTGTAGCGCTCGGCTGGCGCCGCCTCCCTCTGCGCTCGCTCGTAGAGCCGACACTTCACTCCTGGGCCTGCCTACTCCTCTGCCCCTCCTTCCGGGGAATACAGCCACAACCAGGCATGCGCGAAGGCGCCGACTAGAAGCGTCTCACCGGGCTTTCCCTTGACAACCGGTTGTCACTCGGTCATACACAGAAGCGCGGAAGGCGCCCCCGGGGTCCCGCTCACAAGAGGAAGCCTCGCAAGGTTTCTCAGCCTCAGTGGATCCCGGGGTGGGCTAGTCTAATGCGCGAACGGCGCCTCAGGGGTCCCAGACCCGGCCGAGGCGGTGCTGTCCCAGTCACAATCCGGCGCCGATCTCTCCTGGCCACAGCTCCACAGCAGGTGAGAGGTGACGCTCCAGGGAATTATGAACAAGGGGACAGTCTAGCACAATTACCAGGCTCTGGACAGAGGCTGAGGATAAAGGCACACTTCTCACAAGTCCCTCCAACTGGGCAGAGGACTGTGCTCCGCAGCGCTGCAGTCTCCTTTTCCTATAGACTTCCCCTATATTATTTAGAAAAGGGGCAAGCTAGGCGCCCAGGGTCTCCAGTAACTTCCCACAGCGGGGCCAAGACAAGTAACCAACAGGGGAGTAGTGGGTTGGACCAATAAGGTAGCTTCCCAGTCCAGGAGGTCAACCCTAAGTCTAACCTCTTTCCACCCTCAGCTACAGCCTGTCCTCCAGCTGACTTCCACAGGTAGACAAAATGGCTGCCCTGCATTCCGCCTTTTATAGGCTGCCCTTCAATGGTCCAGCATGGACCAGAAGGTTCTGGAATGCCCTATGTTAGGCTATGGCCAAGTTCTGAGTGCGACAGTTGGGGCAGTTGGAAGCCACCATTTTGTGTGGTTCCAACTTTCCTGTCAGAACAGGCCTCTGGGCCTGAGGTAAAAGATTATGGGGGGAAGAAAGAACACCTATCCCCTTGACCAACACCTATAAAAAAGTAGTAGACACAAAAATAGTAAGGGTATGAGGGGCAAAAAGGGAACAAAATAAAGAATAATGAGGAGGGACTACGCAAAAAATCCAGACAGGTCTAACAGTCACACATCAAGCAAAACCACACAGCCCGGGGGAAGAGGGTTGGGGTTTGGAAAATAGATGGGAATGGGGGTTTCTTTTTGGGTAGGTTTTGTTGAGAGAAAAAAAAAAGCACAGCATGGACAAACAATAATTCAAGATAAAGAAATCTTTTGGGTACAAAGCTAACCATAAATCTTTTTAAGTGACATAAAGGAAGTGCATGCCCTACTGCATGCATTGTTACTGAAAAGTAAGTAGTACTAGAATGCGACAGTACAGGGCTGCAGCGTTTTCACTTGCCCATCTCTGCACTCAGAGAAACACTTCTTATTCTTACATTAAATTAGGTTTAAAAATTAGCCGAAGTAAAACCTATAGAATGGCTGTAGGGAATAGGGATCAATTTAGAAGCAGAGAGAGATCCAAGAAATGCAGTCACACTCGTAGAAGAAAACAATGGATAGATACTGTATCTGTATGTTGTTGTAGTTGTCCTGTTGAATTTGGTAAGTAAGTTGCATGCAGCAAACAATTCCTCTTATTAGCGGCACTCCTCCATTCCAGCTGACGCTTCGTCCATCAATGTTGGTGACCAGAAGACACCCTGTCCACTGCTTGCCTGGCGGATGCTGAATTGCGGCTCGCTAATGTGAAGCCTGACTCCATCCTTTTTTCCCCATTGCACAGACTGAAACCCGGCCTGTAATTATTGAACGAAAAATAGGAAGTGCTATTACAACACCACTGATAAATAAATACAAGGTGTGGACGCTGTGTAGTGCAAAAAGTCACACTTTGATTTTCGAAATAGACAGTACAACATTTTTGAAAGTGCGTACTCTGTCTGAGTCACCTTTTGAAGGATAAATAAGTATGGGCAAATTAATTTAGCGAATCTTTCCCCTCAAGCTAGGTGTACTGTAAACTGTGTTTTAGAACAAAATTAGACCTTCCCAGCAGTGCTCCCGCCTCCCACCCAGACCCTTACTAAAGCCAGTTGCAAAAATGTAGAAGACCCCCAATCAGATCTCTAAAAAAGAGGCCTAGCAGAAAACTGGTGACAAAACGTACTTTGAAAGTAAAAGTAGGCCCAAATACCCCCTTACCCACCGTGGATTGTATTTCCAAACCACTTGCAAGCAAGCAAAAGTATCCATAGCCAGCATCACTCCAAGACTCGAAAGCCCCCCCACCCAAACACATGCAATAGAAATACTGCTAACCCTAACGAGCCCTAAGTTAAGAATAGTGGCAAAGGCTTTCTTTAACTATGCCAAATCCCCCCTTTCCCACCATACTACTTGTTTTGAGTCTGGTGGGTGGTGGTTTAGCAGTAAGTTAGTTTTCCTGAAACTTAAGTCTGTGTCATTTTCTTCCTTTAAGTGTAAATGGCTAAATGTTTTCAACAGTAAGTGCCTCTCACCGAGTAAGTGATCCCCCCTTTCCCACCATGGATTTTCTTCAAATCGCTTGCAACAAAAATTACACATTCCCACGAGTGATCTAAAACCCCAGAACTCAGTTGCAAAAATCAAGAACACCCAAACACAGGCAATCCTGCTGCTAGGGCTAACCCTAACGAACCCTAAGTTACAAAAAGTGCCAAAACCTTTTTCCTCATGGATGTTGTTTAAACCAGTTTTATCCGGTATTAGACCTTCCCAGCAATGGCCCCAGAGCCGTCAACACAGGCGAAAACAAGTAAAAGACCCCCAAACAGCCAAAAAGCAAAAGTACAAAAATGTGGACTTAGTCACTTTTCTGAAAATCTCCAAAATCACTCAGCACGCGTTCTGCAGCTAGGTCCTAACTCCCCTCTGCCTCCATGGATTTCCTTCAAACCTCTTGCTATCTAAACTATCCATACCCAGTAGTGCTCCCAGACCCCGAAATCCACCCACAATCACCAGGAAGCCCCCCAAACAGGCCCCTGAAAACGCTACATTGAGCGAAAAGTCAGAAAAGGCTAAACCTTTTTTCCTCATGGATGTTGTTTAAACCATTTTTATCTGGTATTAGACCTTCCCAGCAATGGCACCAGAGCCGTCAACCCAGGCGAAAACAAGTAAAAGACCCCCAAACAGCCAAAAAGCAAAAGTACAAAAATGTGGACTTAGTCACTTTTCTGAAAATCTCCAAAATCACTCAGCGCGCGCTCTGCAGCTAGGCCCTAACTCCCCTCTGCCTCCATGGATTTCCTTCAAACCTCTTGCTATCTAAACTATCCATACCCAGTAGTGCTCCCAGACCCCGAAACCCACCCACAAACACCAGGAAGCCCCCCAAACAGGCCCCTGAAAACGCTACATTGAGCGAAAAGTCAGAAAAGGCAAAACCTTTTTTCCTCATGGATGTTGTTTAAACCAGTTTTATCCGGGATTAGACCTTCCCAGCAATGGCACCAGAGCCGTCAACCCAGGCGAAAACAAGTAGAAGACCCCCAAACAGCCAAAAAGCAAAAGTACAAAAATGTGGACTTAGTCACTTTTCTGAAAATTTCCAAAATCACTCAGCGCGCGCTCTGCAGCTAGGCCCTAACTCCCCTCTGCCTCCATGGATTTCCTTAAAACCTCTTGCTATCTAAACTATCCATACCCAGTAGTGCTCCCAGAACCCGAAACCCACCCACAAACACCAGGAAGCCCCCCAAACAGGCCCCTGAAAACGCTACATTGAGCGAAAAGTCAGAAAAGGCAAAACCTTTTTTCCTCATGGATGTTGTTTAAACCAGTTTTATCCGGGATTAGACCTTCCCAGCAATGGCACCAGAGCCGTCAACCCAGGCGAAAACAAGTAGAGAAGACCCCCAAACAGCCAAAAAGCAAAAGTACAGGTGATTAAAGTTTTAATTATATTAACTTGTGCAAAACAAAGAAAGACAGAAACACAGGAATAAAAGTCAATAAGTACGAAAAAGAAAATGTCTGAATTCATTGGCTCATTTTCAGGCCTCGGTGTCAGGGAAGAAGAGTTCGTCCTCATACTCTGCGAAATCATCAGGCAGGAGTAGGTCAGTGTCACCTAACACAGAAGAAATTCCCTCATATAAGTTGCTGTCCTCCTCGTCTTCTTCCGTCGTGCGATCTGGTACTTTGAAATCTGGTGGTATGAGGTGCTCATTCATCTTGATCATTGTCAATATCTCCACATTTTTGGGCGAGAGGCGGGTCCGTTTGCAAGTTACAATGCCACCAGCAGCACTGAAAACACGTTCAGAAGACACATTTGCGAGTGGGCAAGACAAGTAATGTATATCCAGGCGGGAGATCTCTGGCCACAATTCTTTTTTCCCATGCCAATACGCCAATGGGTCAGCATTAACATAGACCTTTGTGGAGTCATTCAGATAGTCCTGCACCATCGACTCAAAGTTCTCCACGTTTCCTCCACTTTGCTGAATTTTCGCTCGGACCTTTTCAGAACCATAACCAATCTCAGCTAGCCAATCCTCTTCATCACCCGATATTTCTGTTGTGTCTGGTGCAGATGATGCGGTTGCCGGTGTCTTTAACGGCTGAGAGGTCACTTCTGCCACAGCCACAGGTGCAGAAGTGGAGTCTTCTGACTGGGGATGGCCTGCTGATGCTGATGTACTGCCTTTTCCTTCAATTTGCTTCCGTTCTCTTTCAAACCTGATGGCTGACCAGGCTACCCAACGTTTGTACTTTGTAGCATCTTCATCACTAAAAGGAAATAATGCAGAGCCTGCCAGCGCCTTTTTGTAGCGTGGATGCAGAATAGTAGCACAAATGTAATGCTGTTCTGAGTGGATCTTTTGAAGACGTTCATCGCCACGTAGACGCTCTAATAATTTCTCAGCCAAAACAAAAGCTTCTTGATTTTCTTCATCGTTTTGAAACTTTGAAGACACCGCCTTCAGGTTGTGCTCCAGCATGCGCAACAATGGGATAGCTTTTCCCAAATTACCCCTGCTGACTGCACGCGTGAAGAACTCAAAAGGACGAAGCATGTCTGTCAGGCTTTTAACTAGCTCCCATTGCGCCGCATTTAACCTCAGGTCCTCCTTCACAGCTGTACCCATTGTTAAGAAATACTGATCGAGTACCGTAAACTGCTCATACAGACGCTCAAGCATGTAGAAGGTTGAGTTCCAACGTGTTGGCACCTCCTGGATGAGTGCTTTCACTGGCATTCTACGTTCATGTAGCAGGCTCCTCAGATGCTTCCGGGCCTTAAAAGAATGGCTGAAATGGTTGCAAATTTTTCGGCAGGTGACCACTAACTGGCATGCTGGACTTTCTTTCTCCAAGAATTTTTTAACAACCAGGTTTATACAGTGCGCCAAACACGGCACTCTGAAATAGTCACCCAGTTCCATGGCCTTATCTACATTGGCGCCATTATCAGTGGAAACATAACCAATGCCGCGTTTTTTTGGAGACAGCCAGTGAAAGACCTTTGTGTTGAACTCATTCAAAATGTTTTGTGCTGTATGACGTTTCTCCAAGCCAAACATGGCTAGTGTTGCATGTTTCCGAGCAGCTTTAAAAACTTGGTCCAGGTCAGCACCTGCGTTTAGCTTTGCTTTAACCCCTGAAAAAGAGACCCAGTGTGCAGTGATGCACATGTAATCAGTGCCTGCGCCACTGGTCCACATCATGTCTGTTGTGAGATGTATAGTGTGAACAGCACTCTTCTGCAAAGCTGCCTCAATCACCTCCAGCACATCTTCATGTAGTGCTGGAACCGCAACTCGGGCAAAATAGTACCGGCTAGGAACCTTCCATTTAGGGCAGAGCGCTGCCACTAATTCGAGAAAACCAACCCCTTCTACAAAAGAAAAAGGTAGAAGATCCAGCGCTAGCATTTTAGCCAGCTCAGTGTTATACAGACGCACCATTGGGTGGTTGCGGTCATATGGCGTGTCTGAAAAAAACATTGTTTTAATGTTGCCCTGGACCATTTTACGGGATGATGATGATGACTTCTTCGACCCAGTTACGCTCGCTGATGAACTTTTTCGCATTGGTGTCTCACTCTGTCCCACACTCTTAGTGTGGCTCCCAGGGGTACTGGGTGTAAGTGAAGTGTGTGACACTTCTTCCTCCTCGTCATCATCAGATGGAACATCAACGTTTTCTCGACTTGCAATTCGGGCTTCCTTGATCTCCTTTAGGTGCGCAAACCATTGGACAGCATGCTGTCTCTCAAGATGACCTCTCTGGCCTCCAGTCCCATAGTTGGTACCAAGCTTACCACGAATAACTGCAAGCTTACAAATGCTACAAATGGCTATGTTTTCCCTTTTTGTGGAAACACTAAAGAAGGCCCAAACTGCGGACTTGAAATGTCTGTGGGGGCCGGAGGAGGCGATACTGGAGGTGGCCGTGCTGCTAATGCCAGATGAAGTGGAGGATGTGTATTGCTGAACTTTACTATGTTGTGCACTTTCACCACCACTAATTGAGGTCGAGGTGGATGGAGGTCCCTTCTGGTGAGTAAGAAATATGGAAGCGGTACGTTGTGGTGTACTAGTTAACATCAATGATTCTGGTGTTCCCATTGCCTCCTCGTCGACTTCATCATCACGCTCAGCAGCTTGTCGGGTTAGGCTCAAAATGTCTGTTTGCTGCATGCCCGCTGGGGCTTCAGTGACATTAGTGATGATAACTGCGTCGTCGTCGTGAGAGTCTTCAGCAGCAGGAGTATACGCCACTTCTTGTTGAGCGTCATCACACTCCATAATTTTGAGAGTTTCGACGACCTCCTTTTACGCTTAGCTACCTTTGTCAGATCATGGTGTGCCTCCTCAACCTCACTCTCAGACGGCAGTGGTGCTGGTTCCCAAGTAAGATCCATATCATCAGAAGGAGGTGGGCTTGAAGAAGATGTAGACACCAACACCCTTGATCTTTTCCTTGCTCTGGATGTGGACAATGAATGATCATCAGGAGGAGTGGCTTCCTCGAATGATACCTCGGCTTGATTGTCGATTTCCAGATGTGCCCCTACTTCTGGAGGAACAACTATTGTGGCCACTTGTTGTGCCCCTCCATGCACCTCTGCTTGCTCCTCTCCTTGCGCCGCCTCTCCTTCCACATGTACTTGAGCTTGTACTTGCACATGTGATTGTTGTTGCGGCTGTGGTTGTTCAACACTCGTCAGATGAGTTACAACAACCTGTGTTGATTCTTGAGGGACATTGCTGCTACTTTCTTGCGATGAGCCAACATCACTGGTCGATGGTGATTGAACAACTATACTGGCTGCCTCTGCAGCACTCACGGGCTTGGACCTAAGTTGGCGTGGTGGTGGTGGCACTGAGCCCAATGGAGCGGAGGTGCTGCTCCCAGCTTGGTCCCCAGCAGACCCCGCTGCTGCAGCAGGCGTACTTTTTTTTCCCAAAAAATGTGGCGGTCGTCATCACACCAGTCTCCTTGGTAAGTGGCGCCACTTGCTTCTTCTGCTCCTTACTGGCAACTTTCTTGCTAGAGGAGCTACGGGCAACTTTTTTTGGGGCCATCTTCTTCAGATGTCACTCTGAACAGCAGGCCGCAGTTGCACAAGTTGCCTGTGGCCACACGTGACGTTGTGCTGCACACACCGCAGCAGGACTTCTTCCTGGCACTGGTGGTTCTCTTGTGCACCTACAAGCAATGGAAGACAGAGGAACATCAGTTATACACCCCAAAAAGTAGAAAAAACACACAAAAATCAGCACAATCCCAGCCCATCCATGGCCTCAATGGTGTTTAAATTCAAGAAGACAACCCACAGAAAGACTAGGCCCATGCACCACTCACTACCCCTGGGCAAAAGGCCCCACCAGCAGGCCCCAAAAAAACGACAAAAAACACAAAATTCAGCACAATCCCAGCCCATCTATGCCCTCAATGGTGTGTAAATTCAAGAAGACACTAAAAGACTAGGCCCATGCAGCACTCACTACCCCTGGGCATAATGGATGAAAGCTAGGCAAAATAAGTGCAGGCCTCAGACACTGCCTCTCTTCAAAATGGCCCCTTGCACCCCAAGCACATGTTGCCTGTACCAGCACTCAAGATGGCCACCACCACCACCCACATGGCCAGTCCAAATCAACAGTAGCACCCCAAAAAAAAACGAAAAACACACAGAAAATCACCACAATCCAATGCCATCCAGGATGTTTACATTAAAGAGAGTGAGACCCCACAGGCAGACTCAGTCCATGCACCACTCACTACCCCTGGGCAAAAGGCCCCACCAGCAGCCCCCAAAAAACGACAAAAAACACAAAATTCAGCACAATCCCAGCCCATCCAAGGCTTCAATGGTGTTTAAATTCAAGAAGACACCCCACAGAAAGACTAGGCCCATGCACCACTCACTACCCCTGGGCATAATGGATGAAAGCTAGGCAAAATAAGCGCAGGCCTCAGACACTGCCTCTCTTCAAAATGGCCCCTTGCACCCCAAGCACATGTTGCCTGTACCAGCACTCAAGATGGCCACCACCCACATGGCAAGTCCAAATCAACAGTAGCACCCCAAAAAAAAGGAAAAACACAGAAAAATCACCACAATCCAATGCCATCCAGGATGTTTACATTAAAGAGAGTGAGACCCCACAGGCAGACTCAGTCCATGAACCACTCACTACCCCTGGGCAAAAGGCCCCACCAGCAGCCCCAAAAAAACGACAAAAAACACAAAATTCAGCACAATCCCAGCCCATCCATGGCCTCAATGGTGTTTAAATTCAAGAAGACACCCCACAGAAAGACTAGGCCCATGCACCACTCACTACCCCTGGGCCAAAGGCCCCACCAGCAGCCCCCAAAAAACGACAAAAAACACAAAATTCAGCACAATCCCAGCCCATCCATGGCCTCAATGGTGTTTAAATTCAAGAAGACACCCCACAGAAAGACTAGGCCCATGCACCACTCACTACCCCTGGGCATAATAGATGAAAGCTAGGCAAAATAAGTGCAGGCCTCAGACACTGCCTCTCTTCAAAATGGCCCCTTGCACCCCAAGCACATGTTGCCTGTACCAGCACTCAAGATGGCCACCACCACCACCCACATGGCCAGTCCAAATCAACAGTAGCACCCCAAAAAAAATGAAAAACACACAAAAATCACCACAATCCAATGCCATCCAGGATGTTTACATTAAAGAGAGTGAGACCCCACAGGCAGACACAGTCCATGCACCACTCACTACCCCTGGGCAAAAGGCCCCACCAGCAGCCCCAAAAAAACGACAAAAAACACAAAATTCAGCACAATCCCAGCCCATCCATAACCTCAATGGTGTTTAAATTCAAGAAGACACCCCACAGAAAGACTAGGCCCATGCACGACTCACTACCCCTGGGCAAAAGGCCCCCCCCCCGCAGCCCCAAAAAAACGACAAAAAACACAAAATTCAGCACAATCCCAGCCCATCCATGGCCTCAATGGTGTTTAAATTCAAGAAGACACCCCACAGAAAGACTAGGCCCATGCACCACTCACTACCCCTGGGCATAATGGATGAAAGCTAGGCAAAATAAGTGCAGGCCTCAGACACTGCCTCTCTTCAAACTGGCCCCTTGCACCCCAAGCACATGTTGCCTGTACCAGCACTCAAGATGGCCAAAACCACCACCCACATGGCCAGTCCAAATCAACAGTAGCACCCCAAAAAAACCCGAAAAACACACAAAAATCACCACAATCCAATGCCATCCAGGATGTTTACATTAAAGGGAGTGAGACCCCACAGGCAGACTCAGTCCATGCACCACTCACTACCCCTGGGCAAAAGGCCCCACCAGCAGCCCCAAAAAAACGACAAAAAACACAAAATTCAGCACAATCCCAGCCCATCCATGGCCTCAATGGTGTTTAAATTCAAGAAGACACCCCACAGAAAGACTAGGCCCATGCACCACTCACTATCCCTGGGCAAAAGGCCCCACCAGCAGCCCCAAAAAAACGACAAAAAACACAAAATTCAGCACAATCCCAGCCCATCCATGGCCTCAATGGTGTTTAAATTCAAGAAGACACCCCACAGAAAGACTAGGCCCATGCACCACTCACTATCCCTGGGCATAATGGATGAAAGCTAGGCAAAATAAGTGCAGGCCTCAGACACTGCCTCTCTTCAAAATGGCCCCTTGCACCCCAAGCACATGTTGCCTGTACCAGCACTCAAGATGGCCAAAACCACCACCCACATGGCCAGTCCAAATCAACAGTAGCACCCCAAAAAAACGAAAAACACACAAAAATAACCACAATCCAATGCCATCCAGGATGTTTACATTAAAGAGAGTGAGACCCCACAGGCAGACTCAGTCCATGCACCACTCACTACCCCTGGGCAAAAGGCCCTAACAGCAGCCCCAAAAAATCGACAAAAAACACAAATTAAGCACAATCCCAGCTCATCCATGGCCTCAATGATGTTTAAATTCAACAAAACAGTTGTATCATGCACCCATAACCAACCCTGGTCCTACTGGATACTGTGGCTACCCACAATATATTTTATTTAATGTTCTGAAAAAGTTCCAAAATTGTAGTTGCAGCAACTGTAATGCCCCAAACAAACTTACTTGTGAAAGTTGATTTCTAATCCAAAAGTGATCCAAAGAAAGTCAAAAAGGCCTCAAATCCAAATATCCAGCAGCACCCACAAAAAGTAATCCTTCCAGGTCAAGGGCCAAATGAAAGTGACCAGCACATGAAGAAAGCACTGGGAGGAGCCTGCTGGACAGGAACAGGAAGTTGGAGACTGTGGGGCACTTCCTTCCTCCCCCCACCCCAAAAATGGACTCCTTGCAAAAAAAAGTGCAGGCAAATGTAAACCTGAGGAGTGATTCTGATAAAAATCATCATTTTCTGAAGGTTTAGGCTGTTTGCTGGTGGATTTCTTATGCAGAATTGCAAAATCTCTATTTCGCGAGTGCGAGATTGTTCCTGCCCGCCGCACCTATGTGTTCGCAATTGTGAACTCTCGTGATGCGTGCTGTGCAAGGTAAGGTGGCAAGCCGCGATTACGTATTCGCGGGCACCATCTCCCGCGGGATCCCGCAGCAAGATCCAAAATGGCGCAGCACTCGCAAAATATTGAGAAAAACAACTCGGCAAACGCTGAATGACGGAAAGTGAACGCCATGCGCCACGCCGCGCGCCGCAATATTGATTCACCAAGCAAAAAAATCCGCCCCGTGCGAATTGACGGATTTTCGGCAAATTCGCTGGAGTTCGCGGATTGCGAATTTACCAAAAATCTGCAAATTCCGCGAGCGGAACGGATTTTACGCCCATGCTTAGACCCCACCCCCATTTGTAAGGTTAAAGCTCCCTTGAGCAGTTGGCTGACGAGCCTGGGACCCCGCACCTGCGCGCCTGAGTGGTACTAAACCTGGCAGATATTTGGCAGCCACCGGCAACCCCAGAACACGGCCTATCCCTGTTGACGAGGGGTGATACCCCGAAACACGTGTCCAGGGATGCCGAAGACAGCGAAGATAGCAGAGAATCGAAAGAAGATGCATCGCGGAACACGTAACTACATTAACCAGAGTCCTTAGGGGCGATACCGCCGGTGTGTGAGTAGTGTGCGACCCCACCCCCATTTGTAAGGGTAAAGCTCCCTTGAGCAGTTGGCTGACGAGCCTGGGACCCCGCACCTGCGCGCCTGAGTGGTACTAAACCTGGCAGAAATTTAGCAGCCACCGGCAACCCCAGAACACGGCCTATCCCTGCTGACGAGGGGTGATACCCCGAAACATGTGTCTAGGGATGGCGAAGACAGCGAAGATAGCAGAGAATCGAAAGAAGATGCATCGCGGAACACGTAACTACATTAACCAGAGTCCTTAGGGGCGATACCGCCGGTGTGTGAGTAGTGTGCGACCCCACCCCCATTTGTAAGGTTAAAGCTCCCTTGAGCAGTTGGCTGACGAGCCTGGGACCCCGCACCTGCGCGCCTGAGTAGTACTAAACCTGGCAGATATTTGGCAGCCACCGGCAACCCCAGAACATGGCCTATCCCTGCTGACGAGGGGTGATACCCCGAAACACGTGTCCAGGGATTGCAAAGACAGCGAAGATTGAAGAGAATCGAAAGAAGATGCATCGCTGAACACGTAACTACATTAATCAGAGTCCTTAGGGGCGATACCGCCGGTGTGTGAGTAGTGTGCGACCCCACCCCCATTTGTAAGGTTAAAGCTCCCTTGAGCAGTTGGCTGACGAGCCTAGGACCCCGCACCTGCGCGCCTGAGTGGTACTAAACCTGGCAGATATTTGGCAGCCACCGGCAACCCCAGAACACGGCCTATCCCTGCTGACGAGGGGTGATGTCCCGAAACATGTGTCCAGGGATGGCGAAGACAGCGAAGATAGCAGAGAATCGAAAGAAGATGCATCGCGGAACACGTAACTACATTAACCAGAGTCCTTAGGGGAGATACCGGCGGTGTGTGAGTAGTGTGCGACCCCACCCCCATTTGTAAGGGTAAAGCTACCTTGAGCAGTTGGCTGACGAGCCTGGGACCCCGCACCTGCGCGCCTGAGTGGTACTAAACCTGGCAGATATTTAGCAGCCACCGGCAACCCCAGAACACGGCCTATCCCTGCTGACGAGGGGTGATACCCCGAAACATGTGTCCAGGGATGGCGAAGACAGCGAAGATAGCAGAGAATCGAAATAAGATGCATCGCGGAACATGTAACTACATTAACCAGAGTCCTTAGGGGCGATACCGCCGGTGTGTGAGTAGTGTGCGATCCCACCCCCATTTGTAAGGTTAAAGCTCCCTTGAGCAGTTGGCTGACGAGCCTTGGACCCCGCACCTGCGCGCCTGAGTGGTACTAAACCTGGCAGATATTTGGCAGCCACCGGCAACCCCAGAACACGGCCTATCCCTGCTGACGAGGGGTGATGTCCCGAAACATGTGTCCAGGGATGGCGAAGACAGCGAAGATAGCAGAGAATCGAAAGAAGATGCATCGCGGAACACGTAACTACATTAACCAGAGTCCTTAGGGGCGATACCGGCGGTGTGTAAGTAGTGTGCGACCCCACCCCCATTTGTATAGTTAGGCCTCGCTTCGCTTGAAGATGCTCGAATCTCCTGCTCCTTTTGTTGACTTCCGGCTGGTCTGCATGCTCTTGTTTGGGCTCGGTTTGTGGTACACTGGCATTGCGAGTGCCTTGCTTTTCTTTCTCTTTTGGTTCTAAAATTCTTCGTCTGGCCTTTTGTGCTAGTCCTTGCTCAGCTGGGGCTTGTGTTTTCTTTTGGGTTGGGTCACTGAGGGGCGAGCTTTTTTGGCGCTATGTGCCGAAAAAGCGGTGATATGTGTGTTGATAATATGCCCCCAAGATACTTTTAAACTTCGAGCCACATGAACAGGAACTAGAAATAATGCGGTCTAGATATCCCACCACTCTTACCAACATGACCTGCAGTTCTGTTTAGGTTAATACTTTTTAAAACACCTTCTTTAAAAACAATTTTCGTGGTGCACTGATATGATGTCCTGCTAGCAGACCACATTCACCACGTACCTGACAGTATGATGCATCATTGTAAAATAACCTGAGTTAAATACAGCTCAAAGATCAGTTCTCTAGGGCCTGATGTACGAAGGTGTTGCAGCAAACTGGTCAGTGTTTTTGCACACCGACCACATTTCAGCACTACCTTCATCTTGCCCCGCAAGTGAGTTACTAATCACTCGTAGCGGAATCTGCCATTTATGTCGTACGTTAAAAAACTTCTGCATCATTAATATTTTTGAGTCCGAGGTCTTTTGAGACTTCCTGCAAATTGAAGAGAATTGAGGGATGGAGGCTCCCAAGGGACGGCAGACATTCATCTCTGCTTTTGCAATCACTAAATGCTGACATTTTACTTTGAAAGGAGCCACATCCCTGCTTCGAAAAATAAAAGTTGACTTCCGGCGAATGACTTATACGCTGGCAACGTATGAGTTTTTCCCGATCGGGGACCACTCTCTTCTCCCCCCGGTGCTCGGAGTTGGCATTTAAAACGTGGAAACTGTTCCACATTCCAGGCCTGATTTCTTACGACTGTACTCCATTTTATTTATGCGTTTTTATATAGCGCGGACTTTACCCGAAGGTGTCAGAGCGCTTCACAATAGGAACAGAACTGATACATGAGAACATTACAAGTGAACAAATTACAAAAGCAAACGTTACATTACATGAGGCAAAAGTAACAATCGTGAGCCAACAAAATACAAGAGGTAGCAAACGGTGCATTACAGGAGGAAAAAGTGACATGTGTGCAGGTTACAAAAGCGTACAAAGTAAACATAGAGGTATAATACTGCAATATATGGTGGACACTCACACACAAGAACAAACGTTACGTAGGCAATGGTGGCACTTGTGCAGGTATCGAAAGCAAACAAAATGTAAGAGGTAGAAAACCGTGTGATACAAGAGAAAAGTGACGTGTGCATGTTACAAACGAGTACCAAACACAGGTAGAAGGATAATACTGCAATAAATGCTAGACTCTCAAACCACAAGAACACACTGGGAAGGCACTTTCATAGTCATGTAAAGTAGAGTTTTCTATAATGGAAGGTCTTCCTTCAGGTAATAGAGAGGGTGTGAATTAAGTTTGGAAGTGTCTTTGAAGGAGGAGAACTTTGAGGTCAGTTTTGAAGGCCTGGGAGGAGGTGGTGGTCCGGAGCTGAGGCAGAAGTGAGTTCCAGATTCTCACTGCGCTGCCTGAAAAGGATTGGGCCATCGATCTTTCCTTCTTGAAAGTTTGAGGTTTAAGCAGTAGATTTTCCGCATTTTGTGATGGTCTAGAGCCTCCCGAGAGTTTCAGTTCATGCGCCAGGTAGCGAGGAGAGGAGGAGTGCAAGGCTTTGTGGGTAATGCAGGCAGTCTTGTAGATAGATCTTGCCTCGATGGGAAACCATCATTGGTTTACGACCACAATTGCTGTTACAAAGCATTAATCCATACATACCATTGCTGATCGGAAAAGCCAGAGTGATGCCACTTTCATTCCAGTTTTTCTTTTGATTCCGAATCAGTTATAAAATGCCTTTTTTTGAGTTTGAATGCCATTTCCGGCTTGTACTTGCCATTTTACAGACTTGGAGCCTGTGCGTTTAGTTGAGGCCGTAAACAGGCTTAGTACACCAAGCGCTTAAATTCGCATGCTTTTGATTTTGATTGCCCCTCACAGGGTCATAGCTTTGATAGTGCAGCAGGCGCTGTGGCACCAGGGCAAAGAGGCTTCAGAGACCCAACATTGCACCCTTATTATTGGGGAGCGGGGGTGAACATGCTCCTTGCTTGGTCTAGGGCACATGACACCCACACCCTTGCTATGCTGCTACTGGTCTCGCTTCATGATCTGTGTCTGTATATTTATTGTCAACAGATGGATGGGGAAGCATAGACTCTTAAGACGAAACCTGTAACAATGAGTTCAAATAAATGAAAATGTACTTAGCTCTCTGTTACAAGCCCAAAAAATACTTTCAAGCGTGCTTCATTAATCAGTACAATTTACACGTGTTCTTTTCTTGTGTGGCAAACTCTAGGAGATCATTTCCTAGCAACACACACCACAATATCTTTAATATACCATGTTCACGGGGTATAATATTCTTTTGTACGTTTGCTGGCGACATGTCCTTTAATATTGAAGTTTTATTTTCGAGGAAACAATGATTCCCGGCAGTCATCGGCAGAAGGTAAGAGACATACTTGTATTAGAAGGTAATTTTAAGGCCATTACAACTAAATTAAAGCGAAATTATGCTTGTGAATCTGATGTCTTCCCTAATGCAGTTATAATGAATTACGCATGTTTTTGCAATCCACGTTGTGAAATGACCATCAATTGTAAATAATATGTGTTTGTCCTCGCAACAAATTATGCTAAATTCATGATGTCCAATAAGGTAAAAATACATATGCCATCTTTAGAAGGTTCTAAATATTGGGGACAATTTGCCTTTGAAATTTCCTTCACTGAAAAAAAATAAACAAATCCTGATTCACATTTTGGGGCTTATTTACAAGCCCCTTGCCCCACCCGTACGTCACTTTTCCCATGTTAAAAATGACGCCAAAGTGGCGCAAGGGGCTTAAGCCCCTTTGAATGTGCAAACAGTACAATACAAAATACTGTCAGAGTTGACACCCATATTCATATCATATAAACAGTTAAACAGTTCATCAGCATAGCAGTCTCCCATCTCTCAGGGGTGTCCAAAATGAGAAAATCACTCCCGCCCGGTAGTGGCCAAGAGGAGGGGAGTGGCACACGTACCCAGAGTAACCAGACAGTCACTGATCAACAGTCCATTTGGAGCACAGGCGGGGTGGGGGCAGCAGCACTGCATTATCCATCAATCACAGTTCTTATATACACCCCAGCATACCTTGGGTCTCGCTGTAAATGGATCCTCCCAATATGTCAGTCCCTCGGCTTGTCAAGATATTTAGATGCCCATAAATTTTAAAAAGTGATCCGTCGCCGGCTACTGTTTTTGCTGTCAGCAAATTTTGACAAGCTGTTTGGCATAGGTGCACTAAAATTTTTAATGACATAGTATGCTGAAACATGCTGTGCAATATTTATGAATTCAACCTCTGGACTATATATTAATGCACAGTTATAACGTTTTCAAATTCCTTGAGGTTTTGATCTCTTGATAATCACTTGCACTCAGTTTTAAGTTATTTCTGTAATAATTGATTACTTGGAGTAATTAAATGTGTAGTTATTGAGATTTCATAGTTATACAGATAGGTAAATGATTTTTAAACCGTCTTGGGCATGTGCAATCTTATTTATAAATGTACCTATTCTTTTGGACATATTTATTGTATTTCTGTATGGTTCATGATAACTGAAGCATAATATTCTACTACTACTACACCCCGCATCTACCCCACGAAGAGTCAGTCTAACCTCCTCTGGGGGTTGTAGGGAATCACCAGGCTGTGCTAGAGCACGTGTTGATCCCCAACCATTTCTGATGGGCCTTTGCGGAAACCTCTAGTGAGCTCAGGCGGAATCTTCAACCACCCCTTCACCCTCCTCTCCCAGGGAACCTACCACTGCGCCCCATGTCTCCAAGTCCCTCTTGTCATCCATGCGGATATTTAAGACCCTACATTTTTAGGTAATTCTCACTCCAGTAGATCAGCCCTCCATTTACCCTGCATCGGTAGTATCGGAATTTGCTTCATTTTAAGGCTAGATTAGTGGAGGAAATTCAGCCAGTGTCTTTTCCCGGATCCAACTCCACATCCTTCTGAGTTCATTATATGGCATGTAAATGTACAGGAATTTATATAGCGCAAATCACCGAGCGGTTTCTAAGCGCTTGCTTAGGGAACCCGTCCTGGTATTCCCCTGTGAGATAACCTCGGCAGGGTATCCGCAAGGTGAAAGCCAGGCATCCCGCCGCGAGGGGCCGTTGTGGAGATTAAGCAAGCTATTGCCCAGAGTCGCAGAGTGTGAACCCGTGAATCGAGTAGGCACCGGAGCGAGAATTGTCGAGTCCATGGACATTTTAGGACTCAAGACCCCGCCGAGCCGGGAATTGAACCCTGGTCCCGGGCTGACCTCTGCTTCCAGGTCTGCCTTCTCTAACCAGTGAGCCACACTTCTCACAGGTTTATCCATAGTGCTAAAGACAGGTCTTTATCTTTTGTATTTAATTGTCCTCTAAGGGCCTAGACTCCGGAAATACCACAAATATTCAAGGAGAGATGGATTAAGGGAGGAGGGATTGACAGGTGGGGGAAAGAGACAAAGGGAGGGGAATTGCGATTGAGGGCGTTAAGAAAGGGAGAAGGAGATAATAAAAATGAGCAGGAAGGGGGGTACAAGGGCATGGCAAATGCAGACCATACACTGTATGTCAACATTAAAGTCACCTCTAACTGAAAATGGACAGCCGTTAATACCTGGCGCTTATAATACACCTTCTAGGCTTGAATCTGTGATCTATCTGTCCAATGAACAAACAAGAAAGGAGGTCAGATATAGAAACTACCTCCCAGACAAAGGCCTCCGACCGACATCATGGCGGAATTGGGACCCACCGAGCTCCAGTTGGCAGTCCTGATTGCATAATACTGATGCAATCGCACATTTCTGAGGTTGCATACTCATATTTCCCTATGGTAGCTTATGCTACAGATGCAAACCAGCCATAGCAAAGCTCCCAAAGGGAAATGGGAGGTTGTGTTCATCCCTGCATTGTGTAATAGGCACCCTGAGGTGCCTGCCATGCGGTGCAGGGATAAACATGGGGGTACCATAGGTGCCCCCTTGGCCCCCAACCGGATGCCGCAAAGAAAAGGGGCCCCCAAACTGGTATTTCAACAGGCTTTCCATGTCAGAAAGCATGGCATGGAAAGCCTGTCAGAAACCGAGCATCGTTATCCCAACAGCAGAAACGCCGTCCATTGGGATTATGGGCCAGGCTCCTTGAGCCTGTTGGAATCCAGTCGGAATGACCGGCCAGTTATCAATCCAACTGCCTATTTTGTGATTAGGTGGTCAGAATTGAAATCGACGATCATGGTCGGATAGTCTCCAACCTGAGGTCGGAGGCTTTCCGACCGAAATTGTAATAGGCCCTTTAGTGTATCCACCATTCTATAGGTACCCAGAATTTTTTATAATGCCAAACTGTCTTTAATTTGATGCATAGTACTGTAACACTCTTCAATAAGTCCTTGCTCATGTGAAGAAACACATGCTGGCCTTATTGAACCATAAAGGAAAACTGCAATTGGGTTGAAATATTTGATTGAGTACAATAGCCTTAGTAATTCTCATCTTCAACTGTCAAGGATATGCCACTGGCACATCCTGTTGTTATCCATTTCCCTCACTCACTCACACCCCCTCTTGTGATAAGTCATCATTTTTTACAAGAGTGCATTTAAATCTATGGTAATAATTATGGAGGCAGTGGAAGCCATGTCTAGTGTACTTACATAGTTCACGCCACTGCAACCAGATCATATTACATCTAACATTGGACATTGAAATAGTGCCTTTGCTTAATGCAATGTATTATCATTGCTCCATAAAGCCCTTCCAGGGTATCACACATTCCTCTGCATTCTTAATTAAGAAAAGCACCCTCACTGTCATCATTTTCCAATCAATTATACAACCCAGTTCTCAAAGCTAGTGTGCAGTGTTATTTTCCCTGAAATTCAGGACGTTTTTGGGTGTACTCATTCGGGAATCAGCTTAAATAAACTCATTACCTTCAATTTGGTTACATTTTCTGTTCTAGAGTTTAGTAATGTCAGCAGACCAGAGGATAGACAATGACTAAGTTATCACTTAGTAGCTCCCTTATGTTCTCCTATCCAGTGTCTTTTAATGAAGATGGCGGGCATGTGGCCATCTATTTATTCTCCACATGCTTGCTAAGCTCATTCATTGAATTCACCATCATGCTCCTTGTTACCCATATATAATTACTCAAAATATATTCAGAAGCCATCATGTATACGTGTCTGATCCATAATCAATTCCAATCTATTCTGATCAGTTTTAAGTCTGCCACAGCATTCTTTTTCCGCTACCCTTGCCAGTGTTGTCATCTCCAGAGCTTTAGAGCGGTTCTTCTTTCAGTATCGACAACTGGCAGCCGTCTGGTGTATCAGGTCTCATATTTTCAGCAAAGATGAGGGACTGAGGGGCTTTTTACCGAGGTCCAGCAAAGATGCCCTGTACAATTATATTCAAAAAAGGATTTGCTGTTCCTCAACACGGTGATGCCTAGAAAATAAACGGGCGGTATACCCACCACTATCATGGAGTATGATATGGCAGTGTGGCACTGTTTTGGGTAGAAGGATCAAAAGGGATCCCACTCTGTCGGAACTAGGCTCCTTACACACCCAGCAAGCTAGCTGTCATTCTTCATCATTTGGACCTGCTCCTATTTGGGTGGCGCTGCAATACCCAACGGGCTCCCATAAAGGGGCTCTTTGTCGGAGATCTTCTTTTCCTTGCTGTATGATGAAGTGGGTGTGTGTGGCCCGTGAAGTGTAGATACAGTGAAATGTGTGATTTAAAACAAGTAGGATAATCCAAATAATATTTTTATTCAGGCTGGTTATCCCCTTGACTAAAAACATGTGGAGTGGCAGCTTTCCTGGCTACTAGGTGCTGTACAAGCTATGCTCATCTCCTAAGGTCAACATGTTTCTTGCCTAATGGTTCTAATAATCCGTGGCAATTCTTCAGCACCTAATAAAGGTGAAGTGAATCTATCTGCACACAGTGGCGGGGGCTACTAGCTACCTACCACGAGTAGTCACTATGATAGAGGTATTCAATAGTGCCGTTCAAAGATCTCCTATAGTAGAGGGATATTGCCTCAATCGATGTGCGGTGATTTTATCGGACACCTGGTAGTGTGGTGTCCATTCCATCGTTAGGGGATCAGCTGGCTCACCTACCCTCCACGCTGGCACCGGATTCAGGTCTCATACCCAGGGCTCTTCTTCTAACAGTAGGACATTAATGAGCTGATCAATGCTGTTATTTATTTATTTATTCAGTATTTTCTATAGCGCAAACATGACCCAGGATTGGGTGTCAGAGCACTCCACAGTACATACCATTTAATTTCCGTAGTTATACAAAACCTTAAGTGGACTTCCACATGTAAATGCTCATTCTAAAAGTGGCAATCAATTAGCACTTACAATTAACACACATACTGATTATTACATCAGATCAACTCCTGTTACAATATTACGTCATCAGTAAATTACACCATGTGGCTTTTTAGATGAACTTGTCAATCAATGATAGCGAACTGGAGTATGATATCCCAAGATTCAATGTAATAAAATGGCGGGACTATTCTCCTGCAAAAATTGCCTACAGGAACAGCCGATTGTAGAAGAACAAGATATTGACTGCCGTACTCAAATAGACCCCTAGCAGTGTCCGCTGGTAGTTATGGGAGGAATTTGCTCATAAGGAAGAACTTAGGGGCATATTACCAACAACTAGCGATAATTTTTGTCTCTAACTTGTTTAGAGACAAAAATTATCGCCGCACATCGGCGATTTTTATCGCAGATAAACCTTGCTATTAGTAAGGTTTATCGCAAATGCGATAAAAAACGGCCGCAATGCATGAATATCGCTGAAAAGTCAGCGATATTCATGCATTATCGAGCAAATGCTCTTAGCCATGTTATCCACCTCCCATTGGATAACATGGTGAAGAACTGCTCAGGGCAGGTGTTAGCTTTTGGAGATATTCGCGAATATCTCCAAAAGTTGGTAATAGGAGATAGCGATGTTAGCGACTGTTTCCAGTCGCTAACATCTTGGCACGCCCACTTTGCATGTCATTAGTGATAAATATCACTGACATGCAAAGCGGGGCCCAAGATGGTCGCTATCTCCTATTAGCTGTCACTAACTGGTGTTAGCGACAGCTTGGTAATAGGGAGATAATTTTATCTCCGCTTTCTTGGCTTTTAAAGCCAAAAAAGCGGAGATAAACCCCTTGATAATATACCCCTTAGTTTACTTTTTGAATAAAGCAGTGGACGTGATTCTTATAATGTACAGGGAAGCAAATTCCAAATTCTTGGTGAGGCTCCAGAGAAAGCTCTATCACATGTTCTCTTCTTGCGGAACAATGTAGGTTTCAGTTAAAGATCTCCAGTGCTCTGAGAGACTCTGCGGCAACCAGATATAGTAATTTCCTACAACAACTTCAACGACCGGACACCTGACTCCTCAACCACTTCCTCCACCGGCAATGCGAGCCAGCCCACCGTCTCCTCCTGGACACTGGTCACGACCGAAGAGACCGCCTCGACCATGAAAGACATACACTCAGGGGCACCCACAGACCCCTGCCCACTGCACATCTACCACAGAGCCAACACCGCCATCGCGCCAGAATTACAAAGTACCATCAACACCACCTTCAAGTCCGGCACTTTCCTCGACATCTGGAAACGTGCAGAAGTCAGACCCCTGCTCAAGAAGCCCTCAGCAGATCCCACGGACATCAAGAACTACTGGCCCATCTCCCTCCTCCCCTTCACAGCAAAAGTCACTGAGAAGATCGCCAAGGCTCAACTAACAAGGTTCCCCAAAGATAACTACATCCTTGATCCCTTACGATACAGATTCCTCAGCAACCACAGCTCTGAGACCGCCCTACTTGCCGTCAAAGATGACATCTGCACCCTCCTCGACCAAGGACACACAGCAGCTCTAGTCCTACTCAACCTCTCAGCAGCATTCAACACCGACTACCACCGCATACTCGCTGCCAGACTCCACAACGCAGGCATACAAGGAACCACCCTCGACTGGATCCGCTCATTCCTTACCGGCAGAACCCAATGAATCAGACTGCCACCCTTCCTCTCTGAACCCCCGGAAATCAACTGTGGAGTACCCCAGGGATCATCACTCAGTCCAAACATCTTCAACATCTACATGGCCCCGCTCGCCGCCATCGTCAGACAGCACGGCCTCAGCATAGTATCCTACACTGACGACACCCAGCTCATCCTCTCCCTCACGAAGGACCCCACCACCACCAGACTCAACTACCAGGAAGAAATGCAGGTTGTCACATTATGGATCAGCAACAGCTGCCTAGCGCTCAACTCGGAGAAGACAGAGGTCCTTATCCTCGGAACCTCCCCGTCAGCATGGAACAACACCGGTTGGCCCACCGCCCTCGGCAGCCCCCTGACCACACGGAGCATGCCCAAAACCTCGGCATCATACTCGACTCCTCCCTCTCCATGAACTGACAGGGCAACGCCGTCGCCTCCAGCTGCTTCAACACCCTCCGTAACCTCCGAAAGACCTTAAAATGGATCTCCCCCAAGTCAAGGAAGATCCTCACCCACGCACTCATAACCAGCAGACTGGACTATGGAAACATCCTCTACGCCGGGATCAACAAGTCTCTACTCCACAAGCTCCAGGCAATACAGAATACCGGAGCTAGACTCATCCTCTGCATCCCTCGACACGAACATATCAGGCAATACCTACGGATCCTCCACTGGCTCCCCGTCAAGAAAAGAGTCACTTTCAAGATACTCACCCATGCCTACAAATGCCTTCACAACACCGGACCCCAATACCTCAACAAGAGAATCTTCTTCCATGTACCCAAAAGAAACATCCAATCTACCAACCTCACCCTCTCAGAAATCCCGTGCATCCGCAGAGCCAGAACAGGAGGAAGAGCCTAATCCTACATCGTGGCTGAGACCTGGCATGAGCTCCCATTCGACATCAGACGTACCCCCTTCCTGAATGTCTTCAGGAAGACACTCAAGACCTGGTTCTTCGATTGAACTGAGCTGTTTACCCCTCCCCCCAGAACCTTGAAACCCTCACGGGTGAGTAGCACGCTTACAATGCCCTAATTGATTGATTGAAGGTAAAGTGGTGGTTTTAGTGCAGCACTTTGTGTGTGATACATGCCATCTTTAGATGGATTCTTGCTTCGCATGGAAGCCAATTGATCGCTTTCAGAGGTGGAGTGATGTGGTATTAATTTCCTAGATCCTGTTATGAATATAGCTGCTGCATTGAGGCAGATGTTTAGGGGAGCTGTTGAAATCTTGGGTAGACCTGAAAGAATTGTGCATCCGTACTGCCGTTTTATGGTCAACTGTATTGATGAACGGTTTCAGTTTTCTAAGATAGCTCATATGGAAGAGGGCTTTTTTTGCCATCATGTTGATGTGTGTTTGAGTGTTTAGAGCCTTATCCAGCGTAAATCCCATAGATTTGGTAGAGTTTACTAGGATCGGTATACAGTTTAGTGCAGTGATCGTCTTGGTCCATTTCTTTATCACAGTTGAGCTTGTAGGAGGGGTAAACCAGAAGGAATTCATTTTGCTACAATTTAAGCTTAAGATGATTGATAGATAACGATTGAACGGTCCTCTTTAATGCCTAGTTCATTGTGTTAATCTGTTCCAATGATGTAATCTTCATATACAGCTGAGTGTAATCTGCATACATGTGGAAGGAGATGTTTGCCTGCTGTAATATTTCTATTAGTAGTTCGACATACAGATTGAATAGTGATGGGGAAAGAGTTGAACCCATTGGTACTCCAATTTGAATCAGGGATGTTAGAGACAGTTTTTGCTTCACCAGGAATCTTTGCGATCTGTTCCATAAGAAGGATTTAAGCCATTTTAGGACGGTTTCCGATAATCCCAACCATTTTTCAAGACGGTCTAGTGATTTGACATGGTTTATGGTGTCAAACGCAGACAATAGTTCGAGAAGAACTAGAAGACAAGTTGTGTTACAGTCTAGAGCTAGTAGTGCGTCATCTACTATGTGCAGGATTGCTGTTTCCATACTGTGATCTAGTGTGAACCCTGATTGGCAGTCGTCAAGTAGCTTGAATTCGGAAATGTGTTGGATCAGTTGTTGTTGAGCTCATTTTTCCAGTACTTTGTCCAGCATGGGAATATTTGATACTGGCTAAAAGTTGATTGGGTCCAAGGGGTTCTCAGTAGCTTTTTTCAGGAAGGGATGGCCTGGCCAGTTTTTCGGCAGTCTGCTAAGGATCCTTGAGCTAGTGAAGCATTAATAATCTTATTCCAGATGGGCATGAGCATATGATTGATAGAAGACCAACATTTCGAAGGGAGAGGATCATTGTTATGGTTGTTCTGTTTTATGTTCAACAGGTTTTGGCAATGCCATTATGATTATGAAGCATGAAGGTTGTACAACGAGCATTATTTTTAGGCGTTGATAGTGCGGGTTGAAATGGATGTTTGGCAAGTGTACTATTTAGGTTTCAGGGATTTTCTGCGGCATTCTTGAGTTCACTATCCAGGGAGCTAGCTTTAGTTGTAAAGAATGAAGAGAATTCTTCCAGTTTAGATGTTAATAAAGAGGATTTGGCCATTTTGTTAGATTGATCTTTTAACAAATGGTTTACTCGGTCTGTTTTTTGTATTATCAAGTTTCCTGCTAAAAAAGTATTTTTTTGCTATTAGTACACTTTTTTTGCAGGTGTGCCTGGTCGTTCTTAGCAGTTTTAGCAGTTTTAGCTGGGGGGATGATGGGTGTTGTCTCCATTTCCATTCTGTTAGTCTGAATTTTCATCTTTCTTCATTAGGGGATCCGTTGAACCATGGGTTCCTATCTTTAACCTATATTCTTTTGAGTTTTGAGGCTACGGTGTTGATTGTTTTTGTCATCGTGAAGTTGTTGTGTTATGCAGGAACTTATGCAGCCCCATTTCTGTTGTGTGCCTAGGTCTATAGAACAGTAATGCAAAGGGTTCTCTGAATGAAAATAAGATTTCTGTTGACTTCACACCAACAGTCAGGATGAAGGATGTTCTAAAAAGCCATCAATTTAGAATGCAGGGTCTAAAATATTTTTGCCTGTAAACTACAAGTCATTGCACTTGCTTTGTAAGTCATCCCTCCAATCAAATCCGGCGCTCCTGGGACATTAGGATTCACATGGACTATTGAGCCTCCATGCTGAACTTTGTGATGAAATCATTACTTGTATAGGACCTGTGTACTGTCAAAAGTGTGAGTGGCTCTATAATGCATTTGTGTACTTTCAAATAGTGAATTCATATTGGGAATATATTTCTTATCACTAACGGCACCTGTCAATATTTTGGTATTAATCTTTGGGAATCTGCACAATGCATGACACCCTTGTAACAAACAGCAAAAACATTCACTTTATCAATAATGGGACCAAACACTGAAACAAAACGCTAGCAGTCAACCACGCCCAATATAGCTGCAGAGGCATAGCAGCAGACCAGTGCCAGGATATGGATCTCGCATTACGCAGAGAAAGCACAGCTAATATAGAGGCTTTCCACAAAAGCTCGGTATTTCAGACTCTTGCCACTGTTAAACCTCAAGGGGAGTAACAGCATTCTAATAAAATTGGGAAAGGGCTTAATTCGTTTCCCGTCTGTCATCATATTTCACAGACCTTGACATTTTTGGTCCTTTTTTCAATATTCACCCCCATGTTGTGTTAGTGTTAAACTTGCACTCAGCGCATTTGTCTATTTCCTGTATAAATCACCTAAATGTGGTATTATGATCATAGTGCCAGGAGCTGAATTGTTTATCCAAGAATAAGCACACAATTAACAATGAAATATGTAAAATGCAAAATATGGATGCATGCATGTTATAAGTCACTAGCTCAAATCTTTATGTTCCAGAAAATGAAGAGCCTCAGCCAACATCTAGAAAAGGTAAGAGATATGATTTTATAATTTACTTAGATTCTGAAGACACTGAAATAAACGGCTTTTGGAGCCAATTATGTAAACAGATGTATTAAAATATATATATATGTGTGCCTATAAGTTATATTTTCAAAGCAAACAATGAAAATGCGGGAATATGCTTTGTAGTCCTGTGTTTTTTGCTTCTAATAGTACATGGGAGTGGGAGAAAGAACAGGGTGGGGGAGTTGCCTAGGGCTCCGCGTTACGAGACTCAGTGGCCCAATATTGACAATATCCCACTCATACTATTAGATTTTGTACATGTGTGCTAGGTTATGGTTCTCAGACTATGTCGAATCCTATGTTTTCTGTGCTTTTTACAGATTTAAAAAATAATGGAAACATGCTTGTGCTGCTAAGGCGTTATTCTGGCATTTTGAACACATTTCCCGTTTTGTGTGAATTGTAAAGGAACTCTCCCGAACTTGTGGGAATCTGTATCAGTCACAGGTTGACAAGAGTTCTCAATTGAGTACCTATTTTCACATGTGGAAGTTGTTAAAGGGGAAACATCCTTTACAACGCAACTTTTCCAACGCACTACCATTATGACGCAACTTTTACAACGCAAGTCATTACAACGGATTGCGCTGGAGGGCGCTCTAGGATAGGGAATAGTTTAATTACTATCCAACACCTTCCCTACTATCCACGGGGACTGGAGTTGGAATAGTAAATTAAACTATTCACTATTCAGCGCCCCCAACGCAAGTCGTTGGAACGACTTGCGTTGTAAAACCTGCGTCACAATGGCATGCGTTGTAAAAGCATGCGTTGTAATGTCGTACATCCTTGTAAAAGGCGTGCATTACTGCATTCAGAAGTATCTTGCAGATGTGCATTTCCACTATGTTAGACCTGTCAGCCTTAAGGTGGTGTTTACCTAAACCTTTATGCCTTCCCCTCCATTTTTGCTGATCTAGTTTTTGCTGACCGTAGGACTCTGCGCTCACTTTTTAAAACGTGGTAACATTGTCAATTGGCATATCTAATTTACTTAATAGCCCCTAGTAAAGTGGTACTACTTGTACCCAGGGCCTGTAAATGAAAGATATTAGTGGGCCTGCAGCACTTATTATGCCACCCATTTAAGTAGCCCTTTAAACATGTCTCAGGCCTACTATTGCAGCCTGTGTGTGCAGTTTTAAACTGCCATTTCGACCACCTGGGAAAAATACACTTTTTGCGAGGCCCAAATCTTCCACAATAATACATGTAAGTCAACGCTAGGGTAAGCCCTAAACAGTGTACAGGGCAGGATGCAAAGTATTAAAAAAAGTAGGGCATGTAATTTTAAGTCTTGCATATCCTAGTAGTGAACAAGTCTTAAATCCATGTTTCACTAGTGCAAGGCCTATCTCTCCCTTATGATAACTTTGGATTTACCCTATTACATTTAATATGCTGTAAATTCCTAATGGGAAGAGGTAAACAGTTCATGTTTGGTGTCTTCGGAATTATAATGAAAAAATCCTTTCATATGATAAAGTCAGATTTTAAATTACAGATTTGAAAATGCCACTTTTATGAAGTTAGAATGTTGTGCCTGCAGCCAGTCTCTGGCTTGCATGAAATGCTGTAGCTGACTTTTGAGCGTTGTATATTCGTTATGGACAGTCACACATAATAGAAAGCTGTACCTGGATGGGCCATCACTGGCAGGATGGGAAGGCAGAGCTGGGCACAGCCTACTTGCACTTCAACAGGCTGTGTCCTGCTTACACACAAAGGAAGGACTGCATACTCTCTGTAGTTAGTCTGGAGCAAGGGAAGGGGAGGCAGGAAACCTGTGCACTTCAAGGGAAAACCCCTAGAATCTTCTCCCATTTCAAAAGAAGCACCAGGTATACATATTGGACCTTAGACAACAACTTTTCACTAAACTACTTGACCTGTTCAAAATTCTGCTAGACTGAAAGACTGCTGCCTGCTGTGCTGACCTGCTGCCCTCTTGCCTGGGCAAGAAGGATTGGACATGTAACCTGAGCCCAGGACCACAAGAGTGACTCCAAGGGCTAGTCTGTTGTAGCCAGCACCTGGACGCTGCAACTTTGAGTCGTACCCTGCAAGTGGTGCCACCCCAGTCCTTGAACCTTGGAATTGGGCCTGAAAGTGCTCTGCAAGCCCATCTTAGGATCCAGTAGAACGGAGGCATCACCGCTGTGGCACAGCGCAACCGCTAGCAGAACCAACACATCACCTCTGCTGCAAGGATTCTTCCAATGCAAGGAATCTGTATCAACTTCATTGCCTGCATAAGAACCGATGCTGCATGATGCATCCCTGACACAGGCCCTCGCATTACAAATCTCTTGTTGACCGCAACTTCGACAAGAATGCGGAATTTCGCTTTACAAGCCCTGCAGTCTCTTCAGAACCAGCTGGTGGGTGAAGCATCCTCAACGCATAACTTCACTTTGCAGGTTTCCCTTGTCAATGACCTTTTCAACGACGGCACAGGACCTTGCATCCCACCCTTGCAGCTCCCCACAACCGACACATTGCTTCCGCTGCACGATGCAACCTCGTCATAGGACATCGCAACACTCCGGTACCAGGATTTAAAGTCCTCTGGGTCCAACTGGGTCCCCGTAGCCAGCCTCCTTTCCATTGTGGTTGACCTAAACTTGAGGCTTTGTACTGGTCCGGTGCGACCAGATATCCACAGTTAGCTCTTTGTGCTTTTCACGCTATTTTCACTGAAATCTTTCAAATTGCATGGCTTTGGTTTTACTGAATTAATTTTAGTTGTTTGGACCTTGTATTATTCATAAAAATTTACTCTTTTTGTCTAATCTGGCGTGGGATACTTTTTGTGGTGTGTTTTCACTTTGTTGATAGAGATGTTTTAAAGCCTTGGGAAAGTGGGCTCAGGCCCAGGCCCCAGCCTTTCAGCGGGCCACCTGATTGATCTGGCTCTGTTCTTCACTCAGTTATGCCCTGAGGACCTTAAACGATTCCTAAACATAGATTTTTTAAATACTATTTCTCTTTAATTTATTTTTAATACTGGTTATGTATGGAGTCTATAACAGACATGTTGCAAATAAATGTTGTGTTTAGGGCTTTCAACACCATGCAACATCCATAAAAAGAAGTTTATTTTAGATCAAAACGGGACCTCACATATGAGAGATGGCAGTGGGTCGCACAGATTATTTGCAATAATATTTGTGAGCTGGTGCTATATTACACATATCACTATCCATGAATATTAGATGGAAACACATTTAGAATTTGGACCCTTGTGGCTGTGCAGAGGCAGTGACCTGGAAAAGAGGGCATGAGTAAAACTGACATCGGACCATGAATTCAAAGCTATTCCTAACATGGACCCCCAAAATATATTTGGCTCTGGGCCCCCCAAAATTCTTAAGATGTCCATGTTTGTTACTGTTTGAAGTGTTGCACAAATACTTTACACCTTTCCTCTGAGTGTGGTTTTGTGATCTGTCAATGCACCGGGACATAATCATGGATTGGTTGTGGCATCTGTAGTACAGCTCTGGACTTGTTTCTTGTCCTTAAGGAGTGAGATACCTATAGCAGCCGCGGCCGGTAGTGGGACTACTAGCCGGGCGGTGACGTGGGGAGGGGGAGGGGCAGGGTGGGGGTATTAATGTATGGATTATGTAGCTTTACAGGTAAGTAAACAAAAAAATAAATAAAACTAATTTCGTTGTGTCCACTGCATCACCAAATGCGATGCAGTGCGCGCAACGAAATTCATTTTATTTATTTAGATGTTTACTTACCTGTAAAGCTACATAATCCATACATTACTACCCCCCACCCAGCCCCTCCCCCTACCCACATCACCGCCCGGCAGGTACTCCCACTACCGGCTGTGGCTGGTCTATAGACATCACTGAGTGAGAGGTGTGAACAAGAGGAATACATAATGAGATAGTTATCGTAACTCCTTGTTGAATGCATGTGTGTACAAAGTACATTCAACTATGAGGCCAATGAGATTCAGTCTGCATCAACCCTGGTAAAACACATTAGAAGACAGATAGTGAGATACATCATCCCCAGCCTGGTGAAGTGTATTGCTGGCATTCTTTAGCCTTGGATTTAGTATCATTCTCAAAGGTGTGAGAGGATAGATGCGTAGGTATGGAACACTGAGCTTTTAGCAGGGGCCTGCTGATGATCTCTTCCTGTTCCCCACCATTTTAGTAGATAGACAATGTAAGGAGGTTGAGATAGTGTTCTCCTGTGTTATCCAGAGCAATCACCCAAGCATAACCTGCCCCTTTATCTCTCCCAGAAGTGCTACTCACAAACTGTTGATGACTGCAAGCTGCAAGTTCTTCACGCTCACATGTGCTAATTTTTTGGGTATTGCAGTTTGAGATATCCCTCGTTGCAACCTTTTGTGAAAACCATAGTCTGAAACAAATGTTGGGTCTGTTCTGCAAGCGACTCCATGGAAAATAGTTCCAGTGGAATTAGGATTCCCTGTCTTAAAACTGTCTGTAAAAGTGAGAAGAAAACCTCTGTACTTGTTTCTAAAATTTTCGCTGAATGAAGAGGTAGTAGTCTGCAGAGGAATTGCAGAGATCCAAGGCAGGTGTCACTGAAATCTGTCTCCCAGGGGTAAGGGACATCACTTAGAAAGTCTTCAAGAAGTTGCTGGAGAAGCTGTGTGACTAGCTGTGTACTGGAGCTGATGATGATGAGCAGAAAGTACCTCAGGAGGAGGAGACTGCCCAGAGGAGGCCAGCTGCTGTGCCTGAGCGGAGTGGATAGCCCAAAAATGTGGATTCGCATTGAAGTGACTCTAGAGCCATCCTGAGCCCACCTCCTCAATCACTGTCAAATAACATGGACATGTTGCACCCAAAAAGAAGAGTGAGGGATGTTGAAGCCAATATGAATGCTTGAGTGGATATCCCTGCATCGCAGTCACTGTTTAAACCTTTACATGCTTGCTCCACAAATATAGGAGAAGGTGAGAGAGCCTGTGTCCTTAGCCTCCTAAGACTGGGCCTGACACCTTCTTCTGGCTATAACGGCGAACACAGGATTAACGAATACTGGCATTTGTTTTGTGCCTGTTTCCTTGTAGCAGCCCCTGCTGAACGCCGATGGTTTTCACTGGGTTCCCACACATCATCTGAGGAAGGCAAAGCTTCAATCATGCACTCCTGAGTGACGGTATAATGTTAGGCCCTCATAACCTCTACGCTCTGGTAACCTCTGCACCATTGACATTGAGATTATTTTGGCTTTAGGAAAAGCTACAATGATGGTTGCCACTGGCTGGATCATTGAAGGACAGGCCACTGTTATGGCCCAGAAACTACTGCTTGCCTCCTGTCCCCCAAACAGGTTTTGACACTCTGTCCCTGAATATTTACATTCACTTTTCCTGTATTGGCTAGAATCTCAAAAATACAAAAGGTGTTTTTGTCTGCACCTAGATTCTATGTTGTTGTCTCTAGGTACTCGTAGTTCTACCATTAACAGATCAACTACGGGAAATAAATCATAATACACTGCATAGTTATCACTTTCTGATTTAGCTGAAGACCCATGTAAATGAATTTATGAAAGCCTAAGGATCTGCTCAAATCATCTATGAAACTATAAATAAATAGGACCCACATAATACTGCACATTAAGGCCACTTGGGGTTTCTAGAGAAGCATTGGTAAGAGACACATCCTGCTGTGTAAGGACACATATGGGATATTGGAATCCAAATAACTTGCTGTAGAATAAAGGTTTCAAGAATAATGTTTTCTGCAGAGTTACAAGACAAACCAACAGAGGCTATCAAGCAAAAAGATGCATCTATAGAAATAGCTGTTACAATCAATCAATCAGGCAAATTTATAGAGCGCGCTACTCACCCGCTAGGGTCTCAAGGCGCTGGGAGGGATCCGTTACTGCTCCAAGAGCCAGATCTTGAGTTGTTTCCTGAAGTAGAGGTGGTCCTGGGTCAGCCGTAGATGGATGGGGAGGGAGTTCCATGTCTTGGCCGCCAGGTAGGAGAAGGATCTTCCTCCGGCGGTGTCTCTGTGAATACGTGGGACGGTGGCAAGGGCGAGGCTGGTCGAGCGGAGCCTTGAATCATCTCAGCCTTGTGAATAGTCATCTAAGCATAAGATGAACAATGGGCAACGGCTAATAAAGCATCAACATAATATGTTATTTGCACCATAGCTTAACCCATAAACCAGGCAAATAATTATAATAGAATGTTAGACACAGACTCAAAAATTTGAATCTTTTGGAAGTAGGTTGATTCATGCTGAGGCATTGTAGAGGTTTTGCTGCATCTCTTGGCTCAGACTGTCAATTGAATTTAGCTGTTGATTTACCCCTCTTTCCTACTAAATCATGCCTTAATCCATGGCGGTAGCAAGTGAACCTTCAGTGTCCCATTGTGTTGAGTGATAGCTTCAGGGTTTGCACATCCCTTCCTCAAACGGGCATGAATGTATGTGTGTCTTGATTTCAAGAGTGTGAAAGTTGAAGTCAAGGTATCCTTATGGATATTGCTTTAATATACGACAAGAGCTTCAAATATTGTTACTGGTTGTCTACATATAAAACTTCTTTTACTTCGGTTTAGGTGGCCTGTGGAAGATAATAGTTAAAACTGCGAAAGAGTCACCCAAACCCGGAAAATCCAGAATTTCGATAGCGATATATGGTTCGAATGGCAAAACAGGTGACCAGCTACTTTCTCCACCAAAAGCTGAATCCGTGTGTTTTCTTCCTGGTGCAGTGGACGAGTTTCATGTAAGTTGTGGATGTCACTGCATGCAAGAACTGCATTTCGTTAACACGCTTCTCAGTTAGATGTTGTACCTTCAAAATTATACTGACTTTCTGACAGCAATTTGAATCTGAATGTTTGCTTTCTGTTCATGTATACAGATGGGAATTGAACTGAAGAACATCTTAAGATCTCTCCCCTTGCAGAGTGATCTTAGAACTATGTGTCCTTATCACAGTTTGACTTTCCTTATCAAATATACAGCACCTTTTGTGCAGGTTACAATTCGATTGAACTGATTAGCAGGGGTAAGTCTTGGGACCTGCTCATTGCTATCAACTCACCCATATTTTGTGGATGTCACCGTCTTTTTTACTTCTAGTCATCTGCTTAACAAACACAATACTTCCATAGACCTTAATGGGGTCCTCCACTTTTCAAACCTATATTCTCATCCAAAAAGTGTTCATTCACCTTAACGAGATCACATCTGACTTTACCTGCAATTTTAATTTAAGATGTGAACATATATGCCTGCGTAGGTGACAGCTGCTACTTAGCATGCTGGGGTTGTGGCTTCTCCCACTGGGCGATGTTTGGGCAGCACCAGAAGGCAAATTTTGAAAAGTACAAGTGGGCAGGCACTGAGGAAGTAGCACCAGATGTGATAAGCAGAGCCTTTGGCCCAGGCATGGAGATGAGTACAGAGTGTAGCCTTCTACAGTAACTATGATGTGCGATAGGCATTATGACACATACATGGTAGATGGCACACAGTGGTAAAGATCACAACATATGCAGCTCTTTATACACTCTGTGCATGCATAGCAACATTCAGGAGCTCTTGGAAGGGCATCATCTTATCGTGTAGTTCCCATAAATCTATATAGGATCTGCACATTTAGACAAAATAAACTAAGGGATTGGTGTCTAGACTGATTCCAGACACCCCCAATGGATATGTTAGCCTTTAGACCAGCTAGTTCACAGTGCCACCATAAGCCCCTTAACTTTACCAAGGAGTGAATAGTTTCTGGAACTATCGAACATGACAACCCTTGATCCTTCCGGGATCGTGGAAACAGTACAGTACTTTCACTCAGTCACTCATGCTCACTTCTTCTCAGAGAAATATACAGAATAAATGATGGGAATGTCTTTAATAAGCATTTATTGAACCAGCGTAATTTTAGTATAAAATACATGTGCTGCTACAACCATTATTCAGAAACAGATATTTACGATTGCAAGCGCCAACAGAGTAAATATAAGTTAGAAATCTACCATGGTGCTAAAACAGTGAATACATGCAGGCATATAGATACATGGCAAGGATGTATGACGTTACAACGCAGGCTATTACAACGCCTGCCTTTACAACGCGGTTTTTACATCGCATACCATTACAACGCATAGCGCTTTTGGGTGCTGGATAGTGAATAGTTTAATTTACTATTCCAACTCCAGTCCCCGTGGACACTAGGGAAGGTTATTGGATAGTAAATTAACCTATTCCCTATCCTAGAGCGCCCCCCAGAGCAATGCGTTGTAATAGTTTGCGTTGTAATGACCGCGTTGTAATGGTAGTGCGTTGTAAAAGTTTCGTTGTAAGTGATGTTTACCACATGGCAATAATCAAGCATGCTCCTAAAATGCGAACCCTAACTAAATGTACCTAAGTGTACCTAGCATGTATGTAGGTGTGAGGCCAAGAATCCCCCTAGGAAAGAGCCAACTCCATTACCTGATGGGAAATAACAAAGGACCCCGAATTGGTTCAAGTTGGACAACCCGCAAGGGATGTCAGAACACTGTGTGCTGGAGTATCTGTGTGCAGGGACCTCAGCGTCTCATGTCAGCATGGAAGTTTCTCCTCTAGCTTGCCTAGCGAAGATGTGATGCTTGTACACCCAAAAGGTACCCTCAAGGGGTCTACCTAGAATGGTACTGTGGGCCTGTTATTCTAGGATGACGATAGTGGTGACTCTTTTACAGAGTTATTATACAGAAGAAAGTAATCCGGCTGTAATACTAAGAATCCTCTTGCATAGTAAATTAGGCTCGTTTTCAAAGAAAACCACACAACATTTATTCGGCACATTACTAGGTAAAAGGTCAGCGCCAGAGCCGTTATGTCAAGCCAGGTAGGACAAATGTAGGTAAAAGGTCATACATCAACCTAGACCCATATTGGGGTACATTGGGGCTCATAACAATTCTCTGTGGATGAGGTTGAGCGACAGCTTCTGAGATACTCTAGACTAGAGGCTAAGGTACAAGCAGATAAGGTAGTTCAGAGTAGAGAGTTCACCATGCAATGTAATATGCTGTATGCATTATGAACCACAGAGACTGGGTGGAAGGAACACTAATGGTGAGTTATTTGTAACCTTCATTCTAGGGGCATGCTTTGTTTCCATGTATGGGGACACAGTGTTCTTCCCTTTCACATCACCATCCACGGATCCTCACTACTCTGTGAAAGGGGGTAGGAGAGGGGTTATCTCCATCCCTAGGGACAAGCTGCTTTGCCCATCCATGCTTACCCCATCCCTGTGCAGAATTCATACAAGTTAAGAAGGAAAATGCCATCACTCACGATGACTGGCACATGAAACACTGAATGGCTGTCATGTCAGCTGAACCAAAATGTGAATGATACAGTGATATTTTCAAAAAGAATGACACATTTTTCCTCCTTATCTATGCTGTCTTATGGGCTGCTCCAGAATATGCATAGCACTTCCAACTAGCAATGATTGAAGGGGACTATCCCAAACTGCCTCTCTGTAAATATTTTTCTTCTTTGCAGAAGCTCAGGCAGACTGCTAAATCTATATTTATGCTAGACCAAAAACATGAATTCTCTGAACATCCAGTCTACATCAAGAAGTTAAACGTAGAGAATGCTATCTTCTCAACCAACCATGAAGGGATGACTACCTGCAGAAAATGCAGTAGGTTGAGTAGTGGTCATCTTTAAATGCAGAACCCTCCATCTGCAATAAATCACAATTCACAAACTGTTTGGAAATTGAAGATCAGATGCTTATCAAGCTGTCTCTGCAAGTTCCAAAAATCCTGTACTTAATATGAGGTACATACTCCTCTGAGTGGTACAGTCTGCTTAGTGCATAACCAGTTTATCTTCCTATTGAACATTATGGTTCTGGACATCTCTTGTAACCTGAGACCTTTTCCCTGACTTCTAGCACTAAATAATTTCTTTGAAATGACTTTCCTTATTCTTTAGTGAACTATTACTACAGTGAGACTGCATTGAAATAACATCGGATAACTTGGCTCACAATGCACAGTGTAAAAAATGAATATTGTGATATTTTAGAGCAACGCTTGAAGTAGAGAACGCCACGTACAGTTCCATTTAGCATATGAGTAATTTCTTCTGAAATGTACAACTCGAAAGATAGATTCTGAATATCTGTTTTCGTTGATAAGAAATGGTAGTTTAATGGTTTAGTATTTCTTCTATCCAGAGATGCACTACAGTTGTATTTGTATCTACTGAGCTGAAGGCAGCACAAGTTAGCTTATGGGGTTACCTTTCTCCCCCATAGACTAATAGGCTAATAACCTACTTTTGCACAGGCAACCTTCAGAATATTCAGGAACACCACTATCAAATGTACAAGACTAGGACTGTACAGCTAGAATGTCTACATAAAGAAGACCTCCCTCCTTCCGTCAGAGAGTAAGGATCCCTAGAAGAATAATAGCTGATATAATCCGATGATTACGTTTTTGGATTGGATTTGTCTGCACTTTAACCCACACCCCTTACAGTAGACCAAAAACTGCACATTGATACATCCATACTGAAAACTAAGTACTACAATTACTCTCTAAAGATGTGCTGCCTAATCCAGTTGCACCAAAAGCACAGTCTGACCCGTCCAATAGGGGAAACAAAGTTTTCAGTATCAAACTTGTGACTCAGTCATTCTTTCACTTAGATCCTCTGCAGAAGTGCAGCAGAAGGAGCAACAGGTATTCATAAATGTTAGAATCTATAACCATATATTTCCTCTAATGTTGGTCCTTGTATGCTATTGTCAATTTACAAACAACTGTTTATTAGAAAGTACCCTTATTTTTTGAAGGTAAATACTGCAGATGTAAGAGAAGTGTACAAGGTTCGGATCACATGTGATAATGTTCCAGCTTTCAAAGGATGGAATTTAAAATCTTTACTTATGAAAGAAAAAGAGACTAATCAAGAGATACAATGTACCTGTAACTGGCGGTTCTCTACAAGTCATGAAAAAGTGGAGATGATCAAAGAATTCCCTGCAGAAATAAAAGGAAATCAGCCTTTGCCAGGTAAGAACTGCCTGGGTACAAAAGTGTGACGTTGATTCCTGGTGCAAATAGATTACAGTTATTGAATGCTAAGATTGGATCAGTGAGTAAGAGGGCTTAAAACAAGGGCTTTATCCACAGTTCTTTGGCTACGTTCTAAGTTCACTGATATATTGGAGTAGCGATATGAAGCACATAGGCACAGTTAGCATGTTTACTTTCTTTTCTTGTATCCTCTGAGATCAAGTTTACTCTACCCCCTTATCATACATATGATATACCTTAATCTAAATATCTCAGATAGTCATTTCCCTTGCAGGGAAATAATCCAAATGTTAGAGTGCTCATATTTTTTACAAATAGCAGAAGTTATATCAATTGTAAATAGATAGTTCAGGAGATCTCTTCAGATGGGGAGGCTGCAGAGATCTATGATCTCCTGTTGGAGCCCCAGGCTATGCTCTGCTGTGGCCTTAAAGATCTCCTCTGTTCAGCGTTAGCAACAGGATGTTTCTTGATTCCCAGGAGAACAGCTTGGACCTCACTTCAGGGCGACCGCCATCTTGGCCATGCCCTCTGCTCCCACTATTTTTATTACTTGGACCTTTCCCCACAATGACAATTGCAACAATGGCCACCTACACAAGAGCCTCCACTGGAAACCCTGAACCTCTGTGATGGGCCTGTTTGAACATCTATTTATCCGCAGCACATTGGTTTTATCTAAACTAATCTCTATCCAAATGAAAAAGGACAAGGAATCAATGAGGGGGAACAGGATAGCAAGGAAGTTTAAAGTTCTTTAATCATAAAGAGGATATTTCCCACATATTGTGGCTTTGTCAATTCCTTAATGGTTTCTTATTGTTGACACCAGTGACTTCTGTAACAAGCAGGAAGAGCAAAGGTGAGAGTGGACAACTCTAACTGATCCCCCAATGAGAGGATGAGATTGCGCCTTCAAAGTCTATTTGCACCAATGGATCCTCATATATGTATTTCACCTTAACTAGGTAGGGTGGACCAATCGGGGCATCGGTCAATGTGCAAAAGAGATACCATTCTACACTGTCAAATGCTTTCTTAGCCACCAACAAGACAGCAATTGTGTTGGGACTGGCTTCTAGGTACTCAGGGACCACCCACAATCATGGTCATTTTGCAGCAACTATAACTTCAGTGCAGGTACTGGGTAATAAGCTGGGAAGAGGTGGGGTGGGCAATAGACAGCCATCGTGAAACAGCAATGCTCCGCCTCCAGCATTAGTGATCTCAATATGGTACTACATAACCATCCTATACACAATTCAAAAAGAATGTTCAAAATGTCCGATGTCTGTGTGCAAAAGAGGTTTTCTCCTATGATTCGGATAGCTAGCCAACTTTTATTCAATTCACATAAAAAATCCACAGATGTGAGAGACATCCTGGATTTCAACACACACTCCTCCCAGTGGTGCCTGGTTATCGTTAAACGTGGTATGGTGTAAATATTCACACCAAATTTAGCAAGTTGGCCATCTGCTACTCTTAAAAACCTTTTTTGACCAAAATTCCAGGCTATGAATCAGCGGTTATTAAATATTCTAATACTTTCATTGTGGGTCAATCAAGGCCCATTCTCCCTACGGTGAAGGGTTGGCTGACACAAGTATATGTTGAGAAAATGTTGGCAGAACTGAAAATGTTTAGCACATTTTACCCACATTCATTCTAAAAACAATGAAAACATATAGGGGCAGATTTACAAGCCCCTTGTGACACTTTTCTGCTGCCGTTGCATCACTTTCTGTGACGCAGCAGCGGCGTAAACAATGCGCCACGTTGCGGCCCATTTGCAACGTCACACATCTAGGGAGATGCATCACATTGCAAAGCCTTACTTCACATTATACTTTCGTCAGGTATAATGTATGCATTGTGGGCGTTCCCATGCGGCAAAGCCTCGTAGAAGTGACGCAGTGAAATCTACAAGATTTCACTGCGCCCCTTTCTAGGACGCCACTGCGTCAAAACGTTACACCTGCTTGAAGCAGGCGTAAGGAGTTACACAGTATAGTGAGAATAGGCCTCAACATGCATTGCTTGCGATGCGACTGCAACAATGCATGACTTTTGCACCAACAGATGCTTCAGAATTTCTGACTCATCTGTCAAACCTGCGCCATGGCACGCCGTATTTTAAATACAGCACATCGCAAGGGTTTTGCAGGCTGGTGCAGGGAAACTGTTGCATCTCTACAGATGCGTCAGTTTCTTGTAAATCTGCCCTAGAGAGTTCAGTAAAAGCAATAACCAGATGGGGCGTTTTTACAGAGCGTCTTTCTTCACTGGTAGCATAGTCAGTGTGGCAGGGGCCCTAGTGCAAGGAAGGGAATTGTCCACCTGGCTGAAGTTTAAATTATGAAAAACAGCAATAATCAGAGTTCGGTGGGCCCCTCTGGCATCTTGGCCCTGGTACTACTGCACCTGCTCTCCTTTCGAAGCTACACCACTTTTCTTCACTCCTGCTCTTCACTTCCTTTTCATGTTTCCATGCTGCTCTTTCAAATAGGTTTTCACTCATGTATTGAATGGCAGTCTCCTTGGAAACAGAAGGCTGGATAACTAAACGCATAGAAAAGTGTGAAACTTTACAGTTTCAGGTCGTAGACATCAGAGCTACAGATTTCACAGGCTCATACAACAGTGCTATAATGCAAGTTGTGGAGGCTTATTGGTTTGGACAGCAGACCGGCGTCATCAATTATGCAGATTAGGATCTGCAACAACAGTAGTGATTATCACAACAGAAGCCCATCATTTTCATGGGAAAAAAACATATTTGTTGTTGCAAAATACCAGCTTATCATTGTCATTAAATGCATGTTTGATTAAATATTGGTTTGTTACTTTTATCAAGTTTTCACAAGTATTACTTTCACTCACGGATAGAGTCTGACTTGCATGCCTTTGTATTTACATCAAATGACAACAATGCCCACAATCCGCCATGAATTACTAACATTATGCCAGGATCAGAACTACACCAGCCTTTGCACTATCATGCCATCAATATTCACAAAATGTCAAGAATAACTGCAATTATGCTAGGGTCAGTATTAGATTGTCTGTGGGCATAATCATCCTATAATGCTGATACAATGCCCAAAATACCAGCATTATGTCAGAAACAGCTGGAAACTAGGTGGTGGCAGGACCAAAGCTGCACCTGACATGGACACCCTCATGCCATAGATGCCCACAATATATTAAGGATTACATGTTATGCCAATGTCAATATTACCCACATTTTATGTTGTCATCATAATGCTATGAATGTTCACAAAACATCAATCCATACCTCCATGGTGCCATAGTCAGCACTGCATCAAGAGTGAGCACCTTTATGAATCAATGTTCACCATTGTGTAGAGGGTTAGCATTAACCCATGGTTGGCGCTAAGATGCCATAGATACTCACAGTATGCCACAAATTTCCACTAGTGTCCTAGTGCCAACAAAATAACAAGGGAAGGCTCCATTATTCAATGGTTTTTTAGCAATATGTCAAGAATTAACAACATAATGCCCCAGGAAGACAAGTACTTTTGGGTGATAAATATCTCCTACTATAAGTTAAGCCCTACAGAACGGGGCTATAACATGGATAGGTATGTCCCTGTATATACTGGCCCTTTTCCCTCTGTTAAAATTAGGCAGGTTTGACCCAATCAATAGGTGTGGTATTTATTGCATTCACTAATCACCAGATGCAATAAGCATTGCACCACTTTTAATTGCAATTCTTGTGTAAGCAAGTGTTTTTGCAGAGATCATAAACTACAGACACACTCAAGATTTATTGTATGACAAGCAAGAGCAACCAGTAAGCCAATAGCAACCCGAGTCAGTACACTTTCTTTTCTGGAAATAGGTTAGTGACTCCCCAAAGGAGGTGGTAACCCACTTGCAAAGGGGACCCTCCTCTTTACAAATATAAAAAAAGTTAGCTTGGGAGTGGGAAATGGTTCCAGGGAACCACTGCCAACTCTTAACCTTTTTTTCAAACGTTTTTTTTTAATAAAAATCTTTGTGCCTTAAAGAAAAATGGCTGCATTAAGTAAAATACTTTATTTACGTGCAATTACAGACATAGGGCCCGATTAGGAGTTTGGCGGTCTGGGAGCGGGCTGCCACACCACCACCCTGCTCCGAGACCACTAAACAGGGCAGCCAGCCGACTGCTAGATTAGGAGTTTCCTCGTGGTCTGGCAGGCAATCCTTTGGCGTTCTCTCGGCGGTGCCTTTCATATGACATGTGCCCACCTGCATGCACCCCCCTGCATAGCGGCACAAGTTACTTCACTACCACCCTCTCCATGGTGGGCTCACCGCCTTGGATAGGGTCACAGTGAGGAAACTCATAATATGCTTGGCAGTGCTGCAGCGGCACTGCCAAGCATATTGCAGCCTCCACTGCTGCACTACTGCCAGGGATTTCCGATCCCTGGCAGTTGCGGTGGACCCAAAATGGTTTGACCGCCGTACTCTAATGCAACAGTTGGATCACTGGTGTGGCGTTCCCTGCCTGCCACTGCACCTCCACCACTTGTTCAGCGGTCCAATGGACCACCAAACTCGTAATCAGGCACATAGTTATCTGCTGTCCCTATACCTGTTATGGCATCCAATCGAAATGAGTCACAATTTGCAACCTACCTCATGAATATTGATAAATAGTAATTTTGCAAGCCAACCTAGTAATACTTAAGTCGGTTTGCAAAATTCGAATTGAGGTGCAAAAAGTCAGTGTGCAATTTGCGATTACTTTTACAAATCAATTCTTAATGCCTATAGCCCTTATTTTACTCCCTTGAACAGCAGGCAACTCGATGTAAAGCATTTAGTATCACAAACCTCTCTTATAGGGCTGTCAATCTCAGGACACTCCCGTGGGACACCTGGTAATAAGCCAGGTCATCCTTTAGCATGCTCAGTACAATGGGATCATTCCAAAAGAAGCAGTCCATAAGACCATCCCAAATTCATCATTTTTACTTTGTCACCAATCTGCAGTAGCAACCAGGCTGAATGGGATTTAAAATGCTTCTCAACACTGTCTGTACAATTCTCAAATTCCCATATGACATGTGTATCTAGTGCTCTTTCTTGGGGGTCAGCCATAGTCAGGATGGTCCAATAATTTCCCAAAAATCAGATGTTGGCCATCCACATAGTTTTCTTGAAAAAATTGGTAGGTGTAGGAAAGTGCTCTTTTATATGTTGACCCCTCCCACTTTTTGCCCCAATGCTGATACCAGTGCTGAAACTGATACATGTGAACTACTAACCCCATTAGACAAGGATTTAAATCCACTAATACGTCACTGATAAATTGTACCACTGCTACCGAGGGCATGGGAGTTTAATAGGTCACCAGGGCCTGTAGCACTGTTAATGCCACCCCGAGTGACCCAAGTAAACAGATGACAGCAGTCGTGCCAATGCAAACTGCTTGAGCAGTGCAAACTGCTCAGACTCGAGTTTGCCTTCTCCATGGGCGCAAGGTCGATGCGCTATTTTTAATATATGCCAGTAATCCCTAAGGTAGGCATCCTTAACCCACAAGGCAGGGTGCATTATATTATAGGTGTGGACATATAAGTGCAAGCTTATACATCCCTGTAGTAGCCTCTTTACATTAAGGGCTACTGTAAGTGATCAGGGGGCCATAGGATAACATGGGCTGGCACCCAGGCAACCCTGCAGTTGCCAGCTCCATTATGATCCCACTTTGGTATCAAACATGATTCTCATGCCAGAGATGATGTGGCATGTACCCAGGTGGCAACTCTGAGGTTGTCCACCTGGTTGCCCCAGACTTTCCTGTGCCATGACTGAAATCCTGCAGCTACTGCTGCCAAGACAGAAATCTCACTCCTTGCCAGGAGGTGTGAGGTGTGAACACTCCCAGGATTCTGATACAATGGCCTGCCTGGGAGGGAGGTGTTACCCCCCCCGCCCAACAGGATGGCTAGTGCAGTGGCATTTCAGAGTGGTGAGCTTCAAAGCTTTCACTGCCTCTCATGTGCAAGTAGGCTTCCTCCCAGAGTAGGAAGAGCCAACCCCCTGCCCCAGGGACATTTGCAACCCAGACAGGTGAGAAAATTAGGGTTAGGAGGTGTACATCCCCAGAAGGATAGCCATTCCCCTAGGTTTCTGGCATTTTTAAAAGTGGCAAAATAGAGCATTCTGAGTAGAAAAAGTGCAACACTCAGGAAGTGATCACCTCAGGTGCATATTAGCTGCTGGTGCTAGTATTCCATTGGCTACTTGCACTCAAAGCCCTAACACGCCTAAGGGCCAGATGTAGGTAGCTAAATACCGGTCGTAACGGCCGAAAACCTTATTTTAAGGAATCGGTAAAATACAGAATCCTTAAAACCTATGTAGCTAGCACTCAATTGAGTGCATTGTTGCTTTAAGGATTCGTTATTTACCACCAACTACAAGTTGGTGGTAAATACCGAATACCTTTCAAAAAGCAATAATTCGCTTTTTCAAGGTGCCCTTAGAGCATGTATGTGTGCCACATGTGCACACATGCACGATTCAGGGGTACAACAGGGGTCAATGTGGCACGCTGCCACCCTCCCGCTATTACTGATTCAGTAAATACCGAATCTGTAATAGTGAATGGCTTCCCATTCCCAATGGCTTCCCATTCATTCCTATGGGCCTCCAGGCCCGTAGGAATGAGTGGGAAGGTATTTCTTATTACCGAATCGATATTACCGAATCGGTAATAAGAAATATTACTGAATGAGTACATTTTACGATTTATTACCTACGACATATTTACCGATTCCTAAATACCGAATCGGTAAAATTCAGTATTTAGGAATCTGTAAAATGAGATTACCTACATCTAGCCATAAATCTAATACTTAAGGGATACCCCTGGCACCAGAACCTCAGTACTGGTGGAGTTGGCCTAACGGCTAGGGCGCTCGACCTCGGACCTGGGGATCTGGGTTCGAGTCTCGGTAACAACGCCATAAACCTCCTGTGATTCTGGGCAAATCACTTATTCTCCCCGTGCCTAAAAATGAATGCGTGTCCTACTGTAACGTAACTGGTGCTATGTAAAGCGCTCTGATACCTGATTCAGTTCGGGTCTAGTTCGCGCTATATAAAACTCTGCAAAAAAAATACAAAATTGCAAAAGAGGAGACCCGAGTCTGCGACTACAGGATCTGCACAATGCAAAGGCGCGATACTCTCCACCTGTGGCAACCACTCTGCACCAGCATGACTACAACTCATCTTGGACCAAAGACCAGTTCCCCCAGACAGTGGAACCTCATTGAGGGCCAAAGACAACTCCAACCTCCTTGCACTAGTGGCACTAGTCCCCCGAAGTCCGCAGGTTTAAACAACATTCCAGAACCAAAGAATCACTGGCCATCGGCAGAAGTAGATGGTCCTGTGCAATGTGGGAGACATTGTCCTGACCTCCAGCAAGTGTCAGGTTGCTACCGTTTACCCCCTGGACCTCCTTACGTCGAAGTATCTATATGCTGACCTTACTGCTGGCAAGGCTTGTTAGTGCCCAGTCTGGCAACCACCACCTTTACTTGAGGTTCCACCTCGAGGGAATTCTGCAGTTCCTTCAACCAACCACCTCATTGGCCTCGTTGTTGACTTCCTGCATCCGTTTACTCACCCACACCGTCTAAGTGGTAAAACCAGCTTCCCGAGGCTCCCGCTTCAGCACCAAGGACAGCCAGAGCAAGGCTGTACCTGGACTTTACGAGCCACTTAAAATTCTACTTACTGTTGTAGCCTGGTCCTGGGTATTATGAGGTTAGTACATAGTGAAGCCCAGCCAGCCTCACTGCATAATACTCAACTTTCCTACTGTGGGGGTGCAGCAGGACGTAAAACAACAAGAAAGTCCAGTCCTACTTTCTTTGTTAACAGTACTGGTAACAATTTTTTCCGTCTGTCTCCTCAACGGATGACCTTACCCCTTCTGGCCTACTAAATTTACTAGCAATATGTGGCAATAGATGGCTACTTGAGATCAGCAATTTGCAAATGAGCTAACTGAGGCAACAGCTTCAAAGTACAAGGGATCTAATAGATGTTTTGTCAAGAAGTTACACCATATGATAGTGCTTTAAAAAATAATGGGTCTTTTATTATGTATAGAAAATCTAGGTCTCTTCTATATGGATCTGAAAACCCCTGAAAGTTCCAGCACATTTTGCAATTAAAAACAGTTTTAATAGGGTGTGCTTGGTAAGGCGCTCCAGTTTAAAATCTTTGGACCTCTATGTACAACATTATCACTTGGCTACAGATTTGTTTGTTCCCATTTGTCCGCTGAAATCTTCAGGTCTAAGTTCTTTTAATACACATTGTTTTTACCCATTATTCACTGGAATAAGTGGTAGATGGAATCTTACATTGTGTCAGGTATTGTATGTTACATCTGCCCTTAGATCTGATTTCTGAGGTGTAACGTCTTCCCCAGTCCAGGAGCATGCAGATAAATTTCACCACATGGGAGCTGCTGTTAAACACTTCTTCATTCCTCAACATATAATTACACACTATGCAATATCTCATACTCAGCACTAACCACATCTTGTCACCTTCCCACATATGATGTAATTCCGGTTCAGAGTCTACCCCAGACCACAAGAGTCCCACTGTGTATGACATCGATATGTTACATCTCCCCCTTTGTTAAAAAAAAGGTGGTGGACATAACGAAAATCACATTTCTTCAATTAGTCGGCGAGGTGAATGCACTTATCAGCTGTAGCAGGTGATCCAAGGTGGTCGAGGTCCACCCTGATCGGACGTGAGTGGCATAGACTCAGATGCTGGAGCAGCGCTTGCTGCAAAGCTGCCTCATGCATGGTTTCAGGATTCAAAAAGTGTTGCAGCAAGTGTTTGAAATGTGACGTGTTCCAGGTGATTGATTGTCTGGGACGATGTGCTGTTATCATATGTCCTTTGCATGCCACAACCTGTTGAGGATGAGCAGCCAAAGGAGTGCCCTTTTTCCATCTTAGTTTCTCTTTAACCAGTCTCCTTTGTCAAAAACTGTCTCCTGGGCAATGCAACGCTGATCGGCATATGCTTTCTTTTATCTTTTCTGAGCCACGTCTGTGTCTCAACTTGGTCATTATTCACGAATCGATCTGAGGTCCATTCAGGTAGTTTTGTTCTGATGGCTTTCCCAAGTAGCAAAGTGTCTGGACTCTCACCAGTTGTCGAGTGAAGAGTCGATCGATAGGCCCGGCAAGCCTGGCACATGGTTTAGTTTAACCTTGGGCGTAGTATGCGTAGTGGGGCTACGCAAAGCTACGTGAAGTGGGCATGAGGCTACGCCCGCTCACGCGCTTCGCGTAGCCCGACTACGCACCACCCGCCTCCCTCCCGCCCTCTTCTACATTTATAATTTTAAGAAACGAGTACAATAAAAGTACATAAAAGCACTTACCTGGTCCGCGGCGTCCCGGGGCTCCCTCTTCTATTTTGCGCCGACTTCTCCCATCGAAATGCGCATGCGCGGCTGCCTGCGCATGGGCATTTCAGCCGTGCATGCGCATTTCGATGGGAGAAGTCGGCGCAAAATAGAAGAGGGAGCCCCGGGGCGCCGCAGACCAGGTAAGTGCTTTTATGTACTTTTATTACACTCGTTACTTAAAATTATGTATGTAGAAGAGGGCGGGAGGGAGGCGGGTGGCGGGCAACTTCGCTCCATCCATGGAGCGTGTGTAGTGTTGCCTACTACGCCTACTTTGCAAAATGCAAAGTAGGCAACACTATGTACACTCCATGGGTGGAGCGTAGTCTTGCGCCCAGGGTTAGTTTAGTTAAGCTCAGTTCCTTTCAGGGACGCTTGCTGGATTATTCTCTTGAGGGTGCCCATGAATCATTCAACTACACCATTGGCTTGGGACCAGAGAGGTGTACTCCCTTGATGTTTGACATTGAGGCTGTCAAGAAACTCTTTGAACTGTTTGCTGTTGAAGAGTGGGCCATTGTCAGATTTGAGATTTGGGGACTGACCCACGTAACAAAGATGTCATCAAGTTGTTCTATGACCTTGTCATGGGTTGACGAAAACAGGTCTTCTACCGAAGGAAAATGTAAATATTCATCAATGACTACCATGAGATGTGGCAAACGCTGAGCACACTTTCTGCGCTGAGAGCGCGTAGGTAAGTAATCCAAAAGTAACGTGGGTTGAGAATATACTTTTATTCGTATATTACACCTTCCTTAAATCATTTAAAGGGTAGTTGCATTGTCTGTCATATTTCTTCATATGATAGTAATTAATCCAGGTAAAGTATACACTCTTTACAAAATGTTTGGCGAAATGCTAATACTCCATAGCTTGAAAAGCGTGAAATAATCCCCTCAAATGTATCCGCCTTATTACTAGTTAGATTAGCAATGTCTACATATGACATGATGTTCTATGAGTGCAAAGCGGCGAGGACCAGCGGAAATCTAGCAATGACAGCGATAGTCGCTGCACTCCGTGGTTATTCAGTAATCCAAAGAAAATTTGTAATAAGAGTAAAGTTCTTATAGGTGCTCAGAGTGTTCACCTCCTAGTCCATGAGGTGCTGAATGTCTAAGCCAGGGAAAGCCTTACTAAGAGCAAGGGCAAACGCTGAGCACACTTTCTGCGCTGAGAGTGTTCATTTCCTAAAGGTCCAAAAAAGTTAACTGCAACTCTCTCCCAGGCATAAATTGGATGGTCAGAAATTGTCACGGGGTTATCTGTCACCTTAGGAGACAAGCAATTTCAAATGTGGCACATTTTCAACTCCTTCTCAGCTCGCACATCTAGTCCAGGGAACCACACATGGTCTCGTAGGCCTTTTTTGGTGGCTACCATACCACAATGTCCTACCTAGGCCAGCTCGATGACCGTCTGTCTTTAATTTTTGGGTATGACATTTCTCAAGCCTCTCAATATGACGCCCTCTTGTGTAACTGCTAACTCGTCCCACACAGTTTATTACTTTTGGAATCCAACATCATTGGCAAGAGGCCGGGTACTTCTCCTCCATGATTGCGTAGTAAGTTCTTTCATGATGAACATGTCTTTATCAGCAGTGATAGCAGCAATGATTTGTTCCACTGATAGAGCCACTGGTGTGCTAGATCTCTCGATAAAATTGAGCTATACTTCAGCTATCTTAGATTTTTAACTGTGACGTAATAGCAGCACTCGTGAAAAGTAATCTGCTGGGTTTTGATCTATCCCAGTTTGTGCACAAACTCATAATCTCAACTATCCACCTCTCGATGCAAGGAGGAATCTAAGTCTTCGGAGTCCTAAAGATTACGGGTAATGCCTGGTGATCTGTGATGACAGTGCATCATTTTCCATAGAGGAATACCTGAAAATGTTTTAGGTCCACATCACAGGCAGACTCACCCTTTTGAGGCTATGAGAAGGCACGTCCTGTCTCAAACAGGCTCCTACTGGCATAGGCCACAATGTGTCTCTGAGCATTCGGATGGCAATTGTGTTCAGCAAGGATTGCACCTAGCCCCACTGGGCTTGCCTCAACCATTGTTTCAGTATGTAACTTGGGGTTGAAGTAGGCCATTTCACTTGCATTCTCAATTGCATTTTTAGTGTCTTTGAGACTCCTGCCTTGCATTCTGAAGACCAATGAAATGGCACATTTTGTTTTGTTAGGTCTTTTAATGGGGCACTCACTGTAGCAAGTTTGCAAATGTATGTGAGTAATAACTGGCTAGAAAGGATCACTGCATGGTAACATTTGGAGGTGTGGGGGCCAGTGAATGATAGTGCCTGCACCTTGTCTGGGTCTGGAATCATTCCCCCATCAGAGAATATGTGCCCAAAAGTTTTGAGTTTGGTTTTGTGGGACTCACACTTTGCAGCATTCAGAGTGAGACCGACATCAAAATGTAATTGGCATAATTGGTTATGGGATTTCTCATGTTCCTCTTGTGTTCTCCCCAAAAAAATAACCGTAATTGAAAGCTTGTGGAACAGTCTGGATGACTCGGCGAATGACATCCTAAAAAGCTCTGCAGCTCCTAAACTCTCTAGACTCAAGTCTAAACATAAGCTCTCACATAAGGTCTACTGCGAAGGGTGCTTTTTATAGCTTTAAACTCCTGAACAAAATCAAGCCCTTCCACCCTCCAAATGACCAAAAAAACACCACACAAGCACTTTTTCTGTCCAGACTAGATACGGAACTTTCACACCCACAGGAGTAGCGAAAGCACACTTAGCCCCCATGAGAGCCACCTTTACTGCAGCAGCAAGAATGGTCACCGGAACAAAGACACATGATCACATCTCACCTGCACTGAAAAATCTAAAGTGGCACCAATATGCTGCTGCTTCAAAACTGCCTGTCTCACATAGAAAGCCCTGCACACAGGTAAACCAGCTTACCTCGCAGCCAAACTCACAAAAGCAAGCCAAACAGCCAAATGAGAAAGCTAAGAAGTTCCAACACACTTCTTCACATCCTCCCCAAAAGTCATAAACAAAAAGCCCTTTCTCGCTCACGCCTCCAAAATCTGGAACTCTCTCACTGTACACATCAAAACTAATCTTTCTGTCATGACCTTTGAGACAACTAAAAGAATTTCTCCTAAACCGACACCTTTAGCCCTCCGCAAAATAACCAACACATTGCACCATGGAAAAACCACCTAGTTATATACACCTCTCTTGCAAGATCTACTCAATGAGGCTCATCTCAGCAATTCATAATTGTATTATTACTGAATGATAACAACTAGACTTTCAAAATTGTATTCCTACTGTACTGTGATTATTGATAACTGTTGTGAAATTGCTGTAAAGCCCTCTGAAACCCTCGGGTCTTGCCAGCACTATATAAAACTCTTAAGATAAAATAAATAAAATAAAAAACTCAGTCTGTTATATCTGAATGAACCAACATGAGTCAAAAACGTAGTAATGTGCTCGTAGTTCTCTTGCAACTCGAGTTGATGGTATCCTTTATTCAGGTCAATGACAGGAAAATACTTTGGCTCTGTTCAACAGCATAATCATGTCTGCTTATGTGCAGACCAGGGTGTCTTTCCCTCTCAATGACTTTATTTGCTTGGCACATATCAACGCAAATACACACTGCTCTGGTACTATCCGTTTTTGGTACTACTACTCTGGGCGAAAACCCATGGTGTGGGGCCTGTGGAGTACTCGATGATGCCATTTTTAGGTGTGTTTCTAACTCTCTACAGCTTCTTGTAGATGAAAAGCAGTTCTACAGTGTCGTTGAGCAACAGGAGAATGTCTTCCTTCATATGCAGCTGTACCTTCATTTTTTAAACTTGCCTAGGCCTTGGAACAACAACGGGAAACAGCTTGTGATCTCAGACTGACGCCTGAGGTTGTAGTTGAAAGATATCAACCCCATGTCAGCAGTCGTGGGAAGGTTGGGGAAGCAGGCCCTGATGAAGTCCCCTGTAGAACATGAATGGTGGCTCAACCTAATGTCTTTTTGTGTTGCATTGTCACTGTGGACAACCCTTAGCTTTGCAATGGCTCAGAAGTGGCCCAGGTATACACCCTTGTGTCTAACGGAGCAAGGCGAGGCACATAGGATAGGCTGTTAAACTTCTCCACTGGCATGATGTTAATTGATGCACCACAGTCTATGATGAAAGTTATTGGTTGATTGCTCACTTTCAATGTAAATTTAGGACTGTGTTTAAATGAATTGTGTCACTTTACTTGGTAAGCTGTCTGTTGTGTGACTGTTCTTACACCATCCTTTGACAGTCATCATCAGGGTACATGCATATTCTTCACTGGCACTTGATAGTGCCATTGAGGAGCCTTTATTTCATTAGCTTGACGATTATTGATTTTGCCTGGTTTCTACTTGTCGTACCTGATCTTGCTGTTTGGTTTATGGCCGTGGCGAGAATGTTTTTGGAAAGTTCTCTTGTCCATATTTTCTTTCCACCATTACACACTTGATTTTTCTCTAGCTTGGCACACAGTCATGAAGTGAATTCTTTTTCCACAATCTTTTCAGACCTGCCCAATGGTTGGGCATTCACCTTCATAGAGAAATGAAAATCCACACTGGAAACATAATTCTGATACCTTTCACGATGTTGAGTTACATGAATCTTGATTTGCTTATGCTTGATTTTCACAGTCAGCACTGATTCATTATCTGTAGTTCCTGATTCCATGTCAGTAGCTTGTCTGCCTGCTAGTTCTCCACTCTGGCAACCATCAGCATTTCCTCCAAGATGTGTGTTTCACTCAACATGCACCTTGTTAACAAATCTAAAGGCATCCATCAATGACTCTGAGGCACATGGCTTCTTTGTCAGTGTAATCACCTAAATTGCAATGTTTAATTCGTTTAGTGAGACCTTCAACAAACGTGTTCATTGTTTCACCAATCTGTTGACTTGCTTGACTGAAGATGTACCTTTCATAGTCGACATGCAGCACTGCGTTGAACTTCGCCTCCGTTTCTTTTACCTTTTGGTATGCTTTTGCATCAGTCTGTGATATTTTCTTTGCCACTTCTTTCACTCCATCACCAGCAAGGTTCTTCAAGTATTTGAGAATCTTCTTTTCATCTTCTTCTTCTAGTGCATCTATGAAGTCACTGAATGTTTCGATCCATTCAGCTCACCATGCATCATCTGCTTCTTAAAAGAGTCAAACAGCGATGGTGGCTTCAGGAACATGGCTGCATTGTATTAGGTGTTCCTTTTCTACCATTGAGAGCACATGCTGTTCAGACAGCTTTTGCTGTACCCTGCCACCTGTACTTGGTTCACCATGACTGATCTGAGGTCGTAAAATGCTTCACTTGTCTCTGACAGTGAGTAAACTCTCTGTTTCTCGTACATGGCTGTTGCTGCTATTGTCTATCTGCTTTGTTTGAGTAATTTGCTCCGTTTTCATGGTGCAGCGCAGCGTTTTGAATGTGCTCACCTGCAGGATCATCACTTTCTTCTTTGACTGTGTATAGGCTGGACCAGGTCCTTGACTCCACGCGTACCAGTCGCAGGCTGCTTTGCATCGATTTGAGGCACAAGTAGCATGCACAAGCAGTTTGCCGTATCATTGCAAACTGTCAGGGAGAGGAGCCTTGTTTTCTTTGGGGCACATTTCAAATCCTCGTTGCCAGATGTAGCGTCTTTTCAGTCCGGGAGCATTCAAATAAAGATCACCACACAGGAGTTGCAGTGAAATACTTTTTTTATTCCTCAGCATACATTCATGCACTGCTCATTATCTTATGCTCAACACTAACCACACCCTGACGCCTCTCGCATATGACGTAGGTCCTTCTGAGAGTCCACCCAGAACCACAGGGGTTCCAGTGCGTATAACATTAATATGCTACATGAGGGACCATGGTATCAATAAAGGCCAGTGTACTACTTTTCAATGTAGGCAGCAGAGAATCTGCCAAAAATTTAGCAAACCACAAAAAAAGGGTTTAAAAGGTCAAACAACCAACCGCAAAAAAAGTGAATTTGATTTCCGGGCCACCAAAGCATTTTGATTGCAGCATCTAAAAGAACAGTTCCAAAGTCAAGATTTGAGTGGTCAATTAATGAAGGTACTAGGAACCAATCGCAAGTGACAAATGGAGTACTGTACACAGTTCAACGGGACGCCAGTTGCTGCTTCAACTGGTCTCTGTGGTCAATGTTGTAAACAGGGCGATTAAAGCTGTTGGAGAGGGGCTTGCTACTACAGTAGATCCCTTGGAATAGTAGATTTTATAGACTTCTTTTTGTAAACTGGTGGAGCCTATGGCTATGGAAATTCTTTGAGAGTAGGGAACCCAGAAATCTGGAAGTTCCTCTGGGCCTACCCTACCGGGACCAGCTGTAGGAGAGGAATTCAGATTTAGGGTTAGGATCTACTCATGTTGCTTTTTCATGAGATCTCTGGAACTGAATGCAAACCAATAATAATTGTTCAAATAGTAATGTAGTCAGAGTAACCACCCAAGAGCATGAAGTATTATCATGTCAGGCCCTGCTCAAGGGAGCGCAGGGTGTCCAGCATGACATCTTACTGTGACAGTGCCCAGCTTAAAGAGGCTTATGAAGCCATGCACCTCATATTTGAGTGGTGCAACCTCTCTGACATGCCTTCAGGCCCTGTGGAGGAGACCCCTTCTGATTCTGTGGCAGCGGCTCTGGCCCCAGCTCCTGTGGGCCCCATTGAATCCATTCCTCGATCCTGACTGGTGACAGTCGCACCATCTAGACTTTCCCTCACGCCGATCCCAGTGCCAATACCCCTGGCGTCACTGGCACCACTGTACCCATAGTGATCCTCAACTCTGCTACAGAGCCGGAGTGGCGCTGCCTGACACCTCATCAACACCAGAAGGAATTTTGCTTCATAGATCGGAGCCTGAGTCCTATTCACATGGGTGAAGACTTGAGGAACAATGGAAATGGTCTCTGGACCCTGAAGATTACCAGCCACATGAACAACTGCCTTTCATTAACCGCTGAATGGATGTCGGCCCATTGTCTGAAACTAAATGCTGACAAATCAGAGATACTGCTCTTTGGTAACACACTTTCAATCTGGGACTCAACAATTAATGAAGGTACTAGGAACCAATCGCAAGTGACGAATGGAGTACTGTACACAGTTCAACGGGACGCCAGTTGCTGCTTCAACTGGTCTCTGTGGTCAATGTTGTAAACAGGGCGATTAAAGCTGTTGGAGAGGGGCTTGCTACTACAGTAGATCCCTTGGAATAGTAGATTTTATAGACTTCTTTTTGTAAACTGGTGGAGCCTATGGCTATGGAAATTCTTTGAGAGTAGGGAACCCAGAAATCTGGAAGTTCCTCTGGGCCTACCCTACCGGGACCAGCTGTAGGAGAGGAATTCAGATTTAGGGTTAGGATCTACTCATGTTGCTTTTTCATGAGATCTCTGGAACTGAATGCAAACCAATAATAATTGTTCAAATAGTAATGTAGTCAGAGTAACCACCCCAGGGCATGAAGTATCATAATGTCAGGCCCTGCTCAAGGGGGCGCAGGGTGTCCAGCATGACATCTTACTGTGAAAGTGCCCAGCTTAAAGAGGCTTATGAAGCCATGCACCTCATATTTGAGTGGTGCAACCTCTCTGACATGCCTTCAGGCCCTGTGGAGGAGACCCCTTCTGATTCTGTGGCAGCGGCTCTGGCCCCAGCTCCTGTGGGCCCCATTGAATCCATTCCTCGATCCTGACTGGTGACAGTCGCACCATCTAGACTTTCCCTCACGCCGATCCCAGTGCCAATACCCCTGGCGTCACTGGCACCACTGTACCCATAGTGATCCTCAACTCTGCTACAGAGCCGGAGTGGCGCTGCCTGACACCTCATCAACACCAGAAGGAATTTTGCTTCATAGATCGTAGCCTGAGTCCTATTCACATGGGTGAAGACTTGAGGAACAATGGAAATGGTCTCTGGACCCTGAAGATTACCAGCCACATGAACAACTGCCTTTCAGAAACCGCTGAATGGATGTCGGCCCATTGTCTGAAACTAAATGCTGACAAATCAGAGATACTGCTCTTTGGTAACACACTTTCAATCTGGGACTCAACATGGGGCTCCAGTCAGTGGGCACTGCTCTTGTGCCTAAACGCATTGTAAAAAATCTGGGATCCCGGGTAGATAATTTGCTAAACATGCAAATCAGGTCCTAGCTCTGTGTGGCAAATATTTTGTCATACTAAAACTACTCAGGATCCCTCTGAATTGGAGGAAAACTATTACACAAGCCCTGCTGACCAGCAATCTGGACTATGGGAATGCGCTTTACGTTGGCATGGCCGGCTACCTTTTTTCCTGTCTCCAGAATGCTGCAGCCAAACTGGTTTGCAACAAGACCAAGTATAGCTCAGCTTTGGCCTGCTTGAAAGAACTTAATTTACTGCCGATGAGACAGAGAGCCAAGTTTAAAATACTATGCTGTGCACATAGAGTGTTACATAAACTCAGCCCTAAAATTCTAAAGGATAAATTGGATTTTTATGTCCCCGCGCATGACCTTAGGTCGGGCAACCACACACTAGCCAAAACCATACGCGTAAAAAAATTTAGAGCTGGTGGTCGCTGCTTTTCTTTTTTCGCAGACACCCACTGGATCAAATTCCTGCTAGAGCTCGACTCACTGAGGATCATGTGAGATTCAGAAATCATCTGAAGATGTGGTTTTTCTCAGGACTCAAGTTTTGATGTCCATGAATTACTGCTCTAGACCAGATGCTTTATGTCATTTGTCACAATCCCCCAACTGGTTTCTGCTTATCCTAGAGCTGTGATGTCCCTTGGGATGAATGTCACACTCTACAACTACAAATACATGAAGAGAACCCTAATATTAACTTGTGAGAGGAACTGGGTGAAGCCGCTGGACTGGATACTTCTCCAGATACTGGTATGCTTTCTCCCCTTACCGTGGCTACAGAAGAGGGAGTTTCCTACGCAATGGTGGCGTGGAGGGCAGCTGAGGTCCTTAACTTTAATTTGCCCTCAGAGGCAGTTAAGATTAACAAGGTCCAAACCCAACACAGGGACTAGTGAATAGAACGATCACCCACTGCCACTGCGCTGCCCCAGGGGGCCCAACTGTCCTCACCCAACACCCTACCCCAGAGAGCTTGGTGGTCTAAAACTCGACCTCCCAAGGCACTTTCCTAACCTCTTTCCCAGACAGGGAATACAAGAGTCTGGACTCTTCCTCCAGTATAGCATTGTAGTCTGTTTACACCACATGCCTCTTGGGCCATTACTCCCACACTGTGTGGGACATGGTTGTACAAGTGCTGTCACAGGTTCCGAGAGATGCAGCAAAGTTCACAATCTGCTGTGAACTCAACACAACTGACTCAGTGGGCAGAGCGGTTTCATCAGCGGTAGCCCTGAGGCACCCTGCCTGTTTGAGAACAACTGGCGTTTCGGCAGGTGTCCAAGCTTCCCTAATGGACATGCCCTTCAATGGCACCCATCTCTTTGGAGACAAGGCAAATTCTGCACTGGGGTGCTTCAAGGACTCATTGACTACAGCCAAATCCTTTTGCCTCTCTGCAGTCCTGTGTCACTGCCATTTTGCATTTCACTCCTTTCGTGGCGATGGATGGGGCTTCCAACACCGCCATTTTCGTCCCAGTCACCAAGCCACGCATTTTCCTAAGCCTCTGCCTGGCTGAGGATGTAGCACCCACAGACCTTGTGGGTCAGGTAGCCAACAATCTGGTCTGCCCACCACCTGGCTGGTAGCTCCAGATTGCAATCCTTCCTAATCTGCCCCTTTACTACCATGGGCATCCAATTGCCTACAAGATCTGCCATCACCTACCCCACTGGCAGTCCATAACATCGGACTGGTGGGTTTGCCAGATTGTCCGAAGAGGCTACTCCCTCCTCTTCTAGACTACCCCTTTTTCCATGGCACCATCTCACAACCGGCTGACTGAGGATCATCTAACCTTCCTCGACGCCAAAGTCATGGTTCACTTGGCCAAGGGAGCCATGGAGAGGATTACGGGCCCAGAAGTAGGCTGTGGTTGTTATTTATGCTATTTTCTGGTTTCCAAATTGGATCAAAAGCCTTCATCCTCTTCTAGATCTATGGATCCTCAACTTCTTCCTCAAAAGAAGAAATTGAAAATGCTTACTTTGGCTCAGGTCTTGTCTGCCCTGGACCCAGGAGACTGGATGGTAGCGTTGGACTTACGGGACACCTAATGTCACATTCCAGTCCTACGGCACTATCTGCGGTTTACGGTAGTCTACAAGCACTTCAGGTCACCATGCTCTCCTTTGGACTTACCAATTACTCCCGGGTGTTCGCCAAGGTGATGGGGGTAATTGCAGCTCATCTGTGGAAATCAAGGGTGTCAGTCTTCCCCTATCTCAACGACTGGCTGTTGAGGGTGGGCTTGCCGCAGGCTGTTTTTTCCCACCCCCAGACTATGGTGAACCTCTGCACTCGCTTGGGCTCACAATCAACGTGCCAAAGTTACACCTCACTCGCACAGTGCAGTTTCAGGTGTATCCTCCCAAGCAGCGAGTCCAGGATATTCAGGCTAAGATACTGATGACAAATGGCATCTCCACGTGGAGGTGGGGCAAGGTTTTTTTAGCAGTGGGTAGAGGCTTGGTTAGATCTATTCGCTTCTGTCGAGAATGTGAAATGTGTTTTGCGTGCTGCAGTTTTCAAGACAGGTCTCGGTCAGAGACACTTTTTCTCTTGAGTGGAGCTCAGGCCTCCTGTACTCCTTTCTGCCCATACCACTCCTGCACAGAATTCTCAAGAAAATCAGGAACGACTGTGCCCAAGTCATCCTTGTGGCTCCAGACTGGTCACGGAGAGTGTGGTATCCAGGACTACTGAGCATGGCAATCGATCATCCAATCAGGCTTCCCCTTTGGGAGGATTTTCTGCTGCAGCAGCAGGGGAGGGTCCTCCACCCGCACCTGTCCACTCTCCGCTTTATTGCATGGAGATTGAGCGGTTGCAGTTGACAGTTTTCGACATTTCTTCCAAAGTCTGTAATGTCATTTTGGCGTCCCTCCACCAAGATGGTATATGCCCGGCATTGGAAGAAATTTGTGACATTGTGTGCCGAAAAATTCATTGATCCTCTTTCTGTTCACTTTTTTGAAGTCTTGCTCTTTATTCTTTCCCTTGCCCAGCAGGGCTCTGCTCTGGGCACTCTTAAGGGATATCTGTCTGCCTTTGTGCGGCTGCCTGACCAACCCTCCTTGTTTAAGGTCCCTATTGTATATAGGTCTTGAAAGGTCTAGTTCACCTCTTTTCTCCTTCACCATTCATTATGCCTCAGTGGGGTCTTAATTTGGTTCTAAAAATGTTTATGTTTGCTCCTATCGAGCTTCTCCACAATTGTCCTCTCAGGCGCCTCACACTCAAAACAGCCTCCCTTGTGGCAATTAGACCTGCCCATAGAGTGAATGAGATGCAGGCCTTGACATCCACCCTAAGTGGCCAAGGGAAAACCCAGACGTGGGTCCCTTTCTCGCTGTGTCACTGGATTCAAGCTAGTCTGGCTGATGAGGGGTGATACCCCGAAACCAGTCCCAGAATGCTTGTTTCCGGTCCAGGGAGGACCGGGCCTGGCAATTTGGGCTGGACTGTTCCCATGTGGAGAAGGGTCAAGACTGATTTGCATATGGCTGGGTATAAACTGGGGGGCGAAGTGAGCTAAAGAATTATGAGGGATTCAACCCAGGTCTGTGACTGGGGGAGAGTGTCTGAAAAGTTTCAGAGATCCATCCATCATCTCCTTGTGTTTGCTTTTTTCGCTCTAAATTAGGAGGGTATACAAAGACATGGGTCCCTTGCTCACTTTGCCACTGGATTCATGCTAGCCTGACTGATGAGGAGTGTTACCCCAAAATCGGTCCCAGGATGTTTGTTTCCTGTCCAGGAAAGACCTGGCTTAGCAGCTCGGGCTGGACTGTTCCCCTTATGAACCGGGTCAAGGCTGATTTGCATATGGCTGGGTCTGAACTGGGGTGGTGATGTGAGCTAAAGAACGATGATGGATTCAACCCAGATTTGTGACTGGAGGTGAGTGTCTGAAAAGTTTCAGTGCTCCCTCCATCATTTCCTTGTGTTTGCTTTGTTTGACCTACGTTGGCAGGGTATGGCCATACTTGGGTCCCTTGCTCCCTTTGTCACTGGATTCAAGGTAGCCTGGCTGATTAGGGGTGTTACTCCAAAACTGGTCCCAGGATGCTGGTTGCTGGTCCAGAGAAGACCTGGCTTGGCAGTTCCGGCTGTACTGTTTCCATAAGGAACAGGGTCAAGACTGATTTGCATATGGGTAGGTCTGAACTGCCGTGGCGAAGTGAGGTAAAACAATGACGGGTTCAACCCAGATCTGTGACTTGGAGTGAGTGTCTGAAAAGTTTCATCACTCCGTCCATTATCTCCTTGTGTTTCCTTTGTTCGCCCTAAGTTGGCAGGGTATGCCCAGACATGGGTCCCTTGCTCACTGTGCCACTGGATTCAAGTAGCCTGGCTGATGAGGGGTGTTACACTGAAACCAGTCTCAGGATGCTTGTTTCTGGTCCACAGAAGACCTGGCTTGGCAGTTCAGGCTGGACAGTTCCTATAAGTAACAGGGTCAAGACTGATTTGCGTATGGTTGGGTCTGAACTGGGGTGGCGAAGTGAGCTAAAGAACGATGATGGATTCAACTTAGATCTGTGACTGGGGGTGAGTGTCTGAAAAGTTTCAGTGCTCCATCCATCATCTCCTTGTGTTTGCTTTGTTCACCCTAAGTTGGCAGAGTTTGCCCGAACCTGGGTCCTTTGCTCACTTTGCCACTAGATTCAAGCTAGCCTGGCTGGTGAGGGGTGAAACACCAAAACTGGTCCTAAGATGCTTGTTTCCAGTCCAGGAGAGACCTGGATTGGCATTTCAGGCTGGATTGTTCCCATAAGGAACATGGTTAAGACTGATTTGCATATGGCTGGATCTGAACTGGGGTGGCGAAGTGACTGGGGGCGAGTTTCTGAAAAGTTTCAGCATTCCGTCTATCATCTCCTTCTGTATACATTGGCAAAGAAGCAACCTCCTGAAGGTTTACGAGCTCATTTCACCTAAGCAAATGCTCTGAACACTGAGCTAGCATGCAGACTTCTGGTCCTGGTCATGTGCCAGATAGCAACGTGGGCCTCCTTGCACATGTTACCAAACATTACTGTCTGGACAGCCAGTTCTGTTGGAATGAGAATTTTGGCTGTTCAGTCCTGCAGGGCTTCCTTGTTTGGTCAGCAGACCCACCACCAGAGATGGTATTGCTTGGGTATGGCAAAGAATCTGTGGCACGAAGTCTCTATCCGATAAACAAGTTTCTTCGGTAATACCTTATCTGGTATAGCCTATATCTAGCACCCTGCAACCCACCCTTCCTCTCTGCTCTGGGGACAGATTTCTAGGGTCAGGGCTGGTCCCTTTCAGAGCCCTAGTTAATCCCCACCACTTGAAAGTGTTCTTCATGGTTCTGCGCTTCTGGCGTGGAAAATCATAAAAAGTAACTGACGACAGCGCACCCAGGTGGTGCCTATATAGCTACCTCGGACCCAGCTTTCGGTACGGACGTCGCTGATGACACATACAGCGTCCAGGGGTACTTCTCATCAAAAACTTCCTGATTCAGTCTGATGCCTGGGAAAATTCAATGGTAAGGAATCTGTGGCTAGATACAGTCTGAACCAGATCCGGTGTTACCGAAGGTAAGTAACTTGTTCTTTAGGGTGGATTTGCATTTTCTAAAAATCCGCATCTTAACTAATTTTTTTAGACCTATTTCCCTAAATTGCTTATCCAAGATATATATGCGTGCAAGTGACTATGAAGGCAGGTAGAGATCTGACTAAAATCAACCCGTTATGTTTGAAATGTCTTCACAGCTGTTGTTGCTTCAGGCGGATTTTCTGTTGGTGTATGGGTGGCACAGCTGTGCCATGAAGTTGGTTAGCAGGTTCTAATTTTTAACTGTTCTCTGTACTGTTATTCAACTCATATTTCAAATGTTCAATACACTTATTATATCATTTAACTGAATGGTTTCACTCACTGTTCTCTTCAATTTACAGTTAATGAGTATCATGTCTCCGTATATACTGGAGATCAGTGGGGAGCAGAAACCGTCGCAAATGTTTACCTCACCATCTACGGCAAGAGAGGTGATACAGGGGCTCGAAAACTCGAACAGTCTCTAACGAGTGGGAAACCATTCCAACGGAATAAGGTAAACCGCATCTGTGTTTTCTGAAGGTGTATACATGTGTACATATGTGCACTGTATTCTGAAACTTGTTTAACTGCTCTGTTAGACCCACCAGATGTTGTCCAAGAAAACGAAGAAATATATATACCTTTCATAAACTTTTTGCAGAATCTCTTCAAAGGTTTTTGAATAAATTCGATCAGAATTTTAATGTTGTATTCATATGATCTGGTTGTGTGAAGTGTTCATTGGAAGTAGCCCTAAACCAAATACCAACTTCATACCCACAGCTTCCATCATCGAATCAAAACTGGCAGCATTTTTACCATATCTGAACCCTACATTATTAGGTTTAAAACTGTATTTATGTGATGTACACCTAAGGTTTATCATTCAAAATCATTGCATTCATATGGACTGGTTATCACTGATCACAGCATATACTCCGATATACCTAATCACTGATAAACCCGAACTCATAAATTAGCATTTACCCTCCTTCCAGTTGATGTATCCATCAGGGATGTATGACGTTACGACGCATACTTTTACAACGCCTACCTTTACAACACAATTTTTACAACGCAGTTTCCTTTACAACAAATGTCTTTACAACGCATGATATTACATCGCAGATGCCTTTACAATGCATGTCATTACAACGTAAGTATAGGTAAGTATATAATATTATTAAAAAATGTAATTAATTAAAATTAATTTAATTTAATTTAATTTAATTTTTATTTTACTTTAATTTTCTTATTTTTTAAAACATATATATACTTTTTTTTTTAAAATGTAGGTGTTTTAAAATAATATTCTAACTCCATAGGGGAGTAATAGTAGGGTAAGTGCTGGATAGTGTAGGGGTAAAAATTACTATTCTAACTCCAGGTGGGTTGTAGTAGTAGGGTAAGTGCTGGATAGTGTAGGGGTAACAATTACTATTCTAACTCCAGGGGGGTGTAATAGTAGAGTAAGTGCTGGATAGTGTAGGGGTAAAAATTACTATTCTAACTTCAGGGGGGTGTAATAGTAGGGTAAGTGCTGGATAGTGTAGGGGTAAAAATTACTATTCTAACTCCAGGGGGTGTAATAGTAGGGTAAGTGCTGGATAGTGTAGGGGTAAAAATTACTATTCTAACTCCAGGGGAGTGTAATAGTAGGGTAAGTGCTGGATAGTGTAGGGGTAAAAATTACTATTCTAACTCCAGGGGGGTGAAATAGTAGGGTAAGTGATGGATAGTGTAGGGGTAAAAAGTACTATTCTAACTCCAGGGGGGTGTAATTGTAGGGTAAGTGCAGGATAGTGTAGGGGTAAAAATTACTATTCTAAATCCAGGGGGGTGAAATAGTAGGGTAAGTGCTGGATAGTGTAGGGGTAATTTTTTTTATTAATAATAAAATTACTTATTTTTTTTTATAAATGATAATTTTTTTAATATACATTAAATAATTAAGATTTAATTATTTAAAAAAAATTAATTAAATAAAATTGGTATTATAATTATATACTTACCTATACTTACGTTCTAATGGCATGCATTGTAAAGGCATCTGCGATGTAATATCATGCGTTGTAAAGACATTCGTTGTAAAGGATCATGCGTTGTAAAAAATGAGTTGAGTTTAAAATTATTTATAAGAGCGCACATACACCAGCGGTTTCTTGGCGCTACAACTAACAGAGATCCAGGGCAGGGAAAACAGGGGAGACTGCGAGGGATTTATTCAAAGAACTTCATAAATAGGTGGGCCTTGAGATGTTTCCGAAATTGTGGGTACAGGGTAAGGGTTCGAAGTTCTAGGGGAAGAGAGTTCCAGAGGAACGGGGCAAGGGTGGCAAATTTCGAGCCTCCCCACTTCTTTCTCCGGTAGCGTGGGACGGTGAGGAGGGACTGGGAAGACGAACGTAGTTCTCTGCCGGGAACATAAGGGGTAATCTCAGATGAGATGAACGCTGGAGCTAAGCCGAGGCGAGCCAAGAAGGTAATGGAGGCGATCTTAAATTGGACCCGGGCTCGCACGGGGAGCCAGTGCAGAGACTTCAAGAGGGGAGTAGAACGATGGAATTTCGGGAGTTTGAAGACCAGGCGGGCCGCCTGGTTTTGTATCAGTTGCAAACGCCGCAAACTATATGCGGGATTACCCGCATATAGGGCGTTGCCATAATCCAGGCGGGACACCACCATGGCCAGGATGATAAGTTTAAGAGCGGTGAAGGTAAAAAAACGGGACACCCTGCGTATAGTACGCAGTGAAAGGAAAGAGGAAGAAACCACAGAGCTCACCTGGGAGTGGAGGGAAAGTTGAGAATTGATTTTTATACCAAGGGTTTTAACTGAGGTAGAGGGGACGGGAGAGGGACCAAGGGAGGGGGGCCAAAACAGAGGGGACCAGGGGCTGGATGAACCACCCGTCAACACCAGCTCGGTCTTATCGGGGTTGAGTTTTAAGTGGTTGTGGTTCATCCAGTCCCGGATGTGAAGCATGATAGATTGAAAGTTAAGGACAGAGGAGGGAGAAGAGGACAGATTAAAAACAAGCTGGAGATCGTCCGCATAGTTAAACACGGCGACCTCCATTTGTTGCAAAGAAAAGATCAGAGGGGCAATATAACGATTAAATAAAAGGGGGGAAAGGGAAGAGCCTTGGGGGACCCCGCACTGAACTTTCCGGAGGTCCGCTGTAAAATCACCCAGGCGGACAGCCTGGGTGCGGTCGCTCAGGAAGGAGGATAGCCAGACCAGAGCGGACCCCCCGATCCCCACCGCCTTGACACGGGACAGTAAGATGGTATGATCCACCGTGTCAAAAGCGGCTGAGAGATCGAGGAGCACCAGGGCCTGGCGTTGGTTAGTATCCATACCCTCCCTGAGGTTGTCCAGGACCGAGATGACAACGGACTCCGTAGAGTGTGCGGGGCGAAAGCCAGCCTGGCGGGGGGCAAGGGCTCCATGCATCTCCACAAAGGAGCTCAGGGCGCAGGTGACGTGGCGCTCGAGCACCTTAGCCAAAAAGGGCAGGAGGGAGATGGGGCGGAAATTAGCAGGAATAGAGGGGTCCGCACCGGGTTTTTTCAGGATGCGTTGTAAAGGTAGTTCGTGGTAAAAGTTGCGTTGAAACGGTTGTTTCCCATCCATCAGTGTTATCATAAATGTAACTGTACTCTTCTACTGTTCTGTGTAAAATTTGCCAATGTCTTTCTGGTGCAGCAGAGTAGAAAATGTTAAAACGTTCAAATATATTAACATATGTCATGACTCCATTGATCGTAACGAAGGTATGCATGTATGTGTGTGGGTATTTGCAGAGCAAGAAGCTAGCAGAGGGCAACAGAGCACTGGACAGGGCTAGACCACAAGCACAATACAAGATAACAGACAGATTTGCAAAGGTGAGAGAGCTATTGAGAAGTGAGTGGCTTTTCAATTGGTACAATGTAGTGCTTGTTTAAAGAAATGTTTTTAAACCTTTGCTGAATTGGAGGAAAGCTGGGGCCATTCAGGGGTTTTAGTTTAGCCTTCCTTTGTAAATATGGGGCACATGTGCTTTCTGGTTATTTTTTTTCTCGCAACTCTTCATTTCCCTCAGGTTGAGTACCTGCTGGGGGATAAGATACACTAGGGATGGCTAGTTTGTCAGACACCACTGATTGCTGCATATGCCTTGATATACCTGATGAGTGCCAATTTTTGTTGGCCTTGTTGATGATGCATTTAGTGTTGAAGATTATGTTGGCATTAAGAGGAAGGCAGTGGAGTAGAGGTTAGATGGCTTAATTTCTTTATGCCTATGATGAGGCTTGCCACAGCATGCCGAATGATTTCAGGGGGCCAGTGTTGAGTCTGTGAAGCCAAGGAGCATACATAGTGACCACACCGTCATCCGCTCCCACCCAACATCATACACATTACATTTGCCCATATAATGATTACACTGGACACATTGTTTATGGGTAAGAACTGCTGCAGGTTTATTTTCATACAACAAGCGTATGACGTTTGATGGGTTATCTTACGGGCGATCCAAGGCAGGCAGCCCTTCGCTGTCCCGCCTGCCTAATGAGCCAGCCAGCACGGTGTGTCAACGCTCGGACAGTGCAGCACCTTGTAGATCCCTATCTTATACTCCCGCCCCCCCTTTCAGGGCGGAGCGGTATGGCACACACCTGGTCGGGTCAGGCCCCCCGACCGCCCGAAGGACTAACGGGGCGCCGTCGCGGTTTCCCGGAACCTCCTGCGGCTCCAGGTACTTGGCTCAGGCACCCTTACTGTGCCAGGCAGAGGTATCCTTACTGTACCAGTCTGCCGCAGAGGTACCCTTACTGTACCCGTCTGCCTCCAGATCGCCCTGTAACTCCGCCTGCAACACAAGAAAAAACATTAAAATATTCAACATATCCGCGCCGGCTGTCCAGCCGCTAGGTAGGAGGATAGGGTGGGTGCAGCGCTCAGGCGGGCGGACAGGAACAGAAGCAGGAACAGAGGCAGAGCTGGTGGCAGCCGGAGCTTAAGTAACTGTCCCGCCCCCACTGGTAAGCCCTCCCCTCGCCGCGCGTCATGGAGACCCCGGGGAGGGGCAGACGAGGCTCGCCGCGCCTCCTTCGAGCCCTGGACAGGGTGGGGGGGCTGTGACTAGTGGCCACTAAGGTGGCTGCCCTGCCGATGTCCCCCTGCGTGGGACGCGGGCAGCGGCATAGTGACCACACCGTCATCCGCTCCCACCCAACATCATACACATTACATTTGCCCATATAATGCTTACACTGGACACATTGTTTATGGGTAAGAACTGCTGCAGGTTTATTTTCATACAACAAGCGTATGACGTTTGATGGGTTATCTTACGGGCGATCCAAGGCAGGCAGTCCCTCGCTGTCCCGCCTGCCTAATTAGCCAGCCAGCACGGTGAGTCAACGCTCGGACAGTGCAGCACCTTGTAGATCCTTATCTTATACTCCTGTCCCCCCTTTCAGGGCGGAGCGGTATGGCACACCCCTGGTCGGTTCAGGCACCCCGACGCCCGAAGGACTAACGGGGCGCCGTCGCGGTTTTCTGGAACCTCCTGCGGTCCAGGTCCTTGGCTCAGGCACCCTTACTGTGCCAGGCAGAGGTACCCTTACTGTACCAGTCTGCCGCAGAGGTACCCTCACTGTACCCGTCTGCCTCCAGATCGCCCTGTAACTCCACCACAGCTCTGGAGGAGGCTACCGTCGATGACAGAACCCCCCACCTCCGAGCTCCCTACTTCCATCTCGCAGCTTCACGTGCATCCGATTATCAAGGAGAAACATATCCATCCCGACTTTGGACAGTGCACGCCAACCTTTTAATAATAGCCTTCCACTCTTGCCTGCAATAGTGCCTCTGCCCTACGTGGAACAATCCCCGACCACACTAGCTCGCATGGCCCCAATTCTTGCTGATAGTCCGCTATATCACTTTGCATAGCCTGTAGAAGTGCCCTCCTCCCGATGGTTAATAGTCCTTGCCCCTTGCATGGGTAGCCAGGACATGGGAGGGGGTCCCCTATGAGAGCTGTTGTTCGCCTGCTCTCCCATCTCGTCCTGGGGTAGCCCACATACAACTGCGTCCATGCGAAACCCTGGGTCCAGTCCCCGTGCGTTGCCCGCTATGCCAGCCTGGCAGCGTCTGAGTGTCCCGCAGCCACACCTGACGACCTGGTGAGTAAAGGCCCTTCTCACCACTAGTGTAATTGTTCGCGAACACTGCGCACCTCAGTTATTGCTCCATTACAATACTCAACGAAATTGCTGCTCGTTGTACCCAGGAGGACCACGTTGCTTACCGCAGTGCCGCCCTACCCAGGAGAGTGAGTCCTGCCTTCCCAGTGAATGGCCAAGTTGATGGGGAGGGGAGCACTCCCCCCCCAAAGATTGTCGCAGTTGCTAACGCCAGCTGTTCCAGCGCATGCTGCGGATCCCCACCAAACTCTCTCAGTAGTCAGCGGAAGCTTCCCCTAAGCTGTCCTCACGCGCGCCTCCCTTTCTAACTCCGACCTAGCTGCGGCATCCTAACGGGCACTGCACTCCATCATATACAGCTGGCGAATCTCACACCTCCTCACATGACCATTGGTCCTGGAAAGTTTGGAGTGCTGGGATGCTGAACCCCCTATTGCGCTACCTTTGTCATGACAGTGCATTTGGCTGGTGGGACCCTCGGAAATGTAACACGCACAACTAGCCTCCGCCTTATTGTTGTCCTAGCCTGGCGGTCCCTCGCCATCTGACAGCGGTCCATCGCTGCTGAGTCAACTTGTTCCTGACCAGACCCCGGAGTGCGACGCCCTGCGCCACACCACTGTTCGTGTATACCAGGAAGAAGGTAGGGGGGGTGACAGTCCTATACACCCTTCCTCTTCTTGCCGCCTAGCAGCATTCACTGGGGCAGTTGTTCAAGTGTAGCAGAATCCTTACCAAATAGCAGCGGCTAACACCCAGTACTATCAATTTGTTTTTGATGTTCACTCACCGGTACAACTTTTATGTGATCCAGTGGTTCGCTAGTCTGCCCCTCGTTGCAGTGATATATCCCTCACTTTGAGGTTGGTCTCAATTGCGACATGCACCCGTCACTTTCCTGTGGTAATACACTGTTTGCTACCTCTACCTTGTGTTTGTTTCGATACTTGCACAAGTGGCACCAATGCGTACGTAACGTTTGTTCTTATGTTTGGCAGTCTGATATGTATCGCAGTACTATTGACCATTAGTACCACATGTGGTTAGTGTCCGCCATCTGTTGCTGTATTATCCTTCTACCTGCGTACGGCGCTCATTTGTAACATGCACCCGTCACCTCTCTCTTGTAACACACTGTTCGCTACCTCTCACTTAGTCCTTTGCCGGTACTAGCACAGTGCCACCTTTGCCTACGTAACGTATGTCCGTGTATTTTGACTGCCTGTCATGTATTGCAGTATTGTACCTCTACTTGTACTTAGTACCCTTGCACAACTGAGTTACGGGAACTATTTTGCCCACAATACATTCTCGCAGGAGTTTGGTGGAGCACCTACTTGCATACCTCCAGCGCTTGCTGCAGAAGTGGTGTCTTGAAACTAAGTCACATATCCACATGCTCATTCTGCTAACGACCATTGCACATAGGGGTGTGTGATTTAGAGTCACTTCTGAACTCATCCCCTTACTCTCCCTCTCAGAAACACCTCCTCCTCTCAGGCTTCAAACTGACCTCAAAGTTCTCCTCCGTCAGAGACACCTCCAGATTTACTTGATGCCCTCTCTTATCTGACGGGAGGCCTTTTTAATATAGAAACTCCTACTCCCCTTGACTACGGAAGTGTTGTCCCCGTGTGGTACTTGTGGTTGGAAAGTCTGCCAATTATAGCAGTATATCCTTCTACCTGTGTATGGTACTTTATTGTAACAAGCACACGTCACTTTCCCCTTGTAACACATTTTATGCTACCGCTTACCATGTCATTGCTTCCGGTACCTGCACAAGTGCCACCATTGCTTGCCTTACGTTTGTGCTTATGTGTGAGTGTCCGCCCTGTATCGCGCTAATTTCCCTCTACTTGTACATCGTACGCATTTGAAACTTGCACACCTGCCACTCTTTCATCCTGCAATGCACTGTTAGCTACCTCTTGAATCGTTTGCTCAAGTATGTCACTTTGCTTCATGTAGCTTAGCGTCTGCTTGTATAATGTGTCCATTCTCGTGCTCTCCTGTGTCAGTTCAGTTCCCTCTGTGAAGCGCTCGACACCTTCGGATACTGTCCACGCTAAAAAAGGCATAAAGAAGAGTGAGCACATGAAAGGCATAAAGAAGAGTGAGCACATGATTATGAACAGCAGCGGGATGCGTAGCGTCATAATACTCGAACAGGTTCCCATTTGTCAACAGAAATTGGTGCCAATTACGGGACACAAGCCGGTCACACCGCTCCAATTGCCGGAGCCCCCCCCCCACAGGCCACAACATCCCCCGGTGCTGGGATGCCACCACCGCCGTTAGCTGCGCGGTGCCGGCCCGATGCATAGAGCAGCTCCTTGTACCTGAACAGGACATATGACATGAGTGTGGCCAGTGGGGCGACGGGATGAATACATGAGGCAAGCTCAATGCTTCAAGAGACTGCGCCTTTGACGATACTTCCAGCTGATTCCTGCCCTCTCTATTATCTGAAGGAAGCTCTATTGGTATAGAAGCTTTTTACTCTCCATGACTGTGGAAGGGCGTGTTCTTGTGGTTTGGGTGTCTGCCCTTTGTTGCGGTATTATCCTTCTACCAGGCCCCTGTGCAACCAGGGCTTGACCCAGGGACGGGGTGGGGGGTGGGAGGAGAGAGCGTGGCACTCACCTAGACAGACGGCGATCCCTAAACGGACAACAACGTGCAGAGCGCGGGCAGACAGGAACAGAAGCAGGAACAGAGGCAGAGCTGGGGGCGGCCGGAGCTTAAGTAACTGGCCCGACCCCACTGGTAAGCCCTTCCCTGGCCGCGCGTCATGGAGAACCCGGGGAGGGGCAGACGAGGCTCGCCGCGCCTCCTTCAAGCCCTAGACAGGGGGGGGGCTGTGACTAGTGGCCACTAAGGTGGCTGCCCTGCCGATGTCCCCCTGCGTGGGACGCGGGCAGCAGCATGTGTTCTTTGCCATGTGCCCCTGGAGGGATAGGTCTCAGTCGAGTCAAAAGAGAATTCGAATAACTTGGCTTTGAATTAACGTTAGGGGTTGAAGCCTTCCATATTTATTTCATTGAGGTCAGTTGTGACTAGCTGGTGTTTTATGGAGAACAGGAGGAATTCCATCTTGTTGGAGCAGAGTGTCAGGTAGGTGCTAATAATCCAGGCCTGGATGTGATGGAGGCAGTGCTTGAATCACTGGATGTTGAATGCATGCATAACACTTTTATGTATAATTCTGTTTAGCAGTTTGATGGGTGAATTTCGATTTCTATGTCAATTAAAGGGTGCCATGCAGAGGAGGAAGCTGATGGGGAACACAATGGAGAAAGGTGATGGGGGACACAATGCAGTACAGGGGGCTCCATAAATCATAGGGAGCTTCTTCAATCTTAAGCTGCTCATCAATTCGAAATGGTGGCAATTTGATAGGCAGAAGGGGAATCAAAGCTTGTGAATCACATATAAGATATCAGGGTGTGGATGAGGGTGGGATTGTTGGCAATGTGGCAGCTGAGAGGTTCGGAAGCATTTGGAGGCAAGTGCCATCCTTGACTGTGTAACCTGCTTTTTTGGTAATCTTGCACATGAACTGCAGGTAGGTAGTTTGGTACAGCAACACGGTGTAAAGTGAAGGGAAAGATATTGCTAGTCTTAGTGATTTCCAAGAAGATTTCATGGGCGAGGGAATCATTGGTGATACCAAATAGAGGTGAGAGAGTATTTTTAGAGAGGGCTTTGAAGAGACATTGTCTTTATAGGAGGTGGTTTTGAGGGAATTGAGGTTGTTTATGACATCTGTGATTGAGAGGCAATTCAAGAAGGACAACTATGAGATAATGTAGGGTTGTATTTCTGGTAGTAGGGGTGTAATCTTTGAGTTGTTGATGTGTTGTTAAATTTTCTCTATCTTTTCATGGATGAAGTGGCTTATGCATTGCCCTTATCGATGGTGCGCAGGATAGGTTAGCCTGAAAAGGGGTTGATGGAATACTTGATTTTCTTGAAGAGTGTCCTGCATCAATTGGATGCTCCATTGATGGTATTAGTGTAGTATTTGAATTTGGTTGGCGTGGTGAGTTGGCTGCAAGTTGAGTGGAAATATTTTAGTAGTACAAGGCTATCAGGAGGCCTGCTTTTTCCCAATTTCCCTAACCCCTCCACATTGAATAGGAATCGGTTGAGGGGCAAACAAAGAATGAAGGGGTAACATTAGGCTCAACGGGTTTGTATGTTCTACTACTACACACATGATCCTACCTCCATGATTGTGCAATTACTGTGCATCCTCTATGTGGGTTCAGTAACGTTTAACCAATGTGTTTTTTTCCAGGTGGATTCTTTTATTCTGGAGGCTGTTTCACTAAGCCAGCTACAAAAGATAGTTGTTGGACATGATGGTGAAGGATATGGGTCTGGGATGTTCCTAAAAATGGTAACAATTCGTGAATCTCAAAGTGCCGAACACGAGTGGGTGTTTCCGTTTTGGAACTGGCTGGATAGTCACATTGGACCATGTCAAACAGTGGGGAAAGTGATGACATTAGGTAAATATGTTTACAGTAACACAAAATCATAAACATGCAGTGCTTACCACTGCTTAGGCACAACAATTTCAGTGTTGTACTCCGGGGCTTTCTCCTGTAGTACTCACGGTTTACTCCTGTGTTCCGGAAGTAAGCAAGGAGTAATCCCATTTTCTATCTCGGCTTACTGCTGAAATTTGGAAGTAAGCCAGGAGTACTCCATGAGTAAGTTACATTTACTCATAACAAAATCTTGGTGAATAGGGCCCATGGTTTCCAGATCTACTTAGAAAGCAAGTGTGACTAATTTGCAGTGCAGCACTTGAACACTTGAAGTATTTTGAATTGTGTTTTATAATGGGCTCAGTTTGAGTTCGCTATACCTTGATAAACAGAAATAATTCAGATAAATCAGCTGCCACGTGTAATGAAAGTTAAAAACTTAAAATACAAAGTCTAAAGAAAGGAAATTCAAAAATGGCAAAACAGGCCATTGGCTTTTAAAGGTTAAGCATACTGTTGCAACCTAGGAAATAAAAACTAGGGCCCTATGTTTTTTTGTAGAAAGCACTAAATCCCTACCATTCTTAGCATTTCACAGCCGATTCTATTGCCATGATTCTGAAAAGTCATGAATTTGATCCGTAAACTTTGGACTATCTTTTGAGTAAAATACGTTTTAGAAATTTACAAATAATTCTAGGATTACTCGTGGGAAGCTATGACTGTTGCAGATTCATAGGAGTACTTTGTGGGTACATATAGCGTAAATCTGACATAAGGCACCCTCCCCTTTCCCATACTGAAAACAAAAGTACTCTTGTTAAATACCATTTGGTAGGATTTAATCTTCAAACATTTTGGGTACCCAAAAATGTGCAAGTCTGTGGGTGTTAATCACCCTTGACTGCCCACCATGGAAAGCCCTACAGACTCACCTATAGGAGCAGATATACTAACACCTAAAATGTCACCATACATACAGAAGTTCCCATGTTAGACGAAATGCATTTACAAGTATAAATTAACAAACTAAAATCAGTGAGTTCAATTGGATTTGTAGGCACAAATGAAGTTTTTTTGCAGCCATGTGAAACTTTGGTGCATACATTCTATTGAGTTTTGGCTACTTGCTTGGGCAACTTAGGCACCTAAATTAGAAAATAAAATAAAAACAGCGGGCCTGTTTAGAAAAGTATAAGTATAAATGTATGTACTACAATCTACATATATTCCTTCCAAGGCCTATTGAACTTTGCAGTATTTAATTTTGCTGTGAGATTAAAGTTCCTTCTTTGGACTAAAATATAATCACTGGGCTTTACAGTACGTTATTGTCTATTGATTGATTGTTACATTCAGAGCTCTTGTCCCTCACGGTACCTCCTTGAGAAGCCTGCGACCCAAAGAGTCAAGTGTCAAAATGGTTGAAGCCAAGGGTGGACCCAGGACACCGGTTGCAAACAAACCCATTCACCACAGTTGGAGTTCAATAGCCCTTGTCTGCTCTATGTTCCACCCAACAGGGTCTAACATGGCATATCTCTCATCATGATTGCAGGCCTCTTTAGCCTTCGCTCACAGTAGGGTCTATATTAATTCAGAGTAAATATAAAAATAGCGAGAACACTTGCAGAAAAACTTGTTCCTCAATTTAGGGGTGAAGCAGGAATATGAAGGAAGCGTTATAACACTCATGTGGGGCCTGCCACATCCTCCTCTTCCCACCCTGTTGATATGGAAAGCAGCAGGGAAGTACAAGTTGTAAGATTCCTACAGTGATATATGGGGCTGGGTGGCACATCATAAAGAACACAAATCTATAGTATTCATTTATTTTTTATTCTATAGATTTACATGGCGTAGTTCACATACTTAATTGTCTGTAGGTACCTAAATAAAAAATAAAACATCCTGAAAAGTATCTGTCCACTGAGCCTCCCCTACTTGGTGAGGTTTCGATAGCTCTCCTATAAAGCTAATTTTGCAAATGTATGTTGTTATGTCCAGTGGTAGGCCATTCCATGCGTTTGGGCCAACCGTAGAAAAATCCCAGACTTGTGTCCAGCATGAGAAGTTCTTTGGGATCATTAAAACTCCGAGAATTGAGGATCTGAGAGATATTGGCAGACACTACCCGCTACTTGTCTCATGCAGATATCGTGTGTGGTCAATTCAGCTCGACTGCTCCGGACCCACTGGATATTGTGACTGAAAGTGAACAGTGGTGACATACGCAAGCGCAGTCAGTTTTGTGGCCTGCATTAGCCTCCGTCAAATTCGAGGAGGGTCTCAGACTGTGCCATATCACAGGGGCGGCCGTAGGCATGTGCAAGCTGTGCACCTGCACAGGGCCACCAAACCCCAGGGGTCACAACGTCAATATATATCCTTAATATAGTAAAATCCTCTGAGGATGGATACATATTTGCGTAGCGGCCCCTGGCAGGGATTTGGCAGCCTCCGGCTCTGTTCAACTTCCAAACACCCTGACCCCCCCCCTCTTCACTGGCCTTCGTGCCTGCATTCCTCTAGGTTCCTGATTGGCTTCTCTTTTTTCCCTACCCACTGCTGGCCCGCTGGTACAGGCATATATAAGCCACGGCCACAGGGGCCGCAACACCTGGACCCCCTCTTCCGGGGCCCCCAACCTACGCTCCCTGCCCAGGGCCCCCATGAGCCTAGAGCCGCCCCTGCATATCATTCCCTGACGCAGACTCGTTTCCATTACTTAACTTATTAAAACGAGCACCATTTGTTATTATTTTTCTTTACTTCATTAGTAAGTATGGTTTATTTCAGAGCTATTTTCTCTGCTAAGTACTGCACTTAATGGGTTTCCACCGGAAGCATTAACTAGGGTGGCATGCAGATTGTGTGTGTTATCAAAGCAGAGCTGGAGTTGTATGACCCAGTGATTATTGGCCAGACATTGTTAAAAAATACCTCTGCGGAGCTTAGTGAAGAACTCACTTTTTTGGCATCAATATTAAAAGAGAACATATTCGTCATGTGGCAATCACCAGCAACATGTCTGCAAGTCAGGGGTCTTCACAGATAAAGCAGGTGACCGGTTCAGCTAACATTGCTTTAGGAAATGAGCCAATGACAAGACTTTATAGATGAGGGTGGCGATTCTCTGGTCTGCCTAGCCTCTGCTTAACAAATGCGAATCTGGTAAAGGTCAACATGCGTTTTTATCCTTCTAGTGTAAATGTACAGTCTCCGTATGTCATGACGTGTTCAAAATTGCTTCCTTATTCCAGAGCACTAGTTGAGGGTCAGAACAGTATTATACAGAAAGCTAACGTCTATCACTTCTTATCCCATGCATCTTAAACAATATATTCTATGTTTCAGGTAAAAGGCAGGTTTCCAGTCCCCGGCCTTCTCAGATGAGTAACCGGTCCTCTGGTGCGTGGATAATGGACCTCCGTGGATCAGCAATGGACGATGACATGGGTCCTGTACAGCTCTCTCTAGTCTTCTACGGAACACTGGGACACAAAAGTCTTTTGGCTGAAATTACATCAGGCTCGGCACAGATCGAGGTTTTTCATTCTTGCTTTTTAAAATACACATTAGCAAAGGCACCCATGCTCATAATGTTAAAATGCAAAAAGTGTTCATTTTGTCAAAGAAATGCAATGAGAATGAAAAAGAATAAGCTGCTTTGTTGACCAAACTAAACATCACGTGGATATTAAAAAGTTGAACATTGTGCAGCGAGATCTTTTATCGGTTGAGCCTACAACCCACTCTGAAATTGCTATGCCCACTCTAAAGCTAGTTAAGAAGAAGAAGAAGAAGTGGAAGACTTTTAAAGTGCACTGTTACTCTAACCAAGTGTCCTGGCGCTGTAGACCTCTGGGGAACCCGTCCTGGTTTTCCCTGTGAGATGGTCTCTTACTGGGTATCTCCAGGGTGAAACCAGGCATCCCTGGCGTCTGTGGGGGCCATTGTAGAGATGAGGCAAGCTTAATGCCCAGAGTTGCCGTGTGTGTTCCCTGGTTAGAGTAGGCACTGAGGTGATAATTATCGAGTCCGTTGACCCTGGTCCAAGATCCTGCCGCGTCGGGAATTGAACCCTGGTCCCGAGCCGTTCCCTGCTTACAGGTCTGCCGCCTCTAACCAGTGAGCCACACCACTCCATTAAATAAAGGTAACTATTTGCAATATCTTCTTGGGCTAGACCTTTAGGTGCCTACAAACATTATTTTCACACTGCCACTAGTTATGCTATTAACATGTAGCAGCAGCTCTGAAATATGATAAAATATTACTGGGTGAGCAACATGATTCTCAAAAAATATGACACAAGGCGTGAGAGCCTTGAATCAAATGAAAACATCCAGAAGAAGAGTCAATACTCATCTTTTCACAGTGGCAATCCTTGGCTAAGCATCTGAACTCTCTTTTTACTCCAAGCATTCTGAAATCAAATCACTCGGCATTAGTAGGTGACTCAACTATCACATAAAAAGCCATATGATATTTAACACCCAACACTTTTAAAAGCTAAAAGAACTTGTTCAGATAGGATCACCATTTCCAAGAGGACAAAGTTGACTTTTGAGAGTTTGGGGCCATGTGCAGTAGGTGATTAGGTTAGTTTGTTGGCATCTTTATTTTTTGTGAGTGGTGTTCGACTTTTAGAAGGAAGAGACTTGTGATAACTTTGTATGTCTTAAAATAGTGTAACAGCATAAAAGTTCCATGAAGTCTATCGCACTGCAGTATTCTTTTGGTTGTTGAAGATGAGGCGAACCAGCTGCTTTTTGAAGTCCTTTTGGGGTGAATTTAGTGTGCCATAGTGCTACAGTGCGGGCTGTCTTTATGGTTAGGGCATTCAGCAAGGTGGCATCTAGGCTAGATCATACAAAGAGGGAAGGGAATATCTTAGAGGTACGCTTCCACAAGGGTGTTGATATTTTTAGAGGAAAGATTAGTTATGAGGCTGAAAATAATGTGATGGATGCTAATCATGGTATACATTGTGGGTAGGAGGCTGTTGGCAGTGCCAATGATGAGCAGGAAATGGTTGATGACATAGAGGGAGAAGTGTTCATTTTTAGCAGAATGTAAATATATCTTTTCAGTGGTGGTGTGTATGTGTGTTGTGCTAATTTGGCACTGAGGTGGTGTGAATTAAAGTTGTGAGCCCCAGGTCTCTTGCCACTGGGGTGTATGCCAGATTATCAGAGTCATAAATATTTTCAACAAAAATGTTGTGTTTTAAATATTTTTGCACAAATATAGCCCCACTGGGTGTATGGGTGTAGATTTTGTACTATTATCTCCAATTGGCGATAAGTTTGTAAAAAATCATTATTTCTGACAATATGACTAGAGTATTTTGGTACAACATCAGAGAGGTATTGTGAACTGCAATTTAACGAAATGTTTTGATCAAAGAACTTATACCAGAAAATTCAAGATTTTAAAAATTCTTAATGTATATCATTATCCTATTGTAAGACAAAGGTAATTTTGCAGTACTTCCCCAATCAACATGTTGTTATTTATTTTACTGAACAGGATGAACTGAGAGATGTGGGTGTGATGAGCAAAGTGCAGATTACATCCGATGCAAATACTCCACTACAGCAACAATGGCACTTAGATTACTTGTATATGAAGCACACAGGCTCTCAACAGGAAATGTGGATAACATTCAACTGTTGGTTCAAACCGGATGAAGAGAATTTTGTGGAACGTCCTGCTCTTTATGCAGGCCAAGATCCAATACCTGGTGAGCTTTGATCCCAAGTATAAGCGCTATATAGAACCATAACAGAAATTAGGCAATAAAAAAAATACTGTTAAGAAACAAACAATGACAATAGACCACAATGCTTGCATTGCAATTGAGAAGCTTGGTAATCTGTTTCATATGTTTTCTCCCAGGGACCCCATACTCTTAAACCTAACTGCTGCTCTCCTTACATATAGTGCATGCGAAAAATCCAGTCACCTTTGATTTCTCTATTGCCTTATCGGTGTAATGACTATGCACAAGTGGATCTTTGAATGACATATCCTTTCTGTGAGTAATACTGGGTGCTGGGACCAATCATGGGATCTGCCTGCAAAATGCCAGAATGACGTTTCACTACTTGGCTGGCAGACTTCCTTAGAGTCTGCCAAAAAATTCAAAAGTGTCACCAAATTCTCTCTTTCCTCTTTTTGCTTGGGAATCAGTAGTTTGTTTGTCCATCATATGCACCTTTCTAGCCGCTTCTTTCAAGACTTTTTTGGAATACCTATTATTCTCACATCTGTGTATGACCTCTCATTCTTCCTGTGTATGGCTTTGTGTTGTAGAGCAATTCCACTTCAGGAGTAAAAGCTTCCCATACGGGATTCTGGTGACCAGGCTCCGTAGGTGTTGGCTTCTGGCATGCAAAATTGAATTGCCGGCTGTTGATTTTCCTTCCAGCCTTGTTGGCAATCGATTGTTTTCACCAATTACCAAATGTCTAAGAAGGATACTTCTCTATCACTGATACAGCTAGTGAATTGTAGATTTAAGCTGTTATTATTCAAAATTGCAATGTATCTTTCAGCCTCCTCTTGGGACCCCTTCCAGACAATGAACAGATCATCTGTATACTTAACCGACAGGCCCACCTTGTCCAGCCAATGCTCTTTGGGATCTGCTCAGTCCATGTGCATCTCCCACCAGCCCACAAATACAAATACATTTGCATAGCTGGGGGAGAATCACAAGCCTATCATGGTACCCTGCCTTTGTCGATACAGCTGCCAAGAAAAAAGAAAGATGCAGTTGTTCAGACAGAAATATATTTTTTTGTGATATTATCATATTGTGTTCCTGAAATTTCAACTGTTTTCCTTTAAGGAAACATTCCACTGCCCAAAGACCCTGCTGGTGCGATATGCATGTGTACAAACTTTCAATGCCAACTATAACAAGTAGGACGTTTTCCTCCCACATTATGTCATGGATAATTCTAATAAAATAAGTGGTACATATGAACTTAAATATTTGACAAAGGGAGAAAGAAAATAGTCTACAAATATCGATTCATTTTCTCGAAGGCTGCTTTTTGATGACACAATTGGACGTTCAGGGGGTGCCTCCTCTTTTTTATGAATCATCCCTATATCATAAAAAGTGGGGTCACCAGGATCTTCCACACTCAGGCATTGACATTTGTTGGACTTGGCCCTTTTTGCAGGGTTATCCCTGAACTTTTTGCCTTTCTCCTGTATTTTTTCAGACCTGTTGTTGGCTGTTTTATGACTCTGGGCACTTTACCACTGCTGATCAGTGCTAAAGGGCATATGCTGTCCCTATTATAAATTGATGTATGGATTAGTGACTCCATGATTGGCTAATTTGGTTTACTTGTCAGACCCTAGTACAGTGTACTGAGTGTGCCCAGGGCTTGTAAATCCTAATGCTGCTGGTGGGCTTGCAGCAGTGGTTGTGCCATCCAGAGAAGCAGCCTTGTAAAATGTGTCTCAGGTCTGCCATTGTAGAGCCTGTGTGCAGTCTGGTACTGCCATGCTGACTGGGCAAGTGCACCCACTTGCCAGTCCCTAAACCTTCCCCTTTCTTCATATCAGACACCCCTATGGTAGGCCCAAGGGCAGGGTGCATTGTAAGTATAAAGTAAGACATGCCCTGGTGTTGGTGGCATGCTCTAATAGTGAATTACGCCATTTTCTTTTTTCACTATTGCAAGGCTATCTGTTCTCCATAGGCCAGAATGGGCAGTTAGATTATTACATTCGATAATCCTCATATATAATCCTCCTTATAATGACTCAGGGAACTTGGTAGAAATTCGAGTTTAGTATGCCTGAACTCATAATGATAAAATACATATTTTAGTGAAGCTGATTTTAACATTCTTTATTTGAAAATACCACTTTTAGAAAGTAGGTATTTTCTTGTCTAACTATCCAAGTCTGCCTCTGCTAGGTTGTGTATTCCTTGTCTGGAGTTTGAGTGACAGGGCTGGGGGATTCCAGGAGACAGGGTGAGTCAGCCCAGTGGTGAATAGAGAGATCTGCAAGTAGATGGGTGGAACGAGTTACACCTGGGACCTGAATAGGGCTGTGCCTGCCTTCCACAATGCCGGCTTCACCCCCAGTGGTGCGTCTGATGTCTCTGCTCTGCACTGTGAAAGAAGAGAAGGAGTCATGTCAACAGAGTGCTCCAGGGCTGTGCCTTCCCTCCACAATGCTGGCTCTACCTCCTGTGGTGCATCTGATGTCTCTGCCCTGCACTGTGAAAGGAAGGAAGGAGACATGTCAACAGAGTGCTCCAGGGCTGTGCCTTTCCTTCACAATGCTGGCTCCACATCCTGTGGGGCGCCTGATGTTTCTGCCCTGCACTGTGAAAGGAAAGAAGGAGTCATGTAAACAGAGTGCTCCAGAACTGGTTTGGAGTAGGCAAAGGGCCCTCTGCCCTCAGAGGATACAGGAATTTGGGGTATAAGTATTGGGACCCTGATCCCAAGAATTTAGATCACTGCTGGCCAAACAAGAAGAAACCTTTGCTGAGGAGTGGAACCAGAGAGACTGAGGAGAGACTATCCCTAAGCTGAAGTTCTGCTTGGGGGCATGGCCTGCAGTGGCTGCCTGACTGAAAGGAACTTTGTGTACTTTATTTTCAACTTGTGAAGGAGCTCCAAGGGCTTGTAACAGAGCTTGCCCCCTGCTGAAGTCTCAGGGACAACACACTTCACCCACCAGCTCCCCAAGAGTCTTCCTGAAGAGTGCCTGCAGCTGTGCTGGACGTTTTGAGGGCTTGCATGTCGCAAGGAGCTGGAAGCGCGACTCAAGAACAAGAAACGTGTCGCCAAACTGCCGCTACCGCTTCACATCAAGAAGTGCAACGCATCGCCGGAGAAGAGGATCGACGTCGCCGCAGATGCCGCTGCATCACCGGGAAGCATGTCGCAGGAGAAGAGGATCAACGTTGCCTCAGACACCGTCGCATCTCCGAGAAGCGTGTCGCAGGGCCTGTCGCGGATCAAAGCAGGAGAAGAGGATCGACGTCGCATCAGACGCCGCCGCATCTCCGAAAAGAGTGTTGCAGGGCCGGTCGCGGCTCGCATCTTTGTGGAAGCAACTCGCATCGCCAGGAGAGAGGATCGACTTCACAGCACATGCCGCTGCATCACAGCAAGCGTGTCGCATGGCCTGTCGCGTCTCACATCATGGAAAGCATCTCGCATTGCCGGAGAAGAGGATTGACGTTGCGGCAGACGTCGCCGCATCACCGAGAAGCTTGTCATATCAAGGGGAAAGCGATATCTTTATTTCTTTGCACCAGATCTTTGCCGCATCTTAATCCATGCAACACTTTCATTGTGGAAGCATGACGCATCGTAAGGTACATTGACTCAAATTGTCGCATTTTAGGAACTAAACAGAACTAAGCTAAAACTACCGTTTTAAGTACAGTATTGTGGATTTTTGTCGTTTGTGTTCTTGTGTTAAGTCTATATAAAGAATACTTATTTTTATACTACAACTTGTGTGGTGTCCATCTGTAGTGTTGTCACTGGGTTACTGTATGTGTTCACAAATGCTTTACACACTGCCTCTGAGATAAACTTGTCTGCTTGTGCCAAGCTACCAAGGGGGTGATCAGGGGTTATTTTGGGAGTGTACCCCCTTACCCTGACTAGAGGCAAGGGTCCCTATTTGTCACAAGTACCTACCTGTGCCAACTAGGGGCCCCCAAATCTAACAATATTCATCATAATCGAGGACCCCTTTGTCCCTCCATACTTCAGTGAAGTCATAGAATGGTTGAATACTGCTGTTTTAGTCCTCTTTCATTATCGGTTGGTATTCTCCATCCCTCTGCAAACTTACTTCATGGCACACTGCTGGTGGGGGATTAATTCCTCTTGGATGCTGAGGGTTCTCAGGGGCCCAGAAGCCCTCTTGTTACCTCCAGTAATCCCGACACAGCATGATTCCTGAGAGCTGGTCAGAGGCACGCCCCCTTTCTCCACCACTCTGCAAACATGAGTACTAGTTGAAAAACCTTAGAAATTCACTTAATAGACCAAAGGTCACAGGGACTATATAGTTAGGAAATCAAATTTAAAAATCCTTAGAAAACAATATGCCTGATCAGATAAAACCTCTGAGAAGCAAGGGGATACCGGATCCCGAGGGGATACCACATATTACACAACACCGGTGCACATCCTACATTCTGATGGGGAGAGGTGCAATAATCATTCCAGGACCCCAATGCTACCTGTTAGTGTAATTAGTACCCTTTTCGTGCATCGTGACTGCCCTTACTTGGTCCTTGGTTCCTTTGTTGTATTTCCTGCGTGTCTCTGCAGTGAGGATCACCCTAGCGCCTCGCCGGACCCGCTTCGCGGGTCCCGCAGCGCTCTCTGTCATCTGAAGCTGTTGGCTGTTGTGAACTCTTCCGTGAGGAGCGCGGGGCAGGTGATTGCGTCGGCGGGGCGGCGAGCACACAGGCAGGGACTCCAGTGTCCAGGAGCCCCTGCGCGCCCAATCTGTCACACCTGGGCTGCTCTCCCCGCTGGCCACGCCCACCCGCCTACGGAGTGAAAAGCGGACCTTGCCTACAGCTCACTGGGACCCTTTTCGTGCATCGTGACTGCCCTTACTTGGTCCTTGGTTCCTTTGTTGTATTTCCTGCGTGTCTCTGCAGTGAGGATCACCCTAGCGCCTCGCCGGACCCGCTTCGCGGGTCCCGCAGCGCTCTCTGTCATCTGAAGCTGTTGGCTGTTGTGAACTCTTCCGTGAGGAGCGCGGGGCAGGTGATTGCGTCGGCGGGGCTGCGAGCACACAGGCAGGGACTCCAGTGTCCAGGAGTCCCTGCGCGCCCAATCTGTCACACCTGGGCTGCTCTCCCCGCTGGCCACGCCCACCCGCCTAACAGCCTATGAGCCAGCTGTCTTTTTTTTTAAAGGTGACCAGTGTTTCCGCCTCGCGGGAGCGCGCCGGGAGAAGCCCGGGACAAGGGCGGGACTGTCTGTGGCCGTCCGGGGCCGTGGGAGGCCGGGCTGGGCCTGGTCATTGACATTTATTGTTGTAGTGCTGCTTGTAGTATTGTATTCCTCTGGTGTAGTTGTCTGGGTCTGCGCTAGGATTATATAACATTTTTATCCACTGTGTTACAGTCGACATGTCCAGTTCACTTCCGTCCACTGTGGGTCTGTCCTTCCTCGGGCCTCTCGATAAATATTTCGAGAGAGCTCATAAGGAGGTTGATAAGGAACTTCAGTTAATTGAGAGACGTGCTGAGCGTCGACGTTCAATAGAACATCTCAAGCTCCTCCCACTGAATACCCAACCCCTTCCTAACAACTCTCATGATGTGGATGCTCAAGGGAAGTTGGCTAATGAGGCAGATATGTCTGGTACGGATCAAATTCCCAGTATATTTAAGGTTCCTAATGATTCCCCAGTATGTACCAGCACCCATAGTGAAGATCTCATACAAAGGCACTCCTCTTCTACCACTAGTTTAATTGATCTTAACACTCCAACCACACAGATTTTGGCACCCAACCTGCATTCTACACTTACAAATCGGTCTTTGGGTTGTGCTGGTCCTTGCGAGAGTTTATTGGAACAAAATAATAGGGCTAGTGGCTCTGTGACCACTAAGATAAAAAAGGTTGTGTCTTCTCCCCCTAGGAAAAAAAGGAAAAAGGGTGGTGTTAAAAGAAAAGGCCTATGTCAACAGATTCTCTCACCATCATTAGTTAATCCTATTACTAATTTTATGTCCTTGCCGGTGGTTGTGGCCCCTACAACATCATTGTCTCATCTAGCCCCACCTGAGGATGTAGCATCAGGGTTCCATAATAAGGAGAGTTTCGATATCTTCGAGAAACTCTTTAAATCATATATGCTGCCCCTGTTGGAACGTGTAAGGCTACTAGGGGATAAACTGGATTGTCCATTGGCTTCTGGCACCATCCCTCACTCCAACAATTACGATAAACATTCTAACCCACCACTTACATCTAGTGTCATAGACATCCCTGCTAGTAACAAATCTAAAGATATTCAATCTAAAGATAATAAAACTGTAGGTTTCACAAAACCCAAAGATTTGGATATGGCACCAAAATCTACTAGTGTTACAAACCTTGCTAAAGCTAAACCCCTGGGGGTTATTAAAAAGCCATCTTCAGAGGGATTGTTGCCTTCTGCCAATCTGGGGGTTGCTAAATCTGCCAATCATATCCTTAGACAAACCACTAATTATAGGAATATTGTGGATCTCCCTCCAGATTCAGCAAATTATGTGATTATACTGATGGGAGTTCCACCTATTTCAACTGGGAATCGGGAAAATAATGATAATTTAAAAAACAAAGTCATTTTCTGGCTGAAAACTAATAGACCCCTTCCAGCCCATCTTAATGGGGATATTGTTTCAGTCAGGAGATGCAAGTGGGTGGGTCTACGACCTAAGGATATAGAAGGTGACACTGTGATTATTAACTTCAGAGACCATAGAGTCGCTCCCCATTTAACAGACTGGTATGTGGGTAATAATGAGGAAGGGATCTCAACGAGGAATCTCAGTTATTTTTATCCTGAGACTCTTCTTAAACGATCAGGTCATCATCATTCTAAAAATCCGCACCAGCCCCTAAGATGGTCTAATTTTACACCCAGTTTTTTTGGCCCATCAATCAACCCTGAAGCCCTGTTTCGTTCCTATGCACAGTCTAGCTACAATGGTTCATGTTATACCCCATTCTGGGCTAACCCTAAGTCTCAGTTCGTGGGTCTACCCTCTTCATCAGCCTTTTCACATCGCAATCAGCCCCAAGGTTTCCTCCCCGTTCGTAACAATTTGAGTAAGCATACCCAGTCTAATGAGGTCTGGAGTATTCCGTTGCGGAATCTCTATGACCCGCTATCAGAGTTGGCATTTAACGATTGACCAGCTATTATACCCGGGGCTACGGAGGATAATATTGACTGTTTGGGCTCAGCGGGCGTTCAGGCTGATTTGTTTATACATCTGGAAAACCTACAAAATCGGGTAGCCCCCGGTAATGAGAGGGGTTTTAAACCATTGTGTATGCCCATAGATAAGGTGATATTAACTGAAGCAGAGCTTTCGACTGTTCAAACAGCTGAGAGTATTGAAACGTGTTTGGGTATTCAAGGTGGGTTTCCAGGTATCCTTTCTGAGATTGTTTCTGGAGTTGCTACAATTGATGATAGTGTTGCTCCCAGGACTGATGAAGTTTCTTTCCCTGTTATAAATAATGCCAGTGCACCAAAGGGTAGAAATAGTACCACTCTGGGCTCCTGGAATATTGCGGGTCTGGAGTCGCGCTTGTGTATTCCTGACTTGACCAATTTTATTCATCAAGGTGACGTTTGGTCCTTCCAGGAAACCTGGGCGCTTCTCCCATTGTTCCTCACAGGCTATCTGAATTTTAATAAACCTGCAACTAGAGGGAAAAGAGGTCGAGCTATGGGTGGCTTGTCTGTTTGGGTCCGTCAATTTGAGGGAGTGTCAGTCAAGGAAGTTTATATTGATAACCCAGACATACTAATGATCAGTATTAAATCTACCAGTGGTTGAATATTTTGTTGATCAATGTATATGCTAGGAGCACCCAGGGTGGTAGGGTTTCCCCTGCCCTTCTTTGCTTGGATGCATACCTAAGTGAAGTCACCATTGACGGTCATCTAATTATAATGGGTGATTTGAACACATGTTTTGAACCACTGAGTTTAGATGAGGGTCTCCTAACAGAGTCTGAGGACACGGCCTGGGGATACCCCAACTTGATTTACCACCTATCAAAAAATGGTCCCAATCGGCTACCTTTATTAAAGGGTTATGTCTGGATTTGGGTTTACGTGCACTAAACGGTAGAGTGCGCTCCGACAGGCTGGGCAAACACACGTTTTGTAATGGAAGATACAGCAGCCGTATCGACTACGTTTTACTGGATGTGAAACTTTGGCCTAGAGTAGTGGACATGGAAGTAAAGTCACGCCCAGAAAGCGACCATGATCCATTGGTGATGGATTTAAGGGACTGTACCTTCTTGAGGTTGGTTAATCGCTTGTCTAATATAGTACAGGAGGAAGTTGTTCTTACCAACGATATGCGGAGGGTTCGTTGGCCTAAGATCTCTGTGGATATGGAAGCTCGAAAAGCAATTAGATCCATGGTTTCTAACTCCTTGGCAGTGATTTCCAATTGCGACACACAGGAGGAGATAAATATAATGTTTACGGATACGCACTCTAGATTGTTTATATCTCTGAAAGATCTATTTGTTAAGTCGGTATCCAAAAAGGGTATTAATGGGAATAAGAAATCCTCTAGCTGGTTTGATCAAGAGTGTCGTCGGACCCACGCAGAATTGTTAAGGCCCTCAAACTTAAGAACATGGCCCTTGTTAAGTCTTGTAGGAAGGCCTTTAATGCTGCCAAACATTCTGCTAAGGCCACATGGGATGAAGAACGCTGGCTAGCACTTTCTGAAGCATGTGGCTCTCGTAACCTACAACGATTTTGGCACTTACTTAAATGGGGTTTGTTACATGATGATCATCCAAGCCCAGCCTCGGTGGACCAACAGCAATGGGTATTATATTATGAGAATCAATTTAGGTGCTGTGTTCCCGCACATGATAACATCAGTTGGCCACTCTCGATTGAGCCCCTTGTGTTTTCTGCTAGAGACGTTGAATTAGTTCTGAAGTCTATTCCTAGGGGTAAGGCCCCTGGTCCCGACTGCATCCCGGCTGATCTATTCCAACATGATCACGACTTGTGGGTACCTTATCTAGTCTATCTGGTAAACGCACTAGCCACTGGTGCCAAAATTCCTGAATCCTGGGCGGGTGCTGAAATTTTGCCGATCTATAAGAAAGGTGATCGGTCGGTTCCTTCCAACTATCGGCCGATCAGCCTTATAGATGCGGTTCAAAAAGTTGCAGCCCGCCTGGTTCTTGCAGGATTGGATTGAGGATTTTAATATTCTAACTCCTCTCCAAGCTGGCTTTAGAGCCCACGTGAGCACCTTGGACCAGGCTTATCGGTTCATGCTCCTTTATTGGAAAACGGTTTTCTTGGGCAGGGGCAACCTATACGCAGCCTTCGTGGACCTGCGGTCTGCTTTTGATCTCGTCCCGAGGGCTGGGTTGTGGAAGTGTCTGCTTGAAATGGGTATGCCGCCCCCTCTTGTTCGCCTGTTGGTGAATTTACATACAGACACCTACGCCCAGGTTCGCTGGGGTAAACCAGGTGAGGTGACGGGCAGGTTCCCTGTGGCCAAGGGTGTCAGGCAAGGGTGTGTGTTGGCCCCCACCCTCTTTTCCTTATATATTAATCGGGTCACCAAGTATTTTGAAACCCATCCCACGGACGCTCCATCCTTAGCTGGAATGAAAATACCGTTGCTCATGTTCGCTGACGATACTCTTTTGATTTCAAAAACCAGACAGGGTCTTCAACAAGCCCTGTCGAGGTTTGAGAGTTTCTGCAGCGAACATGAGCTTGAGGTGAATGTATCAAAGACCAAATTTATGGTCTTAAGGGGTCACACTCAAATCACCTCAAGTGTTACAATGGGGGGGTCATTATTGGAACAAACCAAGTACTTCACCTACCTGGGGGTCACATTTAGCGAGACACTAAGCTGGTCCCATCAGGTTGAGCTTATGGCCCTAAAGCATCTACAGATAGGTGGCGCCTTGATAAAAGAGCACAAAGGTTCCTACACTAAGCCAATGTCACCGTTACTTAAGATTTATGGGTCTAAGGTTTTACCCTCTATCCTTTACGGGGCGGAATTATGGGGTTTTAGTAACTTGGATCCCCTGAGATTAGCCCAAAACAAATTTCTCAGAGTGGTTACGGGCCTCCCTCAGTCAACTCCCCGGATCCCGCTTCTGTATGACCTTGGGTGCCAACCAGTGGAGGACCAAGCAAGGTTTCGTCCCCTGGCTTTCTGGCGACGATTATGGACAACGCCGGAACTTTTGTTCTATGCAAAGGCCTGCCTGGAGGTTAAAAACTTGTATGGTTCCTCAAGGATAGGCTGGTTCAAGGACTTAAGTTCTTCCCTTTTGTCCTTAGGGTATGGTGACTTGTGGACTAACCCTGATTCTGCCATCTTCCCTACTAAAAAAGATCTAAAAACGCGATATTGGGACTGGGTGGTCCACAAGAGACATACGAGACTGGGTTCGAGCAACCTTACAGGTCTATTTATTGTCCATAAAGATACTCCCAGGCTCGAAAAATACTGGGATATGATCACCAAGCCCCTGGATCGTAAACTATTTCACCAGTTTAGATGCGGTTCTTTACCCTTAAGGGACTTCACAAAAAAATGGGGTTTCGGTGAGTCTGGGCACTGTCCAAAATGTCCAGGCCAGGGTGAAAGTCTTGACCACTTTTTGTTTGTGTGTCCCTTGTACTCTGCACCTAGAGCCAAATGGTTAAAACCGGTCTGTAGAAGCCTTGGTACCCGCTCAGCCCTTGAAGCTAGTCGTATTTTAAAAACCAACCTAACCCCACTAATTGTTGTGGGGCTAGCAAAATATTTAGGTTGGGCCTGGCTAGTCAGAAACAGGTATATAAAAAACATCTAGCCAGTGGTATTTTAATAAAGTTCTTGTCTCTGTGTTTCGATTAGCATAGTATTATATGTGCTGCTAGTTAGGCTATGTGCAATGTGTTTTGTTATAACACTTATGTAGATTATATACGTGATTTAATACGGTTTTAAAGCATTTTTATATGTATATGTTGTATTTTATGTCTTTTATGATGCACTAATCGAATAAAGACTACTTGAACTTGTGATATTGGCGAGGTTGACAACTCAGAGTGGCAAGAGGCGGTGGCATCCCCACGGGAGGTGGGCATGCCCTCGTGCCTCAGACTGGTGCAGCTCCGCATCTTACAGAGGTCTTACTACACTATAAGCACCCTACACAGGATAGGAAGGCAGAACACCCCTACTGTATGCGTGGCTGCGGGGAAGAAGGATCCTTCTTTCATACCATATGGGACTGTCCTAAAATAATGGAATATTGGACGCAGGTAATGAGAACCATGTCTCAATCGGAAGGGGTTTCGCTGGTGCCGGAGCCGAGACGCTGTTTATTAAATATATGGGAGCCAAATGACCTAACGCACTCTGGGCAGAATTGGGTAACATTGGGAATTATAGTCGCCAAACTAAATCTAGTGCAAAAATGGGGTGGGACGGAGACGCCATCACTCACAGCGTGGGGAAGAGACATGGATGCAGCCATGTTGGCCGAGAGAGCAGTGTACAGCAGCAGAGGATGCCCTAAAAAGTGGAGTAAAATTGGGGGCATGGAACAAATATAGGGGTGATATTTGTGACCCACCTTCAGACCACGAAAAAGATGACTTCAACTCAGATGAGATGTGATGATGTGATGATTGGTGGTTAAATGGACGGGGCCAAGTCTCAGATGATGGGGTACTGTAAATTGGTGACTGTCTAAGGAGGAATAGTGATTATGGTGATGAAGTGTTGTGCTGCACTGCTGTATTATGTATGAGAATGCTTTCTTGTTTTGTTGAAATGAATATCAATAAAAAAAATATTAATAAAAAAAAAAAATCCTTAGAAATTCACTTAAAACCCAAAGGTTACAGGGAGTTTATTGTTAGGCTCTGATTTCATTCATACAAAACCAGTGAAATTCAGCAGTTACAGTTAAGCTAACTATAACTTACACCCCCGTAGTGCACTGCTTATGACCTTACAAATTACATCATTCATGACATGGCCAGAGATATCACTGATGAAATCTCAAATTACATCACTGATAACATCACCGATGTCATCATCCCGTGAGTAAGTGTTTCGTAAACATTTCTGAATATATACTAAACTACAGAATAAGTAAAATTACCATTCTTTCTGCACTTGTAATTAGTACCAGATTCACTACCAAGTCTCACCCATGACATAGGTTGACTTGCATGTGGGAGTAAGAAGTGACATACTTTGATATCCTGCACTTGATAGCATATGGGTCATAACATATGCCAGATAAACTAATTTCAATGGTCAGTCCCCTGCAGCTCATGGCACAATCAATAACAAAAAGCTGACTTTGAATTCACTCAATAAGAATGTTTGTACCTTCTTGATACAATTAATCACCTCATAGTGGCAACCCTTTCTGGCTTTTCAAAGGTTTGACAATCCAGCTTCCCTTACTAATCATTTCCACGTGCTCCCAAGAAGCTGGAACCAGTAGTTTAGTCCAGTATTTTCCCCCTATTCAATTCAATTCAGGGACAATTGTATCGCGCACAAATCACATCCGAGGAGTCTCATGGCACTCGCAGACTGCTCTGACAGGAAGTAGATGTTAGAAAGGCTTAATTAGCAAAAAGCCAGGTCTTTAACTTTTTTCGAAAGAGGCTGTGTTCAGAAATGATGCAGAGATGGAGGGGCATTTTGTTCCAGGAAGTGGGGGCACGAAAGGAAAAGGCACGACCGCCATTTCTGGAAGTTTGTATTCTCAGGGGTGTCAGCCAGGACTCATTGCTGGATCTGAGTTCTCTTTGAGGCTTGTGCCATCTCAGTTTCTTGGACCAATAACTGGGACCGCTTTTATACATGTGTTTATATACACAAATATATTATGTTCCACACAAATGGCTCCTTCTGAAAAACTATCAGGTGATCCACACACTTTCCAGTCTTTTAGGGCCCAATGTAATTAAAAGAAAATTGGCAAAATTGTAGTAATTTGTTATTGATGAGTCAAAATATCTGAAATCTGAGTAAGGATAGATTAGCACATACTGCATTACTGATAGTAAATCAATGTCTATACTTTCTATTTATTCTCCGTTCGGTCAACAGCTTTGTTTGGGAGAAAAGACTTGAATGACTGCCCGTGCAAGGTTACCCACCCTATGCTTTTGATCTAAAATTGTAATTACCTACATTAGTATCTACCAACAATGGTTGGCCAAAGCGCCAGAACTGATGACGCAGCAGCTTTTATAATGATCTCCAGCTAAAATGAATGAATGCTCTTTCCTTAGGGGCCAATCCACCCACTACCTCCAATTGACCTTACCCTGCAGATTGAGGCTCAACAAAAACAGAGGTGTATGGAAAGACATTGGTATCCAAGATGAACGTTCATAAGATCATCTACAGAACAATGCAATGAGGTCCTAAGTTCCCCTGAAGTCCGTATGCAGCTAGAAAACATCAGATAATACTTAACAACAGGGAAAAAAGAGAGAATATGCATAGCAGGATTATGTTTCAATTGTGGGAAAGCGGGACATTTTATAAAAGATTGACCACCCTTATTGGGAGACTTCAGGTGTCGGTCATAAAGGACAAACCTCGCTCAAGTCTCCTGCAGATTTGAGTTTTTCATACAATGGAAGAACCCGTATCCATGCAACTTTCGATACCTCAAGGTCCCTTAAATATACTAGACTTTATTGATGATGGGGCCTTAAAGCTGTTTTATGACTCAAACCTTCCATACTAATCAATATCTGCTTCAATAACTAAAGAAAATACTTGAAACTATTGTGCGCATTGATGGTAAGCCTTTGCTTTCTGGAAATGTTTGCTATGAAACTCAATGTTTCGCAAATGCTCTGGAAAATGGACATTAATGAAAAAAATAAAGTTTGACCTCATTTGATGCTCCTGGATTTGTTGTGGTATTGGGAATTCTTGGATCTGGAAACATTAGCTTTTGATCAACTGGAGAGAACTGACCATTACACAAGAGGCGGACAGACCTGCATGGGGAGAAGGAGGGATTGAGCCCAATATCCTAAATTTGATTGTAAGTGGGTTGTGACTTTGCTGGGAATCTCTGCCAGGCAGGAATCATGATGGAAGGTGCTGCACTCAGGACTTCTCTTCTCTCTCATTACATGCATGTGAATTCCCTCCATTAGTAGCACAGAAGGGCCTCGGTGCTCAAGGTAGGAGAGCGTTAATCAGGCAGGGGCCTCTCTAAAGGGTTCAAAGCAGAATGTAACGTTGAAAGTTCCCCAGTAGATAGTGCTCTTCAGTTATGTTCAGGGATAGGCTCTAACTTAAGGTACGTATCAGGACCTGCTCGCGATTGATAAAGAGGGAGCAGGAATCCTAGGGGAGTATTTGTCGCTCCAGAGACAGGTGATGGGCTGGATTAGCAGAGATCCATGCAAGGCTGGTTCAGCTTGGCAGCGATCTCTGTTCCATCAGTACAGCATTTTCATGGAGTGGCCATGTTAGGCAGAGGCTGGCTCCACTCTCCTTAATTCATTAACGTACTTTGAATATGTTCAACGAAGAGGACCTTTTTTCAAAGTGAAATGTACATTTTCTTTCACAGAAATGATGAATAAGTCTACTAATACTGCAATCAAAAAAAATTGAGGTGATTCACTTTTCTTTCATTGCTTAGTTGATTAAAAACCATTAAAAGTCCTAAAACAGCTCCTATAACAGGATGGTTTATCGGGTGTTTTTCACCACTAGAAGACATTTAGCATTTTAGACCTACTTATATTATGGAATATTTCAATAAACAACTGCTTTTCTTGTCATTGTGTCATAATTCAACACAAATATAACTAGTTGATTAATGCAGGATTGCTTGAGTGCAAAAGGAAGTGAATGGTCAAAAACAATTCAAAAGTGTGCCAGTTAACGCTGTTCTTTCTGGCTGTACTCATGTGCAGGACCAGTTTGTGGACGAGCTATGGACATTTCTCAGCTGCTTGTAAATTCTTGCTGTGGAGAATGTTATCCTCAGGCACGTGTAGGGCTCTGGGGAAGAGAGACAGAGAATTGTCTTGCTAGTGGTAAAAGTACTTTGGGCTGTGCTCGAACCATTGCTGTACAAAGACAGTGTAACCCTGTTTTCTGTAAAAACAACTGGTAATGAAAAATAGAAAGTTCTAATGTTCTATATATGCTTTTGCTGAAGTATTTTCCATTGCAAGTTACCACTACATAAATACATGGCAGTATTGCTTGTTAGCTCCAGAATGATTAATCTAACATCTATTCCTAGTTAGTTTAGGCTTGTTTAATAATGACGACTTATATGTGTATGTGTTAGAGCATGTTTAACCCACACTTTGAGGTCTACTCTAGGTTTACTGTAGACCTATCATCAGTATTAGTAAATACTGACAAGTTCAGACAAATTCTATCTCTGTGAGTACCAGCGAGCATTAAGGACCGGTCCCTATAGTTTGTTTAGTTAGTTTCCAAGAAGTGGACCCATATGCAGTTATAATTACTTTGGTCCGCTTTATAACCAACCCCAGTAACAGAACACATTCATTGCTTGTGTAGACAGATACCTACTGTTCATGAGGGGCAAACATCTGCTTCTACTGGGGCATAATAAAGTTTTGCATGCTAGCCTCAATGACTGTGCAGGGCAGCCAGAATAAGGAAATATAGGTGTAAGTTTAGAGTGAAAAGGGTGAGCTATCTGCTAAATGAATGTGTAGGTGATTTGTGTGACCATAGACATGCTCCATTGTGGCAAAATAGATGAATCTGCCCAAATATGGTCATGAAGGTGAGCATATATATGAATTAGGAAGTGACATTCATGGTGATTATGCATAGTGGACTTTATAGATGTATTGGGTTTCTGAATTTTGTTCTGTCTCCTATGGTGAAAAGTTAACCTAGAAAAGTGTGTCAGGCCATAGTGGGTGTTCAAGTTCAGGGCGCAGTTTGCGGAGCTTCGTGACTGGTTAACTAAAAGGCAGATGGAAGTTCAAATACAGTGAGTAACTGGGGCTTGTGATTCTTGGGACGGAAAGGTGTGTCAGAATTTGAATATGATTTTCGGGAGAAGCTAGGAGGGCCCCTCAGATTAGCATAGGTAAGTAAAATGTTGATCCATAGTGTAATTTTTACATGATACTGATGGGAAAAGTAATAATTTTCATGGTATAGGTCATGTAGCTGGTGGGTTTCATCCACAAGTAGCTTATAGAACCTTTTACTGTCCAGAATTTTACATTTGGGTCAAAAAACTTAAGCTTCCTAGCCCTAATTTGCTGATGGTTAAACTCTTTGAATAATAGCCCTGTCTGGACCAGTATGCCTGAAATATATTTTGTAGGTATAGATTTATTATCTGACGAAAGTGAATTAATGGACAAGTTAAAACTGAGAAATCACATTGGAGGAAACAAAATCATGGAAAAACAATTAAGACAATTTGAAGAAAACACAAATAAATCAATAATTAAAGGAAATATTTTGAAGGAAATATTATTTTTAGGAATATCCAAAACCACACACTGATGACGATTAGGGGTAGAGAAGGATTTATGGGTTCAGTGTTGGGTGATATTTAGGGCTGATTGGTTTTTAGGGCCCAGGCATGGTTGACGTTTAGGGTGGTGAGGGTTTTTTAGGCTTTTTGCATGAGTGGGGTTTAGAAGTGATGAGATTATTTTAGGGTTCATGAATGTATTGCATGCTGGAGTGTTGAGATTGTTTAGGTTTTATGGGTTGATGACATTTTATTTTGTTTTCACAGATCAGTGAGGGTATAGTTTTGGGATGGGAACGCGGGAACAGGTGGAGTTTAGGGTGGTGTGGAGTTTTAAGGGTTCAGGGATGAATATACCTCTTTTTCCCGCAGTCTTTCTTCCCGCATGGAATCACAACGCGGTTGTTATTCCGCATACCATTACTCCGCAAGTCAGAACAACGATTTGCGGAGGAGGGGCGCTGGATGTCGGACACTAGGGAAGGTGTTGGATTTTAAATCCCCCCCCCATCCCCCCCTCCGCAAGTCGTTGTTCCGACTTGCGGAGTAATGGTATGCAGAATTACAACGCGGTCGTGAAGGGATGCGGGAAGAAAAATTCGGCATTAATGTTGTTTACTTTTAGGGATAGATGAAGTTTCTACGTAACAATATTATTTAGGAATCAGGAATTGGAGAGTTTAGGCGTGTTGAGGATTTTTTCGGTCATGAATGGGTCCAGTTTAGAGGTGGTGAGGGGTTTTAGGCGTCATTGATGGCTGATTTTCAGGGGTGTTGAGGGTTTTTTAGGGTTCAAGAATGAAGGGAGTTTAGAAGTGGTGCAGGATTTTAAGGGATCACAGATGGGTGTGGTTTAGGTGTAGAAAGGTTTTTTTACAGTTCAGGATTGGGTAGAACTTTGGGATAGCAAGGGTTTTTTAGGTTAATAGATGGGCTGCGTTCAAGTGTAGAAAGAGCTTCAAGGGTTTGGGAATAGGTGGAGTTTAGGGGTCAAAATGGGTGGAATTTAGGTGCAATGAAGGGTGATAAAGAAATGTTATGGTTCAGGGATTGATACAGTTTCGGGGTCAAGGATGGGTGTAGTTTATGTGTGGGGAGCTATTTTTACATGGCAAAGAGGATGGTGTTTAGGGGTGGGGAGGGTTTAGGGAATTAAAGCATCCAAAGTAATTGTATGAAAATTTAAAAGATATTCATCAAAATGTTCCCTGACGTAAAGAATTGAAATCATGTTTCTTAAAATAAGACCTATAACCCTTTAATTTACCCCTTCGAAAATTAGTATACAGAAGCCAATTTTGAAAAAAATATGGATTCGTTTCTATGAAAAGGAAAATGCTATTCATCCTGAAAATGTTCTTTAAACATTTTAGATGAAATAGTTTCTATGTAATGGTACTTCATTAAATAGTTTTTCTATGAAATCATATACAACCTTATTACCATGTCGGACACTGTGAGAGATGCACAGAGCCTTAATGGAAGCTGCCATTGCTACTAGAAACAGTGAGGGGCATGCAGAACAGAAATTAAGAGATTATGGGGTCAAATGCGTAGTGCAATTTTTAAGGTAAGTTCCGGACTCTTTGTAGATTTTATAGGAGATAATCAGGAGCATCAAGAAGAGAGGTCATTGGCATAGCAATGGTAAGAGCGCACCAGGTCAGCTGTGGCTTTAAATCTTGGGGATGGCCAAGAATATAGCTGAGCAGTCATAGAAGTGGGAGGGTGTGACAATATTGTTGACTTGCAACTAGAAGTTAAGGCACGCTTCATGGGTGACTGCAATGCTTTTTACAAAGGTAGAGGGATTTGGCTGATGATGAAGAGCAACCCATCAAGAGGAAGGCAGCACCTCCAAGAAAGTCCACAGGTCAATATCTTAGTCTTGTGGGGTTTGAGTTTCAGGGGATAACAGGTCATCCATTTATGGATCTCAATGAGACATTGTTAGACCTGTCAACCTTATGGTGGTATTCCTCCAGTCATTTTGCTTTGTGCCTGTGTGTTTTGCTTAATCTTTTTGCTGACCTTAGAACTCTGAGCCCTTAACCACTGCTAATCTGTGCTAAAAAGTGCATGTGCTTCTTCCTTAAACATGTGTATAATTGGAGTATACCTGATTGACCATTTTTATTTATTTGTAAGTCCCTTGTAAGGTAATAAACCATATACCTAGGGCCTGTAAGTTAAATGCTACTTGTGGGCTGTGGCACTGATTGTGAGGAAGAGGTGTGATGCCGCGGCCAGGGCGACTGACTTCGGAATCTGGGGATCACGGTTCGATCCCCGGTGCCGGCGGCAGATTAGCCCAGCACCCTGTGACTCTTGGCAATAGCTTGCTTAATCTTCCAGATGGCCCTTAGAGACCCTTATGGGTGATTGTTCGCGCTTTACAAATGTGGATTATTATTGTGCCACCCACAGAATTAGCCTTTCACACCTGTCTCAGACCTGCCACTGCAGTACCTGGGTGTGCAGCTTACTGCAACTTGGAGTTTGTATTTAAAACTACTTGCCAAGCCTTAAACTCACCATTTATTACATATAAGTCACACTTAAGGTAGACCCTAGGTAGCAATAAGAGCAGGGTGCTAAATAAAGTAAAGTTAAGACATGTACTTTAATGTTTTACATGTCCTGGTAGTGACAAACAGCCTATTTCGTGTTTCACTACTGTCAGGCCTACTCTTCTCATAGGTTAGCATTGGGAATTACTTAATACACTTTTAAGCTGAAGTTCTTTCTTGTTCAGAGAGGAGTAGCTTTTTCATGTTTTATATGTTTGGAATGTTAATGATAAATCCTACTTACTGATGAAGTTGGATTTAACATTACTAGTTTAGAAATGCCAATTTTAGATAGTGGACATGTCACTGCATGTACTGCTCTGTATGCCTAAAAGCCTGTCTTCAATACATGTCTGGGGTGGGTGGCAGCTACACTTTGTGCATTCCCTCTAGACAGCCACAACACAGGAAGGATAGGTATGTCTGAGTATCCATCTACATACATCTCTATTCTGGTGACCTTCCCTGGGCAGGGTGGAAGGGTGCCCTGTGCCCACACAAAGGACTGACAGCCCGTCAGTCAGGACTGAGTTGAAATGGATATTGGTGCACTTTAGAGAGTTGTTTTGAAGTCACCCCCACATCAAAGGTACGTTTAGACATAAGTACTAGGTCTCTGACCCCTTAAACTCAGACACTTCTGGATCTTGAACTGAACCACTGTCAGAAGAATTGCTGTGCTGTTTAAAGGACTCATCTTTGGACTTCAGACTTTGAAAGCCTGCTTTTCTCTTGTGTTTCCCTACTGCCTGCTGCTCTCTGACCTTGCTGAAGGAGAGCTGGACTCTGCCTTCACTCAAAGTGATCTCCAAGTGCTTGTTGGGTTGCCTCCAGTTGCTTGTGACTCAGGGAAATCAAAGTCTCTACTCCTGCTCCTGACTCACTGGACGTGGTCCAGAAACTTGCAACACAGATTGTGACACATATCCTGCCTATGTGTAACAGATGCAGCTCATCAACCCAATTTCAGTAGTAAAATTTGCTCATCGCCTCAGAGCCATCACTTTGTCTCCAGAGATCGACGCGGTGGATAATGTATCCCTGCCACTGCAGTTTGGTGAAATCAACTCATCTCCCTAACTGCGTGCCTGAAACTGATGCATTACTCGACGCCTCTTGACTCGGACACCATTCGGAAATAACGCATCGCCTTCACTGCATGGAGATCAAAGCATCTTGTTGTTTGCGACCAGAAAAGGTACTTTGTTCACTGGGGGTCTGCATGGGTTCTGTAGACCACCTGCACTTCCACGATGTAAGCCCGAAGTTTGACTTTGCTCTGGTTCAGTATGAACTAAAATAACCTTTTTATCGCTACTTGGTTCTAAGCACTTTATTGCATTTATTCTTTTAGAATTCAATATCTCAACTTCTATACATTGGATTATTGTTGTTTTGGTTTTGTTTTGTACAGAATAAAATACTCTATTTTTTAAACTTGTGTTGACTCTTTTTGTGGTCTATTCATTGTACATGTGTGTGTGTGTGTTGCTCAAATACTTTGCACATTGCCTCTTTAGATAAGCGTGACTTCTATGTGCCAAGCAACAAAAAGGTGAGCATAGGTTATCTTTTAGTGTGTATCTAGCTTACCTTACTAGGATTGTTGCTTCTGTTTGGACAGGGCGCATACCTTTGCCAACAAGAAACCAGATTTCTAACTTTGGTGATCAACCATGAGGAATGAACTTGTGTTTATGCAATACCACTCAGTAATTGATTGTTCACTACAATTCTTCCTCCTTGCCTTTTTCTTTTTGTTGCTAAATTATGTCTCAACCTGCTAAAACTATACCTGTAACTTCACCTGCAACTGAAGTTTTGGAGTTTGATCTGGCCAGGTTAGAGTGTTACACTGTGGCTCAGATGAAGAGTTTTTGCAAAGATTTTTAGGTCCATGAGAGGCTTCACCCGGAAGGTGGAGCTGCAGGAAGCCTTGAGGGCCTGTGTGGAGTCCCAGGTTGGAGGGGATGATCTAGATGAGCAGCAGGAAAACCCTGAGGAGGAGGGTGACCTGATATTTGAGTCTGTGCAGTAGCATGAGGGTTCTCTTTCACACAAAGTTAGTATTATTTTTAGCTATCATCCCTATTGATCGAATGATTAGCACTGACAAATACACTTTTTCCATACCCATCTATGGGTAATGTCTGCCTTGCAAATACTTAGTTTCACTGAAGAAGAAATGTATGAACTACTCAAAAGATCGTCTGCTTTAAATACGAAGGGGAAAATTACATTTTGATGGAACCAACTGAAGCAGAAAAACATATTTGACTAAATAAAAATAGATATGCACCCACCTTCATAGGGAAGTCCTTCAGCATTTTCCAAAAGAGAGGAATGTGGAAAAGCTATTCCTACTTGGTTAAATCTCAAATTACCTTTTGTGGTGAAAATTAGCAATTAAGGAGGGGAATAGTCTCCTTATAATAGGAATAGGATTGAAATGACTATCATACCACCTCCCTTGCCTGGGACCTGATGAACTGTGCCAAGCATTCACAAAGACTAGTTTGTGTTACTTTTTTCTGTGATTAATAACATCTTGACTGTTCGTGCTATTTTCGCAAAATGAAGATCAATTTAACTGTTATTTTTGTGTGTTTTTGATTTGCATTATTTGATCATTAATGTGAATGTCATAATTATGGTGCATGTGATTGTCTTTTTGTTCAGTCTAGTGAATTTGCTGCTATACTGTTTGTTCTTTCCACAATCAGTGCTAATTCGAAATAATAATTAAATAAGATAAATTAATTGCAAAAGGCTTCTTGGTCACACAGGATTCCTGTCCTTACTGGTGCTTTATTCCTTCATAATTGTCTTTGATTCACGGCGACTTGGTGTCCTCTCTGTTCTTTGGTTTTGTACTGATCCCGCCCCCAAGGTGGCCTTACAGGATCAAGCCCAGCTGGTTTATAGACAGCAACTGTATATGGCCAAAGAAAACTTTGGGTAACATATTTGCAACTTTCTAAACTTGCCTTTTCCTCAAATGTTACATTAAATTTGACTTGGGCATCAAGTCAGGTTTAATGCAATGATACTTTTGATGCCTTAAAATGGCATCTTTATTAGTTCCATTCAGATGTCAGCACAGCTGAGTTGTCCACGTGTAACCTTGTTCTTTCCATGGGGCCACTAGCCTTTCTACAGTAAGAAGGGCAACATAGAGGTTTTACTGTTAGGACAAATAAAAATGCATTTCCTACTTTTTGATATACAGCAACCTGTCGAAGGTCTGGAATTTGTCATTAATTTAAATGACAAAGTCGAGTTAGCAGTTTAAAACTGCTCTACCAGTCTGCAGTGGCTGGCTGGAAGACATGCTATTACGTTGTCACACTCATGGTGGCACAATAAGTGCTGCAGTCCACGAGGGACACTTTTGCTCATAGGCCCTGAGTACCCCTGGTACCATATACTAGAGACGTATATGTAAGTTAACTTATGCCAATTGGGTATGTCAATTAAACATGCACTTTTAAGGGTCAGAGCGCTGTAAATTAGGTCTGATTAGCAGACCTCACTGCACTCTCGGAGTCAAAAAAACATCAGCATCAGTCCAAAGTTTGGGGGTGCTCATGCAAAAAGAGGCCTTTTCTTGTGAAGAGTTTCCTCCTTTCACTTTTAGGAACAGTCTTGTGAGGATTGTCAAGAGGTGTCAGCAACAAAGAAGGGAATAATGTCATCCTTATTGTAGAGAACAGACAGGGATTTTAGATGTGTATCATCGGTGGATCAGAGAAGATGCATTTAAGATATCTCCAGTTGAGGAGGAGGTCCAGAGGCACTTTGGGGCAAGTCAGTGAATTCCAGGGATATGTAATGGTTTTGAGATCACTGTGACTTATAAGTTGAAACCTAACATTGACGTCACCAAGAATGATTAAAGAGGTAGGAACGCTGCAGAAGGACTCCGCTCAGGAAGTGAATTTTGTAACGGAGAAAGCAAAATAATAAAGCTATGTATAGCATAGCGATGGTTTGTGGTCTATAGAAACAACATCCCCCTCCCCAATAGACAGTGGCAGCCGGCTCATGTAAGTGCAGTGGGGCTGTGGGGCGGGCGGAGGCAGATCCGGGTGGGAGCGGGGGTAAGTCAACAGATGACGGAATAGCTATAATTAAATAAATAACACCTATTCTGTCATCCGTCTGCTTCCCCCGCTGCGCCCTGCCCGCCCTACCGTGCTTACCTGTGATGGCCGCCGCTGCCTTCAGACATTATATGAAAGAACACCAAAGGGCCTTGACTCTACTGAGTAAGACTGAGTCAATATAACAACAAAACAGAACAAATGCCAGTATTGAGTACAGTTCCCTAAATCACTTAATATCCAGACCCATGAAACTAAATCAACAGGTCCACACTGTTCAAAGTGCAATTATTCATTTTAATTGGCAACAAGCTTTTTAATTGCTTATCTAAAAACACACTATATACACATACAAAATTGTATTTACAGAAAAACCATCAAAAACAGACCTAATGAAAACCTATACACCACAGAGACACCCACAATCACTCAATACATCCCTTCATTCATTCCCTCAATCATTCCCAACATAAAATGCATTCAACCCTCACACCATGCACACGCCTCACCGGGTCGGGCCAGACCTGACTAGTATAACTTAAAGGTGGCCACGTACCAGGGAGGTCTACTCCAACAGCAAAAGTCAAACAACCAGACAATGTAACTACATTCTCACCAAGGCGCACACCTACATCAAGACATCCAAAGTCTACAATATAACACAATTATTTAGAGTGCACCAGTGGACAACCTAATTAACAAATAGGTTTGTTTGACAAAAAAAACAACAAAAATGGTCGACGCATTTCGAATCCAACAGGTTACAGGGTTTTCACCAGGACCACAGAATCTTAGTCAAACGGCAGACCCAATCTATATCAGGAATGAAGCAATGAGGGAGTGTAGAAAGGTGTCTCAAACGAGTCTTCCCACAAGTGTTTAAGCTTTCAAGTTGCTGAAGCGATTTCCGAATCACCTTTTCAATGCATAATTCCAGAGTGTATCGGGAAATTCTGTGGTCCTGATGAGAACCCTGTAACCTGTTGGGTTTGAAACGCGTCAACCTTTTTTGTTGTTTTTTTGTCAAACAAACCTAGTTGTTAATTAGGTCGTCCACTGGTGGACTGTAAATAATTGTGGTATATTGTAGACTTTGTAAGTCTTGATTTAGGTGTGCACCTTGGTGAGATTGTAGTTGCATTGTCTGGTTGTTTGACTTTTGCTGTCGGAGTAGACCTCCCTGGTACGTGGTCACCTTTAAGTTATACTAGTCAGGTCTGGCCCGAACCGGTGAGGCTTGTGCGTGGTGTGAGGGTTGAATGCATTTTATGTTGAGAATGATTGAGGGAATGAATGAAGGGATGTATTGAATGATTGTGGGTGTCTCTGTGGTGTATAGGTTTTCATTAAGTCTGTTTTTGATCGTTTTTCTGTAAATATATTTTGTATGTGTATAGAGTGTTTTTTGATAAGCATTTAAAATGCGTGTTGCCAATTAAAATGAATAATGGCACTTTAAACAGTGTGGACCTGTTGATTTAGTTTCATGAGTCTGTATATTAAAGTATTTAGGCAATAGTACTGTACTGGCATTTGTTCTGTTTTGTTGTTCAGACATCATATGAGCATGATCTGACAAAATATCTTCATAAATAGAAATGAAGACCAGGTCGCTCTGATGCAGAGGAACACTCAGGTATTGATCAGAGAAAACCATAGTATAAAACAATTCTGAAAAAGCTCCTTGCTGCTGGGTAGCCCAGATTGAACCCTGGAGCAAATATGACTGATTGGAAGCAACAGTCAAATGCTGTATAAATAGGGCAGATGGCGCAGTGAGGTGCAGAATAAACAATTTGCATTTCACACCTACATATAAAGAAATACCCAGGTCCAATACGACACAATTCAGAGAAAATCCCCGAAGGAACAATAAACAGTTGACAGTTTGACAGGTAACACTGTGATGGATGGTAGCAGAATAAGTAATTTCAAGAAGCAACAAAGACGGAAAGGAACAATTTAGAAGCAGCTTGCAGATGCAAAATGAAAGAACTAACTTGAATAAATTCAGATGAAACAACCTGAAGGAGAAGACCCAGAAATGTAACAATATTGTTCAGAATGTTAAGTAATTCAGAATGTGCAGCGGATGCAGAATAAAACCCTTTGCACAGAGCACCCAAGTGGAAAACATGATCATTTAGGAGCAGCAACCAAGTGCAGAAAAAGAAGTCAGACAAGGCACCTGATGCTGAACAGCACCCAAGTGCACCACAATGCGAATGAAGGTAGCCTCTGAATGTGGAACAGATAATTCACCCTGAATCGCTCAGCAGTCACATGCATGCAAAGATGAATGAAAGAATTAGTGGCAGTGCCCAGGTGTGCAAGGGAACATTTCAGAGGGAATACCCAGTATTTTGACAAGCAGCACCTGAATTCAGTTTGAATTTATTTATAGGAGGCAATCGGGTTCAGAGTTATACCCAGATACAGATTATGATAATTTAGCGGTAAAACCTGATGTGCAGCAGCATTTAGATGAATTATAAATAATTTACCTGGAAATACCAGATGCAGACCAGCACCTCGGTTGGAAAAGCGACAATTCAAACTGTAGTCAAAGGATGCAGTGTAAAAAAAATTACGGACCAAAGAAAAATCCGATGCACACTGGTACCACTAAGAAGGTGCAGTATAAGCAATGTATATACTGCATAAACCATGGAAATATTTTATTTATTTATTTATTTTATTTAGAAAGTTTTGTATAGCGCGAACTAGACCCTTGGGTATCAGAGCGCTTTACATTGCCTGAGGTAAAGTAGACACAGTCCTTTATAGTACAATAGATTCATTCTTGTATAATACCAATAAACTGGTTAAATGACGTATTAAGTATCTATCGATAACAAATTAACAGGTTACAATAGTATAACATGGAGCTTAACAGATAAGCCTCCTCTATGGTATGTATTTGCTCATTAGAAATATTCATGGTGCCATTTTATTCGGTTTATACAGATAGGCAGAATGGAACGTCCTGTTGCACTAAAAGTATTATTCCAACTGTTTTTTTTATCAAACATACCATTTTGACTGTATCTATAATAGATCTACACTGTATTTTAGACGCATGTGTTATGGCTTTATAGATTTTGTACTAAGGCTGAAATAAACTACTCGGACTGATAACAGAATTTGACAAAAGCACATTTCAGTTTTGTTATATATGTCGAGTTTTTATATATACATATCACGCCAGGCACAGGTTCTGAATGCACAAAGTCTTCATCCCTACAATTTTTTCCCGATACTTGCATCAGCTAGCCAGTTAAAAATGTATAATTGCTCTGGATGACAGGTGTCAAAGTTCTCTTTTCGACAAGTCGATTCAGGTGAATGTTATTTTGCACTGCACTTGTGCAAAGACGCACAATCTGGAAATGTGATTCCTTATCAATCTCATTTTCAGATTGCACTAGTATTCTTGATTTGCAACCTGTTCAAAATAATGTTGTTTACTTTTCCAAATGGAGAGTGTCAAGTGACTTCTGATCAAAGGAATCTCTAATGTCGGACAAAACTCTGTTTTTAGTTTGTTGTTGCTCCGTGTACCCATGCCTCTTGTGTGTTTCTTTCAGTTATAGAATATACTGTTCATGTACACACCGGAAGTGATAAGAATGCTGAGGCCTGTGGAGATGTGTACCTTTCAATACACGGCGAAAGAGGGAGCTCTGGGAAAAGACGGCTGAGAAATGCGGGCACTGGCCCTATAACCTTTTGTAGAGGGAAGGTAAACCCACTTTACTAATTGCTTAATACAGGCTTTTTTTCCAGGATGCACGTTACCTTCATGCTCTCCTCCTTCTACCTACATGCAGTCACTGTTCAAATGTTGTCTGAGTTTTGAAAGCACAGCTGTCAAACTGCATTACTGCTTTCTGAATACAGAGTACGCTTTGGTTCCATCTCTTTAAACCATTGGCTTTCTTCGATAAGCCTCTATCGGCCATTGAATTTTGACCTTATCAATCACTTCATGGCTCAGCCCAGTGGAATATTTAATAATTAAAATCCGTTATTAGACAACATTCATTTTATTACAACTTCTGACAATAAAACATCAAGAATTTATTATATTATAGCTAGGCCTGGGCTGAGAACTCTGCTCCGGTCACGGAGTTTTTCATGCTCCGTGGAGAGAAATCTGAAAAACTCGGCTCTGCTGCTTTATTTACTTGCTGGTGCTCACCAACGACGAAAAACCACCACTGGGTCTGGGCTCCCAACAGCACGGCCAAGCCACTGACTAATACTGAACAAAAGAGTGCCAATACTGTTCTTGTTCTTCTTATTTGCATTCAGTGATACATACGAAGTAAACAATACGTGTCATCGCAATTTTTCTCAGAATAAATCTATTTATTTTTCATTTTCTTTTACTTTATTTTTTGGTTAATTTTTCACCAATTTTATACTTCAAAAACCATCTGTACAAAACATATACAGCTTTACACAAATTTACCATGAAACATTACCCTCTATACATTTCTATTCAAACTCACTACATTCATATGTCTCAAACATTCTTTCTCAAACATTCACATACACCACACGCTATGTATACTTGAATTACAATATTCACAATATGCCATAGACAGTTCCTTTATCAAATGTGTAACAGTTGGAACAAGATTGTTACAATCTTATGGCTCAAAAGAAAGCGTCTACGCGTTCCGAACTCGCAGCGGGTTTGGAGTTCTCATCAGGACAAAAGCTCTCTGGATCAGAGCTTGTATGTTGCCCTGTTTGTCCCATGACGCTGAACAATTCAAACCCAGACCACCTTCCAGCGAGATTTCTCAATGCGGGCAGTTGCGAAGGTTGCTACTGTTTGCGTTGAGAACCCTTCCATTCACGTGAGGAAGCTGCTGCTCGAGTAGAACTTCTACTCGAGTGGCAGAAAGAAGCAGCGCCCTCTTGCGCTGGTTTTAAAGTGCCAGACAAACACCTGGTGCTAAAAATCAGCACAAACAGTGTGATGTAAGGCACTCTGCCGCTTGTAGCACTCCACTTATCGTGGTGGAGTTTTCTTTTCACTTTGTGTAGAACTCTGCCGAGGCCTAATTATAGCTCATAAAAATGTACAAAGTGCTACATCAGAGAAAAGATTTCACAACGTCATCAGAAATTAGTTTGCTCTCTTATCCAATTTAAAACTTTAGATTGTTGTTGCATTGTTCCCTATGTACAACACTTTTAGCGGTCAGTAATTTGAGATACAATTTACCAGGCTTTTGATTTAGAAATAAACAACTTCTGGCAATGAAATAAGCTATCTTTACAATAATGCCGGGGGACTATCCTAAATCTAGCCTTTAATAACAAATGATGCATTTCCTTGATTGCTCCTAGATGTTTCTGTTGCTGTGCTATGTTTCCGGTTCTTATAGCGCACACATCCACCAAATGGTCTCTTGCTGCTTAGATAGTCAAACTCCATCAAGTGTGAAAAATTCACTTAAATGTCCCCAAATCTTTGCAGTTTTCTCATAGAATTTAAATCTCCTGAGATGGAATGAATATTTTTTGCAAGCATGATTGCTTCTTTGCGCAGATTTTTCCCAATCAGAGTGGAAGATTTCAACCATTTACCTCATTTTTAGAACAAATTAATGCATAGCTTTCTATAGGGAACATTTCACTTGGCTCCACTTGTCAAAATCTCCTATAGAAAGTTTCCGTCGAGTGAGTCCTTCTCTTCTTGCAGTATCTCACTCAGTGGAGTGTTCATCTTTTGGCTAATGGTATTGGCTGTGTGGCTATACCCTTCCACCCCCACTAAGTTTTTGCATTAAAAAGTATAAAGGACTACAATACAGCCAAGCCCTCCTTCTCTGCTCCGGCTGTCCCTGATGCGCTTATACTGAATGGGTTAGTACAATACAACCAGACCTATTGACTTTGCCAATGCTTGTTTATTAAGGCAGGTGGGCTGTCACCTCCCTGTTCACGACGCGCTATTTGCTATATGGGTGAAGAAGCCAATAGATCCAAGAATGATTCACTCTGCCCTCAGTGCTCATGAACAGATGCATATGAAATCTGCAAGGTTGATTGATGCTCTACAGATGCAATAATATCCTATCGATTGGTCGTTTGTGGAAAGAAATGTCCTTTAAATGACTTCATCACATAGACCATGAGCTGCGGACATTCACTCAGGCGGGATTTGGGGATCTATAGTCACTTCATGGAAGCAGTTAGGCGCCTATTAAGGAGCCCGGTTATTGGAAATACAAAGTGTAAGAAGACCACTATTGATCAGGATAGAAAACTTTAACTAATTTAAAATGTTATTAAATCAGAGAAGATAATGGTAGCTTCCTGTATCTTAAATAACTGTTTGAGTCAAGGAATCGACGCAGGGTCTAATTTTAAATGACAGATGTCTGACGGAGAGACTGGGGAGGACTTCGGAAGATTGCTAGTCAGTGGGCATATTTAGGGTGATGTGATTGGCATTCCATGACAGTGTTATGATGCAGTGTACAACATTTCATTAACAAAGAGAACTGCTTTAAACGGACAGGGTAACATTTACAGGAAAATGTTGTTTAACAATTATATGGATTTCTTTTGGCAGTTTTATGTAGCAAGTATTGACGGGATCAGAGCGCTTTTCTTGAGCACAGTTATCAACTACAGAAAAGCAGTATGCATAAGACACTTTCCCAAAAATGAACAAAACACCTGTGTTTCCCATGAGAGATCAGGATCATGTGTATAAATTAACGAATGGCCATATTTTCGAAATTAAATATAAGAGTTTCAAAATGTAAAGTTTATGTTTCGGTATGTCTCAAAATAAATTTCCTGTGAGTAGCAAGCAAGTCAGCACACATCCAATAGGGCAGCTAAAGACACAGGATGTATCTTGGAAATCCTACTCTCATAGTCAGAACTGAGCTCTAGTTTATTGATTTTTATCCAGATATAGGAGGTCACTTAATATGGGAACTGGTGAGTGATGGAAGGCTTTCTCCTAGGCCCAAACAGCATCATGTTATCACCCACATTGAATCCACTTCTTGGTATGATGTAAAGGTCAAGTGTGTCCAGACATATAGTCAGCTCCAATAACTTTGCCGTTCTGCCTAACAGATGAGACCTCCAACTCTTCCTCCCCCGACTCACAATATACTCCATGAAGTTTTGCATGAGACACCAAGGTGAGGTTAGGTAGACTTATATCCCCCATCCTCTGGTCTTCATCCATTAACCACATGGGTGCTGCTGACGAGCTCAGCTCGTCATGAGGCACAGCGGAGCTGCCCTCATGACGAGCTCAGCTCGTCACGGCCGTTGGAACGTTCGCACGCGGGGCTAATTTCCCCGCTGTGCTGAACGTTCTAAAAACGGGTGTGGCCGTGACGAGCTCAGCTCGCCATGAGGGCAGCTCCGCTGCGCCTCATGACGAGATCAGCTCGTCACAAGCACAGCGGTGCTGCGCGCGTGACCGCCCTCCCCCCGCACAGCTTGGGGGAAAACACCCCGTAGCGGAGGGGTTAATCGTAAGCGTCAGAATGGCTGAGGCTGTCTGTGTGAGGAAGAACACCAGAATGGTATAAAGTGACAATGCTGAGACGTGCTGTGCATATCACACATATGATCCCCTAGTTGATAGTTGGTGCACAATGTCTACGGGACCTCCAAAAATGTAAGAGCAGAAAACTAAAATAGAGGATGGGTGCAACGCTTGAATTAATATCAACCACTGTGCTAGACCTGACATCCTTGGTGTGGTATTTCCCCAGACTTTTTGCCTTCACTTCCCAATTTTTGCTGATTTCGTTTTTGTTGGCTCTAGGACTGTGTGTACATTCCCCCTGCTAATCAGTGGTAAAGGGTTTGTGCTCTCTCCCTTAGACATGGTAACATCGGTATACACTGAATTGGCAAATTTAATGTACTTATATGTCTCTAGTAAATGGTAGTACATGTAATCAGGAACTGTAAATTAAATGTCTCAGCCTGCCACTTCAGCCTGTAGTGCAATTTTAAACTTCCATTTCGACCTGACAAAATAGGCTTTTTGCCAGGCTTCATGTCATATTCAGATTCGATTTGAGGTTCATTGAAATCTTCACGATGAGTATCTAAATGCCTTCACGTCTATTTTGCCAATCAGGCCAATGTTGTTTGGAAGCATAGGGGCTGATGTATAGTGCACACCATGAATGACAGGGGGACCACCTTCTAGCCGACTGCTAAGGATCTCCCGGACTCGGATTGCAAATCCCAGCAAAGCCCCTCCATCAAGCCACTGCATATCGGGAATCGAGGGAAATGATTTCTCAATCTCCCATAGCGGACAACAGAGCCCAAAATCCAGTATCATGGCGGCACAACAAGGAGCACGGTTGAGGACTGCCAAACAACAAAGAAGAAGGGAAAGACGGAAGACCGTCTTGGCGGTGAAGCCCACTCCAGCAGGACGGTGGTATGAGTTGTGGCCCGGCCCGACTCGCCTGACGTATGGTTCCAGGTCCGCTAATGTGCTCTGCTATGCCCGTGAGCAGTGGTCAGGAGACTGCAGTGCATCATCTGTTGTGGGATGTCCAGGTGGGCGTCCAGGTGGCCAGGGGTTACTGGTTGATGTTGGAGAACACCATTTTGGTGATAAGGAGGGCCCTTGTGAGATGGCAAGGTTAACTTTGTGGCCCGACCCCGTCTCGTCCGAAGTGTTTGTCCTGGGTTTGCTGTGGGTTCACAGCCATGCACGGCTGACTGGTGGTTGGGAGACTGCCACTGATCTTTTTGTGTGAGGTCCTGAGTCCACTGTCAGTGCCCCTCTGTACCCAGTCTACTGGTAGTCGGGAGACTGCTGCAACCAACACGGAAACACCAACTCGGTGCCAAGGGTGAGCCCGCACCCCCCTCTGACTTGGACATCCCCGCAGATTGTCCCACTCAGCCATCTCCATCTCAACCTCCAGTACATGTGCTCAGTCAAGCAACACAAAATGGAACTCCTGTACCCCCATTGAGACCCTGGAGGCAACCAGGGATCTCTACTGCTGCCTTGGAGATGCCCTAGGTGCCAGAGGAGACTGCAACATCGTCCTCATGCTGAGTGTGTTCCACATCAAACAGCTCCCCTCCACCACCCTTGATATGGAACGCTCTACTGTTTGTGCATACATCCATCCTGCGAGTAGCTTGTGCCGTTATGTCATCACTGTCAGGCTCTTTTATTAGGATTATGTTCTTTTGATCTCCTTATGTAGCGTGAGCCTGCCCTCCAGGCACATGGCAGGGACACGGCTAGAGACTGGGACCCTTGGAGGCTTTTTGGACTGCAAACTGACCAACCTGTCTTTCATAATGCTGTGCTATATAATATCATTATGCTATTTCTATACTCTGCACTCACTTCCTGCTAATACTTTGTGCTTAGCTCCCGCCAATATTGGCAGATTATATTTATGCGTTTAGTTTGAATTGCACATCTCTCCTTATATTTTCTTTTCGGGTTTAGATGAATGTATTTGTTTCGTATTTTATATGTAATTCATGTACTTTGAAGTCCTTATGTAACATAACTGGTTCTATTGCAAACCGCTCTGGCACCTTCGGGTAAAGTACGCTCTATATGAAAACGCATAAATAAATAGTAACTTTAGGCCTGTCTTAAAAAAAAATGTTTTTGTAAAATAGGAACTGCGGTTTTAATCTACATGGTACTGTAGATTTACTACTCTTTGGTATTCACAAACATTACCTGAAGTACACCTGTAAAGCTGCGCCAGTCTTCTAGGAGTGACAGGTGACTGTTCCTGAGGAGTCCTATTCCCCCTATACGGAGTTGTCTATAGAGAAAAAGTTGGCAGCATAATGGAGCCCCCTATACAAACACACTGTTTTTTTCTCCATGGGGAAAACATTTCCCCGGGGAAAAAAGTCCTCCCTCTACACCTCCACCAAATATGAGGATGATTTGTTCCGCTAGCAACCCTGGGTGAGGAGCTACTCCAGCTCTTTGCTGGAGTAAAGTGCTAAACATTTTAAGGATGGAAAGGGGGTAGAAAGGAGTTTGGGAATGCTCAGAAATATACATTTTTATGGGTGGGCCCAAACTTCCAAGTCAAATATTCCAATAAAACGCCCACTTCCCACCTCAAATGTATGAAGGCTGTTTTCTTGGTGGTGTGATGGAGAAATTCACACTTCTCAATGCATTTACACTACCAGGAACCCCTTTGTGGATATCTTTTACAGGGTAACTATAGTATATTTGGTTGCAATTTTATGTTTTTGACCAAATTTACCTTTGTGAAGCAGTGAGTCTTTGATAGGCTCCACAATAGACGCTCATCTAATATGTGGTTATAAAGTACAAGAAAGAATAGCAAATATGTAATAAAAAAAAGGGCCTAGGTGGCAATAATGTTCGGCCCTTTAGGAGAGAGGTACGTTGGATACCTGCCTCTTTGAATACAAAGAACGTACCTTTTGTTTTTAGGTTTCGCCTGGCGTTGCAACTGCGTAGCAGTTGCTCCGCCGCCCAAGGCGAAATCTCATGTTCTTACATTTGGCTTTGGTTCTGCCTCTGTCTCTCATTGGCTAGCTCCATAAATGGAGGCTAGCCATTGGGAGACAGAGGCTGTCAATCACGCTTTCTTGTGAAAACGCGATTCGGGGGCGTTTCTCTGTGTTTTTTTAAGTCCCGCCCCTTTGTCCTGGGCCGCGCTGTCATTGGCTGCCGGCCCGGGACACCCCGTGACGTCATTCCCCGGGCCGCGCTGTGATTGGCTGCCGGCCCGGGACACCCCCCTGACGTCATTCCCGGGCCGCGCTGTCATTGGCTGCCGGCCCGGGACCTGACTTGTTACTTGATGCGCCCACCTTCCCTCTCTAAACTACTCAGTATGTCTCCTGCTCGGTCCACTGAACTATAACGTAATAGACGAAATATTGTGTAAAAGTAAGCCATTCAACTGTTTAACATAACTGCCATTTTAACAGGAATGGTATCCTTCCTGAAACCTGAAAGATATCAAAACGTGAAAATACCTGAATTACATACACTTAGAAAACGAAATCCCCTAAAAGTGCTGAGAAGTCTGTTAAACTATAGGGTTTCAATGATGCAGTTTATCTACATGCGCGTTCTTTCGCCCCTGCCAGACTGGTGAAGAGACCCCGCATAGAGCTGCCAACGCCCGGCGAAGACGCGAGCTGTGCAAGTGAGAGGTGAGCGGGGGGAACTGCCATTGTGAGGCAGGGGGGAAACGAAAACACAAGGGGGTACCGCTGGTACGGCACCGGAGACCTGCGTGCGGATCACGGCAACAATCGAGTCTCTCTGGGATATGTGTGGATTGCTTCCACCGTGGCACGGCGGGAGTGTGAATTTTAGTATGGGGGAATTTAGACATTAAAATTGTCGGGGTCGAGGTCTGTGAGGGGCACAGGGTTTACTCTCATACCTCACCCAGGTAGTCGGTTAAAGCAAGCTTTTGGAATATTAGTATGCTTCCGGCCGAGCGGTTTCCGCACCGGCAATCCCATCGGCGGAAGGATATTTTCTATGAACTGGGCAGCATAAGAACTTTTTATGGGTGTTACTTCCCCCACCTCATCCTCCCTCCACTACTACTAATCGATCGTACCTAGAGAGCCCCTTTTATACCCATCTTTTATGGGTATTTTCTTCATTGCATTTTTCCCCTCCCCCAAGCCCCGCCCTTCGGCGGTAGATGTAAACAGCAAGCTGTTAAGAAAATTTGGCCTAAGTAGAATGAGGCGGGGCGTGTTATCACCCTTGCTGTGTGTTTATCACCTACTCCGACGCCCCCTTTGCGATCAGAGGGGCACCGGTCTGTGTTTACCAGAAATTGAATGAGGGGCCTGTCTCCGCCGGGGAATGGTCCTTGTCCACTTCCGGGCCGGATATTCTCTCATAACTAATCATGGTGTGTATGAATGAGTTGGTAACAGTTCCATTCTTCCCCGTTACCACCTTGCACCCCATTTGAAATCCGATTATGTTGCTGCGTCGATGCCCTGCTTAAAAAAAAAAATTCTTATATAGGACATACCCGGAAATAGTTTCATTTCAGGCTGTGGCTCCTGTCCGGAAACGGTGGGAGGGTTGGAGACAACCACATAAAAGCACAGAACTGATTTGAATGGCACTCTTAATCACCGCGTTTAAATTGAAATGTGCAAGCTAAGTTGACCGGGACCCTAGTGTTAACGTAATCTAGTCATGTCACTATAGGCAGGTGGAGGAGCTGCTTCTCACTTTCCAAATGGTGATCCGTTACCTGAGCGAGGAGCCTTTTTGAGAGTATTGCATCCATCGTACGTGATCCAATAGAATTTTACAATAATTACCTAGACGCTTAAACAATGTAATTGTCGCCTTTGGCTACATCAGATAGCGAATGTAATGGTATTAGTGCATAATTTAGCAACTTTTAGTGACATGACTCCAATTAAGTAGGGTATCAATGAATGAAAGCTGTACTTTTGCGGAAGGTATTTTATACTGGGTTGGGCACGCCCACAAAGATGTAACCAGGAGTTTTAAACCCTAACGTGTTTTTTTTTAATGCTCCGGGCTTCTAGATCACTGCAACAATAGCACCGCGTATAACAAATAAGCCTTCGTTGGTATTGTATTTATATTGTGCTTACTTCCGCTAATGTAGTCCAGTCGGGGTTCAGACCCAGGCACAGCACAGAGACTGCCTTACTGTCCGTCGCTGACGATCTTCGTATGCTACAGGATAAAGGGTTTTCCGTTATCCTGGTGCTCCTAGATCTGTCAGCGGCGTTTGACACTGTCTCTCATGAGATCATGACCTCCAGACTAATTGACATCGGTCTGGAAGGCAAGGCGCTGGCCTGGTTAAAGAGCTTTTTTACCAACCGCACTCAGAGAGTCATACTGGGTCCATACCAGTCAGAGGAGGTTGAGATCTCAAAGGGGGTGCCACAGGGCTCCTGTCTGAGCCCAACGCTTTTTAACATCTATGTGGCCCCCCTAGCTAACATCATGAGATCTCATGGATTCATCCCTGTATCGTATGCAGACGATACCCAACTCCTCTTTCCCTTTAAAACCTTGACCCCTGAGGTGCGCAACTCCTTTGCACAGGGAATGGAAGAGGTGGCGCATTGGATGGCAGCAAATTTCCTTCAGTGTAACGTCTCAAAGACTGAGGTTATGCTCTTTGGGGAAGCCAAACGACTCTGGACTCCTGACTGGTGGACTCAAGATCTAGGCCCAGTCCCCGTACCTAGAGTCGCTGTGAAAGATCTAGGAGTTAAATTGGATCAGGAGCTTACTCTTAAACATCATGCCAACCAGATTGTAAGCTCCTGTTTCCATGTTATTGGTCTTCTCCGACGGGTATTTCCCATGTTACCTGATACAACAAGGAAAACACTAGTACAGTCGCTAGTGTTAAGCAGACTGGATTATTGTAACGGTCTGCTGCTGGCCGCCAATGAGGATGTCATGACCAGATTACAGGTCGTGCAAAATACTGCTGCGCGACTTGTTGTCAATGCCCCAGCCCGTACTCCCTCTATGCCACTTCTAAACAAACTCCACTGGCTTACTGTAAAACAGAGGGTGTTGTTTAAAACATGCTGCACCATTCACAAATGCCTTATTGGCAAAGGTCCCGACTATCTGACCAAAAAGTTCCTTCCCTATACCCCCTTGAGGTCCCTCAGATCTGGAGAGCAACAATTGTTATGTGTCCCCAGGTTCTGGAAATCTAGACAAGGGGGAAGGGCTCTGTCAGTAGCTGGACCAAAGCTGTGGAATGATCTTCCCTATGACATCAGAGTGTGTAAGGAACATCTTCCTTTTAGGAAAAAATTAAAGACGTTCCTGTTTAACTATTAGCTCTTTAGGGCATTTATTACAAATTCGGTTGAGTTTTTGTTCACAGATGATGCCAAAGGCGCGGAGATACTCCTTAGGGAGTCGAGTTCCTAGCGCGTTATAAGTCTGTAAATAAATAAAAATAAATAAATAAATGTTTTGAAGCGTTTTACACTGGGCAGCACACTGCTCTGTAACCCAACGTTAGTGGTTAGTTAGTCCAGTGTTTTTTGGATATTGTTGGTTATTAGTGTTAGTCTTGTGCATTCAGTTAAACAATTCCATGCATTCCAAGTTTCTTTGTGATATTGTAATTACATTTATATAGAGCTTACTACCCATGGCGAGGCACGAGCAAGCACCAGCATCCGGGCACTGTGGGTGGTGCCTCAGTGTTGTAGTGATAAGTATTTACAATACGTGTTTGGTGAAGGTACGTGGACGTTTGGTTCAAGGCCTGCGAGGATGGCTGGCTGAGTTGAACGTTCTTTGCTGCAACTTAGTGATTGCTAGTCATGACCATTACCTTGGTAAATTGAGTGCCTTAAATTGGGCAAATGTAACGTTTGGAACCTTTAGTGCTTAATAAGCATTGGCAATGCCACTAGGTCTCGCTTTAAATAAATTATGTATGGTACTGTGAAGCATTACAAGTAAATAGCATGGGAATGGATATCTATTTATGTGGAAGCAAGGAACTGTAGAATGCTACTGGTGTAGGTTAAACGGTCAGGTGACAGTTGCACCGTCAATCAACAAGAAAGGGACTGTAGGGCTTTTTAGAGAGGTCCAGCATGCATGCCCTGTGTGTGTGGGTGGCTCTCTGTGTGCGTGCATGTGGGTGCAAATGCAATAGGTCTCACATTTGCGAGAGATTAAGCTATTGGCATTGTAAATGACAATGCCATTTATTTATCGGTTTTCAAAACCAACACATAAATAAAAAAATTGTCATTTACAATGCCAATACCTCTAACTTTTACAAAGGCGAAACCGTTGCATTGTAAATGCTTGTTTGGCTATGGTTTCAAGGTGCAATATTAGCAAATGCGAATTGTAAATATTGGAGGTTTTTCTCATAAATCAATATGTTGTTTATTTTTCAGTTTTTTATTTTGTTCAGCTGACTCATTATTTGGCCCTTGTGTTTGTTGCTGAATAGACATATCAACAACTACTCTAAAGAAATATCCAATAAATTACCCGCGCTCTATGTAATGAATTTGGTGCTAGAAGTTTAAGTGAAAATACCAGTATAATGTGCTTGCTCTGATCTCAGAGAGTTTAGTTAAATGTCTCTGACAGGCAATGCCATGTCTGAAAAGGCAAGCTTTGGTTTTTTCCTCAACCTGACAGAATGACTTGTAAATGGCTGTGGGGGAATCACTTTCAGCAGGCATCACATGACAAGCTCAGTGCCACAAATACTCATTTCCAGGAAGTAATTTACAGCAAAGTGTCTCCGGAAGGCAGAGCCTCGGCGTGTTTATCATCACTAGCACCTTGTTTCACAGGTTTAAATTAGAAACATGCCAACCGGTTTTAAAATAGAAAGTTGCATTTACATGTTAACGTTTAGAAATTCAAGATATTCAGCGTGGTTGCTGAGAGTTCTGTTTTTTATAACTTCATCTCTATCAACATTGTCATACAAAATGCCTGCAGATATTACTGCATTTCCGTGCATCCATCCTATAACATATTTGAATGTTTAAGTTTTGCACCTTTATGTAGAGCTGGCCAAGCCCTGAAGAAGCTTTGTAGAGCAATCGAGTATATTAGATGAGGGATTCATCTAAAAAAATGACAAATAGCTATGTATTGAATATTGAAAGCTCTGCGTGCTGTTTTGAATAGATGTTCTAATACAGGAAATGTGATTAAAACCAACCTTAATTGCATTTAGCAGAAACATCACTTGGACATGTGTCTAAAACCTCGGTTTTTCCACAACATTCATGGTGGCTGTGCTTCAGCCCACATTTCCGTGCTTCTTGGCACCTCAGAGCTCCCACACTCCCTTGACTACTCCCATAAACTGTGCAGCGGCACAAGCCACTGGGCTCTGAACGTTGGCCATTCAACTCCTCTGTAATTGCTAATTCTACCAGTTTTTGTGCAGCCTCCTTGGCAATTTTGGGAGGGTTCATGGTCACTTTGTGCCTGAGCTGTTTCAGACTCTGTACGTCAGAGCCTTGTACAAAAAAAAATTGAACAGCAGCACACATTTTAGGGTAAACAAAGAGATGTGTTTGCGATTGAAGTGTATGAACCCTACCGCTGTTTGTCTGGCAACCGCATTGAATTCAGGGGCGGCTCCTCCATTAGGGCAGAGGAGCATCTGTGCAAGAAGCAGAAACATACAACAGTAAAACTACCATTTTATGTTTTCGCTTCTCGCACTGCGAGAAAGCAGAAAGGTATGCCTGGTTGGGGTGGGCGAGTTGGGGAGGGCTGGCTTGCCCAATGTTGCGGGCCGTGACTGTTTGGTCAGCCCTCTGGGGCCGACCAAACCAGTCATGCGCACTCTATCTTTTCTCCATGTAGGCTGCACATGGAGAAAATGGTCTCCCCATAGGCGCCCAGCCCCAACAATCACAACACTGCCATTGCAGCATTGTGATTGGCTGAGGGGAGGGGAGGGGAGGGAGGCCGCCTGCTTCCTTTTCGGCAAGAGCAGGAAAGTGGGATCCGGCCAGGAGCTGCGACGTCACGAGACCCGGTAAGGTTAGTTATTAAAAAAATATATTATTTAGCACCTCCCCTCCCCTCGCGCGAACCCCCCCATCCCACCTCCCCCACCCACGACTCATGCTGGCCGTGACAGATTGAATTGTATTTCACAGAAAGCAGAGATTGTGCACTGTTCTTTGTTCAGTGGGTACCATTCTTTCAAACTTGTAATGTTAACCGACCCCCTTGAAACAAATGGTCAACGTTCTGTTATCCTAGTGCCATGGCCGTAAAGTTAGTTTAGTTCTGTGCTTCTGGAATCAGGAATTGACTGGAAATTCCTCCATAGGTTCACTCCAATCGAAGGGAAATTCTTGTGCTAAGGACTTACATCCTATAGTAATGTGTGGGGTACATTCGCTGGCTAAGAAGGAACTAGAGAATTCTGAATTTCTTTATTTTTCCATACTTATGTGGAGTATTTTGGCAAATATGTCCTTAAGTACTATTTTTGGGGGCTATTCACAAATTTTAATTATGCGTATGTGGAGTAGTTCTGCCTTGATGAATTACCCACCTGAACTTACATTTACCCTCAAATCTGACTCCATGTACAAGTGACCCTGGACCGGACTAAACCCCAGATTCATCATGGTCATGTTTTGCGAGTCCTTAATAGCGATTTTTAAGGAATCGCTATTAAAGACTCACAAAACGGGATGCATGTAGAAATCGCAATATTTTTTGAGATTTCTACTGCTTTCTTATTTGCGATTCGCTTATTGCGAATCGCAAATAAGGAATGGCCTTCCCATTCATTCCTATGGGCCTAAAGGCCCATAGGAATGAATGGGAAATCATTCCTTATTTGCGATTAGCAATTAGCGAATCGCAAATAAGGAAGCGATTTCAAGGGTGCCAGGGTGTCCAAAGGACACCCTGTAGCACCCCTGAAATGGTAATGTGCACTGGTGTTGCGCACACACATGTCCAAAGGACATGTGTGTGTGTAACATACAACTTAGAAAAATGCACTAAAGTGCATTTTTCTAAGTTTTCGCTATTTACCATGTAGTCAGACTTTGCGGTAAATAGCGGCCCCAGATTGCGAATTCGCAAACTTAAAATGGTTCATGAATTGCATGTAAGGATTCTCAAATTGAGATTCCTTAAAGGCAATTATTCGCAATTTAGCGAATTTCTAAAACTGCGATTTTTGCATTTGGGATGATGAATCCCAAATGCAAAAATAGCGCTCGCAAAGGGCCAGAATCTCAGAATCTGGCCCTTTGCGAGCCGTTTTGGGCTTGATGAATCTGGATGCTAGTCTTATGCTCTCGTCCATTATGTTTTTGCGCTTTGTATAATGATTGTACTGGCTGGTTAATTTGCTACGCCTCCGCTGTGTGCAGCACATTCTTGCCTCATTACGCCACAAATACCCTGCACAAAATCAAACGAATAAATAAATGATGTGAAGCAGAACATCTAAAGTGAAAATGAAAAGGGGGGGCCCTCGGCCCCCCCGCACGCATGGCGGCGCGGCGACCGCCTCACCCCCTCTCCCCTCGGGTCCTTCGACGGTGGGGGCGTGCCCTGGGGGCGCGGCCCACCGCCGATTGGCCGGCGCCCCTCCTGACCCGGAATCAATGGACTGGTTCCGGGTCGGGGGGGGCGGGCGTTAGGAGGGGCCACCCGGCCCCTCGGGAATAAGAGGTAGGGAGCGCCCAGGAGACCCCCTTGTCCCTGGACGCTCCCTCGCTGAACGTTGTGCCCCGCGTTCGGGGCTTCTTTGTTTTATAATCCTTTGTGCTTTATTTTTCAGGATTTCCGGAGCTGTGTGGAGGGTGACGTCGAGTGGACAGAGAGCGCCTTCGTTGGTTTCATTTTCCCTTTCCGTTAGGCTTCCGAGGTGGCGAAGAGCACGTGGGGGCCAACCGCGTCGAGAGACACGGAGCGTCGCGTTAACTGGTGTGGGTTAGCCGAGGAGCGGCGGAGGAAAAGTGAGGCGGTCGGGCCTCGTAAGGTATTGTGTGGGAGCGGCGGGAAGGGGCAGGGCAAATACGTGCCTGGGAATCAGTCAACGTCCCCGCACGTGCAGCTCCGTGAGCAGAGTGTTTCTGTGTCCCTGCCCGCCCCACATTGTATTGCCGTAGGAAGAGGGTGTCGAAGGGGTCCAACAGTGTCTTAAAGAAAGGGGGTTGGGACTGGGTAAACGCAGACAGCGTTTCGAGGATTGTAACGAACTACCAGTGCTTGTTGGGCGGTTTGAAGGAGCTCTCGCGTCGGGACCTACCCGCTTCGCGCCTTTTTTCTCTGTTGTCTCACGCTAGTGCTCGTAGGGCAATTTATGTAAGGGGTCCTACATATAGAAGTGTGTGCAAGAGCAAAAGAGCGATTACCGACCCCAGAATTGCATTATTATTTTAAGAGGTCGACAAATATATAGCAAAAAGTGGATTTGCAGTTTTCTAAACGCGTTAAGTGTTAAATACCCGCTTCGCGCCTTTTTTCTCTGTTTTCTCACGCTAGGGCTCGTAGGGCAATTTTGTACCCTTATAGAAGTGTGTGCAAGAGTGAAGAGCGTGATTAACGACCCCAGAATTGCATGATAATTTTAAGAGGTCGAAAACTATAGTTACAACAAAAATTTGCAGTTTTCTAAACGTGTTAAAGCCGCATTAACTCTTGCCATTGGGGGTTGCTCAACGCAGTACAGTGGAGAATAAGAAGGGAAATGACTGTTGTTCCATAATCAGTCTGGCCTGGAGGGAGTGTTGATTTTCTGTTACTGTACAAAACGAATTTAATAGTACACCCCCCACTAGGGTGATAGTTGCGGAATTACAGCATATTTAAACTAGGTTTACCTAAATCGGCCCTGTTTGTTGTTGCATGGTGGTAATACATATCTATATTTCAGGCATTTATCGATACTACTGGTCCAATTCACTAACAAATAAGGACGTAAGGACTCCTGGTGTGGAGCGGGATTGCAGATTGATATCGCCGGCAACAACGCAGGACTGATCGGTAAGAGGGGTACGGGGGGCTGGCATTCATTGCTCCTGGTGGCCGCCGGGTGGGTCTACATTAGGTTTACTCACCCCTTACATAAGCGGACAAGCCGCTAGTGTTGCGGTCGCCGTTGCATGGTGCTGAAAGCCCCCTGGTGACCCTCCATCTGAAAGGTACACACAGTTGACCGGTTGGGAACTAAGTAGGCAGCGGGTGTTTTTTGGGGTAAGCGTCATGCCAGGTCCAAGGGGTGGAAAGAGGGGGTCCAACGTGGAGGCTATGATGCGGGCTATGATGCGGGAGATGAGCGACATTAAACAACAGCTAGGACAAATTAAGGAGCGGGAAGCTCGGTTGGAGGACAGAGAGGGCGAGGCACCGGGCCCGTCCGGCAGACCGATCCGCAAGAGGGTGGCACCAGTGCCAAGAGGGGAATTTGTCACCCCGCAAGGGAAACCTAGGTCCAAGAGACCCAAGGAGGCGGTCCCCGCCCCAGGCCCAGTGGATCCGTTACCAGCCGCACCGCCCGCGGTGGTCCCACCCCCGCATGTGCCTACACCCATTGCCCCTGTGGTGCCGGTGCCGGCAGGTCAACCAGTAGACGCTGGGTCTGCTCCTGCACCGGTGCCCACAATCCCGGGTACAGGCGGGCCACACCCGGCGCCCGCCCCGCCAGCTGTGCCAGGACCACTGGGCATAACCCCAGTGGTACCTGTTGTCCCGGGGGGTAATATAGATTCAATGCCGCCCGAATTGTTATCTCAGTTAACGGCCATGATGCCATGGCTCCAAAAAGGGGGAGCCTTCCCGAATTCTGCAGACCATGCGGCAGAGGCGGCAAGGTTTGTAGAAAAAATCAGATCGGCACCGGTCGCCGACAGTGTTGCATTGCCAATTTCTTCTCCCCTTGCAGGTCCAAGTGTTCCCCAGCTGGACGGAGTACAAGGGCAGCCGCCCCCGGTGCCCGCACTTGGTAAGGAAGTGGCATTGCCACTCTTGGGGGACGGTGTAGTACCTTCCAGGAGCGAAAATCTAGCTCAACATGTGTCTTTAGCTGTTAAAGAAATGATTTGGGCTGATAAATACGTGTACATTTATTCTTTATTATTGGATAATAGGGAAATGGAGCAGGCAAAAGCACTGAAAGAGTGGATGCTCCCAAGTGAATGGAGGGCGCAGTGTACTAGATTCAGGGTTGAGGAAAATCTCAATAATTGGATGCAAGCATGGGCCGTTTTCACTGCAGTTAAGGCTGAGCGTCCTCCAGATCTGCAGGCTGCATTGGCTTGCTACTCGAGCAGGATTGTGGGGTGGAGTCAACAGTATTCTGGGGAAGCATGGAAGGGTTATGATGTAAATTTTAGGAAGGCATTGGAATTCAATAGATCATTACCATGGGACTCGGTAGATTCCATGGCCTGGCACAAACAGTTCTCTGACACTGCACCTCCCCCTCAGTTCGGTGCGGGCAAGGTGTTCACTAGACCGCAGCAGCCCTTTCGGCCCCCCCAAACGAGTGAGGTACCTGGGAAATTTAGGGCAGGTGGGCCAGAGAAGAAAGGGGTGTGCTGGGATTTTAATAAGCGTACCTGCACAAGGGCCGCGTGTAAGTTTAGGCATGCATGTGCCTCCTGTGGGCACCCCTCTCATCCAGAATCTACCTGTAGGTCCAAGCAAGGTAACACGGGACAGAGGGGTAGGGGAAAGCCACTATAAGTCAGACAGGTCACGCCCCCCCACTCCAGTGGATGTGGTGGCAATGATACCATTGTTGAACAGATACCCTGACCACAAAGCGGCCACCCTACTCCAGGAAGGTTTTTCTAAAGGTTTTAGGATCCCGGCCGGGGGATACACAGGCAGTGCGCACTGTAGAAATCAATTATCAGTCACACACAATCCGGCTGTTGTGGCCGCCAAAATTGACAAGGAGCTTTCCTTAGGCAGGATATCTGGCCCTTTTTCTGCAGTGCCAGTACACAATTTTGTGTGTTCCCCACTGGGAGTTGTCCCCAAGAAAGAGAAGGGGCAATTCAGATTGATTCATAACCTATCAGCGCCAAAGGGGGCCTCACTGAATGATGCCATTGACGAAGGTATCTGTAGTGTTAAGTACGCCTCTTTTGATCAGGCTGTGACCTTATTACAGGCCACTGGACCCGGGGCGCTGATGGCGAAATCAGACATAGAGTCCGCCTTCCGCCTCCTCCCAGTCCACCCGGCGGACCAACATCTTTTAGGTTTCACCTTTAGGGATAGGTTCTACATGGACAAATGCATGCCTATGGGTTGTTCTATTTCTTGCGCCTACTTTGAGATGTTTAGTTCATTTCTTGAATGGGCCATGAGACAGGTGACAGGCCATCAAAGGGTCATGCATTACTTAGATGATTTCCTCTTCCTCGGTACAGCGGGTTCTCAGGAGTGCGCACTGGCATTGCAGGAATTTTGCGTGCTCATGCGGGCTTTTGGGGTCCCGCTCGCGCCTGGGAAGACGGTGGGCCCGACCACCTGCTTGGAATTTCTGGGCATCGAGATTGACTCAATGGAGAAATGTTTTAGACTACCTAAGGTCAAGGTGCGCAAATTCAAGACGTCGCTACAGTTATGCCTCCGGAAGGAGAAGGTCACTTTGCAGCAATTACAGGAGGTGGTAGGGCAACTGAATTTCGCACTAAGAATCATCCCAATGGCTCGCCCCTTCTCTCGCTCCATCGCGCACGCGATGAAGGGGCTGAGGGAGAAGCACCACCGCACGCGCCTATCGTCTGAAATTCGCCAGGATATGCTTATTTGGATGGCATTCCTGGAGGATTTTAACGGTAGGGTGGTCTGGCCCGGCCCGCTCACGACATCAGCGGAGTTAGGACTATGGACTGATGCGGCCGGTAGTGTGGGCTTTGGTGCCATCCTAGGGAATAGGTGGGTCGCTCAACAATGGCCAGAAGAATGGAACACATGGGGTTTGCTCGGCAACATTGGCTTCCTGGAACTGTTTCCAATATGGGTGGCACTGATGGTTTGGCCCGAACACCTATGTAACCAATCAGTGGTGTTTTGGTCAGATAACATGACAGTGGTGGAATGTATCAATCAACAGGGGGCGCGGTGTCCTTTCATACTTCGTCTGATCAAAGAGATTGTTCTGCGGTGCCTTAAACTGAATGCTAATTTTAGAGCCAAACATGTCCCTGGTGTTTTAAACAATGCTGCTGACTCCCTTTCTCGCTTCAAAATGCAGGTTTTCAGGGAACATCTCCCCACAGCAGACCCCTCGCCAGCACACTTCCCAGCGGTACTTTGGCAGATTGGTGCCCCAGATTACAAGACCTCGTGGTCGCTAGCTTAGCCCCCAGGACCAAGACGGCGTACGAAGGGGCGTTTCTGTCTTATTGTTCTTTTTTGGGGCCGCAGTGGGGAGTGCTTTGGGCGAAGGAGGATGGGTTTGCAGCCTATTTAGAATGGATGCACAAAGAGGGGCGCTCAGTGGCAGCGGCAACCAGACATAGGGCAGCAGTGTCATTCTTCGCCCAAGCTAGGGGCTTCCGGGATCCCACCAATACCTTTATGATACGCAAGGCTTTAAGGGGATGGCGCCGTATTCAGGGACACCAGAAGGATAAGAGGAAGCCCATGGGGTTGGCCCGGCTAACAGCCTTACTGGGCACGCTGGAGATTGTTTGTAACTCAGAGTGGGAAGTGCTTCTTTTTAGGGCGGCATTCTCCCTGGCATTTTATGGGGCACTGAGAATTAGTGAACTTGTGGCAGGATCTAAGGCTGACATACTAGGTGGCTTGCAGAAGGCTGGGGTGACGATAAGGGGTGACACCATGTGGGTGATTATCCAGAAATCAAAGACCGATCAAGAAGCTAGGGGTCACACCATAGTTCTGCAACGGGCCCCCGCCAACCCGTGCTGCCCGGTGAGGCACGTGGAATCACTCATGGGATTATTGGTCGGTTCAGCAAGCAGGGCGTTGCTCTGTCACGCCGACGGGAGCCCCTTGACCAGGTATCAATTCAGGAGAGTGTTCGAAATAGGGGTCACAAAAAGCTGGTCTTGATCCTAGAGATTTTGGATCTCATTCCTTCAGGATTGGGGCAGCAACTGAGGCGGTGGCGGGGGGCCTCCCAGTGGAAAGAGTGAAGACAATTGGGAGGTGGTCGTCAGACTGCTATAAACGTTATGTTCGGATTGACATGCTATGATTACCTGTCACTCACGCTTGGTCTCTTTTCCGCTCTCTTACAGTTTCTCAGACCTGTTACGCAGGGGAGGAATTTGTCGTCGGGCACCGCCAATATTCATCGGCACGGAGCGGCGACCAGGAAACAACAAAGAACAATGTCTGGATTGTTGGTCATTCATATGTGAAGCGAGCGGAATGTGTCTTCCTGTCAGGTGACAAGAAGGAAAGGGCGGCACAACTAGGGTTGAATATCACGTTCTTTGGCAGAGGAGGGTTGTGTCTTCCCGAGTTTAGGGGATTCTTCCAAGGGCTGTTAGCACGCCAGCGGGCTCCACCGTCAGTGGTGATACTTCACCTTGGGGAGAACGATTTGGCAACATTGGGCAGGCGCATCTTGATTGAGGAGATTATCTCAACAGCGGGTTGGATAGCTAGGACCTGCCCCGGGTGCACACTAGTATGGTCACAACTAATACCTCGACTTCAGTGGCGGGGGGGCGATTCAGTCAGGGCGTTGAATCACTCGGTAAAGAGGATCAACACACGGTTGGATAGGTTGTTCCGAACCCCCGTGTTACAGTCAATACCTCATGGGTGCATCTGGGGTCAAAAGTATTACTTGAAGGACGGGGTTCACCTGACAGAAGAGGGTAATGTCCTATGGGCTGACAATATCTGGGCTTGGCTAGAGGGCTGGGGTAGGAGGATGTGTCCTTAGATAGGGGCTAGAGGGGGAGGCCAGATCGTCGGTTAACAATACTGGCCTGTGGCGGTAAGGTCATTATCGGTGAGCACATATTTGAGGTCTGAGGGGGCGGGCATCATCCTATGGAGGTTCCCGCCCAGGGGGAGGGGCCTGCGGGCCACTCCCAGTACTCCAGGGGCAAGGTAATATGCAAAGGAGCGCGGGTAGGAGTAGTTCACGCTTTCCTTAGGCTGGTAGCCACCCCGCGCGCGTGGACTCATGACGCCACCGGCGCAGAGTAAGGGCCCTCCTTTAGTGGGTAAATGGAGTTTGGGGCGTAGACCGGGCAATTCCCGGGGTAACACTGCGCATGCGCACTTCTAAGGGGAAGGCGCAGCTTGTAGGACCTGACACCGGTAGTGACCCTGCCATATGGCCAGAAATGTACAAAAATCAAGATAGGATGTTTAGTTAAGCTAGGAACAACTTGTATTAGAGTTTTGTTAAGGTCAGGCTCTCAAACTTGTTGATAACGATTGTATAACTGAATGTCCTGCTGATTTTTGTATTTCATTGTTGATTATGCAATTAAAACCCTTTTTTAATTTCATACTTTAATAAATACGGCCGGGCGACTAGCGCCCGCCTTCCAAAAAGTAAACACGTCTCGTGTCCACGTTCCTTGGTGTTGGGTGCCGGATTGGGGGGGAGGCGGCAGCTAGTCGCTGACCATGTGAAAAGGGGGGGCCCTCGGCCCCCCCGCACGCATGGCGGCGCGGCGACCGCCTCACCCCCTCTCCCCTCGGGTCCTTCGACGGTGGGGGCGTGCCCTGGGGGCGCGGCCCACCGCCGATTGGCCGGCGCCCCTCCTGACCCGGAATCAATGGACTGGTTCCGGGTCGGGGGGGGCGGGCGTTAGGAGGGGCCACCCGGCCCCTCGGGAATAAGAGGTAGGGAGCGCCCAGGAGACCCCCTTGTCCCTGGACGCTCCCTCGCTGAACGTTGTGCCCCGCGTTCGGGGCTTCTTTGTTTCCCACCCACCATCCCTTGGTACAAAGTTTAAGCAGCGTTATGTCCGGTCTAATGGTAAGTCTCATAGGTATAGACCGCGGGAGGGAGTAGGTTTTTGTTGTATTTTGTGATCTGTTGTCAGGACTTTTTTCCCTTTGTAGAAAAGTGATGTATGAAGTGAACTATATTTGAAGATATGTGTCTTTAGGCCTTTTTTCCCTTTGTAGATATACGTAGATATTGTGATTATGAGCAACATGTGTGAACCGAATTGTAATTTATGCCATGTGTCGTTAGGCCTTTTTTCCCCTTTAGCTATGCGTGGATACTGTTATTTATTAGCCAGTGTAGTTGTCCTTTAGACTTTTTTCCATAGGTCGTCGTATTTATTAGGTATGGGGCATGCGGTAAGGTCATTATCGGTGAGCACATATTTGAGGTCTGAGGGGGCGGGCATCATCCTATGGAGGTTCCCGCCCAGGGGGAGGGGCCTGCGGGCCACTCCCAGTACTCCAGGGGCAAGGTAATATGCAAAGGAGCGCGGGTAGGAGTAGTTCACGCTTTCCTTAGGCTGGTAGCCACCCCGCGCGCGTGGACTCATGACGCCACCGGCGCAGAGTAAGGGCCCTCCTTTAGTGGGTAAATGGAGTTTGGGGCGTAGACCGGGCAATTCCCGGGGTAACACTGCGCATGCGCACTTCTAAGGGGAAGGCGCAGCTTGTAGGACCTGACACCGGTAGTGACCCTGCCATATGGCCAGAAATGTACAAAAATCAAGATAGGATGTTTAGTTAAGCTAGGAACAACTTGTATTAGAGTTTTGTTAAGGTCAGGCTCTCAAACTTGTTGATAACGATTGTATAACTGAATGTCCTGCTGATTTTTGTATTTCATTGTTGATTATGCAATTAAAACCCTTTTTTAATTTCATACTTTAATAAATACGGCCGGGCGACTAGCGCCCGCCTTCCAAAAAGTAAACACGTCTCGTGTCCACGTTCCTTGGTGTTGGGTGCCGGATTGGGGGGGAGGCGGCAGCTAGTCGCTGACCATGATCAAATAGATACTCCACATTGTGACGCGTAGACAAAGAGAAACTGGAAAATGTATTTCATGTTTCATTCGATTATGAATTGCAAAAACTCTGCCAAGGCACAAAGTTACCAAGGCACAAATCCACATTTCTTTAATTTCAGGTGGATGTTTTTAGCCTCACTGCGGTACATTTGGGCAAACTACGCGAAATAACCATAGGATTCAGCAGTTCAAAGAAAGGTAAATATCTGTAAATACTAAACAATATAAGCTCAAATTATAGTCAAACTATAATGCATTTTATATTATTGCATTAACAATCAACTATTTCGATTTGTGATTGGAAGAGAACTCAAAATGCGAAAACATTTATACAGTATGTAAATGTGAATCATAATGAAAACACTCTTTATGTGCCGTTTTTCAATTACACTGTAATTCAATACTGTAACAAAATATTTTATGTTTTCTGGTACAATTGGACCATGCTCCCCATCCTAATTTTGAATAACGTCTTTGCTAATTAAATAAATGTAATAAAATGTCTCCATATCAGGCAGCGGACCCAACATTGGTATTATTTCCTTTACCTCTGTTGTAGTGTAATGCTGGAATGATGGGGACTTTCAATTCAGTTCTGTGGATTATTTGTGGCTTTTTCATTTGAAAGGAAAGCACGGGATTTTATTAATGAAACGCTTTCCCCCCAGTAAAATAATTACTCGATCCTGTTTAAAGGGCCCTTATTACATAAATGACATTATTGTACTGCCAGCAAAAACTGTAGGTTTTCTGCCAGAGGTACAACATTGCCCATTGTAGAAATGAGGGAGGACAACAGGAGCCCCAGTGTTTAGCATTACTCTTTGCATCACTGAAGCACACTACAGCAGTAGGCTGTATGTGATTTCATAGAAAAACGATTTAATAGAATACCGTTACCGAGAAACCATTTCATCTGAACGGTTTATTGGAAGCTTTCAGGATGATTGTCATTTACCAGTTCAAAGAAACCACTCAATAGAAAGTTTTTTTTTTTTTAAATTGGTTTTCGCATACTTATATATAAGGTGTAGATGAAATTATTGCAGGTCTTGCTTTCAAAAACATTGAGCTGCTTTGATATTTATGGTCAAGCTGTTCCATAGCACCAGTGCTCCCGGTCTGTTAAAAATTACTGGAGTAAGTCAAGAGCTTTATCAGTGATGCCCAATTTTTTAAGGCGATCAATGTGGGTGGCATGATCCACAGTATCGAAAGCCGCCGACGAAGCAAGGAGTATAAGTGCTGAAGACCCTCCTTTAACAAGAATAGTTTTTATTTCATCAGTAGTCTTGATTAGAGCTGTCTCTGTGCTATGTTCGGCCCTAAAGCCGAATTGGGTGGGGTCCTGTATGTGGTTATTCTGAATGAACTGTGGCAATTGTAAATTAATCAGTTTTTCCACTATCTTTGCTGGAAATGACAACCTTGAGATAGGGCAATAGTTTGCTGGATTATCTTGGTTCAAATTCGTTTTTTTGAGAAGTGGACGAATGGAGGCCTTTTTCCACAGTTTTGGGAAGGTCCTGGAGCAGAACATCCCAATAAAAATGTTGGTAAGATAAGAGACAACAGAAATTGTAGCCTTTTTGAGAATCGAAGGGGGTCAGGGATCTCGAGGTGATCCCGATCTGGTGGACTTAAGTAGATTAAGTACTTCTGCATCCATGACAGATGAGAATTGGCTGAGTTTGTGTTGAAGATTTTTGTCCAGAAACTTGGGGTCCAAAGTGGAATCTAGTGCTGGAATAGGGATGATGTTTTGTGTCAGTCATACTAGAACAGGTATATGGATTGTAAATTTGTTCGACCTTATCAAAAACGAAGAGGCTCTTTTATTACAAAAAGATAGAATGCAGTTGCTGCCTCTATTCTCCAAGGGTTTGGTAAGTTTATTTATAACTTGAAAGAGTTCTTTGGCAGAATGTTTAGATGTTTCAATTTGTTGTATAAAATAGTCAGTCTGTGGACATCTAGGCCCATTATTGTTTTTAATTCTGTGCAAATAATACAAATCAGATATGTCCTATGAGATCTGATACACTGACGTCTGATTTAAGAATCAAAAATTGTTTGTTACACAGGAGTGTTTTGCAACTTATTGGTATCTTTCTTCTGTAATTGACTTTCTTACTCATATGTTGTGCTGATTTAGGATCACAACTACACTACATTAGTGAAAGACTTGCATTATTAATCGAGGTGAAATGGTTGCCCGCAGACCAGTATCTCTTTCAAACCTGTATCTCCCTAGCTGTCCATTTAGGAATCATATTTCTGAACAGCAAAATATCACCATTTCATATTTTATACCTAAAAGCATCAACTGCCTCAGAGACGGACAAGCACTGCTAAGACTAATTTGTAAATAAAGCGTATTAGGGCTTTAAATACATTATTTTCCTGTTGTGAAGGAAAAGGCTATATGTCTTGCTAGAGCATTTCATCTAACACTAATCCCTGCACTTGTTAAACTTGTTGAAGTGTATGCCGAGAGTTGATATGGGATCATGGCAAAGATAGGGTAGCTCCAAGCAAACTATGTTTACCAATTGAGGAAGGGGGCCTTGGAGTTCCACTCTTCCAGACTTAGGGGAAGATTTATGAAGGCCTTGCGCCGCCGGTGCGTCATTTTTAACATGGGAAAAAGTGACGTACCGGCGGTGCAAGGCCTTCACAAATCTGCCCCTTAGTATATAGCTGCACAGCTCCATTTGACAATGTTATGGTTGAGTCAGCCCTTTTGCCTGATTTGTAATCTGTTGTGCCCTCCCAGGTAAACACCACAATGGCAGAGCAGTTACTTGGCAGGAGACAACTCTCATGTGATGTATCTTGCCTATTTGTGGCATAAATTGGCATAAATATCTCCAAATGTCTAGGCTACACCACTCCTATGCACTGGAGCATCCTAAAAGGGTTCTGTGGAGAGAACAGCACTAACTGGGAAATCAATGTCACAACATGGTCCGATGCAAACGTCACACTGATTTGACTGTTGTATTACTCTTGCCATCTGCTGACTGGAGAGCTGCAATCAAAGGCTTTGAATCAGTTGGTAAATTTCTTACACATGCAGCCTTAACGTGAGTGATTAGATCTATTTGGGAACCATCAGACGATGAACCTAAGTTACCCCACACACTACAGATTCTTTTTACTTGGGGTTGGGCATGACATGACAGCTCATTTATCCAGATCGCTTCGCTCTGCCTGCTCGGTAACACTATCTGTTCTTGGAGCCCAATGGGAAGCTGATCTTGATGTAGCATTTACAGATGTTAAATTCATGCCTGCACCTAATGATGTAGGGAAGGAGTCTAGGAATGCTCAACGGAAATTTCTACAATTTTTTCTAGAGCCTACATATCTCTCCTAAGCCAGACTACACAAGATTTTGCCTGCAATACATGACATAAGTCCTAGAAGTGCAGGCTCAGAAGCTACATTAACACATATGGGGTTGGTCCTGTGTGATTATCAGGAATTATTGGGTTACAATAACAAATGCGCTTTCGTCCTGAAGAAATAGAGAACACTTATTAAATCTTAAGATCTGCCTTTTGATTCTAATGCCAAGGCTGAAAGATGCCAGAAGGATTTGCAAAATTCTCGATTTAACAATGGTTATTTCTAAGTGAGCCATAGCCATTAATTCGAAGTCTACACATGCACCTGACATTCTTAAATGGAAATTGTAACTGCATAAACGGGCACAGGCTGAAGAGACCTTGATACGACTCCTACATCTCCAACATTGGAAACCTGTGGAACTGACAGAATGGACACAATTGTACCCAAGATAAATCCCAAATCAGATGGCAGATTGTCCTGAACTAGATAGAGATTTGAATATTGATTCACAATATATTTTCATAACTATATACTGCACCTAAGTTTGTCCTGATTTATCCATTGTTTTAGTACAGGTCTCCCGCATTCTTAGCTCATTCAAGTAGTTAGTCATAATTGCTATTGGTGGCACAACTCAGTACTGTGTGGTACCTGCAAATGTCATGATATACTATGTTTAATCCTCTTTTGTGATACTAATGTTTATGAGACTTGTTAATGCACTGCACCCATTAAATGCAGCATTTCCTGTTCGCCCTGGAAACCAAAGATAACATGATCAAGTGCCTGAACTCGGCAAGAACCATGGTTAACACTATCACTGTTTTATTGTAACTAGATATCTGGTTGTTGGAAAAAATCATTGTAAAAGAAGAAGGATATTTCCCATCTGCTGAATATGTCTTTGTGCACAATGAGTGGATAAGTCAACACTCGAAGAAGGAGTTCACTGAAACAGTAATTCCAGTTACAGGTAACAAGAAGAATGCTTTTTGGTATAATACATTTCTACTTTATCGTAGTTGCTGACATTTTCCCCATGTTCGTGCTGCTACTACTGCTGCTAATGCTACTATTACTACTACTACTACTAATATTAATAATAATCATTTGGTTACAAATTACCAATGGCCTTTGGATCAGGCCTGTTCCACCTTGGACTTACTTGGACAAACTTCTTTCAGCTATTGGCTTCAGACATTCCAAATGACTTCTTAAATCTGTCCACAGCAGCATTTTTGTTTCATTTAATTATATTTACTGCGTGTTATATCATTTAATCTCCTATAAAGTCTTTACATTGCAATGAATTAGGGTCTATTTTATTCCTAAATAGTACACTCAACTATAAAACCTTTTGTTACATTCAATTCTTTGTCTTATAAATGCACTGAATATAGAAAAGCACATTTTTCTCTTTTTACTGCAGCTGGCATTTTCAAATGTTTTTATCATGACTAGAGTGTGAGTCTGACTTTTCCATGGCCTTCTAATTGTTTTTTATCAGATTGGAAGGACATCTTGGCCGTAGAACAATATGGCAAACAAAGACAATTAGGAGGCATCTGTATGAGATGCACACCTGTAAATATATATAAACACTTGGGCAGGTACACCGCAACCACAACATGACCAACCATGTCACCACTAATGCCACACCATATCCATCATCATCAGTATTACCACTACCAACAATGCACTATCCTTATGGGAGGTGATTAAAGCCAACATACAAGGGATCATTTTCAGTTACGCAGCCGGGAAACAATAGAAAAACTTTCAGGAGGTGACAGACCGAGAAACACCCTTACTCGATTTGGAGCATCCCTATGTGGTAGCTCCAGATGCAGCCCTACTCAGTAGAATTCTACACACTCAGTTCCTGATACGATAAACCCACTCGGATGAAGCACGACTGGCATGGCATGTAATGCAAAGACACAGCTATCACTGGGGAGACTAGACTAGCAAAATCCTGCACCACCTTTGCTCACCTGTCATATTAAAAATATCCATATGCCATCTGGAAGATGATGACAGAAATGTCATCTCCACTGAACCCCAAATAGCTGTGGAATTCACATACTGTTAGGCACATCTTTTCTCCAGTGGCAATGGAGCCACCATACCTGACAACGCTCCCTTCATGACAGACATACCCACCCCATGCCTCAACGTGGAAGACAGGCTAACACTGGAGAAAGACTTCACATTAGGGGACTTGGGGGGACGACTCATACCAATCGGTGAAAACCCCATGCCCCTAACAGATACCCGGTAGAGTTGTACATAGATTACTGGACCTGCCTGTGCCAGCCAATGTTGAATACTTTCACTGTGGCACTCAAGGGGTCACAACTTTCACTAGACCTGTAGCTAGAAGACATATTTGTGATACTTTAGCCAAGCCTACTGACCACCAGGTGTTCTTCCTATGGCCCTAGCTCCCTCCTCAACGTAGAGGTCAGAATCTGGCCAAACAAATAAGCTAATCACCTGATGAAAGTTTTGGACACTCTAGTTCATTCAGATCAGCCTGGCTTCATGCCAGGCAGATCCACAAGACACAATAATATCCAACATGTGCAGAATGCCCTGGCATTGGCATCTAACCTACCAGAAGTGAAGGCCTTACTCCCAGTCATCTTCCATAAAGCATTTCATTCATGGGCCTACCTTTTCATACTCCTTACCAAAATGAACTTGGTCCCCCAATATATAAACTTCATCAAACTGCTTTACAGTGACCTCATGACCTGTGTCCGCATCAGAGGCTCAGGGTCCCCATAGTCCCAATCCAGCGGGGCACATAACAGGGTTGCCCCTTATTATCCCTACTGTTTGAATTGGCTATTGAGCCATTGGCGGACGGTTTAAGAAAAGATGCACTTGTCCAAGGGTTAGAGTGGAGCCCTGGTGTGGCAGACGAGAAAGCTCTAAACGCAGACGACATTCTCATTTTCCTGTTATATTCACAGTGCTCCTGCCCAAGGATCCTCGAGATCTGAATGATCTTTGGAGAGTACAATAGCTTATGTAGTAACACAACATTATCCCTATATCTCCTGGGAAACCAGGCACAAACTGCACCTTAGGCAGGAGACTTCAGAAATAAGTACAGCAGGACTCTGATACCTAGAGGTTTATGACAGCCATAGGGCGAGGAATGAAAACATCCACTTACAACTCAGCAGACTACAAAAAGACCTTGACTTCTAGTCTACACTCCGCCATTCCTAATAGGCAGATCAGCCATTTTTAAGATGGTTAGTCTCCCTCGTCTACTTTACTAACACAAAAATGTTCCATATCCCATCCTTAGGTCCTTTGTCACCCACCTCAATAAGGCAGTACGCTGCTCTCTTTGGAATAGACAGCAGCCCAGGGCCGCACTCACCAAATGCCTCAAAACCACCTACAATGACAGTCTAGCTATGCCCGACATCCTCTCTTACTGCAGAGCATCACATCTACTAGTCCTTATTGAGTGGTGGTTTTGTGGTATGAATTCACCTGCATACACCTCAGAACACTGGGAGATGCAGAAAACACCAATAGTACACATCCCATGTGGGAGACCGATCTCCCGTGCAACAAAGGTTGAGTACCAGGTGTGGAGTGACTTCCTACAGGCTCTGGGTTGGGCTGGAAGGCTGACGAGAGAAATGCCACTGTGGTATGGGAACTGACTCCCGAAGGTGACGGCGTTGAAGGGCTTTGCTAAATGGGGCCTCATTGGTAATCCCGCCTTAGGGGACTTGATGATGGAGCACATCATCAAATCCTTTACAGCCCTGCACGAGGAATGTGTAATCCATCAGACCCAGTTCTATTGCTTTCGCCAGATCAGACATGCACTCATGCCATATGTCACTGACCTAACGGAGTTACGAGAAGTCAATCCACTAGAAGTTTAAATACTACTCACACCACCTATAAAACACATATTATTCTTCTTATACAAATCACTGGTGAAACACACCCCGACTCATTCCATGCACTGTGAGAGGTGTGAGTCAAAGCTCTTGGACCGCTGGATGATGATGATTGGCGAGAAGCCTTAAGCTCTCCAAGAGACTCGACCAGCACCGCCCAATAGAAACTCACACAATTCAAATATTTACATAGAGTCTACCATACCTGCGTTAGACTATGGCGGATGGGAGCAAATAACTTCCCCACGGTCACTCCTTTGCTTTATGCTACAATGTGTCCTTCTACACACAACATGGAGCGGCCAGGTCCTGACTCCGATCTAGGAGGGAGTCCTGTCATGCCTTGAGAATATCCTGGAGTAGTCCCTGCCCGAGACCCCAGACTTGCCCTCCTACACATCACAGAAGATCTAGACAACAACTGATATAAGAGAGCCCTACTATGGTGAAGTCGCTTAGTGCCAAAAAAAGAGACATAGCCAAGCAATGGATGCCCCATCCCAGACTGTATGGAAGACAGGCTTGGACAAATGCAGGGATCTAGAGAAGCCAATCTATGCAGCAAGGGGCTGTCAAACTCAGAAAGATATGGGCTGGCTGGGCTGAATACAGGGGCATATTGCTTACCCCAGTAACTAACTACCATATCCCACCTCTTGATGGGCAGACCTCATGCCAATGCCGTTTGAAACTGCTGTACAGGCGACATAGAAAAGTCAGAGGGGAACTTGGAAGGCAACTGTTCTACGGAGGGGGAGATTTGCTTGAGATTAGTGGGGATATTTTATATATTTCCTCTGTAGCTAAAGCTGTGTAGTGGAGGGGTATGAAATGGAATTGAACTAGTGTTTGAGAAAATCAATAAAGTATGTCATTAAAAAACAACAAACAATGCAGCACCAATATTACCAATGTAACTATCACAATACCGTTACCACTAATACCCTCATCACTACCATCACCGTGGCACCACAACCTTTCAATTTATCAGCACCACCAGTACCACCACCACCAACAATACCACCCACCTTCAATACTACACCAGCAATATAATTGTCACAAAAGCCACCTACATCAAATGCATAACCAATAGACACCACCATCAATAATAAGACTAGCAGCAATATCACCACGACAGTACCAGCGTTAATACCATCACCACCAATAATACTAATACCAACAACACTAATACTGCTATCAATATTATCACCTATACCGCAATCAGGAATGCCACCATTAATACCATTTATATAGCAACCAATACCATGACCAACACTGGCAAAAACAAGTCCACAACCGGTGCCACATCAGTACCATCAACACCATCAATACACATATCATGACCACACTTACCACCAATACAACACCATCAGCACCACTGCCACCACCACAAGAAATCATTGACAAGAGCTGTAGTATTTATTTATGTATATAAATATATGTGTGCATGTGTGTGTGTGTGTGTTTTTGCACAAACTTTGCTCATTGTCGTTAGAGATCTTTACTGAACAAAAGAACCAATCTAGGAACATGAATAATGAATACATGCGCATAAATACATCTAGGCATTCGTGAATATACAAGACATATCATGAGCTAGAACAAAATTAATTAGGGTATAAGACAAGGTAAATTAAGAAAGTAAAATCACTTCTAGGTAAGCACATACAGAAGCAATGTATGGAGGTCTGCAATGCCCTCAAATAAGGAACTGGGTGATATTTGAGTCACCAAGCACTGCTCAGACACCATCTTAGTGTGGTGAACAACCTTTACAATGCAACTTTTACCACGCAGTGCCTTTACAGCGCAACTTTTACATCGCAAACCATTACAACGCATTGCGCTGGGGGGGGCGCTCTAGGATAGGGAATAGATTTAATTTACTATCCAACACCTTCCCTAGTGTCCACGGGGACTGGAATTGGAATAGTAAATTAAATAATTCACTATCCAACACCCAAAAGCACTATGCGTTGTAATGGTATGCGATGTAAAAACCGCGTTGTAAAGGCATGCGATGTAAAAGCATGCGTTGTAATGTCATACATCCTCTTAGTGTCTATGGAACAATAGGAGTTTATGTTCCTTTATGATACTGGTACAGGGAACTGGTAGAAGCAAATCCCAGATTCATGCATTACGGCTAGAAGAAGATTGTTTCATAGAGTTTTCTTGTTTAAGGTGGAAGGCTCATGGAGAATGGATGGTACATTTGTTGACCCCTGTAGGCCACAGGACACTTTCAGCATCTCTGTTGAAAAGGAGGGGTTAAACATGTGAAAAGCTTTGTAAGTGATGCAGATCATTTTAAATTGTGATATTGCTTCATTGGAAAGCCAGTTAAGAGATGATAGGACCAGGGTTAATGTTGTGGAATTTCTTACAACCCGAAACAAAATGAGCCACAGCCTGTAATAGTGCCAGATGGGCATTATGACTATTAGGTATGATATGCCTGGTTGGTGTTTGAATTTATTGTACATGTTATTGCTCTTGATACTGAAGAAGAGAGACACATGGGTACAGAGGTGAGGGTGTAATGGCGGTGGAGCTAGCTGCTAGAGTGGAGATATCCTTCACTTTGACAATGACTTCCCTTGTTGCTGTTTTTGATGGAGTCGGTAAGAGCCGAACGTTTGGTGGCTCTGATTTGTTGATGGCAGCCTCTGAGGGCTGATCTGTATATGCTCTTGTCTATGTCATCATGGATCTGATTTCAAGCTGCTTGCAGTGGCATGTGGTGGCTCCGAGCTCTTCTGTATACCAGCTTGCTTAAAGCCTTGTTCTGGTGGTCTAGTGGAGCCAGGGTGCCTGCGCAGGAGCTGATCCAGGTGTTGTTGTTTGGGATGGATCAGAGGCAATCATTGTGATGTTGTGTAGGTGGTTTAGGAGCTCTGAGGATCACGTTTCTTCTGGGATTTTGTTTCAGCCTTGTTGTGCAGATTTGGAGGGAGCAGTTCGGCAGTGGTTCGGGATGGGCATTCTGAAGTGGACAAGGGCATGATCGGACTAAGTAAGCGATGTGTGATTGTCCTCTATGATTTTGTTGGCGCTGCTGAAGATGGGGTCCAGTAGATTTCTGGCAGCATGGGTGGAGCCATCCACTGTCTGGAACATTCCAAGGGATCACTTTTCTTCAAGTCAGTTATTTGTGTTGGGGTCTGTGTGATCCTTCAAGTGGTAGACGAGGTCGCCAAGGATGATGAAGGTGCTTGAGTCGAGTCCTGGGTGGCCGAAGAGATTCAGCAACAATTGTGTTGCTCAAGTTGGCTTGTGGTACAGAAAGTAGGTAAATAAGACTGCCACTCAGGTTGTAGTTGTTGGTGATGGGAAGTTTAAAGATCAGGTGTTCCATGCGGTTGCTGGTGTTGACAGAGCTGGTGGAGTGGATGAAGTTCTCTTTAAAAATTATGATGAGTCATCCTCCAGGTCTGTTTCTTCTGTCCTGCCATAGGATCATGTATCTGGCTAGGAGTGCTATGGTGATGTTGGGGGCTGACATAGGGGTCAGCCAGGTTTTGCTCAGTGGCCATGCACGGGGTCCCAGTCTTCGATGGAGTATCTGTCGAGGAAGCAGGTGTTGAAGAGGAGGCAGGATAGGCAGGGGTGAGGGGTTAGGTGTATGCAGTTGTGTGTGCTGTGTGTCTCTGGTGGGACAGTAGTGGTCCAGGTATAAAAAGAGTGTGAGAGGGGTAGGCACAGAAGAAGTGGCAGGTGGTGCATAATACCCCTTCAATGTTGGGCGGCGAGGCCCTGTTGCAACGTAGAGAGGTGCATCCAGGTTTCAAGGAAAGGAGGGTTGCAGCGAAGTAGCAGCAGATATGAGGAGGACCAGGGATTCTGGCAATAGAAATGGGCGCAGACTCGCTTGCCTTTGGTACACCAGAGGCACATCCATGCTGCTGCTGCCATTAAGTAGAAGCAGGAGAGGGGAGGAGCTTCAGGAGTTGGGTTGGGGATGGAACACATAGTTTGAAGTAGGAGGGAGCACATCGCAGGAGAATAAAAGGCCCAGGGGTAAGCAAGAGTGTGAAAAAGGAGGAGGTAAGAGTACTGTAAGGGGCAAAGCAAAGGCAAATGGTGAAAAAAAGGTTAGGAGCAGAATCATCTGATAGAGTGTGAGGTGAAAAAGTAAATACAGCACAGAAAAAGAGCAAAAGGGGGAAGAATGAGTGAGAAGTCAAAAAGGCAAAGAATGAGTGAGAAGACAATAGAGGCAAAATAAGTGTTCGAAGGGAAAAGAGACAAAGAAGGAGTGAAAGAGCAAAAAAGCCAAAGAGTTGTAAGCAAAAGTTCAAAGTGACAAAGAGAGGATAACAAAGAGTGATTAGGGAAACAATAAGACCACAGAAAAGTGATCAAAAGGCAAGAAAGTAGAGTAATTGATGAAACAAGGGAGAGGGCTGGGGTGCAGGAGAGAAAGCTGAAGGTCAAAGAAGAGAGGATATTGCGGCACAGTGTCTCTTCACAGTGCTGAAGCTGGGCCCAAAAGAACTGGGCCTGGTCGCAGGACTAGGTGCAGGAAAAGGATCAGGTTCAGGCAGGGGCCATGGCAAATCCTGCTTAATGATTGGTCTGTCTGTGGTTGCCATTAAGTAGGAGCAAAAGGGGAAGGAGCTTCAGGGCAGTGGGTGATGCTTGACCATGTGGTGGGAAGCAGGAAAATTGGGTCATTGATGGACAGGAAGAGTGATAATAATACTTTAAAGTGAATGGGTTTTGACAATGTTTAAGGAAAACATTTTCCTGAAGAAGCAGAGTGCAGGTTGAAAGCTGTGTCATTAGTTTTACCCCAGTGCAAACTGAAGATACAGAGGAAGGTGCTGGCCTCAGTGATGATCAGTTGGGTTGAAAACAAGTCCATGAATTCTTCAATAGTTTGTGGTACTCACCTTGGGGATGGTAAATTACATTCAATCTAACTGTTGAGACATTAAATGCAGAGTTAGCGGAGATAAGCGCTGGAAGGAGCGGTATTAGTCAGTGGGAAGATGTTTACAGTGTACTGCATTTTTATGAATAACTGCCATTCTGCCATTCTCTCAGTCTCATTGATGAACGAGGAGATCAACAACTGTAAGAAACTGGGTTAATGGTTGAAGGAGATGGAAGCCCCACTCAGGCAACAACAACAATCCTTGTCAGGGTGAACAACGAAAGTCACTAAATTTACCTGTGCTTATCCTTCAGGTGGTTTGACCAAAAAACAGTCAGGCTTTACTATGAGGAACATCTGTAAAGTATTTATGCAACCCACAAACAGTAATAAATTGAAAACACAACACAAAAAATTCCCAAACCTATTGAGAAAAATAGGAAAAATGTTCATAAACAAATTAATACCAGAATGGCACAAATTAAATCCGTAGAACTGGTGATGTGCAATTGTAAAGTGTTTTATGAAAATAGCCCTTTAAAACACAAAGCACCAATTGTGTGCTAAACCCGGGGAAAGTCGCATGTTCGAGCTGACTGTTATGGAGTGTGGGTCGAATACAGGGACCAACTTAGTACCGCTACCTGCTAAGTTTGGTGCAAAGAGTTCCATTCATGGTGGGAGAAGGAACGAAGATCAGATAAAGTATCCATGATGGTCATTGCTGCAGCGAGAAGAGCACACCGGGTGTCATGAGCTGTTTTCGCTGTAGCGAGAAGGTGCTAGTTGAGCGTCATGGATGGTTGTTGCTATACCTTTGCATTGATGATCCCCCTAGGCTGTCATTACTGTAGCGCCAAATGCAGCTCTCACATTGCCAGTCATCGCTGGCAGGTGCTGTAGTGTGAAGACCTGGTCGCACCTAAGCTTTGCGTTGGCGGTCGTCGTGGGACGCAGAATCTTGGTGCAAACTGGTTCTTTTGCATTCGTGAGGAGCCCAAATGTTAGTATTTCACTTTTTCTTGAGGAGTATACTGTGATGCTAGCCAAGGGTCAAGGACCTAGGTAGGGAAGTCTTGGGGATCAAGAACTCACTCCAGCAAAGGCAAGCAGGGCTCACGCAGGTCCAGTTGCTGTCCCAATGGCAGCAGGTCAGCTGGATAGTTATAGGACGGCCTATGAAACTTGTTGTGTCCCTGTAGCTCCAACGGACTCTTGGAATCACTCTGGTCAGCCTGAGGTGTGAAGGCAAGCAGGTCCAGTCTTCCTTCTCAGACATCAAGATAGCTCTTCATCTGTAATTTCCATAAGTCCTGGAATGTTCTAAAAATTGTGGCTCCGGAGGCCCAGTTTTTATACCTAGTTCCAGCCTTTGTGTGGGAGGACTTTCTGTTCTACCCCGACATCTGGTTCTGAAAAGTTATTCCCCTTCCCATGTGAAGGCTCCAAACTGTCTGGGATAACAAAATACAGGGCAGGCCTGGTGTCAGATCATTTGTGTGTACGTTAGGGAAAGCCCCTTGAAGAGCAAGTGGAGCTGGATACAGCCTGTCCCAGTCATCCCGCCAGGGTGGCCCATTAGCCCCACACCTAAGCCCCCTTTGTGTTACTGTCTGGAAATAATACATAAACTCCAACAGCAGAGACACTCACAGTCATATGACCCAGGACACTGTCAGAAGACACAAATGATTGGGACTTGAAAAATGCCACTGTTCTAAATGTGGTATGTTCTTGTTTGTGAAATAAAATCCAACATTACCAGTAAAGAGGATTTAACCCTTTTGATGCGTCGGACTGCCCCCGGCTGTCCAACGTCATGATGGGTGTGTGGGGAGGATGGCCGGGGTCCGTCAGATCCACGCCCACTCATTATTTTACCCGCCCCGAAGCAGAATGCGCGCTGCGGTCAACGGGCTAAACTACACTTCATTTGAGTAAACAGTGTTTCTCTATCTGCTCCCAATCTAAAGTTATCACTTATTACATGTAATAAGGTAACCCAGTATTATTCAATGGGAGAGATAGGCCTTAAAACAGTGAAACATTACAAGGCGTTTTTCACAGCCAGGACATGTAAAACCTAAGTACACATGTCCTACTTTTAAATACATTGCACCCAGCCCTGTAAGCCTTTAGGGCCTACCTTAAGGGCGACTTATAAGTATTATAAAGGAAGATTCCTGCTTGGAGAAACGTTTATTTTGCCAGGCCAAATTTGCAGTTTAAAACTGCACAGCAGGCCGCAGTGGCAGGCCTGAGACATGTTTTTAAAGGCTCCTTTAGTGTCTGGCACAATAAGTGCTGCAGGTCCCCTAGCAGCATTTAACTTACATGTAGTAATATTTAGTAGGGACTTGGAATTTACCTATGTCAATTAGGTGGAGGACAAATTTACCAAATTTGAAGGAGAGTGCAAAGCACTTTAGCACTGGTTAGCTTTGCTAAAGTGCACAGAGTCCAAAAGCCAACAAAATTGAAATCAGCAAAACAGGAGGAGTGAAGTAAAAATGTTTGGGGGAAAACCACACCAAGGATGTCAGGTCTAAAGCATTGAGTGAACTGTCTATAAACCACGTTTCGGTAAGTATAAGAATGCCCAGTTCAAAGCTGACAATACTGTTGAAGCTCTTCAAAGCTTGTAGAACAGCTGAGCAGCACTTAAGCATTAGATAATGGAGGAAGAAGTGGGTGGTTTTTGATAAAGAAGGTGTGCGGGCGAGGCCGGCACACCCACAGCCTGCTCCTTTTCACCAAAACAGCATGTGTTGGTGGCAAAAGGCCCCGGCCAAGGTAGGGAAAGATCGGTGGTCCGAATCGGTGGGGGTGGCATAGTTCAGGCATGTAGGTCATTAAAGGATTCAGCCCAGTTGTCGGACTTTAGTGTTTCATCACATAACAACATAATTTCTGCATTCATGTGTTTGCAGGTATTCTCACATTAAACACAGACCTATTGGCTTGCAAATGCTTATTTTGAATAAACATGCTCTTCTGTTCTATCTAAGTGCAGTAAATAACAGGTATTACTATTAGCCAATGAATTGGTACTTAAATAAGAATTGTATTAACGTGCAAAGACCTTTTGTGGCTTGTTCATTGTTTTCATGTTCTGCCCAGAATATATACATTTTTTTCTCCATTTATTACCCCACTCTTGCTGTGTCATCATTTTATTTTGCAATTTTGCGTTTTGCAGTGTAAATAGGCACTTATTTTGCTTATTTTGGTATCTTTTGTGAACAAGGCCCTGTGTTACTATGTGATATTCTATTGGCTCCAGTGGTAGCCTATTTCTGACACTTAAAGGCGCAGTGCACATAAACTTTGGCGACAACTCAGTCATATGAAATGTAAACATGCTCCCAGTGGCATTCAACGTTAAAGTGTATAAACTAAATTATCTTACTGTTGACATTTTGAAGAAATGTATTTTTCATTTTCGTGTTGTTTTGTAGAAACTGACAACTACTAATTCAGGCTCAATATTGATGATGACAGGAGTTTACCATTGTTAATGCTGGTGCGGAAACGTTTTAATTTAATCAGTTCAACACGTAATTTACAATAGGGGTCTCCCACTGCATACTGAAATGTTCTTCTCTGCAGTGGATCTTTGCCACCATTTTAGAATCAAGTATCAATTGAAAACATCTCAATAAACATAATAAATTTAGTCATTTAGATCAGTCAATGACAAGAGTTTTGGATCAGTTCAAAAACCTTTATTTTTCTATAAGAGTTTATTATATTGTTTTGGTCTCTTTATTCAAATTAGTAAATACAATAAATCAGTTTAAAGAAATATCAAGAAAGTCATGATTGGAGTCAATCAAGTAAATTACAGTGTGTTCCATAAGGAAAATGAATCCCTATTCTACTCAAAGCAGATTCTAACCTACCTCAGATTGAAGTCAAACTCCTCACGAAGAGCTGTTCCAGAAACTCGTCCGAGTCTCTTCTTTCATAACATTGTCAGCAACCAGTTGCAGTAACAACTGTTCAAAGTTAAGTTAACAAATTAGTCACAGCAGTAGCCATAACTGATAAAGAAAATAGACACATACAAAATAGTAGGCGACAAAAAACACTGTCAGCAGTAGCTCACAGCAAATAAAGCAAAAGTGCTAAGGGAAAAAGGGATGGTCGCAGAAGAAGGGCCTGGACCATTCTGGACAGCACTGACTTAATTCTAACTAGGAACACATATATTATAAAACACAAAAACATATGTAACAAGCCATGTGGGGTTACGTCATTTAAGCCAATGAGAAAGGATTGCCCAATGGTCTGCTGCTTCTTCCTTCATTCCTACGGTAAACGTACCAAGTTAGGAAGGTGCTATCTACAAGTGTCAACTTAGTTACTAAAAATGTATGTGCATTAGACTTTGAGCTTCACTCTGAGATCCCACGAGAACTCTGCAGTCTAAACTATTAACTACATTCAGTATTCCACCGCATAACAATGAACTGTTCTAAAGGCAGAAAGATTCTAGTTGTAACCTACCATATTAAGTCATGAGATTCATATCTTCATGTAAGCAGTATTGTTTTAATACACTATTCAGCATTCAGCATTGTGAATATGTGGCAGCCAGAAACTAACTAAATATGATGAGAACATATAGCTTTGGAAAAGAAGAAATTCATTTTTAAAGTCACCACATTCTACTGGAAGGCACTTTTGAGCAAGCCAAGTGTGAATCATTTATTAAATAATATCTCATAGTTCAGCATTACCTAAAAGCATTTATTTATTAAATATGACAATTAACTGAAATATAGAAAATTGTAGAGACCTAGCCTTGCCTAGTAGTATAATTACAATAGAAATAAATGCTCACTGCAAAAACCATGTTACACGTTAATTTTGCATTTTTAAGAAAAGGCACATTTACCTACATTTAATTCTATTACGCATTTTCGTGTTAATGCTTAGTGTAAATTATAGCACTTATTTTAAGCTAAAGTCATATGCTCTTTAATTCCCCCCATCTGATGTTATCTTAAACATTACAGAAGTTCATTTCCCATGTGAGTTAGTTTGAGTGCACATTCATCACCCGTTGAGTTTTGTCTCTTTCTTTTCTGATTTCTAAATTTCAGTGACTTCATTTATCTTCATTAATCACTTCCCTCAAACTTAAATCCTTTTCATATAACTTTCTTGGCATCCTTTCCTGTCTTTTGTGTGAAGTTCATCTACAGCTCTTAAACAAAGCAAAAAGAAATACTAGACAAAGCCCTATAATTATTATTGGCATTAGATTAGCTTTCAAAATACAATTTCCTGCTGTTGAAAACCAATTTCCAATTGTGTAAAATCCTTTCCCAAAATTCTTAAAACACTTGGTGTTTCCAATTCATGTATTTCAGGTTCCAATCCTGAAATGTTCTTTGCATAGTCTTCTATTTCTTTATTTATGTCAGGTATGTATGTACAGCAGTGAATTAATTTAAGCATTTCGCTATCTCCGCTTTTCTCTGCGAGTAAAATGTCTAGTGCAAGTTGGGTTTGAAGTACTATACACCATATAGTAATGAACTCAGTGTTAATTATAAGCAAAGCTCCTGATGGGCTCGGTGCCATCTTGTCAAAAACGGTAACCAACTTTCTAATCTTTCGTCTTTTAAAATGATGCTTTTAGTTGGAATGATTGTTCCCAATATGTCTCCTGTAAGCCAGTTCCGGTTTCTGAATTTCTTTTCTGTCTGTCTATGTGATGTGATGGTGTGGGAAACATCCTTTACAACGCAACTTTTACCACGCAGTGCCTTTATGACGCAACTTTTACAACGCAAACCATTACAACGAATTGCGCTGGGGGGCGCTCTAGGATAGGGAATAAGTTTAATTTACTGTCCAACACCTTCCCTAGTGTCCACGGGGACTGGAGTTGGAATAGTAAATTAAACTATTCACTATCCAGCACCCCAAAGCGATATGCGCTGTAAAGGTTTGCATTGTAAAAACCGCGTTGTAAAGGCATGCAATGTAAAAGCATGCGTTGTAATGTCATACATCCGATGGTGTCATTTTTAAAGTATCTACGTTTTGCACATGTTACATTTTAGGAATTAGTATGCCTAAATAACAAATACCCAAGAAGATGATGGACGGAGCACTGAAACTTTTCAGACACTCACCCCCAGTCAAAGGTCTGGATTGAATCCATTACCATTCTTTAGCTCACTTCACCAACCCAGTTCAAACACAGCTATCTGCAAATAAGTCTTGGCCCTGTGCCTCATGTGAACAGGTCAGCCCGAACTGCCAAGCCATGTATTCCCTGGACCGGAAACAAGCATCCTTGGACCGGTTACTGGGTAACACCCTTCATCAGCCAGGCTACCTTGAAATACAGTGGCAAAGTGAGCAAGGAACCCACGTCTGGGCGCACCCTGCCAACTTAGGGCGAACAAAGCAAACACAAGAGGATGATGGACGGAGCACTGAAACTTTTCAGACACTCACCCCCAGTCAAAGATCTGGGTTGAATCCCTCATCATTCTTTAGCTCACTTTGCCACCCCAGTTCAGACACAGCTATATGCAAATCAGTCTTGGCCCTGTGCCTCATAGGAACAGTCCAGCCCGAACTGCTATGTCATGTCTTCCCTGGACCAGAAACAAGCATCCTGGTACCGGTTCCTGGGTAACACTCTTCATCAGCCAGTCTAGCTTGCATCCAGTGGCGAAGTGAGCAAAGGACCCACGTCTGAGCGTACCCCGCCAACTTAGGGCGAACAAAGCAAACACAAGGAGATGATGGACGGAGCACTAAACTTTTCAGACACTCACCCCAAGTGAAAGATCTAGGTTGAATTCATCATCATTCTTTAGCTCACTTCGCCATCCACGTTCAGACACAGCTATATGCATATCAGTCTTGGCCTTGTGTCTCATGGGAACAGTCCAGCCCGAACTGCCAAGCCATGTCTTCCCTGGACCCAAAACAAGCATCCTGGGAACAGTTTCTGGGTAACACCCTTCATCAGCCAGGCTACCTTGAAATACAGGGGCAAAGTGAGCAAGGAACCCACGTCTGGGCGTACCCTGCCAACTTAGGGTGAACAAAGCAAACACAAGAGGGTGATGGACGGAGCACTGAAACTTTTCAGACACTCATCCCCAGTCAAAGATCTGGGTGGAATCCCTCATCATCTTTAGCTCACTTTGCCACCCCAGTTCAGACACAGCTATATGCAAATCAGTCTTGGCCCTGTGCCTCATGGGAACAGTCCAACCTGAACTGCTAAGTCATGTCTTCCCTGGACCAAAACAAGCATCCTGGGACCGGATTCTGGGTAACCCCCTTCATCAGCCAGCCTAGCTTGCATCCAGTGGCAAAGTGAGCAAGGAACCCACGTCTGGGCATACCCTGCCAAATTAGGGTGAACAAAGAAAACACAAGGAGATGATGGATGGAGCACTGAAACTTTTCAGACACTCACCCCTAGTCAAAGATCTGGGTTGAATCCATCATCATTCTTTAGCTCACTTCGCCACCCCAGTTCAGACACAGCTATATGCAAATCAGTCTTAACTCTGTGCCTCATGGTAACAGTCCAGCCCGAACTGCCTGGCCATGTCTTCCCTGGACCGGAAACAGGCATCCAGGTACCGGTTAATGATTAACACCCTTCATCAGGAAGGCTATCTTGCATCCAGCAGCAAAGTGAGAAAGGGACCCACGTCTGGGGTCACCCTGCCAACTAGGGCAAACAAAGCTAAAACAAGGAGATGAAACGGAGCACTGAAACTTTTCAGACACTCACCCCCAGTCAAAGATCTGGGTTGAATCCATCATCCTTATTTAACTCACATCACCACCCCAGTTCAGACACAGCTATATGCAAATCAGTCTTGGCCCTTGTTAGATCTGGGGGTCTCTAGTTGGCAATGGCATTCACCTTTGTCCAAATAGGGACCCTTTCTTCTAAATCAGGATAAGGGGATTACACTCCTTAATAACCCCTGATCACCCCCTTGGTAGCTTGGCACGAGCAGACAGGCTTATCTCAGAGGCAGTGTGTTAAGCATTTGTGAATATACACAGTAATACAGTGAAAACACTACAGATGGACACAACACAGGTTTTATAAAAATAAGTATTCTTTATATAGACTTAAACACAAGACCACAAATGACAAAAATCCACAATACTACACTTAAGATTACTTAAAAGATGATTAAAGTCTCTTAGTTCAAGTTGATGGTATATGCGACAAAGTTCTCAACAACGTACCTGGATGCGTAATGCAACATAGACAAAAAAATTCGCAGAAGGGGAGATGCGTCGGTTCCGTGACCCGGGGGAACGGTTGCGTCCTTCCGCAAAGCTTGCGCAGAGTATGGGACTCATCGGGAGCCTTACTGGTGCAGAGGAGATGCGTAAATTCCCGGCCTGCGGGCCCGTTGGGGTGCGCAAGATGGCGCCTTGATGCGATGTGATGATCCAGTTGCGATGCGAGAAGATGGCGCCCTTGATGCGGCGATGCGAAGACGATGGGATGATGCCCTGGCAGCCTTGCGGCGACTCTGTACTTTGGAGCCGCAACAGGCCCTGTGACGCGCTTCTCCGGCGATGCGATGGCGTCTCTCTCAATGGCATCACGCTTCTCCGGCGATGCAACAGCAGGCATCTTCGATGAACCCACGCTTCCAGGGAGATGCGACCAAAGTTAGCTTCTCCGGCGTTGGGATGATTTCAGCTGCGGCGGCGACAAGCTTCTTCTTGATGCGTCGCGCTTCCAGCTCCCAGAGGCACGCAAGTGACTGGAGTCAGAATTCCCAGCAAGGAAATTCAGGAGGGAGCTGGAGGTGAAGTCTTTTGGCCCTGAGACTTCAGCAGGAGGCAAGCATAGTTCAAGCCCTTGGAGAATATTCTGTAGATGAAGGTCCTTACAAAGTTCCTTCTCCTTTCCCTTGGCAATGAAACAACCACTGCAGAACAACCCAGCAAACAGCACACTGGCAGAGGGGCAGTCCAACTCCTGCAGCTTCCTTGGTTCTTCTCCTTGGCAGAAAGGTTTATTGTTCCAGAAGTGATCTAAATTCTGTGGGACTGGGTCCCAATATTTATACCCCAACATCCTTTGTTCTCTGAAGGCAGAGAGGCCTCTGCCTATCTCAAACCAGTTCCTGAGCACTTTGTTGACATGACTCTCTTTTTCCTTTCACTGTGCAGGGCAGAGACATCAGCCGCCCCACAGGAGGTGGAGCCAGCACAGGGGAGGGAAGATACTGCTCTGGAGCACTCTGTTGACAGGATTCCTCTTCTCCTTTCACGGTGCAGGGCAGAGACATCAGACAAGACAGCATTGTAGTGGGAAGGCCCAGCCCTATTCAAGTCCCAGGTGCACTCCTCCCTCCCACCTGGATGTAAATCTCCCTATTCACCACTGGGCTGTCCCAGACTGTCTCCTGGAATTTCCCCAGCCCTTTCACACACAAACCCAGACAAGAAATACACAACTCAGAAGAGGCAAGTAAATACCTGGTTTCTAAAAGTGGCATTTGCAAACACAGGATATTAAAATAAACTTTACTAAAAGATGTATTTTATTATTCTGAGTTCAGGCATACTAAATTCGAATTTCCACCATGTTCCCTGAGTCAGTTAGGATTGTAAGAATGTAACAATCTTAACTGCCCATTCTGGCCTATGAGAACAGGTAGCCTTCAATAGTGAAAAACGAAAATGGCTGGTATTCACTATTAGAACATGCTACACACATCAGAGCATGTCCTGCCTTATACTTACAATGCACCCTGCCCTTGGGCCTACCATAGGGGTGTCTAATATGAATCAAAGGGAAGGTTTAGGGACTGGCAAGTGGGTGCACTTGGCCAAGTCGACATGGCAGTGCTAGACTGTACACAGGCCTTGCAATGGCAGGCCGGAGACATACTTTACAAGCTGCTTCTGTGGGTGGCACAACCAGTGCTGCAAGCCCACCAGCAGTATTTGATCGACAAGCCCTGGGCACACATGGTGCACTGTACTAGGGGGCTGACAGTAAATCAAATAACCCAATCATGGAATAACCAATTAGTACATCAATTTAACATAGGGCGCACTTGCACTGTGGCACTGATTAGCAGTGGCACAGTACCCAAAGCGTAAATACAGCAAAAACATATCAAAACAGAGGAGGCAATCTGTCAAAAATGGAAGGGAGACTCACGCCAATGATGTCCGGTCTAACAGCCCTGTCCCTCATTGGAACAGTCCAGCTCGAACTGCCAAGCCATGTCTTCTCTGGACCGGAAACAAGCATCCTTGGACCGGTTTCTGGGTAACACCCTTCATCAGCCAGGCTAGCGTGCATCCAGTGGCAAACTTAGCAAGGGGGCCACGTCTGGGCGTACCCTGCCAACTTAGGGCGAACAAAGCATTTTCACCCCGAGTGGATCGGGTATGCCAAGATTTGGGTCCCTTTGGTCCCGTGCTCTCCATTCAACTGGAGTCAAGCTATCGTGGCTGAAGGGGGCTGAAAGCCCAAAAATGGTCCTAGGATGCTTGTTTGCAGTCCAAGGAGGACCTGGAATGGCTGTTCGGGCTGGACTGTCCCCATTGGGCGCAGGGTCAAGACTGAGTTGCATATTGCTGGGTCCAAACTGGAATGCCATGGTGAGCAAAAAAACAATGGATTTTGGCCCAGATCTCTGTACTGGGGTGAATGTATGACATTGTTCTGCATTCTGTCCATCAATTGTTCTTTTTGCATTTGTCACCCCGAGTCGGATGGGTATGCCCAGATGTGGGTCCCGTGCTCTCCATGCCACTGGAGTCAAGCTATCCTGGCTGATGAAGGCTGAAAGCCCGAAACCAGTCCTAGGATACTTGTTTCCAGTTCAGGGAGGACCTGGCCTGGCAGGTCGGGCTGGACTGTTCCTATTGGGCGCAGAGTCAAGACTGATTCGCATATGGCTGGGTCCAAACTGGAATGACATGGTGAGCAAAAAAACTATGGATTTCGGCCCAGATCTCTGTACTGGGGTGAATGTATGACTTTGTTCTGCATTCTGTCCTTAAATTGTTCTTTTTGCATTTGTCACCTCGAGTGGGATGGGTATGCCCAGACGTGGGTCCCATGCTCTCCATGTCACTGGAGTCAAGCTATCCTGCCTGATGAGGGCTGAATGCCCGAAACCGGGCTTGGATGCTTGTTTCCAGTCCTAAGAGGACCAGGTCTGGCAGTTTGGGCTGGACTGTTCCTATTGGGTGCATGGTCAAGACTGATTTGCATATGGATGGGTCCAAACCGGAATGGCAAGGTGAGCAAAAAAACGATGGATTTAGGCCCAGTTCTCTATACCGGGGTGAATGTATGACATTGTTCTTCATTCTGCCTATCAATTGTTCTTTTTGTAAATAACAAATATCCTCCAAATTGGATAGCAACAAAAATAAGCATTTAATCCACAGCTATAGTAAGCCCCAGGAATCGTGTTCTCCTCTCCATGCAAAATTTGCCAAGTTCCTCCCGTCCTTTTAAATGTGTATTCACAACTACTAGTTCCTACATGTCTGTTTCGTTTATGTGCCCTTCTTCTGTAAACACAAATTTACCCCTTATGTTGGCTTTCTAAGCATCACTAGTTTTATCACTAGCTTATGTTATGTTACTGTACCTTTCTTCAAAGCAATTATGTATATTTTCTCCATTGGATGCATTAAGCATGTTAGATTATTCTTGTGAGCCTCAACACCATCTATAGATCTGTGTGGAAAGAAATAATGTTATATCCATTCCTTTTGCTTGTGGGTGTAAATTCATGTTTTGTACGAAAGGAACCCTAGAAAGTATAAGATCATTGTTAGAATAGAAATATTTGATATGTCCTCATCTTTAAACGAATGAAAATAGGATGCTGCATGAAATGGCAATAGATAAAGGCATTTGGTAGCATGTTACTTCTTCTGAAACAGACGTTGGTAAATGTGCGCAGCCATAACAGTCCTTTCTGTCGATGGTATTAGTGTATTCTTGTACTAACCTAGAGCAAAAATGTGTAGAAAAATTATTTTTCTTATAGCTCACAAAAGATTATTTACATTGATCTTCCCTAAGGTATGTTTGTGATTTAGTAGAATTCTTTGCTTTGGGTTCTGTATCTGGCTTAAGTAAAATCCTATTTGTCCTATAGAAATCATCATTAGTGTTATTATGAAAATTTAACATATGATATACTTACACTTATTTTTAATGCAGCACATTTCTCTTTGAGTCAATTCCATGCTTCTTGAATTCAGCAGTTCTCTTTCCTTTCTTTTGGTTACGTTGAGAATATTAGTCGTTATCTTTCTGTTACTATTAGACAATCCTTAACCATACTCTGTGTTCTTCTAAAATGTTATCTCTACTCTTCTACTCCTCACTTAGAGCTAGGTTGATGTTATCTCAAATAAAAGACTAAAATAACAAACGTCTAACAACAAAATTAGTTTAATCAATGATTCTTTAGCGTTTCTTCTTTTCGTTCTTTCAAATCTTTTCCCCTCAAGTTTTCAGATTGATTTCAAGGGGGTTCTAGCGATTCAGTATTCACTTTCCACAAGTCTTCCAAAGTGATATTCAATGCTGTGTTCATGTAGTATGATCACTCAGGTGCTGAGTGCCTGCAACATTTCACCCTTGCTCTTTTGGATCTTCTCAGAATTTGTTCATTCGTGCTGTTGATGAGCTTCTTCTCAGGTTTCTGTGTTCAAAGCTTTGTGGCCATTCAGCTTGTCAATTTACTCTTGTTCATCCAGAACTTATTCCTTCACATGGATCTTCTATTTGTGCGGGCACAATATTAATAGCACTTCCGTTTTGAGGATCAGTCTCTGCTTCTTTTTCATTAGAGTCTTTGATTCCACTTTCTGTAACTTCAGGCACTTGAATTTCTCATTTAGCTTGTTGATCTTCATTCCTCTGTTTCTCTTGCTGTTGTATACAGGCAACAATGCTTCTGCTCTGGGTGGTCTCTCAGGTGATGCAGTTACCAATGTTGTTCTTTCAGGATCATAGAGAAGTCCTCCTGAGGCACAGCTGGGAGAGACCCCTGTGTTTTGCTCATCTTTTAAGAACTTCTTTTAAAGGTACTTTCTGATTTTAAGATTGTATTTTCTGGTCATATTGCACATTGCTCTTTATTGCACATTGACCGCTCTCGGCTAGAAGTGTACCGCAAGGTCTCAGTGGAACTTCTGACACAGAGGCGGCCATTTTGGGGGTATTCAGGTCAGAGGGCTAGGTCTCATGCCCCTGAACCTATTTAAGATCACCCTGCCGCGAGCGCGCACAGAGAAATCCTCCTGAGGCAGAGCCGATAGAGACCCACGTGTTTTGCTCATCTTTTAAAAAACTTCTTTTAAATGTACTTTCTGATTTTAGGATTGTATTTTCTGCTCATATTGCACATTGCTCTTTATTGCACATTGACCGCTCTCGTCTAGAAGTGTACCGCAAGGTCTCAGCGGGACTTCCGACACCGAGGCGGCCATTTTGGGGGTATTCAGATCAGCGGGCTTGGTCTCATGCCCCTGAACCTATTTAAGATCCCCCTGCCGCGAACGCGCAGCGGACGTGCTCAGCGCCAGCCCCCTGGACCAAACTCAGCAGATAGACCCCCTGCATAAGATACTCAAGAGAAAACATGACAAAACTCAATTGCACCCCTAGTAACCATAGGTGTACCATTTTTCAGCCTGAAAAAATGTGTCCTACGAGCCCAGTCGACTGTGAAGGCTGCACATACCTAATATTAGTATCCAGCCGGTTCTTGTAAGAAGCCCCACCCAACCTCCTACTAAGCAGAATGCCCCTAAACACCCCTGGAAATTTGCCCTGCTTAATGCTAGGTCTCTAGTGAAACATAGCATAGAAACTGCCTCCCTCATCACAGAGGAGGGCATACACGCGGCTTTCATCACGGAGACTTGGACAGATATGGCATCTGGACCAGATTTAGTTAATGCTACCCCGACTATTTCTGCCATACGCTTAATAGACAACAGAAACGTAGAGGGGGCCTTGCCATCATTTACCATCATTCTATCACAGCGTCTTTTAATCCTTCAGTTATAGAAGACTGTGAAACACTCAAATTTTGCCTCAAACTATCCCATCATTATACTTTTAGAGGCACCCTCGTCTGTAGAGCACCAGGCCAGAGAGGCCCTTTTTTAACACAAATTACTAGTGTAATAGAAAGGGGTATTTGCTCTGACTCCTATACCATTCTTGGGGACTTTACCAACTAGAACTACCCATGCATCCTGACACCTCTAACCTACTTGACCTCATGAGAGGGGGTAACCTAGAGCAACTGGTTAAGGGTGCTACTCATGTAGCTGGTCACACATTAGACGGCATTTTCTCCAATAATCTCCAAATCTCAACAACTAATATTTTGCCATTAGTCTGGTCTGATCACTCAGCAATCCTCTTTGAGCTTTCAATACCGGACCGCAAAATGCAGAATTTAGCAGTTAGCCACACCAAGAATAGAGCCTGGAATAAGATAAAAGAGGAGGATCTAGTTCAAACGTTATCCAACTCCATTACCCCCATTCCCAGCAACATAGACGACGCCCCCAGAGCCTATACTAAATGGCTGAAGTTGGCAGGGAAAAAGCTAGCTCCCTTAAATAGCCTCAGCCATACCAGACAAAATCCCTCCGCCCCATGGTATTCAAAGGAGCTGAAGGACCAAAAACTGCCCTGCAAACAACTAGAAAGAATATGGAGGGAGGGCTATAAAGAAAATGAAAAAAAAGAATACAAATCAGGGCTGGCACTCTAAAAACAACTTCTTAAAAGCTCAAAGCAAGTATTTTTTAGCAACAAAATTGCTTTGGCAAAAAACTCCCCCAAATAACTTTTTAAAATTGTAAACTCCCTGGCTCATCCTCAGATCCCTCTGACAGTGGCCAGTCAGGAGCTCTGCAACAAAATAGCTCAAAGTCTCTTTGACAAAGTCAACAACATTTTCCAAACTTTTTCATTGTCGGACCATAGTACCAGTTTTACTGATGTAGGGCAGGCTACCTATCCTGATATACAGACTCTCAGATCTTTCTCACACTTAGAGGTAGCAGATACTCTCAAATTACTGTATAAAGCTAAATCTGGCTCCCCTACTGACCCGTGCCCATGTTCAATTGTAAAAATGGCAGCAGGGCCCATTGAAACACAATTGACCAACATCTTTAATAGCATCTACCAAGAGGTATACTTTCCCAAGGAATGGAAGCATGCATCCATCCTACCCCTCCTAAAAAAGACGAATTTGGACGCGGATGATCCCAATAATTTTAGGCCTATCTCTAGGCTACCCCTTCCCGCAAAACTCTTAGAAAGCAACCTGAATTCCCAACTGAACAGGTTTCTACAGGACTCACAAGCCCTGGACCCTACTCAATATGGGTTTAGAGTGGCCCATAGCACGGAAACGGCACTCCTGAAGTCCACAGAGGAGATCAGAACAATTCTGGATCATGAGGGGAAAGCTGTACTTATTATGCTGGACTTATCTGCGGCTTTCGACACGGTCCATCACAAGTTGTTGATGGACCGGTTGGACAAGTTAGGGATCAAGAACAGTGCATGGAAACTCCTCGAATCATTTCTTACAGATAGAACCCAAACAGTGACACTAAATGGATTTAAATCCAAATCTTTTTCCCTGCCGTGTGGAGTGCCACAGGGCTCTTCATTAAGCCCAACGTTGTTCAACGTGTATGTATCTTCACTAGCCCCCTTAATTCAAAGTTTTGGGTTCGCATCAACATCATACGCTGATGATACCCAAATCGTCGTGACTCTACTACCAGAGAACCTACACGAAATTGCAACAAGGCTGAAGGATTGTGTGCAAGCAGTAGGAGACTGGGTGTTCTAGAACTACTTAAAGCTTAACTCCGGCAAAACGGAGGTGGTTCTCTTTGGAAATGACCCCACCTTTTGGACTCCTAGCTGCTGGCCAGATTAGATGGGTCCTCTACCCATCCCTATAAAAAAGGTCAAGAACCTTGGAATCTTGATCGATGATAAAATGAGTTTCAGGGACCAAATAAACCAGGTTGCCTCCACCACCTCGTACATCCTTAAATCGTGCAAAAAAATCATGCTCCTGTTGCCCAAGGACTCACAACAAACTGTAGTATCTGCCCTCATAATGTCTAGACTAGACTATTGTAACAGTCTCTACCTTTCGGTTCATAAAGGATCAATGAACAAACTACAGATGCTGCAAAATGCAGCCGCTAGGCTCTTAACAGCCACCCCAAAATACAAATCCATCGCAACCAAAATAAGACAACTTCACTGGCTCACTGTCAGCAAACACACTCAATTCAAGTCACTCTGCCTTGTGCTCTGCATGGCATAGGACCGAATTTTCTTCAGCAACGCTTTACTTGGTATAAGCCCAATAGAGCTTTAAGGTCAGCAGACCAAAAACTCATCAGCATCCCTCAAGTAAAAAAAGCAAACTGGGATGGAAGGAGCTTCATGATCAATGCTGCAAAATCGTGGAACTCACTACCACTGAGCATTAGAAACATCCCTAACCTTCTGCCCTTCAGAAAGGCACTGAAAACATGGCTTTTTGCAATCTAACTGGTTATCCCCCTCGCCCAGCTCTTAGCAGGTCTTCTCTTAGCGCCAGGACACCTTCGTGTATCAGTTTGCGCTTTACAAATACATATAACATTAACATTAACATAGACCACTATTGGGGAGGAGCCTAGCCTGCAGCCATGATGGCCGCCTGATCCTTCGGCTCCGCCGACCCGCTTGTCTCCCTCCCGTCCCGCGACCTATCCTGGTGATGATCCTGTTCCTAAGTGATGTATTCGGGTTCGGGAGGTGACCCCGACTCCGCTGGTGTGTTTCACTTAGCGCTCCCGGCAGTGAAAACGATGGAGCGTCCTCGCCTTCTCCCGGACGCTGCCTGGCGCTGACGGGTCTTTGTTCTCCTGGAGTGGCTGCCATCGCCCACGACAACAGCGGCCACTGCAGCCGGCTCTGGGCCGGCCGACGTAGAGCGGCGGCTGGATTCAGTGTTTCACCCTTATCCGATCTACGCCTTTCAACGAGAGGGGCATGTTGCCTGCGATCGCAACATTGTATCACCGCCCGGGCTCCCTGATGTCTTTGTTTGCTGCCTGTCCAGCTTTATGGTGCGGAGGGGGCCATTTTGGAAACGGAGCCGTCGGAGCTCGTTTTTCATGCGCCCGGGCTGCATCTGGTGCCGAGGCAGCTGCGGGCGCGGCGCTTTCACCCGCTTGGAGTAACATGGTTTGTGTTCCCTTTGTGCCCCCGGCCAGATGGTGCTCTGCAGTGTGCCGGCGAGGTGCTCAGCTTCGTGATGGTGACGTTGACGGGCAGTCCTACGGGCTGCACCGAGTTTTTGAGCCCTGTGTCTATGGACCTGATTCATCCCTCCCTCCTACTGCACCGGTGCGGATTGCGGACATTCTGAGAGCCCTGAATACTCTTCGTACTGAGTTTTGTGCCTATGCCTGTGACCTGGGGCACAGTATGGATGCTGTCCTTTCTGTGGTGCCCCTGCATGACCAAGCACACTTACGCCCGAGTGACGCTGACCCTCATCCTGCGCCCGGCTTTGGTAGGCTGTCTGCCCAGATATGCCCGGAGGTGCTGTTGGTGTGTGCTCCCGAGATTCCCCGGCTGCTGGCCGCGCCGGGGATGCAGCGGTCTGAGGTCTGTGTGCTGGTTCAGTGTGGGGGCTCTCGTTCTCTGACGCCATGTTCGGACGCTCCGTTCTGGATCGTTGGAGACGCTACCTGCGCTATCCTGTGGCTGCTTCTACTGCCCGGGCCGGATGAGCTATTCAAGTGTGAGGCTTGCACTTCTATCGCAGTTGCCCATGTGAAGTGGGATTGGACGGACTTTGTTGGACGGCGTTCTGATCGGCTGGGATCCCACGGGTGGTGTGTCCCGTTTACGATGACTACGGTGCAACTGGACAACGTTGAGACTCTCGATCGCAGGGGCCAGGGTTGAAGTTCCCCTATTATTTGCTGTGGTACTGTATACTATCGGGACTTGGGTTGATGGACGGTACTATGAAGCTGGACTTTGTCGTGGCGCTGGGCGGCGGGGGGCGGGGTAGAGGATGTTTCCTTCCAGGTTAAAAGTGTTGTTGCTCGTACTGCCGGGATGTTGAAGTATAGCCGGGGGTGTTCTGACTCATCTTGTATCAATGGCGGGGTCTAGGGATGGGCGGCCCGAATATTGTCTCCCGGGTACGGGTTGTTTCTCTCCTCCTCCACTCTTTTCTTCTTTTTATATCTTTCCCTACTGTGGGGCAGTTCCGGGGCGACAGGCACGCTGTTAGTGGGTTTGGCCGTAGCCATTACAGGGGTGCTGGGTGGAGGGTGTGGGGGGGGTTTCTTATTTTAGTTTGTTTCGTTCTATGGTCTCTATCGCTCTTTTCCGGCTTTGGGAGGGTTCTTTCCTCTTTGCGGGGTGGGGTGACTCGGGGTCTTGCACCCTTTTTCCTGTTTGGGTTTCAATGACTCTTTGTCTCCTGTTCTGGGGGTGGGCCTTCTGCGATTCCGCTGGAAACTGTTATTTTGTGCATTGCTGCCTATTGTTTGGTTTCATTGTTGCGGTGGCTTAGCCTACACAGTTGGATATATATTGCCCACTCTCAACTGTACATGGGGTACGCCCCTCTTGCTGCGCTTCTTTTGTGTCCCTTACTGCAGGGTGTGCATCCCCCTGTCGCAGCCCCCTCGCTTCCTTTAGGATTTAGGCTTAAAATGAAAACCACCTTTCCTGTGTTGCGCGCCCCATCGTCGCTTCTGGCGTACTTTGTATTATCCTGCTTGTACCCATTCTTGCGGCCGGCCGTGATGGTTGTGGGCCTGCGCATGTATCTCCTGTTTTTGTCTTAATAAAGGTTTTCAAAAAAAAAAACAAAAAAAAAAACATAGACCACTATTGCTTCCCCTGGATTTCAAACCTTTTTGGTGTGTGAGGCATGAATCCAGTTTGAAATTCCAACACACTTAACAACAGTATTTGTCATCAAAGTGACCTCAAAGGGGCCTTCCCATCTGGGGTCAAGACAAGTATTTTTCGAATGTGCTTAATGATCACGACCCAATCACCAGGAATGAGATTGTGGCACTGTTCTTATTGTGGATCGCGTGTTGCCGCCGAAACCTGATGAGAAATAGAACGGACCGCATCAGCCAATCACTTGTTATCATCTTATCAGTGATATTCAAGGGGGCATTTGCAGGCACAGCAAATCTCTCCCTAGTAGATTTACATACAGGACTAGAGTCACGAGCAACAAACTGGTGTTTTCCTTCAAAATAACCTATCTTTACTGGGACCTTTTCTCAAATGGAATTCATGAACTGTTTATTTGTAACTCCTCCAACTTGGATAGTTTTCACTGAGAGAGGTAGATCTGGAGCTTCCACTGTTCTAACAGTGGATCTGGTAGCACCTGTATCAATCAAAAATGATACCGGGAAGCCATACACTTCAGCATCCACATATGGACCACTCTGGTCTACCGCTAAGATTGCTCCAAGTACACTGTCTTCCTACCCTCGCAGGTACCTTTATTGGGAATTATCTGAACCTGATCCATCAATGTCAACAAAAGGGATATTGCTGCAAAATATTTGGGTTCAGATTTTGAAATTGTGGCATGGAATTTTGAAAATAATTTGTTTTAATTTTTGCCATTTGATTTAAATCTAACAGAGAATGTCCCATATTTTGGGAGTTCACTATGACCGGTGGGGTGGGCATCAATGGGACCTGATCTTGCATAGGCATTTGCATCTGCTGTGCTGACACATTTAGCGTTGTTATTCCTTCCAGCTTCTGTACATTTTCACCATTAATATTAGGATTATATCTACATTCTCTTTTCCAATGTCCAATTTTATGACTGATGTGACAGGGAGTAATCTTTTTCATGGCAGCAGCCTCTATTTCAGAACCTGTACCCACAAGAACACCTCTACCGTGAGACACGTTAAATCCTTCTTGCAAAAGGATTCTGAGAACCATTCTGAGCTAACATCATTTGTGCCAACATAAACTTCACCTTGATCTTTTTCTGCTTCATTTCTAACTCTTCAATGCAATATTTAGCAAAACTCAAGATTTCATTAAGTAACTTTTTCTGCCAAAAGATCACATTTTATGTTACATGCATACAGATCTGTGGCTTCAGTCAGGTCAGGTCAAACAAGCTTTATTCGACGATTGTCATAAAAGCGTAACAATAAAATTCATTCATTAAATAAGAATGAAATACATTAAAATAATAGTAAAAGTGAAATTCATGACAGTTAAAATAATTACAATACACTTATATACATCAGGTAGTCAAAAATAGACATTCAATGACTTATCCCTTCATCCTTTTGCTTCTAGTATTCCATGACCAACCTAGAAATGTAGCCACAGCTGTATACACTAGAGGGTTAGCACTTGTACAAATAATTCTAGTGGCCACTACTCCACTCCTTGTGCCCAGCAATTTTCACATTGGTCGCAACCAAACTCTACATGGAGCGGATTAGGCAGAGCACCCAAAGAGTAGATGGCCAATTGATTCCAGGGGATCCAAGCAACATGGACATGAGGCATTTCCTCCACTTGACCACCTGGATGTGAACGCTCTAACTGGAAAACTGCCAATTCTTAATTGAAAATAGAGCTTCCTATCCAGTGGCTTTGTTATGTCGTCCCAGAATGGCTCAAGTAGAGTCTCATCCTTGAACTCCATAAAGACCCCTGTGAGTGAAAGTGGAGCAGTGGTCCTAAAAGCTCTAGAGGATATCAATCCCCAATAAAAACCCTTGATTACCTTTTTTGACGGCAACGTGGCATTAATCGCATCCTCCCATACCTCCAGCAAGCCCAGCTCTCTGAGAATCGCTCCAATTCCAGAGAGCCATTTGACCTGATGGAAGACATCACTTTTAATTATGTCCATGAGCTCCATGGCGAATGTTTTCAGTTCGGGTGTTGACCATAAACGCCTCCAGTATAATACTGGGTGGAGGTTTGCAATAATTTCAATTGGTCTCATACCCACGTCCTGAAAAATGGGGCCCATGGGGGTGCTCTGTGGTAGATTAACAAGATTGTGTAAAAACCTGTTTTCAGAGCCTGTCAGCTTATTTAGGTTCCCAAACCCCCAACTTTCTACACCATAGAGTGCAGCGCTCACCGCCTTTGCATTGTAAACGGTAATGGCCGGGGCCACTGGCTTTGTCAGAGACTTGGCATGTTCTTTATTCAGTGCCCCAGCCAGTTGCCGGTGCTTGAGCGTTGCTAAGTCTATCTGTTCGTTCCATCGCAGATCATGCTGGATGGTAACACCCAGATAGCTGAATGATTTGACTTGCTCCAAGGGTAAGTTATTCATGAGTATTTTTCCCCTGTATGACTTGTGTTGGTTAAAAGACATGAACTTTTATTTTAAAACATTTATTTCCAGCCCGTGGTTGGTGCAAAAAGTTTCAAAAATCTCTAGTACTTTTTGGAGACCACTTGGGGTCTTGGAAATGATAAGGCAATCATCAGCAAACATTAAAATTGGTACCTTCACACCTGCTAGGGTTGGAGCATCGATATTTGCTTCGATCAAGACTTTTGTCACATTGTTGATATACAGAGAAAACAGGGTCGGGGCTAACTCGCAGCCTTGGCGCACCCCCCTCTCTACTGGAAACTGGTTAGTAACACTTCCAGGAGGGCCCCATCTTATCTGAGCAAAGTTGCGTTAGTGTAATGTAATGATTAGGGAGAGGAGAGCAGGAGGCATACCCATATTATTTAAAAGGAGCCACAGGTTTGAGCGAGGTGGTGGGGCACAATCAAATTTTTTATCTCGAGGCCAATCGAACACCCCCCGAGGAGGGAGGGTGAAGAAAACACAGCGTTGGTTCAACGCGCACGGCGAGCGGAAGACCCGCAACAATTTCTACCAATGGTAGTTGGTGCGCTGAGTATTGAACCTCCAACTGAGGTAATCCCCATCTTCAACTTGTCTCAACACAATTTGTGTGGCCCAGAATTAGAACTCCTTAAAAAGGGTCTCTCATTCGTACCAACTGTTCGTCCAAACTTTATGGACCTACAGGCGGAATTACTGAAATTCTTCAGGCTTATCCGCCTTAAAGCCTTTTTTCAGCTACACCCCTCACCTGTGAATAGCTCTAATACCCCCTTTCACCCCCCCTCAGCATTCTTACCTACTGCCAGTATGATCCCCGCAGAAATTATGACCTTTGAGAACCTGGTCATAAATGATCTGGTAGAACTAGAGAAAAAGAAACTCTACATACCATACAATATCTCCAAATCAGAAAAAGAAGCAATTGATACATTAAAACTAAACCCGGCACTAGTAATCAAAAGTGCGGATAAGGGAGGCGGGATTGTCCTCCAAGACATCGATGCATATAAAACAGAGGTTCTCAGACAACTTGGCAACACTGACCACTACCAACGCCTCCCAGGGAACCCTACCAAGGAGATCCAAGCCACCATTATGGAAATTACCACCATGGCTAGAAATGAGGGGTTCATTAGCAAAAAGGAATATAGCTTCCTGAATGTAAAAAGTCCACGCATACCTGTAATCTACACCCTACCCAAAGTTCACAAGAACATTGACCACCCACCGGGTAGACCCATTGTGTCAGCCTGTGGGTCGATCTTGGAACCACTAGGGGCGTACGTGGATTTCTTCATCAAAGAATTTGTTCCCAACACTGCTTGCTACGTTAGGGACAGCATGGCAATGATCAATCTGATAGAGCATCATCCCTTCAATCCTGCCATTAATACATTGTGCACCCTAGATGTAGAGTCTCTTTACACCAATATCCCGCAAACAGCTGCCTTATTGGTGATTCAAAAAATCCTAGACACACGACCCCGTCCACACAGGGTCCCAAGCCTGTTTATTCTTCAACTCCTTGAAGTATGTCTCTCAAAGAACTTTTTCTCGTTTGAAGGCTCATACTACCAGCAGATCAAGGGGACATCCATGGGGGCCATTTTTGCCCCCAACCTAGCCATTCTATTCATGGATGCCCTAGAGACTGGTGTCATCTTACACAACAGCAATCCATTCTTTGCAGGAATTTGCATTTGGCGTCGTTACATAGACGACATTTTTCTAATCTGGAACCATGACATTGATGCACTGAACCTGTTTCTTCACTGGTTAAATAACAATTGTGCGGATTTAACTTTCACCATGACCCATGACAAATCACAAATAGCGTTTCTTGACCTGTCAATATACCATCATGAAGGCGAATTACTCACGCGCCTTTTCAGGAAACCAACTGAGCGTAACACTCTGCTCAGTTACAAGAGCTGTCATCCGAGAGCATTAAAAGACTCATTACCCTATTCGCAGTTCCTCCGAATAAGGCGTAATTGCTCCAACAAAACTGACTACTTCAGGGAGGCCAAAATCCTATCAAATAAATTGAAAATGCGTGGCTATCCGAGAAGAATAGTTAAAACAGCCTCAAAAAGGGCGTGGTACTGTCCAAGGGATGCCCTACTGACACCAAAGCCAAAAGAAAACAAAGACAGAATTGCATGTGTGACCACATTTTGCCCCGTGTCTAACAAAATTAGAAAATCAATCCTGAAGCACTGGCCCACCATAAATGCTGGAGTCCTTACCCTGCAGAGACCCCTTTTCGCATTTAGAAAAAGTAAGAATCTGAAAGACCATCTGGTGAGGGCAGCCCTACCAACCCCCACTCCCCGTACCACTCTTGATTCAACGTGGGGGATGCCACCATTGAGGGGTCATGTCAAATGTGGACACTGTATTGTCTGTGATTTCACAATTGAGACCAGGAATATCAGTCACAATGGTGTAAATTTCGATATGAAATCGTTCACAAACTGTAACACCTGCAATGTTGTATACGCGATTTTCTGCCCATGCAATAAAATGTATATAGGTCAGACAGTTCAAAAGGCCAAGACACGAATCAGCCAACATCGGAGTAGGATAAGATGCAACACGCCGAATGCTCCCATGGTGGAACACTTCGCAGAGATGAACCACACAGCTGATGACATCAAGTGGACCATCTTGAAATCCATCAAACTCCCACAAAGAGGTGGGAATTTGGCTCAAATTATGAACAGAGAGGAACTTAAGTCCATCATCCAATTCAACACTATCAGGACTGGTCTGAATAGGAGTGAGGACTGGACCAATCTGCTCTGACTGTAACGCAACAAAACTGGTAGTGCAAATATTCGCCAGGCTTCTGCTAAAAACATGCATGGATGTACATACCCATTCTGTATATAATATTGTGCCTTTGCAGGTTTATGTTGTTGAAACTGCATGCTTGCTTGCTCACCTGCCAGGCACGTACCCAAAGCGCCGAAATTCACTCCCCCACCACTCCAATATGGCCACCACAATCTACTGGTTGAAATTGCCAAGCGCCTTTCTAAACGTTCGTAACCACTCAATATTCATTACACTGTGTCAGGCGAATGTTACTGTTATAGATCGGTATAAATGCATGTTCACCCCCTAGACACGCACTGAGAGCGCCAAAACACCACTCCAATATGGCGGCCATAATTCGCGAACGATCACATGACTAACGTCACATGACCTCACTCCTTCAAAGCCCTGAGTCTACTCCTCCCAACTTGGATGCAACAACGTTTGCGCGAACAGATGCACCGTCATCCTGCCCAGTGCGAGGTAAGACTCTGCCCCTGCCCTAGTTCGTAACTAGAACACGGCATACATGTGGGCAACCTTAATTTCATTCTCCCCTTTTTCAACCATAGCGGATCGTGTATTCTTCCGACCGCTGCTACGGAGCCCCTGTTAACCGGGTGAGAACGCCAATCAAGGCGCTCACTGAACTTCACTTAGCTATCTGATGCGTGTACGGATTACCTTATCTCATTCCGAGGTGAGCAAGCTCCCGCTTCCACCCCTTGACACAATTTATTACTTTCGCCTCTTGTTAATATCGCGCAACTTCTCCCCAACAGATCGTTCCCTCATAAATTGCCTCCAATCGAGCACTCCAGACTGGGCAGCCATCCCAGGACACTGAGAATATACTGGTAAGAGCCAGTAACTGATATCTGGCTAGAAATGAGCACGGATGTGGGCTTGATCGAGTCACCTATAACGACCATTCTTTTACAGCCTCCTGAAGCACATTGCAAACGCCCCCAGTGTACCCCCGCATTGAGTTCAGTAACTACTGAAAGTGCCTCTTCAAACCCGCCCCTGGGTACGTCGGCGAGTCATTTTTATTCTAGCCATTCCCACGCCTAATAATTGTAAGACTTGCACTCCTCCACTACTGTCTCACACCTTATTTACTCCGACTGAATAACTGTTACAAACACAAATGGTCATTTCTTCACTCTCACAGAAATGACTACCTTTCACGAAATAGGCACATCCCAGCCACAACTTACGGAATAGATCACCGTCAGCATTGAAAACACCGTCACCGCACTGCGATTCCGAATTGCATGTTTTTTAGAGTGTGACTAAGTTGACCTCTTATATGCTAAAACACAGAGTAGCGTTCTAAAAATATATATTTTTTTGCCTCTCTGTTTTCTCCTGTTTTTCCTTACAGGCTTGATTGTTCTATGTTATTCCGGGCACATATTAAGTCCTGATGATGATCCTTTTATTATAGAGCATAGGATCGAAACGCCGTCGACACTGTTATGTAGACATACATTTCTAGTATTGTGAATTATTATTGTATGATCTACTAAAGGGAATACTGCAAATCTAAATCCGAAAGCAGTACCATTGTTTTGCTCAACTCTTCCTTTGCCTGATGTAAACTATTCTTTCTCCTGCACCCTTTTTCACAACTTCTCTTTATCTCGATGAGTACGGCACAGGCTTGTGTCTTACTTCAAACACTATTATGTTTGATATGATATTGTAATATTTGAATTGACTCCCTGTCAAACATTCCTAAAATAAATTCTTTGCCCGGCTGGGTAGAAGAAGAATTGTACATATCGTCCGATTGTGGTCTTTATGTTATCTTATTCTTTTTTTAAATTGTTCTAAGCTGAGGACCTTTGTTCTTTTGAAATAGTTGATACCCATGGTCCAAAGCCACTAAGTGGGTTCCCCTTGTTAAATTTAAATACAGGTTTGAGCGCGGCACAATATCAAACTCTGCCCTCAAATCAATGAAAGCAGCATATAAGCTACCCCCACCTAATTGGACAGTCTTCCAGTAGAGCATAGCAAAATGCAATACTTGGTCGCCTGTACTTATACAGGCTCTAAATCCTGCTTGAAGGTTGGATAGAATGTTCATCTCGCCCTCTCACTCCTGGACCTTATTTAATACTAGTCTGCCAAAGATCTTCTGGATGGTATCGATCAGACTAATTGGGCGGTAATTACCAGGGAGTGACTTGTCGCCCTTTTTGGAAACTGGGATTATTTCCGCCCCATTCCAGGATTCTGGAATGGGTGCTCCTTTTGCTATTATATTTGCCAGTAATAATATGTACCTCCCCCAAAGTTCTCTGTCATATAAAAAGATGTCTGCTGGGACGCCGTCTATTCCCGGCGCTCTCCCAGGTATGACAGAGTCTAAAGCACGTTCAATATCTCCACTAGTAAACGCATCTTCCAACCAAGGAGTGTATATAACCCCTCCTATGTGTTCTAGGCATGGTTCCATGCCTTTAGCATATTGGGGCTGAAAATAGGCCACCCAATCATCTTGAGCTACCCAATTTTGTGGTTTTTCGGGTCGGCCTTCAAATCCCCATTTTAGCAGATTCCAGAATTGCTTGGAGTTCTTAGTTGACCTAGCCTCCTTAAGCTCACCCCACTTCTTTTCATCCCAAGCACGCTTGGATTTTAGTATAGTTGTTTTGTAAACACCCCTTGCCAGGCGCACGCTGGTACTAGATCCTGTTTTAATGGCCTGCCCTAGATTTAAACATGCTTTTCTACATTCATTAGTGTACCAACAAGGAGAATTATTAGTTAGGGCTTTATTTAGCTTGCTCGATTTAACAAATAAACTTTTTAGTTGAGAGAACAGGTTTTCGTGTACTTTGATGCCATTTTCTCTGTCTACTACTGTGGCTTCGGTATTGGTACAGGCGCTCAACTCCCTAGTCGCTTGTTCCAGCTTATTTAGAATAAAATCAATGTTTGCCTGACATTCAGCAACTTTGGCCCACTATAAGTGGCGCATGTCATTTGTAAGGACAACATTTTGGGGGGATTCGTCACTCAGACCCTCAGGAGCTATGGGCGCTTTCCAATATGACAGAACCATACATAGAGGATTATGATCACTCTCGAGACGATCAATGACCATGATATCCTCTAGATGGTTCCACATTTCAAGGTTGACTAATATGTAGTCAATTCTGCTTCCTCTGGGACCGCTCTTAAAGGTGATAGCACCCGCCTTATCCTTTGGGGTCCTACCGTTGGCCGCTCTTAATCCTTTGCTTAGGCAAATAGAGTTAATCTGGATCGCTAGGTCTGTCCACCTCTTCACTGGCTCCAGCTCTAGTTTGGGCACCCCCCTCTGCTTGTCCTGCTCCTCTGTTAGGTTACACTCGCCATTTGACAATGGTTCGAAAGTTGTGTTAAAATCTCCCACAACAATTATATGGGATTGTGCGGAGTATTTATCAATAAGATCTTCAAGGGCAGCAAAAGTACCTCATTTCTTCCCCCCTGTGCTCCTGGCATACACATTGTAAATATCAATAGGTTTAGCCTGTTTAAATTTAAGTGTTACAATCTGTATATCTTTATGGTTCGTCTGGAGCACTTTTACAATAGTTTCTAGATCCTGCTTAACACAAATTGTTAGACCTCCCGAGGGTCACCCTCTTTCACTTATTTCTGCGGGGACGTTATAGTTTAAAAACCCAACAAAATGTTGGGAGTCAAGTAGCCATGTTTCTTGGAATATGCAAATGGTGAACAAATTAATGAACGAAGCCCATTCCGGGCTTTAAATCTTAGTGCTCAGCCCTGCGATGTGGCTTCAGTCATAAAACAAATTGTGACACAAAAATCGCCATATCCTTTTCCTCAGGAAATTCTCATCCACTGTGTTGTTGAAACACTTGTAATAATTGTTTATAGTATTCATTTACAGTTTTTTTCGGCTTTTGGGCAGTTCCTTTCATTTTTATCCAATCCAAATCTCCCGGTGGCTCTTACAAAAGTGATCACTCTATCATATTTCTCCATCACTATAGGAGATGGTGCATATGCCCTAGTCTCCCTCACAGGTTCCTCTTTCGGCCATTGTACCGCAGTCTTACATTCAGCCCAAACATCAACAGGTACTACAATGTAAAAAAATGTATTCAAATCTATCCAAAACACCTTTGCAATCTTTATCAATCGTTCCTCTTGTGCATACCATTGCAGTGCTCTCTTAATTTAGGGAAATTGTTTGTGAATGCAGCCAAATGTTTTTGTGTTTTATAATATATATATTCTTAGTTAGAATTAAGTCAGTGCTGCCCAGACTGGTCTAGGCTACTCTTCTTAGACAGTCCCTTTTTCAACTAGCACTTTTGCCCTATTAGCTGTGAGCTACTGCTGACAGTGATTCCAGTCACCTTCAACTTTGTGGGTGTCTATTTTCTTTAACGGTTATGGCTACTGCTGCTGTGACTAATTTCTTAGCTTAACTTTGAACAGTTGTTACTGCAACTGTTTGCTGAGGATCACGGAAACAATATCGATGGCAAAAATATAGAACTACAAAAATATCGAGTAAAAAATATAGAATGGCAAAATATCGACTTCCTATCTCCAAACAGGTAAGTACAAAAATATCGAATACAAAATATTGTTGTAAAACATATAGCTAGTCAAAATATCGAATTTTTTAAATAGTTAAAAGTAATTTAAAATTAGTGAAATAATAAATATAACTAACTTAAACATACTTAAAATACTTAAATAACATTAAAATTAATAAATAATTAATATAAAAAATAATAATTATACATATATATATATATATAAATATATATATATATATATATATATATATATAATATATATATTTATATATATATATATATTACCTACTGGCGGTCGCCAGTAGGTATATATAGTTAGGATTTTTTCTCTATGGGATTTTTGAAAATTCTATGTCTAATAACTTTGGCGTTTGTGGACGGAATTGGCTGAAATTTTCAGGAAAATGGCACATTTTGTTTCTGAGCAGCCCCTGAAAATTTTGGGGGGGTTCGTCAAGGGGGGGCCGAGAAAAAAGGGGGGTCCCAAAACGCGTTTTTCCCATGTTAATTTCCATAGGGCGGTTGGCCTCACTTTTAGCCCGAACGGCTGAATGGATTTGCACGAAACTTGGCAAAATTGTAGGGACTGGTAGCCCGATGTGCCTTTTGTAGGTCTCAATATATGTGCTCCAGTGGATTTTGAGAAATTAACGTTTAAAAAAAGATATATATCTGTAACAGCGGACCGGGCAGCGCTCTGGTTCGCGGACTTTTCGCGCAACGGAGCTTTGTGAAGCGAAGCTGATTGGTTCTCCGGCGTCTGTCAACATTCCAAACAGTCCGTAGCGGCCGCCATCTTGTCTCTCGGTAGGATCGAGAGACAAGAGGAGGTCAAAACAAAGGGGGAAATAACTATAAGGGGGCATAGTAGATCCTCGCTGACCCCCTAGGTTTGATGTGGAGGTTTTAAAAGGGCCCCGCGGGGCAAAAAAAATAAATAATAATAATAATCGAACGGCTGAATGGATTTGCACGAAACTTGGCAAAATATTAGGGACTGGTAGCCCGATGTGCCTTTGCTAGGTCTCAATATATGTGCTCCAGTGGATTTTGAGAAATTAACGTTCAAAAAAAGATATATATCTGTAACAGCGCTCCGCTTCGCGTAACGGAGGTTTGCGAAGCTGATTGGTCATTCTGTCACTGGGCTATAGTTGGGCTACATCTGGCTGATATTTGGGCTACATTTGTTTTTTTGTGTGTCTGGCGGCCATCTTTGGGCTACATTGGGCTACATTGGGCTTCATTGGGCTACATTCGGCTAATTAGCAAATAGCTCATCGCAAACTAGGAATGGTAAAGAATCGCTATTTATTCCTTAAAGTTCGCTATTTAGGAAATGCAAAAAACTTTGATGATACATATGGCGGTTCATCTCTAACAAGATAAGAAGCATAGGGATACATTTATGATGACTGGCGCATCACCAGGGATGTGTTAGTCATTCTGTGCCGCTGTTCCGTCACCTATGGTGTGCTGCATTTACAATGCGGCGCATCATGGGGCAAAAACAGCACAGATGCGTGATGTATCTGTGCCGTAAAGGTGGCGCATTGCTGGAGTTGTATCGCAAGTGTGATGAAGCTCCAGCAAGGGTTGGGGGTGCCCCTGTCGCAGGGTTTCTGTTCTCACACAGAACTGTGGACAGAGGATTGGAACCTCGGCGAATTAGGGTGTCCCAAAACTCACGTTAGTAATCAAAAACTCCTTAGCAAGCTAGGTACAGTGTCACATTGGATATAACAAACTCTCAATGTTTAGACAATCCAGAATATGAACTTATAGTACCTCAGAATACGTGGAACTCATGAACAGTCGGTCGTTATAGATTTCTTAGAAACCAGAACATGGAGTTAAGAAGAACAGATGTGTATTTGAAATGTTTATTTACTAATGCCGTCTTCTCAGGCGTAGTACCTTAGATAATAAAAGTACACATATTATCAGTAGCAAAATTACCAGCATAGTTACTAGTACATAAAAAGTGAATGGTGATAGTATGTTAACATGCTGTAAATGAATAAGAGTTAGCAACACTTATAAGCAGCCGCGGGCCGTGGAGGGAGTTACGGTGAGGCAGGGAGGCGGGGAGGGGGAGAAGCAGGGTGGAGAATACAAGTACACATATTATCAGTAGCAAAATTACCAGCATAGTTACTAGTACATAAAAAGCGAATGGTGACAGTATGTTAACATGCTGTAAATGAATAAGAGTTAGCAACACTTATAAGCAGCCGCGGGCCGTGGAGGGAGTTACGGTGGGGCAGGGAGGCGGGGAGGGGGAGGGGCAAGGTAGAGAGGGCTCCACCCTGCTTCTCCCCCTCCCCGCCTCCCTGCCCCATCGTAACTCCCTCCACGGCCCGCGGCTGCTTATATCTCACCCTCCCTAATACACATATTATATTATTTGCTAAGAAGGTCTCTTTGTGTTGGTTTAGGGCGTGCCCATACTTTAGTGTCTTAGATTTGAAGGAATCACATCAGCATACACCAGCTCTCTCTTCATGTGAACCGCATCAACTGTTGTGTATGTGTGTTCGGCTAAGCAATATAAAACCCGCCTCATGCCCAGAATTGGCAGAAGTTGCACTTATGTTATGAGTATGAAGTCGTGGAGATCAGACCTCATAACAATTCTGTATCGTGTTGTTCTTGAAACTTTAGCACTCGCTGTACAGATATAGTTTAACAAGTAAAGCAGATAGTAGACCAATAACATATTATTCTCATGTAAACCACGATGAACTACTAGGTGGAAAGCTAAAGCAACAACTAAGTGTCGTGTGCAGAAGTTGCAAAAAAGGAAAAATGGCGTTTAAACCGGTAATGAGCCCATGCTAACTTAACACGGTGTAAAGATATCCAGGACCTAGATGACACCTCCTCATGATCCGGAAACAAACTGAATAAGATAATAGAAGTGCCATCTCATGAGAGCAGATTGCAAGTTTATATGTGGACGGTCCGCAAGGTAAAGCATTAAAAACTAGGAAAATTTAATGCTAAAGAAAAATAAAACAGCCAAGTACTTTATCGAGTCTTAAGCCAATAGGCAAGGTAAATAATAAAAACTTGACAAATAAGTCAATGAATTGTCAATGAAATGCTAGTACTCAGCATATCAAACATGAAAAAGGTCTATGACATAACTGTGTATGCAAAATAAGCTGCAACAGCCTCCAATAGGAAGTCACCGTCTTCATCCGAAAACAGTTCAGCCATCCAATTTAAAAGCGGAAAAGAACATACGTGCTCTCCCAGCACCGGATCCTCTATCACCATCAGAGGACAGCTCGGTGGGTTTTCAAGAAAGCTCTGTTCCAAGAAAGACTGTGCTGCCGCCAGTAAATTCCAGGGACCAAGTAGTCCATGCATCAATGCCACAGCCATAATCCTTTCGCCAGGACAAACCAACTCGTGAGTAATGATAGGAGTCATCAGCTGATTAAAGTCGACGTCAGGAGAAACCGGTCCGCAGAGACACAAATCAATGGCCCAATCGAAATCACAGGTCAGGCAGTGAAATACAGGCTGGACACAGGTGAAGTAGGAGAATCGAAAAGATAATCCATATGCCGTGCTTAATATCGCCAACGGCATTGTGCCATAATATTCTAGCATGCGATTGCGGAACAGTGTCAGCAGCTGCAGGGTGGGAGGTTGCATAGGAGGGACATCCATATTTAAAAATGTAAAAAAGCACAAGAGCGTCCGCTGGTAATGCAAGTAAAAATGCCAATCCACGAACCAGAGTGCAGAAAATAGAATGAAAGGAAGCAGGGATGACTCCAAAGATTTTCTCAAATGAAGTCACGAGACCACTGGTAACAACTTTAAAAAAGTGCGCCAGGGACTTTGTGGAGGATGCGTTAAAGATAGTCGGAAACATGTTGCTGAAATTGAAAGGCAAATCTTAATTGAAAAGGGTGTGCACCTCTGTACGGGTGTTCGCTATGTGAAGTACGAAAGTTTCACGGGCCGAACTCAAGGCCACCTCTCTCTGAGACAAAAGAGCTCTTATTCTTGCCATGCCGTTGAAACGTGTCCCAAGGTTGGTATTTGTGGCCAGATTGAAAACTCCCTATGTTCATGTGTGGGAGGAAATAGAACATTTCTGCAGCAAATAACCCGTTCACTTACTGTTACGATAAAAGGAATACTTTTAATTAACTCAGAACAATCTTCATTATTGAGCATCAAATAACTACCATTTTCCAACAACTTGAACGTGGGGATGATAGCAGGAACTGGCGTGCCTTGCAACACGCAAGCCATATTTGGTCGGTGTTTGTTGCATGAACCGTGTAACTGTATGTGCCTACACATTAGTGAATGATCTGGCGTCTCAGTGCATTCCTCTCCATTCAGATAAACTTCTTGATCATCTTTGAAACATCTGTATGTGTATGGAAGCGACCAGACCTCATGAAGAAAAGCACTACCTAAAGGTTCATAACGACCTATTGGTATATATTTCATACAATTTGAAAACTTATATAAAGCAAAAGGCAGCGTTATTAAACCGTGGATAAGGCATGTTGCCAAAAAACCCGCAATCCTCTGCTGATGATGTCACTGAGCATGTCATGAATGATGTAATATGTGACATCATCAGCAGTGGATTACGGGTAATAGTATCTCTAGTTTACTCCCCTATAGCTGTCTTTCTTTTAACATAAGTGTCTGTTTCCTTCCCTTATACTTACTGTTTTTGGTTCGCTTCCGGTTCGTGTACCGGCGAGCGAACTGGGAAGCGAACTAAGAGAAATAGAGGTTGGCACAGTTCCAAATATTGTACCAATTTTTTAATAACGGGGAGGTAGTTCTGAAAAGAACTTTTTTTTTTATTTTTCTGAACATTTTTTTACTGTTTTTGAATTTTTCGGAACAGTTTTATATTTTTTGGGGTTTTTCTTGGAGGGGGCAATGAAAACGATTCATTGTAAAGGGCTCAACAGGAGCAACAAAACAAAAAAAAGAAGTATTTATTATTTTGGGCGTTTCGTACAAACTTGCATATGATAGTCAATAGCTCTGTTGATCAGAGTGATGCTTTTTTGTCCGTAGGAAATGAATCCATCGCAAAATGCGCAGATGTGTTTTACATCACCAAATCTCATTTGTATATTTGGCACCATCTCCCTGCCCTCTGGTCCCGTTACTTCCGGTACAACAGATCTTCTGGCCATAATAGGGAGATTATCTAGGTCGTTCCGAAACTGTGCAGCACTGTAGTTGTTAGGATGCCACCTAGTCATATGGCGATGCATTGTGTAGTTTCCGAAACTGTATTTTTTGTCGGTCCCTCTGGACAGTCTATCTTGACATATAAGGCAAGTTACGTATCTTGCATTTACTTTTTTCTGACCTTTGGGAATTTTAAAAAATTGCCAAATGAAGTTTTCTTTCCGGTGGGACGTCCTGGGCTGCTCAGGCAAAAACTGCCTCTCTTCGTGCTCGTCCTCCTGTTCCTCTTCTTCTTCTTCTTGTTGAATTATAACTTGAGCAGGTGGTCCACTCTTCCTTGGATGTGGTGGAGGTGGTGGGGAAGCACCAGCTGAAGCTACTAAAGAAGCCATTGCTCAGTGATCACAAAGGGTCTTTCTCTCACAATGATGAAAGTCAGAGTGAGGAAAGAAGGAGGGATTTTCATCATTTGGGAAAAACAAGAGTTCTCAACCAATCAAAAGTGTTCATTTTAGATTATATGACCTTGTCTTACATCATTAGGAAACCAAAAGTGAAATGAACCAATGAAAAGTGTTATTACCAAGTCACATGACTTGCTGTGTTTACGTTAAGCGCTTTGCAGGGCCTCCCGGTTTGCTTCCAGAAACCTGCGCTTTGCGACTCGCTTCGCGTACCAGTTCGCTAACGTAGTACGTCATATGACGTATCACGCGACAACGTGAAACGTCATGCGGACGGGAGGCGTCACGATGTTGTTTTGTAACGCGGCACTTGCGGTAAAGAAACGTTTACCGGCTCGCGGTCTATTTCGCGGCATCAAGGTCAGCTAACGGGAAGCTTCCCGATTTGCGAAGCGGGAACGAAGAAAAAAAAATATTTAAAAAAAAAATTATTCATAAACATATAAAATATATTTTTGGATTTAAAGAAGAATACATTTTACAGCTACAGATATTAGCTGTTAAAAAACCAATGAAATTCACAGAAAAAACCATAGGTTATGGACCATATATAGTTAGGAATTAGCATTTACAAAACCTTGAAAATTCACTGAAAAAACCATAGGTTATAGACCATATATAGTTAGGAATTAGCATTTACAAAACCTTGAAAATTCACTGAAAAAACCATAGGTTATAGACCATATATAGTTAGGAATTAGCATTTAAAAAACCTTATTTTACTCACACAAAACCATTGAAATTCCATATATAGTTAGTTGCACTAACTATATATCGCGCACCCGCAATCCACTGCTGATCATGTCACATATTACATCATTCATGACATGGTCAGTGACATCACTGATGACATCACTGATGACATCTCAAATGACATCACTGATGACATCACTGATGACATCTCAAATGACATCACTGATGACATCACTGATGACATCTCAAATGACATCACTGATGACATCACTGATGACATCTCATTTGACATTACTGATCACATCACTGATGACATCATTCATGTGATAATACGATAAACCTCTTCAGACTCTAATATAACCTTAGATACACTCAGTGTAAACAGACACTCATAGACTGTCACTCATCCATGGAGTTACTCAGACACTTAGTCAGTCATGCAAAGAATCAATCACACCTCCATTTCCTCAACTATACAGTTATACACACCTTACTTATTCAAACATATACTAAAACATATTTACTCACTTATACAATCCTGGATACAAGTTCACAATGATCCATACAGCCACTCACACATTCACTGGCTCTTATGCACAGTTATTTATATATGGTAACTCTCACATGTACTGTGTTTTACATATGTACTTACTTTGACATGTAGCACTGAGATATCCATTCACTCACCAATACACTCATGCACACAGTCAACCGCCCATACAGCTGTTTCCACATGCACTTTTGAACCCATACATCCAGTCAATCAACTGCTCACACATCTATGCAGAGAGTCATACACCTCCCAGCCACCCACACACACACTCAGTCTCCCATACAAATGCTTGGGCAACCAATCAATAACCCATACAGTTAATCATATAGCTAATGATCAACACATGCAGCAGTTTACAGAACAACAGACATAATGATGCACAAATTAAGACAGTTTAGTCACTAACCCATGCACTCAGTGAGACACATTTAATCAGTCACTCATACAGTCAGCCATGCCCCTACTAAATCCTTCATCAAGACACTTATACATCCATTCATTCTTCAATATGTAAGACATATTTTAACTTTACAGAATTATACAGTCACTGGATGACGTCATCAGTGATCTCATCAGTGATGTCATTTGAGATGTCATCAGTGATGTCATCAGTGATGTCACTGACCATGTCATGAATGATGTAATATGTGACATGATCAGCAGTGGATTGCGGGTGCGCGATATATAGTTAGTGCAACTAACTATATATGGAATTTCAATGGTTTTGTGTGAGTAAAATAAGGTTTTTTAAATGCTAATTCCTAACTATATATGGTCTATAACCTATGGTTTTTTCAGTGAATTTTCAAGGTTTTGTAAATGCTAATTCCTAACTATATATGGTCTATAACCTATGGTTTTTTCAGTGAATATATATATATATATATATATATTTATATATATAATCATAGTATTAATTAAAAATATACAATATAATTACCATAAGATAGCGAGAGGGTTAGATTTACTATTACCACTCCAGTGAGTGCAACGGTAGAAAAAACATTGGATAGCGTAGCAGTAAAAATTACTATTCCCACGCCAGTGAGTGCAACAGTAGGGAAAGCATTGGAAAGCGGGAGGGTAAAAATTACTATTCCCACTCCAGAGAGTGCAACAGTAGGGAAAGCGTTGGATAGCGTAAGGGTAAAAATTACTATTCCCACTCCAGTGAGTGCAACAGTAGGGAAACCGTTGGATAGCGTAGGGGTAAAAATTACTATTCCCACTCCAAAGAGTGCAACAGTAGGGAAAGTGTTAGATAGCGTAGGGGTAAAAATTACTATTCCCACTCCAGTGAGTGCAACAGTAGGGAAAGCGTTGGATAGCAGGAGGGTAAAAATTACTATTCCCACTCCAGTGAGTGCAACAGTAGGGAAAGTAAATACTTCATATATAAATAGAAATAAAATAAATATGAATACCAATTACAAATTAATTAAAATAATTAACACTTTTATATAATAAATTAACTAATCAATTAAAAATACAAATGAAAATTAATTATTAAAAATAATTACCTACTAATACAAAATATTTACTAATTAACAATAACTTAATTAACAATTAAAAAAGAATTAAAAATTAGATCTAAAAAATAATTAAAAAATTTAATTACTTACAATTCAATTACTTCCCACCCTATTCCCCTATAAACCCACAACCCACTACAGAAAATAAATTAATACAATTAACATAATTATCAATTAAATTAATTAGAAATTAATTACCCATTATATTTTAATTCATTACCAATTAATAATTAATTAACAATTAATTCAAAATAAATACAAATAAATAAATTAACATATTTAATTATTTATAATTAACTTCCAACCCTATTCCCCTATAAACCCACAACCCGCTACAGAAAATAAATTACTAGAAATTAACATATTTATCAATTAATCAATTAATTAAAATTAATTACCAATTATATTTTAATTCATTACCAATTAATAATTAATTAACAATTAATTCAAAATAAATACCAATAAATAAATTAACATATTTAATTAATTATAATTAAATTACTTCCCACCCTATTCCCCTATAAACCCACAACCCGCTACAGAAAATACATTACTAAAACTAACATAATTATCAATTAATCAATTAATTAAAATTAATTCCCAATTATATTTTAATTGATTAACAATTAATAATTAATTAAAAATTAATTCCAAAATAAATACCAATAAATAAATTAACATATTTAATTAATTATAATTAAATTACTTCCCACTCTATTCCCCTATAAACCCACAACCCGCTACAGAATTGTACTACGCAAAAATTAAATACCATATAAATAATTAATTAATATAAATAATAAAATAAATATACACTTTTCAAACATATACTAACATAAAAAACACTTTAAAAATTGATATTAACTTACTTACCTCAATTTCGATATTTTTGTAGTCTATATTCTGTCCATTCTATATTTTTGTTATCTATATTCTGTCCATTCGATATTATGTCCATTCTATATTTTTGATTCGATATTAATGCTATCCTATTCGATATTTTTGTAGTCTATATTCTGTCCAGTCGATATTGTGTCCATTCTATATTTTTTAATGGATATTCATGCAAATCGATATTAAAAACTCGATATTTTAAGTGTATACCGTTTGCTGATACTGTTTTGAGAGAAGAGACTCAGATGAGTTTCTGTAAATTCCTCTTCGTGAGCAGTTCGACTTCAATCTGAATCTATTTCAATGCTCCTTTCAATCTTGCTGTTTTCCAAAAGAACTCTTTGTGGGTTCTTGTAGGTTAAAGTCCGCTTAATGTAGAATAGGGATTAATTTCTTTCATGGAACATGCTTTAATTTACTTGATTGACTCTAATCATGACTTTCTTGATATTTATGTAGACGGATTTATAGGATTTACTAATTTGAATAAAGAGACCAAAAAACTATACTAAATTCTTATTGAAAAAATATGGGTTTTCAAATTGATCCAAAGCTCTCATAAGTTACAGAACTAAATTGATGTTGTTTATTACCGTCTCAGTTTACCATAGGAAAATAAATAATTCCCTAAAGAGATTTATTGCAACTGCTATGTTTAAGAATTATTTTTAGTTTAAACTTTGATTGATGGAATACTCTTTAAAAGAGTTGATGACCTTTGCTTCCTTGTTAAAAACCTATCATTACTTTTTTACACAGAGGAAAATGTTACATCTGAGATTGTAAAACAAATCGACAGTGTAAGCAAAGGAGAGTGGAATATGTGGTTGGAAAGTTCTTTGCCCGAGGAAGCACCAGACATTGACGTAATTCTATTTGGAAGAAATGGGAAATCTCTCCCACAGAATGTTATGAGCTTGGAAAATGAGCCCTTTCTGGTAAGTTTGTCAAACGTTGATATGCAATATATTGACAGGGAAACTAGCGTCAGTTTAAGGAATGCCTCTGGGACCCATTCGACCTGCTTTCCGCTTGGATTCATAACATCTGAACAGGAAATGCTTCAATTTCATATTAGCAATTGCTAATTGTAGCACTTCTATAGGGCAGCATCACCAAGAATTGGTGAAGAGAGGTAATGGGCGCGACACAGGAGCACAAAGCTAAAAACAGGAAAGGGAAAATACTACCAGAAGAAGCAACAAGGTAAAAATAAAAACCATGTGCATTTTGCATCTGGCTTTCACTTCACAGTAAAATTGCAAAATGTTTGCACCTGGCCCTTTTTTCAGAATCCCACCCAGATTTGTACCTTATGGTGCTGAAGCCTCTTTTATTTATATTACGACTCTATGCACGTGTACACTGTTTACCAGTGATAAAATGCTTGCGCTCTCTCCTTCCTACAGGGTAAAATTAGCTTACACCTAATTAGCATATTTAATTTACTTGCAAGTCCCTAGCAATGTTCCCTCTAATTATTTCTCTTGGTGTGCGGCAGCACAGAGCCGTGTGCTTTATTTTCTGAGCTGTGTGCAAAAATGAAACTCAACAGGAACCACAATGCGAATGCGAATAAGCATGCTACACTTAAGGTTGATTGGGGGCAACCTTTGTTTCAATTTTTTAAAGAAATGGTCTGAAAGGTAAATATTTATCTATGATTTATCTTGCTAAAAGCGACAGGTTTTTCAGAAAAGTCTAGGTCAGGTGGTATTTTCTGAAAATATTCCAGTATTTCTTGACCTGACAGCACACCTAGAAGATTTATTGTTCTGAGACAGAAAATGTCTTTATGTACATTGTCATTTATTTGTAGAGTCAAACACACAAAACCGGTCTTGAGTTGCTTGTTGTCCAGTTCAGAGAGGATCATACTTGGCAGTTCGGGCTGTACTGTTCATATTGGAATAGTGTCAAGATTGATTTGTATATGATTGGGTCTAGGCATTGTGGGGAAAAGAATGATGAGTTGGAATTCCAACTGAGAGATTGCTAGATCCCTTGCTCACTGTGCCACCGGAATCAAATTACACTACACTGTAGAGCAGCAATCAGGAGATACTGGTCCTGGGTTGCTTGTGTACCGGTTCAGAGAGGACCTAGCTTGGCAGTTCGGGCTGCACTATTCCTATTGCAGAAGGGTCAAGACTGACTTGTATATGGCTGGGTCTAGTCTGAGGTGGAATGGTGGGGAAAAGGAATTATGGGTTGAATGCTACACCGAGCACTTGCCAGTAGTTAGACCTATCGCAAGCATCTTTCCCATTGGTGTTTGTGTGTTTGATTTATTTGTAGAGTGCCAGATGCTGCTCAGGTGCATGGTGGAACCTTTAAGTAGCACATGATTAAACATGCTAATCTGCGAAATTAAGCCATGTTTTAAAGCAAAAGAAATCGCATTCCATCATATATGCCTTGACATGAAATGTAATGGCTATTTAATGTACTATGACAGAAAAAGTCCATCAGAATTCTTGTGGCAGGAGAATACATCCATCAGTATTACCATGCCACAGAATAAGTCAATCAGAATTTCTTTGCACTTTCAAGTTATTTTGCCCCACGACCAGTGCAGAGAAACAACAAGCGGTCAGCAGAGTTATGTGTAAATATCTAACATGATAAGCTTGTGAACATCTAATCAAAATATGCAAAGCAGAGATAATGTGTCTGCAAGCGTTTGACACATGATTCCAGCACTTCAGTTACTTCTTTACCAAACAAGTCTCTGTGGTCAGCTATCTCCAGCATGTAAACTTAGCCATACCCACATATGTGCCCATGTTATTGCCACAGTTCAAAACCTGGAGCCGATGCTAATTCTTTTCAGGCCCTGGTTCTCCTGGATCTGTCCGCTGCCTTTGACACGGTCGATCATACCATCTTGATCGATCGTGTTGAGGATGCGGGCATTCGGGGATGCGCCTGGCGTGGATTACCTCGTTTTTGGAGAATCATCAGCAGGCGGACCAGTTGGCGGGCTTCTATGCTGCTCCGCGCTCTATCACCTGCTGTGTTCCCCAAGGGTCGTCTCTCTCTCTCCTCTTCTTGTCAATCTCTATATCTTTCCTCTAATCTCCGCTCTTCAGAAATTATATGTCACGGTGTTCAATTACGCCGATGACCTTCAACTCATTTTCAATATTTCTTGTCTTCCTTCTTCTGCTCTTAACTTTCAATCAAGCATGACCTTTATCAGTGACTGGATGAATCTCAACCATCTTAAACTTAACCCCGATAAGACCGAGTTGGTGCTTACCGGTGGGGCCTCCAGTCCCTGGTCTTCCTCTTTTTGGCCCTCTTCTTTGGGCTCCCCTCCCTCTCCTTCTGCTTCTGTTAAAACCCTTGATGTTAGAGTTAGCAGTGGTCTTTCCATACACTCTCAAATTAGTGCGGTGGTGTTATCCTGCTTTCTCAAGCTACGCACTATATGTAAAGTTTCTTGTTTCTTTTCTACTGCAGCATTGAAACTTATCCTATTAGCCATGGCCATACCCCGTTTGGATTACGGAAATGATCTGTATGCTGGTATTCCTGCATACGAGCTCCGCCGTCTCTAACTAATCCAGAACCAGGCTGCAAGGTTAGTCTATAAATTCCACCAACAAAAAGTAGCAGTGGGTCAAAGGAGCTAACTTGTTATGTATCTGTGTGGAGAAAAAAGAATAATTTATTCAAGAACAAATGAAATCGTGCCTAAGGTATTCCTTCAATGTGAAAGAATTCCCATCAGTCATCGACCGAGACCGCCTTCATCATCTGGGATCCTTCACACTCTGAAGGTAACATACCCACAGCAGATAGGCAGATGTCTTGAACCTAGTCTGAAGTGAGTATACCAGTGATAGATAGTGAAGTATGGGAGTGTGTCTGTGGACAACTGAGTAGCAGGGCAAACTAAAGTGAAAACGTGAATCAGTGAAAAGTGGGATACAATAAAATTGGGTGGTGACGGGGGAAAAAAACTTTATTCTGCACCCCTTCAATCCCAAATCAATAAAAACAGTGCAAATAGTAGTTTAAACAAATGACTACTAATGAGTATCTTAGGTCGACATGTTTCTGCAGTCGAACAGAGCCACGTGGTCTCCAGCTGCTTCTTCAGGACCATTAATGCTACTGCTATATAAAAAATAATAAAAAAGGAATGATATCACCTGAAAGTGTGATATATTTTCGTCCTCCTGACTTCACCGTTCAATGTAGATGAAATGGTCCGTTGGACAAAATCCCAGATACATAAAAAGAAAGACAGACAGACAAACCACAATCAATATCTGTGGTATATTTGGATCTATTAACCCATTTCTTAAGTCAGCTTGTACATGCCAGCCACACTGGGCAAACATGTCTGCCCCATGTATACATTGATTACATGCTCACTCACCTTTGCGGCAGGAGGGAACAGCCCCACCTCACCTGGCTTCAGCTCAGGTACATGGAGCACCGCTCTGGTGGAAGGAAAATAGAAAAAGGGCCATTTGTGCTGTGGGACATTGTTTCCCTGAAGCAACTGTCATCTCCCAGTCACTCACGTCACCATAGGGTACTTATAAACCTCTCACAAAATCACACTTATGATAGCGACTTCAGCATGTAAGAGCCCTGATGCAGCTTGATCATGGGTATGTTCCTTACTGTCACAGGTATAATACTGCACCCAGTGTATTTAGTACAGTAAGCAAACAATCGCAATCTCGTGTCCACTATTTACGCGATTGCATAGAGGGATGGATCTCACAACCAACGCCCATTTGAATAAACCAGGCGCTCGGTGCAATGTTATCCAGATACCACTGATGACTAAACGTATATTCAGCTTGTTCTTTGAAAATAGAAATATCGGTCATAAGCTCGGTCATACCTTCGGCAACATATAATTTAGTTACGCTTTGCCGCCCATTTAGGTTAGCCGTAATCCTATGAGAAGTGAACAGACGCTGCTTAGAAGGGTATGACCCCTACTCACCTGCCCGTCGGTACCCCGGACGTCCCTCTGGGCTGTCTAACGGGGACATACCGACGCGGTGTACTCGCGGCCATTATATTCCTCAACGTGTAACGTTGCTCATGCATATGACGTCATCTTTTCGTCCCGCATTCGGGTAGATGGGTAATGTAGTTCCGTACCCGATCCACTCTCTCAATGCGTCTCCGCTTCGATTTTAGTAATTAAACTGTGATTTCATAGGCAGAATATAGGGACTGACTATGAAATTATTGTGCTTAAACTGGAGACGAGGTCATGATAATAATAGCTCACATTTCTTTCAATATGACTCGTTACACCCCTCTTATCAGAGATTGAATCAGCCAACCTTATTGACACAACCGGACCTCTTGTATCAGGCATCTCAGAAACCTGTTTACAATACACACAACAGGTAGATATATACATAGTTGAAGCGGGATAAGTGATGCCACCCTAGAGCGCCATCCAGGGGATCTCTTCATTCAACCCTACTTTATCAGATTAGAGCCTGAATAACCATTTTTGTTCACATCTTAACAGAAAGGCACTAATGTCCGTTACCTGGGATGGGATCAGTGGTTGGTCTAATACTGTCCAGTGCAGGTCAGGAGGCAGATGTCCCACCTCTATGAAGTGGTTTGTAAATCTAGTAGCTTGTTTAGAGCATCTGATCGAGCCCTTGTGCTCTGAGATGCGCACCTTTACCTTTCTGGTCGTCATCCCCACATATTTTTTGTTGCAGGGACATGTGATAAGGTATACAAGGTTCACGCTGTTACAATTGGTGAATCGTCTGAGCTGCCATGGTCGATCAGTGCCAATATCAATGTTGTAAGTCTTTGATGTTTGTGGGCAGGCTGCACAGTTTCCACATGGGTAATGACCCGTAACGGCTGGCAGGTCCCAGAGTGTCCCTACTGCTCGGGGAATAGTATTTTTTGGTCTTGCATCAACCAGTTGATCCCTCAAACTCTGTCCTCTTTTAAGGAGGCGGCAGTGTGTCAGTGCCAGTATTCAGAATCCTCCAGTGTTTCCTTACAATTTTCTGAACTTGATTCGATTGTGTACAGAAGGTGTTAACACAGGTAATCCATTCTTGTTTGGGCTTAGGGGGCAAAAGTTCTAGCAAGCTCTCCCTATTGTTGTTCGAGGCCCTTTTCTTCGAGCTACGAATCAAGCGTTTAGGATACTTTTTATCCACCAGGTTCGCGGCTAAAGTCCTAGAATTAATCTCAAAAGCGGACTTTGTGGAACAATTCCTCTGTATTCGAAGGAATTGCCCATAGGGCAGATTATCCCTAAGTGCCTTGGGGTGGCAACTTTCATAACTCAAAAGGGAGTTCCTGGCCATGGCTTACAATACAATTCAGATTGTAGACCAGTTGTTGTTGATGTAATGAGTAAGTCTAGGAACGCCAGCTGGTGTTCATCAAATTCAATTGTGAATTTGAGGAACCGGTTCCTCTCATTTAGCCAAGTGTGAAAGATCTGAAGCTCCTCCACTGTCCCACGTCAGGCAACTAGAACGTCATCTATGGAACGTTTCCATAATCGCAGACACCCTAGATGGGGATTGGTGTCTGCGAAAATGTGATCCTGCTCAAACCTGTGAACATACAGGTTAGCGAGACTGGGGTCAAAAACGCTGCCCATACTGGTCCCGCTAACCTGCAGGTAGATTGACTCTTCAAACTGAAAAACCAAATTCAGACCCTTGAAGGCCAAATTAGAACAACAATTTCAGGCAAAGTGTTCTCAAAGAATCAGGATGAGGGGAACAAATCAAGCAAAGAGTTTAGAGACTCCATTCTCTTTAGCAAACTAGAAAAAATCAAAAAAGACCTCGCCAAATTCTCCACTGAGAAGGTGTATCCCTATACAAGTGATACATATGTACCCGTGCCATTTAACAAAAACGGACGGAAAGGGGGATCAACGTATGGCACATCTAGTTCGGAAGACGGGTCAAGCGATTCAGATTCCTCCAGTCGTTGGAAGACACAGAATGGATATAGGGGCAGAGGAAATAACAGGAGGAACTGGAGAGGCTACCACCAACATTTTGGCCAACCGCAATTCCCTCCCTGGTGGCAACCGACACCTTGGGGACCACCCACTTATTCCCCTGCCGGGGGACCTTTTGGCCCACAACAGTTCTACCCAGACTACAACCAACAGTCTTTTTAGGGTCAGGCCAAGGGCGGTCGAGGGGACGACGGAGGGCACAACAACAGGGCCAGGTCCGTTGGAATCTCCCTCCACAAACAACGGATCTGAGGAACGGGAAGAAGATCCCCCAGGAGCAACCAGGGACGTCGATAGGGCAAGCCTCGTAATTAACTTAAGTTCCCACGTGCTCACAGACATGGAGGAACAAGTCCTCAATAGAGGGCTGGGGTTTGTCACTACCAACACAGGAGACCCGTTTCTTGCCCAGATCGAGATGGGAATTTTTTTCCGCAAAAAAAGGTTACACTATCTGTTTGCGAATAAACATGATCACATCATTGAGACATCTGCAACTGAAGAGAACACTGGCCTTAAGAGGCCTTCTACCTTTAACCCTACAACTGTTGGCCTTCCAGCGAAGGTTTTGGCCTTCGAGGAAGCAGTGGATCACGATTTGAGAGAATTGTATCAACAACACCAAAGTCCCTTCATTATTTTGTCAAGAAAGGAACAAAAGGCAGTAAGAGTTTTAGCCAATAATGAGGCAGTGGTAGTAAAGCCAGCGGACAAGGGCGGAGCCATAGTCCTTTTGGACTCATGTACTTACCGCAATGAGTGCTTGCGCCAACTGAACGATACCAAGGCCTATCGTAAACTCACCACAGATCCCACCGAAAGACTTACGATGGTGATCGGACACATAGTAGAGGAAGCGGTGGCTGAGGGTTGGGTTAATAGCAAAGAGGCTCAATACCTCTGCACAGAGAACCCCAGGATGCCATATTTCTATGTACTGCCAAAAGTACATAAAGCGCAACATCCACCCCCTGGACTCCCCATTATATCGGTCATAGGTTCACTGTTAGAACCTTTATCCACCTTCGTCGATTTCTTCCTGAAACCACTAGTCAGGGAAATGCCAACGTTTTTAAAGGATACCAAAGATGTGCTTAGAATTCTCCCTGACATAGAGTTCGACAGAGATCTAGACATATTAGTGTCTTTTGATGTTGAAAGTCTATACACATCCATCCCCCAGACTGAAACGCTGGAGGTTATTGAGGGGCTCCTAGCAGAAAAAGACCTGAACTCCATTACCCCGGTAAGATTGATCATGACATTAGCCACCCTGGCGATGACTTAATATTTTTTTCAGTTTGAAGAGTCGATCTACCTGCAGGTTTGCGGGACCAGTATGGGCAGCGTTTTTGCCCACAGTCTCGCTAACCTGTATGTTCAGAGGTTTGAGCAGGATCACATTTTCGCAGACACCAATCCCCATCTAGGGTGTCTGCGATTATAGAAACGTTACATAGATGACGTTCTAGTTGTCTGGCGTTGGACAGTGGAGGAGCTTCAGATCTTTCACACTTGGCTAAATGAGAGGAACCGGTTCCTCAAATTCACAATTGAATTTGATAAACACCAGCTGGCGTTCCTAGACTTACTCATTACATCAACAACAACTGGTCTACAATCTGAATTGTATCGTAAGCCCATGGCCAGGAACTCCCTTTTGAGTTATGAAAGTTGCCACCCCAGGGCACTTATGGATAATCTGCCCTATGGGCAATTCCTTCGAATACAGAGGAATTGTTCCACAAAGTCCGCTTTTGAGATTCATTCTAGGACTTTAGCCGCGAACCTGGTGGATAAAAAGTATCCTAAACGCTTGATTTGTAGCTCGAAGAAAAGGGCCTCGAACAACAATAGGGAGAGCTTGCTAGAACTTTTGCCCCCTAAGCCCAAACAAGAACAGATTACCTGTGTTAACACCTTCTGTACACAATCGAATCAAGTTCAGAAAATTGTAAGGAAACACTGGAGGATTCTGAATACTGGCACTGACACACTGCTGCCTCCTCTTTTTGCCTTTAAAAGAGGACAGAGTTTGAGGGAACAACTGGTTCATACAAGACCAAAAATTACTATTCCCCGAGCAGTAGGGACACTCTGGGACCTGCCAGCCGTTACGGGTCATTACCCATGTGGAAACTGTGCAGCCTGCCCACAAACATCAAAGACTTACAACATTGATATTGGCACTGATCGACCATGGCAGCTCAGACGATTCACCAATTGTAACAGCGTGAACCTTGTATACCTTATCACATGTCCCTGCAACAAAAAATATGTGGGGATGACGACCAGAAAGGTAAAGGTGCGCATCTCAGAGCACAAGAGCTCGATCAGATGCTCTAAACAAGCTACTAGATTGACAAACCACTTCATAGAGGTGGGACATCTGCCTACTGACCTGCACTGGACAGTATTAGACCAACCACTGATCCCATCCCAGGTAACGGACATTAGTGCCTTTCTGTTCAGATGTGAACAAAAATGGATATTCAGGCTCAAATCTGATAAAGTAGGGTTGAATGAAGAGATCAACCTGGATGGCTCTCTAGATGGCATCACTTATCCCACTACAACTATGTATATATCTACCTTTTGTGTGTATTGTAAACAGGTTTCTGAGATACCTGATACAAGAGGTCCTGTTGGGTCAATAAAGTTGGCTGATTCAATCTCTGATAAGAGGGGTGTAACGAGTCATATTGAAAGAAATGTGAGCTATTATTATCATGACCTCGTCTCCAGTTTAAGCACAATAATTTCATAGTCAGTCCCTATAATCTGCCTATGAAATCACAGTTTAATTACTAAAATCGAAGCAGAGACGCATTGAGAGAGTGGATCGGGTACGGAACTACATTACCCATCTACCCAAATGCGGGACGAAAAGATGACGTCATATGCATGAGCGACGTTACACATTGAGGAATATAATGGCCGCGAGTACACCGCGTCGGTACCTCCCCGTTAGACAGCCCAGAGGGACATCCGGGGTACCGACGGGCAGGTGAGTAGGGGTCATACCCTTCTAAGCAGCGTCTGTTCACTTGTCATAGGATTACGGCTAACCTAAATGGGCGGCAAAGCGTAACTAAACTATATGTTGCCGAAGGTATGACCGAGCTTATGACCGATATTTCTATTTTCAAAGAACAAGCTGAATATATCTTTAGTCATCAGCGGTATCTGGATAACATTGCACCGAGCGCCTGGTTTATTCAAATGGGTGTTGGTTGTGAGATCCATCCCTCTATACAATCACGTAAATAGTGGACACGAGATTGCGATTGTTTGCTTACTGTACTAAATACACTGGGTGCAGTATTATACCTGTGACAGTAAGGAACATACCCATGATCAAGCTGCATCAGGGCTCTTACATGCTGAAGTCGCTATCATAAGTGTGAGTTTGTGAGAGGTTTATAAGTACCCTATGGTGACGTGAGTGACTGGGAGATGACTGTTGCTTCAGGGAAACGATGTCCCACAGCACAAATGGCACTTTTTCTATTTTCCTTCCACCAGAGCGGTGCTCCATGTACCTGAGCTGAAGCCAGGTGAGGTGGTGCTGTTCCCTCCTGCCGCAAAGGTGAGTGAGCATGTAATCAATGTATACATGGGGCAGACATGTTTGCCCAGTGTGGCTGGCATGTACAAGCTGACTTAAGAAATGGGTTAATAGAACCAAATGTACCACAGATATTGATTGTGGTTTGTCTGTCTCGCTTTCTTTTTATGTACCTGGGATTTTGTCTAACGGACCATTTCATCTACATTGAACGGTGAAGTCAGGAGGACGAAAATATATCATACTTTCAGGTGATATCATTCCTTTTTTATTATTTTTTATATAGCAGTAGCATTAATGGTCCTGAAGAAGCAGCTGGAGACTACGTGGCTCCGTTCGACTGCAGAAACATGTCGACCTAAGATACTCATTAGTAGTCATTTGTTTACATTACTATTTGCACTGTTTTTATTGATTTGGGGTTGAAGGGGTGCAGAATAAAGTTTTTTCCCCCTTCACTACCCAATTTTATTGTATCCCACTTTTCACTGATTCACGTTCTCACTTTAGTTTGCACTGCTACTCAGTTCTCCACAGACACACTCCCATACTTCACTATCTATCACTGGTATACTCACTTCAGACTAGGTTCAAGACATCTGCCTATCTGCTGTGGGTATGTTACCTTCAGAGTGTGAAGGATCCCAGATGATGAAGGGCGGTCTCGGTCGATGACTTATGGGAATTCTTTCACATTGAAGGAATACCTTAGGCACGATTTAATTTGTTCTTGAATAAATTATTCTTTTTTCTCCACACAGATACATAACAAGTTAGCTCCTTTGACCCACTGCTACTTTTTGTTGGTGTGATTGTTCAGTTAGGGGTAGTAGCATTGCCTGGTCGTTAAACTTCCCCAGGACCCTCATTCCTCCGTGTATCTTTATAGTCTATAAATTCCCCAAACACTACCATGCCACCCCATTGTTAAAAACATTACATTGGCTTCCGCTCTCTAAACGTTACCCATTCAAATTGGGATGTCTGATTTTTAAGGCTCTTACTGGCACAGCGCCTGCCTTCATCACTTCTAAACTTAAAGCTTACGTCCCCAATCAAGACTTGCTGTCTTCTTCTAAGCACCTTCTGTGCGTTTCCCGCTTCAGAAGGAAAAAACACGGTGGCATGAGTTTTTCTTTTTTGGCCCCTTCCTTCTGGAACAATCTTCTCCTCTGCATTAGGAAAATTACTTCCTATATGGATTTCCGCAGGGCCTTGAAGACTCAGCTTTTCACATCAGCATTCGCCGAATAGGCAGCACCCCCCTGCCCGCCACCCCCCCTTCTACTTCCGTCCTCAGCACCAAGAAACTGTTTGGTCTACGAGCGCTTTATAAAACTTTTAACTTTAAAACTTTTAACTTCTGTTTACATTGTTGAGACACACCTGTGCTATAATACTCTCTCAGATATGTTCTCGCTCACTCAATCAAACTAAGGCTTTCACTCATTTTATCTCTCGCTTGCTCACTTTCTAACTTACAACAAACACTCTTACCAGTGGAGGCTGGCAAAGATTGGGATTGGTGGGGCAGGAGGTGGGGATGGGGCGGAAGGAGGAATAGGAATGTAGAAAAAACAAAAAACACTTACCTCTGTCTCTCTTCCATCAGACTCGGGCAGAATAGCAACCACGAAGCACACCCAGGCTACCCTGATCAATCACAATGCTGCACTGCAGCATTGTGATTTGTAAGCACCCAGGCTCCCCTAACCAAACACAATGCTGCAATGCAGCATTGTGATTGGTCTGAGCGTGGGGGTTCGGTGCTCAGCCAGGGAATAGGAACCTGGGTATGTTCTCAACCCAGGCTGTAATGCAGCCTGCGAGGAGAACATGCAAAGTGCACATGAATGTTTGGCCGGGCCGAGAGGGCCGCCAAGCATTCATGTGCACTTGGAGTGGGCAAACCACTCCTTCCCTGCTCAAAGAGCTAAGCAGCCCTGCCCACCTGCAAAACAGTTGGAAACAATAAAATGATAATAACAAGTTACTATCATTTTATTTTTCCTTTCGTCTCAATGCTTCAAAGCACTGACTCTTACTCTTTCATACTTGCTTTTGCTGTTTTACTAACTGATTTTGCTCAGGCACTGAATATTATTGGGCCGCTAATTAGATTTCAGGTTTAAACTTCCACTTATACCTAAATCTGTATTATCATTCAGGAGGGTTTCCCTCTGGATTTTCACCCGGTATATCCTAGTAGGAATCGGGGGTTAAATACAGTAAAATACCTATTTGTGCATCACGGACTGCATAAAAAGGCAACATTTGCATATAGTATATGTGTTCCTTATTCAGAGGTCGGCAACTAAGAATTGGGTGCAAACTATGCATCTGCTAATTCCCACAGTCTGTGCAAAATATTTGGCAGTGGGTGTGCAATTTCAGTCTCTCACTCTCCTTCACTTCCAAACTTATTTCATTCTTTTTTTAACTTAGATATAACTCTGTCATACTTTCAACACAAAACACTTGAAAGTCCCCTATCAATCACACATATTTACTGAGTCATATGACTTCCTAACAACTAAGGAGATACATTAAAATTTTAGTACAACTCTATAGTCTAGGCTACTGCCCAGTGTTGAAAACTTCTTTAAAACGAACACTCACACATCTGCATAAAAACAAATCAGATCCCGGTGTGAGATGGAAATGTGGAAAGTCATCTCCTTGACAGCCGCGGCCCATGGAGGGAGTTCCATGGGGCAGGCAGGCAGGGCGGGCGGTGGTAAACACCGGAATATGGATGATTGCAGGTAAGTAAACAATTAAATTAAAAAAACGAATTTCATTGCGGGCCCTGCATTGCAAAATGCGATGCAGGGCGCGCGACTATTTCAGGTAAGCTTGCATTCAGGTCTCTAAGAAGAATTACCTGGCAACCTCCTAATGTCTCACTAGTACCTTCTGATAAATCTTCTGACATTGATAACATACAGTCCTAGAGATATGTATTTACTATCAGCCATTTATTTGGTGGTGGTGTACTTGAATGTCATCTAAATTCACCGACTGCTTCTCCCTGCAAATGGAGCATACTTACTCATTTCCACAAGTGACTCACTCATGCTCTGCCAGGTCTGCTGTCTTCATTATAAATATATAGGCTAAATAGTACAAGCCTGGTACAGAGTGTAGTACTATCGGAGAATGCTCGAGTTGGTATAGACCAGTGCTTAATTTGTGCCGGTGGTTTCCGTTGCTCAGCACCGGCCATTATTTGCACAGGGCCAGTGCTATAGAATTTTTCTCCTGTAAAAGGTGGAGACGATAATTATTAAATGTATATGTTATTATGACCCTATATGGGCAGCGCTATTCTGGAAGGCACAGATCCCATGTAGCGAAGTGTTGAGAAGATGCTCTCACCACATTTCTGTATGATGGAGGGTCACTCACTTCTGCCGAGGCTTGTAAATGGTTTACCTACACGTACCAGAAGGCCTTCTGTGTTTCGCTGGCGTCTTGGAAATTTGCCTATATAAAGCCGTGAATAGCAAGCATTTGCGCTTGCTATTCTGTTTCTGTATTGACAAGTAGGTGTTTCCCTTCCTGTAAGGGGGTCGCCCTTTGCAGTTGATCCTTTTCGCTAAGTGCACAGCGTGTTGGGATCAGGCTGCTGCACGTTCATTGGGAGCTGTACCTGCGGGACCTATTATGGCTTCAGTAGTGCTGGCACCTCGAACCTGCACGCCATTCTTTTCAGACCCCCAGAGCCTCTTTTGAGTGTAGTTGGCACTCCCTGTCCGAGCGAAAGGGGCACCTACTGCCTCCAGCAAGTCAGGTAAGCATACTGGCAGAGTGCCTGTAGCGTATGAAGTGTATTTGAGATTTATGAGATTTATGACTTTATGATTGCCAGAGCACGTTCCAGAAACTCGTGGTCATTGTTCACAATGTGGATTCTGCCTGTCACCACTGCACTAATCTCATGCCCCATGAATTAAGATCAAAGTGTCAACCTTTCATGTTAGAAAGAAATATGCATCTGATCATTATGGGTAAATTGCATAGTGAGAAATTGGAGAATCTGGTGTCATCCCCGGCTTCCCTGCTTGAACAAATTGTCATAGGCGAATACTTTTACCAAGCGAGCCACCTTCTTGATCATTATCACACATAAGAGCACCTTTAAACTCACAAGTTCAGGATGTGCGCTTCACAAAAACCTCTTTTGTCTTTGATTTATTAGCCTATAATGTTGCTCCATCAATAATTATCTAGGCCGCAATATAGGGTGCATATCACTGGAGCCAATGGTAGAAGTGGGTGGAGCTGACAACAGTGGGTGGTGGCCTCTTAAGAAACTATTTGAGCACCTCAACCTATTATTTTACAAATTGAGCACTGGTGTAGACTGCTCACTCTGAGGATTAACAGTTGCCTCCATCAGTGGGATAGTATAGCAGAGATAATGCTGAAGGATTCTCCACATGAGAGGGTTGAGCGCACTAACACCCGGGAGGGTATTTTGGTGGAGAGACAGTGGAGCTCCTTAAGGTTGAGAGGGATTCTGGCCATCCAGTTCTGAATGGTCTGCAGCCTTCTGGTGAGTTTTTTGTTGATCCCGACATAGAGGGTGTTTTCTTAGTCCATCTTGCTTGTGGACAATGGTGTGCGTGATGGTTTTCCTGGTGCTGTTTGGGAGCCATTTGAAACTTTTCCTCAGCATCTTCAGGGTATGGAAGCATGAGGTGGTGATGGCATTGGCTTAGAAGGTCATGTTGAGTTTGATGTTGATAATGATCCCAAGGTTCTCAGCGTGGGTGGTGGAGGAGGGTGTTGGTCCTGTTGATGACCAAGTGGAGTCTTGTTGATGTTCAGCTCCAGCCCCTTAGTCCTTATTCAGTTGGTGTTTTCAGCCATGCAGGCATTCAGCTTGAGCTGAGTAGTGGGCATCTTGTCTTTGAGGGAGAGAATGAGTTGTGTCATTGGTGTAGGAGAGGGTGTTGGTGTTCTGAGAGTGGATGATGCTGGCTAGAAGGATCATGTTTGCATTGAAGAGGGTCTGGCTCAGGCAGGATCCTTGCTTAGCCCACAGATGAGGTTGCAAGTGTCCGAGGTGTACAGTGTCAGGCTGGCTGACTGGATCCATTGGAGTGTATATCCTTGAATTTGGATGTCATGTAGGAATGGATTGAAAGGCCATGTTAAATGCTGGTGAGAGGTCCAGGAGGATGAAAGCCGCCAGGTCTCCTCTGTTGAGAGTCATGTGGATGTTACCTGTGGTGGCAATGAGGACAGTTTCTGTTCTGTGGTTTGGTGTAATATTAGACTGGGTGGTTTTGAGGGGTTTCTGGTCCTCGAGATTCAGTAAAGCATCTGTTGAATATTTTCTCTAAGCCTTTGGCTGCGAATAGTAGCAGGGGGGTCGGTCTGTAGTTAGCAAGTGTTGAAGAGATTGTGGAGAGAATTTTCAGCAGAAGAGGTGGTGGCATTCAGAATTGTATGAGCCTGGAGCGGATAGGTTGCAGCACTCTACGGGAGGAGTGGTGGAGGTAAGGGTCTAATGGGGCCCCAAAGTGGATACAACTTCATGGTGGTGGCAGTTTTTTCTGGGGGATGATGGGCCATGTGGGTATCATTGGTTCTTTGGATACGATTGGGAGGCACATGGTGAAGTCTGCCTTGTACGTTTGCGGATTGAAATTCTGTAAATTATGATGTTTTTGTTGCTAAAGAATTGAGAGAGATTGTTTCAGGGGTCCTGTGAGGAGGTGATTTAGTTGGAGGTGACCACATAACATTTCGTCAATATTAGCAATTCTAGGAAGTATGGAAGCCTCAACAAGCTAGTTTCATTCCCAGAGATTAGGATTCATGCCTTTAGCCTCACCTCAGACCCATGTTTTCCAAACTGTGTTTTGCGACCTACTGGTGGGTTCCAAGCAGATAATTGGGAGGGGTGGTTGCAAAAGTCCAAGCAATTAACAGAAAAGCCTTTAAATTCTGTATTTATCTTCTCACATTAACTGTGCTTCAAAGGCAGAGGTCAAATGTCAGGCTATATCTTCTGACAAATTGCTGCATGGGGATCTGGTTTTTACAAACTCCTCTGCTTTGCAGTCTGAGAAAGAAAAGTAAAGTGATCTATGGGACAATCTTGCTGTGGTACAGGGAGAGTGAAAGGAAAGGCTTAGAATGACATTTTTTGTAGAACACAGCAAAAAGGTAAGCATCTCCAATTTACGAACTGTACACACTCAGCAGTTAGGAAAGCAAATGATAAAGCACAAAGGATAAATATTCACTTAAAACCGATTTCCACACATTATCATTTGTGCGCAGTATCGTTTTAGCAGTAAAACTGTATATCTAAGCAAATTTAGTGGACATTTTAATGGAAAATGTGCTGGTCTGTAAATGACTGCGCACTACCACGCAATGCTTCAGTTACATTAAGAAATCACCCTCCTCATGGCCATTCAATTTAGGTGGGTTGCAAAGGTTTGTTGTTATAACAATTCGGTTGTGGACAAAAATGACTATTATTTATCAGACTAATTCACATTCGAGTCGGTGACTTCTGTGTACTGTGTTAGCCGGTATAAAGTTTTGGCATGAATTGAGTTGGCGTTTCCTTCTACATTCGTAGCCCACATGCTAGTTAGGTGAGATTGAGAGAAGGATGGTCGCTGCCTTAATTGTCCACCACTTGATAGGTGATAACTGTTGGTTGCCCTTTCCTTCATTATGCACCTTGGCTTTCGGTTCAGGGTCATGATTCTGAAACTGCAATCAACAGTTGTTAATTTTTTGAACGGAGCATCTTAACCACAGTTTAAACATACAGAGGGCAACAATACTTTTTGCCTTGTGTGTAAAATTGGCCTGCTGTATCTAGTCATCATCTTTCTGTGAGATAACTAACTGACTGGTATATTTCTTGTCATCTTAATTGAGCACATTTATGTTATTCAAATCTTGATATAGTGCACAACTCATCCTCGAAGGGACTTCTCGGCACTGAAATGGCAGGTGGATGTAGAGAAGCAACATTTAAAACAGCCAAGTTTTAAGGTGTTTTTTTTTATTTTACCAGAGTAGGGCATATCCGAATGAACAGAGGAAGTTTGTTCCAGTGGAGTGGAGCCAGATAGGACAAGGCTTGGCTTCCATATTTAGCAGTGCGAATCCGTCAGGGGTGTAGAAGAAACTGGTTACTTGATCGCAGATTCCTGCTTGGTACATAGGGGGAAGCCTGTATTTTAGGCATTTTGGGCCTAGCCCTAAGAGCAATTTATGAGTTAGGCAAAGCTGTTTAAACAGAGATCCTTTACAAATTGATAGCCAGTATAGTGCTTTAAGTATAGGGGCTGACGAGGATCTTGGAGGCAGGTTTTTTACCAAGCGTGTGTCAGTTTTTTTGGACAACGTGATGTTTTGATAGAAGAGATTCATTGAAGGCAAGGAACAAGGCATTCCTATAATCAAGGCAGCTGATGACTAGCACCTGGGTGAGGGTTCTGCGTGAGCTCAGTGGAAGCTATCTGAAGATTTTTTCAAACATAAGCATGATGCCAAACAGGTGCCATGTATGGAGGCAATCTGGTCTGGCATTGATAGCTGAAAGTCTAAAATTATGCCTAGGTTTTTTGAGGTTTTAGCGGGCAAAGAAGTGGGGCCCAGTTCTGCTGGCCACCAATTTTCTGGCCAGAAACTCTGAGCTTTGCCAAAAATACTATTTCTGTTTTGCCCCTCTTAAGTTGGAGACAGTTTCAAGAAAATCCAGATGGCTATCGCCTTCATCCTTGTAGAGAATCTCTGTATGACATTTTCCAAATGTTATTAGTTGGGCTAGGTGGGCTACATAGACATTGAAAAGTGTAGGGCTTAAGGAGGAACCTTGAGGGTCTCCTTTATTGAGGGAATGGTCCTGGAATCGAATGTACCCATGGAGACTGTTTGGACCCTATGATTGAGGAAATCTACCAACAAGTCCATGGCTTGTCCCTCGATGCCTATCTATTAGAGGTGCTGTAGCAGCATTGACTGTGAGATGGTATGAGTGAAGGTGTGTCTAGGGGTTGGCACCTTGATGCCTCCCCTTGTTTACAGTATTGCATGCTACTTGCTTAGCCAGACCTGGGTCTTGTTCCTGATCGCCTGATATATCTATATTGCCCGCATGGCTCTCACTAACTGGTTTAGGCAGATGACATCCCCAACTTTGTTTACTCTCACCTACCTGTAAACATATATCTCTTTTATTGATTATTTATTTTCTATTTTATTAACTTTGATATGGTACTGCTAAATTGTACATTGTTGACAGAGCACTGTGTAGTAACAATTACATTGGCAGAGAAAAACACAATGGGGAAATTTAGTAGTGGACAAACATCATAGTTTAGAGAATCATTCCAATGAAGAAAATCAACATTAAGGGTATATCAATTATACCTGGATGAAAACATAGGTATAAGTGCTGAAAACAGTACGTAAAGTATATCATTGGTGTTTCAGGTGAAAGGCCATATATAATAAACTAATGGTGAATCGCAACCAGGTGAAAATGGTGAAAGTAGCTTCAGGATGGTTATGAAGTAAGTGTTCAGGTCTTGCTTGAAATCAGTTGTCTATAACCTTACATTTAATAATCTGGATTGTGAGAGCAAGTCTTAAATCCATTGGGAAGGTCTTTGAAATAATCTGGGGCATTTCCTGAAAAGGAGCCCTGTTGTTATTTTACTATCAACTCCACCTGGGAATCCAGTGCTTTGACTACACGGTCCCCTTTTTGACATCCAGCCATCGTATCATCCCTCAATCAACATTTTCACATCCTCGTGAGTAAAATAATTTAATTACCTGTGCAAATACCCCAGCTGTTTCAGGCTGCACTTTTGACATATTGATCAAATTATTAATAGCAATTGGTAAAAAATTTAACTGATCATTCTTTTATTTGAGCTTACACCATTAACATTTTACTACAAATGAAGATAACTCCCTCCCCTTTGCCGCAATAAATGAAGCTCTACATAAAACACATGCTGAATATTATTCAAACTATTGTAATGACTCAATTTTAAAATGTTTGGTGCAATTGTTCACAAGAAAATACGTTCAAAATATTAGTCCTAATTAGTATTCAATCAGGACTCGAGGGCATTGTTAAAGTGCCTCTGTCAACAATTCTGCCATAAGGTTGGGTGTGGGTAATACTCCAAACATATTTGAATGTCACAGAACAACTCTGCAGATTTATCTAGTTAACAGTGCATTTAAGTTAGCTTAGGTTTGCATAATAAATGCATCTAAAACGTCATGCATTTTTTAAGCTGTCACATACGCAATAGAATCTGAGCTTTTCTACCCCCATGCTATTGTTCAGTGGTCAAGTCCGATCATCCCCCAAAAAATAATTTGACTCACAAAGAAAATACCACTGTGGCTAGGTAATAACTTGCACCAAGTCAATGCCTTAGAGAGATGTCAGTGGTCGTCCAAAATAGGGATCTTAAAACTGTGTAACAAGTCAAGTCAAACAATCTTTATTTCGACCGTTAAGGTCATAAAAGATGAGCAAGTAAACAAACATTAGACCATTAACAATAAAATCGTGTGTTAAAAATAATTCATCAATGTTAAGATCCATAAAATCATTTAGTAGGTTTCAGAAATGCCTTTTTAGACTAAAATCATTTTCATAATTTCAAATGTGCATTTTTAAACTGATTTAGGGACAAATTGTCCGTGGCACGTTAGAATCCCTTATAATTTTTGCACGGACTCTCCACATTGCCGTCAGAAATTTCGCCATAACGAACACTGTTGGAGGTGCAAGGTCAGTTTTAAGGACTCTGTAGGCTGGGGCATAAGTTCGAAAGCCCAAGTTCCTTAAGTACGGGATGAGCCAGTAGCTCCTAATTTTGCTGTAAGCTTTACAAAATAAGACCACGTGGACGTCACTTTCAAGCTTGTAATTGCACGCAGGGCAGTTGGGTGAGACCAGGTTACCTTCCCAGTTTTTAGTGAGCGACCTCAGCGGTAAGGAACTGTATCTCCATTGTAGAAAAATTTTTCTGACGTGCACAGGGGACATTGCATCAAGGACATATTCAAAGCTATAAGAGTCTTTTATTTTAGTGAATATATCAGTTAGAGAGCCCTCCCGGATTGAGCTGATGGACCTTTTCAACATAAAATCATGGAAAAGTTTAGAGAGTGCTTTCCGGGGAACCTTGCTGACGTTACTTCAGGACTGTTCCATAGCTCTGGGACTCCAAGGGTCATACACATGTCTCTAATATACTTGAGCCATTGAATTTTAGACACTTGTATCGTTCTGAGGAGCTCCTGTAATTCACTTCTATAGTGGCCCAAGTCTTGACTACTCCACAAGCGCCTCCAATAAGTCAGTGGTTTCAGGCTCAGTTCTTCGCTGATTGGGCACAATGCCAAATCCATTCTCAGCGGAAGGAGTGGAGTGCTCGAAGGAAGGGCCGTCAAGTGTCTAATGAAGTTGTTCTCGGCCACTTGTATGGAGTGAAGTGGTGTGTGTCCCCATAATTCAGCCCCATAAGTTATGCCTCCTCGTGCTTGGGCCTTGTAAATTTGTATTGCTGGTGCCAATGGGCGTAAGGGGGATTTTTTTGCGATTCTTGTGATTGCGCCCGCCCTCTGGATTAGTTTAGTGGTTGCTTTTCTTTTGTGTGGCACCCAGGTTAGATTTTGGTTGAGTATTATGCCCAGATACTCAATCACTTGAACTCTCTCCAGAGATATTGATCCCAGACGTGGGTTTGGGCAGCTTTTATGCTTATGGCTCAAGGTCATAAATTTGGTCTTCGCTGGGTTTTTTTCTAATCCCCTTTTATTACAGAAGTCCAATTGTCTGTGTGGAGCCTAATGAGAATCTGGAGAATATCTCCCGGAACGCCCATGTCCTCTAGTACCGCCCACAACCTGGCCCGAGGGACCAGGTCGAAGGCGGCACGGAGGTCCACAAAAACTGCGTACAGTGAGCCCTCTTCTAAGTATGCAGTTTTCCAGAATAGAATATTTAGTCTCAGTATTTGGTCCACTGTTGAGACACCCTTTCTGAAGCCCGCTTGAAGGGGGCTCAAGATCTCTGTCTCTTCCATCCAACATTGCAACCTGTCCAAGATCAACCTTCCAAACAACTTTTGGCTAACATCACTGAGGTTAATCGGGCGATAGTTGGCGGGGAGCAGAGGCGAGCCCTTTTTATATATCGGTACTACCTCTGCTCCCAGCCAAGTATCTGGTATGCCCATTCCCCCCAGCACTGCATTGAATAAAACCATCAGGTATGGAGCCCAGATCACAGGTTCCTGCCTAAAGAGGTCACCTGGGATCCCATCTAATCCAGGGGCTTTTCCAGATGGCAACCCCGACATGGCCGTCTCGATGTCTTTCAGGCTAAAAGGGGCTGGTATATTTGTGGTGGTGATACTAGCTACAGATATCTCTGACTCCTCAGCCTCGGGGGCGTATAGGCCCTGGAAGTGATCCTGCCAAACATTGGCTGCAATGTTTGGTTCAATTGCAGATGGAAGTTCCCCAGTCCCATTATGACTGGCACAACCATGTGCTCATTCACAGACCTCCAGGGCGTCTTTGACATGCATAAACATCAATTATTTAAACATTTACAGTTAACACAGGCTCCACATCCTCTCATTAATGACCTGACAGAACTGATTTTAATACCTTTGAGGCAAAACTGCTGCCTGGAGTTATTGGTCGGGGAAGATCTCTACTGTATAACGATTGTCGGTGAAACACACAACAGGCACCTTTGACTCTCTTAGAAACGGGAGGGAGATTTGGGGTTTCTCGCTGTGGAAAAATGTCAGGCAGCCAGAATGGCTCCAAGAGAGATCCCTAGAGCTAACCAATTTTGCATCATTCAACTTAAATATCTACATTGGGTATATTTGTTGCACCATTAGCTGTTTCATATTGTGAAATTCTACTCGTACTATTGCCTAAGATAAAGGGACTAACCTAGAGACTCTATACATTCAACATGGCAATGCCCCCGGATTAGACCATTCTGGGTGGGAGTGAAATGCATATTTCAGGAGGTGGCTGGATAGCAACTAGACCAGGATCCAAAACGAACTCACCTGCACTCCCTAAAGTGCATCCTAGTTCACTTGGAAATTAGAAAACTGGCAAACTGCTTGTCCCTCTAAGAAAAAGTTCCAAAAACAGGCACACCATAGAACAAATAACTAATCACACATGCGCCAAAATTAAGCAAGTTGTTAATTCATATTGGGTAAACTGTGGAGTCATGGATCCGGGATAAAACTTTGATAGCGCCTTCTATTTTGCAATCGTACATTTCCTTGATGTTATACCACAGATATCATGCACAAATAATCACAGTGGCCCCAGTATGTTTATTACAGAGCTCAGGAAATCCTGAGTAAATTAGCTGTTACAGAATGTACATGGTTGCCATGCTATGGTTAAAACATAGATTACTCTTGAATGACATTCTGCAATCTCTTTATAAATTCATGCTTCTAGTATCCTGGACAGGCATCTTGGAGCACTTGTCACAAAACACTGGCAACAGAACCCTTTCCTCAGAACACTCCCTTCAGAACAGGCACCATGGAACAATCGTCAAAAAAGAGGGGTTTTGGGACCTGGGGCCGTTATTCAAATAGGTCCTGCATACAGGGCTCCTAGTTAACTGTGCTACAAGGGGTGTGCAGTTCCTAATGGGTCGGGGAAGACACGTCTTTCTTCATGATGCCCTCACACACCCCGAAGGATGTCATGCTTCAATGCCCGACGGGCTCACCGTAAACGGGGCTCTTTGGCGGAGGTATTTTAGAAGAAGCTGTGGGGTGCTTGCGGGTGAGAGGGCAAGGGTAGTGCACGGGTGGTGGATATTGAAAAAAGTCTGGAGCAGTCCTAGTCTATAAGGATTAATATTTAAGGTAGTTCCAGCTTGGTTAAAAGTATGTGGATGCCCTATGTGGATGCAATGTTCCTAGAGGGCTATCGCTGTGAGATGGGTCGACATGTTTTGTGCATTTATTGCTCCTAACGAGTCTTGTGGCACTTCTTCAGGACCTATGTAAATGCGTGGTGCACTACTAGAAGTCTGGTTCCAAAATGATTGGGTAGTGACCAGACAACATAGAGTGGCGCCCTAGAAGACCTATACTGGGCGGCAGAGGAAGACCCTCAGTATAAAGGTCTATGGCCTGATGGGGGAAGTAACAGAGCAAGTTGTTGCTCTGGAGGGCTGGGTAGACAGCAACTAGCTGTGATCCTACCCTCGCTCTGGGCCCCTTGCGAGGGTAGGATCACAGCTATGTTGTCTGGTCACTACCCAACAATTTTGCACTACCCTTGCCCTCTCACCCGCACGCACCCCACAGCTTCTTCTAAAAGATCTCCGCCAAAGAGCCCCATTTACGGTGAGCCCGTCGGGCATTGCAGCGCCGGCCCGATGAGGAGCAAAGCCCAATGATGATGCATGACATCCTTTGGGGTGTGTGAGGGCATCACGAAGAAAGACCTGTCTTCCCCATCCCCTTAGGAAATGCTTACCCCTTGTAGCACCATGGAACAATCGCCACAGAACACTCGCCACTGAACTGTCAAAAAAGCACATTAGCTATGATGCATTCTTCACAGAACACTCACCCCAATTAAGACACTACTGTTCATTCACCAAACAGCCCTTGTCACAGAACTATTGCCACATTGTAGCAGACTGATGACGTATTTAGTCCAAGAGACCCGGTACACTATATGTATAAAAGACTCCTTCTTTATTACCAAAAAAACACCTTTAACAATGGAACCACATTGGGAAGTCAAGGAAACACATGCAACTGACTCTCAAAGCCTGAGAATACCAGTACTCACCAAGCATTCCATCAGAACATAATATCGTGCACCTAGAGTAACACTATGTAAAGGATACATAGCAATATAGTTAACTTCGCACAAATATTACATTACCCCCTTCTATGAACAAACAAAATTAAATTGAAACAGAACAGATAATTAGGGTAAATCATAGTCTTGCAGTTTAACAGGTATCTTAACAATGCATGAGGTAAAAGTTCTGAAACACCCCCAATCACTAACTGCATTTTCACAGGAATAATTGCATTCATCAACACTAGCAGTACCACTATGGGAAGAACAAACCTCTGTTTCTCCACTAGCAGAAAATGAGTCATTAGCCTGCAATTATTTTTATTGAAATCATGACCAGACAGATCAGTCGTCAGTTTAGAGTGAGATTGTTCCACATTAGAACAAGTGCAACAATAAATTCCTGCCTGAGTTACTGAAATAGGAACCACACTGTTACTGTTCAACCACTTTACTCTCTGTAAAAAAAACAGAAGCCTTACTCGTCTTCACCACCTTGACTGGCAAATAAATGTTGGTTGTCCTTTCAAAAGATTTCCAACTCAAAACCCAATTACCCACCAACATTTCATTCATTTTGACAATCTTTCTGCATTTGTAGTTTCTTTTTTGCACATTCTGTCTCCACCTCACTCTTTACACCATTTCCAATCCCCGGCTTACATTAAGAAATAGCACTCTGCAACCACAGCGGTATCAACTCCAATCTAAACTCTCTACCCCTTAAGTATTTAAGCAGTGAAGCACCTGCAGTAGACACTGGAGTAGTTAAATATGCCCAAACTTTCTCTTCAAGGAAAGCAGACACATCTAGACCCGCAGATAAAGCAGCCTGTACCCCTTCTTTCAAATGCATTTGGCCTTTTCAACTAAGCCATTATACGCTGGACTGTATAATGCAACTTGCAAATGCTTTATGTCAAACTTAGTCAAAGAAACGTTCATCTCCCTTGAAACAAAAATGCATATTATTTGTTAGTGACGATATGTGCTGGAGAAGGAAAATCCTTTCCAAAAACTGTGTAGCGCACGTGGTATTTGGAGATTCTACTAAAAAAACTTTGAAAAGTAATCCATTAGAACAATCAAAAATCTCTTGTCAGCTGGTAATAAGCTGAAATTAGCAGAGAAATGAAAAGCACCTTTGTCCCAAGGTCCCATTGGTAACAGAACAGGAAAAAGAGGCTTGGTTACAGTTGTCCAATGTTTGTCAGAAACTGCACACAAAAGACACTCCCCAATAAGACTAGTTACTTGTTTGTCCATAGTATGGCACCAGTAAACCTGGCAACATTTTTTACAAGTAGCTGAAATTCCCAGATGACCCTCATGTGCATTACTAAGAATATGTGCACGCACTGAAGATGGAGGTACAAACAACCCATTCCTTAGCCAAATCAACAAGTCAATTCCAATGAAACTTGATAAGAACTTCCAAGTATCATGAAAGATTTTACCCAGTATACCAATCCTCTGATATACTGAAAATCCTTATGCAGAACAACATAATCTGTTGTTGCTGTCATCCATTCATTTTTTGAGCTAATACCATTGCACCCAGAAATAGCATCCACCACTATAAATCCATTGTCATTGTCATCTTCCCAAGAATCAGAATAAGGTAATGGCAAGTGTAACAGACAATGTACTCAAAAGTTCTTGCTCCATTGTATATATTTTACAGACATGTCTTACTCTTGTAATTGTAAAAACTGTCTTTTAATGCTTTACCTAAGCCATTACCACATCAATGATACACCAACAGCTTATGATCAGTGCAAACATCATAAGCAGTTCCCCAAATGTATGACTGCATTTTTACACTGCCTAAAAACAGGCTAATGCTTTACGTTGAATTGAACAGTAATACACTTCCACATCTTTGAGCATCCGACAAGGCAATGTCTTTAACATCCACCCACTGACCAAAGACCGCACCAATCCGTTTAAGACTGCCATGAACAGTGATGAAAGACTTTAGACTAGGCACGTACAGACACTACACTGGAGCATTCAAAACTAAGTTCTTGATATTTTCAAATGACTTGTTGAGCTGATCGGACCAGTCAGATATACATTCCACTTTCTGAGTAAAGAGCTTACTGGCTGCACTGCTAGAGTATTTCCAGATAAAACTGCGCATAATATTTGCAAAAACCCAGAAAAGAGCCTAATGAATCTTTAGGAGGTGATGGAGGTGCTTTCTTAATCGCCTCAAAATGACAAAATCCCATCACCAGAAATTGTGTGACCTAGGTAATCAACCTGCTGAACCAGAAAATTGCATTTCTCTGTATTTACAGTCATACCTCTCTCATTTAAAATATAAAGAACTTGATCAAGAACTTCCAAATTTTCTTCCATACTTTTGGTAAATATCACACTGTCATCTTAGAATCGCAGAACATTTGCCAAACTTCCAGACAAGGAATGAATCATTTTCTGAAACACGCTAGCTGCCAATGCTAGACCAAACAGCAGCTGCAGATAATTAAAAGCACCATGTGGTGTAACAAAGGTAGTAAGTGCTTGCACATCCACACTTAAAGGAATTTGATGGCATACCGAGTGTAAATTTACGATGGAAAAGTACTTGACTTCCCCAATATTGGTAATCTTCTAAGGAATGTGATGCAAAGGGTAGCAAACCACAAACATATTCTCATTGAGAGATGCCATATCAACACAAAGTCTACATTCACCAGACTGTTGCTCCTCAAAACCACTGGAGAAACCAACTCCAAGGAAACAGTAGGAATTATAACTCCTTCAGAGCATAGTGTGTCGAGAAGTAATTTAAGATTATCTTTCACACTCAATGGTATAGACTTACTTTATAAATCATGGCTGAATCATCCTTTTTCTTATTTGATTTTGTGCTCAGTTTGTTTAACTGCGGTAATCTCATTTTTAGGTCTCGGCCTGATCCAGCGCATGCGCTGGCCTCGGCGAGACATTTTGGGGTTCTCAGAAATGCTACTTTGCTGGCAATCAGCTTGATAGAACGCGCACAAGAGCGCGCGCGCATGCTCGTTATAGCAAGCTGATCGCCGGCAACGTAGTATTTGCAGTGACGCGCGTGCACACCACGGGTGTCACCACTCACTTTTTTTTCCTTTCTTTTCTTTTTTGTTCTTTGCGGCCCAGCCGCGCGGCCAATGCTTGTTACTAAACAGGGACCCAGCATGCTATGTTCCCAAAACAATGTATCCCCCCTGAGGCTCTGCTCCTCTTCGGGATTGATCTTCTTTGGTTATATTAAGCTGAAGACTGGATCAGGCCTCGTAGCTTTTGTCTCTCTCGGATGGGACAATCAGAGGGCTTTGGGACGTATATTGAATAAGGAATATGGCACGTCACCATTATCTAGAAACAGAGAACACCTAGAAAGAGGCAATTTCACATGTGTGACACTAGTCCTGCTCTGTTACTTCTATGTAGATTCCAGAACGTTCTTTAATACCCGCAGCGGAAGTCAGTTTGCCTTGCCTCCCAATACATTCTTCACATACTCCCGTAGGTGCCATGGGCCTGTGGTGGGATAGTAAACTCCCTTTTAACCTGATCACTTCCTGAACCCACATTGGTGCGATGCACATTCTCAAATGAGGATGGGTCTCGGATGGCCTCATGGTGCAGCAGGTGCAGTAGACGCTTCAGTCCAGAGCTCTGAGAGGCCAACTGAACCCCAACAATGTTGTATTTTACAACAGGAACCGCAGCCAAAATGCAACTTCCTTTGCTTGCACCAGGACCCATGCCACGCTGCGGCTCCGACTGTTGACAAATTCAACGCAGCGATGTGAGAGGTAGGGGTGTTTGTCCAAAAGGACCAGAGACGGAATCACACAGGCAGAATCAGTGTGAAGTGAGCTCTTAGGGAGTCATGATGACGCCATTGTTCTCTCTATCTGAGAAACTACCGAGCACACACCAGATAGCGGATTCCCTCAAGAAAATAAGCCTTTTATTCTGCCGGACATTTCCTCGGTGGGCTGGAGCCGGTTTAAAAAGCCAAGGTCCCTCCTGGCGCATCTGTCACTTTCTGAAAGTTTTCGGGATGCTTGTCATTATTTGTTTAAAATGTAATTGTGTCTCTGATGGTTTGTAATTTGTCAGTTCCTCATCCTGCTGCCATGAGACCGAGTTAATCGCTCAGTGTCGTATAGTGTGATCTGCATCACATAAATTAGAACCCCTGCTCGGCTGACAAAGTCCATTAACTTTGAACGATGCACTGGTACATTAAAGGACAGTCCCCTGTTATTTACTACAAAATGGCAAAAGAGCAGTATGTCCTTTTAAAAGATACAAGGTTAAGCTGTAAATAGCGCAGGCCTTCTCAGCACCTATCACTCACTGTGGGCCTCTACGGTCTACCTTGTCCTGTGCTCCTAGGCCTTTTAGTTTGTGCAATATAAATATCACATGCTGTATTTATTGGAGAAACATAATGTGGTTACTGTAAATGTGTATTAAGTGCAAAAAATCCTAATGCCACAGACAATAATTTGCTTATATAGTTAAGGGTATATTTAGTGCTTGACTATACAAACCAATTAATGGCTTCCTTCAGTCTCTATTAGAACGGTTGAATTAGAACAGAAGTGCTCCCACCAGTGTCCTGCTAATGGTGTATAAACTGCCCCCCTCTCCTTTCTGCTTTCCCTCTAAAGCTGAAACAGGGCTAGAACGCACCCCACAACGGGTAGCAAAGAGCCTGACAAATGTAGAGCCTGCAGACAGGAAGTGCCTGACCTGGAGCATTGCATGCACCAGTGCAAGAATGGATCTAGCAACACATACAACCACACACACACACACACAACCACACACACAACCACAACCACAACCACACACACACACACACAACCACACACACAACCACACATACACACACAACCACACAACCACACACACAACCACACACATCCACACACACAACCACAAACAACCACAACCACACACACACAACCACACACACACACACAACCACACACACAACCACAACGTCAGTGCCCACTTTCACCAGGCACAGACACCATCAGTCGTCAGTGCACGCTTTCACAGGGCACAAACACCACCAGCCGTCAGGGCACACTTTTACCAGGCACAAACACCACCAGCCGTCAGTGCACGCTTCCACCAGGCACAGACCACCAGCTGTCAGTGCACGCTTTCACCAGGCACACACACACCACCAGCTGTCAGTGCACACTTTCACCAGGCACACACACCACCAGCCGTCAGTGGACGCTTCCACCAGGCACACACACCACCAGCTGGCAGTGCACACTTCCACCAGGCACACACACCAGCAGCCATCAGTGCACAATTTCTACAGGCACACACACCACCAGCCATCAGTGCACACATCAATTGTTACCGCATCCACAATTAACTATTGTAGCAATCGCAGTATGGCGCACTTTACTTTTAAACATATTCATCTAAAGCGCAGCATGTCACCATTGCTACAAAAATAAATACACTTTTTTTTAGCCTACAATTTATAGACTTTTGTTGCAATTGGTGTTGAAATATTTAGCAATGCCAATAGCTCAAACTTAACTAATGCGAGACCTATTGCATTGAAAATGCTTGTTACAAATGGTGGGAAAATATGGAAATCGTTAACTGTATATCTTCCTAAGTTCCTACAAATAAAACAGGCATTTCTCCAAAAACAACAACAGTTTCCTGGCCAGGACATAATAGAATTCTTAACTTAGCTAAATCCTTCCAGCCTATAATGTCTTGTCCATTAACAGCCACAAAAACCTTATTTCTTATCAAGTTTTATCAGATTTGCCTTTTGAAAACAAGATTTGTCTACAGAATGGGTTGTTTCTACCTCCATCTTCCTTTTATGCACATATTCTTAGTATTGCACAGGAGGGGCAATTTCTGCTACTTGTAAAAAACTACGCCAGGTTTACTGGTGGTCCGGTATGAACAAACAAGTAACTGGTCTCATTGGGGAGTGTCCGTGGTGTGTAGTTTCTGACAAACATTGGAAAACTGTAGCCAAGCCTCATTTTCCTGTTCTATTACCTATGGGTCCTTCGGACAAAGTTGCTTTGGATTCCTCCGGTCATTTGATTTCAGCTTATTACCAGCTTACAAGAGATTTTTGATTGTTCTAATAGATTACTTTTCAAGTGGATTTTTTTGCAGAATCTCCAAATGCTGAGGGTTCCATCGGATACCTTAAACACAAGTACTATGACTAAACTCAGCCATCTCAACTAAACAGACCTAAATGCCATTATTGAGAGTAGCAGTGTCTTGCCCCATGTTTACAGTTGATACTCTTTCCATCTCTCATGATGGAGTCAGAACACATATTATCAGCCCCTTTAGTATTAAAAACAACTTTATAATGAGGTGCTAATTCTGGCCAAGAAACAATTGTTTCTTGATCATAATTTAAGTCAGATGTTCCACCTGTCAGCCTCAGTTTTTATATTTTGAGAAATTAAATGAAGAAGAAATGTAGAAGGAACTCTTGCACCATTTATATGAACCTTGTCATTAAGGTCTGCAGGTTGTTTCTCTCTACCTGAATGGTTAATAATTGATGGTTTTGCTATCTCTTGTTGTGATGTCTATAGTTATTGGTTTACATAAAGATCAATACATGAATAGTCATTCTCTTATATTTAATTATCATTGATCATTGCTGTTGTTTTAATTGTTTAGCAATGTTCTCTTTTAGGTATATTTCTTTAAAGTGTTGTTATGCAATTGCTTCATTATTATGATTCATATTTATATATGGAACATGTGACAAAAAGTAAACAGTTTTACATAAAAGGAGTAATGGTAAGCAAAGGTTTATAGTGGTCATTTCTTGTCTGATTGGCATTTGGGGCAACAAACATGCAATTCCACACCCTACAGTTGCTTTACATGGCAGTGGTGTGAACAATTTGCATGGGCAGATAATGATGATAATGATGATAAAGATGAAGTGTCCCGCCAGAGGAACATGTCAGCAAACATGATTCATGCATCTACCACTAGGTAAGGATGTCCTTAGGTCATAGCCTGCTGGAGAGGGACATTGGAATGGTTAACTCAGATGGATGCTATGTGATCTTCATTTATACATATAATTATGTTTACAATATGGTGCTTAAATCAAATAAACCACACAAGGTGTCTGAATGGTGTAGCTGTCATCCCAGGTTTTTTACCCATTGCGCTGCTACAGCTTAAATTCCAACTCTAGACAAATATAATTAGCATAATAAAATAATCGTCTGAGGAGTATTGAGGTGCTTTCTCAGGGGTTCAGTTAGCCAAGGGCCTGTATTCTGTGGAATCCTTAGTCAAATAGAAGCTAAGCAAAACGTCTACAACACCCTATGTTTTGGTGGCTAAGGCAACCCAATTACTGGGTGATGGGTTCTGTGTTCACAACAGCCGAAGTGTGAGTTGTGAAATGTGTGTTCCTCACTAAAGAAGGTAAGGCCAGGAGATTGGAGAGGAAATGAATGATAAGTTTGGGCATACAATCAAATACCTTCTGAACTTCAGTGACACGTAACGATTTGGCCATTCCCTATTATGTTGTTCACAGTGTTTAGTGAACTTGTATCTTTAGAAAAACGAATTGGAATTTATATGTTTGCTTTTTTTCTTTCTCTTTTATTTTTATCGTTTTACAGTTGCATGCACGAGGTATTGGAGAGATAACAAAGGCATCGTTTGTACTGCTGGATTCCCATTTGAAAAGAGGATTGAAGCTACAGAATGTAAAGTACTTTTCAAAAACATAAGCAAGGACAACAGAATAATGGTCTTTACTGTTATCATCTAAAAATGTTCAGTATTATTCATTGTATGCAACCCTGAATAATCGCAGAGCTTTTGAAATACCTTCCAAATGTTCTCCTGTTAAAACTTTAATGTAAAATCATTGAATTTAAGGAACACAACTGATTACAATATATCATACCACCCTTCCGTTGTCAATCCCTGCTGTCTTGACATTTGTACCCTCCAAACTTCCATCTGCCAATGCATGCAATCGGTCTTTGTTTTAAAAAAAAAAATGTATAAGATTTTATTGTGGTTCATAAAAGAATAATACAATCAAACAAAAGTTAGGACATGAAGCAAATTGAGATCAGATAGCATATTTGAATACTATTTCCGCGATCAATAAAGAAATTTTATAATAAAACAGAGTTCATTAATGTAAAAGAAAGAACCTGATTTTAAAAGTAAAAGAAATAAAGAAAAGGAAATAGAAGAGTTTAAGGAATAGAATTGGATAAATAAGTGGTAAAAGATAACCATAACGAATCTACTTGAATCTTATTTTGCATATAATGATCTGAAATTACATCTGTCCTGTGATTGTCACATAAATAAATCGAACTATCTTTCCTGAAAGTAGTAATAAGCGGCCTTTTCCTGCGCTTTTGGAGGGAAAGAAGTTCCTGACTATTAGACTTGTCCTGGTAGAATCGTAATCATTCGTACTGCCCTCATTGAGAGGTGTTATTGTAGGAGCGGCCAGCTGAGTGCCCCATACCTCGGCCAGGCATGGGGAAAACCTTAGTGGCGAACACTTTTTCAATTGAAGTCTGTGCTTTGTTGAGTGATGTAAACGTGGCTTCTCCAGCTCTTTTACAAAGGAGTCTCTGAAAAGCCGTCCGAGCAGCACAGGCTCCACCTTGTTGGAACCTAGGTCCCCTAATTTGGGGTAAATCTTAATAAGAAGAAGCCTGCACCTCTCCGTAGAGAGGGCACACTTGGCATTTCCTAGAAATATGATGGCTCTCTGCGTCCAGCTGGAAACGGTTTCTAGGAGATGAGGGAGCCTGACTGGCTTCCTCCTCCAAGTCTTGTATCTTGGTCAAAGGCTTCACAATGTCTAGAAGCAGCAGCCTACATAGAGAAAATGGGCCTCAGGGACGCTCTAGGCTGTGCCTCACCAATCGCAACGCTGCCATTGCAGCATTGTGATTGGCGGAAGGGAGGGAGGCTGATGACGATCATGAGATCTGCGTCTGCGCTGCATTGGAAATCGCTTGAGTAGGGAGTCGGGACCTATCCAGTGACACCGTCCAGGAGCGGTGGCCGTGCGGTACAAGGGAGTAAGGTAGGTAAAGTTTAAGTTTTATTTCTATTCCCCACCCAGCACCTGCAAACACCCACGTCCCCCCAGTCTCTCCCGCAAGCATGCCGGCTGCATTCAGAAGATGACCAGAATGTATTTGCCTCGAGTGCTCTGATCCAGAACTTTCTGGGGGTTGCAGTCACTCATGGACCGGGGCCTTTTCTTTTTTTTAGAAATAAAGGAGTGTCGTTTTTTTACAATTATGAAATGTACTCTCCTTTTGTGAAATCTCTTCCTATGAATAATTCTGTAACGTGCTGGGTCTTTCTGTGATTTTTTACTATACTGTACCTCTATGGCAAAATCAACAGTTTTTTCTTTTCATTCCAAAATTGTAAATTCACCCGCCCACCAAAGGCATGAGGTCCAGATCAGCCAGTGTAAAGCTAAAGTCGGAAGGTGTGTTGCACCTTCTCCAGTGGGGGCTCCTTCACCCGTTACCACCCCTGTGCGACCCCTTCCTTTCATGCCAGCCACGACTGCGAAAGAATTGCACCCAGGTGGGTGGCCAGTCCCTGCTTGCACAGGCCTCTGCTTGGATTTTTCCTTGGAGCATTTGTCTTACTTCTTCTTAAGTCACAACCGAAGCCCCCGACTGAGATGGTACAATTCAACAAGTGCAGACGGCGCAATACTGCTTGGAACCAGTGGTCACTTAGTTTCACACTCTAAGAGGGCATTGCTGCGTGGAGAAGCATGCACTCTGCCTCCCGAGGGCACTCCTCACGGATCTGGACAGCAGCATGTGGTGTCGTCTGGCTGACTCTAGCAGTAGCTCTCTGAGACCTCATGCAGGAGACGAGAGCTCCTGTCTGCATGTTTCCCCCCACACCTTCTTCTCCCCAGGGACCACTTTCAGCAGGAACAGCCGGTACCAGCGATAGACAGAGAGTTCATGATCCAGTGGGGGGGTTGATCACAATCCCCCAGCTTCGTCTCCCTCTCCAGAAGTTTGAGAGAGTTCCGTAAACTGCCTGAGTTCACTGGCCAGGGCTCGGCACCACAGTGAAAGTATCCTCCTAAGCACCGTGTTACACTTCTCAATCTCTTTCAATGCTGATTAGGCAGGTGGGAAAGTAATCCAGAGTCCAGGCTTCGGCCACTTCCCCAGCGCCGCAGGCTTGCCCAAGTTTCTCATGGGTATGATGAAAGCCTGGTCGTTGGGGAGATAAGCACTTATTAAGTAGCACAGGAAAAATACAGTCCTCGTTGGGTCCCAAAATTCTCTTTGCATGGGCTGCCTTCCTTTATACATTTTTTACCTAAAGTACACCTTTTTATATTTTATATTATTCCCATAAAACTGTTGAATTCTAATTTCACCACTTTCAGGCTTGTGAACAGTTGGCTACAGAAATATTAAGTGAAGAATTCAATTATTTGGGTACGTTCAGTCCCAGGGTCCGTGCTCAACATTACATATGCTTCTTCTTAAGTAAAGCATACACTAAACATAACTTGTAAATGGGTATTTCTAACCTCTGATTTGCAAGTGAAACTGTAGAAGTACTTTGCAAAATGTTCTTACCACCTGCACCCTCCTTTTTCAGTTCCGGCTCGCCAAAATCCTCTGTCTAGAAGCTTATCCTTGCATGACCACCAGGAGCAGTCTATGCCCTTCTTAGGATCCTTGATATATTTTGCCAGGAGGGGACAATTTTTGTGTTGAATTCTGGGTATGAAAAACTTTCTCCTCAAGAGTAGGGTGAAGGCATTTAGCTCTTTGCCTGTTGCGGACCTACTCAACTAGTGGCTTCGTGACATCTTGCCATGTAACAAGGACCCATTCAGTTGACTAAGGGTGGTAGATATTGTTGAGGTCGACAATGTTGGCCAATGTGGGGGGGGGGTGAATATGCCTGTGTGCTGTGGTCAGAGCGCAATGCTAAAGGTCTGACTTAGGCGACCAGGGTCTCCCTGGATCCTTTTCCCCATTTGAGGAAGGGGAGAAAGCAGCGGGGTCAGACTGGGGGTGAAGTGTCACCCACATAGGGGTCAGCATTACCAGAAAGGAGGCCCAGACCCCCAATCCCCCTGTGCCTTTTTAAGGCGATCAAAGGAATCATCTGAGGAAGAGTCTCTGGTGCGCAAGGTAGGTTTGTGTTGCCTTGAAGGTTCTGGTGACGCAGGTCTTGGGGTGTCTTCCCTCTGGGGGAAGAGTTAAGGCAAGCACTCGCCCATTCTGGAGTTTTCTTCTCCAAGGGTGCCTAGGCACTTGATACAGCCTTCTGTACTGAGGCATCTACAGTTTCTGCAAATTGAGTGTCCCAAAGGGAAATATTCTACCACTTCCTCCTCCACAAACTTTTCAGTTTCCTATTCATACATTGTGAGTCCTAACTACCTAATTAAAAAGTCACTGGTTAGTGTATGAAGCACTGGGAGCGCTTGGTTACCAAACCCCGTAGGATTAACAGTGTTGAAGTCAGAGGTTCTAACTGAATTTCAATGGGCTTGCCTTGAAGGGGAGGGGGCATCACCTTGTGCAATACCTCAGTTAATTGGCTGAAGGCTGCCCCCCCCCCCCTAAGTAATACCAGTTCTGACCCACACAAGGCATTTTGAATAATACAGACCCTGAAGGGACGTCACGCTCGATGCTTCTGGGGCCATTAAGGATTTTCTCTTGCACTCACTAGGATGGCTGGAACCGAGACATGCGGACTGTTGTTTTTTTCTGCTGTGGGGCTTCCAATAAGAGCATGAGTTCCCCATAAGGAAAAAGCAGGTCGCAATGCAGTAAAGTCTCCCCTGGCAGTCGGAGGACTGCCCCGCAGACTGCCCCGCAGAAACACCTTAGTTGCAGGGGTTTTGGTAAGTCTATTCTGGGGTTACCTGTACCTGAAAAAGTAAGAAAATTACAGCGTACAAGCAGTTACTACATAAAAAAACCATTTTACCATAGTCAGAACAATCATAAAAACAGTTTGGACCACAGTCTAATGTGGCCCAAACTGTTCTTCATGAATGGTGCATGGTGGCTACAGGCCCTTTTATCGTCATTTGAAACAGGAGGGTTGTCAGACTCTGCAGGTATTCCAGCAACATTCACTGATATTTACCAGAGAGAAGAGGTATGGTACTCAGGCTGCAGGCTAAAGGCTCCTCTGTTCCCCTCCCCAGCAACCCCAAATTGTCTTGAAATCTTTGTGAGTGTATGTTGGAACTTGCGAGGAGGCCTTGTTTACCCAACCTCTAAGTGGCATTGCATGCCTGCAGCCATATGCGCCTGAGTCCATTGGGTACAGGATATGCCATTTGTTGAAAATCTAAACCAACCCAGAACTTTCTAACTACTGTCTCAGGGGTAATGTGTCTCTCAAATATGTCTTTATGCATGCGGGGGTTCACGGGCTCTATGCAGCAGCATGGAAGATGGTGGCAGGCTGTGTCTACCTGGCAATCCAGCAACCCCACTATCCCCCACACATGGGAGGGGAGCAGGCCAACCTATCCTCCCATATCACACCCCCATCAAGAGATGACTCCAGGACCCCCCAGTAGGGTGCCCCAATCCCTCAGACCATGCTGGGATTTCAAGCTCACCGTCTTTTCATGAGTCACAGGCCTGGCTTATGGTGTCTCTTGGGGTGCTCCCATTCATACACCACTTCTGACCTCATGTCCGCTAACGATCTTCCGCGCACACCGTGTTCTTCCTCTCTCTGTATCGCTCTCACCTCCTCTCGAGCCCACATGATTACAGCTCTAACCCATGTCTCCACATTAGGTCCCGCATTGGACTTCCATGCCATTGCTATGCGCTTCTTAGCCAGTATTAGTGCCATCAAGAAACTTGTTCCCGACTTGGGTTTGGTTTGAGGGAAGCAATAGACACACTTCAATTGTACTTTCCAGCGCTTAACTGATTCATGGTTGCATTTAGCCTCGTGAGGAAAGTTCCCAGTACGTCTAGGGTTGTTCACACTCCCATGTCGTAGCTGCGAAGTCTGCGTTCAGGGGTGTGCAGTGGGGACATTTCCTAGACTCGCCCGCATACATGACCTTGATGTTGTGTGGAGTCAGGTGTGTCCTGTGCATGTAGTTGAGTTGAATTTATTTAAGGCGAGTGTTGCGGCACACCTTCTGTGGATATGCCAGTATTCTATCATATTCAGGATCTGTTAAGTTGCATCCCAGCTCTGTGCTCCATCATGCCCTACAGGCATTCAAGGGTTTTCTAGCCATCGTGTCTAAGGCTTTATGGAACCATGTGATCTGATGTCTTCCCAACGCCATCATCAGTAGCAATTGGAAGACCGAGTGGGTCGGGATTTCCCCATCACTCAGGCCTCAGAGCTCTCTGAATGTTTGTGAAAGCACCTCGTAGGTGAGGAATTGGCCCAATGGCAAGCAAGCCGTTCTGTGTGTACAGGTCCTCTAATGGGATGAGTGTACCAATATTGTAGCAATCACTAGCCATTATAATCCCCGCTCCTGTCCACTCATCCAATTGCCCTGCAGTAAAGAAGGTTATGGGGTCCCTCTGGGACGAGCCCACTAGCTGGAGTGGGTGTGCATAGATCACGGTGTCTCTCAGCCATTTGACAGAACCCTTCCAACAGCAGAGAACTTTGGACAGTTGGAGACCTGGCCACGGGATATTCAGTGTGGGGTTGAGCAGCTTGGCTAGCAGGGCCCCCTAAAAAATGCTACTCTTATAGTATACACAATTAAACTGTATATATTACACATTACTTTATATAGTCATTTGCACTTCTTGCCCCAGCAAAATCACTGATTTCTGATTAGACAGGGTTATTTAAAGATTGAAGTATTTCAAGAAAATTATGACTGTTCTAAAAATCTGGAACTGCACCTGGAATGTGTTGTCACACACTAAAAAAAGTACATCTGGAAGAAATGTCTGACTTTCTAACTTTGTGAATTGGGCACTCAGGATTTATCGGTGAAACACCCATCCACCCATCATTTTCCACTTGCTCAATCATATCTGTTGCTTGCCCATTGATTGCTGGGCAGGAAGAAGTGCTTTGTTTCCCATCAGGGCCAATAGACTGCTGCACTGTCCCATCCAAATGCACACAATTGATTCAGACTATCTATTTTGATACCACACCAAAACCCATGTTCACATTTCATTAGTAACCTGATTCGTATTTCTCTCAACAGATTGAAAAGTCCCTCTCCAAACCAGGTACTCTGAGGCTTGCATCCAAGGATTCAAAGTCCCTATGACTGGCTTCTGGCTCTTAGATCTCAGATCACATCTGCTACTCTTCTAGTAATTATTATTGTTACTCTGTTGATCTCAGAACTACTCTTCATTGTCAGCACAGCCCCATAGAGACCTCCTTGGATAGCCTGTAACCACCTCCAAAGAACTCAGTCCTTGGAGCCCCATCAGACCACTCGGCCAGTCCTCATGCACATCAGCTGTCTAAACCCACAATCTCCTAACCATAATATACATCTTTGTCAGCTGACAAACCAAGCTTTCACCTTCACTCTGAGCCCTCCCGACCCTCAAGAGACTCTATGTGAACTTGCCCGTCCTTCACTGATCCATCATCCCCTCTTCCTGCTCTTAGAGATCTCAGAAACCCACTGTTAGCTTTCGCACCTCCAGTATCTGCTTCAGACTCCCTTGCTGACCCTCTTCCCTTCTACTCTTGCTGTCAGTTTTCAGGTCTCTTTTGATTACCATTTACTAGTCCTTAGTGACCCTCTGCCAGCCACCAGAGCTTCTCCAACTTCTGCCTTAAAACCCTGCCCCATCGGTCAAGATGGTCAGGCCTCCTCTGCCGGCTTTTACACACATAACCCCTTTCTTGGCTTCTCAAGCAAAGTTGCCCCCTTGTCGATCCCCCTATATTTAGTCTATCTGCAGCTTCTCTGTGCTCTTTCCGATATAGTCAGCAGAGTCCCTCTGGTCTACCTTCTTCAAAATTTGGCCATCAGGCTGATCTTCCTGTTCCTCATCTTCTGGATCCTTCTGGTGGCCCTGTCCTCGTGTTGCTGGTTTTCCTATTATTCCATGTAGTCTTGACTTTGATGGTCCTGGTCCTTCTCCTCCATTAGCTCTTGGTCTTCCAGTCTTCCCTAATACTGGTTCTGTTCACCAGGTTTGACACACCCTTAATCCCCTGATTTCCCGTACTGCTTTTTTGAACTTTTGGGTTCTGGTCCCACTACTCATGGTGCTCCTCCCCCATGGTCCTTTACAGTCTGCCTTGAAGATCCCAGCCTTCTTAGTCCAAGCCCTCCTATCCTGCTGGCTGCGGTTCTTCTAGGACCTATTATCCCTTCCAGATACGCCTGGTCCTTGTCCTGATGCAGCTTATTGTGATATTTTCCATGCCCTGTTCTTAGTCCTGCAGGTCATTGTGATCAAGGACTGGTCCTCTTGTGTCGGTCTTTCAGGCTCCTGTCCTTCAGATTCCGGCCTTCCTAGTCCCCTTGGTGTTGTCCACTTGTTTCATGGTTCTCCAGGGACACGTCCTCGAAGCCTTTAAGGTACTGGCACCAACAGCCATGGTACCACCTAGTCTTTCTGTCCCTGTCTTGGTCCTGCTGCTCCTAGTTCTTTCTGTCACAATCTTCCTGATCCTCTTCTTTTATTGGCACCTTGCTTGATATGCCTGACTTTGGACCTCCAGGCCCTGGTCCTCATGATCCTCCTCATCCTGTTGACCCCATTGCCCTGGACCCAAGGATCCTGGTCCTATCACTTTTTTTGATCCTCCTTACGTTTGTCCTCCAGGTCCTGGTGCTCTCTGCACTAGTTCTCCTGACCATTGGTCCAGCGGCTCCTGTTCCTGATGGACTTTGCCATTCTGAGTCCTGGTCTTGCTGATGTTTCTGTTTTTTTCCGGACCAGGTATCCCTTGAGAGAAGATGCAGCTTCTGCTGTGTTTGCCACCTAACCAGTATTTTTCTAGTGCCGCTGGTATTTTCTTTGCACAAAATGTTACATTTTCTGGAAAGGTCTGTAACATTCAGCCTTTTTCGTTTTTACAATGTATAAACAATAAAAAAATTTAATATTTTACATCTGTCTAAAGTATTGCTCAATGATTATTCGAGATAAAATGGGTTGAATTCCCATGCTATAAACCAATATAGAGGATTTTACGTAACATCCAAGTCAAGTACCAGTTGTTTTAGAACCTGAAAACATGCATAAATGGTTGCCATTATTCTTCTCTCCCACCTAGGGGGTGAGTTTATGGTATCGTCATGTGGCGTAGGCACGTCCTAATGAATACTATGAAAATTCTTGAATGTGTGAGAATATAAGAAAACACTCTCACTTAGGTGAAATAACCTTCATGTAGGAGTCCTCTCGAGGACTCCCTGCAGTTAATCTAGAGAATAATTAACAGCTCCCCCAACAGGACTCCAGCTCCTCCTTTTCATGCTCCTGTATTGAATGTTGGTCTAGAATTGGCTTGGCGTGTTTGTCACACAACATGCTCATCCATTGCTAAGAAGCACATCTCTAATTGGAGCTAAAGCAAGCTGCCTTCCAGCAGCTGTGCAAATGATTAGAAAGCTCTTTATTTTAACAGCAGCTGGCTGAGTAGATAGATACATACCAGTGACATGATTGATGTCTATGTCTGCTCAGATAGTAATGAGAATACCTCCCAATGGATATTCCATCTTCACCACTTCAATTAGCGATCACAGATTTTTATGGCGTTCATTTAGGTGGCAGGAAGATTTTTTTAAAGGAATTGTAAGTAATCAGAATTCACTATACACCAGCTTTTAAACAAGGGCAAAATCACAGTTGTTAATGATTTTCTGATATCTTTCCTTGCCTTAATAATAATTGCAATCATGTTCTCGGAACCTAGGCTCGGTTGAAACGGCATGAAATATTTTTTACGTCGAAAAGGTAGTGGAATAATCATACACACCGCAGAAGTGGTGAAAAAAATAGAACAAATACATTCATTAAGACCTCCTGAAGACATAATGCATACATTGCATTGATTCACTCATTTGCCACTTTAACTTGTATGGATGACTCATCCTCAAGAAAGAGCTGCCTGAACCCTAAGAAGCAAAAGGTCTTGCCTGCTTGAAGGGAGGATGCCTATTTTCCTGGCACTAGAAGGTACAGAGTCTTGGTGGGATATTTAGGATTTGGGGAATGTGGGACATCCATCAAATTGGTGAATGTCACATCTGTCCGAGTTAAAGTGTACAACCATAATAGGGTGGATGAAACATCCACAGATTTTTTAAGATTATGCCGTATCTGGGTGTGCCCAAAAGAATAGATGGAAGATTGCCTGCTCCTGGCCACCAGGAATAGACCCTCTGTTCCTGTCCCAGTCGAACTAGTGAAGCCTGCTTGCCCCATGTGGAAATTCATTCCTGTGGCTGGAAAGTGAAGAAGGTCTTGGAATCTAAGAACATTGTGGCTCCCTGAAAGAAAACCAGATGGCCACCTTCCAGTGGGCTTTTCTACTGACTCTGTACTGTCTATGTCATTTCTTCCCGCTTCTGTGGAGTCCGGAAGGTCATGTGGTCTCGAAATACTAAAGCTGCTACATAGAAATGGGAAGACCAATTGAAAATGCACATTTTGCCGTGGACCTACTAATGTGTATTGTTTACTCCCAGACAGCTAGAGGTTTAAGACTGTTTTCTGCAGGACCATTCCCCAAAATTTAGACATTTTACATATTGTACTTTGAGGTACTTTTTAGTTTTTAGCATGAAAATATAGTGCCCACCTGCATATAGTGCTGCAGGTGGGCAAAACATATAATGACACAACTTTTCTTTTCTAAAGGTTTCCTTTGGTGGGAAATTGCTTACTTTTAGCACCAAAAACAAATGCATTTCCACCTCAATGTGGACATTTTGATGTATAAAGTCTGTATATTTCTACTTTGGTTTTCATTTTCTCCTGTTCTGAAGGTGACTTTTATCAATGCCCATTCTAGTTCATTTTTACTATAACCTTTGATCCACTGACATACCATTTTTTCTTTATTGTTTAAATGCAATATTGATATATCATTTATCTATTTTTGCTTACATATTACGATGCCCAAATACCATCTTCCTAAAGTGTGCTACGAGAACTATACCAGAACTAGGCTTTGCTCTGGAGAAATTCATTCAATGTGCACAGAAAAAGTGACCACAAATGCATGAAAAGCATGCAGGTTGAGGAGAGTCTTGTAAACGTTTCGAAATACTGCTTATGAAAACTAGCACACCACCATGGCAACTGGATTTCCTAGTATGGTATTTCAAATAGGGAGTTGCAAGACTCCCATAATGAAGAGGAAAGGTTTTTGGCGTTGAGGTTCTTTACTACTTTATGTTGAAGACTGGTTTTGCATTGGCTTCTACAGCTCTTCTGGATTTACTGGCTACTGAAGCATAGCATTGATGATTGGGCTAGGGGAATTTTTGAAGTAGGCATGGCTTATGTATGATCGCCTTTTCAAAACTCGAATAAGCCTCACAGGGACTTTGAACTAAGGCTTGTGCATGCCACGAGCCGAGAAATGCCACACTGTGGTAGTACGTGGAATATTGAAGAACTTCAAGAAAGTGTGGGATTAATGGTTCGAGAAAGAGATCAGGCTTGAGCTATTCATCTCTAACTCCCTTCCTTCACATTCCTTCACATGCCTCTCTTCCCCATGAGCCTTACCCTCAGTAGAAACCACAGACGATGAAGTAGCGGAGAAGATCTGACGGTCGGCCTTTCTGCTACAGATAGCAGTCAAAGACTTGCGGACGTGTCTGTAGCACACCATTAAAATGGGTCCTGGTCTTAGTACAACATCTTCGCCTCCCTTTGACATCCTTCACCCTTACTCTCTGATTGTGCTTTCATGGCTCCATTCAGCCTGATAGACTTGGGATTACAAAGGAAGCAAGTAGTAGTACTGATTTTACCCTTCGCGTCACCCTCACCGCTTGCACTAAACTGAATCTCTTCTCATGGTGCTCAGTCTCATTGGAAGCTAAGCACAACACAACACAGACCAGTGACAGCTCATTCCATCTGCCATATACCAAGGGCACACTCATACTCTGTGGACACACAAGTTCTCTGTGTTCCTAATTTACAGCACGCACCACAGCCCCCTTGCATCCTCAGAATGTCCCTAACCCTTGTTTTAATCAAAGTATGTTAAAATGTGTGGAACTTTTGTAATTACCTTCTTAGAAAGGTTAAGTGTTATTCTGTCTTGAAAGAGACCAGGAGCACTCTAATATTAATTATAAAAGGAGAAAACAGGATACTTCTTCTGACACTGATGGTTGTGTGGCAAGAAATATAAAGTGATTAAGCTCGGGCTGCAGCAGAATGGTGTTCTTTGCTCATTTCCAGTAAACAGTGTATATTCCGGAAAATAAATACCAATTAAACCTTTGGCGAAACAGCAAGTATGAGTAATAGGCTTCTTATAAACGCATGCAATGAAAAAAATCTGTGTTTCTTTATTATGCAAGTATTTGTTACGAAGGGCAGCTGTGAAAGTGACACACTCACTCCCTTTGTTCTCCATCTATGCCTCACCACAAGCAGTTCTTTATCTTCCCCAAGTTCATATATTCTTCGCCTCTCAGCCTCTTCTGATCCTTTCTTAAATGATATGTGGTTCTTTAAATCATTCACTCCATTTGATTTGATTTTTTGCTCTATATCATGGATAATCAACTTTACGACAAGATCATCTTTACAATATTTCACTGACATTTGAGCTATTTATGTAAACTGTAATACAGCCCTAACCCAAAAACAAATCTAACCTTGATCAGCCTTTCCCCAGTACAGTTTCAGGAACATCTCTTCTTTATCTGTCAAAACTCATCAGGAGTTCTGTTCGTTACCACCTCGAATATTGTGGGCTGTCGTTCATGCCGGCCGTCCAATCACCGTTCCACCTTTCTGACTTGGCATGCATTACATTTCTTCCGGTCACTAATCACGTCACATCCTCTTTACTGTCTTGCCTCTTCTCCCTTTGCTGCTCTATTATCTCGGCCCTTCATTACAAATGTTTCTGGAGGGTTTGGAACTATTAGTTAATTGGATTGTATAACATTTTGGAAAGTCTGACTCCAGAAATACATTTCGGGAGGTCAGACTTGCCAAAATGTAATACATGACAATGCCCTCTAAGTACAAGGGCATGCATGCCTACTGCACCATAATCTGCATGATAATCCTCATTATTGGGGAGAAACTCACATCAGTTACTATTAATACCATCTAATAAATACCAGCACCTGCAGAGTTGGATTTTAGTGGGTGATGTAAATATTGACCTCTTTTCTGGGCCAGTTCTAATGAGGACTTTAGTATCTTGGGTCCTCATCTTTTGTTTTGCTTATGCATTTCTTCTCGTCAACATTATATACTACTCAAGTCCTTTTTGTGCTTTGACATGCACACTTGACATATTTATTGTGACAATGTGAGTTATTAGTTGGGGAAAATGTAAGTCCTCACCAAGTAATAATGTCACAATTCTGTACCTGGTCCAGTTAGCTCTCATTAATTTAAACCTGAGCTCAATCATTGTATTTGTGGCACTGAGGAGACAGGCTTAACTCAGGGGAACTGTGTAAAACATTGGTACCAAAACAAATGAAAAGTGGAAAACACAACCCAATTAAAAATCCCACTTCAATTTATAAAAACCCCACACATCTTCAGAAAGACCCTCAAGACCTGGCTCTTCAACTGACCGGCGCCTTGAGACCCTCACGGATGAGTAGCGCGCTTAAAACCCCCAGATTGATTGATAAAAATTGAGTAAGCACCTAAATGCGTTCCCTTTCCTGGGAGCCATTCACACCTCCTGCATGGTGCCAGAAGACTGCCAGGTGACAGTTAGGGATTAACTCTGAAAAGGTGTAACAGAAACTTTAGGCAGAAAAAATTGTGTTACCTCTAAAAGGGCTGATTATGTACTGGAACCAGCACGAAATCTGGAATTGCAAAGGGTGTAGAAAATGAGTGTTTGCAATGAATTTAGTAATCTGGCAATTGACCAAGACTCTAGCATCTTTCCTAAGGCAGGGAGTGATGAGATGTGTCTGTAATTACCAGGATTTAGCAGACCAAGATTTTTTTTTAATAAGTGGTAACATCAGTGCCTTTTTCCAGCTTGTGGACATGGTTCCAGAGTCAAGGGATAGATTAAATAAAGATTTAATCTGTGGGTTTATAGAGCCCACTGCTTGTATCAAAATATGAGGATGACGAGCATCCAACAGGGAGCTAAATCTAGCTTTTTGAATAATCATTTCTGAGTCTTTCAAAGATATCTTCTCTAAAGTAGACAACTGAGGAACTATAATGAAGTCAAAAACACACACTGACGCTGGAACTATGTTAAACTTCTTTAATTTCACGGAGCGCCGGGAGCCGCGTTCGTTGTCCCCAGCGGTCGGCGCCTACAACCTAAGATGGCCGCCTTCCGCTTCCCGTCCCCACACTTCCTGTTCCGGGGACGGAACACTAGACCGCCACCACATATCTCCCCCTTTATGCAATAACAAACATTTGCAATACATTCCTTACTTCCAGTTCATGTCATAGTCCTTGAACTTCTCAGGTACCTTTACAGTCCTTCCAACTCTGGTTCTCACCACTTCACTACTTCCTTCTTCTTCTGTTTCCCTTCTGTCCAATCTTCTCCCTGCGCCTTCTCTGTCTCTGTCGATCACATCCTTACTGCGTTCTACCTTGCACTCGCTCCTCGCACCTCCACTAGTACCTTCTTCTCCTTCACTGTCTTCCCCTTGCTGCGCTCCTTCCTCTACATTCTCGTTCCGCCTTCCACTACATTCTCCTTCGCCTTCATCACCTATATGCTCTGCTCCATTTTCTGTCTCGTCTCCCCACTTCAAGATCTTGCTGCATTTAGCCATTCTGTCCTGTGACCATACTTTTCCGTCACTGAGCAGGGCAGATCGGGCGTAAGGCTCTAGCACTTGCAAGGGTGGTGAAAATTTGCTTTCTCCTTTCTTCTTGAGAATGGCCAGTTTCACTCTCATCCAGTCTCCCTTCTCCAGTTCTACACTTTGAACGTTGCGTCTCTTGTTAAAGTGTGTCGTGTATACTTCTTGTGCCTTTTCTAGATTTCTTCTGACCACGGCCGGTGACCATCTGCTTTGTACTACTAATTTCCTCCATGCCGTGTTGTCCTTCGTGAAGGCTTCTCTTCCCCTCAACACCTTGAATGGGCTGTATCCTGTGCTCCCCGGAGTGATCCGATAGGCCCAGATCATCTTCTCCAATTCTTTTTCCCAGTCCAGTCCATCATTAATGGCCGCTTGAATGGTGCCCATGATCACACGATTGAAGCGCTCCACCTGACCGTTTCCAGCGGGATGGTAGATGGGCGTATGTTTAACCTCTATTCCGTTCCTGGCTGTGAAGGCACTCCATTTCGCCGAGGTGAACTGCGGCCCATTATCACACGTGATGATTTTTGGGATTCCTTCTCTGACAAATGTGGCGCGTAGAAAGCTCACCACTGCCTCCGTGTCCACGCTCTCCATCACCTCTATCTCTGGCCACTTGGAATACTTGTCGATGAGAACTACGACATACTTCTGTGTTCCTGCTTTGTTGAGGATGGGGCCCATGATATCCACAGAAACCATTTCCCATGGTCCATCTGGTACTGGAAATTTTCCCAGGGGTGGTCTTAACATGCTCTGTGATTTGTCAGCCTTGGCACATGACTCGCACCGCCTCACAAATCATTCTATCTGTGCATCAATGGCTGGCCACCAGTACGCCTGCCTTGCAAGGGCTTTGGTCTTTGTGATGCCCTGGTGGCCTTCGTGCAATAAAGTCATCAGATGATCCAGTATGCCTTGTTGTGGGATCACCTTGTCACCTCTGAGCAGGAATGTAGGGTTCTCCGCCAACGATAGTTCATCCCTTACTTCCCAGTATTTTCTCAGTTCTTCTTTGAGGTGTCTCTTTTCCGGCCACCCATGGACCACGTACCCCTTGATGGCCTCCAAGTTGACGTCTTCCTTGTATGCCTCTTCCCACTCTTGGGCACTGATCACTTTCTCCGTATCCTGGATGGTGGCTACCACATATCCTTCCCATTTTTGTTTCTCACAGCTGTCTGCCTCTTCCATAGCCGCTGCTCTGCTAAGAAAGTCCGCCACTTTGTTCTGCGGTCCCGGAATGTGTTCCACCTCGTACACAAAGTCCAAAAGTCTAAGAGTCATTTTCGCAATTCTAGGGGTCGCATGAGCATGGCCACTAGAAGTCAGTACTCGGACCAAGGGCTTGTGGTCCGTTCTCACAAGGAATTTAGCTCCCCACAAGTACTGCCTAAATCTTTCCATCGCCCAAACCACTGCCAGCATCTCCTTCTCGATAACACTGAACTTCTCTTCGTTGGATGCAAGCGACCTCGAGGCAAAGCTGACCGCCGATGTTTCCCCATTCTCCGATTTCTGCATCAGGACTGCCCCTAGGCCACGATCACTGGCGTCCGTAATGAGGATGGACTCCGCATTTGGATCAAATCCCTTCAGGGGAATGGCGACACTCATCTCTTGTTTAAGGGCTTCAAATTCAGCCTGTTCCTCCTGGTTCCATAGGAATTTGTTCTTTTCCTTAAGTAATTGGCGCAGGAGATGTGTCTTTGTGGCAAAATGGGGAATGAATTTACTGTAGTATTCGGCCATTCCCAGGAACGACCGAACATCTTCCTTCTTGTTGGGGGTGGGGGCATCCAGGATTGCTTTCATGTTGGCTCTCTTCGGCCTTATCCCGTGTTCGCTCACCTCATGGCCCAGGTAAGTGACTGATTGCATTCCGAACCTGCACTTTGTCCACTCCGCCGTTAGACCGTTGTCCTGCAATGTGCGTAGCACTTCGTGTAACTTCTCGTTGTGGTCCTGTTTGGTTCTCCCCATTACCAGGATGTCGTCTTGAAAGAACTGTACGTTATCCACGTTCCTCAGTAACCTGTGCATCAGCTTCTGAAAGACCGCCGCCGCCGAAGCTAGGCCAAATGGCATTCTCACAAACTCGTAGCAGCCGAAAGGCGTGATGAAAGAAGTGAGATGGCTGCACGACGAATGTAGCCTCACCTGGTGGTACGCCGACGACAAGTCCACTGTGGAGAACCATTTGATGTCTTTAGTCTTTGCTAGCATTTCGTTTATTCGGGGCAGGGGAAATTTGTCGATTACAATGTTTTTGTTCAGTTCCCTCAAATCGACACACAGCGGTACTTCCATTGGGCTTCTGGGCTACCACCAGAGGTGAAAGCCATTCCGCACTCTCTATGGCTCTGATCACTCCCTCCTTTTCCAGCCTGTCCAGCTCAGTTTGCACTGCTTCTCTACTGTGGAACGGGATGTTCCTTACCTTGTGCACCACGGGTTTAGCTCCTTCTTTTAGCTTTATGAGGTGTTTGTATTTTGCCAGTTCTCCAATTTGTCCATTGAATATTTTCGGGTATGCTCTCTTCCATGACTCCACGTCGTCTTTCCCATCCATGTCCATCAGCAGGATTTTTTCAATGCCCCCCGGGTTGAGTTGTATACCCAACGCTCCTTGGTCCTTCCAGCTCAGTACCGAGGGGCCCTTCTCAGCAATGTACAATTTGCAATTTGCGTGGCGGCCCCTGAACTCGAACAGGAGGGGGCAATACCCTAACATGGGAATTCTCTATCCCGTATATGTGACCGGCCTCAAATCCATCGGGTGCAGTTCCTCCTCAATCTTGGGTGCGAACTTTTCCTCCCACACTTGTCGTTGTATGATGGAGATGGGTGCCCCGCTGTCCGCGATCATTTCCATTGGTATCCCACCGATATGCATATGCAGTCTAGGTTTGTCCGTTTCCGCTCCTTCCATTTCCAACACCTGGACATCAATATAGAGGAACTCTTCCAGGTCTTCAGCGTCGTCTTGGTCGTTCACCTCATCTCTTCGCTCTTGGTCCACATATCTAACTATCGCGCTTCCGGCGGCACACCTTCTCATAGTGCCCGAATACGCTGCAGTATGAGCATTTCGCCCTGAACGCAGGGCACGCTTTGTCGTTACCCAGATGTGAAACACTGCCGCACCTGTAGCAGCTCAGCTTACCCCCTGTATTCGACCTCTTGTCCATCTGGTAGTTGTTGTTGTTGGGTCTTCTACCGTCTTGATTCCTTTGCGGGTCTCTCTGTCTCGGTCGTTCACCTCTCAACGGCGTCATTATCTTGCATACTGTTTGCGTCTCACCTGCCTCTTTCTTGGCCGCCTGCGCACAACGTCGTGATAATTCTGCCTTCTTGACCATCACCCATATCTCTTTGAGTGGAGCATCTCCATTCACCCACAGTTTCTCCTGGATGTGGGAGCTGGACGTGTGCATGATAATTTGGTCTCTAATTAGGTCGTCGTGTAGTGTCAAACTTGCACGTGAGGGCTAACTTTTGCAGGGCTACGACGTACTCATCCACCGTCTCACCGCTCCTCTGCTTTCTTTGAAAGAAGTTGTATCTGTCTATCGCGACGCACACGACCGGCCTGTAGTGTGCGTCGAGGTCTGCAATGGCGTGGCTGATAACATCAGTGTCCGCAGCACCCCTCTCGCCTTTGACGATGGTATCATATACTCTGATCCCTTCCGGGCCCAAGTTGTGTAATAGTATTTTTTTTCTCCTTTTGCTCGAGAATGGGGTGTCGCCTTCCTTTTCCAGGGCTTCGAGATAGTTAAGGAAGTACCTTTTCCAGTCTTCCCATTTCATCTCCGGTTCTCCGCACTTAGTCAGGAAAGGCACCAATTGAGAGAGGGAGGAAGACTGGGCAGCCATTTTGGGTGCACCTCTCCGGTACGCTGGAACGGGGATCGTCCGACCAGGTGGGCTCCCCGGTGTATGCTGCTCTGCTGTGTCTCCCTCACCGCGATCACTGTCGCTGTCTTCTCCCTCCTCTTTCTCTGAGGGACCTGGTAGCGTCTGTAGGCTGTTCCTCTTTGGTAGGTTCTTCGAGCCAGGCACCTCTTCACCCGACTGCTGCTCCGCCAGGTTGCCGGGCACGCCTTTACTGCTGCCAGGGATGGGTTGCACCACCGCGTGGCTATGTGGCCCTCGCTAGTGCCCTGGACGCTGCTCAGCTCCACAGGTTTCCTTACAATTGCCACTCACCGCAGAATGATGCCTCCAGGCCCAAATAAGGGTTCGTGTTATTTATTATTTTTTTTTTTTTGTTCAAATGAGGTAATGTTCTTACTGGGAACGCTGGCGTGGGAGCGCGCCCTTTCCCTGGTGACTATTCGGCTCCTCTGCCACGCTCCGTGAGCCGTCGGCGCCGTACCGCGTCTTCGTGCGTGCGTGGGGTCTAGAGACCGACCCTCGTCGCCATTATAATGAAGTCAAAAACACACACTGACGCTGGAACTATGCTAAACTTCTTTAATTTCACGGAGCGCCGGGAGCCGCGTTCGTTGTCCCCAGCGGTCGGCGCCTACAACCTAAGATGGCCGCCTTCCGCTTCCCGTCCCCACACTTCCTGTTCTGGGGACGGAACACTAGACCGCCACCACAGGAACGTTGCCCTGGCATTCTGGCAGTGACGTGGAGGAATCATGGTTCTTTTTGTCTTTGAATTTAGAGTAAATATTGTTAACTTTGTCATGAAAAAAAGTCGACAAGTTGCTGACAAACTCCTGTGATGACTGGGTGGATCGTTTACCAGCTTTGGGAATCAGAAAGGGGTTTACTATTTTAAAAACAGTTCTAGGCTCGTTTTCTGCTTCAACAATTTGTTTGAAAACCGGCAGGCTTTCGCTCTCTTATTATTTTTCCTAAACTGTTTTGAGAGCGGCTGTCCACGTAAGTTTGTCCTCATCAGGAAAGTTAACTTGCCATTTCCTCTCTGACTTTTTACATTTAAGTTTTTCTGCTTTCAACGTGGCAGAAAACCAAGGGGCTGAGGAAGACATCCTTTTCCTACTGGTCTTTTTTCAAGGGTGTTATTTTATCAAGCTTTGCCTTGAGTTCTGAGTCAAATGATTCAACTAGCGTGTCACTATCCACTGACACATTCATCATAACTTATGAACATATCGAATGCAAGGCTTTGTCGGAGATGGAGTGCCAGGGCCGACACATGGCTGCCTTATTCTTGCAAACCTGCAGAGCTGAAATCTTTATTTGGAAAGGTACTGAATGGTTGTCAGAACAGCCTAAACCTACTGGATTCCCCACGTATAAAGAGGATATATGACAGAAAATAAGTCTTATGGCTGGGAAGGCCTACTTTAGGGGTGATTTACTGCTATTTAAAAAGAACTTTTAGGATTGTTAAAGGGATAATTTCAACAGATCAAAATTGCAGTTTTAGAACTCCGAAGGTATGGTGCTGTGGCAGGCCTAGAGTCACATTTAACATGCTCACTTTAGTGATGGTACAATAAGTGCTGCACTCCACTAGTGATTTTTAACTTACAGGCCCTGGATCGAGAAGGTACCATAAACTAGGGACTTATATCGAAGTTAAATGTGCCAATAAGGATTGTAACCAATTCTATCAGTTTTTAGGGGGTAGTGTACATGCAGTGAGGTCTGGTTAGCAGGGTCCCAGTGTAGATAGTCCAAAAATCAACTGCATCAGTCCCAAACAATGTGGGTGATCATGCAAAAAGAGGCATTTTCTTACATTTATGCATCTTTCTCACATGCATTCTTGCCCAACCTCTATCTCATCCCCCACTTCATTCCCTCTGTCCACCTGTACTTACAATATGTATTACTTATAAACCAGCATCCTTGAGCTTGACTCATATTTTCAGTTTCTACACATTTCTAATTGTCCACATATTTGTTTTGTTCTCATTTTGCATTCTAGTGTTGTGTCTTTTTGTTTATCCTTGTTTCTGCATATTTTAACTTTTGACCCTCACTTTTACTTGGACTTTTTGCATATTTCTGATCTGATCCTCTTCCTTTAATCTTTGATAGATTTTTCTGCCTTCTCTTTAGGGAAACAACTCGTGCCCTAAGGTACTATAACTTGCACTCCACCGTGCACAGTTTTCCCATCAATAATTTAATTGCATATGTTGCAGTGATATTATTAATTATGTCATAGATGTCATGAGTGATGTAATATGTGGGGTAATAAGCAGTGCATGACGAGGGCATGAGTTATACTTACCTTACGACATTATTTATATTATAGTTACCTTATGTTCACAGTACCATTTTAATCGAACAAAACCACTGAAATTCACGACTTATGGTTACCTCAAGTAACTATAACATGTGCTCTATAATAATTACAACTCTTTCCCTAAAGTATCTATAACTTTTGCCCAACTATGCACAGTATTGTCATCAATCATGGCATTTCAGATGTTGCAGTGATGTTGTCAATGATGTAGTGAACATGTCATGAGTCATGTAATATGTGGGGTAAGTAGCAGTGCATGGAGAGGGCCAGGACTTGCGTTCAACCCTTGTGGGCGCTCAACCCCTGCCATGCACGGCAGGGATTAAGCCACCCAACGTGCAGGGCTGACTTTGTAATTCATCAATATAAAGTGTGTCACTTTTAGTAAGCTAGATCCACTGGTTTTATCAAAGAGTTAAAATACCAAGATATAAAAAGCAAGAGACCTACTAGCTTTATCAAGGGGTCAGCACATAAACTTATATGAAGTTGACCTTGAGGTTTTGACAAAAAGTCACCAATAACTATAATCAAATGTATATTTAATAAATTCACATATTGCAATGTTTATTAATAGTGATTGCCACAAAATATTTTCATTGAAAGATTATAAAAAAAAACATCAAATGTGTTTGAGTCTTTTTTTTAACCAACCATACAACCAACCATAAGCGCTCTCTGCACTCCAGCTGCAGAGCCTACCAGCTTTCTTGGGCTCATGGTTTCAATGACCCAGGCAACTTACTTTGTTTTGTTTTTCCCCTCACCATAAATAACTGTACTGGTCTCTAGGGTACGTGGTCCCAGAGACCTGAAAATGGCTTAAAGAGGGTGTGACCCCTTCCCCAAAAGCCATAAGGCTCCAACCCAGACCCTGGCCCACCCTAGGGGACTCATTTTTCAATACATTGGGCCACAGGGAGTGTCCCTCTAGAACCACCCCAGATGGGAAGGGAGGCAGGCTTTCCCTAACTTGCCCTACATCTTTGTTGATGTTGTGGCAGCCAATCAGATCTTAACTTTTGATCTGTCGGCTGGCAGATCCCCTCCGGAATGATATATACATACATTTTGAACCTTAATTTCTCAAACTACTGAACAGATTTACACTAAAGCACAAAAAGCAAGTGTTTCTTGTGCAAGATCTAGCTTTCTGCGAAATTTGGTGTAATTTCATTCAGCTGATTTTGCAGTATCACTGTTCAATTTTCCTGTGGAAAATTGCATGAGGAAAAACATTGTCAGACTTGTTTTTTTCTTGGTCCCTGCTTGACGGATCACCCCAAAACTTTCCAGGAAGGAGCTGAGGAGGATTAGACCATTTCTTTAGAAAGTTTTGTGAAGATTCGTCAAATGGTGCTTAAGTTATTCGCAAATCAAAAAAATCAGTTTCCCATGGGGAAATGTTGTCCTAAATATATATATGATTATAATACTCTTGTTCTAACTGCAAATATTATTTGATTATAAAGTTACAAAGTGCTTTTTTGATGCTGCTTAGTAATATTGGAAGTATTTTTCCATATCCAGCTTTCTTGAAGTTTAATGTGCAACCTAATTGTCAGTTTATCAAGATTGAGAAGGCTGAGATTTAGCTGTAATGCGTCTCTTACTTAAACCGGGTTTTCGTCATGCCTGCTGCACTTAAAAGTGGACCTTTACTATGTTGCTTGGTGCAATAAATAAGTGAATATCTTCACGCCTTTGAGTGCAGGCACATGTTGAATGTGGGAGAGGTTGTGGTAACTTAAAAGTGCTAGTGGTTAGCGCTTTTCTTTGCACCACCTGTGGTTAGGTAGAAAGTCAACATAACCACAAAGACGTTTTTGATGTCAAGGCCGGTGTGACCCCGGACACGAAGAAGACCGGAAGCAGTGGTAGAGGTTCCATGCTGCGAGTCATTGGACTCCCTAAGGCGAGGACCTTTTCTGCCTTGCATTGAGCCTTCTTTCTCACTCTTGGGATTGAAACCCATGTCAGCAGCAGGGCACCACAAACACCTCGGCCGCGCGGTGGGGACCGGAGACTTACACTTTTTGGTGGATTGAAATGCATGGAGCCTATGGTCAGAAGTAACAGTAATAATACTCTGTCTGCGAGGCTGAACATTTGATTATATTAAGAGGCAAAATAAACGTTGCTGGAAATGTAACTAATGGCTATATTGAAAGCAGATGTTTGTAAGTGTGGGCAGCTCAGGCACTTTCGGAAGAGCCGTTCTAGTTGCTTTTCATGCTGAGACTGATACAATAACATGTTCCCAAGGCAGAAATGAACATATTTACATAGATATTCAATTATAATTATTGTAACTTTGATGCCAAGCAGCCTAGAGGCAATAGCTGTATTTAGATTTACCTATTTCAGATTTACATATAAAATAATACTGCTGCTCGAACTGCAGATTTTAAAGTTACATCGTGCTTTATTTATGCTGCTGACCAACATTGGAAGTATTTTTTTCCCTATCAAACCGTGTGGAAGTATATAATGAGCAACCAAATTGGCAGTTTATCAAGATTGAGAATAAGTGTATATTTTCAAGTCTTCGAGTGCAGGCACACTGTGAATGGGGGAGAGGCTGTGGTAATTTAAAAAAGCTAGCGGTTAGTGCCTTTCTTTGCACCAGCTGCAGTTAGGAAGCAAGCCAGCATAACCACAATATATATATATATATATATATATATATATATATATATATATCAATTCAAACAAGGAGAGCCCAATGTGGAAGAGCCGCACAACAGGTAAGTAAAGCTTTCACTTCTTTAATGGAGGTATGCAGAGTACAGGAAAACATTCGCGCTGCATGAATACACCTTTCTGTCCGACGCGTTTCATGCTGATGGCAGCATTTCATCAGGGACTCAGGATTTGCAAGAAGCTGCCGGCGCTCACTTTTAAACACCTGATGTAAGTTCAAGTCCGCCTCGGTGGGCGTTGCCTCTCCCGGGGCATCCTGGTACTTGTGGTGTTTCTTTATTTCCCAAGTGGGCCGAGTGCCGTGCTTACTTCCAATTTTGCAAAATGTTACCACAGTGGGTTGCGGCTCAAGTCTCTTCTTGATACTTGCACAATTAAGACCACCAAAAACTGCTCCTGTTCCTTATCACGGTTCCATGGACTATGGCACCGCAAGTCCGTGTATCAACGGAAGGGCTCCTCCGCGACCTAGGCTTGGCCGCTAAAAATCAATTCAAACAAGGAGAGCCCAATGTGGAAGAGCCGCACAACAGGTAAGTAAAGCTTTCACTTCTTTAATGGAGGTATGCAGAGTACAGGAAAACACTCGCGCTGCATGAATACACCTTTCTGTCCGACGCGTTTCATGCTGATGGCAGCATTTCATCAGGGACTGAGGATTTGCAAGAAGCTGCCGGCGCTCACTTTTAAACACCTGATGTAAGTTCAAGTCCGCCTCGGTGGGCGTTGCCTCTCCCGGGGCATCCTGGTACTTGTGGTGTTTCTTTATTTCCCAAGTGGGCCGAGTGCCGTGCTTACTTCCAATTTTGCAAAATGCTACCACAGTGGGTTGCGGCTCAAGTCTCTTCTTGATACTTGCACAATTAAGACCACCAAAAACTGCTCCTGTTCCTTATCACGGTTCCATGGACTATGGCACCGCAAGTCCGTGTATCAACGGAAGGGCTCCTCCGCGACCTAGGCTTGGCCGCTAAAAATCAATTCAAACAAGGAGAGCCCAATGTGGAAGAGCCGCACAACAGGTAAGTAAAGCTTTCACTTCTTTAATGGAGGTATGCAGAGTACAGGAAAACACTCGCGCTGCATGAATACACCTTTCTGTCCGACGCGTTTCATGCTGATGGCAGCATTTCATCAGGGACTCAGGATTTGCAAGAAGCTGCCGGCGCTCACTTTTAAACACCTGATGTAAGTTCAAGTCCGCCTCGGTGGGCGTTGCCTCTCCCGGGGCATCCTGGTACTTGTGGTGTTTCTTTATTTCCCAAGTGGGCCGAGTGCCGTGCTTACTTCCAATTTTGCAAAATGTTACCACAGTGGGTTGCGGCTCAAGTCTCTTCTTGATACTTGCACAATTAAGACCACCAAAAACTGCTCCTGTTCCTTATCACGGTTCCATGGACTATGGCACCGCAAGTCCGTGTATCAACGGAAGGGCTCCTCCGCGACCTAGGCTTGGCCGCTAAAAATCAATTCAAACAAGGAGAGCCCAATGTGGAAGAGCCGCACAACAGGTAAGTAAAGCTTTCACTTCTTTAATGGAGGTATGCAGAGTACAGGAAAACACTCGCGCTGCATGAATACACCTTTCTGTCCGACGCGTTTCATGCTGATGGCAGCATTTCATCAGGGACTCAGGATTTGCAAGAAGCTGCCGGCGCTCACTTTTAAACACCTGATGTAAGTTCAAGTCCGCCTCGGTGGGCGTTGCCTCTCCCGGGGCATCCTGGTACTTGTGGTGTTTCTTTATTTCCCAAGTGGGCCGAGTGCCGTGCTTACTTCCAATTTTGCAAAATGTTACCACAGTGGGTTGCGGCTCAAGTCTCTTCTTGATACTTGCACAATTAAGACCACCAAAAACTGCTCCTGTTCCTTATCACGGTTCCATGGACTATGGCACCGCAAGTCCGTGTATCAACGGAAGGGCTCCTCCGCGACCTAGGCTTGGCCGCTAAAAATCAATTCAAACAAGGAGAGCCCAATGTGGAAGAGCCGCACAACAGGTAAGTAAAGCTTTCACTTCTTTAATGGAGGTATGCAGAGTACAGGAAAACACTCGCGCTGCATGAATACACCTTTCGGTCCGACGCGTTTCATGCTGATGGCAGCATTTCATCAGGGACTCAGGATTTGCAAGAAGCTGCCGGCGCTCACTTTTAAACACCTGATGTAAGTTCAAGTCCGCCTCGGTGGGCGTTGCCTCTCCCGGGGCATCCTGGTACTTGTGGTGTTTCTTTATTTCCCAAGTGGGCCGAGTGCCGTGCTTACTTCCAATTTTGCAAAATGTTACCACAGTGGGTTGCGGCTCAAGTCTCTTCTTGATACTTGCACAATTAAGACCACCAAAAACTGCTCCTGTTCCTTATCACGGTTCCATGGACTATGGCACCGCAAGTCCGTGTATCAACGGAAGGGCTCCTCCGCGACCTAGGCTTGGCCGCTAAAAATCAATTCAAACAAGGAGAGCCCAATGTGGAAGAGCCGCACAACAGGTAAGTAAAGCTTTCACTTCTTTAATGGAGGCATGCAGAGTACAGGAAAACACTCGCGCTGCATGAATACACCTTTCTGTCCGACGCGTTTCATGCTGATGGCAGCATTTCATCAGGGACTCAGGATTTGCAAGAAGCTGCCGGCGCTCACTTTTAAACACCTGATGTAAGTTCAAGTCCGCCTCGGTGGGCGTTGCCTCTCCCGGGGCATCCTGGTACTTGTGGTGTTTCTTTATTTCCCAAGTGGGCCGAGTGCCGTGCTTACTTCCAATTTTGCAAAATGTTACCACAGTGGGTTGCGGCTCAAGTCTCTTCTTGATACTTGCACAATTAAGACCACCAAAAACTGCTCCTGTTCCTTATCACGGTTCCATGGACTATGGCACCGCAAGTCCGTGTATCAACGGAAGGGCTCCTCCGCGACCTAGGCTTGGCCGCTAAAAATCAATTCAAACAAGGAGAGCCCAATGTGGAAGAGCCGCACAACAGGTAAGTAAAGCTTTCACTTCTTTAATGGAGGTATGCAGAGTACAGGAAAACACTCGCGCTGCGCCGCAACCCACTGTGGTAACATTTTGCAAAATTGGAAGTAAGCACGGCACTCGGCCCACTTGGGAAATAAAGAAACACCACAAGTACCAGGATGCCCCGGGAGAGGCAACGCCCACCGAGGCGGACTTGAACTTACATCAGGTGTTTAAAAGTGAGCGCCGGCAGCTTCTTGCAAATCCTGAGTCCCTGATGAAATGCTGCCATCAGCATGAAACGCGTCGGACAGAAAGGTGTATTCATGCAGCGCGAGTGTTTTCCTGTACTCTGCATACCTCCATTAAAGAAGTGAAAGCTTTACTTACCTGTTGTGCGGCTCTTCCACATTGGGCTCTCCTTGTTTGAATTGATTTTTAGCGGCCAAGCCTAGGTCGCGGAGGAGTCCTTCCGTTGATACACGGACTTGCGGTGCCATAGTCCATGGAACCGTGATAAGGAACAGGAGCAGTTTTTGGTGGTCTTAATTGTGCAAGTATCAAGAAGAGACTTGAGCCGCAACCCACTGTGGTAACATTTTGCAAAATTGGAAGTAAGCACGGCACTCGGCCCACTTGGGAAATAAAGAAACACCACAAGTACCAGGATGCCCCGGGAGAGGCAACGCCCACCGAGGCGGACTTGAACTTACATCAGGTGTTTAAAAGTGAGCGCCGGCAGCTTCTTGCAAATCCTGAGTCCCTGATGAAATGCTGCCATCAGCATGAAACGCGTCGGACAGAAAGGTGTATTCATGCAGCGCGAGTGTTTTCCTGTACTCTGCATACCTCCATTAAAGAAGTGAAAGCTTTACTTACCTGTTGTGCGGCTCTTCCACATTGGGCTCTCCTTGTTTGAATTGATTTTTAGCGGCCAAGCCTAGGTCGCGGAGGAGCCCTTCCGTTGATACACGGACTTGCGGTGCCATAGTCCATGGAACCGTGATAAGGAACAGGAGCAGTCTTTGGTGGTCTTAATTGTGCAAGTATCAAGAAGAGACTTGAGCCGCAACCCACTGTGGTAACATTTTGCAAAATTGGAAGTAAGCACGGCACTCGACCCACTTGGGAAATAAAGAAACACCACAAGTACCAGGATGCCCCGGGAGAGGCAACGCCCACCGAGGCGGACTTGAACTTACATCAGGTGTTTAAAAGTGAGCGCCGGCAGCTTCTTGCAAATCCTGAGTCCCTGATGAAATGCTGCCATCAGCATGAAACGCGTCGGACAGAAAGGTGTATTCATGCAGCGCGAGTGTTTTCCTGTACTCTGCATACCTCCATTAAAGAAGTGAAAGCTTTACTTACCTGTTGTGCGGCTCTTCCACATTGGGCTCTCCTTGTTTGAATTGATTTTTAGCGGCCAAGCCTAGGTCGCGGAGGAGCCCTTCCGTTGATACACGGACTTGCGGTGCCATAGTCCATGGAACCGTGATAAGGAACAGGAGCAGTTTTTGGTGGTCTTAATTGTGCAAGTATCAAGAAGAGACTTGAGCCGCAACCCACTGTGGTAACATTTTGCAAAATTGGAAGTAAGCACGGCACTCGGCCCACTTGGGAAATAAAGAAACACCACAAGTACCAGGATGCCCCGGGAGAGGCAACGCCCACCGAGGCGGACTTGAACTTACATCAGGTGTTTAAAAGTGAGCGCCGGCAGCTTCTTGCAAATCCTGAGTCCCTGATGAAATGCTGCCATCAGCATGAAACGCGTCGGACAGAAAGGTGTATTCATGCAGCGCGAGTGTTTTCCTGTACTCTGCATACCTCCATTAAAGAAGTGAAAGCTTTACTTACCTGTTGTGCGGCTCTTCCACATTGGGCTCTCCTTGTTTGAATTGATTTTTAGCGGCCAAGCCTAGGTCGCGGAGGAGCCCTTCCGTTGATACACGGACTTGCGGTGCCATAGTCCATGGAACCGTGATAAGGAACAGGAGCAGTTTTTGGTGGTCTTAATTGTGCAAGTATCAAGAAGAGACTTGAGCCGCAACCCACTGTGGTAACATTTTGCAAAATTGGAAGTAAGCACGGCACTCGGCCCACTTGGGAAATAAAGAAACACCACAAGTACCAGGATGCCCCGGGAGAGGCAACGCCCACCGAGGCGGACTTGAACTTACATCAGGTGTTTAAAAGTGAGCGCCGGCAGCTTCTTGCAAATCCTGAGTCCCTGATGAAATGCTGCCATCAGCATGAAACGCGTCGGACAGAAAGGTGTATTCATGCAGCGCGAGTGTTTTCCTATACTCTGCATACCTCCATTAAAGAAGTGAAAGCTTTACTTACCTGTTGTGCGGCTCTTCCACATTGGGCTCTCCTTGTTTGAATTGATTTTTAGCGGCCAAGCCTAGGTCGCGGAGGAGCCCTTCCGTTGATACACGGACTTGCGGTGCCATAGTCCATGGAACCGTGATAAGGAACAGGAGCAGTTTTTGGTGGTCTTAATTGTGCAAGTATCAAGAAGAGACTTGAGCCGCAACCCACTGTGGTAACATTTTGCAAAATTGGAAGTAAGCACGGCACTCGGCCCACTTGGGAAATAAAGAAACACCACAAGTACCAGGATGCCCCGGGAGAGGCAACGCCCACCGAGGCGGACTTGAACTTACATCAGGTGTTTAAAAGTGAGCGCCGGCAGCTTCTTGCAAATCCTGAGTCCCTGATGAAATGCTGCCATCAGCATGAAACGCGTCGGACAGAAAGGTGTATTCATGCAGCGCGAGTGTTTTCCTGTACTCTGCATACCTCCATTAAAGAAGTGAAACCTTTACTTACCTGTTGTGCGGCTCTTCCACATTGGGCTCTCCTTGTTTGAATTGATTTTTAGCAGCCAAGCCTAGGTCGCGGAGGAGCCCTTCCGTTGATACACGGACTTGCGGTGCCATAGTCCATGGAACCGTGATAAGGAACAGGAGCAGTTTTTGGTGGTCTTAATTGTGCAAGTATCAAGAAGAGACTTGAGCCGCAACCCACTGTGGTAACATTTTGCAAAATTGGAAGTAAGCACGGCACTCGGCCCACTTGGGAAATAAAGAAACACCACAAGTACCAGGATGCCCCGGGAGAGGCAACGCCCACCGAGGCGGACTTGAACTTACATCAGGTGTTTAAAAGTGAGCGCCGGCAGCTCCTTGCAAATCCTGAGTCCCTGATGAAATGCTGCCATCAGCATGAAACGCGTCGGACAGAAAGGAGTATTCATGCAGCGCGAGTGTTTTCCTGTACTCTGCATACCTCCATTAAAGAAGTGAAAGCTTTACTTACCTGTTGTGCGGCTCTTCCACATTGGGCTCTCCTTGTTTGAATTGATTTTTAGCGGCCAAGCCTAGGTCGCGGAGGAGCCCTTCCGTTGATACACGGACTTGCGGTGCCATAGTCCATGGAACCGTGATAAGGAACAGGAGCAGTTTTTGGTGGTCTTAATTGTGCAAGTATCAAGAAGAGACTTGAGCCGCAACCCACTGTGGTAACATTTTGCAAAATTGGAAGTAAGCACGGCACTCGGCCCACTTGGGAAATAAAGAAACACCACAAGTACCAGGATGCCCCGGGAGAGGCAACGCCCACCGAGGCGGACTTGAACTTACATCAGGTGTTTAAAAGTGAGCGCCGGCAGCTTCTTGCAAATCCTGAGTCCCTGATGAAATGCTGCCATCAGCATGAAACGCGTCGGACAGAAAGGTGTATTCATGCAGCGCGAGTGTTTTCCTATACTCTGCATACCTCCATTAAAGAAGTGAAAGCTTTACTTACCTGTTGTGCGGCTCTTCCACATTGGGCTCTCCTTGTTTGAATTGATTTTTAGCGGCCAAGCCTAGGTCGCGGAGGAGCCCTTCCGTTGATACACGGACTTGCGGTGCCATAGTCCATGGAACCGTGATAAGGAACAGGAGCAGTTTTTGGTGGTCTTAATTGTGCAAGTATCAAGAAGAGACATAAGCCGCAACCCACTGTGGTAACATTTTGCAAAATTGGAAGTAAGCACGGCACTCGGCCCACTTGGGAAATAAAGAAACACCACAAGTACCAGGATGCCCCGGGAGAGGCAACGCCCACCGAGGCGGACTTGAACTTACATCAGGTGTTTAAAAGTGAGCGCCGGCAGCTTCTTGCAAATCCTGAGTCCCTGATGAAATGCTGCCATCAGCATGAAACGCGTCGGACAGAAAGGTGTATTCATGCAGCGCGAGTGTTTTCCTGTACTCTGCATACCTCCATTAAAGAAGTGAAACCTTTACTTACCTGTTGTGCGGCTCTTCCACATTGGGCTCTCCTTGTTTGAATTGATTTTTAGCAGCCAAGCCTAGGTCGCGGAGGAGCCCTTCCGTTGATACACGGACTTGCGGTGCCATAGTCCATGGAACCGTGATAAGGAACAGGAGCAGTTTTTGGTGGTCTTAATTGTGCAAGTATCAAGAAGAGACTTGAGCCGCAACCCACTGTGGTAACATTTTGCAAAATTGGAAGTAAGCACGGCACTCGGCCCACTTGGGAAATAAAGAAACACCACAAGTACCAGGATGCCCCGGGAGAGGCAACGCCCACCGAGGCGGACTTGAACTTACATCAGGTGTTTAAAAGTGAGCGCCGGCAGCTCCTTGCAAATCCTGAGTCCCTGATGAAATGCTGCCATCAGCATGAAACGCGTCGGACAGAAAGGTGTATTCATGCAGCGCGAGTGTTTTCCTGTACTCTGCATACCTCCATTAAAGAAGTGAAAGCTTTACTTACCTGTTGTGCGCCTCTTCCACATTGGGCTCTCCTTGTTTGAATTGATATATATATATATATATATATATATCCTACTGGCGGTCGCCAGTAGGTATATATAGTTAGGATTTTTCTCTATGGGATTTTTGAAAATTCTATGTCTAATAACTTTGGCGTTTGTGGACGGAATTGGCTGAAATTTTCAGGAAAATGGAACATTTTGTTTCTGAGCAGCCGCTGAAAATTTGGGGGGGGTTCGTCAAGGGGGGGCCGAGAAAAAAGGGGGGTCCCAAAATGCATTTTTCCCATGTTAATTTCCATAGGGCGGTTGGACTCACTTTTAGCTCGAACGGCTGAATGGATTTGCACGAAACTTGGCAAAATTGTAGGGACTGGTAGCCCGATGTGCCTTTGCTAGGTCTCAATATATGTGCTCCAGTGGATTTTGAGAAATTAACGTTCAAAAAAAGATATATATCTGTGACAGCGCTCCGGGCAGCGCTCCGCTTCGCGTACTTTTCGCGTTACGGAGCTTTGCGAAGCGAAGCTGATTGGTTCTCCGGCGTCTGTAAACATTCCAAACAGTCCGTAGCGGCCGCCATCTTGTCTCTCGGTAGGATCGAGAGACAAGAGGAGGCCAAAGCGAAGGGGAAAATGACCATAAGGGGGCATAGTAGATCCTCCCTGGCCCCCTAGGTTTGATGTGGAGGTTTTAAAAGGGCCCGGCGGGGCAAAAAATAAATAAATAAATAAAAATCGAACGGGTGAATGGATTTGCATGAAACTTGGCAAAATTGTAGGGACCGGTAGCCCGATGTGCCTTTGCTGGGTCTCAATATATGTGCTGCAGTGGATTTTGAGAAATTAACGTTCAAAAAAAGATATATATCTGTGACAGCGTCCCGGGTAGCGCTCCGTTTCGCGTACTTTTCGCGGCCGCCATCTTGTCTCTCGGTAGGATCGAGAGACAAGAGGAGGCCAAAGCGAAGGGGCAAATGACCATAAGGGGGCATAGTAGATCCTCCCTGACCCCATAGGTTTGATGTGGAGGCTTTAAAAGGGCTCCGCGGGGCAAAAAAAAAAAAATATATAATAATTTTTTTTGGTGGGGTGCGCCTGGTTAGCGTAACGGGAAGCGGACTGGGGAGCGTACTACAAGGAAACAAGAATGATTGACTTTTAACTTATTGTATGTTTATAGACTTTTTTTTACTTTTTTTTCTGCCGAGTGACGTCTCGGCCTATCTCCACGGGATGCAGTCCCTACCATCTCGGAGTTTAAGCCCAGGGGGACCGGTAGTGTGGGAGAGATAACGTCTGTTAACGTTCGATTCGAAGGAAATCAGGAAGTGTTGAAAAACATTGTCTGCGCCATCTTGCCTTTTTTCAAATGCCACACTTTTGTCGTGCACGGCAGCCATTTTAGATGCCTTGACCAGACCCACTCTCTGCACGCTGTCGATCCTTAGCAAGCATCTCCCCCAGGCACTGGTCACCCCCGCTCTCTGTCTTATGCATGGGCAATAAACCTCCCCCCATCTGCGCTGCTCTTCCCTGAGAATCACACTCTGTGCCCGCCCGACACCTCCCTTTCGCCCTATTCACTACCGCACCTCTGACACTCCTCTTCCTCTGTGTCCGATTGTCCAGGCCGGTCCCAGGCTATCAGGTAGCCCTTCAGATGTACTCTATGGCCCCAGCTGTAAAGAATCACCCCTCTTCAAAGGAGTTACAGTAGATCAAGGCCCCCACCCGATGAGATCCGTCACACCACACGCGTTCCTACTATCTGAAAACCATCCTGTATTGTGATTGGGGAGGGGACCGAGCCTGAAGCGGAAGATTCCAGGGATGCCTCTTTGTACATCAAAGTTTTTACAATTATGTGTCACATTAAAAATATATAGCACTCCAACAAAGTAGTAGGATTATAAAACTTTAATAACTTATAAATATAAACAACGCAACAAAAACAGTAAAAACATTTAAACATTTTTAGGAAAAAAGAAGGAACAATGGTCAGTAGCGGTCGGTTGTGCGAATAGTCCCAAGGCAGCACAACGTCCTGAGTTCTGGACGGCACCCAGGTGATGTTGCCTGGGTGCCGCACTGGTTTTGGGTATGCTACAATGCTGCTCCGAATAACAGCGTGGGGCGTCCCGGGGGGTGGCTCGTCAGTAGCGGTCTGTTGTGCGAATAGTCCCAAGGCAGCAGAACGCGCTGAGATGTGGATGGCACCCAGGTGATGTCCAGTAAGTTGCCGCACTGGTTTTGGTATCCTACAATGCTGCTCCGAATAATGGCGTGGGGCGCCCCGGGGGGGGGGGGGGGGGTGAGGCGGCGTGAACGGGCCTCCCCAGGTGGAGGCTCGTCTGCTGTAGTGGGGCGCCCCTTTACCGTTTCAGTTGCCATGCCGCCCGCTTTTGGTACACTGTGCCAAAATCCGCCATTCAGCTGAGTTGCGCCCACTCTTGCGGTGCAGCGATAGGCGGCTGCCACAGGACTCTCAAAATGGCGGCAGGCTCTTTCCTTTTTGGGCCTGGTCCACTGAAATGGCCCTGGGACACTTTGGAACTCGGACGCTTGTCTACTAGGTCTTGGACCCCATTCTCGAAAGCGTCCCCTCAGCTTTGAGGATTCTACAAAAGTCTTGGGGGCCCCTGACTCCTGCAGGCTTCCGGTGGGGAGCGGCTGCCATGATTGCTCACGGAATGACCACGACGGAGCCACGAGATGGTGGTGCTCTCATGCTGACGCCAGCTTCAGTCTGAAACATCCAGAAACAAGGTGGGGCTTTCATCGTTTGGGGAAAAAAAAAAGTTTTCATCCAATGAAAAGTGTTATTTTTAGGTCATATGATCAAGCCTTCCATCATTAGGAAACCAAAAGTAAAATGAACCAATGAAAAGTTTTATAAACAAGTCACATGACCTGTTATGCGGCATAGGGTATAAAAAGCGTAGAAAATCCGTTGGCACGTGAGGCGGCGTCAGTAGCGGACCGATGTGCGAATAGGCCGAAGGCAGCACAACGTGCCAAGATCCGGATGGCACCGAGGTGGTGTCTAGCAAGTTGCCGCACTGGTGTGGCCATCCTACAATGCTGAAAGTCGGCGTGGGGCGCCCCGTTGGCCTGTGAGTTCACGTCAGTAGCGGACCGATGTGCGAATAGGCCGAAGGCAGCACAACGCGCCAAGATCCGGATGGCACCGAGGTGGTGTCTAGCAAGTTGCCGCACTGGTGTGGCCATCCTACAATGCTGAAAGTCGGCGTGGGGCGCCCCGTTGGCCTGTGAGATGGCGTCAGTAGCGGACCGATGTGCTAATAGGCCGAAGGCAGCACAACGCGCCAAGATCCGGATGGCACCGAGGTGGTGTCTAGCAAGTTGCCGCACTGGTGTGGCCATCCTACAATGCTGAAAGTCGGCGTGGGGCACCCCGTTGGCCTGTGAGATGGCGTCAGTAGCGGACCGATGTGCGAATAGGGCCAAAGGCAGCGCAACGCGCCAAGATCCGGATGGCAACGAGGTGGTGTCTAGCAAGTTGCCGCACTGGTGTGGCCATCCTACAATGCTGCGCTGAAAGTCGGCGTGGGGCGCTCAGTTGGCCTGTGAGTTCGCGTCAGTCAGTGGGGGTTGTTTGAGGATCTGACTGCATTGGAAAGCAATGTGATGCTGTGCGTCGCCCCCAAGATGAAGGTTCCTCGGCTGCAGTGGGGCGCCCCTTGGTGTTTCACTCGCTATGCAGCTGAGTTGCGTGCGCACTTGCGGCGAATAGGCCGAAGGCAGCACAACAATGTTTTCGGAATGGAAGACACTACAAGGCGCTGAGATTCGGTTGGCACCGAGGTGGTGTCTAGCAAGTTGCCGCACTGGTGTGGCCATCCTACAATGCTGCTCCGAATAACGGCGTGGGGTGCCCGAAGGGGGGGGGAGGCGGCGTGAACGGGCCTTCCCAGGTGGAGGCTCGTCTGCTGTAGTGGGGCGCCCCTTTACCGTTTCAGTTGCCATTCAGCTGAGTTTCGGCCGCTCTTGATGCTACAGCGACAGGCGGCTGCAACAGGACTCTAAAAATGGCGGCCTGTTCTTTGGATTTGGGCCTGGTCCACTAAAATGGCCCTGGGACACCTTAGAACTCGGACGCTCGAATTTTTTTTCCTTTCCTCTACATGCAAAAAAGGTAAATGCCCGGTACGTTACCTGCCTCATCTGACACGATGTACTCTCCAGAGGAACCGAAAAAAAATATAGTTATGGTAACTATACCATGCATCGTCATATGGAGAGGTGGCCCCGATTAATTATAGTGCTGCACAAAAGAGAGATTTGGAGGAGAACCCCCGACCTGCCAGTACATTCACCAAAGAAGTGGCACTGACAGCATCAGAGGCAAGGGAAACGGTCCCAAATATTTAGAAGAACTTTGGAAAGATTAAAATGACATGTTTAGATTGTGGCAAATTAATTTCATGTGGACAGATGAGTGTTACTCTAATAAATACAGCATATGAACATCATCATAGTCGATGGTTGGTAGAGACATTTTGACTATATCCTGGACCTGCCCGTCCTCGCCCAAAATGGCGCCGGAATAAATGGGACTCGTAACTCCTTGTTGTGTACTGGTTGCTGAACCTTGAAATCACGAGATACGTGTGCAGTTTTGAAGCACATGGCGGGCGGGGACGAGAATTGATTGAATATTTCGACATCCCTATTGATATTAAGTTCTGATGTGTTATTGATTACTGTACTATTGAAAGTTCGAATTAACGTCACCCATGGTACTTGCCCGCAAATGTATATCTAGATAATTTTATTGTAACTGGCTCTGTCGTATTTTAATTATAAAATGTACGTCCACCGATTCCGCAACTGTTAGACACCTTAGTTCTTGCAACCTAATGGCCCGCCCGTTACGTTCCTCTACAGTGTAAATGTCTACTCATCATATACGATTACAGTTTGCTCCGTGGCCGGCCCACGTGGTTATAGGCCCGTATTTGTATACTGACATTTTCACAATAAAGGTTTTTAAAAGAAAACATGGTAGTAGTATTTACATTGGTAAAGTTTTTAATAATAGTCACTGTTTTAGAATCAGTAAAAGGCAAGTGAAATAAAGCAGTCCAATTTCATGAAGGGTAAAAGGTATAATACGCAGGAACGCAGTAAAGATAAATGGTCAAGGGCTGTTGTGTTTCTACTTCTGCAACATAAAGTGATCGATAAGAATCTGATATTCAGGTGTATCGGCGACTAAGACAGCAGACCGAGCCTCTTTTGCTCAACGGCTCCGTCATGGGACGAAGAAACGTCCTTTTTCTCGAAAAAGGAATATATTTTACTTGCAGGACAGTTGTAAATTTTCCGGGAAAGTACATTAGCCTGGAACATTATAACATATGTTTAAGAAAAAATAATGTTCGAAAGTAATAAAAAGCGTAATTTTTAGGTCATATGACCAAGCCTTTCATCATTAGAATAAGAAAAGTAAAATGAACCAATGAGAAGTTTTATTAACAAGTCACATGACCTGTTATGCTTACGTTACGCGCTGCGCCCCAGATCGCTTCCGGGAAGCTGCGCTTCGCGCACCGGAGCACTTCCGGATGCGCTAACGCGGCGCGTCATATGACGCATTACGCGACAACGCAGGTCCAGAATATAGTCAAAATGTCTCCACCAACCAGCGGTCGGAACACAACCCCTTTCAGCAGGCTAAATAGTTCTGTTAAATGACAACAGAAGGGACAGGCAACAAGAACCATCAGTCAAAGAGGGGAGGGCAAATTCTTCTCTACCGGGTCACGTTGGGGCGCTACCGGAACTGATCGAATTGGTAGTCTAAAGTGTGTCTGGATGTTTCAGACTGAAGCTGGCGTTAGCATGAGAGCACCACCATTTCGTAGCTCCGTCGTGGCCATTCCACGAGCAATCATGCTAGCCGCTCCCCACCAGAAGCCTGCGGGAGTCGGGGGCCCCCAAGACTTTTGTAGAATCTTCAAGGCTGAGGGACGCTTTCGAGAATGGAGCCAAAGCTCTAGCAGACAAGCGTCCGAGTTCCAAGGTGTCGCAGGCCCATTTTAGTGGACCACGCCCAAATCTGAAGAGCCGGCCGCCATTTTGAGAGTCCTGTGGCAGCCGCCTATCACTGCACCGCAAGAGCGGGAGCAACTCGAGTACATGGTGAGCGAGACGCTGTAGTTGAAAGAGCGGGCGGTAAACAGCTGAATAGCGGAAGAGGCACAGTGTAGCAAAAGCGGGCGGAATGGCAACTGAAACGGTAAAGGGGCGCCCCACTACAGCGTGTCTTTAGGTGAAACGGATTGTGGGACAAGGTCAAGAATGGAAGAGTCACCAAAAGGCAAAAAGTTCCGCTTGACCCCGGGAGCCGGCCACCTATGTCGGGGGCGATCTCAGGCCACACCAGGGCAACACGACTTGCGGAGGGGGCCGGAGCCAAGCGCCCCCTCCGAGTCCGCACCATGACACCGTCCCTCGGGGGCCTCCGTCAAGCGGTTCAGGGTGGCACCGCATCACATTGTTTTCAAATGCAGTCACGTCCTCAAACAGCCCCCACTTACATTGAGAATAGTGAAGCTGTAGCAAGTACAAATAGGCTTCAGACAGTGTTACAAGCACTCCTCAAAACTTTGAACTATCAGAGTGCATGAGTTTCATGCTCGATCGATTGAGCTAGCCGGATCGGGCAACAAAAAGTATAAAATAGTTATGTAAATAGTTATTTAATAAAATGTTTTACCCTGTTACTTTGCTGGTGTGTTGTGTATATTTGTAATATTTGCATAGAGTTTATCGTTATTTTGGGCGGGGTGGGTGGCGGAGCCGAGCTGTCTTGCAGCCATCATGGTGAGGAGCTCACTTCATCTCACTAGTTTCGTATTTCTCATGAGGGGTTGTTCCTAATGTTTCTATTTTAGCGAGGTCAAAAAGAGATCCCATTAGTGGCCTACTGATTTTGCTCGATTCCTTTTGTTTTTTTACACGATTTTTCACTATCTGCAAAGACTAAAAAGAGTATTGCGACTCTGTGCTTGTTTGTAAATAGAGAATGAACCAAAGAGAACCAATTCTAAAACAGTAAATGCTTGGATAACAATCAATCAAATGGAGAGAGAAGCAGGCACGACGGATTACAACGGGGGCAAAGGCCTGCGTTAACTACCCTTCACTATCTGCAAAGAGAGAGTACTCCTAATAGAAATGAGGGGGAGGGGGGGGCAGCATTCAAAGCAGATCAGTGTGCATAAACATGAAAATGTTTTTACTTACCACGTACTTGACATTCGACAGCTTATGATATTTGCTATTAAAAAACCATTGAAATTCACTGAAAAAACCATAGGTTAGAGACCATATATAGTTAGGAATTAGCATTTAAAAAACCTTGAAAATTCACTGAAAAAACCATAGGTTATAGACCATATATAGTTAGGGATTAGCATTTAAAAAACCTTATTTTACTCACACAAAACCATTGAAATTCCATATATAGTTAGTTGCACTAACTATATATCGCGCACCCGCAATCCACTGCTGATGATGTCACATATTACATCTTTCATGACATGGTCAGTGACATCACTGATGACATCACTGATGACATCTCAAATGACATCACTGATGACATCACTGATGACATCTCATTTGACATCAATGACCACATCACTGATGATATCATTCATGTGACAATACAATGCATCTCCTCACACTTTAATATAACCTCTGTTACACCCATTGTTAAATACAGAGTATAATTTTTGAAACCATTGACACACCAATACTAGTTACTACATACGCACTCACTGATTCCTATGTTTACACACACATTCACTCATTTACCCATACAATCATTCATACATACAATCACTCATCTTTACAACACTATCATATGCACTCATACACCTATACAGACTCTCACACTCTGTCACTCATCCATGGAGTTACTCACACACCTAGTCAGTCCTGTAAAGAATCAATCACACTTCCATTTTCTAATCTATACAGTTAAACATAGAGCACCTTACATTTTGAAACATATACTAACACATACTTACTCTCTTATACAATCATTGATACAAGTACACATTGATCTGCACACAGTCACACACCTCCCAGCCAGCCACACACACACTCAGTCTCCCATACAAATACTTGGGCAATCAATCAATAACCCATATAGTTACTCATATAGCTACTGATCAACACATGCAGCAGTTTACAGAACAACAAACATAATGATGCACAAATTAAGACAGTTCAGTCACTAACCCATGCACTCAGTGAGACACATTTAATCACTCACTCATACAGTCAGTCACGCACCCACTAAATCCTTCATCCAGACACTTCTACATCTACTCATTCTTCAATATGTAAAACGTATTTAAACTTTACAGAAACACACAGTCACTGGATGAAGTCATCAGTGATGTCATTTGAGATGTCATCAGTGATGTCATCAGTGATGTCACTGACCATGTCATGAATGATGTAATATGTGACATCATCAGCAGTGGATTGCGGGTGCGCGATATATAGTTAGTGCAACTAACTATATATGGAATTTCAATGGTTTTGTGTGAGTAAAATAAGGTTTTTTAAATGCTAATCCCTAACTATATATGGTCTATAACCTATGGTTTTTTCAGTGAATTTTCAAGGTTTTTTAAATGCTAATTCCTAACTATATATGGTCTCTAACCTATGGTTTTTTCAGTGAATATATATATATATGTCGATCCCCTTCCTGCTTAAAGAAGGCAAGTGTAGACCCAATTCTTGCAAGTGATTTTTATTTTGCTATCACCTTGTCGCCACGACGCGTTTCGGCCAGAAACAAACGGCCTTGATCATATGATATATCTTACCTACTGGCGGTCGCAAGAAGGTAGTTATAGTTAGAACCTAGTTTCTATAGGAAAAGCGTTTTTTGATTTGCTAATACCTCTGGCGTTGTTTAACGAATCTTTGCGAAACTCTACAAAAACGGTCTATCCAGGTCAACTCCTATCCTGAAAGTTTAGGGGTGATTCGTCAAGCTGATTCGTCAAGCTGGGGCTGAGAAAAACGGGGGAAAAAGTCTTTTCTCCATGTTAATTTCCACAGCAATTTTTTTTACAGGCTACAGCCTGAACAGCCCGAACTGCTAAACGGAATTACACCAAGTTTGGCAAAAAGGTAGCGCTTGGTTAATAAAAGCGACCTTTTTTTAAAATGGTGTTAATCCGTTCAGTAGTTGCTGAGAAATTTAAAAAATAAGTTTCGATACCTGGGGCAGCGGTGAGTTTGCGCACCCTCCCGACCACAAGCTTCACTGTGATTGGCTGCTAAAACTCCAAACCAGGAATTGTTAGCAGCCATCTTGTCATTCAGTAGAACTGAATCACAAGAAATCAGTTAAAAAAGATTACAAAAGAAGAAAAGGGGGCAGAGTAGAAACCCCCTGACCCCTTATGTCTGCTCAGGTGGTCCCACAAAGACCCCCAGTCCCCCCCCCCAAAAAATAATATTTTTTTGCAAATGTCCGAATGCACGCTGGGTGCGCGAATCCGGACGAAAATATGACAAAACAATGAAGCGGGGGCTCCCCTACTTCATTTAAATGAGCCAAAGGGTGGGCCAAGTCCCAGGGGCCATCCTATATTTATATTGCAGGGCCTGTGGGGCACCCGCAGGCTCGGGGAGCGGCACCTGACCGGGGCTATGTAAATTAGGTGCGGGAGGGCGCACGGCCCTTCCGCAGCCCCGCAGACTGACACCTCCCCGGGGCTTGTTTTGTAATTAGTGGGGGGCCTCCGAGGCCTTCCTAAGCCCCAGGGACTGCCACCCCCAGGGCTTTAATGAAATATGCAGGGTGGGCCTCGCGGGCCCCCCGAAGCCCCAGGGACCACCACCTCCCCGGGGCTTTGAAAATAGAGCGAGGGGTGCCGTGCGGCCCCCTCCGGAGCCCTTGTGGGCCCTGGGACCTGCCACCCCCCAGGGCCGACTCATACAATGTCCCGGGGTACACACCCTTGGGACATTGCTATTTGCTATGACAGGGCGGGAGCATGACTCCTGCCCTGTCAAACCAAACCATGCTTTGCTTCATTGAAGAGAGAGCAGGAAAACCTGCTCTCGCTTCAATGAAGAAAAGCAGAATTGCTTTTGGGCAAGGGGAGCTGCATGTTATCAGCTCCCCTTGCCCCAAAAAAATGCCAGTTCCTGCAGGAGGCGGGGAGCCGGCGGGACCGTGGGGGCATTGGGCCCCCCTACTGTTCCCAACGAAGAGGCCAGGCCACGGGGGATGGGGTACCCAGAGCCAGAAGTGGACAAGGGAAGGGGGACCACACGGCCCCCCTTCCTAATTATTAATAAAAACATTCAAGAATTGGTCATGCCCCGGGGGATGGGGTCCTTGGGGCGCAAATGAATGAATGGAAGTGGACCTTTTTTTTTTAGAAAAGTTTAGAGTGGCGATCCTAACTCAGCGCTCAGCAGGACCCCTAGTGTGAATGCACTGGGTGCACTGCTCTCAGCGTGACCCCCTAGTGTGAAAGCGCTAAGTGCACGGCTCTCAGCGTGGCCCCCTAGTGTGAACGCGCTGGGTGCGCGGCTCTCAGTCCAGCACCCAAGTACATTCTCAGGTCTTTAAAAGACCATCTACCTGTTAATGAGGCTTTGTTGTGTTTTCACCCCTTCTTAGAGCCCCTGCATCTCCACTCTGCCTGTGACTGGAAGAATTAACCCCCCTCCCAAAAATGTTATCAGCCTCCCCCGAAATTTGGCTCTAGTTGCGCCACTGACTGGCATACACCGGCTCTGCCAACTCCGCTTATGCTCACAGAATTCTGCAGATTCTATCCACCGTATGTCAATGGTCCAGCTGTGGGGCTGGGAATATCTTGCAGGCAGAATTCTGGGCCTTTTATTACCGGTGCTCCACAGACCTAGCAGCTCACTTTAGAGGATCCAGTGGAAGGAACTCCTGGGATCCAACAGTCAGAATTCCTTGATCCAGAGATCAACGACCTGGGAGGGTATCCAATGAATGAGAAAGCAGTATACCACAGTGAGAATTCCAAGCTCCTGGACTCGGTTTTCCAGGCATCCGTGCGGTATTCCTGCTAGCCAGTGGCCTAGATTTTAGTGGCCGAGAACCCAGGGTACTAGAGCAAAGGCTGTGGGGATCCCGTAGCAAAGAAGGCGGGTGCCTCAGGAACCGCTGCAGTGCCTACTCACGCTCCGTGCATAGCGTTGGCTCTCCCAAGGCTTGATTTGCAATCCTGAAGCTCCACCGGGGTGCCACTGGTTGGCAGTCAATTAGAGCCAAGCTTGTGCTCGGGGGTTAGGCTCCGCCAACATATGTACTTATCCAATCACTCCGCCAAGCACTTATAAATTCGCTATACACTCTCCTTGCAGTACTCAAATCATCCAGTCTCTACCCGTGTACTTATAGAATGACCCAGACAAAGTTACATAACCAAGGTCTTCCCAACTGCCAGAGGTAACATGGTTGCGCGCGCAGTCAACAGCATAATGTAATGTGGTAGGGCCCAGGGCCATCATGCATACATAATGAACACACTGACACAGTTAGATAGTGGAACTGGCTACGGGCATGTGCGTCCGGCCCCTTTTTATTACCAGTGTCACATGTCCAGTGACGCCTGTGCTGGATGCGTGTGCGGTGAGTGCAGGGAATGGTTGGTGCTGGCAACAACTACAACAGTGATCCTCGGATCACACACAGAGATTCAATCATAAATGGTCCATGACTTGTGGTGCACTAAGGTAGGGGCACCAGATCTTAAATCACACACAAAAAATTGTATCGTAAAGGGTCCATGACTTGTGGTGCACTGAGGTAGGGGCACCAGAGATGAGCGTGCTCATGTGGAGAAACTGTTAATGTACCTTCGGGGTATTCATGGTGCCTGAGGTGACATTGTTGCGTCCGGTGTCTACAGCACAAAAGTCAATCATAAAAGGTCCATGAGTTGTGATGCACAGAGTTAGTGGCACCTGAAGAGCTCAGATTGTGCGCAGCCAGCGATGATGACGTGTGGTTGCAGGTCAGGATTGGATTGGATATGAGTTAGACCTGATGACCACAGTGTAGGCCGAAGGCAGCGGTCAGCAAGGGCCCACAACCACGTGCCGTTGATTTGAGCTGCACAGTTAGTGGCACCTGAAGCACTCAGCATGTGCGCAGCTAGTGATAATGCGTTGTCTGGGCGGGCTGCACTGGATGCCATGTCTTTTGCCTATTGGACTCTGCAATTAATGAATTAAGACTGAATTTGAATTGTGAACCCTGCTGAGCACAGTGCAGGCCGGAGGCAGCAGTCAGCAAGGGCACACAGTCATGTGGCGTTGTCTTGAGCTGCACAGAGTTAGTGGCACCTGAAGCACTCAGTGTGTGCGCAACCAGTGATGATGCGTTGTCCGGGCAGGCCGCACTGGAAGCAATGTCTGTTGCCTACTGGACTCTGCAATTAATAAATGAAGACGCAATTTTGCGGGCCGCACGGGGAGCAATGTCTTTTGCCTAATGAATTCTGCCTTAATAAGGCTACGTGGCAGTGACGTGTGGTGCACTGAGTTAAGTTAGTGGCACCTGAAGCACTCGGTGTGTGTGCAGCCAGCGATGTTGTGTGGTGCAAGCGGGCCGCACTGGGAGCAATGTCTTTTGCCTACTGGACTGCGTCATCTGTAATCACGACTGGATCTGAATTGTGGGCCTTGCTGAGCGCAGTGTACGCTGGAGGCAGGGGTCAGCAAGGGCACACAGCCACATGGCGTTGACTTGAGCTGCACAGAGTTAGTGGCACCTGAAGCAATCAGCTTGTGTGCAGGCAGCGACTCTGCAATTAATGAATCAAGACTGAATTTGAATTGTGAGCCCTGCTGACCGCAGTGTAGGCATATGGAACAAAAGATGATATAAATATGGAATACATTGTCGAAATATTCGATCTTCTGAGTACAATCTTGTTGTACAATATTCTGATGCTGGAATCTGTATTGGTCGTTTGTCATATTGTCCACCTTTTCCAGTGGGGAAGAGCTGTGAAAAATAACAAGCTTCCAAACTTCTTTCCCAAACACTCATGGGAGTTCCCTTCACTTTCTTCATTTGGAATAATTTAATAGTATTTCCAAGCACTTCCTTTGAATATAAAGGATGTACACTATAATGTTAATACATTTCTTCACTTTAGGAGATGTCAACTTTTTTAATTTGCCCACTTGAAAGTTCGCTATCATCAACTCAATTGATTTCTTCTTCTTCCACATACACTTTTGTGTGGTAAACATTGTTTTTTGTGAGATATAACGTAGCCTTTTGCACTTTCCTGACATCTGCTAATTCTTGCTATATTTTTCGACTCTTCGTAGGAACACCATTAACTAGAATAACTACATGTTCAGTTTCCTTTTTCTCTACAGCAATAGTTTCAACATTTTTTTAAAATCTAAAGGTAAATACGCAACTCTTCTTTTTAAGCCTCTTTGTAAATCTGATGGAGCCAGCTTACCTGTTTTAGGCTTCATATGAACAATAGCCTGAAACGGGTGTACTTTTGCCTAATTAATTCTGCCTCAATAAGGCCACATGGAGGTGACTTGTGGTGCACTGAGTTAGTGGCACCTGAAGCACTCAGTGTGTGTGCAGCCAGCGATGATGCGAGGTCCGAGTGGGCCGCACTGGGAGCAATGTCTTTTGCCTACTTGACTACGTCCTCTGTAATCGCGACTCGATCTGAATTGTGAGCCCTGTTGACTGCAGTGTAGGCCAGAGCCAGCGGTCAGCAAGGGCCCACGGCCATGCGGCATTGACTTGAGCTGCACAGAGTTAGTGGCACCTGAAGCACTTAGCGTGTGCGCAGCCTGCGATGATGCATGGTACGGGTGGGCCACACTGGGAGCAATGTCTTTTGCCTAATGAATTCTGCCTTAATAAGGCTACGTGGCAGTGACTTGAGCTGCACAGAGTTAGTGGCACCTGAAGCACATAGCGTGTGCACAGCCAGCGATGATGTGTGGTCCAGGCGGGCCGCACTGGTAGCAATGTCTGTTGCCTACTGGACTGTGTCATCTGTAATTGCGACTCACTCTGAATTGTGAGCCCTGCTGTCCGCAGTGTAGGCCAGAGGCAGCGGTCAGCAAGGGCCCACAGCCATGTGGCGTTGGGTTGAGCTGCACAGTTAGAGGCACCAGATGCTCTCAGCGAGCGTGCAGCCTACTAGGATGCGTGGTCCGGGTGGGCCACACTGGGACCAATGTCTTTTGCCTAATGAATTCTGCCTTAATAAGGCTACGTGGCAGTCACTTGTGGTGCACTGAGTTAGTGGCACCTGAAGCACTCAGCGTGTGCACGGCCAGCGATGATGCGTGGTCCAAGTGGGCCGCACAGGGAGCAATGTCTTTTGCTTAATGAATTCTGCCTTAATAAGGCTACGTGGCAGTGACTTGTGGTGCACTGAGTTAGTGGCACCTGAAGCACTCCGTGTGTGTGCAGCCAGCTATGATGCGTGGTCCAAGCGGGCCGCACTGGGAGCAATGTCTGACTGCAGTGTAGGCCCGAGGCAGTGGTAAGCAAGGGCCCACAGCTATGTGGCGTTGATTTGAGATGCACAGAGTTAGTGGCACCTGAAGCACTTAGCGTGTGTGCAGCCTGCGATGATGGGTGGTCCGGGTGGGCCACACTGTGAGCAATGTCTTTTGCCTGATGAATTCTGCTTTAATAAGGCTAAGTGGCAGTGACTTGTGGTGTACTGAGCTAATGGCACCTGAAGCACTCAGCTTGTGCACAGCCAGCGATAATGCGTGGTCCAGGCAGGCCGCACTGGTAGCAATGTCTGTGTCCTTCTGAACTGCATCATCTGTAATTGCGACTCAATCTGAATTGTGAGCCCTGCTGTCCGCAGTGTAGGTTGGATGGAATGGTCAGTAAGGGCCCACAGCCATGTAGCGTTGGGTTGAGCTGCACAGTTAGCGGCACAGAAGTACTCAGCGTGTGCGCAGCTTGCGATGATGCGTGGCCCGGGCGTGCCACACTGGGACCAATGTCTTGTGCCTAATGAATTCTGCCTTAATAAGGCTACGTGGCAGTGACTTGTGGTGCACTGAGTTAGTGGACCCTGAAGCACTCAGCGTGTACACAGCCAGCGATGATGCGTGGTCTGGGTGGGCCGCACTGGGAGCAATGTCTTTTGCCTAATGAATTCTGCCTTAATAAGGCTACGTGGCAGTGACTTATGGTGCACTGAGTTAGTGGCACCTGAAGCACTCAGCGTGTGTGCAGCCAGCATTGATGTGTGGTTGGGTGGGCCACACTGGGAGCAATGTCTTTTGCCTAATAAATTCTACCTCAATAAGGATACTTGGCATTGACTTGTGGTGCACTGAATTAGTGGCACCTGAAGCACTCAGCGTGTGTACAGTCAGCGATGATGGGTAATCCGGGAGGGCCACACTGGTAGCAATGTCTGTTGCCTACTGGACTGCGTTATCTGCAATCGCGACTCTATCTGAATTGTGAGCCCTGCTGTCCACAGTGTAGACCCATAGGCAGCAGTCAGCAAGGGCCCACAGCCACGTGGTGTTGAGTGAGCTGCAAAGTTAGTGGCACCAGAAGCATTCAGCATGTGTGCAGCCTGCAATAATGCGTGCTCTGGGTGAGCTGCACTTGTAGCAATGTTTGTTGCCTACTGGACTGCGTCATCTGCAATCGCAACTCGATCTGAATTGTGAGCCCTGCTGTCCGCAGTGTACATCAAATGCACAGACATAACTCTGCTGTGCTGTGCCGCTGTGTTTAGAAGTGAACCACGCCCAGAGCCTATTTATTCACACTCTTACGCTGGAGTGGTGTACGTTGGACCAGCCCACTCCGCTTCCGCTTACAGGGGGGATGACACAGCTACATGACTGAGATCTTCCCCACTGCCTGAGGTAACATGGTTGCGTCCACTGTCCACAACACTACAAGCACCAGCAGTATATGTACACATGGAAAGGTCTGTACTCTGCATAGTGAGGTCTGTCCAGCACATCACCCCTACACTTGGCATTGTGTGCATTTTTATTGCTGGGTGACTTCCTCCTTCACACATACTTGGTTCCCACCTCTCCCAACATTCAGCTATTGTGTGGCAGAGGGGCCATGCCGTTTTGGAAGGCCCGCTGTCCTGTTCTACGCTGCCTCAGTGGTAGTAGGGAGGTATGGTCCGGGGGAGAGGTACTGGGGGTGGTGGTGGTGGGTGATGTGGCCTTCTGGGGTGACGGAGCTGCATGATCAGTAGCTCTATGACATGTGTTGGTCTTCAGATGTGGCTCTGGGCTGGGCTCCCTCTCATACTGTAGGTAGTTGTCCTGCTTTACACCAGTAAAAGGCAGATGTTACATTCTTACTGCTAACACGGCTTATTGCCTGTTTTTGGATCGCATCCCAGATTTGGCTGGTCATTGAAAATATCGGGAAGTGGTGTTTTCATGTTGTTTTTGCACGGGAAAGCCTACTCTGCATATCTTTAGCGTTAGTTGTCGCTCTCATTCTTGGCGATGTTTTTTGTGAAAGCTATTGCTGGAAAACTAGTGATATCTGTGGTTTTCACCAGGTTGAGAACGGGATGATAATTCTTTGGCCACTTTTGCTGCGCTAAAGTGCTAATAACTCAGTGATAAGTCCTTGAGAATACGCCCCATCGTTTAAAAAAAATTTTACATTCGGATTCGTGCACCCAGCTGCTTTTTTTAAATAAATAGTACGAATATTTGGGCCCTGGGAGTTTTTGTGGGACCCCCTGAGCAGGCCTAGGGGGGCTGGGTGTTTGTACCCTGCCCCCTTTTCTTGTTTTTTCATCTTTTTTCTTGTTATTTGCATGTAGCTACAATAAAGTCCTAATAAACAAAAGGGCTCGTTTTAGAGTGACCCTATAACCCAACAGTGGGGTCTTATCGCCGAGTTATCGTCACTTTAGCACAGCAAAACTTGTGAAAGAATTATCGCCTCATAGCAGGCTGCAGGCCCGCTCAGCTCTGGTGGCACTAACTCTGTGCAGCTCAAGACATCGGCACGTGGTGTGACGCCTGTGTCAGCCAAAATGCATCGGCTGCCACCAACTCTGTGCACCTCAAGTCATCGCCATGTGGCAGGAGGGCAGTGTCCGGCAAAGTGCTTCGGCTACCAGCAACTCTGTGCACCTCAAATCATCGCCACATTGCGGGAGACCTGTGTCGGCCAAAGTAGCTCGGCTGCCACCAACATAATAGGCACACAGATACTCCGAAATAGAAAGTGCAAATGGCATCAAGCGCGTGCGCCCGGCCCTTTTCATTGGCAGGGTCACATGTCCTGTAACGCCTGTGCTGCATGGGTATGGTGTGGGTATAAACCAGCCATGAGGGAGTGACTGTGGCATGCTGACAACTAGACCTGTGATCAGCAGACCACTACAGGGAAGACCTGGGACATGTAGCGTTGTAGTTCCCTCCCTGTAAGCGTAAGCGGAGTGGGCTGGCTGAAACATGCATCCTTCTGGACTTTACCAATATGGTGGTTTGAATCAGCACACCCACCGAGATAGGTACACAATGGGTGCACAGCTTTTAACAAACAAAAAATTATAATTAGAAATTAGCATTTAAAAAACTTTGAAATTCACTGTAAAAACCATAGGTTTCAGGCACGCTACAGTTAGAAATTGGCATTTAAAAAACCTTAGAAATTAACTGAAAAAACTATAGGTTTCAGGGACGTTAAAATAAGTTGAACATTTCTCTCATACAAAACCATAGATATTCCCCCGTTATAGTTAGTTCAGCTAACTATAACTCGCAACCCTGCAATGCACTGCTGATGACGTCACATATTACATCATTCATGACATGAACTAACTATAACGGCGGAATTTCTATTGTTTTGTACAAGAGAAATGTCCAATTCACCTGTGATCCCAATGGAGGGAAATGAATAGCCGAGAATTGTTCTGCGTTCGTTTTGCCAGCAAAGCCTGTGAACAAGAGCCAGGAGGCTCGAAACGCGTCAGGCAAAATCTGTAATTCAAAAATGAATGCACAGCCCTGCTCCTGCATTCAATAAAGCTTTGTTAGCAATCTTCTGTTGGAGTGCGCCTTCGTTTTTGGACACGACTGGAAAGTAAGTATATATATATATTCATTGAAAAAACCATTGGTTTCAGGCATGTTATAGTTAGAAATTAACATTTAAAAAACCTTGGAAATTCACTGAAAAAAACTTTAGGGACGTTAATTCCCTTAGCGCCGTACACTCTGGTAATTGAAGTGCTGCGAATAATAAACCTTCCAGTAGGTCGCACTGTTTGCCAAAATAATAATCATTATTACTTGAGCCCTCCAGTGGGCCTCCAAACATGCCTGCGCAGTCAATTGACTATCTCCTGTGGCACAGGTGAGGCAAAGAACAGTTCTTAACCCCTACTGCACCATTTAACATTTCAAAGTCAGTGCGGTTTCACAGCAGGACAGCCGTTATCATACTTTCCAGTTGTGTCCAAAACTGAAGGCGCAATCCAACAGAAGATTGCTAACAAAGCTTTATTGAATGCAGGAGAATGACTGTGCATTCGTGTTTGAATTACAGATTTCGCCTGACCCGTTTCGAGCCTCCTGGCTCTTGTTCACAGGCTTTGCTGGCAAAACTGAAGCAGAACAATTCTTAGCTATTTATTCCCCTCCAGTGGGATCACAAGTGAATTCCTTTAGCGCTGTGCACTCTGGTAATTGAAGTGCTGTCAATACTAAACCTTCCAGTAGGTCGACCTGTTTGCCAAAATTAATAACCATTATTACTTGAGCCCTCCAGTGGGCCTCCAAACACGCCTGTACAGCCCATTGACTCTCTCCTGTGGCCGCAATGAGGCAACGAACAGTTCTTAGCACCTGCGGCACCACATAACATTTAAAAGGCGGTGTGCTTTCACGGCGGGACAGCCGTTATCATACTTTCCAGTTGTACCTAAAAACGAAGGCGCACTCCAACAGAAGATTGCTAACAACGCTTTATTGAATGCAGGAGCAGGACTGTACATTCATGTTTGAATTACAGATTTCGCCAGATGCGTTTCAAGCCTCCTGGCTCTTGTTCACAGGCTTTGGTGGCAAAACGGAAGCAGAACAATTCTCAGCTATTTATTTCCCTCGATTGGGATCACAGCTGAATTTCTTAAGTGCTCTCCCCAAGCTTCCTAATGCCCTGGGGACCCCATCCCAGAGGCCCTAATGAAGATGCCCCGGTGCTCACCCCGGACACCCAGAGCACAGAACATTGGGTGCCGTGGGTGTACCCCAGGGCCTTTGCGGCCTGCCGGCTCCCCTGCATGATTCCATCTTGTATGCAGTGAAAGCCGGCTTTGCTCCTGCCTGGTTGGAAAATTTTATTTTCTCTTCTCACACCAGGTGGGAGCAATCTCATTTACTCTGCCCGCAAGAACACAGGCAGGGAAACAAATGTCTGCTCCCACTCGGCTTGAGCATTTTTGCTGCTTCTGTCAGCTGGGAGCAGACAAGTTTTCCCTGCCCACACTCTTACAGGCAGTGCAACTCTGTCCTGGGAGTGTGACACCTAATAGGAGCCAGTCTGGGGGATGGGAACCCGGGGCCCTAGGATGCTCGGGGAGGCGGGACGCGCACCTTACTCCCCTTTTTAAATATGGTCCTTGATCTAGGCTCGGGATGTAGGCTGAGTGCCCCCTCCCCAGTAATAATGATGCTAGAGCCGGGTGGATGGGGCTCCAGGCAGTAATTTACTCAGGGAGGGCGTCCGCATTTCCCGCTCCCATTTGATAATGATGCTGGACCCCGGTAGATGGGGACCCTTGAGCCATAATGGGCTAAGGAGGGGCACTCCATGCACATCCCCCTCCCTTTCCATATTAATGCAGGGCCCCGGGAGATGGGGTCCACTGGACCAATATTGACTCAGGGAGGGGTGGCCACTGGGGTGTCCCTCCTGTACTACCCCCACCCAGGGCGAGGGGGCAAAGAATCCCTTTCCTGCTCCCTTACATTCTTATTTTTTAACTTTTACAGGACAGGGTGGTCCCTTGTAGATTTCATTTCACACAGTTGAAAGATCAGGCCAGTGCGACAATAATGCACCATCAATGTGTATAAACAAAATCTAATCAGTAAAAAGGATATTTAGATGATTAGTAGAAGCCATAAATACTGGAAACACATCAGCTGTTCATGCAGATAGAAATTAAAGCTCTTATTTAGTGGCCTCTTTGTTCTTGTGTCCATATATCCGTACTTTATATTCATATTAGCTTTGCATTTCTAAATGTATTAAACCAATACAGTGAGATCAACAGTAACAATTAATTTCTTTGAACCTTATTTCTTTGTCAAAAACTTTAGAAAAAAACATACTACAAATCAATAGATTGCTCCTTATTTCCAATTCATCATCCCTGAAGAATACGTTTGTATGAGTTTTAATCACATAATAGGTCAGCACAGTTATCTCCCCAGTAATCATATTTCATTGATGCACAAATGAACGATGGAATGAAGTACTATACTATTTTGGATTTACGTATCTTCACCCAGCCAATCTGCATGCAAAGAGAAACACTTCTGGGTCATGAACTATACACATCAATTGTACACTCATTCCATGTGCCCTGAAGGTGTAGTCAGGGGAAGTATAGCTGTTTATTCTAAACTTGTATGTCCCAAGTTATCTACGTTGCTGAGAATCTATAAAGAGTTGGAATATGTAACAATTGTCAACATATTTTCTTTTAACCATTTTTTAAATAGAAAGCATTTTTCCATGTGGAGTCTCCCTTTCCTACACCATTCCAACCGTGGAAAATGTTTCACGCCCTTTCATTCACTTGCTGCACTGCTTGCATTTGGTTCCTAAAGTCATAAATCTGGAAGTCCAAAGACGCAATGCAAATAGCTGCTAGTGTTTGTGAATCCCTATAATAGTGAACATTAATCCACTACATTTTCCTGACCTTGCACTGACACTCCTCTGTCCCTGGGAAGCCCCATAACTATACTTGTGCACTCCAGTCCACTTCTGAATGCTGGATAATCCACATATTGAACGTTGACGTGAGAAAAGTTACATGAAAAACTGGCTTTGTGAATTAATTGCCAGCAAGCAAATTTCACGACTTTTCAGTACTTGGGGTCACATGTACAAAGGTATAGTTTGCGATTAACAAATAGTGATTTTTTACAATATGCTGTTAGGTAATTGCGAACACCAAAGTACAAATATGTCTTTGATCCATTTTGTGATTCCCACTGGGGCGTAAATAGACCTACCTCATGAATATTAATGAGGTAGGTCTGAGATTGCGACCCATTGTGAATTGCTTAAGTCACAGGGATGGTGGCCTGCTGCGGTCAGCAGACCAGAATGTCTGTAATTGCTTTTAAGTAAAGCACATTTTTTATTTTTTTTAAATACAGCCCATTTTCCTTAAAGCAAAACTGGATGTGTTTAAAAAAAAGAAACTTTTTTTTAACACCCCCTGCTTTTAAAAAACCTTTTTACAAACATTCACAAAGGGGAAGGGGTCCCTTGAGGACTCCTTCCCATTAGCAAATGGGTTACCACCCACTTGAAGTAGGTGGTAAAATGTGAATGTTTTGCAACCATTTTTCGGTAGCAAAACATTCACATTTACCACTGCGATTCGGTATTATGAAGGAACACGCCCCTTCCTAATACCAAATCCTAAACCCAATTTGAGATTTGGTAATAGGTTACTGAATAGCAAATTGGGCTTCATACATGTAATAAAGCTTTTTTGCTTACTTAAACTGGCTGATTCTAGTAATTAGGTTGTTTACGACCACAATATACTGTTGTACTTGTGCCCCATAATTCTTACGCACAGAAAATGCGAGTTGCGTTGTCTGTAAATAATGCGTCTGAAGGAATATATTTTTTTCTTGTGGCAGAGTATTGGAAAATAGAGGAATTTACTAATTATTATCTATTGTCTGCAGCTTCGCCTGAAAGATCTGGACACAAAGGAAGAGCTTGGATTCCAGACAGCAGAAAGATGGCTCTTTGGAGAGGATGGTTCAGAGACTGTGACCGAACTAGCAGCAATACGCCCGGGGAGGGCGCCGCTGAATGGTAGGTCTTGGCGAATTAGGACATAGAGAATTTAGCATGCCTCTAAACATGTCCTAATCAGTGTTCATAAGGCACACATAAGTTGGGAGGAAGACACGACTACTGTCAGGAAATCTTTGTGAATTGGACCCTTAGCACGCAGTCGTACCCGTTGCAAATTAAATGCTCACTAGAAGTAATGTTGAAGGGCTTTGAATCCCTCTATACCTCTGCTAGAACTTTCATGAAAAGAAAATGGTGCAAAGCATTAGAAAACATCTATTGTACCACGGAATACAACTGAAGGAAAGCTTTGCCTCAATCACTAATATGGTGGTATTGCATGAGAAATATAAAATATTTAAAAGGCTGAGGGGCAGATTTATGTTAACTGGCGCATACCCAGGGATGCGCCAGTTAATGTGCACCACAGTGCGCCACAGCTCCGCCACCATGAATGTGCCGCATTTACAATGCGGCGCACCATGGTGCAAAAACGGCACAGATGCGTGACGCATTTGTGCCGTAAAGGTGGCGCATTGCTGGAGTTGCGTCGCAAGCGCGACGCAGCTCCAGCAATGATCAGGGGTGCCCCATCTTCACAATGCTGCGTCAAGACCTACGCCTGCTTCAAGCAGGCGCAGGGTTTTGACGCAGCATTGGCCTGAAAGTGACTGAGTGAAATCTTATAGATTTCACTCAGCCACTTTTAGGAGGCGTTCCTGCGCAGGAACTCCCCCCCCCTGCGCAGGAACGCCTCCTTATGGCGCAGGGCTTTACAACGTGAGGCATCTCCTAGATGCGTTACGTTGTAAATAGGGCGCATTGTTTGCGCCGCCGTTGCGTCAAATAAAGTGACGCAATTGCGGCGCAAAGAGGCGCAAGGGCCTCATAAATCTGCCCCTTAATATTTTTGCCTGCATACTTGCAACCGAGAGAATTTCGGGAAATCATATGTATTTATAAGAAACCTTTATTTATACTAGACTTAATTTCCCTTCAGAATAAAAGTAAAACTAATATCTCTACTTGCAGAGTCACTACAAAGATCTTTGCAGCCTGGTGTAGGGGAAGGGGTGATATTTTGTCTCCCAGAATGCAGAGGGCATTTGCACCCCTTTTTAGGCACAGACATGGTGGCCACTGTCTGGTTTTGTTCTAGAATGGCCCTGCGTACTTGGGGCACATTTATGGCCTGTCTCTCAAAATAAGCACTTGAAGCCCCTCATCAAGTTAAAATATGCTCCTGGCAAAGGTTGCTGTAAAATGTGTTATGTGTTATTGATATAGCGCACACCTCACCCAGAAGGGTAACCTGGCGCTAAAGCAGGAGCTGTATGGGCTGAGGCGGGCCGGGTCTATTTTCTTGTGAAATTCAAGATCTGAGGAGTAGGCTCTGAAGTACAAGGGCACACCATTCCAGACTTTAATAGTAAGGTCGTAGAGCTCCACTGTCGCATCTGAATCTGCCTATACCTAGGGTGTGTGTGAGTAGGAGTCTGGCTGAGGGAAGGTGTCTGGTAGGTGGAAGATTATGCTGTTGTTTAGTTACATGGGGCCAATGTCGTGTAAGGCTGTGCACGTGTATGTGAGGAGTGTGAAGAGTGCTTGTTTGTGTATTTGGAGCCAGTGGAGCTCTTTGAGAGAAGGGGTGATGTGGATGCAAGCTGTGAGGTTGAGCCTGACGATTGATTTTTCTATGGTTTGGAGTTTTCTTGTCAGTTGAGTGGTGATTTCAATATAGTGTGCGTTACTATTGTCCCCCTTGCTGGTGATGTGGGCTTGGGTGACGGTTTTGCAATTGTTGATTGGGATCCATTTGAAAATCTTCTTGAGCAAATTGAATGTGTGGAAGCAGAAGATGAAGACTTAATTCAACTGGTTAGTCATGGTGAGTTGTTTGTCGATTATTATTCCTAGGTTCTTTGCGTGTGCTGTCGGGAGGGGTGGGGGCCCAAACTTGGCAGGTTACCAGATACTGTCCCAGAGTGAGCTGTCTTTGCCAAAGATTACTGCTTCTGTCTTGTGTGTGTTGAGCTTGAGGCAGTTGGTTTTTATCACTCTAGTGACGTTGGTCATGCAGGTGGGAAATATGAGCTGGGTGTTGTCAGCATAGAATATGATGTTTATTACATGGGAGCAGATGATGCTGGGGAGTGGGGCTGTGTATGCGTTGAATAGGAGGGGCTGAGCAAAGATCCTTGTGGAACTCTGCAGATGAGGAGGATGGACAGGGCTGGACTGGGAACCAAAAGCAGTCCTTGCAAATTTTGTCAGACCAACCCCAGCATGGTGTGCAGCGAGCAAGCGAGTATGACCACTACAAGGGGGTTTTGGGGAGTTCTCCCCCCCCAAGAAAATTGTGATTAATAAAATGGCAAAAATAGTGCATTTTACTGTACATTTGTCATTATAGATTTAATTTGATTTGCTTTTAAAGCATAGTAGATGATGACCTTACAATGCACCAGGATACAACAATTGTTGTTAAGGCTCTTCAATGATTCCTTCACTATCACCCTCCAACAGTGCCTTTCATCTCTACGTAGCTCCTCTCTCACATGTATTTCATTTGTGTTATAGTGTCTCTCACAGCAGTGTAGGGTGCCAGAGCACATTGCATCACACACATGTAGAGATACAATGTATCATATGTGTATAAATCAGTGTACAAAAAAAACATACATAAGACAAAGGGGGCTACAAGATGTAGGATTCACATTTCATCCATGCTGGTCGGCATTTTTGTTATAGTGCTTCTTCTGGCGAAGCACAAACTCAGGATTCAGAATGTAGCACAGTGATTAGGGTTGGCTTTACTAATACGAATTTATTTCTACCCAAACAACCCCCTTTTATGCTACATTAGAATAATGAAAGACTCAGGAAAATCATATATTTCTATTCTGTATCATGCAGTTTGCATGCAGCTCTTTGATGGCAGTTCATAACTCACTTTGCTAGTTTGTAACTTATTAACTGCACAGTTACAATAGGATCTCTGTGACAAAAGCAGTAACCCACTGAGCTATGCACATAAAATACTGTCCTGTTATCTGCATGGTAAATGTTCTTTGAGGCAGGCATTTTAACCCTCTGAGCTACCGTAGAGGGTCAAAACTCTGATCTCTCTCCACCAGGTACATTAATCTCTGAGTTATCTTGAAACTTTTATTATTGCCTTAAAACTGTTGGATATACTAGGAAGTCTGCAGCAGGTGCTTTTAAAACTGCTGCACTGCTACAAACGCCCCCCAGTAACAAAACCTGCACCCCACACTTCCATCCACCAGGGGAAATACCCTATGCCCGGTATGGCCAGTCTGACCGTGATGATGGGATGTAAGGTGAAAGGGCCAGGTGTACTTACTTTGTGCAGCCTGTCAGGTAGTAATAGATCCCGCAAATGTGGGGCGTTAGGTGCTGGCTTCATATAGTCGTTGGATAAGGAGGGGGTGGAAGACTATATTGAAAGCAATGGAAAGGTCCAGTAGAATGAACGCCGTGGTGTCACCACTATCAATGATCATACGGATGTCATCCTTAGCAGCAATGAGGGCTGTCTCTTCTGTGGTTGGGCTTGAATCCACATTGAGTGGTGTTGAGATGAGTGGGTAGGTGTTTATCAACTTTCCCATGACTTTTGCCGGTTAGGGTAAAAGGGATATAGGCTGGTAGTTGACTAGTGTCTTTGGGTCTTCTGAGGGCTTCTTGAGGAGAGGGAGTACTGTGGTGTGTTTCCAGGCATCTGGGTAGGTGGCTATAATGAGTGAGTCATTCAGGATTGGGGTGAGGGCTACTCTGATGGGGTCCCATCCCTTAACGAAACCTTGATGAGGGCAGGGGTCTGAGGGTGACGATGCTTTTATGCATGGTTGTTGCAGTTTCTCGAGTGGTGATAGTGCGCCAGGTGGTCAGGGTAGTGCTATGTGTGTTGATTGAGATGGGCAGGAAGGCGGTGATGATGGAAGGGCCTGGTTGGGACTCGGAGTGTTCAGAATAAAAACAATTATCTATTCTTAACCTTACATTAATGCTTGTTAACCTTGCTGTAGTTATGGTTTCTTGTGCATGCACTATATATCTTCATTCCAGTTGTGTCTCCAAATTACCATTAATAATAGATTTCAGGGTTAGATTGGAGGGTAAAACTCTAAAAATTTAGGGTGGCACAAAATTGAATGATCTCCAAAAATGCATCTCAATTCCTATTTTTTATCTCGATTTTTGACTAGTGATGGTCAAGAATGGCAGTGATTGGTGAATTAATTGTATTGGTTTGTTTTATGGGTTTATTCAGGTTGGTATGTTGATTCCTCGTGTTTTTTGTCTGACCTGCGATGATTATCTGTTGCACTTTCATGCTGTCATTATAAATATGCATAAAAAATGCAGACCTCTTTAAAGAATATACAACAATAGCAGCTCTGTAAAAATCGATGTGAAAACGTCTGCAAGAGAGAGACGTTCTGGGGTTCTGATTGATGCAAAATTAGGTTCTTATTACTAGCATAACCCATTTAGAAGTTCAGCAAGTTGGGGCAATGTGGATGTCTTTCAGAAAGGTATTTGGTCAATGCAGTGTATGTGTAGCTGCGGTCCAGTTCGCTAATTGGAATGTGTGGGGGGTAGATGATGGGTGGGGCAGGGCAAACAGTGTGGTATGTTGGAAATGGTTTCCACTTCTTTGAAAATTCTCACTTGGAATGTTCGGAGGTTGGCAGCATTCGAGAAACGCAGGAGGGTATATCCTAACCTAAAAAGGTATGAAGTGTCAATATCATGCTTGCAGGAAACATATATGTGGGGGGGTTCGATTCCATGTATTAGACGGAGGTGGAGGGGACAGCTATATGCTATGTCTTATTCAGAATTTGCTAGAGGTGCTCTTATATGGGTGGGGCCCGGTGCCCCATTCAAACATGTGCATCATCTGGTCGACCCAGAGGGGAGATATGTGATCCTGCATGGGACCTTGGAGGGGAGGAAACTGAGTATTATAAAAGCCTATACTCCCAATGTCGACTGTCCAAATTTTTTCCCTTCCGTCATGATGGCAGCCATACCCGGGGGCAGCAGAGTTAATGATGGGAGATGTCAATTGTGTCCTAAATTGCAATCTGGATCGTGAGCCTCCCCGACTACACACCAAACCACGTTTGACTGAGACACTGACCAATATTTTACAGAGCATGCAACTCACGAATATTTGGAGGGTGCGTAACCCCGGACAGAGAACATTCTCATGCCACGCACCAGCAACTAATACGTTTAGCCATCTGGACTATTGTTTCATCTCACAAGAGCTGACCCTCAAAGTAAAGGGGATAACATACCAAGCAAGATAGATCTCGGACCACTCGCCAGTTTTGCTCCGCTACAAGGGCCATAGACTTAAACTGGCAATCCCTATGTGGCGGCTCAGGGCGGAGGCATTATCAGACACCCCTTTGTGGTGCCTGTATGGACTGCTTTAGCTAAATACTTTGAGGAAAATTGGGGTTTGGCTGCGAGCAGAGCATATGAGTGGGACGCCATGAAGGTGGTTCCTAGAAAATGAAATGAAAATGAAATGAAAATTAGTATTTCTAGAGTGCTGACTGCCACTCCGAAAGGAGCATCCTGGCGCTGGTATGGAGTTGAACAGCTACTCAGAAGTTCTTAGATGAGAGAGAGGCAAAGTTCATCTGAGGCTCCAAAAATCCAAGTCTGTAGTTCTTTCCTATATTGTACTTCACATTTATGCATTCTCAGATGCGGTGGCAGTAGGTGACAGGATCTGGTGCCTAATGCTGTTATTGATTTTCCTCCCCTAGTTTTGCATCTGAAACTGGGAGGTTTGAGTAGGTTGGCTGATGATGACCTGAGGGTTCTAGTTGTACTGTAGGGGGTGAATCTTTGTGCGAGGTATTTTGACGCCAGTTTAAGTGAGGCTCTGAAGGTGATAAGGAGAATCTTGAAGAGTATTCTCATGTGTAGTGGGAGCCAATGAAGGGTTTTCAGAGCTGTAGAAGCGGAGGGCCTCCGTGGAAGTTTTAAAGACAGTCGCGCTGCTGCATATTGGACTACTTGGAGTCTTTTTTAATGTTTGTTTGTTGGCTACTGCCAGAAGACGTTTGCAGTAGTCTAGCCACGCTAGTATCAGGGTGACTGCTACTGATTTCCTTGCCGCGAGTGGAATAGATCGAAGAATTTTTTCAAAGATTTTATAAGACTGAAGCATCTTTTAAAGTTGAGTTTGGCCTCCTTAGAGTTATGATCTAGAGATAGGATCATTTGGGTATCGTCTGCGTAGGACGGAACCATCGATCCCAAATTATGTTATTAGTGAGATGAGTGGAGTCATGTAAAGATTAAATAGGGCTGAACGAAGAGCCCTGTGGTACTCCAGTTGTGATGGTGCATTCCACTGATAAGAAGGTTCCAAGGGACACAGCTTGCCTGCGCATAGAAAGGAAGTATTTTAGCCATTCCAAGGCAATGTGTGAGATACCGCAGGATTCGAGTCTGGAAAGGAGGATGCTGTGTCATATGGTATCAAATGCGGCCGATTGCTCGAGTAGGATCAGCACTGCCTTCCTACCTCTGTCAGCAATCATTTTAAGAGAGTCTGTGATTTCCAGGAGTACAGACTCGGTGGAATGCTTAGGGCGCAACCAGATTGTTGGGGGCTGAGGATGTTTATGGCCTCGATGAATTTAGTTAGCTCTTTATGCACACCTTTTTTCGGTAATTTTTCCTAGTAGGGGAAGGAGTGATATGGGTCGTAGATTGGAGAGTTCTGATGTGTCACTATTTGACTTCTTTTTCAAGGGATTCACTAATGCTAACTTCCATTCTTCTGGCACTGTTCCTGAACTATTTAATTTAAAAGAGAGAGACCCCTTAGACCAGGGGAATAAGGTACTTGTTCAAAGTGGAATAGAGTGTTTCCCTTGGCACAGTTTATTCGTTAAGCCCACATGTTAACTTTGGATATTTAAACATTTAAACACTATAAAACAAACCAATACGTATATAAAAAGGCTGATATAAATTTATTATTCTTAAAAACAATGACAGTCACAAATTTAAAAAATATGGTGTTACCATATTACAAATGATAAAAACAAAGGGAAGAAAGCAAAAAACCTTTTCTTCTAACAATTTATAATGCAACTGAACACAATATCATAAGGAAAATCAATGACGAGTTCAATGGACAGTACAGGATAAATAAATCAAATTCTACTACACCACAACAAAGAGAGACACATAAAGACAATACAATTTTGTCATTCCAGCTATGGCACACCGAGTGTATCAATCTCAGACTGGCAATCTTGGGTACATATACTAATTGTACTTTACAAAATTGACACGGTTACTCAGTTGTGCAATTCGTTTTGCGTCGACGCGTTTCGATGGCTTATTTCATATTCTTGCCATCTTTTTCAAGACTGTTGTATTTTCGTCTCCCTTTATCAGCGGCACTGGATGGTTACCTTAAATTAGAAGTTCCTATGAGCAAACATATGGCCATCAGTATCTATTTTATATTGCCAATTTAATCATTACATTACCGCACCTATCCCTAGTGCAATCAAACTTTATACATCCAAGGTAGTGTACATCTTGTTTAAAAAACCTCTCAATTTCATTTCTCATTTGCTATGTTAGAACCATTTTTCTAACCACCCTTAGCGACTGCATCAGGTTACACCAATGTCTCATTAGTAGCCAACTTAGTACCTGCAGTTATCCAATCTTACCATGTGTGCTCCTACAATTCAATGTCACCCACCCGCATATTGGCAGTATAGACTTGTACTTGGACTGAATTAAATACACACGGGTTAGGGTCAGTTTTTACCTTTTATGTCATATTTAGGAAGAATTTCTCTGTTTGTCCTGCACAGGCATATTATAGGGCAGGGCTAATCTGAAAGATAAGGAGATATTTACAGCTCCGCATTTTACACTATTGTAGATCCATTACTTAGATCTCCTAGAGTTGGCTTGCTTTTTACATTTTATACCTGCTAGGGATTTCCTTGCTGCTTATTCTTTCCACGTGATAAAATCAAGTCAACAGTCCTGCGCAGGGGTTATCTGTAAAAAAGTATGTATTGGTCCTTCACTGACGCTTATCATTAAACATTTTAAATTATCTTAATCATTAGGACTTCTAACCCGGATTTACCTTTATTTATTATTATCTAGTTGGCGGTAACCCACTGGTCGCGTCTGCTGGAAGGGCACGTCCCGCCTTGTTTAAAAATGGCTTGTATCTAGTGGTAGATAATGAATATTGTTAAATTTTACCACCCCATATTCCTAGGATGCAACAGTCTTTTATGGCTTCTTAGGCCTTTTCAACACGACCCACCTTGCTCATTAAGTCGCAGTGTTTAGTACGGAGCGGATACTTGGCCGGGTCAGTCTTTTAATCTGAGAGGCAAAGAGAGGATAGCAGGAGCAAAAGTTAATGTCTATTCTTCCTACCTCTCACACCTTCCAAACGCTACATTCTAGCCTTCTTACCTTGCAAAGCGGCAGCACTTGTCTCTCCACTCCTGGTCCGTTGCAATCCTACGTCTGGTTTCCCGTAGCGTTCTGAATTACCCGCGCTTCGTTCCTCTTTTTAAAGCCCACTGATTGGTTAAATCCAGATCAGCTGGGTAACTCTAATGAGCGGACGGATGTTATTAGACCGTGGTTTCCGCTTTTTCCTATGCGTGCCTCGCCTCTTTTTCATTTATTGTGTGCGAGCCAGCCCACTGGGCGGATCCCATAGTTGTTTTGTACACGCATCTTAAAATGCGTGCTAAGCCTCGCTTTGGTGCGACTTTCGCGGCTCGATTTTTTTATATTTGTATTATTAGGTCCGTAATTGTTTGTTTATATCCACACCATTTCTGGGATTACTGATCACTCCTATTACTATATTTAAATAGGGCATGCGTGCTCTTTAATGCTCCATTTGCATGTGCCTATTAATTTATTTGCCACCATTATTTTTATGTGATACTAATGCACCGCAGTATACAGTTTGAATCTCAGAATATAACAAAGGGGCAAAACACACGGGCATAATGATTTTCTTACATTCATCCTATTTCTACAGAGGTCAAGCAATTAGCGGATTTCCTCTATTATTTTTGCAGGTTTGTAGGCTATGGTTCTTTTAATTATTAGTTAGTCTCGTTATTCCAGGTTACTTTTAATTGTAGGCTACAATTTTCATCCAGTCTTCTTTGGAATTTAAACCTTTGTCCACTGTGTCTAGAAAACACATAAACCATTGTTCACGTGTTTTTCTTAGGGCATCTATATTGCCGCCTCTTCTGCTTACAGTTATTTTCTCTAGAATGTACCATGTAAATTCATTACACCCATGGTTTACTTTTTGGTAGTGGTGTACTAGGGGAGCATTATCTTTCTTATTTTTCAGTGAGGATCTGTGTTCCAGTAATCTTGTACGCAGCTCCCTGCCTGTCTCGCCTACATAGCCTAACCCGCAAGGGCAGACTAGCAAGTAGACTAGATTTTTGCTCCTGCAATTATTAAGAGTCCTTGGTACCAAAGTTTTACCATTGAATACCAGTTTCTTACACAAATACAAATATAAAAAAATCGAGCCGCGAAAGTCGCACCAAAGCGAGGCTTAGCACGCATTTTAAGATGCGTGTACAAAACAACTATGGGATCCGCCCAGTGGGCTGGCTCGCACACAATAAATGAAAAAGAGGCGAGGCACGCATAGGAAAAAGCGGAAACCACGGTCTAATAACATCCGTCCGCTCATTAGAGTTACCCAGCTGATCTGGATTTAACCAATCAGTGGGCTTTAAAAAGAGGAACGAAGCGCGGGTAATTCAGAACGCTACGGGAAACCAGACGTAGGATTGCAACGGACCGGGAGTGGAGAGACAAGTGCTGCCGCTTTGCAAGGTAAGAAGGCTAGAATGTAGCGTTTGGAAGGTGTGAGAGGTAGGAAGAATAGACATTAACTTTTGCTCCTGCTATCCTCTCTTTGCCTCTCAGATTAAAAGACTGACCCGGCCAAGTATCCGCTCCGTACTAAACACTGCGACTTAATGAGCAAGGTGGGTCGTGTTGAAAAGGCCTAAGAAGCCATAAAAGACTGTTGCATCCTAGGAATATGGGGTGGTAAAATTTAACAATATTCATTATCTACCACTAGATACAAGCCATTTTTAAACAAGGCGGGACGTGCCCTTCCAGCAGACGCGACCAGTGGGTTACCGCCAACTAGATAATAATAAATAAAGGTAAATCCGGGTTAGAAGTCCTAATGATTAAGATAATTTAAAATGTTTAATGATAAGCGTCAGTGAAGGACCAATACATACTTTTTTACAGATAACCCCTGCGCAGGACTGTTGACTTGATTTTATCACGTGGAAAGAATAAGCAGCAAGGAAATCCCTAGCAGGTATAAAATGTAAAAAGCAAGCCAACTCTAGGAGATCTAAGTAATGGATCTACAATAGTGTAAAATGCGGAGCTGTAAATATCTCCTTATCTTTCAGATTAGCCCTGCCCTATAATATGCCTGTGCAGGACAAACAGAGAAATTCTTCCTAAATATGACATAAAAGGTAAAAACTGACCCTAACCCGTGTGTATTTAATTCAGTCCAAGTACAAGTCTATACTGCCAATATGCGGGTGGGTGACATTGAATTGTAGGAGCACACATGGTAAGATTGGATAACTGCAGGTACTAAGTTGGCTACTAATGATGAGACATTGGTGTAACCTGATGCAGTCGCTAAGGGTGGTTAGAAAAATGGTTCTAACATAGCAAATGAGAAATGAAATTGAGAGGTTTTTTAAACAAGATGTACACTACCTTGGATGTATAAAGTTTGATTGCACTAGGGATAGGTGCGGTAATGTAATGATTAAATTGGCAATATAAAATAGATACTGATGGCCATATGTTTGCTCATAGGAACTTCTAATTTAAGGTAACCATCCAGTGCCGCTGATAAAGGGAGACGAAAATACAACAGTCTTGAAAAAGATGGCAAGAATATGAAATAAGCCATCGAAACGCGTCGACGCAAAACGAATTGCACAACTGAGTAACCGTGTCAATTTTGTAAAGTACAATTAGTATATGTACCCAAGATTGCCAGTCTGAGATTGATACACTCGGTGTGCCATAGCTGGAATGACAAAATTGTATTGTCTTTATGTGTCTCTCTTTGTTGTGGTGTAGTAGAATTTGATTTATTTATCCTGTACTGTCCATTGAACTCGTCATTGATTTTCCTTATGATATTGTGTTCAGTTGCATTATAAATTGTTAGAAGAAAAGGTTTTTTGCTTTCTTCCCTTTGTTTTTATCATTTGTAATATGGTAACACCATATTTTTTAAATTTGTGACTGTCATTGTTTTTAAGAATAATAAATTTATATCAGCCTTTTTATATACGTATTGGTTTGTTTTATAGTGTTTAAATGTTTAAATATCCAAAGTTAACATGTGGGCTTAACGAATAAACTGTGCCAAGGGAAACACTCTATTCCACTGTTCCTGAACTTAAAGAGGAGTTGACAATCGGGTTTATATTTGGGTTGACTGTGTCAATAATCTGGTGAAGAATTGTAGGGGGACAGGCATCTAAGGGAGTTCCAGATTTGCATGTTATGATTGCTTCGCTAGTTTGATCCAGTGATATTGGTTTAAATGAGCAGATAGAGTATTTGGTGGTATCATATTCGTGCTCTGAAGTGGCATGCGTAGAAGAGATAGTGTCCGTGATGAACCTTTTTGGATATTCATGATCTTTTCTTCAAAGAAGCATGAGATTTGGTCGCATAGCCTTTGTGAAGGGGTACGTTCTTATTGTGAAGCTTTAGGATTTGTGAAAGACTTTACAACGGTGAAAAGGATTTTTTGGTCTAGTTTAGCCTCCTGTATTTTACTCGAGAAGTAATCTTTCTTGGCTAACTTAATCTGTTTGTGGTAAAGCTTTCTGCTTATTTTAAATGCTTGCTTCTCTCTGACGTCGTAAAATCTTCTCCATTTACGCTCTTGTTGTTTACATTGGTTATGTGCTGCTTTGAGCGTGGGTGTAAACCAAGGGGCTCTCTTGGATTCTGTCTTTCTATTTATGTTGGGTTTATCTTGTGGGATAAGTTTGTTGCTTATTGCAGTCATTCAAGTGTGGAAGAGGCGTGAGTCTGCTTCAGTGTTCCCTGTGAGGGTAGGTGTCTGTACCTGAGCGGTAATAGCCAACTTAGGATGGTGGGCTAGTTGTGTCCAATTTTGTCTGGTCTGATGTACCCTTTATTGTTTGTCGAGGTGTTTTGTCATAGGAATTCTGAGTGTGAAAGGGACTAGGTTATGGTTAGACCATATTTGTGGAGTTGGTGGGTCTACCGAAAGGAGGGTGAAGCTAGAACAGACCCCATCCAGTGTGTGACCCGCTCGGTGTGAATCCACCATCTGGGTCAGTCCTAGTATTTCTATTATTTGGAGGAAGTTGTCTACTCCTGGCTCTTTCTTGTCCTCCAGGTGCAGAATAAAATCTCCTAATAGGGTGAAGTTAGCATATCTTAGAAGGAAATGACTTAGGGTGTCTCCCAGCGATTCATTAAAATTGGCACTGTGACCCAGTGGGCGGTAAATTAAGGCTCCTGAGAAGGACACAGAGGCTTTTAGTGAGATGCAGAAACCAAGACTTTCTGCTCCCTTGATTGTATCTAATTCAAAGGAAGTGCAGTGTAGAGTGTCTCGAAGGATGATGGCCATACCCCCTCCTCTGGAGTCCCCTCTTAGACAGACCCTCCAGGATTTAGCAATTTCGCGGTTTGCCGTGAAATCGGCACTTTTGTAAAAATGCAGCGATTTTTACAAAAGTGCCAGCGAAATCGGCACTTTTGTAAAAATGCTGCAATTTTTTAAAAAGTGCCTGCAAAATTGGCAATGTACATCCCCTGGACCTAATCCCGTAGTTGATGATGTTCCGCCCCCACAGGGACATCGAAAGCAACTCCCCATTAAACTCTTCTCCCTCAATCAGGTCACCTGCTGTCCATACACTTCTGTGAGGTGGAGTCAGCATCTGATCTACTCAAGACATCTGATGGCCCAGCAAACCGGGAGTGCTCTCTACTCTGCAGGATCTTGATCCAATATAAATAAAGGACCTGATCTAAGAGGCCTTGAAGGCATATAAAACATGAGGGCAAAGAGCAACTCTGTGTGGTGCAGACCTGTGGGCTATCGCCAGCCACTCTGACCTGTCGCGGAGACCCTGATTAATCCCATTTAAAATATTAGGAGTGCCCCCGTACTAACTCATTTCCCGTTTCCTTTACATGATGTTCAATTATAATCTTAATTTATTCATATAACATTAATTTAGACGTCGACTTCTAAGTGCCATATTTATTTAGGGCTAGCATGTGTATTTTTATTTTTTTATTTTACTGATATGGTTTTATAGGCTTTGTCCCAAAACAAACTATATTTGATTGATTGAGAATATATTTTTACATGCCAAACATTTTCAAGGCTTGGCTTGTGCATGGACTCTTCGAGCCAAGACTGACCCTTAGCTCGGCTTGTGCTTAATTTATTGGCTCACTCACCTGTGCTTAATAGAAATATTGTTCCTGGGCAGGGATAACATGTGTCTTTAATTATTCTGCAGTAAAACTAGGGGTTACCACGGATTGTGTGCTAAATTCTGTATATTAGCTTGTAACAAATTGAGGCAAACATGAGAGGATTTTTTACAAATATTCTTCCCTTCTGCAAATCAGGAAGTTAGCTTCAGGAAGTGGTAAGAAGAAACCAGAATCATTTCGAGTTTTAAAATAAATGGGCAGCGGTAGGATTTCAAAAGGTTCCCATAATAATAAAGTCAGTTATTTTTCTCACAGTGGGCCTTCTCGAAACCTGTTCAACGGGCCATGGCCTGTCCACGAAAGCGGTGTCCAGCCGCCCTCAGACTCTTAGGCATCTCATTGGTTCAGTAACAGGGGTCCTAAACTGTTTATTAGAAATGCCCACTACTTAGATCGCTTCTCCTGAGAGGGGTAGGTTTGGGATGTCTGCTGTTCTCACAGTAGAACAGGTAGCGCCAGTGTCTAGCAAGAAGGTGACGTCATTTCCTTCAACCTTACCTTCTATGTATGGACCTGACTGATCTACCGGCAAGGATGCGCCAAGCACGCATTCCTCTTTCCCCCCTCTCAGGCACCGTCATAAAGTCTCTTTGTCCAAAAATGTGTCCTGCAAAAGAAACTGTGGTGTTACAGGATTTTTCTTACCACTTCCCTCCCGGAATCCGGTGTCCACACTGTACATGGCTTGACTCACAAAATCTGGCATTGGGGCAGGTGAAAATTGACTCTGTATTACGTGTTGCGGTTGTCTCATTGACATCTCATTCTGCGTCTGTGGATTTAAATTTTGAGGTTGTATATTATTATTCTGTATAAGTTTACACTCGTTTTTCCAATGTCCCAATTTTCCTCACCCATGACAGGTAAACGTTTTCTTTGCCTCTTCCTTGCTCGTTCTCCCTCTGGGTTTGCTCCCACTACTTTCACCTTGATCTTCCCCTCTTCCTTGATTGTTTGCCTGTTGACTTAACTGGAGTTGCTGTTGTTCTGTTAATTTAACTTGAGCCCATGTTACCTTTTCTCCTAATTTCTTTCATCTATTATACATTTCATCCCCACAGTATTTTGCATACTTGAGGATTTCATCAATAGGTTTTGCCTGCCAGCACAATCTATGCTCTTTAATCATCTGTGATATCTCAGGCTTTAGTCCAGACACAAAATCATATATGAAGTGTGTTGTGTCCTTATTATCAATGTTTTCTAATCCACTACACTGTTTGAATACCTGCAAAAGACGCTCATAATATGCATGTACAGAGTCATCTTTTTCTTGGGTCGTTCTGTCTATTTTATCCAATATGTCTCTTTTGGGGGAATCTTTCCTTTCAAGTAGGTTATTACCTGATGATTTTTTTTCATTGCCGTGTCTGACAGGGCTCCTGTTTTTGCATCTCATGGGTACTCATCATTAAGCCAAAATACTGAAATTTTGCATTCTGTCCATAAGTCAGCAGGAACAATTATGTCAAACAAACCATCTAAATCTCTAAGCTTTGGGAAGTAATTAGCAAATGATAAAATATCCTGTGGCGACCATGGGACATGTACATAACCTCCTCCTCGAACTTCTCTCATTGGACTCAACTTTTTCTGTTTCTGTCATTAAATACTCACATGTCGTTCGATTTGCCAGTGCTTCTTCCTTTTTCTTTGTCCATCTTGCTTTCCATCTATCTCCATTTTTGTAACAATTACAATAATTCTTTTATCTGCAATTTTCTTCCTGCCACATTCATGTTGTATAAATCCTTGTCAGAAAATTCTGATCTATATGCCTTCTGCAATACTTTAGATTTACCTATGTCAATTCCCATTTCTAATGCCAAATTCATTAATTTCTCATGAAATGTTTTTGTATTTTGAGTGATGCTTCTGCTTATAAATAACTATTCCTCTTCCCTGAAAAATGTAATCTTTCTGGACCCACATTTCCCGCTTTTATTTCTTCCAATTCTACTCTTAATTTAAAAATGTCCAATATCTTTGGCTGTGATTTTGGTTTCTCTATTTCTCGTGTCCACCTTTCTATTTCTTCTGGGGTTACTACAGAGGCACTTTTTGCTCCTGTGTTTCAATCTTTACCTCCCTTGAGCATTCAGGGGTAACTTTCCTAAATTAATCATTTATTGGCTCTCTTATAGGCAAATCCATTAGGAAAATTATTGACTCACACTCACTTGCTTGATCATTAACCATTATATTTTTTTTCTGGGCTGTGTGAATGGAGTAGTCAGAACGGGAGTTTTTGGACTAGTTTGCTTATCTCCATGTAAGGGAACAATGGGACCTATAGTCACTGGAATCGTTAGTGCTTCAGGACTTGTATTTAACTTGGTTATTTTCTGTATTAACTCACTTCTATTTTTATTTATTGCCTCTTTCTTTCTCTTGAAGTGCCCTTTCTATAGTATTCTCATGCAGAACTTGCGGTACCAAGCGTGTTTTTAGGAACGGGGAACTAGGAGTGATTCTATTTGTCTCTTCCTGATAAGGTGGCGGATTTATCATTAAAAGGTCTTCAAGATAATCGTCTTCAAAATCCCCATTACCAGTCCCTAAATGTTTTGTTTTTTCTGTACATTTACTTCCTGTTGGTTCTTCTGTGGTAAATACAGGATATAATCCTTCCACTACCATAGCCTGTCTCCATTGTTTCATCTGCTTATCTCATCTCTCTCGGGGAAATCTTGGACAAAATGTACTTAAGTTCCTGTCACATCGGGGTCTGTCTCGCTCAAAAGCCTCAGTCTCCCATTCTTCTAGAGCTTCCTACTGCGTCTACTAGGTCTTGGTTCTAACTCATTCATGCAAGTTCGTAAATTATGCAAAATGCTCCCATTAAATGTTCCATGCTCTGGGAATGCTAATATTCCATCATCTTTTGTGTATTCTATCCAATTTTCTAACCATACACAAGTGTGATAGTCTCTTTCTATCATCATATATGATGCAGGCGTCTTCGAGGGAGGAATAATAATTCCTTCTCTAGTTTTAATAGGCTTATAATTTAAAAAATTATTCTTATTTTTCTGCATAAATGACATTTTTTCTCTTTTCTCCGTACATGATGTTTGGTCTTCCTCTAATGTACTGCTCGTAGGCAAAAACTATAAATCGTCTATCTGGTCGGGACCCTATTATAGTTGGATCAGGGTTCCACATATATTTACCTCTATCTATTAACACTGAAAATTCTATTTTTGCAATTTAATCAATTGTTTACTTCACTCAAGATGCTTCTCCAATACCAGCGCGTCTCTTATTTCAATGACCAATCATCATTTGTTTCACAGTACCCTTTTAACCAAAGCTTGCACGGCTTTCCTGTGATGTGCGTTTCAATCTCTGTACTCACCCCTCCTTTACAATATTACCTCAGCCACACACCCGCTCTCTCAACCAATCCCAGCAGAGCTTTCAGGGGCGTCAGTGCAGCACCCGCGACTGACTCCTCCTTTGCAAGGTAATATGAAAACTCAATTTCTTTCAATTTTAATCACACATTTAATTAATTAACAACGTAGTAACATTCGCTACTGTGCCTGATTGACTAAATTCAGAGAAAGATCAATTTTATTTACTACGAGTAAAACCTTTCCGTATACCCTTTCCGCACTATGAATAAAACCTCTTCCGCTTACTCTTAACTCAAGCATTAAAGAACCTGCTACTCCTTCAGATTTGCCCTTTCTAGGTGATATAAGACCAAAGTTTCACCAGCGTACTTGTTTGCTACCAGTCACTCTCACTTTTATATGGAAAATAATCCCTAATTAGTGCTTCAAGTTTTACCTAACTCTTAACACTTTCTTCATCAAGGCAAGTAACCTCACTGCAGTATGGCTTTCTCTTACCACCCGCTATTCAATATCCCCGGGGAATTCTGGACAACATGCAACAATACAAACTGTTTTTTTGGTTAAAACATAAATCAATATAAATTCAATACAACCAACTACCTATCTTAACTAAAACCTAACCATAGCTCTGCTACCAAGAAATACTGATGGCGCGAGATTACCAGTTTAGGATATTTCTAAAACACCATACTCACCTGGGTCCATAAACATACACACTATAAACCGGTAATCTATTTTTTCCGATCAGGAGTTTTATCTATCTTATTATGATTTATACCTGTACACCATGACTTACCAATTCCTTGTCACTTCTAATTTTAATTTCTCAGGCCAATGAATCTGGTAGTTAGAATAATAGGTATAGTATAACAATTTACTTTATTTCATGGAATAACCACAGACTCTGGAAAGTTTTAAACACTTTATCCATGCAATATTCTGTGAGTCAAGTACCAATACATGTCAGTAAATAACTTTTCAAGTAGAAAAATAATGATTAAGGAAAAATCTTTAGAGACTTAGCAACATTTCTAGACATTGGTACCTGGGAAGGGTGAGAAAGGGAAATGTTACAAAGACATACCACACAGATTTATATTTACCTAGAATGGTGCGAGGACCAACCCCTGGCCAAGGGCTGGAAAAAGAGAAGGGCTCCCGACTAATCAGGAGCCAACAGGTCAGGACAGGTACAGGACAGGACAGGTACCCTCCGCTAAGTGCAACGCCAATGTTGCACCCATCTCTGCAGCTACTCTCATTCCCCTTCTAAATGGACAGGGTCTTCTCCTTCAGCAATCTCCCGAATCTTCTTTCAGAGTCCTCGACCAGCCCTCTGAGTTCCGCGATCATCCAGGATCTTCTTCAGCATACGTTGGGTTAGTGACAGGCATGTAACAAGTCGGACTATCTAACTGACTAAGCCTATTTTAGTTATACCATTTTTCAGGGTATGTACCACCCCCCAATGTTTGAATATTCGTGTATTCCCTTCATTCGATTGTCAATGGGATGGGGGAGGTCATCACGCCATACTATTATAAAGTCATTCTCTTTGGTTAAATTGTTCTATGTTCCCACCCATAATTTTACTTTCAGAAGCTTTTAGTCCTCCGTCAACATTCAGATTACTTTATATACAATGTATAAATTTTTTGGCAAGTGTTCTTCCCCTCTTCGGGTCAAGAGGTAAAGTTCTCAGGTGCATCACTACCAAGATGGGAATTGGCAGTTCTTCAATGTCACCGCTCGAGGTCTTGCAGTGTTCCCAGCACATGTGCAGAAGGTTTTCAAAATGTCGTTTCAAGTCACCCTTCAGGCCCAAAAACAAGCTCGTAATAAAGTCAAAGAAAAACATATTATAATAAGAAAATAAATTAATGCACCGTATACCCCTTATTTCTACTCTAATCCCATTACTTTATTTTACCTATTGCATTAGCAGATTAGTAAAACACACTAGGTTTAGTTCAAGCAAAACCATATGCATTAGCATATGAGGTTCAAAGCGGCCATTTTATGCACTACTGCGCAGCTGCAAAAAATTCCCACCAAAATCGAAAGACGGCATACTATGTAGGTGCAGTAGACGCATGTGCAGAAGAGTTCCCACGTTTTCGGCGGCAATTTTTGACATTTCGGATTACTGGTTAGTAAAGTACATAGGAAAGCTTCCCCTAGATACAGAAATCTTGTGTGGTGCAATTATTAGTACTCACAAAAAATGTCGGTTGATTTGTTACATGTTATTTCGAGAGAATTGAATCCAAGCAAGTTTCTTTATCTACGAAACCTTGCTCTATCAGGTCCTCGGAGGCACAAGCAGACCAAGTCCTCTTTCTTATATGTCACGGTCGGAGGGCTTCACATCTTCAAGTTTTAAAAGTTCCACTCCCTCCCCAGCTTATTTTTAGGGCGGCAGCCAAACACAAGGATACGTCAGTACCCCAGATCAGAGGCCACAATCCAGGAGGGAAGAGAGACAGGCAAAAGGTAATTCGCACAGGTGGGCTGCAGGGCTGAATCACACTCATGCTGCGTTGTCAGTCCTCCACCCGATCCCTTCAGATCACCATCTCGGTCGCGGTCTGGCAAGCTACATCTATGTTCCGGCAGTCCTCTCTGGATGAGGAGTGTGCCTACTCAGCCGGGAAGAACAAGGATCCCAACTACAGTTAAGACACCCCAGTGACAACCCACCTACAAAGTCCAATGCCAGAAGAAGGATTTTCTGCCGCCCTCTCTCAGGTGCAGTCAAGCCACCACTGTGGAATGTGCCTCTGTCAACACAGGCAGCCTCTATGCTCTGCAAGGCTGCCTGTGTTGACAGGCAGCAGGTACTGCAGCAGTGCCCTTCTCCTGAATCAGAGATGCCAGAGAATTGTTGACAAAATTTGTGATTTATTTTCGGCTGGGTTCCCAGGTTGGCAGAGCCTTATTGAGTTGCCTCCATCTTGCAGCAGGCCTATCCAGTGCCTACAAGAAGGTTGCCCTACAAAAATGTGTATATCCTTCCATGTTTACCACTGCTGTTGATTTTCCCCCAATGAGTTGCTATGAAGCTCATTTTGATCCTGGTTACCTACAGTTTTCTTGTGCTACTTTTGGAATTGTTTTCCTCCAGGGAGGAGTTGGAATTCACAACTTTAATGTACTTCACTGACAAGGCTTGTGGTCGTTTTAGCTGGGAAAACTTGCCATATCTTTGCCATTTGTGTATTTTATCATAGAATACACCTGTGTTTTAAAATGGCAGCAAATATAGCAGCTATGTGGAACAACTTATTGCATTTGATCTGCCACATTATCATCTGAACAGAAAACCTTTGTGTTATCTTCTTTCTGGACCTGACCTTTCCAGCAATAGCTGGATTGAGAATTTTTTTTTCCTCCAAATTTCATAGATCTGATTATCTATCCTCACAATCAAATGCAACAGCAGTGACACGCTTTGCTTTTAATACCCCAAATGTGACTCCACACCTCTTCCAACATATTTGCAACTATTTTTATAATGTTGCTCGGCAAGCCCTTCTAAATTATTGACAGAACAGTGACCCCATACAAGGCCTTAACTGGAACCTTTAAAATTGATTCATAAACATTACACTTCAGATGCTAAACTGGCCAACTAGAAATTGAGATAATTAATAGACGTACACATAGATAAAAATAGGTACCTAAATCACTGCAGTTGAAGACTTTCCACTCTCATAGATTCTGCCTTTCGGAAAAGTTTCTGAAAGGCACCTCGAGTAGCGTCCAAGTTCAGTACTAATTGCTTTCTCGTTTGGCCAATGCGCTATAAATACCCATACATACATATAACCATTGAAAATGTTGGGAATACCGGTAACGTTCATATAGCAGGTTGCTGCCCATTGTCTTCAGTTGAAATCGACCTGCCTTTCTCCTGGAAAAACAATGTTCCCACACCAGTCATTAACTTATATCCACAGTAAATCCAAGAATAACGTGGATATTCTGTAGTTATATGTGTCCACTTATCCCAATTCTGTGACACACTCCAAATATACAACAGCGACAAATGTTTCCTCATATAGGTCTGCTACCTTTCCGCATCAATCCTTATTCAGTAGCCTCTACTCATGAAAAGGTTTTGGTGGTATCATCATACTTCAACGGTTCTCATCCTACCTAAACAAAAGAACTCAGCTCCTTCAGATGAAAAGCTTCAGATCTGATCTTATCCTTTCGACCACCAGAGTCCATGAATGGTCTATCCTGTCTCCAGTAATGTTCAACCTCTACATAGAACTCTTCGGTCCCTGCAGCTGAAGAGAATAACAAAATCTATGAGTATGCGGACATCATCAATGTCCACCTAAGAATCACATCAGGAAATAAGTTGTTTACAGATTTCCTTAACATCATCAAGGCCTCAATGTTTAAATCATAGTAAGGATTTACAGATGTGAACCAGAGTAAGGATGGTCTGTATTACTGTGAGAAAGCACCAGGCTCATCTTCCTTGCTGCCATGTCAATTGGCCAGTTACTTCTTTGGGTTAGACCTGGCAGTGAGCGGACGGCAAGTGTTAACATGCAAGGGAATCAGAAGAGTGATATTCTGTGAGGATGTTGGAAGCTGCAATCAGTAGACATGCAACTGAAAAAGAGGTGCTCTTATACCAGGGGCTGCCCTCCGCTAAACAAATACAATGGATAATGTACCTGTATGTACAGCTACATTTCAAAGAAAAATACCTAAGGAGGCTATATCTGCCACTGTCCTCTTCTGTACCGTTCCTGAGTAAAGATGTGCCAATTATTGAAAGTGCCTGTGGCTCACAGTAAATGCTAGAATCACACTTCTTATTTGGATCATGTGCAACACTTAATTGTTTAACTCCAATATAACATCTACAGAAATATTTTTAAACTGGTGCCTTGAAGTGGTTTCCTGCATATTTTGAGGAAATATGCATTGTTCTTACGATCAAATATTATGTATCTCGCTTATTTCATGTTGCACCTTTCATATTCTTTTATCAAATTCTGGACTTGTGCTGAGCGATTTGTGCCCTTACCTATTGACTAATCATAACTACATATAATAAATCACATTGACGTGTATTTGAACTTACCATATTTTCGTGTTGCAATTTCTAAAAGTTTCATGGTTCACTCTTACAACTCCATTTATACATTTCATCCTTGTCATTGCCCGGTTGCATACCACACAAAGTTGGGATGGAAGTTTATATCTAGGTCACTCTGTTTCTAAATAATGGATTGATCCATGGTGGATTGAGGGCTCTTTTATTTATGTAACATGTATTGCCCCTTCCCCAAAGGTCCTAAAAGGGCAAGCACTGGATTCTTGAAAGCTGTAGAACATTGAGAGCAGATAAGTCTTTCTTCTATGTCATCATGTATTTGCTTGAGAAATCAAGAGTGAGTAAAAAGAAAAGCAGTGCAGTTTTTCATAGTAACCAGAAAAGGGTTATTGTGAAACATCAACATAGAAACAAAAGCTCTGTTTGCATGTCTTCCTTATAGAAAAGCCTCAAGATCACATTTGTAGTTTATTCTCTGAGCCTTCATCCAGTGGTTCAAAACCCAGAGCTGATGTCATCTTCCTTTGACCTCACTATATAAAAACAAATTCCTTGTGGTATGATACGTTATCTTCATCCTGTATATAAAATAGGTGATAGATTGTTCCAAGCGCATGACTTCTGACAGAATCATTCTTGGGTTTTCCTAAGATCTTATCTTCCAGTGTTCCTGCCATGAACTTGTTTTAATTATGCTTATCAATAGTAGCCCATATTGTACTGCTTCATTTATAACAATCTGGTGACTCCCTGACTTAAACACTACCAGGGCTTTAAGTGAGATTAAAAAAATGGGGGGTCTCTCAAAGGGGCGTGGCCAAAGTAATTAAGGGTGTGGCTTAAAAACACCTAAGCTAAAACCCTGTGCCTAGCATAGTGTGCCTCCCGACTGGTATTTTGCTGTTTCTGTCATTGATCCATATTTATAATACAGCATGTAACATTACACCTACAATAAGCCAGGACTATTGGCTTTGTCAATGGTTGTTAAATGCATAAGATAAATAAGCAACAACTGCGGCTTCACTGTATATAATATTGAAAATGCTACAGGCCCTCAGTCAGTTTCTGACAGTCATTCTGTGTCAGACAACTCGATTCGGAAAGGCTGTCCGAATCCAACATCGTAATATATCGGTCGGAAACGTGGTCCGTAGAGCTGTACGATTCGGCTCTGACTAACTCAGAGTCTCTGAATGCTGGCCAGAACCGAGTCAGAAAAACCGAACGGTTACCTTCTATCATAATCTGGCGGTCGGAAATCTTTCTGAGTCTGTCAGAAACAGGGGTTCCAACGCGGATTAGGAAAATTCGAATGCCGTTCGGAGCCTTTCCGACATCGTAATGAGGCTCTTAGTGTGCATTTGTACATATGTAAGTGAGATGATCTGTGTTTGTTTGCTTTTATGATTATGTTCACGATGTGTAATTGATCACCTGTGAATACATGTTTATATATGTGCCCATAAATCACACGTGCATTTTCAGGGTACACAAGTCATATTTTATTAGTATTTCTTTTGCGCATGTACCACTCAGATATTTGAATGCTTGATTTTTGTTGGCGTGCAAAGTAGAGAAAGCAGTTTGTTTTATTGGGAGAGAAGTGGAAAATGTGATTTTCACAGTGGGTCGATAAGGGCTAGTGTGTGTGCATCAAAGAGTGCAGACAGCTGAAACCTGTGTGCATCTAATTACAACTTAGATTCTCAGAAAGTTTGGGGCTAAGATTACAAATTCTGAGTCATATAATATTTTAATAGATTTTTGATAGTCATGTATTTGTGGGGAACAGTGAAAAAAGACTTTGCTGAGTGGAGGGAGGGAGGGCAAACATTGGGAAAACAGTGAGCAACCACAAGTTGTAGCTTTATTGTTTTTCATAGACTTAAAATGATTTACACACCCAATGTGTGACACTACGTGCAATAAAGAGTAACCTTTACTAATAGAAATCTATGATATTTAGAGAATTGAATACCAAGGTTTTCACATTTCTGAGACTCTCATAAAAAGAGGAAATTTACAAAATCTAAGTCAAAATCTACCTTTCATGAACTTCCACTTTTTTCTTTTTGGCACGGCCCATAAGAGAAGAAATATGTTGTAGAGCTAGGGTTGTGCAATGGTAGATTTTTCCAACTTCTCCCACAATCCAAGTGCCAAGCACTTGGGGATATAATTACCACATTTTCACACAACTCAGCAAGACAACATGCAGCGCTGGGTAAAAGGGAAAGAACATGAATGTTCCATATCTATCATGATATGACACATTTCTGCTCTCTTGTTCATTTGGCGCACTTTTGACTGCCTAGTGCCAACGCAGGCACTCTTGCACTATGGTGCAAAGGTGTCTGCGTTTCAGGCAGAACTGTTTTTGTGCAGGAAGGGACACCTTCCTGCATAAAAACATTTTTTTTTGTTTTTTTCCTCTTTCTAGGTGTGTTGCAGAAAGCAGCACACGTAGAAAGAGGAAAAACCAGGAGAAATTAAGATATTTCTCCTCATTACACCTCCCCTAGGAAGGCTTAATATTTTGACCCATTCCCAGGTATACCACTCATGGTAGATCTGGGAGTTTGCCAAAAATCATTGGTGGGTGCTTGGGAACACTAGCGCTACCACCCATGCAACGTCTTCCAGGTGCAGAGTAACGCAAGGCAGCAACTTTACTAAGCACCGCAGGGTCACGCAAGGTGGACGTGTGGCTTGGTAAATCTCATCTAGGTTTTGTGTCAACCATGCGCTACCTTGCATGGGGCAAGGGTGATGAAAAACTTTGATGTCAGTGGTTTGCTAAATTAATTCAGCATCACCTTGCCCTCAAATCTTTTACATTTCAGCTGAGCAATTGGTAAGGCAGTACCATTTGGTAGCGTCAAGAGACACGTCTTCACATGCTCAAAATCTCTAAATAAAAAAATACCTCAGTGCATACCCTTTATTTTTAAAATGCAAGGTAGACCAGAGTAGTAATTTGCTGTTAGTTCCTACCGTACTTGGAAAAACAATATTATACCTTGAAACAAAAAGCCCAACTTTTCTTGTTTGGGATGTGCATGGAGCTTTAGGATCTACTATGCAATTCAGTGCAAGCACTGCAAAGTAGATGCACTGCATTTAGCTGTGCTTACGGGCAGCTATTAAGTCAGCTGTTTAATATCCAGGGCCCAGCTGAAGTAGCCAGACTTGCACATAGATTTCAGCTATTTAATTGACTAAAAAAAATCAATATGAGAAAGACACCTACAGGGATACCTGAGTGTTCTCTCATTCAGCCTGTTTATAGCACAACATCAAAGATCTCTGCCCTGCTGCAGCCTGAATGAAGATAATCAGCGTGCCCAGAGACTTGCTAAATTTCCCATAAAAGCCAAGAGTTCAGGGGAGCTGCGGATCCGCTCTCAGCGTTTTTGCCCAATTCTGAAGCATATCAGAAGGTAAGGTAAACTGGGGGCATGATGATTAACACTACTAACTAAAACATTTGAAGGCAGGTCCGGAGCCCCCCAATTTGTTGAGATATTGTGCTTTGCCACTATTGCGGCTAGAGCCAGCCATAGTTTTGTATACTTAGCTTCCTCTCCCGGGATCAGCAATAGGAACCCCTTCGGCTCTTCTGGAACCTCTACCCCCGCAACCTCTGCCATAATCCTCCCGATTGCATTCCAGTATTGCTGTGTTGACGATCATTCCCACAACAGATGGTAGAAGGTTCCCTCCCGCCCACATTCTCGGTGACATAGGGTGTTCTTCACATGACCTAGTCAGTGCAGCAATGTTCAGGGTAGTATATTCGATAGAATATTTTAAGTTGAATGGGGCGGAATTGGGAACCTATTGCTACCTCCCTCAGGCCCTGCATGGCCTCTGCCCACTCATCATCTTCAATGTGAATCACATCACGTTCCCAAGCTGCACTCAGGGGCCCTGGGGGTCCGGTGCGTTGTTTACTATTTTCTTGTATAATAATGATATTGCCCTCCCCTCTAATGGGTGAATGAGTAGCCGGTCCTCTAGGGGAGATACTTCTGCCAGGGCTTCCCCTTCATGGATGTAGCCTTGTAGTGCATGTCCCAGCTGCATGTATTTCAGCCACTCTCCCTTACCCATCTCATACTCCCGCTGAAGGGTGTCAAACGTAACATATGCCTGCCCCCTCCAGACATCAGCCAGGGTATCAAGTCCTAAAAGCTCCCTTTTACTAGAGCTGCGTACCCTGCCCACCCTGCTAAGTCTGTCACTATCCCACAGTGGGGTCATCATTGTTAGTTTACCTTCCCAACCCAGATATTTCGTAGCTGCCTTCCATACCCCTATTACCGATCTAGTGTGTGTTGGGAGGCCCCTCTCCACTTTCCTCTCTTATAACCAAGAAAGGTAGCCTCTGGCCCCACCTCGAACCTATAAACTCTTTATGCCGGTTCCATGTGGTCCCCAAAAACCCAACATTCCTGTGATCATTTGGAAGGTCCAGTATTATAGCTTAACATCGGGAATCGCTAGTCCTCCTTCATATACCCCTCTCTGCAACTTATGTAATGCTATATGCGGCGTACCTCCACTTTAAAGAAGGGTCCGTAATTTGGCCTCTTGTTTTTTAAAGAAAAGTGGTGGGACACGATAGAGTGCATTCTGCAAAATATAAAGTAGGCGCTGAAATGCCATCATCTTAAATAGGTCTGTGCTGCCCATTAGTGTGAGTGGTAGCACCCACCATCGCTGGATATCCCTTCTGAATCTACCTAGTTGCGTCACCAGATTCCATTCACAGAACTCTTGGGGATCTCGTGCTACATAGACCCCTAAGATGGCTTCATTTGTTAGGCACAAAATATTAGAAATACATCTTTTTTTTGCTAAAAAATATTCAAAGATAGCTGATTATCAATTAGTAGCATTCAGCATTGCAAATGTAGTTTGTTGGCTGACTGGGGTGGGAGCCCTTGTCAAGCAGCAACCATAATCCTTGTCAGGGTGAGGCCTAAGCCAACCCTAAATAAACCTGTGCTCAACCCTCTGGTAGCTTGGCATAAAGCGGGCAGGCCTAACTTAGGGGCAATGTGTAAACTATTTGTGAAACACTTCAAACAGTGATACAGTGAAATACACCATACCGAAAGAATCCCACATCACGTTACAAAAATAGAGTTATTTCTAATTAATAAAATAAGACCAAAACGACAAAATCCAATCAGAAGAACCGGAGATATTCAATTGTAAAGATGTTAGTAAAAATAGCATCAAGAGGCACAAAGCACCATCTGTGGATTTTTGGTCATGCTGGGACTGAACAAAGTCACAAGTTCAGGCCGACTGTGATGGAGTGCAAGCCCGCTGCAGGGAGCCAAATAGGCCCACTGAACACAGGACTTAAAATTATGGTTTGTGGAGCAGTGCGAGGATCAGTGTAGACAATGCACCATGTAGATAAGGAAATGCTGTGTTCTGAGGTACAGCGAGGCTGCGATAAGAGGTCCTCCATCGTCATTGAGGATCCTGTCTACTAGGGCTTTTGATTCTAAGCCCGGCCTCAAAGATGCATCCGTCATGAAGTCGGGGTGATGTGTTGGTTCCAAGGAGCTGCGATGCAGATTCTGCCATTGTCGTCAATGCTGCAGTCGATGAGGGATGTGAAGCCTGCGATGAGGATGCGTTGCGCAGAGGCAGTTCAAAAGAGGCTGCGAAGTTGTTGATTTGCGTCTTTGCAACTGATCCTTGAAATCTCCATCCTTCAGCCCAGGCAATGATTGAAGCACGGCACCCACGCCAGGAACGCTGCTCTGGGCTGCAGGGACCAGGCAAGGGCTTGGCTGGGTTCCTGTCGGGGCGACATCATCGATATATCTCCGTTAACCCTACATAGGACGTCAAAGTCCCGGAGAAATCCCTGGATAAAATCTAGCATTTCAGGGACGCAGGCACAATGAGCAGATAAATGTATATATTTATATCCGTAAACACAAACCAACTCAAAAGGATGTTCATACAGGTCATCTATGAAGAGCGTTCGAGGCTGTAGTGTATACATACCTCCGGCCTCACAAGCACTTTTTAAGTGATAAATCCATCGTGATGCGTTTATTCACAGTTCGAATCCATTGCTATAAAGTTAAAATCATTATTTTTTATTATTACCAAAACGCTGGCCAACAGTTGTATAGGTAGCTGTTCTTCTACTACCCGACTACAGCAGTTGTCCCTGTCTCAGACTTTCAGTATACGCATTATAGAAGATAAATTACCCCATTTGTTAATGTACAGGGATATTACAAACCAGTGACCGTTTGGCAGAACAAAGCCGGGAGAGAAGTTCTATTGAAAAGTCACGGGACTCTGGATCTGAGGACACTGAGTGCAGTAGGTGTTAGGCAGGGCTTTAAGTGGAATGAAAAAACTAGGGGGCTCTCAAAGGGGCATGGCCAAAGTAATTATGGACGTGGCTTTAAAAAACAGCTACAAATCTTTGCTGAACATAGTGTGCCACCCGGCTTGTATTTTGCTATTTATGTCATTGCATCCAGATATATGATACAAGTAACATCATACCTACAACAAGTTAGGACCATTGGCGTTGTCAATGGTTGTTAGTTGCTTAAGATAAATAAGCAGCAAGTATGGCATGTATAGAATATTGAAAAAGCTTCCACTTAAAGCCCTGGTTACACCACGACAATGTTGCTGCAGCTGAGTTTCAGAAAGAGAAGGGACATCCAGAGAGAAAATGTCTCTCTTTAAAGGATTTCCCTTCCTCTACAATGTTCACCTGGCATGACGTCATGACATAACTTCTCTACTAGTGAGAAGTGAGCAGTGTGAGCAGCGCACATAAAATGCCTGCTGTCACTGCAGTCCGGAAAAAAACGAACCACCTGTGCCAGGGCACAAAACAGAGCCCGATAGAGATCCGTTTTGAGGCCTCCTTTAAACAAGCACTGGCATAGCTAATAGGTCTCGCCTTTGAGACCTTATAAGTGTTTAGCCATACAACACAGTTGATGTTGTTGCATCCAGGATATTTTTTTGAATAACTAAACACTTATATGGCCCCAAAAGGCGAGACCTTGTGGCTATGCCAATGCTTGTTGAGCCTGAAGTTCAGCGGCTTCTCACCCCAGTTTCAGCCACACACCAGTTTGTGGCTGAAACAGGGCAGGCACTTTCATGTGCATTTTGCTGAAAAACCACATGTCATTACATGTCCATTGATTTTTAAGTGATTTATCCAATTTTGTCCACTTCCTTCTAATCAGGCTGTGGCAAAGATAAACACCATTTATTGATTTCACTCAAGAGCAAAGAGTAATTTTACCCTCACTGGTCTCTTACAATAATTACATTCTGTACAACAGAAACTGACTAGTGTCTCTTATGTTGCATGCTTTAATCAGCAGATTACAAGCATTGCGCGATAACTGTTTCCTCTTACGGTTATTTTATCATTCAAGTGTTTAAACATTTCAACAGTCGCGGATAGAAATGAACACTTTATTTACAAAGGTACAAATCGAGATATTTCAGTGGTACTTCTATCACATTGAAAATTGTAAAATTAATGTGCCTCAGATTTTGTATTATTTTGATGCTTCGGTGTTAGTCACACTTAATCAGACATCTTCCTGCATGCACTGAACTTGGCCAAGACAGAGGCCAGTACAATGACTTATCAATATTAATTTGTAGGCAGACTATGATGAAATAATGAAAATGAAAATACTTGTTGTTTGCATGTGAAAAGTGCAGACAAATTTGTTTAACCTCACTAGACGAGGAGAATGGATGGCCTTCATCACAGCATTAATAATTTCTGCAGGGATGGCCCCATTATAATCATGGTATCAATGTGAAGGGATATTCTTCAACTCATGTTCCCAATAGAATAGCAATTTTCCTAGACAATAGCTGGCAAAGTCCATCTACTTTGACAGCACCTTTGGCCATGATTATGCTAGTTCAAAGCATATTGACTGCTAATGCAGCATAACTGGAGATTGATTTCTTTCAAAAGTTCTTTAAATTCGACTCTGATGAACAGCCGGTCTCTTTCCAAATATCCTCCAACCTGGCACTCATCGCAAAGGCTTTGGAAGTCACTGCTTGCCACTTAGAATGTATCCCAAAGTGAAACCGATGAATAGATTGCTCCCTACATTGTCCATCTCACGCATTAGGCCAAGGTAAGAGAGGAAATTAGCAGTTTTCGACAAGATATTAGTAACAGCCTCACTACCAATTAACATTCAGTCTCCCATATATTTGCAAATATCTCCCACACACAATTTTGGGTGGTTAAAAATGACTAGATATAAAATTATGTGTCTAATGGACTTCCTACTCCTGGAAAATGTAGATGGCTCAGTCCAGAGTAAACCTTACAGACTAAGTCTAAAGAGCAGGCATCCAGTACTCAATGCCATGACATTAGATCTAAGATGGCTAGTTTCACAAAAAGTTGATAGAGGACTGACCTAATTTTCTGGTCAGACACAATAGGATCTAGCACTGTATTGATATCGCAGAGTTGAGAGTACTCGCACCTTGGGGTTTTTGTTAATCATACACCCTTCAGCAACTAATAAAGCAAACCGTGTACTCCTGTGGGCTTGCCTACCACCAAAGCATATTCCTTCTGAAATCTGGGTGACACTAATTGAGTTGAAATCCTTCTGTAGGCAGGATCTTCTCAAAGTGTTTCAAGTTCATCTATCATTCCGAAGTGCCTACTGTTCGGGCTGCTTGATGCAATGAAATTCCAGTACTGACCATACATCCCAGAAACTTGACAAGCCATCAAGTGCCAGAGGCTGTCATACGTCATAGGATGTACCTCTTCCCAAGGGTCCAGTAGAAGATCTGGGAATAGGCGATGCCCTATCAGACAATCCTACAAAGGTTTCAGGAGTACTTGAAACTATGCCTGTGCCCTCCACATTAGAGTCAACATAATTAAGTCTGCTAACTGCCTCCTGGTTTGAGATACCACTTGTGGAATTGTTATGAATGGGTAATTGAATAGTTTAATCCAGTGCTGGCTGAAGGAATCTGTCAAAACGTTCTATATCTGGTCTTCAGCTGTAGAAGACTGGGTCATATATGCAGTACTGGAGGCAAAATGCCTCTTGTTGGATGGCTGCATGTTGCATACTGAGCCTCACACCTTGATGGGTCCAGCCTCCAATTGCTGGAATCCAGGAGAAACTGAGAATTCCATTGAGCAACTACATTGGTTGTCACTGGGAGATCTCAGCTGTAATGAAATCCCCCTGTCCATGCAGAAATGCTATAAATATGGGGCAACTTTGGGCAACATTTTGCAACTATTCTTTGCTAAACTACTAATGTAATAAGCTGCTGAAACATTACAATTTTGAGTACATATAACTTGTGTATTGACAGGCTGTGGATCGCAAACAACCCCACCAACGTCTTCAGGCAATTGCTATAAAGCCTTAACTCATCTATGAAGCACTTTCCTCTGGCACACAAACTCCTGTATCAATCTCCACGTCAATCCATGACCATACATTGGTTGACATGACGATCATCCATCCATCCATTTAATGCTTCCACGTTCTCTAGCCATCTCGTTAGCTCTACGCTTGCATACTTGGACAGAAAAATCTTCTTGGGGTGCAAGAAACCACTCTGCAAGACGAGGTAGTAGAAGAGGCACAGAAAATAGCTGGAAGGGATAAGGATAAAAGCTTCTCTATATTGGCAATCATTCTAAGTGAACACAACAATTTCTTAAGGTACATCGATGGGAAAAGAAATAAGAGACAATTATCCTTGGCCGCCGAGCAGCAAAGAAAGAAGAGAATCAGAAATTGAGCTGGCATTTTCTGAATTTTGGCATTGCACTATTGATTGCTTGAGAGCCGAATCATCTATAGATTATCCAATGGAGCACTGAGTGTTGTAATTGTGGAACTGTTTGCACTGGTATGTGAAATAGTAAAGAAAGACGTATAACCTTGAGTCCGGTCTAACCACACAATCAGACAGAACATTGCCTTCTCAGAATCTCAGGGCCAGTTGTGTCACTGTGTGTACAAGGAGCATAGACAAAAGTGTCAGAGTTGAAATTACTCATAAGCTCCATGGTTCATTCAGTAGTAAGTATTGAATGATTGGAAACAATTCTGAGGAATTTCATTAATGGTTATGTTAGCTTTCATTCCTTGATTATAATCCATTGAACTGAAAGTGTGAGATCTGTGTCGAATCTCTACATTTAATAATCATAATGGGACCTAATACGAGAAACTAGGTAGCTGAATTAGCACTTCTTAGCGTGTATAGTAGTTGAAGACTATTACGTGTTTACCCCATCACATCCCTGCTTGGAAGAGCATAACTATTTTAGTCTTACTAAGTACATAAGCCTGCTAGCGGTAGCTTACATCGTCAGCCCACATTTGGGATATTTCCCCACCATTCAGAGCTTGTACTTGTTCTGTGAGTAATGGAAGCCTCTGACACTTAGTTCATGGTTTTGTCATTCATCCAGTGTTTATTTTGTGAAACAGAAGAGGTGAGGGGCGCAGTGGTTTTCTGAGAAGTCACAACGAGCATTGCTATGTGCCAGGGTTGTTGAACACCATGGCTACTAAGTTTTGATTCCACCTTGCGCTTCTTCCATTTACCACCCTACACTTCTTGTCTCAGTATTTCACTCATGAAAGGTATGTTTTCTCCCTTTGTTACAGTTTTGTATCTCTTTCTTTCCTTCCCTTTTTTATCTCTTTTTTATGTGATCAAAATGAAGTCGCCGGCCCCCAAAGAACGTGTCTTGCTCACCACTTGCACAAATTAAGCCCAGAAGGCGTTACAGAAGAACATTACTTCTATTTAGGAGTGCATATATTCTATTTGTGTCTTACAGTGGTGAAACACCAAATATAGGGGCCGATTAGGATGGCGGTTTTTCCGCATCCTCCGGGCCGGCGGAAGTGTCCGCCGGCCTGGAGGATGCGGAAAAACCGCGGCGGAGAGTCCAAAGACCCACCGCCAAATTAGGATGGCTGGTGGGTCTGGAATTCCGTCCGCCGCTTTTCCGCCGCGGTCGGAGCCGACCGCGGCGGAAAAGCCATAACATGGCAGGCGGTGTCTATGAGACACCGTCCGCCATATTATGATGTGTGTGTAAATATGCTTTTCCACGGCGGCATTGCCGCCATGGAAAAGCATACGGACCTTCACTTCGGGGGCCCGTTGCGGGCCCCCTGGGTGAAGGGGTGGTGGTGGGTGCACATGGGGGGTACCTATGGTACCCCCCTGCATTTGCGTGCACAATGCAGCAGGCACCGCGCGGTGCCTGCCGCTTTGTGCACGGAAATGCTGTGCATGCATTTTTTACATTGGGGCGGGTGCAGCTTGAAGCTGCACCCGCCGCAATGTTAGAGATAGAGGATGTGACCGCCACCCTGGCGGTCACATCCTAATCAGATCGGAGGGAACGCCGCAGCCCATGCGGACGTTCCCTCCTCCTCAGGGGTCGCGGACGGACTCAAGTCCGTCCGCGATCCTAATCGACCCCATAGTTTGGTGCATCCCAACAGCTCACATAACCCGTTGACTTTTCTTCTGGCCAGAGTGAACACTGCACATTTTCCAGCTGTGGTTTGCACACTCACATTTTGCACCAGGCACCCTACAATGCATTATGGTAGATGCAGTAGAGTTTACTCAACATTCAGTTATTTTGCAGTTTGGTTTACTCATAGTTCAGTAATTTTTTTTGCAGTCAAAAACTTGCTCAGTCAACAATTGAAATCTGCTGACATGTATTTCATGGCTTCTGCATCTGACAAAACTATTGCTTCCATTCATAGGAACTTACATGCTCTTCATATATTACTGGCTGAGCCAGTGCTTGACTGCTGAAGCAGTGAATTGTGAGTAAAAAACAATACTCAGACACCTCAGGCTATTGGGTGAATGTAAAGAAGGCGAAACTGATTACAATATGTGTTGGAAACAGTGTCTGGATATGCAAAGGAGAAATCATGACTTATTGTCTCCTTTGTGATATCAAACGTGTGTAACACTTGAACCCTGACCACCTGCTGCAGAAATGTGTGAGTAACCTAGAGGTCACAGGTTTAAATTCTAGCACATTTGCTCATTCAAAGGTCGATAAAATAACACTGAGTAGAAAGTAAAGGCAATATTTTTAAGTCACAAGTAACAATTTGTTTGCAGATGTTATTGATATTAGCTACTAATTTGAGGTGAACTACTGAATAAACCATCTAAAGTTAAACATTTCGTAAAACTATAGATCCAGAGTTTCAAAACAGTGAAACAGCAAACCATTGGGTGTTTGCCCCTGATGGATTGCAATAGAATGATTATTTGATGTTAAATTCATCCTTTCATTAAAAAGTTCTAAATCAATAGTTTCATCGTAATCAAAGTTTGTTAAGGGTGTCAGATTTAATAAAAATTGAAAGGTTTTTTAACAGAGAAGTACCAGTGGAGTTTTTTTTTTTATAAGCAATAAGAATCGCATCCGTTCTGGTGTATTACTAGTTCACCAACTGGCTGTAAATGCACTAGGAAAAGCTGGAACCCGTCCTCCTTAACACCCTGGTCAATGGTTCTTGTTGTGCAGCATGAAATGGAAAGTGCAAACTCCTTTCACAATATGTAAAAAGTACCCAATCAGCTATGTAAGAACTCAGGTAGACAACTAAACTCAGATTAGTCTGTTTATTGCAAACTCTGAAACAGATTAATGTGACCCAATACAAGCATAATAGTATAGAAGTACAAAGTAAATAGGATGAAGCCAAATCTCCTGAACCTATTCACCCTATATAATAAAAAGAAAATGGCTAGTTCAATCACAGCCACATTGGTTATCAGGAGACAAAAAATACATGTTGGATTGCATCAAAACTCCATTCAGAAAACCTCGACAAGTCCCTAACTGTCCTTACACTACCCTAAAGGGGAACCCCTAATCTAAGACAGGATTCAGTAAAGATAGAAAAGGGTGTCAGCCGTCAGAGTCTTCCAAAGAAGTAACTCCAACCGGAGTCGTGCAGAATAAAGCCACAAAACCAAAGAAGAGGTCTATACCTCAAGGCGTCTTAAAGCAGAAATGTCAGCTGTCCCTAACTACGTTACAACATAAGCAATCGTTGAATTAAGGCGCCTCCCACAGTTCTACTAGTATTATCCATTTTTTCCAGCATCCTCCTGCTTCCTTTCCCCACCTCCATGTTCACACGTTGAGATATTTCGTACATTCTTGATGCCATCTTCTCCCACGAGAACTTGTCCCCCATCCGTTATCGCATTTCTTCTTCTCAGACCTCTCCGTCTACTGGGAACAATTACTTTTTCCCCTACTAAAGAAGCCTTGACCACCTGCAGTGGGAACACAGATACATGCAACATTGAACAGTGCAAAGCAGAATGCAAATTCAAATGTTAGCAGAAAAATAAATTGGAAATGCATTTCAGGCCTACAGTTAGGCTCAATTAAATCGCACAGTTTACATTATGTGCACCCTTCTACAAGTAAATAAGCTTTTCTTTCGAAATATACCCCCAACAGTTATAAATGGCATCTCTTTAAATATTAGTGTCATGAGTGTGATATTGAACTAAGTAGCAGACACATTTAGTTTGCTATCCCTTAACTAAGTATTAATACATAAGCTTGTCAGTTACATTTCTAATGTTCACCTGTGAGTTAATTCATGAGGATACTTTAATATCTCATATTCCTCTTTCTTCTTTTCATAAATTAGTCACACAGAATATATGTGAGTGCAGACTCCCCGTGATTATAACACACTCCTAGTGTCAACTCAAAAGGGGCCCAAAATACTCTCCTCCGGCAGATACGGCACACTACCCCTGCACTCTTACACAGATAAATGGAAAGTGGGTCCAGCCCGCTCCTGTCCAGGTTGTGAGGACCCAAATGAGTCGTTAACGCATGTGATTCTGTTCTGTCCTGCTTACTCCGCTAGCAGAAAGAAATGGATTATACAGCTATGCGTGAACCTAGGAGTTAGGAACTACTTAGAGTTTTTTAGAATTTTAAAATCTGATACTAATGCACTGATAGTTACCGCCATTGCCAAATTTCTGTTTTCCATATGGTTAACAAGACGGAGAATGGTTCGGAAGCAACAAGGCACCCTGGTTGTAGTTAGATAATCAGTCTCAGGAAAACTTGGGCTTCCAATGCGTTCTAAATTTTTAACCTGTGTATGTATAAATTATTGTTTTAGTATTATAATTGTTATCCCATAACCATATGTTAACCTATTGACTGTACATATGAAATGAGATGTAACTGTGTATTAGTTTATTTCTTCAAACGTATTTTTCCTTTTGTTGTACTTTTATGGTTCATAAACAACCGAAATAAAGTTAAAACGAACGAACGAATACTCTCCTCCACACATAATTCAGTGTTTGCTGAAATACAGCTACCCAGCACACTTTGTACTACACAAGGACCTGCTATATTTTTTCCAGGTGATCCAAAAGAGCAATAAAATGGGCTAAATGTCATCGTTTTTGTCACACACAAAGAATTTCTGTATCTCGACCGAGTCATAAACGGTGTGCCAGAAGAAGCATGTAATGTACAGCAGTCTTGTCAGCTGAACATCAAGCTCGCTGGTGAGTGCTGCCCCGGTGGACAATATTACCCAGAGCCTCGGCGAATACAGCGGTGCTGCAGCTCTCCTGGACTTTACTAATAGACATTGACAGCAATTAGGGCTCCGAGAATCTGAAGAACAACTACGTTAGAATGAAACCTAGGCTTGCTCTCAGCTAGTTTCAAAGGAGTTTCTGAGATATATAGCATGAGCAAAAATAAAGACTGACTAGTTTAAAAGGTTGTGTGCAAAGTATGCATGGGCAGATTTACCAAGACCTTGAGCCAACGCAAAGTGAGGCAATCAGCTCGAAATCTTGAAAGGGTATTTACTTTCCAGGGCAAAAGATACACTGCACTGGACAATTGGTCTTTTCTTGGTGCCAATTGATCTTTGCACTCATTTTCATCAATGGGGGAAGTACATGTGTGATACTTGCAAGCACTCATAGTTTTAGCTGCCAAGCCCAATTTACTAAGATAGTCAGTGGTCTGCATTGAAAAAATTGGCTCCTTGAAGAAGGTGAATTTTTTTTAATTTATTTATTTATTTATTTATTTCAATTTTTATAGCACGTTACAACCCAGAGGTCTCTAAGCGCTTTATCAGGGTCCAAAACAACCGGCACTGTGGAGGATAGTGTGCATAGCAGGTTACAAATTACCCCATGCTTGCTGGAAAAGCACTGTTTTTAGTTTTTTTCGGAAGGTCAGCAAATTAGTCTCCTTCCGTAGTTCTATTGGCAGCGTATTCCAGGCTGTTGGGAGTAAGTATGAGAAGGCACGTCCGCCTACTGTGGCCAATCTGCAACGTGGTTGAATAAGGAGAGAGGCATCAGCAGATCGAAGTGTCCGTGCTGGGCTATAGGGGATCAGGCGAGATTTTATATACATTGGAGCCTTACCATACAGGGCTTTGCGAACAATGCAAAATCCCTTAAACATCACCCTTTGCTTAACCGGTAGCCAGTGTAATTCTTGCATAAGGGGAGATGCATGGGTGTTCCTTGGCTTTTTAAAGATAAGCCTAGCAGCGTCGTTCATAACAACCTGCAGCTTATTCAAAAGTTTTTGTGGCAGTCCTATGTATAACGAGTTACCATAGTCTAACCTAGCCAGAATCGTGGCGGAGACCGCTCGCCTCAGAGTAGAAAAGGACAGCAGAGGTGAAACTTTTCTAAGTTGTCGGAGGAGACCGACGCAAGTCCCAACCACCGTCCTCAACTTGAACTTTTAAAATAATTTCTCTGCACTGTGTGACACACATCCAGTTTGTGGAATGTTTTAAAAATTGTCTAGGCATAGGATTTGTACTGGAAGGTTATACTTTCAAAACTAAACCTATGCTAGTCACCATGCACACTTTGTTGCCCGGTGGTGTGAAGGTTATGCGTGATGCTACGCAGCATGTTTGTGCATCAGCACAAGGGAATAGGATCAGCCACAGGCCATTTTTCCTTAAAATTGTTCGGTCCTACTTTCTCCCATTGAACAATACAGCATAGCATCTTTGGTTGCATGGCGTTGTGCTAAAAAGATAATAATTCGGCCCTGAGGTTTCCTATTTCTTGCTGTAGTACAAAGGGCATGATTGTCAAGATTTAGCACCACCCCAAAGTGAGGCAAAGTGGCACAAAGTCTTGATATTGTGTTTACGTTCCAGTGAATTCTGCTACATTGAGTCAAGGCAGTGTTCCATGGGTGGTATTGAGCATTCCAAAGCTACAAGCCAAGGTTTATGATGCAAAGCCAGATCTACAAAGATTGTCATACCTTGCTTTGCATAAAATAATAACACCTCCTTGAGACAGGCACAAAGTCGGAGAAGTGTTGTCATTTTGTTCCAACATTTCATCTGTGCTGCACTGTACAGCACACATCCAATGTGTAAAATGTTAAAAACAAATCTTAGCTTCTGTGCTAGACAGCGCACACACACACCTTTGTATTACGTTGCAAATATGTGCATGGTACACAACAGACTTGAAGAATGCCAGTGCATGGAAAGAGAGCAGAAGCAGGACATATTTAGGAAAGAAAAGCTGTAGCTGCCAGATGCTTTGCCTGCCTGAACTTCCCAGGGTTTTATCAAGGGCGAAGCTTCAAGGGAGTGTTTGGGGTGTGACACTCCCTCCCAAATAAAGGCATTCTTAGCCTGACAGTTGGGTCTGTGCCCCCTGAGTCAGGTCTCCTATGCCTTTGTTGGTTTTTCTCATCGTCCTCGTTTGACTAAAAGGTTTTAACTTGTTATTTGTTTTTTAAAGAAACTTAAACAGAGGCCCATCTAAAGCAAATAACTATTCAACCTGTTCCTCATGGGAACAGTGTATCTCAAACCTTGGTCATCCCTGCACCCTTAGGAATACAGTTTTTTAGTTGTAAATTTGTGATTTACACCCCTCCGAATCTGGCTGACTTAGCTATGCCCCGGATTTCAGCATCTGAAGGCCCACTTCTTGTAGGACTCACGTGTAGCCATTGCCTCAAGATAGCTCCTCCAGCCGCTTTTCATGGAACAGGGTTTTGCCCTATCACAAGGTCAGACATATTTGATGGGGGCTATTTGTCGGTGGCAGAGGTGCTGAGATAATTATAATAATATTTTTGCTCAACTAATGTGTTAAATGTGGTATATTTAACTAGACACCCTTGTGCTCTCTGGTCGTCAGTAGGGAGTTATAGTTAGGACCATGTTTCCATCGGTAAAGCATGTTTTGACTTGTATATAACTTTGGCGTCATTGGATTAATCTTTATGAAATGTTCCCAAAAAAGTGTCAAGGTAGGTTCTGTGTGTCATTGAAAGTTAGGGGGTGATCCGTGCAGTGGGGACTGAGAAATTGGGGTGCACAAAAAGGGTACATTTGTAATGTTAATTCCCACAGGAACCTTTAGCCACACCTACAGCCTGAACCGCTGAACAGACTTACACCAAATTTGGCAGGGAGGCAGATATTGGTTCAAGGCAGCGCCATTTGCTTATTTGGTGTAAATCCGTTCAGTAGTTGTTGAGAAATGTAAGTTGAAAATTATAGTAATATCTCTGGTCCCGAAACCTTTGTGAAAACAGATTAGCTTGTGCAGGGAAATGCACGGTTCTGATTGGCTACCAACACTTCAACCAGGAAGCATTAGCAGCCCTCTTGGGACTCTGCTTTACTGAGTCCAAAGAAAAAAATGTGAAGATAAAGAAAAGGGGGCAGGGTAGGAATACCCAGACCTCCAAGCCATAGTCTTGGGGTCCCCTGGACCCCGCCACGGCACAAAAGCATTTAAAGAAACAGAAAATTTTTCCGCAAAATCGTGATATTCGCAAAGTTGCAGCATTTTTTTTTTAAATCAAGCACAGACGACGGTGCTTGCTTGTAAAACACCCCCGGGTGGGCCTGGTCCCTGGAGCATATAATAACTATAGGCGGGGTTGCACAGGGCCCCCCTCCTAGGGCTATTCAAAGTACCGTGGACCGCCACCTCCCAGGGCACAAATATAATATATAAATAATGCAGGGCCCTATGGCCTCCTTGCAGCCCTAGAGACTGCTACCTCCACCGGGCAGTAATTTAATTATATGTGGAGGAGCCTTGTAGCTCCCCCGCTATCCCGAGGAGGCCACCTTCCCATGTCACTGTTGTATACAAATGGGGGAGGCCCGCATGGCCCCCTGATTCCCCAGGGACCGCCACATCCTTGGGGCTCATAAATTAAAATAAAATGTATGTAGGGGTGGCCATGTGGCCTTCCCCGCAGTCCTGGTGACTGTCATCTCCCTGGGGCTAAAATAAAGAAAAATGCATGGAGGCTCCAGCCACCCAATGCAGCACGAGGACCACCGCCTCCCTTGGGTACAAATACAATAATGAAGGGGGTCCGTTGCAGACCCCTGAACCACCACCTCCTTCGGGCTTACTTAACAAAGGTGTGGGCTGCGCTGCCCCGCTCCAGGAGCCCTATATGGCCCTAGGGATCACCACCACCCAGGGCTGGCTCCAGCAATGTTCCGGGGTTCCTGTGGAAAAGTAAATTTTGCCATGTTCTGTGTCCCTACGTGTTCCCCATGTTATGTTATATGTGCATGATTAATATGCATATGTATTCCCATGATCGATTAAAGACGCAATTACAGTTGTGTCCATCTCCAGTATGCCAGTTCCCAGTTTTCGTGAATACAACGAATATCAGGCCTATGTAAAGCTACGTTGCCACGTTTCACAGTGTGCACGTTATTTCATTGTAAAGTCCCCGTTTCTAGGCCTCAAAAGGGCCCGGACTCAGATTCAGCTCCTGTCTTCTGAACCCTCTCCAAGGAGCGATACAGCCCCCACCTGTATTCCTGACCCTTCACTTACTTCCTGCCTCACAGTGCCCGGCTCGGACTGGCTCTGCCTGCCAGTCTGCCAAGAGTATGTTATGATTCTAGTTATCAGTCCAGCTCTCCTTCTCTGCATTCCTAAGCTACTGAATCGCATCAATAGTTTCAGTCATCGTCTAGCCTTTACGTCTCCATGTAAGAGAAATACTGTATTAATGGTCATTCAATATTCCTTTATACGCACTACATGTAGAATAATGCATGCACCAGTCTTAGAGTCTGTTAGCCTTTGCCCTGATAACTTTTGGATTCTATCAACATGTTCTCTAAACATCAGATACTAGATAGTGTTTAGGCACATGTCGCTCTGACTCTCCAGACTTTCGTCTCTTCTTCTAGCGCAGAAGTCATAGCCCCCAGCTTCTCCCCAGTAACACGTCATTGCCAGCTTGCGCGCACCACTAGGTCAGAGGTCCCGGCTCCTTAGGTAGCCCCCTCCATGTTTCCGCCCCATTTATGACATATTCTGTTACGTTTACATCACATGTCTATGTTCACGCCTCTTGTTACACCTACTTTCAGCCTTATCTTTCGCGACCGCTACAGGCCCTGCCCACTGCTACGCCTACTGTATCCACTGCAATGCAATTGTTTTAGTATATATATGTTGTACATTGTTATTAAAGTTACCGCTTTTGTCCCGATCCTGCCCCCGGCAGCGCTAGCCATCCCAGATCTTGCCCGTGCAGGTTGTCCTGTTCCTGTCCTTTATGCTGTATTAAACCTGCAAAACTCTAGCTACCTCGAATCTTGACTCTTATTTATTGAGCTATCTGTTATCGTATGTCTAGTCAAAAATAGAGGTATTATTTATTTATTTACCACATAATGGCGCCCGAATAGGAACTTGCCCTTTCCCCACGCGCCGGAGAAGCCACGCCAGCCCCCTGATCCTCTGCAGCCGTGACGGAACCATACCGTGCACGTGCAGATATTTCTGCTTCAAGTATCCCTCAGGCCCACGGAGGAGACGGAGGTTGCGGTCCAGCATCCAGACGAGGCGGTGGAGGAACGCGGCGAGTCCCGACCAGAGCCCAAGCCGAGAGTCCAAGGTCCGAGGTATCCGGAGGCCCACCCGTAACTGAAGTCCGAAGTTCGTCAGTCCGTCGTCGTAGCAGTCCAGTCCAGTCCGAGGCCTTCCGTTCTTGCTGCCCGGTGAGTACCGTTGCTGGGGTAGTATCTAGACAGGGTCAATTGCATTGTCTCTGGTCCGTGGGTTTGGGTACGCAGATCCAACACGAAGTGTCCACTTAGGTGGATGCGGGTCGTGACGTGTCTCTTTATGAGACCGGTAAGTTTCGTACTGTTTTAGCAGTGCATCTAGTTTCTGTTCTAGTCCGTTCTGTTCTCGAGAAATTCATGTATTCTGTTTTCCGTATTCCAGGTAGTATTCTGTCCGATTTGTTATTTTAAAATGTCATTCATGTATTTCAATGTCGTGGTATGAAAGTGGTGTATCTTAGTAATTATCGTGTTCATTGTGTATTGTATAGTGTCTAGACTCCAGCCCAGTCATGCCATTGTTTTCCAAGTTACGTCAGTTAAAAACTAGAAAAGGTCTGTTAGAAGAAGCAGTTCCTGTCCCGCCCAGGGATAGTCCAGGTCATTTTATGTATCAAAAGCATGGCATAAGTGCCATATTATATCTAGATTTATGGGTGGAGTACACCAAGGAATTAGAAGAAAAGTATAGATGGCCCGTATCAGGTACGTGGGATGCCGAGTGCATCATGCGAGTAGAAGAAGTATTATGGAAAAAGAAAGCCAGACAGTCACAGAAAGATGCCATCGAGTTATGGCGCAAAGAATCTCATAAAAGAACAGAAAAAGAAATCAGAAAGTCAGAATTAAGTAGAGAATCCTCAGAAAGAGCCCAAGAAAGGGAACTAATCGAAATAGGTGAACGAGTTAAAGCCGAACAGTCAGACAGACAGAGGAATGCCCTTATTAAGGGTATGTACCCTCTTCTTGCCGAGGGCTTGCCAAAAGCAACCCCGGAGGCATCCAGTAATTTTCCGCCACCTTTAGTTCCGACCAAGCTACGTCACAAACCGACCGCAGCTGATATTTTTCTCTCGTCCTATTTGGACGACACAGTCCCAGAATATGCAAATCCTGTTCCACCAGCTCCTGTAAATAATGTAATTCATGGTCCCCCAGTCACCGGGGCACCTGGTACAGCACCTGTTACGGTACCCCCGGTTCAGCCCGTAGTACAAATTCCCGCCACATCAGTCACTCTAACAGCACGAAGAGTATCAGTCGACGATTCCAGTTTAGGGGCAGCGGGAGGAGGTCCCCCGGGAACCCCGCCGCCACACAAACGTGTAACGTCAGTCGAGTTACAGGAACGTGCGTTACAGCGTACGCCTAAATATCAGTCCATTGCAGAAATCAGGCGAGCTCTTACTGAATGCTGTTATGATCCAGTCCCAGGCGAGGATAGTATGGTTATATATTCCGTACGTATAAGGCAGGTGTCCGAGTATTTGGTCACCCTACCGAATATGAAAGAAGATCTAGACAGAATGTATCGTTTCATTCGTACAGGACAAGATCCAGAAAGTATCGGTGAAGTCATGTCTCACAGAAAAGCCGAGATTCAGCTCATGCTATTAAAGTTTCTAATTAATTGTTTAATACGGGAACAAGATTCCCCGACTAAAGATCCGGCCGAAATGAAAATTCTGACAAAGTGGAGTGATAATGTAGCCGAGGGTAAGCACAAGACACTCAATAGTATAGAGAGTATGTACAAGAGAATACGTAAAGAAATAATAAGGTTACACGAACAACGCAAAGAAGCTCTAGGAAGCGAGAAAGAGAATGACTCTCCTACTGAAGAGGTAGACGACGAGAATACCGCCAGAATAGCGTATGTAGGTAAATCTAGATTTCCAGACCGACATTTACGCCTAGAATACCAGAAAGTCTCTCATCTTCCAGCACCAGAACAAGGCTCTCTAGAACAAGTATTTCAAGCTACCGATCACATCCTGAAATCACGAATCGGTTATAGTGAGTTAAGTACTATGCATGAACAAGAACAAGCCCGATCAGCAGTCCGATGGGCTACTGATTCTACCACTTTTCCAGACGAAATAGTGGCACAAATGTTTCTGAAACTGCCCCCAGCCGAACAGCGACTGGTGGGTATGTATATGATCCAGCACCTCATTACTCTGTATGAGGGTCAGCATTCCGATCCAGGTCCGTTACATGATGTCCTGAACGAGTTACTCCAGTATAGATGGAAAGGTCTAGGTACCGATTTAATTAGTGTCATTCTAGAACAGCGCCACAAATATAGAACGTTTCTGAACCCGCATTTTGTTCATGTCTCACCCCCAGAAAGTAAACCTTTTTACATAGACAGACAGAATCCGTTACGAGAAGTACACCCAGTCAGGACACAGGGTGGTGAAATGCAACGAGTATTTGTTTACACCCCGATTACAAAGATGGAACTCTTAGAGATGAAGAAATTAATTCCCTGTCACGATAAAGATCCAGCAGGGTTCCACCGTGAATTAAAAGACATGCTCCGTATGGGAGAATACACGTATCCAGATATAATTAAAATGTTAAAAGTCCTGTTGCCCGCAGGGGTATACGAAAAACTTAAGGAAAAAGATTGGGAGGTGGGAGAGAAAAAGATCGATTGGACAGCTCTAGAAGCTGAAGATAAGATACGAGTACCAGGTACCGGTCTTGGAGACAAATGTAAAGTATTACCAGAATTATTAATACAAGTTTTACCTAGATTATTAGCTACTAAAAAGGAAGACTGGGATGCAATCTCAGCCTGTAAACAGAAACCAGACGAAGATACCAGTGATTTTTATTCTAGATTCGAGAAATGCTTTAGCATTAACAGTGGTCTCAAGACGAGTAGTGAGTCATACCCTCATCTTTTTGTTACTAAACTAGTCGAGAATTCAAGTCCACAAGTTAAGAATAGAGTTTTGAAAGTCGAAAGTACCTGGCAAGCTAATACTTCGTCACAGATGTTACAGATGCTCCAATATCACCAGAATAGAATCAGGGAAGAGCAAGACCACGAGAGAAGACGTATGAAAGACACGAAAATGAAAGTATTAGTTGCACAATCTGTTCCTCAAGACAGTCAGAAGAGGGGTACGAACCAAGCCAGTCATCCTGCAGTTCCCGTTAAAGGGACCTGCAATTATTGTAAGCAGCCAGGTCATTTTATAAACGAGTGTGCAGTTCTGAAACACAATATAGCTACTGGTAAAACTAAAGAAAGACCTCGTCCGCCTAGACAAGAACAAGTTTCACAGACTTCTCAGTTACCACAGAATGCACAACAGACAGTTCCAGTACCGCAGCCTATTGCTGCAACACAGCATGTTACACAGCAGATGTACCAGTATGCACAGTCCGAGTATCCAGAGTACCAGCAGTATTCATGAAACAGCCTAGAGAGGGAGGTAGGCTTGCCTCTCATCGAGATACCTGTAGATCAAGAGGGTCCCTATGTTCACAGTCAAGTATAAGGGAAAGACAGAACGTTTCTGATTGATACAGGGGCAAGTAGGACGACTATAAGTCATGATGAGGTTCCAGGGGCTCCGCTCTCAGGCTCTAGAAATGTTTCCCTTGGATTTTCAGGAAAGCCTATTGTAAACGAGATCTCTAAACCAGTTACTCTAGAAGTAGGTCCATTGTCCCGTACTACTGACCTGTTACTCACGAAGTCATGTCCAGAAAATTTGTTAGGTATTAAGACACTGAAAGAATTAGGTGCAGTTATTTGTTGTTCCCCAGAGGGAATACGTTTGTTTTTACGTGACTTCAAGGGTCACTATGTATTACGTGATTTTGATCCGAGATTGTCTAATGTTCCGCAGCATCTATGGGCACAAGGTCCAACTGATGTAGGTTTCATGCAAATCACACCCCATCGTGTGACTCTCAAGCAAGGCGTAGTCCTGCCACGAATCAGACAGTACAGATTGCCACCTGAGGCTGTAGCAGCCTTATCTAAAATTATTGACGAGCTCATTGCTCAAGGAGTGGTTGTAGAAACTGACTCCAATGTATGTAATTCTCCTATCATTCCAGTCATGAAACGTACTGATCCAAATGCACCCCCAGTATATCGATTAGTGATCGATCTTCGAGAACTCAATAAATGTATTATTCCCCAGTACCCAGTTGTTCCAGATATCTCATCCCTATTGACAGCCATTGATTCTGAAGCAATATTCTTTACCGTAATCGACCTCAAGAATGCCTTTTTCAGTGTCCCCATTCATCCAGACAGCCAGTTCCTTTTCGGATTCTGTTTAAATGGAAGGAGCTATAAATTCACACGAGCTCCTCAAGGTTTCACAGAAAGTCCTAGCATTTACAGTCAAGCACTTAAAAGACAACTAGACAATATTCACATGCCAGCTGACACTGCCCTGCTCCAGTATGTCGATGATCTACTGATCACAGCCCGTTCTGAACGTGCTTGCGAGCGAGCATCACTTACAGTCTTGTATTTCCTAGCCGAGATGGGGCACAAGGTGTCCCCTTCGAAGCTTCAATTCTGTGTCCAGCAAGTGATCTACTTAGGCCACTTACTGTCCAAGAGGGGTAGGCAGTTGACACCTGACCGTATCCAGTTAATAGCGAGTCTTCCTCAGCCCAAGACCCAGAAGGAGGTACGTGCTTTTATCGGCCTCACTTCTTATTGCCGACAATGGATTCCTCAGTATGCATTTCTAGCCAAGCCACTGATACAGTTAACGACACAGGAGGCAGCCGTATCGACTGTTCTCCCTTGGACATCTGAACATACACTTAGTTTCAATGAGTTAAAGAAAGCCTTATGTCAAGCTCCTGTTCTAGCAACGCCGAACTACTGTAAGCCTTTTACACTTTTTGTCACAGAACGTGATGGTACAGCATTATCTATTCTCACACAAGATCAAGCAGGACAATACAAGCCCTGTGCTTATTTTTCGAGCACACTAGATCCAGTAGCCCAGGCTCTGCCTGCGTGCCTCAAGTCAGTTGCAGCCACAGCACTAGCTATCAGACAAAGTGATTCCATAGTATTAGGACACTCCCTGACAGTACAAGTTCCACACTCCGTGGAAGTTCTTTTAAACCGAACACAGACCCAGCACTTGACAATTGCACGTTTAACAGGTTATGAATTGACACTGTTCCAGCCACACATAGAAATCAGACGCTGCAACGTTCTAAATCCTGCTACACTGTTACCGTCAGTTACTTCAAATCCTGCCACACATCACTGTGTGGAAGTAGTTAACACCATGACAAAGCCAAGACAAGACCTGACAGATATTCCATTACCAGATCCTGACCTGACACTTTACGTGGATGGTTCATGTATGAGAACAAGTACAGGAGATCTAGTAGCCGCGTATGCAGTGACTACTGACACTAAAGTTATTGAAACACACCGTATTGACACCCTGTCCGCCCAAGCAGCAGAGCTAGTTGCTCTGACCCAAGCCTGCATACACGCCAAGAACCTGAAAGTTAATATTTACACAGATTCACGTTACGCATTCGGAGTTGTACACGACTTCGGAGTGCTCTGGCAGGAGAGAGGTTTCATGACTTCTCATGGAACCAAGATTCAGCATGGTCTCCTTATTCAAGCTCTGTTAGATGCAATACATTTACCGACAGCTATCGCTATCATGAAGTGCAAAGCACATACGAAAGTTACAGACATTATTTCTCAAGGAAACGATCTAGCAGATCGAACAGCCAAGCTCACAGCTCAGACACCAGACATTCCAGTTAACAAGACACAGACACACACTCCAGATCAGACTACTTGTATGACAGTTAAGGACCCCACACAAGATGTCATAGATATCCAGTCACATGCTACTCCCGATGAAATCAAGAAATGGTCCGAACAAGGAGGGGTCCAGACAGATCAGGGATGGTTGACGAAGGGAAAGGCCACATGGTTTCTCCCCGACTCAATGGTTCAAGTCATTATTAATACCGCACATAGTCCAGCACATTTAGGAGAAAAAGCTATGTTAGACAGTATCCAGAACATTTGGTTCAACAAGCATTTACGAGCTGCAGCCAAGCAGAAAGTCCGTACCTGTATGATATGTTGTCAGTTCAATCCAGGTAAAAGTGTCCCGGTGGAACAAGGGGGATTCCAGCCTCCTGACCACCCTTTTGAAGTCCTCCAGATGGATTACATTCAGATGGAGCGATGTCGAGGTTTCAAGTATGTCCTTGTAGTTGTATGCGCTTTGTCCAGGTGGACAGAGGCATATCCAGTTCCAGATTACACAGCCGCGACCACTGCCAAGCAGCTGGTTCGTGAATTCTTCCCCCGCTATGGACTCCCTAGGGTCGTGTATTCTGATAACGGCCAGCCATTCTCATCCGAACTTATGAAGCACGTTTCCCTTCTGTTAGGGTACCAGTGGAAGTTCCATTGTGTACGCCATCCTGAAGCAGCAGGTCTCGTAGAGAGACATAATCAGACCCTGAAAATCCGTATTGCAAAAGTCTGTAAAGAGAAAGGTGTAGACTGGCTAGTAGCTCTGCCAGTCGCCCTGTTTTATATGCGCATGGTCGCACATTCCAGATCAGGTCTGTCCCCGTACGAGGTCGTATTCGGCCGCCCCCCGAACATGTGGGGTACACCTAGACCCCGAAGTATTACAGATGTTTCCAGTAATATGCTGACAGATTACCTAGCTTCCTTGATGTCTGCCCTACACTCTTGTCGTTCGCAGGTTGCCGCCACATTTCCAGACAATACCGAGGTGAAACCGCATGAAATCGTTCCCGGAAGTTTGGTCCTTGTGAGGAATTTTGATCGTTCAAGTCCGCTGGAGCCTCGCTGGAAGGAACCGAAGCTCGTCCTCTTGACCACCCGTACTGCCGTCAAGCTGGAAGGCAGGAAGGGGTGGGTCCACCTGTCTCATGTCAAAACATTTCACGGACTCCGAACTAAAACTTTTTCCAAAAACATTTCCAAGGACTGCATTTTACCTAAAGACTGCCAAGATACTATTCTTAAGGACTGTCCCGCAAATGACATTGATACCAAGCCCTCCCTGTTAGAGAAAACTCCGCAGCAGGAGTATAAACAGAAGTTACGGTCTAGTAAAATAAGTCAGCCAGTTTAATTGTCTAAGTCCTCCCCTAGGTGAAACGGTTAGACAGGTTTCTGACATGTATAAAATAGACCCCCATAGTGAGAGAGTTAGTCAAAACTCCATCAGATGTATCATTATTTTATGTTTTCTTCTATTTTTAAGCTTGATGATTACCTGCACGAGTTATGCATTTCATTTATGTTTCCCAATTTCTCATGTAAATAAGTTTTCTAATGCTACAGTAGAGCACACGTTTAGTGATCTGCCTCCTCATGAACTATCCTATCGTCTTGCTATGCGCAACAATTCATTTATCCGTATGTTACACTATTCACACCAGACCAGTAATGCCACTAATTGTTGGGTGTGTGGTCGACTCCCCCCTTTCCAGACACCGAAGGGAGTTCTGCCACTGTTTCCTTATCCATTTTCACATAATGGGTCATGTGGAGCATGGTCCACGTTAACGTTATCCTCAACAGATATGTCCTTTCTGAACAGTACATGTTTTCCAGACAAGCAAGGTCTTCCCCACAGAACAGGGTTAGATCTAGAAAATGAAGTATATAATTTAGGCAATTATTCTTCGAATTTTATGGTCCTGAATGTTCAGTCTGATCCTACTCCAGACTTACCTGCAATTTCAGTACTACCAGTCAAAGGCGAATTATGTGTCAGAAAGAATGGTTCCGCACACGTAGGACATAGTGATTGTACTACTATTGTCAAGTATAGTGACAGTAGGGAATCTATTTTCAAAGCCTCACGTCATTCATATTTTGTTTGTGGTCAGACCGCATATGTTCGTCTGCCCCTCGATTGGGAGGGAACCTGTTACATTGCCTTCCTACTGCCACCAGTTTCCCTAGCCCCATCCGATTATCATAGAAACACACATCTAGTACACATTAGACATAGAAGGGAGATTGAGTCCCCGATTGTCGATCAAACTGAAACTGCTCTAGAACAGTATACAGACTTTAATAAAGGATTCTTCTTCTTTATAGGCCCTATCCAGAATAGTAAGCTAATCCGTAGGTTAACCAGAACCCTTGAAGCAGTAGTGAATGAGACTGCCTCTGCTCTAGGTAACTTAACCGAGGAGCAATCTGCTATGAGGTTTGTCGTGCTCCAAAATCGTCTCGTTCTTGACGTCATACTGGCCGATAGAGGAGGAGCATGTAGAGTCATCGGATCTAGTTGCTGCATTTTCATTCCTAATAACGCGCCGTCTGTTTATTCAGCTATAACCAGACTTCATAAAATTGCCCATCAGTTACACCAAGATCCAGGCACCTGGACATGGTCCGGTTGAGTATAATTTCTGCCTGGGGATGGAAAGTATTGTCATTTCTAGGTATTGCAGTAGCGATCATATTCAGTTGCTGCCTCTGTATACAATGTGGCCCTGCGATTTGCGGCATTTGTGCTACCTCTTGTATTCCTAGTCCCAAGTCCCGCTCTAGATCCCGTTCCAAGACAATTCGAGACGAGCAAATGATACTGTATGAAATGATAGATGGTATCATGAATATAGATGTTTCCTGATGGAAACGTAGTGACAAGGAGGGAATGTGGAAAAGTAAATTTTGCCATGTTCTGTGTCCCTACGTGTTCCCCATGTTATGTTATATGTGCATGATTAATATGCATATGTATTCCCATGATCGATTAAAGACGCAATTACAGTTGTGTCCATCTCCAGTATGCCAGTTCCCAGTTTTCGTGAATACAACGAATATCAGGCCTATGTAAAGCTACGTTGCCACGTTTCACAGTGTGCACGTTATTTCATTGTAAAGTCCCCGTTTCTAGGCCTCAAAAGGGCCCGGACTCAGATTCAGCTCCTGTCTTCTGAACCCTCTCCAAGGAGCGATACAGCCCCCACCTGTATTCCTGACCCTTCACTTACTTCCTGCCTCACAGTGCCCGGCTCGGACTGGCTCTGCCTGCCAGTCTGCCAAGAGTATGTTATGATTCTAGTTATCAGTCCAGCTCTCCTTCTCTGCATTCCTAAGCTACTGAATCGCATCAATAGTTTCAGTCATCGTCTAGCCTTTACGTCTCCATGTAAGAGAAATACTGTATTAATGGTCATTCAATATTCCTTTATACGCACTACATGTAGAATAATGCATGCACCAGTCTTAGAGTCTGTTAGCCTTTGCCCTGATAACTTTTGGATTCTATCAACATGTTCTCTAAACATCAGATACTAGATAGTGTTTAGGTACATGTCGCTCTGACTCTCCAGACTTTCGTCTCTTCTTCTAGCGCAGAAGTCATAGCCCCCAGCTTCTCCCCAGTAACACGTCATTGCCAGCTTGCGCGCACCACTAGGTCAGAGGTCCCGGCTCCTTAGGTAGCCCCCTCCATGTTTCCGCCCCATTTATGACATATTCTGTTACGTTTACATCACATGTCTATGTTCACGCCTCTTGTTACACCTACTTTCAGCCTTATCTTTCGCGACCGCTACAGGCCCTGCCCACTGCTACGCCTACTGTATCCACTGCAATGCAATTGTTTTAGTATATATATGTTGTACATTGTTATTAAAGTTACCGCTTTTGTCCCGATCCTGCCCCCGGCAGCGCTAGCCATCCCAGATCTTGCCCGTGCAGGTTGTCCTGTTCCTGTCCTTTATGCTGTATTAAACCTGCAAAACTCTAGCTACCTCGAATCTTGACTCTTATTTATTGAGCTATCTGTTATCGTATGTCTAGTCAAAAATAGAGGTATTATTTATTTTCCGGGGTTCCCACTACCAGGAGTTTGCAGTTTGCTATGGTGCTCCTGCCAAGACAAAGCAAACTCTGCTTTCAGCAAGTGAGAGCACAAAATACTCTCACTTGTTGAAAGCAGAGCAAGTGTCTGTTTTCCTGCTCACTGTGAAGCACACAGGGAAACATACATTGCTTTGGGATCCAGGAAGCTTCATGCTAACGCCCCCTTAAGGCAAAGTGGTGCAAAGCTGTTGTTTTTTGCTATGGAATGTTCACATTTCCTGCCCAAAACATCTTTTGCATTTGTTAGTTAAAAGCATATTGTGCTGTGCCCTGTTTTGCATTGCTTTGGACTGCTTTGGCTCACAGGAGCACCTTCGCAAATACCTGGTAAATCTCTACCCAAGTATCAAAGAAAGTCTGTTGTAAATACAGGAGTGAATCCCTAATGTACAAAATACCAAGATATGTCTGAAAGTTATGGAATGTTTAGGAGTCTGTAAGTAGAACATGTTTAAAAATATCACCTGTTTGCAGAAAGGAATAAAATAACTTGTGTAACTAATTCCACTGCTGCAGAACTAGTGTAGCAAAAGTTTAGAACTGCAGAGACACCAGAGACTGGGTCTCAAAATTGACCTTGTGCACAACCCAAATGTTCTCCTGTTTCTGCATGAATGGGTCCATTCTATAGTACCATAGGGGCTGCCGCTGCTTGCCCCCCTTGCATAATACACATTACTGGTATATCAAAGTACTATTCATGCAATGCCAACTATGCCTTCTTCAACAAGCAACAGAGCATGACCCCATGCAAATGAGGAAATCATTATGCCAATGGACATCCTCATATTATTAGTAGGCAAAACATTTCACCCAGGAAGTTGTCCAATGTAGCAGGTGGCACATTGTAAATATCTGTATAAGAAGTGGGACGGGTATGCCCAGACGTGGGTCCTGTGCTCTCCATGCCACTGGAGTCAAGCTATCCTGGCTGTTGAGGGGTAAACCCCTCAAACCGGTCCTAGGATGCTTGGTTCTAGTTAAGGGAGGACTTTACCTGGCAGTTCGAACTGGACTGTTCCCATTGGGCAGAGGGTCAAGACTGATTTGCATAAGGCTGGATTCATGCTGAGCAAAAAAACAATGGATTTAGGCCCAGATCTCTGTACTGGGGTGAATGTATGACATTGTTCTGTATTCTGTCCATCAATTGTTCTTTTTGCAATAGTCACCCTGAGTGGGACGGGTATGCCCAGACGTGGGTCCCGTGCTCTCCATGCCACTGGAGTCAAGCTATCCTGGCTGATGAGGGTTGAAACCGCAAAAACGGTCCTAGGATGCATGGTTCCAGTCCAGGGAGGACTTAGCCTGGCAGTTCGGGCTGGACTCTTCCCATTGGGCACCGTGTCACGACTGATTTGCATATGGCTAGGTTCAAAATGGAATGGCATGGTGAGCAAAAAAACGATGGATTTAGGCCTGGACCTCTTTACATTGTTCTGCATTCTGTCCATCAATTCTTCTTTTTGCAACGTAGCAGGTGGCACATTGTAAATATCTATATAAGAACATCAAATGCTTTGAGGATGATCCTATAAAGTAACAGGGGTACAGCTGCAATTTGTGACTACCCATCAGTACACAAAAGCGTCAGGTAAAGCACTACTCTCTTTTACTGTGATGTGCTTTCATCTGCACTGCTTCGTTTAGCTTAGGGAGCAGGCAGCCACCAGCCTTGCCCTGAGGAACTAGTTTGGGTGCTCAGTAGTACTAACAATTTTGATGTGATTCATCAGCAATGTGGTACCTCCTTAGAATGAATGGGAAAAGTGTGATGAGGTGTGATTTATTTTCAGCTTAACAGCTGGAAATGTTTTTGATAGGTAGTATGTGGCAAGGGTTAAAAAAGAGATACAGCAGTGGGGCAAATAAGAAAAGATAAAGGGGCTGGTTTAGAATTCGGTGGCTGAGATACTCCATCTCAAAAAAGGCGGATGTCCAGTCTGCAATATTACAAGTGAATTATATCCTATTCCACTTGTAATGCAGTGGACAGGATATCGGTCACATTGATGGTGGAGTACCCTCTCTACCAAGCTGTACATCAGGACCAAAATGCTATAGAGAGAGAGAGTGTTCCAAAAGTAGAGGCAAATGGTTTCCTTCAGAGTTGGAGAATTGGGGAGCGGAATTGGAGCAGAGGGGAATAATTCAGTAAAATAAAGTGAACCGTTCTGTACCTCATGCAAAAGTAATATATTTGAGGTCATGTTTGCAGGTGTTTTTTGTTCTAATAAAACACATGACAACAGTTAAAACTAAAATCTAGAAGGTTAATGATATGTTTAACAATTGAAAGAGAAAGCATTTTGACATATTTTGCAGCTAGCTAAAAAGCTTAGTATGTTTTGCAACAAACCTGCCACATTAAGAAGGAAGAGCAAGCTCTCAGAGCCCCAATTGATCCAACATCTTTACATTACTTGTAATAATGTTCATGCAGAGGTGCCTGTACTGAGCAGATTCAACATGTGATTAAATGTGCAAAGGACAACGAGAGAGCATGGATAATATTAGAGCTAGAACTATCTACTGGCAGGTTTTAATAGGAAAAGTCCTCAGTTCGAATAATTATGGTGATGGTAATCTTGGGGGCTTATATCAAAGAATGGGCTCTTTATTTGTCACTTACTGTTCTTTGGGTTGGGGTATTATTACCCCTAACAGAGTGAACATTTGTTAAAAACCAAAAACTGGAAGGGCTCTCGGAACACTAAGGGACATACGTACAAGCCCCTATCGCCACAGAAACGTCACTTTTTGTGACTTCCCATGGAGATAGGGGCCTTGCCTTATGTACAAGGCAGCGTTAAACCACTTAACGGGACTTAACGCTGCCTTACATGAGGCACCCTTTCACGCTATGTTTAGCGTGAAAGGGGCATGCAGTGGGTGTTGTGGTGGGCGTTCCACTGCAACACCAATTGAATTTGATGCTGCCCCCTATGTACAAGGGTGGTGTACATAGAAGGCAGCGCCAAATTTAAGACCAGGAAACCCCTGGTCTTAAGGTGGCGAAACCAGGAGATATACATTATTTCTCCTCATGTTTGCTTTTCCCCTGTGCTCTGCCTTGTTTCCTTTCCTGTGCATAAACAAACCTTTTTAAAAATTCCATTTTGTAACTTTCATGTGTGCTGCATGAAGCAGCACACAGAAAAGTTACAAAATTGCATTTTAGGATTGGTTATGTGCAGGACGAAACACCTTCCTATTCATAACAAATCCTTCTCTGCGCACAGACACCCTTGCACTCAGGTGCAAGAGTGCCTGCATTGAAGCTAAGTTGTGAAACTTAGCGCCATCGCAGGGGGAAACGCAAGTCTGCACCACATCCTTGTAAATATGGTGCAGCCTTGAATTTCTGAAGTGGCAGAGCGTGTCATTAATCCCAGGAGGCTAACGACACGCTCCGCCACTTTGTCGTACATAGGGCCCTTACAGAGGGAGTTTTAGTCAAGAACGTGTGGCATAGAAACACCCTGAAACAAAGGGATATATGTATCAGATGACTTGCGAGAAATCCATTTCCAGAACATAATGCATTACATCGCTTTTCAGGCCATATTTGCAAGATTGACACAAGGCACAAATCTACTTCCTGGTTAATCTAAACATTGATGTGTCTATTAATGGGAGTGCTGGATTTAGCTCAAGATGTACTATAGATATATACCTTTTTTCAGCTCCTAATGTTTCTGACTATATTCAGGAAAATATTACAGAATATGAGTCATCCAACCAAGATCGTGGTGATATTTGGAGGAGGGGGAACTTTCATTTAGTTTCTGCCAGTAATATATAAAACATAAAACCTATTAAAAAAATACCACCATGAAGTGAACAGAAAATGAATGTATTACACATATGGTGCCAAGGATAGTGTGTATTCCAAAATGTGAATTAAAATAACTTTCTAACAAACTCATAGCACTAATTGCAGCTACTCTTATGGGAAAATGTACTGTTAGATTTAACATCTTTTGGCGTGTTTCCCCTGAATTTTTGCCCTCCCAGTTTTGACTCGGTTTTTGTTGGCTTGGTGTTTCTGCGCACTTTTCTCACTGCTGATCAGTGGTAAAGTGCAAGTGCTCATGTGGTAAATTGTTTTATGGATTGGTGTTTCCATGATTGGATATTTCATTTACTTGTCAGTTCCTAGTAAAGTGCACTGAGTGTGCCAGGGCATGTAAATCAAGTGCTACTAGTGGGCCTGCAGCACTGATTGTGCTGCTCACGTGAGTAGCCCTGAAAAGGTAACTCAGACCTGCCATTGCAGAGTCTACGCACAGTTTGTAACTGCCATGTCAACTTGGTCAGTGCACACACTTGCCAGTCCCTAAACCCTCCCTTTTCTACATGTTAGTCACCCCTAAGATAGGCCCATGGTACCCCTGTGGGCAGAGGGCAGTGTATGTGAAAGGTAGAACATGCCCTGGTGTGTGTGGCATGTCCTGATAGTGTTGACAGCCCATTTCGTTTTTCACTATTGCAAGACTTCCTGTTCCCCATAGGACAGAACTGGAAGTTTGTTTATAACATCTTATAAACATAAATGGCCCTGGGAACTAGGTAGGAAAATAAAGTTTAGTATGCCTAAACTCAGAATCTAAAGATGTATCTTTTAGTGAAGGCGATTTTTACATTCTGTGTTTGAAAATACCACTTTTAGAAAGTAGGTATTTTCTTGCTCAGTTGTCCTGTGTGCTTCTGCTGGAATGTGGATTGCCTTTCTGGGTTTTGGATGACAGACCCCTATTTCCCCTTTAAACTCTCCATTTAAAAAAAAAATAAAACTCCAGTTTTTCTTTATTGTTTGTTTGTTCTTATTTCTGACACCCCCTTATGTTACAACTGCTTTTAATACAACACGAAGCATTCACCAAAGCCATAATATCATTGCCTGCAGGGAACTTTTGGATTAGGCTACAAACTGTGCTATTTCCCAAATGAATCCGTCCTCTTATTTAGCCCTCCACCGGAATAATAAAAAAACAATAACAAACATTAGTACAAGCAGATACAAGTGGCCAGCATTCAAACAACAACAAATATTCAAAATATTAGTTATTATTAATACTTTTTTAATATTGTCGCTAAGTTTTACATAATACTTTCATATTCATATATACAACAACACACATAATTCTAACACTCATTTATTATACAATTTCAGCATGTCACACACTTATGCACAGCACAACTTAATAGCATAGGCAAAGTCATTAGCTATAGCTAGACACTTAGAAGCACCCAAAGGCGAGACCTATTAGATATGCCAATGCTTGTTGGTCTTCTCTTAAGTATATAAAATATTGGATTTTTCTAAACTGGAGTGGTGTCCTTTTGTAGTGCTTATGCTGTAGTGCTGCTGGTTATGTGCAAATGCTTTACACACTGCCTCTAAGATAAGCCTGACTGCTCGTGCAAGCTACCAAGGGGTTGAGCAGTGGTTATTTCTAGGAATGTAACTCCCTTATCGTGAGCAGGAAGAAGGATCCCTATTTGGACAAAGGTTCAAGTCCTTGCCAACTAGAGACCCCCATTTCTAACAAGTACCATGAGCCAAACTGAGAAAAGTGATGAAATGGGAAAGTATGTTTTGTATTACAAAGGAGTTGAAAAGAAAAGCACGATCCAGTGTGGAGAAAGAAGACAAACCAAACTGATCGAATTCCAGTCAAAATTGACTAAACTTTAATAAAACTATATTTAGATCACTACAAGAAGGTTTGGGACACGAAGAAGGTGGGCAGAAGTTAGTTTTGTGCAGGTAAAATGACAGCAAACAATGTGTGATAATAATTAGGGGCATGATTACTCAAGCGCTCTGGAATCACATTATATGTTTGTACCTACTTTATCAACTTTTTATCCATATTACACAGTGGGCCGGAGATGCTTTCACAGCATCTGTAATACGTGTTTCAAGTGATCACATTTTACACCTTAGCTGTGTAAATGAGGTATTTTTAAAATTTGCACAGGACATTGTCCAGTGAAAATGAGTGAACACTTTTGCCTGTGGGCCTTCACTATATTATGGCACATGCACTTTTTTTGCTGTTATATTTGAAATATGGAAATAAAAACAATAAAAAAGATGGACTTCCTACTATAAGGCCTCAACCATTGTTTATTCAGGGGGAGTGCCCGCGATCTACCCAATCAGCTTCCCCTTATGCCCCGAATAACAACTGTGGAGGTGAATAAAGGAAGAACCTTGGTCGGCCGCAGTGGGGGGGTTAGAGGGAGAGAGAGGAAACCCCCTATCACTCCCCAGCAGAAGCAGTCTCTTGTAAGTCACGGGTTGAGGGAATAGCGCTCTAGATTCGTGGATACCCGTTCTCCCTTCTGAGACCCTCATTAGCACCAGAGGCATTGGACTAATCTTTGTGGCATCTCGGGCCCCCTCTGGACTCAAGGCACTCCTGGCTACAGACACTCTGGACTGTCGGGCTGTCTGAAGTCCTTGGTCCTCCCAGTGAAGGGCGTGGATCCCACTAGTGAAGTTTGCAGTGCTCAGCAACCCACTCCCACACCTACTCTGGTCTTGTAAAGAAGTGTGGGCTGGAGTCGTAGATCACTTTCAGCTTGGCCTGATATACTAACATGTATGGCAGGAACATTTCTCTCAGTTTTGCTTTGACAGCTTCAAAGGATTTACTATGAGCCAGAACCAACTTAATTTAGTCTGGAAATATTATGATACAATTTGAGCCAAAGTGAAGGGTCCCTCTTTTATGGGCTTTCCGGAGGAACACATCTTGGTACTGTTGGATCAGTAACTGAGCAATCATAGGTGGGGAGTCACGAGGGGTCAGATACTGGGCTTAGGCCTGGTGAGCTCTCTCTATGACAAACGATGGTGAGAGAGTAATGTCTAGGTCCCAGTATTTGAGCCAGGTGTCAAGCAATTGCTCGGGCCGAGGCATCAACCACCTCAGGGAAACCCACGAAGCAGATATTGTTTAGGCAATAATGTTTTCCGCGTCTTCAGCCCTGTTTTAAAGAGTACTGGTGGTGGTCGTCAGCTTAGCCGCTGACTTCTTAAGAACAGCGACTTCATCTTTAAGTTGGTAGACACACCCCTTGGTCTTGGGTAGCCTACCTGCAACATTCTGTAGGTCTTGGCACAATGCTGTAAATTTCAACAGGGCCCTTGCACAAGTCTCCATTTTAGTTACACATTTAAACTGTGCATCTTTTTCTAGTGGTGAATTTTTACCTGTCTTGTGCTTTCACGATAATATACTTAGTAATTATTCTGCATGCAGCACATTTCTTAATAAGCATTTTATCATGTCGTTCAGATACTCTGTACAAGGCTAAGGAACATTGAATGTGATGCCCTTACATTTGGTTGTCTGGTTGGAGACAGCTCTGAGTATCAAGACACAATCGTGTTAGCACTGCACCTTTGACACTGGGATTGGAACAGTGCTTTCATTATATAAACCACCTCTGAGCCAAATTGGGCAGAGGAGCACTTCGGCAGGTTATCCTGGAACAATGTGCCCTGTGACTGAGATACAGCCTTGCTGACTCTATCCTTCATCCTGCAAAGGACAGTAGCCTGCTCTACATCAGATTGGCTTTCTGATACATCATACACAGGTATGGGGGGCTGGGATGTCCCAAGAGATCTGTCAGAGGGTACTCAGTGCTTAATTTGTAAAACACCAAGTGCCAGGGCCCTTCTCAGAAGTCCATGGCAGCTTGCACAACGCACTGCCCCCGCCAGCACTGCCAATGACATCACTAACACAACACCTAACCATCCCACTTCTACAAGTGTGACAATTCATACTATTTCAGGCCACACAAACTAGAATATTGGCGTGAGTGGCTTGTATTATACATTTTTAATGTATATTGTCTTAATAAACATGGTTGTTGTGCTCATCTCATAACTAAAGGCAGCGCCTCCATGTGGTGGACTGTCACTAGAGCCAGTGCTGACTTTTAAGTGCCAGTGCCGAACACCGGAACCACGGTCTCAAATTAAGCTCTGCTACCACTATGCTCTTGCTAGTGTAGGTAGTATTAGATGGCAGTATATGTATAAATATAATCATATTCACACTGTAATGTTACAATGGTTGAACTATTTATCTCTTTCACCAGACTTGTAATACTAGTTACAGTATGTTGTTTCATCCTACTAATAATTTCAGCCTGTGCTTTTTACAAAAGAATACAATTGTTTCAATAAAAGTTTGAAAAGCCTATTTGCATCTTTCTTGCATCTCCCTGGTGCATGCCCGAGTAACAACGAAAGGGTAGATCTGTTCCAACGAATTCCTTGGAGAATTAGAGTAGTCATGTTCTGATGTTGCAGATACTATCTGATACCCTGGAAGGTTAACGGTTAAGATAGCACACGGTGAACTAGCTAGGAATTGGGCCAACATACTCTGATCATATGGGTGGACTCAGTCCCCATATTCTGACAGTTATGTTGTCCGAGTACACAGACCTACTTAATTCGTAAAAACAGTATGACAGCATGAGAGCCACAACCATCCTCACTTCTCCGACTTTTACTTAAGCCGCCCCCAGGAAGTCTGTTTAGCCTGGAGAATTACAGAAACCTCGGAGGTTTCCAATCAGTGCTCCCACGTGCCCTCACTCTGTGGTCCGGGGTGATCCATCACTGATGTAGCGTATTAGTCAATAAGTGGCTGTGTGTGTGTTGTGCCATGCCCTTGTCCTTCACCATGTTGCTTCTGAATTGTCAGGGCCCCCCACCATCAGCAACGTTGAAACCTTGGCAGCGTGCCTGACCCAGTTGAGGCAGTGAAGAGGCCTGGCCGGCAATCATGCGCCGTCCCTCCAGAATAGGCTCCCGCCATCCCAGGAGTCATAAGCCACCAGCACAGAGCACATGAAGTCCCAGTCAGCAATGGGGCACAGTTGGGAGAGGAGTGGAAAGGCATTCAGCCCCAGCTGCCCTCACGAGGCCCACAGCAGCCATGCCACATGTGGGCACCTGTAGGTCATTCGGTGCCCAGATGCGGTACAGGTGGGCATGGCACGTAGGAGACACAAGAAGAGACTCTAGGTATCCAGGGAAGAGACGGGAGCCACAAAGTCACCAGAAGCCCCACAGATGCGGCTGGGTCCAGCCAATGCAAGACGCTGCACCACACGGCCCAGCACAGCACCCTTGCTGCAGGTGGAGGCATCAGGGGCCGCAAAGGGGTTCCTCAGCTGCAAAGGGAACCCCAACTGCAGGATTCTGGGTTCTCACAGCATGCCCACATGTGCCAGCATCAGCCCCTCTTCCGGGCCACCAGATCAGTCACTGCTTAGAAGGCAGTCGCCATGATGGCAGGCCATCGTTCAATCCTGCATCCGAAGCCGTCCACACTTCGCAGATCTCGTGGACGCAGGGGGAGTCACCTTGGAGATCCTGGAAACGCAAGAGCCTGCAATGATCAAGGATGACAGAATAGGGCAGCTGGGAAGTCTAGATTGTGGAGGAGGTTCGAAGCTTTTCTGAAACGCATCTGCCATTTTAGCCACCCCTGCCATGCCCTAACCAGGGAATAATTATGGAGGAGCAGTGTTTGCGTTTAAGCTCTTGTTGGAAACGGGATCTCTGGCTGACCAAGGCTTGCGCCAACGTCAGTCAGAGACCACCACTTCCACGTCAGGGCAAGGGAGTCACACACCAAGATAACCCCTGCTCACCCTCTAGGTAACGTGACGCGAGCAGCCAGGCTAAACTTGGAGGCTATGTAGGTTAAGTGCGCACCCAGCAACAACACCCAAGGCCCACCACAAAGGAAACTCCACACAAGGTTATATAAAAATAGCCTTTGTATTATACCAAAACACATTAGATAAGAACACACATTTTACAATGTGCCAACAGGCACGGGCAGAATTTACAGGGGATATGTACAAGACAGGGCCACCTGGACCACTGTCAGGAATCATCACTTTTTAGGAATAGTAATTAGCACATAGAACACTTTGTAGAACCAAATAGAAAATGTAGCACAAATTAGCACACAACCAGTAATTACTGGTAAAGGGTAAGTACCTCCTACGCAACCCTAACCACCTTAGGAAAATATTGCGCAGGGAACCAAGACCTCACTAGCAACACCTGTACTAGGAGAAAAACAACCACCTAGGTATCACCAACCTTTAGGTGTATAAGCATAGGAACATTACACATGATGCATTAACATTCAGCGGTGTAGGGAAAGAAAACACATGATGCATTAAAACACATTCAGAGGTGTAAGGAAGGAAACACATTATGCAGAACCTACATTCAGCAGTGTAAAAACAAGGAAAAACACATGATGCATCAAAACACATTCAGAGGTGCAAGCACAAGCAACTGCGCAAAACTCACATGAGCCACCACCTGTGGCAGTCCCTAGGCCCTCTGGCCTTGTTGGGGCTAGGACGCCCTGTGTCCCAGTGTCAGTGGGTGGCCTAAACGTGGCAGCTGCCCACAAAGTGCTGGGCAACTGGTGTAGATAATGAGGGCAATGCTGGGGCCTCGCAGGCTCTGGACAAATCTACTGTTCCCCCAAAGAGCCTCGCTGGGCTCTACGATAACAATGGGGCCCTGGAGCCTCTCTTAGGCTCGAATTATGAAATGCCCCTCAGAGCCTCTCTGGACTCTTCACAAGAAAATGCCGCCTTTTGGAGCCTCGGGGCTCTAAGACCAACTTGCCCCGTCGTTGGAGCCTCTCTAAAGGCTCGAATTAAAAAAAATGCCCTCACGAGCCTCTCGTGGTCTTGTGCCCCGGAGCCTCTCTGGCTCCCAACCAAGTATTGCCCCCGGAGCCTTTCTTAGGCTCAAAGACACTGTAATGCCCCCTGAGCCCCCTTTGCCGGTGGAGCCTCAGCTCAAGATAGCACAGGCGGGAGGGGCAGGCACTGGCAATGTGCCCCGACGCCCTCCTCCCTTACAGTGCACCGAAGGGCCCCACTCACCGGTCGGGTTGCTGGGGCTCTCCTGACTGCACACACGGGGCTCTCCTCTTCACACGAGAGCCCCGTTTCTTCTTTACTGGGCGGCTTGTCGGTGGATGCGGGGCTCCCCTCACCTCATGGGAGCCCCGCTCTACTTCCCGTCTCCTCCGTGGGCGTGCCCGGCCCGGCCTCCTCGGCTGCTTTCTCTCTCTGGCTGCGGGGGCGGGACTTCCGGTCCTTCTCCCAGGGGACGCGCCGCAATTGGCCGGCCGGCCAAACACTTCCGGGTCGCCGCGGGCAGCGCGGGGGCCCTGTTCAGGCACTTGCAGGCGGGGGATGAATTAACCGAGGGGTGGGCTCCCTCGAGTTAAAATATAATAATATCGGCAAGGTCCCTGGCGAGGTGGGCACTCGCCAGGGGCTTCAAAAATCGGCAAAATAGCGGAGTGGGCTCCTGCGCCGTTCCTCACTCAAAATGCGGGCCAAATAAATGCCGGGTGGGCACCGGCTTTAGCAATTAAGGTGCTCCCAGGCGCCAGAGGCCAGTAAACGCGCTCCCAGCGCTAAAGAAACAGATGAAGCGCTCCCAGCGCTAAAGGACCGTACAAGTCCAGGAAAAGGTCCCTCAGCATAGCAAGGTGAGGGGGGCAAGGCTGGGCCCAGGGGCCAGCTTACTGGGCCCTCCAGGCAGGAAGGCAGCCCCAAGTGTCGGTCTCTCCTGGCACACAGCAGCAGGAGCCCCCCTCAAGTAGGATCCAGGAACAGAACAGTTTGTGTGGGGACACAGCCCCTTCTTATACTAGAAAATCCTTTGTTTCAGGGTGCAAGGTGGGGGAAGAACCAGTCGCAGCTGGTTTTGGAGCACCCTTGATGGCCCAACCACCCCTTTCATTCAGTGGGGAGGCTAGGGTCGTTAGACGCACCACAGGGGGGCGGAGCCAGCATTGTGTGGGGAAAGCCCAGCCCCATCAGGAACCAGGTGCAGCCATCCCTCACATCATTCATGCTGATCTCTCCACTCCCTCCTGGGCAGACCCAACCAGACTTCCTGGAGCCAGGCTTGCCAGCCAGCTCCAGCCAATCACGCTCCAGCACCCTCACTGCACACACACATTCCCCATTCATTCCTATGGGAGGGCAGGCCAACCTTACTCCACGCACGCACTTTACTCTGGGACCCAGGGAAAAAGTGTGCCAAGCCAGAAATCATGAACGCCAGGTTGCCATAAGAAGCAAAAAGTTCAGGGGTGAACCAGTCCAAAAGGCCCGGGTCCAACAGCTCTTAATTGTAAAAAGTGTTGTAACATGAGTTAGCGCACATATCGCAATGTACTAGAGCACTCATAATCAAGATATATGACTTTATTTAAAGCCCACAGTTGTAATTGTAATTGTATTTATGTAGCGCTTACTAGCTTTGACGAGGCGTTGAAGAACTTTCAGAGAGTAGGACTTAGGAAAATAAAAAGGATTACTGATCGATTACTATAGGGAAATATAAGTTGTTAATTTGAGCAGTGGACATGTGAGTCTCTTAGTTTGATTGAGCAGGATAAAGGAGGGGTAGAGGAGGTAAGAGTCTTGAAATAGTTATTTGGAAGGTAATAGTAGTAAGTTGAGGTTTGGGATGATTCAAAGGAGGTATAGAGGAGGAGAGGGTCCAGAAAAGGTTATTTGGGGGATCATAGTTGTAGAATGAGGTTTGGAATGAGTCAGAGAGCAGAGGACATATTGAGAGAGGTATAGGGTGTGACATAGAGTAGTGCATTAGAGAGAGTCTAGGTTTTTTCCCTACAGTTGGGGTAAAGTAATAAATATATAGATACGTAACTGCGTAGAAAGGGTATATATGGATAAGGTAAATAATATATTGAGAAGTAACGTTGAATTGTATAAAGTCCCATATGTGCATGTGTGGATAGATAGAAACTCAGTCATTCAAGTTTTGCTGTGCGTGAAGTTAATTTATTTGTGTATTTTTATTTTTTTTTAAAAATGTTGTCGTTTTATATTTACCTCTATATATCAATAGTGATGCATTCATAGATAAAACTGTTATGATCATAGTAACATATTGTGATAGAAAAAATAAAATAAACCAGAAAGCCATAAGCATAAAATCATGTAACATATGTGAAAGCTATGTATTTGAAGAGTACGTTACAATGTATCAAATATACTTTAGCATTGTGCCTGAACCTCAGCTGCCCAGTGCTGAAAGGAGGTGACTCTTAATGTTTGGCCCCACGTATTTTTGAAATTGCCAAACATTGCCCCAAAGGACAAAAAACACAACAAAAAATCAACCACCAATAGTGAACTGGTATTCCACCCAGACAAAAACATAGGTGGAAAACCTATGTGTGGAAAGATCTTAGCTATTGTGCCTGCCTTCATACATGAGAATGTGAATTCCTTAGGAGCCACCATTATTATCCATTAAGGCCCGCTTGCTTTGATTCCCTTGATGCACGACCCGCGCCATCTCTGCATAAATCTTTCGTTTGCTGCTTTGCTTTGCAGAGGTGCTGTACTCAGTCAGCGTCTACACTGGAACTCTGCCCGCCTCAGAGACCGATGCCGACGTCTTTTTGACGATTTTCGGAGAAAATGGCGATTCGTGCAAAAGGCAGTTGAAATCCGGTAGTTCACCAACGGTATTTGAAAAAGGAAAAGTTAGTATTGGATCCCTTGTTTACTACGTGCCATTATCTTGTGACTCAATGTCAAGTCATGTTCGTCGTTCGCTGATTTTAATTATCTGCTAATTTAATTGTCCGAATCTCCTTATATATCATGTCCGTTCTTTAGGCTTGTCTTCATTTGGTTAACTCAGCTTTTTTAGCCTTAGAGCGGGTGCTTTGCTCTTTCACTCATCCTGTCACCCTTTTAGTATTATTTTTTAATGCATTTTATTGAAAGAAATCATCATTCAAGAGCAATGTGTTTATACGCTGGGGTTATGTGACCGATTTATTTTTGTTTCGCACAGAAGTCAAGCAGCTGAATGGACCTCTGCTTTAATAGGGGTTAAATAACCAGAGGAAACAGTTAGGACTAAGATTCCATAATCATATGGATGGAAATAGAGATTGACAATGTTTTCAAAATCATTAGACTTTAGAAGTCTAAGTTCTCATCAGTTTGGGCCTCATGTATCAACATTTGGAATAACGATTACCAAATTGCGATTTTCTGCGAAGCGCAATTAGGTAATCACTATTACAAATGCATTTAGCAATTCCTAGGGTGTCGCAAATCGACCTATCTCATTAATATTAAGGAGGTAGTTCACAATTTGCGATCCTCTAGAAATCGCTAAAATTACGTGGATGGTGGTGGCCTGCTGGGGTCATCAGACCACCATGTCCGTGATTGCTTTTAAATAAAGCAATCTTTTTTTTAAATGCAGCCCGTTTTCCTTTAAGGAAAACGATTTACGTTTAAAGAAAACAAAATTAAAAGTTTTCTTTTCATTTTTTAGGAGCAGCAGTGGTCACAAAATATTCATACATACCTCTGAGATTTGCTATTTGGACGGGACACCCTAAACACGCCTCTTCCAAATAGCGAATAGCGAACTAACTTTGCAATTCGGTAACATGTTACCAAATTGTAAAATAGGGTTTGATACCAGTAAAAAGCCTTTTTTGCATTCGCAAATGGGCCGATTCGGCGAATCGGCCCAGTTGCAAATAAAAAATTGGTTTATACATGTGGCCCATGATTTTGCATAACTGTGAAATTCCACAAATATGATTTTGAAATTTTGCAAAATGTAAAACCAGTATGCAGCACTATATTTTAGCACAAAATGCATACTAATGTCGAATTTTGGACAGGGGGGCATATTGCATGGTACTACACAAGTGCGTGAACAGTCCCCCACATTCTAATCCTTCAGGTTGTTCATGTGCTACTGTGCTAAAATATTGCAGCAAAGATAGCGTAATCACGTGATGTGACATTGGGGCCCGATGTAGGTAAATCCCATTTACCGATTTTGAAATACCGAATCCTACCGAATCGGTATTCAAAAATCGGTAAATGGGATGTAGGTCCCAACATCTGGATTCGTTACCGAATCCTTAACAATCCTTTAATTACCGATTCGGTAAATACCGAATCGGTAATGCCCATTCATTCCTATGGGCTTTGAAGCCCATAGGAATGATTAGGCATTACCGATTCGGTATTTACCGAATCGGTAATTAAGGAATTCACAAGGGTGCAGGGGGTGTCACTTTGACACCCTCTAGCACCCACAAAACGGGCATCTGTGCAATGTGGCACACAGACATGCCCTAAGGGCACGTCTGTCTGTCACATGGCACATGTGTACATGCACAGATGTGCATGTACACAGGAATCGGTTTTTTACCATGGATTTGTATTCCATGGTAAAATACCGATTCTGTAAGCCATGTGCTGATGGAACATAGGCTACCTACATTGCATTTTCGGTAATTTTACCGAATCGTTATCATTACCGAATCGGTAATTATTACCGAATCGGTAAATTTACCGATTCGGTAATGATAACGAATCTGTAAAATTACCGAAAATGTGCCCCTACATCTCGATAGCCCTTTACCGATCGGAAACGGCCGAAAATCGGTATTTTCGGCCGATTCCGATCGGTAAAGGGCTACCTACATCTGGGCCATAGTGTCATAATTTCAAGGATTTCATATAATGGGTGTGATGCAAAATCATGCCAGATTATGCTGGCACAACAGAAATGTTACCTGGGTCTAGAGTCGACCATGATCGATTGTCTCAAAGGCGACCAATAAGCCTAGAGGATTAGCATGCAGGAAACACTGAGGTCTAGGATTGAGTGTATGTCATTGAAGATTTTAAGGGTGTTTTTTTTTAGCACTGTGTCAGTTTCTGGAGCTGAACTGGTATGCAGCAAAGAGTTAGTTGGTTTCAATATGTTTGTTAGGTTGTATCGCAACACATTTTTCAAGGACCTTTCATAGCCAGGGATGGTTAGTCACTTGCCAACAGTTTGAAATGTTGTTTGGGTCTAGAAGGGGTTACATTAAAGAAAAGGGACCTATCTACTTTTTTTAGAAGTAGGGAAATAAAACCTTATTTAGCGATTTGTTGAATAATTCACACCATATGATGGAGAACAAGTGAACATGAGCTTTGTGAATCTTTGCAAGTGCAATATAAATGTGATAAAACGTTACTGTTAGATCTTTGATGATGTTTGTTAGATCATCATCCAAGATAGTTAAGAACCTGCTCCCGGGATTCGTGTGAAATGTGAGAGAAGGGACGGGTGATGGTATCAGATTCTTAGAAGGAATTGTGTTTAGGATTTGCAGGATCTTTGTGGAGAAGAAATCAAGGGTATCATTGTAGACATACATAACAAAAATACTCCTAGTAAAGACTGGTAACTAGAACAAATGTAAGGAAAAAGAGTAGAGAGGGAAGATAAGGATCAATTTTGATTTCTTGTTTTTTTTTGAGAAAACTAGGATACAGTATACTCAGCCCACATCCCGGAGGACAGCGGGTTGAATTATATGTGCTGAGGAGCGAGGGAATATGCGTAATCATGGAAACATAGCAACAAAGACCAAAACCACTCCCCTCCCTATATCCCCTTCCATCCCCATCTATCTTGCTGCCAAAAGTCGGATGATAGACCCCCTGACGGCCTTCCAATGTAAGCCTTGCTGCCCAGATGTGCCGCTTCCATCCTGTCCCCATATTGTTCGGTTAGCCTAAGGACCCTGAGATAATGGGGGCAGGGGAGTTCTCTGAACTATGACTCAAGGAAGTCAAGAGATGCCAGAATTTCACGAGTTCCTCTGATGTTTAGGCAATGGTCATTCAGATTTACTCCGTAGAGAGCATAGCTCCCATATCTTATAAAGCCATTGCCAGTGCTGCAGTGCATGAGGGGACCCCAAGAACTTAGTATCACCTGCTTGGCTTCACCCAAGAACAATGTCATCAGTTTGCCTCTGTTGGAAAGTAGAGGGCAAGTGAGACTGTCATCTATCCCCAGGGTTACATAGGCAGGTAATGCCAGTATTTTTGTGTTGAATACATTATCTCTGTCATTCACTATCTCCTCTTAGTATTTAGTAAGTTTGAGACAGTGTCGGAGCAAGTGCAGCAGTGACCCTGACTGCCCACGTCCCCTCCAGCAGGTGTCAGCCTTGTTAGAGTTCGAGTTCGAAGCAAGTATCTGCTCCGAGGTGTAGTACCAGTAGGATGCTATTTTTATAAGCATCTCTTTAAGAGGGGCATTTTTTTGGGTGTGGAGGGTATGCACTGGAAAATCGCTCTCCATTCCTGTTCCTCTAGGGTTCAACCTAGTTTATTTTCACATTGCTGGTGACTAGCAGGTTTCCCTGCCGAGGTCCCATGTGTAGTGCATGTATATAGTTTCAAGATTATCCTCTTAGTTTTAGTTAAGAGCCATCTCTCCACCGGCAATAGTGGCCAACTGGCTGCCCGCTTCATCTTTAGGTTGGACATCCAGTGTCGAATTTGCCAATAGTGGTACTGGTCTTGTTTTGAGATTCTGTTATCTATTTTCAGTTGGTCAAAAGACATGACTCCCTCTGGCTAAAACAAATCTCCAATTCTCCTACACCCCACTTCTCGCCAGGGGGCAATGTCCTCCTCAAGAAGGCCTAGGGTAAACTCCGTCAAAGGGGTGAAGGCACAGTCACCAAACCCTTCTTTACCAGTCCCCCATCCCACGCTGACATTATCACATGTGTGACCAGGGAGGACGCGAGGCCCCATGGGCGGTGCCATCACTGAAGCCAGAGAGGCTTCCATTTGTGAATACCTGCAATAGTTTGGTCTAAAAATAGCCAGCGCTTTTCACTTTCAGGCCTCTGCCACTCTACCACATACCGCAATTGGGCCTCATAATAGTAATTGATGATATGTGGGACTGCCAACCCACCCTCACTCACCAGCTGGTATATGCATTTGCCCACATTTCTGGAGCGCTTACCTGCCCACACAAAGTTGTTTAAAAGTTGTTGAATTTGGGATAGTGTGCACCTCGGGGAAAGAAGCGGCATCATTTGGACCAGATACAAGAACCGTGGCAAGGCCGTCATCTTACCTGCCACAGTGCTGTTCAGCCACAAAAGGCCAGCCCCATGCCAGGTCGGGAAGTCACACTTGAGCTGCTGCATAAGTTAGAATAGTTTACTTGCACGATGGCGCAGGTCGTGAAGGTGTTTTGGAGGCCCAGATATGGCACACTCTCCCTGGCCCAGGGAAGTGGGAGCTGTAATTGCAGTCTCCTTTGTATTTCCGCTGGGAAAGCACTGCCCATCAGTTGTGACTTACGAAAATTCACTTTGAATCCTGAGACTTCCCCGAAGTGACAGAGCTCTGCCAGGGCCACAATCAGCGTGGTCATGGGATGTGACAATATCCGTAGTCTATCATAAGTGTAGAAGATTAATTTATGCTCTGCACGGTCCATCATGATTCCCTCTATCTCTTTGTTCTGTCTTATACCTACGGCTAATAACTTGATGTATATTGCAAATAACAGTAGAAACAACTGTCGTGTTCCCCTCCATATCTGTCTGAGTGCAGTGAAGAGAGCCATTCACGTTAAAACAAGCCTGAGGACACTGATGCCTGCTAAAGAGCCATGAGGTTAATTTGTCCACTCTCCCCATTCTCTCTAGTACGGCTCAGAGGAATGGCCAATGGACCCTGTCAAAGGCCTTTTCAGCTTCTACTGAAAGGAGGATCGCCCCTTGTTCACTCTCCCCTTCTTGTCAGTGTGATGTAATATTCTCTTAATGTTATCAGTGCAGGAGCGGCCGGGTATAAAACACGAGTGGTCTGGCTCCACCAAATATTGCATATACTCCACCAACTGCTTTGCCAGGATCCCTGCTAAGAGCTTGGCATCTGTGTTGAGTGATGATATCAGGCGATAAGTGGAGCAGTGTTCAGGATCTATCCTGGGTTTTGGCAGGAGGGTGATAACCGCTTCTTTCATTGTGGGCTTCATCTCATCCTACTCATATGGCATTCAATAATTTTTCAAGCAGGGGGTCCAATTCTCTGACATATATTTTCTAAAACTGCCATGAAGTCATAAGGCCCAGGGGCTTTTAGCAGCTTCAATCGGGAGATCGCAGGAAAAAGCGCCTCTATTTCTATGGGCCTCAAGAGAGCTCCCGCCTGTGCATATGGCAGCTGCTGCAGCTGTACAGCATCCAGGAAAGCCTCTTTTTCTAGTCCCCGCTGCTCATCCTTTTCATAAAGTTTTTGCTTGATCTGGAGCAGAGCATATTCAAACCTGTCCGTGTCAAGCGTTTACAACTGTGCCCGTGCTGATTGCAGGGCACACCAGACCTTGGTCATGCCCCTCTGTTTATGTTCTCCCTCTCATCTGTGGACTTGGTCTTCTAGCTGTGTGCGTTTAACCCCTTCACTGCGGCGGCTATTCCGCCGCAGTGCTGAGGGGGCGGGGCGGCCGCGCGGCTGCCGCATGCTGGTGACGGAACCGCTACATCACCAGCCACGGTTGAGCTGTGCTCATGACGGAGCGGTTCCGTCATGGCCCCGCCCGCTCAATGGAACGCTCAGCGCAGGCGCGGAATCCGCACCGCGCAGGCGCTCTGAGCGGGCCATGACGGAACCGCTCCGTCATCACCCTGCAGAAGCCAAATCGCTAGCTCATGTCGACTGTTGCTGTGCACACGACATTTTTTCAAATAACTGTGCCTTCATTTGAAATATACATAGAGTTTCATCTGACCGGATAGAATACTACTAGTTGGAGTTGTCTCCCTTTGGCTGGGATACAGATTACCTCTATTCAGCTGCTGCACACTACAATTTGTCTCGACTTCATTCCTCGCTTCAAATTTTCATCTCTCTTCAGACACAGGGGGTTGTCCCAGCAACAAACTAATATTGTCCTGATGATGGTCTTCTTGACGACAGCAATATAGACCGAAACGTCGACACTTCCATCATCTCCAAGAAACGTTGCGTTGGCACCAACAGACAACTATCTTTAATTAAGTTTTTCTGGTTGTTTGTCAATTTCACCAGAAGTTGATGTATCTGTTATGAACTTATGAGTTGATTGAATCCATACCTTTGTTCATAACATTATTTTGCTTGATTCAATTTATGTTTCTCCCCATAAGATGTTTTGGCACTGAATATAAATAATTCTTTTGCATTTAATTCATTTATCTCCGTGTTCTTTGTTTCTTTGTTTTTTCCTTCCATACTTTGCTTGATGAATTCTAGCTTCTAAGTGTGCAATCAAACTTGACTTATTGGAGGATGATATGTATATACTACTCCTAACCATAACTAAGTGTAACTCTCAAGCAAATCCCTTGTAGCACACACTGACCTTAAACGTTAGCTGCCCAATCCTACAAGGGTCTATTGGGTTCCCCTGTTCCTTTACCGTCATCAGCACAGCGCCACCGCAGCTGATGACTGAGCGGTTCTGTCATCAGCAGGGGAGGGGTTAATGGCATGGTCCCTCTTAACAGAGGACGCTAGCATGATGAGGGTGCTCCTTATGATGGTTTGGAAAGCCTCCTGTAGTGTATAGGTATCGATTCCTTACTGACCGTTCACTTGTATATAATGTAGTATTGCTTGCAGTATAGAACTCCTATTTTGCTCACTATGAAGGAGAATGTCCCTCAGGCGCCGCCCAGTTCCCATTGTTTTATGTATTTGAGGGATGCTCACTGTAGCGCGGATCGGGCCTGGTCCAACAAGGCCATCATCCCAATCTTGGCCTAAGTCGAAGTGTGTAGCATTGCGCCTGTCCCCAGGAAGTGGGCCAATATGGCATAACATCTTATGGGCTGCAGGGTAGTTCATGTAGTCATGGTCCCGGGGAAGAAAGTGTTGCCACAGGTCCGTCAGCCCCATCCCTCTGAACCAGGCCTGGGGAAATGTCCCTGTTTTTGGCATTAAAATTCTGGTCAGCCTACCCTCACTGAAAGACACAATGCCAACACTGGGCCGTTGATGTCTGCCACTGTAGATGTTAGACTTCTCTTGAAGGATTAAGATAGGAGTATCGACACCCCAGCCTTTTTTGCCAACTCTGAAGAGAAATACTGTTGTGGGAACCTCTGTGTTCGCAGTCTGTGCCAATCCTTAGTCTGTAAATGTGTTTCCTGAAGTAAGCATATGTGACTACCTGAGTCTTTAAGGGATGATAGCACTGCCCCTCTCTTTGCTAGAGTGTTAAGATCTCGAAAATTGAGGCTCAATATTTTGAGATCAAGCATGGAGGCCAGTGTGGTGGTTCATGCTTCTGCAAAGGCGGCGGCGTTGCATCTGGTGTATCGCATGCCCCCTCCTCATTAAGGGAGTGTGGTCTAGCTGCTATGTTACTTATGGGACAGAGTTGCTGCTTACCCCCTACCATTAACGCTCCCTCCCCCCAAGTCAAGAGTAAGGCCCACCCAACATCCCCAAAAAAACATATGTGACCATCTCCCATCTCCCAATGGGCCAAGTACAATCTGTTGTCTTCACGGTGTGTAGTCCTCAATCTCCACACCTTGCTGCATCTCCTAGTAAAAGTCTCGCTCTCCGAACAGAAGGCCGGGCAGGATCAGCAGAAGAGAGCTCCCATTCTGCTACTGTGTACTTTGATTTGTGCAATGCAGTGCAGAGCTCCCATTCTGCTACTGTGTACTTCGATTTGTGCAATGCAGTGCAATCTATGCAGCATATAACACTTCTTGCTTACACCAAGGGCTGTGTGGGCATAAGTGGCCACAAAGAGGCAGGGAAACAACTGAAACTAACTTTGCTTCAGTCCAGCCTCTGAAGTATAAAGGTTTGTTCCAGTGGCACAGTATGCACACTGCACTGGCCCCATGTCTGGCCATTCCCGTCCCAGTTAGGACGTCGCACTGAAGTATACAAAAAGAGTGAGGGATGCAATGCTTTAATTAGTCTCAGCCACTGGTAATTAATCTGGCTGCATTAACATCTATTGTTATTTGGCACACCATACCAACTCAGTATGGACCAAGATATATGCAGATCAGTCTTGACCCTGCTCCAATAGAAACAGTCTAGCCCGAACTCACAGGCCAGGTCCTTCCTCGACTGAACACAAGCAACCCAAGACCAGGTTTGTTCTTCTTAGGACTCATCGGTCATCAGAGGTGGCACTCTCACTTCCTTCACTACCAACAAAGCAGTAGGTCTTGCTGTTATCATCTGTAGCAAAGAGCTCACGAATGTTGATTTTGACTAAGGCACAACAAGTGTAAGAGTCCAGAATTCTCCATGTAACAGACAAGGAACGCCTAGTTGTGACTGACCCACACACCATTTCTACAGACCCTACTGAGAAGTCAACATGGAGCCTGTTCACATGACATAGGCACATATTTATATGAACCAGAAGCATGCAGTTTGTATGTGCAAAATCTGGGATAAGGAGCAAAAAAACTTTTGCAACCAATGTCATGCTATGATTAAAGGGTCAACTTAACAGGATTCCCCACCCTCAGATGAACCAGCCTATACTTGTCTCCTCTCCAGTGTTCAGGAGGACAAGAGGGAGCACCTGTCTTAGAAGAAGGCAGACAGAATGAGTCTGTGAGAGTATGCAGGGCTGCTTTTGATGGAGATCCTGCTGGAAGAATCAGCATGCCCATCGCAGGGTGTCAACACACCTTTATGATGTAAGTAACGAGATAAGGAAAAGGGAAGAGAATATAAAGCTGGTAACAGAAAACGACCATTTTTGAAAGGCCGCTGGTCCTTTGGGAGGCATCACATGGGGCTTTTCATTCATTCCCAAACTAATTCTAGCACTCGAAGCTATGCTTCTGCTGGGGTACTCCCCACTCCGGCATCCACCACAGTACATTTGGTCACTACGCTTTAAAACAAATTGAATACCTGTGACAATACACGAGCGGTATGAACCGAGAAACAAAATGTCAACTCAAAAGAAATGTAAGGACAGCATATTTAAAGTTTGGAAGGGAACTGCTCCCAGGAGAATGTGACAGGCGGTTCGCAGCACTCGTTGTGAAAAATAACAGACTTCTGAGGTGCGCAGTGAAGAAAACGAAAACATTTCCTTAATGAAGCTGGAAGTCTCCCTTTACGCTCTGTTTGCCACTGAGTACTTTCTTTGTTTCATTCCTGTGAGGAGATAAGTGGAAGGTTTTTTTTTACTTCAGTCTGAGCCTCAGTCTTCCTGGCTCCATTGCCTTAATGAAATAGTTGATTTAGGAACGCTGACCATTCTGTATATTTGTGAAGAAAAGCAAGATTCTCCACACTCTGGTGTGACAGGCACTTAGAAGATGAGGCGCATTTCTTTGAAGTAATTGTTATAGGCAATCATGCATCTTTACCATACCTGAGCACAGTCCTGGCACAGGAGCGTGTAGATCTGGCAAGGTAAGCTTACAAAGTTAAATGTTCAGACAGTTCATAGAGCAGGGAATCTTTGCTTGGGCGTTAATTCACCAACAGGCCTGAGGTAGAGCTAGATGACATCACAGGAAGTGACTCCATATGACCCTTGGCCCAGATTTTTTCCAGGGAGGCATACCACATGGTTCTAAGAAGACACACTGTCGTACACCCCCTTACACTCATTCTTATTCATTTACACTCGCACTTGCATCCGCTCTTAATCTCACTCACACTGAGGCATACTTATTGACACTCAGGCCCAGTTTTAATAAAGCTTTGCACAGTGTTTGTGTCTCTTTTGTGCCACAAATAGAGTGCAAAGTGTTAGAGTGGGATTTGTTATCCAACACAAATCCTAATTTTCGTTGGATAGTATTCTAAAGTAACACAACATTGCGCTATGTGGGCATTCTGTGGGTGGGGCATGGGCATTCCAATGCAACCACCCATAGGTTTTGACAAACATCCCTATCTACATACATCGCTGGAGAGGAGTTTGCCCCAAAATCGTACTACTCCTTGAGGCAGGCATAACGAGGAGAAATGTTTTCAATTCTCCTCATTTTTCCATTCTAGCTTTGCATGTGTGCTGCATTGTACAGCACACTCACAAAATGGGCAAAACCTTAAAGCATAGTTTTTGTACTGAAAGTAACCCTTTCAGTGTAACACCAATGCTTCAGAAAACTTGCACACCCTTGCACTATGGTGCTAAGGGTGTGTGCGCAGCTTCTTTGGTGCATCATTGGCTTGTGTCAAAGAATATTACATTTGGGCCTCAATCTCACTCACTGCATGTCAATGACTCACACTCATTTTCTCTCACACTCAAATGCTAACACATACAGACACCTGCTCACACATACACACTCCTATCTCACATAAACACACTCTCACCCAAAAGCATGCACACCACATATATTTAAATTTTGTTTTTACTACCACAGCTCTCACGAAAGGTCCAGTTACAGATAAGTGTGCTCCATTTTTTATTACACTAATCCTGAATAATAGATTATTATTCAATATTAGTGTAAAGAAAAATGTGCTGAAAATAAGAAATATGGAGCAGCAAGTTTTCTTAGCACTGATTTTGCCACCTCTGAGGCCAGGGGTTTGCCAGGGCAGTGCCAGGGGTCGCAAGGATGAAGCCAGAGGTCGCAGTTGCACCCCTGTCGACCCCTAGATGGCATCCATGAAACGTTGGCTATGGCACAGTGTATAGGTCAGACCCTGAAATAAGTGTAATACTAAAGCAATCCCCTTATGCAATCACATTCATAACAAGATGACTAACATAGAACAATGTAAACTGAATATTATAATACAAAGTAAACTACTGCATATTTACCTATTTATTGATAAATGTATTATTCATTTATTTAATTATGTATATTTCTTAACTATTAGCATGGACTAGGCCAAAACGGTGATGGAGAGCTTCACACAACAAGTTGCCAGTTACATACGTTACCAGTGTGGGGTTGCACAAGATGAACCACATTGACTATAATATGAAAACCAAGAGGAAAATAAAATAACACACAGCAAATGCGCATTGTAAGTTACATGATGTAAGAAATTGGTTTATTAGTTCAAGGGTACCCACCTCAACTAATAATCACAATCCTTGTCACAATCAACCTCTAAAGTTACTAAATAACCTGAGCTCAACCCCCTAGTAAAGAATTGAGTGAAATGTATTAAACACAATGAGAAAAATTCAATAAGGGGAACCAGTGATAGGAATTTGTAAAGTAATGCCAGTGCCAGGATACACAAAGTGCTAATGATAGTCTATTGTTGCAGTAGGACAAGACCTAGGGGCAATTCTATGCTGACCATGATGGAGTGCAGGTCGGATACAGTAGGCTCGTCTAGGTCAAAGATTTTATCTTCTGAAATCATTCCTTTATGGGCCTATCCACCACATGAGTTCACTTCTAACATCCCCTGGGACCTCAGCGGAGGCATCTAGAGACTCACAGTGTGACAGCAGAGTCTAGTCCATGTGCCATTGATCAGCTGGGCAGTTGCAAGAAAGGCTTTCTGTATCCCTGTAGATTGAACAGGAGGTCCAGTCCTCAAGGGCTCTTCTCAAGTGGCAAAACAGCAGGTTCAATTCTCTTCTGATCTTTCTCAGGTCCAGGAGTGTTCTGAATTGAGTGACTTGAGATGCCACATATAGGCTTGGAATGAGCTAAGGGGTGGAAATGACCCCTGGGAATGCCTTAGCCTATGGGGTAGAGGTTTCTGGAATGAACCCTACCCATGTTGGACATTTTTAAGATGTCAAAAGTCTTCTGCTATAATAAACCAGGGCTCTGAGGGCTGTGGGTATGTGTGGGGAGTGTTCATTGGTAATCCTAGTGTCCTCCCCCATTTAACACTAAAGTCCAGTTTTAGGTAGTCCAGCACCCACAACTACCTCAGAGACAGAAGTCTAGTATAACAAAGCTATGCTTTTAGCAACCATACAGTGGATACACCAAAGTTTTTTGGCATTCTGTTTCCCTCATTTGATATGTGCCCCACATGTAATATGTAAGCCCAGTAGACCTATCAAACAGGCTATAACACTGTAATTGGGCCTAACTGGCTGGGTCAGGGTGCATACCTGGAAGTTAGCTACATCTGCTTATCACAGGTTGGGTCTTTTTTAAGTCAATCAAGTCTTTGGACCCAACCCATAGGTCATCCTATCACAACCCCTCCTCCCCACGCCCAAGGCCTTTTGACCAAGTCCTGGGAGCAGGCTCACTCCTTATTCATGTCTACTGAAATGCTAATACTGTCTTGCAGGAGCTGGAGAGCAAAATGCATGTTTAGCTTCCAGGAAATGTAAGCAGGGAAAGGTAACTTTCTAAAAGTTACTTTTCTGTAATATCTAGAACAAATACATCACTATTGAATTGGATTTTTAATAACTATAACAAATAGTTATTTCATTATTTTTACTCACTAGTTCTGTTCCTGAGCTACAGTATTGGTATTTAATATTAGATCCAAGTGCTTTCTTATGGAACAGCCAACCTTTTACAGTGAAAATAGCTTTGAGGGGCTAATCACTGTAAGGACATGTGAAACATTAACATTTTACGTGTTCTACTTTTAAACACCATGCACCCTGGCCTTTATGGACACTAAGGCCTACCTTAGAGGTCGATTATTCATTTTTAAATGGATGATTTTAAGTCTGTCAACAGGGTTTTTTTTTTTTTAATTGGCATTTTAAAAAGTGCTTTGCCAGGGTACAGTGATAAGCCTGGGGTCAGGTCTATGTGTGCTGCAGCCCACTGGTAACACACAATTTACAGGCCCTGGGTAGACTATGTACCATATACTAGGGGCTTATATGTAAGTTAAATGTGCAGATCAGGTGTATAACAATTTCCCTATGTTTAAAGAGGGAGCACGGGCACTTTACAACTGGTTAGCAGGGGTAAAGTGTATAGAGGTCTATGGCAAACAGAAACAGCCAAGGCAAACATTTGGGGCATACCACACAAAAGAAGGTAATTTCCAACACATTTGATAGAAGAAAATAACATTAACCATGTTACAGGTTACTTTGAGGGGACATACATTTTTGTTTTATTCGACATACATTCCTTTTTAAAGGTTCTATAATTTTCCTTGTCAAACCTCTTTCTCTCTCCTTCTCTCTCTCTTTCTGTCCTCTTTTGCCCCTTTGTCTGCTTTGTCCCTTCCCCTGTCCACTTCTGCCTGGCAAGCCAACCTAATATTCCCCCTCTCAAATCCCCCTGCCTTCTCTTCATCTAAATCTCTATCTCTCTCTCCTGTTGTAGTTCTGTCCATTTAAGCATTAAGATTACAATATGTCAGTTTCCCTTACAGGTTATACTCACTAGTTACTATAACTGTGGGGACAATAATCTATAAGTATAGCATTAAGGTTATAGGTTGAGCTTTCAGTTTCACATGTGGATTTCAGCAGCTGTAGTGCACATTTTCCTCAGCTTCTCAATGACATAGTGCTGAAGCTGAGCCTTTACCCATTCATTCTCTACCATTTTTTATATAGGCCTAGGTATAACAACTGGGCTTATCCACACCACTTCCCAACCAATATGATAACCTGGTTCTTGGGGCAAAAGCAATCTGAGGCTCTAGTTGTGACAACTGAAGTCAATTATCTCTGGCATTCTGTGGCCACAGTGCTACTGGTCCTCAGACTGAATGAACTTGTTCTTCTCTTTTGCACTTTACTCTCTCAGGAAACAGGTAGAGTAGTTCATGCCTTACTAAATGAGGAGGCCCAGGCTAGGCATTCAGAATACATATTCAAAGTGGTGCCCCCCTAATGAGATCAATGCACAGTCATCACTTTGATTTACAATATAAAAGTACTTCAATACAGATATACTACATACAAAACAGAGATAAACAGCGAATACCAAAGGTCTCTGTGTCTGGACCACAGTTCGGACCCCAACAGTGACATTACATTTAAGTGGTTAGCGCTGAAAAGACACCTACAATTGTAAATCTTTTCTACCCTTTAAAGCTAAAGTACTAGTGTGAATGTTCTTGCTGCAATGATTTAGCTTCAGTAACTAGAGGTGCGATTCTAATTACAAGTCAAAGTCAAACCTCAGGAAAGTGGAAGGTGTACCTGCTGTGAAACTCAGTTGCTGCCAGCCTGCCTACTAGCCCACCACCCAAAAAACTGATTAGCTCCTAGCTGGGACAAGAATGTTTTCTTCATGATGAAAGGGCTTGTACCCTTACCCTGGTTGTCAGGGTATCCATATCTTTTTAAAATGCAGTAGCATAACGCTAATATGATGTGTGCCCAGATTCCTCCTAATTTGAGACCCAGAACCTTTTCTGTTATGTGAAGGACTGTACCAAACATGCCTCATAACAGTAGCAGCATATAAAGGACTGCTGTCCCTACCCGGGGTGAGTCACATAAAGAGGCGCTGCCAGCCTACTGTGTTTTCATTGGAGTTTACTACCCCTCACCCTGCCCCTCCCCCTCCCCACGTCACCGCCCGGCAGGTACTCCCACTACCGACCGCGGCTGCATATTTTGCTAAAAACAAGCTAAACCAATGCAAGGTAGTGTAATGCAGACTAATTTGATGCATTCAATGAAACAAAAGGCTATGTGACAATATTGAAAGCCACAGACATGTCTAAAAGGATAAGGGCCTCTGAAAATAGCTAATATTTATCTGACTAAAACAAGACCTAAACAACACAAATCCAGCATACAGAAGTCAAAATATCACTTTTCAAAGTTTAGTCCATAGAAATCAATGGATTTGTTTCTTTTAGCGCAACGTACCATGGATGCATCAAAAATCAAAGATGAAGCAGGCGAAGGGAGGTGAGGAAGCGGAAAAGCAAAATGAGTTCCTTACTCCACAGGGGAGGTGATGCACCGGTTCATTGCTGCCATGGCAGGTGATGTGTCGATTCCTTACCGCTAGGCAGGGCTGGTGATGTGTCAGGTTCTTACTGTCAGGGGAGGTGACGTGTCAGCTCCTTACTGGAATGGGAGGTGATACCCGGGGGCAGCGCTTTGGTTCCTTACTGCGGTGTTGATAAAGAGATGGCATCGCAGAACAATTTGTCGAAAATCCAGACATGCTGTGGCAATGCAGGTGCTGTTTGACTTCAGAGCCATGATGCAGGCGCTGTGTTGATTCTTCAGCAGCAAAACAGGTGCTGCATTGAGAAAACGGGAGCTAAGAGTCGAGCCGTGGATTTTCTCACCAGGTTACACTTCTAATGGCCCAGGAACTGGGGTTGGTACCACCTGGCAAGTCAGGGCTCTCAGCAGAAAAGCCTAGGCACTGGTAAGTAAAATCTTTGATGGCCATGAGACTGCTTAACAGAAGGCAAGCCCAGACAAGCCCTTGGATAACCTTGTAAGCAGGATGTTGAAAGCAAAGTCCAGTCCTTTCACTCCCAGACCAGAAGTAGCAGATAGAAGGCCAGCACAACAAAGGAAGAAGGAAAACTTCAAAGGAAAGTCTTTGTAGTGCTCAAGTCCCTGCCTCTCCTTGACCTGGTTCCAGACACACTACAGGGGGGAGGAGACAGCTTTGTGTGAGGACAGGCACAGACCTATTCAGGTGTCCATGACGACTCCTCCCACCACTCTAGATCAGGAAAGCCCATCGACCTGGTGATGGGCTCCCTTTGTGTGGCTGTCTAGAGTGAATGCACAAGAGCCCAACTGTTAGCCCACCCAGACATGTATTCTACAGACAGGCAGAGGCACAGAATGATTAAGCAAGAAAATGCCCACTTTCTAGAAGTGCAATTTCCGAACACACAATCTAAAAACCAACTTCACCAAAAGATGTATTTTTAAATTGTGAGTTCTGAAACCACAAACTCCAAATCTCCATCAGCTCCCAATAGGAAGTTACACATAAAAGATATTTTAAGGCAATCCCCATGTAACTCTATGGGAGAGATAGTCCTAGCGATAGTGAAACACAAAATTAGCAGTATTTCACTATCAGTATATACGTCCTACCTTTTAAATACACTGCACCCTGCCTGTGGGGCTGCCTTGGGCCTACCTTATGGGTGACTTACATGTAGTAAAAGGGAAGGTTTGGGACTGGCAGCTGGGTGAAATTGCCACTTTGAAATGGCAGTTTAGAACTGCACACACTGATACTGCAGTGGCAGATCTGAGACATGTTTGCAGGGCTAATCATGTGGATGGCACAATCAGTGCTCTAGGCCCACTAGTAGCATTTGATTTACAAGCCATGGGCACACCTGGTGCACTTTACTAGGGACTTACGAGTAAATCAAATATGCCAATCATGGATAAACCAATCACCAATCCACTTTAGACAGAGGGCATATGCACTTTAGCTCTGGTTAGAAGTGGTAAAGTGCCCAGGGTCCTAAAGCCAACCAAAACAGGTCAGACAAATAGGAGGAAGAAGGAAAACGTTTCTGGATTTCACAGCAAAAATTGACAGGTCCAAGGTCCAACTTCCAGCAATATAGCAAAGCCTGATTAGTGGAACGGAGAGAGAACCCATGCTGGCTTATAAACAGTAACTCTAATGGGTAGAATTGCTGAACCTTTGCCATAAAGTGCTCTGTGCGCATAGCAAACTAACTTAAAAATGACTCTCTTTCGGAATTGGATCCCGTGAAGAAAATTGAGACAGTTCGAAGCAGAACTCCGGCTTTGCCTGTTATATATCAGTCTTGTCACCGCATTCTGAATAGACAGAAGACACGTGAACAAGTAATCAGACATGCCCATATATATAGCGCAATCCCATAAACATGACTACTCATAATCAAAGCTTGAACAATGTTCTTTCACTATGTTACTGGAATCCACCGAAATAGCCTACGAAGAGTGAGTAGAAGTCCAAAACAGCTCCTGCACACCGTATTCACCTGTTACTGCATTGAAAGAGAGTCTTCAGCCAGGAACCCAAATTCTTTGCCACCCTTTTAGGCCTGTGTGCAGGACATAACAACGAAGGCCATCAACAATCATTCCAGACCTTGCAGGCCCCACCACTAGGCAAGATTTCAGTTTTGACTACATTAAGTTTTAGACAATGTGCCTGCAACTACCTTGCTATTTCCAAGATGCAGCAAATTAAGTTCCATAGAGTCTCAGTATGCTTATTGTTGAAAGAAATAAACAACTGAGTATTATCAGCTTAAGTAAGGATCTCAAATCCTCACACCTTGGCAATGCCCCCCAAATCTGCCATATATATATTGAACAAAGTGGGACTCTGGGAAGTTCCCTGCCGAACCCCACAATGCAACCACGAGGGCCAGATTTAAAGGGGGGTAGCTGTACCGCATTGTATATTTTCAGCCACGGTCGGTAGTGGGAGTACATGCTGGGCAGTGACGTGGGGAGGGGCAGTAAAATATGGATTATGGAAGTTTACAGGTAAGGTATAAATAAATAAAACTAATTTCGTTGTGCGCTGTGCACACTGCATCACATTTGGGGATGCAGTGACCACAACGAAATGTGTTTTATTTATTTATATGTTTACTTACCTTTATACCTCCGTAAACCATAGTTTACTACCCCCCCACCCTGCCCCTCCCCCTCCCCATGTCACCGCCCGGCAGGTACTCCCACTACCGACCGCGGCTGCATATTTTGCTAAAAACAAGCTAAACCAATGCAAGGTAGTGTAATGCAGACTAATTTGATGCATTCTATTAAGCAAAAGGCTATGTGACAATATTTAAAGCCACAGACATGTCTTAAAGGATAAGGGCCTCTGATTTACCTTGATTAACCAAAGACCAGATGCTGACTAACATTGCCAAAAAGGTAGCCTCCCTACTGTTTTTAGCTCTGAACCTAGTTTGAGAAGGGTCTAACAAGTTTTTGCTCTCCAAATAGTGAGATAGTTGGATGTTGTCTAATCTTTCCAGCACCTTTGTAACATCAAATTAGGGTGATAGTTGGACAATATAGAAAAATCTATGCCAGTTTTCTTCCCCAAATGCAAAACCAAAGCCTGGTTTCAGGCTGCAGGAAACTCTGCATCATTCAAAGATTTATTCAAATGTAATGTTACATATGGACTAAGTATATGGGTCAAGCGGATGTAAATAAAGTGCTGGCAATGCTCCTAAGAAGAACCTGATTTCACCTTTACCATCATCTATTCCACCATCTCCACTGTTAGCTCTGCAAACGTACCCCATTTGGCGGTATCTCGGGGGTGCAGACCGGCATCCCTAAAAATGGCCTCCACCATTGGGATTGATCTCCGAAAGTCAAATAAATTGTCTCAATGTTGTTATTAAAGAACACATCCAATTCCTTGCTAAAAGGGACCGAAGCTCTGACTGTCTGATCCAGAATGACTATGAGCTAATTCTTTAACTGTTTTAAATTGTTCCTTAGATAATCCACTGTTCTCCTCAAGTCTTATTACAAAATATTGTCTCTTAGCTTGTCTAAGTTTTTGGTGATAGGCTTTGAGTGTGTTTTTATAGATCAACTGGTCCTTTAAAATCTTAGTGCTCCGCCACTTATGCTCAAGAAATGTGCAGTCCGGTTTAATTTTTCTTAACTCGTTTGAGTACCACTTCTCAGATAATGGTCTACTTAAGAGATTACTTTTCCTTATGGGGTCACAACCATCAAAAATTATGGGCATTGCATTTGTGAGCTCATTTACTGCTGTTTCCACAGACTAGTCCTCCCTGATCATAGGGGGCTAAAGAAGAGCAGGTTTTACTTTTCCTCCAGGGTATCCTGGTAAAGCTGCCTGGCACACCTCTTAATAAAGAAAAGAAGAAATTCAACAAAAAATTACTGGCCAATTGATGCGATGAGTTGACAAAATTGTCAATGTGTTTACATTTGTGAATAGTCGATCTAGAGTATGCACAGCCTTATGTGTTAGATCTCATTTCCACTGCTTTAACTGCAAAATCTGCATCTCATTTTCCAGCCTCCTACTCAAGGAATCTGACTGGCCTTCAAAATGAAGATTAAAATCCCCAATAAGGAAAAACTATTCAAATTTTAATACAAATGGGACAGCACGGTGGACAAAGTTGCTGTAAATTGAGAGTTATAACCAGGGGGTCTATAAAGAGTGGCACCCCCGAGTTTTATCATTTTATTGAGCAAGATCTGAAAAATTAGAATTTTGAAGTACCCCACAGGGGAGTTACTAACTCTCACACGCTCATAAGGCTCCCTATAAAAAATTGCAATACCCCCTCCCTTTCTACCTTTTCCACTCTGCATACCCTTGGTGCTTAACCGATTCTTGGACTAGCATGAACTGAACAAAAGAACATCGACAGAGTATAGTCTGTGTAAACAGAATTTTTTATTTTGATTCCGTAGAAGCATAGCTGCCAAGTTTGCAGTTTACTCGTGTGACGTTTCCATGGTTTCTCTGTGCTTATGTGTTGAATTGTAATGCCTATGTGGACACTCAAGTGACTTCTTAACACAAATAGACCAAATAGGTTATGTCCATGAAATAAGATAAAATAAACTTTCCAGTTTCCGCAATAAAATGCATTAGAAGCGGTCTTGAATGCAAAGTGATTTTGCATAAAAGTCAGTACAGACCGCAGGACCTGATGACCTGAAACATGGGGCAGTTTGCAGCTGTTTAATCGGTTTTCCATTTCTTCATCACCTTCCTAGATATGCATGTCTTTGTAGACACAACCAAACACAGAATTTCAAATACTAATTGATATCTTTTAGTTTGTTTTGCAAAATATAGGGGTGCAATCATACATTTAGTATCAGAAAAGCCATTGTAACCTAGTAGGATAATAGCTCAAATGAAGAGAACCAAAATTAAAGCTCCCAGAATCAGTGGCGTAGCTAGAGCTTAGACTACCCAGACCGATCCCCGTCCCTGCGTTTGCCACCCCAGGCGGACGTATTGAAGAGCGGGGTCGAGGGGTGGTGAGATTGCCACCCCAAGATGGCAGGTAAGAGCTGTAGAGAGGCTACGACCCCCAAAACCCGTGCCACCTGGGGCACACCGCCCCCCCATGCCCACTTGCTACACCACTGCCCAGAATGCACTTTGGTCTTCATTGATTACTACAAACTGGACTGTGACTCTTGCAATGGTATGATCTGCAAAGAATAACACTCATTCTGTTTAGTTAGGAAGGATAAAAGGCCCTGCTGACATTTTAATCTGTGCCCTTTTGAGACTTGTCAGCTCTTGGTCAAAAGGACATCATAAAAGTGAATCCCAAAGAGAATATCATCATACTAAATTTCCCTCATTTAACAACATTTACAACCACTCTACTTGAAAGCCACGCTCAGATATTGAGAAAAAGGAGGGAATAGAGGCACACATATGCACTACGAGTTATATACCTAACTATCTTGCTCATAATTAAAACAGCAAAAACTTGACCAGTACAAAAATATAGTTCAAAGTCCATTTACTTTGTTTGGCTTGTTGTCATATCACTGCTCCCACCTTACCCCGTGTCTTGTGCGATAGCACTATGTCCTGACTTGTTCTGCCAACAACTCTGTGCATTTTGGGGAATGACGTTTTGATTTTCCAAGTAAAGGTATGGGCTTTCCAATCCCAGCATGCAAGTGATGTTAGTTGACAAGGCATATTTAATCAGAAATACTACAAATTCTGCCTTTGGAAGCATGTAGATGTTCATGTAGTTTAGCGCTAAAATAATTAGATTGTGCTTTCAAAAGGGAACGGTCTATGTAGGCAATACTGACATATTTCCACATAAGGTGATGGGGAGCAATGAAAGGCATTTAGAATACTGGCAGCTATTTCCAAACACAGACTTGAATGATTCAGTTGTAGTCCCTTAACTGACTATTGAATATTTTCCATTCCACTACTTAAACCTTTTTTGGCTATTTGAGGTACTTTGTGCTTAGGCCTCCATAAAACATTTTCTGCATAATGTGTACATGCCAGATTTTTCCCCAATATAATGGGAATTTTAAAGGTAGGCAGGGTTTGTGGATACCCCTAGAAGGTACAGAGAAAATAGCCAAATTATAGCTAAATGCTGTGTTTTCTTGAGAAGGATGGGAAAAAAGTACTGTGCAAATGTCTGGGTTTTTTCCTAAACATTGAATCAACAAGAAGGATCCTCTGCTAAGATCACCATCTTCAGAGTTTGCAGTAACAAGCAGAGATAAATAAGAAACAAACATTTTTTTACCACAGTTTTGGCATTTCTTCAAAAGGTGGGACATTGTTCCTACTTTTTGTGTTGTCAACCTACTTCCAGTTTGTGGTGGAAACAGGTGTGAAACTCATGGGTGATCCCATAATGCTATACATTTCTGAAAAGTAGCCAAAATTCTGATTTTAGCAAAAGGTCATTTCTATGGATCCCTCTAGTACCCCAGGGATGCAGAAAGACTATTCTGCCTTTTTGGGGATGGGGGCTTGGTGCATGGCAGGCCACATCACCCCACCCCACCCTTTTTGGTTTTTATTTTGTTTTATTTGTCCATGATGTCTAGTGGGCTTTCTACCCAAACCTCTAGGAGGCAGATTGAGGCAAACCTGAAATCTGTCCTGTTAGGGTGAGGGGGTACTAAAAGACTGTTGCACCCTCACCCCTTAATTTTTTTAGTCACTCTCTGGAGTATGGGGCAGATTGGGGTGAATCCCCAAATCTACCACCTCAGAGGGCGTGAAGGGGGGAGGTAAACATACTTCACTGCCTTTTTTACCTGTGAGGGCATGGCTCTGTGCATGAAGGGCAGGCCTCCACCTTTTGACACATTTGTTTAATTTAGAAAAATAACCTTCTATTCATCCCTGTTGTCTGGTGGACTTTCCACCCCCACCACCCTCCAACCGGAGAATGTCAATTGGGACACACCTGGGTGGTAGATAGACAGTACTGCCTTTTTTGTTTTAGAAGTGAGGGCGTGGCCCTGTTCATCGTGGGCAGCCATCACCCTTTGACACCTTTGTATAATTTTCTATTTTTTTTCTTCTATTTTTCCCTGGTGTCTGGTGGGCTTTCCACCCTACCGTCCAGAAAAGGTAGATAGGGGCAAACTTGGGGGACAGAAAGACTGCTGCACCCTTTTTGGGGTGGGGAATGGCCATGGGCAGCCCCCACTCCTTTATTGTCTTTTGATTATGTAATCCATGGTGGACATTCTGTCCCCCCTGGGGTGGAAGATCGGGGATAATTCCCCCCATCTGCATCCGATGTTGATAGATAAAAACTTTGAGAACAGGGGTTAGCACATGCCCTTACCCGAGGTGCCGCTCCCCCTATCAAAACTCCCTGGTGTCTTGTGGGTAGATCACTGCATGGGGTTCCCTTCCTGCAGGTATCTGCTAGGTAGAGGTACAACTGGAAAGGAGAGATTCTCTGTTTTCCAATGACACCTCCACCATCTTAATCAGTTTTCGGGGGACTAAGATATGCCCCAAGCACTGAGCCCGATCAGCTCATTTTCATTTACTTTTGTAATAATGACATCAGGATGCCCTGGCACTCTTCATCATTCCCCCCCCCCCCCCCCCAAAAAAAACACAGCATCGGGCAGATGAGGAAATTCTACAGCAGCCTGAGCTGAACATTTTTGAAAAAGGAATCCTTCTGGTGCTAGCACAAGAGGATTCTTTAAAAAGCCTTTCCCAGGGTCAGCCAGGGTCTGACAGATGCACTAAAAAGGTTAATACATATAATTTGCAAATGTTTGTAGAATGGACGTTCTAAAAGGTACAATATTCTTTCTTGTGTAGTGAGGCAGATATTTCACAAGAAAGCCACTACTTTTGATGATAGCAGTATACTATTAATTGCAAACATTTATGACGATTTGACTTTTTTTCATCTTTGTGTTACGGTAGAATTACAAAATGTTTAATTAAACAGACCTCAGAATGACTTTGACATCTGGTAAAGAAATCGATTGTATTTTATGAAGGTACTATCCTTTTGTTTTTTCTTGGCCAGTGCCTTTTATTGTACAGGGTTCTCCTAAGTGGGTCAAATCCAGATTTTTAGCATATCTCCATTTAGATATATGTAGTTGTTTTAAAAATCTGGCATGGATCCAGCCCTCCAGGACCGACTTTGGAGAACCCTGGAACTTTAGCAGAACAGCACCTCCTTTGTAAGAATACATTTCGACTCTCCGGGACGGTGTCCTAGAAAACTTTGGACTCAGCGTCTGCTTTAGGGCAGCGCAACAAGTGCGGCCGCACTGAGCGCTGACCTGTTCGAGGGGGCGCTGGCCTCAGAGGGATGCTGGGTTTATCAATAATTTATGATTGGAAAGATGAGGGGCACTTTTGCCCAGTGGTAGTGAGATAATCGGAGGAGGAGGTCATAGAGGGTGAGGTAGCCAAAAATGATTGTTGCACTGGGCGCCACCAGTGCTAAAGCGGGCCCGGTTTGACTCTTTCATGCAGGAGCCTCGAGCATTATATGCGCATTCTGCAGCTGTGTGCTGTCTTGTGTGATGCTACCAAGGAAATCACTTTCTGCATGGCCGTTGGGTTCAAGTCTGGAAGAAACATTTGTATCCACAGTTCTGTCCGCTCAGCACAGCAGCTCTTCTCTAACTCGCGCTTAGTGTGAGCTTAGGCCTAATCACAGTTAAACAGATGAAAGAGCCCTGTGCTGCTGCTGAGCCCTCTGTGTGCTTTCCTCCTGCCCCAACCCACAGTAGACATTATTATACCGTAGAATATTCCTTTACCTGGTATTTTGTTGACTTATGTAGTCAGGTCTTCAGTGGTTGTCCTGCAGATGGGTCTCGAACGACACCAATCAATACGTACAAGGAAGGGGATGGCAGCCAGCCTCGTCACCATGGCAACAGTAGGCAGAGGGAGCCTTCATGATGATGTTGCAGTGAGAGTTTTATTTACTCAGCTGTTTGCAGCCCTGCCAAGTGCCACGGATTTACGTGATAGTATTCAAGTATTTATTGCGGGGATTCGGTAAAATAACCTATAATGCGTTTGTCTAAGACGAGTTGTTTGGGCCTTGGCAGGGCTGTATTAGCTGTTCCCCAATCATGTGGGAAAGTATTTAGGAGAATAATACCGAACCTAAATTTAAGGTATAGAACTTTAGTGTAGATTCAGATTTATTCTAGATAGTGTTTGTGCACTGGGGCCGATTTATGGTCTGGAATTCTCTTAATAATCTCCTGTTCCCAGAATTTGCAGCTAGTGTCCCCCAAACCCGGTTTCTATAATCGAGCACAGGAGAAGTCAAAAGTTCAAATATGCTCAAATTGTTGTTTGGTATTGGATCCCAAAGCTATGCCTTTTACCCTCTGCTTGGACAGAAAGTCGTTTCTTCAACCAGGGCATTTCAGTTTTATGTTTAGCTAGCAAGAAATGTAAGACTTTAAACTTTTTTTTTATCGTTTTCAGGCTTGGGAATTGGGCTTTTAATATCAATGCTGGCCGAGTGTCAATTTGTACTCCACAATTTAGATCTCTTGCCCTGATTTGTGACACCATCCATGCATCTTTGTTATTTTATCACCGTTAGAATATCACACTATGCTCGTTGAGGTTACTTGAATTGTGATTATTAAATCTGTTTAGAGGTCTATGCAGTTTTAGTGTGTTTGTTCCCTCTGCCCAGGTACAAGTGGATGAACCATCTGATTGTGACTGCAACTCTGCTCATGTGTGTGATTGTGAGAGTGCATGTATGACCTAGCTGCCTCAATGTTTTTCTATAGCGCTTCATAATATACACTCATTTAACTTCCATGTGTTGTGAATACATGATATTACGTTTACTCAAATTATGGTACTCAGAAGACCAATAGGTACTCAGTAGAAATAATGGCAAGTTTGTTAGTGCTGTGTAAAACAAATAAAACGTATAGCAAGCTCTTAGCCATGGAGGACACTCCAAGGAGTGTGCTTAACTAAAGCTAATGAGATTGCAATGACAGCTGGAAAGGCAGATTTAGAAAGACGTTGCACAGCTGTAAAGAAAACGTACATTTTGTGTACATGGACATATTTACTTTCCCGACCAAACTTTTTAGCATTATAATTTATAATGCTAAAAAGTTTTATAAAATAGCCCTAAAAATAACACAAATTGTTCTTTACACTACTTTGCGTCCAGAGGGGTTTTCCATAGGTAGCATAATACCAAAGTTGAAGTAGCAGAGGAATGAACTGCCGCACCTCCAAAGGTCCCAGTATGGATGAGTATTAATTGTGTCAGTGTGAGTGAAGTAAGAAATTGTGCTATCAGGTTGCCTGAGGTACCTCCAGCTTCCCACTGAAGTCATTCATCCACTGATAGTTACAAAGGCCCCAGTCAACAAGGATAAGCACAAAGGGGAAGATTTACAAGAAACTGGGGGTGGTGATGAACAGAGTGTCTGAATTAAGCAGACCACTCTTACCCAGTCCAAAGATCAGGGCTTGATCCATCACCGTTATTTAGCTCACTGCCCCATCCCAGCTCAGAACCTGGCTATATGCAAATTAGTCTGTCCCTGGCCCAGTGCATCATGGGAACAGGGCAGACCAAACTACCAAGCCAATTCTTCACCAGAAAGGAGACAAGCTACCGGGGACCGGTTTCTGGCATTTCAGCCTCGTCGGCCTGGCTTGCTTGAATCCTGATGGAGCAGTGAGCAAGGGACTCATGTCTGAGTATACCCTGCCACACCTATAGTGGCCAAAAAACGATTCAGAAAAGGGGGTGGGGATGAACAGAGTGTCTGAATTAAGCAGACCACTCTTACCCAGTCCAAAGATCAGGGCTTGATCCATCACCGTTATTTAGCTCACTGCCCTATCCCAGCTCAGAACCTGGCTATATGCAAATTAGTCTGTCCCTGGCCCAGTGCATCGTGGGAACAGGGCAGACCAAACTACCAAGCCAATTCTTCACCAGAAAGGAGACGAGCTACCGGGGACCGGTTTCTGGCATTTCAGCCTCGTCGGCCCCGCTTGCTTGAATCCTGATGGAGCAGTGAGCAAGGGACTCATGTCTAAGTATACCCTGCCACACCTATAGTGGCCAAAAACGATTCAGAAAAGGGGGTGGTGATGAACAGAGTGTCTGAATTAAGCAGACCACTCTTACCCAGTCCAAAGATCAGGGCTTGATGCAATGAGTCGCTCCTTATGCCTGCTTCAAGCAGGCGTAAGGTTTTGACATAGTGGCGTCCTAAAAGTCACGCAGTGTAATCTTGTAGATTTTACTGCATCACTTTTATGAGGCTTTCCTGCGTGGGAATGCCTACCCTGCATACATTATGCCTGACGCAGGTATAATGTCACGCAGGGCTTTATAACGTGACGCATCTCTCTAGATGCGTCATGTAGTAAATTTGCCGCATTTTCGCGCTGCCGTTGCAGCAGCATAAAAGCGACGCAAGGGGCTTGTAAATCTGCCCCAAATTTTGCAGCGGAGCACACTAATATGCAGTGTTGCAATAAAGTCTAAAGTTCAACAGGTTCTTAGTTTAAGACGTGCCTATATTAGCTACAAAAAGCCACACAAAATAGAATTGTTCATACCATTTCATTGGTAGTACATGGTCATTCCCATGAGTTTTGGCGCAAAGCTCTATATAATAATAATGGTAGATGGGGTTTCGAGCCATAAAATAACACCTCCGTGAGGCAGGCTCTAACAAGCAGATTTGTTTTTTTTATTTCTCCTAACATTGCATGTTGTAGCAAGTGCACACATATAAGGTGGGGAACGTTTTAAAGTATGTCTCAGTGCAGTAAGTAGTGTGTACTGGTAGGGTATTTTGATTTCACTCAGCCAGACACCTGCTCACTGGTAAAGCAAGGGCTGCTCCCTAGCTCTGCTGCCTTCTGAAACGGAATCCATGGGGCCTCACTTGAGAACTTTGCTAATGAAAGTGAGGTTCTTGTTGAGAGAGTGCAGGGTGAGTAGATTCTCTTGCGGCCTACACTCTTGCTTTGAAGGATACTTGAAATTTTCCAAAGCAGTATATTCATGCAGCCTCTCTTCACGCTACAAATTGCAGTCCTTCACCAACAATGTAATACAGTGCGACACTCACGAGTAGAATCGCTAAGACATTCTCCACACCATAAACTATTTGAAACTAAATCCATACAGCTGTTGCTTACACCTTATAATGAGGTCGGAACGATGCCCAGCAATTTAGAAAACCTAGAACTGCGAAAGAACAAACAAGAACCTTACTTTGATTGTGCTTCTTCTTGTTTTCTCAACCCTATGACTATTCATGAAACTCCTTGACAGTTACTAGGATCTCTGTAACCTTGACAGAGCTCCACAGTGTAAATAGAAGGGCAAAACATAGGTATTATTGTATCAGTACCTCAGGGTGCTAAGTACATGAATGGCTAAGAAAAGGAAGACACAAGGAAGGGATAGGATATCTCAGTAGCCAAAGCAGCTATTTCTGATCCTGGCCACCACATTTCTCTTGTGATGATATTCAGAGGCACTTAGTCATTCTGAAATCATAACGTGTATTTGAAAAGCCCTTGTTCACCAGTAGGCATCTTGTCACTGAATAGCAGATGTTTATTGTTACCCAACTCAATTCTACTCATTTTATCCAACCTCAGTAGGATAAAAGGCTGAGTGGACCCACTGGGATTTGAACCTATGACCCTGATGTCAAAGACAGGCCCCTACAGTGGGCGCATTAGTTCACTAAGCCCCCAGGCTCGGCCCAGGCGTTTCTTATTTTAGTGAGAAGGCACATGCACTGCTATCATATAATTGTATAAGTAAATTGGTGAAAGCACCTTTTGCATTTGTGTTCTTGCCATTAGCATGGTACCAATTTAATTGATGGCAACTACTGTGTTCCAATATGTGAAACTGAAAAACAAAGTTACTAGGGACAAACATCTTTGTTCCTGATACTTTGATTGCATCTTAGCTTTTCTCACATAAATTACTATTTTAGATTTTTTCGGAAGCCAAACCATGAAGCATTTCACAAGTTTTAGCTATCGCTTCCACTCGTTATGGTTGTTCACAAAGATGTACAGAAGGTTCGCAGTTAAATAACAGCCTGGAATGCAAATGAAACTGTATATATTGTTGACATATGTAAATAAAAAGGGATTCATATCCAAACACTGTTTTTCGAGTACCAACAGAGTTTATTACATTTATGATTACATTCTAGAAAATAATTGGTCAAGCATCTGTGACAGGGATAACGGCAATTATCTGTTCCCTTACAAACGAGATTTTCTCACTGGAATCTTTACATTATAAGTTTTTTACCCATCCCCTTGGGTGATAAAGTTCCCCCATATTTTGTATTTTCCTCGCATACCATCGCATCACTCTAAGAGACACTGTCTCGTAATAAAATGATCTGGCTACTCTAAACGGGATGTATGACAGTACCATACATACCTTCAACCCGCAGATGCCTTTATCATGCTTTGTAAGTACATGTAAGGCAAGTAACACCCATATATTTAATTAGATTTTAAATCTAATGTTTTTCTTTTGTAGGGGACCAGCTATTTCTAAATTACCACAATATAACACTACCAACCCCTAGACCTTAAAATTACCCATACCACCCTACACCATTACCCACTCCTAAAATTACCCTTACCCACCTTTCATCACTACCCGTCCCTAAACCTTCATTTTACCCTTACTGTTACTGACCTTTATTTCTACCCACCCCATAACGCTAAAACTACTCTTACCACCTTTGCCACTACCCACCCCTAAATCCTACCTATACTTACCATGCATGGTAAAGGCAACTGCATGGTAAAGGCATTGCATTTTGAAGGCTTTTCCCCTCTCTGAAATTAGTGTGTTGAATTTTCATCAGACTTTGATACATCAGTTGGAAAAGGCACCTACAACATGAGAGTGGCCCGACCTTAGATGGGGTGGGATCAAAGGTGATAACAGGAGTCTTCGCTATATCCTTTGGTACAGTATGGGTTTTGGAAACCCTGGTCTTTTTAAACTGAAAGTCTTTTTTACAAGTTTCCCCTAAAAGTCTAACTTGAGAAAAGGTATTTTGACTTGTTTATACTGCACCAACTTCTTGTCATTCATTCCTATTTACAAGTGAAATTGGTGTAAAAGAAATGAATATCATGTATTCAAGAGTTGGGTATTTGAACATGGTCTGAGTATCACTGGCAGACATGTGAAACAGCATGCCCAGCTAATGCAGTAGCTTCACATAGATGTTAAGGAAGGCAGGTGAAAGAGAGGAGTGTTGTTGGACATCACAAGTTACCAATAGCTGAAAGGAGCAATGTTCATTGATCACCTACAACCGCTCCCCGAAAAATACTAACCAGTGATCCATACAGTCGTCCAAGGTATTGAATGCTCCCAAGAGGTCAAAAACAACAGAGAAACAGAACTTCTATTAGGAATATCTACGATGGATGATTGTGTCTCTAAAATCCTTTATTGGAGTCTAAAACCTTCCCAGTAGGCATTCGGACTATCATTGGACAATGGCCATAAGGTGAACTGCAGCCATCTTCTCCGGTAACTCCCAGAAGAAGATTCACATTGGTAATGAGATGTTATGTGCCACAGCAACTGGTGTCTGTTGATGCCATTCTTAAAATAAGCACTGGCAAAGCCAATAGGTCTTTTGTTGTCCTCCACCCTTTTGCCAATTCTTCTTTTGTTTTGTCATGGTGTCTGCAAACCTTTATTGTTCAGGAAGCTGCTAGGTGTTCATTAGTCAAAGAAAAAACATTGAATAAAGGCAAATACATTTTTAGTCTCAAGAAAGCACTGATTACCGTAGTACTCCCAGGCACTGAAAATAACTACTTTATGTGTGGATGTGCTCATTGTGAAAGGGAAGCGTGCCCTAACTCATACTGAAGTCAGACATTCGCTGAAATGAGCTGACACTTTGATGTATGCATGAGCCGGTTGGAAAAAACTGTGAACGTCAAAACCAAAGACAAATGCATGAAGTGGTGGTGAAAACCCTTATAAGTACCTACATCACAGACGTAATTGTAGTAAATATCAAAAGGCACTGGCTAACACAGACCTAAAAAAAGCCAACCTAAAAAAGGCCAGCAGAAGAAAGTGTCTGTTTTTTCCCCTGCAAATGGCATCAACAAAGGCTTTGTGGTGCTGAAATCACCATCTTCTCAGCGTTTAGGAAGAGCAGACTTTTTTCAGAAAACCAAAAATGTTTTCACAGTTTTCGCATTTTACTGGGACATAGCCTATTTTTGCTATTTTTTGTGCTTTCAACCTCCTTCCAGTTAATGGTAGGAATGGGTGTGAAAGCAATAATGGATCCCAGAAAGCTGTACATTTCTGAAAAGTGGACCAAATTCTGGATTCAGCAAGGGTTCATTTATGTAGATCCTAAGTTTTATTTCATAGAAACCAACAGTTGAAAATAAAAAATATTGGGCCCGATTCACAAAAAGAATACTACTAAATGCCTTTTGTGAATACCAAAAGTTGTAAAGTTAGGATTTTTCTCAGTTTAGTAGTAGTAAAGTTAGAAATCCTAACTTTACTACTGCTAAATGCCTTTTGTGAATGCCAAAAGTCGTAAAGTTAGGATTTTGTCTGATTACTTTTGTGAATCAGGCCCATTGAAATTGAGTTGAAAAAAACAGCTATTTGTGCCAACGTTTTCACCTGTAACTTCTTCTAAGTATGACTTATTTTAAAAGCAATATACTGTTAAATACGCTTACCCTTCTGGTTGTGCGGATATATAGGACTTGTAGGTTCACTAAGAACCTGAGGAACCCAGAGCCAATAACTGAGCTGCATCTTTCAATGGGTTTTCATTGTGTCCCTGATATAGAGCAATTCATTTGGTAAAACATAAGAGTGAAAAATAGTTACCAAGGAAACCTATATATTTCTGAAATGGGAACAAAATACAGAATTTAGAAAAATTGGTTATTTGCACACCTCCAACATTGTGGGTACACATACAAGCATGAGACTTAGAGGTAATTTTTCAAACTGACTTCTTTTTTTCCAAATTGTCTTACATTTGGAAGGTAGAAATGCGAAGAAAGTCAATTGGTAATAACACTTGTTCTACTATTCTGTGTTTACCTAAGTCTCGATAAAAAAAGTACCTCATTTTTGTGGTTAGGCCTAGTGCCCGCAACAGGAAATGGCCCAAAATGAAACGTGGACACATCACATTTTTCCAATGAAAACTGACCCTTTTATTGCCATGTGCCCAGCTATGGATTTTGAACCCTACGCCAGCTGGCACATAGGAAAACCTAGCAAACCTATATATTTTTTTTAACTAGACACCCAGAGGAATCCAGGATGGGGTGATGTGTATGGCTCTATGGCTCTAACCAGGTTCTGTTACCCAGAATCCCCTGCAAACCTCAAACTTTGTAAAAAAAGAAACAAATTTTCCTCACATTTCTGTGATGAAAAGTTCTGGAATCTGCGAGAATCCACACACTTTTACCCACCCTGCATTCCCCAAAGTCTCCCGATAAAAATGGCCCCTCACTTGTGTGGGTAGGCCTACTGCCCGTGAAAGTAAAAGGTTCAAAATGTAATGTGGATACATCACATTTTTCCAGTTAAAACTGACCCTTTTTTTCAATGTGCCTAGCTATGGATTATGAACCCTAACTCAGCCGACACATAGGGAAACCTAGCAAACCTATACATTTTTAAAAGCTAGACACCATGGGAAATCCAGAATGGGGTGACTTGTGTGGCTCCCACCAGGTTCTGTTACCCAGAATCCCTTGCAAACCTCAAACTTTGTTTAAAAAAACACATTTTCCTCACATTTATGTGATGGAAAGTTCTGGAATCCGCATGGATCGACAAACTTCCACTCATACAACATTCCCCAAAGTCTCTGAATAAAAATGGAACCTCACCAGTGTGGGTAGACCTGGTGCCTGTGACAGGAAAGGGCCCAAAATTCAACGTGGACACATCACATTTTTACGGTGAAAACTGACCCTTTTTATGCAATGTTCCTTGCTGTGGATTTTGAACCCTCGCTCAGCCAGCAACTAGGGAAACCTGGTAAACCTATACAATTTTCAATTGTCACTTGTGTGGGTGGGCCAAGTGCCCCTGACAGGCAAGGTCCCAAAACATATTGTGGTGCCATGAAAATTGGCTATCACAAAATGACCTGATTTTGCAAAGGGGGTCACCTGGGTTTTTGGCCTCGGGCTCGGTGGCCATCTAGGGAAACCTACTAAAACCAGACATTTCTGAAAACTAGATATACAGGGGAGTCCAGGGAGGTATGGCTTGTGTGGACCTCCTATTGTTTTCCTACCCAGAATCCCCTTCAAACCTCAAATTTAACTGAAAAATTACATTTTTCTCACGTTTCTGTGAGTGCAAGTTGTGGAATCAATGGGCTGACACAAATTTCCCACAGCCCGGTGTTCCCCCAGGTCTCCCAATAAAAATGGTACCTCACTTGTGTGGGTGTACTAAGGGCCTGCAACAGGCAAGAGCCCAAAACGTATTGTGGAGACATCAAAATTGTCTTTCAGAAAACAACCTGGTATTGCAACAGGGGCACCTGCATTTTTGGTCCCTGGCTCGACAGCCATCTAAGGAAACCTACCAAACCCACACAATTCCGAAATCTAGACATGCAGGGGAGTCCAGCAAGGTATGGCTTGTGTGGACCACCCATCGTTTTCCTACCCAGAATCCCCTCCTGCAAACCTCACATTGAGCTAAAAAAAATCACAAATAACAGCGTTTACCTCAGTCACCCGAGTAAAATGATACCTCACTTGTGTGGGTTTGCCAAGGGCCTGTGATTGGAAGGGCCAAAAACATAACAATTTAGGGGATAGCACAGCAAACTCTATGCACTATATATTTTTTTTAATACGTTTTAGGCGATTCTGCATTGAACACCCACACAAGAGGTATAATTTTTTATTGGGATACCAGAGGGAGCACTGTGTGGTAGGAGATTTGTGCCGGTACAGTGATCCCACACAGAAATGTGAGGAAAATGTGATTTTGTTTTGAAGTTAAATTTGAAGTTTGCAGGGGATTCTGGGGAGGAAAACATTGGGGGTCAACACAAGCCATACCTCCCTGGAGTCCCCAGGGTGTCTAGTTTTCAGGAATATGTGAGTTTGGTAGGGTTCCCTAGTTGGCCTCCGAGCCAAAAACCGAGGTGACCCCCCCCTTGCAAAACCAAGTCATTTTGTGATAGGACATTTTCTTGTCTCCACAGTACGTTTTTGGCCCTTGCCTGTCGCGGGTACTTGGCCCACCCATACAATTGAGGTATAATTTTTATCCGTAGACCTGGGGGAACGCTGGGTGGTAGAAAAATGGTGGTTTTTCTGATACAAGAAGCTTATGACACAGTAATACAAGGAAGATGTATGACTATAGTCACATTTGGAGTTTTGCATGATATTGTGAATAAAAAACATTGGGACTTATTTATGAGCCCTTGCGTCACTTTTGCGCCACCGGTGCTTCACTTTTTGTGACGCACCAGCAGAGTAAAAAATGCGCCATGTTGCCTCATATTTACAAAGTGATGCATCTAGGTAGATGCCTCACTTTGTAAACCCAAACCCTGCGCCACATTATACCTGCGCCAGGTATAATGTATACAGGGTGGGCGTTCTGGCGCAAGTAAGCCTCGTAGAAGTGACGGGTCACTTCTAGGACGCAAATGTGTCAATATCTTAGGCCTGCCTCACAGCAGGCTTAAGACTGATGCAGGCACATTTGAAATGAGACTTGCCCATGTGAAATGACCCATTGATGGAGTTGCGTCACTTTTGTGACACACTCCAGCAATGCATCTGGAGTAAGAGAGGTTCTTAAACTCATGGAAACAGTTCAATCTGGGTCGCCCTTGGACCCTATTCCCCAAAATATGTGAGGGTGGGGAAAGAAGTAATTGCTCTGGTTCTCACTAAGCTACTGAACCTGTCTTTTAGTTCAGGTGAGGTTCCTAGTAATTGGAAGCATGCCATGGTGGTACCACTGTTAAAGAAACCCTCCCTAGACCCTACTCTCTGAGGAAACTTAGTACCTATATCTCTACTACCCTATGTGGCTAAAATCACGGAGAAGCATCTTAACAGTCAACTGTCCTTATTCCTTGGAGAGAGTCAAGTACTCCATGAAACACAGTCAGGGTTTAGACCTCGACACATTACTGAGTCGGCCCTTCTTCTTGCTTCAGAGGCCTTGAAAACTGCTGCAGTTGAGGGAAGAACCACTACTTTGATCCTTCTAGACCTGAGTGCCACTTTTGACACGGTCTCCCGCAGTCTTCTTTTGGAACAGCTGGGGGAGGCCGGGGTCGGTAGAGTGATATGGGGAGGAATTTAACATTTTCTGGGGAATAGATCCTTCCAGGTTCTACAGCATCCTTTTAAATCCAGAGTCTGTTCTCTGTTGCAAGGGATGCCTCAGGGTTCGGCTCCCAGCCCTACCCTATTTAACCCCTTGGGTGCTCATGACGAGGTCAGCTCGTCATGAGGCACGGCACTCATGACGAGTTGAGCTTGTTATGACCGCGCCCGTTCCGTGGAACGCTCGCATGCTGGGCTGATTCCCCTGCTGTGCTGAGCATTCCATGGGAACGGGTGTGGCCATGACGAGCTCAGCTCGTCACCCTGGAGCAAAAGGAGGCAGGAACGACTGCCAAGTTCAAGGTATGCCTGGGGGAGATTGCCAATTGGATGAAACTCAATTGTTTGCAGCTGAATGTGGGAAAGACGGAGGTGATGGTAGTCAGTAAGAAGCCTTCCCTTTGTTCACACCTGTGTTGGTCGGAGGAGCTGGGACCATCTCCGACCCCCTAAGACCAAGGTCAAGAATCTGGGAGTATGGTGCAACGACTCCCTTTCATACTCCCAACAGATATTATCGGTGGCTGTTTTGGCATTCTTAGGATGCTGTGAAAAATCCTGGAGCTTCTCCCATTAGATGCTAGACATACCATTATACAGGCCCTTGTTACGTCCCATCTAGATTACTGCAACATCTTGTACATAGGGGTGACCCAAAAAAATCTGAACATCCTGCAGAAGGTTCAGAATGCTGCAGCTCGGCTACTTCTAAAGATTCCTAGACGGGCTTCAGTGGGGAGGCCTTGAGGAAATTACATTGGCTTCCCATACAGGTCAGAGTAACCTTTAAGGCCTTGTGTTTCAGCCACAGGATCTTCAATAAGAAAGGTCCAAGCTTCTTGCACCCGCTTCTTACTGCCTATAGACCAGCACATTGCCTAAGGTCCTTGGGCACGGCAAAGTTGATTGTGCCTAAGGTTCGGAAGGTACGGGCTGGTGGAAGTTCCTTCGGCTTTCTTGCGGCAAAGGCTTGGAATGACCTGCCTGCTGACTTAAGGACGTGCCCATCAGAGACTCGGTTTCGGAAAAAAACTTAAGACTTGGCTATTCCACTATCCCCCTGGTGGCCGGAAATAGGCCTTCTGTAGCTGTTCTTTGGGGCCTCTGGCTGTAGGGTGGGTGGGTGGTTGTGGTCCAGCTTTTGGGTACTAATTTGGTGTACTAGTGCGGGGACACTCCTTTGGAGTAACCAGGTGCTCTATAAGCTGTATAATAATAATAATATTAATAATATTAATAATAATAATAATTTTTGCGCCTACAGAGAAACATCAGAAAGACGGACGTATCTGTAACTCCTTGCGACATGATATGTCATACTGTAAATATGACACATCCAGCATGTCGCAAGGTGGGCGCAATGGAAAGTAACGCATTTTTGTTTTCACGCACCGATGCGTCACTTTTCATAAATGAGGACCATTGTTGGGATCTATGAGAGGCACACCACCCAGTACTCCCCATTTATTTTAGTTTACAAACATTTCTAAACTTGGTAGATTTTCCCTAGAGACAAACTACACCTTAGCACAGAAAGACAGACAAGACAAATATTACTGCCTCAAGTACACACACATACTGGTTGGGTTTGGCATGAGGGTGAGTGAAAGATTCAAAATGTATGTAAAGGAAATGCAATGTTAATATTTAAAAGGTTTAAAACCTGAACCAAAGCCTCACGGCTCGTGAGCTGTTAAGCCACGTCAAGGCACCAACCTCTTTCATACTTGACACACACGTTCACACCACCAGCTGCAGGCCCAGCACATCACAACACCCACATCAACAGACAATGTAGAGGCAATGTACACCCTGGCAGAGAAAGACAGAAAAGACAAATATTACTTAAAAACTGACTATTCCTTAAGTACACACACATAATGGATGGATTTGGCATGAGGGTGAGTGAAGGTTCACAGCGTACAATTTTATTAACATCAGATTTCATAAAAAGGAAACTCACTGTTAATAATTTAAAGGTTAAAAACCTAAACCAATAACTCACAGCTAGCGAACTGTAAAGCCACTTCAAGGCACCAACCTCTTTACAGGCCATTCACACACCTTTCCTTCATGACACACACAAGACCATTCACACTGCCAGCCGTGGGCCTAGCACATTACAACAGTCACATCAACAGACAGCACCATTCAAGGGCCCATCACTTTCATATCCCACATGACTGACACAGCAATCACACCGACTGGCAGTTGATGTAGTGTGCAGCGTCGTTTGGCTAGCAGTGTGTGTAATGACCAGCAGCAAGTCACTACTCACACACCGCCAGCCAAACGCCAGTCCACACACACCACCAGCCAAGCGCCAGCCCACGCACACTGCCAGTCAAGTCCCAGTCCATGCACACTGCTAGCCAAATGCAAGTACATGCACACGGCCAGCCAAACGCCTGTCCATTCACACCACCAGCCAAGCGCCAGTCCACACATACTGTAAATCAAGCACAAGTCCACGGACACCACTAACCAAACTCCAGTACATACACAGTGCCAGCCAAGCGCCACTCCACACACACCGCCAGCCAAGCACCACTCCATGCACACCACCAGCCAAGCACCAGCCCATGCACACTGTCAGTCAAGCCCCAGTCCACACACACCACAAGCCAAGCACCAGTCCATGCACACCGCTATGCCAAATGCCAGTCCACGCACACCGTCTTCAATTTATTTTTAACAAAAAAGAAAAGACAAACCAATTGGAACTAGATACAAAACTATAACTACAAACACAACAACATTAACTAAATACATCAATCTAATGGAAACCGTAAAACAGAACTGCAAATATAAAACAATACAGATCAGGCAGTTCACTATTAGACTCACAGTTGCTCCCAAAAACTCTTTTGAGTGTGATACAATTCTGAAACATATGGGCACACACAGCCCAGGATTTGAAGGACAATGAACACAGCGCATTTGACTCTCCTTCCGCATACCTCTCCTCAAACAGACTCTACATCTCTTTACAGGATTGCTGTTTTTGGGCATGGGAGGAATTAAATCGGGAAAGTGGCGATCTTTCAATCTATGCAACACAAAAACCCTAGGGAATCCCAGGCGAGGGAACTAGATGCACAGGGTATTCAGGGTGAGGTGGCCTCGATACTAACATGTATATACAAAAGAGGCTATCCTGAATGAAAAAAACAAAACTAAAAGGTTTTTAGTAGAGTAACTGGCATCTCACAAAAATTTAGGACTGTCCTCACACACCACCAGGTGTCATGCTTCATCATCGGCACTCCTCGCTCTCTAAAAACTTGGTTTGATAGAGAGTGGGACTACACCTGGAGACAGGGAGGCACTGGGTGCCCGTGACAGTGAGTTGTAGTTAAGAAATCAGTGTAATCATAAAAAATACATTTATTCAGATGGTGACTACTTGATATTAAAATGAAAACTGTGAAGAAGGGGAATTAGTACCCCATCACCGTAGTGATAAAAGTCATCAACATGTTTCTGCCCTTATGGCACAAAGGATCCGTGGCATTCATCAGGATGAAAATAGAAATGTGGGCTCCTATCTCACCAAAGAGTTGGTATGAAATTACCACTGGGTAGGTGGACCTGTGTCACACTCGACCTGACAGAGTTTCTTGGAACCTGTAAGTGAAAAGAAAGTGAGATTGCCATCAGAGATGAATATGCTGGGAGGTGAAGTTTAAAACTGTAGTGTAAATAGCTCCACATGCAACAGTATACATATAGTGGCTTTTGTGTGAAACACCTGTCACACGAAACGTAAGACACACATAGTATGTAATTACACAGCTGTGTGAGACCAGCTCACAGCCTTACCCTGTTGGTGGTTACTACACACCTCAAGGGAGGAGGGTGAAGTAAAGACCCCTATAGTCAAACTCTGGAATAGAAAATAGTGAAATGCACACTTAAAGGCAAGAATTTAAAAACGAACACTTTCCTTATTGGGGTGCTGTAGTTTCACGTAAGCACGCATTCACACTACCACCCATACTCTTACTACATCAAGGTACATCTCTCTCCGTAGTCCTAGCTGTGTTCGCTCCTCTTCCCAGTGGTGGAATGAAGGGCATGAAAATTCGGCTTTAAATAGTCGCCGTAATTGGTAAATTAGTAGCATGTGTGGCGTGAGTAAGCCAAGTAAGCCAATAAAGGATTCCGGTGTCTTGAGAAACCTCTGTTTATGTTTATGTTTATGATATTTGTAGAGCGCATACAATTACCCTTGGGCGTCTCGGCGCTAAAATGCATTGTTATCTCAGCATGATCAGGGAGTACAGGGATGTGGATTACTGATTGAATAACCACGTTTTCAGTTTTTTTCTGAACTGAAGAAGAGAGGGGCAGGCTTTCATGTGATTCGGAAGGGTGTTCCAGAGTCTAGGAGCCGCAATTGAGAAGCGGCGATCACCCCAGGAAACTGTTCGACTACGTTGAACCACTAGTTGGTTAAGTGAGGTGGATCGGAGGGTTCTCGATGGATTGTAGGGAATCAGTTGATGTTTAAGAAAACAAGGTCCTTGATCCTGTAGTGTCTTATAGACTATGCACAAAACTTTGAATTTTACCCTGTTGTGGATGGACAACCAGTGGTAGTTTTTCAAAGTGTCTGAGATAGGTGCAAATTTGGTTTTTTTTGACAGTACGCGAGCGGCAGCATTCTGCACGGTCTGTAATTTTTTTGTGACTCTGCTCTGAGCATTGAGCAGCAGACCGTTGCAGTAATCTAGTGATGTCAAAACTAGAGTGGTGACTAACGTTTTGGCTGCTGAATCTGGTAGATACGGTATAATTTTTCTTACCGTTCTAAGCTTGTAATGTGCATTGGCTGCCACCTTGTTTGCATGGGCCATGAAGTTAAGTTGGTCATCAAAAGTAACGCCTAGGTTTCTAACTTTGACCGTGGGAGAGGGAGGTGTACCCAAGGCCGATGGCCACCAAGCATCAGACCATACTGGTGAGAGATTGCCGAAGATAACCACCTCCGTTTTATCAGAGTTGAGCTTTAGGCAATTCCTTGCCATCCACTCACCGATAGTAATCATTCCCTTCTGGAATCCCTCTGCCACCCTCTGTCCATCGCCCTTTATTGCCAGCACCAGCTGAGTGTCGTCAGCGTATGAGGTCAGGCTCATCCCATGCTCTTTGATGACACTAGCAAGGTCCGACACATAAATGTTAAATAGTGTCGGACTTAGGGATGAGCCTTGGGGGACCCCACATGGTAACGACAGATCAGCCGACTGGAAGGGGCCCAGTGTAACCGCCTGGGTTCTGTTGGCCAGAAAGGAGGCAAGTAAATCCCTAGCAGTGAGCTGAATGCCCATCCTCTCGACACGGTCGACCAAGATCTTATGGTCAACCTCTCTGCATGTTAGGCACTGTGTGCCTGACCCTCGCGTCGGAGAGGAAATGCAGTGGTAATTGTAACCTATCGGCGGAACACCTGAAATGTCCCTGGTGTCCTGTCGGAGGCCACCTAGGTCCACCTGGGCTTTGTGTCAGAATGAAATCACTTGAGTTGTTTCAGAGGCGCGCATGTTATCTCAGCTGTCGCACCCAGGGTTGCCTGGGCTATGCATGAGGCGTTTGCTTTCCTGGTCCTGCCTGTCCTCCGTGTCGGCTAATTATTTTATGCCATTTGACATGTGCACATGTGGGCCAGCAGTCCTATTCCAGGTTGTCTGGGCTCTGCATGTAAAAAAAGGGAAGAGTGGTGCGAGGCTAGTTGCCTATATTTCCTTAAGGTGAAAAATGACGGTTACGAATCCTCTTTGTGGTTCTTGTTACAGGTTTAACATATATGCAAAATGGGTGGACGTTTTGGCAGGATAAAAAGATTGTTTTTAAACTAAATTATATGCAGCAAGAGTAAAAAAAAAGGCAAGTATATTATGAGTGCCATATGCATTGGTGCAATAATGAAATAGTAATACTTTTAATGTATATTTTTCTGATCCGAGCACCAGTCATGAATGTCATTGTTATTTGTGCTTGTATGCACGCCCCCTTCATTATATCATTGTCCAATGTGGAGCCACCGGATGTCGTCATTCAATCCAGTGTCCCATGACCGTAGCTGATGCACCCATCATTGTTCTTTGGTGTGGAGTTTTCGCTGAATGTTGTGACTCGTCTGTCTTATGACCTCAAGCACTACCCCTTTCAAATCTACATCTCTGTGGTAGTTTTCCAGGAAATGATGCGTCAACTTTATGTTCCTTTTTTTAACCTAATGGTGCTACTGTGTTCGTTCATGCATATCTTTATCTTTCTTGTTGTCATATCCACATACAACAAGTTGCAGGGGCATGTGATGAGGTAGATTACATGAGCACTGTTGCAATTACTGAAGTTCTTCTGTACTCATGGTCTCTTGGTTTTTATGTCCACCTCCTATGTTGTACTAGTGTAGTTGCATGCCACACAGTTACCGGAGGGGTAGTGACTTACTGGTCTGGGGTTGCCCCACAGTGTGGTCTGATTCTGGGTTTGTGGGGAAAGTGTTTTTGCGTGAACCAGCTCATCCCGTACGCTTGTGTTTCACTTAAACGCAAAAAGTGTCGGAAGCCAAATTTTTGTTGCTCCATTCAGGATGTGCCAGTGTTTTCGTATGATGGTCTGTACTTTATTGGATATCGGAGTGTATGTGGTGACACATACTAGTTGTTCATACTCCTTCTTCTGTTGGGTTTCAAGCAGTGCCTCTCGTTTTTATTTGAGGCTCTCTTTCTTGCCTTTTTGATAGTTTTTTGGGGTTAATGACGGGTTGCCAGCTTGTTGTCCAGTGTCTCATCCTGTTCATCAAAAGTTTTGATAGAGGAACAGTTTCTTTGGATCCTGTTTAACTGACCTACCAGGAGGTTTTGTCGGATTGACTTGGATGTAAACTTTCAAAAATTAGGAGGCTATTCCTGGCTGTATTTTTGTTAGGAGCCTTAGTTGTTATCCCCTCCAAGCACAAGGTAATTACTAGATCCAAAAAGACTGCCTCTTCTTTGCTAATTGAGTGCATGAATTTTAGATGTTCATCTCTGTTATTGGCCCATTGGACAACGTTTTCAGCTTCCTCCTGATTGCCGCACCAAGTTAAGATGACGTCCTCGATGTACAGTCGCCAAAGTTTTAAATGCGTTCCAAAGGGATTGCCCTGATTGAAGATGTGATCTATTTCGAATTGATGGACGTAGAGGCACGCCATGCAGGGAGCAAAAGTGCTCCCCATGGAAGTATCCCTAATCTGGTGGTATATTGTCTCCTCATAGGCAAAAAAGTTTTCAGTGAGTGCTAATTCCACACACTCCATGATGAAATGTCTTGGAGTAGTCAAGTAGGATATGTTCTACAATGCTTAGTATGCGTCTCTGGACTATGCTGGTGTACAGCGCCTCAGTATCCATTGTGATGGTCAGGTCCTCAACGGGGTTGATTTTCACGTGTCTGAGGAGGCAGAGGAAATCCTTTGTATCTCAGATAGGAGGTGAATGCTTGGACAATTGATCTTAAGAACCAGTAACAAAATTGTGACAGGGGCTCAAGAACTGAGCCTATGCCTGACACTATAGGTCTTCCTGGTGGGGGCATTTTGTTCTTATGAATCTGGGGAGAGTGTAGAACCTCTGGATGTGAGGACTTTGACACAACAGGAATTCTGCTTCACATTTTGTGATTCAGTCCTTCATAAGACCTTTGTCTACCATGCTCTTAATTCTACCTGTAAGCTTTGGTCTTGGTTCACTCTGGTACACCTCGTAGCTGCCTTCATCAGATAACTATCGGATACATTCTGTATGGTACATTTCTGTATTCATAATAAAAATAGCCCCACCCTTATCAGCTGGTTTTATAACAAGTTCAGTATTCTCTTTGAGATCCATAAGCCTTTTCTTTCACCTTTCTAAAGGTTCTGGAATCCTTCGTTATTAAGGCACTCGATTTGTTCTATATCCTCAAGTACGGCCTCTTCAAAGGTCAGCACATGGCAGGGGATGATTTGCGTGGGTGGTAGGAACGTGGATTTCTTTCTCAGTCCTGTGTTTGGTGTCTCCTGTGGACAGGATTCTGAGTATTCAAAGAAGCATTGCAGTTTGATCTTCCTGAAGAACTGGGCGCGTTCAATGCAAAGGCCAAAAACTCATTTCTAGGTGTACTCACGAATTCTAATCCTTTAGGCAGGACAGAATCTTCTTCAGTGGGAAAATGTATGGCTACTTAGATTGACTATTTTACTGGGTCCCTGCTCGTGGTCGGTCCCTCGTCTTTCCCCTTGCTCCATGTGACCACCATGTTGGGGTCCTGGTCTTCCCAATGTACTCTGGCTTATTATCTTGCTTGTTTTCAATATAGCCACATCCTCCACTACTCCAACTCTAGGAACACTTGCCTGTTCCACTACAACGAGGCTGCCTATCACAGACTCCTGAAACTGAACAAAATTCATCCTTGACGCTGGAGAACACTCCTTGAACACAACAAAAGCATTAAAAGTTGCTAAGTTGAAGAGCTGGATGGCCAACTTCTTATGCCAAGTGTAAGACTTACGAACAAAAGTGTAAGGTTCCAACCTCTGATCTACTTTATCTACACCACCCATGTGCTTATTGTAGCCTACAATGTACACAGGTTTGCGCACTTCAGCAACCTGACCCCAAACAGTCACAGGCAATGTTCCCTCTAATTTTTTTCCTCTGTGTGGGGCAGTGGAGGGTCTCTGTGCGCTGTAACCATGGCTATGTGCGCCAGGAACCAAACCGCGCGTGTCTGCGGCGCCAAATGGCACTCAAAACATTTACTTTAAAAAGTGAAAAGATGGTGCATTTTCACACATACAGCGCCACAATAAGTGTCTTAAGGGCAGTTTGCAAATTTATTGTATTGCCTGTATTTTCATTGTTGTGTCTGTGACTGCTGTTGTCTGTCTTCCCCGCTGCCTGTATGTGGTCCGTGCCCCTTTTTCTTCCCTCTGTTCCCCTTGCTGTCCCTGTGCTCTCTCTACCCGCTCTTTCCTTCTGTACCCCTCGCTGCCCGTGTCTCTGCCCAGTTTTCCCTTCTGTTCCCCTTGCTGCCCCTGTGCCTCTCTGCCCATTCTGCCTTCTGTTCTTAGCTGCCCCATTATTTCTGTATTCTGTATTTTGCCTCTGTGCCATTCTGCCCTCTGTTCCACTCGTTTTTTGTGCCTTTCTGCCCTCTGTTCCACTCGTTTTTGTGCCTTTCTGCCCTCTGTACCACTCATTTTTGTGCCCTTCTGCCCTCTGTCCCACTCGTTTTTGTGCCTTTCTGCCCTCTGTTCCACTCGCTTTTGTGCCCTTCTGCCCTCTATTCCACTCGTTTATGTGCTCTCTGCCCTCTGTCCCACTCGTTTTTGTGCCTTTGTGCCCTCTGTTCCACTCGTTTTTGTGCCTTTCTGCCCTCAGTTCCACTCGTTTTTATGCCCTTCTGCCATCTGTCACACTCGTTTTTTGTGCCTTTCTGCCCTCAGTTCCACTCATTTTTGTGCCCTTCTGCCCTCTGTCCCACTCGTTTTTTGTGCCTTTCAACCCTCTGTTCCACTTGTTTTTGTGCTCTCTGCCCTCTGTCCCACTCGTTTTTGTGCCTTTCTGCCCTCTGTTCCACTCGTTTTTGTGCCTTTCTGCCCTCAGTTCCACTCATTTTTGTGCCCTTCTGCCCTCTGTCCCACTCATTTTTTGTGCCTTTCTGCCCTCTGTTCCACTCGTTTTTGTGCCCTTCTGCACTCTGTTCCACTCGTTTTTGTGCCCTTCTGCCTTCTGTCCCACTCGTTTTTGTGCCCTTCTGCCCTCTGTTCCACTCGTTTTTGTGCCTTTCTGCCCTCAGATCCACTAGTTTTTGTGCCCTTGTGCCCTCTGTCACACTCGTTTTTTGTGCGTTTCTGCACTCTGTTCCACTCGTTTTTGTGTCCTTCTGCCCTCTGTCCCACTCGTTTTTGTGCCCTTCTGCACTCTGTTGCACTCGTTTTTGTGCCCTTCTGCCCTCTGTCCCACTTGTTTTTGTGACTTTCTGACCTGTGTTCCACTCTTTTTGTGCCCTTCTGCCCTCTGTTCCACTCGTTTTTTGTGCCTTTCTGCACTCTGTTCCACTTGTTTTTGTGCCCTTCTGCCCTCTGTTCGACTCGTTTTTTGTGCCCTTCTGCCCTCTGTTCAACTCGTTTTTGTGCCCTTGTGCCCTCTGTTCCATTTCTGCCCTCTGTTCCACTTGTTTTTGTGCCTTTCTGCCCTCAGTTCCACTCGTTTTTGTGCCCTTCTGTCCTCTGTCCCACTCGTTTTTGTGCCTTTCTGCCCTCTGTTCCACTTGTTTTTGTGCTCTCTGCCCTCTGTCCCACTCGTTTTTGTGCCTTTCTGCCCTCTGTTCCACTTGTTTTTGTGCCTCTCTGCCGTCAGTTCCACCCGTTTTTGTGCCCTTTTGCACTCTGTTCCACTAATTTTTGTGCCTTTCTGCCCTCTGTCCCACTGTTTTTTGTGCCTTTCTGCCCTCTGTTTCACTCGTTTTTGTGCCTTTCTGCCCTCAGTTCCACCCGTTTTTGTGCCCTTCTGCCCTCTGTCACACTTGTTTTTTGTGCCTTTCTGCCCTCAGTTCCACTTGTTTTTGTGCCCTTCTGTCCTCTGTCCCACTCGTTTTTTGTGCCTTTCTGCCCTCTGCCCCACTCGTTTTTGTGCCTTTCTGCCCTCTGTTCCACTTGTTTTTGTGCCTCTCTGCCCTCAGTTCCACTCGTTTTTGTGCCCTTCTGCCCTCTGTTCCACTCATTTTTGTGCCTTTCTGCCCTTTGTCCCACTGTTTTTTGTGCCTTTCTGCCCTCTGTTTCACTTGTTTTTGTGCCTTTCTGCCCTCAGTTCCGCCCGTTTTTGTGCCCTTCTGCCCTCTGTCACACTCGTTTTTTGTGCCTTTCTGCCCTCTGTTCCACTTGTTTTTGTGCTCTCTGCCCTCAGTTCCACTTGTTTTTGTGCCTTTCTGCCCTCTGTTCCACTCGTTTTTGTGCCTTTCTGCCCTCTGTCCCACTCGTTTTTTGTGCCTTTCTGCCCTCTGTTTCACTAGTTTTTGTGCCCTTCTGCCCTCTGTTTCACTCGTTTTTGTGCCCTTCTGCCCTCTGTCCCACTCGTTTTTTTGCCTTTCTGCCCTCTGTTCCACTTGTTTTTGTGCCCTTCTGCCCTCTGTTCCACTAATTTTTGTGCCCTTTTGCCTTCTGTTCTGCAGCCCCAGCCGCTGTGCCCCCTGCGGCCCTGCCCTCCTGACTGCCCACTGTGGCATTTTGTTTAAGTATTGCTGGTAATCAGAGCCACTTTACGGGCTCCGATTAACAGCAATACTAAAACAAAAGGCCACAGTCTGCCCCGCGCTTTACTAACAAAAGCGTAGAGACAGTTTCCAAACACAGCCTGTATTAAAGTACGCACTGTGTTTGGAAACCGACTACGCTTTTGTTAGTAAAGTGCGGGGCAGACTGTGGCCTTTTGTTTTGAGTATTGCTGTTAATAAGAGCCCGTTAAGGGGCTCCGATTAACAGCAATACTTAAACAAAAGGCCACAGTCTGCCCCGCGCTCCCACATAGCCTCAAGCCTAACCAGCCTCCTTACCTGCACTCCTCACGTGCCTCATGTTTGCGCTGCTCGCTTCTTTCAAGCGGCCGGCAGCGCGACTCTCTCGTGGGACGTCATGTGTGCGCGCTCCACGCGAGGCGGTGCGCGCTGGCGTGAGGGGAGGTGCGTGCGCGCGCGCCCTAGAGGGAACGGTGGTCACAGGTGAAGCACGCTCATCATGGATGGTAGTCAGCATGTAAACATTCCTCCTGTCCACAAGTGTCACAGCTAGCAGTTCATCACTATGCAAGGCACTGCATTGTCCCCTCTGAAGCTTTTTGAAAACAAGCTCTTTTGGGTAACCTTTACAGTTAGAGCGGATTGTGCCACAAGCAAAAGTGTCCAGTTTGAAAAATTCCTTTAACAAAGGCACAGCAGTGTACAAGTTATCTGGGCATAAATGGTGACCTTTGTTAAAAAGTCCTCTAGCAAGTTCCCACACAATTTTCTCTGAAACTCCTAAAGTGGACGGACAACCAGCAGGGTCAATATTGAAAATCCCTACCTACCAGTGTACACAGAGAAATTATAGATATATCCTGTCCTACTCTCAGACAACATATACATCCTAATTCCATAACATGCTGTCTTGCTAGGAATGTACTGCCTAAAAACCAAAACGGCCCTTGAACAGGACCAAAGACTCATCAACAGCTATTTCTTTCCCTGGAGTATAGATCTCTGAAAATCGATCAACAAAGTGATCAAGGACAGGCCGAATCTAAAATGGTGACAGTCAGGGCGATCTCGTGGCAATGCCAAACAGTACCAATAAAATGCCGCATCCGAAGGAAAAGTAAATACCAATGACGACTCATAATTGCAGGAAATATTGCCGTTGCCATCAAGGGACTGGTAGATCAATATGAAGACAGCGACGGCTTCCTTATCAAGCCCATCAAAAAAGTTTAACTCAAACACTTCTTTATTACATCCAGATTTGTGGGAGTCAACTGGGTAGCTCTAGAGCGGGCCTAAGACTGGCAGGGTTGTCCCTCAAATACTGTTCAGCAAACAAATTAGTCTGCTCAACAATCTCAACCAAAAATACATCATCCATAAACTACTGAAAAAACTGTATAGGCAAAATATTTTCACAATTCACTCTATATCCTGCATCACCACTAAAGGCAGGCAACACAACGTGCACCATGTTTGGAACAACCCAGAGACCAGCACATGCTGCATCATCAACCCATCAGTATCCTCTTCTAAAACAGGTGGTTCATCCGCACTGAGAGTAGCTTCATCCACACTGAGAGTAGCTTCATCATCACATGATTCCTCGTAGACAGAAAACGCACTGCCAGAATCTTTTGTTTCCTCCTCTGCCTCAGATGCACTTTCAGTCTCATAATCATGGTCAGAGGAAGATTCAAAAGCATACCGACCACCTGGGAACAGTAATCCTGTGGGTAGCCATTATCCTTACTAATAAAGTCAACAACAACAAACATTTTTTTAAATAAGAAATGTACAAAATGTGGCTTTATCACAAAGACCTATGTACTCCAAAGCGATACCACTCACTTGCGAGAACAGCTCGACTCACCACCACCTACTCTGCACAGACGGAGCAAGGACCAACAATATCCCACTAAACAATGCAACACACATCATGAACAAATCCAAAAAGAATTTCACACTGAAAACATAAGCTGAGTATGCTGCTATTATGACACCACTTACAAAAAAATCATTAATGCATGATAATAATACTCATTTGGAGTAAACACAACAAAAATGGTTTTCTTACCAAGCACATGTCCCTACGGAAACTGCAGATCAACCACTGTTGAAACTTCAAACAGGAACCGAAAGCTTTGCACTAGAATAAAAAGGAGAAATAAAACTTTACAATCACATATCACACACAATCTTCTAGCCAAGCTGGGGAGCAGATGGGCCTAAAAATAAAGCCAAAACATTCACTCCCAAAAGGGTTCTCTCTCCAAATCAACAACTTAGTGAAACCAACATCACTGGTGTCAAGTGACCTCTAGTGGGTGTAAAAGCATAAGCCCGATCTGCCACCAAGGAGGGGCACAAATGGGCAAACTAATTACCCCCTATAAAGGGGACTGACCCTTTCCTAAGAGGCCACTCCCCAACATCACTGAAATTAATCTACAGCAAAATCCCTGGTGTCTAGTGGCTTCCCCCCCCCCTTGGGGGCATATGAGCCTAAAAACATAAGGCTGATCTGCCCCCAATGGGGGCAGAAATGGCCAAAATATTTACCCCAATAAGGGGAGCAACCGTTGCCCAAGGGCACCATCACTGAAATTATTGTAAACGAAAATCCCTGGTGTTTATTGGCTTCCGCACCCCTTGGGGGCAGATGGCTTGACACCATAAGGCTGATCTGCCCGGGGATCGCCAAACTAATTACCCCAATAAAGGGGAGCGACCCTTGCCCAAGGGACCACTCCCCAACATCGCAGAAATTAATGTAAAAAAAAATCCCTGGTGTCTAGTGGCATCGCCTCCCTTGGGGCAGATGGGCCTGAAAACATAAGGCCGATCTGCCCCCTAGGAGGGCTGAAATGGCCAAAATAATTACCCCAATAAAGGGGAGTGACCCTTGCCCAAGGGGCCACTCCCCAACATCACTGAAATTAATGTAAAAGAAAATTCCTGTTGACTAGTGGCTTCTGCCCCCGTGGAGGCAAATAGGCCTGTAAATATAAGGCTGATCTGACCCTAAGAGGAGAAGAAATAGCTAAAATAATAACCCCCAATTAAGAGGAGTGACCCTTGCCCAAGGGGCAACTCCCCAGCTTCCCTGGTGGCCTAGTGGTTACAAAAAACAAAAATGCAAACCTATCTGCCCACAAGGGGGGCAGAAACGGCCAACAGAAATGGTCCCCAAAGGGGAGCGACCCTTCCCAAAGGGGCGACTCCCTGCAAAAATTAAACTGAACAAAAAAAAAATCCCTGGTGTCTAGTGGGCATTCCAGCTGCACGATTGCGGCCCCATGCGTGGTCGTGCAGATAGGAATGCTCGAAAGAGACATCGGCCAAAGGAAGTCGATACCTCTTTGGTTGACCCCCCTCCCTCCCTAGGGAAAAACTCACATTCTCCGGTAGCCTTTAATGATGTCGACACGTGGAGAACGCTGATCTCATTACATGACGTGGAGGGTGTGCGAGGGAAGTGGAAGGGCTTCCCCTGCCATCCTTCGTAGGGGGCAACAGGAAGGGCGGCCCACGGGGGGAGCACCAGCACTCCCCCCTTGGGTGGGTGCTTGGACGGCCGGGAACTGTCCAACGCAAATGCCCACTGTGGCGATGGAGAGCTCCCGGCCATCCGACGCACACAAGGGGTTAAAAAAATTAAGTGTTACAAGTACCATAAATGAAACATGATAAACACTGGTTTTCTTCCTGTGTAAAGTTTGTTTAAGAACCATTGGTGAAATTGAGTCGAGAATAACCGATTTCTGAAGAGTTGTTGTTTATAAATCCGCATGTATAATCTTAAGGCTTGGCCCTGCAGGGAATTACCTTGTGTGCGGAGCAGGGATCACAGTTTATAACAACAGTTAATGAAATAGATGACAGATGTTTATCCAAACATTTATAGTTAATGATAGAAGAGCATTTGTCTCTTGCACGTTCCATAGTATGATTACATAAACTTTTTTTGCCTCCACAATATTTGCTTTATGCTTTTGGCAACATTATTTATCTTCCTTCTGGTTGTCCTTGGTAGTTGCATTTAGCTTCTCACATTGGCTTTTTCTGAAGGCCAAATTAATTTTTTTGATGAGCACTATATGACGCGTCAGAAGATCTGTCTCTAATGGATCTGCTTGTTATAGTAGCTACTTAATCAGAACCTCTAGATGCACTGTATTGGATTGTTACACAAGTAGTAGATCAGAGGCAGTTGAAGGGTCTCTACAGGAAAATCCCTGATTCAGTAAAAGAGTTTATGCTCAGGTGTCAGCTGTTCTCCATTCAGACCAGATTCAGTTCTGAATCATTTTAAATTTCATGGTGGAATTGTCCAGCAAGTCCAAAACTTCTGTTTTGAGAACCCTGAGCTCTATGTTGTGCGTAGTAGACGTAATATATGCAATTTCTAATGTGTAGGTTTCAATGAAAGTTGCACACATTGCTCAAGTTGACCTTAACTCCACTTTCCATACAAAGTGGCTTCCAGGTAAACCATTTTTGATTACCTAAATAGTTGGAACCGGTTTTATCAGTATAGCTTTTTCTGCTCCAGTGAAAAAAGAACAGGGTTCTAGATGCTTATCTGAAGATTACATCTGAGACAGAGATGCCATTTTCACCCTAAAAACGAAATGGTGCCAGTGATGCTGTGGGAAGTCCACATTGGAGGGTTCCCAGGCAATTAGAATTTCCTAAGATCCAATGTACCAGTCCAGGGTATACACTTCTGGTGTGTATTTCTCTCATACTCCAAACCTGTATCCTGGGAACCAAGTACAATTTTTAGTACCTGACTCGGGTACTGAGGCAAAGCAGTCTAGGTCATACTCAGTGAGGTACGCAGCACCCATTTCTTTTTCTTTAAAAAAAATACTTTAATGCATGCAGAACTAAATTAGATGCAAAAAAATATAAATATATAAAGAATAGCAGTCAGGATACCCTCTAAAGGATCTTACAAACTGCATATCGGTGTGCTCCAAAGAAAGGTCACAGTCAAACAGTCCGCAAAATATAGACAGGCTACTCTGGTCTGAGATACCATTAACAGTTTGTGCGATTGCTGTCTCTAAACTCTAACACAATTCCCTCCATGGCAATCATATATGTATGTATGCAGTATTTTTAAAGCACAAACCTAGTTACAAAGGCAGCGGAGCACTGTTCAAGGTCAACGGCAAGTGTACAGTTAACAAGTGATAGGAGAGGTAGCTGGTTGTTAGATTGTTGGGGGCAGATTTATGTTAACTGGCGCATCCACAGGGATGCGCCAGTTAACATGCGCCACAGTGCGCCACTGCTCCGCCACCCATGGTGTGCCGCATTTATGATGCGGCGCACCATGGTGCAAGGCAGTGAGGATGCGCAGGAACGCCCCCCCCTGCGCAGGAACGCCTCCTTATGGCGCAGGGGTTTGCAACATGACGCATCTCCTAGATGCGTCCTAGATGTAAATAGGGCGCATTGTTTGCGCCGCCGTTGTGTCACATTACGTGACGCAATTGCGGCGCAAGGGTATCATAAATCTGCCCCTTGATGTGTTGTTATATTGTGTTCTTTAAAGAGGTGTGTCTTCAACTCATTCCTAAATTAGAGCTGCTTTGGGCCAGTACTTATGGATATGGAGATGTTGTTCCAGATCCTGGGCGCAGAGATGGAAAAAACCTGCTGGCTTTAATTTATACGCTTCTTAGCTTCCAGTCTGATAGTGGACTTGCTAGGAGTGTGCCGATAGCCAGCAGAGAAGATAAGCAGAGGAGTGCTAGTCATGATTCCTTTGTAACTAAGGATGCCCTTTGGGGTGCCAGTGTTATGTATGGGAGACCATGGAACGGGACATTATGACCATCAATATGCAAGAGTTTGAGGGCCTGAACAGCAGTTCTTCTGGCAGAAGCAGTTTGCCTTCTTTAAAAAAGAGAGCTGGTACAAGGCTGCCTTTTTTTTTAGAGCAAGGTGGTGCTTGAGGGTGGCATGGTATCCAAGTGACTTGGCATTTGGTAGAAGTTGGGGTTCAAAGCTATCTAGCTTCATGCCATTTTGCTACGTTTGTACTGTTTCTTGCGTGTGGCTCTTGGTTGGGCTGAGCTTCAGGTAGGTGCTGGACAAGCAGGTCTGAATGAGGTGCAGGTACTCCTTGAGTCATTGGTTGTCTGGAGCAGAGGAACATTTAAGGAAGAGTTGTGTATCATTGGAATATTGGTCTTGATGCTGTTATCTGTGAGTTGAGTCCCAAGGGGCTCCATGAAGAGGTGGAACATGAAAGAAGACACTGCATCCTGTGGCTTGCAATCATGAAAAGTCAAACCTACTGCCATTGTCAGAGGGTGTTCATCAGGCCTTCATTAAAAAAATATGAATTTCTTCTTCAATAAGCCTTTCCATATGTTATTTCTAACATACATATATTTTCATTTCCATTATTCAATAGCCATACCTATAGGCTTTAACACACTTTTAGTAACAAGCAATACAAAATAATGAACATTTCAATGAAATTCATATGTTTACTATTTAACCAGGTTACCTAGCAATCACTTAAGACCCAGGAACTCAATTGGTCCACACATTCCTGGGGAAAAAGCATCATCCTTCAAACAGCTTGAAATTCCATTAATCCGATAACTCTGGCCCCATTAGGCCAAATACGATGGGTTTGGTTGCGGTCTGGTCATTGTGGCATGCTGTACCCAACATCTGAGTGTTCTTGTAGGACCTCCTGTCACCCATACTTTCAATGGTGATTATTTTGGAACTTTTAAAATATTTTCTTGCCCCTCCTTTTTCCTTTTCTGCATCAGCAAGAGGGTATAAGCACCTGAACCTGCCCTCCTGTCCAATCCTTGAAAGTCTCATGACCTGCAGTCTTACTACAGCAGCACCCATAAGGCCTTGGCACAGACCACCTTTTCCTGGCTACACACCTGAAGCACTTTTTGCCTTCTGCCACTTACAGTGTGACTGTCTGCACAGCAGGAACCTGGTATACCCTCTTTAAGGGGACCCAAAAACATGACTATGTCACCTTGTCTTCAATCCTGTTAATGTCAGATTCTTTATATCCTGAACGCTAAATCGAAATCTATACCTTTTATGTAAAGACTTTGTACGTTCTATATCAACATTATAGAACTGAGGCACATCAGATCATTTCTCATGAACCTGTCTTGCTCTCCTAGTGACATATTTACTCATGAATAACAATTCATTATGCTGGTAGGTATCTATTTGATTAAGCTCCAAGTTCCCAGTTATCATTTTATGCTATTCAGTTTTTTAATTAACCTCAACTATCAAATGAACCTTTAGAGACAATTTTATTGTTCCATGGCTCGCCTCTGCACTCTGACTTTCATTTGATGTATTATTATTTTGTTCCTTAAATCATTGCTTTAAATCCTGGATACCAAATGGGTGTTGACTCTCAGAAGTCCCTTTTTGTGTAGTGCTGTATTGGAGCGTACTATTTTGTACATCGGGGAGAGTTTCCCATACAGGTGAATCTATACCTGCCAATCCAGGTAAAACCTTATAGTTCTGAATCTATTCTGTACTACAGAAGGGTCTGCACTTTCTGTACATGATGAGCTCGCATTCATCAGAACAATGGGACAATTTGCATTCTCTGGTTACCTGCTCCTCTTTCTGATATCTTCACTTCTGTAGGAGCAGGCACTCTCTGACTTTCATTCCTAGCGGGACTAGGATTGTGCATGGGGACTATAGGTCCAATAGTAACTGGTACTATAAGAGCATCCAGAAGTTTCAAAGCCTAATTAGTGCTATAATTTCCTGAAGAGCCTGGGACACACTCTCCCATATGTCCTCCTGCTACTGTCTGTGTTGTGCCAGTTGATATAATCCTGACAACACCAGGACTAGAGACGACTAGTGCTGAAGCACTTCTAGAACTACCAGGAACACTTGTAACTACCCCACTTCCCATGTGCGTTTGATTATACTGGGTGGACGCTTGGCTAACAGTCCATCGAAAAGGCTGTCACTTGCATCACTGCCACTGTCTTCATGACCCTCTCCCTCCTTTTTCTTTTCCTTTCTTGTTGTCCCAGCATCATTTGCCTTGCATGTTATGGCAGGGTATAATTTTGCTCCCTCAATCAAGTCTAGTCTCCATCTCTTTTGTTTGTCATCCCATCATGTGTCTGCGTATGCAGGCTTCACTTTCTTCATCCTCCCTTTGTATTTTTCTCTTTGTTTAGCATGCATTGCACATTCACAGGCATTAAGCACTTCAAACAGTGTAGGTATAGGTAATGGATTCATTGCAAACAATATCCCTCTCAAATGATCAATTATTCTCAATTTGAAAGTACCATAGTGTGGAAATATTAATGCTGTGACCTTGTGCAACTTCCTAAGCCAAATAATGGTATGGAGCCCTAAATTTGTCGCTATATAATGAGCTGGCATATCCTAAGGTGCCCCTTCCTCACCAGTTCTAGTAGGCACACCTACATCTCCTCGTATCATATCTCTTATTGATTTTAATCATCTAATTTTTCAATTTTTAATTTTAACAATTTCTACTCAAAATCCAAATTAAACTTTGTTCAAGATTCTCAACAGTATGATCACCAATAACAGCACAGCATCCAAGGGACAATTTTAACCAAATCTAGTGCTGCATTGCACGGCACACTCTGACGTCACTCTCACTCCTGGCAGCAGTTCACCCACCTTCACAATCTTTCCTACACTCTCTCTCTCACTCACTTCTGATTATGAAATGAAATGAAATGAAAAGTAGTTTTGTAGAGCGCAAACTGCCACTCCTGACAGAGTCTCCTGGCGCTATAGGCAACAACAGATCAAATGGATGACATAAACCTAAATTAGCTTTTGGCAGCAAGCATCTGATAGTCCAAATATCCACGTCTTTAACAGTTTTCTAAACTGCCCCTCCTGTTCAATAGCTCTGAGCTCCTTAGGCATGCTGTTCCAGGCTTTTGTCCAAAGAAAGTCGCTGATCTTCCGCCTCTAGTGGCTAATTTGAATGCTGGAACACTGAGCAAATTTGCAGTGGTAGACCTTAGTGTTCTTACAGTGGTTTGGGGCCTAAATCTTGCTGAAAGATATCCCGGACCTAGATGACGATGGGCTCTAAAAGTTGTCAATAAGAGTTTGAACAAAACTCTTTTATGGACCGGGAGCCATAAAACAACTACAAACAGTTGTCTGCTCTGCTAAAAGAATCAATAGACTCAATCTTCCGAAGAACACACATTCGCTAATGAAACCTCGGCCAGCGAGGAATCACTTAAATCAGTATAGTTACCCTTTTCCACAAAAAGGTTCACCACACTAATTACAACTCTATCTTGCACACAAAAGTTCCCTATCTCAATTGGCCCACCGACGATATCTCACGACAAACCCCGCAAAACCTTAGCAGCCAATTACAACACGGCGTCTTCTGCACCTTTATTATATATCCCGGGATCTTAGGTCACGTCCGCCCCAATAAGAACTTCTACAACCTCAACACCACATTCACATGACTCACACAACATCTCCGCCTGACATCACACAATCAATATTGTACCACAGGCTAAGCATAATCCTGATACACACAACTCTACTGATACTCACTCCCAGTGGCGGCTGGTGACTTTTGAAAGGAGTAGGGCGTAAAACAATTGTCATACTTTCACTGCCAGGGCCCTCTGAGCAATACACACACAACCTCGCACCTCTTTCAGCCTATGTGTATTTCATCAATACCATGAAACTTAAGTCCTAGGGAGCATGAAACCCAGGTCTGGGCATACCCATTGGATTTAGGGCATCACACTGAGAAAAATAAAAACGTGATCATTGGATTTATCGAATCAATCGCAGCCACTGGTAATTGCTCTGAACAGTGCCTCATTTTTAACCATCAAGTTACCTCAGGCAGGCACCAGTCTTATGTAAATCAGCCTTTGTCTTCCTCTAAGAAGAGCAGTCCAGCCCAACATGATTTCCTCTGAGAGGGGAACATATGTAACCCCTTCACATTTCACCAGGTTCCGGTTTTTGATGGCACTGTGGGGCAAAAAGATGGACTTGATTGAGGTCCAAAGTAATTACCAGTAGCTGAGATTAGATGAGGCAACCCACCTCCCTACACCCCACAACACGTTTTTCATCACTTTTTGTGATATGCATAAAACACTTTCAAAATTGGACAAAATACAAAACCCCAAGCAGGGCACTTTCCGGTAAGGGTGAAGTTCTCTTAAACCGAGCAATACTGTTCACATGCCTTATGTTCTATTTAGGTAAATAAAAATTGCATTAGGTGCAACCCGGCAACTTGTGGCACAGAAGGTTTCAAGAGTTAAGATTAAGCAAACGGTGGCAGCCAACGAGCACTTGATGATGCCATATACATTACCTTTGCCCTGAGCCCCCTGCCGTCCTCCCCACTCTGGTTCCCCTCAACTGCAGCATGCATTCAGTCCATATCCTCCTGCGCTGCCTGAATCAGACAACGCACACCGTTCACTTCTACTGCACAGGTTGACTTGACCTTGTCCTAAAAACCGGGACATATGTTCAAAATTTTAAAAAAGCGTTGGCACACTGGGACACCAAAATGAAGCTCACACAGTGCGCACCAGAAGCAGCCGCCCGTGAATATATGTTTAGGCTGCCGCCTGATCCTATACAGAAAGGCTTCAGGACAATGGCTTATTTATTAAATTTAGGATTCCTTTCTTGTATCATATAGCGCAACCTCGACCCCAAGGTATTGGAGCGCTTTACGTCAGCTCCAATTTCAGTACACAAGGGCACATTCTTTTTTGTGTGTTTTTACAAGTGTCCTGAATTTTGACACCGGTGGAGGAGTGGGTGGAGAGCCTACTAGTAACGTGAGTTTTGGCACATTGTACCGAGACACTGACACACTGATGAATGGGTGGAGCGCTACAAGTGGGACATGCAGCCACCAGCGGTAGACAATGAATGCATGGGATTTCAGCTGGCAGTTATCACTTGCACACTGATGCCCCACATAGACACAGTGGACTGTATGGGGGTGGCCTCGGTATCCTGGAAACTGCACAGTGCCCTGATGCCCCACATAGGCACAGTGGACGGTATGGGGTGTCCTCGGTATCCCGGACACTGCACAGTGCCCTGATGCTCTCACACATACAGCGGAGTACATGGAGGCTTGGTTTCACTTCCTCTGTAGTCCCCGGGTACTCCGCGCGGAGGGTCTGAATGAGATCTATTCATGAATAGCAAACACGGCTGGAATTTTAATGTCGGCTGCCTGGCGCTGCTCTGGCCCCATTACAGGTTAGGATTTCAGCGGATCACATAAACAAACAATGCGAACTTAACATTGTCTGCATGCCCTGTCCCCCCTCCCCCACCCTCCATTCACAGCGCAGCAGTAAAATCATTAACTCGATACACTCTAGCGGATCAAGCACTTTGTGCCAGGACAGGTGGCATAAGGCATCTAAAGCGTGGCACGTCAGCAGCAAAACAGGAAGGCAGTGCAAATCGTCCCACAACAGTTGCATATTTGCCTCTCAGTCTCAACTCAAACGTATGTGTGCGCATTCGCAGCCGGAATTACAGGCGAGTGGGGGGTGGAAATGGGGTCGCGGAGGGGATGGGGGTGGAAGGGGTTTAAAGGAAAAAATATATAAAAGTAAAACTTACTGTCCCGCTTAAGTCCCGAGACTCCCGCTATCCTGCGTTGAAGCTGCAAAGCGCGTCATCAGGAAGGCAGCCTTCCTCCCCTCCACCAATCACAACGCTGCAATGTCATGGCAGCGTTGTAATTGGTAAAGCCGCTGCCCCTCACAGGTCTTTTTCTCTCTGTATGCTGCAGCATACAGAAAGAACAGGAAGAGTGGGCTGTGTTGCTCGAGGGCAGGGGGGAGTGGCCTGCCCACTGTTGTTCATACTGACTGTTTGGGCAACCTCAGGCTGCCCAAGCAGTCAGTATGAACAGTGGGCAAGCCACTCCCCCCTGCCGTGAGGCAAGACTGCCCACCCCCAACCAGGAACTTCTGCTTTCCCGCCGTGCGAGAAGGCAGAAACAAATGGTAGTTATTACAATTTATGTTTCTACCTTCTCGCACGGCGAGAAAGCAGGGGGGCGGTGCCCAAATGCCCCTAAAGAGGAGCCGCCACTGCTCACTCATCTGCCACCACTGTTTTCAACGCACGCCACTGGAACTCTGTCTTTTCTGAACTAGGACCACTGGGGCTGGGGTCTAGACTGTTCTAGGTTAAGTTCAATCTCCTTTTACTTCAAGAGCTAACCATCCCACTCTGCTACCAGCTGTTGGAGCTTGGGCACCCTCAAACATTTATCTCTAGATCATTGGTCGTTATAGCAGGATGAGAGGTAAAGAGAGAAAGTTATCACTCGTTAAAATCTCAATACAGTGTAAACAATGTGGTCATATAATGATATACTTGGCAACCTAATCTGAGTTTAGTGGGTTTCATTCTAGATTTAGAAACAAACTGAAATAGACCAATCTCAACATTATTGTATAGAAATACAGGACAAACAAAATAAGTCCAAATCCCCTGACGAGATTTGCCCTACATAATGCAAAGCAGACAACAAACTCTTTGATGGTGCTAATAATCAGGAAAAGAATTGAGTATTAAACTGCTTCGAATGGTTCTCCAAAGTAAGCATCAGCACAGATGTATGTGCACCTGAACTGTAACTCTCTGTGCTCCTTAGATGCAAGCTATCTCTCCCTACACTACCTTAAGAGGGGTAACCCTAAACTAAGAGGCATTTAGTAAATGTGAATTCAAAAAGGGGTCAGCTGGTGGAGTCTTCAGTAGAAGGCACTCCAACCATGGATCAAGTAGCATCATGCCACACAAGCAGACACATTGATCTGCTCCCTCTGAAGTCCTAAGATGTCTCTCTTGACGTTTCAGCATAAAATATAAATTGCATTCAGGGTAGATAATGCCAAGTGACTCTTGCTAATAAATTTCCATGACTCTAGCTCAACTGGATACCTGCACTACCTTTCCCACATTGATAAGTTGCAACTTTGTTTGTGCCTGGTCATTCCTCTCCTCTTCCATGAGAACTTGCCTCCTTGCTTGTTACTGCGCTTCTCCTTGACAACTTCGTCTTCTCATACCTTGCTATCAAAATGGAAACAAATCCCTGCTATGCTAACTAATGAGGCTTTGTCCATACCTGTAGTGGAAACAAAATACAGGCAAATGCATTCTACGTTGAAGGTTAAAAACAAATAACATGCTAGACGTTAAACGTGAGCTTGAACTGAACTGGTTTCTCAGGGCCCACACTAGTCAACTTTAGCAGTGCATAAGGTAACACAATATGGGTACACTTCTACACACACAATATATTCAGCTTCGTATGACATTTATAAATTGTAAAGAATTACGAAGATGTCACTCTTAATACACCGCGACACAAAAGGGGATGATGGACGGAGCGTTTGAGCAAATCAAACACTCACCCCCAGTCAACTGATCTGGGTTTAATCCAACACCATTCTTTAGCTCACTCTGCCACCCAAGTTCAAACATGGCCATATGCTAATCAGTCTGACCCTGTGCCTCATGGGAATAGTCCAGCCCGAACTGCCAAGCCATCTCTTCCCTGGTCCGGAAACAAGCATCCTGGGACTGGTTTCGGATTCATAATCCTCATCAGCCAGGCTATCTTGAATACAGTGGCAAAGTGAGCAAGGGACTCACGTCTGAGCATACCCTGCCAATTTATGGCGAATAAAGCGATACAAAAGGGGATGATGGATGGAGCGTTTGAGCAAATCAAACACTCACCCCTAGTCAAATGATCTGGGTTTAATCCATCACCATTCTTTAGCTCACTCTGTCACCCTAGTTCAAACATGGCTATATGCAAATCAGTCTGACCCTGTGCCTCATGGGAACAGTCCAGCCCGAACTGCCAAGCCATACCTTCCCTGGACTGGAAACAAGCATCCTGGGACCGGTTTCGGATTCATAATCCTCATCAGTCAGACTATCTTGATTCCAGTGGCAAAGTGAGCAAGGGACTCCCATCTGAGCATACCCTGCCAATTTATAGCGAACAAAGCGATGAACTTCTGTTTGTGAAAGACTTGTTCACATTGTTTTGCTTGAGGATTTTTATAAAGGTGGGGGGAGGGGTTGCAGCCCTTGCCACCTATTATATGCATCTGTGCTGCTGAGCACACCTTGTCGTTTTGGGATTGGTTTTGTGATGCTGCCTGATTCTCAGATAACTTTCCTCAGCACACTGTGGGATTAATGTGTTTCCAATGGTTGAATGTGAGAGAAATTCAAGCATCGTGCTTCAGAAAAAACAGGTGAGCTCCTCTGCTATGCATCTGCGTTTTTTTCATTGGATTGGCGCATGGTTAGATTAAAATCCAGTCTTCAAATGTCATCACCAGATGGGAGAAAAAGGTTTCCGAGTCTTTTATTTTTTGCCGATTCCATGATAACAGTCTATTGGACTGGGTGCTTCATTCCTGTTTTGGAAAGTACAATTTTGTTTTACCATTGATTGCAAAAACCAATGACTGACTGAACAGTGTCTCACATGACAAAAGGCCTCTTGCAGCTATGGAGGTATGCATGTTTGCCTACATGTGAGAATGATGTGACTGGATGAGTGCAGCTATCTGTGTGCATGAGTGCCAGTACAAAGCATGCTCCTTTAGATATAACATGTTCACACAAATAAATTCATTTCCATCTAAGCAGGCACTCAATGGCATTAGAAAGAAAGTATGAACAAGTTCTTGCATGTTTTCCAAAACGCCAGGCAGCAGTATCATAACCACTTCTAATATTTTAATATTTTCTCCCTGGTACTTGTAGTTCTCCATTAGAGATTGGAAATATTAGAAGTCTCTTAAAAGACAAAGAAATAAAACAGGATTGATTGAGCTGCTTATTCCTGACACGGTGCAATCTGTTTAGACCTCTCAGGCATTGCACTGCCCCTATTTACTACACGTTGGTGTTTGCCCCCATTTGTAAATCAACTTGTCCAGCTTCTCTAACAGCCTTTGCCACTTTCCGCCCATTACCATGTACTAAAAAAGTGCACAGATTTATGTGCACCTGAACTGTAACCCCCGTGCTTCCTAGATGCACAACACCCAGCACTAACCGCATACACAGCACCTGGTACACCTTTGATGTACAGCGCTCAGTGCTTTCATGAGGCACATCAACTTATCTTCCGGTGAGGCTGATCCCCCTGTGCTCTCCTAAGCTGTGTCACTTATGCTACTCTTATGCCCAATACCCATTGCTCCCCAGCGGTACCTCATTATGATGCAAATCACAGTGTTCCACTGCTGCGCTTCACCCTCATCAATGCACATCACGCTCTGCCTTCTGTGCGCAGCTTACTTTGTGCCACTGATGCACACCGTTAAAGAAGGTTGTGTAAAAGTGTTTGTCTGGTATGAGACCACAGTTATACCTTGAGAGTTCAATTGGTAGGGTATGTCTTAGACAAATCATGGCTGCAAGGTTGATAAGCCTACAGATTAAAGGGTGGGCAATCAAAATATCGAATTTAAATATCGACCTACATTATTATCGAGTTTTTAATATCGTTGGGACAGAATATCGAAGTCATGAATATCGTTAACCAGTATACCGACTCCAAGGTAAGTAATATTGATTTTTTAAATACCGAAGTAAGTAATTTCGAAGTAAGTAATATCGTAAGCAAAAATATCGCTTTTAATAATATTGGGAAAAAAATTAGTGTTATGTATTTTAGTATGTATTTCATATGTATGTTAAACTTTTTTTAATGTGTTTTTATAAATTTAAAAATAAATGTTTAGAAATTAGTAATTTTGTCAAAGTAAATTTTACGTTTTAGTATCAGAGCGGGTTGTGGGTTTCTAGGGGAATAGAGTGGGAAGTAATTTAATTATAATTAATAAGTTAATATGTTTTTATTATTTGGTATTGATGTTTAATTAATTAACTATTGATTTGTAATACATTTTTATTAATTAGTTAATTATATTAATTAGAATTAATGTATTAATAATTATTATTTATTGGTATTGCTAATTAATAAATTGTTAATTCATAATTAATTGGTGATTAATGTTAATTAAGTGATTAATTGTTAATTAAATTAATTTTGTGATTTGTTATGTGTAGTGGGTTGTGAGTTTATAGGGGAATAGGGTGGGAAATAATTAAATTAAATTAATTAATGAGATTGTTTTTATTTATTGGTATTTATTATGAATTAATTGTTAATTACTTATTAATTGGTAATTATTTTTTATTAATTAGTTAATTATATTAATTAGAATTAATGTATTAATGATTATTAGTTATTGCTAATTAATTTATTGTTAAGTAATTATTAATGTGTGCTTGATTAATTGCGAATTACTATTTATTAATTGTTAAATTTATAATTATATTAATTTATTATTAATTGGTATTAATTGATAGTTAAATTAATTATGTTTTTTGTATGTGTAGTGTGTTGTGTGTTAAAGGGAGAATAGTGTGGGATGTCATTTAATGTTATTTAAGTAAATATGAATTTTAATTTATTGGTATTTAATAATACTGTTTTTAAATTAATCATTAATATGTTATTTGTTTTATAAAAAAATTAAGTAATTGATAAGTATGTTAATGTAACCCTTATGCTATCCAGCGCTTTCCCTACTGTTGCCCTCACTGGAGTGGGAATAGTAATTCTTGCGATGCGTAATCAAGAAAGAGAGGTAGGACCAGAAAGCTAGTCCATGTCCCCGGTTAATATATGGTTTAATCAAAAAGAGACTAGCTCAAATTACTTTTAGGGGAGGGGGAAGGCTCTGGTATGTTTTGTCACGGAGTGTGAACACCCGGCAGGTGTGTTCATAAAGCCCTCACCCACCAACCTAGTTGGTGGCATGCTTCATCATCGGGCCCACCCAGTGGCACCTAGCGTGCCCCGGGTGTGCTTCAACGCCTGACTACAGCGGAGCTGGTATATTGCTGAGTGTGCGGTGAAGATAGTTAAGGAAGTGATGTTAAAACGGCTGAACGGTGGTCCCAGTACCCGAGGGTAAAATTAGACTTTAATACCTGGGCCTCCGTCAGTGGTTAAAAATAAGGCAAGGGGATGTAAGGGGCGAGTTACGACCTCTCACATCCAATGGGTCAACATGTTTCAGCCAGTGCCTTATGACTAAGCTGGCTTTCTTCAGGACCTAAATAAAAAGGTGAGTGCAAGTAAACTAGTGGGGGTGTAGGAGAGACTATGTGTCTACACGCCCTAAAGTGTATCTATGTGTGAGAGGGGGATTCCCTTCTCAAGACCACGCTAGTTTTTGCTCAGTCTGACCTCAAGGTTGGGAGGTGGCAAAGGCTTGACCAGCATTTCTGGGTAGAGCCTGCTCTGGACCTGTAGTGCCTCCTTCGCATACCGGTGTGCGTGGTCTTGAGAAGGGAATCCCCCTCTCACACATAGATACACTTTAGGGCGTGTAGACACATAGTCTCTCCTACACCCCCACTAGTTTACTTGCACTCACCTTTTTATTTAGGTCCTGAAGAAAGCCAGCTTAGTCATAAGGCACTGGCTGAAACATGTTGACCCATTGGATGTGAGAGGTCGTAACTCGCCCCTTACATCCCCTTGCCTTATTTTTAACCGCTGACGGAGGCCCAGGTATTAAAGTCTAATTTTACCCTCGGGTACTGGGACCACCGTTCAGCCGTTTTAACATCACTTCCTTAACTATCTTCACCGCACACTCAGCAATATACCAGCTCCGCTGTAGTCAGGCGTTGAAGCACACCCGGGGCACGCTAGGTGCCACTGGGTGGGCCCGATGATGAAGCATGCCACCAACTAGGTTGGTGGGTGAGGGCTTTATGAACACACCTGCCGGGTGTTCACACTCCGTGACAAAACATACCAGAATAGTAATTCTTACCCCTACGCTATCCAGCGCTTTCCCTACTGTTGCACTCTCTGGAGTGGGAATAGTAATTTTTACCCCTACGCTATCCAACGCTTTCCCTACTGTTGCACTCACTGAAGTTGGAATAGTACATTTTACCGCTATGCTATCCAGCGCTTTCCCTACTGTAGCACTCTCTGGATTTGGAAAAGTAATTTTTATCCCTACGTTATCCAACGCTTTCCCTACTGTTGCACTGACTGGAGTTGGAATAGTAATTTTTACCCCTTCGCTATCCAGCGCTTTCCTTACTGTGGCACTCACTGGAGTGGGAATAGTAATTTTTACCCCTACGCTATCCAATGGTCTCCTTACTGTTGCAATATGTGGAGTAAGTATATATATTAATTTATATGTAGATGTTTAATTAATTTTAAAATATGTATTAGTTATGATTTTTTAAATATGTTTTAGTGTTTATATCTATAATTTTGTAAATTATATACATTTTGTACTTATTTTTACATTAATATTTAAACATTTTTAAAAACGATATTTTTAACATCGACATTTTTTACATCTTTTTTAAAATATTTTTGTACTTACCTTTATGTAGATAGGACTTCGATATTTTTGATGTCGATATTTCTGTGTCGATATTTTTGTAGATCGATTTTCTTTTTTTCGATATTTTGTGATACAATCAGATTAAAGTCATTAAAGACTGAACCCAAATTGCACACCCTTTCCATGATAGTTAATTGCAGACTTTGTGGCTACAAAAGGGAAGCTTTTAATCATTAACTGTGGTGCTGCCCTGCATTGTTGTGTGCCTGCCTCACCCTGCTAAAACAAATGTTCCAAGCAGTAGCGGCTCCTCGAGGAAGTGCTGCAGGTCGGTGAGGTGGGGGAGGGGAGGGGCAGGGTCGGGTGTAGTAAACTCCAGAATGCGGCCAAATGGAGTTGTGTATATAAATGAAAAAATAGAACGAATTACATTGCCTGCCTACACCCTCCCAAGACTTGCCTTGCATTTACGCCGTTAGGCTCCTATTTGTCACCCAGTCTTGGAGCCCAATGAGCAGGTTCTTATTGTGGATTTTGAAGTGTGCATTCAGTAGTGACAATTGTGGCAGCATCCCACTAGGGCCTTTCAGTGTTGCTCTTGTGAAGAAGAAGTTCCACAGCAAGCTCTAGCACTGGTAAGCAATAGAGGGTATTTGAGTGCCTGTGTTTGAGGGTTTGTTGTCGTCCACTCGTTTAGCCCTGACTTCCGTCTGCTCTTTATGGCTCCATTCTGGTCAGTGCTCTGCATGTAACCATTGATATATGTGTTGTTTGTGACCACTGACCTAAGTAGTGCCGGGGAGCACTTTTAAATGCACTGATTTGGACCACTTATGCATGTACTCCTTTCCTCATTAAACAGTCTGTATATCTGATCATAAACACATATTTTTACTTGTACATGCTTTTGGATCACTATTTAATTTCCATTGTAGTGCGGCATATCATCATTAAAGGAGATTCCTTAGTACCGTGGCACCTTCAGATATTTTTGGCTTTAGTCATTAACACTTTGTCCGCTGGCAGTCCTAAACCAACCCTTCAGATTTCAAAATCTAATTTCAAGTCGCAGAATGTGACATGCTGTTGACTAAAAAAGCCAACACTGAGTAAAAGTTTCACACATGCCTTGGGGCTAGTTCTATTACTTGTGTTGATAGAAAGTGATGGGGAGGAGAGCAAAGTATAGTAGAAGGGTCATTTCTGTAGGGGTTTGCGGGGTTCATATAGGCACAACATGACAGTTTGGGGATGGGTTTGACACAGCTATATTACTGTTGTCCAACATGGGTTGACGATTTATAAGAATAGACCTACAGTGCTAGATTAGGTCCCTGCAAAATTTTGGGACTGGTATACTGATGGTAATTATTGACATGCAGTAGAACAACTACATCATGGCCCCACCGTTGGTGGTAATTCATGGTATCTTGTGAATACCAATGTTATGACACAGCCACATCTCAACAAAATGCTGGACAGGGCACAATGATGGTAATTCTTAAAATCATGTCTAATGGTATAATGGCGCTCGGTCATGGCACATATCTGCTACTGGCATAATGGTGTTAACTTGGGTCCACTGAGGGCTTCAACGGCATGATGATACCCAGTTCTTGCTAATGGTGACCTTGGCATAATAGTGGTATGTCTTGGCAGATTGAGACTACCCTTGGCCTAATGCTGGCCTTGCCATTGTGGTGGACATTCATGATACATTGCGCCCTTCTATTTGTTTGCACTGCCAAATGCATACAAGTAAAACTATGAATAATGCTTTGGAAAAATGTTTGAGAGGTGAGGAACAGGGGCTCCTGTCACCTTACTATTAATGGTAGGCCAGTCCCCACGACTTTGTAAACATTTATAAGAATTCACACTCATCATACGGCCATACACTATTTTATCAACTTACCCATTCATTCCTCCATGCTCTCACCGATTCATCTATCCATGCAAAAAACCTTCTGATGGATACTTCTAATGGCAGATTTTTCATCTATGGAATATTCACTAGGAGCCGATCCCAAGTTGTGTGAGGAACATGCCTTCATGCACCTGAAGTGAGCCAGGACCATGAAGGGAAACTGTACATCATTGAACATCGAAAAAGCAATGCCAGTCAAAGACGAGTGGCCCATTCCCACTCTTGAGGCCGATGAGTTTACCTTCTCCTTATGATGGGGACAGTTTGTATATGGATTTATGAGAGGCCACTGGGCCATTGTGCTGCTGATGTCATGAATCCACAATTTCCCTGTGAGTTTAAAACAAATTTGCTTACTGAAATTCTGACTACCATTCAGTGAATCCCTAACCAACATTCTTATGGGCACTTGGTCTAAACGTTGCTCTTGCCCACCAGCGAACAGGCAGGTGGCGAAGCGTCATTGACCTATGCCTGGGGACCCTGATGTTCTTACTCAGCATCCTACTCCTGTGAATTTTGTGCTCCAAGCTTCCACCAGCAAGGTGACTCCTAATGTGTTCCCCACAATACCCCCGACAAGGGGGTCGGAAAGGATTGAGGCATTTGTTCTCTTCGGCACACCATGTCTTGAGTTTGGTCAACGGCAGTTGCCTATTAGTTAATTACCTGTTAGGCTATTGTATGCACGCCCTCTGGGGTAGGTTAGCGGGATCTTGCCAACAGTCCAGGAAGAGTTTAGGGATTCTCTGGCTCAAACCATTCAAGACAGGGAGGATACAGCCAAATATGTGAATTGTTGCTGGTCTGAACACTACAGATTGCTTTTCACAAGCATTGTGAAAAAGCTGATTCTGCCCAGGAACACTTCAAGGAATGCCTTGCCAGAGTGCCCTTTTTGGGCCTTTCAACCTCTACCAGACAATTCCCTCATCAGTTTCGGTCCTTCTGAAGCTACTCAAGAGGTTTGGCATATAGACCATACCAGGCCCCCAAACCCTGCAGCAGTCACCTCAGACCTTTTATGGCCTGAGACAGGGATCAGACAGATGGCATGTTGTTATGGTATGAGATTTTGTTAAGCGCACATTTCACCTGAAGGTCTCAAAGCGCTAGCCTATCTCGAGAAACAGTGGAAAAGAAAGGAAAATAGCATGCAGAAAGAAAATAATTCAGAACAGTCAAGAGAGCCTTATGAAATTAAATGGTATGCAGGTCACCGGAGACACTGATCTTTTCAGGTCCCCTCGCCTGTCGCATCAACCTTCAAGCCACTTTAGTTTGCACTTAGAGGAGCACAACCACCCTGTGAGAGGCTGAATCCAGTTTTGTCTCCCAGTGTGACAGTCCATCACATCAGACAGATGGGTGCTCCAGATCATCCAGCAAAGCTATGGCCTTTTGTTTATTTCCAAACCACCACACCTTCAACCCACATCAGAGTGACTCTCAGAGGAACACCTATTCATCCTACTGCAAGAGATATGAGTGATGCTGTCAATGAGGCCACCAAGAGGATGCCAGCCCTTGAAATAGGGATAGGTTGTTACTCCTGCTATTTTCTTGTGTCAATAATGGATGGAAGACATTGTCTTATTTTTGATCTTCACCATGTGAATGTCTTCCAGGGAAAGGACAAATTTAAGATGCCAACACTGACCCAAGTTCTGTCTGCCCTGAATCTGGGCAACTGGATGGTAGCCCTGAACCTGCAGGATGCATATTTTCATGTCCCCCTCCAGCAGTCCCACAGATGTTACCTGCGAGGTTGGGGATACCAGTTTTCCCCTACCAGTGGTGATGGTCATCTTCTGACAGTGGAGAGATCCCTAGCTGGATCTTTTTGCCACTGTCAAGAATGCACAATGTCAAAACTTCAGTGCGACGGAGTTCTTAATAATGTTCTTTTTGGGAGATCTATTCAGGCTACTGTGGAACACAGGACTCCTCTGTGCCTTTCTACCTTTGCCTCTCCTGCCTAGAGTTCTGAAGAAAATCAGTCATCGTAGTGGCTTCCCATTGGGCCAGGAGAGTGTGGCACCCTGAACGTCTGGATATGAGCATCTATCCTCCAATGAAGCTACTGCATTGGGAGGATCTTCTGTTGCAGCAGCAGGGCAGGGTTCCACACCTGAACGCGCACACTCTACACCTCCATGCTTTGAGGGGCAGCATTTGACTTTGTCGATTATACCAGTGAGGATTGTGAATGGCATCCTTGCTGCAAGCTGTCTGTGTATCAAGTCCATTTATGGCAGGCGCTGGGAAAAATATGTAACCTAGTTTGGAATTCACAAAATAAACTCTTTGTAAGTCAAGCTGTCTGATGTTTTATTGTTTGTTTGTTTTATTTTGGACCAGCACAGCCTTGCAGTATGCATTTTCAAAGGCCCTTTTGGCTTTTTTTGCATTTGACAGACCACTGGTCCTTGTTTAAGTCAATTGTTGTGATGTCGTTTATTAAAGGTTTGACACACATGCTCCTTCCCAAACTGTTTGTGATGCCACAGTGAGATCCTAGTTTAATCCTGACCTTCCTTATGTGCACCCCATTTGAGCCAATAAACAGCTGCTAGTCTTCTGACACTTAAAACTATTTCTCGCTTCACTTCAGTTTGTCATGGGAGTGAGCTACAGCCTCTATCAGTGCATCCACCCTACATATTGGGATCTTAATTTGGTCCTTATTTTTCTCAGGCACTCTCTTCGGACAAATGCACAGCTGTCCTCTATGACTCCTGTCTCTGGACACAACTCTTTGTTGCAATAACTTCAGCTAGTCGCATCGGTGAGCTTCAGGCTCTCTCAGTACAGCAACCCTTCATCAAATTTTTTCCCAGACAAACTGATGTTGAGGACCAGAGCATCCTTTTGCCTAAAGTTGTAACTCCTTTTCGCTTTGAGCAATCCATCGCCCTACCAGCATTCTTTGCTCCACCTCAGCCCTTGAAAAAGGAGGAGAGACTCCATTGACTAGAACCTGAAAGAGCCTTCAGCTTTGACATTGATCTCTCACTAAATACCATTGTGTGGATGATCAGCTTTTTGTGGGATTCACGGGGGTAAAGGAAGGCAGGTGGGTCCAAATAGTGCTTTATCTAGGTGCATAGTCCTCTTTATTAAGATATGCTTTGTATTGGCCAAAAAGCGGCCTCTGGAAGGACTTTGGGCTCATTCCACCAAGACTTCTGCTGCTGTATTGGCACACAGAGTGTTTCTTTTTGACATATACCATGCTACAACGTGGGTGTGATAGTTCACGTTCACAAAGCACTATTGCCTTTACAGCCTGGTCCGGCTGGAAGGGCATATCACCCATTTCATCCTGCAGGACTTTTTGGTTTGAGCCTACTCCAACGATCCTCCATTTTTGGAAGGTACTGCTTTAGCATCTATTTTAAAGGTGAGGAATCTGTGGTTAGAATTATCCATCAGAAGAACAGATTAATTATCTTTGGTGATGCTCTTTCTGCAGGGGCGTAACACAAGCCCCTTCGACACAGGGAGACCCCAACCCTTTCAGGGCCCCCCTCAACCCTTCATATGGGCCTCATTGAGGCCAAAGTCATGAATATCTATGACATACAGGAGACTCAGACCCCTTCTCACAATCTGCAGGGGGGGGTCCCCATCATTTTGACTTACACCACTGCATTTCTGGTGGATACTCTTTCTAACCACAAATTCGTAACTGCCCCCACCCTTCACCTACCCCCTCTAGTGGCTGGATAGTCTCATGGGTGGCAAGTTGCGCTCTACAGGTCAACAGATTTATTGATTGGTTGAGTCAGTGATTAGCATGGCTTCTTTTTTACCATTTAAAAGGGTATCAAATTAGAATTCTGCACACTGGTACCACAAACTGTTTTGTACAATGCGTCCAAGGACGCAGAAGGAGTCAGGCAGGACTCTAATGTCAGGGTATGGGGTGGCGCTTTGCTTCACTTCTGGGGCTTAGCAAAGTCAATGCGGAGGCGATTAGCGCCACCAGGCAGTGCTTGGAGCACTGCTATGAAAACTTCTAGATCCAGTCTAGCTCCTGGGGGACATCGAAAGGTGGGGAATCTGCAGTTAGGTAGAGTGCCTAGAAAGAGCGCTACAGAACGTGAGGAACTTGTTCATCAAAGAGCTTTCTCGCCCATTCATCCTTCCATGCACTCAACCATAATTTTTCCAATCCTTGGCCCATTCTAACCTTCATCTGTGTAACTGTCAACACTGTCAAACACACAAATTAGGCAAACAATAACGAAAAACTTGTAATTATAAGCCAGACCTACTGGCATCGTCGTGCCTGTGTAGTCGTTTCAGGACATTACAAGAAGTTAATTTGATAAACCAATGCTCTTGAAACATTTTCATACATGAACACGTGTCCACTGTCCAGGGTTAATTCTCGCTGTACTATGTCCTGGATGTCTTATCTCGCAGTGTGTGTGCCATATTTTGAAGTGCTGCATTGTCTCAGGAATTGTACATTTCGATTCATTCTTGCACAGAGCTTGTATTGATTTCTCGAAGTGCACTTTATAAATAAGTCAAGGGATGGTAATGCCCATAATCCATTCAGACCCTTCTCTCCGAGTTACGTGGTCCGTCCACGGCGGTGCCAGAACCTCCCGAGCTTCATTCATAACTCTCTCCACCACCCGCCGCCATTAATATTTAATGCAGCCAGAAATATAAAAAACGCATTAAGTGAAAATCAATGACACAGCGCTCCAGTGGCAGCAATTGACAGATTGCTTTAGGGTGGTCCTTGCAAGTCTGAAAAACTATTGATTAGACCAGAAACAGCAATTACTGTCAGCAGTAAAGCACCCAATAATGTTGGCTTTTTTGTAAAGAGTATTCTAGAATGGAATGTATTTGGAACAGTGCTTCCTTAGTTAAAAGGTAAATTCAAGTCTAATTGAAAATGCACATGCTAGGGAGATGTGTAAACAATCTCAACACGATTAACGTGCCGTGGTGCTGAGTGTAAAGCATTAATTCTGGTGGTTGTCATTAAAACTGTATTAATTGAAAGCAAGTAGTTTTTTTTCTCATTCTTTTCATTAACACTATGGTATATAGCGTGGAGCCAGCCACAGGGGCAACGGAGCACTAGGGGGCAGATTTACAAGCCCCATGCGCCGCCGGTGCATCACGTTGCGTGACGCACCGGTGGCGCAGCCTGCTAAGGAATATTTACAAGCACAGGTAAAGTCACCCTGCGTGACTTACTTAACCTGTGCTTGTAAATATCGCCCCTGTTCACGCAGCACTTTGCGTGTTTGGGGCGGGACATGGGTGTTGCTGTGGGTGTTCCCACGCAACACCCATGTCCACTGATGCATTTCCAGATTTACGAGAAATCGTAAACCTGGATATGCGTCAGTTTGCTGTGCCACCATAGGGGTGGCGTAGCCAAGCAAAACGATGGGAAATGATCTAATTTCTCCTCGTTTTTTCCTGTTTCAATGCGTGCTGCATTCTACAGCACGCATTGAAAGAGGGAATGCCTGCAGTGATTGCTTTTGTGCAGGAAGGGGCACCTTCCTTCACAAAAGCAATCTCCCCATAGCGCAGGCATCCTTGCACCATGGTGCAAGGGTGCCTGCGCCAGCGCATGGCAGCAGTTTTTCTGGGCCAGCGATGGGGAGAGCACAGGAATGCGACATATCATTGTAGATGTGAGAGAGCGCAAATTGAGAAAAAATAGAAGTGCACCATATTTACAAGCACGTTGCATCAGTTTAGTAAAGATTACATAAGACTGTTTAATTAAAATAGAATGCATATATCAGTGTGAAAAGCTAATGTAGAAGTGTGTAGAGATGTTAGAATGATGTTGAAACCCCATGTTATGTGGCTGATGTAGAGGAGAATGTAATACTGCTAAACGTAGAAATGTGTAGGCCACATGGCAGTTCACAGAGAATGAAAGGTGCTGTTACACTCTCACATGATATGGTTTTTAATGTTGTTGTAGTTCGAAGTATTATTGATCATAGAACTGAAATATATGTTTTATAGAAGTGTTTCATATAACCATTGTGTGTAATAAGTTAGAATACTGGTTAGACTAAGAAATTAAAGGTTTACAGAGTGCACAGGCCTGTTTCATGTAATTCTAATAGGCCTGAATAGATAAGGTCATTTCTTTTGATCTGCATGTGTTAGTTAGAGGAATGTCATGTTAAGCATAAATTGCGGAGCCTGCTCGAAGGTTTACGACTTAGAAGATACGGTGGAGGCCGGAATTTGGGGCCCACTGTACAAGTGTCTGTTTGCAGGTACGAGGAGGTTCCAATCAAGAGAGTGATGAATAGAGTTTTGTTCAGGGAGTCAGGCACAGGCCTGGAGGAGGCTTCAGGAATTTCCTGGGGGTACCGTCCTGCCGGAGAAGAGCCTGAGAAGCAAGGTCAACGCTAACGATGGGCCCAGAGGAGTATCAGCATGGAAAATGCCAGAACCGACACCACGTGAGGGGCGTCTCTATAGGGCGTTTCTATTGTAAATGTGATTTTTGTATTAGGGACAGCACCCCTGGGTGGAGTTAGGGCAGATGGTCTGAGAAACCTAAGAGAGCGGATGGGTAGGCAGATAGGGTAACTGCGAGACACCGATTCACAACGAAGACTAAGGGAAGTGAGTGATCTTCTTTGGAAGTCACCACGGCTGACACCTTTTTAGGTTAAGATTTTACTAAGTAGGGATGTCACTTAGTCTAGTGTAGGGACAGTCTAATCTGGATTTTCTTCCTTTCTGTAAATGACTCACAAGTTACAGCTTGTGTCTATTCTTGCAACTCTGATGATTTTTTAATTGGTTTTGGTGATATTCTTTTGCCGACTAAGAGCATTTAGAAAATGTATGTTTGTATTGATACCAGTATATCTTTTGAACCTTATTTTGAGATGTTTGTATCTCCAGTTAACTTTGGCTTTATAATAAACTTTTATAACTTATTTGTAGTAAGTGGTTCTTTAGAGTGGTGTAAGTCCTTAACTGATTGACCTAGTAGTGGATTGCCTTTTACTCTATGACAGGTATCAACGGTTAGTCGACCTGAGTTGGGATCTAGACCTATAGCAATAGATCAGAAATCCCGCCGTAACAGTTGGTAGCAGAGACGGATGGTTACCTTCTAGAGGAAGGTGATCTAGACTAGGTTAAGATTACCCCAAGGTCCCTAGAGATCGAGAGATGAGCAGCGGAAGAATCGCCTGCCGAAGAAGGTGCTGACGGTGCGAGAGAAAAACAGCAGGGTCGGACGAGAGTGAGTATAACAAGGGTCATGCGTTGACAGATTGCGGTGTTTTGTGTTGTATCTGTATTGTAATGTCATGCGGAGTTGAAGGACTGTAGTGTGAATGTGAGAGGGTTGTGAGCGCGCGCAACCTGGGTGAAAATCTTAAGTTCGGAGAAGAGCTTATGTGGTTCGGGTGTATCGAACATCCAGAGTAGTTGTCGACCGGAGTAAAGGGGGTCATGAGGTACCATTGATCGCCCGCAGGACCGAGATAGGGGGAACGCAAGAGTGAGTGTGTGGGTAACGGATGCAGGTCGAAAGTTACCGTGTGTAAGTAACCTATCCGTTAAGGCGATTGTCTGGACGTACACGGAAAGTCATTTCGTCAGTTAAGGTGACAATTACAGTTAGACTGTGGGCGTACAGTCAAGGAAAGTGATCGCTTGGTCGGAAGTAATCATTTTTCAGAGTATGAATGGGACGCATGCATGACCGGGAGACGAGCTGAGAAAGGAGGGGAACTGCTGCGAAGGGGAGACGAGTGACGTCAGCGGGAGCCGCGCTGTGATAGGCCGGTTGGTGTGAAGCCCCGCTGTGATAGGCCGGTTGGTGTGACGTCAGCGAGAGCCGCGCTGTGATAGGCCGGTTGGTGTGAAGCCGCGCTGTGATAGGCCGGTTAGCGGTGGATTGTCATCAGGAAGTAAACGAACGCGGAGAAAATAGAAATTTTGTAGATTTTGAACATGAAGTGTTTTAAATGTTTGAGAGCGATCTTTAAGAGAAAAAGAAGAGAATCTTATTACGGGGAAGAGGCACCGCCAGAGGGTACACCAGCTCACTATATGGCAACGAATGTTGGGTTGCATACTATACTGTGGCTTGATACTTGGAGTAAGATTACAGAAGGGAATGAGGAACTGACTTTTCCGAAATACGGAACGTTTAGACTAGAAGTGTTGCATCAGCTGAAAGCAGTTATGTCCTCATTGAGACCTTTGCCTAGACCAACACAGTTTGAGGCCCTTAATGCATGGATTAGGGCGGCGCACAACAGGAATCAGAACAGGCGCCAAGAAAGGGTAAGGCGATCAGTAAGGGCAGTGCAAGATGCCAAATGGGATGAGGAAGCCAAGAAATGGAGGGTACAGACGATTGAAGTGGATAAGTTGTACCCAGTGAGAGAGGTTACAGGAGAAAAGAGACCCATAGAAGAGGATGACGAGAGCGAGTCGGAGGATGGCCTAATAAATAGGTTGTTGATAGATAGACCGCCTCCGGACAATAGGGAGATAGAAGGTACTGAGCTCCCAAGGGAAGATAGGGTTGACATAGAAGGGAATAGGCCATTCCCTATAACGAATTGGGTACCTACCAAAGGTGAGGAGACACCTCAACATAGTCCTGTACAGAGAGTAGTCGGAAGGGTTGTGGTGCAGAAGATGCCAGCGACAGAGAGGGTTGAGTCCTATGGATTGCCAGATGCTCTTCAAGTACCCGTTACCATAGGTCCTATAGTGTCGGTTTATCACCCAGAGAAAGGGAGAGAGGAAGAACAGGTACGGCTAGACAGGGAAAGAGTTGAGATGGAAAGATGGAAAGAAGGAATAACACGACAAATGCCTGGAGGCAATTGCCAGGATCGATAACGTGGAGCACCACAATGGATTCAGCAGTGGATCCCGTAACAGAACCGGGGGGTCAGAGAGGACCGATGGACCTGAGGGGACCACGGCCGAAATCCTATAAAGAGTTGAGGGCTGACTTGAAGGAATGGGATAGGTCCACAGAAGCACCGAGCAACAGGTCAGGAGCAGAAGCTGAATGGGGAAGTCGAGGCAACAGGACATTATCTCACTGCGGGGCTAGCGAAAGCAGTCAGGAGGGGACGGTAAAAGTCAGGAGAGTAGAGGAGTTACACGTCATATTGACGGTGGAAATGGGCAGGAGCGAAAAGGTAGAAGTACGGAGTCTGGAGAGATGTCTCGTCTCATTCAAAGTGAGGGAGACCAAAGGACACAAGAGTACAGGGATAGGTTTAAGTGCACTCTCCACGCACCTGATGATAACGTACAGCACTGGAATCGTGGGAACATGGGGAACCGCGAAGGATCTTGCCATGCGTCGAGTGATCAGAAATCACAGGCAAATTGCGAAGGCATGGGGAATTATGGAATGTCTTACCATGCACCTAGAGAAACCAGGCAGAACGGGAAATGTGGGACTATGGGAAATAGAGAAGTGTTTCACTATACACCCAGAGAGGATGGAACTGCATGGGACCTGGAGAGATGGGAGCATGGGAGGACTCCCCATAACACGCCTGAGCCCAGACGTAGGACTCAGAGCTGTGATGGGAGAGATGTAAATGGACTCTCTAGAGATAGCATACTGAAAGCTGTGATAAAAGCCAAAAGACTCGATGTGACTAGCTTAAAATCTGCAATGTAAGCGTCTAGCCTGCACTCCAAGCTTAATGACCAGTATGAGATGGTATGTTTTTTATAATGTTGGACAATCATTGATCACATATCAATCAAGCTGAGCTAACATCTAATTGTGTGGTTACAACGTTATTCTTGTGATTGTTGATCACTATCCTTGTACAGGATTGACATTGCATTCCTACACTGCTCTCACCTTACTTTTATTTTTATCTTTATTCTTATTTTTATTTTCACTTGGGCATATGCTCATAATACGACCTGCTCACTTTTATTCACTTCCCCACATCGTTAATTTTTAAGCTTGTACTGCACTCTTTTTTTATTTGTTAGTTGGTGAAGTTTTTAATCCCCCTAGGCACAGGAATATCCAAGGATATGTGTTTGTTAAATGGAGACGTTAGTTCTCACGTTACGCTAGAGCACTTAAAGAATCATTTCCCGCACCGGATGTTGATACCGGAAGTAATGTGAGGTTAGAGGTCGCGACTTGAGCAGGTGAGAAAGGCGTCCGCGCCTTCATGGCGTGTTTCTAGAATTCCCTACTAGTTAATGTTTCAGTGAGTACTCTCCTAATCCTCCCCCACTGTTCCTTCGTATTAGGTCGTCGTGAACGCAGGGTTATCTTCAACCGAGGGAGCAACTATCGGATATAGCCAAACACTGCTGAGCAGCGGTAAGACTAATGACCAGTTTCCCTTATGGCTGTTGTTGCTTGCCGCATGTGCGGTTGTAATAGTAACGTTCTACAAAATATTTTTTTATAGCGTTTGGATATTATAACAGTTGACGCCTCATTTAGATTCCGTCTGCCTGGCAGTATCAGTTTGTCGGTAAGATAGTTGATTCTCTCATGAAACTTAGATTTGGTGAAGTTACATGCACGGGTTTAGTACCGCTATTCACTTGTACCCTTGCTCCGAGGCGGCACGCCAGGTCTTCGTTTTGACATGCAGTTTGAGTTGCATGGTTACACACTTATTTATTTTCCACTGGCACACGGGTGCGGTTAACTAATTTCTAAAGCACTATTATTTCATCTAAGTTGTGTATCACACACGCTTCCTCACAGCGCACCACTTTTTTAAGGGGGTCAATAGTTTTTTATTTTGACTTTCATACGTTCTTGAGGATCACTAATATTTCACATAATTGCACACGTCTCGTGGGAATGAGTGTTAATTCTATTTGTCAACATGTACATTATACTATGTTCTAGAGGCATACAATTGTTTTTTTAAATTTGCAGTGCCTGACTTCGGACTGAGACGTGCGTTACTGATTAAAGTACAGATTCACATCTACATCAGTTAATCCCCTGAAGAAGAGTCATTTTGACTCAAAATGCATTGGGAAATGATTTTTGTTTTGTGTATTTTGATGTATGAAGCACAATTTGATTGCAAAATTGAACTTTTGATTTTTATGTCATCTATGTAAATACTCTTGTTGATATGTTTTGCAATAATGGCTACTAAAGAAGTCAAACTTTTTTTGAAATCAAGATGATTGTAGTACATTTCTTTTCGTAAATATTTGAATAAATTGAACTATAGTATTCACACATTTGAAACCTTAGGGACATTTGGGGTGAGCTCCCGGTTTTCAGACCTAGTCTACACTAGGTCTCTACAGAGCAGCTTAAAATCTGACCTGGACGAGATAATAGATGGTGCGTTGCCTTTAGAAAGGATTGACATGTACGAACAAGATGAGCTGCTGTTTATAGCAAAGGATATTACTCGAAAGGCAAGAGCAACTCATGAGAAACTGTCTGAACTGGCAGACAAGTATATGGTAGATTTGTCCAGAACAAAGGCATTGCAGGGTAACAATAGGTTGCATTATTCAGATCAGGACTTAGAAGAGAGGAGGACAACTGGATTAAAAACACACATAAGGGAACTGATCACAGGAATAAGAGCATGGAGAGATCTGGACAAATGGGAAGAGAGGTGGTCCAAAAAGGGAACTGTTAGGGGGAGCGCGAATGTGATGTCTCCGGAGGGAAGGCTACTGCAGATGGAGGCATTCCCTTTGCGAGAAATAGCGAATGGGAGTTATGTACACGTGCCCTGGAGTAGGGGAGATTTGGCTGCATTTACCAACTCATTTCCGAAGTTAAGGGAAAATCCCGTAGAGTGGTACAAGCAGGTAGAGAGGTTTGTCAAGATTTCAAAAGTATTGTGGATTGATTTGAACACTTTATTCGACATTGTGGTCCCAGGAGACTTGTGGATAGCATGCAAGGTTAGTGTCGAATGGCCAACTGCAGAACCAGAAAGGGATGCTCGTACTAATGGACCGTCAGAAAGAGTAATGTTAAAATATGAAAAGGTGATGACATGGCTGAAGGAGAAGGTGCCACCACAAGATATAGATTGGGTAAAAATAGACCGAACAGTTCATGAGTTTTATGAGCGATTGCTGAAAACGTTCAAACAATACAGTGGATTAGATGTAATGGATCCCAAAGATATAGGACAGTTTGTATCGAAGTTCGTTTTGGGGTTGAGACCTGATATTTGTTTGATGATTCAGCAACATTTAATTTGTTGGCAAAACAAACCATTGGATGAAATTTTGAGATACGCAAGGTATTGCAGTGATGAAATAGATTCCAAAGCAAAGAAATTAAAGGAGAAACTGATGATGGTGCAGATGCAGTCGGCTGGGAAGGGTGGACAGCAGCAACAGGGAACAGGGACGATGGTACGGAAACCAAATAGTCAGAATAAGGACAACGAGGAAAACCCGAGACCTAGAATAGACGTTGCTACATTGAAAAAAACTACAAAGTGTCACCAGTGTCACCAGGTGGGACATTGGAAACGCGAGTGTCCCTATAAACCTGAAAACGGAGAACTAGAAGTAGGGGAGGAGGAAGTTCAAGAAGTTCCAGTTCAAGGGGTGACAGTGCCAAAGAGTAAGGTGGCCAAAGGGGGGACTTCGGCTCCACAAGCTCAGTTCCCGCAGCCACCAAAGATTACGACAGGGGGAAAGACCTATAGACAAATGCCTCTTTTTATAGACGAAGAAGAGTGTTACTACGTTGATCCATTGACGGGACGACGTGTAAGTAGAGAGGAGGACTGTACCCTCGGGGCAGTTCTAGAGGTGGATCAAAGAGGACCGTTTGTTGAGGCTGAAGTGGCAGGGTGTCCTACAACATTCTTAGTAGATACCGGAGCTACTCGATCAACTTTGAGATCGGCAGTGGTTCTAGATCTACCAATGTCGGGGGAAACAATTCAAGTGGTAGGAGTCGCAAATAGGAGAATGACTAACCCTTTGACGGAACCAGTGCCAGTGAGAATAGGAAACTACACCGATGAACATCAGTTTGTAGTATGTGATTCTAGTCCTGTGTGTCTGTTAGGAAGAGACTTATTGTGCAAACTGAACTGCACAATATACTGCACACCTCAGGGAGTGGAGGTACAGACTACAGACGATGATGCTACCTTTAAAGTTGCAAATTCGAGAGTATGCGTAGAACTGTATCCTACCCTGACTGTGGAGGAGCTTCCTTGGGACTTACGAGATACAGTGTCATCAGAGGTATGGGATTATACTGGAGAAGAGATAGGATTGATCAAAGGAGTAGAACCAGTGAAGATCATGGTAAAACCAAATGTTGAATATCCAAGAACGCCTCAATACAAATTGACCCCGGAGACGATTGCAGGAATAAAACCCGTAATCGACTCTATGATTCAACAGGGAATACTGAAGGAAATCGTGGGTAGTCCATGCAACTCCCCGATTATGGCTTTGCAGAAACCTAGTGGGAAATTTAGAATAGTACAAGATCTTCGAAGGATTAATAACATAGTTGTTTCATGTTGTCCAGTGGTACCGAATCCATCAGTGATATTGTTTCAGATACCATTCCAAGCTGAGTGGTTCTCAGTGATAGATCTTTGTCAGGCTTTCTTCTCAATTCCATTAGATGAGGAGAGCCAGTTTCTTTTTGCTTTTAAGCTGGAAAATCGTGTCCTAACATGGTGTCGTATCCCACAGGGGTATACAGAAAGCCCATCAATTTTCAACCAGGTATTGAAGAAAAATCTTGAAAGTCTAGTACTGCCACAGAACTCGGTTCTGGTCCAGTACATAGACGACCTACTTGTTGCATCAGGAACGGAAGAAGCTTGTAAGATAGATACCATCGCCTTGCTGAACCACTTAGCTGAAAATGGGCATAAGGTATCTCCGAGCAAATTGCAGTACTGTCTGACAGAAGTACAGTACTTGGGTCACCGGATAGAAAAAGGAAAGCGCAAGGTGTCACCAGATAGGATAGAGGCGATAATGAAGATGAACTCGCCTACGACACAGAGAGAAGTCAGGATGTTCCTAGGAATGGTCGGTTATTGCCGACAGTGGATAGCTAACTTTTCCCTGAAGGCAAAACCCTTACAAAAACTGACGCACAAGGAGGTGAGTTATCCGGTACCATGGGACAAGGATTGTTTGATGTTGTTCCTACAGCTGAGAGAGGACTTGTGCCGTGCTCCAGCTTTGGGGATGCCTGATTACGTAAAACCATTTTCACTTTACTGCTGCGAAAGAGAGGGTTGTGCTTTGTCAGTTTTAGTACAAACTCATGGAAATGCCCGTAGACCAGTTGCATACTTTTCGGCTACTTTAGATCCGGTAGCCGCAGCGTTGCCCGGATGTCTCAAATCCGTTGCTGCAACAGGTGTCAGCATTGAAAGGTGTGAAAATATAGTAATGGGACACCAATTAGTGGTGTATGTACCTCATTCTGTAGAACTGTTAATGACCAGGACCAAGACACAGCACTTAACCAATAATAGGCTCACGCGCTACGAGCAAGTTATTCTTGCTGCGGAGAACGTGACCCTTAAGAGATGCTCTGTTTTGAATCCTGCTACATTGATGCCACTTCCTAATGATATAGAAGGCGAAGAATGTGAAGATCACGATTGCCTTGATGTGACTGAACTATGCACCAAGCCAAGACCACATATTGTGGATGAGCCGTTGACTGACCCTGATGAAATTTTCTTTGTTGATGACTCATGTTTAAGAGACGATACTGGTCGGTTGAGAGCAGCTTATGCTGTTTGCACCATTACTGGAGTTGTGGAAGCCGCTTGCCTGGAAGGAGTACACTCCGCTCAGGTAGCAGAAATCATTGCATTGACACGTGCCTGTTTAGCAGGTAGCAAAATTAGAGTCACCATTTATACCGATAGCCAATATGGTTTCGGTGTAGTTCATGATTCTGGGCAATTGTGGTCTCAGAGAGGTTACATGACCTCCTCTGGTTCGCCTATTCGAAATGGGGAATTTGTGCGACTGTTGTTAGAAGCATTACAAGGTCCAGCAGCAATTGTGGTTGTTAAATGTGTAGCCCACACCAAAAATACAGATTTTGTGTCGCAAGGTAATCGATATGCAGATGAAGTTGCTCGCTATTGCGCGGAGCAAGGATATACTTTCACGGAAGTGGAAGTAGGTGGGACTCAGGAAAAGACAGAGTTAAACATGATGCTAGAAACAGTTGATACTTGGGAGGATTTAAAAGACATGCAAGAGAACGCACCTGATTCTGAGAAAAAGGCATGGGAAACAGCAGGTTGTGTGAAAAGTGAAATGGATTTGTGGGTTTCAGCAGATGGAAGGGCAGTATTACCCGATGAATTAGTGAGTCCAATGGCACGACAGATACATGGTCCAGTACACTTAGGAAGAGATGCCATGCTGAGGTTATTTAGGCAGACTTGGTATAACCCTAAGTTTAGGATTGCAGCAGAAGCAGTGTGTCGAAGATGTGTCACGTGTCAGCAATTGAACGTAGGGAAAAGAACACCAGTTACAATGAGTCACATTGGGAGGTCTGGGGGGCCTTTCAACCGAATGCAATTAGATTTCATTGAGATGCCAAAAATCACCCGCCTCAGGTATGTTCTGGTGGTTGTATGCATATTTTCCAGATGGGTCGAAGCATACCCTACACGCAGGTGCGATACACTCACAGTAGCAAAGCTGTTGCTTAGAGAGTTGATCCCGCGCTTTGGGGTGCCGACCTCTTTGGAATCAGACAGAGGAACTCATTTCAACAGTGAAGTTGTGAAGATGCTTTGCTCTGCATTAAACATTGATCAGAAGTTGCACTGTAGCTATCGACCAGAGGCTTCAGGTATCGTGGAGCAGATAAACGGAACTCTAAAGTCCCGAATAGCCAAAGTATGTTCATCGACGTCCTTAAGCTGGCCTGATGCTCTGCCCTTGGTACTCATGAGTATGCGTAGCACGCCAGACGGGAGGACAGGTCTCTCTCCACATGAGGTTTTAATGGGGAGGGCAATGAGACTTCCGTCTGTTCCAACTACAGCTTTGTTGAATATTACAGATGACCTGATCCTGGATTACTGCAAGGGACTTTCTGATGTCATTCATTCTGTGTCTCTTCAGGTGCAGGCTGCTGAAGTTCCATCTTCAAGAGACCTGTGTCACGACTTGTGCCCTGGTGATTGGGTGCTTGTGAAAAAACACGTCCGGAAGAACTGCCTAGACGTGCGTTGGAAGGGGCCCTACCAAATAATCCTGACCATGAATACTGCTGTAAAGTGTGGAGGGCTGCCAAACTGGATTCATGTTTCCCATACTCGAAGAGTTCCAGCACCCTTAGAAGAAACAGCTCCTCTCACAGATGAAAATCCAGCTGTGGACGGCGAACCACTAGAGGGGATCAGTCAAGCCGTGGGGGTGTCGAAAGAAGTTGGGAGTGCTACGGATTCAGCAGAAGAAAGACAGGACGACAGTGAAACTGAAGTTGCCACCGAAGGAGAAAGTTGCTGTGAATACGGCTCAGACACAGATCAAGACAAAAGTGATCAAGAACCGAGTGTGAGGACAAGAAATAGGAGAACAAGGCGTGGAGAAGCTAGTTGGCCTGAAAGAAAGAAGAGGCCAAGCTTGAAGCTAACTCCAGAGAGAACTCTTGCTCTTATATCTGAAGACTCGGATTTGGTCGAAGGTGCACAAAGACAGGAACAGGAAGGTCCGAGAAGATCGGGGAGGGTGCGAGTGCCCTGCAGAAGATACGCTACTCCTGAGTGGACCTACCTAGCAGCAGATGTCCAGTGCACGGAGATCCGGGAGGGTGAGGGAAGTGACAGTGACCAGTACTGACCCAATCATAACATTGGAAGTAGTGTTGTTGGTACCAGGAGTGGAGGTCGAAGGGTTGCTGACACTCACTATCCCCAATCCTCCTTATCTGAGCAGGATAAGAGAACTGGTTTTAAACAGAATAGAATTTCCGACTTTTTGTTCAACGATGCCAACACTCGAGGAGATCATTCTTCGTTTAGAAATATTAGAATACGTGATTAGAGCCGCTGGAACACGTATGATTCCAGATTGCTAAAGACTTTGTAAATAAACAGATTGAAAAATAACCTAGCGCCAAGTGGAAGAAGAAGAAATTTAGGGACTTCCCATTTAGTGGATGGAGAAGGGCTAGGGTTGTCTGTTGCTATAGAACTCAAAGACTGATCTTGCAGAAGGGATTATCAGCTTCCAGGTGTGGTTCGGAAAGGCTGAATAAGCAAAGAAAAGAGACTTTGAGTTGTGAAAGAAAATCAGAACTACACTGTCTTGAGATCATGGAGGCCGGCAACCCAAACCGCAAGTCAAAATGCATAGTAGGCACACTTTTAGTGGGAGTAATTTTTCTTATAGTTTTAGTAGTTACTATATCATATGTAGTGGGACATGAAAATGAAGAGAAGGCAACAAAGGAAGCAAAAATTGTATCGATGCAGAAACCTACTACTGCTGGTCAAAGGGGGGACAATACAGAGAAAGATAAAGCTTTACTAGCAGCAGAGACTCGTAGGTTGCATGTGGATGAATCACAGGGAAATTTCAAATCAAATGCATATGCTAAATTGCTTTATGAATATATTGATGCCATGGAGGCAAAAGATTGCTATGTGTGTATGCAATTGCCAGCCTCTGTAGACGAAGGTATTAGATATCATCATCTTCCATTGACTTATGGAATCACATGTAGTTTGTTGCTTAGTATATTTTATGAACGTGATGGTTTTGAGTATTATTTTTCAAATTTTGATGCTGTTTTACCAGAAGTTCCAAACTACAAGCACATGAACAAGTGGGATTATTATAAGAGTGAAGATAGATTAAAGACATTTTTCATTCCTTGGAAAACGTTGGATACTTCACATGCCCGAAGAAATAATTTGACTTGTAAAGTGTCAGAAATTGAGAAAAGGTTTATAGGACAGGTGGATGATCGGTATAGGAGACAGAAGATCTTAAAGGCTTCAGGCCAATGGAAAACAGATTGGACCAAAGAAGAAAGGTCACACAAAAGAAAGGGTAGTAATGGTCCAATAGCTTTAGATCGAGAGCAAAAAGGGAAACTGTGTATATATAGGGGTAATACCTATTATGAGAATGTGTTTGTGGGAGAAGTAAATTGTGAACATGCTTTCCAATTAGAATATTATACCAAGGATTTCTTGAAGGGAATGCAGGTGATCCCGAATGTATATTTTGTTTGTGGAAGAAATGCATACGTGAAACTACCGGATAATTGGTACGGATCATGTTATTTAGCAATTGTCTTCCCCAAAATATACCATGCTAAGGATCTAGAAATTATAGAGGGAGGAACTCAAGCTAGAGGAAGAAGGGATGTAAGCAATGAGGAGGTAGTTGGAGACGTATTTGGTGCTATGTTTCCTCTTTTAGGGATAGTACTGAATGATGTCAAGATTAGAAGATTGGCAACAGTTGTAGATAGGTTGTCCGCCAGTACTGCTAGATCATTAATGCTGGTGGAGGGAGAGATGCAATCAATAAGGGCAATGGTTCTTCAGAACCGACTTGCTCTAGACGTTCTGTTAGCCAAAGAGGGAGGAGTCTGTAAGGCTTTGAAGGTTCAGGAATGTTTTACTTACATTCCAGACAATTCAAATCCTCTAGAAAAGTATATACGGAACATCACTGAAATTCATCATGAGATTTTGCCAACCTAGGAAAGGGTTTCATTTGGTACATACTGAAACCTATCATCATAATAGTGATTTGTATAATCACCTTGTGGGGATTGATGCGGCTGTACCAATGGTATAGATCAAATAGGTTGCAGAGATCCATGAGAGAGCAGGAGAGGAGATTAGCTGCGATGCAGGATAATCAGTACAGGAGTCTGAGGGCTCTAGAGATGATGAAACGAGAGAGTCCTGCAGCGAGTTCAGTTTGATTCAGTTCATACCTCAGGGATGGTGTTGTGATGGTGATGACTACTAAAAGTCATCAAAGGGGGGAACTGAGAGAGCGCAAATTGAGAAAAAATAGAAGTGCACCATATTTACAAGCACGTTGCATCAGTTTAGTAAAGATTACATAAGAGTGTTTAATTAAAATAGAATGCATATATCAGTGTGAAAAGCTAATGTAGAAGTGTGTAGAGTTGTTAGAATGATGTTGAAATCCCATGTTATGTGGCTGATGTAGAGGAGAATGTAATACTGCTAAACGTTGAAATGTGTAGGCCACATGGCAGTTCACAGAGAATGAAAGGTGCTGTTACACTCTCACATGATATGGTTTTTAATGTTGTTGTAGTTCAAAGTATTATTGATCATAGAACTGAAATATATGTTTTATAGAAGTGTTTCATATAACCATTGTGTGTAATAAGTTAGAATACTGTTTAGACTAAGAAATTAAAGGTTTACAGAGTGCACAGGCCTGTTTCATGTAATTCTAATAGGCCTGAATAGATAAGGTCATTTCTTTTGATCTGCATGTGTTAGTTAGAGAAATGTCATGTTAAGCATAAATTGCGGAGCCTGCTCGAAGGTTTACGACTTAGAAGATACGGTGGAGGCCGGAATTTGGGGCCCACTGTACAAGTGTCTGTTTGCAGGTGCGAGGAGGTTCCAATCAAGAGAGTGATGAATAGAGTTTTGTTCAGGGAGTCAGGCACAGGCCTGGAGGAGGCTTCAGGAATTTCCTGGGGGGTACCGTCCTGCCGGAGAAGAGCCTGCGAAGCAAGGTCAACGCTAACGATGGGCCCAGAGGAGTATCAGCATGGAAAATGCCAGAACCGACACCACGTGAGGGGCATCTCTAAAGGGCGTTTCTATTGTAAATGTGATTTTTGTATTAGGGACAGCACCCCTGGGTGGAGTTAGGGCAGATGGTCTGAGGAACCTAAGAGAGCGGATGGGTAGGCAGATAGGGTAACTGCGAGACACCGATTCACAACGAAGACTAAGGGAAGTGAGTGATCTTCTTTGGAAGTCACCACGGCTGACACCTTTTTAGGTTAAGATTTTACTAAGTAGGGATGTCACTTAGTCTAGTGTAGGTACAGTCTAATCTGGATTTTCTTCCTTTCTGTAAATGACTCACAAGTTACAGCTTGTGTCTATTCTTGCAACTCTGATGATTTTTGAATTGGTTTTGGTGATATTCTTTTGCCGACTAAGAGCATTTAGAAAATGTATGTTTGTATTGATACCAGTATATCTTTTGAACCTTATTTTGAGATGTTTGTATCTCCAGTTAACTTTGGCTTTATAATAAACTTTTAAAACTTATTTGTAGTAAGTGGTTCTTTGGAGTGGTGTAAGTCCTTAACTGATTGACCTAGTAGTGGATTGCCTTTTACTCTATGACAGGTATCAACGGTTAGTCGACCTGAGTTGGGATCTAGACCTATAGCAATAGATCAGAAATCCCGCCGTAACAGATGTGTCGCATTCCTGTGCTCTGAAAGTGCCGCAGCGTAGCGCAGCCAAAGGGCTTCTGGTGCAGCGCTGCGGTACTTTCTTGTAGATCTGCCCCTTGATGCGTAACTGATCACAAAGAGAAGTAAAGTCGTGATAGGGAGTGGGAACTGTGACAAGACTCACAGGTATGACAGAGCCTAGACTGCTAGGTGGCTTCTTAGATTACCTATGGCGTGTTTGCAATTTCTTGGCGTGTGGCATTATCAGCAGCGGCTCCTGGACGCAGTGCTGCTGAACGGTGGGGCGGGGGAGGAGCAGGGTAGGTGGTAGTAGTGCTTATAAATAAATAAATAAAACGAACTTCATTGCGCGCTGCAACCCTGATTTGGCGTTGCAACGCGCGCAATGTAATTTGTTTTATTTATTTATATACACAACTCCATTTGACCACATTCAGGAGTTTACTACCCCCACTCTGCCCCTCCCCTGCCCCACCCTACCCCACTGGCCCGCAGCACTCCCTCGGGAGCCGCTACTGGGCATTATTCTTTTTGCAGGGCTTTAAGTGGGATGAAAAAACTGGGGGGTCTCTCAAAGGGGCGTGGCTGACGCTGTTAAGGGTGTGGCTTAAAAAGCGTAAACTAAAAATCTGTGCTTAGCATAGTGTGCCGCTGGACTGGCATTTTGCTGCTTCTGTCATTGCACCCAAATGTATAATACAACGAATAACATTACACTTACAACAAGCTAGGGCTATGGGCTTTGTCAATGGCTGTTCGTAGCATAAGATACATAAGCAACAACTATGGCTTTGTTGCATATAATATTGAAAATGCTTCCGTTCTGAAATGATGAGACTGTAAAGGAACTATAACGAGTCTCTTTGAAGTAACTTCAAAGGCTGTGAAGGGTGGCACTGCTGCAGAGTTATGATTTTTTTTCTCCCCTATATTGAGGGCAAAAATGGAGAGCCGATAGGGACCCGTTTCGGCACCTGCTTTTTAGAACTGCCGCTGCTGAGCACCGGCAAGACCCAGCCTACTTAAAGCCCTGACCTTTTGTGCTGTCCAGTAGCGGGCATGATTCGCCTATAGAGTCCCTCACCCTCCCTGCAATGCGCGGTTTGTCATTCAGATATTTTGGGAGGTCGAGATGCATTGCTGTGCGTGATGCAGCCCTTTTTAATTAAAGTTAATTCTTTCTACAATGGGTCTTTAGAGGCACTGGATAATGAAATGCTGTTATTCTCTGACACCAGCTCCAGGGTCAAAAGAAACACAGTTCCTTCATAAGCTTACAGTAAATGGGAATTTTGATAGACTTTCACTTTCTATTATCCGCCTGCTTCAATGGCAATCCCGGGTATCGCTTCGCTTCACTCCAGGTTTGTGTTCATCTCCGATGCAAAAGAGCGGCCCGGCTGAGTCAGAGACTGCCTGATCTAAAGCAGAATGAAAATACGCCAATTGAGGATTCCTTCTCAACTACGAGCGAGAAGGCTTTAGAAAGTCACAGATGGTTTCCATGACCTCAGGTGGCCTTGCGTGGACGCTTATATCAGCCAGTGCCACTCGGTCTTTCGACATACACTTCCGGTCTTATTTTTAGAATTTTTCAGAGCCTTGCTAAACAAATTTGCAACCAGTGGTACTGTGCTGGATAATTTGTGCCCTAGTCCATCCTGGCGGTAGTTGCAATGTCCTTTTATTCGGTAGTGTGGTTCAAAAGTAGTAGCTGGCAAACAAAGTGCATTTCACATTTCCCCTTCCCCTCGTATATAGACACCTGAGTCAGTATTTGGTCTTCACAGTGTAATTTTATTAACTTCAAATACGGCCAATTATTTCATTGGCCTTCCTTCTATTAATTTCTGTGACCATCGCTTTATTCTTGCTTTATTTAAACACACAGCACACCAATAAGCAATCAAGGTTATACGTTTCCATTGTATTTACAATTGCTTCTCCACGGGTCCTCTTGCTTTACCTTCGAGCTGTGCCAGCAGGCCACAACCAATATACACCCTGCTCTCCTTATGCTGACTGCCCCCCGGCCAACAGAGCAGCAGGTAGATAATTTGCCACTGCTTGTGACAAGCGCCAGCTTCCTGGGTAGAGCCGGAGAGTCCAGAGCCACCAGCAGGTCAGCCCCCTCTCCCGCCAACCCTGAGCCCCGGATATCCTGCAAGCCTTGGTCCAGGGGACCAACAGCCACCGACCAACGGTGTCCCTGTCATTTCTCTTGCCCAGGACCCCGCCTAACAAAGCTCTGCCCCTAGGGATGGGTGGGTGGGAAACACTTCCGCAACGACCTCCAACCTCAGGCAAGCAATTGGACAAAGAGGGGGTCATTACTGCCCCTCGGGCTTTTAAACCCCTGTGCCAGTTCCTGTCACGTGGGTATCTCCCGTGACGTGTATCCGGTTGCTGTGGCTACCGGCCTCACTCCTAGCAAGCCCGCACCTTCCTCTTCCGGGACTCTCGACCCGGAAGGGATGATTCCTAGGCTGTTCCCCTTTTGCTGCACCTAACGGCCCCACGCCTCCTAGGTGGGGGTGGCGCCAATCATAGCTGGCAGACACAGTGCATTTCACATTTCCCCTTCCCCTCGTATATAGACACCTGAGTCAGTATTTGGTCTTCATAGTGTAATTTTATTAACTTCCTGCAAGCCCTGTTCTGGGGCCCAACAGCCTCTGACCAACGGAGTCCCTGTCATTTCTCTTGCCCAGGACTTCACCACAGGGCGAGGCGCTCACTGGCGGACTCACCCTCCCCCCACTGCGCCTTCTACTTCTTCAGCCAGGGCAATCAAAACAGTCTGTGTAAACAACTCCAAACCTGCCTTAGAGAGGTGCACCCCGTCCGATGCATACAACTCTGCCCTTGACACTTGGATCAACTTGTGCCTGATGGTACGAATGCTTGATTTCTTTAATATCTCGGCGACTGACTGATTAAGTCTCCTCACTGATTTAATAACTGTCTTTGGCGGCGCTCCCTCCGCCCATACCTGACGCGGTATCACCTCGGACCATAGTATTTTTGCATTAGGCAACATATTGTTGACTAAGGACAAAACGGAAAAAAGAGCCTCCTTCACCCCCCTCCTTCCCGCTGGGATCATATCATTGCCACCTGAATGAATCACCAGTATGTCGGGAAGCGGCATGCCCTTGGCCATGGCACCCTGCAGATCAGTTGGCAACTCTGCTAACCTCTGTCCGCCAAACCCCACCCAATGGGGGTCAGCTCCCTTCGCACTCTGTATTTCCTCCTCGCGTGAATTCTTGAATAGGTGCCCTGCTCTACGGATAAAAGAATGGCCACACCAGCATATCGGGGTTCTCTGACCCGGTCCACATAGATCAAAGTTGAAAATGGATACGATCAGCGGGCGACAGGACAAGTGGAGAAGACTGACTGACAAATCATGCTAACTGGGGACGCACGTAACGCTCGAAACATGTTGACCTCCAGCGCCCTACCCTCTTAATGGTTTCCTCCGGGAGGCCTAGGGCGGCCGCCGTCGTGGCTGCACCGATGCGGAGTGAGTGTGAAGTGAAATGGGTTGCTTCCACCCCTAAGCATTCTAAAGCCGGCTTACATATCCTAGTGAACTGGAACCTGGTGAGAGGAATGCCATATGCATGTAATAATACCCTGCTGCCACCTCTCCCAGGTCTAATCTTGAAATAATTACTGGCCAAACTCACCGGGCAACATGCGGCCCCCACCACTGATCCTAGCTGGACACAGGTACCCTTACCTACCGGATCCGTTTTTGATCCCCGCACCCTGACCCTAAGGTGTTCTGTGGTCAGGATTACATCTTCCAAACGTAATCCCCCTTCCTTGTCTGACTTTGCCACCGTTAACAATTCTGAAAATCTAAATGCCCCAAAAAATACTAATGAGTATGCCAATCCGAGTAATTGCGTCTCGTAAGGTGTGAAGCAAATTCTGGGCAGTACTTCCAAGATACTGGTAAGTCTGCTCGCATCTTTGGGTCTCCTACTGTCCTTCACTCTGGGCGCCAAGCGCTCTCAACTGCCACACCCCCCAACCCCGCATAAAATGCTATTGCCGAAAGTTGTCTTCTCACCGTAACTACTGACCTCCCGCTCCCTGTCTGATGGACTATGAACTTCAGAACACTTTTTGGTAGGAAACTCTCCACTGACCCTGACTCTTTTAAGACAGTCAGGTATGATTGCCATGACCTCTCATACATACTCTTGGTCTTGGGGGCCAGTGACGCTGTGATCAACTCAGAGGCCGTGGGGCACCAAGCTTCCATAGTCCCTCCGGGAAGGTCGTCATCTGTCTGTCTGCTTGCGGCCAACGGGTGCGAAACTCTGCCAACTTAAAATGGGACAAAGCGGCAGCGACTGTGTTGTCCACCCCTGGTACATGTTTGGCAGTAAAGTGTACATTGCGCTAAACGAATTTAGTTGTGTGCACTGCATCATCAAATGCGATGCAGTGCGCGCAACGAAATTCGTTTTATTTATTTATATGTTTACTTACCTGTTAAAGTCCGTAATCCATACATTACAACCCCCCACCCTGCCCCTCCCCCTCCCTATGTCACCGCCCTGCAGTTACACCTACTACCGGCCGTGGCTGACCTGAGCTAATTAAAAAACAGACACTCATCATAACAGGCTCACCAGTTAAGAAAGAAACGCAGCGGGAACGGTTTGTTTCAGGTGAATGTATGTTCTTATCACTCAATGGCGCTGGAGTTCATTTGTTTAGTACGTGTTTTGTGGTTCAGATTACATCGCACAATACATAACAGGCGCACAGCTTGTTATGTTGCAGGATTACAAATTAAAAGCAAGTACTCATCAAAAGGCTTATTTCAAAACAAAAAAAAACGAAGTATTTTCTACAGACGGCATCTCACCGTTGAGAATTAGGTTTGATAAATGTTGATGCCATCACCCCGGTAAATTCAAATTACTTAGATTTTGAAACTGTAACCTACTGGACACTTGGCACGTGCATAGTCTCAAAGCACTGCGCAAATCATAACAGCTTTAAATACAATACGATGGTTTTACATAACACCGTAAGGCTGACATATATAAGTGCTGCAAGAATACTTTACTGTTAAACAGATCATCAGAACTAATTTTGTCAACCTCAGAAGGTCTAAAGTAAAGGTGAATCAGCCCTCCAGGATCCGACCACGTGACCCAATGAATGAAGGCCTGTGCACACGTCTATATTACGTTGCAAAGTACTCTGTCTCTAGAGATCCGATTCAAAAGTACAGTAGATGCATATACTTTAGGAAACAATACGCATTCAAGAGGCTGTTTTATGTTTTTCTTTATTCTTGAGCGGTTGCCCAGCCAACGCGTGTTTCATCTGGGGAAGTGACCCAAGACTTCATCAGGGCTTAAGGCAATACGGAGGAGATCTTGGATCTCTCTGCTGGTTGTACTTTCATCCAGTCTGGTAAAGGAGGTTGTAGTAAGTAAAATTTAGTGCTACTTAATGCTTATTGTTTCCTAAAGTATATGCATCTACTGTACTTGTGTATCGGATCTCTAGAGACAGAGTACTTACTTACTCTGCAACGTAATATAGACGTATGCATCCTATGTATTGGACATCTGGTCTATAAATCAGGGGGTTCAGGGTCAACCCCTTCCTGTAGGCACCGTCCCACAAATGCGTCATAGTGATTCGCTTACACCCGTTGGAGGCGCCACATCCTACCCACACATATAAACCCTGTTCCATGTTTCACATGACCCAATGATAATAGTACAGTGCCCTCTTCACCATAATGAGCTAGATTACCACTTTCTTGACATCTAAGGGGTCGTTGTAAATCCAGGCCACTAACTGAAAAGGAGGAGTGGTCAGACCATACTATGTTTATGTCAAACCAGGTAGACATGCCACTGACCCATGTAGAAGAAATGGGGAATATATTTAATGAGGAAATCCTGAATTTGAATCTAAGCATGCAATGATCTCAGCATTTTGATCATTGGCCGAGATTCTTCTAGCCAGTGGGATAGCTCAGTGGGTTCAGTTCCTGCAGCAGGCATCTGTGTGTTACATGCAGGTCACCAGTATGTACTGCACCAGGGCAGATGCAACATTTTATCCTTAAGAGGTGGGTAAAATAAGTTTAATGATTTCTCTAGATAACGTTGATCGTAATCATTAAAGGGAATGGACACATTTTATTTTGTGGTTTGCACTCTATCAAATGATACATTTTAATTTGGGATGCCATGTTCATGATTTCTTGCATCCAGCTGCCTCGCATCAGAGCCCCTAGTAAAATGGCCCCATTCACACCATATCTAGAATCCTGGTCCAAATATCCCCCTGCAAACTCCCCTCACCCAAAAAATGTGCTCCATCATGCAAAATACAGCTGGTGTAGTTCTTCCCACACAAAACATTCCAAAGCATTATCTTCCCCGCTTCATACCAGGGCACAAGTCCTAAAAACAGAAGTGGGGGTACGCTGACGTCACGACAGGAAGTGACGTCACGAAAGGTGGCTTGCACTCAGTTGCAGTTTATAGTTATCGAGCTCCCAGTAAAATAAGTGGGGGGACGCCGTCCACCCGCGTGGTACCTCGGCTCGAGCCCTGCTTCCCACGGAGAAAACACACCAGCAACCCCATACCATACTGATCTCTGTGTGTAGAGAATTCAATGATCACTGAACTGTCCCCTGGTAAAGAGACCAGTCATTAAGCCTAGACTAAGACTGCACATGCGCAGATGCTTGCATGATCTATTGTTTTCTATACTGTGGGTTTGGATGCCACTCATTAATTACCATTGGTTTTCTTCATTGTCACTCTAATTGCTTGCCTCTTAGCGGACAGCTGCCATGGGTTTTCTTCCTCTTTGTGTGTGTCTCTTCCCTGGCGCATGAACTCATAACTTGAGTCCTTCCACTGCTCATTGTTTTAGCCACAACTTTTTTCTTTGGGTTAAAGCGTTCTACCAGTGTGCTTTTACTGCCGTGTTTCTCATGTACTTCTTCCCCCATCCTCTGTTCATGTTGTTGCCTGCCCTCTCCCGCCCTCCTGCTATTTGTCGGCTTACTTGCCCACTCTTGCTGTCTGTGTTATTGCTTGCCCCAACTGCTGTTCATGTTATGGTTTGCCCCACCTGTATCCATGTTGTTGCTTTCCCCCTCTAGCCCCCCATATTGTTGCTTTCTCCTCGCATTGTTGCTTGTGCCCACCTGCTGTGCATGTTCTTGCTTGCTACTCAATCTGCCAGCATCGTAGTGTTTTTTCCCCAAAATATTTCAGCCATGTACTTGCCGTACCTTCTGTTGTCATGGATTACCCCCACCCCATCACTCCTGTTGTCTTTGTTGAACCCTTACTCCCTCGATCTTCCTTTGTCATTGCTTGCCCCCCGCAATAACACAACAAATCACTATGATGCTGACACCGCTGGCCATGTTATACTGCTTTTTCCACCCACCCTATCAGTGTTGCACACCCTTCCTCCCTCAGTGATACTACCAACACACCCGCAATTTAAAAAAATGCTGTGATGCAGCCAGCACTGGCAAATTCATAGCACTTTTGAAAAAAACTTTCAGCCATACTGAACAGCAGCCAAACTGCTGCACGACATGGCAAAAAAAATTACACGGCCAATACCTCATTTATGCGAGACCTATTGGCTTTGTCGGGGCTTATTCTATATTTGTTTACTCCTTCAAAAGAGATTCAACAAAGTAGTTATAATTTACATCATTTTGTTATGCCTAGCAAGCATATCTCCTAACAGATTTAATGATACCTCTTAAGCTAATTTACCGAAACGATCTACACATTTTTTCATTGAAAGGAATTTATCACACAAAAAATCACAGAAAAGAGGAGGTGTGATAGAAAGACAGCATACATGTAAGCTCACTTTATAATCACAATGAAATGCCACATTAATATATTGTGGAACAATATCAATGGTTTGTTTCATTTCAAATTAATAGCTGAATTCTTGAAATTATGGTCATAAATTTGTGAGAGGCAAGATCCTACAACGATCCCAAATCTGGCTTGTATTATCACACCAAATAACAGGCATTACAATTGATTGACCTGGAAATTATTAATAACATGCAGACTTTGGAATACTATATCCTTTTCCTCATGTCAATCCTAAATCCTGGGCCCTTTTAAGCACTGTCATTTACAACCTGCAAGCAGCAGGGGTTTGAAAGTCTAGGACTAGGATCAACAATGAAGAGATAAACAGAAATGTGATTCAAGCTGAGTTATCTCAGGGAATTTTCGTGCTAGTTTTGGAAATGTTCAAAATATATGCTTTTTTAGATCCTTTCTAATGGATAGGAGCAAGGTTTTTGTCCTTAGTTCCAAAGACAGAGAGTTCCATGCTGTAAGGCTGCCCTAGTAAAGGTCGCTGGCAAGATAAAATAGGTTTACTGAAAATACGGCCGGGAGACAGTCAGCCCCGTAGGACCGAAAACTGTTTCAACTTGCTGCAGGTAGGCATCTGCGTTTATCACAAAGACCACAATGAATTAATGCATATTATCTTACACTAACAAGTAATAAACAAGTAACAGAATAGGACAAGTTAATGATATACTTCCACGTGGGCACCACACCACCTGCATTCCTGAATTCGTGCCCTCTCCTCTCTGTTCCTCTTATCTTATTCTTGACAAAGCTTTGATAAAACATTTTCCTTTAACCTCCTTTCAGGAGTGTGTCTGTTCTCATATTTTCTTTTCTTCCTTTCTATACTATTGACTAAAACTACCTTTGACCGCATATTTTCTGAATCACATCTCTGCTCATAATGGGAATGGAGTAACTGCTTGTGCGGTGAGATTGCGAATTCTTCAAGGCTGTGGTAATCATGTTGGTTTCCTTGCATTTTATATTTTCTTTAACATCCCACCCTTTAGTTGATATTTCAATAACTTCTTCTAACTCCTGGTCCTTACTAAATGTTAGCTGATATGTGTTCCTCATGACCTCTGTTACCTGTTCCTGTGATTTCACTATGAACATCTCTCCCACTTTAGCGCTAACACTTATACAGCAAGCTATTACTGTTTGAAAGACACAATACATCAAAACCAAGATCACAACTACAGGCAACAAGGCCATAAACAATCCTGATATCCCGGATAATAACTAATCAAACCAACCGTTGAATCTTTCATCTGTTGCCCCATCGTCGCTCACCATTGTCCATTGTAGATCATGTAGAGTTTGTATCGCCATGGTCAACGTCTTATTGTCCTCATCGTTTGCACAATCCCCCCTCTCCATGGCCGTCATAAGGTCTAGCACCTATTGGTGCTACATGATCATTTTTCTTATTGTTCGTAACTGTTCCTTAATTGAGTTGAACCCTTATCCGGTGGCATTGATCACCTTCATTAGTTCCCATTTTATTTGGAGTCATCAAGCTGTTGCCTTTGCCTGGATTGTTGACAACATGTTTCCAGAGAACAGTTGAGCATCGGGGTTCAGCCTTCCAAGAGGTGGTCTCTAGTTCTCTGTGGACCTTTTCCAGTGGTGATGATGAAGAAAAGTGAACAGACGGCTCATGGGGTGCTCATGCAGTTTGGTGATGTTCACCCCTGGGATGACTGGAGTGGGTGTTTGACAGGTAACCAAAAGACATAGGCCTCCCCAGTTTGGAGGTAGTTGGATGTGTGGCAGCTCTCCGCATTGCCAAAAGAAATCCATGAGACTCAAGGTTCCCCCTGCATATTAGCATTAATTATTGTGGCATTACAGTGTTATATACTCCAATGTACCCCAATCTAGGCCTCTATAGCTACACAACCTTTTACCTACATTTTTCCTACCTCGCTCTGCATAACGGTTCTAGCACTGACCTTTTTCCCAGTTATGTGCTGAATAAATGTCGCCCAGTTTCTTGGAAACCAGCCTCATTTATTATGCATGAGAATTCTTAGAAATTCTCATTCTGTGTAAAATGTCATGGTCAGCTTCATACTAGGGCAAAATAACTACTTTGCATAATCACAGGTATTGTTCTAGGCTCATTTGCATAATCATACTTACAACACATCGATTATGTCAGGAACCTTAACACTAACTTTGTGGTATAAAAGACCCATACCAACACTAGATAGGCAGAGGAGAATCTTCACGCTGACACTAGGTGCTGAGGTCCCTGCACGCAGAAGCTCCAGCAGGCAGTGGTCTGACATCAATTTCAGGGTGTTCAGCTCGAGACCAAGATGGGGTCCTTCATTCTCTGCCATCAGGTAATGGGGTTGTCTCTTTCCTAGGGGATTCTTGGGTTTACACCAACATACATGCTAAGTACACTTAGGTAAGGCTTGCTTCTTAGGAGTATGCTTGATTACGGTCATGTATCTAAATGCCTGCGTATATTCACTGTTTTAGCACCATGGTAGAATTCTATCTTTTATTTACTCTGTTGGTGTTCATAATCTTATGCATCTGTTTCTGTCTCATGGTTGTCCAGGACACGTTTTATATTAGAATGACGCTAGTTCAATAAATGCTTATTGAAAGCGTCCCCATAATTTATTCTCTGTATTTCTCTGAAACTAAGGGCCAGATGTAGGTAAATACCATTTACCGATTCTAAAATACCGAATTTTACCGATTCGGTATTTTAGAATGGGTAAATGGTATGTAGGTATTGTTTCCGATTTTTTTACCGAATCTGTGTGATTCGGTAATTACCGAATCTGTATTTACCGATTCGGTAATTGCCATTGATTCCTATGGGCCTTGAGGCCCATAGAACACCCCAAAGCTAAGAAATTCCTGATGTGGTGGAAGATCCTTTTCACACCTGGTCCCAAAACTCTGGAATACAATGACCTCAGAACTAAGACTGGTCAAAACAAAAACGAACAGTGTTTCAGAAAAAAACTCAAACCTTGTCTGTTTCCTTGAGTCCGTACATTATGACTGCTCCTCTCAGCAGCGCTGGGAAGCCTTCAGGTAGCCAGGCGCTTTGTAAATTCTATAAACATAAACATGGGGAGGGTTTGTAGTTGGGAAAGTTGAGAAGAGAGCAGCACCTATGACAATTGAAGAGACATTAGCTCAATTTTTATGGGAAATGTTTCTATGATATGATCCACGTGGGAGTGAGCTTGCTAAGAGGATACCAGAGAGGGGGGAATGAGTGGGGAATTGCAGAAACTGGTTGCAACTAAGGTTTTGAGAGTTTTGATTGGCCCAGTGAGAATTGCCTGTGACTACACCTGTGAAAGGGGTGTTGTTTGGGGCTTTCTTTATGGTACTGTTCTGGCCATTGGGAAAACAGAGCTAGCGAGGAAAAAGAGATTCGGAGATTCGAAAAAGGATGACATAGGACCAGAAAACTGATAGGTATTTGTATACAATGAAGTAAGACTGAAAAAAAGGAAAGGGGATCGTGATCTGTTTAGAATGTTTGCAGAAGGAGGCTTTTGCCCAGTAAAGAAGATGAAGGGTTTTTTAACCTGAAGAGGGGGTGCAAGTGCCACTTTTTAAGCTTGCATATGGCACAAAGGAGATGAAAGCCCAATTCTTTTAGACTAGGAGGATGTTTGAGACGTTGAGGTTGGATTGAGAAGGAGTTTGTAATCCATTCTTTCAGGGTAGTCTCGCCAACCAAATGGCTTTGATTGGACCTGAGGAAAGACAGGCTGAGAGGCCAAGGCAGATGGAAGAGCATTTCAATGTGAGGCTATTTGAGGAAGATGCACATGGGGAATTGTGTGTGGGGGGGTAATGGTTGGAATTTCTTCTTGGAGCTCTGGAACACAGGAGAGATAGGAAGAGACAACTTTGGATACCTGGGCATTCCGGTGTGAAATGGGATTGGGAGCATGCAGGGAAGTAGTTCTTTGGACAACCATTGGGATTTAAATTTGAATGGCTGGCCTTACATTGAGGGGAATGAGTTGGGGCCATCTGATGCTAGCAAGGTGGGAATTGAGATCAAAGTGGTCACTGCTGGATGTGGTGGTGTTACACCAGGGGATAGTGACCTGGTTCAGTCAGAAGGGTTAGAAGTAATACAAAATGACCAAGAAAGACATAAGCCTGCTACTGGAGAGATGGGAAAGGACGGTGTTGTTTGGGACTCAGCTATGGCAGAGAAGCTCATGGAGATGAGCAAGGATGTTCACAGCAATAAACAGAGCACAGGAGACATTTATTAGAGAGAAATATCAGGCTTCTTTAAGGCTAAGAGGAAGAAGGTGGTTAAGCACAGTGAGATTGTTTATGACGTTAGGATACACTCTGGAGCCCCATTGGATCCATGCCTGTATCACATCTTCCACGGAGCAGCCAACTCCGGCACCTCAGACAGAGCTTTGCAGCATCATCAACCGCTCCATCGAAACTGCCACCTTCCCTGACGGCTGGAAACCCACCTATCCTGTGACAACTTCAGGCCACAGCTGCACCAGTGGCAAAATGGGTACAAAGGAAACAGATGAGATGAAGAGAAAGGAGGAACCAACTTACTTCTAAACTAGCAGTATGCCCCTTAGTGCCTCTTGAAGACATGATTTCAGGCAGAAGGCCTTTCAATGCATCTTTTCCATGCCATATTAGGCATGAGCTGCTGTTTCTCAGGTTGATGCCTCCAATCAATCAATCCATCAATCCTTCGTAAAGCATGGATACGCACCCATGAGGGTCTCAAGGCATGGAGGTTCAGTTGAAGCGCCAGGTCTTGATGTCCTTCCTAAATTGGGTCAGCGACGGGGATTGCCTGAGGTGGAGGGGCAGGGTGTACTAGGTCTTGGTGGCAAAGTAGGAGAAGCATCTTCCTCTCGTTCTGGTCTTGTGAATCCGTGGGACTGTGGCCAGGGCAAGTTGGCTGGAGCGGAGTTGTCTGGCGGGTACATGGAATGAGCGGTGGTGGTTCAGATATGCTGGTCCTGAGTCGTAGAGAGCTTTGTAGGCGTGGGTGAGGAGGTTGAAGGTGATTCTCTTGTTGGATGAGAGCCAGTTGAGTATTTTGAGGTGTTGAGTTATGTGACTGCAGCAAGGGATGTTGAGGAGCACTCTGGCTGCTTTGTTTTGAACATTCTATAGTTTCCTGAGCTGTTTCTAGGTCAAGCCGGCATAGAGTGCGTTGCCGTAGTCGAGTCTGCTTGTGATGAGTACATGGGTGGATTCTGTGGAGATCCATCTGAATGTCGTTCGAAGCAGCTGGAGCTTGTGGAAGCAAGATGATAATATGACGTTGATCTGGCAGTTCATTGTGAGCGAGGAGGTCAGTATGATGCAGAGGTTGCGTGCATGGTCCATGGGGGTGGAGGGTTCCCAGTGCGGTGGGCCACCAGATGTCATCCCCGGCTGAGGGGGTGGGTCCCAGATGAGTTGTTTGGTCTTGTCGAGTTGAGCTTGAGGCAGCTATCTTTCATCCAGGTAGCAACAGCCTCCATCCCGTTGAGAAAGTTGATTCTGGCAGCTGTGGGTTCATTGGTGAGGGAGTAGATCAGCTAGGTGTCGTCAGTGTAGGATAGGATGTTGAGTCCGTGGCTCCTGGCAATGGCCGCGAGGGGGGCCATGTAGATTTTGAAGAGGGTGGGGTTCAGGGAGGAGCCCTGAGGCACTCCACAACTGATCTCTGTAGGTTCTGAGAAGAAAAGGAGGTAGTCTAACTCGCTGTGTTTGGCCGGTAAGGAAGGAGTGGATAAGGACAGGGCCGTGTTGCGGATGCCGGCGCTTTGGAGTCTTGTGATTAGGGTGCGGTGGGAAATTGTATTCAAAGGAGGCCGAGAGGTCCAGTAGGATGAAGGCTGCGGTTTAGCCCCAGTCGAGGTGGGACCCGTGGTCGTCGCTGAAAGGGAGGAGTGCGGTCTCAGTGATGTGGTCACTTCAGGAGCCAGATTGAGAGATGTCCAGGATGTGGTTCTCTTCGATGAACTCGTAGAGTTTGGCATTGATGGCCTTCTCGATGACGTTGGCTGGGAAGGGGAAGAGGGAGATGGGTCTGAAGATCTTGAGGTCTGTCATGTCAGCGGTTGGCTTCTTCAGCAGGGAGTTGATCTCGGTGTGTTTCTAGTCATTGGAGAAGGTGGCGGTTTCGATGGAATGGATGATGGTGCGGCAAAGCTCTGGGGCATTGAAGGTGGCTGCTCTGTGATGTGACAAGGGCATGGGTCCTCCGGGGCTCCGGAGGGGATCCTAAAGTCTAAAATCAAAGGGGACAGGTAGATTTACAATGTGATGGTAGGGAGGACTGTTCCATGTTGTCTCTGGCATCTCCAATACCCTCTTGACTTCGACCAATATTCTCTCCACTAGCCTATTGGATATATATTGTACCTCACTCTGTACAGAAAATAGCAGACACATCAGTTGTGGGACATTGGCTCAGTAACAGTTTTAAAAGCCTTTTCGCCGGTTTCGTTATTACTAGCTAAGCCTATTTCAGTAGAGAATTCCCACTGTTTTATGCTGCCATAGTAGTTCATAAACTCCAAACATTTCGATTTCAAATCAGTCTTTTCTTTGCAACATATTGAATTTGGGGATGTTTCATGAGGTCATGATAATAATTTTTTCTTTTTATGTTGGTACAGTTTTATGTACTGAATAAGTACCACCAACGGGAAGCTGATCCTGTGCTGACCATATTTCTACTCAATTCTTTCTATTATCATTACAACAGCAACCACTAAACCTCTCTCAGCATTCCATTGCTACCGAAGTATTTTTTTTCTCCCAGTCATGGACGAAAGAAAAAGTCAGGCTAGTACTCCATTTTCTGCCTCACCTCAAATAGTTAACATCCTCTAGCTCTATTGCTCTTCTTAGTCCAACTATTTCAGAAGACAACATGATAAGAACTAAAACTGTCAAGTGTGGATGTATCAGTCTCCAAAGTGCACTGCTTCGCACCTGAAGCTCAAAAACTTGTCAACATAATTATAATAATTATATTCCATTACCTCAATTTATCTGAGGCTCATGTGTTACAGATATGCTCCATAATTCACTCCAGTTTTATTTAATCAACCCCCTCAGCAGGTCTGCCCTACTTCTTCAGCAATTTACTCTGGAAAATATTTTTTGTTCCACCACATTTTTACCATTAAGCACAGTTCACATTATCAGAAATTGTAATTTCAGAGTAATACATTTGAATTCGTTAAGTGGTTCTTATATTCACCCTCATTTGATCAAAGGCATTTTTGGGAAAAAACACAGGTTTTGTAATTACTACCATTAGAATACTAATAGACTTATTTAAAGAAACGCAGAAACACCACTGTAGAAACCGGAGTCAAATATCTATCTGTGTAAACAGGAGTTTGCTCACAAATTGGAAGTCCTAGATTAGTGGCCTCACTGCCACAATTTTCTCCAGCTAGATTTTTCCTAGAAACATGCGGGAGAGCAAACAGCCAGAAAAAAGGCAAACTCTGCAAACATATGTGTGATTTTCCATGTTATAGCTCATTCCCAGATGTAAACGTCAGAAAAGGAGATATGTGCCACACAAAACAAATTCCCCCACCTCTCTTTCAATTTTCTAGTAATCGAGGACAGGTTCTGATATACTGCACTCTTTAATATTGCTAAATTTAAAATTCACCAGGGTTGCTAGAAAGTGCTTAAAATTACCCCATCTACTGCATGGCATATGTACCGCTACATCCCAGACCCACATGCACTAACTTGCAACACAATGCAAGATGCAGAAGGCGCTCACTAACAGTTGACCATGTGTGCCACAGTGAAATAGGCTACACAAAAGAAGCCAGAAAAGTACCTGCCGAAGAGCTCAGCCACAAAAATACAACAAGCAGCATCTAGAGTTTAATATCAATAATGGCAAAAAAGTGAAATGCTGGGAAACTTGCATACAGAAATAAATGGGTCTCAACCTTGAACGCAGACCAAACATTTATTTCAAGAGCGGTAAAGTTAGATAGATTACATTTTAAAAAACAAAATTGACACCGCACCAAAGTGAATAAATATATAATGTATATATATGTTCTAGTACATCAAGTCACACCTGAAAACACAATATAACAGTAAGTAGCTTCCCAAGGATAAGCAAACTCAGAAACTTGATTGAAGATTATTTTGTTCTTTTTATTCAGACACTTTATTTCTTTAAAATATTACAGAATTGCTTGCCGCCGTATTCACTTTGGTGCGGGGTCAATTTTGTTTTTTGGGTATAGGTGATTCCATTGTGGGATGTATATGGGTCACATCCCAGACCCAATGCACAGGGATTAAAATAGGACAGGCTGACATTAATAGTGATGCTTAGTGCTGGTCTCGTATAGCTCTGACCCTTTGCAAGATTACATTTTAATCCATTTATCCGATTAGGACCACTTCAAAGATGCAGATTAGAGAACACACCATGACTCAATCTAGAGCGGCCAAAGGAAAATGTAATCCTCAGGAATGTCATATAATAGGAATCATGCGTAAAAAAACAAGATTAAGAAGGAAGTCCTGGCCAAGTAACTAGTAGTGTACCAAGCAGACTGCCAAAAGGGAGAGAACCATTAACTTAAAAGAAGACGTGCACAAAGATTCAGGCCTAAAACACAATGCAGAAATGGAAAAGGTCACTGTAAACTAAACCTTGATTTACTGATTCAGGGCCTCAACTAGTGAACATTAAAACTGTAAACAATCCAACAACCCAAAAGTAATGTTGATCAGCTGGAGAGGTCTAAGTTGATTCAGTGCAACCATTGTTACCAAGAGAACAGTCATTTTTAAGCACTAAATAATACTGCCTCAACAAGTCAGATCTAAATGGTGAGAGCAAAGTACAAAAATCTTATTCAGAGAAAAAAAGTGGTCAATTAAAAAATATACACGCGGGGCCTCACAAGTGCAAGGATATCTCACTTTGAATGGCTCCTGTACAAGTGATCAGGGAGCCAAGTTCCCACCTTAGGAAAAGGTAGTCCTGTCCCAGTATTAAATAACAAGTATCTAGACTATTATTACATAAATTAGATGAGATAAGGGAGCAATAGCCCAAGACAATCTGGATTTGAAACTGTCAAAAGCAAATCGTCCTAACCCCATTTATAACACAGCTTTGAACTTCTCTGCTGAATGGTGGAACTCGATTTTGAGGACACTATTTACAATTCTGCATCCATTCTGTGTGTCTGGGAACCTTGATGGAATACATTTTGTAGGCCAAGGGAGCAGTACAGTGTTCTGCGGTGCTGGAACGTTTGCTATGCTAACAAGTCAAAACACTTGACATCATCCTGATGAGATTAAGGAAGAAAGCCCAAATGCCTTCCCCAAGCAGATAGCAATGTAATGTCATTTTATTGTATTTGATTAATTAAAACCATTACAAAAAGTATGCATTAAACATTTGTGATTAGTAAGACAGGAAAAATAAAAAGAACAGGAAAGAGACAATTTCTTTTTTTTTTTAAATACATTTCTAAAAGCTTAAAAGTCTCTAGTGTAAAAGCGCCTTATTCGGCATTTTCTGAAGAGGTTCGAATGTCTGTGCTAAAGGTTTTCAATTGTTTGAGTTAAAACTTCCTTATGCGGATAGGAAACAGGTTGATGGGAGACCATGGATTCATAAATTTCTCCCTTAAGACAGTTTTACGCAGCTAATCAATAGAGAGAAGTACAGTGACAGACAAATGTGTCTTCGTTGACCACTGCTGAGCCAGCCTGGTAAAGGAACCCAGTAACTCAAAAATACAAAGCATGATAGACTGGAAATCTAATAAATCACTTGGCTCAGGAAGTGGACCTCTCGAAGGACAACGAAAGTTCAAGACATTTGAGGTTTAAGTCCCTGAAAAATGCATTGAGAAAAACGAGGAGTGAATAATTCTAAACAAATTGTTAGGATGGGAACAAGGTTCATAAAAAGATATTTGAAGAAAAACATTGCACAATGTCATTATGAATCTATCGGTTCAGTCAAAATCCCTGCACATTAGGTGAAAACAACTGTCATATGTTACCTGCTGGTGTGGGACAGGAAATATGGACCCACTTTTTCACATATTATATGTTTGCCCAGAAAATGGAGGAAAGAAAAGCCATGTATGTCTCTGAATGGAAGAAAAAAACATACAAAACCACAAAAAGTGACTATTTTATCTCACCTACTTAATATGAACAAAAAAAGGTGAATTAAATATGCACCAAGAGAAAAGGGTTCAGCAAGAACAAATTAAAAATAGGCACTTGCAATGCAATATGTCTTGCATTAGTTAAATGTCAATCTATTGGCTTTGCAAATGGAAAAGAAATGCAGCTTTTGCCAGTCTTTGTTTTTTAATGTATTGACTCTTGTAGCAATGGCAGCACGCCGCGCTTTGGCTTTAGATGTTTAAAGCTAAAGCTCGCCGTGCTGCCATTGCTACAAAAGACAAATAAATAGTAAAAAAAAGTTGTGCAGACGTCTGTTTTTCTGTTTATTTACTATTATAGCAATCGTGGCACGCCACGCTTTAGCTTTAGATGTTTAAAGCAAAGGGGTGTGTGCTGCCATTGCTATAAAGTAAATAAATGGAAAAGAAAAGCGGCGTCCGCCCTCCTTTGTTTTTATATTTATTGACTATTGTAGCAATGACAGAATGCGCAGCGCTTTGCTTTAGATGTTTAAAGGTAAAGTGCGGCATGCCGCCATAGCTATAAAAGTAAATAATTGGAAAAGAAATGCTGTGTCCGCCTGCCTTTGTTTTTTAGTCATTGACTTTTGTAGCAATGGCGGCATGCTGTGCTTTAGCTTTCGTTGTTTAAAGCTATAGCGCGGCATTCTACCATTGCCACAAAGGTCAATGCAGTGTCATGCAGGGGGAAGGGGCATACGGTAGCAAACAATAGATACAATGGGTTATGGTCGGTAAGGTTACCAAAATACACCATTGCCACAAAAGTCAATGCAGTGTCATGCAGGGGGCGTGGGGCATGCTGGAGCGGACAATAAATACAATGTGTTACGGCCTATAAAGTTACCAAAATACAATACATTACCTCAGCAGGTCAGCAGCAGTGCAGGAAGGACAGCATCAATGATGGGAGGGAGGGAGTGCAAGTGAGGAGGCAACAGATGGCCAGCCAAAAAAAAAAATACATTGGTGATGTCTGTGGGAGGGAACCAATCATACAAAGGCGGGACAGAAAACAGATTGACCAACCAGAATAAAGGAATTTAGATAGACAGGCTAACTAACCAACAAGAAGCACTTGGCATGTTGAATGCCCACATCCTGAATACAGCATGTCTTGACAGCAATGCCTAGGCGACACCTAAAAAGGCCCCATGCTCATCGGCAAAGGATTCTGTACTGCAAGTCATGATGGGCTGTACGGACTCAGCTCAAAGAAGAGCACCTGTGGTGCATAAAATAAATTCATTACATTTGATATTTCTCTGAGTTCACACATTATTTTAGAGAGCACTGTTCAGAAGCAGAAAAGGGCAAAACGTGCTCCCTATTCCTAAGATATATGCCTACATGCATCATTGATAATTGCATTCGCAAACTGTGCGAATCGCAATTTTCGGCCGTTTGCGAATGCAATTGTCAAAATTGGAATGCATCATGTTTTCGCAATTTTAGAAATCGCAATTCTGTTGCGATTTCTAAAATTGCGATTGCATTTAAGAAATCGCAATTTGAGATTTCTTTAATGCAATGCATGATCATTTCAAAATTGCGAATTCGCAATTTGGAAGAGGAGTTGGACTTCATGCTAATTTACCGAAAACCTTCAAACATGCACACATTTGCATTTTTGAAAGTTGCATTTTACACACACACATGTCCTTGGGACATGTGTGTGTGTATATTGAACTTCAGTTTAATTTCAGGGGTGCAGGGAGCGGTTCTTTGGACCCCCCCCCCCATCACTCTTGAAATTGCATTTTCAATTTGCGATTCGCAAATTGAAAATCGCAAATTGTGAATGCCTTCCCATTGATTCCTGGTGTGCTTAGCAAAGGTTGCAAATAGATGAACATCTCAAATTCACTGGGAATATGACAGTCACAGCAGGCAAAATAAAAGAGATAAGGATCAGCAGATTTGCAGACCAATGTCCTCCTGTTGCCCAAGAAATCTAATCCCGTTTCAATCCTGGGATAATTCATGCCCTGGGAACATGACTGATAACTGACCATGATAGGAGAAACTAAAATCTTAATGAGAAAACAAAGTAGAGTGAGAGTTCATGGAAACAAAGAGTACTTTTCCCATTTCCCCATTCTAGTAAAAGGGATTCCTAACTGTGTTTGCTAGTTAAGGAAGCAAGGAAAAAAACTGAAATATCTCTGCAAATTAGAAACCTCTTTTGATTGTGCACACATCCCTAGTATGATCCTTACCCGCAACCTACCCCTACCTGACATCATTCCCACTCCTACCCAGATCTTTCTATTTCCACCCACCATTCCTCCCCAATGATGCCTGCTTAAAACTGTCCAGTTAAAACTTTATTTTAATTTTGAATAACATTGTCTAAATGACACTGTACTAGTACTAAATGACAACATGCAAAAGAGAAGAGAACATGTGATGTCACCCTCACATGACTGAATGCATGTCATAAATTGAGCATCAGCTCTTACTTTTCCTGCGAAACTTGGTGGAGGAATAAAGAGAGACTTTCATATACCTCACTATCACAGATTGAAAGGTTCGATTGGACATTCTCAGATTGAGGTGCACATTTCATGATTGGTGCACCCCATTTATACTCACTCTTATTTGGACTGAAAGTAAATTTTCTTTCATCGTTGATAGCTTGTTTTAGTACATTTCATAGCCCAGCTGGACAAACGACTTCATAGGATCGAAATTACCTAAAGACCCTTATATCTTACACATTCTAACATCTCTGAACAGTAATTACGATACGGACTGCAACCTTCTGGCCTCTTAACACCACCAAGGAGTTGATATACGATTCTTGCCCTGAAGAAGTCCCATCCGGGACGAAACGCGTCGGCTGTTCATTTTCATTCTATTTAACAAATAAATCATCCAAACAAACCAGACTTCTGGACATCACTATTTGTGCTTTTGTGATAATTGTGTTATTTTAGCACTTTTCTAATTCATGGTGCACCTGTGCTTGTATTCAATTCATGTTTAAAGTTCTGGCTAGAACTGTCATTGTGTTGGCGGGTGTCGTATCGGTGTGCACATAATCCCCGCCCAAGGGTTTAGACAAGGGGAAAAATTATGACAGTGGCAATTTATGTATCAGGTGCATTTCTATGAAGGTTCCGCCATCTACTATGTACTAGTATTGAATGCATGTCATATTTGTCTAACGCCACAAGACATCCAGTATTCACCAAAAACATGTACAGTCACACTACACATGCAACTGCCTGTACAGCTACACCTTATAGATGATAATGTAATTTCTTTATATCCTTCAGTTCCTTCCTGTACCAGAGGAAGTAAAACCATAAATTACAAAACGGCTCCTCTGATTTGCATGCAACCATATACATTTCAAGGTTGATTTTTATTAAACGTTTATCAAATTACTGTTCCCCAAAATACTGTGCAGAGAACCCAGTGTTGATCAATACTGTCATGTAGGACAATCTACTGGCAAGCTATCCAGGAGATAAGTCCGGCTTAGCATGAGCTGTGGCTGTGCTCCCACCCTGAAGAAATACATGATTGCACAGATGTAAATGGGTTTCTGCAAGACAAACCTAGGCTTACCATTGGCAGGTTGGTCTGAATAACAAATCAGTGATCAAAGGCAATTTGTGAAGTGTTGTTACCTCGGTGCAGCACCTTGCCTCCCTATTGTTATGATACTGGTGTAAAGCATTACATAATTTCATAGTGGTCAGCCACGTTTTCCTTTGTGGTGTTTCTGCAATTAGGATTCTTTTGTGCGCTATGAGAGTGCTAAACAGTATCACAGCATGTATTTGTTTCCCCTAAATATGTGTTGTAAAAAAAAAGTTATTCCCAATTGGCATATTTAATTTTCCAGTAATGCTATGGTAAGCTGGTGCAGGAAAAGCACTTTTGTCATGGTAGTTAAATATCATAGGTGGGCAGAAGGGAGTATTTATACCATCCACCAGGGCCCCTCTAGGGCGGTGCGACAGGTGCCACCGCACCGGGTGCTGACTTCCAGAGGGCGCAGTGTTTGCAAGTTTATTATGGTTCTAACGCACCTGCTGCTGCATTCCTTTTTTCCAGCGATTTCCAGGCAACAAAAAAAACATAGCAAGATAACTCCAGTGATTAATGTTCTTCCTGGAGATAGAGCAGAGTTTTGTTTAGTTGAGGTTTTGACTGGCTATAAAGTAGTTCAGAAGGTTAATATGCCTGTTGCAGGAAACGTGTACTATGCAGATTACAAAATGCATACTAATGTAAATAGGTCAATGGCTTACTGCTTTCAAAAGAGACATCCATTGGTTACTTGTATTTTATAAATTAAAATCCTAATTTAGGGGCCGATTAGGATGGCGGACGGACTTGCGTCCGTCCGCCATCCCAGAGGTGGAGGGACCGTCCGCATGGGCTGCGGCGGTCCCTCCGTGCAAATTAGGATGTGACCGCCACCCTGGCGGTCACATCCTGGATATTTAACATTGGGCGGGTGCTGCTTCAAGCAGCACCCGCCGCAATGTTAAAAGTGCATGTTTAACATTTACATGCACAAAGCGGCAGGCACCGCGCGGTGCCTGCCGCTTTGTGCATGTAAATACTGGGGGGTACCGTAGGTACCCCCCATGTGCACCCCCCACCCGCCTACACCCTGGGGGCCCGCAACGGGCCCCCAAAATCAAAAGTACACATGATTTTCCACGGCGGAAAAACCGCCGCGGAAAAGCATGTTTACAAATGCTTCCTAATTTGGCTGGCGGTGTCTGATAGACACTGCCAGCCAAATGAGAGCTTTTCCGCTGTGGTTGTAATCCGACCGCGGCGGAAAAGCAGCGGACAGAAACCAAGACCCACCAGCCATCGTAATGCGGCGGTGGGTCTTTGGTGACTCCGCAGAGGATTTTCCGCCTCCTCCGGGCCGGAGGTGGCTTCCGCCGGCCCGGAGGAGGCGGAAAATCCTCCATCCTAATCAGCCCCATAGAACGGTGAGCTATTGACTTTCATCAAATAACTGCATGCACACTGCAAAGTATAGGTTAGAGCATAGATGAATGTTGCAAAAAGGGTTCATTTGGGTAGAAATCGATTCTTATTATGAAAGAGAACCCCCAACTTTGGTGTTCCTTTTTATATTTTGAGTTTGTGCTTTTCCAGGCCAAGCACAATTAAACTATACTCTCTAACAGTATGGTTGAAATGTGACTCCTACACCTTGTAGACTCTGTCTTATGTAACATTTCCTATACACTGATTTACAAACGTATTATTGATTGTCTCTGTGTAATGTGTGTGTGATGCCAAGTGCTCTAACACCCTACACTGATATGAGTGGCGCTATATAACTAATTAAATGCATCTGAGAGAGAGTAGTTATGGAGACTTGAGTACTAGAGTGGTAGTGAAGGAATCTGTGTTGTAGGTGGTCATTGAGTGGCACCAACAAACAGTGTCACAAAGGGGGCCACCAGCGCTAAAGCTTGTCCTGCCACCTATATTTATGACTAAAATGTATGGCTCCAAAGAATGCCATGATGGTCTTGGTGGGCTGCAGTTTAAACCCACAGTAGTGACACGTGGCAAGGAAAAGTGTTTGGTCATATACAAAACCTCCTTTTACGCATTTAGTAATTCCCTACTTAGTGTGTTCTGTAAGCTTACAGGGCTGGGTGCTTAATGTATAAAAGTGGTATAAATTTAATATTAAAGACATCTATTTCCCTGGAGTGCATAGTTGTCAAAAGCCGTTTGTCATGTTCCATAGTCAGGTGTGATTGAGATTTCACATACATTTTTAAAACTTAGATTGGAAAAATAGTAGAAAGTTCATAAAAAGTTATGTTAATTACCTGTTTTTGCCACAAATCTAATTCAAGTTCAAGTTCAAGTTCAGGAATTTGTTTAGCGCACTACTCACCCAGAGGGTCTCAAGGCGCTTGGGGGAGGGGGTGCATTATTTATCAAATAGCCAGGTTTTAAGTTCCTTTCTGAAGGAAATGTGGTTCTGTGTAAGGCGGAGGTGAGTGGGGAGAGAATTCCAGGTCTTGACCGCCAAGTAGGAGAAGGATCTTCCTCCCATGGTGGATCTGTGGATGCGCGGAACTGCGGCGAGGGCTTGATTGGAGGATCTTAGTTGGCGGGTGGGTGTGTAGAAGGACAGTCGTGTGTTGAGGCATTCGGGTCCTAGTTTGTAAAGGGCCTTGTGTGCGTGGGTGAGGAGACGGAACGTTATTCTCTTGTTGACGGGAAGCCAGTGGAGGTCTTTCAGGTGACCGGTAATGTGAGCTTGGCGAGGGATGTCCAATATGAGTCTGGCTGATGCGTTTTGGATGCGTTGGAGTTTTTTCTGTAATTTGGCTGTGGTTCCGGCGTAGAGGGTGTTTCCATAGTCTAGTCGGCTAGTGACTAGTGCGTGGGTGACAGTCTTTCTTGTTTCGGTGGGGATCCAACGAAAGATTTTCTTGAGCATACGAAGTACGTTGAAGCAAGAGGATGAGACGGCGTTGACTTGTCTGGTCATCAAGAGGGAGGAATCTAGGATGAAGCCAAGGTTACGTGCGTGGTCTGTGGGTATGGGTGCCGTGCCCAGGGCCGATGGCCACCATGAGTCGTCCCAGGCAGAGGGGGATGATCCTAGGATGAGGACTTCCGTTTAGTTTGAGTTAAGTTTTATGCGGCTGTTTTTCATCCATTCGGCTACTTCGTTCATGCCTTCGTGAAGATTGGTTTTGGCGGTGTTAGGGTCTTTGGTGAGGGAAAGGATCAGCTGGGTGTCGTCAGCGTAAGAGATGATGTTAAGGTTGTGTTGTTGCGCGATGGATGCGAGGAATTCAAGGGTGAACGTGATTTTTTGTAGTGTAAAGGTAACTTTTAAAAGTGTAATGTGTGCTCTTTTAAAGGAAACTGGATTAAAGTCAGTTTGTCTGACTGAAACCACCAGCCCAGAGTCTGTAATTAGTGTTTCAGACTAGGTGTGAACAACTGATCTCCTAGAGGATAAAACGGATGCCTCTGAGCGTAGGTGGGATGAAGACATTTGTGTATGGCCACAGAGTTAGTGGTCTTCTCATATCTGAAAGGGAATATCAGGCTCCTGCAAGGGGGAGAAGTCTGGGCCATTTTGAATGAGGGACATGCGGAAGGTGTACTGTAATGGGGTAAGAAGTATTATACTCGCGTTCTGCGACAAAATTGCCAAGATTCCTTGTATGGAATTCTGTAATTACTGACTAGTGCACTGGATATGAATTGAACCTCACCACTACACCTTGGACTTGGAAGAGCATTCAAATGAAAAGGAAAATTCTGCCTGTCTACAGGGAAAGAAGACTGAAGGATACTGACCCTTGCTAGCACCCAGGAATGGAATTGCTCTCCATGGGTAAAATGTATGGCCTACTTTTGCTTCCACAGAAAAGCAAAAGATAGGAAGTCTTTCCGCTTGCAAAAAAACACTCCCTTTACTGATTGAGTGTGGACTGCAGCGGATCGTGAGAAAGCCCTGGCTAAATGAGGCCTGTCTTGAGGAACATTTGAAGTCAGCCAATTGATTGACCTCTGGAGGGCGGAGACGAGGTACTGAAGTTGACCCATGGAGGGCGCAATCTCAATGGCAAGGGTTCACAGGTTCATCCCACTATGAACTTTTAGCCATGAAGAAAACGCCTGTGGCATCTTGCTGCAAAGTTATCTGGCCTTGTGAAATCCTGCCTGGCTGGAGCTGTCTTAGCACTCATGTGTTAGGAATGAATGAGTTGCTTGCTCCTTCTACCATTGCTATTAGATTAAGCAGAGATTCACTTAGAACTCTGTTGTGACCGAGTCAGATTGTTTCTGACAGCTGGCTTTCAGGTGTGTGAGCAGGACACTTTTAATAGTAGCTTCTAAGTCATGAGGCTTGTTGCACAAAGGGTTTTCACCTCACTAAGATTGGTCACTGAGACCTGAATCCTCTTGCAGTCAATTACATGGGTCTCATCACAACTGGTGCATGAAGCCACATTTCTCTAAATAAAATACCAACTATACTGCTGTGACCTAGTTATCAGCATCCTCTGACTCTGGACCTATTCAAGTCTCTTAAAACAACGCAGAGGTAAGTTTCCAAAACACGGCAGTCTGCAGTTCCCTATTAGGTTAACCCAAATATACCTGTTGAGCATTTCAGAAATATGGTTAGCCACACTCTTGGAATCAGGTTTTGGAGGACATTGATTCCAGCAGAGGTTGCAGAGTTTCTAGGAGGCGGGTGGTAATTCCTATTGAACAGACTGCATAGGGGTCATTGTCCTTCTTCCGCATTGTTCCTGTTGCGAGCACTGTCTTTTAAAGCAGACCTATTGTTCCATTGACATGTGATTAAAATGCAAATCACTAGTCCTCCAGAACTGGGTCTGGTGGCTCAGTGGACTAATGCGTCCACTGTAGGGTCCTGTGTTCGATCTCATTGTCACAGGTTCAAATCTCTCGGCCTTTCATACATCTGAGGTCAATAAAATGAGTACCATTGAGTTGGGTAACAATAAACATCCTTTATTCAGCATCAAGATGCCTAGGGGGGAATGCGTGCTTTACAGATACACATGTTATGTTATTCCCTATGTACCCCATTTTACTACAGCATAATGTTCCTGTTGAGGTGTGCTTAGCTGCATAAACATCCTTGTAGCATTATTTACATGTATATTTTCAAAATAGCAGAAGTCAACTTAGTGGCTAAGGAGCTTCCTTCTGTCCTGCAAGTCCAACCAACTCTAACCTGTTCAGCCTAGTCCACTTCGAAGTTACGCCAGTATCCTTTGATGGCACTAGCATAGATTGTCACACAGATCACGGGCGAATAAGCATCTGAGGTGCATCCCTTCTTTAAAGACGTAGGTGTTATCAGGGATATTGTATATCACATATCCAGCTATTGAGCCCAGATAAACTCCTTCCTGATCTACCTGACTGTGGGGTGCATTACATTTGAAGCTCTTGGCCTGGCAGAGGGATTAGTATAAGGAAAATGGATCCGAGTAACAATTATCAAGTAACACTTATGTCTATGTTCATACACACAATCACCTTAAACTATGATTGAATTGGAAATGAATTCTTTTACACAATTTTGCATAATTCTCAAATTGTATTTGTTCATACACGGTTATAATTAGATCAATCAATGATTAATTTGGCATGATATACAATTAGATAACTTCCATGTAATTGTAGAATCATTACATTTCTAGAGTGCTCTCTGTGAGGAAGGGATAGGATGTGCATTGGGAGTGAGGGACAAGGTAAAGGTGATGTGACATGTTGAAACCATCATATACATATCAAAGAAAGCCTTTACAGTCAAGTTTATGACAAAGGTTCCCAAATAGCATCACACATAGGTTTAAATAAGTTTCATTAGTTCGATCCTATGGTGTGCGGAATTAGCGTAGTTCTACGTTTCGACCCCCGAGAACGCTAAAGGGGTGGTTCAGGCCTCATGTTGGGGTCTTCATCAGGAGAAAAGACTGAGAGAGCCTAAAAATAATAATACAGAGACTGAAATCAGTTCATGAGGTGATTGTCCAAAAGAAGTCTGATAGGTAAACTGAGGGTGTTACCTACATCAGGAGACGATAGCTGACTGTACCATCTGTGGAGAGGGCCGTGGTGAGCTCCTCCGGTTGCTGTAATAGATTAATTGAAGTAAGTCTCAGAGGACTGGGAGGACTAAAGGAATGAAAGGGGGCAGGTGTACGGGAGGGACTTACTTGGATTGTATTATGCTTGGCCTGTAATAAATCGTCTGCTCAGAGGTGTTCGGAATATTCGCGCCTCGTCTCGTGATAGGGATTGAATCCTTCTGAAAGAATCATAAGCACACGGGCCGCCATCAGTAACTATGCAAGCATAGGAACACATTAATGACAGTATTAGGAGCCCAGGTATATTGCGGGAGAACGTAAGTATAGTTATGAATTCAATCCCTCTGGGCCATCTTAAAAAGAAGGGCCGCCACAAATGACCATGATTGCGCAAGGGCTTACATGGTGACTGAATCAGAAATACCGTGAAAGTTACATGTAGGCTGGGCCGAAATCCTATTTGTCCATTACAGTTCAGTTAGAGCTTTCAAAACATTGATTCAATTATAACAACAAGACTTGATTACCTCGTCTCAAAATACCAGGAGCCGGAGCCAGCTACACAGTCTGGCAGCGTCTGTCTCGCTCGCGGTGCAGCAGCTCATTGCTGATAAGGAAAAGGGCTTGTCACCCGTGGGCCAATCGCGAGGGTGTGACGTGTGAATGGGCTGCACTGAGGGACCGGGTCAAAAGGGGCGAGATAAATCAAATAGTCAGGGTCTCTGACTAAATGCAAGCTGAGTGGATAGGAGCGCACTATATGCACGAACGTGAAAGCAACCCAAATATACATTTGGTAATGAGCAACATGTTTGGTTCAGTATTCTGCTGAGGATGGTTGTAACATTCAACATATGACATGACGTGCTAATATAATTAAGACTGTACACATTTGAGATGTCAGCATTTTCAGTGCATTAACAGTATATTCAGTGTATTGCTTAAAAGGTTACAATGCAGCGAGTGGCGTCAAAAGCGGTAAAGACAGCGAATGCATTTGCTCAAAGGACAGTTGGTTATGTGAAAGACATGCCTGACGCCAACCGTGAGATCAACACAAATATACATTTGCTAATAAGTAACATTTGTTGGTAAACGCACATTCAATATATAATAACGTACTAATATGGTTGAAATTAAAACTGTACACATTTGAGATGTCAGCATTTTTAGGTGCATTGTCAGTATTTTCAGTGCATTATTTGGGAGATTAGCGTGCAAAGCCTAGATGGAAAGAGATGTGATGCAGCGCCTGGCGCCAAAAGTGGTTTAGACAATGATTGCATTTGTTCAAAAGACGGTTGGTTGTGTGGTCTAGGTTAGGGAGGTCATGACATTTTGTACATACAATAGCCTGATCGTGTGGTTGGAATTCACATCAATTAGAGGGGCAGAGTTTCCAATGCATTATCTATTAAGACAGGGTGTGAGTGCAGAGTTAGAAGGATTGTCTATTCTGGGTTCAGACCCGCCATTTGAGAAAAGTTTGCATCAAGTTCGTTAAGCCCACTCCTGATGGTCTGGAATTTATACATCCATTTGCATTCTCTAGTATCAAGGATAGAATTCAGACTACCCCCCCGTGGTCCCAGTGTGACCTTTTCGAGAACTAGCCATGTGATTGATTCTGGAGCATGGTTATTCACTTTGAAATGGTCCACCAGTGGTGCCCCCATTACCGAACACCGAATCCTGCTACAATGTTGGAAGATGCGATTCTTGACTTTCTGTTGTGTCTGTCCTATATACATCAAATTGCATGGACACAAGATCGCATAGATGACGCCACTGGTATTGCAATTTGTAAAGGACTTGAGGTTCACCGTGAGATTGTTATAGCATATTTGTTTAGTTTCCCAGCAGGTAGAGCAGGCTTTGCATGAGGTGCATCTGTAATGTCCCACTATTTCTGGTAGGTTCCATAAGCTTTGTATCATCGGTGCCTGGGGGGTATCCAACAATGATCGTACCACGTAGTCCCTTATATTCCTGGCTTTCCGGAAAGCATGCATTGGCGGTTCCGGGCTGTCAATGGTATCGGCCACCAAGTTCCAATGTTTATTGACGATTCTGCGTATGTCGTTGCTTTTGGTGCAGTACGTAGATACACATATCATACGTTCAAGAGATGTAGTCCGTGTCTTAGGTGTAAGTAACGTCGGCCTATCCTGGAACCATGCTCTTTTACGTGATCTTGTGACTAGGCGCTTCGGATAGCCTCTGTCTATCAAGCGGTTGGTGAGGTCATCGGATTCTTTAAAGAAATCTTCTTTAACGGAACAATTTCTCCGGATGCGGAGAAATTGCCCGAAGGGTAAATTATCCCTTAAACCTCTCGTATGGTGGCTTGTGTAACGCAGTAGAGAATTCCTTTCAGATGGTTTCCTGAAAAGGGTGGTATAGAGGTGTCCTTCCATCTCCCTAATACTGATGTCCAAAAAATCAATTGACTCTCTGCTCATGTGCATCGTGAACTTAATGTCATCCGATTGGTTGTTCAACCATTCCAGAAATGCAGCAAGGTCCTCCACATCCCCTGTCCATATCATAAGGACATCATCAATATATCGATGCCACATAGAAATCATCTCTCGATATGGGTTGTTTGGCGACAGAATACAGTGTTCCTCATATTCTGACATGTAAAGGATAGCCAGGTCAGGAGCAAAGGCTGCGCCCATGGCTACTCCTTTACTTTGAAAGTAAAATTTATTCTGAAAAATAAAAAAGTTTTTAGTCATAGCAATTTCCAAAAGTTCGACAAGGAAATCGGTTGGTACAGCCGCCGGTTGGTCACGTCTGTTGAGTATTCTTCTCATGCATTCTAAAGCTGGCCTCTGGGGGATGCTGGTATAAAGGGAAACAATATCCATGGTTACTAGGATCTGTTGGTGTTTGTTGAATGGTTTCTGATCCATGATGTTAATAACTTGCATGGTGTCCCTGAGGTACGTGGGAGTGGACTCCGCTAATGGTTTCAAAAATATATCAGTGTATTTACAGAGAGGTTCAATGAGTGATCCACAGCCGGATATGATGGGTCGGCCCGGTGGTTTGTCTGCATTCTTGTGTACTTTCGGCAGAGGGATTAAGCAAGGCTGCTGAGTGGTGTAAAGACGTGAAACAGTGGGAGTCCCTCAGTCACAAGCGGGGATTTCGTTCGAATCAAACACACCAGAGTATGAAATCTGAAAAAGATATTGCAAATGTGGGTGCATAGTTGATCTTTCCATGCAAATGTACGTACAGGTTCTGGTTTCAATAGAACCCACCAACAGGGGTCCGGCCATAGAGCTGCCAGGATCCAGTGCAGCTTTCTAAGCTGCACGACTTCAATTTGAATTGTAAAGATGGAATATCCAGTTGTACAATTCTAAAATTGATGCAGATGTACCAAGCAGGGCGGCTCGCAATTTTACTTCTATGTGAGGGAGTTATTTGTATGTGTTAGTCTCTAGTGTTAACCTAAGCACCTGGAAGGCAGCCAGGCTTGTCCAATTTTACTATAGACCAATTTATTATAGTCTTGCCTAGAGAAAACAAAGGCCCTTTGCTGTAACAAAATTAAAGCACTGTCAGGTTGCTGAGTCTCTTTAGTACTCCAGAGGTCACAGCTGAAGTCAACATTCTAGAAGTCCAAAAAGACTAAAAAGGAATGAGAACATGGTGTAGGTATCTTTTCCCACAGTACCAAATGCAAATTTCTAATGGAAAAACTGCAGGTTGTAAAGGGAAACATCCTTTACAACGCAACTTTTACCACGCAATGCTTTTACATCGCAACTTTTACAACGCAAACCATTACAACGCATTGCGCTGGGGGGCGCTCTAGGATAGGGAATAGATTTAATTTACTATCCAACACCTTCCCTACTATCCACGGGGACTGGAGTTGGAATAGTAAATTAAACTATTCACTATCCAGCACCCCAAAGCGCTATGCGTTGTAAAGGCATGCGTTGTAAAACTTGCGATGTAAAAGCATGCGTGGTAAAAGCATGCGTTGTAATGTCATACATCCGTTGTAAACGCTATCTTCAAAGAAATACTCTATTGAATAATTGTGGGAGGTACATAAGAATCTGATGTCGAGTATTTGCTGAGACAGAATGGGGTACCATGAATGGACACCTCAATTTGTGAGATATATTTTGGAATGAGTTATGCCTATGGATCTTATACATGAAAATGTGAACTGATTTGTGTATGCCTACCTAGCAAGTCAGCAATGTTAGTGAAACTCCCATAAGGTGTTGTACCATGCAATCAAGGTATTTTTTCTTAAGAAGATGGTTGGATGGCTCGCAGTGCAACTCTAAGCTGTCAGATTCATGGGTGTTCTGATGGGAGCAACCACACAGTTTGTTTTGGTGAGCAAATGGAGAGAATGCTGGCAGTGAAGTTCTCCAGCAAAATTACCAAGGCAGACATTAACTGTTCACATTGGTGACCCCATTTTCAGGCTAAAGTATACAGAAAAGTAATGGATGGAAAGCTATAATTAATCCCAGCCACTGATAATTACGTGGGGTTGCATGCCAGTCCATCATTATTTTGCACAAAATGTAATCTGTGTGGACCCAGCTAAATGCAAATCAGTCTTAACCCTACTCCAGTGGGAACAGTCCAGCCGGAACTGCCAAGGCAGGTCCTCCCTGAACCAGACACAAGCAACCCAAGACTGGTTTTGTACAACTTAGGGCTCATCAGCCAGATATAACTTGGTTTCAGTGAGACTGTGCACGGGACTCACGTCTGGGCATACCCTTCCGACTTAGGATGACACACTAAAGTGTACGAAAAAGTGATGGATGGAATGCTTGAATTCATCTCAGAATCTGGTAATTACTCGGGCCGCAACCCTAGTCCATTGGCAAATTGCACACTATGTCACCTCAGTTTGGACCCAGTTATCTGCAAATCAGTCTTGACCTTCTTCACGCAATAGTGTCTATGATGCAAATAAATGATCTGTCCCTGCAATATCTCTCTGTCTCTGTGGGGTAGCATGTAAACAAACCTGGAATGGGGATGACTCAAGTACATGTACGTCTTTCAGCAGTGGATTGATTTATGTGCCATGTGTGTATGTTGTTGCCTATAATTACACTTCCTGTGGCAATTGATTTAGAAGTGTAAAATGTCTTATTGAGATAAATGCAAAGTAATTTAGTGAACCTCAATTCAAAAAATTATTAGATGCAATGAGTACTCATCTAGTTTTCAATCGATGAAATAAAGAAAAATCTGATTTGCCTTGAAATTAAGCTTAGTAGCCTAGATGAAAATCACTGTAAAGATCAATTGCAGACATGGTCCCTGTTTGTCACAAGAGTAATTGAGTTTATGCCACTTGATCCCATCAGGTCAATATCTTCACCATAAGAGCAATTGATCTTGGAATGATCAGCAAAGTGATTGTTGGGCATAACGCCATTGGCTATGGAGCTGGATGGTACCTGGACCACATAACCATACAAGAATCTGGACTGATAGACACTGAATATTGGTTTCCATGCCAAAAGTGGTTGGATAGTGAGATCCACGACAAGAAAACAGAACTGGAATTAAAACTCCTGGGAAAAGTCAAAAAAAGAAGCAAAGGGTTGAAAGCAGCCATGTATGGTAAGTTGTAGTGTGAACATTTACAAAATATGAGGGCATTAATCACCAATACCTAGGCAAATAAATGCTTCATAGTGACACCTAGGGTCCCTTTACATAATGGAACTAGAAAGCACAGTGATGATAAAACTATATTGCTACAAATTATATTTAACTACATTTGCTAAAGTTCCATTTACTACAAAGATGCAGTGGTAAATATAATATTGTTATCTACTGCTCACAACATTACCTCCAGTTTAATACAGTGGTCATTGTTAGTGCTGACAGTTACAAAAAAATCCACTACAATGCCTTGTTAATTAATAATGTAAATGTGCCGTTCATGATTGCTATCAGATTGGTCATAAATCACATTTAGATGTTGGATCTTGTTGAGTAAATTGAAATTAAAATTGAAATTAAAATATTTATAAAGCGCATGACTACCAGGCGGTTTCTTGGCGCTAGGGATGCAACCATAGGACAGTGGGAGAGACGGACTGCTAGTGTGGGAAGGCTTGGGCGAAGAGGAATGTTTTCAGCGCTTTTCAGAACTCCAGGTAATGGGGGGAGGATCTGAGGGGGAGAGGGAGGGAGGGTGTTCCTGAAAGCGGGCGCTAGCGTGGAAAATTTAACGCCTCCTGACTTCTTCTGATTAAAACGAGGGACATCCAATAGAGATTGCGAAGAAGAGCGCAAGTCTCTACTAGGAAGGTAAGCCTGGACTTCAGAGGAGATGAAGCTGGGGGCTGTCCCGGCCCTGGCCTGAAAAGTAATACAACCCATTTTGAACAGGGCACGTTCCCGAATGGGCAACCAATGCAACGTTTTGAGCAGCGGGGTGACATGATGTGACTTGGACAGATTGTAAACAAGTCGGGCGGCTTGGTTCTGGACCAGTTGAAGTCTCCGAAGATTGTATGCGGGGACACCGGTATACAGAGCATTGCCGTAGTCTAAGCGGGAGATGACCATCGCAGACAGGATAAGTTTACGTGCAGAGAAAGAAAAAAAGCGTGACACCTTTCGGATAGTGCGGAGAGTGAGGAAACACGAAGAAACAACTGAACTAATCTGAGAGTGCAAAGTGAGGTGGGCATTTAGTTTTATCTCTAGAGTTTTAACCGAAAAAGAGGGGATAGGAGGAGAACCCAGGGATGGTAGCCAAAACAAAGAATTCCAGGGACTGGAGGAACCACCTGTCAAGACCAGCTCGGTTTTGTCAGGATTGAGTTTCAGATGGTTGTAGTTCATCCAGTCCCTGATGAAGAGCATAACAGAGTGGAAATTATGGATAGAATCTGGAGAGGAGGATACATTAAAAATAAGCTGGAGGTCATCAGCATAGTTGTAAATCGTGACTTCCATCTGCTGAAGAGCCAAAATAAGAGGGGAAATGTACAAATTAAACAACAGAGGGGACAAAGAAGATCCTTGCGGAACTCCGCACTGAACCTTAACAGAGGGTGCAGAGAAGTTAGCCAGGTGGACGGCCTGAGTGCGGTCCCTCAGGAAAGAGGCCAGCCAAACCAGAGCGGTTCCCCTGATGCCAGCCACCCATACACGGGAGAGAAGAATGGAATGATCCACCGTGTCGAAGGCGGCGGATAAATCAAGAAGAACCAGAGCCTGGGGTTGGTTGGTGTCCATGCCCTCTCTGAGGTTGTCCATAACAGAGAGAACTACCGACTCAGTGGAGTGCGCCGGGCGAAAACCGGCCTGGCGGGAGGCCAAACAGCCATTCTCCTCCACAAAGGCGCTAAGTATTCTGGTAACATGACGTTCCAACAATTTGCCTAGGAAAGGGAGAAGAGAAATGGGGCGATAGTTTGCAAGTGAGGATGGGTCTACACCGGGCTTTTTTAGAATGGGGATAATAGTCGCAGATTTGTGAAATTGAGTGACAATGCCTGGGCGAGGGAATTATTAAGGAAAGTGAGAGGGGGGGAGGGACAGGCCAGATAGATTTGTTTTAGAATGTGTGCAGGGCAGATGTCGGATCGAGAGCCTGACTTAACCATTGAGAGAAGGGACAGAAACGTTTCTTTAGTCAAAGGGGGGAGGTGGTCGAGATACGACCGGGGAGGTAAGGGATGTGGGTCCGAAAAAGAGGGAGAGGGAAGAGGAATGTTGGATTTGATAGCTTTGATTTTCTCCAGGAAATGGCTATTAAGCGAATCACAAAGGGCCTGGGAGGGGGGAGGGTTTGAGGGTAACTCTGTCCGAAAAGGCCAAGTCCTGCACAATGGAGAAGATTTCTCTCGGTTGATTTTCAGCGATCAAGATTTTAGAGGAGAAATACTCGGTCTTGGCAGAGAGAATAGACTTCTTATATTGGTTCAGGAGTGTGGTATATTGAGTTTTGAGAGTGGGGCAATAGGCGCGCCTCCAAGCTTGCTCTGCTTGCCGGAGGGCCAGCTTTTTCTCCTTAAGTTCGGCGTTAAACCACCTATTGGCGTCATAGTCACGCCTGGCAGTAACTCGCCTGAGTGGGGCCACCTGATCACAGCCGCTGGCAAGCCATTTGTTTAACGAGTCCACTTGAGAGTGAGAGGGGAGGTCTTGAAGGTTGGAGCTAGAGGCAGAAAGGGAGGAACAGAGAGATGTCATGTCAACATGGTTCCAGTTTCGGGCCCAGGTGTTCCTGGGAAGAGGAGGTTTCTTAACCAGACTGGGGTGCAAGGAAAAAGAAATTAGGAAATGGTCAGACCAGGCACATGGGGAGACCACAGGGACGAGAACAGGACAATTAAGCGACCAAACCTGGTCCAAAATGTGGCCATGGATATGAGTAGGGGAGTGAATATGGGACGAAAAATTAAAAGAGCGAAGAGAATCCGAGAACTCTTTCAATAAGAGGTCCTCAGCAGGGTCGGAGGGCCAAAAATTAAAATTACCAAGCACCAGGATAGAAGATTTTTTCACTGCCAGAGTAGCCAGCAGGTCCTCGATAGCAGGGAGAAAATGCGGGATTGGTTGTGGGGGACGATACATAAGGAGACAGGTGAGAGGTGTAGAGAAGGAGGCAGAGCGAACGACTAGATAGTCGACCATTGTGATGGAAGGGGCCGATAATAGCTGAAAATGAAGGCCAGCGCGGACAATGAGGGCAACGCCGCCGCAAGACTTACCGACCGGTCGGTCGGCGCGGAGAGCGTAATAGGAGGAGGGGAGGGTGGCTAGGAGGGTTGGAAGGGAGTCCGGACAGAACCAAGTCTCGGTGAGAAACAAAAGGTCAGGTTTATGCGTATCAAGCAGAACAAAAAGTTTGTGGTAATGCTTGACTGCGGATCCAGTGTTCAACAGGAAAACGGAGGTTGCAGGGGTCGTAGAAAGTGAAGGGGACGGCTTTGGTGAGATAGAGGGAGGAGGTACCGGGGCCAAGATGTAGGGAATCGGAGAAGTCGGCGTAAGGCCGAGTTTGGAAATATTGGCAATGATGGAATCTGCCAGGGTCCACGGACCCTGCAAAGAACGGAGCTGGGCTGACGAAGATGTTACAAATTGGGCAGAGTGAGATGCCCGTAGCCCCGGCCGGCCGCGGACGGGCGCAGACGGGCTTGCCTTGGGCGCGCCTTCGGTGCGCCGCCGGCGCGCCCGCTGCGCGCGTGCGCATGGGGCGTCCCTTTTATAGGAAATGGGAGCGCGATGGCTGCTGCGCTCACCCGCGACCCACCACTGCCCCACCAAAGATGGCGCCCACAACCCCATCAGCCCTCCGGAACAAGCGGCACTCAGCCGTGCCGGACCGGGGCTAGGGGAGCGGGAAAGGCAGGAGACAGCAGCGGTGGAAGGTAAGGGACAGAACACAAAGTAATTTTAAAATTTGACAGCTAAAAATAAGAGGCGAGCCCATGCACGACCAGCGTCCGCGAACCCACTGCCACTGGGTCTAGGCGTCTAGGAGTAGGTTGGATTTGTAAAGAAAAAGGTATGTAGTGTGTGATTAAGAGGACATGGGTAGAAGTTCCTTGTATCTATATATGTAATATGGTATTTGTATCGTACCAAACTAGCCAAAAACAGCAGAGCGTTGTACAGGGTCAAGGTCAATTGTACTGTACAATCCATTTGCGATAGCAGAGGTAGCTGGGTTCTGGGAGCAGAAGTGGACTGTGACTGCATTATGATGTAGTGTTTTATGTAAAGAGGTGCATCTTCAACTCTTTCCAAAATTGGAGTAGTGTTGTGGTGGCCCTAATGAATAGGTAGATTGTTTTACAGATCCTGTGAGCATAGATAAGATAGGCCTTCAGGCCTGAGAGCCATCGGAGATGGTGAGCTTGTCCCCAGGATAAGAAGGGTGCTTGTAATTGTGGATTTGTAAATGGTGCAGCTACTTTTGAAGGTGCTATGGGCTGGCAATGGGAGGCAAGGGAATTCTGGCTTGATTGGTGTGATTATATTCTTTCAGGCCTGGATGGGATGTGCTGTAATCTGTTGTATGCCCTAATGGGAGGACCGATTTGGATTCTGGAGGGCAGGGAGCAGAGAGTTACCACCATCCAGATGCATAAGTATGAAGCATTGAACCACAGTTCTGAAGATCCTTCCTCGAAGAAACAGTTTGACTTTAGAGAAGAGAGCTGCTACTAGGTTGTCTTTATTTTTTGGCAGTGTGTTAATTGAGGAAAAGGTTGCTGTCCAGGGTGAATTCTTGTGACTTGGCACTTGATGAAGGTTGGGTTTAAAGCTGCCAAAGTTCATGTCATTGAGCCAGGTTTATACTAGTTTTGGCTTGCTGTTCTTGGCAAATAGCAGAAATTCTGCCTTGGTACGTTCTAGCTTCAGGCGGGTGCTATACATCCATGCCTGGATGCGGTGCAGGCAGTGTTTGGGGCATTTTATGTCTGGAGCAGAGGAGGCTTACAAGTAAAGTGGAGAGTAGGGAGTTGAGCAGAGGAGACTTGCAAGCAGAGTTTCCTTTCATGTAGCAGCGGAGCATGATCCCAAAAACTTTGGTGTGCATAAATGAAATGAGCCTGAAGCAAATGAAATTGGAAATACCTTCACAAAAAGGAGAGTTGAGGCTATATATCTACTAGTCTAATTCAACTACTTGTTACATATTCTGGTAGCAGGCAGCTTCAAGCATACATATCTTTTCTGGCCAGCCTATTGCATTTATGTATTCAACACTAGAAATAAATGCATGCTTTCAAATAGATAATTTTCAAGGCCATGTGTATTGTCATTCTTGCCTATAATCTCACTGCACCCAGCTCTTTTTTCAGGTGGAAGTAGCCAATGACACAATATATTTATTTGATTACATATTACATCTGGATGAAGTGAGTGAATCACAGATTTACGTGCTAGTGAATGAGAAAAAATCAACATTTGCAAGAGCAGAAGATTGTGTTGTTGTTTAACCATGGAACAGAGCTAACAAATTAAAAATTGAAGCATGATCTGAACGCTTTGCACCCATGTCCTTGCTGAACATATTCCATCATTGCTCCTGCTCTAAACTTCAGATCCTTGGACAAATGTCTTTTAGTTGTTCTTTAGGTCCGCCAGTCTCTTATGAATGGCAAGGCATTTTCTGTCATTGCAGCTAAACGCTAGAATTCTCTCCCACTTTACCTTTGTTCTATTAATCATCTTTTGTGTTTACGGAAAGCTTTGAAAATTTTGCTTTTCTCGAATTAACTGTATCTGCCCTCCTTACGCAGTTTTTTGTATCAGCACCAGGACACCTATTTGGAAGCAGCATACGCTCTAAATCTTTTTACATTATATTGCATTTACAAAGGGAAAGCATGCAGTGTCACTTTGGGCAAGCTAAGCACCTAGAAGAAAACCGGGTTTTATGGAACTCATACACACTTTAATACCAATGACAGCTTAGACTGCGGCCACCTCCTAATACAGATGATCAACTATGCCAGACCCTACATCTTTTTTGATCATTCTACAAAGTGTATGATACATTTTATAAACATGTTCCTAAATACATGACTACTAACAGCAGAATTTAGATGCATAGGGCGATTATTCTTATAGCAAGGATCTGCCCATGATTCGCACATTATTGACACAGCAAAGATCTTTGGCATATCAAAGGTGGATACTATGAGGGAAGCGGTGTATTGGATCACTGAGTAAATATCGACGGACACAATATAGACTACCCAAAATATCGAAGCCAAAATATCGAGGGACAAAATATCGAATTCCTAGCTACAAACAGGTAAGTACCAAAATATCGAGTCCAAAATATCGTTTATATATATATATACATTGTATAAATATTGAATTTGTTAAAAATAATGTAAAATAAAAAAATTATTAAAAATAAATAGCTAAAATATACTTAAAAATACTTAAATTACCTTAAAATTATTAAATAACTAATTTAACTTATATAAAAAAAATACTATCATATCTCTTAAAACATATATATATATTAACATAATATTAATAAAAAATACACAATATTATTACCGTAGGATAGCAGAGGTGTAAAAATTACTATTCCCACTCCTGGAAGTGCAACAGTAGGGAAAGCGTTGGATAGCGTAGGGGTAAAAATTACTATTCCCACTCCAAAGAGTGCAACAGTAGGGAAAGCGTTGGATAGCGTAGGGGTAAAAATTACTATTCCCACTCCAGAGAGTGCAACAGTAGGGAAAGCGTTGGATAGCGTAGGGGTAAAAATTACTATTCCCACTCCAGAGAGTGCAACAGTAGGGAAAGCGTTGAATAGCGTAGGGGTAAAAATTACTATTCCCACTCCAGAGAGTGCAACAGTAGGGAAAGCGTTGGATAGCGCAGGGGTAAAAATTACTATTCCCACTCCAGAGAGTGCAACAGTAGGGAAAGCGTTGGATAGCGTAGGGGTAAAAATTACTATTCCCACTCCAGAGAGTGCAACAGTAGGGAAAGCGTTGGATAGCGTAGGGGTAAAAATTACTATTCCCACTCCATAGAGTGCAACAGTAGGGAAAGCGTTGGATAGCGCAGGGGTAAAATGTACTATTCCCACTCCAGAGAGTACAACAGTAGGGAAAACGTTGGGTAGCGTAGGGGTTAAAATTACTATTCCCACTCCAGAGAGTGCAACAGTAGGGAAAGCGTTGGATAGCGTAGGGGTAAAAATTACTATTCCTACTCCAGAGAGTGCAACAGTAGGGAAAACGTTGGATAGCGTAGGGGTAAAAATTACTATTCCCACTCCAGAGAGTGCAACAGTAGGGAAAGCGTTGGATAGCGTAGGGGTAAAAATTACTATTCCCACTCCAGAGAGTGCAACAGTAGGTAAAGCGTTGGATAGCATAGGGGTAAAAATTACTATTCCCACTCCAGAGAGTGCAACAGCAGGGAAAGCGTTGGATAGCGTAGGGGTAAAAATTACTATTCCCACTCCAGAGAGTGCAACAGTAGGGAAAGCGTTGGATAGATTAGGGGTAAAAATTACTATTCCCACTCCAGAGAGTGCAACAGTAGGGAAAGCGTTGGATAGTGTAGGGGTAAAACTTACTATTCCCACTCCAGGGAGTGCAACAGTAGGGAAAGCGTTGGATAGCATAGGGGTAAAAATTACTATTCCCACTCCAGAGAGTGCAACAGTAGGGAAAGCGTTGGATAGCGTAGGGGTAAAAATTACTATTCCTACTCCAGAGAGTGCAACAGTAGGGAAAACATTGGATAGCGTAGGGGTAAAAATTACTATTCCCACTCCAGAGAGTGCAACAGTAGGTAAATTGTTGGATAGCGTAGGGGTAAAAATTACTATTCCTACTCTAGTGAAAATAAATTAATATAATTCACATAATCATCAATTTATCAATTAATACAAATTAATTATCAATTAAGAATTAATTAATTACCAATTAAAAATTATTTAACAATTTATTCAAAATAAATACCAATTAATTAATTAACATATTTAATTAATTATAATTAAATTACTTCCCACCCTATTCCCCTATAATCCCACAACCCACTACAGTAAATAAATTAATTTAATTCACATAATTATCAATTAATCAATTAATAAAATATAATGATCAATTAAGAATTAATTAATTACAAATTAAAAATTCATTAACAATTTATTCTAAATTAATACCAATTAATTAACATATTTAATTAATTATAATTAAATTACTTCCCACCCTATTCCCCTATAAACCCACAACCCGCTACAGAATTAAATTACACAATAATTAAATAACATAAAATTAATTACTTAAAATATATTAAAAATTGGATATTTTTAATAAACTATATTATGTACTTCAATATTTTGACTGTCTATATTTTTATAATCGATATTACATTACTTACCTTCAAAACGATATTTTTGACGTCTATATTCTGTCCATTCGATATTTTGTCCATTCTATATTTTGGACTCGATATTTTGGTTTGTCTATATTTTGGATCCGATATTTTGACCATTTACCGGTGTATTATATGGTGTTGTTGTGAGGCCTCACTGTGTAATACACTCACAATATTGACTTGGGTGCAGTCAGGCTCGTTTGGTAAACCTTAGCTCAACCCTGGGTAGCTGTGGCTGTGAGCAGTCAGGCTTAAAATAAGAACAAGTGTAAAGCAAATAGAAGTTCCAAATCAACTAAATAAGAAAGTGACACAACATTACAGAAATCAGACATCAATTTATAGTGCGAGATCTTATTTTCAAGAATTTCTAGACACCGAAACAAACAAAATCGACGGAAGGGTTCCAGAGATATATATTTTAAAATGTAAATCGTAGTTTTTCACTCAAAATGCAAACAAGCATTAGTAACCATTGCGGTTAGAGGAAACTTTAGAAGCCTTGTAAAACTTTTGAAGAGTTGTGTTGGGGTTCTCCAGCCTGCTTTGCGTGACCAACACCAGCAGGGAGCAGTTCATGGGGCAGGTGAGGAGTTGTAGGAAAGCTACCTTGTCACCAACGCTGTCTCCCGGTCCAGTTCTAGGCTCTATGACCGTACTGCCACAGATTTCAATGGAGTGGTCCTGATACAAGTGATACAGGATGCTGAAGATGCTGGGCGGTTAATGGAGGGAGTCCTGGAGCTACTCCTTGATCCACTGCCTTGGTGGGGCAACTTTGGCCACAGGAGTTGATGTACCTTGAAGTTCTGGTTGGTCCAGCAAAAGTCCATTTGCCACTGGTCTACTGGTCACAGCAAAACCAGTAGTTCTCTTTGGTGGAGGCTAGTGTCCTTCTTGGTCAGGCTGCACCCCGATGACTCGCCCAGGTCCAGTCGGCTGGGGTGCAACTTTTGAGTGTCAGGAGTCATGCTCCCAGACTGCACTGTGGCGGTCAAGTGATTCTGGCTACAGAAAGCAGGCTATTTGATGCTTTTGTGGCCCTGTAGCTATAGCAGGAAGTCAACTGACTTGTGGGGGTTCACCTCGTCTGTCTTGGGCTCAGAGGTGACCTTTCCATGAGACATGCAAAAGTGGCATAGTGCTCTCTTTGCTAAAACAAAGAGTAGCAGGTACAGTCCAGCAGTTGGTGCAGCCTCTCTTGCCAGGTCCAGAGAATAGCAGGGAAGCCCTTCATTAGGCCTTTCTCCAGTGTGAATGAGGACTGGGTGCCCGGGGTTCCATATTTATACCCAGAAAGTGCCCTTCGGGATGCAGAGGTCACTATCTAATAGACTACCAGAGCATTTCCTCCCTGATGATGACTTCCTCTTAAGTGTGGCATTTAGCTAACCCAAAGTGCAATATTCTGCCCAATGCCAACAAGGCAGAACCACTCTGTGTGTGTGTGGAGCATGGTAACGGACCCTTGAGGTGCAGGTACATAATGGCTACAGGCCCACAGGAAAAACTATTTGAAAACTGTTTTCCCTCCCTGTCCCTGTCACCAGTATGTTTATCAGAAAAAAGAGCACCCCCCCCTCGTGTCTGCCCAAAATTTGCCCTTCAGAGGCAGCTTCCCCTTTGAAGCTCGCCTTTTGGGCTTGCATCCTGTGTGGTTTCCTGCCAGGGAGAGGTGACACCTCTTCCAACTGCAGGCCTCTATTGTTTCCTTTCCTGTGAGTCGTTCATACCTCTCACCAGGTTGGCAGAAAGCTGTCTTGTAGCCATCATCTGCTAATGGGCACTGGAAAACCAGGGCAACAGAGTGGCAACTTTCTAAAGTTGACTTAAACTTAAAAGTTGCATGAAATTTGACTTGGCTATCAAGTCTGGTTTAATGAAATGTTTCTCTTGATACCTTATTTTTTATAAAAACATTTTTTAAAGTTTTATATAACGTGAACTTGACCCAGAGGGTATCAGAGCGCTTTACATTTAGGATTGTTACGTTAAAAGTTACAGGAGGGAGGGAAGGAAGGAGTCAGTAGCAGGCAGACGAGGAGGAACTGTGCCCAATGTCCGGCTGGGTAGGTGGCGGTCAGGGGGAAAACAGGGCCCATCTCCTCAATAGTGGTCTAGCAGCTCCACCGGATATCAGCCATGCAGCTCAGGTCTCAGCGAACAGGGGAACCAGTTTTGAGTTTATTTGATTTGATAAGTTTATATAGCGCTGACTAGACCCGGAGGTATCGGAGCTCTTTACCAGAGGAACTTTGTGTTACAAGCTACATCAGTTACCATAGCGCAGTAATGTAGTAAGGTACAGTAAACAAACAATGAGGTTGAAAGAATTCAAATGAAAGGAGGGGAGGAAGGAGCCATAGCAGGGAGACGAGGAAGAACTGTGCCCAATGTCCGGCTGGGTAGGTGACGTTCGAGGGGGAAATCAGGGCCAATCTCCTCATTAGCTGTCTAGCAGCTGCACCGGGCATCAGCCATGTTGCTCAGGTCTCAGATTTAAGGATTAAAATAGCTTGGGCCCGAAGGTATCAAAGCGCTTTACATGACATCCTTTTTTTTACAAAATTACATCAGTTACAGGTTACCTCGGTTGCAGGGAAAACATATAGAGATCGTTGAGGACGAGGTCAGAGGAAATGTAGAGAGGTAAGCGGTGGGGTAACAGGGTAGGAGGGAGATACGACAGAAAGATAAAGTGAAAAATCTGCCCAACGTATATCCCTCTTACTCTTCAATTAACAATATATTAGCCACAGCAAAAAGTATGACAGGTATTGAGGAGCTGTTGGTTGAGAGGTAGGTGGGTGTTAGGGTTATGAGATAGCGCTGGCTAGACTCGAAAGTATCAGAGCGTTGTACATGAGGTTCCAAAAAGTTACAAAATTAACATCAGTTAAAAAGATACATCACTTACTAGTAAAACATTTAAAGAAAATATATGAATCACATATTCAGTGTCATGATGGGTGATCCGAGTACCTTGAAGTACCAACTTTAGTAGTCCCTTTCAGGAGTTAGCACAGCTGAGTTGTGAGAGTGTAACCCTGTACTCGCCAATGGGGCTCCTAGCTTTTCCACAGCAAAATATTTCGCTGTAGGGACACATAAAAATATATGTTCTACGTTTTAATATACAACAGCCTGTCTTAGGACTGGATAGGCCTGCTGTAAGGGTGACATATATAATAACAAGCATTTACAATGCAATAGGTCTCGCATTAGGAACGTTTAAGCTATTGGTATTGCAAATGACAACATTTTTATTTATGTTTTGTTTTCGAAAATAGCTAAATTAATAGCTTTGTCATTTACAATGCCAATCGTTATAACTTTCGCAAATGTGACACCTAAAGCATTTGTAATGCAATATGTGTTGTATTAACTTGACTACATGTATTGATATTACAAATAACAATGGCTTTTAATTTTTTTTCAATAATTTATACTTAAATACAAGTTATTGTAATTTATAATGGCAATAGCTTAAAACTTTTTAAATAACTTTTGTGAAGATTATGTTCAATGTATTTTATTGCGACGAAAATCCAAGAACAGAAGTGAAATATTAACATCTTTTTGTTACATTTGTAATAAAGCTTGAAACATTGAGAGAACATATTTTAACCAGGTGTTGTTGAATGGTTGCACAGATTGATGCTGTGGTGGCGCTGAGTGATGTTGTGATGGCGAACGAGTGATGCTGTGGCGTTCAGTGATGCTGTGGTAGCGCATAGTGATGTTGTGGTGCCCGAGTGATGCTGTGGTGGTGCGGAGTGATGCTGTCTGCTATGCTATGTTTTGTTTTGCTATAAATGTTTTGTTTTGTTATGCTATGCTATGTTTTGCTATCCTATGCTTTGATTTGTTATGCTATGCTGTGCTGTGTTTTGTTATGCTATGCTGTGTTCTGTTATGCTATGCTGTGTCTTGTTATGCTATGCTATGTTTTGTTATGCTATGCTATGTTTTGCTATGCTTTGTTATGCTATGCTATGTTTTTGTTGTGCTATGCTATGTTTTGTTGTGTTTTATTATGCTATGCTTTGTTTTGCTATGCTATGTTTTGTTGTGTTTGGTATGCTATGTTTTGCTATGCTATTATGTTGTGTTTTGCTATGCTATGTTTTGCTATGCTATTATGTTGTGTTTTGCTATGCTATGTTTTGTTGTGTTTTGTTAAGCTATGCTATGTTTTGTTGTGTCTTGCTATGTTTTGTTATGCTATGTGTTATGTTATGCTATGTTTTGTTTTGCTATCCTATTTTTTGTTTTGTTATGCTATGTTTTGCTATCCTATGCTTTGATTTGGTATGCTATGCTATGCTGTGTTTTGTTATGCTATGCTATGTTTTGTTATGCTATGCTATGTGTTGTTATGCTATGCTATGTTTTGTTATGCTATGCTTTGTTTTGTTATGCTATGCTATGTTTAGTTTTGCTATCCTATGCTTTGTTTTATTATGCTATGCTATGCTGTGTTTTGTTATGCTATGCTGTGTTTTGTTATGCTATGTTATGTTTTGTTATGCTATATTATGTTTTTTTGTGTTTTGTTATGCTATGCTATGTTTTGTTTTGTTGTGTTTTGCTATGCTATGCTATCTTTTGCTATACTTTGCAATGCTATGTTTTGTTATGTATGCTATGTTTTGTTGTGTTTTGTTATGCTATGCTATGTTTTGTTGTGTTTTGCTATGTTTTGTTATGCTATGTTTTATTGTGTTTTGGTATGCTATGCTATGTTTTGTTCTACTATGCTGTTTTGTTATGCTATGCTATGTTTTGTTCTACTATGCTATGTTTTGTTTTGCTTTGCTTTGTTGTGTTGTGTTATGCTATGCTTTCTTTTGTTATGCTATGCTATGTTTTGTTTTGTTGTGCTATGCTATGTTTTGTTGTGTTTTGTTATGCTATGCTATGTTTTGTTGTGTTTTGCTATGCTATGCTTTGTTATGCTATGCTATGTTTTGTTATGCTATGCTATGTTTTGTTATGCTATGCTATGTTTTGTTGTGTTTTATTATGCTATGCTTTGTTTTGCTATCCTATATTTTGTTATGCTAGGGTTTGTTATGCTATGCTATGCTTTGTTATACTATGTTTTGTTATGCTATGCCAAGCTTTGTTTTGTTATGCTATGCTGTGTTTTGTTATGCTACGTTTTGTTGTGTTTTGTTATGCTATGCTATGTTTTGCTATGCTGTGCAATGCTATTTTTTGTTATGTATGCTATGTTTTATTGTGTTTTGTTATGCTATGCTATGTTTTGCTATGTTTTGTTCTGCTACGTTTGTTCTGCTATGTTTTGTTCTGCTATGTTTTGTTCTGCTATGCTATGTTTTGTTTTGTTATGCTTTGTTATGTTATGCTATGCTTTGTTTTGCTATGTTTTGGTATGCTATGCTATGTTTTGTTGTGTTTTGTTATGCTATGCTATGTTTTGTTCTACTATGCTATGTTATGCTATGCTATGTTTTGTTCTTCTATGTTATGTTTTGTTTTGATATGTTTTGTTTTGCTATCCTATGCTTTGTTTTGTTATGCTATGCTATGCTATGTTTTGTTATGCTATGCTGGTGAGTGTGTGTGAGTGTGTGTGAGGGTGAGTGAGGGTGAGGGGGTGTGTGGGTGAGGGTGTGTGAGGCTGTGAGGGTGAGGGGTGTGAGTGAGGGTATGTGAGGGTGAGGGTGTGAGGGTGAGGGGGTGAGGGGGTGTGAGGGGGTGTGAGGGTGTGTGAGAGGGGGTGTGAGGGTGAGGGGGTGTGAGGGTGTGAGGGTGAGTGAGGGTGGGTGAGGGTGTGTGAGGGTGTGAGGGTGAGGGGGTGTGAGGGTGAGGGGGTGTGAGGGTGAGAGGGTGTGTGAGGGTGAGAGGGTGTGTGAGGGTGAGAAGGTGTGTGAGGGTGAGAAGGTGTGTGAGGGTGAGAAAGTGTGTGAGGGTGAGAAGGTGTGTGAGGATGAGAGGGTGAGAGGGTGTGTGAGGGTGAGAGGGTGAGTGAGGGTGGTTGAGGGTGAGGGGGTGTGAGGGTGGGAGAGTGAGGGTGGGTGAGGGTGTGTGAGGGTGAGGGTGTGTGAGGGTGATGGGGTGTGAGGGTGAGAGCGTGTGTGAGGGTGTGACGGTGTATGAAGGTGAGGGTGTGTGAAGGTGAGGGTGTGTGAGGGTGTGTGAGGGGTGTGAGGGTGAGTGAGGGTGAGTGGGGGTGTGAGGGTGAGGGGGTGTGAGAGGGTGAGAGGGTGTGATGGTGTGTGAGGGTGAGGGTGTGTGAGGGTGAGGGTGTGTGAAGGTGAGGGTGTGTGAAGGTGAGGGTGTGTGAGGGTGAAGGTGTGTGAGGGGTGTGAGAGTGAGGGGTGTGAGAGTGAGGGGGTGTGACAGTGATGGTGAGGCAGTGTGAGGGTGTGTGTGGGGGTGTGAGCGGGTGAGGGGGTGTGAGGGTGAGGGGGTGTGAGGGTGAGGGGGTGTGTGAGGGTGAGGAGGTGAGTCCGGGTGTGTGAGGGTGAGGGGGTGTGAGGGTGAGGGGGTGTGAGGGTGAGAGGGTGTGTGATGGTGAAAGGGTCTGTAAGGGTGAGATGGTGGCTGAGATGGTGGGTGAGAGGGTGGATGAGGGTGGGTGAGAGGGTGAGTGAGGGCGAGAACAGCCGGTTTAATGACGCCTGCATCTGTGGTTATGTTTTATGATCAGAATCTCACATGGAAAATCTTTACACACCACAAGAACCATTACTAAATACTGTGATCAGTGTGCAATACCGGAAAGGATTTGATTTCTTCCAGAGAAACCCTATGTTGAAAATATCCTGGCCCACAAGACGATCACTATGAGGAAGATCCAGATTAATAGGAGACTGCACGATTGCTCTTCCCAGCCTGTGAGATCTTAGATCTCACATACTCCAAGGATCTAGCAAAAAGCTTGCAAAATGCGTGCGTTAGTGAAGCGCGTCAATTCCAAAGATACAACAGTCCTAATTTTCAGTCTTTGCTGTAGAACTCATAGAATTGCCTTTGTGCACCCAGAAAGTATGGTACAGGGGCTAACAGTGGTTAATGCGATCCCTTCATTGTATTTGTTGCCTGATTTTCTCAGCAGCCAAGCAAAAAAAAACACAACCAGACAGAGATTTAACTGCCCACATTGCAACTTAGCCCATCGAACTTAAAATTTGGGGGTGGGTTTTGGAGGCAGAAAAACTAACCTTTAGTTGTAATATACGAGTTTTGATCTATGCATTAGAATTTAGTAAAATTATAACTAAGGTCACCTGTAGGTGCCAGACCAACCAAGTCATTACCTACTCACTAATCCTGAAAATGAGTGGCAGTCCAACACCATCGCACTGACAGAGGACAGTAACGCCACATTAAAGAAATGCTAAAAGCCATAAATTATGCTAACACAATTTAACATGCATTATTATTTCAATATTACATAGATTTAGCTGGGCTTAAACTGTTAAAAAAAAAATAGATTCAGAATTATTTTCAGGATGAGAAAAAAAAACCACACAGTTCCCCCAGAGTAAAAAAATCACGGGGCTCGTCTTGAAAGGCAAAGTCAGTGGTAAATGGTAAAGAGGCGTTAAACAATCAAAATCCATCACGCAGTCACTAAAAACTTCTCAAAGCAGATGAACCCTGACAGCCGACGGGCGGGTGCGCACCAGCTTCATATGGCGTCTTCAAATGTGAAAGACACGTTAACACTCCAAATTAATATGCCATGAAAAGGGTTTGGCGTGTCTTGCCATGCATGGGAAGATCTCCGCCTGTAAAACAGCCATCTGCTTTATTTGAACCACATTCCACGCAGCTCCACTAAAAAGCACAGAAATCCCAAAAACTAGAGGGGTTGCACCAGGAGAGCGAATACTTCAAAACAAGGTCGTTTTTCACTTTCCCCCGTCTCCAACAAAAAAAAACGATTTCTTGGCTCAGTAAACTTACCTTTTGGCCACAGCGCAGCTGAGTTAAACATTCGCTGCTGTCAACTGCAGCTCACGAGTTTATTACTTGGCTAAGCCATCTCAGCCTTCCACCGTTCCAACGGAAGTGGAAGTACCACGATCTAGGAAATATTAACAGTTGTTACTTAGAGCACTTTACAAGTGTGTTCGTATTACCATGGCGACCAACTCCTGAGTCATGCTGCGAGCTACGCACGGGCACTAGTTATGTCGGGATGTGCAGCCGGAAGTTCGGGTGCGTTACGACTGTCGTGGGGTGGGACTTCCACTTTCTATGGGAAGCCCGTGCCCACGGAGTGACTGGCCCAGAGAAGCAGTACTGACGCGGGGCTCCCATGCCCGAGGGAGAGCCCCGCAATGGCTGCAGAAGTCAGAAGTGGCGGCGGCAGACCGATTCGGTGAGTGGGGCGGGAGGGGCAATGTACGTGTGTGTATGTGTGTTTATGTGTGTGTATGTGTATGTGTGCTAGCGCGCGCGTGTCTGTGTGTGTGCGCGCATGTGTTTGTGTGTGTGTTCAAGGAAGGGGGGGTGGCTGTGTGTGTGAGCGTGCCGTTAGTGAATGCTAGCTAAGCGAAAGCGGGCTGTGTGTGTATGTGGAAGCGCGTCTGCGCAAGTGCGACTCTTTAGAAGCGCGTCCACAGACCACAATCTGCGCGTGCCCCGGTCTGTCTCCCTAGGGAGGCATCACGCTGACAATAGGTCTCGCTGGCGAGACCTAAAAAGGTAGGTGTGGACATTTAGTTTAAATAGCAAAGTCGAGTTACCAGCTTAAAATTGCTCTACCAGTCTGTAGTGGCAGATTGGGAGATATGTGTTACTTTGTCACACTTAGGGTAGCTCAAGTGCTGCAGTCAGGAGGGACAGCTTAATTTATAGGCCCTGGATAGCCATGATACCATATACTAGGGACTTACAAGTAAGTTTAGTTGTGCCAATAGGGTAGAAGCCAATAACACATTACAATTTTAAGGGTTTGAACACTGGTACTGAGGTCTGATTGGCAGAGTTCAGATGAAAAACCTGCAGCATCAGGCCAAACTTTGGGGTTGATCATGCAAAAAGAGGCATTTCCATACAGATACTCTGAAGCCTGTCACAGACACAAACTGGGGTGAGTGTGGATTTGTTTTTTATAAGTATCGCTGAAGCCATACTTAAACACTCAAAGCCTTCTCCAGACCTGGTTCCTTCCGAATCCTGCCCTCTCCATCCCTGAGAGTAGAGTGGGCAGCTCAACTCTTGTCTCAGTTCAGCCCATCAGGGCCATTCTCAGGATTATATCTCCCTGCAGCATCACCTCAGGCAGCAGAGCAGTATGCGCAGTGGACACCGTTAAGGCACAAGAGGATAGAGCTTGCACTCAGAAGTGTCCCTAAAGCTGTTAAGCCAAATCTTTCTCAGGATCGGGTTGCTGATTATAATTCCCTGTACTCTCCATCCCAGGAAGGAGATTGGCTGTGTGACTCCTATTGTCGTCCAAATAAACCTGATCTTAACTGACTCGGGCCTACATCTTCCAGAAGCATCACCCCAGGCAATGCAGGTGGCACACACACCAGTGTGCTGGAGGCACGCTTACTGAGCATCCATCTAACAAAATCAGCCTTATGAGATGCACATCCACAAGTGTGTAGCAAAGGGAGGCAGCTAAGGCACTAAGCAAGTAGCTGTCGTTGCTGCAGAATGCTGCCAGCACCTTCCCTAATCCCAGCATCTGTGCTCATTTGTGTCATATTTACAATTTCTCTAGCTGTCTCACATGCCATAATACCTGAAGGCCATAAGGCACGATTACAGCATGAAGGCTTAAAGGTATTTTTCTCTAAATAGCATTGTGATAGGCCTCTTTCAGCAATTACAAATGCCCTCATCCGTAAAGACCACTGTCTTTAAGAAACCCATTTTCCCCTACAACTCATTAAAGGCCCAATACGTTTTGCAATGTGCTCCTGGGCGCCTGCGCCTGAAATACAAATAGGGCACAATGTCCTTGCTTGCACCGAGGCACCCCTTTAAAAATGTGCGTCAGCGCAAGCAGGAAAAGTGCACCCTATATAGTTAGCACACTGCCATCGGGGCAGCCACAAATCATGTCTGCTCTGGTGAAAGCACATTAATGTATTTATTTATTTATTTATGCCATTTGATTAAGCGCGAACAAATTCCCGTAGGCGTCTCGGCGCTGCGACATCTGCAACAGATTCTCCAACTGCTTATGTATAAATCTGCGATATTACTGATTAAACAGCCATGTTTTTAGCTGTTTGCGAAAGGACCAGAGAGAAGTACTGGTCCGAATTGCCTGAGGTAAGGTATTCCACAATTTTGGGGCCGTGGCCAGGAACCGACGGTCTCCCCAGGAGACGGTCTTGGTACGAGGAACCACTACGTTGTTAAAAGTGGTGGATCGCAGTACCCTAGGGGGACAATAAGGGATCAGCTGATCTTTGAGAAACTGGGGTCCTTGGTTATGCAGTGACTTATACACGATACCGAGCGTTTTAAACTTGATCCGGCTTCTGATTGGGAGCCAATGAAGTTTTCTGATGGTATCGGCCGCGGACTTGTGCTTGGGGATTCTGGCGGGTAGTCTTGCTGCCGCATTTTGTATTGTCTGCATTTTATTGAGTACCCTGGTCTGGGCATTGGTGAAAAGACCATTGCAGTAGTCAAAAGTAGACAGCACTAGGGAGCTTACCAAGGTTTTTCCGGCAGTTTCAGGGAGAAAGGGAATAATTTTCCTTATTAGGCGCAATTTATGGAAGGCTGAAGATGCCACTTGATTAGCATGGGCAGTGAAGTTGAGATGATCGTCAAAAACAACTCCCAGATTCCTTACCTTGGAGACGGGTTTAGGCAGGGTTCCAAAAGACGCAGGCCACCAAGCGGGGAACCAGCTAGGAGTGAGTTGTCCAAATATGACCACCTCCATCTTATCGTAATTGAGTTTTAGACAATTGGAGGCCATCCAGTCTCCAATTGCCAACATACCCTCTTTAAAACTCTCGGCCATCTTTTGACCGTTGTCTTTGATGGCAAGGACTAACTGAGTGTCATCTGCATATGAGGTTAGGCTCATCCCGTGTGCTCGAATGATGTTGGCTAGGTCCGACACATAGATATTAAAAGTGTCGGACTCAGGGATGAGCCTTGTGGGACCCCACATGGCAGAGACAAGTTAGTTGATTGGAATGATCCCAGAGTGACAGCCTGAGTTCTGCCTGACAAAAAGGAAGCCAGTAGATTCTTGGCTGCATGTTGAATACCCATTTTTTCGACACGATCGACCAGAATCAAATGGTCGACCGTGTCGAAAGCTGCAGATAAATCTAATAGCACCAATACTGCTGTTCCTCCTTGATCACGGATGACTCTGATGTCATCCGCAGCTTTGATCAAGGCAGTTTCGGTGCCATGGAACTTACGGAAACCGAATTGTGTGGTATCCAGTAAGTGATGTTCCTCGATGAATTCAGATAGCTGCGAATTCATCGCTTTTTCTGCAACTTTTGCCAGGAGTGGAAGACTGGCTATCGGTCGATAATTTTTCAGGTCTTCCTTATCAAGATGTGTTTTTTTAGGAGAGGTTTGAGGATTTTTTTTTTTAGGGTTTCTGGATAAATCCCTGATCTAAACATGCCATTACAAATCTGGGTGATAACAGGAATCAAAATGTCCATAACTGGGGGGAGAATTTTTTCTTTTTTTTGATCAAATTTGTTTTTATTGGGTTCAGCCAAACAATACAACACATAATGCATTTCAAGAGGACCCTTCATCCCCTCACCCTCCTTTAGCAGCTCGTATACCCCGCAGTCCTTTACCATGGGGACGGTTGGCTTGTGTCCATGTAAGCTCGTGTGATGGAAGCTCGAGTAAACCTTGCGGGCTAGAACCTCTATATCCTTGTCCCTCCCTCGGCCCTCCCTAACCCCAACCGACTCTCTCCTCCCAATCCCAGCCACCCCCCACCCCCCTCCCCTCGGTGTGTTCAAATCAGGCCTGTGTCTAAGGGGGTTGCGTCTAGGCCTTTTGTGCCTCCTCATTCGTCTTATTGTGGAAATCATCCGAGAGTCTGAGAACCCTTAGGTATTTAGGGCATGTGAGCTCAGTGAATTCCTGGGTAAGCAGGGTAAGTATCGGCTGCCATATTTCTTTGAACGTGTCAGAGGTTTGTGTAAGTGAAGCTTGTATCCTCTCCATCCCCATTATGTACCACAGTCGGTGCAGCCATCCCGTGTGTGTGGGTTTCCTTGAAGTTCCCCATAAGGAGAGGATGTGTTGTGTTGCCGCTCCCAAAACCAGACCCATCTGTTTTCCTCTGATAGATTTGAGTGGGAACATGAGGCTGTTGGGGAGGCCAAGGATCGTGTACGCCGGAAAACGGGGAAGTTCTGTCTCAAAATGTGCGTCTATGTCTTTGAGTACTCCCTCCCAGTATTCCTGCACTTCCACGCATTCCCACAGTATGTGTGTCATGGTCCCAACTTGTTCGCACCCCCTCCAGCAAGCGGGGTCTCGCCGCGGGTTACCATGGTGTAGGCGTTCCGGTGTCAGGTGCCAGTAGTAGGCCACTTTCACCGCCGATTCTTTGCTGGCTGTGTTTCTAGCAGTGTGGTGCGCCCGGTAATAAATGTCTCGCCATTCTTTGTCAGATAGTGTTCGCCCTAATTCCTTCTCCCACCTCTTCTGACCCGCTGATCTCGTTTTGGGCGGGGCGTGTGCTAGCAGTTTGTATAGTTCTGTGATGGCCTTCGAGTCTTTAGATTTAGTGAGAAGCCATTTCTCATATGGGGTAAGGGGCCGGCCTACTAGAGGTTCTATGTCCTTGTGTGTGAGCCAGTGCCTCAACTGAAAGTACTGATAGTGGCGTGGCTTTTCAAGCCCATATGCTTCCTTCATCGTATCTAGCGTCATAAAGCCCTGCAGATCGAATAAGTGTCCTGTGGAGCAGTGCTCAATTTGCCGCCATTGGGGAAAGGAGCCAGGAGTCATCCCCGGGGGGAACGCCGGGTTGTCAAGCAGGGGCGTCATTGGCGACGGATAGGATGTCAGACCTCTAGGGACCGCTACTGCGTCCCATACCTGGAGAAGTGTTTTTGTGATGGGCGACCTTTTGAGGTAAGTTGGCCTGTCAGCCCGTGCCAGAAAAGGGACCTTCCACAGCGGCATCCCCGCCATTGCCCTGTCCTGAAAAAGCCAACGCTTTTCTGAGAGTGGTCTGGACCATTCCAGAAGATATCTCAACTGCGCCGCTTGAAAATAGCGCTTCAGGTCAGGTACCCCCAGTCCACCCTCCTCCGTCGTTCTAGTGACCAAGTCGCGTCGGAGTCTGGGGCGTTTATTTGCCCAAACAAACCTCAGTATAGTGTCCTGCAATTTTTTAAGCACGCCCGGGGGGGGGGGGGGGATGACCGGGATGGTCGTCTGAAACAGGTAGAGCACTTTTGGTAGCAGGGTCATTTTGACAGCGGCAACGCGGCCCAACCATGAAAGCGGTTGCTGCCGCCACCTCGAGATGTCTCCCTGTATGCGTGTCAGGAGTTTGGAGTAGTTTAGTTCCACGGTCTGGGCTGTGGAGGGAGTCAACTAAATTCCCAGGTAAGGCAGTGCAGTTTGCACGGCCAGTCCCCCTATGTGGAGCGTTCCTCTGTGGGCTTTGTGGGTGTTGCTGCCCAGGGGGTGAATGACTGACTTTCCCACATTCATCTTAGATCCTGAGACCGCCCCGAACTTCTCCATCTCCGCCAGGAATGCCGGTACAGACACCCTGGGGTTGTCCACCGCCACCAGAATGTCGTCTGCGTATAGACTAATGGTCGGTTCCTCCCCCCCGAACTTGATGCCCTGGACATCTTTATTATTCCGAACGTGCTGGGCAAACGGCTCGATGTAGAGGGCGAACAGCAGAGGTGACAGCGGGCAACGCTGTCGGGTGCCACGCTGAATCTCGAATGGCTTGGAGCTTGTCCCATTGACTTTGATCGTCGCCTGGGGGGACGCGTAGCAGCTGGCCACCCAGGCTCGAAATCTATCCCCTAGGCCAAATCTCGCTAGAGTGCTGTCCATGTATCGCCAATCCACCCTGTCGAACGCTTTTTCAGCATCGACCGACAACAGAGCCGCATCTGAGGCGTTGAAATGTGCTTTATCTATGATGTGCATCAGGCGTTTAGTGTTGTCTGCACCTTGCCTGGTGGGTACAAAGCCCGCCTGGTCCGGTTCTATTACCCCTGGTAAGCAGGGGCGAAGTCTCGCTGCCAAGATCCCGGTGAACAACTTCAGGTCTATGTTAAGGAGTGATATCGGCCTGTATGCCGCACATCTAGTCGGGTCTTTACCTGGTTTCGGCAGGACAATAATGTCGGCCTCTAGCATCTCAGGCGGGATCGAGCCGGGGCCTTGGAAGGAGTTAAAGAGTTTCGTCAATACCGGTGCCAGTAGAGGGCAGAATGTTTTGTAGAAGCCAGCGGAGAAGCCGTCTGGTCCCGGTGCCTTCAGCGGTTTGAGTCTTGCTATCGCTGAAATTACCTCTTCCGGGCGTATCGGCGCCTCCAGTGCCTGACTGCTAGCCTCGTTTAGGGCCGTAACATCTGCGGACTCTAGGTACTCACTTCCGGCACCCTGATCCACACCTGGGTCTGCCGTGTAGAGTTTGGCATAAAAGGCTCGAAAGGCCTCCGCGATGTGGTCATCCTCTGTAATCTCCACTCCATCCTCTACGTGAATGAATGGAATCTTGGAGCGGACCATCTTAGCTTTCAGTTTGCTGGCTAACAGGCGGACAGTTTTGTCCCCCCCCACTTAATAAGTGTGGCGGAGGCGGAGTGCCGCGTACTCCGCCCGATCCAAATCTAGGCTCGCAAGCTGCGCTCTGGCAGCCTTCAGTTTCCGCCAAATTCTCGGGGCCCCGGTCCGGCAATGAACTCTTTCCAGTTTCAACACCTGTTCCTCCATTTCCTTACATCTCTCTTTCCGTTCTTTGTTGTCCGCCGCCGTGATCGCCATTATCTCCCCTCTCAGAACTGCTTTTAGTGTTCCCCAAACTGTCGACTGTGTCACCTCCCCTGTGTCATTCCGGCTTAGGTAGTCAGTTATACTCTGGGACAGTTGCATTGTAACCTCTTTGCGGGTGAGTATGTTTTCTCTAAGGCGTCATCTGCCCCTGTGACTACGCGTGTGTGGGACTTTCAGATGAAGGATTACTGCATCGTGGTCGGACAATGCCGCTGGGGCGACTTCTACATCCTCCACCATGGAGGACAGGTCAGTAGACCCGATAAAGTGGTCTATTCTGGCGTATGTATGGTGCACGTGGGAATAGAAAGTGTACCCTGAAGCCGTGTGATGTTTCGCGCGCCATTCATCTACCAACCCCCTCTCAGCTAGCCATTGTTTCCTGGTGGTGGAGAGGGCCCCTGAGTCCCCGAATCGCCGTCCCGACCTTTCCATTTCATTGTCCATGACCAGGTTTAGGTCTCCCCCTATCAATATGTGTCTGGCGTCCCCGGTTAGTGCTTCGGAGAGTGCCCCTTTAAGAAAGGCTTCTTGTTTGGAATTAGGTGCGTAGATGGAACCTACTGTGAACGCTAGAGCGCCAATCTGCACTGTGTGGGCCAGTTGTCATGCCTCACGCATCCTCCTACCACACTGTCCCTTTAATTGTTCGCTATTTAGGACTCCCCGACCCAAGGAGCGACGCTTCACGTTCTTGCGTCTAGCTCCGTTGGGTCTGTTTCCGTCCTGATTCCTGTTTGCCTGACTTTTTGTCCTTCCGACACTTTCCGCAGAGGGAGCTTCCCGGCCCCCGTGTGCCTTTACGGGCGCCGGCTCTCGCTCTCTCTCCTAGTAGCTTCCAGCAGTTTGAGGGCGTGTAGTCCTTCAGCGCTTGACATTGTAAACTGCTTGTTCACGGGGCTTCCGTGAGCCTTCATCCCTCCTTGTGGAGCCTCGCCCGGCGGCCGGGTTTTCCCCGCCATCCGGCTGGGCTCAGCCTCCGTGTTTCTTTCCTGTTTTGCTCCGCCTCTCAGCCGGGCTTGTTCTCCGCTGACGGGCCGGGCTTACTCTTTCCTTTTCCCTCACTGGAGTTGCTTTGCCCGGCAGCCGGTCTTAGTATCCGCTGCCCTGCTGGGTTTCCTTTAGTGCCCTTGTTTAGATAGTTAGTTAGTTTTCTTTTCCCTTTTGTGTCATTCCATTGCCGTCCAAATTTCCTCCCCCTTCCCAGTCCATACTCTGCATAGGGATATCTTATCCCGGGATTACCACGTATTTGGCTTTGAATCTTGCGTGGACCAGAGGGGATTCAGCTACTTCTACTCGTCTCTGAATCACGGTAACAGCGCGGTTGCGCTGCACTTACATTTGGTTAAAGTTTATGACATACTGCAGTTCTTGAATACCTGTTTTGTTTTCATAGATGTTTGTACAACTACCAAGGGTATTGGCACCAGAGTCGGTACATTCCATCTGACTAGTGGATGTGTCTCTCGAGCACTACACAAAAACGAGAGTGAGCAGTGTAACTAGTCACATTTTATTACACTACGTGTATTTAGGCACACAGTACTTACTGATGTTCTACCATTTTTGCTACAGCTCCAGACGAGTTCCCTACAAAAGGTTCCTCCACATCCATCCAGTGATATTTAAGACAATCCTGGGTAGGAAAGGTTTATATGTATAAAGGTTGTAGTGTTTGTAGAATTGTGTTGTATTCAGACTCATGTAATTACTTCTTTGTATTACAGCCTGCTCGTTGCCAAGCACTCAAGTGAAGTTGTTAAACATCCTGTCTGAAGACTACCATCACACATTTTTTACCCCAACCTTTCCTTGTTTTGTCTCCCTGTTTTCCCCTGACGCGCCTCTCGTGCTCTAGTGTTCGATAGAGTCGGAAGGCCGCAGGGGAGGGCTGTGGACTATTCTTCGGATTCCTGGCGCTCCTGTGGAACCATCTTGTATCCTTTACAGAACGTGAAGCCCAAGTGGTGTGTTCTGCCCGAGCGTCATGGATCTTGAAGCTGTTACCCTGGCGGATTTAGCGGGGATGTTAGGGAGTCTGCAGGTCGAGACTCAAACACTGATGGCTAGAGTAGACACTATACAGAGACATCAGACTACGGGGGCTACAGGAGGAGGGACATCGGTGGTACAGGTAACCACGCCTCCTTCTATACCTCTAGCACCCCCTGAAAGATTTTCAGGAGATACAGCGCGATGCGCAGCCTTCCTTAGTCAATGTCAACTACACTTTTCTTGTAAGGCTCAATGTTTCCCCTCTGATCAGGCAAAGGTAGCCTTTGTAATATCGTACCTCAGTGGTTCTGCGGCTGATTGGGCTATACCCTTAGTGGATAGAGATGACCCACTGTTACATAACTATACATCCTTCAGGCGAGAATTCCGTAAATTATTCGATAGACACATGTATACCCATTCTTCTGATACGGAATTATTAGAACTTAAACAGGGTACTCAAGATCTAGTAGCCTATATAACCAAGTTTCGCCGGTTGGTGGTTGAGTCCAATTGGCCTGAAGAAAAACGCAGTACCATGTTCTACAGGGGTTTACGGGACGACTTGAAGGATGCCTTGTCACAGATAGTAGATCTCCCCAACACATGTACAGCTCTCATTGATTTGGTAGTGAAGATTGACCATCGGTTGCATGAAAGGAAGAGGGAGAAAGGGAAGCATGAGTACCGCTATGTTGCTATGAAGGAGAAAAAGAGTGTCCCAGAGAAAGCCAATGATGACAGCGAACCTATGCAGATAGGTATAGTCCGAGGACCTCTGACTTCCGAGGAAAGACAGAGGAGAAGAACACTTCGGCTCTGTTTGTATTGTGGTAAAGCAGGTCACTTTTTTAAGAGAGTGCCCGGTTAAACCCGCTCAGTCCAAGTATTCAGGAAACTAGTCAGCCTGGGTTCTTGTGAGACGAGGAACCCAGGTAGGTCCGGACTTACAGTCTCTTCCTCGGATTATACCTACACTCCTACTAATCATTTATACGTACCAGCATATCTAACACAAGGTGCACATGGTTTACATGTTTTAATAATGATAGATTCCGGGGCTTCTGGGAACTACATGGACATGGAGTGGGCTAAGGAAAACATGATCTCCTGTACTGAAAAAGAGATCGCCAATAATGTCGCCACCATAGATGGTAGCACTCTTATTTCTGGTCAGGTTACTCATCGCACTATCCCATTACATATGGCTATAGCACCAGATCATCACGAAGACTTGATGTTTGATTTAATTTGTTCCCCACAATTCCCGGTGCTCCTGGGTATTCCATGGTTGAGGTCCCAAAATCCTGACATAAATTGGGAGACTTCAACTATAACTTTCCCTCCCGTTACACCGGCGCCCGTAGTAGGGGCAGCTGTGGGAGATGCATGCTTAGTCGGAGGGGGTCCTGAGGGTTGTCCTGTTCTCCCACTCTGTTATCAAGATCTTAACGCGGTCTTTGATGTAAAGGAAGCTGATGTTCTTCCCCCACACAGGGTCTACGACTGCCGTATTGATCTCGAGGCAGGGGCCAGAATACCCTGCAGCAGAGTATACTCACTTACTGAAAAAGAGAATGTATATCTACGTGACTATCTAGACACTATGCTTGAGAAGGGATTTATCCGACCGTCGCGTTCCCCAGCCTCTTCCTCTTTGTTCTTCATTCCGAAACGGGAAGGGGGTCTGCGGTGCTGTATCGACTATCGGAAGTTAAATGATGTCACCATAAAGAACCGTTATCCTCTGCCTCTTATCGCCTCCCTCCTTGACAGAATCCGCAATGCCCAATTCTTTACTAAATTGGACTTACGCGGCGCTTATCATCTGGTGCGGGTCAAGGAGGGAGACGAGTGGAAGACAGCTTTCTGCACCAAATATGGTCTCTTCGAGTACCTTGTAATGCCCTTTGGGCTTTGTAATGCCCCTGCGGCGTTTCAATTCTTCATAAATGAAGTCTTGAAGGACATGCTTGAGATATATGTAATTGCATATATTGATGATTTGTTGATTTTTTCCTCTACCTTGGCAATACACCAACAGCATGTACGCAACGTGTTAGAACGTTTGCTCGACAATCGCTTATACTGTAAGTTAGAAAAATGTACTTTTCACACCCAAGAGGTTCCCTTTCTGGGATATATCGTTTCCCCTAAGGGTCTTCGTATGGATTCCGCCAAGGTGGAGGCTGTTCTGGCATGGCCAGCTCCTCGTTCAGTTAAAGAAATCCAAAGTTTTGTGGGTCTGGCCAATTTTTATCGGCGATTTATCCGCAATTTCTCAGCCCTGGTGTCACCCATTACATCCTTGTTGAAGAAGGGGGTTCCCTTTGTATGGTCCTGTGAGGCAGAGCAATCTTTCCAGCTCCTAAAGGAAGCTTTCACCAGTGCCCCTGTGCTGCGTCATCCGGATCCAGCTCTGCCCTTTGTGGTGGAGATAGACGCTTCTCAGGTGGCAGTGGGAGGAGTTCTATCTCAAGCTGATGCGGTGTCCGGTGAGTGTCATCCGGTGGCTTATTACTCACATAAGTTCACCCCTGCTGAATATAACTACGCCGTGGGGGATAAGGAACTTCTAGCCATCAAGAAGGCGTTTGAAGAGTGGAGGCAGTACCTCCTAGGTGCCAGACATCCTGCAGTAGTATATACAGACCATCGTAACCTCCAAAACATCAAGGCAGCCAAGGCGCTGTCCATGAGACAACTGCGTTGGTCTCAGTTTTTTAGTGAGTTTGACTTCACTGTCCAATATAGACCTGGAAAACGTAATGGCAAAGCAGATGCCCTATCACGATTGGGATTCGAGGCCCCCACAGATCCAATTGAACAGACCTTTATCATTCCCAGAACGAATATCGTAGGAAGTTTACAGACAGAGGAAGAATTCCTGGCGCAGGTTCGGATTAGTCAGGCCTCGGCAGACATGACGACTGTGGTGGGTTCACATGACACTTCTAAACGAGGAGGCCTTGTGTGTGTACAAGGGGGAGTGGTGTTACCGACAAAGAAATTACAGGAGCAAGTCTTGAAGTGGTATCATTCCCATCCTATAGCAGGTCATCCAGGGATAAAAAAGTCAATCAGAACAGTGCGTGACCGTTTTTGGTGGCCTAATATGCTTTCGGACATAGAACTCTTTGTCAAGACATGTTATGTATGTGCACAAACCAAGGCATCTCGCCTCAATCCTGTGGGCCTTCTCATGCCATTGCCAGCCCCTCCCAGCCCCTGGCATACTGTGTCCCTTGATTTTATAGTGGAACTACCGCTCACTAAAGCGAAGAACAATACGTTGCTGGTGGTGGTGGATCTGTTCTCTAAAATGGCCCATTTCGTGCCGTTAAAGGGTTTACCCACGGCCGTTGAATTGTCATCCATATTCATGCAACACATAGTGCGACTTCATGGTTTCCCTTCTGTCTTGGTCTCCGATAGAGGAGCCCAATTTGTGTCAAGATTCTGGAGGAGTTTATGTTCTTTGCTCCAGATAGAAGTCCGTTTGTCCTCGAGTCACCATCCACAGTCAGATGGGCAGACGGAGAGAGTTAACCAGTGTTTTGAGCAATACATAAGGAATCTGGTGTTACAGTCTCTAGTGGACTGGGATGATTTAGTATGGGTAGCAGAAATCTCCTATAACAACAGCATACACTCCTCCATCAACGTCTCTCCCTTCTTTTGTTCATATGGTTACCACCCTAAGTTATTACCCTCAGGAGATGCTGCAGATTGTCTGACCCCTGCTGCTTCCGATAGGGTAGAGAGATTACACGATATACATGGGAAGGCATTAGAGAGTCTTGAAATGGCTAAAGTGAGATACACAGAAGGGGCAAATCTACACAGGAGATTGGAACCTATATACACACCAGAGGACGAGGTTTGGCTCTCCACTAAATACATTGCTCTTGGGGGTCCACGCAAATTCAACCTCAAATACATAGGTCCCTACAAGGTGGAAAAGATAATCAATCCTGTTGCCATGAGATTACAACTTCCACCTTCATTCAAGATTCATCCGGTATTCCATGTGTCCTTGCTAAAACCGGTTGAACCAGGGACTACATTGCCGGTGAAACCTACTCCGTTAACTCTGCAGGACTCGGAAGAATATGAGGTCGAGGCTATCCTTGATTCCCGTAGAGTGAGGAGTACGGTTCAATATTTGGTCCATTGGAAGGGATACGGTGTAGAAGAGCGTACATGGGAACCCTCTTCTAATATTCATGCACCCCGACTGTTACGGGCGTATCACCTAAGACATCCTGACAAGCCCAAACCAGGTGGGGATTGTTGTGGGGGGAGTGTACTGTCATGCCTCACGCATCCTCCTACCACACTGTCCCTTTAATTGTTCGCTATTTAGGACTCCCCGACCCAAGGAGCGACGCTTCACGTTCTTGCGTCTAGCTCCGTTGGGTCTGTTTCCGTCCTGATTCCTGTTTGCCTGACTTCCGGTCTTTTGTCCTTCCGACACTTTCCTCAGAGGGAGCTTCCCGGCCCCCGTGTGCCTTTACGGGCGCCGGCTCTCGCTCTCTCTCCTAGTAGCTTCCAGCAGTTTGAGGGCGTGTAGTCCTTCAGCGCTTGACATTGTAAACTGCTTGTTCACGGGGCTTCCGTGAGCCTTCATCCCTCCTTGTGGAGCCTCGCCCGGCGGCCGGGTTTTCCCCGCCATCCGGCTGGGCTCAGCCTCCGTGTTTCTTTCCTGTTTTGCTCCGCCTCTCAGCCGGGCTTGTTCTCCGCTGACGGGCCGGGCTTACTCTTTCCTTTTCCCTCACTGGAGTTGCTTCGCCCGGCAGCCGGTCTTAGTATCCGCTGCCCGGCTGGGTTTCCTTTAGTGCCCTTGTTTAGATAGTTAGTTAGTTTTCTTTTCCCTTTTGTGTCATTCCATTGCCGTCCAAATTTCCTCCCCCTTCCCAGTCCATACTCTGCATAGGGATATCTTATCCCGGGATTACCACGTATTTGGCTTTGAATCTTGCGTGGACCAGAGGGGATTCAGCTACTTCTACTCGTCTCTGAATCACGGTAACAGCGCGGTTGCGCTGCACTTACATTTGGTTAAAGTTTATGACATACTGCAGTTCTTGAATACCTGTTTTGTTTTCATAGATGTTTGTACAACTACCAAGGGTATTGGCACCAGAGTCGGTACATTCCATCTGACTAGTGGATGTGTCTCTCGAGCACTACACAAAAACCAGAGTGAGCAGTGTAACTAGTCACATTGTATTACACTACGTGTATTTAGGCACACAGTACTTACTGATGTTCTACCATTTTTGCTACAGCTCCAGACGAGTTCCCTACAAAAGGTTCCTCCACATCCATCCAGTGATATTTAAGACAATCCTGGGTAGGAAAGGTTTATATGTATAAAGGTTGTAGTGTTTGTAGAATTGTGTTGTATTCAGACTCATGTAATTACTTCTTTGTATTACAGCCTGCTCGTTGCCAAGCACTCAAGTGAAGTTGTTAAACATCCTGTCTGAAGACTACCATCACACATTTTTTACCCCAACCTTTCCTTGTTTTGTCTCCCTGTTTTCCCCTGACGCGCCTCTCGTGCTCTAGTGTTCGATAGAGTCGGAAGGCCGCAGGGGAGGGCTGTGGACTATTCTTCGGATTCCTGGCGCTCCTGTGGAACCATCTTGTATCCTTTACACCAGTAGTCTGCCCTTGATTTCTGTCACTTTGTCGCCCAGTCGCCCCCTAAAGGGCCTTGCCACCAGGATGGCCACCCCCGCCTTTTTCCCAGTTGTAGAGGAGTAGTATTGGTGCGGGAAGGCCCTGGATTTCATACGGTGCCAGTCTTTGGCTAGCAAGTGTGTCTCCTGGAGAAGACATATATCCGCCCCCGAATGTTCCAAGAATGAGATGATCGCCCTCCTTTTAACTATATTGTTGAGCCCATTTACGTTAAGGGTGAGGATCTGGATGTGACCCTCAGCCATTAAGAGATGTATGCACTACCTGCTGGTGATGTGGCCTAGCCCTGCCCCATACCGTCATGTGGACCCCCTGAAGAAACCGAACACACCGAGTCCCTAGTCCCTTTTCCCCCCACCCCACCCCCCGTATCCCAACCCCAACTTTGAAACCCCAACTGATGAACATTGTCCCAGGCCTCTCCGACCGCAGTCCAGGCCTGTGGTATATTGTCTGGTAGTGGGAAAGCGTGTCCATGGCGAGCCCGAGGCCCCCGTCCTGTCCCCCCCGGCAATGCTACTGAGAGGCAAATATGCACCCCCTCTCTTGTGTGCTCATGATCCGGCGTTGGTGTCTTTGGAAACCTCCAGTATAGCTGCTTCATGTTCGTGTGCCACAGTCTCGGGGTCTGGCTTGAATCCTTTCTTGGGTGAACGTCTGCGTCTCACCTGTTGCCATTCGTTATTCATCTGTTGCGAGGAGCTCTGGCGGGAGGGCCGCCCTCTTGTATCAACATCGTCCGGATCGTCCTCCTCATGTGGGATGCCCAGGACTTTGTATGTGTCCTTTAGTGATCTGAGCTGGTGGAGGGCCCCTTTCCACTTGAAAATCAGTCTAAAGGGGTGGCCTCCGGAGTACAGGACCCCATTGTCCCTCAGGAAGGTAGTTGCCCCCCTGAACACCCGCCGCTTTTGCAGTGTGATCGCGGGCAGGTCCTGGAAGAGCTCAGGTGCGTGATCCCGAAATGTGATGGAACTTCGTTGACGAGCTGCCTTCAAGATACGCTCCTTGAGGGGGTAATCCGGCAGACAAGCCAAAATATCTGGTGGAGGGGCAGGTGAACGATGTGCTAGGCCCACCCTGTGGGCTCTATCAATACGGATGTCGAAGTCTTCGCCTTCTCCTAGTATCTCGCGGAACAGATCCGGCAGGTACGCCGTGATGTCCCCCCCTTCAGCTTTGGACGGCACGTTGCGGACCCTGACGTTGTTGCGTCTGGAGCGGTTCTCCAGGTCCTCCGCATGTGCCTGTAGGTCCATTTGTTGTTCGTGGAGCCTGATGATTTCTTGTTGCAGGATTTCCACCTCCCCGCTCCTGGCTTGCTCTGAGGTTTCGTCTGCCGCTACCCTTTCCCCTATGTCGTCTATGTCTTGCCGTAGTTCTTTATATCCTCCCACCATATCCTGCTGTAGGGTTGGAATGTCTTCCCTCAGAGACGCAAACAGGTTTTCCATAAAGGATTTCGTCGCGGGAGAATCTCCTCCGTCTTTGTCTTTGTCTTGTGGTGGAGCCAGAGGGGCTGGTTTGTCAGGGCTCTTCTCCCCCTTTTGCGATCCTTTGGAGAGCATGTCATGGATGGTGCGCCCTGCCCTGCGGTTCGCGGAAGACATGGTTAGTGTTTCTCTATGCCGCAGAAGCTCCACCGTCCTCGCCGACCGTCAGCTGGTCTGTGTACGTGCCTCGAAACCTAAGTGGGTGGTGGCTGCACTTTGAATTCTTGGCCCGGGACCCTCTAGTATTGGCGTGTGCCCTGCAGCCAGGTCCCCCGTCCAACTACCTCTTCTCAGCTGCACGGGTCGATTGGGGTCCGACTACCGCCCGTCTGCCGCAGCCCCGTCTCGGCGTCTTGTTGGCCCGGCCCCACTGGGGGTGTTCCGTGCTATCCTGGAGGTCAGTGTGGGGGATACACTGTGTATTGGCGTGCTGTCGTGTCCGTCTGTGCGGTGGTGTCTCTGGCCTGCCGGCTTCTTTCGCGCCACACGCCGTCACTGCACGTGTTGTGTCGGTGTACCTCGGCCTCTCTTGGGCCTAGCTGTCGTGCTGTTTCGCCACCTGGGGACCTGCATGTGCCCCTCGATGCCAGCTCCGCCATGCCCGGACCACTCGGCCTTATCGCCGCGCTTCCCCTTCTACGACTTCCGTCCGGCAATGCTGGATGGGCCACCCCGGCCGTCTGTCTAGGCCCCGGCGCACTCTGCGGCCTAGGCTTCCTTCGCACCCCACTTTCACCTTCCTCTCCGGCGGGTGCTGCACCGCTGCGCTGCCTGCCGCCAGGGGCTCGACGTGTGTCTTCTATATTGGGACTCCGAGCTCGTGGGCTTGTGGCTGACTAGGCCGCCTTTTTTCCCCGTCTCCCGCTCGGCAGACGCAGTCTCCGGCTGCTCGGGCCCACGCCGCCTCACACTGCCTGCCTCTGTCTCGCCGTCTGCTGCCGGGCCCCGCTGTGGGCCGCTGTGGCTGGGCGGACTCTATCCTCCCCGGGGGCTCGATGGCCACCCCCCGAGTCGCCTCCCACACTTGTTCCGGCCACCCGCACCTCACCTCACTTTCCTCGGGATGGCGCCGGGCCGCAACGGCCGTCTCTTTCCCGGCCTCCGGTAGTGCATCACGTTGGTTTGCGCCGTCCTCCGCACCGCCGATCGCCAGGTGGGCTGGCTCGACTAGCGGGCTCCGATCTCCGCCGAGCCCTAGCAGTCTGCTCAGGCCGCTGCTCTCCGGCTCGGACTTTGGCCGGCTTCGGTGCGGGAAATCGGCCTCCCGCTGTGTGTAGAGGCCCCGCCTCACCGTCCCCTCCGGCTGCCGATGACGGCAAGCGGCTGTCGCAGGGCCGTTGTGCTGCCTCCAACTCAGACAATTCAGGTCAGGGCCGACTCCGGATCACCTCCTGCAGCTCAGTACAGCCTGAAGTTGTGGGAAAGTCCCGCGGGGATGTCGCCGTGGGGATTTGGGACGAGGAGCCTCCGCCGGTTGCGACTGCTCAGGCCGCCATCTTGGCCACGCCCCCCCCCCCTGGGGGGAGAATTTTAAAAGGACATGGATCTAAGGCTGAACCATTTTTAATTGTGGAGATGATGTCTGCGATTTGGGCCTCTGTAATGTCTTTGAACTGTGTAAATAAAGGCCCAGGAGGTGTCAAAGTGATGGTCTTTGGGGGGTTATTAGTATTAGCAGCGAAAGCAAGCTAGATATCATTAACCTTGGTAAAAAAGAAAGTTCCCAATGCATCGCAAAGGGATTGAGAGGGAGGAGGGTTTAGGTCGGGGGAATTTCCTACTAACTGCTTGGTGGTATCGTACAGCAGTTTAGTGGAGTTCTTGGCTTGCTCTATCCGTTCGCTAAAATACTTCCTCTTTGCCTCAGTGATCATAACTTTGTATTTAGCAAGCATCGCCTTGTAACAGGTTTTACTTTCTTCAGTATATGACTTCCGCCAATGCCTCTCCCTGTTCCTACAAAGTTGTTTCTGGGTCCTAAGGTCTTTGGCAAACCATGGAGCAGAGGGGGTCGATCTGTTTCTGGTTACATGTTTAAGGGGTACGAGTGAATTGGTGGCAGGACCCAACCAGTCCTGGAATTGCTTGGTAGCTATTGTGGGGTCAGCGGATAGAATGGGCTGGGAATTCGTGAGAAGGGTTTTTAGCATAGAACTATCAATATCTTTCCAGGCCTTAAAAGGTTCGCGACTTGAAGAGGTTGTGTTGGCACTGGAGGCATCATTGATAGTAATAGAGCCCAGAATTGCATGGTGGTCCGACCATGTGAGTGGGAGGTTATCAGTTATGTGAAAACCCTCAAAGTTGGAAAAAATGCTGTCCAGAGTATGACCGCCGTCATGCGTGGGAGAGTTGACCAATTGGGGAAGCCCCAGGGTGTTCATGCCTGATAGGAGGGAGGAAGAGTCCCTCTCTGCTAATTTCTCTAAATGGAAATTAAAATCTCCCAATACCGTTAGAGAATCTTCAATTGCCAAGGGTTCAAGGATGGTGCTAAAATCAGAAAGGAATCCAGCCCGTGCTCCAGGTGGTCTGTATAATAGTATTCCTCTAAAATTATCTGAAGGGGATAATTTAATAGCAAATTGCATGTCTTCACAAGAGGATGAGGGAATCAGGGAAGTTCTGACATCATAAATGTCACGAGCAATAATGGCTAGCCCGCCCCCTTTTTTACGCTGTCTGTCCTGTCTGTAAACCTTAAAGCCGTTAGGGACCGCAATAACTAAGTCTGGGTCTGACGTGCTATCCATACACGTCTCTGTCAAGAACAATACATCTATTTTCCTATCCACTGCCAAATCTGCTATGTCTTGTCTATGTGTTCCGAGTGAGCGGACATTGGTAAGTGCGATCGAAGTGATCATTGGGCTTTTCTTGTTCGTAGAGATAGAAGTAGGTATTTTATTGACCAGAGGGATGATAGCGTTGCAGTAGGGACAGGAATGCGTGGAAGGTTCTGGGACGAGAGCTGGGTCGAACCTTAAACAGTTGATCGCATGTGGTGGGCGCAGTTTTTGCAACATGATAGTCGTATATTGAATAATAGGGGCAGCATTAGTTGGAGCAGGGATTCCCGCCCTGGGCCCGGTCCAGGCGCGGACGGGCGCAGACGGGCTTGTCTTTGGCACGCCCGCTGCGCGGACGGAAGCTCGTCATTTATTTATACGTTAAGGAGGAGGGTGGGAGGCGTCCTACAGCTGGACCGCTACCCTTTCCTCCCCTTAAGATGGCGTCTACCCCTTTGATTCCCGGCGTCAGCGCCTCAATCGGCTGCGCCGGGGATGTGCTCAGGTGCAGGGAGCTTCGGTGCACGCCAATCTGCCACGCGAAGGTCGGAATGCTTGGTGAGTAAAAACAAGCAGTTTAAAATATTTGCAATTATTTAAAAGTATTACCAGCCAAATATTTCATGAGCAGTGAGAATAGATGGGAGAACCCCCGGCTTCCGCCTCAGGGGAGAAAGTGCAAAGACTGAATGCAGGCGACAATTATCCCTAAAGTATTCTGGGAGGGCGGGAGGCGTCCTACAGCTGGACCGCTACCCTTTCCTCCCCATAAGATGGCGTCTACCCCTTCGATTCCCGGCGTCAGCGCCTCAATCGGCTGTGCCGGGGATGTGCTCAGGTGCAGGGAGCTTCGGTGCACGCCAATCTGCCACGCGAAGGTCCGAATGCTTGGTGAGTAATTGAAATACAGAGCCCCTGCTTACGTGCGGCTACTTATTTTAGTTTGGGTGGTAATTCGCTTGCGCTAGGTGGTGTTGTGTCTCGAGCCAGGCACGTTGTGCTTGTTATTGTAAAGGGGGAGAAGTGTTGTGTCTCGAGCCAGGAACCTGTTCCTTACACTTCTAGGCTCGAGCACTGCACAGCTGTGTTCTTGCACTCGTGCATCCTCGCTCTGCCTAATGTGTCATTATTCAAACTGTGGTGGGGATTCCTGATGTATGTAGGTGGTTGGGGGCATTTCGGGGGATGAGAGCTGGTTGGCGGCTGCGTCCGCGTCTCCTCTGTGAATCGGGGTTATGTTATCAATAAAGAATAATCCATGAATACTGACTATGAATATTCTTCACAACAGGTGGCAGGTGCAGTGAGTGACTGTGCTTGCCTGCTTGGGATGTCTGTGGGTCTATGTATCACCTTTCCCAACCGGGTCTGGTGGCTCAGTGGACTAATGTAGCCACTGTAGGGGCATGTGTTCAATCTCATGGTACAGGTTCAAATTCCGGCAGTTCCACTCAGCCTTTCATCTTTCTGAGGTCAATAAAATGAGCACCATTGAGTTGGGTAACAAAACACATTTGTTATTCAGCGCCAAGATACCCTTCTGGGTGAATGTGCACTTTACAAATACACTTGTTATGTCCAGAGGCCTGCCTTCAGGGGGCACACGGACAGTGCGCTATGTATTTTTGGCGCACTGTGAGTACACCTCTTAAGGACCTGTTGGTCTATGCACCCATTTACATAGTGCTGAGTGGGGTAGAGGCAAAGTGATTTCCTGATTAGCATGGGGTCACGTCCCCATGCAAATGAGTGTGCTCCATGTGCAACAGTGCTCTCTGTATTCCAGAAGCAGCTGCACAAGCGTTTGAGGCCCTTTCTATAATACCATGGTGCTCCATAGCCCCCTCTTAGACCGGGTTGGCTGAAAAACATGTGCCTTTCGACCCATACTAGTTACCACAGGCTTTAACTTTTACTGGGATGAAAGAACTGATGGAAATGGGAAAGGGGCTTCCATTACTTTCAAGAAAACTTTGTTAATTGCTGTATCTAAAAATTCCCCTTTTTATTCTGACTGTGAATACCTACACATATATTTTAGTTCCTAAAAAATGCTTACCCCAGGGATAATTTATTGATCACGTAATCGGAATATACAAATGTTCCAAGATATCCTAGATCAATTCAACCCTTTTGAACTACTTCATCTTGTTGCACTGTCACAGCTGCCTTTAACCTTTGAACTGACGATGAAAGGCATAACCGCACCATGGGGCATATGTAGGTAATTTCCATTTTGCAATTCCCAAATAGCGATTTTTAAGGAATCGCTATTTGAGAATAGCAAAATGGAATGTAGGTGAAAATTCGCAATTTTTGTGCGAATCTCTAACATTCTTTAATTGCGATTAGCAAATTGCGAATCACAATTAAGGAATGAGTGTCCCATTCATTCCTATGGGCTAAGAGGTCCATAGGAATGAATGGGTATCAATCATCAAATTGCGATTTTCTATGAGAAAATTGCAATTTGAGAATCGCAATTCTAAGGGTGCCAGGGTGTCCAAAGGACACCTGTTGCACCCCTGGAATGTGCCTCTAAGTACATGTGGCGCACATACATGCCCTAAGGGCATGTCTGTGCGCCACATGGCATTTTAAATTTTACAAAAAAATGCATTTAGAAAGGGAATAGCAAAATACCATCTACTTGGAGTAGGTGGTATTTTGCGATTCCTTAAGCCAAAATCGCATTTTAAAATTCACTCCTACATATCATTTAAGGAATCGCAAAATTGCGATTTCTTAAATGCTTGAGCAAAATAAGGAATCGCAATTTTTGCGATTCCTTATTTTGCTAATGTGCACCTACATACCAAAGCACCGTTTGCGATTCGCAAACGCCGAAATTCGCCGAATTTCGGTGTTTGCGAATCGCAAACGCCTACCTACATATGCCCCCAAATATTCTCAAACTGCTTTGGCAGATATGGGGTTTACACATCTGTCCTCGGCAGTGACACGTGTACAAGGCCATGCTCTATATGTTATTTTTTCTAACCTTAATGTGATCATCCTTCTTTCCGTGGACCCTGCACTTTGTTCATATTATCATCAATACATTGGATTTCGAATGCTCTTCTGGCTCACAACCAATAACAATAGTTACTCCGTCTGTTCTTAAACGGTCTGAATCACTCATTGATAAATTTCTTGATTCCAATTATAATCGAGCTTGTACTTCAAATCAAAAGTGTTGACGCATTAAGGGCCTTATTTATGAAAGCCTTGCGCCGCCGGTGCGTCACTTTTTCCCTTGTTAAAAGTGACGCACCAGCGGCGCAAGGCCTTCATAAATAAGGCCCAAGAACTTCTTTTCACAAACTATTAGAAACTATTAGAAACCGCTATACTGATGTTAAATCCAGACACACTGAGCCACTTGGTTCACTACACGGTTTAAAATAAGGAAACACCAGTGTCAAAAGAACTGGTGCAAAAATCATAAAACTGAAACTCCATATAGACACCCAGTAGCAGGGAACAAAGATACTATCCTGCAGGCTAAATTAGATTTCTGGCATTCCATGATTACAAATACTTACAAGTCAAGATCATGGTTTCGACCAGTGACAGAGGTTGATCACTCAAGCAGTTCTGACCTTTTTCTGTTTGACAATCCACGTATGAATCTTTTCAAGTCGTTGTTCAGAAAAAAAATCAGTATGAAGGGTTTATTTCTGACAGTGAATAGGCCCATGTTTCATGTTATGCTTGTTACCCGATTTTTTTATTTTTTTTACTGCTGTGGTACGCTGCATAAGTTTACAGCAGACATTTTATTGCAAGTATACAGAAACATGCAAGGACCAGAATGTAATGGTATAAATACACCCAGAGCACTACAAATTCTTTTGAAGGTCTGCTAATGGAAGAAGGTCCGATTTTATTGGTGAGAGTTCAATGATCCAGCATTGTTTGCATTTTGTAAATTGGAAGACAGCCCAAACGTGTTTCATCTTCGACGACTTTTTCAAGGCTGAATAAGTTAAAGTGACTAATCAAACTACATGTTTATTGAATGCAGGGAGTGGAAAAGAATTGTAGACTTTAAGATCATACAGAGGGAGGAGAGCGACCAGGACCCTTTGACGTTAGTTCTTAGGATCCCTGGTGCTGGTGAGGTGCCTCTACCTGAACGAGATAACTTAAATACAGCCACACTGTCCAGTAACAGACGCAGGTTAAGATGGGACAAGCTGGCCAAAAACCCAACCGAATTGGCCAAAATGTATACCCAAATAATCCCAGCACTTGAGGGCGTCGCCGCACTTGCCCCGGAGCACCCCCCGGGTGACTTCCATTTAAAACTAGGCAACTTGCATAAACCATTAGTTAGTGCCATAAAAGAAACCTTAAATCCCGCTGGTGTAACAAAGGCTGGGCACTACAGGAAGCCATCCTGGTACAATAAGGCGTGCAGACAGGCAAAAAGGGAGCTTTTAGAGGCACTAAAACAAAACAGTAGCAGGCCCCTAATAAAAATAAGGAGGCAAATATACAGGGACCTTACACGCCATGCAAGGGAGGAATGGGAAGCTGACAAATGGGCCGATCTAACCTCAGCTTTGGTGGTCAAAGATGCCCGTAAGTTTTGGCAAATTGTAAGTACAGGCTCGGTGGAGCCTGAACAAGCAGTGACACCGAACATTTCACCCGAGGTTTGGGAACAACACTTTGCCAACCTTTATAAGGAAGCACCTAACGACCCCTCGGGGCACATAGCTCCAAAGGCATACTCCCCGGAATGTGACCGGCCTGAGCTCACCTTCTCTTTGACTGAGGTAAGAACAGCTATAGTAAACCTCCCTACGGGCAAGGCGGCAGGCCTGGATAAGGTACCGGGGGATTTATACAAACAGGAACCCGAGATATGGGCCCCCTATCTCCAAAAAATCTTTAATGCAATTCTAGGGGGAATGGCTCCTCCCAATACTTGGCTGGGGGCCGAGTTGGTGCCAATATTTAAGAAGGGCTCACCTCTCTTACCGCTGAATTATAGGCCTATCAGACTTATAGATGTCTCGCAGAAACTCTTTTCAAGGTTGATCCTGGACCACCTTTTAGAATGGGTAGAAGATTCAGAAATCTTGAGTGTTTACCAGGCAGGCTTCAGAAAGAAGGTATCCACCGTCGACCAGATTTTTAGATTAAAGATGCTGTTCTGGAAAACGGTCAAAATAAAGGGGGGCTCACTGCATACTGTTTTTGTTGACCTCCGTGCGGCCTTCGACTTGGTCCCACGGGGGAAACTTTGGAGCGTACTAAGGGATTTAGGTATACCTCCGCCCCTTTTAAACATTCTAATTCGCCTCCACTCACAGAATTTTGCAAGGGTAAGATGTGGGAGGCAAGGGACCCTGTCGGCAAGCTTCCCCGTTGGCAGAGGGGTAAGGCAGGGTTGTGTGTTAGCACCGACCCTGTTTTGCCTCTTTGTAAACGGGGTGATTGACTACCTGAACAGGGTCCCCAATAGGGACGCTCCTAGGTTGGCGGGAGCAGGTATCTCTGCGATCATGTTCGCAGATGATACCTTGCTGCTCGCAAAGACACCTATGGGTATACAGAGAGTCCTGGATGCCTTTGTTGCCTTCTGCCATGACAGGGGCCTGGAAATAAACAAATCCAAAACAAAGTATATGATCTTCAACCCACCGAGAACGTCTCGCCCTAACCCTATAATAGAAGGTGTCTGCTTGGAGAGAGTCTCAACATTCGAATACCTGGGCCTAACTCGGAACGAGGATATGACCTGGGTACACCACCAGACCAAATCCCAACTAAAGCTTTCCCAAAAAATAGGCGGGATTTTTAAACTCCTTAAACAAACTACCTTTAAACCTGTATCTCCCCCTCTTAGAATTTTTAAGCTGCAGGCACGGGGCGCGGTGATCTATGGGGGCGAGTTATGGGGACACTGCTGCCACCCAGACATTATCACCACTGAAAACAGGTTTATTAGGCAGCTGCTATCTTTACCACCCGGCACGCCCCTTCTCCCCACTAGATTAGATTCGGGACTCAGATCAATAAAGGAGGAACTAGGTCTAAAACCTCTTACCTTCTGGAGACGACTATGGGCGACTCCCGAATTGGCCAGTTATAGGAATGAATTGACTGAACTCCTACAGCTGCCAAACATCTGGAATATTCCATGGTTAAAACATATCAGGCAAGAGTTCGATAGATTTGGGTATCCCCAAGCTTGGAGGAACCCTGCAGAAGCGTGTAGTGGGCTACCCCGGCGGGAATTGGTGAAAACATATTATCACAAAAATGTGTCTGATTACCAATCTAACCCCAAAATAGGGCCATTAACTATGTCATTCCTTGAGCAAAAGGATAATTACAAATTCGAACCTGTCTTGGACATAATTAGCCCGAGCGCCCACAGGAAGCTATACCTCCAATGGAGATATGACTCCCTACCGCTCAGAGGTCTAACAGCACGATGGTACCATGACGCCCCTGCAGACTGTCCAGTGTGCGATGCCGAACTAGAGTCGGACGTACACATGGTCTTCTTCTGCCCCTCTTATATGACCCCTAGGAAGAAGTGGATTATTCCCATCTGCCAAAATCTGGGCATTAGGCAGTACCACCAATCATATCGAATATTAAAAACTGACTTGTCGCCATGTATTGTTTTTGGGGTCACGAAATTTTTGGCTTCAATGTGGAACATCAGGAGGAAATGTCTGGAATAATGAACTATTTTGAGTGGTGTAACCTGGTAGGGGGTAATGAGTTCCTGTTGTATTAAAGGGATAGCTTAAGGGATACGCCCATCCCATGATGTTGGATATGTGTGTATATTTCTTTTTAAACTCCTCATAGCAATTGATGTTTTAACATTTTTAAAGTTGTATTTTACTGTGTTTCTTTTATTACAGTCATATGTCGAAATAAAGATTTAATAATAATAAACTAATCAAAAGAACCTCGATGGACCGGTAAAGTAAACCGGAACCTGAATGTCGAAATACGATGCCACACTTCTAAATAATAGTTATTGGGCCATGATAAGCCCGTATGTCTACACCGCAGTGTAGATATTATCAGCGCAAACACCTGTGTCCCGAATCCATGATTAAAAAAATTACTTACAAGTTAAGATCACGGTTTCAATCGGTGACCGAGGTTGGTCACTCAAGCAGTTTTGCACTTTTACTGTTTGACACTCTATGTACGAATCGTTTCTTGTGGTTGTTCAGGGGGAAAAAAATCATTATGAAGAGTTTATTTTTAACAGTGAATATGCCCATGTTTCATGTTATGCTTTTTACACCAAATTTTGAGAAATACCCTTAGTACGCTGCATAATTCTGTGTTGTTTACGGCAGACAGTTAGGCAAGTGCACAGAAGCATGAACGCGATTGTGGTTTTTCTGCTATTTTTTTGGCCCGTAATGCATTCTCACTTCCACTATGGACGCAAGGGTGCATTTTGTGGTCAGATACAGAGCTAAACACCAGTTTTGCATTTTGCATGAAGTTCACCAAAATTTAGCATCATTACCCAAAATAGCAAATTATGCAAAGTCGGCACACACCTACTTTGAAAATGTATCCCCCCTCCCAATGTATATCACCTTTACTTTACTTTACTTTACTTTACTTTAAACCATTTTATAACGCGCTCCATTACTGGGGAGTGTCCTGGCGCGAAACAAGGGAAAAAGAAACAGACATCCAGACTTTAGAGAATGAAAAAAACAAGTCAGCTTGTACTCTTGAAGAGGTGAGTTTTCAGATGTTTTTTGAATGCCGCCACTGTTGGCATGGAACGTAGATGGAAAGGAAGAGCGTTCCAGGCCCGGGCCACAATCACAGAAATCGACTGACCACCAAGTCTGAACCGATTAAAACGTGGAAGAGTCAATTTAAGCAGAGTAGAGGATCTCAGGGTACGTGTAGGAACATATCTGACAAATCTCTTTCGCAAATAGATGGGGCCTTGATCATGGGTTGCCCGGAAAGCCAGCACCAGAGATTTAAACATAATGCGCTGCCTGACCGGGAGCCAATGGAGCGTGCGCATCTCCGCGCGAACGCTCTTCCATCTAGGTATGTTAAAAAGTAGACGGACGGCCGCATTCTGAATAATTTGCAGACGCTGCACCAAGTAGGCGGGTATGCCACTAAACAGTGCATTGGCATAGTCCAACCTAGCCAAGATGAGCGCCCGAGCAACCGACTCCCTCGCCTCCCTAGGAAGTAGGGGGAAGAATTTGCGTAGCATTCTCAAGGTGGCGAAGCAGGTGCCTGTCAGCTTCTTAATGTGATGCTCAAATTTCAGGTCCTCCGCAAACCAAATGCCAAGATTTTTGGCAGGTCTCCCCATGGATCACTGAAAGAATATCGACTACCACAATATCGAGTACCCAAAATATCGAGGTGAAAATATCTACTACAAAAATATCGAGTTTGTATGTACAAACAGGTAAGTACAAAAATATCGACTACAAAATATCGTTTACAAAAATATCGTTGTAAAAAATATCGACTTTACTAAAAACAATGTTTAATTACATTAATATAAAAAATTAATTACTAAAATATAATTAACAATACTTAAAATAACTTTTAATAATTAAATATTTAATGAAAGTAAAAAAAAAAAAATATTTTTAATCATATTTCTTAAAACATATATATATAGTAACAACATTTAATTAAATAATAGGCAATATTGTATATGTACCCCAAAAACCCAAAACTGACCCTGAACCCTAAAAATACCCCTTTACCCAAAAACTAAAAACTGACCCTGAACCCTAAAAATAACCCTTTACCCAAAAACTGAAAACTGACCCTGAACCCTAAAAATACCCCTTTACCCAAAAACTGAAAACTGACCCTGAACCCTAAAAATACCCCTTTACCCAAAAACTGAAAACTGACCCAAAAACTGAAAACTGACCCTGAACCCTAAAAATACCCCTTGACCCAAAAACTGAAAACTGACCCTGAACCCTAAAAATACCCCTTGACCCAAAAACTGAAAACTGACCCTGAACCCTAAAAATACCCCTTTACCCAAAAACTGAAAACTGACCCTGAACCCTAAAAATACCCCTTTACCCAAAAACTAAAAACTGACCCTGAACCCAAAAAATACCCCTTTACCCAAAAACTGAAAACTGACCCTGAACCCTAAAAATACCCCTTTACCCAAAAACTGAAAACTGACCCTGAACCCTAAAAATACCCCTTTACCCAAAAACTAAAAACTGACCCTGAACCCTAAAAATACCCCTTTACCCAAAAACTGAAAACTGACCCTGAACCCTAAAAATACCCCTTTACCCAAAAACTGAAAACTGACCCTGAACCCTAAAAATACCCCTTTACCCAAAAACTAAAAACTGACCCTGAACCCTAAAAATACCCCTTTCATTTAACATAATTAGCAATTAATCAATTAAAGAAAATTAATTACCAATTACATTTTAATTAATTAACAAACATGTTTTAATTAACAATTAATTAAATATTACTACCAATTATTAAATTAACATATTTAATTAATTATAATTAAATTACTTCCCACCCTATTCCCCTATAAACCCACAACCCGCTAGAGAAAATACATTATTTTAATTGACATAATTAGCAATTAATCAATTAAATAAAATTAATTACCAATTAAATTTTAAATAATTAACATATATTATTTAATTACCAATTAATTAATTATTACTACCAATTAATAAATTTACATATTTAATTAATTATAATTAAATTACTTCCCACCCTATTCCCCTATAAACCCACAACCCGCTAGAGAAAATAAATTATTTTAATTGACATAATTAGCAATTAATCAATTAAATAAAATTAATTACCAATTAAATTTTAAATAATTAACATATATTATTTAATTACCAATTAATTAATTATTACTACCAATTAATAAATTTACATATTTAATTAATTATAATTAAATTACTTCCCACCCTATTCCCCTATAAACCCACAACCCGCTACAGAATTAAATTACACAATAATTAAAAAAATAATTAATTAAAAAAAATAATAAAATAAATTGACACTTTTCACACATATTATAACATAAACACACTATAAATAATTAAATATTATTTAAAAAACTATATTTTTTACTATCTAGATTATATACTTGGATATTTTCACTGTCTATATTATTTACAGTCGATATTACTTCACTTACCTTAAAAACGATATTTTGGCTGTCGATATTCTGTCTAGTCGATATTTTCTCCAAACGATATTTAAAACTCGATATTCTGTCCAGACGATATTTTGGAGTCGATATTATGTCTGTGCACCCTCCCCATCTCACTAGGGCCGGGAATGTTAGAAGGCCACAGTGAGCTCCTGAACGAGGGGGGGAAGGTACCATAAAAGAGCACCTCTGACTTGTCCTCGTTGCACTTCAGCTGGGCCTCCGTTAACCAGCGAAATACAGAGGACAGACACAGGTGGACCGTGGATGTATCCAGATCGGCATCGGGCCAGGTAAACAGCAGTTGGGTATCGTCTGCATACCCTATGATCTTAGCCCCAAACTGTTCCGCTAGATAAACCAGGGGGGTGATATAAACATTGAACAGTAAGGGGCTAAGAGTTGACCCCTGCGGGACACCTGTGCACAGAGGTTTAGGCTTCGAGGCATGGGGAGGCAGCCAGACCTGCTGGGTCCTATTAGATAGAAAAGAGGACAGCCAATCCAGGACTACACCCCCAATGCCTACAGCCGACAGCCGGCCGAGGAGGAGGTCATGAGGGACAGTATCACCTGCAGTCTTCTCTGCCATTTTCACTAGCTCCAGTCACTTACAAAACTATTACAAACGTATTGGCCTAAATTACACCCACCAGATCACCCCTTAATCAAATTACAACTTAATAATTGAAGCGCATGCAAATAGCTTTGCTCCTCTGACCTGAGGTATGACAAATACATTCATCTCTGGTGGATCAGTTGCATTTGATATCTAAAATGGGGATTGTCACCCCTGATTGAAAAAAAATATATATTACTCAACTCTTTCATTGCTAACAACTACAGACCCATTACTGGGCTGCAAGTTTTCAAATGGGTGGTTTCTGGCAAATAGACAGTATTTCATCAGATTGAGTCCCTTCTGCTCCTCACCTACTTTAATTCCCTGTGGGTTCCCTCAAAAATTCCCACCTCCAGTTTTGTTTACTGTAGCGCTGATTTCTTAGACTGTATGTCTGATTTGGTAGATATAGTGCAGGAATACCATTTCATGCAGAATATATAAATAAAATATCCTCCGATGTCAAGACCTTCATCCCCGTTTTCCATCCACCCATGGCTGGGTGACCTCTAGTTGATTACACATTTATAGTGCAGCCACAGGGATCATCATCTTTGGTGACAGTGGAAGGCAAATAATTCTACCCAACCATCAGCCAGCCTACTATCGATGCTCCTGAACGTATGACTAAGGATCATTTCGGATTGTGATATGAGCCTAATAACGCAGATCCGCAGTGTGCTAAAAATGGCTTCTTCCTTCACATTTATCTTTTATTTTCCACAGGAAACTGAAGATGAGTTCTAGGAGTAGCAATTAGCTCCTGATTAGCCAACTGTAATGTGCCTTAGGCAGGCCAGCCCTCTCCTGAAATTGTTAGGTTTCAACTAGTTCAGAATGCTGCAGATCAGCAGATCTTTCACTTGAGGAAATGACATCATTTTTCATTTCATAGATGTACCTAGCATTGCCTTCCTGTTAAACAACTGGTCTGGCATTTAAATGCATCCCCAACCTGGCCCCACTTACCTAACTCAGCATTTTCTCCTTATAATCCTTTTTCCCAGGATGTTCCTAGTGGTGCACTCTTGACATGGTGCTTTTTTTGTGATTGCCACTATAGCGTAGAATAATCTTCCCATGTATCTCAGGAAGAAAGGATCTGTGGAGAAATTTAAGATTGAACCTTCATACTCTGAGTTGCCTGTTCCATCTGTCCTTCTTAGAGGTGTTTGGTAGAATGCTTCAATAAATCTCAGCCACTGGTAATTTCTCTGGGCCCCATCTCAGTCTATTGTTTTTTTGCCATGCCACCTCAGGAAGGAAGGGGTGAATTGCTGTCCATAGTAAGTGCCAGTGTTTGAGATTAATACAAGCAATCCACCAATCACATGTGTGCTTCCTCAGTGTGGCGCCCTAAGTGTGATTGGTATGCCCAGGCATAGGACTCAAGATGCACCCTACTGATAAATCCCAAATATGCCGAAACTGGTCTTGGGTTGCTTGTGTTCCAGTTCATAAGGGACCTGTCCTAGCAGTTCAGGCTGGACAGTGCCTATGGGAGCAGGGCAATGGAGGATTTGCATACGGCTGGTTCCTGGCTATTGGGGGGGGATGACAGCCTGTATTGAATCCTAGAGTAATTACCAGTGGCTGAGATTAATTAAAGAAATCCGCCTATCACATTTTGTTTACCCCGTTCCTACACGTTGTCACAGGCAACTCAACCCTTCCCATAGCCAGAAATTCCACTTCTCACACAAACTAGCATTACTCTATCATTAACGGAAATGCCCCTCACAGTAAATATAATAGACTCTCGAGAAAATACAAACATATTAAATGTGCAAACGTTGTTAGGATAATCTCCTTCACATAGTGATCAGTTGAGTTGTGCTCATACTTCAGTTGTTTCAGTCTGAAAGAAACACTAACCTCACATTCTTATAACAATATAAAAATGAACTTGATAGTCTTACACTTGTGTGTGTTTTCTAGGAGGACTTAAGTCATAACGGTGTTGCAAATAGATAGTGCAACGCAGTTGTTTGTACTGTTCACCGCGCACCTAGGCTACAAAAGCGACGCCCCATGCGCACGCGCAGTGGACGCGCTAGAACCTGGTGGCAGCTGGTTCGCGGCTGCTGCGGTTGCTTGTGGGCTCGCTCTGAAATTTTATATCGTTGCTAATTTTAATTCTCATTCTTGTTGGTCTCCTTACCTGGCCGCTGCTGCTCCCTCGCTCCAACTACCGCTCCCCTAGCCCCGGTCCGGCACGGCTGAGTGCCGCTTGATCCGGAGGGCTGACGGGGTTGCGGCCGCCATCTTTGGAGGGGCAGAGCATTCCCTAGGGTAGCGCTCCAGTCACCGCACACCTAGGCTACAAAAGTGATGCCCCATGCGCCCGCGCAGCGGGCGGCCGGCGGCGCGCCAAAGGCAAGCGCGTCTGCGCCCGTCCGCGGCCGGCGGGGCAAGGGGCACCTCACTATGCCCAAATTTTAACTTATTCCTCAGAGAAACTTTATTGTTATCAAAGCCACGGAACCCTTAGCCCCATTTCAGCGTCCACTATTTCCAACCTCCGCCTTGTCCGGTCCCACCCTGTTCCCCTTTCCGTACCTACATTGCCTCTCCTTTCACCCCTCCCCCCCCCACTAGAACCTTGCCAGTTCTTGAGGCCAGTGTCTACTAATTTGGCTTTTCTTCTAAATATCAGATCAGCAGTGAAACACCACCTTGAACTTTTTGTGTTTCTGGACTCCTATAAACCTGATCTTTTATTCTTGACTGAAACTTGGTTCTGCCCAGATTCCCTTCCCAATATCCTTGCATCCCTACCCTCTTCTTATTATGCCTTGCGGGCCGATCGACCGCTGGGCAAGGCAGGTGGAGGTGTCGCTCTGATTGTCCGGTCGGACCTCCACTTTCAAACTCTCTCCTTTCCGACCATCAGGGGAGCTGAGTGTTTAGTGATGCGACATGCTTCTTTTCAGACCCCTATCACCTGCGTCCTTGTCTACCGCCCACCTCACCATACCCCCTATTTTGTGACCGAGTTCCAGGAACTACTTGCGACACTAGCAGTTAACAACTCCTTTGTGTTAGTTCTTGGCGATTTTAATTTCTGGCCATTTGACCCTGCGGAAGACGCCGCATCTAGAGACTTTACAGACCTCCTTCATAGTTTAAATTTTACTTCACATGTGTCTGCCCCTACTCACATTAAGGGTCACATCTTAGACCAAATTTGGTCATTGAACATCCCGGTCTCTCCCCCTACCATCAAACCCTGTCTTTGGTCAGACCACTTTTGGATTTCGTTCTCCTTAGACTTCCACCGGTCCAAGCGCCCTACCCTCCCTAGGAATGTCTGGGCTCGCAATTGGAATAAGGTTGACATCCCTTCCCTTTGCCTTTCCCTTCAAGACTCTTACCCGGCTCTAGAGGAACTCTCTTCCTCTTCTCAGGCAGCCGCTATCAATGTCTGGCTATTCAGGTCATGCAGTCAAGTGGCCCCCTTGAAACGTGTCACAGTGAAACGTGCTCATAATGCCAACAAATGGTTCACTGACGAACTCAAGGGAAAGAAGTTAGCCGCCCGTCAGGCAGAACGCGCATGGAGGCGTGCTTATTGCCCAATATTAAAAACTCATTATTCGTCCATGCTTAATGCATACAAAAGCGCAATCCTTTTAGCCAAGACTAATTATTTCTCTGATAAAATACTCTCAGCTGAAAATCAGCCTAGAGAAATTTTCTCTACCGTCCAAGAGCTGGCTTTGTCAGACAGAACCTCCCTTAAACCTTCCCCCTCCCAAGCCCTCTGTGACTCCTTAAACAATTTTTTCGTTGAGAAAATTGCAGCTATCAAGGCCAACATACCCCCTCCTCCCCCTTCCCCTCCTGTTCCCGAACCCCCCCCTAATAGGTTTCACCTAGATCATATACCTCCACTGACCAGAGAAACGCTATCTTCTCTGGCGGTCTGTGTCAAATCAGGCTCCCCCTCTGATGTCTGCCCAGCTCCCGTCCTGAGAGAAATTTTTCAAGCCTTCCCTATCCCCCCCTTGGTATTCCTTAATGATTCCCTCAGGAACAGCACTGTCCCTGATCTTCATAAAACAGCTATAATCAGTCCCCTACTGAAAAAACCTGGTGCCGACCCTTCCTTCCTTACTAACTACCGCCCCATTTCCCTTCTCCCTCACCTGGGTAAAATCTTGGAATGTCATATCTCCTCTGTCCTCAGCTCTTTTGTGGAAGACAGCGGTTATTTGGCCCCCTGTCAGGCTGGATTTCGCCCTCGTCATTCTACTGAGAGGGTCGTGGTTTCAGTCTTAGACAGCCTCAGGGAGGGGATGGATATGGGCGCCCCCAGGCTTTGGTCCTCCTAGATTTGTCCGCTGCCTTTGACACGGTTGATCATTCCATTCTTCTCACCCGTGTCAGGGCAGCGGGCATCGGCGGGCCTCCTTTGGCTTGGCTTACCTCCTTCCTGAGGGACCGCACCCAGGCTGTTCATCTAGAAGGGTTTTTTGCTCCCCCACGTAAGGTGCAGTGCGGTGTCCCTCAAGGTTCCTCCCTCTCCTCCCTTTTATTCAACCTGTATATTTTCCCCCTTATTTTTGCTTTACAGCAACTGGAGGTCACTGTCTTTAATTATGCAGATGACCTCCAGTTGATCTTTAACCTTTCTCATTCTCCTGAATCTATCCATAACTTCCAATCAATTATGATTTTTATCAGGGACTGGATGAACTTTAACCACCTTAAACTTAACCCAGACAAAACTGAGTTGGTTCTCACAGGTGGTACATCCAGTCCCTGGACCCCCACGTTCTGGCCCCCTTCACTTGGTCCCCCCCCCTCACCTTCCCACTCAGTTAAAACACTTGGGATCACGTTAAATTAAAATCTTACCCTGCACTCCCAGATTAGTATGGTGGTATCCTCTTGCTTTTTCACTCTCCGCACTATCCGGAAGATCCTCCAGATTTTTTTTCTCCCTCTGCTCTCAAACTCATCATGATGGCAATGGTATTATCATGGCTGGACTATGGTAATATCCTGTACAATGGCGTTCCGGCCTATGCCCTTCGACGCCTACAGCTGGTTCAGAACCAAGCGGCCCGTCTCATTTACGGTCTCCCTAAACTGCATCACACTACCCCTGTATTGAAGAACTTACATTGGTTGCCCATTAGGGAGCGGGCCCTTTTTAAACTTGGCTGTACCGCGTTTCAGGCCTGAGCTGGAACTGCTCCAGCCTTTATAAACTCGGCAATCTCAAGCTACATCCCGGTAAGGGAGCTCCGTTCCTCCACCCAGTCCCTCCTCTCAGTCCCTCGTTTTAGGAAGAAGAGGATGGGGGGGGTGAAATTTGCTGTCCTCGGTCCTATCTTTTGGAACTCTCTCCCCCTCACCCTCAGATCCATTCCCTTCTACCCTGACTTCCGTAAGGCCCTTAAAACGTATCTTTTTCTGCAAGCCTTCTCAGTTTAAAGTTTCCCCACAGCCCTCACCCAGGTTCTAACGTCCCTCAGCGCCAAGAAACCGGCAGGTATATGTGCGCTTAACAAATGTTTTTAAATTCAAAATTCAAATTCTTCCTCTTTATGCATACACAAAAACCAGTCTACCTGCAACAAGCAAAGAATTTAAGTTTAAACACATCTTAACTATTACCACAGATAAATGAAATGTTACAAGACTAACAGCAATGTTCGAGTATTAGGGCACCTTGCAGGTGCTGGTGGTTCATTGGGTCTCTACATATTTTATAGACACAAATAATTCAGTGTCAGAAAATGGCACCGGTCACCTTGGTGCATGTCAGCGTTAGGAGGTCAGTTATTAAAATTCTTCCATGCATGCAAGAAAGTAGGAGCTCTCTACCATGAAAAGGCTGATATGGCACCTCACTAGGCTATATCTCAGAAGTCACAGTGGTACTAACTTTATGGCTACCTTAACAACTATAACTTTCTGATACGCTAGAAATGTCATGTGTCCGTTTTGATGGAGTCTTTTTTTTCCTGAACAGGGACTTGGGACGTCTTTGTTGAGACCAGTGATGTCTCAAGCAGTGGCACTGAAATCGAAGCGATCTTAACTATTTGCTGTGAGAATGGATCTCCCAGGCGCACCTTCATACCCAGAGGCTGCCTCCACAGCGGCCAGACCTATAAAACTACCATAGAACTGGAAGAAAGACTTGGTGCTGTCCAGAAAGTTCGTCTGCAGAGGGAGGACGTAAAGAACGTCGATGACTGGCACTGTCGCGAGGTACTGTATGCGTCGTGGTACGCACTTGTTCTGCACATGGAATAGCTGTGTTCCACTTACGAAAGTCTTTTGCTTTCCACAAAGCATGCACTTCCCAGATTCACAGGCTTTGCCACCACAAATGCAAATGGGACTTTGTGAGTCAGCAAGACGGCCCGACTCTGTAATTTCCTTTGCGTCTATTAATTACGAATGGCAGTTGGGGGGAGGGGGCATAAAATGCGCCCCCTCCTCATTACGATTTGCATTAATGTGCTTCAGTGGTTTGCGACCTCAGTTGCAGGTTGCTGTCTATGAAGGACTGCTTTTTCATTATGAATGGTGGCTGCTGGCTTCGGGATGAGCAAACGTTCGCTGAATGCTCTCCCAAAGTCATTACCTCCAGGCTTTCTTTTATTTTTGAAAGCGCTCCTGTCCCACACACTGGGCTGTGAAATAATCGTAGTCTGTAAAAATGACGCCACACTAAAGCTAAAATCAGATTGCACGATTGCAATGAAGATGTCTAGACGCCGCTGTCAAGTTCCATTTTGCTGCTATTATTCCCAGCTATTGCCAGAGGCCTTGATGCTAATATTAATGGGGATCTATCTTGACTAATACATGCTTTGAGCGTCGCATGATATTTGAAGCAGCTAATGCACTGGGACACTGGAGACGGCTCGCAAACCAAGTAGTTGCCAAATCGGTGGTTATGTTAACAGAAAGGGAGTCTTTGGGATGACAGGATTTTCTCTATGTGGATTTTGGACTCTATATGGCAAACTCAATTGTTGTTTCTGTGCTACTCACGGGACAGGATTCTACAGTGTTTCATACAGACCCATACATCTTGCCTTCGGATGTAGGATGTTACAATACGTACTTTTGCAACGCATACCTTAACAACGCATTTTTTACAACGCAACATCCATTACAACGCATTCCATTACAACAAATTTTTAAAAACTACCTTTACAACGCATTCCATTACAACGCATACTACCTTTACAACGCATACCATTACAACGCATAACATTACATTGCATGTATGGTAAGTATTGGATAGTGTAGGGGTAAAAAGGACTATTCTAACTCCAGGGGCTGCACCAGCAGGGTAAGTGCTGGATAGTGTAGGGGTAAAAATTACTATTCTAACTCCAGGGGGTGCAACACTAGGGTAAGTGTTGGATAGTGTAAGGGTACTATGCGTTATAATGGCATGCGTTGTGATGGTATGGGTTGTAATGACTGCGTTGTAATGACATGCATTGTAGTGGTATGCGTTGTAGTGTCATGCGTTGTAATGGTTGCGTTGTAATGGAATACGATGTAATGGATGTTGCGTTGTAAAAGTTTTGTTGTAATGGTAGTGCGTTGTAAAAGTTGCGTTGTAAAGGTTGTTTCCCCTTGACTTCAAAACGAGTGTGCAGTTTCCAGCCTAACCTATATATTTCACTTTCGATAATAGTGCTCTGATGTGATTGCTGTGGGTGTTTATAGCTTTGGCCGTGGCAGCAACGGAGCGTTTATCTTAAAGCATGTGGGCATGGTCTCCGCTATTGAAGGAGTGACAAACGTATAACTTACTTACTTGTAATGGCATTACCCCGAGTCCTACTCCCTCGCTATAATTCAGTACTTATGAGGACACCTACCTCACCTAAACCAGTAACACTCTGTTTCCTCATGTAAAGCGCTCTGATACCTCCGGGTCTAGCCAGCGCTATATAAAACTCAAATAAATAAAAATAAAATAAGAGACACAATAGCCCTCCCCCCCCCCCTCCCTGCCATCCTCCTGTCAGTATTCAATCTCACAACCAACTCATGCGTCATTTGTACATATTGGGAGGATGGGAGGGAATATAAATTAAAGCAAGGAAGTAGGATTCAGGGTAATACCATTGCTGGAAAGTAATTTAACATTACCCTAACGTCCCTCTCTAGCTTTAATTCAGTATGCATGAGCTGTACCAAGCCTACAAAGATGGACAACTGACCATGTCTGCAGAAAGAACACAGCTTTAGTGAACTAAAAAAAAATACTCTCCTCTATTCCTCCACAGAAAAGAGAACTCTATCCACACACATCAGTAAAGTACCGTACCTCTGACAATCTGTAGTGCCTAGCAAAAGTAGAGGAGTCAGAACATGTCTTGGAAAGAGAAGCCCAATGCAGCTCAGCAACAGTTGAAAGTTGAAACATATCACAGGTAGACCTAACGTCTTGCCCAAGGGCCTGAGTCACTCTACACACCTGGCTAGTTTACTGCTCTGGAGAAACTAGCCTTACCACCCACATGGCATGACAAGCCACGGTATCCCTCAAAGCCATGACAGGGATCCCATTCACTTTCACCTGATGGAAATGATAACTCCCACCCTCAGGGATCACCAGCTTACCCTCTGGGTTTATTTCCCAGCTAAGGGAGATAATGGCATAATCTGTAACTTACCCATGGGGACTACTTTCCCCTAATGCCATGTTGACCACTCCTGTAGAGGTCCCATCAGTGTGTGGTTTCTTAGGACAGACAGACGTCCCTCTAATTGTGTCCTAACTGGGAGCACTCAAAGCAGCAGGATTGGAAATGGGGTGAACTGGACCACTGTCCACCAGAACCACTCCCCTGTTTCTCAGAAGGGTTGGGAACCCCTCCCCACTCCTTACTCTGGGACTTGTCTGGGCCATCTTTAACCTCCCTCTGCTGGGGGAAACCTTAAACACCCTTCTCGGGGTCATTCCTAGTACCTTCTTAGACACTCTGGTTCTGACCCAGAGGTTTGCCTCCTCAGCAAGCTTCCTGGGGTTATTCAACTTTCTGTCCACTAGGTGCCGGTGCTATTCTGTAAAACATGTCCTGAGCATGTGCTCTCTTAGTACCAGATTAAACAGCATGGTAAAATCATCAACCTTTCTGCTTCTCACCCAAACATTCAATGTCTAACTGGCAAGACCCTAGAAGTCCACCCAAGACTGATTCTGCATCTTTTGACTATCCCTGAACCTGATGTGGTACTTCTCTGGGGTGAGTCTAAACTTGGTGCTAAGGATGGCTTTCATGGGAGCATATTTGGTTTAGTCCACCACTTCTAGTGTAAGCAGCGTGTCCCTACCCACTGGAGGCATATTCTTCCACATCCTTCCTCCCCACTCCCTCACCCCCATCCCCCAGCTCCCTGTGCTTCTCTGGAACCTTGTGTGCCTATAGAACTACCTCATATGCAGCAGGCCACTTGTCTACATCATCCCCTACTTCATAGTTGGGCACCAGATCTTTAGGTATATGAAGCTTCTTTTCTCTAGAGACACTGACTGTTTTGCCACTATTGCTGGAATGTGACTGGTTTGCCTTAAGTTCTAGCTCTCTGAAGCCCATTTTATGAGCCAATTGTTTCTCGCTCCTTCCTTTATCCTGAATTGGGCAAAATCTAGCCTGAACTTCCTATCTGCCTTGGTGTCTACCAGCTCCTCTAGTACAGGCTAAGGTAGGACACACTGCTTCCCACTCTGGCAGGGAGTTCTAACTCACAAGTTGGGTCATCCTCATCCACTGAAAGCTCCATTTCACGGCTGATGACCATATCCTGCTCATTCATCTCATCCTTATCATACTATTCCTCTGTGGCTTTCGTCAACTGGTGGACCACTATCCAGGCCCTCAGAACTTTCTTTAGCTCCAGATTTTTGGTGCCCTTCTTCATTTGTAGTCCCCTTGTATTGCAGAACTGGTTAAGCTTAGCCCCAGTGTACCTTTCCAAGTTGTCCAGCTCAAACTCCAATACTTGCGAGTATCAATCAATCAGAACATCTGTAGAGCGCACTACTCACCTGTGAGGGTCTCAAGGCTCTATTTGGGGGGAGTGCTGCTACTGCTCGAACAGCCAGGTCTTGAAAAGTCTTCTGAAGGTCAGCAGGTCCTGGGTCTGTCGCAGATGGATGGGTGGTGGCTGTTCCATGTCTTGGCAGCGAGGTGGGAGAATGATCTGCAGCCGGTGGTCGTTCGGTGGATGCGTGGAACAGTGGCGAGGGCGAGGTCAGTGAAGCGAAGCTGGCGGTTTGGTGTGTAGAAGGTGAGTCGTTTGTTGAGGTATGCAGGTCCGGCGTTGTGGAGTGCTTTATGAGCCTGAGTAAGGAGCTTGAAGGTGATCCTCTTTTTGACAGGGAGCCAGTGCAGGACCTTCAGGTGGGCAGTGATGTGGCTGTGGCGGGGGATGTCGAGGATGAGGCGTGCAGAGGCATTCTGTATGCATTGAAGCTTTTTCAGGAGTTTGGCTGTAGTTACAGCGTAGAGGGCATTGCCGTAGTCCAGCCTGCTGCTGATGAGGGCATGGGTGACCGTCCTTCTGATTCCGGTGGGGATCCATCTGTAGATCTTGCGAAGCATGCGGAGGGTGTTGAAGCAGGAGGAGGAAATGGCGTTGACTTGCTGGGTCATTGATAGTGATGAGTCCAGGATGAATTCCATGTTGCGTGCGTAGTCGGTGGGTGCAGCTCCCAGCGTGGCCGGCCACTAGAAGTTGTCCCAGGCGAAGGGGTGGAGCCGAGGATGAGGACCTCTTGTCTGAGTTCAGTTTCAGGCAATTGTTCTTCATCCATTCGGCGACGGCCTTCATTCCATCGTGGAGGTTGGTTTTGGCGGTGGAGGGGTCCTTGGTGGGGGAGAGGATCAGCTGGGTGTCGTCGGCGTATGAGACGATGTTGAGGTCGTGCGATCGGACAATGTTGGCAAGCGGTGCCATGTAGACGTTAAAAAGGGTCGGGCTGAGGGATGATCCTTGGCGTACGCCGCAGATGATCTTGGTGGCTTCGGAACGGAATGGAGGGAGGCAGACTCTCTGGGTTCTACCCGTGAGGAAGGAGGTGATGCAGTCCAGGGCTTTGTCGCGTATCCCCGCGGTGTGGAGGCATGTGCGAAGGGTGTGGTGGCAGACGGTGTTGAAGGCAGATGAGAGGTCCATGAGGATGAGGCCCACGGTTTCAGGAGGGTCCTGATGTTGTTGGTGGCAATGAGGTCAGTTTCGGTGCTGTGGTTGCTGCGGAATCCAGATTGGGAAGAGTCCAGGGTGTTGTTCTCCTCAAGGAAGTGGGTCAGTTGCCTGTTGACAATCTTCTCGATGACGTTTGCCGGGAATGAGAGCAGGGAGATGGGCCGGAAGTTCTTGAGGTCCTTTGGGTCTGCTTTGGGTTTCTTGAGTTGGGCGTTGATTTCTGCGTGTCTCCAGCTCTCCGGGAGGGTGGCGGTCTTGAAGGAGCTGTTGAGGATCTTCCGGAGTTGGGGTGCAATGATAGAGCTTGCTTTTTTGAAGATGTGGGAGGGGCAGGGGTCGGCTCGGATGGCGACCCGGAGCGGATGGTGTTCATGATTTTGATGGTGTCGTCATTGTTGACATGGTTCCAGGAGAGCAGGAGGCTGGTGTGGCTGGGGGTTGGTGAATTTGGGGTGTCGGCGACTCTAGGGGGGTCTGGATTTTGAAGCTGTCATGGATGTCTGTGATCTTGTAGTGAAAGAAGTTGGTTAGGGAGTCGCAGAGGTCTAGCGATGGTGGGATGTCTTTGGAGCTGGAGCTGGGGTTGGCGAGTTACTTCACGACGTTGAAGAGCTATTTGCTGTTGTGCATGTTGTTGTTGATGCGTTCCTTGAAAGAGGTCCTTTTGGCAGTTTGAATGAGTTGTTGGTGCTTGCGGCTGGTGTTCTTGAGGGCGGCGTGGTTGTCTGGTGGCTGTTCGTGGCGCCACTCCTTCTCAAGTCTACGGCAGGTCTGCTTGGATGCCTGGAGGTTGGTGGTGAACCAGCTGGCCCTTCTGTCGGTGCATCTGTTTAAGGGTTTCTTGATCAGGCAAAGAGTGTTGGTGCAGTCGTCAATCCATTGCCTGAGGTTGCGGGCGGCTGGGTTGTGTCGGTGGGGTCAGTAGGATGGTCTCGGGCGAGGGTGGTGATTAGCTGGTGTTCGGTGACCTTGTTCCTGCTGTGGTGGGGGATGCGTTCAGGGTGTTTGTGCATGGTGTGTTTCTTGAAGGAGAAGTGGATACAGCGGTGGTCGGTCCAGTGGAGTTCGGTGGTGTGGCTGAAGGTGACGTGGTTGATGGCGGAAAATATGGGGTTGAGCCTGTGTCCAGCGGAGTGGGTGGGTGTCATGACAAACTGTTTGAGTCTGAGGTTGGCAAGGTTGTTGAGCAGGGTGGTTGTGTTGCTGGCGGCGTTCCCGAGGTGGAAGTTCAGGTCTCTGTGGAGGCCAGGGCGGACGAGCTGGTGACATCTGTGATGGAGTCGCCAAACTGTGGCCAGGGTCCAGAGAGGGTCTGTAGACGAGGGTTCCTCTGAGGGTGGTGTTGGGATCGATGTGGATCTGGAAGTGCAGGTGCTTGGCGGTGCTGAGGGTGTCTTTGGTGCTGGTCGAGATACTGTGGGTATTCTTGTGGACGATGGCGATTCCTCCTCTGTTGGTGCGGTCCCTGCGGGTGATCTTGTAGCCATCCGAAATGGCTATGGCAATGTTGGGTGCCGATGAGGGATTCATCCAGGGCTCCGTCAGGAATGCAACATCTGGGGAGGATGAGTCGAGTAGGGCCCAGAGTTTGACGGCGTGCTTGTGGACAGAGCGGGTGTTGAGTAGTATGCATCTGAGATGGTTGCGACCTGCCCTGGTGGGGGGGAGCAGGACGTGCAGGTGTTCGGTGGCTGGTGAAGCTGCAGCTTCAGCAGGAGAAGGGTCCGTTGATGTGCCTCGGGTGGGCCTGTAAGCAGGTGGATGATCGGCCGGCGTTGAGTTTGTGGATGATGTTGGCGTCGTAGCCATGTCAGGTGTCATGGTGCTCGTGGGGGCAGGAGGTCTGGTGCTGGGCACGGTCCAGTTGCAGACGGGCTTGCCTTTGGCGCGCCTGCACAGTGGCCGCGCATCAGCCACCATTAAGAAGGGGAGGTGGGAGGGAGGAGAGCTGGGAGGCAGGAGGGAATGGTCGAGCGAGGGGGGCAGGGCTGCAGGGGATGCAGCAGCGGGGAGGTGAAGTGGCAGAGAAGCCAAAAGTAAAGTAAAATAAAGAGAAAGAGAAAAAGAGCAGAAGTAGGCAGAGATAGGCGGAAGATTAGGCAAACAATAGCAATCAAGAAAGAACAGAGAGAAATAGGCAGAGATAGGCGGAAGATTAGGCAAAAAAAACAGCAATCAGGAAAAGACAGAGAGAGCAATCCTTATGGCTCGAAGTCGCAGCAGCGCGGCGGGAACACAGGCACAGTTAGCTGGAGCTGTGCGGTGTGGAGAGTGACCTGTCTGGAACAGGGTCAAGGCTTTCAGATGTTCCAGTAGGAGGGATGAGGTTAGATTTGAAAAAACAAAAAATAAGCCAAACAAGGATAATTAAAGAAACTCAAAAATGGTCTCAATTTTGCCATTGCTCTTGCCCTTACTCCTCTTGGTAGCTGCCTTGGCCATTGCTCCAGGCGCCCTTGACTCCCTTCCCGGGTGACCATGCACCATGGCATCATACAGACCCATTCAGGCAAACCCAACATCTCCAAGTGTGACCTGAGCTCTAACTCCCTCCAAATAGTGCTCCAGGTCATTGCCCAGCAGACAATCTAGAAGCAGGCTTTTGGCAATGGGAGACCCACCTCCACTCAAAAAGAACCAGCACCAGTGGTAGATGACTCTCACAATTGTTGGTGACTGACTTGGTGGAATGTATTAGAGATTACCTGCTAAGAGGCCACCATCCGACAGTTTACAGCAGTCATGCTGGCTCCTGTGACTCTCAGAGCCTATACTTTTTGCCAATTGATGGTGACCCATTGCCTGTACCTAGAAGTATTTGCAGGCATAAGGGCTTTTGGCACCATCTTCTTATCCCCTAGGGAAACTAGAGTCACCTTTTTCTGCTTTTCAATGCTAACTGGGACTACCTCGTCCCCAAGCGCTAAACTCACCAACTCAGGTGTCTGCCCACCTGTGGGGGGGGCTGTGCCATCTTGGGACAGTTGGAATTGCCCTTAGAGTGTCCATACTTGTACACTATGTGCATTGATGTACAAACCTTGCTGTCTGCTTATCAAAGAACCCACTTCTTTTTTAGGCTCAGACTGGGACTGGTGACGTTTGTTCCCTCAGGAATTGTTTTAGGGTATTTTGAGAACTCCTTGGGCCTGATTCACAAAGGCCCTCTGCACTCGTGGGGAGTCTCCACACTCGGGGCAAAATTGATGCAATGAGAAGTCTCATGCTTGTGGGGGTCTCCCCAGATACCTTTTTGGGCACTCTAGTGTTGAACCAGAGGTGCGCCTCCTCAGTAAGCCTCCTAGAATCAGTTAGATTACTGTCTACTAGGTAATGGCAAAGTTCTGGAAAACAAATTCTGAGCATGTGCTCTCTGAAATCAGATTGTACAACCCACTGGAGTCAATAACGTTTCTGTCCTACACTCAACCACCCAGTGCCTTGCTAAAGTAGTCCACGAATTCCATCCAGGACTGGTTGGGGAGCTTCTGGCTTTCCCTAAGACTCTAGCGTTACTTTTCAGGGGCCAGTCCAAACTTAGCAATCAAGATGGCTTTCATAGGGGGCTTACATGGTTTGGTCTTCAACCTCTAAAGTAAGAAGTGTGCCTGCCCCACTGTAGGCATGTGTTTCCACCCACCACCTCGTACTCTCCCTCAAGGCAGAAAACCATTTGCCAGTATCACCTCCCACCACATAACTCGGTACCATATCCTTTAGGATGTGTACGTTTTTGCCTCCTTCAGACACTGCAGGTATGCTGCCAGCATCACTACTGGACTCTACTAGGTCCGGCCTTGATGTCTAGCTCCTTAACCACTTGGATGCTAACGGGTGTGCTAGGAGGACCATTGAATTTCCATTGAAATCAATGGAAACTCCACGACGAGCTGGGCTCGTCATGAGTGTCGAAGGGGTTAAGACTCAGTTCATGAACCAGTATCAACCTTTTTCCTCTAAGGAACCTCTGCATCAACTTTCTTTTCCTCCATGGCTAGTTTCCTTTCCTCTATCACTAACTGGGCCATCTCTAGCTTGAATCCCTCTCCTCTCTCTTCTCCGCCGGCTCATCTGGAGACAGGCTGCGGGAAGATATACTTCTCCCTGCCCTGATAGTAAGCTCCATTCCAGGGGTCAAGCCATCCCCCTCCACTGCAGGTGTCTCCACATGAAGATCATCTCCAGACCTCTCCCTCCCATTATCCTCTTATATGGCTTCAGCCAGTGATTGCTGGGCTTCTGCCCAGGCTCACAGGACCTTTTGCAACTCCACCTTCCTGGTGGTGCTCTTCGCAGGAAGTCTCCTCTCTATGCAGAACTCCTTGAACGGGGCCACTGTGCAGGCTTCCACGTTGGCTAGATCAAACTCCATCCTTCCATGTGCGGTCACATGCACAACAATGAGAGAGAGCATTGAGAAAAACAAAAAGGCCAATCAGTGAGAACTTAAATGCAAAATTGTCTTATATTGCCTATGTGAAGTGGTAGTGAAACACAACATTTCTGTATGGCACTGCACAAACACAAGTCTAAATCCTCACCAATGGTCACCAGTACAAGAAATTGGGTTATTGGTTGGGAGGGGGGAGGCAAAACATTTCTCAAGCAACAACTTAAATCTTTCTATGGGCAAGTCAGAAGTAACCCTAAATTAACCTGTGCTTAACCCTGCAGGAGCTGGGCACAGAGCAGTCAGGCTTAACTCAGTGGCAGTGTGTAAAGTTTTTGTGCAACACTTCAAACAGGGACACAGAGTGAAATCACACCACAACAGAGTCATAAAAAAGAGTAACGTTAAATAAAGCAAGACCAAAACAGCAAAAATCCAATCAGTAGATATTCAATTTGACAAAAGCGCCAAAAGATGTAAAGCTCCAACTGTGGATATCTGGTCTCGCTGTACTGGTACAGAGTCACAAGTTCAGGCCGACCGTAATGGAGCACGGGCTGCCTATAGAGATTCAGTTAGGCCAGCTGAACAGAGTACCTTAATTCTTGGTTTGCAGAGCATTGCGAGGATCCTCGTTGAAGAGGTGCAGTGCAGTTGAAGCAGTGTATCAGTTCCGAGATGCAGCATGGCTGAGGTACAAGGTTCTATTGCATCAGAGCCGAAGATCCCATCGACGAGGGCGTGCGATAAGAAGTATGGAGCCATGGATGCATCATGTCGCCAGGGCGATGCTTTGGTTCTGAAGAACTGAAGGCTACAATGCGAAGTCAAGGCTGTGGTCAATGAGGGATGTGATATCCTGCATACAGGATGCATTGCATTGCATAGAACAGTTCTGATGTGGTGTCAGGCTATAATGTGGTTCATATCCACGGAATGCGGCAAAGGGTTTCTCCCACACAGCAGAGGAGATGCATTGGTTCCACTGGCTCCACAGAGGCTGGCAGAGCATCTTAGGCCCACTTCCAGTGGTCCAGACTGGGGTGGCACCACTTGGCAGGGAAGAAACCCTGATGGCATACTTGAGGTGAAAGAGCAAGGTTGTTGGAACCTTCTGTTCCTGAGGCTCAAGTCGGGAAACCAGCCAACTAGCCCTTGGAGTCACTCTGGGGTTCTGGGTCCAAGAGATGTAGGTGCAGTTGTTCTCACCCATGCAGGAGGGCAACAGGCACCAGGTCAGCACAGCAAAGCAGGAGTCCTGCACATAGCAGTTCAGCAGAGTGGCAGTCCTTCAGCAGCACAGCAGTACTTTCTGCTAGAGTCTGCACTGGTCTAGAAGTGTACTGGAGTGGTGATGGGTGAGGTCCAGTATTAATAACCAGATGTGCCTTTGAAGTATGGTAGACACTTTTAGAGGTTTCATTTTGAGGTCCCCTGTCTTCTTGTCTTCCCTGGCTCCAGACTAACTACGGGGGGGGGGTGCATCCCTTTATTTGGAGGCAGTGCACAGTCTATCCGGGTGTGAGTTAGGTTGTGTCCAGCTCCTCCCTCTAATCCTGCCAGTGATGGCCCATCCAGGCACACCTAAGCTTCCTATTGTGTGTGGCTGTTTAAGAGGAATACACAAAGCACCCAATGTCATCCTATGGAAGAGGTAGGCCTTGGAGTATAAAAAACGAATTTAAGAGTTTTTCACAACCAGGACATATAAAAATGAAAAGTATGTGTCCTACTTTTTGAATAAACTGCACCCTGCCCTCTTGGCTTACCAGGGCATACCCAAGGGGTGACTTATATATATTCAAAATGAAGGTTTAGGCCTGGTAAAAGGTTTATTTTTCCAGGCCGAAATGGCAGTTTAAAAACTGCACCCACAAGCTGCAATGGCAGGCCTGGGACTTGGTTAAAGGGGCTACTTAAATGGGTGGTACATTCAGTGCTGCAGGCCAACTAGTAGCATTTAATTTACAGGCCCTGCATACATGTAGTACCAATATACTAGGGACTTATATGTAATTTAAATATGCCAGATGGGGTTAGCCAAGGTTACCATGTTTAGAGGAGAGAGCACAAGCCCTTTAGCACTGGTTAGCAGTGGCAATGTGCCCAGAGTCCCAAGGCCAACCAAACAAATGGAGGAGAAAGGCAAAACATTTGGGGTGACCCTGCAGAGAGGGCCAGGTCCAACAGGTCCAACAGGTCCAACAGCGAGCACATGCAGAATGTAAATCAAACGTTTTCGGTTAGTTCAAAAGTGATTAAGAGAAAGCGGGTGGGTATGTTGGAATGAGAAACTCGAACTGGAGGGGGATAGGGTTAGGAAACTTTTTTGGGGAAATTATTTTTTAACAAACGCCGTTTGGAAACATTGTTAGGTCTATGTTTAGGGCATAATAGTTCATGCTGCTCAGCCAAAGGGTGTGTGGGTCAGCCCAGTTTGCTACCAAGAAAACTCCATAGAATGGAGTGTTGTGATAATTCTCCACCCAAAGAGGTGACCTGATCTGCACCAACTCTTTGAAACTGGGGGCATATTTACAAGCGTCTATCACCACAGGAACGTCACTTTTTGTGACGTCCTTGTGACGACAGGGGCTTCGCCTTATTCACAAGGTGTCGTTAAGCCACTTAACATGGCTTAATGCCGTCTTGTGAATAAGACACCTTTTCACTCTATACTTAGCGTGAAAGGGGTAGGCAATGGGTGTTGAGGTGGGTGTTCCATCGCAACAGCCAATGATTTTGACCCTGCCCAATATTTACAAGGGAGGGGTAAATATGGGGCAGGGACAAAATTAAGACCAGGGTAAACCTAGTCTCACCCTGATGAAACGAGGAGAAATGCATTATTTCTCCCAGTTTTTGCTGTTTCTATGTGTGCTGCGTTGTGGAGGACACACAGAAACAGCAAAACACCATTGATTGTTTATGTGCAGGAAGGTGTCCCTTCCTGCACATAAACAATCATTAAAAAAATGACGAGTTTCTGCTACACAGCAGCCATGTGTGCTGTTCTATGTGTGCTGTATTCATTATTGATTGTTTATGTGCAGGATGATGTCCCTTTCAATCTTACCCTGCAAAGTAGGCACCCTTGCACAATGGTGCAAGAATGCCTGCGCTGGTGCTAGGCAGCTAAATTTAGCACCAGCGCAAGGTTAAACACAGGACTGAGCCATATTGTTGTACATATGGTGCAGCCCTGCATTTCAAAAGTTGCGCGGCGTTAAGCCAAGAAGACTAAAGCCGCGTTCTGTCACTATTATTGTAAATATGCCCCTGGATGACCTGACGCACTGGTAAATAGACTTTCATTTGTGTGGGCACGTAGATACAGCAAAGGCAATTCAATTCAATTAAAAAATGTTGTATGATTACTTAAAACTATTACAAATGCATAAAACAAAAGTCATATAAAAAAGAGAGCAGGTGCGCAGTAATAGGGGAAGAAAGAGCCTTAAAAGGAACCTTTCCTCTCCAGAAACGTATATGATGGACAGTGCATAAAATATTCTACCTGAATAAAACAGAATATCTTACTATAAAAGAAACATTGTCATTTAAAAAACATCCATAAACACTAAAGTGCATGTATGTAGGTGTCTTGATCTCACAGTGGAAAGTAGCTTCTAAACTATGACTTATTCAGGCTGAGAATGGGTAATTTATACAATAGAATGGTTTGTTGGAGCATAGGCACAACCATTGCCAGGGCAGGACAAGATCAGGTTAAACATGGGAGAATTATCTCTCAAGAAAGTTATAGATTTAATGTGCTAATTAGCAGGCCATGATTTTAGAGTGCATAATTCAGTCACAGGCATTGTGTACATTTTGCAGTGCATTAGTTTGAGCCTAAAGTTTGAGTGCATTGTCAAGTCATAGTCAGTGTTTGGATTTTGAAGTGCAAATAAGTTCATAACCAAGATATTAGTGCAGACTATATAAAGATATTAAAATACAATAATGCAGGGCATGATTTTAAAGTGCATAATTAGGTCACAGGCATTATGTGTGTTTTGCTATACATCAATACAAACCAGGGATTTAAGTGAATTTTTGAAGTACAGTCAATACATGGTTTTAGAGTACAGGCAGGTTCGTAAACAATTCCAGTGCAGCCCGTGGTTTTAAAGTGTTGTCTCACACACTTGATGGAGCTGAAGTATTGGGGGATTTTTGTCAGATAACTTATCCACACCAACCACTATATACCAGTCAGAAACGTAAATATAATGAGGGTCCATAAGTCATTATAACTCCGTTAGCAACCTCAAAGGTCCTCCGATGAATCTTTGGTAGAGCTAAAAAGGACTAAATAATGAAAGACGGAATGCTATCCCTCCACAAGGACCTACAATGAAGAAATATGCTAAACATTGGTCATCAGAAACATATCTACATAACTCAGTATCTCAGAAAATAAGACAAACACTATTCTTTCTTATTAGTTTTTCTTGTTATTTCATAATATGAATGGTCAAGCACAAAATACAGGTTAGAATGTCATTATTTGGTTCATAAAAGTACAATACAGATTCACAATAATCATAACAATTCATTTATGAAAACATCAGAACACAGGTAAAGAGAGGAGTGAGAGAGAGAAAACATCAGCGAAACAACAGTTCTCTTACGAAACAGAAATACTAATGCATAGCGTGCAATTAGTCTGAAAAGCTAACACTGCGGCCGTTAGGGTATAGCAAGAGCTGCACCATCAGCCAATGATATGCAAAGTATCTAGAAAAGTCTCTTAGGATGACCAGGTTTTGTCAGCCAGAGAACCAGGAATCAGCACAGCATTCAGCATACCACATACGCAGGGACCAATCTTGTGAACGAGCAGATGAACACTTTCTTACAGGAATCTTTATAGTACTCTACTTGCTTTCATTCGTTAATATTGTTGCATTCTCAGCAAGCCTCTCTATTGGGTATACACGATGGTATGACAATCTACTGACAGTGACTTTACTACTATTTTCTAAACACTCTTTGTCTAAATATTGTATAACAGAAAAGAGAGGAAGAGGAAAAGAACCTGGTTACAAATGTATTTAAAATGTTATAATAGTTACATTCGTCATCTTCATCCCTTGCCTAGACTGGAAAGAATACTAAAGACCTATTCAGAAACAGGCAAAATATCTGTTCTCTAAGGGAGCATTTGTAACATTTGAAGCACTGGAGCACAGAAAAGTACATCCTCTAACAATGCTGAGGCCTACATTAATTTAGCAGAACAGAGAATAATTTCTAAAAACCTATACTACTTTCACAAAGAATAAAGTATTTTCTTTTGTCGTTTATTTACGGCAGTTAGGAAGACAGAAAAAAATGCAGTTAGCATTATTCCCATTATTTTGGCTCCCAAGCACCATCAACCTTCAGTTTTGCTAAATCAACATGTAAATGAGTAATTTTGTTAATATAGCCCTCTAGTTCTCTACTTAAATCAGGAATATTTGTGCAACATTGTTGAATTTTCAGCATACTACAGGCTCCACCCTCTTTTGCCAATAATGCATTTAGGGCAAGTCTATTTTGTAAAACCATTGTTCTCATGGCAACCATTTCTGTATCAATTATTAAAAATCCACCAGCAGATAAATGATCAACTACTGTAGACAATTTTCAATTTTTTGGAGAATTTAGAATCACCCCAACTGAAGGTATCAAAGCTCCAAAAATATCTCCCATAATTTCTGCAACATTCAAACCCCTTTTACTCCATGTTAGTCTTTTTTCATTGGTTCCATGTTCATCACCAACGTGATACATCTTTGGAAAGACTATACCCATATAACAACACCCATACTAATGTTTTGACAACCTATAGTAGGCATTTTACCACACACATAATAAACTCTAGGGAATACAGGATCAGTACCACCTCTTAATCCCCAACACCCTGTGATAAGGAAAGTATGTTCACATTCACTGAAACCAACAAAATGATTATTCTAGTCAATCTTCTGCCTTAGTAAGCAAAGCTTTCCCCTATGAGGCTAATCCAGAGCCAATGCAGCATAAATATGACCCTGTTTGTAATTACCTTCTTTACGTGCCCATGGTGGTGCTCTACTTTTCTGTTCTGTAGCTCTTTGCTAAAATTCCTATGTCTATCTTCTACTGCATTCATGAATTCTATTTCTACATTGTGTAATTTGCGAGTCAGGTTATTTCGGTGTGCATATACTGTGTCTATTGTTTTAGTAGAATGAAAGAAATCTCCCATGTACTCCGCATTCATGGCACTATACACTATATTCCTATTCTTTCTAATAGGAACTTCTGAAAATACTAAGTCGTAATGTGAATAATAATATTGAAACATCTCCTTGCCATAAAATAAACTTGTTAGTACACTACATGAAATATCATATGTTAGGGGAAGGTGATGGTAAGTGACCCCCTCAGACACAGATGTATGTAACTGCATGCACACATAACAATCACTCGCATCTATAGTATCCACGTACTCAAACGGATGTATGACGTTACAACGCAGGCTATTACAATGCCTGCCTTTACAACGCGGTTTTTACATCGTAATCCATTACAACGCATAGCGCTTTGGGGTGCTGGATAGTGAAAAGTTTAATTTACTATTCCAACACCAGTCCCCGTGGACACTAGGGAAGGTGTTGGATAGTAAATTAAATGTATTCCCTATCCTAGAGCGCCCCCCAGCGCAATGCGTTGTAATGGTTTGCGTTGTAATGACCGCGTTGTAATGGTAGTACGTTGTAAAAGTTTCATTGTAAAGGTTGTTCACCACTCAAACATTTAGTGAAGACATTTAGTGAAAAAATATTCATTGACTTTTGTAAGTGTAAAACACTACCAGTTCGTTCCTTAATATTAGTCTCTGGATCTTCTTTCAGATCTCTTTAAGTATTAGTTGTTACATGCTCATTATTACTAGTAACATTAATTACATTAATAAACATAAAATATGGTACTAGAAATGTTAATAGCAACCACACAAACATTGTTAACATAACACATGCAAGACAAACATTAAGACATCTTTGCCTAAATATGCCTTGATTCTGTTTACCAGCCTCAGTTTAGTTTTATCCATTCTAAAAAATTAGTCAAAAGTTTCAAGACATTTTCAAAAATGCAATCAAAAATTCTAACAAATGTTTTCAAAAATGTTATCTAAAATTACTAAACTGAAGTTTGCTAGACTAGTTTTAGACTAGGCACCCCACACCTTTTGGATACTTCAGCTCTCCTTCTTCAACTTTTTCGTCAGTACTTTTCAGAATGAATTTATTTTCATAACTCTCCTCTCTCTTTTTCTGCACCCTTTTCAGAAAAACAGTTCACTTAGGGTGGCTTGTATAAGCAACTGCTTTTTTAACAAAATTCAAGAAATTCTTTTTCTCAATCATTCGTTGAAGTAGTCACCACATATGTCCATTCAGGTGCTCTGTATTTCTTATTTGGTACTTTAATTCCCTTAGTTGTTCGCACTTGCTCCTCTTCTTCTTCCACTTCACTTTGCTTGGATTGGCTAGATATTTCAATTACTGTTCCTGGAACCTTTTTATTTAGAGTGTATTTTACTCTTTTCACTCCTTTCGGGCACTTGCTCCCTTTCTTTATTCATTTTCTATTTTCATTCTCAGTGCCATTTACAATTGATTCAGTACTTTCCTTTGATGTATCCCTCTTCCTTTTTTCTTTGTTGTTGCTTATAGGGATCACTTCGTTCTCAGCATTGACAATTACAGCATTATTTTCATCAGCCCCAGTTGTTTGTGCCCACTCAACTTCATTCTCAACTTGCCCTGGAACATTTCTTTGTTCTCGTCGTTCCTCTTCAGCAAGTTTTTCACTGTCAAGTGGACTTGGGACTCTTCTGGTGTGGCTTCATGTATCCAATTCGGCAAGCTTCCACACTTAACAGATGTCTTCACCAGTATTACTTGATAGGGACCATGCCATTGTGGTTCTAGGCAAGACTTCCTCACTTACTTTTTCACAAGAACCCAGTCCCTAGGACATAGATCATGTCCCTGTTCTTGCTGTGTTGTTGTTGCAACTTCTCCAACATGGTGAACACAGAATGTACCACAACAGTCAATCCCTTGCAATAATCCAGTACCAAATCATCAGTAATGTTCATTAGTTGATTTCCTGGGACTGTCGACTGTCTCATAGTCCTGCCCATCACAATTTCATATGGGGACAGTCCTGTTCTTTTATCTGAGATACTTATCAAGCTCATCAAAACCAATGGCAGTGCCACAGGCCATTTCAGTGTTGTGGATGCACAAACCTTAGCCAATCTAGATTTTATTGTGCTGTTCATCTGCTCAACCACAACTGAAGCCACAGGTCGGTTCTCACAGTGCAATCGTTGTTCAATTTGTAATGCTGCACATATCATCCAAATTATTTCATTATTACAATGTGTTCCCCTATCAGAATCCAAAGAGACTGGGAAAGCGAATCTAGGTATTATCTCTCTAAGAAGCAATTTAGCAACTATTAGACTGTCATTGCGTTTTGTTGGATATGTCGCTACCCAACGAAAAAACAGACAAACAGCCACAAGAACATATTTTAGTCCCTGGCAAGGAGGCAGCACAATAAAATCGATTTGCATCCTCGTAAATGGTCCTGTAGCTTTGCAGATCCATTCCATACTAACCACTGTCTTTCTCCCCGAATTTTGTTGTTGGCAAACACTACATCTTTGACAGAGACTCCCTACAATAACCATGAATTTTGGGTTAAACCATGCTTGATGAAACAATCTGATCATTGCATCTCTCCCTATGTGTGTTGGACCATGGTAGACCCTTGCCATCTGTAATAAGACTGTCTGGCATTACTGGTCAGCCATCTGTATAGATCCACACTTCATCATCTGATCTGCGTGTGCAACCTGATTTTATCCATCCATTTTTCTCTAAATCACTTGCTTCTTCCTGTAGTTCCCTCACCTTATCCCAAGTTTCAACAAATGAGAACATCAACCTGAATTCTGTTTAACCAGTTTGTTCATTTTGTTGTTCCACATTAATTGAATACATATTCAAAGCACAAAATTGTGCAACTGATTCAGCGTATCGGTTACCCAGAGTGATATACTCACACCCGGACCTATGTGCTAAACATTTCAACAACCCCAATTTGTGCTGGCAATTGTAGTGCCATCAGTAGATCTTTTACACACTCTCCGTTTCATATTGGTGAACCCGAAGAGGTCAAATATCGACGTTAAGACCACAACTGCCCAAAGTCATGAACAACCCCAAAACCATACTGGCTATCAGTATATATTGTTACTCTCATTTGTCTCGCTAAGCAACATGCTCTACTAAGAGCTACCATCTCAGCCACCTGTGCGGAACTCACTCTCTTCAACCATGATGCTTCAATCACCTTTGCCTCAGTGCAAATTGCATATGCAGCTCTCAAACATCCTTCTGAATCTCTCAAACACGATCCATCCACAAACAAAACAACATCAGACTCAGTCAATGGAATATCTTTGATATCAGGCTTTAGCTTGGTACTCAATTCAGTCATATCCAGACAATCATGATCAACTTCATCCAAAACTTTTACAAAGTGGAAACACACAAATGAAGAAGTTCTTTCATAAGTTTATTAGTAGTAAAACCCCCAAGGTCCTGCTCCAGTAACAGTTCTTCCTAGACTGACCAGCTTAACTGTACATTCTAACATGTCAGCATTGCTTACATTCTAAGGAAATTAAAGGAACATAACATAAGAACAGATAAGGATGTAACACATCTCCCTTTCCAAATAAACAAAATAAAAAAAATTATAGAGAAAAAATAAAAAAAATGAACCTTAAGGTTTGAAATAGTCTAAGGTTGGTAAATATCATATATGCAATATATACACTCATGAATATAAAATATAATCTTTCAGCTTAACTGGTTTTTCCACAATACGCCCAGATAACCTTCTAATATTAGGAACAGTCTTCTGTAGCGATTCGGAATGCAAGATGTCAGGATTAGATTGAACTTTGCCAGGTTGAACCTTTCCAGTATTACCAGAATTCGATTGAACAGTTACATCACTTTTCTTGTTCAACCAGCAATTACGTTCTAAATCATTGCACAAAGTAACACTATTAAAGTTCCATTTGCGACCATCGTCCAACAACACACAATTCCCTCTTACCTCCAAAATTTTCTTAGGTTGAGACCACTTGGAAGAACCATCCTTAGACAAACCAAATCGGGACGACCTCACCCAATCACCAACACAAAATATTTGCACACTCTTCTTAATTTTAAAATTGTGTCTGTTGATATACTTTCCTTGATATGCATTCATTCTCTTACTAAGACTTTCTTTAGAAATACTACTGGAAGAAGTTTTAAGCATCCACGCTGGAGTCACCTTGTTGCATGCAGAACGACCCTTAAGAAGATTGAACGGGGTCACCAATGTAGCAGAATGAGGAGTATTGCGATAGCTCCAAATCATCTTCTTGACAGCAATTTCACAATCTGCACCCTCTGCCACAGCCAACTGGATACATTCTTCTTAAAACACGGTTAAATCTTTCTACCATACCGTTTTCCCTTGGACAATATACCGCAGTGGTAATATGTTTTACACCACATGACCGTAAATAGTTTTGAAACTCTTCAGCCACAAATTGTGGACCATTATCAGTAGTAATAGTTTCTGGAAATCCCTCGCTATGGAACAACTCTTCACAAAATGTAATCATGTTAGAGGCTTTGATCTCTCTATCAAATGCTACTTCAGGCCATTTACTGTGATAATCCATTAAAACAATGGCAAATTTCCCTGCAATGTTACCAACACTAAATGGACCACAAATATCCATAGCTAATTTTTGCCACGGTTTATCTGGAAATGGAACAGGACTGATGTCTGATTCTTGAGAAACATGAGACTTGTCACTACAAGTACACGCTGTACAGTTCCTGACACACCTTTCAACATCTTTATCCATACCAGGCCACCCGAAATCGCATCTACACCTTCTCTTCATGCCAGACATACCTGAATGCCCCTCGTGAATAAGATTTAATAACCTATTACGCAAACCTGATGGTACAACAAGTTTGTCTGCCCTCCTAACAATACCAACAACAGGATCATAAGAAAGTTCTGACCATACCGTCTTATACTCCGATAACTCACAATTACTCCATGAAAGACGATTGCACATTGACGTTAATCGTGCAATCACTTGCTTCAATACAAGATCCTCCTGTACAGCTTTTTTCCATTCCTCCAAATCAATAACACCATCACAAGCTTCATTCACCGTAGCTACTGACCAATCTTCATCCTGATCCATTTCAATGTCACCTTCACACACCGGAAGGCGAGATAAACAATCTGCATTGACATTCTTAATGCCAGGTACATATTTCATTTGAAAATCATACTCTTGTAACTTGTAAATCCACTTCGCAATTCTAGGGGTAGCCCTGCCAGCACCTTTAGTCGAAAATATATCCACAAGGGGTTTATGATCGGTTCTTAATTCAAAATTAGTTCCCCAAATATAATTCCTGAAATAATTTACACCCCAAAAACAAGCAAGCGCCTCTTTTTCAATGACCGAGTAAGAAGGCTCAGCGCCTTTTAAAGTACGTGATGCAAATGCTATTGTCCATTCAAACTTGTCCTTCCCTTCTATTAATACAGCCCCCAAACCATACGCACTCGCATCCACAACAATCACAGACCTCTTGTTGGGATCAAAGGGTTTAAGTGCTACTGCATTCATGATGTCCCTCTTAACACTCTCAAAAACTGATTGGCACTCATTATCCCACAAAAATGTTGCCCCTTTTTTCATCAATAACCGTAAACAAAAAGCTTTTGAAGCAAAATTGGACACAAATTTGAAGTAAAACTCCGCTAGACCTAAAAAAGAACGCAATTGGTCTTTGTCAGATGGTGATGGGGCATTCTTAATTGCATCTAACAAGTTTTTTTTAGGTCTAACACCTTCAGCAGACAAGATACTCAATTTCCTTTGTGGCAAACTTACATTTTCAGCAGCAACAGTCAAACCAGCACTCTGAAGTTTGGACAAAACTTCATCCAAAACCCTGTCATGGTCAACTTTACTTTTTCCCCACACAAGTACATCATCTTGAAATACTAACATGTTGGATACGCCTTCAAGGACTCTGGACATAACTCTTTCAAAAACAGCTGACGCAGAGGACAGCCCGAAAGGCATCCTTAAAAATTGGAAAGCCCCCTCAGGAGTTATAAAAGATGTTAAGTGACGAGATTCTGAGTGCAGCATTATCTGATGGTATGCATTAGATAGATCAATGGACGAAAAATACTCAGCATCCTTAACTGATGCAACCATCTCATTAATTATAGGCAAAGGGTAACGATCTACCCAGATATTTTTGTTTAAGTCTCTTAAATCAATGCACATGCGTAATTTGCCATTGGGTTTGCGTGCTAAAACTACTGGACTAAGCCAATCTGACGCTTCAATAGGCTCAATGATGTTTTGTTGGCATAACCTATCCAGTTCAATCTTCAATTGTGATCTTAACACCAAAGGAACATTTCGTATTTTGTGAACTACAGGTATAGAATCAGGTTTGAGAATTATACGATGTTCAAATTTTTTAAGACATCCCAATTTGGAACTAAATAATTCGGAAAACTTTTTATGCCATTTGAACCCAGCATCACTATGAGTCAATAAAACTTGGTCAGAAATTTTCTTACGCCCTTTGACTTCCGCATCACTATGATATAAAAGAACTTGATCAGGGTGATTTGGATTTAGAAATATTCCCAAACTCTTCTGTTACTTCCATCCCAATAAAGCTCTACCTTTTTCAACAACATAAATAATTCCTTTTGTATTCCTGCTTTTGAATACAATGTCACCAACAAAACACCCAATTACAGGTAATCTGATACCCATTTAACCCACAAGAGTTTTTTCAGGACATGCAAGATCACACCTGCCACACAGTTCCCACATATTTTTGTTGATTATAGTGTACGGTGAACAAGAGTCTGCCCACAAAGACAAACTGCAATTGTTGATAAAAAATCTCACATTTAGGTGATTGAGTTTCTTCAGATATCTCATTCACTTCGTTATCCCAGATCGCCATAACTTCAACATCACTGTCACTACTTAAATAAGAAGATTGATCAACCAAGTTAACAGAATTTTTCCATGCACTAGGATTATTGGATCTGCACATTTTGGAAAAATGCCCAGTTTTGTTGCACTTGAAACATGTGACATTTGATGCAGGACACCAAGAATTTTCAGCAACATGCTTACTATTCCCACACCTGAAACAGAAACGTTTGTTAAAACCTTGTGTTTTGTTTGGAAACGATTTGCCTTGCGGCATGGCATTTTTGTTATTACCAGAAAATGTCCGAGGGTTAACCTTGACACCATCGTATTTTGTATTATATTTGTTGTCAAAATATTTTGGTTTGTTATTAACTAGAGCACACACATCACTTAAATCTTTCCCATTAGAAGGTTTGCGATCTTTGCTATGTTCACCACTTAATTCCTTGATGTAACGAGAATTATTCTCAACTCTTCATGGTCTTTTGAAGAGATGGATCTTATAGATCTAATAATTTTTCCTGAATCTTAGCATTGTTAGTTCTGTTGATAAACTGATCTCTAATAATTTCTTCATGCAAATCTTCAAATTTGCAAGTGGCAGCTAATCTTCTTAATACAGCCACATATTGTTCAACTGTTTCTCCAGCTAATTGTGTTCTTGAAAAGAATTTATGCCTTTCTACTACTATGCTTGTTTTTCTACCAACATTTTCTTCTAAAGCCTTTAATGCATCAAGATACTCATCAGACGAAAACAGCTCAATTTTTGAACTATCAAACACAACTTCCTCATCACTAGCATCCTCATCTCCACCTTCACTGACTTTTAAGGTGGTAGCACTAGCACTAGAAGTACGTATAGGTAAAGTTTTCAATACTTTCCTACCTTCAACACCCAGACTATGTTTCAATAAAGCTAATTTGCGAGATGGAAGAAAAACGTCCCCACCTATGGCTTCTAAATATGCTTCAAAAGACTCTTGCCAATCCTCCCATATTATAGGTGGAATACCAGGATCTTGTAAAAATTTTGGAGGAGCTAAAATGGTGTTTGTTTCCATAATTCATTATGAAAATAAAATTACTAACCAGTGAATAGTGTAATAATTAGTAGCCAATATATAAATTAGATTAACATCTTTTGTTAAAGTACATCTGTAAAGCAATAATAAAATAATAAATGTAGTCACCGTTGTCTCTAGAGTAAAATAGTCAAACGCGAAGTTTAAATGTTAAATGACGAAATCCAGTGTGAAACACGATGCTTTGGTTAGTTATTAGTGCTTGGTTGCCATGGAAATGCGCCCCAGATTGCTTTGCGATGATGATAAGTCCCAGAATGCACTGCGCCGCTCAGACTACTTCCTCCGAAGATGACAAACTGTTCACTGAATGAGCTCATATAATTAAGGTACGATTACGATTGCTCACATTTAATCTATAAATAAAGTTGCTCCAGTAGGTGCCCTTTCTGTTTACTCATCATCCATTGTTTAGATTAGAATGTTCGACATGAGCTTTTCCTTGCGCACATTCGCTCGTGATGTGTTTACGTTTCAAATGGAAAGGCTTCCACTGCCACGCGCTTCACTGTTCGTGCTGTGTTTAGATTTAAATGCAAGGACTTCCAGTTTCTCGCGCTTCACTGCTCGTATTTTAAAACCAAACAGGAATTAATTATTTACTTAGTGCCGCTTCCAAGAATTAGTGCTTCCAATACATACATGCATTAAACATCCCAAAAAAAACGATGAATATCTTCTTTTCACAAAAATTGATGTAACACAAGCTTTTTCGTCCACTACCTGTATTATTTTTAAACTGCTTGAAGATTTATTTTCCTCTTCTGGCTCCAATAATTTACTTGCACAGAATGCCAGTCAAATTCCTCCAGCAACATCGACTTTTAAAGTATAACAGCATTTAAGTTTACTCGACAACTAAATAGAGAAAGTAATGCAGAGTCACGATTACTCACAGCCATTTGAAGAGATCGGGTTCACATTGTTGACAGGTATTCGCGGCAGATTGATGAAAACAGGTTCAAAAGTTCATGGAAATTGATTAAGTTCCTTTTCTTTCAGCAAGATGCTTTCGTTGAGCCGTTTTTTATCAATTATATATATATTTTTTTTTAAAAGCTTCAAGTTTTTTTGAAAATATCTTGGGGGTCAATTCAGATGGGTTCTCCCTCGTCGCCACTTTTACAAAGTGGAAACACACAAATGAAGAAGTTCTTTCATAAGTTTATTAGTAGTAAAACCCCCAAGGTCCAGCTCCAGTAACAGTTCTTCCTAGACTGACCAGCTTAACTGTACATTCTAACATGTCAGCTTTGCTGACATTCTAAGGAAATTAAAGGAACATAACATAAGAATAGATAAGGATGTAACAAAAACCACTTCATAGACTGGTGTTGGTAACAATGTAGCTGGATTCAAAGTTGTACACCTTGCTATTGTCAAATTCTCAGCTCCCAATATCACCTATTCATTGTTTTTTTAACCGACTGCTTGTAAGATGTGGTGTGCGAGTTTGTGTTAACAAAATCTCAACTGAATGCGACACATACGCTTTCAAAGCATGTCCCATTACAATCGATTCACTCTGTTCAAGGCTCATACAAGTAGCAGCAACTGCTTTGAAACATCCTGGGAAGGCTGCAACGACTGGATCCAACGTGGCAAAAAAATATGCCACTGATCTTCCTGTTGGTCCGTGAGTTTGAGTTAGAACTGAGAGTGCACAACCATCACGTTCATTACAGAACAATTTACTCCTTGTCAAAATCTGGCATTCCCAATGCTGGTGCTCTACAATCAGTGAGAAATTCATAATCCACTGCCTGCAGTATCCAACCATTCCCAAAAACATTAGAACTTCTTTCTGTGTTTTTGGCAGATTCATTTGCATAATAGCATTCATCCGATCCTGTGAAACTTTCTGAATTCCCTTTTCAATGAAATAACCTAGATAAAGATTTTTTTTTTTTACAGAATTGCAATTTTGCCGGTGACACCTTATGCCCACCTACTGCCAAATGGTTCAGTAGAGCAATTGTATCTGTTACACAGTCTTCTTTTGTTTATGATGCCACCAAAAGGTCATCAATATATTGAACCGGAACTGAATCTTTAGGCATTACCAATGACTCCAAACATTTCTTCAATATCTGATTGAAGATTGAGGGGCTTTCTGTATACCCTTGAGGAACTCAGCACCATGCCAAAACTTGGTTCCCGAACAAGAATGCAAATAAATATTAGCTATCTGGATGTAAGGGTATCAAGAGACATGCTTGACACAGATCGATTACTGAAAACCACTCTGCATCACATGGGATTTGATATAGGATCACAGCAGGATTTGGAACAATTGGACAACAAGGTATAACAATTTTGTTCTCCTTTCTTAGGTCCTGTACGATCCTATATTTCCCATTCGGTTTGTGCATTCCCATTATAGATTAATTTCATGGACTTCCAAGGATTTCTTTTAACATTCCCTGCTCAATCAGCATATCAATTACAGGTATTACTCCTGCAATTGTCTCAGGACTCATTTTGTATTGTGGTGTTTTAGAAAATTCTGCATTTGGCTTTACTGTTATTTGAATCGCTGCATCTCCTTTCATTAATCAGATATCTTTTCCTGTAAAATCCCACACATCAGACAACACTGTATCTCTCAACTCAACAGGCAAATCATTTGCTGTAAACAATGGATACAATTCATTCACTTCTGTTCCCTATCTTAACATTTTAAAAATCATATACTCGTCTTTCATGTGAAATGCTATTCCATCTGGGGAACTATAAATGGAACCGTTCATTTTGCACAGTAAGTCTCTTCCTAACAGATTTACTGGACTAGTGTCACACACAACAAATTGTGTAGTTCTTGAAAATTGCCAATTTGAACTTTCATTGGTTTTGTCACTGGCGTTTTAATTAATTTGTTTGAAACTCCTAAAACTTGGATACTTTCTCCTGAGAGAGGTGGGTTTAGGATTTCCACAGTTCTCACAGTAGCACGGGTAGCACCAGTATCTGCGAGGATTGTAATGGCATTGATATTATAGCTCGCCAACCACATAGGGACCTGACTGATCTACCTCTAGAAATGCGCCAAGAACACACTCTTCCTCCCCCTCACCGTCATTGTGATGTATCTGAATCATTCTCTTCTGACTGCATCAAATATTGTGAAGCTACCTGCACATTTGAATTCACTTGACCATTGGTATGAAAACCCACATTCGTATTGTACCTTTGCATTTGACCATTCACATCCTGATTTGGCATAGGAGCTTGTGGTATTTGTAAACCCTGTCCTCTATTATTTGATACCTGCATTTTTGAATTCTAATTTTGCATCTGATTCATCTGCGCTTGATTCATTTGTCTGATAACCCTGATTCTGTATTTGCATTTCATCACCATTTCCTGCTTGTCTTGTATTATTTAACAAACTTTTACACTCACGATGCCAATGTCCAAATTTACCACAAATATGACAAGGATACTTCTTTTTCAATTCTTCTTTATCTTTGAAATTACCTCTTCCTCTTCCTTGACCCATCAGAATCATTTGAAACTACACCTTTCATCCCAGTAGTAGTCTGACCATTTGCCTGAAAATCGTCTGACGAATCAGTACTCAAGAAACTGCCTTTCTATGCTGCTTTCATCTGAGCCACAATTAATTTCTCCTTCAATTTCTTGTGTCTCATTTCCATGTCATCACCAGAATACTTCGCATAACGAAGTGTTTCGTCAACTGATTTAGTCTGCCAACAAATCCAATGCTGCTGAATCATAGCACTTATTTCAGGTCTCAATCCATACACAAACCTATAAACTAAGTGTCCCATATCTTTCTCTGTAATATTTTCAATACCACTATACTGTTTAAATACTTGAAGAAGCCTCTCATAATATGCATGCACCAATTCTTTCAATTCTTGAGTATTTCTAGCTATTTTCACCCAATCTGTTTCTTTCTGAGAAATTTTCCCTTTTAAATACGTAATGACCTGATTATATTTCTTCATAACCTGAAAGTGCTCCTATTTTTGGGATCTCTTGGATATTCTTTTTTCGGCCAATCTACAGCAATTTTACACTCAATCCACAAGTCTGCTGGGACAACAATATCAAAAAGACCTTCCAAATCAACCCACAAAGCCTTTGAAAGTTTCAGAAATCTTTCTACTTGTCTGTACCATTCAACAGGCTTTTCTCGCAACCTAGGAAAATTCTTTGTAAGGGCCAGATGTACGAGCTGATTTTGCATGTGCAAATGGGTTTGTGTACGCAAAATCACTGTTGGCCATGTACAATTCCTAAATAGTGAGTCGCATTTTATTTGCGACTCGCTATTTAGGAATTGCAGGTCGCAATTAGGAAGGGGTGTTTCCTTCCTAATTGCGTCTGCAATGCTATGTGTGAATGTTTTGATACCCCAAATGCAGTCGCAAGACACTCACAAATTACCACCCTCTTCAAGAGGGTGGTAATGCATTTGCAATTTGGAAGGGGTGCCTTAAAAATCTTTTTTAAGGGCAGGCCGTGGTCCCAGGGACCACTGCCTTCCCATAAAAAATGTAACGGAAACGTTTCATTTTTTTTCTTACACGCATCCCATTTTCCTTTAAGGAAAACGGGCTTCATTTTAAAAAAAAAGCATCTTTATTCAATGCGTTATTAAAAAGCAGTTCCAGACATGTGGTCTGCTGAGCCCAACAGGCCACCATCCCTGGGAGGGCTGGCATTCCCAATGGGCTCGCAAATTGCGAGAGGCTCATTCATATTAATGAGCCTCTCAATTTACGACCCCATTGGGAATCACAAAACAGTATGATAACACTGTTGTACATTTCATTTAGCGCCTCGCAATTTACGACTCGCAAATAGTCGCAAATTGTGAGGTGCTAAATGAAAGGGTCGTACATCTGGCCCAAAATGTCTTGTCTTGACCATGGAACGTGCACAAAACCACCTCCTGGTACCTCTCTCATGGGGTATGCTGTAACTGCATCCTCTGGTACTGATTCTTTTTCTGCTTCTCTTACAGGGTACAACAGTAAAGAAGCTTTTGTTAACACACTCACTTCATCCTTCTTTTTTGCCCATCCTCCTTTCCATCTGGATAACTCTCCCCGTCTCAATGTGGAAATCAATTCTTTAATCTGTAATCGTCTCCCTGATGCATTCAGATTCTCCAAATCTTTGTCTGTGAAAGCCAACCTATATGTCTTATGTAAAGGTTTGGACTTTTTAATATCAACTCCATACATCTGTACACCTTCAGCAAAAGTCTCATGCAAACTCCTTGCTTTTCTCGTTCTATATTTACAGAAGAATAACAACTCATCTTCCTGATATTTACTCAGTCTTTCTGAACTAATTGTACCTGCAATCATTTCTTCCAAATCTCCTTTTAATTTATTCACATCTATTAATGCATCTTTATTCTGACCATTGCAAACAGAAGCTATTTCTGTAATCCAAACATTAAATTCTTCTGGCGATGGACCCATAGATCTTTGTACATTTTCACTCATTTCACTTCTTGACCTATTAGTTGTCTGTGTAATCATTCTTCTTTCAACTTGCATCAATCTCTTATGGTCAAGATTTATAGTTCACTTTGGTGTCTCATTCCTCTCTGAAACATCAATCAATTGTTCCACTTGTCCTGCAATTACACTCACATTCGTACCACTATTCTCATTTGTTCTTATTATTTCTCTATAGTCTGTACGGGGATATTCATTACTCCTCTCTCGAACAGTTAAGGCATGTACTCTAGTAAGTTTTTGCCCATCATAATACAATGAAACTATTGGACCTATTGTCACTGGAACTGACAAAACATCTGGGTTCATTATCGATTTCATTCGTACTACTTCTCTATTTATATTTTGAATCTCATGCACAACTTCAGGTGATCTATTTATTGATTCCTCAATCTGAATTAAAGGAGCCTTTGGTGAAACACTTGTGTTTGTATCTTGATTGATCTGTTCTTTTTGATATGGTGGAGGTGCATTCATCAGTAATTCATTCAAGAAATCTTCATCAAACTCATCTGTAATATTATTCATATTAATATCCTTCTCTTGTGATTCAGTATTTTTCTTTTTCTATTTATTTGTTTCTCCTTCAGTCGTCTGAACCTCTCTAACTGGAAACATCCTAGTTCCTTCAACAGTATCCCTTACCCACAATTTTTCCAAGCATCCCATTTTGCTTCTGAATACCTACTTACTGTATTTTTTTATCTATGCTGTTGTCTGTCTCTTTCTCTTTTATATGCTTTGTAATCCCACTCTTCAGGAACTTCGTACTACATAGGTCTTGGATTTGGACTCAAATTATTCATTCGTCTACTTACATTTTCTAAAATCATAGTATTAAAAGTACCATTTGCTGGAAATGCCAAATGACCATCTTGTTCTTTATATTTCATGTAACTTTCTGACCAGTTACAGGTATGGTATCCCATTTCTATCACCATAAATGATGCAGCGTTCCTTCAGGAGCTATAGACACTCCTTCTCTAATGACTAGTGGCTGATCTTTGCTAAACAATGTTTTCAACAATTTAATTATCTTCATGTTTTCTTTTTAAATCTGTAAAGTTTGTATTAGTAAATAAGTATGTAAAACACCCTTCCATTTTATGTTTTTCTGCTTCCAATCAATGTTTTTTACGCTGTCCAATCTCAGCGCGACTCACACTAACTAACCTATAGCAGCGCTGCACTTTTGGTGAAATGTACTCACCACTGACCAATACCAGCCCTGCTCTTTGTTGCGTCAGTATTACTCCTTCTACTGACCCTCCCTTTACAAAATCAGCATCAATGTTTTTTCAAGTCTTTGACAAACAATAACGAACCACATAAGCACAGATTGTCTGCTCCACTAAAAGAAATATGAAAGTTCCACTACTTGATTCAGCAAAGTTCCCTGTGCAGTAATTTTCAGTTGGCCAACCGCCTAGTACTGTATCAACAGCAGACAACAAACATAAAGCTTAGTGTATGCCACACTAAGACAGCCCTAATCTTATCCCTGGATCTCAGACCTAAAACGGACCAGCTATTTCCATTGATATTCATGGGGGCACTAGAGAGCCCGCTGTAAGATGGCCGCAAGCTAGCGATGCTCTGACAGCCGGAGTGCCAACTATCTTCAATAACGGCGGAAATATCGATCAATACGACCTCCCAGAAGTGAATTCAGAAATCGAAATTGGAGCGGCAAGAGATGCTGTAGGACTGAACACGCACATTGTCCCCGTTCATGATGAATGACTGCGCGGCCACCAAGCCATAAGCGAGGGCGAGGAAATGTTGGTGACCCGTGACTGAAATCGGAAGAACCTGAGCCTGGAATGTACAGCTAAGGGGAAATCAAGTAAGCACCCTACCGGGATTTCTTCTCAATTAGCACTTGCCCAACATATTGCGACTGAGCAGAGCATGTATGGTCTATAACAATTGTCACTTTATATAGTGGACTCTGCTGCCTGGCACCTAAAATGGTGGCATGAACGGCAGCTGCGCAAACAAATATCGGAACAGAGCGCCTGTACGATCCGATACTGCCATTGAACTGACGTGCATGAGCCCTCTGAACTTAGCGCTTTTTATCACTTAAACTGTGGAACATAATCAGACAACATAGAAAAACGCTCACCTATTTCCAGACTGTAAGAGAAGTGCAAAACGCAGGCACAAACACACAAGGAAACTGCCGACATCACACTGCTTTGCCTGCTGTCCCCATTGCAGAATATAGAAACGCCCGAACGTGCACAGCGCTTGCCAAAGACATCGTGAGTGGGCAAAGCACGCATACTTTTTCACAACTGTCACTAGTTTATATCGACATCGGCTGCCTGGCATCTAAAATGGCGGCAAGCTAATATCGGAAAAAGCCTCCTGCATGATCTGGTATTGCTATTCAACTGAAGTGTGTGCGCACTATGAAACTAGTGCCTTTCACCAATTATACTGAGGAACACAACTAGAATACACAGTAAAGCGCCCACAAATTTCCAAACTGTGAGAAGTGCACAACCTACTGGCACAGACACACAGGGAAACCGCCGATATCCCGCTACCTCTCCTGGTGGCTACATCGCAGAATATAAAAACGCTGAGCATGCATAACACTTGCACTAGTGACAGACAAGATCAGCTCTATTTCTCGCTATAGACAATACAGAACAAGACTGCATCAAGCTATTTATGACTACGACTCAAAGACTTGGATTATGGTAACCGGAGCCCCCCTTATGTGCCATAAAATTACATAAGCACCGAGCTCTGCCGCAAACGTAGGAGCCACACTACCTCAATGTTGGAGAACCTTCCACTTCCCCAAAACCTGCACCCAGTTGCTGTACACATTTCTCGTCTCGGGTGACTGTCAGTACTTTACTACAAACTGGGATACTGAGCTCCTGCACATTAATCCTCAACTGTAAGCACATAGTTAAGAATGGGAAAAACTGAACAACAGACTAAACTACCATTTGCACCCAGGCGAACACCGCGAATACCAGGCGCTATGGCGGACCCAGATCCTGACACAGAACGCAGCTCAGACGCTAAGATAGAAGTCGCCCCCAATGTTATACAGCAGAGTCTACAAGCTATGGATGGTAAGATAGATGCCCTCACTATCAGAATGGATCATATATCTGTCCGAATAGACAAGCATGGCGAGCGCTTGGAAGTAGCTGAACAAAGAATATCGTCAGTGGAATATGAATCTCATGCCACTACCTCCAAATGCGATGACATAGCAAAACTCCTAGAGGTTATACGAGCGAAGAATGAAGATCTCGAATCAAGATCGCGTCGCAATAAGCTACACATCGCAGGAGAGCCGGAAAGTACCAATACTGGCAAACTTGAAGACTATGTAGAGACAATGCTAAAAAATCAATTTGGAACAGAACACTTCTCACCAATGCTCATTGTAGAAAGGGTGCATAGATCCCTTGCACCAAAACCACCACCAGGAACTCCTCTGAGCCCTATAGTAGCCCAAATTTTTAATTACCGTGACCGAGACACAGAGCTTTGACTTGCCATAGATAAATACCCCTTGGAATACAATGGATGCAAGATAGCCTTCTTCCCAGATTTCACCCTGTCTGTCCAGCTTTCCCGCAAGGAATTTGACCTGACGAAGAAGAAGCTGCGGGATATGAACATCCCCTATGCTATGCTGTATCCTGCTATACTTCGTGTCACCCATGCAGGCAAAACACGCATCCTGCAAACACCTCAAGCAGCACAGGAATTCCTTAAACAGGTTAAGCAAAAATCTGATTGAGACAGACGCTCCACTTCACCAATGGACTCGGATTAACTTTGCAATCTACTGCAGCCTTCTACTGACCTATTTTCATGTTAAACCCCTGAGGTTGGTACCAGAACTGTTCATTGGCAAGGGGTAAGATATTCTGATCATTTTGAACGATATGAGAGATGAGTACCACTTGCTGATATTATTGAATTGGACAGTAGAGAAGGTACGGGTTCTGTGCGAATTATAACCGCGTAACTAGGCCACCCTATCGATGTGTTAACTGTTAATTTCTGTTACATGCTTTACACAAAAGAGGTCCAATATGTTACAGCTAACTAATACATCTCCACCTGGTGCAGCTTTATGTACCTATGGTGCTCCGGTCCCTCCATCTGCACACGAATGGAATCTCAGGCATCTTGCTGCCCCCTAACGGGTAAACCCCAATACAATTCTGCTCCTGTTTGATGTTAAAGTTTGGGTCCGTCTTTGGCGTGGTTGGGATGCTGAAGTGGGTGGGGGGAAGTTGGTGTATATGTTAAATTCCCCCAGGCAGTAAGCACACACTTAATACACTGTCAACACAAAATGTGCCTAGATGTACGATATTCTGAGATTGCTGCAACAATTACCTCTGGGAGAAGACGAAACACTTTATCACGACAACCCAAAGAATCAAATCTGTTCACTTGATGTATAACCCGGTAAAAACCACTATGATGAACTTCATTACATGGAATATAAGAGGCCTGAATAACCCCCGCAAGGTCAGACAGGTGCTTGCATACTTAGACAGGCATCAAATCAATATCCCCTTATTCCAGGAAACCCACTTGCTCCAAACCAAAGCTGCTTTGCTGGGGAAGAGATGGGCTGAGAGGGTGGCAGCCTCTTCCTATTCAGCTTACGCCAGAGGAGTCACCACATTGATACGAAAGGGAACACATTTTGTACATGAACAAACACTGACAGCTGATCAGGGCCGCTATGTCATAGGTACTAGTGCATTACGAGGGTCTAGGGTAGGAATTGTCAAAGTATATGGCCCTAATACTGATGAGCCAACCTTCTTTGCTAACGAATGGGGTATACTTAGAGCTCTCCCACCTATGGAACTCATTTGGGAAGGCGATTTTTTTTTTTGTAACTTTTTAGTATTTGAAACACAAAGAAACAATACATCGAACAAACAAGCAAGGCAATACAGTAATAATACAGCCATTAGGTCTGCGCTCAAAGAGGACGGGAGATACATAATAGCAGGAGAAAAGAGTCTTTGAATACAGATTAGGGGAGGGAGGCAGAGGCAGAATTGCATATGAACAACACAATATACCACAGCTAGAAGGAATGTAGGTCAGGGCGACTGGGAAGGACTCGGAATAGCGGTGTGCGGGGGCGTACAAATGTCTCCACGGTATGAGTTCCAAGGGTTCCAAATCTTCCCCCATTTTTTGGGCCTGCCTCTTGCAATATACACTGTTTTCTCTCGAAACATGCACCAGTCCAGACTGTCTTCCCAAGCAGTCACTGTAGGCGGCCTTGGGGATCCCCACAGCTGAGAAATATCCCTCTTGGCAACCATATTGGCCAGAGTCACCCACCGGAGCTGCGATACGTCATAATCATTTGGACCCCATACATTCAATAAACATTGTCGGGCTTCCGGCATCATCACAACACCCGTAACTTCATCCATAATCTCATGTATACGTTTCCAAAATCGCACCACCTCAGGGCATTCCCATATAATATGGAGATAGGTGCCAAGAAGACCACACCCACGCCGACACATGCCATCCGCGGAGTAGCCCATATGAATCAGACGAGGACCGGTGACATAGATTCTATGGAGGATCTTGAGTTGGACCAGACGGAGGCGGGCCGGAATCGCCACCTCCTTGGGAGAGGAGATCGCGGACTGCCAGTCCTTGTCATCCAGTTCAATACCATCAGCAACCCAGGCCTCACGGAGGCGATCGAGCAGACTCGATCGGTCATTAATCATTTTCTTGTAGAACAGTGAGATAGTACTATCTGGCACATAACCATCTAGGATACGATCTTCGAGGGGGGAGGAATTCGGAATATCACTACCCACTGGCAACACAGAGTTCAGAGCATGATGTACCTGGATATAACGAAATCTTTCCCTGTCACTCAGCTTATACTCTGTTTGCAGATCCGAGAAGGCCTTATCCCTTCCTTTAACCCAGAGATCACGCACTTTACAAATACCGATCATGTCCCACTTATCAAATCCCTTTGTCCTCCATAGGCCACCCAGCTTCGCAGAGGCATAGAGCGGTGTCGCACCAGTTAATTTATCACTCCAGCCCATAGCCGTCTTTGCGCTATACCATACCCGCACGGCTATAGCGGTAGGTCCCGTGAGTTGTGAACGGGAGGATCCCGAATAAAGTGCCCTGTAGTAATCACCACCCGGGAGCAGCCACTTATCCATTTCAAATGCTGGATTCAACGCCGGGCCATACATCCCGTGGTTGATGGCAGCAAGGTGGGAAGCCCAATAATACCTGCGAATATCCGGGAGCGCTATACCGCCATCATACCAGGGAAGTGTCAATTTCGTAAGAGCTATGCGTGAACGTCCGTCCCATATCAGTTGCCTCTGCAACGATTCTACTTCCCGAAAATATTTCGACGGGATGACATCAAAACTATTCTGGAGGGCATATAGGAACCGCGGTAAGGACATAATCTTAAAAAGGGCCACACGCCCTAGGAGAGATAACGGTAATTTATGCCAACACGCTACATCGGAGCGTAACCGTTGGAGCGGGGGGAGCAAATTACGTTCATAGCAAACCGCCGGATCCATCGAGATAAACACACCCAAGTGCTTAAAACCGGACTGCGACAACTGGATGGGACAGCCCCGGGGCAAGCGAGGGACATCACCCGCGAGTACATAAATGTAGTATTTCGACCAATTAATGATAAGACCCGAGTTCTTCCCAAAGGAGTTAAGTACGTCAAACAATACGTTGAGCGATTTTTGGGGAGATGTAAGGTACAATAAAATATCATCCGCGTATAGGGAAATGCGATCCTCAAATTCCGGCGTCCAGCGTATTCCCTTCAGCGAAGGTTCCCACCGCAATCAAGCGGCAAGAGGCTCCAACGCCAAAGCAAAGAGGAGCGGGGACAACGGACAACCCTGTCGCGTGCCCCTCCCCAGAGTGAAAGGCACGGAGACGCGGCCATTAACCACCACCTGTGCCAGTGGCGTTTCATACAGGAGTTTGACCCAACCAATAAAACCCGCGCCGAATCCAAACTTGGCGAGTACCGCCCAGAGATAAGACCACTCGATTGTATCAAAGGCCATTGTGGCGTCCAAGGACGCCAAGATGGCCGGTTCACGCAGCGTCGGGGCCCTCGCGAGAACACCATGCAGACGTCGCAAATTTAATGCCGTGTTACGGTGCGGAATAAAACCCGATTGATCCGGATGAATCAGGTCGCTAATAACCGTAATCAGACGATTAGCAAGCAGTTTGGCAAGAATCTTGGGCTCCGCGTTTAAGAGCGAAATGGGTCTATAGGACGAGCAGCGATCTCGTGGTTTACCCTCCTTATGGATCACCACAATGGTCGCAAGACGCTGATCTCTAGGGAGGGAGCCATTATCTTGCACAGCCAAAAACATATCACGGAGATAGGGAGCCAAAGTATCAGGGCGTAACTTATACAGTTCCACAGGAAGGCCATTGGGGCCCAGAGCCTTGCCGGAACGAAGGGAGCGTAGCGCGAGAGCCACCTCATCCACCGAGGGCGTGGCATCCAAACAGTCACGATCCGATTCCGACAAACATGGAAGTGCTATATCTCGGAGCAACAACTGCGAATTCTCCTCGGGCCTGTCGGACACCGAGGTATAGACCTCTCGAAAATAATCAGCAAAGCATTCAACAATTTCAACAGGATCAGTTACGCACACACGACTGCATGTCTCAATCACCGGAACCACTCGATTCGCTCTCTCCCTTCTGTCCAGCCAGGCAATCAATTTTCCTGCTTCATCACCCACATCATAGAGTCGACCCTGCTGTTCCCTACTCATCGTCTTTGCCGCATCAGTGACCAAAGTTTTATATTCTAATTGTTTAAGGCGGAGGACATGTAGCGCCTCCCGAGACACCTCCCGCTCCAATGTAGTCTCCAGGTCTGTGATTTCAGTCTCAAGCTGAACAATCGCCTCATTCTTGAATTTCTTGGCACACCCCACCAAAGACAATGCCTGTCCCCTGATCACAGTCTTAAAAGCTTCCCACAATGAGACAGGCGAGGATACAGAACCAGCATTCTCAGTAAAATACAGATCAAATGATTTAATCAATTCAGCATGAGTCTTAGGGCTGAGGAGATACCAGGGGTTAATCGGAGCCACCCTGCCTTCGGCCCCGTCGCTAAGAGTAAAATGAAACCAAATAGGGAAATGGTCCGATATACCCCGGGCCAAGTGTCTAATCTTTCCAACCGAGGGGGACAGTGCCGCAGGTATCAGGATATAATACAACCTAGAGAGACTACCATGAGCTCCCGAATGGAAAGTAAACTGTGTTTGCGCTGGATGAATTAGTCTCCAACAGTCTACGAGTCCCAATGTTTCCAAGAAGTCACCCAACCAGGATTGCATAGCAGGAAGATCTCGGGGGGGATAGCGGTCCATCCTGCCAGATATGACAGAGTTGAAATCACCACCCAGAATCAAAACACCCTCCGGGAGGCCCAGAACCATCTGCCCCAGGTCCATAAAGGTTGTGGATTGTAAGCCCGGGGGGACATAAACCGACACCAACGAGACTGGCTTTCCCTCCCACCACCCGACAAGTGCAACATATCGACCCCTGGCATCAAGGATCACATCATCAACCTCGAGGGGGAGGGAAACCCTAAGAAGAATACCCACTCCTCTAGAACTAGACGTGAATCCAGAATGGGCAGCAGGACGATAACCCCGTCTATTAAGAGCGTGACAAGTATTTCCTACCAAGTGTGTCTCTTGTAGCAGAACGACATCAGGCGAAAGGCACCGCAACAGCTGCATAACCACCCCTCTCTTTATGCGATCCCCCAACCCATTCACATTCCAGCATAATAACCTCAACCCTCTACCCCCCAAAAAACGAACAATCCCAGAACATATCCCTCCCTCCCCCCAAGGTTTCCAACACAACTCCCCCCCCACCCTGCACCCCTGCACCGACTCAAAAGCCACCCCAATTTACAGTGTGCCTGTCGCCCTAACAATTACAAACAAAGAACTAATCTACACAAAGAAAACCCCAGAGGAGGAAAGGGTCCCGCCATACCCGCAACCTCCCAAGATACGAATGGAATGATAAAAAAAAAGTCAGTGAGCCTCAGCTGGCAACGTTGAATAGTGTTCCGGACACAGGCACCATAGTCATTATTGGTCCATCAGTCCCCCTTCAGCACCACCAGCATGTTCCTGGCCAGCACGGCGAGCCGGCAAATTGTCCAACCAATCACTCGCTTCCTCAGGCCTGACAAAAAAGAATGTTCGATTGTCATATTCAACACGCAGTCGGGCCGGGAACAACATAGCATTTTTTAGTTCCATGTCTCTTAGTCGCCGTTTCACACCTTGAAATCCCATACGCTGTTTCTGTACCGATTGAGAAAAGTCCGGATAAAAGTTCACAGCAGCGTTCTCGAACTGCGTAGGGCCGCTTGTCCGTGCCGCCTGCAAAATGGCGTTGCGATCTCTAAAGTTGAAGATACGTGCAATAATCGGACGGGGGGGAAACCGGGCTTCGCCTGTCCCCCTGGCACTCTGTGCGCACGTTCGATGGCAAAGAATTTGCTCAGGCCCTTGGGTGCAAGATGATTAAGAATGAGGTCTTCCACTCGAAGATCAGTGGCAAGGGAACTAGAATCTTCCGGGACACCAATAATACGCACGTTATTGCGCTGTGCACGGCCTTCAAAATCCTCCAAGCGACGAGCAAAAAAGTCATTGGCAGATCGGAGGTTGCACACTTCTGTTTGCAAGTCGGACACATCCGTGGTAAGGCTGGATGTCTTTAGGTCCAATGACTTCACCTTTTCATTCGTCTTGGCCAGGTCAGTTCGAATGAGGTTAACATCAATAGCCACCGTGTCCAACTTCAGAGCCAAGGCTTCATACTGTTGGCCAATAGAAGACTGAATACCAGCAATGGCGCCCATCACGTCCTGTAGCGTTAAGTCCTCCAATACAGTAGGATCATCGACAGCTTCTTCCCGAGTCTTAGGTGCGCCACCAGGGGATCCCTTAGAGAGTGTATAGCGATCCATGACATTCGTCTGGGTTGAACCTCCACGGATATTGGTCTTGACCTTCCGTTTCTCACCCTCAGGCTTGCCCGTCATGGCGAGTCGGGTGCCCCGGAGGGTGGCTTGGGATCTGGTCCAAATGGCTCCGTAAAATTCACACACGAGAGTACAGGAGGCAAAGTTGAGCCAACGGAGTCCACAGCCAAACAGTCGCCAGCTCGGAGCTCAATGAGCTGGCGTCTGAGCTCGTCCGATCAACAGACACACCGCAGATATGGGGCAGCGTGCCGGAGAAACGAAACCGAAAGTGAAGTGAGGCTGTGATCTGGTCCTCTCAAGCCGTTGTTGTTAAATTACGACATGGGCACTGCTACAACTCAAGGTCCAGGATGCTCCATGGAGAAGGCCGCAAATTTCAAGATGGCAAAACTCGGGGACCCTGCGTCCGATTTCGACCCAAAAACCTGCTAGTACATCAGCCGGGTTGTGTCTTCAATGATCTTCCTTCAAATCAGGATATTGTCCAGGATAAATGCGGGAGGCAGCGAGGGTCCTCGGCAGCCCTGTGCTCAGGCGGCCATCTCGGATGCGCGCGAAGCTCCTCCTCCTGGGAAGGCGATTTTAATGTAATTCTTAATTCCGCATTTTTTCGATCCCCTACAACCGCGGAACACCATCAACGAGCTGCTTACGTTATCCGTAATGGTATGACAGAATTTCACATGCAGGATATTTGTCGAATGCGTAACCCACTGATATCAGAGAGAACACACTCCTCCACTGTGCATGTTAGTTGGGCGAGACTTGATTATTGGCTACTCACCGACCCCACCTGCACATGGGAACATGCTGTGCAGCACCTACCAAAGACATTATCTGACCATAAACCTGTCGTTCTGACACTTACCATCCTGACATATAACCCCATCCCCTTTATTATCTGGCGATTCAACGCCTCCTCCCTGTTGGATCCCGTCTATAAAGAGACCATCCACAATGCCATGGATGATTTTTTTCCATCTTAACGCAAAATCAGTGGATAGCGCTGGCACTTTATGGGAAGCGTTCAAAGCAAACATATGCGGTGTGCACATTAGCACAACAGCTGGTATTTTAAAAGACATCCGTACGCAGCTAACTAATAGTGATGCACGAAAAAAATGACTAGAAGCAGAATACGACATGACCAATAATGCTGCCACTCTAGGGACACTTAGGGATGAAATCAGCCAATACAATAAGCTAGCAGAGGACGAACTGAAATACATTAGTCGCTGATACAAAGCCCAAAAACTGGGAGAAGGAGGTAGGCCAGGTTGTTATCTGGCGCAAGAAATATGCTTAGAACACAAACAACACATTGTGCTAAAAATGATAGATCGTGAGAATATAATGCACTATGATACCCATGGACACATATGGTGAGCTCTACTCTGCACGCAATACAGCACACACACAAAAGATCATGGACTATTTGGAATACATAGCCCTTGTATGGCTTACGGATGGTCAATGAGAATTCTTAGCTCAGCCCATCACAGTGGAGGAGGTACAAACTGCCATTAAATCCCTACCCAATGGCAAATCCCAGGGTTCTGATGAACTCACCGGAGAATTTGATAAAACCTACTCTGAACTGATTAGCCCTTATATTGTAGAAATGTATGATGAAGCATATAATAGCAAATCTTCCCCCCAACACTACGAGAAGCTTTGATAGTAGCTCTGCTGAAACCGGATAAACACCCTGAACATGTAAAATTCTACAGACCCCTTTCCTTAATTAATACTGGTGTTTAAAACCTAGCTAAGATTATTGCCACACCGCTGCAGCCCCTCATGCAGATCATAGTCCTACCAGATCGATCTGGTTTTATACCGCAGCGATCAACCTCTCATAATCTGCGCACTATCTTTGCATGATTGCATCAATTAAATCCAGAGTTAGAGGCAGCGCCGGTCCTTTTGAATGCGGCCAAAGCCTTTGATTCTATTGAGTGGGTATATCTGTTTGCAATTTTGCAGAGAATCAATCAATCAATCGTAACACTTGTATAGCGCTCTACTCACCCGGAAGGGTCTCAAGGCGCTGGGGGGAAGGGGGCCGCTACTGCTCGAACAGCCAGGTATTGAGTTGTCTCCTGAATGCGAGGTGGTCCTGGGTCAGCCGAAGGTGGATGGGGAGGGAGTTCCATGTCTTCGCCGCCAGGTAGGAGAAGGATCTGCCTCCGGCGGTGGCTCTTTGGATGCGTGGTACGGCGGCGAGGGCGAGGCTAGCGGACCGTAGCTGGCGGGTGGGCGTGTGGAAGGTCAGGCGGTCGTTGAGGTACTTGGGGCCCAGGTTGTGGAGAGACTTGTGTGCGTGGGTGAGGAGCCTGAACATGATCCTCTTGTTGACGGGGAGCCAGTGCAGGTTCCTCAGGTGGCCGGAGATGTGGCTGCGTCGAGGGATGTCCAGAATGAGTCGGGCGGAGGCGTTCTGGATGCGTTGTAGTCTTTTCTGTAGCTTGGCTGTGGTTCCGGCGTAGAGGGTGTTTCCGTAGTCCAGTCGGCTGGTGACGAGATCCTCGGTGACCATCTTCCTGGTGTTGATTGGGATCCATCGGAAGATCTTGCGGAGCATGCGGGGGTGTGAAAGCATGAAGAGGAGACGGCGTTGACTTGTTTGGTCATCGAGAGGGAGGAGTCCAGGATGAAGCCCAGGTTGCGTGCGTGGTCTGTCGGCTTGGGGGCGGTGCCCAGGGCTGGGGGCCACCAGGAGTCGTCCCAGGCGGAGGGTGATGGTCCAAGGATGAGGACTTCCGTCTTGTCTGAGTTCAGTTTTAAGCGGCTGTTCTTCATACAATCTGCGACGTTTTTCATCCCTTCGTGGAGGCTGGTCCTGGCGGTGTCGGGGTCTCTGGTGAGGGAGAGGATCAGCTGGGTGTCGTCGGCGTAGGAGATGATGTTGAGGTTGTGTTGGCGTGCGATGGCTGCGAGAGGTCTCATGTAGACGTTGAAGAGGGTGGGGCTGAGTGATGATCCTTGGGGGACGCCGCAGATGACTTCGGTGGCCTCGGAACGAAACGGGGGGAGGCGGACTCTCTGTGTTCTTCCAGCGAGGAACGAGATGATCCACTTCAATGCCTTCTCTTGGATGCCGGTGTTGCTGAGGCGTTGAACTAGGGTGCGGTGGCAGACAGTGTTGAACGCGGCGGATAGGTCCAGGAGGATGAGTGCCGCTGTTTCCCCGTTGTCGAGAAGGGCTCGGATGTCGTCGGTGGCTGCGATGAGGGCGGTCTCGGTGCTGTGGTTGGCTCTGAAGCCGGACTGCGAGGGGTCGAGGGATCCATTCGTCTCGAGGAAGGCGGCAAGCTGTCTGTTGGTGATCTTCTCGATGACTTTGGCAGGAAAAGGGAGGAGCGAGATGGGGTAGAAGTTTTTGAGGTCGGTGGGGTCCGCTGTTGGTTTCTTCAGTAGGGCGCTGAGCTCGGCATGCTTCCAGCTCTCCGGGAAGGTGGCGGTGTCGAAGGAGGTGTTGATGACGTCTCGGAGTTGGGGTGCGATGGTGGAGTCGGCCTTGTTGAAGACGTGGTGGGGGCAGGGGTCAGTCGGAGATCCGGAGTGGATGGTGTTCATCGTGTGGGCTGTGTCTTCGGTGGTCACTGCGGTCCAGGTGCGGAGGGTGGCGGTGGGGTGCGTTGGTTCGACGGTTGGGTGCGAGGAAGGTGCGCCGAAGCTGTAGTGGATGTCGGCAATCTTGCGGTGGAAGAATGAGGCGAGGGAGTCGCAGAGATCTTGTGACGGGGTGATGTCGTTGTTGCCGGTGCTGGGTTTGGAGAACTCCTTGACGATGCTGAAGAGTTCCTTGCTGTCGTGGGCGTTGTTGTCCAGTCGATCCTTCAGTGATTTCTTCTTGGTGGTGCAGATGAGCTGGTGGTGCTTGCGGGTCGCGTGTTTGAGGGCGGTCTTGTTGTCCGTGGTCCGGTCGAGGAGCCAGGCTTTCTCGAGGGTGCGGCAGGTCTTCTTGGAGTCCTTGAGTTCGTCGGTGAACCAGGGGGCCTTCTTGCTTCTGGGTTTGCTGGGAGGGTTCTTTAGTTGTGCGAGGTCATCGGCGCAGGCAGTCAGCCACTGCGTGAAGTTGCGGGCTGCTTCGTTGGGGTCCGGTGTGCTGGCAGGAGGGTTCTGGCTGAGGGAGGTGGTGAGCTGGTCGGCGGTGATCTTGCTCCAGCTTCTGTGAGGAACCTGTTGCGGGTGGTGGTGGGTAGTGGTTTTTCTGAAGCTGAAGTGGACGCAGCTGTGGTCGGTCCAGTGAAGTTCGGTGGAGTGGCTGAAGGCGATGTGCTTGCTGGCTGACCTCCCATGCTTTTAAATTGGATTAAGTTACTATATACCAAACCATCGGCCCCTATAAAAATAAAAGGTCACATTTCTGATACCATTGCCATCCAAAGAGGTACAAGGCAAGGTTTCCCCTCATCATCTCTGCAAAATTCGACAGAGATATGCCCATACTGCATTAAGGTTTCTCCTTCGCCCAGTTGGAATTTCGATGTATGCAGACAACATGGGGCTCTTTGTCCGGGACCCAAATCTAAACCAAATCTAAACCTAGAACCAATTCTTCGAGAATATATCAAATAGGTACTCTGGCCTGCAGATAAATTGGAACAAGTCTGCAATACTGCTGCTCACTGAACGCACTAAACCGCACCAATTGGAGTTCCTGTTGATCTGGCAGACCGATCCCATTAAATATTTGGGTATATGGATACATCGCATATCAGAAAAGTACTTAGAACTAACTATGGCACTGCCGTAGATAAAATTGAGACCCAAATAAATAGGTGGATTTCACTCCCCCTATCATTAGCAGATCACATATCACCAGTAAAAATGGTAATTTTACCCAAGGAACTATACCTGTTCACAAATATCCTGATCACCCCGCCAGCTCCGATATTTAGAAGATTACGAACCCTTTTTACGCAACTGATATGGGCAGGCAAACAAGCACGGATAAGTTTACAAACTTTAACCCTACCCTATGCTTCCGGAGGATTCACAGACCCTGACCTCTGTTTATATTATCTATGCGCCCAGGCGCAATATGCCTACGATTGGTATCACCCGATCCGATACCTACCGCATCTAGCAGTGGAAGATGGCGGTGCAAACCCCACTGAAATGACAAGTATTCTGACACATACACAACCACATCTGACCAAGCTGGAGATTAATACAATACGAACCACTGCAGATGCATGGCTATGACTTGGTCTGTTAGCAAACAAGACTCCACTGTATGCACCGAACATGCAACTAGCACAGCATCCCTTATTATCAGTGACTCAAGATAGAGGCAGAATGGAGCAGTTAGAACAAGTAGGCGTCACTCTGATGGGTGATCTTTATATTAATGGGATTTTCATTACGCCAGAAGACCTGATATATGTTTATAACCAGACAATGTAATTCAAATTCACTTACCATAGACTCAGAGAAGCCATAAAGGAGCTGTCTCCATACTACCTAAATGAACCTCCTACACTAGAAGCGTTGCAATTACTCATCACAACCCCGAGCAACATTCATATGGTGGCGAAGCTTTACAGAACCATACAGTCTGAAATAGGTGCCGGCACTGTAAAAGCACGTGAAAAATGGAACTTACTGCTGGAAACACCTCTTACCAAATCAGACTGGCAATCTTACTGTGCACTCACTACCCTACATAGCCCTAACGGGAATTTACGTATTATTCATTATAAGTACCTACATCAGGCTTACCACAAACCATTGAAATTGTACAAATACGGTCTTTGTCAGAATGCACACTGTAAAATATGTGGGTATGAAATAGCTGATTTTGTACATTTAGCCTGGGAATGTGTACGGGTGCAGACTTATTGGACACAAGTAATTACTATGCTAGGAAAAATGTTGAACTGTACACTACCTTGCACGCTGCAACTATGCTTGTTATGCCATGTGATACCGTTAAAATCCACAAATAAAAAATTTGCTGCCATAGCCTTATTACTGGCAAAACGAAGAGTAGCAATGCACTGGGACAGTAAAAAATCACCCACAGTGAAGCAATGGATAATGGACTCAATCTACAGCAAAGCCAATTTTCTATTGTATTCAGAAGAACTACCAACTGCATCTAAACCAGCTAATTTTTGGTAACCTCTTACTACCTATTTGAATGCTAATCCTGATTTAGTAATGCATGTTACATGAACAATGGGGTCGATTACGATGGCGGACGGATTGCCTCCGGAGGGCTGGCGGGGGCAATCCGTCCGCCATTCTCCCTGAAATGCCCCCGCCACATTAGGATGGCTGGGGGGTCCGTGGCGGACGGCAAGACTGACCGCCGCTTTTCCGCCGGTCGCCTTCGCGACCGACGGAAAAAGTGCTCACATATGGTGGCGGTGTCTGTGAGACACCGCCAACCATATTATGATGCTGGCGGTCCAATGCCGCAATGGAAAGGCATACTGTCTTTTCTGTGGGGGCCCGTTGTGGGCCCCCAGGGTGAAGGGGGGTGGGGGGTGCACATGGAGTTGCATGCAGTTGCATGCACAATGCGGCAGGCACCGCGCGGTGACTGTCGCTTTGTGCATGCAAATGAACAGCATGCATTTTTAACTTTGCGGCGGGTGCTGCTTAAAGCAGCACCAGCCGCAATGTTAAATATACGGTATGCGGACGGTCCCTCCACCTCCGGGGTGGCGGACGGACGCAGGTCCGTCCGCCATCATAAGCGACCCCCAGGTCTTTCGAATGCCCCAGAACCGGAATATGTGATAAGACCAATCTATTATGTACTGTGTTGACCTGTGTAATGTGTATTATGCACTATCAAATCTGCAGAACTGTTTATTTCTCTTGTTCTGTAATAATCAATAAAATTCAATATATATTTTTTTTTTATTCCATTGATATTCAACAAACCTCAACGTGACATACAGGTACAAACTCACATATATCATAAAACTGTTTGTCTGTCCTGTCTTGAAACTCCGCCTCTTCAATACCTAGTATTTTAGTCTAAATTAACCATCTGATGCAACTACGTAAAACTGATGCAGCGTAAGCGTTGGGGGATTTTTATCAGATCCACACCAACCACTATATACTAATTGGAAATGTAACTCTAATGACAGTCCCATAAGCCATTTTTACTCAGTTAGCAATATCAGAGATCCTCTGATGAATCTTTGGTAGAGCTAAAAGGGACTAAATAATGAAAGACGGAATGCTATTCCTCCATGAGGACCTACAATGAAGAAATATACTTAACACTGGTCATCATAAACATATCCAAATAAACTCAGTAAATAAGACTAACACTATTCTTTTCTTATTAGTTTTTCTTGTTATTCCATAATATGAATGGTCAAGCACAAAATACAGGTTAGTATGTCATTATTTGGTTCATAAAAGTACAATATAGGTCCAAAATAATCATAACAGTTCATTTATGAAAACATCAGTACATCAGGTATAGAGGAGTGAGAAAGAGAGAAAACATCAGAGAACAACAGTTCACTTACAAAATAGAAATACTAATGCACAGCCTGCAATTAGTCTGAAAAGCTAACACTGCGACCATTAGGGTATAGCGAGAGCAGCACCATCAGCCGATGATGTGCAAAGTCTCTAGGAAAGTCTCTTAGGATCAACAGGTTTTGTCAGCCAGAGAATCAGGAATCAGCATGGTATTCAGCATACCACGAATGCAGGGACAGGTAAACCAATCTTGTGAAGGAGCCGAGGAACACTTTTCCACAGGAATCTTTATAGTACTCTACTCCTTTCATTCGTTAATATTGATTGCATTCTCTCTCTGCAGCAAGCCTCTCTGTTGGTTATTCATGATGGTTTGACAATATACTAACAGGGACTTTACTACTATTTTCTAAACGCTCCGTGTCTAAATATTGTATAACAGAAAAGAGAGGAAGAAGAAAAGAACCTGGTTACAAATGTATTTATAATTTTATAACAGTTACATTCATCATCTTCATCCCTCGCCTAGACAGGAAAGAATTCTAAAGACCTATTCAGAAACAGGCAACATATTTTTTCTATGAGGAATCATTTATAACATTTGAAGGACAGGAGCATGGAAAAAGCACATCCTCTAACAATTCTGAGGCCTACAGTAATTTAGCAGAACAGAGAATAATTTCTAAAAACCTGAAATGCTTTCACGAATAAAGCATTTTCTGCAGTTAGCAAGACAGAATAAAATTCAGTTAGCATTATTCCCATTATTTTGGCTAAGAAAGTCAAACTGTTGTGCCTTGTGCACATTTCACATGTTGTACACTCTTGTGTTATATTAGTAGTTTTGCACATATTAATAAAATGCATGCATTAAGGTGGATTTCATCGAGCACATTTTATTGATGAAAATCGTGCTCCATCACACTGCATTGTTGTTACAGTGCCAACAAACACGCCGAGGTTTGAGGTAGTTTATTGAATCACAGACACTGTAAAGCTTTGAAAAGTGCAAACAAGTTCATAATTAGGATCTGTCAGAAGGAGCTGGAGTTAATTGACCTCTGCCAATGTCGATGGAAAATTAGGAGTAGATTGTGTGTGCCAGATCAAGAGCTTTGACCACCACAGATCAATGCAAATTCTGTATGCCCGTTAAAGATCTGTGGCATTTCAAATGCAGGGTGCCTTATTGTATTTAAAGACAGCCAGGGGAGATGTTAACCGATTTTCTACATTGGTGCATATGCCTCTAACTCTGACCCTTGCTGCACTGGAGGATAGGCAGTTTTACTGCAGAGTCTGTCGACAATTTGCATTATTTAACGAGTTACGGACTTGCATTATGAATTTCCCAAATATTGCCATTTCAGTCACTTTTTCCAGGCAGTAAAGAAGGAAGACGGCCTTCTTTGCTGAGCGGGATCCATGCCGTAAAAAGATATGCCTCAGTAGTGTTCGGTAGGCGTGTATTAATGGTGGGCAGCAGAGTAACATATGTGCTAAGGATTCCCTTCTATATTTACACATTCTGCACTCAATGATGCTTTCAAGGGGTTTCCACAATGAATTCTGTTCACTGATTGGGAGCGAACCTTGCATCTGTTTAAGAGCATGTTTTCCCACTGCCTGTTGGAGATGAGGTTTGGCTGCGTGATTCAATTGCAGTGTTAAATAAAGTCTTATGCAGGGCTTTTGCGTGAAAGGCTTCTATGTTCAATCCTGCGACCGATTAAACAGCTGATTTCTTATTGCGGATTTGATACTGGTATAATTGATCTTATTTACATCCCAATTCTCTGTTTCAAGTTTCAGACGTTCTTTGCCTACCACAAGATTTGTGGACCAAGGGTTGTTGGCACCTGTTAGAATTGTTTTTTATGAAGGCCATCATGGTGTTAGGAGGAGTGTCCATTACCGATGCAAGTGCTGCCAAGTTTTCCAAGTTCTGCTGTAGCAGCTAAGAGTCTGACCTGATCAGGGTGTTCCTCGTATAAGAGGGGAGATGAAATAGCTTCTTATAAGCTGAACGCTGGATCTTTTCTAATGCAGTACCCCAGTGGTTAATTTGTAAAATAAAAAGTGCCGGGCTCTCCTCGGGAAGCAGCGCTTAACAGGATAAATGTGATGGTGCAAACTGCCTCCTGACTAGAGCACCAGCACTTATTATTCTGGAGAGTACTTGGCTTCATGGCCAGAGCTGTTGATTTCAGAGCTGTCTCGGCGTGGCTCAACATCCTGGGATTCTGGAGAAAATCATGTGCCTTCTAAATAAGTTTGTCCTTAACTGGTGCTATATGCGCCGGTGCCAAGAATTAGGTGCTGGTGCTAAGCACCGGCTCAAATTAAGCACTGCATACCCACATACTTGGGAACGCCTGTTGGGGAGTAGTTAGGCACGAACCACCCTGCGAATGGCAGTGGGCGTTGGGCTGTCAAGCATGTTGTTTAACTTGCATAAGGCAATTGTGACCATTTCTGCTTTACTTTTCATTTCATGTCACATAGCAAAACTAAATACTGCAGCGAACAGATACTAGGATTGATCCAGTCACCCTCCATTTGAGGATGCGAACTAGAGGCAATGATTGCATCACCTGTACAAATCATAAGGCTGATCTTCCATTTGATGTGAAATGTTGCTCTACAGCGCTTGCCTGTCACAAAAATGCATAAGCAAAGCCATAACTTGCAGTTGGTAGTTGAGTTGGATTTTTTCCACATGATTGAACCGTTGCCCTTATGGGAATATTTTCATGCAGACACTTCCTAAGAAGTTTGTGAAAAAATCGGAAGCATGTTGTGCATGTGACCGGAGCCAGTTGATTTAACTGTGGATCGTCAGTATCCCAGAGGGTTCATGGTCACTGCGCAGCCTTTCTGTATGTTTTAATGTGTACTCTCAGCTGATTGAGGTGAATTGTTTTTTGCATATAGGAGTCAAGTGTGATTTTTGTGGGTCTTGTTACCCTATTATGGAATAATAAGCCTCACATTCAGGAGTACTGCTTCCCATGCATTACTCCTACCCCTCTGAAAGTGGTGAAAATGGATATCAATCTATTGTTAGAACTTTACCTCCTGTCACCTGTTTAGCTGTAGTGTGCACAGATGTGTTGCTGCTAGCTGTCTTCCGCATAGTGCAAGGCAGCCGGGCCAACACTCTTGGCTGCTGGATATGGATTACTGTGGAGACCGCACACACATGCCCGGCCAGCTGGATATTGCAGCAGGGCATGCTCTTCAGGGAAGCTTTCCGGTCAAATGAAACCAAACATGGCGTTTGTTTGGCTACAGGGAGAGACTGCTCACTGGCGTGACAAACGATCATATCCTGGCTACCATCTAGAACTAAACCGACTATTCAGAGAGATTCACAGTTACCTACATAATCCTCTCAATTTCACTATTAGAAATTATTTGGGGCCAGATGTACAAAGGATTTTTCCGGTCGCAAACGGCCCGATTCGCAGAATGTAATTTTGGAAAGAGAGGAATTATCAAGGCTCAAGCAGTTATTTCGTGCAAGAAAACTGCTCAATAATTCATTACAAATAGATTTTATTTAAATCTACATTATTTTTTAATAGACAACTTTTAACAATCCTCTTCGTCCCCGATAATTAAGGATACTGATTCAGCATTCATGATTGGAGGATGATCCATTTGACACATCTTAGTGTTTTCAGCTGTCTATAGACACAGAAATCTGCTCTAACACCACCAAGACTTATTGTTGCAGTCTGCACCCGGGAAGGGAGAGGGACCTAAGACTTGCACCCTTTGCTAACTCCATATTAAGTACTTCCCCTTTCTCAACATAGATCTTTAAAGAACTGTTCTCTGATAAACCCTTCATAAGCACATATACGTTTTGTTAAGCAATGTGAGTTGTCATTGCCCAGAATAGAAAAGCAGAATAAAAAGATGAAGAGGGATTCCATTCATCTCCTGTATTCCTAAAATCCACACCCCGCCATTGCCTCCAATGAAAGTCCATGTCCTAGAAACAGAGACTAAATCAAGATTTTCTGGATTGGGTGCAATGGTCTCCCTTTTCCCTTTTCATTTTCTAGAGAAAGTTTGTAAATTCTATTTTTTTTAGTCGCGATGTATGAAGCAAGGTACAGGGGGCATTAGAAGGAGAAATGGGCAACACCCACAGATCTTCTCCTATGAGCACTAATTATGTTCTTTATATTTAGAAATTCTGGAAAAATGTGTGGATTTTAATATTATAAATACAGGGGTAACACCAAGAGCAACCCATTCTTCCTTTGCTTTCACTTCTTGGTGTCTCCACACAGGGAATATTTTGATATGATCTCTGAGCATAATACCCAAATAATAAAAGTCCACCACCAGAACTGGATATATACAATCTTGTAATCCCATCCATAGTTTAGCCTAAATGTTACCTGTAATGCTCTTCCAAGCCCTAACGATTGATAATAATCCCTGGTTTATATTTTGCCCAGTAACAACTCATTTCATAAAGGTCATGCATTTTCTTCCTTCTGCAACAGTGTCTGTGCCCTCGGTGTACCTAGTGTTATGATCCGCACTGACTCAAACTGGAGGACTGTGATCTGCTAGCCCCGGGATACACACAAATATTGATTAAGGTGCCTCAGGTGAAGTTTTAGGGTTTGGCCGGAGGCCACATTGGTGGGGTGGGGGCTTAGGGGAGCAATCATAGATACTAAGTAAGATTAAAAACAACAAATGTATGCTTTCTTCTGAAATCCACTTGAAGCATACTTTTCTGTATATTTTATTACCTCTTCTTCATCGTTTTTACAAACCAGAGAAAATAAGTTGAGAAGAGTACACCTTATAAAGCAATCCTTAAATAAGTAAATGATCTAGATTTTAAAACGCTAATATGAGATGCTAAAGTGTGTTAGAAATGTGTTAATTACTCTGCACCTAACCAGCCTGACATCTTGCTGCCACCATGCTTGTCTGCATTGAAGTAGCTGTCCATTCTGTGACAATGGATCAGTTACATCATTCTTTTTATGGCATATTAGCTTCTGGAAGTTGCACTGGCTGAAGCCATAAGCCTGTATCTTTGAGAATTATCATGGAGGCATTTGATGTGTACTTGTAGGTAAAGCAGTCAGCAGCTGCGTTACTGATGGAATTAAAGAGAGGGTCTTGCAGTCCCACATTTAAATAATGAATAATGGAAGGCAATTTCAAGGTACTTCAGGAGCTAACAGGCCTATTGACCTTTATAAATATTTAAAGAATTGGAACTTTACAAGAGCGTCAACATTTTGCTATTTTGATACACTAGCAAAAGGTGCCCGCAAAAAACAATGTAGATTGCATTCTACTACCGTTATTAAGAGATTACTTATTCCACGTTTGTGTAAGTTGTTATTTGTGATATGTTTTTTTTAAAGCAATATGTGACAGTGAAACGCAAGAAATCTGAGTTTTTCTGATCGACACGTTACTTGCATGAAAGTGTTGGCGTCGTTTTTCCTGTTTGTAACTTCCAAAGCAGCTGATTTCCTTCTATTTATTTTGGCCGAAAATGCTGAGTTGGTTTGCGTGAAGTTTAGAAAATTGGAGAACTATGATTGGCCAATTCAGGGTCATTAGAAAGTGTCTTCAGTTAACGTTTGTACCGCTTATTCACTGATATCATTAAACTTCACAGTACGCAATGACATAGTGGAATTTTATTGTGTAAATAACTTATCAGTACCCTTACCGAAGCTGAATACTACATTTAGTGGTTAACCTGTCTTTTTATAGTATTCGAAGACTATTTTATGCCAATTTTAGTATTCAATAGTATTCTTTTTGGGAAGGCTAGTGCATGAAGACTACTGATATGTGAGTGATACTTCTTGAACACTAATAGAATACTAAGCAAATACTTATTTGTAATCGTATAGTCTTCATGTACAATGCAGAACATTTAGTGAATACAAACAATTTGAATACCACTGGACTTTACCCAGACCACTATTTACATTCTATTCAAGCTGCATGCTGAATTGTAGCAGCTCGGTGAACCTTATTATGTATTATGTGTTTACTAATGAAATATTAAAAAGATGTATGTCCAAAGCATTTTTGTCCAAACTCTTAAAACTAAACCGAATGGTATGGCTAGGCTAATAATATGCGGGGGTAGTGTTTAAGGGTAGTGTTGTGGTGTTTGTGTAGTGTAGGGTAGTGTTTTAGGGATTAGTGAAGTGTCAGGGGGCTGTGCAGTGTAGTGTTTCAGTGTAGGGAGCCGACTGGGGAGGGTTGTGCTGGGGGAAGTGTTTTAGGGTTTTAGGTAGTATTGTGGTGTTTGTGTAGTGTAGGGTAGTGTTTTAGGGGTTAGTGTAGTGTTGGGGGTTGTGCACAGTAGTGTTTGAGTGTAAGGACCAGACGGGGGTAGTGGGATGGTCGTGCAGGGTAGTGTTTTAGGGTAGTGTTATTTGTGTAGTGTAGGGTAGTGTTTTAGGGTTTAGTGTAGTGTCGGGGGTTGTGGGGGGGCAGTGTTTTAGGGTTTAGGGTAGTGTTATGGTGTTTGTGTAGTGTAGTGTAGGGTAGTGTTTTAGGGTTTAGTGTAGTGTTGGGGGGTCATGCAGGGTAGTGTGAGTGTAGAGACCAGACTGGGGATAGGGAGAGGGTCATGCAGGGGGTAGTGTTTTAGGGTTTAGGGTAGTGTTGCAGTATTTTTGTAGAATAGGGTAGTGTTTTAGGGTTTTACGGTAGTGTCGGGGGTCGTGCAGGGTAGTGTTTGAGTGTAGGGACCGGACTGGGGGTAGGGGTAGTGTCGTGCAGGGGGTAGTGTTTTAGGGTTTAGGGTAGTGTTGTGGCGTTTGTGTAGTGTAGGGTAGTGTTTTAGGGTTTAGTGTAGTTTTGGGGTGTGGTGCAGGATAGTGTTTGAATGTATGGACCAAACTGGGGGAAGGGGGAGGGTCGTGCAGGGGGTAGTGTTTTAGGGTAGTGTTGAGGTGTTTGTGTAGTGTAGGGTAGTGTTTTGAGGTTTAGTGTAGTGTCAGGGGTCGGGCAGGGTAGTGTTTGAGTGTAGGAATCGGACTGGGCTAGGGCGAGGGTCGTGCTGTGGGTAAGGTTTTAGGGTTTAGGGTAGTGTTGTGGTGTTTGTGTAGTGTAGTTTAGTGTTTTAGGGTTTAGGGTAGTGTCGGGGGTCATGCAGGGTAGTGTAGTGTTATTGTGGGGAGAGGACTGGGTTTCAGGGGAGGGTCGTGCAGGGGTACTAAATTAGGGTTTAGGGTAGGGTAGGGTAGAGTCACTTAACTTTCAAACTTTTACCATGAGGGTGCCTCGTTCTGAATAACCTGATGTTTATTCAGAAAATACTGGATAGCGTTCAAATACAGAGCATTAGAGTAGTCAAGGCGAGATATTGGAAGTGCAATGACCACCTCTACTCTTAGCTCCTCAGGGAGAAAGGGGGAGATCTTTCTCAGGCACTTAATGATCCACAAATAAGAGCTCACTGTCCTCTTGACCTGGATGTCAAATGTCAGTTTTATCAAAAAGTACACCCAAGTTTTAAGCAAAGATTTTAGGAGTTGATAGTGAGCCACAGGTCTCCGGCCAGAAGCGTTCGGCCCAGACCGAGTTCTCCACCCCGAAAATCACATCTCTGTCTTATAGGCATCTAACTTGAGCCAGTTTTCTTGCATCCAGGTGCTGACTTGCCCCATGCACAACCTGAACGTATCGGCTATGCCTTCCCGGTTACTTGATACAGATACAATGATCTGTGTATCGTCCGTGTAGGACAATACCTAAAAGCCAAAAGACCAGACCAATTTAGCCAGAGGGGCCACCTACAGGTTAAACAATGTGGGGCTGAGGGAGGACCCCTGCGGTACCCCAAAGGGAGCTGAAAATCCTTAGCTATGAAGTCACTGTAACTCACTATTTGGGTCCTATTTCTTATGAAGGGTTCTAAAGGATTATGGGCTGAACTCCTTAGTCCACCCTTGTGCAGTCTTCACACCAGTTGCATGGGAGAGATGGTATCAAAGGCTGAGGATAAATCTAACATGACTAGAATAGCCGTAACTCCCTGATCTACTTGACAGATTACAGAGTCTGACGCTGCGATAAGTGTAGATTCTATGCAGTGGTTCCTCCTGAAGCTATTCTGTGAGGAATTTAAAAGCTCTGTGTCAGTAAAAAACTGCACTAGTTCCTGATGTATATGCCTCAAGGATTTTGGCAGGTACAGGTAGCAGGGAGATAGGACAAAGACTTTTTCAGATCTCCTGTGTCTCCATTTGGTTTATTTTTTAGAGGTATAACAATTGATTTTTTCCAGCATTGGGTATGCGATCCAGATTTCAACACCTGGGCTTCCACCTTCTCCAAAAAAGTGGCTGTTAGAGCTGATGCGAGTTGCATTACCATGGGAGGACAAGGAACATCAGGGGAGCCTGATGTAATTTGTCCTAAAATAGTTTTGATTTTTGCTGCTGGTAGGCTAGAAAAGGAGGGCAATTTTCCCATAATAGAACACCGTCCTAAAAGGTCTACTTCCAAAGATAGGGGCACTGGACCCTCATCCACAGCCGCACAGAAAACCCTACCACATAAAGATCCATCCAGCTGAGGGGCAGGCAGTCTTAACCAACAGTTCCATAAAATTGGTATAAATTCCATCCAGCAAGTGACCAGCCGCATGGGTAGGGGAGTCCACCTGCTGACAAAATCCAAAGCTTCTCATGAAATCAGCAAGGTCTTTATTGTCATTGCAACTTTCTTCTAAATAGAATTAACGTCCGCAAGATGGTAAATTTGGAGCAGGAAATAAAGGGTTCCAATAACTGATTCCAATTTTCAATAAACTGTATTCCCCGCCCAGGAGGGTGATATCCCATTAACCCCACAAAAAACATATGTTAGGTTGCTCCTAATTCGAAAATGGCCCACCTCAAACCCCTCCTGAAATCTGGTAATGATTGGTTCAAATGAGCAGTTCCACCAGTCCCTAAAAATTATAGCAAGGCCAACTTCTCTCCATGCAGTACGATCTAATCTCCGTAGACTGTACCCTACTGGAGTGGCTACTGCCAAGTCAGGCCCAGAGTCCCCCCTGGCCCACGTCTCTGTTATAAACAAACCGTGAAGCTTTGCACCTTCTACCAATTCACAAATTTCAGTAGTGTGTTTAATCATAGAGTGGGCATTGACCGCTACAGAGCACAGGGAAAGCGTCCACTGCTTTTCCTCTTCTTTCCCCCATAGGAAAACTGCTGTACATTCTTCCCCTGGTTCTCCAATTCCCAGTTACAACGGGAGCAGCACAACTTAATGATATTAAAAGGGTCCAGCATGTTGCACCCCTCTCTAGTTCCCATGCGGTGCAATTCCAGAAGCTCCGCCCGGGAGAAAAAAACGCTTAGCGGGTTAGTTCAAAAGGACTGGAACGCTGGCCCCTGGCGCCTTCAAGGCGCGGATGGCCGCAGATGGGCTTGCCTTAGGCGCGCCTTTGGCATGTCTGCGGGGCACATCTGCTGCACATCCACGCATTGGGCATCTTAAATGCCGAGGCAATGCACTTGTTATCAGCGCTGACCTAACCCACAATGTGGCAACCAGGAAATGGATGCAGATCTAGACATATAGTCCTTCTTTCGTTTTCTAAAATTGTCATATTTATGTTTATTTTTCTTAATAAGCCCACAGAAAAAATTATTTATCCCAATGAGCCATTATCCTGTTCTATATCACTTTAGGAAAAGAGGTATTTTCTTCTGTAGCTTGCTCCATAATGTATGAATACATTGTAAGCCTGTGCAGGACCTTGGAACCAATTCACAGTTGGGTGACAATGGAAACCCCTTTGAGTTGTGTAGCTAATGTTAAACTTGTAAAATAACCTTGCAATGAAATTTCCTCCACCATAGTATCCATATATATTGCGAAAGGAATGTTCCTCTGGTTTTAGCACTTCCTCCAAAATTGGAGTATCTTTTCAATTCAACACAGCTTTAAACCAGAACCGTAGATGGAATTTGTTTACCCCTAACTACCAGCACTACCTTTAATAATTGCTCATCCCATCTCACCTAACCTTCTGCCACCTCAAACCATGGTAATCACACAAGCGAAGATGCTATCAGAATGTCTAGCTCTTCCATATAATTATTATTGATAACCTCAAATTTCCATATGAGATGGATATGAATCTCTTTTTTAAATTGATTCCATGACCCTCTTCCATCCATGCTTCAGGAATAAACACTGGAACACTGGTGAAACTTGTTGATGGTCTCTCTTTGTGCCAGTAAGGATCATTCACTCCAAAAGTGGGCAGTAAAGATAGAAGTTTCGTTTATGATGGATGAGCCTACGCCACCCAGTAAATAGGGCAATGCTGTCATTCCACTAACCTTAGAATTAATAATATAAAACAACAAACCTCTTCCCCATGGAATTGTTAGCCCATAACTTATATATATATGTTGTTGGTTGAATCTCCAAAAGTGTGCATCAGGTAAATGGTCCATATTTGATGATGCTTATCATTTTTCTATTAAAATCAATTATTGTGATCATGTCTTCTGGAAATTTCTGTCCCTCATTTATGAGCAGTTCCTGAATTCCTTGCTTAATCCACATCACACCATGGTTCTAGATGAATAATATTCATAAGATTGGAGGTGTCCATTACCTTAGTAATATGGGCACATCTGTTGTATCATCAGTATTTTGGAGCACACCAGAATGTCACAACCACCAGCTGTAAAAAATCCTCCACTTTGTCAACCATTTCAATTTATGGTAGCCGGTGCATTAAAGAGCGAGAAATCATCTAGATAACAAGCACCTACTTCTTAAGCAATATGTGACAAACGCATTTGAAGCCCTCCTTAAGATACTTGTATGCTTTAGTGCTCAGATTTGTTGCAAAGTTGGCTGAGCTTCATTAGAATACAGAGAATAGGTTAGCAAACGGACTGGCTTACAAAATCATGTTTCCTTTGTGCATGTAAGGCATACAACTACCCACATGCTAACATCCTAATTTTTCACATACTTTCCTCATTCCCCAGTTTATCTCCCTCATCTTTGTCACCATAAAGCTGAAATGACCTTCCAGCTACGGTGAGCATTTCCAACAAGAGAGGCGATATGAATTTAAAATGTACTGGCAGTTTCACATTGACATTGACACCATGCAATATGGCAATATCAATATACACTGTCTTTGGCTAGATTTAATCTATACATATACTGCATACATATGTAAATGCACAAAGAAAATATGTGTTCTATGAACAAATATTTTACAGATGCATTGAACAAATGTAGCTTTATCAATCTGACCTCAGCCAACTTCTTCAATGTGGTAAAGGATACTATGTCCAGATCTTGTTCAGTTAGAACACATTATAGTGAAATATCATGCATTAATGGCTATGCTGTTTCCCTGTTTACCTTAGCATAGTGGGCTGATAGTTTTGTAAGTGACAAAAATGCACGTCAGACAATATGTCTGTATATAATATATTATTCAGCCTTATAACATCCTTTAAATCCATAGTTCCATCATCTGTCATTCATTAAGTCCCAGCCTTACCACCATGGCTCCAAAAAAGACCATCATCTTCTCTTTAAGCATCTACTCAAATACAGTTTACAACATTGGAATTTCTTTCCTTCATTTGAGTGGCTGAGTGTCCCAGTATGGCACATACGTCCATTCCCAGTTCATCGCCCACTTAATGGAGGGTATATCCTCCTAGCACTAGGAATTCATCTCTTGGCAATGAACACCAGCTTGTGTGGGTATTTTTGTACTGTGAGACCCACTCATTCATCAAAACTAAAAACTCTGATATGTCTTTCTGGGACTCTTTCAGTAGATACAATCAAGTACCCTGGATCTAGCTCTACCAACTTCTGCATCACCTGAGTAGTGCAATAACGTTAGGTCTATCATAAGCATGATCTACCCCAGAGTAGTGCACATGGTAAACATCTCTACATGCTCCTGTAAAATAACTATCGCATTCGCCGAAGATGGCAGATAGATTGTCTGTCAGACTTATGGACAAGGGTATAAAGAGTGCCCAAAAATATATGAGGCACTTTTCATAATTCCTAATCACTTACTGTTTGGGGATATAGATCAACATACAACTTATTGCATTCATCTTCTGAAAACTCCAGACTCTTCACTAATACACACTTGCCTTTCCATGTCTTGTTCCTCCTCACTCTGGTGGTTTGTACCAAAGTGGGTAGGGCTCAATAGGCTCTTCTGACTGTACTCGCACCCATTACCAAGGTCCCTCGATCCACAAAGCGGACTTCTTGGACGTACTGGATATTGTACTCATTTACCCATTTTGGCTGTTGTCTGGATCATGAATTCTAAACAAGGGAAAGCAGATTGTTGACTGCCAAACTAATGCAGTGCAGTGTTTTCACAAGCAAGCATTCTGCCACTTCTGACATTTCTTTTGGTGGAACATTTTTCTCTGCGGAGGGGGGAGATAACCCTCCTGGAATGACAAATCATGTGGCCTTTCTGAGTCCCACTTATATAGCAATATCTAAAATAGGGGCAGTTTACTACATCTACTGAAAAATCCTGAGGGGTTGAACACAATTGGTTCAAGTACTATATCCTTTGTAAAAATCATTAAATGTTCCAGAATGGGCAACAAAGAAACCACCAGAATTTACTTGGAGGCCATGGGTTATTGTATAGCTATTCGAGCCAATAAGGAGAAGTTAGGAAATCTATTCATCAATATTTCAAAGGTACCACTTGCCACGGCCTCTCCAAATAAATTGCCCTTAGTTCACAGATGGCCAAGAGAGAGGAAGAATTACTAATTAAGTGGTTGGTCAGTGTAAAGGATCCTAAATCCAAGTGTAGAGTTTGATTTTATAGAAGGTCAGTGTCTAGTACAATCCCGGTTGTGCAGAGCAATACATTGCTCCTAGAAACACTGTGAGCCAAAAGAACCACTTAACCATCAGGGCCCTTAGGTCCAGCGATCAAAACAAAGCATATTGTTGCTCTACAAGATAAAGCTTGAAGATTATGCACACTTCACTTACAGTCATTGCACGATGAAATGATGCTGACGAAGACAGAGAAAAAGAATCTCCAGTAAACCAGGAACCTCAAATTCTTCATGATGGAATGTGGCTGGCCTCACGCAGAAATGTTGTGCTTCTGATTCATGTAAATTCTTTGCTAAACAGTTATAGGCGACAATCGGGCATCCCTAATTTAACTTTAGTCGGCAGAGAAATCAAAATCCATTCCTGTATGAGACCACAGTTATCCCTGCTAGCCCTGATGCATGGATTATGAACCTGCAAGGGCAAGTCCAAATTAGACCTCCTCAAGCAGCATACTTTCTATAATGGATTATATCAAATTTTAATCCATTATATAATGCTGAGGTATTATAGTCAACATGATGAATAAGGCGTGCCCTTTATTTCTTCATCAGGACTTGCCTTTATGTCCCAATCAGCTTCTTCGTGAGACTTTAAGAATGTGTCTGTCTAGTAATCAAAAGACATTGAAGTGAGATTAGGTAGAGCTGAGAACCTCCTTACCCTTAATAACCAACTAAGTAACAACCATTTTACATTAGAGCTGTGCCAATGTATATATTTTCATACTGCAAGATTTGCGTGTTCAGTCCTTCATCTCACTAATTCTGCCCACCGATGAAGCTCACTGAATTTGACCCACAACACTGGGTTGATAGAGGTTGGAAGCTACCCAAGTCATCACTGTTTACAGCCATACATAATGAGAAATTGAAAATATTATAAAGCCTTGCTGAGTGAGAAGAGCACAGATTGTGAATACTGCAGACAGCAGGAAGATCAAGAGATGGTCTCCCTTATGGGACCATCTTTCAAATTGCAGAAAAGAATACACCCTAAGGCCTGAAATAGACATCTCTGAAGGTTTCTGCGTTATACAATGGCCAGTCATCCTTTTATCATGCTGTAGGAGGCCCAGAAGGCAAGGTACTTTACACGAAACAGTTGTTTGACATATTTATGCAGATTGAAACATTTTCCTTATAGAGATAGATCATATAGGCTATTAACAGACAAAAGATGGCAAGGCCACATACCTTAATAATACAGAAGCTGATGTGCATAAATCTGATCCTATCTTAGAGGGGCATAAACATTAATTTTGTGAGCAGGACTATTTTAAATGGAACTCCACCCCCTCCAAATTTGCATGGAGCTGAAATTGTGGCTTTACAGAAGAATGGCCACAAGCATGATCTGGAGAGAAAACCTTCTCATATGTATTACTATCTAGATTCGAAACAAGGACTGAGAACAGTGTCGTTTTATCACAGTGTTAAGTAAATTGTAGAAAGAAAACCAGTATCCTTGACCATTTGTTTTTTTAATTTATGTCTTGAAAAATGTTACATGTAGGAAAGAGCCATCATATGTGTTTTCTGTGGCCCCTTGGTTTGCCTTTGATAATAGCAACACTAGGCAACTGTTATAGAGTTGCCTACATGCCTTGGGTATCTCCTCTGGTCTCCTGAATATCCTGTTTAGGCTTCATCAAGGACAATTTGCAAATGTCTTTTGAGGACCAGCTGGAGAAAACACAAAACTCTTTCTAGTTAATAAAGGCATTAGCCAAGGTTATTCACAGGCCCTGTGTTGTTTTCCCTGTATGTAAACCAGTTGCTAAAGGCAGTTAGTGCATGCATAAATGATGCTCCTTTGCTAGGTGGGATACTAAGATTGCAACCTTTTTTGCGCAGATGATAGCTTACTGGTCTCAAAGACACCCCTTTGTCTGGTTGGTAAATTCGACAAACATACAAAAGGCTTTGATTATTACCACTGCTAAAATCAAGTTGATAATGTTAAGACCACACTCAGATGTTACACATAACTTAAAGTTGGAGAATTATTTGCGCAAGCCAATAAACGATCACATTGCAATTATAAATTGTATTTATATAGTGCTTACTACCCCTGACAAAGCGCTTTGTGGCGAGTAACAGACTACTTCAGAACCCAAGATTAGAGGTTATTAGTATAGGGTTTTTTTGTTTTCTTCTTATGCATTAGTTGTGTAGGTTTGTGCTCTTGCTTTCTTGTATGTGTAGTAAAGTTTAGTGTAGGGATTGAATGATGGGAATGGATTTGAAAAGGTAGTATAGTTTATTTTTATTTATTTATTTAAGTTTTGTATAGCGCTAGCTAGACCCGAAGGTATCAGAGCGCTTCACAACGGATACAGATAAGTATCAACATAACAGGTAGGTCGAGCAGGGTAGGGAAAGTATGGGAAAGCATAGTAGGAAGTAAATGTCTATACATTGACAGCATGAAGGCGACATGGCGGAGAACAAGGGAGAGTCATCAGGTTCTCGCTGGGACAAAAGAGACAGTGAACTATTAAAGTCAGACGGTGATTCTCGTTACGATCCAGCTCGCTCAAGAAAGAAGGTTTTGAGTAGTGTCTTGAATTTTAGGAAGGAGGTTGTCATCCTGATGTGTGGGGGGATGGAGTTCCATATCTTAGGAGCATTTCCCGCAAAGGACCTGTTAGATCTTTTGCATTTCTGTGATTTCAGAGGTATGATTAGGAGCGTGTTGGAGCTTCTGAGGGTCCTGGACTGACCGGCTCTCTTGAGTTTATTGGCCAGATATTCCGGTTTACCTGTATGCAGGGCTTTGTGTGTGAGGCAGGCTGTGCGGAAGTTGGCTCGAAGATTAATAGGAAGCCATTTCAGGTCCTTGAGAGCCGGGGAGATGTGCTCATATTTCTTAGTTCCTGTGACCATTCTAGCTGCTGCATTCAGGGTAGCCGTCAGAGGACCTGGATGAGATTTGGCTGTTCCAGTCAGAGTAGCAATGCCATAGTCAATCCTGGAGAGTACCAGTGCCTGAGTGGCCTGTTTCAGGTCTTTCAAGGGGAGGAAGGGTTTAAGTTTGTAAAGAAGTTTCAGGTTAAGGAAAGCACTTTTGGCAGTTTTAGAGATGTGTTCTTTCATGTCCAGTTTTGGGTCCAGAGTGATCCCCAGTGATTTGACGGAGGTTGTAGGAACAAGAGGAACATTGAGGGAGTTTAAAGCTTTGAGCCATTCGAGTATTTGGGGATTTTCATTTTTGTTTGAGATGAGGAGCACTTCTGTCTTTTCTTCATTAAGTTTGAGGTGGTTGGATGAGATCCAGTGTTGTACCTCTGTGAGTGTGTCATTTAGTCTGTGGATGTCTGCAATCGAATTGGTTTCCAGGTAGAGTTGTGTGTCATCCGCATAGAGGTGAAAGGGGATGTTGGTGTTCCTTAGAATTGTAGTGAGGGGCTCCATGTAGATGTTGAAAAGTTGTGGAGAGAGTACTGACCCCTGTGGGACTCCTCTAGTGATGGGGAGGGGGTCCGAATTGTAGCTTTTAATTTTGATAGTTTGAGTGCGGTTGTTGAGAAAGGAGGCGAACCATTTGAGAACAGTTTTATCCAAACCCGCTCTCTTCTGAAGGACATTGAGTAGTAGGTTGTGATCCACTGTGTCGAACGCTGCCGAGAGGTCTAAGAGGATGAGGAGGCTACATTGGTTGGAGTCGAGAGACCTGTGCAGGTCGTCCATCACATTGAGGATTGCGGTTTCTGTGCTGCAGCCCTTTCTGAACCCAGATTGGTGTGGGTCAAGAAGATTCAAGATCTCAAGGTGTTGTGTTAGCTGAGATAGCACACATTTTTCCAAGATTTTCGATAAGAGCGGCAGGTTTGACACTGGTCTGAAGTTGTTCAAGACCGTAGGGTCGAGGCCAGGTTTTTTTTAGGAGTGGCGTGACTTGACCTAGTTTAAGGCAGTCAGGGATTGAACCATCGCTCAAGGAGCTGTTGATAATCTTGGCCCAGATAGGGGCTAGAGTAAGTTTCAGGTCTTTCGTCAGTCTCGAGGGCAGCTGATCAAAGGAGTGCGACGAGGGATTAGCGATGGCAAAGAGATCGCTTATCGCTTCGGTTTGGATGGGTTGGAAGGAAGACCAGCGAGTTGTTGCCGTTGAAGAACTTGGGTGGGTAGAAGGAGTAGGGTGCAACTCTGATAGGGCGGAAAGATTGCTGCAACATCGGTCAATTGAGGCAATTTTTTCGTTGAAGAAGTTAGCAAAGTCGTCGCACTGGGATTTGGACGCAGTTAAGCTGTCTGTCATGGGTATGGAGGTTTGGTTTCTGATGATATTGAAGAGTTCTTTGGGGCGGTTTTTAGCCTCATCTAGAGCAGAGCAGAAGAAGGATGATTTTTTGTTCTTGATATGATTAAGGTAGGTTTTGCGGGCTGTTTTGAGTTGGTCACGGTTGAGGGCAGTGGGGTTGTTTCTCCAGGATCTTTCCGTGGCTCTTAGGAGTCTGCGTTCATCATTGATGTCAGTGGAGAACCAAGACCTGGAGGGAATGCTTCTGGGTTTTTTTAGTTTTCTAGGTGCCAGCTGGTCCAGGACACACTCTAGGTTGGAGTGATAGAGCGAGGTGAGATCCGTGGTTGAGAGAAGCTCTGTCGAGCTCGGGAGGAGAGAACTGATGGCATCTTGTAGCTTGTCAGGGGGGACTTTTGATAAGTTTCTGACCCATTTGGGGGAGGTTTGGGTGGGTGGGAGGAAAAGAGCCGGGTGGTTGATATGAAAGAGGATGCCATGGTGGTCGGATCAGTCCACGGGGATGATGTGGTCAATGGAGATTGTCTTTTTGTCCGCAATGATTGCATCAAGGATCGCTCCTCTATGGTGTGTTTCTTCTGAGCAGTGTTGGATCAAATCGTGGTCTTGTAGAAGGGAGGTGAGAGATTGGATGAGCGGATTTTTGGTTGCGTTCCATCTTAGGTTGAGGTCGCCCAGAATTATTTTGACGTCACTGTTGAGAGCGGTTTGAGTGATCAGATCCGACAGCTGTTCGCCAAATACAGTAGCGTTGCCTGGAGGGTGGTAAAGGAGAAGGCATAGGAGTGGGCTGTGGTGGGGCGAATTGATGTTGACCGAGAGGCATTCAAAGGAGTTGTAGACGAGGGAGGAGGATTCAGTAATGGAGAGGTCACTTCTGTGGATAATTGCTATTCTGCCTCCTTTGCGTATGGGTCTGTCTTTGTGGATAAGTGAGAAGCCGGGAGGCACCAGCGTGTCCAAGATGGGAGGGGATAGGGTGTTCAGCCATGTTTCGGTGATGAAGGCTACATCTAGGTCATGAGAGAGGATAGTTTCGGCTAGTTCAGTCGCATGTTTGACGGCTGATCTGCAGTTGATGAGCATGCAATTGATGGGGGGGTTTGCATCCGTAAGTTGTATAGTAAGTTGTTTTTGTAAGCAGTGGTCGTGTGTGCCTGTTAGTTGGGTGACATGGCTTAAAACATAGGAGGGGGAAGTTTTAGAAGGATCTTTGGGAGTTCATAATCATCAGAACGTTTTGGGATGAGTCAGAGTGAAGATGTATAGGACAGAGGTTTAAAGGACTTTTTTTATGAACAATTTTTTTACTTGTACTTACATATATACATGCACATGACACTAAGTAAAGTTTTTTGGGCTATATCGAATCCCTGTATATAAATACCACTATGTGCAGAGAAAGGCAATATTTCAATTGTTTGATTTGCTCATTTATCTTGTGGTGAACTATGCACATTTTTCATTACATTCTTTAACGTTTCAGTAGTAGGCATAAACAAATCTATATTTTCAACTATATGTACACAGAAGCATCAATTATTACATGGTTTGATATACACGAACATTTTGGTATAATATAAATGTTACTAATATAAATGTATTGGATTATAACAGGAAGCATAGTTTAATGTACTGTGACACATGTATAACAACATTTTCATCTCCATACTGTGAGAAGCATAGTTTGACATGTCTGAGTATACTTTTGTGTACACTGTTGTCTTGTGAGTATAGTAGCCATGTGGGGAAGAGCCAGCTCTTGATATATCTTCTGAAGCTAAGCTGGTTGACTGTTGATGTTACATTTGTGGGTAGCGAATTCCATAGTTTGACAGCTTGAACATTGAAAGATTATCCACTCATTATGTTTTTTCTTGTATGTAGGAATGTTGAGACAGAGAGACATTCCTGTGTGTAGGTTACTTTGTTGATTTTTTCCTGATGAAGAGTGGTTCCCATTGGCGGCTCCTCCACTGTGGCGGAGGAGCGTTGCCACCCGTGTTTTCAAGTGGTGTGAGAAGAGGAAACATAAAATGATAATAACTTTCATTTATTATCATTTTATGTTTGTGCTGCTTTGCGGGCAGGGAAGTGGGGCTGCTCTACTCTCAGAGCAAGGCAGGGGAGGAGTGGTTTTCTCAAGTACGCAATGACTGTTTGGTCAGCATTTTTTGGCCGCCCAAACCAGTCATGTGTAGTGTCCCTATTCTCCATGCAGGCTGCATTACAGCCTGCATGGAGAACATGCCCAGGCCCCCATTCCCTGGTTGAGCGTCGAACCAGGATGCTCAAACCAGTAGGTCTATGGAGCAGAAATATGGGTTTATTGCAATGGCACACCTTTATCATGATGTAAGAAAAGATTTTTAAAGCATCTTGTAGGATTATCTCCAGCACCTCCACAATACCTTTGTTCCTGAGCTTTGGGTTGATGGATGTCTTCCCGCTTGCCAAGTTAAGATCAGTCATATATTTCAAATTCTATTTTGAGTATTTTTATGTATTAATTGTAAAGGCTGAATAGCTTAACACGTTCGGTGCGTCGGGCGCCCCCCGGCCATCTGACGTCACAGCGGGCGTGTGCAGAGCATGGCCGGGGGCCACCCGAAACACGCCCACTCATTAAATCACCCGCACCGCGGTGGAATTCGCGCTGCGGTCAATGGGTTAAACAATAAAAAGTTTGTATGTACTAGGTAGGAGTATAGGGGATAGCAAAAATAAGCCATTAAATGGAGGTGATCCAGCAGGACACCAACCTACGGACAAATATCATTAAATCACACACATTCGGGGCCATTACCCACACTTACTTACAGTATCCAGTTGATGAAAACCCCGTCGGGAATCAATTTTTGGGTTCCTTATATGTCCGTTTGCCTAGAGAATTTGAACCTATTTATTTATTTACTTAGCCCTTTCTTACTCATGGATCTATTAGTTGAGTTAGAGTTGGTAATTAATTACACTAAGCATTTACCTATTTTAATTTCATTGAATAACCCCAGACTCCGTTTTAAATTATAAAGTTTTATCTGAAAAAAATGTTGTGAATCAGATACAAATTACAGTGTTAACACCATCATCCTGAGAAGGTAAAATTCAGTTTCCTAACTTAATCTATAAATTTAAATGACAAGTACCTCAGGAAGAGAGGACAGAGAGAAAAGGCACATTGACACAATACAAGTATATTTACCTAGGATGGTGTGCGATCAAACCCCTCTGGCCAAGAGTTTGGACCCCACGAATTACCAGGCAACAGGTTCAGGACAGGATTAAACAGGGCAGATCAACGCCAGCGCCAAACCTCTCTCAGATACTAGTTCGATCCTCAACTATCTTCCGCGCCTCATTCCTAGTCCCTCGCCTCCTCGGTCCTCTTCCGCACTCTTGTTCCTAATTTTTATTTGAAAATTGTAAGTCTGCTTCAGGTAATCAATCAGCCTTCGGACAGCATGTCTATCTCTCAGCATTCTGGTAGCCATCAGCTTATTTCAATTTGCTAACTATCCCAATTATACCTTCTGGTGGCATGTTCCACCCCCAAATGTTTCAAACTTGTGTAAATTGTGTATTCTGATTGGACAAGCCAAGGGGATGATCGTCACACCATACTAAGTGTAATACTTTTCTAAAGAGCATTGTCTTATGTTCCCGCCCATTAGATTTGTTTCTCCCAAACTTTATTCCAACCCGTTTTCTCATATTAAATTAAAACATTGCATTACATTTATACATTTATTCTTTGAGTCTTCAGGATGTTCCGTCAGTTTCTCCCTATGAGAAAAGATCGTCCTGGACCATGTTCCAACGCTTGGGGTCACGACTCCAGGGTTACTTACTACTGAGACTGCGCACGTTACCCACGTGGGTTTAAGCCTTTTCTCTCGAATTAGGCCAAATCGCGAACTAACAGAGGAGTTAAAAAGACAAGATGTTAGACTCAAATAAAATAGTTTCACTGTATACCACTTATGTCTACTCTAATCCAATTTAATTAAAATAATTCTTTATGCATTAGCACTTAGTATAAAACGCAGTTTAGTTTTGAGCAAAGCAGATGCTTAGCATGTGAGTTCTGAAGCGGCCATTTTGCACGTTAGTGCACAGAAGCAAAGCTTTCCCTCCAAGCGTTATGAAATCATGCAGTTGGCGCATGTGCAATTCGTTTCCCGCGTTTTTAGTAGCCATTTTAGTCTCATTCAATTACTTGTTAGTAGAGACATAGGCAAGCTTCCCCTGCTTCTACATTTTGTACGAAATACGTGTAAATTAATAGGACAAACAATTATTAATACTTTATTATGATTATAGGAGAGGATTCATCCAGCAAGTTGCTTATATGCAAATCCTTGCTCCATCAGAGGTACTGCTCAGTGTTTAAGTCCTCATGGGCAATGGATCGCTGGGCTAGTGAAGACACTTTTGGGTCCTGTAGGGAAGTTAGGCCTGTCACATCTCTGGCCCTTCCCTGATCTCATCACCACCGTCACAGCATCTGAAGAGACATAGCTTTCAGATACCACACAAATGTGTAACCAAACTTGAGTCTTATTTGGATGAGGCGGAGCCATTACCATCTAGGGTTGTCCATTTCAAGTTTAGGGTTGGCCTTTTACCATTAAAACGTTGTACCTAGAATTGGTATATTTTGCACGGCCACACTAAACAATGCTGCAATTGCTTGCACTGAGTTGAACATGAAGCACACTTCTTGTTCATCCACCCAATGTTTGCCACCCAGAGTGCAAAATTGGTACGGATGTTGCTGAAAGGCATGATGAGCATTCAGACCTTGAGGTCAGTGATGGAACTAATGAGGCTGATACCTCTAGGACTGTGGTGTGCACAGTCTCACATTACGTGATGGCTGCTTGGACAATTTATACACGTTTTTTAATCACTGGTTGATATCTGCTCATGTAAATGTTTTAATGTTTTTTTTAAACTGAGAGAAACGTCTCACTCACTCTTGAGAAATCTGATGGCTGTCATGGAAGCAGATATCTTACTTTGACTAAGAAAGCTGCCTCTGAAACTCTTTTAGCTTGCTTCAGTAGTTATCCATTTCTACAATCCTACTAGATGAAGTAGTTTTCATTGGGGATTCCCTCATTACAGAATTGTAACTATGGCACCATTCTACTTAATGGATTCATCACAAAGCATGCAAACGAAGGGAGCACTCATTCGTCAAACAGAGGCCATGCAGTCACTCAGCTACTTCCTTTCTCGTTACTCTTGTCTTGTAATACTGCAGTAGCTTTCCAAGATTTCAGTACAAATCAAAGACGTAAAAGTTAGAACGAAGAGTTTTCACAACATACTCGTGGTAACATTCGGCAGTGGATTCCTCCTTCCTCCACCTGTGCATAAGACATAACCATCTACAAGCTGGACCCCAAACCTCATCTCTCCCTAAGGCTGTGAGAGAGCACAAATCTGAAAAATGTATAAGTGCACCATATTTACAAGCACGTAGTTAGTTTAAATATACTTTGCACAAGAGTGTCTTATATCCAGAAGTGAAATATACAGAGTGTTTAAGTAGAGTAACAATAATCATAGCAATGTGAAGACTAATGTAGAAATGTTAGAATGAAAATGAAAACCTCATGTTCTCATGTTAAGTGATCATGTAAGAGAGAAATGAAACCTTGCAAACCAGTTAGAATGTGTAGGCCACATGGCGATTCACAGTGAATATAGAAGTGCTGCTAAATTAACGTGAGGTGGGGTTAACATTGTTCTTCAAAATGTATTATTGAAATTAGTACTGAAATATATGTTTTATAGATGTGTTACATTATAGAAACGTGTGTTAGTTCAGAATACTGTTTAATACAAGTTAAATGTTTTCAGAGTGCAGGGACCCGCTTCATGTAAATCAAGTAGGCCTGAACAGATAAAGTTGTTTCTTTGATCTGCAATGTGCTCGTTAAGAGAGGAGTCGAGAGGCACCAAGTACAGAGCTCTATACATGGTTTATGACTTTAGATATGGTGGAGTCTGGAATTTGAGGCCCACTGTAGAACTGTCTGTTTGCAGGTGCGAGGGGTTTTAATCAGTCCTAATGAATGGGGCTTTGTTCAGTGACGCCTGGCACAGGCCTGTAGGAGTTTCCAGGAATTTCAGGGGGTACCATCGCGCTGGAGAAGAAGCCTGGGAACCAAGGTCAACTTTAACGAGGGTCCCGAAGAGTATCATCATGGAGTTTGCCGCTGAAATCGATACCACGTGAGGGGCATCCCGAGGGGCGTTCCTATTGGAAATGTGATTTTGTATTAGGGAAAGCGACCCGGGGAGGAGAAGGGACAGATGGTTTTGGGAGCCTAAGAGAGTGGTTGGGTAGGCAGATAGGCTGATCACAAGAGACCGATTTACAGAAGAGACAAAGAGAAGTGCGTGATCTTCTTAGGAAGTCACCACGGCTGACACCTTTTGGGTAAAGAACTTGTTAAGTAGGGATGTCACTTAGTCTAGTGTAGGGACAGACTAACCTGAATTTTCTTTCTGTAATGACTCTTAAGTTGCAGCTTGTATCTATTCTTGCAACTCTGATGATCTTTGAACTTGTGCTCATTATCTTGTTTTGTAGACTTAGAGCATTCAAAGAATATATGTTTGTAGTGATACCAGTGTACCTTTTAAATCTTATTTTGAGAAGTTTGTATCTCCAGTTATCTTTAACTTTACATTAAATCTTAAAACTTCATCTGTAGTCAGTGGTTATTTAGAGTGGTGTAAGTTCTTAATTGACTAACCTAGTAGTAGATTGTCTTTCACTCAATGACAGGTACCAACGATTCAGTCGACATGATTTGGGATCTGGTAAGGTAACTAGGAACCAGAAACCCCGCGTTAACAGTTGGTAGCAGAGTAGGATGGTTATCTTCTTGAGGAAGGTAATCTAGGCTAGGTTAGTTTACCCCAAGGCCCCTAGACATCGAGAGAGGAGCAGCGGAAGAATCGTGCGCCGAATGTGCTGACGGTGCGAGAGAAGCAGCAGTATCGGAGGAGTGAGTATAACAAGGGTCATGCGTGTATTGTATTTGTATTGTAATGTCTTGCGGAGTTGAATGCCTGTAGTGTGATTGAGAGAAGGTTGTGAGCGCGCGAAACCTGGTACTGGTAAACCTGGTAATCGGGTAAATTGGTGGGAAATCTTAAGTTCAGGCCAGAGCTTAAGTGGTTTTGGGTGTATCGAACATCCAGAGTAGTTGTCGACCAAGGTACGGAGGTCACGAGGTACCATTGACCGCCGTGGGACCGAGATAGGGGGAGTGTAAGAGTGAGTGTGTGAAGTAACGGACGCTGGTCGAAAGTTACTGTGTGTAAGCAACCTATCAGAGAAGGCGATTGTCTGGACGTAAACGGAAAGACATTGCGTCAAGTTAAGGTGACAACTACAGAAAGACTGTGGGCGTACAGTCAAGAAAGTGATCGCTTGGACGGAAGTAATCATTTTTCAGAGTATGAATGGGATGCATGCATGACCGAGGAGACGAGCTGAGAAAGGAGGGGAACTGCTGCAAAGGGTGACGGGTGACGTCGGTTAGAGCCGCGCTGTGATTGAGCGGTTGGTGTGACGTTAGCTAGAGCCGCGCTCTGGTTGGGCGGCTAGAGTGACGTCGGAGGGAAGTCGCGCTCGGATAGGCCAGTTAGCGAGAACAGCGCTGAGATTGGTGGATTGTCATCAGGAAGTAAACAAACGCGGAGAAAAGAGAAATTATGAAGTGCTTTAAGTGTTTGAAAGGGATTTTTAAAAGAAAAAGAAGCGAATACTATTACGGGGAAGAGGCACCGCCAGAGGGTACACCAGCTCATTATATGGCAGCGAATGTTGGGCTGCACACCATATTATGGATTGGGGCTTGGAATAAGCTTACGGAGGGGAACGAGGAAATGCAGTTCCCAAAGTATGGGACGTTTAAGTTAGAGGTGTTACATCGGCTAAAAGCAACCATGTCCTCATTGAAACCCCCGCCTAGACCAACCCAGTTTGAGGCCCTTAATGCATGGATTAGGGCGGCGCATGACAGAAATTTGAACAGGCGTCAACAAAGACTGACGCGATCGGTAAGAGCAGTGCGAGATTCTAAATGGGACGAGGATGCAAAGAGATGGAGGGTACAGGCTATTGAGGTGGATAAATTGTATCCAATGAGGGAGGTGGCAGGAGAAAAGAACCTCATGGAAGAGGATGAGGAGAGCGATTCGGAAGACAACTTGATAAACAGATTGCTGATAGATAGACCACCTCCGAGAGTTGGGGAGATTGAAGATAGAGGACTCGCAAGGGAAGATGGGGCTGCCATAGAGGGGTTTACACCACTCCCTATATCGGAATGGACACCTATCAAAGGCGAGGAGACACCTCAAAACAACACTGTACAGAGTGTAGTGGGAAGGTTTGTGGTACAGAAGACGCCAACCACCGAAAAGGTTGAGTCTTTTGGATTGCCAGATGCTCTTCAAGTGCCTGTTACCATAGGACCTATAGTATCGATCTATAACCCAGAGAGAGACAGAGAGGAAGAACAGAGGCGGTTAGATAGAGAAAGGATTGAGACGGAAAGGAGGAATAACATGACAAATGCATGGAAGCAATTGCCAGGATCGGTAACGTGGAACACCCCATTCGATACAACTGTGGGTCCCAATACAGGACAGGGAGGTCAGAGAGGACCGATGGACCTGAGGGGACCACGGCCGAAATCCTATACAGAATTAAGAGCTGACTTGAGAGAATGGGATGGGTCCGCAGTAACCCCGAGTAATAGGTCAAGAACAGAACCCGAGTGGGAAAGCCGAGGTAACGGGACTGTATCTCATTGCGGGGCTAGCGAAAGCAGTCAGGGGTGAGAAGGTCAAAGTCAGGAGAATAGAGGAGTTACACATCCTATAGATGGGAGGGAACAGCAGGAGCAGAATGGTAGGAGTATGGAGTGTGAGGAGATGTCTCGCTTCATGCAAAACGAGGGAGACCAAAGAACACAAGAGTAGAGAGATGGGTTTAGGTGCACTCATCACGCACTTGGGGAAGATGTACAACACTGGCAAAGAGGGAACAGTGAAAGATCACGCCATACATCAAGTGATCGGAGGTCACGGATTCATGGAGAAGAAAGAGGGAGTAACGGAATGTCTTACCATGCATCCCGAGAACCTAGACAGGATGAGGAATGCGGGGCTATGAGGCGCGAAGGAGTGTTTCACCATCCACCCCGAGAAGATGGAAAGGCATGGGACCTAGAGAGATGGGAGCATGGGAGGACTCCACATAACACACCAGAGCCTAGACGTAGAACTAGGAGCTGGGATGGGAGAGATGCGGAAGGAGCACCTAGAGCCGAAATACTAAAAGCTGCGATAAAGGTTAAAAGGCTTGATGTCTCTAGCCTAAAATCCGATCTAGACGAGATTATAGAAGGGACGGTGCCTTTAGAAAGGATTGATTTGTACGAACAAGATGAGCTGCTGTTCATAGCAAAGGATATTACTAGAAAGGCCAGAGCAATTCATGAGAAACTGTCTAACTTGGCAGACAGGTACGTGGTGGATTTGTCTAGAACAAAGACGTTACAGAGTAACCATAGGTTGCAGTACTCAGATCAAGACCTAGACGAGAAGAGAACTACAGGGTTAAAAACACACATAAGAGAGTTGATATCGGGAATAAGGGTGTGGAGAGATCTGGACAAATGGGAAGAGAGATGGTCCAAAAGGGGTACAGTTAGACGGAGTACAAGTGTGATGTCTCCAGAGGGAAGGGTAATGCAGATGGAGGCGTTCCCTTTGCGAGAAATATCGAACGGAAATTATGTACATGTGCCCTGGAGTAGAGGAGATTTGGCTGCATTCACCAACTCGTTTCCTAAGTTAAGGGACAATCCGGTAGAATGGTATAAACAAGTAGAGAGGTTTGTTAAGATTTCCAAAGTATTGTGGATTGATCTGAACACTTTGTTTGACATTGTGGTCCCCGGAGATTTGTGGACGGCATGCAAGACTGCTGTCGAGTGGCCAAATGTGAAACCACAAAGGGATGCCCAGACTAATGGACCGTCAGAAATTGTAATGATGAAATATGAACGGGTGATAAATTGGTTGAAAGATAAGGTGCCACCGCAGGATGTAGATTGGGTGAAAATAGATCGAACAAGACAGGAACCCAAAGAGACAGTTCACGAATTTTATGAGAGATTGTTGAAAACATTCAAACAATATAGTGGACTAGATGTAATGGATCCCAAGGACATGGGGCAGTTTGTGTCAAAATTCGTATTGGGGTTAAGACCTGAAATTTGTTTAATGATTAATCACCACTTAATTTGTTGGCAAAACAGACCATTAGACGAGATTCTGCGGTACGCAAGGTACTGCAGCGATGAAATAGATTCCAAAGCAAAGAAGCTAAAGGAAAAGTTAATGGTGGTGCAGATGCAGTCAGCTGGAAAGGGCGGATCCCAGAAACAGGGCATAGGAACACTGGGACGAAAACAAAATAATCAGAATAAATAGGAGGAAGGTCTGAGATCGAAAATAGACTTTGCTGCTTTGAAAAAGGCGAAAAAGTGTCACCGGTGTCACCAGGTGGGACATTGGAGACGCGAGTGTCCCTATAACCCTGAAAATGGAGAATTAGCATCAGAGGAGGAAGAACAAGAAGTTCTAGTTCAAAAGATGACCGTTACAAAGAGCCAGGTGGCCAAAGGGGGGGCTTCGGCTCCACGAGCTCAGATTCCACAGCCACCTAAGATTGCGACGGGGGGAAAGGTCTTTAGGCAAATGCCTCTCTTCATAGAGGAGGGAAAATGTTATTATATTGATCCATTGACGGGACAACGTGTGAGTAGAGAAGAGGACTGTACCCTCGGGGCAGTTCTAGAAGTGGATCAAAGGGGACCGTTTGTTGAGGCTGAGGTGGCAGGGTGTCCTACAACGTTCTTGGTGGATACTGGAGCTACTCGATCAACTCTAAGATCAGCGGTGGTTCCAGATTTACCAATGTCAGGGGAAACAATTCAAGTGGTAGGAGTTGCAAACAAAAGGATGACTAGTCCCTTGACTGAACCAGTGTCCGTAAAAATAGGAAACTATATGAATGAACATCAGTTTGTAGTATGTGATTCGAGTCCTGTATGTCTGTTAGGAAGGGATTTGTTGTGCAAATTAAATTGCACAATATACTGCACACCGCAAGGAGTGGAGGTACAGACTACAGACGATGATGCTACCTTCAAAGTAGCCAATTCAAAATCTTGCATAGAACTATATCCTACTCTGACGGTAGAAGATCTTCCCCAGGATTTAAGAGATGCAGTGGCGTCAGAGGTATGGGATTTCACAGGTGAAGAAATAGGATTGATCAAAGGGGTAGAACCAGTAAAGATTATGGTAAAACCAAATGCCGAGTATCCAAGAACGCCTCAATACAAATTGTCCCAGGAAACGATTGCAGGAATAAAACCCGTGATCGAGTCAATGATTCAACAGGGAATACTAAAAGAAATCGTGGGTAGTCCTTGTAACTCCCCGATTATGGGTTTGCAGAAACCTAGTGGGAAATTCAGGATAGTTTAGGATCTTCGAAAAATTAACAATATAGTTGTTTCATGCTGTCCAGTGGTACCGAATCCCTCAGTGATACTGTTTCAGATACCATGCCAAGCAGAATGGTTCACAGTGATAGATCTTTGCCAGGCCTTCTTTTCAATCCCATTGGATGAAGAAAGCAGGTACCTTTTCGCTTTTAAAATGGAAAATCGTGTCTTAACTTGGTGTTGAATCCCACAAGGATTCACAGACAGCCCATCCATCTTCAATCAGTTGTTGAAGAAGAATCTCGAAAATCTAGTACTGCCGCAGAATTCGGTTCTGGTCCAATACATAGATGACCTACTTGTTGCGTCAGAGACCGAGGAAGCTTGTAAAACAGATTCCATTGCCTTATTGAACCATTTAGCTGAAAATGGACATAAGGTATCTCCGAGCAAGTTACAGTACTGTCTGACCGAAGTGCAGTATTTGGGACACCGGTTAGAAAAGGGAAAACGTAAGGTGTCTCCAGATAGGATTGAGGCGATAATGAAGATGAATGCGCCTACGACACAGAGAGAAGTTAGGATGTTCCTAGGAATGGTTGGTTATTGTCGACAGTGGATAGTTAACTTTTCACTGAAAGCAAAACCCTTACAGAAACTGATGCACAAGGAGGTGAGTGATCCGGTACCATGGGACGATGAATGCCTAGTGGCATTCCTGCAGCTGAGAGACGACTTGTGTCGTGCTCCGGCTCTGGGGATGCCCGACTACGAGAAGTCTTTTTCACTTTATTGCTGTGAGAGAGAGGGATGTGCCTTGTCAGTCCTGGCACAAGCCCATGGAAATGCCCGTAGACCAGTTGCCTACTTTTCGGCTACATTAGATCCGGTAGCCGCAGCGTTGCCCGCATGTCTCAAATCCGTTGCTGCAACGGGTGTCAGCATTGAAAGGTGTGAGAGTATTGTCATGGGACACCAGTTAGTGGTGTATGTACCACATTCTGTAGAATTGTTAATGACCAGGACAAAGACGCAGCATCTGACCAATAGTAGGCTCACGCGCTACGAGCAAGTTATCCTTGCTGCGGAGAACGTGACCCTCAAGAGATGCTCTGTTTTGAATCCTGCTACATTGATGCCACTTCCTAGTGTAATAGAAGGCGGAGAATGTGAAGATCACGATTGCCTTGATGTGACTGAACTATGCACGAAGCCCAGACCAGATATTGTGGATGAGCCGTTGCCTGACCCTGATGAAATTTACTTCGTCGATGGCTCATGTTTAAGAGACGATACTGGTCGGTTGAGAGCAGCTTATGCTGTTTGCACCATTACTGGAGTTGTGGAAGCCGCTTGCCTGGAAGGAGTACATTCCGCACAGGTAGCAGAAATCATTGCATTAACTCGTGCCTGTATAGCAGGTAACGGAAAGAGAGTCACCATATACACTGGCAGCCAATATGGTTTCGGTGTGGTTCACGATTTCGGGCAATTGTGGTCTCAGAGAGGTTACATGACCTCTTCTGGTTCGCCCATTCGAAATGGAGAATTTGTGCGGCTGTTGTTGGAAGCATTACAAGGTCCAGCCGCCATTGCTATTGTAAAGTGTGTAGCTCACGGTGTACAGTCATAATATCGAGTCAATTATTTCGACTGGACAGAATATCGAGTAAAAAATATAGAATGGACATAATATCGACTAGACATAATATAGACAACAAAAATATCGACTAGAGAAAATTAATATCGAATAGAATGGACATAATATCGAATCAAAAATATAGAATGGACATAATATCGACTAGACATAATATAGACAACAAAAATATCGAATTTAAGGTAAGTTAATAATAATTTTTATTTTTTGTGTAATATAAGTCTGTAGCGGGTTGTGGGTTTATAGGGGAATAGGGTGGGAAGTAATTTAATTCTAATTAATTAAATATGTTAATTTATTTATTGATATATATTTAGAATTAATTGTTAATTAATTATTAATTGGTAATTAATTAAAATATAATTGGTAATTAATTATAATTGATTAATTGATAAATATTTTAATTTTAGTAATTTATTTTCTGTAGCGGGTTGTGGGTTTATAGGGGAATAGGGTGGGAAGTAATTTAATTATAATTAATTAAATATGTTAATTTATTTATTGATAATAATTTAGAATTAATTGTTAATTAATTATTAATTGGTAATTAATTAAAATATAATTGGTAATTAATTATAATTGATTAATTGATAAATATTTTAATTTTAGTAATTTATTTTCTGTAGCGGGTTGTGGGTTTATAGGGGAATAGGGTGGGAAGTAATTTAATTATAATTAATTAAATATGTTAATTTATTTATTGATATTTTTAAAAAATTTATTGTTAATTAATTATTAATTGGTAATTAATTAAAATATTATTGGTAATTAATTATAATTGATTAATTGATAAATATTTTAATTTTAGGGTTCAGGGTCAGTTGTCAGTTTTTGGGTAAAGGGGTATTTTTAGGGTTCAGGGTCAGTTTTCAGTTTTTGGGTAAAGGGGTATTTTTAGGGTTCAGGGTCAGTTTTCAGTTTTTGGGGTAAAGGGGTATTTTTAGGGTTCAGGGTCAGTTTTCAGTTTGTAGGTAAAGGGGTATTTTTAGGGTTCAGGGTCAGTTTTCAGTTTTTGGGTAAAGGGGTATTTTTAGGGTTCAGGGTCAGTTTTCAGTTTTTGGGTAAAGGGGTATTTTTAGGGTTCAGGGTCAGTTTTCAGTTTTTGGGTAAAGGGGTATTTTTAGGGTTCAGGGTCAGTTTTCAGTTTTTGGGGTAAAGGGGTATTTTTAGGGTTCAGGGTCAGTTTTCAGTTTGTAGGTAAAGGGGTATTTTTAGGGTTCAGGGTCAGTTTTCAGTTTTTGGGTAAAGGGGTATTTTTAGGGTTCAGGGTCAGTTTTCAGTTTTTGGGGTAAAGGGGTATTTTTAGGGTTCAGGGTCAGTTTTCAGTTTGTAGGTAAAGGGGTATTTTTAGGGTTCAGGGTCAGTTTTCAGTTTTTGGGTAAAGGGGTATTTTTAGGGTTCAGGGTCAGTTTTCAGTTTTTGGGGTAAAGGGGTATTTTTAGGGTTCAGGGTCAGTTTTCAGTTTGTAGGTAAAGGGGTATTTTTAGGGTTCAGGGTCAGTTTTCAGTTTTTGGGTAAAGGGGTATTTTTAGGGTTCAGGGTCAGTTTTCAGTTTTCGGGTAAAGGGGTATTTTTAGGGTTCAGGGTCAGTTTTCAGTTTATGGGTAAAGGGGTATTTTTAGGGTTCAGGGTCAGTTTTGGGTTTTTGGGGTACAGGGGTACTTTGTAAAAATAAGGTAAAATTACATTTAAATTACATTTATTTAATAAAATTAAATTATATTAAATTATATTATAATATTTTTTATTAATTTATATTCAAAAAATTATTATATACTTACCAATACTTATGTTGTAATGGTATGCGTTGTAAAGGTATATGCGTTGTAAAATCTTGCGTTGTAAATGTATGCGTTGTAAAAGTTTTTGCGTTGTAAAAGTTTTGTTGTAATGGTAGGCGTTGTAAAAGTATGCGTTGTAACGTCATACATCCCTGGAGTGGGAATAGTAATTTTAACCTCTACGCTATCCAGCGCTTTCCCTACTGTTGCACCCACTGGAGTGGGAGTAGTAAATTTTACCTCTACGCTATCCAACACTTTTGCTAATGTTGAACTCACTATAGTTGTAACAATAAATTTTAAACATTTTCTAAAATGTTATATATGTTTATTTAATAATATGTTTAAATATATATATATATATATATATATATATATATATATATATATATATGTGTGTGTGTAATTTTTGGTGATATAATTTTTTTAATTATATAAATTATTTATTAAAATTATATTTTTTTAATAATTATTTCTAAGTTTATATTAAATATATTTATTACTATATTAGTTTTAACTTACTTTTAAGACATTTTAAAAAATCGATATTTTGACAGTCTATATTTTTGTAAGTCGATATTTTGGAGTCGATATTTTGGTACTTACCTGTTTGAAGATAGGGAGTCGATATTTTGTCAATCGATATTTTTGACTCGATATTTGTGTATCTCGATATTTGTGTCGTCGATATTATGTCAGTGATCCGTAGCTCACACTAAGAATACAGATTTTGTGTCACAAGGTAACCGTTATGCAGACGAGATCGCCCGCTACTGTGCGGAGCAGGATTATTCCTTCACAAAAGTAGAAATTGATGGGGCTGAAGAGAAGACAGAATTGAGCATGATGTTGGAAACAGTAGATACTTGGGAGGATTTATGAGTGATGCAGGAGAATGCACCTGAAACCGAGAAAAAGGCATGGGAGATAGCAGGTTGCGTGAAAAGCTAAATGGATTTTTGGATTTCAGCAGATGGGAGGGCAGTGTTACCTGAGGAACTAGCGAATCCAATGGCAAGACAAATACATGGTCCAGTACACTTAGGAAGGGATGCCATGCTGAGAGTGTTCAGGCAGACTTGGTATTGCCCTAAATTTAGGATAGCAGCAGAATCAGTATGCAAGCGATGTGTTACCTGCCAATAATTAAACATAGGGAAAAGAACACCAGTTACACTGAGTCACATTGGGAGGTCTGGGGGGCCTTTCAATAGAATGCAATTAGATTTTATTGAAATGCCAAAAATCAACCGCCTTAGGTATGTTTTGGTGGTTGTATGCATATTTTCCAGATGGGTTGAAGCATACCCTACACGCAGGTGCGATACACTCACAGTAGCCAAACTGTTGCTCAGGGAGTTGATACCACGCTTCGGGGTGCCTGCCTCTCTGGAATCGGACAGAGGAACACATTTTAACAGCGAAATTGTGAAGATGCTGTGTTCTGCATTAAATATCGATCAAAAACTGCATTGTAGTTATCGACCAGAGGCCTCAGGGATTGTGGAGCAAGTAAATGGCACTCTGAAGAGTCGACTAGCTAAAGTGTGTTCATCCACATCTTTGAGTTGGCCTGATGCTCTTCCTTTAGTGCTCATGAGCATGCATAGCACACCCGACAGGAGGACAGGTCTCTCTCCACATGAGGTGTTGATGGGGAGGGCTATGAGGCTTCCTACAGTCCCAACTGCTGCCCTATTGAACATTACAGATGATCTGATCCTGGATTATTGTAAGGGACTGTCTGACGCCATCCATTCTGTGTCCCTTCAGGTGCAGGCGGCTGAAGTTCCATCATCAAGGAACCTGTGTCATGATCTGTGTCCAGGGGACTGGGTGCTGATCAAGAAGCACGTCCGGAAGAACTGCCTAGATGTACGTTGGCGTGGGCCCTATCAGGTAATCCTGATCACGAATACCGCGGTGAAGTGCGGAGGGCTGGCAAATTGGATTCATGCATCCCATACTCGAAGAGTTCCAGCACCTCTAGAAGAAACAGCTCCTCTCCCAGACGAAAGTCCAGTCGTGGAAGAAGAATCCCAAGGGGGGACCAGACAAGCTGTGGGGGTGTCGGAAGAAGTTGGGAGCGCATCTGATCCAGAAGAAGAAGGAAGGCAGGACGGCAGTGAAACTGAAGTTGCAACCGAAGGAGAGAGCTGCAGTGAATACGACTCAGACACAGACCAGTACCAGAGCGATCAAGAACCGAGTGTGAGGACGAGAAATAGGAGAACAAGGCGTGAAGCAACCACTTGGCCGGAAAGAAGGAGGAGGCTAAGCTTGAGGTCAGCTCGGGAAGAAACGCTTGCTCCTATATCCGAAGACTCGGATCTGGAAGAAGATACCCAGGATCAAACTCAGGAAGGTCCAAGAAGATCAAGGAGGGTGCGAGTGCCTAGCAGAAGATACTCTACTCCTGATTGGACCTACCTCGTTGCAGATTTCCGTGGGACACAGAACCGGGAGGGTGAGGGAAGTGAACCTGATCAGAATTGAACCAATTATCACAGTGCAAATAAGGTTCCTGCTACCAGGAGTGGAGACCGAGAGACTGCTGACACTCAACATCGTCTATCCTCCTCTCCTGAGCGGAATAAGAAAATTGATTTTAGAGACAGTTGACTTTCCGATTTGTTGTTCACAATATCCAATATTAGAGGAAACTCTCCTTCGCTTGGAAATGCTTGAGCGAGTAGTGGAAGTTCTTGGAATGCTCATTGTTTTGGATTAATACCTCGTTGCGGATGTCTTCAAAGGGGCGCAGAACTGGGAGAGTGAAGAAAGTGACCCTGATCAGAACGGACCCCTTTATAACTGTGGATGTAGAGTTGATAGTATCGGGAGTGGAGATCGAAAAACTATTAACTCTTAATTTTGTTTGTCCTCTTGTTCTGAGCGAAATAAGAATAATAATACTAGAGACAATCGAATTCCCTTGTTGTTGCACGAAATGTCCAATAATTGAGGGAATCCTTCTTCGTATGGACATATATGAGGACGTGGTGGGGCTTCTTGGAACACGTATAGTTTCAGATGGCTAAAAGACTTTTGAAAAGAACTTTGTAAATACAGCTGAAAGACAACTTAGCGCCGAGAGGAAGAAGAAAAAATAGTAGGGACTTCCTTTTAGTGGACGGAGAAGGGCTAGGGTTGTCTATTTCTACAGGACTCAAAGACTGTTTTGCGGAGAAAATTTGTCTGCTTCCAGGGGTGTTCAAAGGAAAGAGAGACATTGTTCGAAAGAGAGACTTTGTTCAGAGAAAAGGAGGCGTTGGCACGGAAGAACATCCAGGACTACACTGTTTGAGATCATGGAGGCCGGCAACCCGAACCGCAGGGAAAAATGTATAGTTGGCACACTTTTAGTGGTAGTGATTTCTCTTATAGTTTTAGTAGTTACTATATCATATATAGTGGGACATGAGAACGAAACAAAGGCAAGATCAGAAACAAAGAAAGCGTCAACACAAAAGCCTACCACTGTTGCTGGGGTAAAGGGGGAAAATACAGTGAAAGAAAAGGCTTTGCTAGATGCTGAGATCAAAAGATTACATGTCGACGAATCTCAAGGGAACTTTAGGTCAAATGCTTATGCCAAATTACTTTACGAATACATTGATGTCATGGAAGCGAAGAATTGCTACGTTTGTATGCAATTACCAGCTTCTGTGGATGAGGGTATCAGATACCATCATCTTCCATTGACGTATGGAATCACCTGTAGTTTGTTGTTGAGCATATTTTATGGACGAGATGGGTTCGAGTATTATTTCTCGAATTTTGACTCGACATTACCAGAGGTCCCAAATTATAAGCATCTGAATAAGTGGGACTACTACAAGTGCGAAGACAGGTTACAGAAATTTTTCATTCCATGGAAAACGTTAGATACTTCACATGCCCGAAGAAATAATTTGACTTGTCAAGTGTCAGAAATTGAGAAAAAGTTTATAGGGCAAGTGGATACTCGATACAGAAGGCAAAAGATCCTGAAAGCCTCAGGACAATGGGAAACGGATTGGACCAAGGTAGAAAGGGAACACCAAAGAAAAGGTAGCAAGGGTCCAATTGCGTTAGACAAGGAGAAGAGGGGGAAACTGTGCATTCACAGAAGTTATTCCTATTATGAGAATTTGTTTGTAGGTGAAGTCAGTTGTGAACATGCTTTCCAATTGGAGTACTACTCCAAAGACTTTTTGAAGGAGATGCAAGCCATCCCAAATGTATATTTTGTATGTGGAAGAAATGCCTATGTGAAGCTACCAGATAATTGGTATGGATCATGCTATTTGGCAATTGTCTTCCCCAAAATATATCATGTTGAGGATTTAGAAACAACTAAGCGAGGAAAACAGACTAGAGGGAGAAGAGATCTAGGTGCTGAGGAGGTAGTTGGGGATGTATTTGGTGCTGCATTCCCTCTTTTGGGATTGATACTGAATGACATCAAAATTAGAAGATTGGCTACAGTAGTAGATAGGTTATCTGCCAGTACTGCTAGATCATTAATGTTGGTGGAGGGTGAGATGCAATCGATAAGGGCAATGGTTCTTCAGAAAAGACTTGCTCTAGATGTTCTGTTAGCCAAAGAGGGCGGAGTCTGTAAGGCTTTGAAGGTCCAGGAATGTTGCACTTACATTCCAGACAATTCAAAACCTCTAGAGAAGTACATACGAAACATTACTGCAATTCACCACGAAATTGAGGATCTGACAAAAGTAAATGTGTGGGAAAAGGTGGGTCATGGAATGGGTAAAGTTGGAGGTTGGTTTGCCAACCTAGGAAAGGGTATCGTTTGGTACATACTGAAACCCATCATCATAATTGTGATTTGTGTAATCACTTTGTGGGGATTGGTGCGTCTGTATCAGTGGTATAGAGCAAACAGGTTGCAGAGATCTATGAGAAAACAGGAGAGAAGACTGACTGCAATGCAAGATACACAATATAAGAGTCTGAAGGCATTGGAGGCAATGAAAAGAGGTGGTACTGCAATGACTTCACTTTGAAGGATCCTACATTTTAGTGATGGTGTTTTGATGGTGATGACTCCTGAAAGTCATCAAAGGGGGGACTGAGAGAGCACACATCTGAAAAATGGATAAGTGCACCATATTTACAAGCTCGTAGTTAGTTTAAATATACTTTGCACAAGAGTGTCTTATATCCAGAAGTGAAATATACAGAGTGTTTAAGTAGAGTAACAATAATCATAGCAATGTGAAGACTAATGTAGAAATGTTAGAATGAAAATGAAAACCTCATGTTCTCATGTTAAGTGATCATGTAAGAGAGAAATGAAACCTTGCAAACCAGTTAGAATGTGTAGGCCACATGGCGATTCACAGTGAATATAGAAGTGCTGCTAAATTAATGTGAGGTGGGGTTAACATTGTTCTTCAAAATGTATTATTGAAATTAGTACTGAAATATATGTTTTATAGATGTGTTACATTATAGAAACGTGTGTTAGTTAAGAATACTGTTTAATACAAGTTAAATGTTTTCAGAGTGCAGGGACCCGCTTCATGTAAATCAAGTAGGCCTGAACAGATAAAGTTGTTTCTTTGATCTGCAATGTGCTCGTTAAGAGAGGAGTCGAGAGGCACCAAGTACAGAGCTCTATACATGGTTTATGACTTTAGATATGGGGGAGTCTGGAATTTGAGGCCCACTGTAGAACTGTCTGTTTGCAGGTGCGAGGGGTTTTAATCAGTCGTAATGAATGGGGCTTTGTTCAGTGACGCCTGGCACAGGCCTGTAGGAGTTTCCAGGAATTTCAGGGGGTACCATCGCGCTGGAGAAGAAGCCTGGGAACCAAGGTCAACTTTAACGAGGGTCCCGAAGAGTATCATCATGGAGTTTGCCGCTGAAATCGATACCACGTGAGGGGCGTCCCGAGGGGCGTTCCTATTGGAAATGTGATTTTGTATTAGGGAAAGCGACCCGGGGAGAAGAAGGGACAGATGGTTTTGGGAGCCTAAGAGAGCGGTTGGGTAGGCAGATAGGCTGATCACAAGAGACCGATTTACAGAAGAGACAAAGAGAAGTGCGTGATCTTCTTAGGAAGTCACCACGGCTGACACCTTTTGGGTAAAGATCTTGTTAAGTAGGGATGTCACTTAGTCTAGTGTAGGGACAGACTAACCTGAATTTTCTTTCTGTAATGACTCTTAAGTTGCAGCTTGTATCTATTCTTGCAACTCTGATGATCTTTGAACTTGTGCTCATTATCTTGTTTTGTAGACTTAGAGCATTCAAAGAATATATGTTTGTAGTGATACCAGTGTACCTTTTAAATCTTATTTTGAGAAGTTTGTATCTCCAGTTATCTTTAACTTTACATTAAATCTTAAAACTTCATCTGTAGTCAGTGGTTATTTAGAGTGGTGTTAGTTCTTAATTGACTAACCTAGTAGTAGATTGTCTTTCACTCAATGACAGGTACCAACGATTCAGTCGACATGATTTGGGATCTGGTAAGGTAACTAGGAAACAGAAACCCCGCGTTAACAGCTGCCCATTTCTATATGTATACAGAAGGGTATGTGGCCCTCCTAGTCTTATGTGGTGTACACGTATGTGAACAGCGTATGTTCAGCCAAACATATCCTGGTACCATACACTTTTGCCATACATTTCTACTTGTAGCATTGCATACCAAGTGACAGTTTTGCACACAGCTATTCCCTTGAGCACGCCTGGAAATCTGTGACGTGGCGTGGTTAATGACTACTGCTGAAATTCTTAGGGAATTCCAAAATAGTTAGACATGTGTTCTGAGCAATCGACTATCACTATAAAACATCATTTCTGATTCTTTTGTCACACGTTTTTGACAGGGTTACAATGTCTTTCATTGCATTCAGTTTTTCTTGTAAAAATATTTAAGGTTTGTGTTTCGTGATAAATATTATTGGATCTCTTCCACAAGGGTTCATGGTAATACGAAAAACATTCAAATACTTTATTTAAATAATGTACTTTGTATGTCTACATTCGTAAAATGGAGGCATATGGCAAGGCCACTGTCGAATGGCGGCAAAAGAAAGCCTCTGTAGTTTGCAACATACTGTATACAGAGCCTCAGATAATAAGCTTATAGATGTTAAAGAATTGTTTAAAACCACTGATATTAATAAATACAAATGTATATGAATGTTCACCTTATTCAATTAAAAAAATAGAGAATTACATAGATTTAGTAGTGCACCCGTATGTGCATTTTCCAATGTGCTTTGTGCCCCGAGCCAGGCTGAGAACACAGATCTGCCCTGGCAATTTTATCCGACCGGCTCCCGGGGGCTGGAGTGCATCCGTGAAACACTGCTGTTTGACTAAACTGGCCCCAGCACTGCTGCTTTTGTTACTTGTGTCCGATATGGAAGCACTGCTTCAAAACCGGCCCCCAGTAACAAAACCGGCCGCCACCCTTTCAGCCTCCCGGGGAAACGCCCGATGCCCGCTACAGCCAGTCCGGCCACCACCCTTTCAGCCTCCCGGGGAAACGCCTGATGCCCGCTACAGCCAGTCCGGCCCCCCTGTCCGTGCCCTTGACATGCACTGCTCATGACCTCACATACCATATCTCTCATGGCATGTAGCATGACATCACGGATAACATCACTGATGACATCTGAACTTACATCATTGATCACAACACTGTGCAATATGGGGGTGTGAGTTACAGTTTCTCCAGGGAACTAGAACTGGTAAATGTTTGTGTATTGCTTTCACTGGCATCCATGATGATGCCTGCTGGGTAGCCGTCTGGAACTGCGGGATCTTGGGGCAACCGTTGTGGCCACCAACTTAATAAAAAGAGATGTGGGTGCCCTGCGTGGGCACTGGAGCACCCAAAAATATATATAAAAAAGAATAAAATAAATAATAAATGAGGGAAGGAATAGCTCATTTATTATTCACTTCTCCATAGAAGGAGCGCTCCATAATGCACTGTGAGGGTATTGTACTTCTTTCTTTTGTAGCTAGTCATTTTTCAGATTTATTTTCATAACTTTTTTTCAATAAAAGTGAATGGAAGAAGGAATACCTGCCAAAATAGAATCTTGTAGATAGCCACTAATGAGCAGGTGCCAAGATCTTCTCCTACAAAGACCTTGGGAGAGAGATACAGTTAGCACTAACAGAAGCTGAGGCCACTATTTTCTAAAATCCTCACTTCCTTGTGCCAACTTCAGAACGAGGCTGCACTTTGATAGAACAGTTCAACAGAAATGTGCAGTGTACAACATGGAATGAAAGAGCTGTTATTGGTTTCAAGGGTGTGTTAATGGACCATGATCCAAAGGCCTTTGTGCTCTTTAACCTAGAACAAAAATTAAATCTCAAATGGTTAAAAAAAAAAAAATAAACACATAAAGGCATGTTTATCCAATGAGTAGCTCGTGAGCTACTGATAGCTCTCCCGCTACCTATAGGTAGCTCTTCTGTGGGCAGCCCAGGGAACTAAATTCAACGTTTCTTCTTCGTTGAAATGATATATGAATAGCAAAATAGAAAAATGTGTATTCAAAACAAAAATGAGTGTATTTTCAGAATTCATAAGCTTATGTTTCGAGAGAAATTGTTGAATATCCAAGATATATTTAAAACTGATATTAGAGCTATAAAATCAAATCGTTTTGGGGCGAATTTTAATAATAATATTAACTTGGTGCTGGATGCATTGCAGCTATGGCTTGGTATTACCCATGTAGATTCATTTTTCATTGACAAAGCATTTTTAACATAACTGCTGACAACCGTGCCTGAAGCACGGAGGTATTCAATGCTAGTAATCTTGCACATGGTTGCCATCAGCGCCGGCTCTAGGGCGGTGTGATCGGTGCAACCGCACCGGGCGCTTGCTTGGGGTGGGGGTGTAATTTCTGCAAGTATATTATCATTTTAAAAACACCTGCTGCTGCATTCCTTGCCTCCAGAAATTTTCAGGCGTCAATTAAAATGTCAAGCTAACTCCAGTGATTAATCGTCTTCCTGGAAAGAGACAGAGTTTTGCCTAGTGGAGGTTTTGGCTCATCGTAAGGTTGCACAGGTGGTTAAAATGCTTGTACCATGCAGATAACAAAGTGCATATATTGTAAATAGGTCAGTGGGTTACTGCTTCTGCTGTAAGAGAGATCATTTTGTTACTTGTAGTTTATAAGTCGAAATCCTAATATAAAACATATAGCTATTAACTGTCATCAAAGAGCTGCATGCAAACTGCAAGGTATGTTAGAGCTAAATGTTTTGTTTTGCCCAGTCTTTCATTATCCCAATCTTGGGTAGAAAGCAAGCCTTGTTATTAAAGAGAACCCTTAACAATGGTGTTACGTTATAAATTCAGAATTTTTGCTTTTCCAGAATAAGGACTCTTAACCTATATTGCCTACCAGTATCAATGACATGTGACTCCTACACCTTGTAGTCCTGTCTGATGTAACATTTCCTATACACTGATTTACACACATATGATTGTCTCTGAGCAATGTGTGTGATGTAAAGTGCTCTGACACCTTATACTGGTATGAGTGGTGCTATACAACTAAATTAATCTGAGAGACAGTGGGTATTGAGACTTGAGGGGCACTGTTAAAGGGTGGAAGTGGGGGAATCCATGGCAGAGGTGGTCATTGGGGAGGGGCGCCAACAAACATTTTCGCACAGGGTGCGACAAGTGTTAAAGCTGGCCCTAGTTGCCACTAATTTAATCTTGTCTGATACAGTTCCTACTACATCTCTATTAATATTAGTAGCTGGGGAGGATTTTCATTTAACATAAATAGCTCCTATTACATTAAAGGCTGAAGACCCCTGCATTAAGGCATAGATGAGCATTGGAATTTTCGTAATATAATTCTGAGCATTAAAACCTGAATCGCATACAAAGGAAAGCACTATTTCTTTACCAATTGCAACACAGATGATCGCAATTTTAATATACATCTCACCATTCTTAATTTAGAATATCGCTTATTTTTTGTGTTTTATGGAAATGTCATTCGTAACTTTGCTTTCAGACGCGAACAATTTTGCCACATTTATTGGTTTAAACACCACAATTGCAGGATAAAGAGAACACTTTTCTAAATTAAGTGTATTATTTTGTTGGAATTGTAATTGAAAATATGTGTTTTGCTATTTGCTGCACATGGAAACTGTCGTAGGTAAAAGAAGTACACATGTAGCCAAGTAGTAAGTTCCAAGAATTTTGTTTATTAATCCATTTCCAAGTAAGTAGAAGGAAGATGAGATGGTAAGTAAGATGGTGAAAGGTAACCCCACCAGGAGCAACCTCCCTGCTGCTCAGCCTGCATCCACCAATTCGCACTCCATACGTAACCAAGCTACCATGCATTCCATGGCATCACCACACATTCCAACACTCATCCTGGTTGAGCAGCAGGGAAGATGTAAGTGAAAGAAAGGAGAGGCGACAATAAAGTCACCACATAAATCTGTTTAGTGAAGTATTTTTTTAACTGAGAAGCAAAAAATAAGTAATGTATTCTCCTTTCACGTTTATATTTCAGGTGAGGCTTCAGCATGAACAAAATAAGGATTTACTTGAATTTCCGTTTCTTCGGAATTTCTCACACAGTGAAGGGTGTGCCGTGGCTGAACTCCCTGTTCTAATGGCTGGTTGCACTAATCTATCAGGTATTTTGCATTGTTGCCTAATGCTACCAGTGACAAACAGTAAAACAGCAATTCGATTCATTTAAATGTTTTGTCCTCTAAGACACACTCTAACTTATACTCTCAGATAGTCTTCTTTTATGACAATTTATGATATTTTACCATAGTTTATCACATTCATGAGATGAGAAACATGACTTAATATACAGCATTCTTCACAATTCTTGCAGATTTAAACACTATTTGATGTTAAAATAAAAACCCAGACACTTGTTTTCAGAAAAAATTGTACATAAGAAATAAGGTGTTTGCTGTGTTTTTTTGCCTCATTCTAACTTCCTGGTCCACAGCGATGCCTTTATTTCATGAGGAAGGTCCCTCGGAACCAAATATATTCGTTGCAGCCTTTTTCAAATTTCAATTGTAGCTTTCAAAAATGTATTTAAATAATTTGAACACCTTAAAACGTGGGAGTGTGTATCTAAATGAAACAAAGGACATTAAGTAGTGTTATTAAAAAAATAATAATAAATATATCAGTTATTAATATATATTACAGATAAGTCTCGGTGGTGATCTCCGCTCTGCTTGCGGAGTTTGCAGAGTTTGCAGAGTTTTCCACACTTCGCGTTACACGGAGCTTGTGGAGTTCCAAAAAACTCAGCTTCGCTTTGCGGAGCTGAGCTTTTTTCCTCGCTCGCGTTCGGCAACGTTAAGTTGGCGAGCGCGAGCGAGGAAAATCCACCTCCCGGCGAGATTTTTCCCCGTTCGTAATTGTCAACTTCAAGTTTGCGAGCGCGGAAAATCAACCTCCCGGAAAAATTTCTCAATGCGGCGATCAGATTTCTAATTGCGAGTTGTTGCGTATGCTTGCAACTGCTTTCGTTGAGAAACCATCCGTTCTCATTGATAAAGCTGCAGCTCAAGTAAAAATCTACTCGAGCAGCAGAAAGGAAGCAGTGCCCGCTTACGCTGTACATGGTGCCATTCGCGATGATTGCACAGTGTGGCCAAGCACTGAAAATCACTGCAAATGGCATTTATCTAATGCACTCTGCTGCTCGTGTAGCTCCGCTTAGGGAGGCATTGTTTTTTTTGCAGTTCCCGTAGTTCCACGAACTACGCCCAGGCTTAATTACAGAGTGGCCTTATCCACTCTGTTGTTGGTAGTTAGGATTCCCAGAGATTGGAATTCCATAGATTTTTTATCATTAATCATTTTGTGTAAGTTTGATCAATCTCCATGAAACTTTGCAGCCCTATTGCTTTTCCTACATTGGAGGATGATGCAAACTTTCACAGTGATTAGCCAAAGAGGTGCACGGAAAAAAACGGGGGTTGTCCCAAAACGTGTTTCTCTACCAATGTATTATCCATAGACTTTTGTATTGGAGATTATGGTGAGAGAACAATCACACACGATTCAACAAATATAGTGCACTGCAGTGTATTTACAATTTTCAAACAACTGGTCAGCTGCTGTCTGTTAATTTGGAAGACACTGGTAAACCTAAGATGCAAACCGATAAGTAAAGTAAAAAGGAGAGTCAAGTGAGAGATCCTTGACTAAAATTGGTCATTCAGAGCAATACTGCCTGGTAGAAAGACCAAGAACGCCTGCTGCAAAATCCTTATTGCAAAAAACTGAGAAACGTTTTATGAGGGACTTAACATCATCGTCAATAGCAAAGCAACCGTTGATGGCAGGTCTGTCATCACTTCCAGTACCATTGGTGGCGCAGTCTTCTACTGTTGAAATACTGATGAAACACCCATCGACTCACTCGTTGTCTGGTTTGAACCAATAAAGTCCTCGACTATATCATCAACAAATTAATCGTCAACGATGCATTCATTGTCAACAATGCAATAAAATCTCTCCTTGACTACCTCAATTTGGCCACAAGGAAAAAACCCTTTGGAGGAGCAGGCTCTTTTATGGACTTTGCACTCCTTTATCTCTCCAGTGCTCTCATGCCATCAAGACATTTGCTGCAAGATGTGTCTTAAGGTTCAGGCTTGGAGGAGGAAGCGGACCTAGACGAAATACATGCTTGTTTTGAACGAAGAGGAACATGACTTCGACCAAGAAGCTATTCAACCATCTGAACTTAAAATAAGATATGTGGATTCACATAGTGATTGTAAGCCACCCTGATTCGCAAATCCTGAAAACTAAATCCACCAAGGTTGTCCAATTATAGTCAATATTGTAAGGGTTGAATACAAACTACGACACAAATGGTACAGATCCTTTTGGAATGTGCAAAAATGTCCAGGAAATTGCCATGGGTATCTATCAAAGGCTACTATCACCCTCAAGACCAGGTTCTGACTCATGAACCTCCACATCAACCTACTCTTCTGCCAGTGGTTCCAGCTTCAGTCCCTCCAAGCTTTCCCAAAACAAAGTCCCCAGGTAGAATGGAGCGGAGGAAGAAGTTATCTTCGCACATTAACCTGTCTACTGACACTGATGGTGACATGTCTGCTTCATGTGATTGCCAACCAGGTCCCACTCAGGCGCTTGAAGTTCTGTATTACATTGATAGTGGAGATTAACCACATTCCCCCGGATACAGTAGCGACGATGACTCCGATCCTCCGGATACTCCATTTACACCTGCATTAGACTCAGACTGGGAGCACTTTGAGATGCTGGGGGGTGCAAGCCCAGATCTGAAATGGAGAGATTCTCCACCGGGCGACACTGGGAGGTTTCATGGTCTCATAGAGAAGGCATGTTAGAGTTTTAGTTTACCAACCGCATCTGTGGAGAAAACTTGTTACCTTTTCAGGTCATAGTTTACCAGACAGCGCAGCTGTCAGGTTTGCTAACTACATCTTGGGGATATTGGGAAAGCTTCCCTGGAAAAGCATTTCTCACGTTGCTTACCATTGACTTTTATTTGTAACCCCATTTTCTTGCTTTTTATGTGCTGGTTTTATTTGTTTTATGCTGGCCAGCTCGTGAAATCTGATGCTTCTAATAAGGAGACAGAAGAAGCAATGAAAAGAGTAAGGGAAGCACAGTCATTGATTTCAGCTGCTTTAGAACCAGGTAAACTTGATTTGCTTACAAACACACATTTCCTGTGACTCTATTGAATAGTCAAATGAATATGTGATTCAGTGTATAATTGTATTTTGAGCAGCCCAGCTTGATTAGTGTAGCGAACATGTTCACTGTGAGGTTTTTAGTCTCCTGTGACTGTCAAAATGCATGTAGGCAAAACAAAGTAATTTTCCAACATATTTAATTGTAACACTAAACTGACATAAATATTCCTAGATCAATATGGCATATGTAGTGTTTTTTCTCACTATTTATGAGCCCTTGTCAATGGGCAGACTGCAACAACAGTGTTGAAATGCCGTGACAATCAGCCCATTTCATCACTGATGACAATTTCTTAGCCGCCTCAATGCATCATACTTTTTTATGTACAAGAAACTGTGACGACCACCTATGTGATCAACTATTCTGCAGATGTTGACCAGTTGCATTGCTCAGACCTACTTCCCATTCCATTCCAGGATTGGATCAGCCAACCCAAACTTGCCTTTCACCATGCCTTTTTTCCTACTAAAGACCCTTTCTGAACTCTGCCAACCATGGCACCTACTTTTGCATATCACAACCATCTGCCTGACAGGTGAAGCTGAAAGATAAGCCTACTGTCATATGATTTTTTTAAGTCTGCACCCGGACCATATAAGCTGAGGTAGAGATGTGGTATGGAAATAGCCACATTGTTCATCGTTGACATTGCATGCCAAAAGGGGAGATACAATGTCTGCCTTTTTATATTTCAAAATTTGGGATAATGTAGATCATGACTTTATGATCAAGATCAACTTTAGCATGGGTGGCATAGTCCTAGCCTACTTCTGTACCAGTGCCATCTGTATTTCTGTAGCAATCCTTGTTTCTGCACAGTTTTAACTACTCCATTGGTTCTCTAGGAGCTGTGAAATGATTGCCTGAAAGTCTACTATTATTTAGACTGCACCGAGTGGACAGGACTGAAGGCCAAAATAACAACACAAAACTAGACCTTGAAAAGTTGTTACTATCAAATTTAGAGTACGCACTCCCTGTCCAAGACTGTGTTTGTAACAGTTGCAAAATTGGTGATTGTCCTGTTTGATTTGTGATTTCCAATTTGTGCTTAGTTTAAAACTACACCATAATCTCCACACCACACACAATATTTGGAATACAGCTCCATCTACATTTTCTGCAAATTGTTATAAAAAACTTGCTGCGTCTGATCCCCCCCCCCCCCCCCCCCGCCCCACCCGGGGCCTTAAAAGGAGCTTACTGTGCCCATGTTTGACTAGGATCACAATGTTTCTTCATTTATAGCAGATATTTCTAGGTTTAGATAGGTGTGTACTATTGTATGATCCCTTTCAGCTTTGCAGCATTTCTTAAGTATAGGGGAGCATGTTTACTGGCATTAAAAAATTCTACTTTGTAAATAACAATAACACATAAAAACTGTGTTACAAGGTTAGCAAAGAAGATGGTGGAGGAGTGGGGTCTGTTCAAGCAGCCAAACTATGGAATTCATTATCCCCAAACATAAGCACCACAGATAACTATCTTATCTTCAGAAGACTACTCAAGAGTTGCCTATTTCTTACATAACCACCATACTCAAACACAAGTGTACAGCATATCCCTGTGTATATAAACATTTAATTTGATTATATGTATGCATCTAGATATGTGTATTTCTTGCACTTATTTATTGATTACTTTACTTCTACTGTAAAAAAAGAAAAAACGTTGACTCTCTCTAATGCACCACCCTATATTTCACCCGATGCCTCTCTCAATATATCCTGTACCACCACTCTCTGGCTCAACCCAAACCTCCTTCTACTACTATGATCTCCAAAATAACCCTTTCAAGACTATTCCCTCCTCTATCTTTCCTTGGATCACCCCAAACCTAATTTTAATACCATGTTTTCCCAAACAACCCTTCAAATTCTTCCCTCACCTATCCCTCCTGTAACTCATCCAAAAACGTATTTTACTCTTATGATCTCCCTAATCAATTTTGAGAGATTCTTCACTCCTTCATCTCTCCTTATCCTCATCCCAAACATCATCTTACTACTATTATCTCCCAATAAACACTCTCTCGACTCATCCCTCTTCTTTCCCCCATTATCCTTTTCAATCCAACTAACAGATTCACATGTCCATTGCTCAAATTAACTAAAATTTCACAACGCTACTCCACCACTAATCCTTTTTGGGTTCCATAGTAGCGTGCTACTCGCTGAAAAGTGCACAGCCACCTCGTCAGGGGTAGTAAACGATATATAAATGCAATTACAATACAAATCAATATCTAAGGTCTTAATCTAGAACACAGCCAAAGTGTGCTCTAAACTACATGGCTGCCTTTTGCATTTTATAAAGACAGCCATTAGCCAATAAGATACTGCTTTGTCATCGGCATATACCGAGGTATACAGTTAAGTTACAGCGGGAGACTGTAGCACAATATGTAACTATTATGATACTTACAACTTTAACACTACTTAAAGTACCATTAATTACAATACGCACACAATGTTCTATATCTACCTCACTCCACTGGATGCAATTACAATCTAAGTCACTCCATTCTACGACACTACAGTCCATGCTAATTCGCTGTATGCTGTTCCACTCTACGCCGCTCCACTCTACGCTTTGGCACTGTACAACAATCCACGCCACTGCAGTCTATACCACTACACTCCACTGTAAACAACTCCACTCCCCTGTGCGGCGCTTCACTATACAACACTCCACTCTAGGACACTCCACTGTACGCTATTAAATTATACATCACTCCACTCTATCCCACTGCAATGTACGCTACTCCACTCTATGCTATTCCACTCTATGTCACTCCACTCTACGCCACTTCACCCTATTGTACACTATTACTCTGTACATCTCTCCCGTCTATGCCTCTTCACTCTAGTCCAATCCAGAGTACGCTCTCCCCTCTATGCTACTCCACTGTATGCTATTCCACTATATGCAGCTCCATTCTATGCCACTCCGCTCTATGCTATTCCACTCTATGCTACTCCACGATACGCTATTCCACTCCATGCCTCCCCACTCTACGCTAATCCACAGTATGCCAGTACACTCTACCGCACTCCACTGTATGCCACTCCACTCTACGCCCCTCCACTCTTCTCCACTGTACTCCACACCACTTTGATGTACGCTATTCCACTCTACACCACTTCCCACCAGTATACGCTGGTCCACTATATGCAAATACACTCTACACCTTTCCACTCTACGCCTTTAGACTCTACGCCACTCCACACAATACCACTCCACTGTATGCTACTCCACTGTATGCTACTCCACTGTACCCCACTCCACTCTAAGCCACTCCGCTCTACAGCGCTCCACTCTACACCACTCCACTTTACACTATTCCATTCCACGCCACCTCAGTATACACTACTCCACTGTGCACCATTCAATTCTACGGTACTTCACTCTACCCTATTTCAATGCATGCTTCTTTACTGTACACTATTCGACTGTATGCCATTCCACTCAACGCCACTCCCCTGTACGCTAATCCACTGTGCGTCACTCCAGTCTACCCCCTCCACTCTACGCTACCCTACGCAACTCCACTGTACATAACTCCACTCTACCCCACTGCACTCTATTCCACAGTATGCCAAGCAACTGTGGGCCACCCCACTGTATGCTACTACAATGCATGCCACTCCACTTTATGCCACTCCACAACAACACTGTACTCCACTCAAGGCCTGTCTATGCCCCTCCACTCTGCTGCATAATAGTCCACTAAATAGCACTCCACTGTCAGTGCAAGTCTACAGCACTATACTTTACTCTATGCCACTGTATGACACTCTACTCCACGACCCTCTACAAAACTTCCTCTATGCCACTCCACTTTACTACAGTCCATTCTATGAGACACTGCTGTGCTCTACGCCACTCCACTTTATGGTATTCTATGCCACTTAAATCTACAACAGTCTATGCCACTCTATTCAACACCACTCCATTGTACAACGCTGTACTCCACTCTTTAGCACTCCACTTCACTTACCCACACTCTACATCATGCAAGGCCACTCCACTGTACGACACACCACTCCACTCTACAACACTTTATTCTACTGTATGCTATGCCACTCTACTCTACTCCATCCCACACCACTGCACTCTACAAAATGTTAATCCACTCTATGCTACGCCACTCTACTAGCCTCCCCTCCACAAAACTTTACCCTGCTCAATGGCACTCTACTTGCTGGACTGTTCCCATTAGGCGCAGAGTCAAGACTGATTTGCATATGGCTGGGTCCAAACTGGAATGGCATGGTGAGCAAAAAAACTGGATTATAGGCCCAGATCTCTGTACTGGGGTGAATGTATGACATTGTTCTGCATTCTGTCCATCAAATGTTCTTTTTGTAAATGTCACCCCGAGTGGAACGGGTATGCTCAGACGTGAGTCCTGTACTCTCCATGCCACTGGAATCAAGGTATTCTGGTTGATGAGGGCTTAAAGCCCGAAACCGGTCCTAGGATTCTTGTTTCCAGCCCAGGGAGGACCTGGCCTGGCAGTTCGGGCTGGACTGTTCCCATTGGGCGCAGAGTCAAGACTGATTTGCATATGGCTGTTTCTAAACTGAAATGGATTTAGGCCCAGGTCTGTCCTGGGTGGAATGTATAATATTGTCCTGCATTGTGTCCATCAAATGTCACTCTATGACACTCCAGTCTACTCTGCTATACTGTACCACACACTACTCCAATCTATGCCACTCCACTCTACAAGACTCTACTACACTTGCTGCCACTATACCACACTGTACTCCACTACATGCCATCACACGGCACTGTATCACCCTCTAATCCACACTATGACCCTCCACTCCACTGCATAACACTCTATTTCACTCTACAACACTTTCCAACACATGACTGCACTGTACTTGACAAGACGCCACTCCAGTTTATGTCACTTTGCTCAACTCTACACTACGCCTATCCACTCTAGTGCACTCTATGCCACTGTACTGTACAAAACTAATGCACTCTGTCACTTTACTCCACTCTATCCTACGGAACTCCACTCGACTCCACTTCACGTTACTCCGCTATATGATACGTCGCCCCACTCTGTGCCACTGTTCAACACTCTATTATATACCTCCACTCGCCTCCACACTATGAAACTCCACTCAACAAAACTCTACTACACTCCATGCCACTCGCCGTGACTGTACTCCTCTCTCTCCCGTAAACTCGTCTGTAGAAAGTCTGTACTCCTCTCTATCCTGGTACACGCCACTGTACATCACTCTACAAGACTTTCTAACACTTAAAGATTCAACACTCCACTGTACCCTGCCGCACTCCACGCCTCTTTACAAGACACCACTTCACTCAGACACTTTCCTCCACTATACCTAATCACAAGACAAACATCCCTGCTGCAACAAGACAGGATTGTGCATGTTTTTATCCGCACTTAGCACTTTCTGATAGATATCCGCACCAGTGAGTAGTAGACAACTGTTGTTAGCTTTTTTTTTACACTGAAGGAGAGGGCTCTTTAGGGAGCGCTCTCTGAGAGGCAGTATTTTCACCACAAACTGTTGGCTACTTTTTAAATAAGCGGCGAGATTGAAAGACTTTTAAAGCATTCACCTACTGTAAACTACGCTGCATCCCCACTCTCCCGCTAAGTCGCCTAATTCCCCGGTCCACCACGGAGTGTTCCGCTTGTGTGGAGGGAAACGGCATTAGGAGGCGGAGCACTGGGTAAAAGGTCAGGAGGCGGAGCCACTGACTACATTAGTCAAATGGCAGCGCGGACGCGCCGCTGGTGCTCCGAAGGCACGCCGAAGGCAAGCCCGTCTGCGCCCGTCCACGCCTGGCTGGGACCAGGGGCCAGAACCCCTGGACTAAGTGCAAGGCGTTTGACATACTCAGAGCACCATTTATAATCACTTTGGAAGCCGATCGATGAGAAATGCAAATACCGCATTAAACCAACCTCAAGTAGCAAAATCTGCACCAATTGCCCGTATAAACTGCACTTCCCAGGGCAGCGCCTGACTAATAAAGAGATCAATTCAGAAATAAACCTACTTCTGCTGAATTGTAGGTCCGTGCCAAAACACCACCTTGAAATTAACATCCTACTTACTGAACAACAGCCTGAAGCACTATTCCTGACGGAAACTTGGCTGCACAAAGATGCAGACCCAGATGTGGTGCAAGCACTTCCCCCAGGATATTATATATTGAGGAAAGATAGGACACCCCCGAAGGGGGGGAAATTGCCATGTAAAAGGATGCATCAAACCAGATATGATACAAGACTGCAAGAGCTTGGGTTTTGCGCTCACATTCACCCCTACATGCTCCCTATCAGGAATTTTAATATACAGACCCCATGGCCCATGTGGAATGTTTACAGACTCCCTCACCGACACAGTAGCAATGAGGGCAAACACGGCCACCAATTTTACCGTCCTAGGAGACCTAAATTTACATCTGGGGGACCCCAATAAAGGTGATCCATACAACCTCATACTCAATATGCAGGCATTACAACTTAAGCAAAAAGTAAAAAGCCCAACTCATAGCAAAGGCCACATTATTCTGAAGCTTATAAAGCGCATGGTTACACTTACCAGTGTGTCCCCGCGCTGAAGAAACCGCTGAGGAACCCGTCCTGGCCTGTTCCTGTGAGGCGCCCAACTCCTGGGCACCCCCCCGGTGAAGCCAGGCATCCTTAGCGATTAGGGCCGGTGTGGAGACTAAGCAAGCTATTGGCCAGAGTTGCAGCGTGGGACCCCATGATTAGAGTAGGCACCGTGCCGAGAATTATCGGGTCCGCGGACATTTGAGCTCAAGACCCTGCCGCGACGGGAATTGAACCCTGGTCTCGGGCCAGACCTCTGCATCAGGGTCTGCTGCTCTAATCAGTGAGCCACACTCCTCCACATACTAGACCCAGTCTTCTCAAACTTAGACAATATATCAATAAACAACCCTTCCCCAGTCCCTTGGTCAGACCATTTTTTAATACCTTATCTGGAAGATATCAAGGACTCCTCCCAACAACCAGCCCTCAAAGACTTGGGACCGACCATGGGCAAAACTAGAGCACGAAGTCTGGGCTAATACCCTTGAAACCACCAACCCCATAATCAATCCCGATCCCACCAACGCATATGATAAATTTAATGAATGGATCACAACGATCCCTAGACGCCACGATACCATACAATTGGAGCTCGAAGAAACCCACTGAAAAGAGACTCCCATGGTACAACTCAAAAATAGGAGAGACAAAGCAAAAATGCAAAAGACTGTAGAAAGTCTGTACTCCTCTCTATCCTGGTACACGCCACTGTACAACACTCTACAAGACTTGGAAGAGGGACTACAACCCAGAGAAAAGACATAAATATAAAGAAGCCATAAAATTATACCAGACAGAAACCAAAAGAGCCCAGGCACAATACTAGGAGGAAAAAATTAACCTGGCAGCCAGGGAAATCGCTAAAATAGCAAAAAAACTATCTCTCTGCCCCCAGCCAGAAAGGCCCTCAGAATCAGCCCCCCAGCGATGTAGGGAATTGGAAGAGTTTTTTAATACCAAAATCCTTAACATATACAACGCCTTCCCTCTGTCTCAGCAAACGGAAACCCTAGTACCAAAGGGGAAAGTAATACGGAGGGAGCGAATTATCTGAGTGACCTCCCAATACTAAATATGACCACCCTCTTCACTCTCTTCACGAAAGTTAAATCGGGATCCCCATGTGATCCAGCCCCAGTGCACCTGCTACATAAGGTAAAGGGAACCATACTTCCTACACTACTGGAAGTTCTCAATCTGTCCCTAGCTACCGCAACAGTACCATCTAGTTGGAAACACGCCATGGTCAAAGCACTTTTAAAGAAGCCCAACCTAAATCTAGAAACCTGGAGCAACTACCGCCCGGTATCACTGCTCCCCCTGTTCAGTAGGATCCTGGAAAAGCACGTAAACACCTCCCTCACCAGCGACCTTGAAGTCCATAAGATTCTACACTCTTCCCAGACAGGGTTCCGTCCCAACCACGGTACCTAGACAGCTCTGATAACAGTGACCGAGGAATCAAGGAAAGTCCTACTTGATCTGAGTGCTGCATTTGACACGGTACATCATGGCACTTTACCAGACAGACTCAAGGAGATGGGAGTGACAGGAAATGCTTTCTCCTGGATCAAGTCCTTCCTAACGGACAGAACGTTCCAGGTATTTGAAGGCAACCACACCCCAAGGAAGATCCCACTCACCTGTGGGGTTCCTCAGGGGTCCTTGTTGAGCCCCACCCTGTTCAACGTGTACCTGAGACCCCTAGCTGATCTAGTCCTCGAATATGGAACCCAGCTAGTAACATACGCTGACAAAACAAAACTGGTGGTAGCCCTCAACAACGCTGATAACAGCTCAATTGACCTCGAAGCTGGTCTAACAAATGTGGCTATCTGGATGGACCAGTCTTACCGAAGCTTAATGGGGATAAGACTGAACTAATGATCCTCAGCAATACAGCAAGTGGCCCCTCAGAATTAAAATGGCCAGACTGCCAGGTACCACTCCTTGAACCCAAGGATAGAATAAAGAGCCTTGGAATCTGGCTGGATAAGTCACTTAAATTAGACCACCAAGCAGTGCAAGTAGCGTCCACATGCTTTGGCATCTTAAGGTAACTAAGGAAAATACTACCACTGCTCCCTGAAACCGCACGCAGAAAGGTGTACAAGCAATGATATCCCCCCGGCTGGACTACTGCAATGCACTTTACCTGGGCACCCCTAACTCCGTAGTAAGAAAACTCCGAGTGGTACAGAACTGCGCAGCCAGACTATTATATAACATCCCCAGAAAAAAATCAGCTAAGCCAGCACTGAGGACACTGCACTGGCTTCCCATCTCAGAACGCATAATGTTTAAATCACTCTGCATTGCACACAAGACCCTCGGGGACACTGGCCCAAAAATTCATTCTACCCTTTTCTCCTTCCACCGTCCCCTGCGCAACCTGAGATCTGCCAATCTGTTCCTAGCCAAGGTCCCGAAGATCCAGAGGGTAAGAACGGGGGGACCTATGTTCTCATGCAACGCCTCCATTCTGTGAACTCACTCCCCCTACAGCTTAGATCCACTTCACACCACCTCTCTTTCAGGAAACAACTAAAACCATGGCTTTTCCAGGAGCTGCAGTAAAATAGGAATGTGTTTTTTGGTCGCAACTAGCGCTGGGATGCCTAAGCGTAGCCATGCGCAATACCAATAATCGATTTATTATTAATAATAATAATTATAATAATAATAATAATACACTACAACACTCTGCTCCACTCCACTCTGCAACACTACACTATTCGACACTCTCCTCCATTGTACTTTATGATACTACACATAATGATACTACACTGAATGACACTGGGTTCTACGATTTAAAACACATTTTTATTAATAATAAAAAATACATTGAAATTCATTGAAAAAGTCAGGTTAAAACTTAGTTATAGTTAGAAATCTTTATTTATTCTTTCTATTCAAACCAAACTTAAAATACACAAACATTAGAACTTCTAAAAAACTTCTAAAGTTATAGTTATACCATGATGTGAGGAGAGACCAGGGAATATTCACCCAAACCCTAACTACTTATCGCCGTCGACACTGCCTCTCCCCAAACCTCCGACCGCCGAACCTGGAAAGAAAAAAAGACAATATTACAAAATTGAAGCAGGAGTCCCCTTGTTCCGTGCAGGCCAAAGGAGGAGCCAAATACCCAAGAAGCCAATGGAACTGTGCAGACAGGGGAGAAAAGGAAACTGACAAATCCCAAGCGAGGCAAGAGGAAGACGGAAGCTGGACCGTGTAAAACCCAGACGATGCAGAGAGCTGGGGGTCTGGGGAAAAGAGACCAGAGAACGCCGAACAGAACGGCAGAGACCACAGGAAAACTGCATACAGGTGACTCAAAGACTTCGAGGCCGTAAAAAGAGTGGAGCAAGTAATGGTGGATGCCCTTGGAGGACGCGTTTCAAGAGCTGCAACTCAGGAGAGTTGAGGCAGTTGCGATACGTGACTAAAAAGGGGCGGGGGTAGAGAACAACCGGGAATTGGGGAGGGTATAAAAGTTATTATTTCTTGCCCTTTTTTTCTTTTTCCCTTCATTTCACCATAACTTCTTGGTTATATAAAACCGATGCTTGACTTCAGCCTCTAAGTAAAGGGGACTCTTGTTGAGAAAGCATACCTTAGATACTAGCAGGCATAAGGAGTGAAGTTGGCAGTGAAGAGGGTCAGCCTGGAAAAAGGACTGTAGTATTCAAAAGCATACCAAGAAAAAAAGGAGTCTAACTAACTAATTTATGTAATAGTGCCTTACAAGTAGGTAAAGGTAGTCCACACAAAGCCAAAAGGATTCCCTCTCTTGTTTTTGTTTCTTCCTTGTTTCCCAGATGTATTCTGTCCCTTACTAGGGTTATCGAACCAGGAGGCATAAGTTGTAAAAGCCTCTATCAGGAAAACCCTGACAGATTTAGTATTATTTATTTATTATTATAATACATTTTTTTTTTTACTCATGTTTCTTATTAGAGAGATAGAACTCAGGACAACACTGGGGTGGTGAAACCTAGCCTTACTTACTTAAACCAAGTACTCATACTTACTGCTACCACCTTCTTTTTGCCTTCAAGCCCTCTTAGAAGACGAAAGACATATAAGGAGAAGAACAGAAAGAAGAAGATCATAAGGGAATCTTTTCTTATAACCTGATATCAATGACACCTACAGTTAACTATTCTGAAATAAACTAACGCCAACATTAAAAGATACATTCAGCCTCCTTGCTTCCTTGCTTCTTTTTCCGCCCAGCGCTCCCACAAATAAAGTAATAAAGTAATAGTTTACACACCCTTTAAATTACTATAACTTCATTTCTTCTTTCTATACAAACAAACTGTAAATTGCACAACATTAGAAATTACAAAGTTAGAGTTATAATTGAAACTTATAATTTACACACCATCTTCAAATTGCAGTGTGGCGCACTTCAGTACACAGCGTTGTCAACTCGCTCACCACACCACAATAATGGTAATTCACCACTCTACCAAGCACAAGTGTTGTCATAAGTGGTTTCATTAGACATGTCATGAGTCTTGTCAGGAATGCTATCATTAAACAGACTATAAGTGATGAAAATGCAAGGGTAAATGCAGTCATGGAGAATGCACGAGTTATAGTTAATGGAGTATGGTGAGCGAATTGACAACACTGTGTACAGATGTGAGTGACTTTTAGTAATTTAAAGGTGGAGCGTAAATTGGACAGAAAGTTAGTACTATATTGGGCCGCTGTACATTTGCGGCAATCTGCGGTACATGGGAAAGAAAAAACACAGTATTATTGGTTAATCAAAGCCCTTGCTAATAAAAGTATATAGTCCTAACAATGGTTCAAGAAGCAATTTGCATCAAAATACAATACTCACAAACAATTCCAAATTACAAATAGTAAATAGAAACTAAACAAAAAAGCTCTATAAAAGGAAGAAAGAAGAGAAGAGAAACCCATACGAAAAATAATTCTAGAAAAATATGACAAATTTATTACATTTTCTGAACACTAAAACAATTGAGACAATGGCGCTCAATACAATGTGCTGGTAAAAGGAGCACATCCTAAGTATATAGAAATGAAAATATAATCCTGATGGAAGGCGTCTATATATATATTAACGTCTTCGTGAGATAACAGACATATCTATATGAATACTGTAGTGTGTGTGATATAACTTACACTCCATGCAAGGACATGTAGCGTACATCTCTTGTTTAAAAAGACGGTGGAATTCATTCATGGCTAACATATCTCCTCTCTATTAGCCATTTTTTTAAAAAGGGTCAGTTAATTTGAGAATACAATCATATGCATTCAATAGTAATACTACGTCTTCCAGAAACAACCAGGTGGAGAAAACAAAGATCTAAATGCCGCCCGAATGTACGTCATAGTTCGAAATACTCGTTAAAAGTTATAGTCCCTGCACAATGTTCACAGTTTTAGCAGCATAGGCATAGTGGTACATAAATCATATGCAGGAGAGTAACGATAAGGGTGTTTAACAAACAGCCCGTCTACAACTCGAGTAGATGCCGCAAGCGTGGACTTACCGAAAGTCGTCCCTGTTGTGGCAGCAAAATCAGGAAGCCATTTGATGCTTCGTCTGGACGCCATAAATAGCTTTTGTTAGCCCGCGCGATTTACTTGGAAACATTGACAATGGACTACAAGATATTGCCTGCTCTTGGCAATGGGCACCAACGCGCGCCATATTAAAATGGTCAAAAATGAAGTGTAAACAGAGTATACGCTTCCACGCAATTTGCTAAATGTGACAGCGATATGTAAATAAATTAGTAGGGCATCATCTAAGGACAAACTACTTAAGGCAGTCAAAAAACACCACTATATTGCAGAGAGTTGAGGATTCTGAGCCCGATCCCACTTAGGACAGCAGTATATTACATTAGCTTATCCGCGGGCGCCATCTCCGAATGGTCAAAAATCAAAAATCAAATGTGTGAATTGAAATCCGTGCTCCCAAAGGGTTGGCTCGATGCAACAACGGTATATAAATAGAATAACCGGGTGTCATCTGCAAACTGAATAAATATGATATCAAAAGTGGTTAATTAAAAATTTGCAAACATTCGTGACAAGAATTTTCAATTCTATTAAGGACACGGAGGCGAGGATTATGCTTTCTCGATTTCTTTACTACAAACAGCAGCCAGTAGGAGTACAGTAAAGAAACGCAAAAAACTACAAATCCCATGAACACTTAGGCAACCATAGAGAGCATATCCCTATATAAACAACCATAGAGGGCAAGACTTCCTCTTTCTTTGTCCAGGAAAAAATAAATCAATAAAGAGTCAATTCACGTGGAACCGAAGAACAGTCCGGAGGAAACATCCGAAGGGAGCAGGAGAACGACCAGCAGGAGATATCCCAATGAACCAAGGAGCAGGAGACTGGAGCAGGCAAAACTCCACAGATCCAGAATCCGAAAGGCTTGAACCAAGGCAGCAGAGAATGGCAGAATCTCACTTCTGGTCAGAACCTAAAAGAAAAACATAGCCGTAATATGCCATCCCAAAACCATGGAAGGTAAAATACAAAGGGAAGGGAAAATGTACAAGAAAACATATCATAATGCCATAGCAAATGAGACTATACATGAAAATGCATGAAATATACATTTGGGTGGGATAATCCTCGCCTCCGTGTCCTTAATAGAATTGAAAATTCTTGTCACGAATGTTTGCAAATTTTTAATTCTATGGCAGGACAGGAGGCTCAGATTATGCTTGTTCAAAGCTGCGCCACCACAACAGAAGCAATGTCCACAATGGGTTTGAAATAAAACGTTTTAAACACAGTATCAGAAGACCAATCAGCGGCCTTCACAATGTCCGTTAAACTCACACCAACAGTAAAAGCCTTAGAGGCCATGGCACCCCGAGTGGAATGGGCACCGAAAATGGAGATATCAATTCCAGCCTCAGACATAAGCCAACGCACCCAACGGGCCAGGGTAGCCGGCGCCACAGGCTTAAAAGGCTTCTGCAAAGCAATCAGCAACTGACCAGACAAGTCCTGACGAAAAGGAGCAGTACTTACCTCATAATCCTTTATGCATTGAACCACACATAACTGTGGATTCTGAGGAAAAGCCGGATATGTCACAGAAGACATATTACATTTGGTGCGCCGGGAAATTGTAAAAGTGACCCCGTCCGGAGAAAACGAACGCCCGCGAGGTCCAATGCACGCACATCAGAAATGCGTTTACAAGACACCAAACAAAGTAACATCGTCAACTTTGCTGAAAGTTGCTTACGAGACAAGGAAGAGTTGGGAGGCCAAGCGTCCAGAAAACGCAACACAATGGAGACATCCCAAAGAGCAACATACTTGGGACAAGGCGGTTTAACCAGCCGAATGCCACGAAGCAATTTGGAAACCAAGGGATGTTCCCCCACAGGCTTCCCGTCAACAAAATCGTGGCCTGCAGAAACAGCGGAACGAAAGGAATTGACTGTCCGATAAGCAGAACCAGAAGAAGCTATGGAAGCAAGAAAATTAACAACTAAAGTAACATCCGCTGAAGCGGGATCCAAGTTCCGTTCAGCACACCAACCACACCATCGACGCCAAGCTGATGCATAACGCTTGTGCATGTTGGGGGCCCAAGCTTCCCCGATAAATCGTGTAGCGTCTCCAGATAAGCCAGGGACTTTCCAGCGTTCCCCGAAATGCGCCACGCAACCAACCGGAGTTGACCGGACAGAATCAGAGGATGCGGGTTGAGCAGAGGATCCAACAACAAGTTCCACTTCTGTGGAAGCAGGAACGGCGTCGAGCAACTCATCTCCAGAAGATTCGGAAACCATGCCTGAGCCCTCCAAAGAGGAGCTATCAGAATGATTTCCGACTGGAAGTGCTTTGTTCGAGCCAAGACTCGCGGAACCATCGCGAACGGGGGAAACGCATAGCAAAGATGAGGAGGCCATGCTTGCAGAAAGGCATCCGTGGCGAGAGCCTCCGGATCCGGACGCCAGCTGTAAAATCTGGTCAACTGAGCATTGAGGCGAGAGGCGAAGAGATCGATCCAAGGCCGACCCCAGAGGCGAGACAGGTTCCGAAAGACACGGGGGTGAAGCCGCCAATCGCTGAAATCCAGCAGATGGCGAGAATTCCAGTCGGCCACCGGGTTCTGGCGACCCGGGAGATATTCTGCAATAAGAGTGATCTTCTTCTGAAGGCAGAAGTGCCAGAAGTCCTTCGCAATCTCGGCCAAAAGCCTCGACCTCGTTCCTCCCAGCTTGTTCACATACCTCACCGCAGAGATGTTGTCCATGCGGAGCAGTATGCAACAGCTGGTGGCCTGAGGAGCAAGGCTGCGAATCGCAAAGGATCCCGCCAGGAGCTCCAGACAATTGATGTGAAGGTTCAGTTCGTCTTGTGACCAACGGCCGCCCGTCGTCACATTCCCGCATCGGGCTCCCCAGCCCCAAAGACTCACATCCGATTCCAGCACCATATCCGGTGTCGAGCCGAACAGGGCCTTCCCGTTCCAAGCCTCCATGTGGTTGAGCCACCACCGCATCTCTGACCTCGCGTCTGATGACAGAGGAACAAGATCGGAATAGCGAAGACCCTTCTGCAAATGCCGGATCTTGAGACGTTGCAGGGCCCGATAATGCAAGGGGCCCGGAAAAATTGCCTGAATGGATGAGGCCAACAGACCGACAATCCGAGCGATCGATCGTAAGGATACATTCTGTGTGGACAACAGTAACTTCAACTCCCTCTTGATAGACCTGATTTTCTGGGTGGGCAAGAGCAGTTGGCAAGAGACTGAATCGACTAGGAAACCCAGGAACTCGATCGACTGAGTGGGATGTAAATGAGATTTTTGAGGATTCACTAGAAATCCTAGAGACTGTAACAGGTCGACCGTCCATGCCAAATGGGACTGTAGTTGCACCGGACACTGAGCCATCAACAAAATGTCGTCCAGATACACGATCAGACGCACTCCGCGCGCCCTCAACGATTCCATGACCGGTCTCAGGAGCTTCGTGAAGCACCACGGGGCGGACGAGAGACCGAACGGGAGAACCGTGTACTCGAACCACGTCCCCGACCACTGGAATTGAAGAAAACGGCAATGAGGCGGAAAGATGGGAATGGACAAGTAAGCGTCCTTCAAATCCAGGCGAACCATCCAGTCGCCCTTGCGAAGGAGATCCCTGAGAAGATGGATGCCCTCCATCTTGAAGTGGCGATAGACCACTCCGTTGTTGAACTCCTTGAGATTGAGCACAAGGCAAGAACCTCCCCCTTTCTTCTCCACCAGAAACACATTGCTGACGAACCCTTGAGGATGCAGGGAAGTCCGCACAACGGCCCCTTTGAGCAGAAGAGACTCGATTTCCCTGGATATCACCTCTCGATCTAGTTGGGAAAAAACAAGGGGAGAAGGGACGAGACTTTGAAGGGGAAGGTGGTAAAATTCGATGTGATACCCTTGAACTGTCTGCAATATCCATGCATCTTTTGAGATCGTGCGCCAATTGTGCAGAAAAAATTGCACCCTGCCCCCCAAAACAACACTGTCGTAAGGGATCAAGCTCACCTGTAGAGGAGAAATCCTGGCGACCTCCTTGGTTTCCACCATAGCCTCCTTTGTTGACTTGTCCACAACCTTTGCGGGAGGGGTAGAAGGTAGACTTGGAACCTGAATAGGATGACTGCTGGGTCCTCTTCCCTGCTGGGACTGTTGGCCACGCTGCTGGCCAGAACCACGGCCGAACGAACGTCCCCCGGAACGTCCGGCCCTGCCAAAAACCGGGCGGAACGCCCTGCGTAAGGAAGACTGCGCCTTGTCAAGGCCGCTAAAGGTGGCCACAAACTTGGTCAATTCCTTTAGGAAAGGCTGACCAAACAGGAGACCCTGTGCAAGGGGCCCCGATTCCGATGTTGCAAGTTCAGATAGCCTGGGGTCCATCTTCAACAAGATGGAACGCCGACGCTCGGTGGACAGAGCACAGTTAGCGTTCCCCAGGAGACAAATAGCCCGCTGGGCCCAACCAATAAGGTCATCGGGATCAATGCCAGATGCAGACCCTTGAGCTTGGTACCATAAGTCCAAGATTTTTGTCAGGGGGCCAAGAAGGTCCAGTAACTTATCCTGACACAGGCGCCAAGAGCGGTCAATGCCCTTTTTGGGATCCTTAGTGAATTTCTTGAGATAGGTCAGAATAGTGGGATCCACCTCCGGGGTTTCAGCCAATTTATCCACCAACTCCGGGCGAGGGCACTCGGAGCGGAGACGGGAGCGCACCTCTTGATCAAAGGGCTCACGGATATGTGCCTGGACATAGTCCGCAACTTCAGGAGCAGGTAGCCAAGACTTCGAATTCGGGTGAACTATATCAGTCGGCTCAAATGTCAGGACAGGCCGATGGGAAGAGGCATCAACGAAATGTTCTTTTCTAGATTTTTTAGCAGGGGGAGGACCAGAGGGACCCGAGGAAGAGGAGGATGAGGTGTCATCAGTGTCCGGAGGAGGCGGACGAGACTGTTTGGAAGCAGTGGAGGTAGACAAAGACTTGGCCAATTTCACAAAGTCAGATTTATGCGGATTTTTTGGCGACTTAGAGGAGTGTTTCCCAGAAGAGGACGGTATCCAGCCCTGTTGCTGAGCATAGTCGGTCAAATGACGTTTCAACGGTCCAATAGCGCGGACCAGCGCAGTATTGACCGAATGCTGGACCCCTTGGTCAAGGGCGTCGACCAAATCGTATTCAAAAGACTCTTCAGGCTCCTCATCATAATAGTATTCCTCAGAATCGTCATAACCAGCCATGGTTGACGAAATGACAGTGCACAAAAGTGAGGAAAAAATATAAAAATATATAAATATGCCCACTAAACAATAAAGCAAAGGTCCAGTTGTAAACACAAGCGACGCTGTCAGGGGGAGTGACAGCCCCAAGCAAGCCAAAAAAGGCAGAGCAACAACTCAAACCAAAGAACTTTAAATTAAAGAGTGGAGGGACAGGCTTGCAGTATAAGTCACCCTAGGCAACGCCTCTAGAAATTATACAGCCCAAAAACTCTATTTTGAGATAAAGGGCGTCACGAGGGACTCTCCGGTAGGCAGTGGGCTGAGGCTCAGGAGAAAACGCCGCCTCTCAGCGTGTCCGGGCTCTGTGAGAAACACGGAGCGTAAACAAAACCAACACGCATGCGCGGAGGCTCGCCTGAAATCCGGAAGAGGAGCAACGCGCGACACTAGCGCACGAGCCCCTGAGCCCTGGTCCCGCTCCACACAGAAAGATATACGGGCACGAAGCGCCCGATATGTCAAGAGAGGCGACCCGCGCTCTCAATCAGCAAACAGACAATAACAGAAAAAACGCCAAAGGCAAAGCAGCAACTACACGACGAAGCGGCAGTATAGGCAAACAAGCAGCAGAAATGCGGCGTTCACAATGCAAGTAAGCAAAAAATACAATACATGAACATGCAAGTAGTACAAGAAGCATAGAAAAGGACTTAACTGGCTGCGAAGCAGCAAAGAAAGAGGAAGTCTTGCCCTCTATGGTTGTTTATATAGGGATATGCTCTCTATGGTTGCCTAAGTGTTCATGGGATTTGTAGTTTTTTGCGTTTCTTTACTGTGCTCCTATTGGCTGCTGTTTGTAGTAAAGAAATCGAGAAAGCATAATCTGAGCCTCCTGTCCTGCCATAGAATAGCGGATTCTGTATTCGAGCCCACTACAAAAAGGAGAAAAAAGAAAGGAAACAATTAGGAAAGAAAAAGACATTTTCTTAAAGAGCAGCTTAGTTGAACAATGGAAGACCACTAGAAATGTTTGGGTGAGCGAATCACAAATGGATAATGTCAGTGCCAAAAAAAGAATCCATATTCAAATAAAATAGTACAATGGCAAAGAGTCACGTTATAATGCCATCAAGAATAGAAATAACAATTTCAAATGTATAGAAGATGTTTTTCTAGCCACATAGCAAAACCTAAACCTTATTCATCTTAGATATATTGAACAATCATGCTTCATATAAAAATTCATAGTCGGAGTTATTGTATAAAAACAAAATAAGCAATTACAATTAGTATGCAGGAACAAGAAGTTCGGGTCTCTGTGTGTACAGTAGGTGCAGCCAATTAGGATCTTAGGGAGAAGTGAATCAATCAGAGTATACATGGACTTATCAGCTATATGGTGGTACAGCCTGCAAATCCCACTTTGGCCGCAGTGTCAGATAAACAGCATATGGTTACTTACAAATCCCTCAAATAAATATTACTGAATGGCATTCCTCCATAGAGTTAAGGCCTTTATTCATGCTATCACAACGGAGTATCCATCGACATTCAGTTTTATTCAGGATGTTGGTAATACTCCCTCCTCTTGGGGGAATCTGTATTGCTTCAATAACCTGCCAGCGCATATCGGAGGGAGCATGATTATATTTAAAAAAATAGGACACCAAAGGTGCATTCTCAGTTTTGCAGAAAATTCGACTTTTATGCTGCCCAAGAAAAGTTTTTATCTTTTGAGTAGTTTGGCCCACATAAATAAGCTTGCATGGACACCAAATCTCATACACAACATTGTGTGTATTACAATTGGTTTACTCTTGCAGGTTATGACGAATATTTCCGTGGTCAAATTGTTTAGTATTTTGACAGGTATCGCACATAAGGCACCCCCCACATTTGTAATGTCCCACAAGCTTGTTTAAGCCCCAAATAGTTGTCAAATTAGGAGGTTCAATTCGGGGTAGTGCAGCTCGGACCAAATGGTCTCTTAGATTTGTACCCCTTTTATCAAAAAATTGGGGCTGTTCCTGTGTGATTCCAGTGGATATAACGAGTGGCCAATGTTTTTTAATAATGCCTGATATTAGATTACTTTTTGTCCCAAAGGTGGTAACACATGGGATTGGATTGGTCTGTTTTATGTCTTGGGTGTTAAGACAAACACAGGGTGATTATACCGTGCTCTTTTCATGGATCTCTTAATCAGTTTCCTAGGGTAACCATGTTGTCTGAGTTTTTCTGCTAGCTTTTCTGCCTCGCTAAAATAGTCTTCCTTAAAGAAACAGTTTCGGCGAATACGCAGAAACTGCCCAAAGGGCAATCAATCCCTCAAGCCTTGCTAATAAAAGGGCAGCCATATTGTTTAGACCACACTTTGTCATTGTTCCGTGTTTTAAGGTGAAATATAGATAATTACTCTTTTTGAAATGCATAGGAAGGAATAAGGCTGTTTCTTAAAGTCTGTATACTTAGGGAAAAATATTTGTATTGAATTATATATTTTTTTAAAGTTACGATGTACAAGGCGGTACGCAGCAGGGAATTATTTCTGAAGTTGTACCTGTTTTTAACCACATAACCTTTAACTGTTTAATCCAGCGCCACAATTGTTCAGGCCATTGTTTTTTAAAATCTTGATCCTACCTCAAAAGCACTTGCACTTTTCTTTGCCGGTCCCCGGTCCACCATGGCTTTCTGTCCGATTGTTGCGGAGGGACGTGGTTCCTCCCCTCAGCCGCCTCATTTCCAGGGGCTGTATTTCGTATTTAGATGCAAGGCGAGACCGCATGCAGAGCAGTAGGCAGCAGGGAATTGTTGCTGAAGTAGTACCTGTTTTTAACTTTTAACTATTTAATCCAGAGCCACAATTGTTCAGGGCATTGTTTTTTAAAATCTTGATCCTACCTTAAAAGCACTTGCACTTTTCTTTGCGGGTCCCGGTCCACCACGGCCTTCCAGCCGATTGTTGCGGGGGGACGTGGCTCCTCCCCTCAGCCACCTCATTTCCGTCCGGGGGCTGTATTTCGTATAAAGAGGCAAGGCGAGACCGCACGCACAGCGGTAAGCAGCAAGGAATTATTGCTAAAGTTGTACCTGTTTTTAACCACCTAACGTTTAACTATTTAATCCAGCACCACAATTGTTCAGGGCATTGTTTTTTTTTAAATCTTGATCCTACCTCAAAAGAACTTGCACTTTTCTTTGCCGGTCCCCGGTCCACCACAGCCTTCCGGCCGATTGTTGCGGAGGGACGTGGCTCCTCCCCTCAACCGCTTCATTTCCAGGGGCAGTTTTTCATATTTAGAGGCAGGCTGACCCAGACGGGCAGTGGACACGGCAGTGGGTGCGCCGCAGCCGCGTCGAAGGCATGCCAAAGGCAAGCCCATCTGCGCGCGTCCGGCCTGGGCCAGGGGCCAGAACCCCTGCATCAACCCCCCAACAAAGCATTATTTCAATGCAGAAGAGCTGCTCCAAATAAAGGGACCTACTATGGATAATTGTCTTCACACTTTCAACCTGATAGTAGTATTATGAAGTGCTCATACTGCTCTTTTAAACCGTTAACACCCCTACATATTAACACCACTCTCCCTAAATCCTATGACATGTTTCTACTTAACTGCAGGTCCCTGCCTAAGCGTTTAGATTCCCATCTGGAGGCAATTCCTCTGATGAATCTTGAGGAGCTGGAAAGCATCTCTTCAAAGGTAAAGAGTGGCTCGCCTAAAGACCCAGCACCTCTTTACGTCCTGAAACAAGCTGCCACAACCATCTCCCCCACTATACTGGAACTGATCAATGCGTCACTTGCCACTGGAGTGGTCCCCCCTCCTTGGAAGAAAGCGGTGGTGAAGGCACTCCTAAAAAAGCCTAACCTCGACCCTGACTCCCTGGGAAACTATCGCCCCATCTCACTTCTCCCAGGGATCAGTAAAATAGCTGACAAATATGTTAATTCTGTGCTGTCTGCCTTCTAAGAGACCCACAACCTCCTCCATCTGTCACAGACTGGCGTCTGACCACTTCAAGGAACTGAAACAGCCCTACTATCTGTACTCGAAGAGTCTAGAAAAATCTTGTATGCTGGAGGCACCACTGTCATCATCCTCTTAGATCTCAGTGCCGCCTTTGACACGGTCTACCATCAAATCTTGGCCCACAGACTTACAAGATTGGGGTTGACCGGGGTCGTAGTAACATGGTTGCAGTCCTTCGTGGTAATAGATTCTTCCAGGACTTTGACGCTGAAGTGACTTCAAACCGATGCCTTTCCGCTGCGGAGTGCCTCAGGGATCACCCATGAGCCCCACTCTATTTAACATTTACCTGAATTCTTTAGCAGCGATTGTACTGCCTTTTTGGGTACACAGAGTTACATAAGCAGATGATACACAATTCGTGGTGGGACTCACCAAGCTGACAGATCCTCCCTCAGCCTGTCTCCCTTCTTGAAAGAGGTAGCCAAATGGATGAACGTCTCCTTCTTGAAATTGAATTGTGAAAAAACTGAGATGATGATTCTGAGGAAACCGTCTCTACTCGATCCCAATATACTGTGGCCGGCTGACCTGGGCCCCCTTCTGGCCCCCAAGACCCAAATAAAAAGCCTGGGTGTCTGGCTGGATCGTGATCTGAATTTCAAGGTCCAGGCACATAATGTGGCAGCCTATGCTATGGCATCTTAAAGATACTCTGCTCCCACTACTCCCCTTTCAGGCAAGGAAGCTCATAGTTCAGGCACTCATTCTGTCACATCTGGACTATGGGAATGCCCTTTTTCTTGGGGTCCCATAAACTACCCTCACAAAACTTCAGACAGCTCAAAATTGGGCAGCCAAAATCCTTCTGGATGTCCCGAAGTGCCAATTGGCAAAAGCCACCCTGAAATCTCTCCACTGGTTACCCATTAGGGAGAGGGTTTACATGAGATGAGTTTTCTGAAGTGAGATAAACCGTAGGTCAGGTTTTAAATGTAGGACCATATGTGTTGCCTTTTATTAGGAGAGCAAAGCCCCTGGACATTAAGTGATAAGAACTTGAACGTGCTTGTTCCGCTGTCTAACTGCTCCCTCTAAACTCAGACAACTTCTTGCCAATTGGGCTACACCCCTGCCCCTGGAAATAATAACACAGGCTGCCAAGGTGTGGGTGTGGTAGGATGCAGCTCCTAATTGGTCATACTCCACTAAAAAAGTAGAAAAAGATCCTCACAAAGATTGGCCAACCAGATCAAAACATAACGTCAAATCTTGTCTAACCTCTATCCCTTTCTCTGTACCCTCATACTTCCTGTGCACCCAATGTCCTACTCAAGTGTGCGGTGGACTCTTCTGCTGTGTTGACTCCGGCAGTTCAAGAGTCTATTGCCAGGTCTGCATGAGCGCTGTCTGTTGCGAACTGCTGCAGGTAATTCTAGGCAGTATCAGGTTTTTTCAGTTGTAGTAGGACTTTTTCTCTCTCTTCTACTATCTCACCTTTTGGTGGTCTATCCGCTTTCTTTCCATGTTTTACTGTTTGCTGGCCCCTATTTTCCAGTTGGTATGAGCTTCCAGCCTCCTCTTTATCTTTTTCTTTAATCCCCTATAGCTGTACATCCTAAGAGAGCTTGCTTCTCATTCCTTCTCCTGCCATTGGAACAAGAGATGGAATGGTTGTCACCACTGCTAGATGACTTATTGCCCTCTCTAAAAGTCTGAGACAGGGTGGAAAAGTTTGAGTTTGTGTCCCCAAACCAGTATGTGCCTTTATATCTAATGTGTTACCTTATCAGCTATTTCTCCTCCTTCTCCTCAAATAAATGCATCATTGTCAGGATGTTGTTTCCTCTTGTTCTGGGTTGTTCCAGTCTATAGATGTAGTCAAATTTGATTGAGGTTAGTCTGTTGATTTACAGATGGAGTGAAACAGTTCTCTGATGAGTTATTGTATGTTGTCTCTTTCAGCTCATATCGGAACCCTCCAGATCCCGAAGTTAATTCTTGTGGAATGGTTCTCAAGTTCCTCTTCCTTTCTTTCAAATCCACAACATTTACAAAAATAAGTGATTCATTGTACATAGAAATAGTGATGGTCAAAGTGTGTATGAACAAGATGATGTTTAGTCATCAAGGGCAGGCCAGATTTAAAAAGCCCTTTTCTAGACGCAGACCATGTGATTCGCAAAATCATAGGTTTTTCCACTGCAAGCATTTACAAGTTAGAAAAGTATTTCTGACCCACTAAAGTGTTTTTGTGACCCTTTTCTAGTTGAAAGTAGGAGGAGGTGTGAAAGGGGTGTTTCTCTTGTTGACTGTGATTTGCAAATTGATGTAACAATTGCTTATGATCTCAGTTGCCATTGTAAACCATTGACCACTTACCGTCCCGGATCTATGTGTGCAAATGCTTTCCAAACAAGCCATTTGTGTGTTGCAGCTTCTCCTTTAGGAATTAGGGGGCATATGTATCAAAATCTGTTTTTGCGATTCTCAATTAGCGAGAATCGCTATTTGAGAATCGCAAAACGAGATGTATTTAAAAATTCGCAAATATTTTGTGATTTCTTAGTATTCCTTAATTGCGATTAGCAAATTGCGAAATCGCAATTAAGGAATACCTTCACATTCATTCCTATGTGCCAGGAGGCCCTTAGGAATGAATGGAAAGTCATTCAATTTGTGATTTGCGATTTGAGAATCGCAAATTGAGAATAATTTCAAGGGTGCAAGGGTGTCATAAGGACACCCTGATGCACCCCTGAAATGAGCATGTGTGCGCATTAGGCGCACATACATGCCCTAAGGACATGTATGTGCGCCACATGGCACCTTGACAAATGCCAAAAAGTGCATTTTTGAAAGAAATCTCAGATTACCACCAACTTGAAGTGACTCTGGGGAAATATGAGTTCAGTGACTCCGTCACTCCGTCACTGTATAATATTTGTACAAAGCACGCAACTGAACACACACAGATGTTCTGAACTGTCCAGTAAAAAGAGGGGTGGTGTAATTCAGCAATATAAAGGCACTGGCCGGCAGTGTTTACATGGCCTGCCGTTTGGTGTTGCCATTTTGTCAGGATCTGTGGGCCGCAGAGAAAAACCCTGCTGTATTTCGGGTGCACTGCCAAAGCGGCAATTTTTTTGCCTTAATCACTTGTGTTAGCTTAAAAGAGAAAACTGTATTTAAGGGGTAAACCCAAAGTAAAGAGCACAGGGACTTGCCAGAAAGTGTTTCAGGACTAGGGGTGGTGTTGGAGAGTATAAACACAATCCTGCCGTGGTTCCTTGAGGTACCACAGAGGAGGATAGAATTGTATTGGCGAGTAAAGTAGGTTTAGGAAGGGATGGCATCTGCAAGAGAAGATTGCATGGAATGTAGTAAAGGTCAGAATTTGTATCTGAACATCAAACATTACTCAGAGCTATTCTGGCCAAAATTACACTTAAATTCGATTTCTTGTGCAAACAGGGTTCTTTGTCACTACCCTGTTTACTTTGTTGGAGTTTCAGCACTTCAATACAAAAAAATGTTTCTGCTAAAGATTCCTCTGAATCCAAAAGAGTTATTATAGCATTCTAGGAGGAGGAAGTGCTTTGAGGAAAGGACCGTGTGCTTGCTTGTTCTGCAGGCGGTAGTAAGCTGTGCAAGCCTGCCTGGTGTTAAAGGACAGATGTTGTGACCCAGACAGTGTAGCGCTCGGCCCCTTTCCACCCAGCAGCAATTCCAGCTATCAGCCAATTATTACTTTAGTGCCACAGAATGCCCCAAAACCATGGATTACGTACTTCTTATGCTTGGACTTTCAGAGTGTGAATGACACTGCACTAATGCTAATACTGAAGCCAGATAACCCAGGAGGCTTGAAAATGAGTGGTGGCCTGCTAAATTAGGCAATTGGGACCAAAACATGCCACCTGTCCCCGCCCACTATTTAATAAGTTATTCATCAAACATTGGAATACAGTAGATGCAGACGCCGGACCAAATGGCAGCCGAACCTCACGATGTGCCCCATCAGACGTAACCAATTATGAGAGTTGCCTGGAATCTCTACTTAGTTCAATTTGGAGGCAGGCTGAGGATATATCCAGAGATGTAAACACACAAACACCATCCAAAGTCACCAGTATTTTGTTGATGTCGATCCACCCAATTATTAGAATTTAGATCCCTCGAATCTACGTAAAGTCTTAAAGACTTGTCAGCTTAATGTGCTAGGACTATGGGGGGCCAACCATTTAAACCCCTAAATGGATTTGATTACTCAATTTGTTTATTTCAAGTTTCAGCTCGTAACGCAAGCCTAACTGAACTTTGTGCACTTTGTGTGGCACTGCTAGTGCATTGTTCTTAAGCACTATGCGATGGTGCAAACCCTTGACCTTAGTGAATTTCTCGCTGAAGACCTCAGGATATTCGTTGACTCAGTCGCCAGCCTTCAAATGAGCAACATGGCTAGAATTGGAGAGGTTCCTTAATTGTTTTGCAACACAACCATCACTCACTCCTTGTCTCAATATTACCGCATCTGGATGATTGGGATCCAAAATAATACCAAGATCCTCTTGTTCATCCCAACCTAACAAATTTGCCTCATCTTTGACTATGCACACAGGTGCCACAGCAGATTTCTCATCAAACTCCAAATTGGCATCAAATTTCCCTAACACTCCTACTCTTTTTCCCCCATATGCAAAAATCTTAATACGAGATTGCTGCAGTTAAACATCCCTCAACTTGCTAAAACCCTTCATATTCCTCAGAGTGAATGGGGAACCAGAATCCACTGTAAATGTAACATCCTTCTTATTCATAGTGATCATGAAAGATGGGGGCTTCCTTTTCCACAATCCAACTATGGAGGATATTTCCACCACACCACTTTCCTTCTGGCTTGAGGCAGGTAACATAAGAACTACATAACTGTCCTCATCAGAGTCAATGAAATGTTACGGAATGGCTTTGACCATCTCCAAAATAGGAATCCTCTCACTAGAACATGCTCTGTTCACATGTGTGAAGTGCCCTTTTTTGCCGCATTTGAAACAGGTTTTTGATCACCACAGAGCAGAAGTTGGCATTAACCCGGTGGGACCTTTGCCACAGCGGTAGCAGGACAACTCCTGTTTGTCCCCCTTAGATGGTTTGGAAAGTAGGATCTCAGAAATACGCAAAGGACTAGCACTAGCTCTCTTTGTGGGTTGCTTATTGTGTTTTATCATGCACAATTGTCAATGCTCAATGCTTCTGGCCAGAGTTAGAGTTGTCTCTAAATCGGGGTCCTCAGTAGACTAAAGCTTCTCTTGAACTTTTTTGTTGCTGTTTTGTTCAGTCAACTGATCTCAAGTGATCTTATCTTTAAGCTCCCTATGACACAACAAGAATTCCAAGGGGGGTAAAAAATTGTCAATTGATTCCCCTGGAATCTGAGAACATTGAAGAAACTTATGACGCTCTAAGACTATATTTACTTCAAAGTCTTCATGATAGACGTGTAATCATCAAACACCATAGCAGAATCCCCGTCTTCTCCAGTACCCATGAGGACATTAACTGCTTACAAAGACAACGTTTTTAGTATGCACCTTCCCTCAGAACCCAAATTGTATATTAGAAGAATCTTTTTCTTTTTTGAGTGGAAGCTATCCCCAGTAATCGCTTCTAAATATGCCTCAAAGGTCTCCTTCCACTGTTGCCAATTCAAATAAGGAGTGCCAGATACTTGAAGGAAAGGTGGTGGTGCTAATATTCTCTCCATGAGGTGACCATATGTGGCCATATGTGGGTGACTTGCTGTCACTCCACACATAAATGACACACAATTTTTAATCAGATAAAAGGCAAAATAATGCAAAAGGGGCACTCACCTTATGGAATTAGGCGTACATTAAGGTGTGCCTGTCACCGGTTGTTGATGCAGGCCCCTGCATACATTTTGGCAACTATACCTAAAGGTATGCCTATCACCGACGTAGTGTAGGCCATGTATATTTGATGTATGTCTTTTAAATTGAAGAAAAATGTAGATAAGCCAGTCATTAAAATTCCTGCATGCTTCCTCCCATGTGACTCATTGAAACTCACAATATCTGCCCTAAATCCAAGATGGCCACCACGTTGCGAGCATGTATTTCTTCAGGAATTTGGTAATGTATTAGAGGTTAAACAACTCCCTTAAATGTCTACCAGGTAAACAATAGTATCAGAAGAGAGTGAGGCTTGTGGTGATGACGCGTGGTGTGTTTCTACAGTCGATAGGGCACAATCCTGTCTCGAGGTCCCATGCTGCACTCACCTTAAGGGCCACAAGTTCAGTGAAAACGGGCAATGAATGTGCAGGAACTTGCACCGGCCGGCACACTTGAAAGCTGCCTAGACACAGGGAGACCCAGAAAAGCAGATCTGGGCTTGAAAGCGGCACTGAGATGAAAGCCGGCTAGTCGATGAGGGCGCAGAGAAGGAATGGTGCATCAGAACTGGAAATCATCACCAGTGAAAGGAAGACAAGAGGCCCACAGCACACTGGAAGGAGCTCTCTTTATTCCCTCTTCCAGCACTGACGTCTCTGCAACAACTGTAACAAGAATCCCTCGGTGGAACCCACCCTTAGTTCCACACAGGGAACACATAGCACATTTCCACCCCGCATTCCAAACCTCCCCAGCTCAGCTCAACAGGATGGTATATTGTTTTCTGTGAAAATTGTTCAATTTTGAGTTGGAGCCCATTTCATCTTTAGTGGGTTGGACAGATGGTTGATAAAATTCTGATTCATTGAGCCATATGGCAACTCTACCAATAATACTACTTTTAGCAAAAAATTTTGGAAGAACCTCTGCGGCTGTATCATGATGGGCCGAGCACCTGGTTTTATTTGCATGCTTGGTGTCTAAACTTCAAACACAGACCTTAGAATTTCTCTGTGCCAATGCACAAATTTTAGTCAGAACACGCAGAAACAGAAAGACTCAGTCTCTGCGCACTGTATACGACTTATTCTGATTAAAGTTCATGCATTGACTCATAGAAATTCTGAGTGCTATGTTTAAACTTAAGACACACTAAGCTCAAAAAAACAAGTGCTCGGCACATCATGATATGGCCCATTATTTACAAAGATTTAAAAAGCAAACCTCAATGCAGATCCTTAAGTGTTCCCTAAACCAAATTGAAAGTGTCTTAAGTTCCTCACTTCAAAGGGCTCTTACTTTCTGATTCTGAATCAACCAACTTTGTAGCTGCTAGTTGGGTAAAGGCCTTTATAATATTTCAGAATGAATATTTCAGACATAATAAAAAAAATATGGAAACCTTTACAGTGTACTATCTATAAATGAATATTGAAACTCAAGAGAACTCCTAGTAATTGTGTGCGGAAGGAGATAGTTCACAGGTTCAACTGAAAAACCTAGCACCAATATGTGCTCAGGAAATAAGTATAAAAATAGTCTGAGTCTGAGCTTCCGTTAGGAGTAACAGAAAGACTCCCTGTTACCATCAATAGAAGCTCAAACTATTGTTAAACGTACTAATCTTTAAATACGCATATTGTTACTCTACTTGGGTACCGAGATACCACATCGATTTTGTGAGTATCAACAGTACTTTTTAATTTGTGATATCATTCCTGCCTTTTTGAAGTTTACTCTGTAATCCATTAGCCTCCCATAGTCCCCAATTAATCTGTCTAGCAGCTTCACGCTCACTGGCTAAGCAACACCTAAATATTTTGAATGCCAATCATGCCAGCTCTTACTCACTGCATTACTCACAGCCTTGCTCTAATTTGCAAGCCTCCAGAGTCCACCAAAACTTCAGTAAAGAAATATAAGATCTTCTTTTCACTGCTTCTATTCAGCATTCCCAGCTCTTCTTCTTTCACAGATAAACGAACCCCCTGACACACTCCTCAAGCCCCAGGACAAGAAGCAACATAATATCAAACCAGGCAACTTTAACCTCACTCTTAATCCCTTTCACCAGCCATCACACCACTCCCAGGCGTCTCATACCCAATCAAAAGTAGGAAAACTGATCTACTGTTCCTTCAGACTTCCCCATGGACACCCTTCAAAGTTAATTTATCAACCTCATAAACACACACCAGCCCTCATCAGATGTCATAACACTACTCAACAAATGCCACAAAACCCTGAATGTCAAACCTGGACCTCAGAGCATCATTGAAACAAAGTTATCAAAACAAAAATTCTCCTCACCCTAGATAACCAAGAACTCCCAGAAAAACACACTATATGAAGAGAACAAAAAAAGGCTACTATCCAGTGCCCTCCACAAACTCGTCCAACTTAAAACCCTCAAATCCATCAGTAGTTCATCTAGAGCACTCTGCTACAAGTTCACTATCAGCAAAGTAACTGAAAAAATGTATCTCTCTTGAACTTTCTTCAAACTGTCAATCACTGCATCAGCCCACTCCCAGACTCTATCTCACTATCAATGTGCAAAGAAAACTACTTCTACTCTGAATAAAAAACACAAAAGCTGATCCCACGTCATTGACCCACAATAGAACTCAGTACAACCGTGCATTGCTGTATTCTCAAGTGGACACACTCCAACCTCCTTTCTCATGACAATCCTCAACACACTTAAGTCCATCTACTACAAGGCTGATATTCTGCAATCATCATGGAATCCCTGAATCCCTTTAAATAGATGCATTAATACCCCCCCTTAACATGGCCAAACCATCCCTTAGTGTGTAGAGATGAGGTGGAGACCACCCTGAAATCTGAAGATTTATTCTAGAAATGAGGACCCCATGACCAGCTCAAATCCTTCTTCATAGCTGTCCAGAATCAACTGAGATAGCAAACGACAAGGATTCAATGATGAGAACTCTACTGGAGTGTGGAATGTGGAGCAGACCTTAACAAGCAATAACAAAGTAGAAAGATCGAAACCATTGCACATCGGTACACCTAAGCATGGAACTTGTGGTAGGCGAAATTGGTGGAATTTGACTAAAAAATGGATGTGAGGACGCATTTTGCACTAAGAAATAGCACTACCAAATACCAATATTTACAGGTCATACCCCTCGGCACACTTGCTTACTCAGTGTATATAAGCCATATATACTCTGAGTATGTAAGGGCGCCAAGAGGTATGCACAGCAGTGAAGTAAGTGATTTTTAAACAGGGCTGGAAGAGTGAGCTGTCCCTCTTTGTTTAAAAATCCCTGCAGATTAAAGTTTAATCTGCAGTGGTTTTTAAATATAGAGGGGCTGCTCCCTCTTCCAGCCCTGTTTAAAAGCTAATACAGTGTGAATAATTTCGCTGGCGGAGTGGTGGAATTTATTAGTAATTCCGCATTACAAGTGTAACATGGAATAACTACATTCCTCCAATTCTGCCCACCTCTACACTGAACCTCCCCAGATGACAAAAACACAGTAAAGATTTCCTTTTTCTGAAAAACTTCAGCCTGGACCCAATGACCATTACTAACGGTTCATCACCATCTTTGTTTGATTGGAACAATCATATTGAATGCTTCTCAACCAACCACAGGATCATATAATTAAGACTAACTGACTGCAAACTGAATAGTCAGGCTTGCAATGCAGATTCTGCAGAGCTGTCCTACTCACTAAAGACAATAATGCCCTCTGCCTCCTGATCCTGCTCAACCTCTCAGATGCCATTAACAGTCAACCTCAAGCATTGATCCACATTATTAAACCATGCGTGGGTTTTGCCACGATAGGCCGGTAGTGATTCACCTCTTACCTCACAGCAGCTTTATGGAAGTCTTAAGGTCACAGAAGTTGCCGGTCTCCTGAAAAATGTACCAATGATCCATCCTCTCCCCTTTTATTTTCAGCCTTTACATGGCAGCACATGCTCTACTTATTGTTAATAATATCAGGATTCATCAAGACACTGCTAATGCAGAACTCTACCTCTAAGTTACCTCAATGGACAGCACTGAGTGACACAAGTATATTCATCTAACTGATCCTGACAAAGACAGGATATTCCTCTTATTCTCGTGCAGTAATTAACTACTTGCCATCCAAGTGTGGGTAGCAGACATGAACCTCAACAGCTTAACCCATCAGATGACAGTGAACAGAAAATCACTTGACCTCCTCCTCAAAGAATGCATTAGTAAGAAAACCAAGTTGGCAAAAGTACCAAGTCCCACTTCTGAAAAAAGGGAAACTTCTCCTAGACGAATGAACTTCAGCCCAACTCATTGGTCCTTTTTCATCTGTATGGAGGCCTGGGGTTTTCAGTGGCCTCCCCAACTACGACGTGGCACCCCTGAATGGTATTCTACAAAAGCTAGCTTGACCCATCAAGGAGCTGAAGAAATTTGCACATATTACCCACACTGAAGTACTGCTTCTGCTCCCTCCCTTCTGGACTTCCACGTTCAAGACGCTCCATCACCCAAAAAGACATCACAATTAAAACAAACCTGGCTGAGAAACTAGCCATTGTAGCTGTACAGTAACATACTAGAAACCAAGACATCTCCAGACTCAAAACAAGGAAGTGGTGAAAAGAAGAAGAACAGAAAGCAAGCTTTCTCATTCTGAGTGCATAGGATTGGGAACAGCATCTGTTTCAACATCAGAATCACTCTGTAGTCCTGCAATTTAGGAAGAAGTTGAAGATACACCTCTTCGCCGAATATTGCATTACAACTCACTTAGAAGACACCGTCCCTCTCTCTTCTCCTAATAAAATGTTGTTTGAGATATCACACACCTGCTCAGCCCTCAGTTTCTTACCAGCTAGGTTGGCAGTATATACGTAGCCACAGATATTTCATTAGAAGAATGCATACATGTGTGTGTGTGTATATATATATATGTGTGTGTATATACCTGGCAGTCACCAATAGGTAGTTATAGCTAGGACCATGTTTCCATAGAAAAAGTTTTTTTTTACTTGGCTGTCTCTTTGATGCCATTTGATGAAGCTTCACAACATTTTCTAAAGAAAAAAGTGCCCCAGGGAATCTTGTTGTGCATGGAAAGTATCGGGTTGATCTGTCAAGCGGGGGAAAAGAAAAAGGGGGAAGGTCAAAAAAGTGAATTTCCCATGTTAATTCTCTTAGACACGCCTGCTGCCAAAATTGCTAGACTGAATTACACCAAATTTGGCAAATTTTGTTAAGCACATCACACTTTAAGGTATTTGGTGTAAATCTGTTCAGTAGTTGTTGAGAAAATGAAGGAAATCCAAATTTGTTTATCTGAGAGCGCAAAGACTTGGCGAATAATACCGATCTCGTGCAGAGATCTGCAGAGCTCTGATTGGCTGCCAACTCTTAACCAGGAAGTGCTGACAGCCATCTTGGGACTCAGCTTCATCAGTGATGTCACTGACAATGTCATGAGTGATGTGATATGTGAGGTCCTAAGCAGTGCATTGTGGGGGCGTAAGTTGTGGTTAGCTCAGGCAACTGCAACAGCTGAATTTTTATGGTTTTGTACAAGTGAAATCTAAGCTTATATATAATGTCCCTGTAACCTTTGTTTTTTCAGTGAATTTTTGAGCATTGTTTTAATTCTATTTCCCAACTATAACATCCCTGTAACCTTTGTACACATATATATGTTACAGCTCAGTGGCCGTTGCCACTGTGTAGTTACAGATAGAACCGAGTTTTCATAGGGAATGGATTTTTTTGTTTTTGCTAATAAGTTCGGCACCATTTGATGCATCTTTCCCGGAAAGTTTCAGGAGGGTCCATCAAGCGGAAACCGTGAAAAAAAAATTCCCCTGCAATTTTCTATTGGAACTTTAAGCTGCACTAAAGCCTAAATGGCTAAATTGAATTACACCAGATTTGTCCAAAACGTAGATTCCTACCCAGAAAGTGTGCTTTTTATGATTTGATGACATTCCGTTCAACCGTCTGACAGAAATTAAGCTTAAGAATGTATAGATATCTAGAGACGTGGGAGAACCGAGGAAGTATGGGCGGAAAACTGAGGTACTGAGATGAAGCATTCGATAAACCATGCACTGCGATAGGTTGGAATAGTTAAGTATGGTAAAACAAATCCAGAGGTTAGAGTTTTATCATAATTATGAATTGTAATATCTTACTTTACATTAAAAACAGCTTCGAAATTCACTGAAGAAAACTAAAGTTGAAATGGCGTCTTAGGTGAAAATGTCACTTAAAACATAGCATTTTAAACAAAAAAAACAGTGCAATATTATATACTGTTATAGTTAGCTGAATTAATTATAACTTCCACACTTGCCATGCTCTGCTTATAGTCTCATATACTACATTGCTGATATATGATCTAAGATATCATTGATGACATCAGTGTGCACCTGTCATATCACAAATGGTGACTACATCCTGAGGTGGCCCAGAGCCGTCTTCCAGCAATGGGCAGAACTATGGTTAGGTTTTTTCACCACTGTCGAGAATGTGCAATGTCAAAACCTTAGTGCGCTTGAGTTACTAATAAGTCTTTCACTAGGGGATGAATTTTAAGTTTAGAGTGGAGTAAGGACTTATGTATGCCTTTCTACCTCTGCCTGTCATGGCTAGAGTTCTGAAAAAGATCAGGAGTGGCCTTGCCCAAGCCATCTAAGTGGCTTTGGATTTGACAAGGAGTGTGATGCCTGAACCTTATGGGCATGTTTGTCTGTTATCCGATCAGGTTATAGATTCAGGAGTATCCTCTGTTGCAGGTGCAGATCTGCTTTCGACCAAAGCACTCTGTGATGCAACAGTGGAACCAAATTTGGTCCTCACTATCCTCATGAGCACTCCCTTCACGGCATGGCAAAGCTGTCCTCTACATCTCCCAATTGAAGACTATATTTCTTGTTGCAATAACTTCAGCTCACTGCGTCAGTGAGTTTCAGGCTCTCTCAGAACTGCCACCTACATCACCTTTTTTCCAGAAAAACAGCTGTTGAGGACCAACGTGGTCATTTTGCCTAAAGTTGTGACTCCTTTTCAGACCGGAACATCCACTATCCTACCAACGTTCTTCACTCCGCCTCATCCCTCGAAAGAGGAAGAATGAATGCCTCAACTGGACCCTAAAGAGCCTTGAGCTTTACTTCAATTCCACCAACGATTGGCACCAATTGGGTAATCAGCTTTTTTGTGGCATTCTCAGTGGCAAAGAAAGGCAAGACAGTGTAGAAAATGACTTTGTCTAGATGAATAATCCTCCATATTAAGGTCCGCTTTGCACTGTCTAAGAAGCAGCCCCCACAAGGGCTGAGAGGCCATTCTAACAGGGCCAAGACTACAACCACAGCATTGGCACAAAACATGCATGTCCTTGCCATCTGTCAGGCTGTGGTGTGGGTGTCCATGTACACATTCTGAAAGTACTACTGTCTTGACAGCCAGGTCAATTGGGCATGGCCTTTCACGCGCTCTGCCATAAAGAACTTGTTGATCTGAGTGATTCCATAGGCCCACCACTTTAGGAGGTATTGCTTTGGTATCTATTCTGAAGATGAGGATTCTGTGGTTAGAAGTACTCATCAGAAGTCTGACTTACTCACCTTTAGTAACTCTCTTTCTGGTGGATACTCTATCTAACCCCAGATTCCTCACTGCCCTCTCACCGTTCTGTTCAGTGGGATGGTTTCTTTTCCAATCTAAAAGGTCTCAATTTGGAATTTGGAATCTGGTACCTTTGATTATTGCTGGGCTCTCCGTCTGATGATGCAGACGGAGCCAAGAGAGAAACTGACATCAGCACGTAAAGGAGTTTTATTAATTAATTAATCGTCACTTTAGGGGAAAAACAAAGTCAGCTCGGAGCTGCACAATGACTGCTACCTGTGTGTGTGACCAATTCTGTTTTAGATTCTCTGAATCCAGTCTGGCACCTGGGGATATTCTAATGGCTAGGAATTTGTGGATCAATGGATTATTCACCAGGTATTTTGAAGGTTAGGAATCTTTGGTTTGATAGAGTATCCACCAGTGTGAACTGAAGGTAAATAACTTGTTCATTACACTAGAACTGAAATGTATGACTGTAGTAGTGTTGGTGCACACCTGTACTAATTTAGGGCTTATGAAGAAGTTTATCAATGTTTTACTGTGTGAGCAGTGGAGGGGTGAGGAGGGTGCAAGCAGCCACTCCCATGTAAGGATTAGAGGCGCCTTCCAAAATGTGAAATGTAATTGCGTGCACACCCAAATGAAGCACCAAATTATCTTCTCAATCCATCAAATCTGATCTTTTCAGTTCATCAAATCTTTTTATTCCTATTTTCAAGTGTAACATGTTCCAGCCAACCAATATGTGCTCCATCAAATGGGGGTCGCCCAATGACTCCAAATGAAGATTTGATTTGATCGACAGAGAACATTGTGGGGATTTTCATTGTTCATTATGTTGCCTGATTTTAAGAGTATTTTAGGTCCAATCACATGAATTAAAACATTTGGTGCTACATATGTGGTATTTTGCAAATAATGCTCCATAGCATATCCAGAGCTGTTATTGATCCAGCCGTTTCACCTTCCTTTGGCACAGCCTATCTAATCATTTTAGCTGTTTTTATTCACTTACATTGATGATTTGTTTATTTTGCCAATGCCTGAGATGTATTTGATCTCGTAATATTCAATATTAAGTCGCTGTTTCTGTTATAGTCGTATATCATGTTTTAACTCTATAGTTAGGACATGTAGTCCTGCACACTCCATGCAAACCACATGAGCCCTGAATTTTCTATTGCAGTAAAAACATTTGCTGAAGATTGTCTCTGAAAAATAGGCAACTGCCAAGCTGTAGTGGAGGGATGCAAGTCAGGAATGGCAAAATGCTGCTGTATATCAGTTTATTAACAGCCACTTTTCACGAGACACCGACATCAATACTGTTCATTTTTAGATTTGGGGGTGGGTGATATTCATTTCCGTGATGTGGAAAGAGGGAAAGATTTTCAAATACGTTGATCACCTTCACTCCGTATTTGAAAGCAATTCAGGGATTTATTGATTTGTGAACATCCTTTTCATATGCTTTTTGGACCTGCCATGAACTACAGCACTGTATATGCCTTTGCTGAAGCTCAAGTCTGTCATTCGACAGTAAGCCCTATAGATATCTATGCATATGTTTAAACTTAGTATGTTTATGTTACATTTTATCTCATGTTATGTTAGACAGATTTGTAGAGTTCAGTACCACCCAGGAGGGTATCATGGCACTGGGCAGGTTTGAGTCTAGCCAAACCTACACCATAATGGGACCACATCAAAAGTCAGGTCATCAGCTTCTGTATGCTTGGGATGTCCGGAGGAGTGGAGATGTCTGGAAGGTTTGTGAAAGCAGATACGATTGTTGAGGTATGCTGGGCCATTGATATGTAGCACCTTGAAAGTGTGGTTGAGGGGTTTGAAATGTGCTCGTTCATCTATGGGGACCTAGTCGAGTTCTCTCAGGTGTGGTGTGATATGAGTGTGGCATTGGAGGTTGAACGTGATTCTGGCTGCTGAGTTCTGAATTGTCTGCAGCCTTCTGGTGATTTATTTTTCTGATCCTGGCACAGGGCCGGACTGGGAACCACAACCGACCCTGGCAAAGTGCTCGGCCAGCACCCCCTCTCCACTCCCTGGAGGTGCAGCTGAGCTCTTTGCTGGGCTGGTTTTCGGACGATTTTGGTACAGGGCTGATTTTCGGCCCTGTAACAAAAACGGACCCAGGGGTCCAAAACCGACCCCCACCCGTGCGGCGCACCGGGGGATTGCCCGGTGCCCGCTGTGGCCAGTCCGGCCCTGTCCTGGCATAGAGGGCGTTCCTGTCCGCCAGCTTGCTTGTGACGAGGGCATAATAAAGGTTTGGAGCAGGTAGGCAGTGCTTCTGGGGTAATGTTTCATAACTGCACTTAGGTAGGTCCAGATTCAGAATCGTACTGCACAAAAGTCTCAAGACGCTTCTAAATAAAATTGTAAACCATGTCAACTTAAACATGCGTATTTACCCCTAAAACAACCACTCCTGTTTTTACTTTCAGTGAAGACGTACTTTCTGTACATCACCACACACAAGTCCTCTAAGTCTGAGACAGATGCAGACATTCACATGACCCTGCGTGGCACGTTTGGGGACACTGGGCGAAGGCGACTTTCTCTGCAAGGGGAGAAGTTTTCTCGGAAAGGAAAGGTATATAGCCTTTTTTTCTAGCAATTGCTAAATGTCATTATTTATCACAATGTTGCAGGTTGTTTTTATGTACAATATCTTAAAAAAGGTTGCTGGTTTTTATGCTGAAGCTCACTTTAAGTAAGAAACCATTAACTAACAAGGCCTATGATTTCCACCAAACTACATCATCTATATAGCGTCAATTGTTCTGGAGACCTGTTTTTTCCTTGTTTATAATTTGCTGCATTTAAACCTTTGTCCAGTTTACATTAATGGTTGGCCTTCTATAATTTGACGAATTTGCTCCATGCATAATATGTGTCAGGGGCGCAACTAGGTCTTCATTTCGGGGGGGGGCTAACATGGCAAAAGAAGGGGCGTGGCTAATGTTAATCAATGGGGCGGAGCTAAAATGGCAGATAATCAGGATTGGTTAATGCCCCCTCACACCTTAAAACCCATACCCGCCCTGAACTCTAAAATTACCCCCGGCACCCCAAAACCCATACCCATCCTGATCCCTAAAATTATCCCCCCCTGGCACCCCAAAAACCATACTCACCCCACACCCTAAAATTACCCCCTGGCACCCCAAAACCCATTACCACCCTGAACCCTAAAATCACCCCCCTGGAGCCCGAAAGCCCATACCCGCCCTGAACCCTTAAATTACCCCTGGCACCCCAAAACCCATACCCACCCTGAACCCTAAAATGACCCCTGGTACCCCAAAACCCATACCCGCAGTGATCCCTAAAATTACACCCTTGCCCCCCAAAACCCATACTCACCCTGAATCTTAAAATTACCCCTGACACACCAAAACACATACCCACGCTGAACCCTAACATTAACCCCCTCACACCCTAAAACCCATACCCGCCCTGAACCCTAAAATTACCCCTGGCACCCCAAAACCCATACCGATCCCTAAAATTATCCACCCGGCACCCCAAGACCCATACCCACCCCACACCCTAAAATTACCCCCTGGCACCCCAAAACCCATTACCATCCTGAACCCTAAAATCACCCCCCTGGCACCCTAAAACCCATACCCACCCTGAACCCTAAAATGACCTCTGGCACCCCAAAACCCATAGCCGCAGTGATCCCTAAAATTACACCTTTGCCCCCCAAAACCCCTACTCACCCTGAATCTTAAAATTACCCCTGACACACCAAAACACATACCCACGCTGAACCCTAACATTAACCCCCTCACACCCTAAAACCCATACCCGCCCTGAACCCTAAAATTACCCCTGGCACCCCAAAACCCATACCTATCCCTAAAATTATCCCCCCGGCACCCCAAGACCCATGCCCACCCCACACCCTAAAATTACCCCCTGGCACCCCAAAACCCATTACCATCCTGAACCCTAAAATCACCCCCCTGGCACCCAAAAACCCATACCCACCCTGAACCCTAAAATGACCTCTGGCACCCCAAAACCCATACCCGCAGTGATCCCTAAAATTACACCCTTGCCCCCCAAAACCCATACTCACCCTGAATCTTAAAATTACCCCTGGCACACCAAAACACATACCCACGCTGAACCCTAAAATTACCCCTGGCACCCCAAAACCCATACCCATCCTGATCCCTAAAATTATCCCCCCCCTGCGGCACCCCAAAACCCATACCCACCCCACACCCTAAAATTACCCCCTGGCACCCCAAAACCCATTACCACCCTGAACCTTAAATTACCCCTGGCACCCCAGAAACCATACCCATGCTGAACCATAAATTCCCCCCTTGCCCCCCAAAACCCATACCCACCCTGAACCTTAAAATTACCCCAGGCACCCCAAAACCCATACCGAGCCATAAATTCCCCTCTGGCACCCCATAACCCATACCCACCCTGAACCCTAAAATAGCCCCCTGACATCCCAAAACCCACACCTGCCCTAAACCCTAAAATTACCCTTGGCACTATAAAACACATACCCACGCTGAACCCTAAAATTAATCCCATGGCACCACAAAACCCACACCCACCCTGAACCCTAAAAGTATCCGCCCCCCTGGCACCCCAAAACCCATACCCATCCTGGTCCCTAAAATTATCCCCCCCCCGGCACCCCAAACCCCATACCCACCCTAAAATCACCCCCTGGTACTCCAAAACCCATTACCACCCTGAACCTTAAATTACCCCTGGCACCCCAGAAACCATACCCATGCTGAACCATAAATTCCCTCATTGCCCTCAAAACCCATACCCACCCTGAACCTTAAAATTACCCCGGGCACCCAAAAATCCATACCCATGCAGAACCATAAATTCCCCTCTGGCACCCCATAACCACCCTGAACCCTAAAATAGCCCCCTAACATCCCAAAACCCACACCTGCCCTAAACCCTAAAATTACCCCTGGCACTATAAAACACATACCCACGCTGAACCCTAAAATTAATCCCATGGCACCCCAAAACCCACACCCACCCTGAACTCTAAAAGTATCCCCTCCACCCCTGGCACCCCAAAACCCATACCCACCACACACCCTAAAATTACCCTCTGGCACCCAAAAACCCATACCCATGCTGAACCATAAATTCCCCCGGCACCCCATAACCCATACCCACCCTGAACCCTAAAATTGCCCGCTGACACCCCAAAACCCACACCTTCCCTGAACCCTAAAATTACCCCTGGCACACCAAAACACATACCCACGCTGAACCCTAAAATGACCCCTGGCACCCCAAAACCCATACCCGCTCAGAACCCTAAAATTAACCCCTGGCACCCCAATTTGTAACCCACCATGAACCATAAAATTACTCACTGGCTCCCTAAAACCCACACCCACTCTGAACTCTAAAGTTACCCACTAGCACCCCCAAAAAAAATGAACACTACAAACTTACATTACAGTTGCATATTTGGAGGGGACTGTCCTCTTTGACGTTTCTATGCATGTACAAGTCAAGAACAACATTCACAGTAACCTAGATATGCAGGCAGTAGGTAATGATGTGCTGAAAAATGCATTAAAGTTACTGGAACTTACATAAAAACTGCTGCCTGCTCCTCTGATACTATACTGTGGAGTCGGGCTGATCAGCAGCACTGCGTCCTGGCATCCAGCCCCTCGAAGGTCTCAGAGTAGATAGGTCTCCTGGATTCTCCTTGCCTGGGTCCCCTCTGCTTCTTCGCTGCTGCCCTTGGATGCAAAAATAGAAAGATCCATGGCCCTGTTCACCATTTATCTGGTGAGCAGTGCGGTGGATGTGAATTCCATCCAAGTGCACAGACAGCAGGGTGAAAGGGATGGCAGTGCAGGTGATGCTTTTCCTTTGAAAATTAATTTCTGCTGGTGTCTTAGCCCAGGGTTTGCTGTCTGTGCACTTGTATGGAATACACATCCTTACAAGTGCACAGACAGCACCTAGGCTATGACGCCAGCAGAAATTCCCATACAAAAGAAAAGCGTCACCTGCACTGGCCATGCCTTCCCCCCTGCTGTGCACTTCACACCCAATGCTTATAACCCATCAAGTGCTTAGGTGAAATCCCTGCCTTCAGGCAAGGATTTCACCTCAGCGGCGCCACTCTAAAGGAAATCAAGAGGTCAGGGCAGGGGGGTTCACTCGAGGAAACTGTTCAGAGGCTGGCTGTCTGCTCGGGCTGCTGGGCCTCTCAGAATGCATAATAAAAATCACATTCTCGGCTCCGATGCGCAGCGTTAGTTAATGATTTCAGTGTGTGTCATCTTAGCCCGGGCAGAGGAGGCGACGGGGGGGCTGAAGCCCGGTGAGCCCAATGGGTGTTGCGCGCCTGATATGTATATAACTCATGAGATTTACAGTTTTTACGCACGAGTGGTCCTCTTGGCTAAAATGGTGTGAAAGGCAGCATCGGCTGCCACTAGAGGGTGCCAGAGCGCTGGCCACGTCACTTTTCTTCAAGCTATGTGGATGGTAATCGCAGAGAGCAATTACCATCCAAGTATGTTTTTTTTGTATTAAATAAGGGCTTTAAGCCCATGGTGGGTGCTGCTTAAGTTCCTGGCTGCCTCTCACTTCCTGTGATGAGTCAGGCACATTTGGGAGGTACACCTGCGCAGTTGTCCCTCCGCATTTCCCTTTTGTAAAAAAAAATCCCTATGCAGGCTAAGGTCTGACCTAGCACCAGCCCTGGCCTGCAGCGATTGAGGGTCTGATGAGAGCTCCCATTTATGTCATAAACAGCGTCATATGTACAAGCAGTCACGGGCATCTAGGGCATACGCCCTCAATTCCTGGGACAGCCTGTCAATCACTTTCATAGGGTGCAGCATTTCCCAACTTATCACCTGTGACCTGTTGGAAAAGAGTGTTGCTTCCATCTTGTGAAGGATTGTGAGAAAGTGGGAACATTTTACGAAACAAGTACTACCTTCTAATAAAGAAATGTGCCTTAACGTTTAAAATAGAAATGTGTACAGACATTTGGAAAACGGGCCTTTATTAAACGTGCAACATTGAAAATGCTGCTTATTTCTGCAGAAAGCTCTAATTTCTATCATTCTCACACTGCTTTTTACCCTGCACAAATCTTTTATTCTTCTCTATCCCTAAAGACTATGGGCCTCATTTATGAAAGCCTTGCGCCACCGGTCCGTCACTTTTTCCCATGTTAAAAGTGAAGCACCGGCGGCGCAAGGCCTTCATAAATAAGGCCCTATAAATGGTTTGGCAAAAGATGAATTAATGTTTGAATTGTAGAACCTGACCTCTTTATGAAATGTGTTGTTTCCTGAAAAAAGTATTTCTCTTTTCCTCAAACCATATAATTTCACTCTATTTAAGTTTTGTGATGTAACTAAAACATACCAGATTTAAATGGTTCATTTTATAAATCAGCTCATTGTTGCAGGATGGGACACAAAGTAGCTAACAGAGTAGGATTGCAGAAAGGTTCTCATGAGAACTTTCATAGATATATCTTTTTGTAAAAAGTTGAGCCGCATCTGAATGAATGCATATCGACATGGACGTTTACCGTGGGAATCGAGGATGAAGATGACAGACCATCGGACGATCTTCCTCCATTGGATGTTGATGACATATTCGCCTGTTTTTGCAACATGTTTAGTGGCTTTTCTATATAGTATGTGTTCCTAGCTTAAGAGTCAAGGCATTCTATATACTCCTACCCTGTCATCCCCTTCGCACTTTATGGTGCTAGCTCAAAATACCATAGGCTGTTGCTAACAGTGATTTTCTTCGATTATCCTTGCTCTAAGTTAGGAGACTTTCTATCCCTATGACAATCATAGCTACTGCTGTGGTTCTTTCCTTTTACCTGTCTTAATGGTTGGCTGACCCTTTATGGGGAGTTCTACATTTTTTCAGTTAGCTGACTTTTCTACAGACTTTTCTACAGCATGTACTTGCTCTTTTCCACAGGGAACTCTACACGGGTTCTCGTTAGGATAGGATAGGTCCTTTAGTTTAGAATAGGGACAAAATTCTGAATGGCACACGCTGTTATTTTCTATGCCTGTTCTAACCAAACTTATTTTCGATAAATTCTGTAATTGGATCTATTTGACTAATATGAATAAAAATGAACAAAAATACAAGCTAATTTCTTAAAGGGAGGATAAAATTATGAGATTTCACTAAACCTCTCTTTATTGGCTGAGCTTCAAATGTAAATAATGATGACTATGTTGTGTGATGCTCCATTCTAATACAGTGGCAAAGATTGATCGGCTTTGGGAGGCATGGAAATTCCAGGCTATCTAAGTAAGGTTTAAGGTGATTTCCGCACTCGCAATTCCAGGCATATGGGGGCATATTACCAAGGGCCATTATCGCCGCTTTAGCGGGACTTTTTCCCGCTGAAGCGGCAATAATTTTATCGCCCTATTACCAAGCTGTCGCTAACACCAGTTAGCGACAGCTTGTAGGCGATAGCGGGCATTTTGGGGCCCACTTTGCATGTCAGCGATAATTATCGCTAATGACCTACAAAGTGGGCGTGCCAAAATGTCAGCGACTGAAAACAGTCGCTGCAATCGCTATCGCCTATGATCAACACAGACGTAGTTTGGAAATATTCGCGCTAATTTCTCCAAAAGCTAACGCCTGCCCTGACCAGTTCTTAGCCATGTTATCCAATGAGAGGTGGATAACATGGGTAAGAGCATTGTCACGGTAATGCCTGAATATCGCTGTATTGACAGCGATATTCACGCATTTTGCCTGTTTTTTATTGCTCCAGAGATAAACCTTGCTAATAGCAAGGTATCTCAGCGATAAAAACAGGTGAAGGGCGGCGATAGAAATATTCCTGCTAAGCCAACTCAGCGATAATTATCGCTAGTTGTTGGTAATATGCTCCATGGTTCGAGATCACAGATTCATGAGACTCTGTGACCTCGAGCCACATGCATGCTGTAGACCGATACTCTTCTTTAGCATGCACATAGTATCTGTTCATAGCAAGTATTTATATCGAAAGTTAAGAGGGCACTCTTGGCATTCTCAAGCCTCACATCCTGGACTGGAACAGCAGAAGCACACCCTATTGCGGGCCAGCCAGTGTGTTCCACAAACAGAATTTGCAGAGAAGTGAGATTTGGGGCATGGAGGCCTTCCATTATGCCTGCCAGATCTGTGGATCGTTTTTATTGTTTATGAAACAATAAAAATAAACAGCACGCTTGCACAGCAGAGCACACACTCAGAGCTCCCGGATTTGAAAGTGCTCCCTTTGTGTGCTTTTATCATGCTGGAGCATTTCACTTTAGTACATCAGTTTATAGCACTATATTGAGAGGCATTTATTAATACTGTTAATAAATGTCTCTTATTATGTTGATATAAACTGATGTACTACAGTGAAATGCTCCTGCATGTTATAAGGGTACGAGAGCACTTTTAACCCCTTCACTGCGGCGGCTATTCCGCCGCAGTGCTAAGGGGGCGGGGCGGCCGCGCGGCGGCCGCATGCTGGTGACGGAACCGCTCCATCACCAGCGTCGGTTGAGCTATGCTGGTGACGGAGCGGTTCCGTCATGGCCCGCCCCGCTCAATAGAACCCTCAGCGCAGGCGCGGAATTCGCGCCATGCATGAGCGTTCTATTGAGCGGGGCGGGCCATGACGGAACCGCTCCGTCATCAGCACAGCGCACCCGCAGCTGATGACGGAGCGGTTCCGTCATCAGCATGCAAAGGGTTAAATAAGTAAATTCATGATGTGTGAATCCTAAAATGACATATTTTAAAAGTGCTCGAGCCTCTTGTATGCTTTTAAAATACGGGTGTGTTTCACTTTAGTATATTAGTTTCTATCTCCATATTGAGGTATTTATTAACAGTTTTAATAAATCCCTCTCAATATAGTGATATAAACTGATGTACTATACTGAAATGCTCCCGCATGTTAAAGCATGTATACAAGGGCTGCCCCATCCCTTTCAAGTTCCACCAGCTGTCACTGATGAGAGGTTTGTCTTTGCTTAGAAAAGGCATGTGAGGTACCAGTTCGTGTGTTTTCCATAGATTCTAAAGTCATTCTTTGCTCATTGCTACTGCAGCACATGTGGCTGCATTCCACATCCTCATTTGCAATTCCTTTAAGATATGTTCTGGTTGAACAAAGTCTCATGTGAGCGGAAATTACGTGATCAGTGTGAGTCTGCAGCCAGCAGAAGGTGTGCTTGATATGCATTGCCCAATATTTCGGGTTTAAATGATATGGCTCTTCTGTAAAAAAAATGACTAGCATTTACTCTGACCAACAAAATGACATGTGCAGTAATCAAACAGTGCAAGAGCAACATTTGCATAGAGTGCAATTCACACTTTCTATATTCCAGTCAATTAAATTGCCAATGCAAAACTACTGGTCACCAGCGCAATTAATGCAACGTATCTAGATGTTCTTACCTTTGGCACCATTAGCGTGGACTCACAGCTGCTGTGTTTAAATAGCTCTTCACCAATATCCAGGGGGAGAATTGGTAAAAGTCATGAGGATGTTATTTCATTACATTTTGCTTATAGGTGTTATTTGTTTGCGTGCATTTTGTGAGGTCATAAACATTGCACTTGGTGTGCTAGTTATGGTTTGCATTACAAAGCGATACAAAAGGAGATGATGGACGGAGCGTTTGAGCAAATCAAACACTCACCCCCAGTCAACTGATCTGGGTTTAATCCATCACCATTCTTTAGCCCACTCAGCCACCCCAGTTCAGACATGGCTATAGGCTATATTTAGCGCTTGGACGCCCTCAGGCAGCAATTCGCGCTCTATAAATCCACATCCATTCCATTCCATTCCATATGCAAATCAGTCTGACCCTGTGCCTTATGGGAACAGTCCAGCCCGAACTGCCAAGCCATGTCTTCCCTGGACCGGAAACAAGCATCCTGTGACCGGTTTCGGATTCATAATACTCATCAGCCAGGCTATCTTGAATCCAGTGGCCAAGTGAGCAAGGGACTCACGTCTGAGCATACCCTGCCACACTTAGGGCGAACAAAGCGATACAAAAGGAGATGATGGACGGAGCGTTTGAGCAAATCAAACACTCACCCCCGGTCAACTGATCTGGGTTTAATCCATACCATTCTTTAGCCCACTCAGCCACCTCAGTCAGACATGGCTATATGCAAATCAGTCTGACCCTGTGCCTCATGGGAACAGTCCAGCCCGAACTGCCAAGCCATGTCTTCCCTGGACCGGAAACAAGCATCCTGGGACCGGTTTCGGATTCATAATCCTCATCAGCCAGGCTATCTTGAATCCAGTGGCCAAGTGAGCAAGGGACTCACGTCTGAGCATACCCTGCCACACTTGGGGCGAACAAAGCGATACAAAAGGAGATGATGGACGGAGCGTTTGAGCAAATCCAACACTCACCCCCGGTCAACTGATCTGGGTTTAATCCATCACCATTCTTTAGCCCACTCAGCCACCCCAGTTCAGACATGGCTATATGCAAATCAGTCTGACCCTGTGCCTTATGGGAACAGTCCAGCCCGAACTGCCAAGCCATGTCTTCCCTGGACCGGAAACTAGCATCCTGGGACCGGTTTCGGATTCATAATCCTCATCAGCCAGGCTATCTTGAATCCAGTGGGGGTGAGTGTTTGATTTGCTCAAACGCTCCGTCCATCATCCCCTTTTGTATCGCTTTGTTCGCCCTAAGTGTGGCAGGGTATGCTCAGACGTGAGTCCCTTGCTCACTTGGCCACTGGATTCAAGATAGCCTGGCTGATGAGGATTATGAATCCGAAACCGGTCCCAGAATGCTTGTTTCCGGTCCATGGAAGACATGGCTTGGCAGTTCGGGCTGGACTGTTCCCATGAGGCACAGGGTCAGACTGATTTGCATATAGCCATGTCTGAAATGGGGTGGCTGAGTGGGCTTAAGAATGGTGATGGATTAAACCCAGATCAGTTGACTGGGGTTGAGTGTTTGATTTGCTCAAACTCTCCGTCCATCATCCCCTTTTGTATCGCTTTGTTCGCCCTAAGTGTGGCAGGGTATGCTCAGACGTGAGTTCCTTGCTCACTTGGCCACTGGATTCAAGATAGCCTGGCTGATGTGGATTATGAATCCGAAACCGGTCCCAGGATGCTTGTTTCCGGTCCATGGAAGACATGGCTTGGCAGTTCGGGCTGGACTGTTCCCATGAGGCACAGGGTCAGACTGATTTGCATATAGCCATGTCTGAAATGGGGTGGCTGAGTGTGCTTAAGAATGGTGATGGATTAAACCCAGATCAGTTGACTGGGGGTGAGTGTTTGATTTGCTCAAACTCTCCGTCCATCATCCCCTTTTGTATCGAGCTATGGTTTGCATGGCTGTTCAAGTTATTGATTGCAGTCCTAACCATAAAGTTCTAACCAGTGTTTTTTTTTGTTTCTTTTCAGAACAATAACTGCACTTTATTTGTGCTTTTTAAGTGCATTTCTGGTGTTCTTTAAACATATGTTAAGATGTTAAAACCAAAGGCAACCATGACTCAATTTAAACCTTTGTTTATATAAAATACCTATATTTTACCCAGTGGTAGTCACAACTGGGGTTGGTTAATAAGATCTGCAATTCCATAGAAATTTATTTTTGGTTTGCTTATAACTATGGTGCAATTTGACAAATCTTCATGAAACCTTCCAAAAAATAGTCTTATCTACCTCAACTGCTTTTTCGAACATTTTGTAATGATCCATCAAGCGACACTGAGGAAAAATGGGTTCGCAAAATGTATTGTGCCCATTCAATTGACCTTAGGAACAGCAAAAGTGGAATTAAAACAAATGTGGCAGAAAGCTAGATCTTGCTCCAGAAAGATGTTTTATTAAAACTTAATTAAATATTTTAATAATTATTATATAAGCGCTGTTATATATATATATATATATATATATATAAATTCACTGAAAAATCATAGGTTTAACACTCGTTATAGTTAGGAATTAGCATTTAAAAAACCTTTGAAATTCACTGAAAAAACCATAGGTTTCATACCAGTTATAGTTAGCTGGACATTTTACTCATACAAAACCATTGAAATTCCCACGTTATAGTTAGTTGGACTCACTATAACTCGCGCGCCCGCAATCCACTGCTGATGATGTCACATATTACATCATTCATGACAGGGAAGAAAGTACTAGAAAAGTAAAGGAGAAGGTTTGAAAGAAGGTGAGTGTGGGAGTATGGCTGAGTTATAAGGAGTGAGCGTGATAGAAGAGGAGTGAGAGACTAAGGGAATGGAGAGAATGAGGCTAACAGAGAGGGAATGAGGGAAGAGGAGTATAGAAGTAAGAGGACAGAGGTAGTTAAAGAAGGGGTTAGTGAAGTGGACTAAGGAGAGTAGTGTAAATGAAAAGAGTAAAGGAATGAAGTAAGGGAAGAGAGAGGAAGGAAAGTAAAGAAGAAGGTTAGAAAGAAGGTGAGTGTGGGAGTATGGCTGAGTTAAACGGAGTGAGCGTGATAGAAGAGGAGTGAGAGATTAAGGGGATGGAGAGCATGAGGCTAATAGAGAGAGAATGAGGGAAGGGGAATGTAGAAGTAAGAGGACAGAGGGAGTAAGAGAAGGAGTTAATGAAGTGGAGTAAGCAGAGTAAGGGAAGGGAAAAGAGTGAAGGAGCAAAAGAAGGGAAGAGACAAGGAAAATAAAGGAGAAGGTTTGAAAGAAGATGAGTGTGGGAGTATGGCTGTGTTATAGGGAGTGAGCGTGACAGAAGAGGAGTGAGAGACTAAAGGGACGGAGAGAATGAGGCTAACAGAGAGAGAATGAGGGAAGGAAAGTGTAGAACTAACAGGACAGAGGGAGTAAGACAATGAGTTAGTGAAGTGGAGTAAAGGGAGTAAGTGAAGGGAAAAGTGTGAAGGAGCAAAGGATGGGAAGAGAGAGGAAGGAAAGTAAAGGAGAAGGTCTGAAAGAAGGTGAGTGTTGGATTGTACCTGAGTTATAGGGAGTGAGTGTGACAGAAGAGGTGAGAGAGACTAAGGGAATGGAGAGAATGAGGCTAACAGAGAGACAATGAGGGAAGAGGAGTGTAGAACTAAAAGGACAGAGGGAGTAAGAGAAGGAGTTAGTAAAGTGGAGTAAGGAGAGTAAGGAAAGGGAAAAGAGTAAAAGAGCGAAACAAGGGAAGAGAGAGGAAGGAAAGTAAAGGAGAAGGTCTGTAAGAAGGTGAATGTGGGAGTATTGCTGTGTTATAGGGAGTGAGCGTGATAGAAGAGGAGTGAGAGACTAAAGTGACGGAGAGAATAAGGGTAACAGACAGAGAATGAGGGAAGGGGAGTGTAGAAGTAAGAGGACAGAGGGAGTAAGAGAAGGAGTTAGTGAAGTGGAGTAACGAGAGTAAGGGAAGGGAAAAGAGTAAAGGAATGAAGTAAGCGAAGAGAGAGGAAGGAAAGTAAAGGATACGGTCTGAAAGAAGGTGAGTGTGGGAGTATGGCTGAGTTATTGGGAGTGAGTGTGACAGAAGAGGAGTGAGAGACTAAGGGGATGTAGACAATGAGGCTAACAGAGAAAGAATGAAGGAAGGGGAGTGTAGAACTAAGAGGACAGATGGAGTAAGAGAAGGAGTTAGTGAAGTGGAGTAAGGAAAGTAAGGGAAGGGAAAAGAGTGATGGAGCAAAAGAAGGGAAGGGAAAGGAAGGAAAGTAAACGAGAAGGTCTGTAAGAAGGTGAGTGTTGGAGTGTTGCTGAGTTATAGGGAGTGAGCGTGATAGAAGAGGCGTGACAGAACAAGGGGACGGAGAGAATGAGGCTAACAGAGAGAAAATGAGGAGAAGGGGAGTGTAGAAGTAAGAGCACAGAGGGAGTAAGAGAAGGAGTTAGTGAAATGGAGTTAGGAGAGTAAGGGAAGGGAAAAGTGTGAAAGAGCGAAAGAAGGGAAGAGACAGGAAGGGAATTAAAGGACAAGGTCTGAAAGAAGGTGAGTGTAGGAGTATGGCTGAGTTATAGGCAGTGAGCGTGATAAAAGAGGAGTGAGAGACTAAGGGGACGGAGAGAATGAAGCTTACAGAGAGAGATTGAGGGAAGGGGCCTGTAGAACAAAGAGGACAGAGGAAGAAACAGAAGGAGTTATTGAAGTGGAGTAAGAAGAGTAAGGGAAGGGAAAAGAGTGAAGGAGCGAAAGAAGGGAAGAGAGAGGAAAGAATGTAAAGGAGAAGGTCTGAAAGAAGGTGAGTGTGAGAAAGGAGTGAGGAAAAGGGGAGTAAACGTGGGCATTCAGAATACGTGAGGCAACCGCAATAAGGGAACAGAGGTGTGGGAGCATGAGAGTAGTGAGGTTAAGGAAAAGAGTGTTGAGAAAGTAAATTTTGTACATCAAACTTACCTTATAAGTAATGTAAACCTAATTACATATTTTCAGTAAATTTAATATCTGTGAAAGAGAAAAAAAATAAGTTATAATATTAATAATATATATTTCACAATACAAGAGACAAAGTAGGAGATTAAAAGTCATAAAAGGTTAGTAAGAGATGAAGTAGGAGTGAAGGACGCAGAAAGGAAAACAAAGGAATGGTGAAGGTCAGAGAGAGTTAAAAAGAAATAGAGGGAGAGCAATTTACTAAAAGGATAATGACATGAATACATTCAGTGACAGAAAAGAAGAGCAGGAGAGAGAAATTAAGTGAAGGTGAGTAAGATACTAAAGGAATGTGCATTAGGAAAACTAAAGGAAGAAAGGAGAGTAAAGAAAGGGGAGTGAGTGACAGAGAAGCAGGAGTGAATGACGGTGGATTAATGACAATGAGGCATGGAAGGTGAGTGAGGCTGAATGTAGGGTCGTAAGACAGTGAGGAGACAATGGGAGTGAAGGTAACAGAGAGGGAGTGAGGGAAGACAAGTGAGAATATGAGAGAACAGAGGGAGTGAGAGAAAGAGTGAGTAAAGAGCAGTAAGGTGAATAAGGGAAGGAGAATGACTGAGAGAGCAAAGGAAGGAAAGAAAGGGAAGAGAAGTAAAGCAAAGGGACTGGGAAAAGGTGAGTGCGCAAGGAGAGAAAGAGGAAGGGGAGTTAAGGATGATGAATGAGGATAACTTATTCAACCGGAGTAAGGGAACAAGGGTGAGGGAGGGTGAGTGAAGGGCAGTGAGGTTGAGGAAAAAGGGAAGATAGAGAGAGGATAAAAGCAAGTGAGCTTGAGACAAAGGAAGTGAAGGAGTGAGAACATAGAGGTAGTTTAGGAAAGAGTGGCAGAAAGGAACTGAGTAAAAGAGCAAACAAAGGTAAGTAAGGGAGTGTGGGTGAGTTTTAGGGAGTTAGCATGACGGAAGAGGAGTGAGAGAGTGAGAGGATCGAGAGACTGAAGATAAGAGACAGGGAGTGAGGGAAAGGGAGTGAGGATGTGAGAGGAAAGAGGAAGTGAGAGAAGGAGTGAGTGAAGTGTAATAAGGTGAGTGAGAGAAGGGGAATTATTGAGGGAACAAAGAAGGGAAACAAGGGAAAGGGGAGTGAAGTAGAGTGACTGACAGCTGGAAAGTAGTGTATGGGAGAGAGGGAAAGGGCAGTGAAGGAGTGGTTAATGAGAATAAGTAAGGAAAGTGGAATAAGGGAAGGGAGGTGAGGGAGAGTGGAAAAAGGCCAGTGAGGGTGAGTTAAGAGGAGTGATAGAAGGTGGAAATAGGTAAGTGAGCATAAGAGAATGGGAAAATAATATATATTTAATAATAGAAAATACAAAATAATTTCAACAACATGTTACATGGTTTATTTTTGCTGTTCTCAGAATATATTGAATTTCACTTAAAACAGTGACTTCAATAGTACTCATCATATAACAGCGAGCAAAAAAAACCACAATCAAAATGATTGTGTTTAAAAAACCCATAAAATCTTTTCTTAAGGGGGCGTGGCCAAGATGGCGGAGTGAGAGGACGTGTCTCTCCGTAGCTCCTGCCAACGGCCTGCATTTCGCACCGGTTCTGGCGCCTTTCCCGACCGCAGTCGGTGTCCAGGGCTGCCGGAGCCATCTTCGCACCAGAGCAGACCCCTCTGGGGGTAATTGCGGCGCTGCAATCGGGAGCCGCGGAGGTCTGCGGCCGAGAGGTGCCCACCCCTCCTCCGGCCTGGGAACGTAGCCAGCGGCCGCCGAGGAGGCAGCCCAACGGAACGGAACTGCTTTGAGGCCTGAGTACCGCGACTACGGCGGGGGGCCCGGCGGGCCTGACAGCGGAGGAAGCCGGCCACCGGCCGGACAGCACCAACAGGGGCCCCGCCGAGGGCGGAGAACAGCGGCGGTCGTCGGCGCTGCAGCCGGAGGACACGGAGGTCTGCGGAGGTCTGCGACAGAGAGGAGCCCTTCCCCCCTCCGGCCTGAGAGTGCGGCCGGCGGCAGCCAGGGACACAACCCAACGGAGCAAAGCCGCTGAGGGGCCTGGAAACCACGGGACGGGAGGTGAGAGCAGCCCCGGGAGCGTGGTGGGCGGCGCTCTGCTCTCTGGTGAGCAGTGGTGAAGGGGACCCTACCGGCGGGCATATCGGCCCGAGGCCTGCGGCGCCCTGCGTGCTTGCCCCACTGTTGCTGACTGCTCCCACACGGAGAGCCCGGCGAGGAGGGGGCCCTTGACTCCCCACGATAGAACACACCTGCTGGCCATAGCTGGGGCACCCTCCCTCCTCGGGGGAGTGGCGGCGCTCGAGGGAGGGCAGCTAAGGGAGGCCCACTGAGACATACCAAGGACACCAGTTTGGGACTGCGGGCCCCCACCCTGGCCCCGGGGGTCTGATCTCGAGCGGCGCAATGTTGTGGACTTTGACCGCGCCACGTGGTCCCCCGCCTTGGAAGCCTGAGGCCCCTTTCGATGGCACACCAACCCTAGATACAGTGGCCCACGGACGTCTAGTGGGCGGTAGCATTCGGCCCCGGCCCCACGGGCATTCATCGATTCCTGGATACCCTGATTCCCGGAGCCCCGAAACTGCAACGAACGCACGGCGGCTGCAGTGTCAGGGTTTGAGACGACACAACGCCATATTTGCCTGGGTACCAGGGAAGGCACCCACCGAGAAGGGGGTCTGGTGGGGACACCTCACACGTTGGCAAGCGCATTGCGGCACACGACTGGTGGTCCACAGGTTGGTTGTGGGAACGGGGGCGTTCGGACCGCCGAGACAGAGGGATGTCCACGGGCAGGCCTCCCCGAGGCAAGACAGTAAAGGAAATGTTCGCCAAGACGCAATCCCCCTTACAGAAGGACGCCGTGGACCCTGCAATGAAGAGAGCGGACCGGGCTGCGGGGGAGGGCACAGAGCCAATAACGAATGCCTTCTTGGAATCCCTTTTTGCCTCCCTGCGTGACGATATCCAGACCTTCAAGTCTGAGTTCACTAGTGAGATCGCGCGGTCCGGCGCGACATGGACGGCATAGGAGAACGAGTGGCGGACCTGGAGGCCAAGGGCGACGAGAGGGAGACGGAACTCTCTACCCAACAACAGGAGATCATCCGCTTACACGATCAACAGGTAGACTTGCAACTTCACCTGGAAGACTTGGAAAATCGCTCCAGGCGACATAATATCCGCATTCGCAATGTGGCCACATCTGATGCCACTCGGGACGTGTTTCGATATGCCAGGGAGCTCTTCAACCATGTATTGGGGAAACCGTTGGACTCACCCCTACAGCTAGACAGGGCCCACAGGACGGGTCCGCCCCGCGCGGCTACTGCCCCTCCTCCCGACATCCTGGTGTGCGTTCAAGACTACCGGACCAAGGAGGACATACTGCAAAAGGCGTGCCAGAATCATCCAATTGTGTTTCAGGGCACCTCGCTGCAATTGTATCAGGATTTGGCGGCACTTACGCTTCACAAGCGCCGGCTCTTCAAACCGGTCACCTCCTTCCTGCACCAAAAGGGCATCCAGTACAGCTGGGGCCATCCCTTCCGCCTCGTCTTCAAGATGGAGAATAAGCAGTACCAGCTCCGTTCAGTCTCTGAAGCCTGTTCTCTGCTTGGCATTGAGATACTAAAGGAAGAGGCGGAGGGCCCGGAGCCGAAGCATGCAACGGAGGGGAAGAGGCCACAATGGACCCAACAACGGCGACGGAGGCGGGTCAGGAAGCCGCAGGCGACGGAAATCGAGGCGGGACAACGAGCGGCAGTAGATGCGGTGGCTGCAGACGGCGGCACTGGTCCCCCAGGATGAACGCTCCACGACGCTGTTTGATTTGACCGTCTGCTCTGGTCATGGGGCCGTTGGCGGGAGGAAGACTCCCGATCTACACAGTAGGACTACCTTACTTTACCTCCTATTCTTCTTTTCGTCCTTGGATGAGAGACAATGACATTTTTTGGGGTATACATTGCAAGTTTGCAGTTGGGGGGGAGGGGAATGGTGAGTTGGGCGGGGGGGGAGTTCCTGGGAGTTGGGGAAGTGGGGAGGGAGGGAGGGGTTCACGGTCCATGGTCGACGGGCGGGGTATTGAGTCAGCTATTAGGGGGGGGGGGGCAGCGATCCCGGGGGTTGGATGAGTCTGCCTGTCAATGCGCTGGGCAATGCCCTCATAGCTATTTGTCCTTCTTTATCCTGTTTGATGGCGTTGGGTGACTTTGTTGTTCTCACTCTGAATGTGAGAGGCCTGAATAGCCCAGTGAAGCGCAAAGCAGTGCTCCTGTTTCTAGAACATTCCAAGGCGGACATCTGCCTCCTGCAAGAAACGCATCTTTTGGCTAAAGATTGTCACCGCCTCCATTCTCCCAAGTTCCCGCAGCAGTTCTTCTCCTCCTGCACCGAGAAGAAGGCCGGGGTGGCTATTCTGATAGCGCGCACTTTTAAGGGCAAGATAGTGGGTAAGATAGCGGAGATTAAGGGGCGGTTATTGGTTTACAGGTTCACATTGGGAGACTTACACTACACGATTGGCTCAATATATGGGCCGAATGAGGGGCAGGAGTAGTTCCTACACTCCGCACTTACAGAGGCGACTGCTACACTTCCTGTTAGGGGGGGACTTGAATTTAGTTCTAGATAATTTGCTCGACCGCTCTTGCCAGCGCGTTAGTCAAGTTGGAGCGCTGTCTACATCTGGTTTGGCCCGCCTGAAAGACCTGGGGCTGGTGGATGCTTGGCGCGAGCTTCATCCGGGTGTCATGGAATACACGCACTTCTCAGCAGCGCGTAAAACATATGCGCGCCTAGATTACTTGCTTGTCTCCACAGCGGCGCGTACACTGGTCACCAATGCTGAAATCGGCACGGCATCCCTTTCCGATCACGCCCCGGTCATGTTCACCCTGACGGGGCCGCGGGCACAGCGCTCGGGTAGAGTATGGCGGCTTCGGGACTCTCTGCTCTTTAAGCAGGATGCGGTTACCAGAATACAAAGAAACATAAAAGACTACCTGACCCACAACAGCAATGGGGACACCGCACTGGCCACTCAGTGGGCTGCGCTTAAGGCCGTACTGAGGGGTGAATTTATATTGATTTCCGCCGCCGAAAACGCGGAACGCCAGGCCAAGAGGGACGAGCTCACCCACAAAACCAGGGAGTTAGAGCACATTCACAGACGGACGGGGGCCCCCAGAATTTGGCGCCAGCTGCGAGCTGCCCGTCAACAGTTGGCGGCACTAGACATGGACAGGGCGGAATACGCAGCGTTGCGGCTGAAACATGCCTACTACACTGGAGGGGACAGGTGCGGGCGTCTCCTGGCGCATAAACTCCGTACGGTTGCCCAGAAACGGGAGGTGAAGGAACTGAAACAACGGGACGGCACCAGTGTCACCGAGGATAGGGCGATAGCAGGGGCCTTTAGCTCCTTCTATGCCACTCTATACGGCGCTGACCCACCTGACCCTGAGGCGGAATCTGCCTTTCTCGACAGCATTCCATTGCCTGCCCTGTCTCGGGAACAAGTGGAGGTTCTGGAGAGAGGCATACGTCCGGAAGAGGTCATCTCAGCGATCTCTCGGCTCAAACTTGGGAAGGCGCCGGGGCCGGACGGCTTCCCGACGTCCTTCTACAAAACCTTTTGTGTTCAACTTGCTCCGCTCCTGGCCAGACTTTTTACTTCGTTTGCGGAAGATGGGGCGATATCCCGGGAACTGCTAGAGGCCTCCATTGCGGTCATACCCAAGCCGGGCAAGGACCCCACCGACTGTGGGGCATACAGGCCCATCTCCCTCTTGAATGTTGACCTTAAGCTCTACACAGGGATCCTCGCCTCCAGATTGGGCCCCTGCATGGGAGGTCTCATTCATCCAGACCAGTCGGGCTTCATCCCGGAGCGCCAGCCCTCTGACAACACCAAACGGGCCCTCCATCTTATCGAGAAGGCGGCCCGCACACAGGGCGAATACATGATGCTGGCCATCGATGCAGAGAAGGCCTTCGACAGGGTTCATTGGCCCTATCTGGAGAAGGTCCTGCAGAAGGCAGGTATGGGACCCAAGTTTCGGACCAGGGTTCTGAATTGCTATAAATCCCCTTCGGCCTCGGTTAGAGTTAATGGCTTGTCATCTCCACGTTTCCAGATTGAAAGGAGCACCAGGCAGGGGTGCCCCCTGTCCCCTCTCCTGTTTGCCCTCTACATGGAACCGCTAGCTCAGCTCATTCGATCTAACCAGGACGTCAGAGGCATCAAATTTGGAGCTGATGTCCACGTCATCAGTCTCTACGCGGACAATGTCTTGCTTTCGCTCGCGGATCCCCGGAATTCTCTTCCCGCTTGCATGGCTGACCTTGACAGGTTCGGTTGCATGTCGGGCTTCAAAGTCAACCTGACGAAATCGGTGGCCCTTGACCTATCCCTGGCCGCGGATACGCGCGCCTCATTGCAGTCTCGCTTCCCACTTCAGTGGGCTACGGAGGCGGTCCCGTACCTGGGTATCAGATTGGCGGCCTCCCTCCAAACCACGGTGGACGTTAACTACGATCTCCTTCGGCGGAAAGTGAGACGGGAACTGGGACAATGGAAGCACTACCCGCTGTCTTGGTTGGGCAGGGTGGCGGCGATCAAGATGACGATCCTGCCTCAGATCCTCTACATCTTTCGCACTATACCTCTCGCCTCTACGAAAGGTTGGCTCAAAGTGATGCAGTCGGAACTTTCACGATTTGTTTGGAACGGGAGGAAGCCCCGTATGAAAGCCCAGATCACGATGCTCGCGCCGGAACGGGGAGGGATTGGGATTCCGAATCTCACTGCCTACTTCCAGGCGGCGCAGCTACGCTTTCTGGCGGAGTGGGTTCAATGGGAGTCCGGGAAGCACTGGTTATTCCAGGACCAGGCGGTGGCGGGACGCACCCTGCAAGAGATCCCGTTCATGCGCAGGCTACACAGGCCCCGTAACCTGTACGCTTCCGATATCACCCGGGTCCCCCTTGAGATCTGGGACCGGGTTGGTCTGGAGCTCGGTCTTACCACTTCCATCTCGCCTCTCACCCCGCTCCTTGACAACCCCGACTTCCAGCCGGGACTAGACGAGAAAGCCTTCGTACGATGGAAGTCGGCTGGTTGTCGATCCCTTTGCCACGTGTATGGTTCTGAGGGGATAATCTCCTTTCCGCAACTGCGCCAGGACTTCGGCCTCCCGGAGACCGAGAGGCTCCGTTATTTCCAAGTCAGACACTGGGCCCTCAGCAAGACGGTCAGAGCGGATGCGGATCGGCGCCTCACAGATTTTGAATATTGGTTGATCACTCGCAAATCAGACAAGCAGCTAATCTCGGACCTGTATAAGATGCTCACACACAAACACGACTACACTTACAGCGCGAGTAGGGCCCGCTGGGAGAGGGAGTTGGGGAGGCCCTTAGCGCGCAAGGAGTGGGAGGATATATATTATAGAGCTCGGCACTCGGCGTATCATATGGGGCTCACTGACGAAGGTGGTGACCTACTGGTACTATACACCTGAAAGATTATACGAAATGGACAGTAGCAGGGATCCCCTGTGCTGGCGGGGTTGCGGGCAACTAGGCACTCTCACACACACACACTATGGGAATGTAGTCTCCTGCAGGAGTACTGGGGCCGTGTTCTGGACGACGTGGACAAGCACTTTGACACCGAAATCCCACGCTTTCCCTCCTACGTCCTCCTGGGGCTCCCAAATGCGCTGACCTACCCACTGCGCTCACGAAGGGGTCGCCTGATAGCCATAGCTCTAGGGTCAGCGATACAAAATATCACAACACATTGGCGCACGACCCATATTCCAACACATCAGGGCTGGCTCCATCGTCTGTGGATGGTCCTGGGTATGGAACGGCTCTCCCTATATAAAGCGGGGGAGGGGGAAAAGTATGCGGAACTGTGGCAGCCGTTTTTAGCTCTCCTGTCCTCGGAGTTCGTAGAGGTCACCTGTCCGAGGTATCTCCGCCTGTTGAGATTGACAGAGCTAGCTCCCAAAGAAGGGAACAACGTACCTATCCCTACACCGGGGAAGTGTTGAGGTGTGATTAACTGACTCGAGACTGTGGACCAGGGGGGAGAGGGGGGGAGGGGGTGCGGAGGGGGTTGGGGGTAGGGGGTTGGATCAGTTGGGGAGAGGGTGTTGGGGAGGGGTAAGTTGATTCAGGTCAAGGGGGGGGGGGTGAAAGTTTCGGAGGGTGTTGACGAAATGCAAGACCGAGCTGTGGAGGTGTGCCATATTCTGCATGGGCGAGGGTTGGGTCGAACCAGCAAGCGGACTTGGAATTCCCCTGAATACCGTCGCACTGTTTGAAACGCGGCCGGCCCGTCATGGGTTGTAGGCGGCTTGCTGTGTATAATCTCGTATTGCGACATACTGCATACTCCCGACCCCTATGCTGAGATCGAGCCCCAGCTCCGGAAGATACGGTTGATTTGACCTCTTGATTGTTGATACCTGTACTGTGTTTCTTGCTCAATAAAAATATTGAATACTAAAATCTTTTCTTAAATAATGTAAAATTTTGAAAAAACATATCTAAACTCACTTTTGATCCATCCACTTTTCCACGAGGCCAAATAGTATATGGAAAGTCCTTTTCTTTGGAAATTAGTCCAGAGTATTCTTAATTTCTCATTTACCCGACTTTCTGAAAGAAAAGCTCCAACATCTTTTACATTATGAACCAAGAGGTTTTTTTCCACCTCTAGCTTACTTTTTTATAAATATATTGTATAATACTCACAGCACACACTATATGATATACATATACTATCTCTATGAGAACGACATGTTTTTTATTATCTTCATCACTCTCATTCAGAAAGTAATTTTGAACAGCAAACTAAGTTATATTAACTGCTGCAATCGTCATAGGCCAATTACCCTTCCCTAAAATTTCGGTTGTAAGAACACCAGGTAAGAATTTTGTAAGTCAGAAGGCAAACATTGTTTGAAAGTCAATTGAGTATCATTACAGTGATTCCATCCTTTATGACACTTTAAATAAGCTGTGTAATGTCCTGATGTTGTTGAAGGACCATCATGGTAAATAATTGGTGCAGTTGTAAAGGTTCTTCCTGAAATTGATAATTGAGAAGCCACAATTTGTTTTATTAAAGCTGTCAATTTAGTTCCATCAGGTCTACATCGTTGGAACATTCAAATTACATACTGTCCATATCTTTGTATGAATAATGTTGATAGCAATGCATATTTACATTGAGTACAGACCATGCTTTGATTTGCTTGTCTAACTAGATTATTAAATAACACTGATTTGCAGTCTGGTAAAGTCAAATATATATATCTTTCAGTGTTTATTGTAGTACTACTTGAAAAGGAGCAATTGTCGCAGTCATGCTGCCATTTATAAGAAAGGCCAAAAAAATGTTCTACATCTACACCTTCATCTTGTAAAACAACCAGCATATACATTAGAAATTCCTGACAATCTTGCTGAATATTCTGTGAAAATTGTTTTTGACCAGAACATATGTCTAAAACATTTCGAATTTCAGAAACACTTTGTATTTTTGTTCTATCACTGCTACATTTGTCAAACACAGAATTTAATAAACAACAAAATGTTTGATCACGCAATCTATTCTTGTACAGTTTGGAGAAAAAAAAAAAACGATAACCACTACATTAGCATAGCAGTTGACACCAGAACTGTTTTCAAACTGAAATCCAACAACATCTGAATCCATTTCTTACTTTACATTACTGGTTCATCTAGCTTTTTTCTTTTTGCTATAACTTCACTACAATTTTTCTCATTTCATCTTTTTCGGCCTCCCACACGCTTTTCAAATAGAGGATATTGAGGTAAATTTGGAGCATACTCTCTTCTTAACCTATTATATTCTTTTACACAATTTAGATCTGCATTAATCTTTGTCTCATCAAAATCAATCAAGTACAATCCTGATAAAGTTCTGACTCAAGATAAAGCAACATATGCCATACCCTCCTTGAACACAGAATTTCCAATATTCACCAAAGCACTATCAACACTTAAACCTTGAGATTTATGAATAGTCACTGCATATGCCAAAGAAACGGGAAACTGTTTTCTACGGACATATAAATCTTTCACTAGCAAAAATCGGGCAGAACAACAACTGATTTGTTGTACTTCTTCAATACCATCAAATTTAATTTTTATAAATTCAATTCCATCTCTATTTTGGTAATTCACAAAATCCACAACATGACCCATTGCTCCATTTACTAAACCTCTTTCCACATGTAAATTACGTCGTAAAATTATACGACAATTTAAAGATGCATACAAAGTCTTTTCCATACCAGCAGTTTTAGATATTGTCTTCTCTAAAGAATCCAATTTTGATTTCAACTTTTCTGACAAAATAATAGTTGCTCCTTCATGTTCAATTTTATGAATAGCTTCCAGTTTCACAATCTCTTGATTTTCCAACTTTAACATTTTGTTATTGAAGATTGAACATTCTTGCAGAGTTGGCATCAAGCATATGACAGATTTGTTTTCAGGAATTTTCTTAAAAATATTCTCTGGGAGAATATTTTCATTTGGAAACAAATTTGAAATTAATCGTCCATGTAAAGCTTCTTTGCCATGCTCAGTTAGTTTTCCAATTCTTACATCTTGTAGAATATTTCTATAATCTTCATCCTTTGCCTGTCGCATATTTTGAAGCAGTTCTGCATATTTGAAATTTAACCATATGTAAACATTTCCAATGCTTCCTAAGCACTTCCTGGTATCTTCATGCGTAAGCATTTTAAACACTGGCTGTCCTTTCACTGGAGTTAGTTGCAGTAGATCTCCAAAAACAATGATGTGTTTGCCTCCAAATAACACATCATAGTCTGTTTTAAGAATTTCTTGCATTCTTAAATGCACAAAAGCAAGCATTACATTTGATACCATGCTTACTTCATCAATGATAAGAAGTTTCATTTTCTTTAGGACTCTTGAAACTTCACAACAAGCTTCTCCAGATAGCTTGTGGTATTGTAATTTGTTATCATGCTCCACTGGCAGCATCAATAAGCGATGTAAATTAATCCCTTTAATGTTGTGTGCTGCCAACCCAGTTGGAGCAGTAACAACACAAGAGAGCGATGACTCCGTTGTTTTCTGCAAATATGTTGCAATCACTTTAATCAGGAAACTTTTCCCAGTTCCTGCTTCTCCACTCACATATAGTCGGACAGGTACGAATGATGTACATGAGCACTCTTTTTTCACATGAGATAAACCATGCTCAATGTGTTCTGTGACTTCATCATATATTTGTCTCTGCTCAACGTTTAGTTCTTTTTCCAAATCTTCTAAGTCAACTCCATCCTCCTGAGCTTGTTCCATAGCTCTTTCAACTTCATCCATGGCAGTAGCAGCTTCATTTTGTATAATTGGTCCTCCTAGTGGATCCTGACTCAATGAAGCAGAACTCTGACTATCTTGAGAACTGTCTCTAGCAATCTCTGCTGCAATTGTAGCTTCTTGCTGTATTTCCTCGTTCAACATTTGCAGATAATTTGAAAAAAACGGACATTCTATCGTATCCTTGGTTGCATTGAACGAATCTTCATAAGTAAGAAAATCTCCAAGTAGTTCCTCTTCTGTACGCCAAGGCTTAAAGAGTTGCAAAAGAGCTAAGTAATAAAATTCCCTTTTGTCTGGAGAATCACAACTCAATTTTCGATGATTAATCAAATGGCCTTTTCTTTGTTTCACTAGACAGCCTTCACAACCAATTACAGCATATACACCTTTATTGATGTCTTCTGTGACGTTCTTTTTAAAAATATAGGTTTGCAGAACTTCATAGAGACAAACATTCTCAAGGTGAGTACTTCTATTTGGATAGTATGTATCCAACATGTTTGTCTTCAAAATATCTGTACTGTCTGTTCTTTCTCCGCCAAATACTCTATTTCTTGTACAGATTTCAAAACTCGGTTTCGTGTTGCAGCAAGACCTAGACTCACCCAAATGATGGTTCTAGATTTGGCATATAGACTTGCTGATGACAACCGATCAGAACATTCATATGCTCCAATTTCTCGATGCAACAACATCTTCAGACTGTAACTGTTTAGTTTCTTGCTTAGACTCTTTTCATGTGAAATTTCCTCCCACATTTCCTTTGGTTCCGTCTTTTCTGATTTTGTGATGTAAAACGTCACATATCGAGCCACAGCAATAGAGTTGTCAGCCACATATTGAATATCCATGTTAGCATTCCACATGGACAAAATGACTGGGTTGTAGTCATTTATGAATTTGGATTCCTCATTTCTTCTTAGGTTGTATGTATTTTTGGGTGATTTTCTTGTCACAGTATGTCACAGAGAGGACATAAAATTGTTGACTCTTCCTTTCGATGTTACTGGACGTGGAAATGCAAAATGACATTTCATGTAGAACTTGTCCTTGGATTTGTATTTTCGACGACAGTATTTCCCACAACGATGGCTTTGAATGCGTAAAACTTGATGTCTTAAATTGTTTTGTTCTGTACTTTTCGGAACAGCACATGTAGAATACTGCTCAATGAAACTCATCACTTTCTCATCTGAATCTGTTCCAAATGTTGGTGCATCTTTAATCCATAGCAGCATATGTATATGAGGAGCACCTCTTGCTTGATACTCCTTTCTCCAAAAGAAATCCAACACCTCTCCAAGCGGAGGATTTTTTTTGTTTGTAATAAAAGACATCATAGCTTCAAACCTATGATTGAAATACCTGCATACATTAACTGGATCCAAAGAGCACAGTTCTCCAGGTGTCTTGTATTCAATATTTTCAATGTTTTTATTTGCCTCTCGTAGAAATTCAAGTAAGTCTTCCCAAGCATACTCAACACAGCTAAGAGTGAGGAACCATGTAGGAGTTCCTGGATCCAAAGAGCACAGTTCTCCAGGTGTCTTGTATTCAATATTTTCAATGTTTTTATTTGCCTCTTGTAGAAATTCAAGTAAGTCTTCCCAAGCATACTCAGCACAGCTAAGAGTGAGGAACCATGTAGGAGTTCCTAAGTTTCTTAGCATACATTTCAATTCCCCATGACGACGGTACCAATACTCGTTAGTACCACGCCGACATGCCATGAGATTAATTAGCTGAGATTCCAAAACACTGTCTTGCAGTTTCACTTTATCCATAAAATCCCTTGCCGAAGGTGTAGATGTGTTCCACTTTTCAGTATATGGTTTACTGCATAGGAAAGTCCCGACAAGTCACTCTCAAACAGTAGATGGAACAAATATGAAATGCATTGACGAAACCTTGGATCTTCTGCATATAATCTTGAAGTCCGGTATTCAGATGCAGGAATTTGAACAGGTCGGTCGTCATATCGTCCACCTTCACCTGTTGGAAATAACTGTGGAAAACAACGAGCTTCCAAACTTTCTTCCCATACACTAATGGGACTTCCTCCGGCTTTTTTAATCTGAAACAAGTCAATAGCATTCCCCATTACTTCTTTGGAATGCAATGGCTGAACACTATAATGTTCATAAATTTCTTCACTTCTAGAGACATCAACTTTTTCTATTTGCCCAGCAGAGACATCAGTGTCGTCTTGTACAGTTGTTTCCTCTTCTCCCACATACACATTTGTATAGTACTGATTATTTTTTACCAAATACAACGTTGCCTTTTTGACTTTCCTAACATCCACTAATTCTTGCCAGATTTTCTTACTTTTTGTCGGAACACCATTAACTAGAATAACCAGAGGTTCCTCTTCTACTTTTTCGACACCAATTGTATCAATATTTTCTTAAAATCTAGAGGCAAATAAACAACTCTTCCTTTTAATCCTCTCTGTAAATCTGAAGGAGGCAATTTCCCTGTCTTAGGCTCCATGCGAACAATAGCCTGAAAAGGATGCACACATTGAATCAGAATAGACTCATAGGTATTTTAATCCATCAATTCAGAAGGAATGTCTACCAATTCCAGATTGAACAGCTCTAGCAGGCATTCTGTTTTCATTTAATTTATTATAGCAATATATACAAATACGTTGATCAGAGCCCAAATCAAAACAATTTTCAACCGACAAATAAGTTGCAAAATCCTTCCACTCATTATTATTTATCTTTTCGCTTTTTACATATAAATCAACTAATCTAGTCTGATGCTTTTAATGAGTTTGTCGACAACACACACAAGAAAAAATAGGCCTTTCCCTTGAATTGAACTTAAACTTTGTAATTTCATTTTCAAATTTTTCTGTACTTAAAATCTCTACATTCTCTTCTACAGTACCTTCTATTACTGTATCAAGTTCTGCACTGACCTCTTTTTCACCAAAGTAACAAAACTCAATTTCATCACAAATGTTTTTGACATCTAATTCAGTTCCATGCAAAAGAGCACTGTTTAACTGTTTTAGTTTAAGTGCTGGACTTTATGCATAATACAACCTTCTGACTAATTTCCTCACTTTATTATGATGCACTGCTAACATCCTAAAATGGTGAAAAACACTCTGACATACCTGTTTTTTCTCTCACTCTACAAGGATCTAACTCTTGTAACATTTTCATTTTTTGTTTCACACTTTTCTTAGTATATGTCCGTAAGAAAGTGCGAAACAAATCAATTGAATCCTGTCGCACACTACAAATACTACTACAATTCCATGTATACACTGGAGCCTTAGGACATCTCCCTAAAACTTCATCAGCTAACACCTCTTCTGTATTTCAAGGCACAATTTCTTCTTTTTCAACCGGACAACCGTCCTTCAACTCATATGCTCGACCACTGGTGTCAACTGCATGCACCAAATCATTATCCTGAAAGTAACTTTCTTCATTAAAAAATTGGCTCACAACTTGAACTATGCTTCCATTCCCCAGAAAAAACATCACAGAAATTAGTCCGATTAATTACTCTCCTCCACTTACATTTTGATTTGAACACATTGATTACCTTATAAAGTGTACAAATTCTATTCATTACTAAACTAAACAATTTATTTTTCACTTTAAATGCTTCATCCACAATCTTAACTATGTTTTTTTTTCTTGTAAAAAGTGGTCTGTTTTTTATACCTCTTTACATTTTTTAATACATTTGATACTATTCTGTTATAAAACATTCATCTACGAATTTCAATAAATTGATTTCTCCTTCTTTTGTTATAGAAAATATCATCTCCTTGTACAGGTCTAAAATTTTTAGAATGACATCCTGTCTTCCTTCTAATTAAAGGTGTTTCATTCTTGTTTGCGAAAAAACATTTTTTTTCTTGACATTTCAATAAGTTCCTGAGAAAATTTTTAGTTTGCTTACCAGGAGCATTTTTTTTTTTCCTAAAGATTTTATTTTGGTTGGTTCTTGATTTTCTTTTTCCTTAGGCCTTAATTTTCTTTTATAAACTTTTTCACGTCTTTGTTACGAAGGCATTTTTTTCTTTGTTTGTATAGATGATTATAATCTGTGGAAAACAAAAAATAACATATTATAGACCACTACAAACATATTACATAGCAATTACAATAAGTAAACAATATAAACAGTAGTATACAACAAAAGGCTGATTTACATTACATGTGCTTTGCTTTGTGTCAAAAACGATTTACTAATTAATGTTATGTCTTGCTTATATATAGGTGGCCTGCTTTTGGCCTGTAGATACAGTGAAATAATATGAGCAGAGACACACATACTGCTTGCAGAGACAGAGATGGTAGATTACATGTAATATTGTGAACATGTGCCTAAGATCACACTGATGGGTGAATTAAGCTTCACTCACAGTGTGATGTTAGGCAGATTAGCAGGATGTTACATGTAATGAGAAATTAATGTTATGTGTTGCTTATATATAGGTGGCCTGTTTTTGGTCTGTAGACACAGTGAAAAAATATGAGCTGAGACACACATACTGTTGGCAGAGACAGACATGGTACATTACATCTAACATTCTGATCATGTGCCTAAGATCACACTGTGAGTGAAGCTTGATTCACCCATCAGTGTGATCTTAGGCAGAGACACACATACTATTTTCAGAGACAGACATGGTTCATTATATGTAACATTCTGATCATGTGCCTAAGATCACACTGTGAGTGAAGCTTGATTCACCCATCAGTGTGATCTTAGGCAGAGACACACATACTGTTGGCAGAGACAGACATGGTACATTATATGTAACATTCTGATCATGTGCCTAAGATCACACTGTGAGTGAAGCTTGATTCACCCATCAGTGTGATCTTAGGCAGAGACACTCATACTGTTGCCAGAGACAGACATGGTACATTATATGTAACATTCTGATCATGTGCCTAAGATCACACTGTGAGTGAAGCTTGATTCACCCATCAGTGTGATCTTAGGCAGAGACACACATACTGTTGGCAGACACAGACATAGTACATCATATGTTACATTCTGATCATGTGCCTAAGATCACACTGTGAGTGAAGCTTGATTCACCCATCAGTGTGATCTTAGGCAGAGATACACATACTGTTGGCAGACACAGACATAGTACATTGTATGTAACATTCTGATCATGTGCCTAAGAACACACTGTGAGTGAAGCTTGATTCACCCATCAGTGTGATCTTAGGCAGAGACACACATACTGTTGGCAGAGACAGACATGGTACATTATATCTAGCATTCTGTACATGTGCCTAAGATCACACTGCGAGTGAAGCTTGATTCACCCATCAGTGTGATCTTAGGCAGAGACACACATACTGTTGGCAGACACAGACATAGTACATTATATGTAACATTCTGATCATGCACCTAAGAACACACTGTGAGTGTAGCTTGATTCGCCCATCAGTGTGATCTTAGGCAGAGACACACATACTGTTTGCAGAGACAGACATGGTACATTATATGTAACATTGTGATCATGTCCCTAAGAACACACTGTGAGTGAAGCTTGACTCACAGTGTGATCTTAGGCAGATGACCAGCATGTTACATGTAATCTACCATGTCTGTCTCTGCAAGCAGTATATGTGTTTTAACTCATACAACTTCCCTGTCTCTACAGGCCAAACACAGTCCACCTATATATAAGCAAGACATCACATTAACTACTCATTACATGTAACATCCTGGTCATGTGCCTAAGATCACACTGTAAGTGAAGCTAGATTCACCCACCAGTGTGATCTTAGGCACATGACCAGGATGTAAAATGTAATCTACCATATCTTTAAAAAACATGTACTTCCATATTTTTAAAGACATCAACTAATCACATTATTCACCCACATCCATTCAAAATCAAGCTTGACGCACAGTGTGATCTTAGGCAGATGACCATGATGTTACATGTAATCTACCATGTATGACTCTACAAGCAGTATGTGTGTTTTAACTCATACAATTTCACAGTCTCTACAGGCCAAAAACAGTCCACCTATATCTAAGCAAGACATAACATGAATTACTCATTACATGTAACATCCTGGGCATGTGCCTAAGATCACACTGTAAGTGAAGCTAGATTCACCCATCAGTGTGATCTTAGGCACATGACCAGGATGTAAAATGTAATCTACCATATCTTTAAAAAACATGTGCTTCCATATTTATAAAGACATCAACTAATCACATTATTCACCCACATCCATTTAAAATCAAGCTTGACTCACAGTGTGATCTTAGGCACATGACCGGCATGTTACATGTAATCTACCATGTCTGTCTCTGCAAGCAGTATATGTGTCTCTGGTCATGTTATTTCCCTGTCTCTACAGGCCAAACACAGGCCACCTATATATAAGCAAGACGTAACATTAATTACTCATTACATGTAACATCCTGGGCATGTGCCTAAGATCAGACTGTAAGTGAAGCTAGATTCACCCATCAGTGTGATCTTAGGCACATGACCAGGATGTAAAATGTAATCTACCATATCTTTAAAAAACATGTACTTCCATATTTTTAAAGATATCAACTAATCACATTATTCACCCACATCCATTTAAAATCAAGCTTGACGCACAGTGTGGTCTTAGGCAGATGACCAGGATGTTACATGTAATCTACCATTTCTGTCTCTACAAGCAGTATGTGTGTTTTAACTCATACCATTTCACAGTCTCTACAGGCCAAAAACAGTCCACCTATATATAAGAAAGACATAACATTAATTACTCATTACATGTAACATCCTGGTCATGTGCCTAAGATCACACTGTGACTGAAGCTTGATTCATCCATCAGTGTGATCTTAGGCAGAGACACACATACTGTTGGCAGAGACAGACATGGTACATTATATGTAACATTCTGATCATGTGCCTAAGATCACACTGTGAGTGAAGCTTTATTCACCCATCAGTGTGATCTTAGGCAGAGACACACATACTGTTGGCAGACACAGACATAGTACATTATATGTAACATTCTGATCATGTGCCTAAGATCACACTGTGAGTGAAGCTTGATTCACCCATCAGTGTGATCTTAGGCAGAGACACACATACTGTTTGCAGAGACAGACATGGTTCATTATATATAACATTCTGATAATGTGCCTAAGATCACACTGTGAGTGAAGCTTGATTCACCCATCAGTGTGATCTTAGGCAGAGACACACATACTATTTGCAGAGACAGACATGGTACATTATATGTAACATTCTGATCATGTGCCTAAGATCACACTGTGAGTGAAGCTTGATTCACCCATCAGTGTGATCTTAGGCAGAGACACTCATACTGTTGCCAGAGACAGACATGGTACATTATATGTAACATTCTGATCATGTGCCTAAGATCACACTGTGAGTGAAGCTTGATTCACCCATCAGTGTGATCTTAGGCAGAGATACACATACTGTTGGCAGAGACAGACATGGTACATTATATGTAACATTCTGATCATGTGCCTAAGATCACACTGTGAGTGAAGCTTTATTCACCCATCAGTGTGATCTTAGGCAGAGACACACATACTGTTGGCAGACACAGACATAGTACATTGTATGTAACATTCTGATCATGTGCCTAAGAACACACTGTGAGTGAAGCGTGATTCACCCATCAGTGTGATCTTAGGCAGAGACACACATACTGTTGGCAGAGACAGACATGGTATATTATATCTAGCATTCTGTTCATGTGCCTAAGATCACACTGTGAGTGAAGCTTGATTCACCCATCAGTGTGATCTTAGGCAGAGACACACATACTGTTGGCAGACACAGACATAGTACATTATATGTAACATTCTGATCATGCACCTAAGAACACACTGTGAGTGTAGCTTGATTCGCCCATCAGTGTGATCTTAGGCAGAGACACACATACTGTTTGCAGAGACAGACATGGTACATTATATGTAACATTGTGATCATGTCCCTAAGAACACACTGTGAGTGAAGCTTGACTCACAGTGTGATCTTAGGCAGATGACCAGCATGTTACATGTAATCTACCATGTCTGTCTCTGCAAGCAGTATATGTGTTTTAACTCATACAATTTCCCTGTCTCTACAGGCCAAAAACAGTCCACCTATATATAAGCAAGACATAACATTTACTACTCATTACATGTAACATCCTGGTCATGTGCCTAAGATCACACTGTAAGTGAAGCTAGATTCACCCATCAGTGTGATCTTAGGCACATGACCAGGATGTAAAATGTAATCTACCATATCTTTAAAAAACAAGTACTTCCATATTTTTAAAGACATCAACTAATCACATTATTCACCCACATCCATTCAAAATCAAGCTTGACGCACAGTGTGATCTTAGGCTGATGACCATGATGTTACATGTAATCTACCATGTATGACTCTACAAGCAGTATGTGTGTTTTAACTCATACAATTTCACAGTCTCTACAGGCCAAAAACAGTCCACCTATATCTAAGCAAGACATAACATGAATTACTCATTACATGTAACATCCTGGGCATGTGCCTAAGATCACACTGTAAGTGAAGCTAGATTCACCCATCAGTGTGATCTTAGGCACATGACCAGCATGTAAAATGTAATCTACCATATCTTTAAAAAAACATGTACTTACATATTTTTAAAGACAACAACTAAGCACATTATTCACCCACATCCATTTAAAATCAAGCTTGACTCACAGTGTGATCTTAGGCACATGACCAGTATGTTACATGTAATCTACCATGTCTGTCTCTGCAAGCAGTATATGTGTTTCTGGTCATATTATTTCCCTGTCTTTACAGCCCAAACACAGGCCAGCTATAAATAAGCAAGACATAACATTAATTACTCATTACATGTAACATCCTGGGCATGTCCCTAAGATCACACTGTAAGTGAAGCTTGATTCACCCATCAGTGTGATCTTAGGCACATGACCAGGATGTAAAATGTAATCTACCATATCTTTAAAAAACATGTACTTCCATATTTTCAAAGACATCAACTAATCACATTATTCACCCACATCCATTTAAAATCAAGCTTGACGCACAGTGTGATCTTAGGCAGATGACCAGGATGTTTTTTTTTTTTTTTTTAAATATATTTTTATTGCAGGAATTAGTAAATCGTTACAAAATCGACCAGCATAATAACACAAGCAATATCAGCGAAATACAACCCTCTGTCCCCGCACCGTAAGTTCCGTACATAGCCTTCCAGCCCACAACCCTGGGGTCGGGCGGCGAAATTCAATGGGGGCTCAGAAGGATGTCAGAGCTGGTCCGGATGATCCACTGTCCGACATCTGCTTTTCCAAACAAGCCTATAAACCCAAAAGAAACACCCCCACCCTCAAAATACTACTAACCAAAGTAAATCCCACCCAACCCCGCCATCAGCGCCTGAGAGCAACCGCAACAGGATCTACTATGGGACCCACGGGGAAAGCAACAGGACTAATAGTGCAAATGTTTTAATGGGACTCGGGGCGAGTCGCTTCTTCACCTTCAGAGTCGCTGGGGGCGCAATAATCCCTGAGGGCCTGCACTAACATTTCCCACTCCAACGCTGCCTCCTGTGCCTTCTCATTACGCTGCCTCCCAGCCAGTTGGTATCTCAGGGTGCTCTCCCCCGCCGCCCACTTCAAGAGCTCGCTGTGCCATCGACTTCCTGTCGGACCCACTCGTGCCTTCCAGTTCCTGGTCACCTCTCGCTTAGCAAGAAGGAGCCCTAGGTCGATAAATTTGCTGGAGATTTTATTCTTAGGGGTATGAGGGAACCAGTGTAGGAGTCCCACCGCCGCATCAAATGATAAGGATCTCCCCGTCACCTCCTCCAGGGTCTTCCCCACTTCCACCCAGTAGGATGATAATCCCGGGCAGGCCCATAACATGTGGAGGAGGTCTGCCTCCTGAGCCGGGCACCTAGGGCAATCCGCCGAATTCGTGGCAAAATATCGCTTAATTTTCACTGGGGTCAGATATGCTCTATGGAGAACGTAATAGTGGACCAGCTGAAAACGGGCGTGGCGTGTGCCCCTCCAGGCTCGCCGCACCAACTGGGACCAGGTCGTCTCCGGGATCTCCCTGCCAATGTCCTCCTCCCAGCGATTTCTCAAAGTAGTGAGAGGAGCCAACCCCTCGTTGATCAATCTGCCGTAAAGGCAAGTGACCGCCTTCACCGTGCCCGCAGACATCATCACGTATTGGCACACCGGAGATAAGGCGGGTTCCTCCTGCCCGCTCTTCCAGTGCGCCTGGATCGCTCGAACAATGGCCGAGTGCAACAGAAAGTCACCACGGGGGATCTCGAAGCGGTCGATAAGATCTTGGAAGTGCAAGAGCGCCCCGTCCTCATACAGATCCCCAACCAGCTGTAAGCCAGCGTCCTCCCAGGCTGCCAATCGTGACCAATCGCCTCCATGGGGGAGGGCCGTCAGCATCCCCAACGGTATTTCGGGCGCATATGGTGTTCTCAGATGGCCTCGGGCGTGAGCCCGATTCCAACAAAGGCGGACGGTCCGCTCCTCCAACGACAAATCCCGCAGGGCCAAACGTTGTCGCAGCGCTATGAAGGAGAGAACATGCCTGGCCATGCCCGTCCCCCTTCTGTCTTCCGGGCCTCGGAATTCCCGGGCGATCGCCTGGGTGAAGGTCTGGAGCTGCGCCGCCAGATAATACTTTTCGAAGTCCGGCACCGCAAGCCCCCCCTCATCCTTCGGCCTCATCAGGGTCTTGAGGGCCACCCGACGGCGGCCCGAGCCCCAGAGGAATCCGACCACCATAGATCGTAATAGTCGAAACGTGGCCGGTGGGACCCAGATCGGTAGTGTCCGGAAATAATATAAGAGCCTGGGAAGCGCCACCATTTTAAGCAGAGCGATCCGTCCCGCCACCGAGAGCGGCAGCGTGGCCCAGAAGTCCATGCAGCCTCGAAGTGCTCGAGTGCTGCGGGCAATGTTCCCATCCAGGAGGTCGGATGGGTCGTGATAGACGAATACCCCCAGGTACTTAAAGCAGTCGGGCTCCCATCTAATCTCCCTACTTGGAGTAGGGGCGGGGGCACCCTTACGAACCGGGAAAAGACAGGTCTTGGACCAATTCACCCGGAGGCCCGAAACCTCCCCAAACTCCGTGAGCGCCGTCGCCGCTCCATGTAAAGCGTCGAGGGGGTCCTCTAGGAAGAGCAACAGATCGTCTGCATATAGCGAAACGTAGTGCGGGCCCGAAGGCGTCCACAGGCCCATATAGTGGGCTCCCGATCGAAGATGCAGCGCGAGTGGTTCCACCGCCAGTGCAAAGAGAAGTGGGGACAACGAACACCCCTGCCTCGTGCCTCGTTCTACCGGATATTGCGAGGAAATCAGTGGTCCCGCCCGGACCCTGGCCGATGCAGAGGCATAGAGAACCGCGGTCCATCTGATGAAGCCCTCACCGAGGCCGAATCTCCGCAGCACCGTGCAAAGGTAGTCCCACTCCAGGCTATCAAAAGCCTTCTCTAGGTCCACCGATAAGACAACCGGGGACGGGGCATCCACAAACGGTTCCCCTAGCAAACGGAACAACCTGCGAATGTTCATAGTCGTGTTACGCCTCGGGATAAAACCTGCTTGGTCCTCATGCACCAGGGAACTCATGTGTCCCAGCAGCCTCGAGGCCAAGATACTGCTCAGTATCTTATAGTCCACCGTCAGCATCGATAAGGGACGGTAAGACCCCGGGTCTGACGAGTCCCTTCCTGGTTTGAGGAGAGGAACCACCAACGCCTCACACATCGAGCTCGGGAGCCGCCCCAGCCTCTTCGCCTCTCTGTAGACCACCAATAACCTAGGGGCTAGGAGGTCAGCATAAGCTGCATAAAACTCCACGGGCAGGCCGTCCAGGCCCGGGGTCTTATTTCTCGCCATCCGTTTAATGGCACCGCGGATCTCCCCCAATTCTATGTCGGACCCCAGGGCTTTCGCCACTTCGCGCTCCACTGTTTGGAGCTCCAGTGGGCGTAGATAATTATCGAGCCGGTCAGGGTCTCGGGCGGAGCGACTGCGGTATAAACTTTCGTAATAATGCCGGAAGCAGCTGAGAATCTCCGGTTGAGTGTATACCTCGGTTCCGTCCGCCTTACGCATACCTGTCGTCAATGAGGACTGACGCGTAGGGTTGGCCAGCCATGCCAACAACGCGCTCGATCTGTCCCCCTCCGCGATGGACCGGACCGTGTAGGCCTTGTAGTCAAAACAGCGAAGCCGTTCGACCTCCGCCGCCACCTTCTCCCTCGCCCCCGCCGTGTGTACCTGTAATTCCGGGCGCCCGGGGCGGCGAACTTCCAGCTCGCGGAGCTTCCGGTCCGCCGCGTCTAAGTCAGCTAGGATAACTCGCCTCATGCCCACCTTTTTAGAGATGCAGTAACCCCTCACCACTACCTTAAAAGCGTCCCACTCTAACGCTCTTGTACTCGCGGTGTCGCTGTTGGACGCAAAATATTCCGATACCTTATCCCCCAGGTCCGCCCTGAAAACACTGTCCTCAAGAATCTCGGGTCGTAACTTCCAGGTGGGCACCGCCGGCGCCCCGGGGAGCCAGCGAAGGCCCAGCAGGAGGGGGTTATGGTCTGAAATGGTCCTGGATAGGTACTCAGATCGGACCGCTGCCGAAACCAGTTCGGGCGAGCCAAGAAATCCATCCAGTCTGACATGCAACTCATGTAGGCTCGAGAAGTATGAATAGTCCCTAGATGTGGGGTGGTGCGCCCTCCAGATATCCGTCAGACCCCAGTGGGTCTGCCAATCCTTACGACCCTTAGCCGAGCGACGAACCGGAGAATCGGGAAGGGGTGGATGTGAGCGGTCAGTGTCTACGTCCACTACTGAGTTGAAATCTCCTCCAAGCAAAAGGGGCCCGGAAAAGAAGTGGGCCAACGAGCCCGATAACCTGGAAAGGAAGGCAGTCTGGTCTATATTAGGAGCGTACATACAGCAAACGTTCAAGTCCCTCCCTCCTAAAGTGCCCGAAATGGCCACGTAACGCCCCTCTGGATCTATCACTGTGTTCGTGACCTGGAAGGGGACCCCAGCTCTAACCCAGATTAGCGCCCCCCTGGCATACGCGGAGTACGATGTGTAGAAGACCTGCCCCCTCCATCTACGCTGTAGCGCCGCCCCTTCCGCCTTGTTCAGATGAGTTTCCTGCAGCAGCGCCATTTGCACTCCCCTACGCACTAAATAAGCGTGGACTTTGTGGCGCCTGGACATAGTATGAAGCCCCCGCACGTTCCAAGTAACACATTTCAAAGTAGCAACATCAGCCATTGTCCCATATTGTCCTCGCACAGTCTCCCCAACCGGGTCCCCACAAAAAAAGGACATCATACATCCCAGCACTGATGGCGGCCATTTTCCCCAACCAAGGCCAAACAACCCAAGAACGAACCAAACCCCCACCCACCCTCCCCAGAACAGGACCCAAACAGCACCATCCAGATCCCATCCAAACCTTGCCCTCTAACAACCCAGTAACCCCTACTAATCCTGCGGTCGCCACCGTAGGAAGGCCTTAAGGGCCAGGTGCGGGCCGGGCGGAGGCAGTGGGCCCTCGACGCTCAGGCTACCAGGACTAAAACAAGCCCAAAACAGTACCAAAGACCCTCGGGGCAAAAACAGGGGCACCCCACCCTCCCCGCCCTCGTTGTCAGCATCAAGTGACGGCAGCCGCCTCCCCCCTGCCGGGCCCCCTCCCAAAATGAGGTAGCTTGCCCCGTTACTCCTGTCCATCCAGAAGGTCTTCCGCCGACTTCGGTGTGATCACCGGTGTATGGGCGCTATCGGTCACCGAGTCCTCGGAGTCCGACGGTACCCCCTCGTCACCCGGGTCCGCTTCCTCTTCAATGGCATCGTCCCGTGCGCCAGACAACTCAGATAACACCTCCAGCACTCCCCTCCGCTCCGTCGACGTCTCTGCAGTTGAGGGCCCCCCTGAGCGGCCACGGCGATTCCCAATCCTCCTGGATCGCCGTCTCTGTTCCGGCCCCTCCGCCTGTTGGGATGAGGAGCCGAAGCCATCTTTCCCTGCTCTGTAAAGCTCGAGCCAGGCACAGACATCCTCCGGGGTGTCGAAGAATTGAGTCTTGTCATCGACAATGATGCGGAGCCTAGCAGGATAGAGTAGCGAGTACTGGATGCCCTCGCTCCTGAGCTCACGCTTGACCGCCAGGAAGGAGAACCGCCTGCGTTGAGTTTTGTAGGTGTAATCCGGGAAGATGTTCACCTGACTGTTCGCCACTTTGAATGGGCCATTATGCCTGGCGGCATTGAGGATGAAGTCTCTGTCCCGAAAGTGTAATAACCGCGCCACCACTGGTCTCGGGGCACGTCCCTGCTGCGGTGGCCGCGCCGGGACTCTGTGGGCACGCTCCAAGGTGTAGAAGGAGGATAGCCCCTCCGGGGCCACCGTGTCACGGAGCCAGGCCTCCAAGTATGCCACCATGTCGCCATCCTCGACCTTTTCCGGAAGGCCCACCACGCGGATGTTGTTCCTCCTGTTGCGGCCTTCCGCATCTTCCGCTCTCTGCTCTAGGGTCGCAATCCGGGATAAGGCATCCTTCATAGTCGCAGCCAAGGTTCGCTGCGCCGGCTCCAAGGTTTTCACCGAGCTCTCCACCTCCTTGACCCGGTCCGACAGTTTGCCGTGGTCCGCTCTAAGGAGACCAAGGCTCGTCGCCACCTGGGCAATGTCCTGTTGGAGGGCCGATCGTGTGGTCGCTATCGCCTCCAGGACGCGGTCGAACTGCTGTTGCATCGACGCACCACCAGAACTCTTTGGGTCCCCATGTTCCTCTTTGTCCTGGGTCTCCGAGTCCGAGGCGGTTGGGGTAGTCCCCTTGGCTCCTCTAGGTTTCCCCATGTCGCCGGGGGTTCTCCGTGATGGTCCAGGAGCATGCGTCTCCGGGAGCAGATGCCGACCGCGACCCTCCCGGTCACTGGATCTTAAGTCGAGTATCGGAGACCTCCTTCTCCAGGGCCTGTGGGAGCCTCTCCGCTTCGGCTCGCGCCACCACCACGGCGTCCGAGGGCACCGATAAGGGGGCGGAGACAACCGCCGCCAGGTCGGGCAGGCCTGCACAGCCGCTAAAGTCCCGGGGTGAGGGTCACCAACTCCACCGGACGATTTGTGGCGCCAGAGTGTCGCACCTCCCATGGGAGTGGACTGGCCAGGAAACTGCAGCTAGGTGCGGTGTCGTGAGTGCGGCCACCGCCTGGTTCACCAGACGTCCGCTCACGGGATCCACTATAACGTGGGCATCCGCCCGGTTACCCAACCGAGTGCATTCTCGTTGTAGAAAGTCCGATCCGACCGATATCTAGTGCACAAATCAGCCGGGGATGGCAAAGCCGGGGGCAAGACGCCGCCGGCGACGCTCCTCCAGTTCAATGGATCCGGCTAGGGGGACAATGAAGTCCGGGCGCCATGTTGGGTCCGCAAACTTCGGATTTACGCCGGATCACCACTCGTCCGAGCCACAGCTAGGGCCCTGGCAGGTCGTCGTCGGTCCGTCCAGCAGAATGCGGGGTCCGGGGTGCCCCGCAGCCTCCGATTTACAGGATAATCACGGGCTCAGTCCCGGAGCCGAGCTCTCAGGCGACCATCGCCATCGGCGCCCAAGCCACGCCCCAGATGACCAGGATGTTATATGTAATCTACCATTTCTGTCTCTACAAGCAGTATGTGTGTTTTAACTCATACAATTTCACAGTCTCTACAGGCCAAAAACAGTCCACCTATATATAAGCAAGACATAACATTAATTTCTCATTACATGTAACATCCTGGTCATGTGCCTAAGATCACACTGTGACTGAAGCTTGATTCATCCATCCGTGTAATCTTAGGCACATGACCAGAACGTTACATGTAATCTACCATGCCTTCAAATAATATATACTACCATATTTTTAATAGCAGTGTATCTTCATTAAATAAATCATATATCAGATTACACACAGGCACAAAGTAAAGTGAGACACAAGCAAAGAATACTCTTTAAGCTAATTGAGGCAAACTGTTACAAGGCACAGGTGACATTATTGAAAAATGTGAAAATGTTTTCTCTTCTTTCAAACAGAAAGTCAGTGTAATGCTTCTCCAAAATTTAAAAAGCAGACTTTTTTCCAGAAAAGATTTTGCATACTAAATCGTTTTTGACACAAAGCACAGCTCATTTAAATGACCACTACAGAAACAAAGCAGAAACCTAACTCATTTTCAAAATACATTGCCAATATGCACCATTTTATTTTTAAACAACATTACCATAAAACATGACACAAAATGCAAGAATAAAGAAGCACAATATGATTCTTAATCTTCCCCATAGTGCATACAGCACTCAATCTTTATTAAAAGAATTATTACTCACCTTTAAAAATGCTTTGAAAGATGTAAAACAGTGTCAGTCACACTCAACAGATTTTCTTAAGCAGAATCTCTGAATAATGCTTCTTTCACTAGAGCCTAAGAATAATGGCACATATTCTTTCTCATTTCAGACCCATATTCTTGTACATAACCAATCAAAATTGTTCCCACACAAATTCAAAACCTAACTGCACATTTTAATTGGTTGTACATTTCAAGACTATGAAACTCACATAACATTCACCCAACCGCCCAGTGCTCATTCACCCTGTAACCATGGTAACTCCCTCCTAACCCAGCACACAGTTCACAAGTTCACCATACTATGTTGCAAAACAATACAGCAAGGGTGTTTGACCTCTCAATGTACTAGCTATTCAAGTGCAATGTTTCTTTAAATGACTTTTTCTCAACCATTGAAATGACCTCTTTAAAAAAAAAGCATGCACCCTAATTTTCAGTGGTGAATTTTAAGAAAGCACCAATCATTTCTTGTTTTTCAACTGCACTGAATCTCAACCACTTTTTTCATAATTCCTACTTTCAAACTGCCATTTTATTTCCACAACTCATCTCACTAGAAGCACATCTACCTTCAAGATGCCAAAAGTCTGGTTTGTGAGTCATAGCTAGGTCTTCTGGAGTGAAAAATTTGCAAGCAACAGATGGGTTTTACAACCTTGATTTACCAAATGTGGACATTGTGTGGATTGGACAGAGAGGATTAAGAAGTCACCAATTGATATCATTGGTAAAATCCTTTATGCATTTACCACAGCCTGACCTTATAATTGTGCACTGTGGTAGAAATGACCTAGGCACTTTGACTGGCGTAGGTCTGGAAATGCTTTTCAAGGACATCTTTGGGCAATTGATGTCACTTTTTCCAAAAACTGCCTTGGTATTTTCTAATATATGCCAAAGGCAAAAATGGAACTGGTCTAACCAATTTTGTCCACAAATTGAGAAAGCAAGGAAACATGTAAATAAATCTGTTACTGCTTTCCTCAGAGACTATGGTATGGGTTCCATTTACCACAACAACTTGCGTTATAACATGCAAGGCATCTATAGGAGAGATGGTGTTCATTTTACAGATGAGGGGAATAGAGTCTTCCTCTTGAATTTGAGACTCTGCATTGGTACCTAATTGTAGGTACAAAAAACACCCACATAACACAACAGCTCTTTTCAGAGCTAACTTACCTCTAAACACTTTTACTCTATTTTTTTACACTGTTTTTCCCCGTGGTGCGCTCAGGGTGCGCGTCCCGGAGATCGTACCCAGGAATGCACCCAACGCTTACCCCGCGAACATTTTTAAAAAATAGTTTTGGGGCCCTTTAGGGTCCTTCTAAGCCTCCCTCAAAAAACCTAGGGGGTCAGGGGGTGTCTACCCTGCCCCCTTTTAATCATTTCCCCCTTTTTTTTTTACCTCAGGTGTCTCGATTTTCCCGAGACACAAGATGGCGGACTGTCCGAACTGTTAAGAATGTTGACAGACATCATACAGCCAATCAGCTTTCCGCTCGCGCACTCCCGTAGCGCGCCGGGTGCGCTCCCCGGTACGCGTACCGGTGAGCGCTCGGAGCGCGCCTATTGATATATATGTTTTTTTGAAGTTGCCTTTCATAAAAACCACAGGAGCAATTTCAAAGAAATATAGAAAAGGCCCTACTACCTACCAGTACCTATCATTTTGCCAACTTTGGTGTAATTCCATTCATCTGTTCAGGCTGTAGCCGTGTCTAAATGTCCTATGGAAAATTGCATGGGGAAAACACATTTGAAAGTATTGAAATTTAGAACCAATCAAAATATTTCTTTTGTTTGGAATTTGTGTGTGATGAAGTTTGATTGGTTATGTATATATCTCAAATGAGAGGAAAACAAGGCCATTTTGTGATACCCCAGTCTGAGGTACTTTTGAGAGAAAATTTGGGTGCTCAATTGCTGGACTTAGAATAACACAGTACTAACTCTTCTACTTTCAAAAAGGTGAGTTGTTAATTTGTAAGGGGAACTATGTTGTACACTTTAAGATCATTTGGAAAATGTTTTCTATTAGTTATTTACAGTCCTTCTGTTATAATTATTGTTTAAGATTGCCTTCCTCACATGCAGTGCTTTATATTTCTAGTTCCTGTCTGATACTATACACTGCCCAATTAATTTTACAGAACTAAATACTTGATTAAGCTACTTTTATATTATGTATTACTAAAAACGATAATTGAAAGTGATTACTTTTTTCTGCAATTTACAGCAAGAAATTTGAAATTAAAATGAATCCAAATGAGGAGACCAAGAAAATTTCATTTAAAATTTCAACGATATTTATTGAAATTCAAGATGACACGGATAATTTTTGGGATGAATCTCTTGACGAAGAATTAATCGAATGTTTGGATAAAATAGCTTGAAGCAGCGCCACGTCCGCGAAAAGAGCTGCAGGAATTACTATATATATATATATATATATATATATATATATAATTTCAAGAATTGCTCCAGCAATTAAGGCCGCACTCCTTCAAGGTAAGAAAACATTCCTTTATTTAGCAAATCATGCAGCTTCCCCTTCTGTTTTTTGTGTTCTCCTGGCCGACGCGTTTCGATGAACTCCATTCACCTTCTTCCAAGGCCAAAGGTGAGCAGCTGAAATTACGTGCATCCACACAAGCCCCTGCATGCTTCTGAATTAATTACCATCGGCCTCCGGTGTGCCGTCTTTATTTAATTATCACTTACATTGCATACTGGGCTCTGTAGTTTTTATGCGCACCAATCAAGCTCTCCAGTGGGTTCAAAGTATCACCTTGAATAAAAGAACTGTTTGTGCAGCCCCCATTGAGCCTCCGAAGGAAACTCTGCATGATTAGTTAAGGCCACCTTGATCGCCGCATTCCAGGAGACATTACCCCTCCACAGCCTGAAGCGCGCCGTGCCAAATGTTTATTCAAGAAAACATTCCTTTATTTAGCAAATCATGCAGCTTCCCCTTCCGTATTTTTTGTTCTCCTGGCCGACGCGTTTCAATGAACTCCATTCATCTTCTTCCAAGGCCAAAGGTAAGCAGCTGAAATTACGTGCATCCACACATGCCCCTGCATGCTTCTGAATTAATTACCATCGGCCATGCGGCTCCCGCCCTGTCATAGCAAACTGTAGTTTGGATTTTTTATTTTGGATTTTGGAAGCGAGAGTAGGTTTCCTGCTCTCGCTCACAAAATTCAAACCACATTGCTTTTCCACAAGGGGAGCTGCATGTCAGTAGCTCCCCTTGTGGAAAAGCAATTCCGGTTTCCGCAGGGACCGTGGGGGAATTGGGGCCCCCACTACGGTCCCCAACGAAGAGGCAAGGCCCCGGGGGATGGGGACTCTGGGATAATGAGTGGTCTAGGAGGGGGACCACGCGGCCCCCCTCCATCAATGTTTTTTAAAAAAAGAAAAAAATGAGGCACAGCCCTAGGGGATGGGGTCCCTGGGGAACTTGAGGTCCAAGGAGGGGGGTTACGCAGCCCCCCTCCATCAATGTTATTTTAAAAAAAAAGAGAAAATGTGGCCATGCCCCAGGGGATGGGGCCTCTTGGGGCCGAAATTGGCCTCAGGATGGGTATTGCGCAGCCCCTTCCCATTTTTCTTTTTATTAATTTTTTTAAAAGCAGGCCCTGGGGGATGGGGTCCCGAGGGCCCCAAATAATTTAAAAAGAGGGGGCTACACAGCACCCTTGATTAAAAAATAAATACATCAAAAATCTGGCATTGCGTTCAGGCCCCGCCCCCTCCCTGCATCACTCAGCAAACGCTCCCCCTGACGCATTGTAGGTGGTGGGTTTAATTTCCCTTGAATACTCAGGTATCTCTGGGGGCAAACTAGCCTACCAGGTACCTCCAGTATGCGCCAGGGAGCTGTGTTGCAGAGAGGTGTTCAGAGGTCATGCTCTTTTTTACACCACTCAGATTCTAGGATTTTTAATTACAGGTTGGACCCATGAAAAAGAACAAAACAACAAATGGTCAAGTATATACTTGAGTCTTGGATGCAGTCAGGTACTTGCATCTAGTCTGTACCAATTTTGACAGCTCGTTGAGCTGACATACCAGGGAGGTCAGAGTATTCACCTTGATGAAAGCCCCGGACCCACTGGGGCATATAATAGGGCTAAAAAATGTTGGTTTAGGGTCATAGGACCATTGTACCCCTAATACCCCACATATTCATTTTAATTTCTAACATCCCCAACTACTCCATCAATGAAGGGATACCTTAGAGTGAGTTGAAGGATTTTTAATCTTTATGGGCCCTGGTCTTTTTCTTTCAAGTGCTCTCTGGAACATGGTCAAGCCCACCCTGACCTTTAGGAGTTAGGGTGAAACCAATGATGAAGTATGACACTATTAGAGTGTGTGAGGGTTATTTAAAGAAAAGGAACCCTTTCCTTCCCCGCTTTTAGTAAGGTGGAGTTCCTCCTGAAGGCACTAGTGCCCTGCAGGTTAGACACAATACAAGGTGGGATACTTTTTTGTTTATATATGCTATGCTGTGTAGCCAGACCTTACTAGTGGGACATATCGCACTGCCACCAACGAAGCAAAATCTCTCCCTTCACTATTAGCAAGTGATGGCTGTGAATCTATGGATGTAGTTGAGGATAGGTGCTACATTACCCAGGAGCGCTATCAGAGAAGGGGGATTTAGAGTCAGCAAAATCATGCAGGAGTGGATGCTAAGACCAGAATATAGCGATATGACTGGACAGATCCAAGTCAAGTAGGAGAACTCCGCCTCCGGGAATCTGCATGCAGAACCAAAGGACAACCTGGAGGGGTTGAGTTTGGGGAGGCCAGCAGGGGTGGTGTAAGATCTGTGCAAAAATCTAAAATGAAGTAGCTTTTGATGATGGTTGGGGACTATCAGTTTAGTTTGTGCACAGCAATAAGACCAATCCTTATCGGAGAGAGGATGACCGAAATACTCTTCCCATTGCCATCGAACCCAACTGTCAGAGGGGCGTCTGAGTGCCATGCAGGTGCAGTGGAATTTGGTGACCAAAAGAGCACCATCAGGTCTGTTATTACCAACTTAAGAAGAGAGAAATTCTCTGGGGCAAGGGGGTAAGAAGGGATGCTTTCCTAGCTTTAAAATAGCCCCATATAAAACTACCAATCGCAGAGTCAAGTCGCTTAAAAAATGAATTTGGGACCCGAAAAGGAATTGAACAAAACAAATAAAGAAATTTGGGCAAGACATTCATTTTTACTATATTGCATCTCCCAATAATAGTCAGAGGCAGCCTATGCCATCTACGCAAATCTGCAGTAATTTGTTTTAGTAGACGTTCATAGTTCAGTGACATATAATCATTTATACATCCACTAAGACAGATACAGAGGTAAGTAGCTGTGGTAGTAACACCAAGCTGTGATATGGGAGATGCAGGAATATAGTTAACCCCTTCCATGCTCATGACGAGCTCAGCTCTTCATGCAGCACAGTGCTTGTGTGCTGATGACGAGTTGAGCTCGTCATGATCACACCCGTTTCTATTGACCTTCAGCACAGCAGAAGATCAACTCAAGCAGCCAAGATGTTAAGAATAGATTGTGTTTCGTCAAGATTGAGCTTATATCCAGAGAGGGAACCAAAATATTGCGCCTCTTGTGTAATTGCAACGATCGCAGCTTCAGGTCCAGAGGTAAATACTGCAATGTCGTCTGCATAGGCCATAATTTTTAAGGTTATACCATTAAAACAAACAGGAGAAATTTAATTATTATAAAGGAGATGCCTAATATAGGGTTCAATATAAAGGGTAAATAATAATGGAGAGAGTGGGCTGCCCTGACGGGTGCCCCGCTGAATATTAACCACCCCAGATGTACAGCCATTCAACTTGATAGCTGCCGACGGACTGCGATACAGTTGCTGGACTGCCAAGATAAACCTCCGACCAATGCCTAGTGATTGCATAGTGCTCCATAAAAACCCCCAAGCGACTTGGTCAAAGGCCTTCTCGGCGTCCAGCATTACCATCCCAATCCGCTCCCCTTGTTGACCTGCTACATCAAAAGCCGCATAGGCTGTATTTATGTGCGCCACCGTATCCCTACCTGGAACAAAACCATGTTGCTCTTCTGAGACCAACAAATACATACTTGGAGCTAGACGAGAAGCAAGCAGTTTCGAAAATATTTTTGCATCGGCATTTATAAGTGAAATAGGTCTGTAGGACCCTAATTCCCCCACCGGTTTACCCTTTTTTGGAAAAACCACTATGTTTGTTTTGTTCCAGGAGGGGGGAGCATCTCCTCCCTCCAATATGTCATTAAACAGCACAAGGAGAACCGGTGACAATACTGCCCTAAAGATTTTATAAAACTCTAAGGGTATGGTGTCCTCTCCAACCGCCTTACCACTGGGGAGAACCCCTAGAGCCAAGTTCAGTTCCTCAAGATCGACCAAGGTCTCTAGACCCTGCGATTGAGATATATCCAAAGTTGGAAGATTGCTGTCTTGTAAACATCGCCTTACAGCTTGTTGATTATATGATCTAGTTTCCTGATATAAAGTGCCATAAAATGTCCTAAATTGCTCGGCTATTTCTTCTGATTTTGTGTAAATATTAGAATTGCCTCCCAGTCTTCTCTGCAGTTTGGCTTTAATCTCAATAATCGGAGCATAAATCCATTGTCACCACAGTCTTTAGCCGCTAATGCAGAGGCATGTTGTTGCTCTAATTGAATATACTGCTTGTGTTCATTAGCAAGTTGGATATTATTTTGTCTATTCTGTTTTACTATATACTGAAGAGTTGCCCCTCTTACACCAGCTTTTGACAGTCCCATACCATGGCCGTAGACAAAGTATGTAGATTAATCAGAATGAATTCCTCTAAAACCTTATGCATATGGGCAACATAATCCGGGTTGCTTAACAAATGTCTTGGAAATGAAAACTCCTTCGCTTGTTGTGATCTAGACCCTGCAAGAGCTATATTAATCATAATAGGATTGTGGTCAGAGGTTATCTTTGGACATACAATCATTGTTGCATCGACCAACAACCCATAATTCATGAAGATCATATCAATCCTGGAGTATTGTTTATGGGGATGGGATTAAAATGTGAACTCCGGTATTAAAGGATATAACGTTCACCAAGCATGGTCTAATTGATGGATGTGCATTAAATCAAGCATACTGGCCTTTACCTAGACCATTCTGGCCCTTGCACGTGAATTAGTAGTGTCAATTTTTCTATCCATAATAAAATTGAAGTCGCCCATTACAACAATGTCACCCTCCCAATATAAAAGTTCGAAATTCAAATAAGAAATAACCTCAGAGCAATCAACATTAGGACCGTATAACATACAGACTGTAATCTTTTTTCCCAAAATCAAGAACTACGGAATTGCCCATCTCCCCCGATTATCTGCAAGAGTTCTAAGTACAGTCATTTTCGAATATTTATCTTTTAATAGCGCAACACCCCTTGGAGAAACTGTCTGTGAAGTACAAATGACCAGATCATAACCTAATTGTTTATATAACTTTCTATCCTTATAGGAGAGATGGGTTTCAGCCAGTCCCACTATTTAGGCTTAAATCCTTTAAGTTCTTCCGCCACAAATCGCCTTTTGCCGGGTGCATTAAGCCCACAGACATTCCAACTCATAATCTTGACTCTAGCCATCAAAGAAAATCATTTTGACCACATAGTAATCTAACAAAACCCAATTATACATTTTCCTATATGACAAACACTCATTTTTATTCCCAAAATGTACCTGTGCTATTTTATGCAAAATGTGACTGTTTAACCCCCCAACCCCTCCAAGATACCCCCAAGACCCCCCACCCCGTTTCTTGGAAAAGGAATCACCCCCTTCCTGCTGTCCCGGATGACAGCGAATGAAAGACAACACGACCACTCCTCCCCAAGAGCCCCTAAGCATACCCACACACCATCCCCCTCCGTCCACCACCCAGCAACTAAGATACATTTATCATCTGTCAGCTATAGTTGAAGACTAACAAGATAAACCTTTAACTAATTGCCAAATTATAGCCTTATAACAGTACTTCCTAAACCTGTTACCTCAACCCCCCAAGAAAAAATACTTCAAAGTTAGACAAAGACCTTAGGCTAATCCCTAGTCACAAGAGGTTTGCCAACTGGCCAAAGCTTTTTTAGCCACCTTCACAAAAAAACCTGAGAACAGACAGACTTAAATGAATCCATAAGCTGACTTATTTGCCATCTCTTGTCCATAGAAGACTTGCGGAAATCAGACCTGACGAAAATTGACATAGTGTCTACTTTAACAGGAGCCGTTGGCCTAGCCTTAAAAAAAATAGCCTGGCGGAGCAAAAAATGACCAAACAACACCAAAATAGGACGGGAATCGTTTTTTTTAGCTAGCATATAAGGTGACAAAAAAAGTGGGAGCCGATGCGCTCTTTGGATCTGCGTATCCATGTCCCAATCCTCCAAATCTGGGAAAGCCTTCTGTAAAAGGTCCACAACATAAGCACATAAGCACAAGGATCAGCGCCTTCCTTCCCCTCTGGTATCCCGAAAATCCTTAGATCGTGGCGCCGCTGACGGTTTTCCTGGTCATCAATTTTAAGTTGCATTGAAGCAAGTTGTGACTTGTGCAGTGACCAACTTGACAGTGTGGGAGTTGATCTGCTTCGCGCTTGCCACTCGCTCCTGCAGGTCAGAAACCTCCACCGTCAAATGCTGGACCTTGCTGGTAACCTCAGACAGCACTCTTTTGATTTCACTAGAGTCCACCCTTGTCTATTGGTAATATGCCTGTGCTTCTGCTCTTTGAGCAGCGAGAGCCTGCATGATACTAGAGAGTGAGGGTTCACCCCCCCCCCCTTCACCCCCTCTACTCAAGTGGTTCAGCGCCTCATTAGGTCTTATTTCCACTGTATTAGAGCTATGAGATGGGGGGGGGGGAAGAGGATCCGAACACTGTTGATGAGCTGTTAAGTCCGAGACTTAGGACCTCCTTTGACTGAGAGGGCATCTCACCAGCTTCCCTTTGGCCATGGCCATGACAATACGCAACATCTATTGCTAAAGTTCCTGGCAATTCCGCATTTTTTGGGCTGATATCGATAGGAGAAAGATTACAGATGCGGGCTTCCTTTCTAACAGAAAGGTGTCGCTTGATAAAACAAAAACAAAGAAACACACATACATGAATGTGGTTGACCATGTAAGGAAAAAGTCCTGCTTGGTGTTTGAAGTATTGAACATTTACAAAGCCTCTAAAAGATATACAAATTTTATGCATGTAATATAAAGGGGACACTCCTACTTGCAAGTTGAAAAGAAAGTAAACACTCGTTTTAAATAGAAATTCCTTTGCACTGTGACGTAGACGAGGACTGGTAGCTGAGGAATAAACTTTACTTGTAGGCTAATAACACGTTTACATCATTTCACATCTCCTTAATGGTTTGACCAGTCACCTCTCTCATCTGCGTTCTTGGGGGGGGAAAATCCCAGAGCAAATCAAATGTTCGCCCATCAAAGAGATGTTTTTATTTATTTCAACTAAGTTATTAATTTTACAATTGCTATCCTGTTTGTTCATGTCACAATAAAACGAGGAATGCCTTGTTATGAATGCTGGAGATTCTCATTACATCCTAACTAGTGGGTCTTAAGAATACATTTCACTTCAGAATGCAAGTCATTTAGAAAGCAGATAACACATTCCATGCAAAATCTGTAGCGAAAGGTCAGTAGAGGAAAGATATTAAATTCCTTGAAAGCTGCGAAGGAAAACAATTTAAATCTTTCTTAAAAAAACAAATGTATGTTGCATTTTCCATTCATTCTTCATCCAACAATGCGTGTGTATATGTGCATAGCTGCCATGTGGCCAGTCATGTATGACACCTTTAGTCATTTCTAGCTTTATGGTCTCAGCCCTCATGTACTGTGTTCTTTTTCTTTTATAATTAGCGCCATAAAAAGAATTAGCACATAAAATGCTGATCACCAAAACCTGCCCCTGCACACTCCTCACTGAGGGGCACACTCATCAGTAGCTCAACCTCTGACCACTTCCTTGATGTGTGACTCAACCCCTAACCTCTCGTTATCCTCGCTCTAGGTGAGGTTTACCGCCTACCCTATACTTTTCCCTTAGGTCTGGCCCTCAACACCTACCCCCGCTCTCTCTCTCTCCCCCGATGTGGGGCTGAGTCCTTAATCTCTTGTTGTTTTCCTCCCTGTGGAGCTCACATCCGATCACATTCCGTAGGTGACCTTCTAGATCTGCGAGGTATACATTGAATAGGCTTGGAGAGAGCACACAGCCCTGTTTTAGGCCATTTCTTGTTTTTATTTCTGTGGATATTCGTCTCCCATCACCAAGCTTTACTTTTGCCCACATTCCGCTGTATAAAGGTATTATGATGTCGATTAATTTCTGAGGGAGACCCCATGTTTCAAGTTTTTTCCACAGACGGTCTCTTGGAACTCGGTCGAAGGCGGATTTCAGATCAATATAACACGCCAGTAGTCCTGCCTTCTTTTTTCCTGCTCCTTCGATTAGCAGTGCCGGTGCTGAGAGATTTGTAGTGCAACCCGTGCCTTCCCTGAAACCCGTTTGGAATTTTGGTACTATTTTGTTTTTATTTATCCATTCCTGAAGATGAATCAGTATGCAAGATGCGAAAAGCTTTGCCTCAACATCAATAAGGGCTATCAACCGATAATTCCCAGGTTCCATTCTGCACCCGTTTTTGTATATTGGGTGGAAGATATTGCCCTGCCAGAACCGGGGTATCTTATTTTCTGTGAACAGTTGATTAAATAGTGGTGTGAGGTACTTTGCCCAGAAGTCGGAGTCGTATTTGAATAATGCATTTGGAAGCCGATTTGGGCCTGCGGCTCCTTCGGCTTTCAATCTTTTTATCATGGTGGTTGTTTGTTTTACTGTTGTCAGCAAGGTTAGTTCTTCTGATTCACCACTGAAGGAATCTTCGTACTGATCGTCTTTTCCGTGTCCGGTTGCTGCGTATCCCTGATCTGTTCCTTTTATTATATCTTTATTTATTTCTTTGGGGGGTTGGTACCTGTGTGCGTTATACAGGCTTTCAATATAATGTAGCCATGTGGTTTCACTAATTCCGATGTTTTGCTGTCCGCCCGTTCCTTTTGATAATTTATTTATTATGCTCCAGAATTCACTACTACTAGGTAGTTTGCTCGTCCGTAGCAGATCTTCCCAAATTTTCTCCGTGTGCATCCTTTTCGCTTTTCTACATTCCTCTTTATATTCTTTTCTAAATTTCTGTATTTCGTTATTTTCTACTTCTTTTGCCAACCTGTTGTCTGAAGCCTTTATTCTTAGTTTTTTAGCGATTTCCCTTTTTTTATCTCTTAACTTTGCGGTATACCATGGGTTTTTATTGGAATCTTGTCCATATTTTACTACTGTTTTTACCAGAAATTTTCCTAACACAAGCATGTGTAAATTCTCCCATTTTCTTTCGAGTGATTGATTTCCAAAGGCCTCCGTGTTTTTTACATGTTCGAACACCAAATCCATTATCTCATTAATTATGGGGCCTCTCCATTTGAGTTTCCTCAAGTTGTATATTTCCGGAATAGAAGCTAATGACGCTGTCTTCATTTTTTCTTCGGTGTTTATGCTTAATATGGTTTCTTGTGGGCAGTGATCGCTTTCTGGTCGGGTTATTATTGCAAAATGCTCGACCAGCTGTATAAGATCTTTACTGATTAATGTGAAATCTATTATAGAATTTTTCTTTCCACTCGAGAACGTGAGACTTGCGGGTTGATCTCCCTTCATATTTCCATTTAGGATCGTGAATCCCAGTGATTCCAACTCGTTCCATATTTTTTGGATATTGCTTTTGTTACCCATGGCTCTTGTTAAATTGCTATTAAAGTCGCCGGAGATGAACATCCCATGGAATTGGTGGTTTTTTTGTAAAGTTTTTATCAGATTGAGTAACGTTAATAGTTTTTTGATTTTTGTAGCCTTTTTTGGATGGATGTATATATTTATGATCAATAACTGCCACCCTACTCTGTCTTTACCTGCTTTATTTTCTAGTTTGGTGACTTGTATCCAAATCACCCCTGGGTCCAGTGATTCTGTTTTCCAATCTAGATCGGTCGTTATAAAAGTAGATAATCCTCCCCTTGGGTGCCCATACTTTGCGATTTTCTCCGCCATTACGTGGTGTTCCTCATATCCCATGATTTGTCTCGGAATTTCGCTCCATGTTTCCTGGAGAAGTATTATTTTGAATTTACTCAGAAAGGCTATTGTCTCTTGATCTTGACTCATTTCTTTAAAACCATGAACGTTCCATGAGCAGATTTTTATTGTCCTCTCTGGTTTCTCACATTCCTTGATGTTTTGCATTTGCTTATTTCGAACGAAGTTACTTCCATCAGGATCGATGCGAATTTAGAGCTTGTGCTATCCGGGACCAATCCTCGTCTTCTTTCGACCCGTGGTTCACTTGTCTTCTTTTTGTGCTGTTTGATAAGGGTTCCTTTATTGAATGTTGCATGATTGTTTTATTTCTTGCTCCCATTAAGATTGAGTACGTTTTTACAGTTGTATTTTTAGATTGAGAAGCCGTACTGTTTAATAAAGGGAATGTATACTTTATGGGCATTGGGAGCTCTAATATTATTCCCCATCCTGCGAAGTATGTTCTTGTTGAAAAGATGAGCTCCACTATTTCTTTTGATGCCCATGTGGTGCTACTTATTTCCTCTTCTTTCTCCTTATGTATTTGGACAAATTCCACTGATATGAGGTCCGTTGTTGTTATTCCCCTTAGTTTAGGTATCTCTCCAAACAATCTCAATATATTCCCCCGATTCAGCGTGTCCATTTTTCCTTTTGTTTGGAATTCAGGCCTAAATAGTAATTTGCAGGCTGTCTCTGTGGATGCCGTTTGGAAATTCTGTTTTTGGTTGACTTCACTTTTTCCCTCTGTTGGATCCAGAGGGGTATACGATCTTTGTCGCTCCACTATTGCTATTTCCGGTCGACTGGGTCCTAGTAATGTCACCACTTCTTTTTGATGCCTTAATTCTTGCTCAGCTGGTGCATGACTTATAATTTGCCCCTCCATATCACTTTGTGAAATTCCAAGTGAAGCATTACATGTTCTTCCTTTTTTCCCTACCATTATGGTTAAGCGTGTGCTTGTTTCCATGGCTTGATCTACTTGTGCTTTTTGACTCGTTTCTTTTTCCATTGTCCTCAAACTGTTTACCTCATTTCCTCCTATTAGCCATTTTGAACAATTTTGTGCCGATAGTTCGTGCTGGGGCTTTTGTATTAAAGCATTTACCTGTACTTTTTGCTGTTCTGTGGCTTGTCCGTAATCGGTGTTTGCTATCTCATCTACTTTATTTATTATTTTATGCGTTGTAATTATTTCAACTTTTTCTTCAGCTTTTAATTTCCCTTGTGAGATTAATGTTTTTTCATTATGCCTTAAACTTTTTGACTGCTCTTCGATTCCTCCTTTATTTATCTCTTGGTTACTGGCTTCTTTAGCAACCAATTCTTTACCCTGTTCATTTGTGCTCTCTTTCTTTTTTCGTTCGAAAATGGCAAAGGTTTGTTTTTCTTGCTTGATTTTAATGGCATTTTTCCTTGCCTTCCGTGCCCGTTTACGCTGCCTTTTGGTTTGGGGTTCTATTGTACCTGATGACCCCAATGCTTTATTTTCGCATTGGCCATTTTCAGTTGTTTGACTCTCTTCTGATCCGTTTATGGTTTTTTCTTTCTCAACGGGGGAAATTGTTCTATTTTGCTTTTCAATTTTTGAAGCCTCGCCATTTTTTTCTTGATCGATGGTTTCGCCTGGTGTTTTTTTTTAGTGTGTTGCAGCTAATATTTCTGTTAAAATGTCTGGTAATGATGCCAATTTGTCTATTATTTCCCCGCAAACACAATTTTGTTCCATTGATTTGGCTTTCCATTGTTTTTCTTCATCCTTTTCTTTTGTGATGTACACCGAGATTATATCCAATTTAGACTTTATTCCCGCTATGTGTGTTGCAATTAAGTTCATCAATCCACCTGAACATCTAGTTTATTTGATTGGAAATTTAAAGCGTTGATCGCTTGTTGTAAGCTTTTTAGTAGAGCGTCGCCCCAGAGCGCGGACTGTGCATTGGTTGGTTGCGTCCGTGCCCCTGTGGTTGAGTCGAAACCACTTGCGGAAGAAATAGTTATTGGCGAGTCTTCTTTTGTTGCCCCTTTTACTTCACCACTCTCCTGAAATGTATTATTCACCTGTCTGATGGGGCTAGATGTACGTTTTTGTGGACCGAGGGTTGTTTCCCGTTTCTCTCAATTTTCTTTTATTTCCAGTTGCTCGGATTCTGTCACTTCTACTTGACTATTTCGCTCCAGTTCCACTTCCTTTTGTGTATTGTCTTCGAACATTTTCCGAAGTTCTGCTTCTTCAAAGATTGAGAAAGATTTTGACCAATCTATCTTTTGTATACTTCTTTGCGATTTTATTTGGGACCCTATTTGGCTTTGGTCGATAAGTATTAAACTCTTTTCTTTGTCCTCGGTGGTTATTTTGTATGGTGTAGACATGGCTTGGCAAATGGGTACGTGAATCTGTGCCGTAGTTTTTACCAACCAATTTTTGATTGTTGATTTTTCTTTAAACTGGGTACCCAAACTTAATTCTGATTCGTTTCTCTTTTTGCATTTTTTACTTGATGAAGTTAAATATAATGGTTTTATTGGACTTTGGAGGGTTTTTGCTTCTTCACTTATGGTATAAATTGCTGCCATTTGATCTTTTAGTACTCTCTGGTACAGGCTTTCTCCACTTCCACTGGATTCTGTGGTACGCTCCTGGTGCGCTTTTGGCTGCAGTACGAGCAATGCGAGGCGATGCAAAGCAAGGCGGGGCAGGGCAGGGCCGTGGCCATGGAACTGTGCTATCTCTTCTCTCTCTCCTCCACCCACCTCTCGCCACCGCTCACCTCTCCTCTGCCGCTGATGACCGCCGCCGCACTGGATGCTGATACCGGGTGCCGGGAGGGCCGAGGGTCCGGGGGGCCGGGGGAGCTGCTACCGCTGTTCCGCCCCTGCTTAAACTCCTGCTTGGAGCTAGCTTGGACTCGGACTCCGCGGGCTCCTCGCGGCTCCTCACAGTTTCACCCACACCTGCGGCTTCGGCTGCGGCAGTGGCTTTGCTGCTTGCTCACTTGCTTGCAGTTGCTCTCTAGCGCCACCGGATCTTGTCCCTTGCACTTTCAGCACTTTAGGGCTCACCTCTTGAAAGTCCCTCCGTTCTCCAACACTTGTGGTCCACTTCATTGAAATGCAATTACACGCCACCCCCTTCTGCTTTTGTCCACATGCCTGGTTCTTGAGTACCAGACTCCATCTCGCACCGGCAGCGGGCGTCTGCAGGGCAGGCTTTTAGCGCCGGTGGCGACAATCACTTTTGGCGCCCCCACACCTCATGACCACCGCATCGGATTTTCTCTATACCACCTGCAAAAGTGCCCCTCATCTCTCCTATTATCATATATTGCTAAACACAGTGCCACCCTGAGATCACAGTGCCCCTCTCCACTGGTCAGTGCCCAGTGCGGCCTCACCAGTCACACTGCCCTAAAGCCGGCCCTGGGAGTCTGCTTTTCTCGTCGGTGCCTTGTGCATGTAATTAAACTGCACTTTTCATTGTCCTGTGTGCACTTCATTAATGATTTGCACATCTTTGGATGTTCCACGTTATGACAATAAGCTGCACCCACACACCCAAAAAAATTAAGAATCCACTTCTCTCAACGGGTCAGTGCAGGGGCGCAACTAGAGCCAAATTTCGGGGGGGAGGGGCTTATAAAAATTTCGGGAGGGCTAATTCTTCCAGCAATTACACGCCACCCCCTTCTGCTTTTGTCCACATGCCTGGTTCTTGAGCACCAGACTCCATATCGCACCGGCAGCAGGCGTCTGCAGTGCAGGCTTTTAGCGCCGGTGGCGCCTGGGGCGACAATCACTTTTAGCGCCTCCACACCTCAAGACGACCGCCTCGGATTTTCTCCCTACCACCTGCAAAAGTGTCCCTCATCTCTCCTATCATCATATATTGCTAAACACCGCGCCACCCTGAGGTCACAGCGCCCCTCTCCACTGGTCAGCGCCCAGTGCGGCCTCACCAGTCGCACTGCCCTAAAGCCGGCCCTGGGCATCTGCTTTTCTCGTCGGTGCCTTGTGCATGTAATTACACTGCACTTTTCATTGTCCTGTGTGCACTTCATTAATGATTTGCACATTTTTGGATGTTCCACGTTATGACAATAAGCTGCACCCACACACCCAAAAAAATAAAGAATCCACTTCTCTCAACGGATCAGTGCAGGGGCGCAACTAGAGCCAAATTTCGGTGGGGGGAGCTTATAAAAATTTCGGGAGGGCTAATTCTTCCAGCAATAGGCAGAGTGAAGATGCAGGGGCTCTAAGAAGGGGTGAAAAAATAACAAAGCCTCATTAACAAGTAAATGATCTTTGAAAGACCTGTGAAGTACTCGGGTGTGGCTGCAATAAGACAGACGCCAGACCAGCCAACCTACAGCAGCTCAAAAACTGTCTTTTGTTTGCCCAGGAATCTGTTTCAGCCCGGACTGACACACACTACGGGGGTGGGGGGTGCTGAATCCCTTTGAGCCCTATGGGTGTTGCGCGCCTAGGTCAGTGTACACCTTTTGTCAACATTGCACCTCTTTAGATGTCCAATCATGGTACTAAATAATATTATACAGTGTACAGCAATATTCATATTTTAACATCTTCTGGTAAATGTGAGCTGCAAACAGTTATTTTCTGCTCTAAGTCTGCATAGTATGCACTGGGTGATGAATTAATTGGCGCATGTGACACAATCATATTCACATGGAAAACTCAGCAGAATCGCATTTTTTCCTGTGGTCCTAATTGTACGTCTCTGAAGATGCGTTTGTGGCCTTTCCAGGGAAGTGTCAGGTTTGTGTAGTTGTTGCAGGCATTTAGTTAGTTTTAAATATAAAGCGGGGTGCTTGAGGAGGAGTCGAGGTCTTTGGCTGCTGATTGTATTCATCATTTTGGCTTTTTTCAATATTTCTCAATATTTGCCCTGCAGTTTTCAAAAACACTGATCTTCTCACACAGCTCTCCTAGGGGTAAAGAGCAATGGTGAGGTGAGCCAGCTGCATGTTTTTTCCTTTGTCCTCCGCCCTTTTCGTAATCTCTCTGCATACATCACCAGCAGTTACTGCACAATATATTAGCTTTCTCAATAAACAAGTCATAACACTTTTATGGAGTTTCAATAACTTATATTAAACAGCTGCTGCACAACACTTACAAATCTTTCACCTACTCTCAGACACCACTCACCCTTCACACTCACCCACCACTCACACAGTGATGACTGCACTCACACACCTTGACATACCTCTCACCCAGCACTCACATTCCTCCTACCCTCACCTCTCACCCTGAACTCAAACCGCTTATCCTGCACTTATACAATTGACATACCTCTCACCCTATACTCAAACACCTCATACCCTGTACAGGGTAAGATCTCTCACGTGTACATGCACACAATTCTCATTCTGCACTGAACACACATCAATCACCATGCATTGAGGCACTTTCACCCTGCACTCAGACACTTATCAACCTTCATTCATGCACCACTCGCCCTGCACAGAGACCACTCATACAATTAAATCTCCCTGCACTCATACACTGTTCCCACACCTGTTAACTTACTAATATTCCCTTAGGCGAAACCCAATGCATTTACCAATGCTTGTTTACCACTATGCTGCTTTTAAGTACGCAGTGAGCAGACAAGGGGCTCTCGCTGTCTTCAGTTGAACAAGGGCACGTCGACCTGAGCCCTTGCTTATAATTAAGACTCTTTATTTGCATTGTATGAATCCGACTCCCACACCCCATGTGGTTTCATTGTCTAGCACGTTTCTCAGTATTCCACACTTTTGCAAAAACATTCTTGCATCCACTCTGTGCTTTATTCTGAGAATATGCTTGTAACATTTCATTAGTAAACATCGGTAATAAACATTTCCTTTTGTGCGCAATTGACAGCGTTATTGCTCAGGTTAATTTCTGCCCACATCCAGTCAGCTCAAAGAGCTGTTATCCACCACAAATAATGTAGGAGTAAAAACTTTCTATATTTTTTTGTAAACTGAACAGTGATTGAAAAAGTATTTGCATGGCTGAATAATTAATCTGCTTTAAAGTACAACCCAATGCCTCAATGCAGCCACGTTACAAGCGCTGTAGAGCTTGTGAGCCATGTTGACTTATTTACCTGTCAGTGAATAGACTCTGCAGACGAAGGCAATAGCATTCCAACATTACACTAACCCGTAGGCCCCGATTCACAGAACTAACTTAAGACAAAATCCTAAACTTACTACCATTTTGGTATTCACAGAAGGCACTTACTCATTGATGAGTAAGCATAGCTGCCAACGTTTCAAATTGCCATGTGTGACATTTTTATAATCTCAGTGAAATTATGAGTGGCATTTCAACGATTATGAGTGACACTTTCTCGCAAGCAAAAAATCATGCAATGAAGACAAGGGAAACTTCTAAATATCAGAAATTACAGACATTTGAGCAACAAGAAACTCCAAGAAGTTCTAGAAACTGCTGCAGAGCACCAGTAAAGGAAGGACACTAACCCTAGGGCTCCCTCCTGTAACCTGACTTACTGTAAACGAATGCATAAACATAATATTAAACAAGCCTTTCAGTAGCAGTACTTTATTAAAGTTCTGTGTACATATGCTGACACATGCACAGTTAAATACAAAAATACTTACTGGATGCAACAGATTGTTACTTGCATAAAATAAATAATATTCTTTTAAAGTCCATATGTACAGGACTGAGGGGGGGTGAGAGGAATGAAGCGAGTCCTAATGACCCCCCACAAGATGATGAGAGAGAGCAGAGAGCCCTAGCAAAACACACACCACCCTTAGTCTGAAGATAAACACTCTCAGTACTGGTGCCCAAGAAGGATGACCAGACATAGCAGCCCTGAGGCCTGCTGAGATTATACTGTCTAAATTTGAAATTAAATCAGATCTTGCAGATAAACCTCAGAAGGATGACGAGCCCAGAGCAGCCCAGAGCCTCAAATGATCAGATCTCATCTGCAGTGAGTGCGCTCCGCGCTGTGTGAAAAGTTACAACTGATGAGAGGCCTCTGAGGAATGACGCCAGTCTGTCATACTGAACCCCCCACATCCCCCATCCGGCACCACAGGATGATGAGAGGGAGCATAGACCCCATGCAAAACAAGCACCTCCCGTAGTTTGGAGATAAACCCTCTCAGTTAGTACTGGTGCCCAATAATAACCTCAGTAGGATGACTAGACAGAGCAGCCCTGCAGATTAATGTGAATTTGAAATGAAATCAGATCTTACAGATAGAAGGTTGACGAGATAGCGTAGCCCTTCCTGCAGATTTAACTAGTGTGTCTGAAATTAAAATGATCAGATCTGCATAACTAAAGCAGAAAATAGGCTACTTGTCTGCATTGGAAATTCGTCCTTGCATAAGAAACCTAAAGGCTGATTAAAACCGAGTGCTACTTTTCCGCTGCTTAAAAGTTGGGCAAATGATGAAACTAAACTCACAGTATCATGGCCCCTGTGACGTTTATCATTTTTACCTCTTTTTATTTAGAGCTCTCAGAAAATATATTGTTGCAAACCAACTACATTGGTTTTCGAATAATATTTCTTAATTGTATTTTCAGTCTGGCTGCTAAGACCATCCCATTCCAGAATGGCCTACAGGTTAATGCAAGCTCTAGGTTCGAGGAAGGCTAGACGCTCCATTCATCCGGTATGTAAACTTCTGTGATGACAGAAGAAGGACCAGAATCCGTGTTTATGACTCACTGGCAGGCGTGCAGAGGCCTGGAGGTGCCCGGTACTAACAGGCAACAGCTGGGTTGCAGCAGAGAGGTTTGTGGGTATTAGCAGACCATGATAGATCGGCGGGCTCAGAATGGTAAACAATTAAAGCTTGCATATACTGGAATACTGATCAGACTGCAGTGCGTGCGCTCCAGGGCGCTGTGTGACAATTTACAACATACAGGGCCTCATTTATGAGGCTGTGCTTCACTTTTATGCCGCCGGTGCGTCACTTTTTGTGACACACCAGTGGCGTAAAAAATGCACCCTGTTGCGCCATATTTACAAAGTGACACATCTAGGTAGATGCGTCACTTTGTAAACCCCTGCGCCACATTTTACCAGCGGCAGGTATAATGTATGCAAGGGGGGCGTATTGACGCAAGAAAGGGTCATGGAAGTGACGCAGTGAAATCTATGAGCTTTCACTGTGCCACTTCTAGGACTCAAATATGTCAAAATCTTAAGCCTGCCTCACAGCAGGCGTAAGACTGACACAGGCCCTTTCACATCGGGCTTGCCCCATGTGAAAGGACGTTTTGCTGGAGTTGCGTCACTTTTGTGACACACTCCAGCAAAGAGTCACTTTTGCGCCTACAGATACGTCAGAAATACTGACGTATCTGTAACTCCTTGCGACATGATGCATCATAATGTAAATATGACGCATCATTGGTGTCGCAAGGAGGCGCAATGAAAAGTGACGCATCGCTGTTTTCACGCAGCGATGCGTCACTTTTCATAAATGAGGCCCCTAGTATTTATAGTCAGTGGCAGCAGGCTGCAGCCTGGTGTCAGCGTGGCCAAGTCCTTACATGAACTTCAGTTTAGAGCTGACTGTCTCTGTCTACCATGTCCCGGTCCGGCCGCCGCACAGCACAGCACACTGCATGCACTGAGACTGACTCCACAGCCCGGCCTGTGATCCTGCCTATGATGCGCCGCGCGGCGGCTGGCCATGATGCAGAGTGAAGTGAGTAGTCTGCTCTGTCGATGCTGACCTCGGCTCCTGTGCTGGTCCAACGTGGCAGGGTATAATTTATGCGCAGGCAGCAGCGCCGCGCACCAGGACTCGATTCGTATCCCCCACGCTTCTGTTCAAACATCACTTCCTCCTGTGTTCAGGACATGATGGAGGTCACATCCAGATAATCCCCCACGGTGCCACAGCCAGTAGCAACCCCTGCTGAGGGCAGGCCCCCCCCCGGGTGATTCTCGGCAATTTGTCAGCCGCGCCGCGCCAAGATATGCGGCCAGGCTGCAGGGAAGATATTTCATTTGAAACATTGTAGCTAGCACTAGACTCAGCCAGAACTGAGCTGACATGATCAAACAGTGAAATCAGCATTCTGAGCCAGCTGCCTGCTGGCAAGTCCGGGGAGTACTGTAGAGCTTGCGCACTGTGTCACAGGCGCGAGCTTCAGAAGCCAGTATTAGAGTGGCATTAAGAATGCGTGACAACGCATTTCAGTGCGGAGATGCGGTACACCACACTGAAATGCGTTAGTGTCACACCTGATGCGTGATACTTGGCAGGCCTGAGTAAGTGCCTTCTGTGAATACCAAAATGAGTAAATGGTAGTAAGTTTCGGATTTATCTTAAATTAGTTGTGTGAATCGGGTCCTAAGTCTCCAATGCAGGATATCTGTGAGTATTGAGAACTTCCCTTCCCCCAAACTCTGCTGGTAGCCATTTCTGAAGGGATTGTTCTTCTTCAAAAGTAAATTTCCATGCTCCGATGTAATGCTATAACTTAACTAGTTACATACTTACATACAGGTGAAGGTAAGTATTTGTCAGACATCTAAAAACATTATCCCGTCATGTTTCACCTAGAGTCAACATATATGAGCATCCTGTCTTTCAGAACAGTACTTCGGACCATACGTTATGCTTTAGCATTAATGAGTGAACACTGTCATTTGGTTTCTTGAATCTCGCTTAGATTCATACAGGGCCGATGCTATTCTACGAGGGGACAGGGTCTGAACTGAGAATTCTCCCTTTTCTGTAGAATAACACTGTCTCTAAAATAATTGCAGCTCAGAGGTAAATTATCAGAAGTCACTACCCTAACGGATCCGATGGTATGATTAATTCTGTCCTACCTGCAAGTATCTAAGTCAGTTCTTTATAGATAAACTTTATACCTTCCCTCAGTACATCTTGATGCAAGAATCCTGTTGGTGGATTGTCTACTGACTGGCAGACAATAGATCCACTTTCCCACCTCAGTTTCACGCTGAAATAAAAGGTAGTAATCTACAGCCGGGCAAGGGTTCTATACGCCGGGGTCCTTTTATCTGATGTAACATGAGAAAGGACCAAAGGTAGATTTATTTTATAGAAACTCTACCCTGGACTACTTCATTGTATGCCGTTTCAGGAGAAAATCAGCATGTAGCGCCTTCTAGTTTTCAATTTCACTTCAGCAGCTTTTCTCCTGAAGTGCCTGCCACCCACACACAAAGTTTTTCTGTCAAGTTAAACATCCAGCACTCCATGGAAGATATCACACAATGATTCTGCTGTGGCCTTTTCTGTCCCAGGGCACTGAAATACAACAGCTACTTGTTAGACCTGGCACCTTGGCATGAGTCTCCCTTCCACTTTTTGCCGATGTGTCTCAGATGTTTTGCTGGTGTTGGCTGCTCAGGGCACGGCGCAACGGCCAATCCGTGCCGCAGTGCAAGTGCTCCCAATATAAACTGTGTACCTATAATTGATCTCCATGATTGGCTCATTGGGTTTACTGTCAGTCCCCAGTAAAGTGCACCAGGAGTGCCAGGGCTTAAAAATACCAATACTGCTAGTGGGCCTGCAGTGCTGGTTGCGCCACCCACAGAAGCAGGCTTTTAAAATGTGTCTAGGGTCTGCCACTGCAGGACCTGCGTGCAGTCTGGTACTGTCATGCTGGCTGGGCAGGTGCACACACTTGCCAGCTTCTAAACCTTCCCTTTGCTCAATATTAGTCACCCCTATGGTAGGCCCCAGGGCAGGGTGCATTGTAAGTGTAGGGTAGGACAAGCCCTGATGTGGGTGGCATGTCCTAATAGTGAATCACAGCCATTTTCGTTTTTCACTATTGTAAGGCTACCTGTTCTCATAGGCCAAGATGGGCTGCTGGAATTATTAAACTCTATAATCCCAGCAGGCTCAGGGAACATGGTAGAAAATAAAGTTTAGTATGCCTGAACTCAGAATAATAAAATACTTCTTTTAGTAAAGGTTATTTTAATATCCGGTGTTTGCAAATGCTACTTTTAGAAAGTTAGCATTTGCTTGCCTAACCATTTCAGCCGGCCTCTGCTAGGATGTGTATCTGCTGTCTGGGTTGTTTGAGTGACAGGGCTGGGGATGACAGGTGGTGAATAGGGGGATTACACCGGGATGGGTGGGGGGAGTGCCCCTTGACTCTGAATAGGGCTGTGCTCTGCTACCACAATGGTGGCTCCGCCCCCTGTGGAGCGACTGATGACTCTGCCCTGCACCTGGTCCAGGAAGAGGGAAGACTGTCAACAGAGTACTCCTGGACTGTACTTGTCTCCTCAATGCTGGCTCCACCTCCTGCGGAACGTCTGCTGCCCTGCCCCACACACTGAAAGCAGAAACCTGTTTTGGCAAAACAAAGTACTCAGAGCTGAAGTGAACTGTGCAAAGGCCCCCCTGGTCTGAAAGAACAAAAGAAATGTCCTATAAAAGTAGGAGCCCTGCTCCTAAGAAATCAGATCCTGTTTGCGCTAAGAAGAAACTCTGCCCGAAGAGAAGGACCTGGGAAAGCTACAAGGAGGACTACAGTCTCTAATCCTGAGAGACTGGCCTGTGGTGGGTGCCTTGCTGCAGAAGGAGAGAAGGACAAAGACTACAGAGACTTTACTTTTATTTCAACTTAGGCCAAACTTCTACAAAGATTTCCAAGGGCTTGCTGGTGAACTTGCCCCCTGAACTGCGCCCCAAGAACAGTTGGCGCTACCCCCCCTGAAGGAAGTTGCTGCTGGCGTGTGCGGTTTGTCCCTGCAGCGCCAAGTGAAGGAGAGCTGAGAGCGTTGTGCTTCTACGCCGCGCTCTCTACCAATTTGTGCATCTGCGTCCCTTGAGCACGTGACTGTGGCCTGATCGTGTCGCCAGCCACAAAATAAAAACCAGCCCCTCGCTGGTGCGAGCACCGTGACTGCCCCCGTTCTGAGCCGTAATTCACATCGTGAAGAAGGACCTGTCCGGTCCGAGCATCGCCGCCAACTGATCTCCGTTTCGCAGGCTGCCCAGCAAAGACGGACTCTGCCTGTAATTGTGCCCTCAGTGACCTGGGCGCTGAGAACCGCTCCCCGTAGCTGTTGAAGTGAATTGCTACGGGGCATAGCCTGGCTGGTACGTCGCATCCTGTGGATCGTACCGCCATCAGCACCGCCTGCAGCCGCTCCCCCTCCAGGGTCGAAGCGTACGCTGCGGGTAGGTCTGTTTTGCCCCCACAACGTACCGTTGATTGAAGAGCCCTGCGTCTACGCCTGCCTCGAGTTGTAGCTCGCATTGCCCCCAAGAAGCATCGCGACGTGAAGAGAACTGACCCCGGCTGCTGTGCCTTTCGCATCCCCCACCAGAAGGTACTGTTATTGTGTGCGACCTGCCCCCACGAGCCCCCTGAACGACCGTACGCTGTGTGGCCGTACCTGTGAGACGTCCCAATCCTGTCTCCAGGCCTCGGTACGAACCGCACTGCTCCAGCGCATAGTACGCCTCGCCCCCCCCCCCCCTTCCCTCAGCGCCGTACGCTTGATACGCGAGACGCGTGAGGATTAGCGGGCCGTTCTAGATTTGCCGTACGGGACGAACTAAAGCGCTACGAAGCATACCAGCGATAGCGAAAGGGGTCCACATGCGGCACACGGTACCTGGACCATTGTGGGACTAAGTTTAAGCTGTGAAAGGTCATTTTGAGACCCAGTAACTGGAATCCTGCAAAGTCGTAAGCCTGTATTGAAATCCTGCTTGAGAAGTTCTATATAAAAGATATATTTTTACAGCACCTACAGTCTTGAGTCTCTGTGTGGGGGGGGTAGCAGTTTATTGTATGTGTTGTATAGATGCTTAACCACATAGGATCCATAGATTAGCCTTGACTGCTTGCGCCACACTACCTTGAGGGTGAGCAGGGGTTATTTCTTGGGAGTAGTCATTTGCCCTGACTTAGAGGAGAGGGTCCCTGCTTGTCGCAAGTACATACCTGCACCAACCAGAGACCCCCAATTCTAACATTGCTAGCAGCTGTGAGGATTCTGAATTTGCATCTGTATAGCATATGCAGTAATTGTTGACTCTTGCACAGTGATTACCGTCCAGTAACTAAGCCACAGAGTTTCTTTTGCTTTGCTAAAGAAGAAGATCCCTAGTGTTGAAATCATGCCTGGCACAAACAGCGTGGAGAGGGCGGAATCTGAAACCTCTGAAATGTTGGAAATAGAATGGGATGAGTCAAAGTTGGACGACTACAATAAAAAAGAACTGAAGTTCTTTTGCAAGAAATTCAAGGTTCCACATGTGGGATGCAGGAACAAACCAGAGTTCTACAAGGCACTGAAAGCCTGGATGGAATCAAGGAATGCACCTGAGGATCAGAATGCACCTGAGGATCTTGTTGTGCCTGAAAGAGCAGACAGCGTCCATAGCTTTGGCAGAGGCCTGTCACCAGAGGAGCTGGCAGACAGACAAGCAACCAGGGATCATTAGATGAAGTTGGCAGAGCTGAAGTTAAAGGGACAACTTGAGCAAGAGAGCAAGAGGATGGCTCTGGAAGAGCGAAGAATCCAAGTTGATCATGAGATAAGACTGAGGGAGATGAGTCTAAAAGAGAAAAGTTTATAGCATCCTTCCTCTGGTGGCAGCACAATGCCGGCGCAGGTAGAGTCAAGGGTGTACATACCAAAAGATGTAGTAAAAGAGTATTTTAAGAATGATGACATAGGGCAGTGGTTCAAGGCCTATGAGGTAGCCATGTCTTCCCACCGGGTCCCTGAGAAAGATTGGGGAGCGGGGTTGTGGGGGCTTTTCCTTAGCGAGGGGCGGGACACACTCATAGATTTGCCCTCTGAAGTCCATAACTCTTATCCCCATATGAAGGAGGCTTTAATGACCAGATATGGACTAACTCCTGAAGTGTATAGGCAGAGGGTCAGGGGGTGTGCAAAGATTCCTGGGGGTACGTATGTTCAGTATGTAACCTTTTTCTGCAGAGCACTGGATGGTTGGATAAAGGGTAGCAAGGTTGATGATTTTCAAGGTCTCTTTGATTTAATTGCATGGGAGCACTTGTCCAGTAATTGTTTTCCTGAGCTACGCCAGCACCTGATTGATAGCAAGCTGACTAATCCTAGGAAGCTTGCTGAGGAGGCGGACCGCAGGCTCAGCACCAGGGTCCACAAGGGTCCCGTGGGAGACTCAGCCAAGGGTTGGCAGGGTCCCCAGCAGAAGAGTGGGGGGGACAAGGGAAAACAGAAAGGGTTCCAAAAAGGCCCCCAAAGTAATCCCCAAGGGAACCAGCAGAAGGGTTCCCAGCCTTCCCCAACCCCGAAGCAGACCGGGGCCCCGGCAGGTAGACCTGTTCCAAGAGGGCCCTTTAATTGTTACAGGTGTGGTGACCCGAGTCCCATTGCCACGGACCCTAAGTGAAAAACTTAATCTCTTATTGGATGCCACAAAATCTTGTTCACCTCTTGACCCCTTCCCACTAAAAATCCTAAAAACCTGCAGAAGGTCGGTGCTTCCCCCTTTATTGGAAGTTATGAATCTGGCAATTAGAGAAGGTAATTTTCCCTCCCTGTGGAAAACCGCCACGGTCAGGCCTTTGCTTAAAAAATCCTCCTTAGACCCAGAAATTCTGAAAAACTACCGTCCCATCTCCTTACTCCCGGCCCCAGCCAAGATTCTGGAATCTTACATAAATCAAAATCTGTCTACCTTTATCGAAAATTCCAACCTGCTTGACAGTTCTCAGCATGGCTTTCGTTCAGCCCACAGCACTGAGTCTGCCCTCACGGTAGTCACAAATAAAATTCGTTTGGAGGTTGACAAGGGACACCCTTCGCTGCTTGTGTTACTAGATCTCACAGCAGCTTTTGACACCTTGTCCCCGTCAATTCTGATCTCCAGGCTCAAGGACATCGGATTAGGAGGCACTTCCCTAAGTTTGCTCTCCTCCTTTCTCCATCATAGGGAACAGAGAGTAAAAATGGGCAACTTCCTCTCCGATCCCCAAAAGGTGCAATGTGGGGTTCCTCAGGGCTCCTCGTTGAGCCCGCTTTTATTCAACATATATGTTACCCCACTTGCACAGGTGGTGAGATCACTTGGCCTGGATGTGTTATCATACGCTGATGACACACAGATCTTGGTATCTATCACCCAGCCAGTCTGTGAGATTGCTTCCAAGTTCAGAACCTGTATGGAGGCAGTCTCCAAATGGATGACGTGTAATTTTCTAAAATTAAATGGCGAGAAAACCGAAGTTATGGTCTTCGGAGGGAACCAAGATCTGTGGTCGAAGGAATGGTGGCCTACGTCCCTTGGAGATTGTCCAACCCCTACTCCTATTGCTAAGAATCTTGGAGTACAAATTGATCCTACCCTCTCCTTCGACCCCCAGGTAAATAGGACAGTGTCAACTTGTTGTGGCACTATTAGAATTCTGAAGAAAATTGCTCCTTATCTATCGCTGGCAGCTCGGAAACAAGCCACAGTTGGTTTAGTACTATCGAGGCTAGATTATTGTAATGCCCTTTATGGTGGCATCAATAAAGGTTCCATCCACCGCCTCCAAATGGTACAAAATGCGGCAGCCAGATTGGTGTTAAGTCTCCCTAGGAGAGCATCTGCAACAATGGCTAGAAGGGATCTTCATTGGCTTCCAATTCCATCTAGGATATCCTATAAAATTCTTTGCTTGGCCCACGGTGCCTTTCATGGCTCAGGATCTGAAAGCATTAGATCTCTTCTGTGTGCTTACACCCCTATCAGAACTCTTCGTTCATCTGAAAAGAATAGGCTGGTGGTACCTAGGTTTAACAAGGTCAGGTGGGGAGGTAGAGCTTTTTCCATCTTGGCACCCAAATTGTGGAACCTCCTCCCCCTTGAGCTTTCCAGCCAACCATCCTTAGCAATATTCAAAAAGCTACTTAAGACCTGGCTTTTCTCTCTGGCATATTAGGTTTTTGTTTTCCTGATAGCCTTTGGTCCTGGTATTGGAGTTTGGATCTTTATGTCTGTCTGTAGTGCGCCTTGATGCCCCTTGGGGCTAAGTTTAGCGCGGTATAAAAATGCCTTTCAAGTGTCGCCTGTTTGGTAAACTAGCACCCACTGGTGCTCCCTCCCGGCAAATGGCTAGTGTTAATTTTGGGGAGGAAGTAGCAGTCCCAGGGGGTGGAGATCCTGTCCAGATGACCCTAGTCTCTCTAGGAAAGAGTGAAATGGTCCCTGAGAACTACCTGCTCACTAACACTAAGAAATATGGGCAGGTGGTGACCATCAATGGTAAGAAAGCAGAGACTCTTAGAGATACAGGAGCCAGTGTGACTGCAGTGAGGTAGCACCTGGTGTCTCAAGAGCAGGTTGTACCCCATGCCTACTGTAGGGTTGTCAATGCTGACATCTCAGAGAGTCAATGTCCAATGGCTCAAGTTCCCTTTGAGTGGGGGGGGGTCGCTGGTACTCTGCAGGTTGTTGTGAGAACGTCCATTCCTGTAGACTGTTTGCTAGGGAATGATCTGGAGGACTCCACTTGGGAAAAGGTGGAGAAAACAGCTCACCTGAGGTAGGTGGGTTTGCCTGACTGGGCGTGCGTGACCACCCGGTCAATGGCAGCCAGTAGGGGTGCTCAAGAGATCCTGGAGCCTGAAGCAGAGGCCCAGGAACCGGCCTTAGGGAGAAGGCGCAGGGGGCGTGGGAAACCGGCCCCTGAAGTTCCCACAGCCCAGGAAGGAGCAGACCTTGAGGGGGATGCCCTAGAGCCTACAGGGGAACAGATTGCTGAACTGGGGAACCTGCCTGAGCTGACCCATAGGCAGCAAGAAGCAGGCCCCTCCAGGGAGGAATTCTGCAGGGAGCAGAAAGAATGCACTTCTCTCGTGCGCATGCGGCAGCAGGCAGCAGGCAGCAGGCTGCAGACCAGGTCAATGTTGTTCAGTCTGGGACACATTTTGTGTATTGGGAGAATGACTTCCTGTATTCAGAGCCTAAGGTTGCTGATCCTGGGTCAGCCCGTGCGCTGGTGGTACCTCAGAAGTTCAGAACCTTCCTACTGGGGCTGGCTCATGATGTACCCTTAGCAGGACATTTGGGGATGGACAAGACCTATGACAGGCTTGTCACCCACTTTTATTGGCCCCAAATGCATAGGAACTCAGATGCTCACTGCAGGTCCTGTCAGACTTGCCAGGCAAGTGGTAAGAGTGGGACGAAGCAAAAGGCTCCTCTCCAACCCTTCCACATGGTCAGTACCCCATTCCAGCGAGTGGGCATTGACATTGTGGGGCCACTGGACCCCAAGACAGCCATGGGCAACAGGTTCATCCTGGTCTTGGTGGACCATGCCACCCGGTACCCTGAAGCCATCCCTCTGAGGACAGTGACGGCCCCGTGGTGGGACGGGCACTGATGGGAATTTTCTCACGAGTGGGATTCCCTCTAGAGGTGGTGAGTGACAGGGCCACCAATTTCATATCCAAGTATATGAAATCCCTTTGGCAAGAGTGTGGTGTAACATACAAGTTCACCACCCCTTACCATCCCCAAGGAAATGCGTTGGTTGAGAGATTCAACCGAACCCTAAAAGGCATGATCATGGGCCTGGAAGGTCCAATGAGGTGTAAGTGGGACGTCCTCTTGCCATGCCTTCTCTTTTCATATCGTGAGGTTCCTCAGAAGTCTCTAGGGTTCAGCCCCTTTGAACTACTGTATGGTCACCCAGTGAGAGGACCTCTGAGTTTGGTAAAGGAAGGCTGGGAGCAATCTCCCAGGAAACCTCCCCAGAATGTATACAGTTACATGCTGGCCTTCAGAAACCAGACCAGGCGATTCAGGCAACTTGCTGAGGCAAATCTGGAAGCCAGCCAGGAGGAGATGAAGCGGTGGTACGACCAGAATGCCACTCTGGTGGAGCTTCAACCTGGACAAAAAGTGTGGGTCTTGGCCCCAGTGGAGCCTTGTGCACTTCAGGATAAGTGGACAGGTCCATTTGAGGTTGTGGACCGCAAGAGTCAAGTCACCTACTTGGTGGACTTGCAGTCTCCCAGGAACCCTTTGAGGGTCCTACATGTTAACCGCCTTAAGCCCCAATTGGAGAGGTCCGAAGTGGGCATGCTCTTGGCAACTGATGATGGAATGGAGGAGGAGACCGAGCCTCTTCCTGACCTCTTGGTAGCCTCTGAGAAAGATGGGTCAGTGGATGGAGTTAACCTCTCACCCATCCTGATGCCTGAACAACAGGATGACTGCCGCCAATTGGTGGGGCAGTTTCCAGATCTGTTCTCCCTGGTTCCTGGTGTCACAGATTGGTGCGTCCATGATGTGGACACAGGAGGCATCTTACCTGTGAGGCACAAGGCCTACAGGGTAACTGACAAGGTCAGAGCCTGCATCAAGGAGGAGGTCTCCAAAATGCTTGCTCTTGGGGTGTTTGAGTCCTCCAGCAGTCCTTGGGCCAGCCCCGTGGTCTTGGTCCCAAAGGCTGCAGCGCCGGGAGCCATACCTGAACTCAGGTTCTGTGTGGACTACAGAGGACTCAATTCAGTCACCAAGACTGAAGCGCACCCCATCCCCAGAGCTGATGAGCTCATTGATCGGTTAGGGGCTGCCCGGTTCCTCAGCACTTTTGATTTAACGTCTGGGTACTGGCAGATCGCCTTGACCGATGGGGCCAAAGAGAGGTCAGCATTCTCCACACAAGATGGGCATTTCCAGTTCTGGGTGATGCCATTTGGGATGAAGAATTCCCCTGCCACCTTCCAGAGATTGGTCAACCAGGTGTTGGCTGGACTGGCTGAGTTCAGCGCAGCCTACCTGGATGACATTGCAGTGTTCAGTAGCACATGGGAAGAACACTTGCAACACCTCTGGGAAGTGTTGATGGCGCTGCACAAGGCAGGCCTCACGATCAAGGCAAGCAAGTGTCAGATCGGGCAGGGCTCAGTGGTGTACTTGGGACACCAGGTGGGGAGTGGCCAGGTGCCGCCCCTACAACCCAAAATTGAGACCATCCTGGCTTTGGACCCCCCCAAGACCCAAACTGCAGTGAGAGCCTTCCTGGGTCTCACAGGGTACTACAGGAGGTTTGTCAAGGGGTATGGCAGCATTGTTGCACCCTTGACAGAGCTGACTTCCAAGAAGCAGCCAAGGAATGTGATCTGGACTGACACCTGTCAGAAGGCTTTTGACACCCTGAAAACTGCCATGTGCACGGCGCCCGTGCTCCTGGCTCTGGATTTCTCCAAGGAATTTCTAGTGCAAACAGACGCTTCAGAGCATGGTGTAGGGGCTTTCTCTCACAGATGACTGAGGAGGGCTGGGACCAACCTGTAGCCTTCATCAGTAGGAGGTTACTTCCACAGGAACAAAGGTGGAGTGCAATTGAGCGAGAAGCATTTGCTGTGGTCTGGGCACTGAAGAACCTAAGACCCTACTTGTTTGGGTCTCATTTCCGGGTTCAGACAGACCACAGGCCCCTCAGATGGTTGATGCAAATGAGGGGTGAGAACCCAAAGCTGTTGAGGTGGTCCATTTCCCTACAGGGTATGGACTTCATGGTAGAACACCGCCCTGGCATAGACCACGCCAATGCTGACGGTCAGTCCAGGTTTTTCCGCCTCAGTGATGAGGAACTCCCTCGGGAAGGGTAGTTCTCCCCACATTTCAGCTGGAGGGGACACGTGTTAGACCTGGCACCTTGGCGTGAGTCTCCCTTCCACTTTTTGCCGATGTGCCTCAGATGTTTTGCTGGTGTTGGCTGCTCAGGGCACTGCACCACGGCCAATCCGTGCTGCAGTGCAAGTGCTCCCAATATAAACTGTGTACCTATAATTGATCTCCATGATTGGCCATTGGGTTTACTGTCAGTCCCCAGTAAAGTGCACCAGGAGTGCCAGGGCTTGTAAATACCAATACTGTCAGGATGCACTCCGCAGGGTCCAATCGTAGCAATAAAGGCTCCACCTCCTGACCTCCCCAACACCCTGACAATAAGTACACAGGGTGTTCGAGCGATCGGGCGAGGGAAAATAAGAAAACAGGGAGGGACGGAAGGGGACAGCAGGGAAGGGATAGCTGAAAAAGAAAACACACCACTGTTAAACTTCACATATGAAATCCTAGTCTCATTTCATTTTCGCTAAACTTCTCTCTAATCACCTGGTTCATGTTATCCAAAAGGTGCCCTCCTGCTGCGGTAGGCATCTAAACACTCATAGCGATATGTGTTTCTGATCCCCCTGAAGACAGAAAAAACTTGTTATACCTCAAACACATATGGGTGTGTGCAATGTTATTTGGCAATAGAAAGAAAGGATCACAACGCACACCTGAGTATTGAGTTCATACTGTGTAGAAGATTGAAATAAAGTAGTAATCTTCATGGAGTCAAGGTGTAGTTCTAAGTTAATATTTATTGTCGTTGAAGTTACAGATAGTATAGGTGAACCATGATGGTAGTTAAGTGGTTAAGTAAGCAGTTAAGTAAGCCCCACCAGGAGTTGTCCTCCTGGAAGCTCAGCCTTCCATCACCAAGTGAAGACCCATTTCTTAGCAAGCATTCTATGACATATATAACATTCTAAATACAGGCAAGCTGGAAAGCATGAGAAGATAGATGACAGATAAGGAGATTAAAATACACTTTACAACATATCCCCTTTTCTTACACTAAAGAAGAGAAACAAAAGAAGAAATCAGAAAAGAATGAAACATAAGAAATGTAAATAACAGTATACAATAAACAGGAAGAAGTGATAATGTAGAAAAATAGAACTAATAAGAATCTAGAACAGATATGTCTAGAAAAGGAACAATATAGAAAAAGGTAATGAATTAAAACACAAGACACAAGAAACACACATCCTCTTTCTTTATTGTAGAAAAAACATTAATAAGAAGAAGGACATCGAACACAAAGTTCACGGGATCGTTAACCACACCAATTGGCCAGACTGGCGTAATTGTGAAACAATGAACGATGGGCCCGATGTAGGTAGGCATTTACCGGTCGGTAACGGCCGAATTCGGCCGTTACCGACCGGTAAATGCCTTTTCCAATGTAGGGGCATGTATTTACAGATTAGGTATTTTTACCGAATCTGTATTTACTGAATCGGTAAAATTACCGAATTGGTAAATACAGACTCGGTAAAAATACTGAATCTGTAAATGCAGATGTAGGTGGCGCTTTAAACAGTGCCACAGATCCCTCAGAATTCATTATTTACCATGTAATACTATTGCATGGTAAATAACGAATTCAGGTGTACATGCACATCTGTGCATGTACACCTATGCCATGTGACACACAGACATGCCCTTAGGGCATGTCTGTGTGCCACGTTGCACACAAGCCTGACATTGGGGTGCTACAGGGTGTCAAAGTGACACCCCGTTCCCCCTGGCAGGATTCGGTATTTACCGAATCGGTATTTGCCATTGATTCCTATGGGCTTCAAGGCCCATAGGAATCAATGGCAAATACTGATTCGGTATTTACCAAATCGGTAAATACCGATTCATACAGATTCGGTAATTTAAAAAGAAAATTTACCTACATCTGCCTACTTCATATTTACCTACTCTTAAATACCGATTCGGTATGATTCGGTATTTAAGAGTAGGTAAATCGAAATTACCTACATCGGGCCCTAAGTAGCGAAAGATAGAACGAGAATGAATAAATATAATAAGGAATTCAAGTAAAGGTGAAAGAATAATACCTAACATGAACAAGAAATGTTATCAGCAAGAATAATTAATTAGAGCAATATAAGAAAAGCATTAAAACTTAAGTATCACGAGTATAATAAAACCAAAATTCCATGTGACTTACGTCTACGCACAGGAAACAATCAGGAGTAGTAAAACTATTTTGCGCAAAAAGAAGATATAATATTAATATAGAGAGCTCGAGCAAAACTATCATAAAACAGCACTGAATTGAAATAATGACGTCAAAATCTTATTTTAAACCGGTAACTGTAGACATGAATATTGTCTATCAATAAAACATGCATGAATTGAATAATGACAAAATTATCACTTTAACCCGATAACTGTAGATAAATAGTATCCACTCATAAAATATGCATAAATTGAATAATGATAGAAAATATCATCTTAAACCGATAGGCGTAGTCAAATAGTGTCTACTCATACAACATGCATAAATTGAATAATGACATAAAATATCATTTTAAACCAATAGGTGTAGACAAATAGAGTCTACTTATAAATTATGTCTACTTATAAATTATGCACAATTTGAATAATGACAGAAAATATCATTTTAAACCGAAAGGCGTAGACAAATAGGGGTCGATTCCGATCCGGTAAAATAATCCGGCGTACGAATCGTATCCGGAGCCGTTTCCGTACGACTCGTACAGACGCCGTACGACCGGACGATTCCGATCCCGATCGGCCGACCCGTACGCGATTCGTACGGTACACGTCGATTTGTACGGAAAAGCGCACGATCACCTACACACCGTACGGCGCGTACCCCCCATGATCGCAGGGGTACGCGGCGTACCCCTGTGGTCATGCGGGGTACGTGCCGTACACCCAGCGTACATGGGGTACGTGCCGTACACCCACTGTACATGGGGTACGGTGCGTACCCCATGTACGCTGGGTGTACGGCACGTACCCCGCATGACCACAGGGGTACGCCGCGTACCCCTGCGATCATGGGGGGTACGTGCCGTACCCGGGGGGGGGGCGTTCCGTACCTGTTTCGGCGCGAACTCTGCGTTTACGACTGTTTTCGGCTCCCGTAGGAAAAGGGTCGTACGGCGCGTACCCGACACGAATCGTACTTGCTGGGTCGTAAAAACGTGCCGCGATGTCGCGTACAGCGGGTTCCGAGTGAGATTCCTATGGAGATTTGAGTCGTACGGAGTCCTGTACGACTCGTACGGAGTTCGGCACCTAGTACGGATCGTACTTCATCGTACGTACGGGCGTCTACGGATACGATTCGTACGGGGAAAAAACTCTCCGTACGACCATTCGGAGCGCATTTTACTGGATCGGAATCGACACCATAGTGTTTACTCATAATATATACACAAATTGTTGAATTCTTTAAAAATTAAATAACATCACCAATTTAAATTTTGGATACATTATATAAATAATTTATAATTATACTTGTTGCAACCTAACATTACAATGCAAAATTTCATTTTAAAAGGCATCACAACATGAACACTAGTTCATCACAGCGTAGCACATTAAAAAAAAAACAGCTGAAATGAAGTAAGAGAAAGAATCCTCACTTTCAAATAGGATAATAATATCAAAACAATAAAATAAAATAAATAAAGTTGTCACCGTTGTCATCCGGAAAACATGCTAGACGTTGTAGCTCAAGAAGAAAGAGACAGAACCTGCGCTGAAGAAATTGTAATTCCGAATACCATGAGACACATTGAAGAAACAGCAGCACTGCATTTCAGTAGATGAAGATCATATGTGGCGTTCTGTTTATTTAATTTACTTCGTGCAGACAGAATTGTATTACCACAGAATTTAAACAGACTTTAACAGAGAGACTGAACTTGAGGAAGACACGTCCGGAAGAGGTTCAGGTTATGACGTGCTGAATAGAAGACGATGTATCGTGAAGATGGCAGCACGTTTTCTCACGTCGTGCCGGGTGGCTAAAGGCACAGAAATGTACTTCATATCTACAGCGTAGTGTCATTGACGTTAAAGGTACGTCATTATAACAGGAAACAAGAGAGAATATCGAACTCTTGTGAAGGTGCACTCAAGATGAACGCGCTGGATGCACGCGCTGGTGCCAGATTTAAATGTATTGATGGCGGTTAAACTGTCGAGTTGGACCGGCAAGATATAGGTAAATCTCTTTTTTTTTTTTACGAAGTAAAAACATGGTTCGTAATCCAAATGCCTGAAGAGTAAATTCATCTTCCATGTCACGCTGCAAACAAAAATATAAATCACGAACACAGTGAAAGGCTCTTTAAATGGTTTCACTTCGCCCAGATGTTCCCACAAATCTGTAATCACCAGACAAGTAGGGTTGGAAAAAGGCACACCCAAAACAGATGGTGACAGATAAAAACTCATAACTCGGGCGGGCGCAATAATGAAGCCTCTCTTTATAAAATTAAGCCGGTGTCTAGACAGTTAACTCTTTAAGTTGCATGAATCCACGGACATTCACACAGGGGTTTTATACAAAATTAAAGTCAAGTGTAGCTTTCACTTAACAATTGTCTCCTTGAAAAACACACCGCAGGCTTAGAAATCAGCACAGAGTAAACTGAATTAATGTTTTAAGACAGGAACAGGTTTGTGATGATGGCTTATAAAATAATAGCGTGTAGGCTTTCAATCAGCAGGCTAATCAAGCACTGTCAGGCAGTCTCTTTTCAATCAGGAGAAATAGTTTTAACATGAGCAGCGGCTTTAAAATCAGGTGCAGCAGTAAATAATTTAAAATTTCGAAATAAGCAGAGAACTCACCAAGCTTAAGTTGATGTTGGCAAGCCCAGGTGAGGCTGACCATTGAAAGTTGGTCACTGGTGGGGCTCGGGCAGCCAACGATGTGTAGTTGCAAGTAAGTGCTTGGGTTCTTAGTTGTAGAGCTAGAGTTCTTAGATGTAGTTGAAGACTTTGATACAGTAAAAATCAATGTAGAAATCTTTTAAAATAGCATCCACGCAGGGTTTGTAGTCCAAATCGTCGCCAATGAAATAAAGTAGTAATCTTCATGGAGTCAAGGTGTAGTTCTAAGTTAATATTTATTGTAGTTGAAGTTACAGATAGTATAGGTGAACCATGATGGTAGTTAAGTGGTTAAGTAAGCAGTTAAGTAAGCCCCACCAGGAGTTGTCCTCCTGGAAGCTCAGCCTTCCATCACCAAGTGAAAACCCATTTCTTAGCAAGCATTCTATGACATATATAACATTCTAAATACAGGCAAGCTGGAAAGCATGAGAAGATAGATGACAGATAAGGAGATTAAAATACACTTTACAACAAAGATCTTAACCAAAATCCCTTTTGAAAGACTGGGATCCTTCTCCTTTTCAGATCCAAAAAAGAAGTTCATCCAACAGGCAATAGTAAGGGTTCCTTCACCCAAATCGATAATGTCCAAGAAAAGAACAACAAACGGTAAGATGTAGCCTCCTACTACTATCTTCCGCTGTACAGTTCCGAAGAAGGAGTCAACCAAATAGAGAAAGAAACTAAACAACCAGAACAGTCTCCAAACACGGTAAAGTGTAGAGCTCCCTACCACTTTCCGCTTTGGCACTTAAGAAATGAATAAACAACTCCAGACTCCCCCTACCTATGTGGGACTTCGTAGCGGTAACGCGTGGCAGCGCCACAGCGCTCCTCTCTCACTCCAAACAATAATAGAAACGAATATTAGTTAATCAGTTCTCCAGCAACACAGCGTTTACTCACGCTTATGATGAAAGCAAGTTTCTTTGGCACCGAAACTCCGGAATCGCCCGCTCACCAGCCGGCTCTGCAGGACGATAGAAACCATAGACCCGGAAGCCAGAGACTAGAGGAAAGGTACTAGGCAGGCGCCTCGCTCGGAGCCCCGAGCAGGCAACAGGGAAAACAAAGCACGGGAACTTCCAGTACAGGAAAAAGGCAGAGAGCAGCCAAGAGTCCTTCCTCCAGCAGACCGGACACAAACAAAATCACGCACAAGGACACCTGATCCCGCCCCTGTTATATAGGACGCGGAGTCACACAATGCATTATGGGGGATGTAGTTTTACTGATCAGGTAGGCGCCGCTACGTGATCCTGACAAATACTGCTAGTGGGCCAGCAGCGCTGGTTGCACCACCCACAGAAGCAGCCTTTTAAAATGTGTCTAGGGTCTGCCACTGCAGAACCTGCGTGCAGTCTGGTACTGTCATGCTGGCTGGGCAAGTGCACACACTTGCCAGCTTCTAAACCTTCCCTTTGCTTCATCTTAGTCACCCCTATGGTAGGCCCCAGGGCAGGGTGCATTGTAAGTGTAAGGTAGAACAAGCCCTGATGTGGGTGGCATGTCCTAATAGTGAATCACAGCCATTTTCATTTTTCACTATTGTAAAGCTACCTGTTCTTATAGGCCAAGATGGGCTGCTGGAATTATTACACTCTATAATCCCAGCAGGCTCAGGGAACATGGTGGAAAATAAAGTTTAGTATGCCTGAACTCAGAATAATAAAACACTTCTTTTAGTAAAGGCTATTTTAATATCCTGTGTTTGCAAATGCTACTTTTAGAAAGTTAGCATTTGCTTGCCTAACCATTTCAGCCCGCCTCTGCTAGGATGTGTATCTGCTGTCTGGGTTGTGTGAGTGACAGGGCTGGGGATGACAGGTGGTGAATAGGGGGATTACACCGGGATGGGTGGGGGGAGTGCCCCTTGACTCTGAATAGGGCTGTGCTCTGCTACCACAATGGTGGCTCCGCCCCCTGGGGAGCGACTGATGACTCTGCCCTGCACCTGGTCCAGGAAGAGGGAAGACTGTCAACAGAGTACTCCTGGACTGTACTTGTCTCCACAATGCTGGCTCCACCTCCTGCGGAGCGTCTGCTGCCCTGCCCCACACACTGAACGCAGAAACCTGTTTTGGCAAAACAAAGTACTCAGAGCTGAAGTGAACTATGCGAAGGCCCCCCTGGCCTGGCAAAACAAAAGAAATGTCCTATAAAAGTAGGAGCCCTGCTCCTAAGAAATCAGATCCTGTTTGCGCTAAGAAGAAACTCTGCCCGAAGAGAAGGACCTGGGAAAGCTACAACGAGGACTTCTGTCTCTAATCCTGAGAGACTGGCCTGTGGTGGGTGCCTTGATGCAGAAGGAGAGAAGGACAAAGACTACAGAGACTTTACTTTTATTTCAACTTAGGCCAAACTTCTACAAAGATCTCCAAGGGCTTGCTGGTGAACTTGCCCCTTGTACTGCGCCCCAGGAACAGTGGGCGCTACCCCCCCCCTGAAGGAAGTTGCTGCTGGCGTGTGCTGTTTGTCCCTGCAGCGCCGAGTGAAGGAGAGCTGAGAGCGTCGTGCTTCTACGCCGCGCTCTCCACCAATTTGTGCATCTGCGTTCCCTGAGCACCGTGACTGTGGCCTGATCGTGTCGCCAGCCACAAAGTAAAGACCAGCCCCTCGCTGGTACGAGCACCGTGACTGCCCCCGTTCTGAGCCGTAGCTCACATCGTGAAGAAGGACCTGCATCGCCGCCTACTGATCTCCGTGTCGCAGGCTGCCCAGCAAAGACGGACTCTGCCTGTAATTGTGCCCTCCGTGACCCGGGCGCTGAGAACCGCTCCTCGCAGCTGTTGAAGTGAATTGCTGTGAGGCGTAGCCTGGCTGGTAAATCGCGTCCTGTGGATCGTACCGCCATCAGCACTGCCTGCAGCTGCTCCCCCTCCAGGGTCGAAGCGTACGCTGCGGGTACGTCTGTTTTGCCCCCACAACGCACCGTTGATTGAAGAGCCCTGCGCCTACGCCTGCCTCGAGCCGTAGCTCGCATTGCCCCCAAGAAGCATGGCGACGTTAAGAGAACTGACCCCCGCTGCTGTGACCTTCGCATCCCCCACCAGAAGGTACTGTTATTGTGTGCGACGTGCGTGGCGCTCTGGACCCGAAGTCTGTGAGGTGCGCACTCCCTCGAGCCCCCTGAACGACCGTACACTGTGTGACCGTACCTGTGAGACGTCCCAATCCTGTCTCCCGTCCTTGGTACGAACCGCACAGCTCCAGCGCACAGTACGCCTCACCCCCCCCCCCCCCTTCATCAGCGCCGTACGCTTGATAAGCAAGACGCGTGAGGATTAGCGGGGCCGTTCTACATTTGCCGTACGATAAGAACTGAAGCGCTACGAAGCGTACCAGCGATAGCGAAAGGGGTCCACACGCGGCACACGGTGCCTGGACCATTGTGGGACTAAGTTTAAGCTGTGAAAGGTCATTTTGGGACCCAGTGACATTTGTTCAAAGATTGAAACGAGCTCATTAAGAACTGTGGCATATTAACAAGTAACTGGTATCCTGCAAAGTCGTAAGCCTGTATTGAAATCCTGCTTGAGAAGTTCTATATAAAAGATATATTTTTACAGCACCTACAGTCTTGAGTCTCTGTGTGGGGGGGTAGCAGTTTATTGTATGTGTTGTATAGATGCTTAACCACATAGGCTCCATAGATTAGCCTTGACTGCTTGCGCCACACTACCTTGAGGGTGAGCAGGGGTTATTTCTTGGGAGTAGTCCTTTGCCCTGACTTAGAGGAGAGGGTCCCTGCTTGTCGCAAGTACATACCTGCACCAACCAGAGACTCCCAATTCTAACACTACACAAATATTAATACAAAAGAAATGTAAATACCAGGTACACTGTACAAGAAGCTGTGCTGAGAATATACTCAGACTAAGATAACCATGAGACACAGACAAGCTCCACCCTGTGCCCTTCCTGTCAAGTGCATCCCTTCCACCAATAATCAACTCATAGTGCTTACCAGGCACTACACAAAGGTACTGGTGTTTCACCAGCTGTGAATGTACTCCATGTAGAGTTATGCAGGTGAAAATGCTGGCGTGCAGTCATTGTCAAAAACTGTCAGAACATTTCAAGTACACCTGGAAAGCTGGAACTGATGCAACATCCCATGCTTAACCTTGAAAAGTATTGTGAATTGCCGAAAGTTGTTCATTTGTACTAATGTGAGGTTTTAAACTCTGAAGTACAAATGTCTGATCTTTTCTGAATCAAACTCAGCATCTTTCCTGTGTAGGTAGATGCACAAGCATGTGCATGACGGGAAACAACATTTACAACACAGTCATTACATCGCACTACCTTTACATAGCAGTCATTACATCATAACATCCTTTACATCGCGTGTCATTACAATGCAGCCATTACATTGCATGTCACTACAACGTCTGTCATCACAACGCATGTCACAACAAATGCATACCATTACAACGCATAGTACCCTTACACTGTCCAACACTTACCCTACTGTTGCACTCACTGGAGTTAGAATAGTAATTATTACCCCTATACTATCCAACACTTCCCTTAAATGCAATGTAATGGTATGCATTGTAATGGTATGCGTTGTAAAGGTATAATGCAATGAAATGGAATGCATTTTAAAGGTAGTTTCTGAAAATGTGATGTAATGGCATGCTATGTAAAAGAATGCATTGTAAAATATGTTGTGATGTAAAAACTGTGTTGTAAAGGCATGCATTGTAAATGTATGCATTGTAACGTCATACATTCAGGGCCGGACTGGCTACCGGGCAGTTGTGTGTGCTGCCGAGCTAGGGGCTAATTTCTTTGTGGTGGGGGCTTATTTCGTTGATGGGGACCTGCGTGCGATTTGAAATAAAAAAAGCAAAACGAATTTCGTTTTGCGCACGCAGGTCCCCATCAACGAAATTAGCCCCCAGCACGGCAGCACACACAACTGCCCGGTAGCCAGTCCGGCCCTGCATATATTCATGACACTTGGGGGAAAGGAAGACACATTTTGAGATAATATTTAAACCCAAGAGAAGCTTTGTTCTTTAGAGCTTCTTCTGCCGGCCATCTTTGTATTTTCATGGTCTTCTACTGATGCTCAGTTGTGAGCAACGGAGACAAATGGCAGGCGTAGCTGTTTTTTTAGCAGACCTGTCTGATGACATGTGTTTTACATGTGTGGATGAATCTCTAGGATAGTTCAGTTACTCAGAAGCATCCACCGTGGCCGCATCCTTCATCATGTGGCAGGGAGGGGGCTCTGGCAGCTAGGGGACATCTGGAAGACACATATTAGTGACAGAAGAACACATAACACATGCACTACTATTTCAGCCACCTGTCACATTTTTGCATTAAAAATAAATCAAGGAAAACTTCAGTAATCACATACGGTGCATCTTTATTTCCGTAGTCTAGTACTATAAGTGAAATGAAGAACAGGTGTAAACATTTCAAGCACCACGGCAAAGCCCCATCCTCCTTTAGTCTCACCTATGGATTACACTTCAGATTGCATACCTAGTTCGCACTGCTGTCTAGACAAAGGTTAATAATTAGATGATCCGCATAAAACATGTTTGTCTCTAGAGAAACAACTTCAGTGGAGAAATGTAACCATGTTAATTTCAAACCTGAAAATGTGGGTCGGTTTGAGCACCCCTTTTAATTTGCATATGTTAATGTAACTCAGTTTACTGTGCTCCACGTTTCACTCCCCACTCAGGAGTGAGTTATCATAACATATAAAGCAAGTCTTTGGTCGGCTTGTCTCCTTGGGCACAAGTATGGGCTGGATCTCCAGCATTAATTTAGTGAGCCAACAACTCGATTCTTCATTTCAATAATTTCATTTTAATTATAATCCATGGTTTACAACGCAATCCATAATGTTGATTCACATCATTCAAAATATCTTGATTGTCATCAATATAACATTCTTTTCATTATAAGCATGAAATGGCCTCCCAATGCATTTCGGCGCTGCAGCGCCTTTATCAAGGGATCTGTTGGTCAAAATACAAGTAATTAGTACTACTTTACTATCGCCAACCACATAGTGCTATGACTAGCTACTAACTTAAACATAATAGTTGCTAAAAATAAATGAATGAACTACACTACGGTTAGTGGTTTACATAACTCACTGTTAATACTGTCTACTGCATATATCATGTCTACTCTAGTAATAAACTGTAAACTACATTTATTTACCCTTAAATGATGTATGGTTCCCCCTGTATGACAGAAGACTAAATGGCAGCATGGATATAGATGAAGTTGTGTATTAGTTTATAAACGTGGGGATAACCGCTAAACGTTGAGGAGTGTCTACAAGCTTATGCGTAAGCGGGTGTGGTATCCGTTCGTATGGGGATCCCTGGTAGCTTTAGAGAAATGCGGTATCTCATAGTTATTAACCCGCTAACAAAATAATCCTCGGTGTAAACTATCATTAATGGCATCCGGGAGTTAAGTTCGCATGTACTCAGTATGCTAAAACGCTAATGTTACTTAAATGCCGCTTACCGGTAATCAAAGCTCTGTTACATGCCGCTCTGACTGTTACTCCGCTGAACTCCGTTTGTGATCTACGGAGTGGCGGGCGGGAAACATAAGGGAATTAGTGGAAGTGGCTCATGACTACACCTAGGCGCTAAGGTAGCTGGAACTTGTATTTCTAGAAAAACAATGAAGCTAAAAAAATAAAGCTAAAAAATTATTAACCAAATGTTCCATGTCAAGAAGTCTATAATATTCAGGTTGGACTATTAGCGTGTGTTTACAGGTAACATAAAAACTCCACTCTTTCATTAAGCCCCCCGGTCTTAAAGATTTTAAGCGATAAATCCAGTAATTTTCTCTCTTTAAGAGTTGCGCTTTATTGTTTGTGCCTTCGTGTTTGTCCACAACTTCCAAAATACGTGCCTTCAACTGAGTTATATCGTGTTTAGCTTCCATGAAGTGCGTGGCTACCGTTGAATATCGAATAAAGAACGTTGATAAAGAACGGTGATGGATTAATCCCAGATCTTTTGACTGGGTGTGAGTGTTTGATTGGTTCAGATGCTCCGTCCATTACCACCCCCTTTTGTACCGCTTTTGGCCGCCATAAGTGTGGCAGGGTATGCTCAGACGTGAGTCCCTTGCTCACTTTGCCACTGGATTCAAGCAAGCCGGGCTGAAGACGGCTGTAATGCCAGAAACCGGTCCTCGGAAGCTTGTTTCCGGTCCAGGGAAGGCATGGCTTGACAGTTCAGGCTGGACTGTTCCCATGAGGCACAGGGTCAGACTGATTTGCATATAGCCATGTCTGAACTGGGGTGGCAGAGTGGGCTAAAGAACGGTGATGGATTAAACCCAGATCTTTTGACTGGGTGTGAGTGTTTGATTGGTTCAGATGCTCCGTCCATTACCACCCCCTTTTGTACCGCTTAGCTGTGCCCAGGGCATCCCAAACTGACTGTGTCAATCTAAATGAGTCAGGTTTGAAATTAACATATAAAGCAAGTCTTTGGTCGGCTTGTCTCCTTGGGCACAAGTATGGGCTGGATCTCCAGCATTAATTTAGTGAGCCAACAACTCGATTCTTCATTTCAATAATTTCATTTTAATTATAATCCATGGTTTACAACGCAATCCATAATGTTGATTCACATCATTCAAAATATCTTGATTGTCATCAATATAACATTCTTTTCATTATAAGCATGAAATGGCCTCCCAATGCATTTCGGCGCTGCAGCGCCTTTATCAAGGGATCTGTTGGTCAAAATACAAGTAATTAGTACTACTTTACTATCGCCAACCACATAGTGCTATGACTAGCTACTAACTTAAACATAATAGTTGCTAAAAATAAATGAATGAACTACACTACGGTTAGTGGTTTACATAACTCACTGTTAATACTGTCTACTGCATATATCATGTCTACTCTAGTAATAAACTGTAAACTACATTTATTTACCCTTAAACGATGTATGGTTCCCGCTGTATGACAGAAGACGAAATGGTAGCATGGATATAGATGAAGTCGTGTATTAGTTTATAAACGTGGGGATAACCGCTAAACGTTGAGGAGTGTCTACAAGCTTATGCGTAAGCGGGTGTGGTATCCGTTCGCATGGGGATCCCTAGTAGCTTTAGAGAAATGCGGTATCTTATAGTTATTAACCCGCTAACAAAATAATCCTCGGTGTAAACTAACATTAATGGCATCTGGGGGTTAAGTTCGCATGTACTCAGTATGCTAAAACGCTAATGTTACTTAAATGCCGCTTACCGGTAATCAAAGCTCTGTTACATGCCGCTCTGACTGTTACTCCGCTGAACTCCGTTTGTGATCTACGGAGTGGCGGGCGGGAAACATAAGGGAATTAGTGGGAGTGGCTCATGACTACGCCTAGGCGCTAAGGTAGCTGGAACTTGTATTTCTAGAAAAACAATGAAGCTAAAAAAATAAAGCTAAAAAATGATTAACCAAATGTTCCATGTCAAGAAGTCTATAATATTCAGGTTGGACTATTAGCGTGTGTTTACAGGTAACATAAAAACTCCACTCTTTCATTAAGCCCCCCCGGTCTTAAAGATTTTAAGCGATAAATCCAGTAATTTTCTCTCTTTAAGAGTTGAGCTTTATTGTTTGTGCCTTCGTGTTTGTCCACAACTTCCAAAATACGTGCCTTCAACTGAGTTATATCGTGTTTAGCTTCCATGAAGTGCGTGGCTACCATTGATTTGAGCATTTTCGTTCTAATGTTACTTTTATGCTCATTAAGCCTAACTTTCAGTTTGCGTTCTGTGTGTCCCACATAATTAAGGTTGCACGGGCAACTTAGAAGATAAATAACGTTCGTAGTGTCACACGTTCCATTAACTCTTAAGATGATTTTTTCTTTAAACTCAGGAGGTAGTAACAAGTTACCTTTGCTGATGTTGGTACAGTTGTGGCAATTCATGCATGTTTGAGTGCCTTTGAATTTCATACTACCAAATGTCTTATTCTTATGCTTCAATAGTTGTCCCACATTATTGGACCTTGTGTGCGCAAACAAAGGTTCTTAACTTAACTAGAAAAACGATTAACCAATGTCTCCATGCAAGCACCATGATTAAATATCATAAAGCTCAACGGATTCCAAGGGGACTCAGGATCCCTCTTAAACCATCTTTATGCAAGAACAGTAAACCTTTTGTTGAAAAATGGTATGCTATACTAAACAAATGTAGTCTGGACTTAATTTTACTTATTATAGAGGAACTGTCAAAGATACTAGAAGAACTCAATACAGAAATAAACTCAGTTGAGGAAGAATTGAACAAACTCATGAGTTCAGAAGAAATAGAAAAAACGTTAGAGGACATCAATCAACAATTAGCTAAACATGCGCAAAAAGTCAATGAGCGCAAAATCAGAAAATACCGCAGAGACACCCTGGATTATAAGCTGGACGAAGTATATTCGTGGGCGGAAGTCTATGCCAAAAGACGTCAAACAAAAGGATATACTTCACAAACGGACACTTCTTCCACTGGGAGCAATACGTCAGGACAAAGAAAAACACAGGCCACTGAACAAAGAACAAAAGAGATCCCAACAACATCGGTAGAGAAGCCTTTTTTAGAGGTAGGCCAAGATATAAGGGAAGACCCAGGAGGAGTCACAGCAACAGGAAAAGAGAAAGACCCACCCGTAACGAAACAAGTGAACCGGAGGAGGAAATAATGCTAAGACAATTCAAATATTGGTTCAGATGCTCCGTCCATCACCACCCCTTTTTGTACCGCTTTGGCCGCCATAAGTGTGGCAGGGTATGCTCAGACATGAGTCCCTTGCTCATTTGCCACTGGATTCAAGCAAGCCGGGCTGAAGACGGCTGGAATGCCAGACACCGGTCCTCGGAAGCTTGTTTCCGGTCCAGGGAAGGCATGGCTTGGCAGTTCGGGCTGGACTGTTCTCACGAGGCACAGGGTCAGACTGATTTGCATATAGCCATGTCTGAACTGGGGTGGCAGAGTGGGCTAAAGAACGGTGATGGATCAAACCCAGATCTTTTGACTGGGTGTGAGTGCTTGATTGGTTCAGATGCTCCGTCCATCACCACCCCCTTTTGTACCGCTGTGCGCAGCTAAGGCTTTGCAAAAGTGGCGGGACTTCAGGTCCTCACAATTCTTAATGTTATATGGGAAATATTTTAATCTGTATTAGGTTTGTGAATTTTGAAAAAAAAAAGAATTGCAGTAGAAACAAGCATTTGCAATGCAATAGGTCTCACATTTGCAAGAGTTTAAGCGATTGGCATTGTAAATAACAATGCCTTTTATTTATATGTTTTGATAATTAAAACATAAATAAAAGGCATTGTCATTTACAATACCAATAGCTCAAATTCTTGTAGATGCGAGACCTATTCAAAGAGGCGGCCGCCATTATTCTGGGCTGCTTAGAAAGTGAAAGCATGCATGGCATGCTGAATGTTGCAGGAAAGTATGACGTGCCTGCAGTAGGAGAAACGCATTAAAGAAAATAGTGCTTACAACTAAAAAAGAGTAACCGTATAAAAACCGAAGTAAGATGGCCAGTCCTCATGGTAGGTAACAAATGAAGACAAGGCGGTAGTAAGAAGGGACTAATAAGCCTACTAAAGAATCAGAAGCCAGCATTTACGAAGGAAAATGACACAAGCCAATGACAAATATGGGCGGGGAGTGGACAGGGCTTCTATTCGTACTCCAATACAGCATGGCTCGCAGAGCAGTGCATGCGCTGCCCCAGCTGGACCTAAAAACAACTTTGTTTTTGTCCCGATTGTTCACCAATAGGGACAGCTTGTTATGCTGAACAGAGAACCCATAAATGGACTACAAGCAGACAAATTACCACGCAGAAAGAGACTTTGTGGGAAAAACTAGTGCAAAACAGTGCAGCCTTTGGAACTGTAAAAACCATGCAATTTAAGGCTGATTATACCATAGGAGTAAAAACTTTGCAACCCCTTCTTAATATAATGTTGAATGAACATTTAGACCCGTAAACGGTCTTTAAAGCACGATAAGATATAGCATCAGGAGTCAGGCTGCTTCCTTCTGAGCCTGAAAACTAGGTATTGTTTAAACTTTGTTTAGATCTTACCACATTAACACTTGATTAACACTTGATAGTGAAAGATAACATCACCCTCTTTCAAAACTAGTAATTTTTTTTTTTTTAGCCCTCTAAAAGAGGGATACCTGTTGATTTTATTAGGCATTATCATGCCTAATGTCATGATGTCATGCATGCTGGAAATCTATAAGTATTCAGGCACTAGGTTTGCAGAGCTGGGGAATGATGCTCCAGAATTGGGATTTTACCATTTCTCCCAGCACACACCCATAGGAAAGCACATACTTTGTATTGGGGTTATCCAGCCGGACAGTCACTGATGATATACACACCCCAGATATGGACTAGTCAGACTGCAAAACGTTCCACTATTGCCATTAACTCCAAAGATAACTGCAGAACACAGACAAAAACTGGAGCTATATGACCAACAGACACCTCCCCCTCCTCCCCCCCTGTACTGATGGGATGTTCTATACATGTAGACCAGAGATAAAATACAGATGCAGGTTATTGTCAGACTTTTTGGATACATTTGCACCTGAGATAAGTAGGCATATCAGAAAGACAAAATAAGAATGTTTCACCAATACTCTCAGAGTGATGAAAGGAAGATGCAAGAGATGGGCTCTGCATGGCATACAGCCCCAGTAAAGTTTAACACATAGATCTTAAAATAACTTCAGAAAGCAAATGAGCAAAGAAAGATATTTTTTGAAAATAGAGGCCAGAAATTAGGTTTTAAAAACACTTAAAGTCCATTCCACAATACAATCATTGGAGGAAAACCTGTCTGAGAAGTGGTGTAAGATGTTGTAGAAAGGTTTGGAGGACAATATTCTTTTTTCCAATTTATTTTTATTGAACATAAAACAGAGGTTACTGCAGTAAGCCTATCTGATCAGTCATCTGCACATAAAGTTTCATAATCACAGAGCTTTATAGATGTCTCTGTCCATTCTCAGAACCCTTTATAGGTCTAACTATCCCTCTCCTCATGGACGATCAGTACTGGGACTACACCACCTGTGATGGCGGATGGTGGGAAGCATATGTTTCCCCTGTAGGCATTCCATTTCCCCAGATCTGCTCCCATTTCTTAGGGAATCCCCTGCCTTCATAGACAACTTTCTCAGCTACCATGTACCACTCCATGTCTTTCTTCCATTCCATCACTGTTGGCGCTATTGTTGCCCCCATCTTCTGGCTATGTTACTTTTAGCTATCACCACCCCATATTATGCCAGATTTGTTCTTTGCGACCAAGATCCATGGCATCCCATATGTTAGACCTGGCATCCTTGGCGTGGTTTTCCCCTGTCTTTTTGGTTCTGCCTCTTGTATTTTTGCTGTGTGCTGATTTCGTTTTTGTTGGTCTAGATGGTTTGGGCCCTTTGCCCCTGCTGATCAGTGCCAAAGTGCAAGTGCTCCATCTGTAAATTATGAATATGGATTGGTGTTTCCATGATTAGCTTGTTTGACTTACTACTAGGTCCCTAGTACAGTGCACTGCGTGTGCCCAGGGCCTATAAGTCAAATGCTGGTAGTGGGCCCACATCACGGATTGTGCCACCCACACACGCAGCCCTTCAAAGGGGTCTCAGACCTGCCACTGCAGTGTCTGTGCGCTGTCTATACTGCCATGTCGACCTGCCAGTGCACCCACTTTATCGGCCCAAACCTTCCCTTTCGAACATGTGAGTCACCCCTAAGGTAGGCCCAAGGTATCCCTGTGTGCAGGGTCCAGTGTATGTGAAAGGTAGGACATGTACTGATGTGTGTGACATGTCCTGATAGTGAAATACAGTGTATTTCCTTTTTCACTATTGAAGGGCTTCTGTCCCATAGGATAGAATGGGAGTTCTTTTCTAACATCTTATAAATATTACTTCCCATTGGGACAGGATAGAAGGCTGGAGTTAAATGTGCCTGAACTCAGAACATAAAAATGCATCTTTTAGAAAAGATGATTTTCATATTGTGTGTTTGAAAATACCACTTTTAGAAAGTGGGTATTTTTTTGCTTAGCCATCCTATGTGCCTCTGATGGTTTGTGGATTGACTGTCTGGCTTTGAAGTGACAGGGGCTAGGGATGTGCATTCACTGTAGACAGCCACTGTGGGGGTCGAGGCGAGTCCTGCCTTCCCTGGATCAGTCAGGGCTGGGCTGAATAGAGCTGGGCTGCATTTAGAGTAGTGTGAGGAGATTTCTTTGCACCTGAAAGGGTCTGGTCTGCCTAATTCAATGCTGTCTCCACATTCTGCAGGGAAGCTGGACCAGGGAGGACAGAACTGGTTTTGACTGAGCACCGAGCCTCTCTGCTACAAGAGAACAAAGAGAAATTGAGTTTAAATATTGGGGCCCAGACTCCAGAACTTTAGATTACTTCTGGTCTCAAGAAGAACGTCTGTCAAGGAGAAGAGCTAGGAAAGCTGAAGGAGAAGTACTGCCCCTTTGCTGTGTGTTGTCTGGGGTTGGCCTGCAGTGTCTGTTTCTGCCAAGGAGAGGACAAAGACTTTGCTATGTGCTGTGTATCCTACTTGAAGAAGATCTCCAAGGGCTTGAAGTAGAACTTGCCTCCTGTTCTGAAATCTCAGGGACACAAGGACTTCACCACCAGCTCCCCTGAACTTCCTTGGTGGGAATTCTGACCTGACAAGATGCGCCTGTTCCTATGTTGGGCCTCTGGAGGTTATTCCTGCTGCTGGGAGCTGGGTTTCTGATGCAACACTGCAATGCAGGAAGAATTTCCACTCATTGCCACCTAGCTGCTGAAGAAACCGACGCAGAGCCTGCCAGCAGCTGGAAAAATCACTGCATGCCGAGTCCCGTGCACCGATCTCCGAAGCCCAGAATCACTGCAACGACTCATATGCAGGCCCTGCTGTGCAACTGCAAGAACCGACACATAGTGGGACCATGGCTGGTGAGATCAATGCACCCCCCGCATTGAGAACTGATGCATCACCGAATCCCAATGCATGGCACCACGGCACAAGTCTACAGCAACGCCGGGGCCGCAGTAAGAAACATACGCATCACCTCCCCGTGTGTTAAGAAACTGACACATCACCTCCCCTGCGTGGCAATAAGGAACCGATGCATCACCACCTCCCCTGGAGCAAGGAACTGATGCATCTCTTCCCTTTGTGTAAGGAACCAACGCATCGTCTTCCCTGAAGCTGTTTTTGCTGATGAGTTTGACTCATCCAATCATCCAAGGTACTATGTGTTGAAAGTGTTGCATCTATAGTTTGCTATGAACAGAACTGTTTTTACCTTTTAGAAGTCACATCTTGAAAACTGTATGTTGGATTTTTGTTGTTTTGGTCTTTTTTGGTTTAGATAAAGATTGATTATTTTTCTAAACTGATGTGGTGTCCATTTGTAGAGTTTTCACTGTATTACTGTATGTGTGCACAAATGCTTTACACTGTCTCTGAGATAAGCCTGTCTGCTCGTGCCAAGCTACCAAGGGAGTGAGCAGGGGTTGTCTAAGGGCATTACTCCCTTACCCTGACTAGAAGCAAGGGCCCCTACTTGGACAAAAGGGCAAACCATTGCCAACAAGAGACCCTCATTTCTAACACCATACATTGAGGAAACACCACTTAGGCGTGGGTTGCAAGTCCACCCCTCTCACCTCTCACAGGCATTGTACTTTAGCCTCCTAATAGGTTTCAATATCCAGGCATTCCCATAAAATATGGTAGAAGGTCCCCTCCTGCTCACAACCTCTGTGGCACTTGGGGTCTGTTCCTCTTCCCATCTTCACTAAGGTGTAACGGGCAAGGTATGATCTAGGGAGTCTTCTAAGTTGAACCAGTCTAGGTTTAGATGACAGAGCTGACTCCCTCGGGGAAGCCAAGGCCTCCACCCAATCTTCATTTTCCACTTACCCCAAATCAATGTGCCAGATTCTCAAAGTCATTGAAGGGGGTCAGGGGAATTGTTATTAGTCAGAGATATTGCTCTATGGTCCATATAATCAGTAAGTAACTTGTCTTCCAATGGGGACGCCTCTCGGAGGTTGTTCCCCCTCGTGATAGCCATTCTTAATGCATGCTTAATTTATAAGTATCGGAACGTTTCTGTGTGTGCTAGGTCGTATTTCCACTGTAGGTCTGTGAGAGGCATGACGTCACCTTTAGTCCATAGGTCTCTCACTCAAGATATACCTATGTGGTCCTATCTGTTGAAACCCGGGCAACTACGCAGTATTCTAAGACGTTCCATGTCCCAGAGTGGCATTGCCTGAGTTATTTTGGTGTGCAACCCCAACTTCCTGTGTACCTGGTGCCAAAGCGGGACTGTGTGGCTTGTAGGTCCTGTAATCTCATGGTGTTTGGGGCTAGTGGACTTTGCTCGGGTGTATCAAGACCCATCTGTCCAATCGATATGCGGGGTCATCTTGTGGGCGGTGCACCCATTGATTGATGACCACTAACTGTACTGCCCAATAGTAGCCCCGAATTTTGGGCAGTGCGATCCCTCCAACCTACCACCCTCACACATGCTTTTGTGTGGCTATCCTTGGAGGTTTTCCATCCCAGAGCAGTGTTCTAACTTGGCTCTCTATGACTTGGAAATAAGACTCTTGGTCTCAATATGGTGTGTTCTGCAACGCATTGCAAAACCTTGGGAGTGCCATCATTTTAAAAAGGGAAGCACGTCCCAGTAAGTAGAGTGGTAATGAACTCCAATGCCTCACAACTCTTTGAAGTCGCTGCAGGGGGGCCGGAAGGTTATGTTTTTAGAAGAGATCAGGGTATGTGGTTATGTATATGCCGACGTATTTAAAACCCTCTGTCACAACCACTGCCTCACATTCCGATGGCAGAGCCGGGGTCAGACCCTGCAACATGTAAACCATAGAATTGGCCCTGTTAATCCTATAACTGGAGTAATTACCAAGATTTGTGAAAATATTAATGATTCTATGAATGGAGAAGCGCGGTGCTGCAACATACATTAACGTAGCATACAGTGATAATGTGGCCTCCCAGTCAACGGTCCATCAGAGTCCCTGAATCAACGGGTCTCCCCTGACCCATGTGGCTAATGGTTCGAGGATTAATGCAAAGATTGATGGCGACAGAGGGCAGCATTGCCTCATTGAAGAAGGAATAATTGTGAAACCCGTCCATTCACCACCACTTCCGCACACTGGCATCTAAACTCTGGAATTCACTGCCATTTCACATCTGCGGCATAAATAATTACCTGGCTTTTCATAAGGCCATCAAGACCCATATCTTCCCTTTTACATAGACCTTCCTTCTGTCAGTAGCTTCCCTTTCTGTTGCTTAGCCGCCAGGGCACCCCTATACTGGGGCAGCTGTGCGCACTACAAATCCTTATAACATAATATAACTTGTGCCAGTGGGTCTGCATATAGCAGTCGAAGCCAAGCCAGGAATTTGGGACCAAATCTCAGTTGTTCCAGGACTGCAAATAGATACAGCCATTCTACAGCGTCGAAGGCCATGAGGGTCCAGGGCCATTATCGCTGCTTCTTCCTGTAATGTTTGTACCCTGCTGAGTACCTCATGCAGCTGGTGGAGGTTAATCACTGTGTTTCCTCCCAGCATGAATCCACTTTGGTCTGGGTGGACTAATTTGGTTATAATTTTGACTAACGGAGATGCTAGTAATTGAACTAGTACCTTGGCCTCCGTGTTCAGTAGTGAAATAGGGCGGTAGGAGGTGCATTTCTCCACTGGTTTCCCTTCCTTATGGATCACCGCTATGTCTATGGGAAGCATACCCTTCTTTCTACTCTCCAAATACATCTTAAGGAGATAAGGGGCTATATGAGTGGCATTCAGTTTATAAAACTCAATCAGGAGGTCGTTTGGCAACATTGCCTTCCCCGATTTATTACTACGAATTACATTTATTACCTCCTCCTCCGTGAGCTCACTCTCCAACAACCCAAGTCCTCAGAAAAGAGCCTGAGCAGGGTAGGACTCCCAATAGGTCTCTAATCTCGGCTGTCGTGGCAGTGGTCTTGGGAGAATATAGGTGTTGTTAGTATGCTGCGAATGTTTTGGCAATTTCTTGGGGGTCGCTCAATGTCTCTCCTGCCTCATTATTGATTGCTGTGACCCCTGGGCTCACTCAATCGCGTTTGTCAAGCCAGGCCAGCAATTTTCCCCGCTTTGTCACCTAGTTTGTCGATTCTGTATTTTGTCGCTCAGTGTTTAATTTTCGCCATATCTGTGACTAGATCACAATATTGTCTCTCGAGATCTAGAGTGTGCCTCATGGCTTTATTGTTATGTCTTATCAGTTTAGTTTCCAGGTCTATTATTTCACTTTCCAGTGTTTCTATTGCTGCCTTTTTATCTCTTTTGTGCCCCACCAAGATCGAGGGCACCTTAATCACTGTTTTAAAGGCTTCCCAAAGGATCTGTGGGGAGTCACCCAAGATTTGTTTTCTTTGAAATAGATATCCTTTGCCTGCACTAATCCTGCTCTAACATGTGGAATTTTCAAATAATAGAGGTGAAGCAAGATGACTTTTCGAGTGCGTGCTGTACCCATTACATAGGTCGCCCGCAGTAGTGAATGGTTGGAGATACCCCAAGTTACCTGTCGGAGCTCTCTAAAGCCAAGTACTTTGTTGGCTAGTGTAAAAATAAAATCAATTTGTGAATGGCTATTATTTGCTCTCTAATAGAAGGTGTACTGCTTTGTCAATGGGTTGTGCGTCCGCCATACATCAATCAATCTCAAGGCAGACAGAAAATCTGACAACCCAGAAGGGTGGTGTGGCGGGCATCTAGAGGGAATATGGTCTGCCACATTGCACAACATTGCATTAAAATCCCTTCCAGTAAGTAGCTCTCCGTCCGGTAGCTCCAGTAGCAATTTACTTAACTCTGACAATACAATGCTATGGAGCAAGGGCTGACACTATATTAACCGGTTTCCCTTCCCATAAATCAGAGATTGCAGCGAATCTGCCCTGCGCATCAGCCCATGCTCTCCCCATCGTGAAGGGGAAGTTTTCCCTCACGAGTATTCCTGCTCCTCGGAATCCCAATGTGAAAACCTGTGTGCGCCATTAGTTTATACCCCAACCTGTTCAGTGCTGTACAGGTGTTGCCCACTAGGTGTGTTTCCTGCAATAGGACCACGTCAGGTGACTGGCGTTTATTGTATTGTAGCACTATAACACGTTTTATTTTATCCCATAGGCCTTTAACATTCCAGGAAAACAACCTGTGCAGTGCTGTTCTGTGTATCAGCCATGGGTTAGTGGTGGGATATGCCCAACCCTTCTCCCGTCCACCTGCTGTGGGATATGGGGCAGCTATTAGACTGTGGTCAAGTGTGTCCATCTGTTGCTCTGTCATGTTGTTTCATACAGAATGTAAGTCTGACTGCTGCGATAGTCGATGGGGAGGCCAGAGCCCAAGTGTCGTTACCACCGTTATCCATCCCCTGTGCTCTTCCCTGAAACTATTGATGAACCTTATCTTTAAAGTATGTAAAGACACCACCCCCCACCCTGCTACCCTGCAAGAGGGATCCAGAACTACCCGCCTCCCCAACACTGCAGAGCACCCGTCACCCCCACCCACCATCAACTATAGCCCAGCTGCTAGCCCCTGCCATCTCGCCCCTAACACAATAACTTTGGTAGCATCATGTTTATAGGAGTTCATAGTTCACCTCAGCCGATCAGTCCCAGCGGTGCTCCTCTGGGGCTGGTTGCATGTGTTTCTTTGCCCCTGACGGAACCCAGGACTAGAGCGGGCCAATATATTTTCGAAAAATAATCCCAATAGTTGTTTCATATACATCACTAAAAAATGTTTACAGTAAAACCCTGTATTAGAACAAAAAGAAACAATATTTTAAATGTGACCATATCGGTTTTGAGTGCCATAAATCGTCCAAAACAACGCTTGAGTGCAGCAACAACAGTTGTCAGTGCCTAAACAGCTGTCACTGGTTTCACAACGCCTAGTGCTTTTTCAGAGATCTAATGAGATAAAAAATAAAAGCGACAGGCATCGCAAAACACGAGCTAGCTGATCGGGCTTTCTAACACACAAAAAAAGGTGTGCTTGATTTACAAAGCACAAATACACACATATATACACACACACACACACACACGCACACACATATATATGTTTCCAGTAGGTAGTTATAGTTAGGACCTGGTTTCCATAGGAAAAGCATTTTTTTACCTACCTATAATGCTGGCGTTGTTTGACCAATCTGCATGAAAGTTTCCCAAAAAAGTGTAAAAGTAGGTTATGTGTGTAATGGAAAGTTAGGGGATGATTCATGCAGTGGTGACCCAAAAATAGGGGTACTTTTTAATGTTAATTCCCATAGGAGCGCTTTGTTGATCCTACAGCCCGAACCGCTGGACGCAATTGCACCAAATATGGCAGAAATATAGATGTTGTTATGCAGATTGTGCTTTTTGCTATTTTGTGCTAATTCATCCAGTAGTTCTGGAGAAATTAAATCTGAACGGTATAGTGATATCCCTGGCTGTGGATATTTCGCGGCAGTTTCGTGGTGATCACATTAAAATTGTGATGAGTTTGCGGTATATCGCGAATCAGCTCACCAATGGGAATGCTGGGATTGGCTGGGCTCAACCTTAACAAAAAGTTGTGGCGGTTTCGTGGTGCTCGCAGTTACATCACGATGTGGTCAAGGTAAATCGCGAAAACACACCAACTGGAATGCTATGATTGGCTGGACGTAACCTGAAAAGAAAGTTGCAGCCACCATTTTATGTATCTGTGACGGTTCCTGAGGCTGAGATTGTTTTTTCAAAGTGACATAAGGGGTCAGGGTAGAGGTATTTTGATCCCATGTTTGACAGATGGAGGTATTAGTGACACAAGTTATTTGTCCAAAATTAATTTTTTTAATCGCGTGCGATATTCATGGTGGCGTCGCAACCACCAGTGCGGCACCCCGTATTCCATTGCGGGTATTGACGTATTTGCGACAGCCGGTGTCACCGCGACTATGGAAGATTGATTTTAAAGATACATTTTATACAAACTACCTTGAGAAATATGATTTTAAAAAGAGCACTAATAAACCCCTAGTGTCTAAAATCTGTAGAATGTTTGCATATATGTGTCTTACACCTCTTAAAAGGTGTGACTGTTGCAGTTACCAAAGTTATTGCGACTCTCAGCATAATCGCGAAAATGGGAAATAGGGTTCAAACACAGTTTTTAAAAACATTACTACAAATATACGTGTACACAAATGTTCTTTAAGTTAGTAATCAGTGTGTTGTAATAGTTAGAATTATTTTTTTAAGGTAGAATTTTTTATGTGGTGGTGGACGTTGTCGCAAATTTCCAAAATGAAAAATAAAATCATTTAACAAGGAAATTAACAACATTTTGAGCCCCCGGGTGGCACTGACAAGAGCCTTTTTGCTTTGAGAGTATAAATAAGATGGCTACATATTAGACTGCATGCAACGTTTCAGGTTGCCTAGAAACACCCTGTTCCCTTCGTCTATAAAGAGAACTTGATCACCTTAATATTCCATGCATGTCAAAACGCAGCTTGTTGTTGTAGATAGAGACCATGCTATGGTCTCTGAGGAAAGCAGAAACAGTTTTATTAACATGTTTCCTGGCTTTGTAAATCTGTGGGCAGAATTCATTTGACCACTTCCATTTCTGTCTTTGGCATATATTAGAGTACACCAAGACAGTGTGAGGGAAAAGCAACATCAGTTCTCCAAAGGTATCCTTCATTAAGATCTCCAGTCCTACCCCAGTCAATGTGCCTCGGTCATTGCCAACACATTGCACAATCATGAGATAAGGAGCTTGGCAATCCACATGGTTTTAACCAAAGGCAGCAGCTGATGAAACGTTAACCCTCAGAGGCCAAACCAACTCATCTCCGCATTTAGCAAACCCAAGGCCCTGTCAATACCTTTGTTTTTTGCAGCCTCTTTAGCCCAATAGACATAGCTGTGGCCCACAATCCTCATCTGAGCATTTTGTAGGAAGGAGGAGTAGCACACAGGACAGGTCTGCAGCTGAATATTACAGTTGTTACTATGAAAGACATTGAAAATGCATGTGTTCTGGAAAACCCCCAAAGGTTAAAGGGATGTTATAGTTAGGAAATAGAATTAAAAAAACTTTAGAAATTAACTGAAAGAAACAAAGGTTACAGTGACGTTATAGTTAGGCTGACATTGCATTCATTCAAAACCAGAGAAATTCAGCAGTTAAAGTTAGGTGAGCTAACTATCACTTTTGCTCCCACAATGTACTGCTTATGACCTCATATATTACATCACTCATGACATGGTCAGTGACATCACTCATGACATCTCAAATGACATCTCCGTTGACATAATCCACAGAATCTCTGACCTCAGTCACACCCCAATATATAACCTTTCATACATCCACTCCAACTTCCACACTACCATTCTCAAAACCATTGATACATCAATACCAGTACTCACTAACCCATATAGCCGCTTGTAACCAACTCACTTACCAATACAGCCACTGATATATCCACTCATATATCTGTACAGCCACTCACATACTGTCAGTCACCCATATAGCTACTCATACACCTAGTCACTAACTCATAGAGTCAATTATACAGCCACTTACTCATCTATACAGTTATACACACACCTACTTACATATTCATACAGATACTAACACATACTCACTCACTTATACAGTCACTGACACAAGCACACACTCACCCATATGTCCACTCTCACAATCACTCACTCACACATACAGTCACTCATATACTTCAACACTCACATATACTGCCCTTCACATAGGCAGTTACTCAACCATATACCACTGACACATCCATTTACTCACCGACACACCCATACACATACTCAGTCAACAATACAGCCCCTTACAGATGCACTCACTAACCCAGGCAACCACTGACTGACCCCCTCGTTCATCCATGCAGGCAGTCACACACACCCTCACCCACCCACACAGACACTCATACAGGTACTCAGACAACCAATCAATCACCCATAGAGCCACTCACCTACCCACTCACCAACCGGTACAGCCAGTAATACACCAACTGATAGACTGATACAAACATTCGTACAACCTAGTCATTCATCAATATATTCACTGAAATACTTAATCACTCACTAATATAGTCGGGCAGCCACTGAATCATCCATACAGTCACTGGATCAGGTCATGAGTGATGTAAAATGTGAGGTCATAAGCAGTGCATTGCGGGGTGCAAGCTATGGTTAGCTCAGCTAACTATAACTGCTGACTTTCTCTGGTTTTGTATGAGTGAAATATCAGCCTAACTATAACGTCACTGTATGCTGCATATGTTCTAGACAATGTGTGCCTAAGTATTCAGTAACAAGTATGATTGCGATTACTTATTCAAACGTGTTTAGACTGAAGAGTTCTATCATGTTCCTAACCAATGCTCCTTTGCAGTTGTCTCTGGAACCATCTCTATTAATTTCATAACAACTATGTTTCTGGAAGAACACATAATGTCAGCATAAGTTATTACCCAATGATAAAATCGTCTGTGTACCTAACTCTCAAGTGATTCAGAAGTAATTATCTCACCTTAATATACATTCTCTTATGAGTGAATCAATGGAAATATCTTCTCTGATCAGGTAGCCTTCTTAAACGTCAATGGTACCCCATGATGCAGTAATCTAAAAATTTAATCCAGTACAAATATTAGGTAATATAATATTTGGGGGCAGAAGTCCTCTTTAGTCCTGGGACCCTCACGAGTAAAGTGGACTTAATTCCCCAGTCAGTAGTTTCATGGGAGTCCCATTTGGAGTGTGGTGGAGAAAGGGGGCAGAGGGGCCAGGCATTTTTAGATTGAGGAGAGGGCCATGTGCCCCTCGGGGTGTTTTAGGCCCCCGGGGACCCCAACCCCTTTCTTTTTGATTCTTTTTAATTATGAAAGGGAGGAAGGGGGCCTGCCTCCAGTGAGTTGCCAGTCTTTTTTTAATATTTATTTATTTTTAGGGAAGTGGCTGCATAGCTCCTCTTCCTTGGACCTATTTCAGCCCCGGGGAACCCATTCCTCGCAGTCTGCTCATTTTTTCTATATTTTATTTTTTGTAAAGAAAAAGGGAGGGCCCCCCCCCCTCCCGGGCCGATTTCGGCCCCACAGACCGCATCCCCCGGGGCCAAGCCTGTACTGTGGGTGGCCTGGTCTCACCTAGGGCACCCAATCTCATCTGCTGGGGACCGCCGGCGGAGCCTTAAGGCCCCCGCAGTCCATGCCGGCTCCCCGCCTCCTGCGGAAGCCGGCATTGCTTTTGGACAGAGAGAGCTGCTAAACATGCAGCTCCATCTGTCCAAAAACAATTTCTGCCCTGCTTTGACTAAGCAAGAGCATTTTACATGTTCTCCCTTACTTGAAGCAGTGCAGAGTTTGCTTTGGTTTGAACTGATGCGATGGCAGCGAGGGATGATTAAAGCCACACTTACCCTTTTTTCACTATATGTGTTTTCAAAAGTACGCAAAACAGGTGCCCACTTCTCACAAGACCCAATACAAAGATATATACAAAAACAGAAGAGAGGCACACAGCAGATAACATCTAATGTGCAAAATTGACTACTCTTTTGGGGTCTTCAGTGAGGAGAATTCTTCTTTATTGATATCATACTTTGAGAGATACACTCAGCCTCAGCCAACGCGTTTCACCCAAAAGGGCTTCCTCAGGGCTAAAATCCAAACACCTTATTACATAGTCCAAGGTTTGGTACCCAATTTCCCATTTCTAATAGCACTCCACCTTATCTTGTTGTGTTTTCAGATAAAGTTCCAAAATTATTTGGAGAGGTAATACATCAAGCTGCCAACATCCTGCATTAAAGGCACCAACTTTTAACTGAGGCTACTTAAATGGGCGTTTTTTGTGTGGATATAATGCAGCTGTGTCCAGTCGCGAGGAAGCCCGCTGCTGATCTGGGGCAGATCCATGAAGTTTCGAGCACATAGAGGGGAAAGGCTGCGTGCAGGACTGGAAACATGAGCAGCCCAGCTACCGCGAGTCTACCTTCACCTACTAAGGTTTTTTATCTAGGATTACTTCGGTGACAGATGGCAGCACCCACTGGGCTAAAACGAGGCGGAACTACAGGCTCCAGCATGCCCAGCAGCACTCATTAATGGAGGCGGAGCCACCTGTACTTAATAAGGTGTTCCAAATCAGCATTGCCATTGCGCTTTCTGAGCCAGTGAGCAAGAAAATTTCTGTTCGAAACATGTTGGGTTTTAGTTATGGAGACACTGTTGTTGCACTGCGCTGCCAACATCCTGCATTAACCTCTTCGGTGCTGATGACGGCTCCCGGTCATCATCAGTTACGGTGGGCGTGTGCTGATGATGGCTGGGAGCCGTCATGACCTAGCCCGCGATCGGAATGTGCCGCACAGGCGCAGAATTCCAGCAGCAGCCAGGGGGGTAAAGGCACCAACTTTCCTCTGAGGCTCCTCAAATGGGCGTTTTTTGTATGGATATATATATATATATTCACTGAAAAAACCATAGGTTTCAGGCCTGATATAGTTAGGAATTAGCATTTAAAAAACCTTAGAAATTCACTGAAAAAACTGTAGATTTTAGAGGTGTTATAGTTAGCTGGACATTTCACTCATACAAAACCATTGAAATTCTATCTCGCGCGCCCGCAATCCACTGCTGATGATGTCACATATTACATCATTCATGACATGGTCAGTGACATCACTGATGACATTTCAAGTGGATAAAGTTAAACAGTATAGTCTACATCTTCAATCAAAATATAAACAGTCAAACTTGTCAATTAATTTTTTTTTTCAACGTGCGAGCAACGTGCGCCCGCCTCGTGATTTTATTTTTTTTTGTAATTTTTTTTTGCCCTTCGGGGTCCTTCAGAGACCCCCTGAGAAGGCCTTTTCACATTCTCCACTATTGTTTTTGACTCAGTTCTGCCTCGCGGGTGCGAGCAACGTGCGCGCACCTCGCGATTTTTTTTAAATTTTTTTTTTTGCCCTTTGGGTCCTTCAGGGACCCCATGAGAAGGCCTAGGGGGTCTGGGAGTCTCTTCCCTGCCTCCTTTTCACATTTTTAAAAGCTTTTACGAAACTCGGGTAAAACGTCATATATATGCGACTGTCGCGCAACGTGCACGCATGCGTGCGCACACGTTGCGCGCACTTAAAGTCATGTGACATGAAAACAACACTTTTGATTGGTTTATAGTAGTTTCTTTTCCAGAATCTTGAAAAACCCCACCCACTTCCCTCACTATCTCTTTTGGTTTCCTGAGAGAAGGATCTCTGCTCTGTTCCAGCTTTTTTCATATCAAAATGGCAGAACAGCAGCCACAGGATTCTTCTGAGTTTGTGTGTGAGTAACTCTATAGATGAGTGTCCGTGTGTAATAAGATGTATAGGTGTATGAGTACATATGATGAGTGAGTATATGTATGAGTGCCCATATAGAACATCTAGTGAATGACTGGATGTGTATGTAGATTTTGGAATTACTGAATAGGTTGTTATAACTGGAATTGGTATCTCCATTTTGTTGAAAATTGTAGTTTCTATTTTTGAATGTGTGTATCAAGGGTTATATTACGCTGAGAGGAGGTCTGCCACTCTTTCACAAGGATGATGTCATCAGTGATGTCATCAGTGATGTCACTGACCATGTCATGAATGATGTAATATGTGACATCATTAGCAGTGGACTGCGGGCGCGCGAGTTATAGTGAGTACAACTAACTATAACGGGGGAATTTTAAAGGTTTTTTAAATAGTAATTCCTAACTGATTTACTACATTATTTTAAATTATTTATTTTTAGATATTTTATTTTTTAAATTACATTACATATTTTTAATATAAATTGAAGAAAAAAATGTTTTTACACCTCTCTGCAACGCAGCCCCCTGACGCGTTTGCAGAGGGGGAACTAATTCCCCTTGCATACTGGGGGTCCCTGGAGGCCAACTAGCCAACCAGGAACCTCCAGTATTCCCCAGGGGGCTGCATTGCAGAGAGGTATAATGAGGCCACACCCTTTTTTACACCTCTCTGCCCCGCAGCCCCCGGGCGCGTTTGCAGAGGGGGAACTAATTCCCCTTGCATACTAGGGGTCCCTGGGGGCCAACTAGCCCACCTGGAACCTCCAGTATGCACCAGGGGGCTGCATTGCAGAGAGGTGTAATGAGGCTATGCCCCTTTTTACACCTCTCTGCAACGCAGCCCCCTGGCGCGTTTGCAGAGGGGGAACTAATTCCCCTTGCATACTGGGGGTCCCTGGGGGCCAACTAGCCCACCTGGAACCTCCAGTATGCACCAGGGGGCTGCATTGCAGAGAGGTGTAATGAGGCTATGCCCCTTTTTACACCTCTCTGCAACGCAGCCCCTGGCGCATTTGCAGAGGGGGAACTAATTCCCCTTGCATACTGGGGTCCCTGGGGGACAACTAGCCCACCAGAGGCCTCCAATATGCACCAGGGGGCTGCGTTGCTTTGCCCCGGGGGACGGGCAGTCCCCGGGGCAGTGTGGGGGGGGGATTGAGGCTCCCCCAAACTTCTTTATCACTATGCCCCCGCGATTTGGTCCGCCTGGGGGTAATTTGAAAAAAAACAGACCAGGTTTTTAAAAACATTTTTTGGGCCTTGGGGGTTATTGTGTGACCACCTGGGCACGCCTAGGGGGTCAGGGTGTTTCTACCCTGCCCCCTTTTTGTGTTTTACACGTTTGTTTTTCTGATTTCTTGTGCCTTGGTCTACCGAGCACAAGATGGCTGCCAACACTTCCTGGTTTGCAGTGTTGAAAGCCAATGAGCATGCAGCTCGTGCTGATTGGCTGCCACTGTCTGTCAACACTCCAAAACAGAAATTGTTGGCAGCCATCTTGTGCCTCGGTAGACTGAGGCACAAGAAAGCAGAAAAACAAACATGTAGAACTCAAAAAGGGGGCAGGGTAGAAGCACCCTGACCCACTAGCCTGCTCAGGGGGTCCCACAAAGACCCCCAAGGCCCCAAAAATGTTTTTTTTTTTTTAAATCGCGGGGTACGCGTACGGTACACACACAGTGCGCGCACGGTGCGTGCTTATAGATATATATTTTTTCTCTTTTGATTTTCTCAGGATCTATTGGAGGGATTTACAACATTTAAGCAAAAGCGTGATCTGCGAATCAGACTCTACCATTTTGCCAAATTTCTTGTATTTCCCTTCAGCCATTCGGGCTGTAGCCGTGTCTAAACGTCCTATGGAAAATAACATGAGGAAAACACGTTTTGGGACCCCCCTTTTTTCTCAGCCCCCACTTGATGAATCCCCTCAAAACTTCCAGGGAAGGAGCGGAGCGGAGCGGGCCATCTTCTTTGAGAAATTCGCGAAGATTCATCAACCGGCACCAAAGTTATTCCAAATAGAATGTTGTGGATTTCCTATGGAAACTAGGTCCTAACTATATCTACCCACTGGCGACCGTATATATATATTACCTACTGGCGGTCGCCAGTAGGTATATATAGTTAGGATTTTTTCTCTATGGGATTTTTGAAAATTCTATGTCTAATAACTTTGGCGTTTGTAGACGGAATTGGCTGAAATTTTCAGGAAAATGGAACATTTTGTTTCTGAGCAGCCCCTGAAAATTTGGGGGGGGTTCGTCAAGGGGGGGCCGAGAAAAAAGGGGGGTCCCAAAACGCGTTTTTCCCATGTTAATTTCCATAGGGCGGTTGGCCTCACTTTTAGCCCGAACGGCTGAATGGATTTGCACGAAACTTGGCAAAATTGTAGGGACTGGTAGCCCGATGTGCCTTTGCTAGGTCTCAATATATGTGCTCCAGTGGATTAATGTTCAAAAAAAGATATAAAAAAGATATATATCTGTAACAGCGCTCCGCTTCGCGTACTTTTCGCGTTACGGAGCTTTGCGAAGCGAAGCTGATTGGTTCTCCGGCGTCTGTAAACATTCCAAACAGTCCGTAGCGGCCGCCATCTTGTCTCTCGGTAGGAGAGACAAGAGGAGGCCAAAGCGAAGGGGCAAATGACCATAAGGGGGCATAGTAGATCCTCCCTGACCCCCTAGGTTTGATGTGGAGGTTTTAACCCCTTCGACGCTGATGACGAGCTGGGCTCGTCATGAGGTAGCCTCCTCGCACGCTCATGACGAGCCCAGCTCGTCACGTAACATGCGTTTTTAAAAAACTCAGCGTACGGGCGGAATTCCGCCCGCACGCATGCGGTTAAAAGGGCCCCGCGGGGCAAAAAAAAAATTTAAAAAAAAAAAAATCGAACGGCTGAATGGATTTCGCGTTCTTTTCGCGTTACGGAGCTTTGCGAAGCGAAGCTGATTGGCTCTCCGGTGTCTGTAAACATTCCAAACAGTACGGAGCGGCCGCCATCTTGTCTCTCGGTAGGATCGAGAGACAAGAGGAGGCCAAAGCGAAGGGGCAAATGACCATAAGGGGGCATAGTAGATCCTCCCTGACCCCCTAGGTTTGATGTGGAGGCTTTAAAAGGGCTCCGCGGGGCAAAAAAAAAAAAAAATCCTTTTTTTTTGGTGGGGTGCGCCCGGTTCGCGTAACGGGAAGCGGACTGGGGAGCGTACTACAAGGAAACAAGAATGATTGACTTTTAACTTATTGTATGTTTATAGACTTTTTTTTTCTTTTTTTCTGCTGAGTGACGTCTCGGCCTATGTCCACGGGATGCAGTCCCTACCATCTCGGCGTTTAAGCCCAGGGGGACCGGTAGTGTGGGAGAGATAACGTCTATTAACGTTCGATTCGAAGGAAATCAGGAAGTGTTGATAAACATTGTCTGCGCCATCTTGCCTTTTTTCAAATGCCACACTTTTGTCGTGCACGGCAGCCATTTTAGATGCCTTGACCAGACCCACTCTCTGCACGCTGTCGATCCTTAGCATGGCTCCCCACCCTCGCAAGCATCTCCCCCAGGCACTGGTCACCCCCGCTCTCTGTCTTATGCATGGGCAATAAACCTCCCCCCATCTGCGCTGCTCTTCCCTGAGAATCACACCCTGTGCCCGCCCGACACCTCCCTTTCGCCCTATTCACTACCGCACCCTCTGACACTCCTCTTCCTCTGTGTCCGATTGTCCAGGCCGGTCCCAGGCTATCAGGTAGCCCTGCAGATGTAGTTTATGGCCCCAGCTGTAAAGAATCACCCCTCTTCAAAGGAGTTACAGTAGATCAAGGCCCCCACCCGATGAGATCCGTCACACCACACGCGTTCCTACTATCTGAAAATCATCCTGTATTGTGATTGGGGAGGGGACCGAGCCTGAATCGGAAGATTCCAGGGATGCCTCTTTGTACATCAAAGTTTTTACAATTATGTGTCACATTAAAAATATATAGCACTCCAACAAAGTAGTAGGATTATAAAACTTTAATAACTTATAAATATATACAATGCAACAAAAACAGTAAAAACATTTAAACATTTTTAGGAAAAAAGAAGCAACAATGGTCAGTAGCTGTGTTTTGTGCGAATAGTTCCAAGGCAGCACAACGTGCTGAGTTCTGGATGGCACCCAGGTGATGTTGCCTGGGTGCCGCACTGGTTTTAGGTATCCTACAATGCTGCTCCGAATAACGGCGTGGGGCGTCCCGGGGGGTGGCTCGTCAGTAGCGGTCTGTTGTGCGAATAGTCCCAAGGCAGCAGAACGCGCTGAGATGTGGATGGCACCCAGGTGATGTCAAGTAAGTTGCCGCACTGGTTTTGGTATCCTACAATGCTGCTCCGAATAACGGCGTGGGGCGCCCCGGGGGGGGAGGGGGGGGGTGAGGCGGCGTGAACGGGCCTCCCCAGGTGGAGGCTCGTCTGCTGTAGTGGGGCGCCCCTTTACCGTTTCAGTTGCCATTCCACCCGCTTTTGGTACACTGTGCCAAAATCCGCCATTCAGCTGAGTTGCGCCCACTCGCTGCCACAGGACTCTCAAAATGGCGGCAGGCTCTTTCCTTTTTGGGCACGGCGTGGGGCGCCCCGGGGGGGGGGGTGAGGCGGCGTGAACGGGCCTCCCCAGGTGGAGGCTCGTCTGCTGTAGTGGGGCGCCCCTTTACCGTTTCAATTGCCATTCCGCCCACTTTTGGTACACTGTGCCAAAATCCGCCATTCAGCTGAGTTGCGCCCACTCTTACGGTGCAGCGATAGGCGGCTGCCACAGGACTCTCAAAATGGCGGCAGGCTCTTTCCTTTTTGGGCCTGGTCCACTGAAATGGCCCTGGGACACCTTGGAAATCGGACGCTTGTCTGCTAGGTCTTGGACCCCATTCTCGAAAGCGTCCCCTCAGCCTTGAGGATTCTACAAAAGTCTTGGGGGCCCCCGACTCCTGCAGGCTTCCGGTGGGGAGCGGCTGCCATGATTGCTCGCGGAATGCCCACGACGGAGCCACGAGATGATGGTGCTTTCATGCTGACGCCAGCTTCAGTCTGAAACATCCAGAAACAAGGTGGGGCTTTCATCGTTTGGGAAAAAAAACAAAGTTTTCATCCAATGAAAAGTGTTATTTTTAGGTCATATGATCAAGCCTTCCATCATTAGGAAACCAAAAGTAAAATGAACCAATGGAAAGTTTTATAAACAAGTCACATGACCTGTTATGCGGCATAGGGTATAAAAAGCGTAGAAAATCCATTGGTACGTGAGGCGGCGTCAGTAGCGGACCGATGTGCGAATAGGCCGAAGGCAGCAGAACGCGCCAAGATCCGGATGGCACCGAGGTGGGGTCCAGCAAGTTGCCGCACTGGTGTGGCCATCCTACAATGCTGCGCCGAAAGTCGGCGTGGGGCGCCCCGTTGGCCTGTGAGTTCGCGTCAGTAGCGGACCGATGTGCGAATAGGCCGAAGGCAGCACAACGCGCCAAGATCCGGATGGCACCGAGGTGGGGTCCAGCAAGTTGCCGCACTGGTTTGGCCATCCTACAATGCTGCGCCGAAAGTCGGTGTGGGGTGCCCCTTTGGCCTGTGAGGCGGCGTCAGTAGCGGACCGATGTGCGAATAGGCCGAAGGCAGCACAACGCGCCAAGATCCGGATGGCACCGAGGTGGGGTCCAGCAAGTTGCCGCACTGGTGTGGCCATCCTACAATGCTGCGCCGAAAGTCGGCGTGGGGTGCCCCGTTGGCCTGTGAGGCGGCGTCAGTAGCGGACCGATGTACGAATAGGCCGAAGGCAGCAGAACGCGCCAAGATCCGGATGGCACCGAGGTGGTGTCCAGCAAGTTGCCGCACTGGTGTGGCCATCCTACAATGCTGCGCCGAAAGTCGGCGTGGGGCGCCCCGTTGGCCTGTGAGGTGGCGTCAGTAGCGGACCGATGTGCGAATAGGGCCAAAGGCAGCGCAACGCGCCAAGATCCGGATGGCACCGAGGTGGGGTCCAGCAAGTTGCCGCACTGGTGTGGCCATCCTACAATGCTGCGCCGAAAGTCGGCGTGGGGCGCTCCGTTGGCCTGTGAATTCGCGTCAGTCAGTGGGGGTTGTTTGAGGATCTGACTGCATTGGAAAGCAATGTGATGCTGTGCGTCGCCCCCAAGATGAAGGTTCCTCGGCTGCAGTGGGGCGCCCCTTGGTGTTTCACTCGCTATGCAGCTGAGTTGCGTGCGCACTTGCGGCGAATAGGCCGAAGGCAGCACAACAATGTTTTCGGAATGGAAGACACCACAAGGCGCTGAGATTCGGTTGGCACCGAGGTGGTGTCTAGCAAGTTGCCGCACTGGTGTGGCCATCCTACAATGCTGCTCCGAATAACGGCGTGGGGTGCCCGAAGGGGGGGGGGAGGCGGCGTGAACGGGCCTCCCCAGGTGGAGGCTCGTCTGCTGTAGTGGGGCGCCCCTTTACCGTTTAAGTTGCCATTCAGCTGAGTTTCGGCCGCTCTTGATGCTACAGCGACAGGCGGCTGCAACAGGACTCTCAAAATGGCGGCCTGTTCTTTGGATTTGGGCCTGGTCCACTAAAATGGCCCTGGGACACCTTAGAACTCGGACGCGCGAATTTTTTTTCCTTTCCTCTACATGCAAAAAAGGTAAATGCCCGGTACGTTACCTGCCTCATCTGCCACGATGTACTCTCCAGAGGAACCGGAAAAAAATATAGTTATGGTAACTATACCATGCATCGTCATATGGAGAGGTGGCACCGATTAATTATAGTGCTGCACAAAAGAGAGATTTGGAGGAGAACCCCCGACCTGCCAGTACATTCACCAAAGAAGTGGCACTGACAGCATCAGAGGCAAGGGAAACGGTCCCAAATATTTAGAAGAACTTTGGAAAGATTAAAATGACATGTTTAGATTGTGGCAAATTAATTTCATGTGGACAGATGAGTGTTACTCTAATAAATACAGCATATGAACATCATCATAGTCGATGGTTGGTGGAGACATTTTGACTATATCCTGGACCTGCCCGTCCTCGCCCAAAATGGCGCCGGAATAAATGGGACTCGTAACTCCTTGTTGTGTACTGGTTGCAGAACCTTGATATCACGAGATACGTATGCAGTTTTGAAGCACATGGCGGGCGGGGACGAGAATTGATTGAATATTTCGACATCCCTATTGATATTAAGTTCTGATGTGTTATTGATTACTGTACTATTGAAAGTTCGAATTAACGTCACCCATGGTACTTGCCCACAAATGTATATCTAGATAATTTTATTGTAACTGGCCCTGTCGTATTTTAATTATAAAATGTACGTCCACCGATTCCGCAACTGTTAGACACCTTAGTTCTTGCAACCTAATGGCCCGCCCGTTACGTTCCTCTACAGTGTAAATGTCTACTCATCATATACGATTACAGTTTGCTCCGTGGCCGGCCCACGTGGTTATAGGCCCGTATTTGTATACTGACATTTTCACAATAAAGGTTTTTAAAAGAAAACATGGTAGTAGTATTTACATTGGTAAAGTTTTTAATAATAGTCACTGTTTTAGAATCAGTAAAAGGCAAGTGAAATAAAGCAGTCCAATTACATGAAGGGTAAAAGGTATAATACGCAGGAACGCAGTAAAGATAAATGGTCAAAGGCTGTTGTGTTTTCTACTCCTGCAACATAAAGTGATCGATAAGAATCTGATATTCATGCGTATCGGCGACTAAGACAGCAGGCCGAGCCTCTTTTGCTCAACGGCTCCGTCATGGGACGAAGAAACGCCCTTTTTCTCGAAAAAGGAATATATTTTACTTGCAGGACAGTTGTAAATTTTCCGGGAAAGTACATTAGCCTGGAACATTATAACATATGTTTAAGAAAAAATAATGTTCGAAAGTAATAAAAAGCGTAATTTTTAGGTCATATGACCAAGCCTTTCATCATTAGAATAAGAAAAGTAAAATGAACCAGTGAAAAGTTTTATTAACAAGTCACATGACCTGTTATGCTTACGTTACGCGCTGCGCGCCGCGCCCCGGATCGCTTCCGGGAAGCTGCGCTTCGCGCACCGGAGCACTTCCGGATGCGCTAACGCGGCGCGTCATATGACGCATTACGCGACAACGCAGGTCCAGAATATAGTCAAAATGTCTCCACCAACCAGCGGTTGGAACACAACCCCTTTCAGCAGGCTAAATAGTTCTGTTAAATGACAACAGAAGGGACAGGCAACAAGAACCATCAGTCAAAGAGGGGAGGGCAAGTTCTTCTCTACCGGGTCACGTTGGGGCGCTACCGGAACTGATCGAATTGGTAGTCTACAGTGTTTCTGGATGTTTCAGACTGAAGCTGGCGTTAGCATGAGAGCACCACCATTTCGTAGCTCCGTCGTGGCCATTCGACGAGCAATAATGCTAGCCGCTCCCCACCAGAAGCCTGCGGGAGTCGGGGGCCCCCAAGACTTTTGTAGAATCTTCAAGGCTGAGGGGACGCTTTCGAGAATGGAGCCCAATCTCTAGCAGACAAGCGTCCGAGTTCCAAGGTGTCGCAGGGCAATTTTAGTGGACCACGCCCAAATCTGAAGAGCCGGCCGCCATTTTGAGAGTACTGTGGCAGCCGGCTATCGCTGCACCGCAAGAGCGGGAGCAACTCAACTACATGGTGAGCGAGACGCTGTAGTCGAAAGAGCGGGTGGTAAACAGCTGAATAGCGGAAGAGGCACAGTGTAGCAAAAGCGGGCAGAATGGCAACTGAAATGGTAAAGGGGCGCCCCACTACAGCGTGTCTTTAGGTGAAACGGATTGTGGGACAAGGTCAAGAATGGAAGAGTTACCAAAAGGCAAAAAGTTCCGCTTGATCCCGGGAGCCGGCCACCTATGTCGGGGGCGATCTCAGGCTACACCAGGAGAACACGACTTGGGGAGGGAGCCGGAGCCAAGCGCCCCCTCCGAGTCCGCGCCATCACACCATCCCTCGGGGGCCTCCGTCAAGCGGTTCAGGGTGGCACCGCATTACATTGTTCACAAAAGCAGTCACGTCCTCAAACAGCCCCCACTTTACTTTGAGAATAGTGAAGCTGAAGCAAGTGCAAATAGGCTTCAGACAGTGTTACAAGCACTCCTCAAAACTTTGAACCATCAGAATGCATGAGTTTCATGCTCGATCGATTGAGCTAGCCGGATCGGGCAACAAAAAGTATAAAATAGTTATGTAAATAGTTGTTTAATAAAATGTTTTACCCTGTTACTTTGCTGGTGTGTTGTATATATTTGTAATATTTGCATAGAGTTTATCGTTATTTTGGGCGGGGTGGGTGGCGGAGCCGAGCTGTCTTGCAGCCATCATGGTGTGGAGCTCAGTTCATCTCACTAGTTTCGTATTTCTCATGAGGGGTTGTTCCTAATGTTTCTATTTTAGCGAGGTCAAAAAGAGATCTCATTAGTGGCCTACTGATTTTGCTCGATTCCTTTTGTTTTTTTACATGATTTTTCACTATCTGCAAAGACTAAACAGAGTATTGCGACTCTGTGCTTGTTTGTAAATAGAGAATGAACCAAAGAGAACTAATTCTAAAATAGTAAATGCTTGGATAACAATCAATCAAATGGAGAGAGAAGCAGGCACGACGGATTACAACGGGGGCAAAGGCCTGCGTTAACTACCCTTCACTATCTGCAAAGAGAGAGTACTCCTAATAGAAATGAGGGGGAGGGGGGGGCAGCATTCAAAGCAGATCAGTGTGCATAAACACGAAAATGTTTTTACTTACCATGTACTTGACATTCGACAGCTTATGAGGGGAGAGGTGTGGCGCCGCGGCCAGGGCGACTGACGCTGGAATCTGGGGACCACGGTTCGATCCCCGGCTCCGGCGGCAGGTTAGCCCAGCACCATGTGACTCTGGGCAATAGCTCGCTTAATCTTCCCGACGGCCCCCAGCGCCTAGAGACCCTTACGGGTGATTGTGCGCTATATAAATGTGGACTTTACTTTACTATGATATTTGCTATTAAAAAACCATTGAAATTCACTGAAAAAACCATAGGTTAGAGACCATATATAGTTAGGAATTAGCATTTAAAAAACCTTGAAAATTCACTGAAAAAACCATAGGTTATAGACCATATATAGTTAGGAATTAGCATTTAAAAAACCTTATTTTACTCACACAAAACCATTGAAATTCCATATATAGTTAGTTGCACTAACTATATATCGCGCACCCGCAATCCACTGCTGATGATGTCACATATTACATCATTCATGACATGGTCAGTGACATCACTGATGACATCACTGATGACATCTCAAATGACATCACTGATGACATCACTGATGACATCTCATTTGACATCATTCTTGTGCTAATACGATAAACCTCTTCAGACTCTAATATAACCTTAGATACACTCAGTGTATACAGACACTCACACACTGTCACTCATCCATGGAGTTACTCACACACCTAGTCAGTCATGCAAAGAAACAATCTCACCTCCATTCCCTCAACTATACAGATATACACATTACTTATTCAAACATATACTAACACATATTTACTCTCTTATACAATCCCTGATACAAGTTCACAATGATCCATACAGCCACTCACACATTCAGTGGCTCTCATGCACAGTTACTTATATATGCCAACTCTCACATGTACTGTGTTTTACATATGTACTTACTATGACATGTAGCATTGAGATATCCATTCACTCATCAATACACTCATGCACACAGTCAACCGCCCATGTAGCTGTTTCCACATGCACTCTTGAACTCATACACCTAGTGAATCAACTGCTCACACATCTATGCACAGAGTCACACACCTCCCAGCCACCCCCACACAAACTCAATCTCCCATACAAATACTTGGGCAACCAATCAATAACACATATAACCTCTCGTATAGCTAATGATCAACACATGCAGCAGTTTACATCACAACAGACATACTGATGCACATATTCAGACAGTTTAGTCACTAACCCATGCATTTAGTACGACACATTTATTCACTCACTCATACAGTCAGTCACGCACCTACTAAATCCTTTATCCAGACACTTATACATCCACTCATTCTTCAATAAATCAAACATATTTAAACTTTACAGAAACACACAGTCACTGGATGATGTCATCAGTGATGTCATCAGTGATGTCATTTGAGATGTCATCAGTGATGTCATCAGTGATGTCATTTGAGATGTCATCAGTGATGTCATCAGTGATGTCACTGACCATGTCATGAATGATGTAATATGTGACATCATCAGCAGTGGATTGCGGGTGCACGATATATAGTTAGTGCAACTAACTATATATGGAATTTCAATGGTTTTGTGTGAGTAAAATAAGGTTTTTTAAATGCTAATTCCTAACTATATATGGTCTATAACCTATGGTTTTTTCAGTGAATATATATATATATATATATATTTTTATTTTTTATTTTTTTTTGCTCAAAGTGGTCTTGTCACAGGATCGCTCATCAGCGGGTGCCGGCGTTGGGCCAGACCAATGGCCAGAAAGTAATTTTTCATACAAAGGACGCCGCACACAGCAATTTCTTTACACAGGTTTATTTCAGTGCCCAGTCTAACACCAACGCGTTTCAGCCTGAGCAAGGCCGTCAGGCTGAAACGCGTTGGTGTTAGACTGGGCACTGAAATAAACCTGTGAAAAGAAATTGCTGTGTGCGGCGTCCTTTGTATGAAATATATATATATATATATATATATATATATTTATATATATATATATTTATATATATATATATATATATATATATATATATATATATATATATATATATATATATATATATATATATATATATATATATATATATATATATATATTCACTGAAGAAACCATAGGTTTCACTGCTGTTATAGTTAGCTGGACATTTCACTCATAAAAAACCATTGAAATTCCTCCATTATAGATAGTTCTGCTAACTATAACTCGCGCTAGTGGGTCCCTGTGGGCCACCTAGCCCACCAGGTACCTCCAGTATGCGCCAGGGAGCTGCATTGCAGAGAAGTGTTCAAAGGCCACGCCCCTTTTTACAACACTCAGCAAGGCAGCTCCGTGGCCCTTACTGGAGGTACCTGGTGGGCAAGTTGGCCCCCAGGGACCCTCAGGATTGACAAGGAATTAATTCCCCAACTTAAACCGCGCCACAGAGTGTGTTTGCACACATGTGAACTGAGGCCCCGCACCCTCCCTTCACCACTGTGCAAACGCGCCCCATGGCAAGTTTTAAGTTGGGGGATTAACTCCCCTTGAATAGTGACGGTCCCTGGGGTGCAACTAGCCCACCAGCTACCTCCAGTAAGCACCACAAAGCTGCATTGCAGAGAGGTGTAAAAAGGGGTTTGGCCTCAGAACCCCCAGTATTCAAGGGGAATTCGTTCCCCCTCTGCAAATGCGGAGTGATGAAAGGAGGGGGCGTGGCCTCCGGCTAAATGCCAGTCTTTCTTTTATTTAATTTTTTTAAGAAGGGGGGCAGTGTAGCCCCTCTTCTTTTTCTACTTTTTTGGCCCTGGGGACCCCATCCCCCTGCCCCTAATTATTTTTTTTAATTTAAAAAAATGTCGAAGGGGGCCACGTGCCCCCCCCCCCACCCCAAGGCCTTAATCGGCCCCGGGCACCCCATCCCCCGGGAATGGCCTTTTCCTTTTTTTGTTTTTAACTGTTGGAGAGAGGGGCCTCGTGGCCTCCTCCCGGGCCACTTATGGCCCCGGGGACCCCATCCCCCAGGGCCGGCCCTTCTATTTTTTTCTTTTACTTTTGGGGACCCCTGCCCTGCCAGACCTACCCCTCCCCACCCCCTTGCCAAGCATTTTTTGGGCTATTTAGTTCACACCTAGGCCCCCATAACATTTTGTCCACATAAGGTATCCACACCAAAATTGCATCCTTTTTTCCAACATAGATAGGGTGCTAAAGGTACCCAGGGTTTGTTGATTCCTCTGGAGGGGACCGAGAAATTATCCAAAATTCAGCAACGTTTTGCTTTTGGGGGCTAGAAATTAGGAAAATGTGCTGCAGAAGAAAGCGTCTGTTTTTGTCCCTGTAAATGGTTTGAATGAAGTGCTAAAATCACCAGCTTCCTAGCTTTCAGGAACAGGCAGACTTTTATCAGAAAACCAAATTATTCTACCCAGTTTCTGCATTTTAGTGGAACATAGCCTGCTTGCTGTGCTTATAACCTCCTTCTAGTTAGTGGTAGAAATGGGTGTAGAACCAATAAGGTATCCAATAAAGCCATACATTTCTGAAAGAAGACACAATTCTGAACTCAGCAAGGGGTCATTTGTGTGGATCCGTCAAGGTTTTCCTATAGAGTGTAACAGATGAAATTTAAAAAAATTGAATTTAGTTGGAAAAAACAGCCATCTATTCCTACATTTGCACCTGTAACTTCTTCTAACTATGACAGGTTTTTGCAAGCAATATACTGTTACATCTGCTTGACCCTTCTGGTTGCTGGGATATAAGGCTTATAGGTTCACCAAGAACCCGGGTACCCAGGGTCAATAACTGAGCTGCATCTTGCAATGTTTTTTCATTGTGTACAAGGTATGCAGGAATTCATTTGGTAAAATATAAAGAGTGAAAAATAGGTATCAAGGGGACCTATGTATTTCCAAAATGGGTACAATAAATGAATTTTAGAAGCATTGTTTATTTGCACATCTCTGAATTTGGGGATACCCATACTAGTATGTGAATTAGATGGCATTTTACAAAATGATTTCTTTTTTACACACTGTCTTACACATGCTGTAGACTATTTTTGCTGGGGAGGCCAAGGTAGTCCAAATACACCAGTGGGGCATATTGAGTGACATTGGAGGGATTGAGTGCACCGCTGGGGTAGTGGATCCCACCCACAAGGGACCAGAGGCTTAGAGGAGGCAGCAGGGCTTGACGGGGTATTCAAACTGTGGAGAAACCCCCTAACTGGGGGGCCCTGAGAAGTTTGGGAGCCTATGGGTAGCTGAGAGTGAGGATATACAGGCCATTGTGCAAGGCCTATGTGGTGGGATTGAACTAACTGCGGCCTTCAAAATCATTGGTCGCCTGGGACTGGCTAGAGGGCTGGTGAATGGTTGGAAAGAAACAGCTTAAGTCTACAGCAGCACCCACTGGACAGGGCGATTGGCGACAACAGCGGCATTCCCCTCTGCACTCAGACTCTAACTCTCAGGGTCCCACGGGTTGACTATAAATGCGGTTTATGATGATAGTTTGTTTGATGATCAGCCAGTTCTTCCTACCTAAATGCACACTGTAAAGGCTTCAATGGTATTGAACTATTCGGTAGAGAGACAAAATATCGAAATTAAAATATCAATATACATTAATATCGATGTTTTAATTTCGATGGTATAGAATATCGATGTGCAATAATATCGATAGACAGAATATCGATATTAAGGTATGTATGTTAGTAATACCGAAATGTTGTTTAGTGTTATGTATTTTATTATGTTGTTTATATGTTTGTTAAACATTTTGCGTTTTAGTATCAGAGCGGGTTGTGGGTTTATAGGGGAATAGGGTGGGAAGTAATTTAATTATAATTAATTGATTGATATGTTTTTAAAATATTTTTGATTAATAAATAATTATTAATTAATAATTAATTAGTAATTAATTATTATTAATTAGTTAATTAAATGAATTAGAGTTAATGTAGTAGTATTTATTATTTTTTGTTATTGTTAATTAATAATTAATTGGTAATAATTAATATTAATTAGTTAATTAAATTAGAGTTAATGTAGTAATATTTTTATTTTTTTGTTATTGCTAATTAATAATTAATTGGTAATTAATTATTATTAAATGATTAAATGACAATTACATTTTTTATGTGATTTATTTATGTGTAGTGGGTTGTGTGTTTATAGGAGAATAGGGTGTGACATAATTAAATTAAATGTATTAAAGAGATTGTATTTATTTATTGGTATTCATTGTGAATTAATTGTTAATTAATTAATTGGTTATTAGTTTATTTTAATTATTTCATAATAATTATAAATAATTTATTAATAAATATTGTTTATTCTTGTAAATATCTTGTTAATTAATTGGTAATTAATTTTTAATTGGTAATTAATATGTGTTAATTAGCTAATTTATAATTACATAAATTTAATATTAATTGTTATTAATTTATTAATTGATATTTATATTAATTGTGGTTTTTTGTATGTGTAGTGTGTTGTGTGTTAAAGGGGGAGTAGTGTGGGAAGTAACTTTTACCCCCATGCTATCCAACGCTTTCCCTACTGTTGCACCCTCTGGAGTGGGAATAGTAATTTTTACCCCTACGCTATTCAACGCTTTCCCTACTGTTGCACCCTCTGGAGTGGGAATAGTAATTTTTACCCCTACGCTATCCAACGCTTTCCCTACTGTGGCACCCTTTGGAGTGGGAATAGTAATTTGTACCCCTACGCTATCCAATGCTTTCCTTACTGTTGCACCCTTTGGAGTGGGAATAGTAATTTTTACCCCTACGCTATCCAACGCTTTCCCTACTGTTGCACCCTCTGGAGTGGGAATAGTAATGTTTACCCCTACGCTATCCAACGCTTTCCCTACTGTTGCACCCTTTGGAGTGGGAATAGTAATTTTTACCCCTACGCTATCCAACGCTTTCCCTACTGTTGCACCCTTTGGAGTGGGAATAGTAATTTTTACCCCTACGCTATCCAACGCTTTCCCTACTGTTGCACTCTCTGGAGTGGGAATAGTAATTTTTACCCCAACGCTATCCAACGCTTTCCCTACTGTTGCACTCTCTGGAGTGGGAATAGTAATTTTTACCCCTACGCTATCCAACGCTTTCCCTACTGTTGCACCCTCTGGAGTGGGAATAGTAATTTTTACCCCTACACTATCCAACGCTTTCCCTACTGTTGCACTATCTGGAGTGGGAATAGTAATTTTTACCCCTACGCTATCCAACGCTTTCCCTACTGTTGCACTCTCTGGAGTGGGAATAGTAATTTTTACCCCTACGCTATCCATCGCTTTCCCTACTGTTGCACCTTTTGGAGTGGGAATAGTAATTTTTACCCCTACGCTATCCAACGCTTTCCCTACTGTTGCACTCTCTGGAGTGGGAATAGTAATTTTTACTCCTACGCTATCCAACGCTTTTCCTACTGTTGCAATATGTAGAGTAAGTTTATATATTAATTAATATGTATTTTTTAATTTATTTTAAATGTGTATGTATTAGTTATTAATTTTTTTATATGTTTTAATGTTTATATTTTTAATTTGCTAAATGATATGTATTTTTACATTATTTTTACATTATTATTAATACATTTAAAAAAACAATATTTTTAACTTCGATATTTTTGTATTACTATATTTTTTTCTCGATATTTTTGTACTTACCTTTATGTAGATAGAACTCGATATTTTTGTATGTCTATATTCTGTCTGTCGATATTATGTCATAGATTCGAACTATTCATTTGGGACGATGTGTAGCTCCTGATTGTAGTATGCTTTAAGGTTTCCATATTACTGTTACCAAACCCTCCTTCTTATACAATGAGATACGTATCCCTAGAGCTATCTAATGTATGTTCTGCACAAATGCTCTGTAGGCCGGTCCGATCTTGAGGGTTGATTAGAGAGTATTGCAGGAGTGGGGTTGCCACGTTCCTGAGTTTGATGAGGGTGGGTGACAGGCACTCTGCAAGTTGGGGGGAGGCGGGCGGTTTCAGGCTCGCTATGCAGGGAGGCAAGGTGGGGGGTTCTGGGAAGGATAGGGAGTGGGGGGTTGTTTTCCATGGTTTTATTGTTTCTTGCATTGGTGCAATATATTTATTGGCACACTGGTATCAAGCAAGTCCCTCCATTATGCACTACAAGGGATTTCTGTGGTAGCGGCTCTCTACACATGGTTGACCTGTGCCAGTCCTGGGGGAGTCCCCCGACTATCCTTCCGGGGTGTGTTCATCCGACCACATGATTCGCTCACCTCAAGTGTTTGTTGGTACCTGACGCAAAACTTAAAGTCACCACGTGGAATATAAATGGACTGGGGGACAGAATTAAGCATGGAATTCTTCTGAGATATGTTAAAAGGCAAGAACTCAATCTGGTAATGTTGCAAAAGACCCATCTGGTCGGGAACACATGCATGGTCTTAAAGAGGAAAGGATATACAATGGTGGTACATTCAGGGATCCCTCTGGATCTATCGGAGTGGGGGGTCCTGCTTCGAAAGGGCTGCCCGTTCATCGTGAACGACAAATGGACCAACAACCCGGGTAGGTTTTCCGCTGTTACGGGCACTTGGGAAGGATGTACTTTGAATATAGTTGCTGTCTATGCCTCCCTGGTCTACAACATTTGACACTGTGAGACGTGGGGAAGCTATTGATGGAACTACCCATGGGGACACTAATCCTGGGAGGAGAGCTCAACTTAACCATGGATGGCACCAGGGACCGTCTCCCGCCCAGAGACGACCCGGCGAGGGGCTCACAGATTTGAGGGTTTGCAGATGCCCTGGGTTTGGTGGACTTATGGAGGTGGCTGAACCCCACGCACACTCACTACACCTTCCAGTCAGGGGTCCACTGAAGCCAATCCCGAATTGACTATGTATTTACCCACGCACAGGACATCCAAAATGTCACTGAGGCCCGCTGCTTGGCACAAGGGATCTCAGATCACTCACCCCTTTTGACGATATTTGGTCAATCACGGTCCAGACAACCAGGCCCTCTTAGGATACAACCATGGGTACTTAAAATACCTCATATTAGGGAGGCCATATTGAAGGACACTGACTACTATTTCGATGAGAATGTGGGGACGGTAGGCTCGGCAGTGACACTTTGGGGAGCATTCAGGGCTGTGATTAGAGGTAGGGAACTCTCCTTGACAGTGGGGCACCGCACCGAGCACTACCGCAGGGTAACCGAACTTCAAACAGAGATATTCGCTCTGGAGGCAGCCATTTCGCTGGCCCCTGATCCCGATATACAGCACACTATTAACATTAAACGCCATGATTACAGACAGCTCTTACTAGAGGAAGCCACGATGCGCTCCTTGTCTACCAGGCATCTAATCTATGAACAAGGGGAGCGTACCGGTAAACTCCTGGCATGGTTAGAGCGTAGAGAGCAGGCATCACGATGGGTCCAAGCAATCGCTGACCCTGACGGGGAGCTCATTACCGATCCACACCAAATCGCAAATATGTTTGCTTCCTATTTTGAAGAGGTGTAGAAGGTTCCTGATGTCTCCCAGGCCCTACTTTCGGCTGATCTACTCACCACAATTAAAATGGTGTGTCTTACCCCGCAGGATACGGAATCCTTGGAGGCAGATATTACCGTTACAGAGATTCGTAAGGCCATAATGGGGGTGCACTCAGGTAAAGCAATGGGTTCTAATGGGCTTCCCATTGAACTCTTTAAACCCATGTCTGGAAAAGTAGCGCCGCATCTTTTGGCCCTCTATAATGAATGCTACCAAACTGGGCTCCTTCCTGAAGAGATGCGTACAGCAGCCATAGTGGTAGTCCATAAACCCAACAAACCGGTGGAAGAATGCAAATCATACCGCACTATATCACTGCTCGCAGTAGAAGCCAAAATCCTCGCCAAACTCCTGGCTAACCGACTTCTCCCTTACATCACTGAGTTCATTCATCCAGACCAATCTTGCTTTATGCCTGGTAGGAATACAGCCAGGAATCTACGAAGAGTTCACGGGGCCCTGGGGAGACTTGCCACCATTGAAGATGATGCAATACTGTTATCCCTTGACGCCACCATGGCATTGAATACCATCGAATGGGACTTTCTCTTTGCGGTGCTGAGTCGTGTGGAAATTGGCCACCGACTAATTGGCTGGATCAAACTACTATATACACAACCCACGGCATACGTCACTGTTAATAATCGTCGGTCTGACACTTTTCCCCTCCATCGGGGCCTGAGACAAGGCTTGCCACTGTCCCCACTGCTTTTCGCCCTAGTATTGGAGCCGCTTGCTGTCTGGATCAGGGGAGATCCAGGGGTGAGAGGATTCAAATGGAAGCACGACCATGTGGATCTAATTACCCTATACACAGACGATATCCTCCTCTATTTAACATCTCCAGCGCGTTCGCTGAGGAAAGTACTCTATATTTTCCATATTTTTGAGGTGCACTCGGGATATCAGATAAATTGGCCCAAATCCCAGTTGTACTTATTGTGGGGCGAGCCCCCACGTAGCCCAAGGGGATACGAGATACCAGTGGCCACTCCGGGCTTTCGATACTTTGGGGTATTTGTAACTGCAGATGCTCAAGTCTTTTACAAGCGGAACCTAGTAACACCCCTTCAATGTCTACAGTCAGATGCCCGACACTGGCGCTCTCTTCCTCTTACCCTTTTTGGACGTGCATCCCTGTACAAGATGCTTGATCTCTCTCGCTCCCTATATGCACTCCAGAAGACTCCCTTTCCGATTTCAGGCTCTTATTTTGCCCAATATTTTGCCCAAATTGACAGTGTGTTATGCGGGTTACTCTGGGAGGACTGTCCGCCTCGAATTGCTATGAATAATGCAATGAGGTGCTTATATATCGCTCTATCACCCGACAGGTATCCTGGCGCTTAAAAAAAAAAAGAGAGAGAGAGAGAGTCCCCACCAGAAGTTAATAGGGACAGCCGAGGTGTGATACAAGAAGGGAGAAAAGAGAGAATATCAGAAGGAAAAATTACTCCAGCCTAGGGAATAAAAACTTTTTCAACTTTTTCCTGAAATCCATAAGACTTTGGACCTGACGTAGATCCAAAGGGAGAGTGTTCCATAGCCGAGAGGCAACGGCAGAGAAGGATCTGCCACCTGGTCTGTACCGCCTGAACCTGACTACATTCATCAGAAATGCAGAAGCAGAATGAAGGTTTCTAGTTGGAGAATACCAGCTGAATTTTCTTTGCAGATTCTTAGGGCTCATTCCATGAGCTGCCCTAAAGACAGTACAAAGAGCTTTGAATTGAATTCGCTGGTGGATCGGCAGCCAATGCAGATCTCGCAAGAATAATGTGGTTGAGGTCCCTCGCTGCCTATTTAACGCGAGTTTCGCGGCAATGGCTTGTATTCTGTACAGCTTCCCGATAAGGGTGTTAGGCGCACCCAGATATAGAGAGTTGCAGTAATCAAGTCTGCTGAGAATTACGCATCTTACAACCTGCATTCTAGCAGAATAAACTCAAGATCAGTTGGTATGACGGAGGGATAGGTTTGCCTGATATTAGGCTGTATTATCAGGCGTCCCAATTGATGGCTATTACCAACTGGGTGTTTGCCCCACATGACGATCTCAACTTCTGCACCGACCATTGGCTCATGGGAAGGGGGGATATAACCGAGCACTGTATACCAACCCCCGCAAACTCCACTTGACTGGTCCCACTGCCCGAACTGTTGACACATGGCACAAAACTACGCGAAGACTGGGGTGGAAAAAGCAACTAACAAAAGCAACGCCACTGTGGGAACCGGATATCCTGGGTCGCCTTAGCAGGTGCCCAGGGTTTGATAAGTGGGACATGATAGGAATATCCACTGCAAGGGACATGTGGGTGAAGGGTAAACTGGCTACATTCTCTGAACTCCAGGACAAATACCACCTAGAACCTACGGAAACATTTAGATATCTCCAAATCAGACACGCCATCGCCACAGCCTGGTCAGGGGAGATACCGCTCCCTGATTTCTCCCCATTGTAAGATCAGTTAATATTGGATCCAATGGAGCGCAAGGCTATCTCCCTAACATATAAAAAATTGGTGAACAATCGCACTGAACCCATGCAGAAGCTCCGTAATTACCTGGGAATCTGATCTTGGAGTTATTGAAGAGGAAGATTGGAAAGCCGCTCTCACCTCTCCCAGGGATGTAGCAATCCCTATGCGCCTCTGTCTCATACAACTCAAGATATTACACCGAGCATATTTTGATGTCAAACTATTGTTCCGACTAGGGAGATGGCCTAATCTGCTCTGTCTCTGACATTGCAATCAAGTTGGCACTTTCACACACATATTATGGGGGTGCCCACGCATACAGCACTACTGGGAGGAGGTGGCACATCAGATGTCCAGGGCAAGAAACAAACCTTTGAGCACCTCACCCAAGCTTTGTCTGCTCAATATATGGGAAGCTACTGACCTTTCTCAAATGGAACAGAGCGCAATATTGCACTGAAATGGGGGCATTACGCCAGCCCGAAGGTGGCAGATTGCTGAGAAAACTGTTTTTAAGGGAAGGGGCTGCCCCAGTAAGTGGGACCAAAAGTGGGAAAAGTGGAACAAATATCGGGGAGACATATGCATCTCCCCAACAGTGGAAATGAGGCGTGAAAGACAAGATTGAATGGTCCGCCTCATGATAAATGAAGTGCCCCCGCCATAGGTGATAAGAACATGGATTAAGACTATAACCCAATATGCATCCTAAGATACTCGGTGGGAAGCTTAACCAACTAAAAGTAGTAGTCACTATTGAGGACCCCCCGAGGGAGGGAACCGGAGATATTGCTCTACGTATTGTATGTATTGATTTGATGCCAAAATATTGTTTTTTGCTATTGATGAGTCACCATGACTGTAATGTATCTGAACCAATGCACTTTCTCATAAATAAACTGTTTAAAAAAAACTGACCCTTTTTTGCAATGTGCCTAACTGTGAATTCTGGGCCCTAGCTCAGCCAGCGCCTAGGGAAACCTAGAAAACCTATACATTTTGTAACACTAGACATCTAGGGGAATCTAGGATGGGATGACTTGTGTGGCTCTCACCGGGTTCTGTTACCCAGAATCCTTTGCAAACCTCAAAATTGTCTAAAAAACATTTTCCTCATATTTCTGTGATGAAAAGCTCTTTAATCTGAAGGGAGCCACAAACGACCTTCCACTCAGCATTCCCCCAAGTCACTCGATAAAAAAGGTATCTCAGTTGTGTGGGTTGGCCTAGTGCCTGTGACAGGAAATGGCCCAAAATGCACATGGACACCACATTTTCCCACTAAAAACTGACCCTTTTTTTGCATGTGCATAACTGTTGATTTTAGACCCTAGCTCAGCCACCACCTAGGGAAATCAAGCAAACCTGTACATTTTTTAAAAACTAGGGACCCAGGGAAATCCAGGATGGGGTGACTTGTGTGGTTCTCGACAGGGTCTATTAACCAGAACCCCTTGCAAACCTCAAAATGTGTCTACAAAAACCTATTTTCCTCATATTTCTGTGAAGGAAAGTTCTATAATCCGCAGGGAGCCTCAAGCTTCTACCCACCCAGCATTGTCCCAAGTCTCCCAATAAAAATGGTATCCCCCATGTATAGGTATGCCTAGTGCCCACATCAGGAAACGGCTAAAAAGCAACGTGGAAACATCACAATTTTACACTGAAAACTGACCCTTTTGTGCAATGAGCCTAACTGTGGATTTTGGGCCCTAGCTCAGCCAGCTCCTAGGGAAATCCAGCAAACCTGTAGATTTTATAAACCTAGACACCCAGGGGAATCCAGAATGGTGTGACTTGTGTGGCTCTCACTAGGTTCTGTTACCCAGAATACCTTGCAAACCTCAAAATCTGTCTAAAAACACATTTTCCTCACATTTCTGTGATGGAAAGTTCTGGAATCTGTGGGGAGCCACAAACTTCCTTCCACATAGCATTCCTCTAGGTCTCCCAATAAAAATGCTAGCTCACTTGTGTGGGTGGCCATGTGCCCGCAACAGAGAAGGGCCCAAAACGTAAAGGAGGCATTAAAATTATCGATCATAAAACAACCTGTTTTGCAAGGGGATCGCCTGCACTTTTGGTCCCAGGCTTGATGGCCATCGAGGGAAACCTACGAAACCCAGACCACAACGTTTTCTTACCCAGAATCTATCTCCTGTAAACCTAAAATGTTGCTAAACAAATCATGTTTTCCTTACATTTCTGTGTGGGAAAGCTGTGGGATCACCAGGCTGGCACAAATTTCCTACCACCCAGTGTTCTCCCAGGTCTTTTGATAAAAATGCTACCTCACTTATGTGGGTGGGTAAAGTGCTTACATACATGATGAGTACTCAAGCAAGGTTTTACCTGACTTGTTTCAGCAGAAAGTTGGTATTCCATGTTTCTGTGATAAAATCACAGCTCGAAGCATACTGCTCTTTATTTTACTCTAAATATATAGGCATAAGGAAGACCTGCTTATTACCAATTCTCTGGGTTGCCAACTTGAGAGTTCCGCCTTGCTCTGACGTTTTTACAGACGCTTCCCCCACTATGTATAGCAGCATTGATTGTGGTATTTATTCAAGCCACTATTATGAATCGGAAAAGGTCTGCCTCTAATGTAACCTCATATCTCACATTGGACATTTTAATTGTAATAAGTACTTTTTTAACCTAACTCTGTTATAATGTGCTTTTCTTCATGTGCGTCTTTTCATTGGTCATCCCAACAGATTAATAGTTGGGTGGCCTGAGGAACAACGTCTGAAAGACATATGATTCAGATTTTGTTATGATCAAAGCACACTGTATTTTTCCCTGATTTCTAGATTTTTTATTCAGCCAGATAAAATCGCTGTGCGTCTCAAAAGGACTAATTGTCGATGTGTATGATTATTTTATAATTTTTTTCTTAACCTGTAAATTATAGTATTGACTATGCATTATATTTAGAACTTCTCTAAGAGCCATTAAGAATGTCTTTAAATCTAATTTATGGACATTCAATATTTGTATTTTTTCTTTGTAACATGATCTATCTGTTCTATTTTATGGCCAGAATTGGCCGAATAAATACATTTTTGAATACAATAATTGTTAGAGTAAAGTAAAAATAATACTTCATTTTCCATGATGATGCAAGGGGGTTGGTCTGCATTGGTTTAAAGCAGTGTCCTAGGCTTGAAATAAAAGGAAGAGTAATCCCTGATGAAAGTGAGGGCAGGGCGGCTAGCAGCCTCTCGTTACTTTGGAATGGAGCCGTTTAGTTAAAAGAGGATTCTAGGTTCAAAGTATGAGTTTTGAACAGTAAGATCTCGAGAAACTTTTGGTCTGTATGGCCGTAACTGAAACTGCAAACTAATAGAGCGTATGCACTTTAGAGCTAAGAACGTCTAGTCTTTCGTGGACAGAATAAGCTAAAAGCAGCATCCATCATTTTATTTCACACTTTATAGAACACAACTCAATATCATTTGGAAATATTTCACTGGAGGCTGTGAGTGTGGCTCTGCACTGGAACTAGAAGGTACCATTGAGTGGATATATATCACTCTTGCGATAAGTAAATGGATGCACTCGAACACAGGCTTAGTGTTTCCAAAGTTTTATTGTACCTCACCACATGTCAGCACACCGTGTTTATGTCAAGGTGATGTATGATCTATAGATACACATTGCTCAGTAACCATATTTAAGTCTTAAAATGTCCTTGTGTGCATGTCATAGCTATATAAACACATACTAAATGCAATCTTGTGACTCTCCTAAAAACAGACATATCAAATAAATCTGTTGTTTTTACAGTGTTATGATGCATACTTGCTACTTCTTTGAAGAACATGTTAGTAGCAAGACATATAAGCGGCAAACTGAGAAGTGGTTACGGCTAGCTTGAAGAAATCGACTTTTTTTCATAAGAAAATGCTAACACTATAAAGCATGCAAGAATGTCCTGCACCACACAGAGCTTTCAAAAACACAGCCAGAGCATAAAACCCATCCACACCATTCCAGAGATCAAGAAACATAAGTTTAAATCCAAGTATTAGCGTCATGCCTTTCATGACCTTCGATTACCTTCAACATGTACCATCCTTCCTATAACAGGTGAAATCCAGCGGGATACCCACAAGAGGATATAGAGGATTCAGGAAAATCTGTATAGACCCATGAGGTAAACTTCTGTGGAATTTGAGGAATCTCACTAAAAGAGAATTGACCTCTATGATCTTGACCACACCAGTGGCACAAAAATTAGGAAACGTTAGTAAAACCCATTTCATGTTGTTGGTATATGAACATAGAGACAAGGATATTGGAAACCAATCAAGAAGGGTAACCTCATTCAAGACACCAACTTCAACTGCTTCAAAACCACCTCGCCACCGACCGACCAGCCACGGCACAGGCTGTAAATAATATGTGAAGTTGGAATGTTCCTCATTCCACCTAGCCTTTAGTTCAGCTTTGAGGAATGTCAGGAAAACGTTCCACCTCCAATTAATGGTAGAAAAGTTCCATAATCAAATCAAGAATACATAAAATATGACCATCATCAGTGTCCTAGAAATAGACAGGAAGTATTCTGGAACAAAACCCAGGCTTGGCCAAGAGATAAAGTTAATCCTAGAATCGTCCATTTCTTTGACAACTGCTGGTGACCCCAAGATAAAGCACAAATTTAAAAAGGAAATATTCCATCAAAAGCATCCCATGCTATGCTCTCTCCTAAGCATACCTCATTCTCCGAGCATCATTTTAGGAATGATATGCTTTTTCAGTCTGTTGTTTCCTAGGTAAGATATTCCCTGATTGACTGAAATGTCTTATGTAAATCATCGATAGGAATTCTGTTCCCATTGCTATTCACATGTATGGCAATTGTAAATGTACAAAACTTTGAGATCCACCCTCCTATATCTCTTGCCCTTGCCCGAACTCATGTTTTAGGTTTTTACAAACGGTCTTAAAGTGCTGTGATTATAGATAGACCAAATATTAGGCTCGTGTTTTACTTAAGTTTTTTCCTGAAAATATATATATATATATGTTTAATCAATTGTGACTTTTGACTTACTATGTTCCAGCCCCCCTCCCGAGCCTCTTAAGGGCTGGTGACTCCATCCCCAATGGCAACACATATATCTAAAAATGGGGAGGGTTGTCGGGCACCCCCTACCTGAGCCTCTATAGGCCCTGGGGACCAGATCCACTAGGGTTGTGCATTTCTTTAAGTGGCACCCCCTTCATGAGATGTTATCGGGACCGGGTGATTTTCATTGGGAGAGGGGGCACACGGCCCCCCTTCGTGGGCCAATTTCAGCCCCGGGTACCCTATTGCCGGGACCCTCAAACTTAAAGGTGGGTCCCCTGATTCCCACCCAGGGCACTAAACATACTCTTGTTGGGGGCCGCAGGGGGAGCCCCGCAGCCCTAGCCAGCTCCTCTCATGCAGTGGGAAGTGGCATTGCTCCCACCCACAGGGAGCATCTCCTAATGCTGCTCATTCCGGGGCAGAAGCAATATTTTGATATGTTTCCCTGTCTGCTTCAGTGCGGACTGGGAAACTTATCAATATTCTGCTCCAAGCAGGCGGGAGCATTTTCAAAACTCCTGCCCGCTGGGAACAGACGTGGTGTTGAAACCGCTATGTCCCAGTGTTGGCTCTGTGGGACATAGCTACTGGGCCGCCCCTGGGGTCATTAAGTGCTCAGGAAATAGGCCTCGGGATGTGCTCCCCAGGGATTTTAATGGCTCAGGGAGGGGGGGGGGCTTTGTTCCATTTTACTACCAGAGAGTGGCTTCCTAGGCCCTTTTGAGGCTCAAGGAGGGGGGCACGCGACCCCTCTCCACATTTTCTTACGTTTTAGCCCCAGAAGTGGGCTCCCGGAGGTCTTATGAAACTGCAGCCCACTCCCCTTTTAAAATATGTTTGGCCCCAAGGATGAACTTGCCAGGGCATCTGGAGCATCGGGAGGGGGCCACATAACTATTGCCGACCGGCAGAAAAGCGCCAGACACACTTTGCGTCAGCCGCGATACCCCCCGCCATGGTAATAATGCGGGGGTAAATCAGGTTGTGATGGCGGGTAAATCGCCACTGCCGGCCGGGCAGTGGCGATCCGCCTGCCATCATAATCACCCCCTAAGTATGGATGGAGGTATAGACTGTCAGCATTTCAAAGTATGGAACACAGCTAAAGTTTCTTAGGTTGAAGGGAACTATAGAATCGAGCTAATTAGAAAATGGGGCTCTAGTGTGTCTGATCTTCTGAATACATTGAGCTATATTCGACTCAGCGATGTGGCGAGTGCAAGGTAAGTGGTTTTATTTATTTATCTATTTTAGTTTCACTATTCTGTTGTATGTCGAATTCCACCCACCCACTCCGTACTACCACCAACTGCGCTTACCTGAATGGTCTGCAACTGATCAATTCATGTTTGACAATTTGAGCGTAGAAATGGGTGGCACACCAGGAACATATATTTTTATTTGAGAAAATTTGAAAATGCTTCGTGTTATGATCTTGCTGAGGTGAAACTTACATAATGACTAAGTTGTACACTTCGTGTTGAACAGAAATTGATGTCACTCACATTTCTACGTGAATATTGAGTCCCTCATAATAAAGGGACTCCTAACTTTAATTGCAATGCTGGTGTAAATGTACATATTTGTTTCTTTTTTTGTACTTCCGCCCTTCCTCCAAACACCCTATGACTTCACCCTATTCTCAGAATGGTGGTGAGCCACCTGATACAGGAGGGTGCCCACAAAATCTCCTATATCAGGTGGCTTACCACTGTTCTGTCATCAGTGCCAGCTTTTGGGCGGTGCAAGCGGTACCACCGGACCATGTGCCAAGGTCAGGGGCCACCATTTGTGCTCCGAAATTGGCACCAGTCACATTTCCAAAAATCCTGTACTGTTGAATACTGTTGTCCCTCTTTCTTTTCCACAATGTTAATCTTCGTAGAAATAGAAGAGAGATAACAGTGTTAAACAGATCACGAGGCGCGCTTATGCCCGCCCATGCGCAGTGCCGTCAATCAACTAGCATGCTAAAGCACTACCAATGACGGCCCTGGAGTGCTGTGGAGTTCGAGAGCGGAAGAGGAGTCAGGAGTGTCAAGGCAAGGGCTGTCTGGCCTATCCTGCAGCCCGCTTCTGTTGTGTGTGAGATCCCGAGGGCCCAGCAGGTTTTGTAAGGTATGATTAGTGGTCAAAGTGTCCACTTCTCCTGCTCTGCCGCTGTCAGCTGCCCCCTCTTTCTTCCTCTTAATCCTTTTCCCTCTCTTTCAGTCTCTCTCTTGCTGCCCCTCACTTGCTGAAACCCGTAACTTCAATAAACGTCTCTTAACCTCTGTTTTCTCTACTTTCCTTAATTTGTTCCCTTGTGAAATGGATTAAAAAAGAAAGAAACACTTGCTGCCTCGGGACAAAGACAAAAAAAGGTTCAAAATATGAAAAGAAATATATAACTAAAGCGTGACAGAGCAGTCGCAAAGTGGCCAGATTGTTTTTATTTACCCCCGAGCACCTTAGCGCCACTTCACAAAGTTTGCCAGTAAAGCGCTTCTTCAGTTTTCTCGTCTTTCTTTGAACAGTACTGTTTTTTTCCCTGGGTGGGGAAGTGCACCATTCCTTGAAGTACCGCAATACCTACTTGATGACTGGAGTGGTAAATGTTTAATGTGATCCTTATCAGCTGTTTTCCTTATTTTAGTTTATAAAACGTGTAGCGCAGCTCAATGTTCAGGGATGTGGTCTTTTTAAAACGTACTGCTCACGTTTTGTAAGGATATACGCAAAGGACATTGCAACAGGGCCCGGCGTAATGGACATTGAAACGGGTTGCATCTAGGTCCTGTAGTCATCTCCTTAACTTTTCAGGTAATTCCCCAGCTTAATACACGCCACAGGATGTGTTTGCACACATGTCACATCACATGTCCCTTCACCACTGTGCAAACGCGCCCTGTGGCGCGTTTTAAGTTGGGGAATTAAGTCCCCTTGAATACTGAGGGTCCCTGGGGGCCAACTAGCCCACCAGGTACCCCCAGTAAGCGCCACACAGCTGGATTGCTGAGAGGTGGTCCGAGGCCATGCCCCTTTTTACACCACTCTGCAAATGCGCCTCTTAGCGCACTGCTCTTCTGGCCTGAGGACCTCAGGACTAAAGTGGACTTCAGTCCCCAACTATCAGTAGACCAGGAGGCGTATTTGCAGAGTGGTGTAAAAGGGGGGCTTGGACTCTGACCACACTCAGCAATCCAGCTGTTTGAGACTTAGTGGAGGTACCTGGTGGGCTCGTTGACCCCCAGGGATCCTCAGTATTCAAGGGAACTTAATCCTCCAACTTAGAATGCATGAGGTGGGGCGTTTGCCGAGTGGGGGAGAAAGGGGCGTGGCAGTGTCCAGCTTTCAGCAGTCCCACTATATGGGACATACTGGAGGTATCAGGTAGGCTAGTTGGCCTTGAAGGACCCCCAGCAGTGAAGGTGACTTTAATACCCATCCGAGAGCGCACCAGGAAGTGTGTTCGCGGATCGGTGGGGAAAGGGGGCGTGGCCTGCTATGACAATTTATCAATCCTGCTGTGTGTGACTTACTGGAGCTAATAGGAGGAACTATCCCCCTTGTTACCTCCAGTAAGTCCAATACAGTGGGATTGCTAAGACGTCTTCGGAGGCCATGCCCCCCTTCCTCCACCACTCTGCAAACGAGCCTCCTGGCAGCCTACAGGATGGGGGATGAAGTCCAATTTACTCCAGAGGGACCTTGGGGGGAACAAAGCCCTTCCGGTACCTTCTGTAAGTCCTATGCAGTGGAATTCCTGAGCGCTGGTTGGAGGCCCAGCACCCTTTCTCCACCACTCTGCAAACGTGACTACTAGTTTAAAAAGTGTTTGCAATGTAATACATTTCACATTTGTGAGAGTTAGAGCTATTGGCGATGTAAATGAAAACTTTTTTAAATAATCTTTTTTGGAGTGGAGTGGATGTACGTTGTGTGTAGTGGAATTATGTGGTAAGTTGTGCAGTGAAATTATGTGGATAGAAAGTATGTGGTATTTATTTTATAGGAATTATGTAGAGTGGGATTATGTGTTATGGAGAGTAATTATGTGGTATGGTAGTCTGTGTTGTGGAGTGGTAACCTCAGGTTTAGTCTTTCTCCTCTCCATAGAAGCTAAACTATGAACTCATTGAGACCAAAAAATGAAGGAATCACTGAGGTGCACTTCTGCACCTAGTTATTGGTATGAGCAGGGCCACTGGAATTATGTGACTTTTTGGCTCCACCAACATTGGTACAATTATACATTTTCCGCATTATCCACATAGTTCATCATCTGCTGCCTACTCTGCAGATTTGAACAAAAAAAGCCTTGTTTCTAGGTCAAATGGATCAAATGTTACCAAAAATACAGCGGCGTGTGTTGCAAAGCTGGAATGGTCACCTGTTACTTATTGCTAAATGTGGGTGTTAAATTGGTACTAATGGTGTGCAAGCCACTCTTGCCTCTTTCCGCCCCTTGCCTCATTCTGCATTTCTGTTGCTTCTTTCTGCATCTTTCTTTCTTTTTCTGCACTTCTCTTGCCTCTTTCCACACATCTCTTCTACTTTCTGCAGCCCTCTTGCCGCTTTCTCCACCCCTCTTCCCCCTTCTGCATGTCTGTTACTTCTTTCTGCACTTCTCTTGCCTCCTTCTCCACCCCTCTTCCCTCTTTATGCATCCCTGTTGCTTTCTTCTGCACTTATCTTGTGTCTTTCTGTACCTCTCTTGCTTCTTTCTGCACCCCTTGTGCCTCTTTCTGCACCCCTCTTCTCTTTCTGCACTCCTCTTGCCTCTTTCTGCACCTCTGTTCTTTCTGCACTTCTTTTGTTACTTTATGCACCTCTCTTGCTATTTTCTGCACACCTCTTGCCTCTTTCTCCATCTCTCTTCCCTCTTTCTGCACATCTTTTGCTTCTTTCAGTACCCCTAATGCCTCTTTCATGCCTCTTTCTGCACCCCTCTTCTCTCTTTTTGCACACCTCTTGCCACTTTATGCGCACCTGTTCCCTCTTTCTGTACCCCTTCTGCCTCTTTCTACACCACTGTTCCTTTGTCCTGCACCTCTCTTGTTTCTTTCTGTATCCCTCCTACCTCTATCTCCACCCCACATCACCGTTTGTGCATCTCTGTTGCTTCTTTATGCACTTCTCTTGCCTCTTTCTGTGACCCTCTTCTTTCTGCACCCCTCTTTTCTCTGTCTGTACCTCTCTTGCCTCTTTCTGTACATCTGTTGCTTCTATCTGCACTGATCTTCCTTGTTTCTGCACCCCTCCTGCCTCTTTCTGTATCTCTGTTGCCTCGGTGTGCACCTCTCCTACCCTTTTCTGCCCCCCTCTTGCCTCTTTTTGCACCTCTGTCGGTTCTTTCTGGACTTCTCTTGCTTCTTTTAATACCACTGTTGCTTCTTTCAGCAATTCGCTTGCCTCTTTCTGCACTTCTCAACCTTCTTTTTGCACCCCTTCTGCCTCCTTCTGTACCTCTCCTGCCTGTTTGTGTACCTGTCCTTCCTTTTTCTGCACCCCTCGTTCCTCTTTTTTCACCTCTGTTGGTTTATTCTGCACTGATTTTACTTCTTTCTGCACCTCACTTGACTCTTTCTGCACCTCTCATGCATCTGTCTACACCTCTGTTGCTTCTTTCAGCAATTCGCATGCCTCTTTCTGCACTTCTCTTGCTTCTTTCTGCACCTCTCTTGCCTCTTTCCGTACCTCTGTTGCTTCTTTCTGCACCCCTCTTGCCTCTTTCTGTACATCTGTTGCATCTTTGTGCACCTCTCCTACCTCTTTCTGCACCCTCTTGCCTCTTCTTGCACCTCTGTTGGTTCATTCTGCACTGTTCTTGCTTCTTTCTGCACCTCACTTGCCTCTTTCTGCCCCTCACTTGCCTCTTTCTGCACTTCTCTTGCTTCTTTCCAAACCTCAGTTGCTTCTTTCAGTAATTCTCTTGCCTCTTTCTGCACTTCTCTTGCTTGTTTCTGTTTCTCTCTTGCATCTTTCTGCACCTCTGTTACTTCTATCTGCACTCCTCTTGCCTCTTTCTGCACCCCTCTTCCCTCTTTCTGCACCTCTCTTGCCTCTTTTTGCACCCCTGTCCCCTCTTTTTGCACCTTCCCTTCCTGTTTCTGTACCCATTTTGCCTCTTTCTGCACCTCTGTTCCTTCTTTCTGCACTTGTATCCTGTTTTTGCACCCCTCCTCCCTCTTTCTGTACCTCTCTTGTCTCTTTGTGGATCTCGCCTACCTCTTTCTGCACTCTTTGTGCCTCTTTTAGCACCTCTGTTGGTTTTTTGTGCACTGCTCTTGCTTCTATCTGCTACTTTCTTGCATATTTCTGAACTCCTCTTGCCTCTTTCTGTACCTGTCTTGCCTCTTTCTGCATCTTACTTGCCTCTTTCTGCAGTTCTCTTGCTCCTTTCCATACCTCTGTTGCTTCTTTAAGCAATTCTCTTGCCTCTTTCTGCACTTCTCTTTCTTGTTTCTTCAACTCTCCTGCGTCTTTCTGCAATTCTGTTGCCTCTTTCTGTACCCCACTTGCTTCTTTCTGCCCCCTCTTTCCTCTATGTGTACCCCTGTTCATTCTTTTTGCACCTTCCCCGCCTGTTTCTGCACCTCACTTGCCTCTTTCTGTACCAAAGGTTGCTTTTTTTCTGCAGTTCTCTTCCTTCTTTCTGCACCCCTCCTGCCTCTTACTGTACCTCTCTTGCTACTTTGTGCATCTTTCCTACCTTTTTCTGCATCCCTCTTGCCTCTTTTTGCAGCTATGTTGGTTCTTTCTGCACTGTTCTTGCTTCTTTCTACACCTCACTTGCCTCGTTTTGCACTTCTCTTGCTTCTTTCTACATCTCTGTTGCTTCTTTCTGTACCTCTGTTGACTCTTTGTGTACCTCTCTTACCTCTTTCTGCTCCCCTCTTGCCTCTTTTTACACGTCTGTTGGTTCATTCGGCACTGTCTTGCTTCTCTCTGCACCTCACTTGCCTCTTTCTGCACTTCTCTTGCTTCTTTCTAAACCTCTGTTGCTTCTTTCAGCAATTCTCTTGCCTCTTTCTGTACTTCTCTTGCTTGTTTCTGTACCACTCTTGTGTCTTTCTGCACCTTCCCTGCATGTTTCTGTACCTCTCTTGCCTCTTTCTGTTCCAAAGGTGGCTTCTTTCTGCAGTTCTCTTCCTTCTTTCTGCGCCCTTACTGCCTCTTTCTGTACCTTCTTTCCTCTTTCCTCTGTACCTCTCTTTCCTCTTTGTGCACCTCTCCTACCTTTTTATGCACCCCGCCTGACTCTTTTTGCACCTCTGTTGCTTCTTTCTGCACCCCTCCTGCCTCTTTCTGCACCCCTCTTCCCTAATTGTGCAACTCTCTTGTCCCTTTCTATACCTTTCTTCCTTCTTTCTGCAGCACTCTTACCTCCTTCTGTCTCTTCTTTCTGCACTTTTCTTGTCTCTTTCTGCACCCTTCGTGCCTCTTTCAGCTCCTCTCTTACATCTTTCTGCACTTCTCTTCCTTCTTTCTGCACCCATTGTGCCTCCTTTAGCACATCTGCTGCTTCTTTCTGCACTTCTCTTGGTTCTTTCTGCACTTCTCTCTCCTCTTTCTGCACCCCTGTCACCTCTTTCTACACCTCTGTTGCTTCTTTCTGCACTTCTATTGCCTCTTTCTGCACCTCTGTTCCTTCTTTCTGCACTTGTATCCTGTTTTTGCACCCCTCCTCCCTCTTTCTGTACCTCTCTTGTCTCTTTGTGGATCTCGCCTACCTCTTTCTGCACTCTTTGTGCCTCTTTTAGCACCTCTGTTGGTTTTTTGTGCACTGCTCTTGCTTCTATCTGCTACTTTCTTGCATATTTCTGAACTCCTCTTGCCTCTTTCTGTACCTGTCTTGCCTCTTTCTGCATCTTACTTGCCTCTTTCTGCAGTTCTCTTGCTCTTTTCCATACCTCTGTTGCTTCTTTAAGCAATTCTCTTGCCTCTTTCTGCACTTCTCTTTCTTGTTTCTTCAACTCTCCTGCGTCTTTCTGCAATTCTGTTGCCTCTTTCTGTACCCCACTTGCTTCTTTCTGCCCCCTCTTTCCTCTATGTGTACCCCTGTTCATTCTTTTTGCACCTTCCCCGCCTGTTTCTGCACCTCACTTGCCTCTTTCTGTACCAAAGGTTGCTTTTTTTCTGCAGTTCTCTGCCTTCTTTCTGCACCCCTCCTGCCTCTTACTGTACCTCTCTTGCTACTTTGTGCACCTTTCCTACCTTTTTCTGCACCCCTCTTGCCTCTTTTTGCAGCTATGTTGGTTCTTTCTGCACTGTTCTTGCTTCTTTCTACACCTCACTTGCCTCGTTTTGCACTTCTCTTGCTTCTTTCTACATCTCTGTTGCTTCTTTCTGTACCTCTGTTGACTCTTTGTGTACCTCTCTTACCTCTTTCTGCTCCCCTCTTGCCTCTTTTTACACGTCTGTTGGTTCATTCGGCACTGTCTTGCTTCTCTCTGCACCTCACTTGCCTCTTTCTGCACTTCTCTTGCTTCTTTCTAAACCTCTGTTGCTTCTTTCAGCAATTCTCTTGCCTCTTTCTGTACTTCTCTTGCTTGTTTCTGTACCACTCTTGTGTCTTTCTGCACCTTCCCTGCATGTTTCTGTACCTCTCTTGCCTCTTTCTGTTCCAAAGGTGGCTTCTTTCTGCAGTTCTCTTCCTTCTTTCTGCGCCCTTACTGCCTCTTTCTGTACCTTCTTTCCTCTTTCCTCTGTACCTCTCTTTCCTCTTTGTGCACCTCTCCTACCTTTTTATGCACCCCGCCTGACTCTTTTTGCACCTCTGTTGCTTCTTTCTGCACCCCTCCTGCCTCTTTCTGCACCCCTCTTCCCTAATTGTGCAACTCTCTTGTCCCTTTCTATACCTTTCTTCCTTCTTTCTGCAGCACTCTTACCTCTTTCTGTCTCTTCTTTCTGCACTTTTCTTGTCTCTTTCTGCACCCTTCGTGCCTCTTTCAGCTCCTCTCTTACATCTTTCTGCACTTCTCTTCCTTCTTTCTGCACCCATTGTGCCTCCTTTAGCACATCTGCTGCTTCTTTCTGCACTTCTCTTGGTTCTTTCTGCACTTCTCTCTCCTCTTTTTGCACCCCTGTCACCTCTTTCTACACCTCTGTTGCTTCTTTCTGCACTTCTATTGCCTCTTTCTGCACCTGTCTTGCTTCTTTCTGCACCTTACTTGCCTCTTTTAGCACCTCTGTTGCTTTTTTTCTGCAGATGGCTTGCCCCTTTCCACACCCCTCTTTTCTCTTTCTGCACCTCTCTTGTCTCTTTCTGCACACCTGTTCCCTGTTTCTGCACCCCTCCTGCCTCTTTCTGCACCTCTCTTCCCTATTTGTGCAACTCTCTTGCCTCTTTCTACAACTTTCTTCTTTCTGCAGCAGTCTTACCTCTTTCTGTACCTCTGTCGCTTCTTTCTGCACTTTTCTTACCTCTTTCTGCACCCTTCGTGCCTCTTTCAGCTCCTCTGTTACATCTTTCTGCACTTCTCTTCCTTCTTTCTGAACCCCTCGTGTCTCCTTTTCCACCTCTGCTGCTTCTTTCTGTACTTCTCTTGGTTCTTTCTGCATTTCTCTCTCCTCTTTCTGCACCCCTGTCGCCTCTTTCTGCACCTCTGTTGCTTCTTTCTGCACTTCTATTGCCTCTTTCTGCACCTCTCTTGCTTCTTTCTGCACCTTACTTGCCTCTTTTAGCACCTATGTTGCTTTTTTTGCAGATCGCTTGCCCCTTTCCACACCCCTCTTTTCTCTTTTTGTACCTCTTTTGCCTCTTTCTGCACCCTTCGTGCCTTTTTTCAGCTCCTCTGTTACATCTTTCTGCACTTCTCTTCCTTCTTTCTGTACCCCTTGTGCCTCATTTTGCACCTCTGCTGCTTCTTTCTGCACTCCTCTTGGTTCTTTCTGCACTTCTCTCTCTTCTTTCTACACCCCTGTCGCCTCTTTCTTCACTTCTGTTGCTTTTTTCTGCAGATCTCTTGCCCCTTTCCGCACCCCTCTTTTCTCTTTCTACACCTCTCTTGCCTCTTTCTACTCCCCTGTTCCCTGTTTCTGCACCTTTCCTGCCTATTTATGTACCTCTCTTGCTCTTTCTGCGCCCTTCACGCCTGTTTTAGCTCCTCTGTTGGTTCTTCTTTCTGCACCCCTCATACCTTTTTCTGCATCCATCTTGCCTCTTTTTGCACCTTTGTTTGTTCTTTCTGCACTGCTCTTACTTCTTTCTGCACCTCACTTGTCTCTTTCTGCAACCCTGTTCCCTGTTTCTGTACCTTTCTTGTCTCTTTATACACCACCCTTGCCTCTTTTTGTACCTCTGTGTTAGTGGTAGTTTTAATCCCCCTGCCCTATTATGTACTAGGGCCTTACAGGGGAGCTCATGCCAATCGCAGGGATTCCCCAACTCATAGTGTACCCTAGTGTTGTAGTGTTTGCACTGTATTCTAAGTGTCATTCAGCATAGCACTGCCTCCCGACCTGGTTAGTCAGAGTCAGTTACCACCAGTACCAGTCAGTAAAATGTTGGGGGACAGGATGACTTTGAAACAAGGCCTCTTTCTGCACCTCTGTTGGGGTTTTCTGTATATCTCTTACTTCTTTCTGCACTTTTCTTCGTTTTTCTGGACTTCTGTTGCCTCTTTCTGCATTTCTCTTGCTTCTTTCTACACCTTTCTTCTTCTTTCTTCACATGTCCTACCTCTGTAGGCATAATTAGAAATTAGCATTTTAAAAATCTTAGAAATTCCCTGAAAAAAAACACAGGACATTATAGTTAGAAATTAGCATTCAAAAAACCTTTGAAATTCACAGAAAAAAAACATAGGTTTCAGGGATATTATAGTTAAATTATCATTTTTAAAACCTTTGAAATTCACTGAAAAAAACATAGGTTTCAGGGACGTTGTAGTTAGAAATTAGCATTTTAAAAAAAACATAAAAATTCACTGAAAAAACCATAAGTTTCAGGGACATCATAGTTAGTTAGACATTTCACTCGTACAAAACCAGAGAAATTCGGCTGTTATAGTTAGTTGAGCTAACTATAACTCACACCCCTGCAATATCACATGTTACATCATTCATGACATGGTCAGTGACATCACTGATGACATCTCAAATGACATCACTGATGACATAATCTAGTTACTTTGTGTTTCTGTAAAGTCTTGCACAAATCCTGTTTTGACACAGAAGACGATAATCCAGAATCCATTTTTCTTATAACTTGAAACCTTGTTTTTCTGAGGTATGTCGTCAGCTGTGCTGGGTATGTGGGTACAAGCGGGCACTGATGCCCCCCTGGGGTTAGTGTCACCAGCCCAGTATTACAGTATGTTGTCAGTGGGATGATAACATTGGATGTTACATATACTGTTGGTTGTTCTCAGGATTTGCGCTCTGCAGTAGATGTTCCATATGTCTCCTACAAAATGCCCTGGACCTGAAGTTCATATGCAGAACGATTATCCTGATCAATTCCTATATCAGGATAAAAGAAAAAATATATATTTATGAAAATACCTTAAAATAAATCATCTGTTTTTGGTGGATCTTCGTCTCTATAAAGGACTTTCAAAAACGATTAGTATTCCTAATTGTCTCCATGCCATAAGCACCAAGGAACACAAGTTTAGAATTTAAATTTGAATTATTTTAGATTCGTTTTTGCTTAAGATGTTATAAAAAAAACTGTAGCATTTATGGAGATTAAGCAATCATAGCAGGTGGCAGAAGATGGGCCAGATGGAATCTTTTTGTTCGAAAATCTATTTCTGTTCCTTTAGTCTAATCTAAATTCAATTCTCTGCTTTAGGCGTTTAATTAAACTGACACTGCACTCTATGAGGTAATGTAACAAACAATGTTTCAGTAGCCGCGTTAAACGAGATGTACACAACATGCTTGCCAAGTGCTTGGATGAATGTCCTTAATGGTTCAATGCTGATCTCAAATTTTGCAGGTTGATATTTGTTGCATTGAAGCAGTGGACATCGGCCAATTACAAGAGCTGTATTTGGAAAAAGAAAAAGGCTCTGACTGGCAGCCCGAGAAGATTGCTGTAAAAGAAGGAGAATTTGCAGAAAAAAAGATAATTTTCCCTTTTCAAAGCTGGGTGAAAGATCGCAAGAATAAGACGTCAGCAGCAACTTTGCAAGTTGAAGGTCAAAAGATGTATTTCTCACTGTGTCAATGAACTACAGAATATTCAGCATAAACCAATGTTTTCATGTTACAATTGTGAATATGGATGAGTGTATATCCATAATAACCATGCATTTTTAAAAAAATGGGTAAAGGGCATAAGATCTGATAATCAAACGAGAACTGAGAAAAAAGAAATAGATCAATCCTTCAGGGAAGAGGAATGGGGCATAACAATTTGATAAGGGTGACTGGATGAAGTGAATACCAACAGTTAAGTCAAACTTCAGATCTTTGCAGCTGTGATAATGAAGCAAAACATGATGCCTTAAAGCGAGCCATCACAAACAGCCAGAGAATTTGATTTTGAATAAATCATTACCATTTTATGTGCGCATTGATCAGGTCATTCTAATCTGAACATTTTTCGGGCATATTAGAAAAAAACTATTTTAAAAAGTTGTGAATGTACCCATAGTAGCAATACTGCACATAAGTTGTTACCCTTTTTCTGTAGCAGGTACATTGATTTCTCGCAGTCCTAGACATTTCAAAGAAATATGAGTGTGTGGAGAAACTTACCACCCATTTACACTCTCATTAACGAAATTTCATTTTTCATCCTATATTTACATGTATAAATGGATGGGAAAAAAATGCAAAAATATGTGAGTTGCAGTTTTTGGGTGTTCACTTCTTTCCCACTGGCCATCCGAGTCTGCCTCGCCCATTTTTCCACCCCAGCTATAAACTTACACTTGGTTGCTACGTGACTGACAGATATGTAAAGATCACCACCTGAAAGCATACATTCCTGACGACCCTGGTTGTGTTTTACACAGAGCCAGGTGTCTATGCCATTCCCCAGGTAATAGACTAGCAGAGCACAGAGATCCTTCGCCATGTTATGATCATTTAAGGTGTCAGGATTGGCTCCAGATTAAAGCTAGCAGATAACAAATGACATCTGCTTGGAAAATGTACAAGGCTCATTTAAGCAAGTGGAGCCTTGGGAATGGAACACCCTGTGCAAATGCATCATTTTGTCTTATTTTCCACATAGAGGGGGGGATTACTTCAGCCTATAGCTGGAGCAAATTTCAATCTATCCAACTGTGGGAAACAGATCAGACTGGCAACAAACATACTTGTTTGTCGGCATTCACAAGCTCGCAAACCTAACCTTGCCTTGAAACATCCACTTCTCCCTTGATTGTGATTTACTACTGTGGACTTCTCCACACTTGTACTGGAAAAATCCACAGTAGTTAAACCATTTATGCCTGCCAGGAATCCTCTTGTGAATTCCTGGTAGGTGTAAATGGAGATATTTACAGCAGTATACATACAGTTCGGACATAAATACCTTTGTGCGTCAAGTTCCCATTGATTTCGTGGAGTTGAATTGTAGGGCATATGTATAGCGCACTTAACACCAAAACATCTCTATGTGCTGAATGACATGTGTTGTACCCTGTTCGGGGGACCAAGGGGTAAGCTACTGGGTCTCAACTGTGGGGTTCAGTGAAAAGCATGGGGGTTGTATTCGCCTATAACCTATGTGTGTGTGTACATGGGAAAGCCATTGAGTGACTTTTAGAGTGTAAGGATTTTTGTGTTTTCTACTTTATTTGCCTTCCTAAAGATTAGACTTCTTTCAATCTTTCCTTTAATAGTATTGGTATCATAAGTTTTTGCAGTGACTGAGAAGAGAAACTGACCAAAGAGGACGGGGAGGAGTCCATTAGGCATAATATACAACTGTTTATGATGACTCAGCTTCCACTTTTGCAGAGAAGATTGTGGTTACATCCCGGAAGCATGTAACTATCAGGTACATGCATCATTGTTGCCGTTTGCGATTCCTTAATTGCGAAAATTAAGGAATCGCAATTAAGGAATCGCAAACGGCAATGCATCAAAAAATCGCAATTTTTATAGCGATTCCTTATTTTTCCTTAATTGGGATTCACAATTTGCGAATCGCAATTAAGGAATCCCTTCCCATTGATTCCTATAGGCCAAAAGGCCCGTAGGAATGAATGGGAAGACAATCTCAATTTGCGATTCGCAATTAGCTAATCGCAAATTGAGATTGCGATTTCAAGGGTGCAGGGGTGTCCAAAGGACACCCTGTTGCACCCCTGAAATCAATCTGTGCACATATGTTGTGCACACACATGCCCTAAGGGCATGTGTGTGCACAACATGACAGTTTGAAAAATGCACAAAATGGCATTTTTCAGATTTTTTGCAAATTACCATGAGGTCGGACCTCATGGTAATTTTTTCCTCCTAATTGCGAATTCGCAATTTTTTTAGGTGTCATGCATTGCATATAAAGAATTGCAAATTGCGATTCCTTAAATGCAATCGCATTTTCAGAAATCTAAAAAAATAGCGATTTCTTGTAGTTTTGGATTGATGCATCCCAAATAGTGATTTAGGAATCGCAAACGGCCGAATTTTGCAATTCGCACCGTTTGCGATTCCTAAATCACTTGATGCATGTGGCTGAAAGTTTTCTGTGAAGGCTAGACATATGTTCACTCTCATTTGACACTTTCTGCTGCGTGACACAGCCCCACTGGGCAGATGTGTTCTGTCAGAAAGATATGGGAGTAGCAAGGATCACTGAGGCTCTAAATTGCCAGGAGTAGCTTAAGTCAAGTACTGAGAGCTATTGAACAGTCATTGAACAGTCCTATCCAGCAGACACAGTTTTCGTAATCTTAGTATGGTAACTGTGCGTGTTCTCCCCTACAGGGTCAATAACTCAGAAACTGGCTAATATCCCATAAACGGTCACGTCCTATCCCCTCCCCTTAGCCCCAAAAAACCTCTCTGATCTGTAAGTAGATGATACATCTGTAAAACGAGTTACTTCTAAGTTTTATTTTCAAAATGGTACAGAATGTGGTATGGATTGAGTGCAACCACTGAGATGGAATATGTCAGGTTTTGCTAGTGTGAGAAGTGCAACTCACTCAAAGAGTGCCCATGTGTGCAATAGGGGCTGAGAAGAGTGTGCAGGTTTTTTCTATGCTGATTGATGCTGTGGGAGTTCCTGAGTTCAATTAACTGAGTCCCTAGTTTATGGACTGGAAGATAGCTTCACAAGTGGCTATCTGTGAAGTCAATCAGTTGACTACTCAATTGGTTACAACCAGTTAAAATGGTTTATTTAAATGTGTACGCTTCAGATGGATTGATCTTTTAAGGTGTTGATTATTATTAAGCCACTGAAGCAGAGTCTCAAATCAGCTGAGCTCGGGAGTGCTCTTGAATGCTTTGTCAGTTATGGAAATGTTTTGGTTTGGACCGGTAAAGATTAATTTGTCTTATGTGTAACACCTGTACCAAACTTGCACGCCAGAGACTTAATGGTTTGCTTATTAATACTGATCTCCAGCTTTTAGATCTGGTAGCTACTTAGGCTGCACAAATATCATAGATCTTATCTTAGGGGAGAAATTCATACAGTGAGGTTCCGTGACAATTTTAAGTGATGTTTTCGACTCGCACGAATATGGTCGAGTCTGGTATCTAAGAACCGCAAATGACGAGTTTAGTAAGTGTGCGCAGTTTCGCTGTGCTAACTTAAACCGTTCATTTGATATGTGGGTTTTTCATCTGTACCCACGGGTTCCATCTTAGATACGGCATCCATTTTGTCTCTTGCCCTCAAGTAGCCAGCGAACGGACACTGTCCGCTTCGTCACCCTGGGACTCTCAGGATATTTGTGGAAGACACATGTACTTTATAAATATCTTTTACGATGAGGGGGATGATACTGTAAGGCAGATGGCCCCGCTCGAGGCTCATCTTGCCGTCCGGTTTATTGTCTCAGCCGTGCATCTCATTAGGCACGTCCCTTTGATGCCTGTATCTCGTGTTTCCGATACCTCCCCTTTTACACCCTTTTCAATTTCCCCACTGTCTCCATCTCCCTCTGCACCTGTCTTTGTCCCTATTTCGATCTGTTTTACTGCCGATTGGAATTCACTAATGTTGGGAAGATGGATTTTTACAGTTGGGAACCGCCAAATGTTTCCGCACTTATGTTCCGGACCTTATGTGTACCAAAGTGACCAAAGCGACCCCTCTGAGGGATAATTATGGGAACCAGGTTGTAAACTTTTGTGTACCATGTTGTCCTATGAGTTAATTTTGTATAAAAGGAGCGATCCACAGAACCAATTTGAAGCAGTCTCCCCAAGTTGCACGTGTTGTACTTGTCGTGACTTCTGTGTTCCCTGCAGTAATAAACCTTGAATCTTTGACGCCGAAGGAAGTGTCCCGTGTCTCTGTAATTTGTGCGCCGAAACAGGTATCCCATGAAGGTTATAGGTGTTGTTCCCTGGCACCGCTGGTACTGTTAAAAAGTCCAGTCCTTCAGTTGGCGCCCACGTGGGGCGACTTCAGCGGTACCGGTCCGGTCCAAAGCCTGATGATCGTGAGGAACTTCATGTGAAATCTCCGAGGGAAGGTGCACCCCGCTTCATCGAATCCTGTTGTCGAAATAAGTGGCCCGAAGTTTTTCCATGCGAAGATTCCCGCCTCCTGACGGCTGCGACGGACCGATGCCCTGACTGTCGACCTGTCTTCGACGCCCGGCGTAGACCTTATGTACAAGCGAGACGATAGACGGGCCTTCCTGGTGACGCCATTGAAGTTCTGAGTTAAGTATTTGTGGGTCGCTCCCAGTCCTTAGTGGTTGTTCTAGCTTTTTGAAAGCTTTGTGGTTAGCCTTTAAGGCTTTGTGGTAATAGCTCACTGAGCTTTGTAATAGCCTCCTCAGGCTTTGTGGTTAGCTCTCCGAGCTTTGTAATAGCCTTAAGGCTTTGTTGTATTGCATGGTTCCATTGCATTTGTGGTTCTTAGTATTGGTTCTTAGTATTATTTGACAGTTGCAATTGCCAAAAACCGAGGGTTTTGACTTACACGAGGTTTCATTGCTTCGGTAATCCTTGAAGTTTGATACTAGGTTAGTGTGCACGATGCCTAGCCATAGTGATTTGTTTCGTATTTTCAAATGTTGCGCAATGGATTCCCGGTTGGAGGACTCGTGTCCGATACCTCCAGTTGGAACTCCGATACATGATCTATATAGTCGACATGGGGTGGGTCCTATAATCTATAATGATTACTGGATCCGCTATACAAAGAAAGACGGTGACCTTAGATGGCCACCACACGGAACTTTTGAACTTTCGATTTTAGATAATCTTGAGGCTAAATTATTTTTAAAGAAGGCTAGACCAGCTATGTTTGATTCCTTTCGGTTATGGCGTAAAGAGGCCAAACAGAAAGAAATCAAACAACTTAAAAAGGATAAAAAGCAAGAGTTTGTTCCGATAATGCAAGCTATAAAAGAATGTAGACAAGACAAAGAAGAAAAAGATATGGAAATCGCTACTAGATTGCATCACATGAAAATAGATAAATGTTACCCAGTTTTACCGAATAATCTAGAAAAGAAAGAAGAAGATTTGAAGGAGGATTCCTTGTTATCATACTTGATGAAATCACCACCTCCTTATGTACAGGGTGCTACTGCTCCTGTAGCTCCTCCTATAGCTCCTCCTGTTGTTCCTCTTGTTGCTCCAGCGGCTGCGGGCCAGCCCGCTGTTAACCCTACAATTGTTCCACCACCTGTCCTCGTTCCTACTGCTCCTGTACCTGTACCTTCGCAGACTGTTGTTTCTGCTACTCCGACTATCTTGTCCGTTCCTACCATGCCTTCCTTCACCTCTAGTGTTGTTGCTCCTGTTTTTCTTTCTCCTTCTGTTCGTAAGCGTGTTCCTAACTCTGTTGCTACCCTTTATTCACCTCTTTCTGGTCCGTTATTTTCGTCTGATTCATCTGACACTCCTCAGAGACGGAGTCAGATCCCTAGTGGTAGGGAGAAAGAGACGTTAGTAACAATGGCACATAGGTGGATAAGACATCCTGCTAATTACACTCCACGTGTAGTCTTTGATACGTTTTCTCAGTTTAATGAGCCTACGCAGAGATTCGTATTTGAGGAAATGTGTAACTTTTTGAGAGAAGAATGGTACAATAATGATGTAGATGATGTACCGTCCGACATAATTGAACTTCAGAGTCACTTTTCGAACGGTATGATTATAGGAGACGATGTACGACGTGCCGTGGAACGCTTATTAGCATTTAGATCCACAGCACATTCTCGGGTGTCATTAGATGATACCACTGAGAACTGGAAAGCGGTTCCTGGTCAGTATCCCATGAGAGAAGTCCTGTGGGTGCCTGGAGATCCGCAAGCTAACCCTGCGGTTTTACCACATTTTCGAAGGGTGTGGATACATCTTCCATGGAAACGATCGGAAGTTTTGCAAGTGAAGCAATCCTTACCCGATCCGCGTAAAAATCCGGCTGGTTATTATAAGGAGTTATCACAACTGATAGAAGCTTCTATTATGAATATTGCCGACATCGATATGTTGTTTGGCAATGTTGTACCGCAACCAGTCTGGGCTAAAATTCGTCAAGCTAATCACGCAACTGAATTAGGGGGTGATTGGGCTGCACTGCTAGCAGCTGATGCATTACAAGTCGGTGGGGCTAAACCTGAACAATTGATCTTGGATTTGCCTCAGAAAATCATTACGCTCATGAAAACTCTCATGCCAGCGATGAAGGTGAACTGGGATAAGTTATCAGCTTGTAAGCAAAAGAAAGACGAGAGTGTCTCGGATTTCTTTACAAGGTTTGAGGAAGCGTTTGTCGACCACAGCGGCCAGGACATGGGCGCTGAGGGAGGTCAGCGGTTATTCGTTGACAAATTCGTGTCGAATTTGTTGCCTGAATTAAGCAACAAATTAAAGAATTCAGAAAGTGCGTGGGCAGTTTCAACCCCTGCGCAAATACTAGCAACGGCTCAGTATTATGAGAATAGGGAAAAGGAAGAAAGTGATCGTGTAGAAAAGAAAACTAAGGAGCTCAAAACGAAGGTTTTGTTGCAGCAAGCATACCCTCCACGATCAAACCAAAATGATGCACAACAGCAGTATCGACCACGAGCACAGCTTGATAGAACACAGCCGCGCTCTGACAACTTTGATCCCAGATCTTCACTTGGGTATAATCAGTGCGCATATTGTAGGAAAGAGGGACACCTAAAATATGATTGTCTTGCTTTACGGGACCGTCTGAATGGTGTGTCGACACGAGGAAATCGTGGCGGTGGTCCTCAGCAGGCACCACGTGGTAGAGGTCGTGGTTCATCCCACAATCAGATTGATCGTCATCAAAATCAATCGGATGCAAATAATTATTTTGACCAGCGAAATGTGGGGTCAGTTCGATCTGCACAGTATAATGTTGATGATTATTATATAGACCACGAGACTGTTGTAAATGACCACTACTAGGACAGCCAACGACAAAGAGAGGGAGTAGTGTCAGTTCCGGTCGATCAGAGTGGGCCTTACGTTGCAGTGACTACATCGGGTGTAGTTGAGCCTTTTCTGTTAGACACTGGTGCGACGAAAAGTTCCATCATGCATTCAAAACTCCCTGGCGCACCTTTGTCTGGCTTAACGAATGTTTCCGTCGGATTCTCTGGCGCCCCTGTTAGTAACCCAGTCTCTAACCCTTTGCCTCTTATGATTGGATCTCGTGAGCTAACGGCTCCACTGATTCTATCTACAGGTTGTGGTGAAAATCTTTTGGGTCTGGATTTGTTGAAACGATTATATGTAACATTGTATTGTTCCCCCGAAGGAGTGGAGCTTACATTGGGAAGGAGAGTGATCTCTCCCATGTATTTATCGGTTGATAAATTCCCACCGGAATTGAATTCCCTCCCTGCGTCCTTATGGGCAACAGGTCCCAATGACGTGGGCCTGTTAGACATTCCACCCTATGTGATTCAATTGAAACCAAATGCGCGATTACCGCGTTTACCTCAATATCGTATTTCTCTGGAGGGCGAACGAGCGCTTTTAGCAATCGTTCAGGATCTCATTGGAAAAGGTGTTGTTGAAGAAACTCGTGGAAACGTGTGTAATAGCCCTGTATTGCCAATTCTGAAACGAACTGACCCAACTAAACCTCCTGTGTATCGTTTTGTCATAGATTTGCGAGAGGTAAACAAAATAGTGGTTCCGCAATTTCCTGTGGTTCCTGACATTACGGCTTTATTAACAATGATTCCGGCATCTGCCTCCTGGTTCACAGTGATCGATTTAAAGAATGCTTTCTTTAGCATCCCAATTGCAGAGGAAAGCAGAGACCTATTTGGATTCTCATTAGGAGGTCGCAGTTTTAGGCTAAAACGCGCTCCACAGGGCTACTGTGAGAGTCCGTCAATCTACAGCCAAGCACTTAAAGGTCAGCTTGATGCCTTTGTATTGCCTAAAAGTGCAGCTTTGATTCAATACGTTGACGATCTTTTAGTGGCAGCTGATACGGAGGCCATTTGCAAAACGGCTACAGTGTCATTATTGCACTATCTACATGACTTGCACCACAAGGTGTCGCCTTCAAAGCTACAGTATTGTTGTCAAGAAGTTACCTATCTAGGTCACTTATTGTCAAAAGAAGGGAGAAGGTTGACCCCAGAGAGAATTGCAGCGATTTCCCGAATGACTGTGCCAAAAACCCAGAGAGATGTTCGTGCCTTTTTAGGTATTACGTCCTACTGCAGACAATGGATTCCAAATTTTTCATTGTTGGCGAAACCATTGATAGCTCTTACGTGCAAAGATATTTCATCCCCAGTACCTTGGTCTGAAGAATGTCAGAAAAGTTTTTCGAAATTGCGTGATGCGTTGTGTTCGGCTCCTGTGTTGGGTACTCCTGACTACAGTAAGCCATTTACACTATACGTTCACGAGAGGGATGGTTGCGCGTTGAGTGTTTTGACACAATCTTTTGGTGGTAAGCAACGCCCATGTGCCTACTTTTCTTCGACTTTAGACCCAGTAGCAAGAGCTTTGCCAAGTTGCTTAAGAGCAACAGCGGCAGCTGCGGCGTCCATTCGACAGTCCGCAGGTCTAGTCATGGATAATATACTCACGGTAATGGTTCCGCATGCAGTCGACACTCTATTGAACCGAACGAAAACTCAACATCTGACAAGTGCAAGATTGTCTGGATATGAGTTGACGTTGCTGGCCAGTCATATACGGATAAAACGGTGTAATGTGTTGAATCCAGCAACATTGCTGCCGATCGACACAGAATCAAGTGATGAAGCAGTACATGACTGCTATCTCAAAACTGAAGAGGAAACTAAGGGTCGCATTGACCTAAAAGATACTCCATTGACAGATCCCGATGGTACTTTGTATGTGGATGGTTCTTGTTTCAAGTTGCCGAACGGTGATGTGACGACTGCGTATGCTGTAGTTACATTGAGAACGATTGTGGAAAGTGCAAGATTAAGTCAGAATTCGGCTCAGGCTGCTGAGTTAATTGCTTTGACGAGAGCGTGTGTGTTGTCTAAAGATAAACGGGTGAATGTGTTTACAGATAGCCAGTATGCGTTTGGTGTGGCACATAGTTTTGGACGATTGTGGAGAGAGAGAGGATTCCTTACGTCACATGGTACGAAGATTCAACATGGACAGCTTGTAAATGATCTTTTGGATGCACTTACGTTGCCTAAGCAAGTGGCAATTGTTAAATGTAGTGCGCACCGTAAGGTGACGGATGATGTTGGTCGTGGTAATGCGTTTGTGGATGAGACTGCTAAGGAGACTGCCCGGAATCTTAGCACTCGAATGTATGTGACGAGTTCGGTTAGGTGGCCTGCAGAATCAAGTATGTGTGAAAACACTATCGAGAGTGTGAAAGCAATTCAGAATGAGGCCACCGAGACTGAAAAGACGAAGTGGAAAGAAAGTACGGGAAAGTTGGATGCGAATGGTTGTTGGACTGATTTATCGGAACAGAAAAGATGGATGTTGCCTGATGCATATGTGCTGGCTGTTGTGACTATGGCACACGGGTTAGCACATATTAGCGCGAAAGGTATCTGTAAATTGCTGTTTCCTGTGTGGAAGAATGATGGTATTACGAAATGTGCTGAACGCTTGGTTAAGAATTGTATGGTGTGTTTGATGCACAATCCTGGTAAGGGCACTCCCACTCCACCTGGCCATTTTGCCCCTCCTGCGTACCCTTTCGAAGTTATCCAGTTGGACTTTATCCACATGGAGAGATGTAATAATTTGAAGTATGTGCTGGTTGTGGTGTGTGCATTTTCTAGGTGGATTGAGGCCTACCCCCTTAAGGATAATACGGCTTTATCCACGGCAAACATTTTTACTCAAAGAGTATTTTTCCCGCTACGGAATGCCTCGGGTTGTGTGGTCAGACAACGGAAGTGAGTTTGTTGGGAGCGTGATGAAGAGTGTGTGTCGCGGGTTAGGGATTGTACAGAAATTTCATAGTGCCAATCATCCTCAGTCAGCCGGTTTGGTTGAAGGGTACAATGGCACCCTTAAACTAAAACTAGCAAAGATTCAGGCTACGACAGGTCTTTCGTGGCCTGACGCTTTACCCTTAGCATTGCTGTCAACAAGGGCAACTGTACACTCCCGAGTAGGGCTCAGTCCCTATGAAATAGTGTTCGGTCGTCCTGCCAATGTTTGGGGGGTCCCTAGACCGGGTGCCTTTTGTGAACTTGAGTATCCAATGTTAATCGATTATCTTTATGACTTGACTGCTAAACTGAGGTTAATTCACCAACAGGTTCACGAAGCATTGCCGACACAGACGGAGGGTCCAGGTCACCAGCTCCAGCCCGGAGATTGGGTGGTAACGCGCAATTTTTCGCGCAAGAACAATTTGGATCCCAGGTTCACTGGACCCTATCAGGTCCTCCTTGCCACGAGAACTGCAGTTCGTCTCGAGGGGCGGAAAAATTGGGTGCATGCCACCCATACCAAGAAAGTCCCCATTCCGTTGCCAGCAGACTCGTGGGTAAGGAAAGGCATTGCATCAACTGAAACCGAAGGATTGCCGGCGTTTGTACCTTTCAGCGACGCACAACCTGTCGGAGAATCCTCAGTGCAGCAAAAAGGCATTATTGAACACTTGTCATCAGAAAACTCAAGACCAGAACATTCAGCTGATCAACAGGGCGTTGTCCCTTCGACGAATCTTTTGTTCAACGAACAGACACGTCCTGGGAAAACACGATATTTTTTGAGATCCAGCACTAAAGACTAATAAAAAACCCCGTTCTGTCCCTTGACAAGTGCATTATCCCGTTTTCCATGATCAGTTTGAACACTCATACTATTGTAATTATTTTGTATATATTCATTGAGCTTCGTTCCTTACACTTTTTGTTTCCACAGCTGAGAGACATTTGTTTTTGATATATATATATATTTGTGAAATAAAGGCCGTAGGGCCACGCGTGTACTTCCTCCTGGTTAGTAGGTCTTGACGCTAGGTTAAAGACCGTCGATTCCTGGGAACTCCTAGGAATTGACTATTGCTACACAGAACGAAGTGCGTCAAGAAACGTTGCGGACGGTCATAGGGAATGGCATTTTTAAAGCTGATGGACTTGGAAAGAGCTCAAGCACAAAGATTCAAGCTGCAGCAACTCGGTCGTACCAAATGTTTTGTGTTCCAAATATTCGTACTGTTTGTGACTGTTTCTGCGTTATTGGCGGGTGGAGTGTATTACACAATGTTTTACTTCTTGCCTTCTACTATACCTACTCCTACCCCTGACCTTAAACTCATCTCCACTGACTCTCCTCATTCTTTTCACATCTTACCTGAACACGAGCAGGCTAGACGTGCAGAATTCCGCAACAATTCCTTTATTCAGCTCCTTCATCAACATCAGTTAGTGGTTAACACTACTAATTGTTGGGTGTGTGGGTTGATGCCACATACTACGGATAAGGGAATTCCATATCTGGTGTTACCGTATAGCTCCCAAGGGTCTGCTCGAGCATTTCAAACAATGTTTCGAAGCGCACTGGGTTTCCACCCCATTCGAGAACCACGTTCCCCTTACTCTGGTCCTACCTCGTACCAAAAATCTTTGTCTATAGCAATAGAGGATTTAGATAGCGATATCTATGATCCCTCGCTTATCCCTGAAGAAGAGGTACAAGCCTATAGGGTCCTAAGTAGAGGCGAATATAGTGTGTTCACTGGTGAAAAACAGCTTAAAAGCTCGCCTCCGATATGGGTCGTACCCCACATTGGTAATTTTTGTTTAATAGGTCGCGGCCGTAGATCGAAAGCCCGACTTGGAGAGAGTGCTTGCACTGAAAATTATATTTTGCCAATGGTCTCGTCCCCTGTGTTTTTGGCTGCCAAGGGTACATACTTTATTTGTCATGATCGTGCGTATGCATGGTTGCCCTCTGACTTCATGGGCTCATGTTTTATCGCAAACTTGTTGCCTCCGACATTTACTGTAGATGCAGATTATCACAAAACTAGAGTTGTGAGGGGCGTAATTAGCGAAGAGGATACTGCCGGTCAAGAGGCAGGAGACTTTTTCAAGGGTTTCCTCCCATTTTGGGGACCTATGGTTAATAGTAGGAACCTAAGACAGTTGACTCGAGTGGTAGAATCGACAGCTAATATTACTGCCAGTGCCCTTGGTAATATCACCACAGAACTTCAGGCGGATAGACTTATGACGTTACAAAACCGTATGGTTTTAGATGTGATCTTAGCAGATCGAGGTGGGGTATGTAAGGTGATCCATTCGAGCTGCTGTATTTTTATTCCTGATAACGCTCCGACTGTCTATCAAGCCATCTCGAAGTTGCATAAGATCTCCGAATCCATACACGTGGATGTAGGGGATTGGACGCTACTTGGATGGTTTTGGGGCCTGATGTCGACTTGGGGTTGGAAAATTCTGACGATCATTGGAGTTGTTGTAGTGTTCCTGTTCACTTGTTGCCTTTGCGTGCAGTGCGGTCCTGCCTTATGTGGCCTCTGTGCTACAACGTGTATGAGACAGCCACCTGTTACCAAAGGGTCTCGGTTGGACAGAGCTATGCTACAGCAACATCTCGAGGGTCTGATGAATATCGAATATGATTCCGACTAGTGCTTGCCTACATGAGGGCAAAAGGAGCGTCTGAGGTTCCGTGACAATTTTAAGTGATGTTTTCGACTCGCACGAATATGGTCGAGTCTGGTATCTAAGAACCGCAAATGACGAGTTTAGTAAGTGTGCGCAGTTTCGCTGTGCTAACTTAAACCGTTCATTTGATATGTGGGTTTTTCATCTGTACCCACGGGTTCCATCTTAGATACGGCATCCATTTTGTCTCTTGCCCTCAAGTAGCCAGCGAACGGACACTGTCCGCTTCGTCACCCTGGGACTCTCAGGATATTTGTGGAAGACACATGTACTTTATAAATATCTTTTACGATGAGGGGGATGATACTGTAAGGCAGATGGCCCCGCTCGAGGCTCATCTTGCCGTCCGGTTTATTGTCTCAGCCGTGCATCTCATTAGGCACGTCCCTTTGATGCCTGTATCTCGTGTTTCCGATACCTCCCCTTTTACACCCTTTTCAATTTCCCCACTGTCTCCATCTCCCTCTGCACCTGTCTTTGTCCCTATTTTGATCTGTTTTACTGCCGATTGGAATTCACTAATGTTGGGAAGATGGATTTTTACAGTTGGGAACCGCCAAATGTTTCCGCACTTATGTTCCGGACCTTATGTGTACCAAAGTGACCAAAGCGACCCCTCTGAGGGATAATTATGGGAACCAGGTTGTAAACTTTTGTGTACCATGTTGTCCTATGAGTTAATTTTGTATAAAAGGAGCGATCCACAGAACCAATTTGAAGCAGTCTCCCCAAGTTGCACGTGTTGTACTTGTCGTGACTTCTGTGTTCCCTGCAGTAATAAACCTTGAATCTTTGACGCCGAAGGAAGTGTCCCGTGTCTCTGTAATTTGTGCGCCGAAACAGGTATCCCATGAAGGTTATAGGTGTTGTTCCCTGGCACCGCTGGTACTGTTAAAAAGTCCAGTCCTTCAACAGGAAACCAATAAATATGTGACCACTTTTGAGCTGGATGGTTAAGCATAGACCTTTCTAGAAAGTTGTTTCTAGTCCTTTTTTCATCCATGCTAGTAGATATGGGGTTTATTCCTCCACAGGTTGACTTCTCGTAACTTGCATTGAAAAACTTTCTTTGGTCATCTTCAGAATATTAGCCCTTTCTTTTCCTCTTGTCAAAAAAAGGCGAGGGAAACGAGCCAACATGGGCTAGCATTTGGGTTGTATTTTCTGTGCTGAACACAACAGTTACTTCCTATTTTTTCACAATTGGGCAAAGTTAAACCATGACTCATGGGCCATGAAGGCAGTGCTAGGGTTTGGATTAATTTTACAATATTCCACTTCAGAGTCACATTCTAAAAGTTCTGTTTTTCTCATAAAGATCAATCGGAAGCAGACATTGGATGTTGCAGACAAAACAGTGATACAATGAGCGCACGGTTTCTAAGCAATTAATTTTTATGCGCAGGAAAGACAAGGTAGGGCCTATCATTCATTTGAGGAACTGCATTTGTTTTGGGTGCTATTTCCGGAAATTTTAAGTTAGATATGATCCATATTTTCCAAGACATTCTTTTGCCTGTATATTTAACGTTTAGTTCCCATGGGAAAACATTGTTTGCCACTTCATTGCACGGACTTACAAGTCACAATAGTAGAATTTCTGTCATTTATTCATTTAAGGACATAACTATCCTGCCATGAGGCAGTTCCTTAAGCTGAGCAGGCCAGAGGAAAAATATGTTCAGGCGAAATGGTTTAAAAAGGTATACTTTTGTTCCATATCTGATTTTGGGAGCGGTGGCCAATCGCCTGGTTCAACTTAAATAAAGTGAAATGGCCTAGGAGGGAGCTATCAACGCATATAAGATACTGCTTACAGAGTTGTTCAGAGTGAGATGTTTCACCACAAAGTCCCTGCTGAGTTCATTGCTGTTGAAGGTGAGCAGTGCCTCAGCAGTATTGTACATGAAGCATCCAGGTGGCATGAAGGTGAGGTCTTTGTTGACCTGACCAGGCCAGTTGAAATTTTTGTATAGAATGTTGCATCTCAGTGATGCTGAAGTATTTGACATGTTTTCACATCTAATTTTCAGATTTAAATTGTTTTCAGATCTTGTAGTGAATATAGGTTATAGGCATTCACGTTGTCTTGGCCCATTTCAATTCACTCTAATATTTTCAAGTCTTACTAGTCAGAGGCTACAGATTTTCAGTTTGATGATGGATCGATTTGTGGAAGTTGCAGGCATATTAGACTGGGTTAGTACCTTGTTCTCCCATCCACTTTCCTTCCCATATTCTATTTTGAGAGAGCTGTTGGCTCATTTATGATTCCTGTTAATGTTAATAGTTGGTATATGCATGGATTTCAATTTTTCGGGAAGTGTCAATGGTTACCCAATTTTTATTTCATCTTTTCGATAAGTTTTCAGTTATGCCAAAAATCTCCTGCATTGTCTGATTCTAGACTATCCCATGGGGATGTTAATTTGAAAGGTTTGGATATTTGGGGGAGATAGGTTTCTCAGTTTCTTAGTCAATGCTTGATACCAGACAATATAATTATAGTTAAGGTTGGCTGCTTGTGCTCAATGGTGTCTGGAAAGGAGTCTTAATTCCGATTCAACAGATATGAGGAATGCTATAAATTCTTCTTTCAGCCTTAGCTTCATTTTTTTATTTGTGGGTCCCGGTGCAACATTTCAGCAGGTCACATTCCTGAGCTAGAGGTAATTGACAGTATGTTCTCATATGGTGTGATACAGACTAATTATAGTAAATGTGTGTGCCTCATCTTCCTGGAGTTTTTCATGGGATATTTAGTACTGTGGAGTTTTTCATATTAGAGTGTGTTAGCAAAAATCAACATGCTTTATTGTCTGCCACCTCTCCGAATTGTTTTCAGATGTTAGAGCCATAGATCTTTCTGGCAGAGTCTATTTACCTTTGGAAATTTCATTTGTTATGAGGAGGCATTGCACAAAGTGTTTTTTCATGTTTGTATTTTCCAAACAACCTAAGGTTTGTTATTAGTCGCTAGTTAAAGAATAAGATTGTAGGGTTATTGGATTGTAGTCGCCAGGGTCTCAGCAATTCATAGTTTTATTTCATAAATCCTGTGAACCGATGGTGTTTCCTACCTTAGGAGTGTGTGTGTGCGCCCGAATGGTTATGGAGAAGGCTGACGTGAATTTGGAGGTTAACTTTGCTGCCTTTTTTTTTTGCAAGATGTTCCCTTTAGCTAGAGTCCTACAAGACAATCTGCTGATTTCAGAGGGTGCCATCCATTCTGCTGCAGTTGCAATATTCTTGCATTTCAATGTGAAAGGCCCATTATTGTGGTTATATTTTACTTTTTAATTATTAGAAATTTGTTTCAGCACCCTTTTGCACGAAACAAACCTAACCTTTCGTTAGATTTTACATTTATCGAATTATTGATTGGCACTGGCACAGTGCATGAGAGATTTGAATGTGGTTTGCATTATTCATTTTTTTTTAGTAAATCGATATTCCGTACCTCTTGGTAACTATCCACAGTGTTGTAATTCTACAACACTGAAATTATTCCGACTGGGGTAATTCAAATTTTTGTTAGAAATGTAGTAATAAAATTGAAAACTTTGATCATTGAATCTGCTTATGGAACTGATTTTTGTATCCAGAACGACTATAATTAATTTTTTGTTAAGAGGATGTTGTCTCTAGAATTCCTCAAGTACCCTCTGTCTCTTACGATCTTTGAGTTTCCCTTGTGTACACATACTATCCACATTGTTGTACCACATAAACTTCACCATACTTTGACTGTCTTTATACTTCGGCTTTCCATTCATCTAAGGAACAGGTCTCTGCCCTTTACAACCTTGTCTAGGAAATTCTACCTTTACAATTTTCATGGTTCTGCTTCTTCCTTTCTTGGGCTTGAAAAGAAGGGTTCTGCACTGATATACCCATAAATATATATAGGATCTGTGTCCAGAGTCATTTATATCATTCTATTCTGTTCTAGTCTAGTCTACATTGAAAGAATGCAAACTCTTACCTAACAGGTTGTCCTGGCGCTAGCAGAGAGAGAGCACTGTCAAAAAAGATGGACAAAATTAGTCGAACAACCAAGTTTAATTTTTTTCCTGAAGGTTACATGCTCTGATTCAAGATGGATATTTAGTGGCAAGCTATTCCTTTTTTTAATAGCATGGCCAAAAAAATATCTGCCACCTATTCTCACCTTCCGCAATTTAGGTGGCACCAAAGGAAATTATGTAGCGGAGCAAACAGTGTGGGTAGGTCTGTACAGTCTAAAATGTAATTTAATTCAAGATGGACCCTTGTTATGAAAGGCTGTATGAGAAAAGGAGAGAGCCTTTAATATAGTCATTTACTTAAAAGGTAACCAATGCAGTTCTCTCGGATGTTTTCTTATTGAGGCCCACCTAGGAACATTCAGCAGCTCTCTGGCTATCATGTTTTGAACTATTTGTAGTCCCCTGGTAAGTCCAAAGCGTTAACCAATATAGAGAGCTTTGATGTGGTCCAATCTGGACATAATCACTGCCTGCATCTCCGTTTTTCACTGGACCAAAGGCAGAAGAGATGAAAGCGTCCATTGTAATCATACATAAAATATGCTGAGTTTACTACATTTATCTGTTTATTGAGCGCAAACTTACTGTCAACCAGGGCCAGCTCTAGGGTGGTGCGATCGGTGCCACTACACCGGGTGTTGACTTGGGGTGGGGGCGTCATTTTTCAAAATGTATATTATCATTTTAAAAGCACCTGCTGCCACGTTCTTAGTCTCCAGCAATTTTCACACATCAATTAAAATGTCAAGATAACTCTGGTGATTAATCGTCTTCCTGGAAAGAGACTGAAGTTTGTCTAGTGGATGTTTTGACTCATCCCAATGTAGTGCAGAGGGTTAAAATGTCTGCTGCTAAGAATGTTTACCATGCAGATAAGGAAGTGCATATAATGTCAATAGGTCAGTGGGACACTGCTTCTGTAAGAGAGATCCTTTTGTTACTTGTCGTTTATAAGTCAAAATCCTAATATAGAACATTGAGCTAATAATTGTCATCAAAGAGCTGCATTCATTTTTTTTGCCCAGTCTTTCATCATCCTAATCTTGTGAAAAGGCTCAGCTGGGAAGAAAACAATTCTTATTATGAAAGAGAAACCCTAACAATGATGTTACGGTTTAAATTCTGAATTTGTGCTTTTCCAGAATAAGGACTCAAACTACATTGCCTACCATTATCGATGACATGTCACTCCTACACTACACCTTGTAGTTCTGTCTGATGTAACATATTCTATACTCCGATTTACACACATATGATTGTCTCTGTGCAATGTGTGTGTGATGTAAATTGCTTTGACACCTTACACTGGTATGAGTGGTGCTATAAAACCACATGATTCTGAGAGACAGTGGTTATGGAGACTTGACGGGCACTGTTAAAGGGTGGTAGTGAGGGAATCTGTGCCAGAGGTGGTCACTGGGGGGGAGGGCGCCAACAGACATTGTCGCACAGGGGGCCACCAGCGTTAAAGCCAGCCCTGCTGTCAACTAACACTCCTAGACTTTTAATTACATCTGCTGGAACTGGAGTGGCACCAATTCTGGGTGGCTAACAGAACACACCAAAGGTGGAGCAATGACTTCAACTTAAGGAAACTGGAGGCTATCCGGAAAGAAAACCTCTAAAGGCATTTGTGAAGGGCCTCAACTGGTGGATTGTCATCAAAGATCGATAACACAACCTGAGTTTCATCTGCATAAGAGATTAACTGAAAGCTAAAGGAGCGAATGAGCGCTGCCAAAGGAACCCATTAAAAATCAAAAAGCCTTTGGCTTTAAAGATGATCCCTGAGGGAAACCTCTAGCCAGTATTTATGATAGTGGACTGAATAAGTTTTGCAGAGAGCCTGGTAGGACTTTTTTGCTTGGTATATACCCTTTTGTATAGTTTGTGAAGAAGCACCAATCTTTGAAGGCCAGCACTGGACCCACAGACACGTTTAAGAACTATAGATGTCCTGGAACATTCAAATTTCAATGTGAGCTGTACTTAAGTATGGGTCTTTAGTGTCCGAATCCATGTTCAGCAAATGGACAAGGTCTACAAACAGTGAATTTTGCAGTGCCAAGTAGGAGGGCCTCGTGCCTCCATAATGTGGTCCACTCTCATTGGGTCAAGCCTTTTTTGTGCTCATTTTGGTATGTAGTGAGGTCCAGTTTTTTATTTGCACTGTAAAACCCCATTGTTCGTCTAGTCCTAAAGACCACTGTAAAAAACTATGTGTCCCACTTTATTCAGTCTTATCTTACCTATCATTGTTTTGGGGTTTTGGATGCCAATGCAAGTGCTGCAAGTCTTACTCTCTCTGGTCCCTTATCTTGCTTGAGACTACTAAGACAATCTTTGCCTTCTTTTAAACTGTCTGTGTTGTGCTTGTCACTGAACCTCCTTTGCTCGGAAAACTAATGCTTACAGCATTTCTAGGTGTGTGCTATGTTTTTCCGTTTAACAGGAAAACTACATTATGTAAGCTTGATTCCTTCTGCACCTCCAGATTATGCCCAAGTGGTATCCCAGAGACCATGATACATGTCTGTCTGTGGTTCCTGAATTCTAAGTATTTTTGTAGGTCAGGCTTTAGCCAAGACCTTTGATTTTACTAAAATTATTTGTGTAATATATTAATAGGGTCTTTGATCAACCAGCTTCACTCATTGGTCTGTTATTGTGTCATTCACATTTTATTTCTGGCCACTAAACCATACAGCACAAGGAAATGGGTCAGCACACATCAGCCATTGGCTAATTTCTCTGTGAGAGATGGCATGCTGCTCGTTTACACACAGCACATCAACACACAAAGGGCATAATTACGAGTTTGTCAGTCTTTTTGTCGTCATCATCATCATCAAAATCTTTATTCGATTCAAAGAATCATCAAAGCTTATTACACAACTTTTCTTACATATTGTAATTTACATTAATCTAAATATAAACATAAAAACGTATTATATTTGCAAGAGTCTAAATAGCAAAATCTATCCTTTTGGTCTTGACCCCTATTACGCTTAAATTGATTAAAATTCTTCTCTATACAGTCCAAAAGATAACAATTCAATCAGCACGGGTGTAACCATTTGGGGTCTACTGCTACTAAGATTTTCAGATGATTCTGAATAAAACATTTAAGAAATTAAAATGCATACAAAATTCTTAAAATCCATTTTTATTTTTACTTTTTAAAATTTAAGCCCATTCCTGTGTCTTATTTGGCTGACCGCTAACAAATATTTACTAATGCCAAATACAATAAGTTGGGCACTATCAGTTTTTAAAAATCTAAGGGACTCTAAGTAGCCCCTGATATTCAGACTTCTGCAGAGGCACATGATTCACTTTTTTAGGGTCTAGCATATGCAACGCAAAAGAATAAAACATGCGCAATATCCTCATTAGCACCTAATGGACACAATAAGCATTTATGATCACTAGCCCTCAGTTGAACTTTTGCCCATTTAGCTGTAAAAGCATTAACTTGTAATGTTTCATACCTACATTTTATATAGAGGGACTTTGCCAGTTGTGATTCAATCTCATCTAGAAAGGGCTCAAAGCTCGGAGTCAGTTTAAAAGACAAAAATTGAGTAGTCAGTCTCCCCAACTGAGGATTTAAAGTGACTATGTGCATTATGAATTCCAAATATATAGATTTGATCTCTCTCTTTGAATCAGGGGTCAGCAAGCTCGGGGTTGCCCAGTATTGGCTCAGACCTAAATGGGAGAGCCATTTGCGGATGTGGGCCAACCAAGGAAGAGTGACAAATGTATCCAAATGCAGTAGCTCCCTCAACGTCTGCCTGTAAGTCTCTAGTTCCTCCGTTGTCCAAATTCTAATCCAGTAGGTCAATAGCCTCCATACAGCAAGAGATCCTATTCTTTTTATCCCAATATCATATGTAAGAGGGGTCATTGGGGTATTTTTGGGCATGCGTGTAAGCATTCTCATGATTTTATTTTTCCCAGTGATGAGAGGCTGAACATTCCCCCCCCCCCCCCCAAAGCTCAGATCCATAAAGTGAAGCTTATGGAGCTCTGGCTTTGTAAAATTCGAATGCGGGAGTGATTGCCTTTGATGAGGTAGAGTGCTGTTTCTTCACTACGGGAATAGAGTTCTGCATTAGGATAGTGTTTGACTTATTTATTTGGGACTACCATGTAAGTTTTGAATCTAATGTAACACCTAGGTATACAAAGTTTGGAACACATTCGAAAAGCTCCCCATTCAATGTTAATATTTTCTGAAAGTTTTTATGTGGGTTGATAGCCATGTATTTAGTTTTGTGTGAATAGGATCAAAGCTGCCTTCAAATCTATGAAGGCAACATATAGGTGACCATGTTTTATCTTTGTGTACGTCCAAGCTATACTGAAGAGCCTAAATACTTGGTCTTGAAGTACCGAAAAAATAATCACAACCCAAATAGAGCCATGGAGCTATACTTACTAATATCCCCCAATACCAATTACCAATAACCAGTCAGTTGGCAGTGAAGAAGGTTCAATCATTTATTCTAAATGGACTCTGCGCAGAGGAGCCCCCCGTCCACACCCAGTCAGTGTGACAAGAAGACTGCTGGCTTACAGTCAAAACCAGACAGATATACTTTCAGTGAACACATGAAATCACCACACATGGAAAGTTACAAGTTGGTTCAGAGTGAAGGAAGGACCATATATGGCACACATGATTAGTTCAAAGCTTAGCTATTCATTACTGGGAAGGTCAGGAAGGGTGACTCCCTTTTCGCTCTCAGGCACGAGAGTCTGCAAGAATGTGTTCATCCCACACGAAAGGCAGATGTAACCTTGAGATTTCCAAGTTAGAATCAATGGTCCATTCATAGCCCAGGCCAACCTTTTAGACTCTCCCTTTACAGTGACAGGTCACATGTTTTCCTAGCAAGAGCAAGAGGTATGGGGAAATGAAACCAACATGGGGTTTCTTCAGAAAAGTTCAGATTCTTAATGTATACATAATTCGAGTATATTCACAATGGAGGGGTTAACCTAAAATAGTATGCTAATATATGGGACACAAAGCACTCTCAGTTCTGCCCAGCTCGTTATAGCAAGGTTGAAGTGGGTATATTAATGCTCAAACATTCTCAATGAACTAAGTAGGTGCATCACGCTAATTTCTAACTACTACTATGTGTCTTTTGTTTAATATCAGGGTCTAATTCAGATTTCAGTTCCACAAACCCTCCTTTTAGCGTGATGTAGCTAACTAATCAGGGACTAATCCTGGAAGACATTCTTATTAATAGCCATTAACCCACGGATCTCCTGTTGGAGCATCTGAGACTTAGAAGGGGTATGCGATGGGACGATCATAGCTGTCATTTTGGTAGCACAATACGAACAACAAGCTGGACCACATTGCATACAATAGGCAACAGGTGAAGAGAATGCATACAGAAGGTGAGATCACCACTACCTTGCCCAAAACCATTATTCATTTGATTAATCAGTTCTCTAAAAGCCAAAGATTTTTCATAAGAAAAATACAAATTGAGGCCTAAGACCTAAGGTCACTTATACTATTGGATGACATGTATGAAATGATATGTCCTGCTTGATCATACACAGATATTCGGATACATATTCTAATAATTACATTTTCTTAATATATATGTCTGATTCAACTGAATACACATGTTATTACACAAAAACACTGACTTGCTCATGGGAAACATTTTGCTCAATGGAAAGAACCAGAGTACTCAGCGATGTTAAACCATTGGAAACCCTACACTTCAGTTTCATATCTAGCCAGAACACCTTCATGCTTCCTTCATTACATTCAGGCAAGCACTTAGATGCATAATACCTTTTTCTCGGCCATCTCTCAGAACCTAACTCTAATGCAGATGCACTGTACTTCAGGACATCTTTATCACATAATTACTTAACTTGGAGGGTAGTAAATATATATATATATATATATACTACCAAAATTAGGCCTCTCAACCTATACACATGTAGCAAAAATAAGGACAAGACTAGATCATCCTTTGCTAATCAAAAAATGAGAAGCAATCCATGGGCCCTACAGCTAGTAGAGACTATCATTACTACATCTGTGTCAGACCTTGTGTGGTATCAAACGGATCATTAAGATTTATCTAGCATCTACTTAAATTGTACTGAAATCACTTGTGCAAGCAACTATGCCCAGAGTCCGTTCGAAGCCTCTCTGGTAGGCTTCTATCGTCCATCAAATTTCTTCATCCACGTTGGGCCTATCGGTTCTGGCCATTTCATGACAATAGTTCATTTTTAGTATCTGTTGGAGTGCCCTCCTGGCAAACACTCACAGCTCACTCGAAAGTCTCAATGTCTCTAGGCAGTGCACCAATATCTTTCCTTTGCGGCAGGCACTACAGATACCATGCTCTTTGGTGGTCATGGGCGCAGATCACATTGTGCAGACCCAGGTACTGTTAATCAGGAAAGAGCAACAGGCTGTTGCATTCAGCAACACTCTCAGGCTCCAACACTTGTTATTCAGTGTCAGGGGACACTTGGGCTGCTCTTTCATTCTAATTTTCCTTTCAACATGGGTATCACAAATATAGTGCTGCGTGCCAATTTCAGATCCTCCGGTGCACTGCCCTTCTGTTGGAACAAAGGAAAGGAAAGGGGTGGACAAAACTTAGGCCAAGGGGTCAAGGGACCGCGCTCTGTCAGAGGTTACTAGCACATGACAGTTAGAAAACTGAAACTTCAAATCATCAACAACAGGGATTCTCTTTCTTTCGCTCCTTTGCACTTGTTCCGTAACAAACAGAGAAGCAGCTCCTCCTTCTTCTCTGATGTCCAACGCCGTCTGATGGAGCAAGCACAATACTTTGGAGATGCCAATGATGAAGCGCTGGTGATCTCTGTCCAGCTTTGCTACTTTCTGGGTGCTGGGACTGTAGGTCCAAGACGTCCGCCCCTTATCTGTAGCTGTCATTGATGGGAATTTAGAACTCATTTTTATCACCGGTCTGCAGGGTTTTATGATTCAGATCCCGCAGAACCTAGTGATGTAGGAAATGTGACACAATTGTTAGTTTTCTTCAAATGAATGCAAACACAATTCATTCTCATTTATCAATGTGACTGCAAACAGGTGGTCTGCAATCTTCGAGGGAGTGGCCAGTTGCCATGGGACTACTGTAATCTAGAATGCACTGTCATTCTCATAGGATACAAAGGCAAAAGGCAGTACCTTTAGTCTCTTCATTTGGGTGTTCTTTATTATTTTCACTGATTTCAGCAGGAACGATCTAAAACTGCAGCTTCTAATAAGGACTGTGAGCTTATTTACACAGACTAGCTGATAAAGAACTAGCAATCAAAACAAAACATGAGAAAAGGAGAGAGCAGCATACATATTACCCAGCCTTAATTTGTAAGGGAGCTAGGTGGAGCTAGCCTCCTCCCTCCAGTTGACAGGAGGACATCTGAAACAGCTTTCACATCTGTCAACACTATCAATCCTGGTGTGTAGCAACTGGGCATAAACAAAGTTACAGAACAATTTTGAAAAGGCTAGAAATCCCTTTAGTAAATGTACGAATTTCATTGCCTCAGCATATAAGCATTAGTGCTGTATAAATATGGAAAAGCTTTATCTGTTCTGTTAATCAAAGGTCACATATACTATTATGAGCAGTGGGTAATATACTTGAGTCATAATATAGAAGTCAGCTATTCGTATTCTACCGAAATGTATGCATGGACTGAAACCTAAGGCAGATCAAAACTGCTCTTAATACACAATTTGTTGTTTATTCTGTTGCCTAATTTCGACTTTGGTATTTGGGACACTTAAAAATGAATATCCTAAACACTTTTTACATATTAAACATCCTCAGAATGTTTTCTACTAACTGCAGAGATTGGACATGAGATATATCTCATGTAGATCCTTAGAAAAATGACTTTTGCACGCCTGCGCCGAGTGAAATTTCCATACGCGAATGTCCTCATTATGTGACACCATAACTCAAACTAAATTTTAATGCTAGGAGGTCATAGGATGAGTACTAGGCTTCATAAATATTAAAAAATGATTTTAAAAGCACTTATTTAAAAATAAAAAATTGTCATAATTAATAACAATTTTAATAAAACCAATATTTTTTGATAATTCCACATATAAAAGCAAGCTGTATCCCTTGCCTATCATATTTAGATGCATTCATTCACAAGCCTAAGCACAGAAGCCTAACTTAAAACATGAAAAAAATGTTGCGCCATTTTTTTTTTTTTAAAGAGAGGAAACCCCTTAATTGAAATGTTTTTCTGTAATACAAAATAATGAACCTCATTTCTGTAACCCTTTTTAAAAAAGTATTGTGAAATGCAAAGCTACACCCGTGTTTAACTGAGAAAGTCCTGACTGAGTAAACATTCCTGGCCATTCGTGGGCTATAAAAACAACAGCTGCTGGCTTAGCGGCAATAATCGCTGTTTCTCAGTGTTGAAATGTGATCATGGTGGCAGTCTTATTTAAAACAGATGTTTCAAATTTTAAAATGCGTGTGCAATACAGCAACATCCAATGTATTCAGATGATGTGTTTGCCTGTTAATGTCTAATACAACATATCTAAGGAAAATTCTTTATAATTGTTAATTTTATTATAAAAGAGGTAATTTTCGTTTTTGAGGCCTTTTATCCCTATTAAGGAATACTGAAAAGGAAACCTGGTGTCCTTTTAAGGAAGAAAGGCATACCATATACTACCTAAGAAGCAGAACAGGATTAACTAGTAGAGCATCAGAAAAATTCAGATCACCTTTAGCAAGAGCCACAAAGTTATAATTTCTTCCCTATGATCCAATCAGGGAATTATTTTAATCAAGGGCTGCCCGTTTCATAAGGGAAGGAGCAGTATCATGGCTAACTGCAGGTGACACACTTTTAATCCGGTATATCTCTTTTGTTTGTCTTCAATACTATTATAACCAATCAGACATGCACTGGTGAAGTGTTGTCTCTTATGCTCACAGCATGAAGTATCATATCTGTGAAATTTAGTAACGTTCAACAAGTTCCAGCCAACTGTTGCACAGAGATGGACATCGTCATGTTCATCCCCTCACAACACAGGGGAACTTGTAGAAGTGTCAAAAATGGAAGTGTCATTATGACACAAAAACAAAATTATACATAAAATAAAAAACACCTATGCTAATTATATTTGCTGCATACCAAGCACTGAAAGCATAGACAGATCACAGTAACACATGCAAATAAGCAGTGACGCACAACACTATGTCATGTACTTTATGCACAGTGAACCTGCAGCCCAAAACCCAATATTCTGGCCTGCTTAATTTGTCAGGCTTAAAATCAAAATTCCGTTTTTTTCAACTTTCTTTTTACTTTCCTTACCCTCCTTTTGACAGCAGGTCACCCTAGTGGTGATAAGCTGTCAATACAACTTACTGTGTCACTTCTGACACACAGGACTAGCAGGAACAATTCGTGATAGGACAAAAATGCACAAACATGAAAAACACATGAACATTTCTTTCCAAAGGAGTTATGCAAAAACACATCTTGTTTCAACATACTGCTGACAGTACCCGTCTTTTACCCTTATTTCCTACCTATAACCATTCAGGGTGCACATTTCACCTTTTTCCTTTTACAACTATGACAGTTTATTTTGTATGTCAACCAAACTCACGTGTCTTGTCAGCCTTAAAATCACCCAGAACAATCCATGAATGATCTGTGGGCAGAAGCAAGAATACACACCACACAAAAGAGAAGCATTTGACATAACACACAAAAATATCAACTGTAACATTTTATCAGAAGACAAAACACAATACACATTAACCAACCACAAAATTGAAAATGTACTTAACTGTAACCGTCTCTGTCAATTTGCAATGATGTAAGCATGTTAAGTCACCTTAATATTTACTTTCTCTTCCTTGCGCCACAATATTTCTGGTGAAAAATAAATCTAGATTTGCTAATTGTTTTTATCTAGGCATTTAGCCTTCAAAATTTTAATAAAGAGCTTCGTCCTATTTTCTGTCTAGGACTTAATGCAATACTTCATTTTCTGTAAAATAAAAAGTAACTAGGGGACATTATTTTTCAAGAGCAGAGATACAAAGTTATCATTTCTGCAGAACATTTAGCATGATGTTGGGACTTTTAAAGAAACCCTTTGTTATATATTTCCTTCAGAATTAAGTTCTTTAATTTATTGATGTTCTTATGGAGAAACCAGAAACCCCCCTTTTAGAGGCCCGGTTTAGCAAGGTCATTCTGCACTTCACAGAGACAAGGCCGTAATTTACGAGGTCACAGATGTCGACATGACGTGCAGCCACGTCAGACCCCCAGATTCCCTTGTGGTTCACTAACCACCAAATTCCAAATACAGTTAACCATTTCCAAAAGCACCGCTCAACAGTGCTATTCCAAAAGACACCAACAATACAATTCACTCACCTGGTGCACTCAGGTCTGAGTGCATATTCTCCACTGCCAGCTTCTGAAGACCAACATGGTCAGTTTCCAGGTTACATCTCATAGGATTCCGGCGAGGGGTCAATAGCAGCTGGGGCTCCCTGATCGCGAGAGCGGAGTTGAGCCAGAATTATTAGCCAGTCCACCCCCTCGACCAGAGCGCTCCCCCTAATGTCCTAATTTCACCCCGTAGTACGGGAGGACAACCCCATGTGCGGAATCCCGGACGAGCCCCCAACTGAAGTACCGAAAAAATAATCACAACCCAAATAGAGCCATGGAGCTATACTTACTAATAGCCCCCAATACCAATAACCAGTCAGTTGGCAGTGAAGAAGGTTCAATCATTTATTCTAAATGGACTCTGCGCAGAGGAGCCCCCCGTCCACACCCAGTCAGTGTGACAAGAAGACTGCTGGCTTATAGTCAAAACCAGACAGATATACTTTCAGTGAACACATGAAATCACCACACATGCTTTGGCAAGTACTCAGGTTTTTCCATTAGTTGGTCCAAATCGATAATATACATACTACACGGCCCACCACCTCCCCTCCCACGAGGCTACTCAATTGAACTGGCCCAGGAGGGATTTAATTTCCTCGGAATTTTTGTCACTCCAGACCCAAAAATATTCTACGATCGCAACCTTAAAGGCCCACTACAAAGACTTCGTGATGACATTTCTCATTGGAGATCACTCCCTCTCTCTCTCCCCGGCAGAGCAGCCCTCTTTAAAATGTTAGCACTCCCTCGATTCTTATATGCCTTACAGAACTGTCCATTTCCCATAGCCGATTCTTACTTTAACGCGCTCGAAGGAGACCTCCGACTCCTTATATGGGACGGCGGTTCCCCCCGTATTGCTCTCCTTTCACTTACACAGGGGTGGTACGACAGAGGTATTGCCTTGCCGAACATCCAACTTTACTATTGGGCTACCCAACTGACCACCACTAACAGATGGATCTATGGTTCACCCACGAACCCGGCTTTTCACCTAGAGCGGTAGCAGACGGGCCGCGGGGCTATCTAGAGGCCCTATATGATAAACACTCTCGAGCCCGATATATAGGCCCGATGTCCCACACAATCACAATCTGGCACCGTGCTAACAAACAACTTGGGTGGGCCAACACTCTTACGCTATCTACCCCACTATGGACCTCACATAAACTGGGCTCTCTCTGCCACTATCAGGGCTTTGACATATGGGACACAATTGGCATCTCCATTCTAGGTGACATGCTTCACAAGGGTAAACTGCTGACGTTCGAGGTGCTCCAGAAGGCACATGACTTGGCCCAATCTGAGGTTTTCGGCTATCTCCAAATCAAACACGCCATACTTGCCAACGTCCCTGATCTTTCTTCTCTTCCACAATCCTCGCCCCTCGAGGATAGACTCTTATCGGAACCTCTCCAGGCCAAAGCAATATCGTACACCTACCGCAAATTATGTAATAATATGCCCAATGCCTTCCAACTTTTACGAGACAAATGGCAAAGCGACATCGGAGACTTAGACGAGACAGAATGGCAGGCGGCGCTGATGTCCCCGCGCGAATCAGCTATTAATCATAGATTTTGACTCATACAATTAAAGATACTACACAGAACATACATGTCTGCTCCCCTACTGGCCAAGATTGGTAGACGCACATCTGACCTCTGTCCCCATAACTGCGGTCTGATTGGTACCTTCTACAACATTCTCTGGGAATTCCCGGTGATCCAAGACCTATGGGAGCGAGCTGTTCGCAAAATGACCGATGCTCTAGGGAAGCCCGTCCCTCTGACTCCCAGGTGCACACTCCTCAATATATGGGACCCCACAGATCTAACGGCACTGGAGCAAAAGTGGGCAGCTCTGGGCTTCCTCTTACTGAAAAGGGAAATAGCAATGCAATGGGGCTCACCAGCTAAACCACTTTTGATCAGATGGGTCGCTGCTATGGATGTGTGTATGTTGTCTGAAAAAACGGTCTATAAGATCAGGGGATGCCCTGGTGTCTGGGATAAAAAATGGGGGCAATGGAACGGTTATAGAGGTGAACTGTGTACTTCCCCCTCTACTGAAATGTCATTGACTAGATCTGGTTCCCCTCGAAATCGTGCTGGCGATACCTTGCTGTAACATACGTATTCTATTTCAAATATGCACTTTGTGACTGACTACTTGATACTACCTCTGCTTTTGTTCAATAAAATATTTAAAAAAAAAAAATCACCACACATGGAAAGTTACAAGTTGGTTCAGAGTGAAGGAAGGACCATATATGGCACACATGATTAGTTCAAAGCTTAGCTATTCATTACTGGGGAGGTCAGGAAGGGTGACTCCCTTTTCGTTCTCAGGCACGAGAGTCTGCAAGAATGTGTTCATCCCACACGAAAGGCAGATGTAACCTTGAGTTTCCCAAGTTAGAATCAATGGTCCATTCATAGCCCAGGCCAACCTTTTAGACTCTCCCTTTACACAGTGACAGGTCACGGGTTTTCCTAGCAAGAGCAAGAGGTACGGGGAAATGAAACCAACATGGGGTTTCTTCAGAAAAGTTCTGATTCTTAATGTATACATAATTCGAGTATATTCACAATGGAGGGGTTAACCTAAAATAGTATGCTAATATATGGGATACAAAGCACTCTCAGTTCTGCCCAGCTAGTTATAGCAAGGTTGAAGTGGGTATATTAATGCTCAATCATTCTCAATGAACTAAGTAGGTGCATCATGCTAATTTCTAACTACTACTATGTGTTTTTAGTTTAATATCAGGGTCTAATTCAGATTTCAGTTCCTCAGTCTATTGTGCTTATTCACTGTCTAAAGCCAGCCTGACACGGTGAGAGGATGTCTTTCTCTTCCATCCAAGCAGTTAGCTTGGCCAGAATTTGTTTGGCGTACACCTTTTGGGTAATATCAATCAGGCTAATAGCCTCTAGCTCCTGTAAGGAGATCTTCGCTATCGTGAAGGAGTTTATGTCGCCCAAAGCTATTGCATCTCAGCACGAGTTCTCGGAACCGTGGGTGACCGCTCTGGCCAGCTTCTTTCATGACAAGATCAAGCTGATCCAGGACTCTTTCCCAAACCCTGTCATCGGGGCTAGGATGTGCCAGGAGATCCATGGGAATTTGGTGGAAGATTCCGAGTACACTCTATCGGAATTTCCACCTCTATCTATTATTGCGTCGCATGATTTGCTTTCTCAGCTTAAATCCGGTTCACCTGCTGACCCGTGTCCTGCCAGGTTTTTGGCAAGGATGGCGGAGGTGGTCAATCCACTTGTGAATCCTGTGCTGAATTGTTCTTTGACCAGTGGCGTTGTTCCCGGTATTTGGAAAGAGGCGAGGGTTGTTCCGCTTCTCAAAAAACCGGGACTCGACCCTGACCTTCATGCGAACTATCGCCCGATCTCTCTCCTACCTGCTTTTGCTAAAATCGTCGAGAAGCATGTCCATGGGGTCCTTTCTGCCTTCCTTGAGTCACACGGCCTGCTTCATGCCTCTCAGTCTGGCTTCCGTACCAACTTTAGCACTGAAACGGCGCTTCTTGAAGTCAGCGAGGCTATCAAGGAGGTGCTGGACTCAGGGGGCAGGGCCATGTTGGTCATGCTTGACCTGTCGGCGGCCTTCGACACCGTCCCTCATGAAGGTCTTCTCCGCAGACTGTATGAGATAGGTCTGCGTGGGACGGTGTTGAGGTGGTTTCAATCTTACCTGACTGGTCGCCGGCAGGTGGTCTGGGCCCCCCCCCACTCAGCCGAAGTGCCGCCGCTGGGGGTTGGAGTACCGCAGGGCTCCGTGTTGAGCCCGATACTTTTTAATATCTTTCTGACCCCTTTGGCGGTGCTGGCTGAGTCTTTTGGGGCCCAGATAATATCATACGCCGACGATACTCAGCTCCTTTTCACGTGTGCAAAGGGGGCTGAGTTTAATGGAGACAGTATCTGTGGCTGCCTAGGAGCTGTATTTGAATGGTTTCAGGGTCATAGTCTTAAGTGTAACCCTGGAAAATCTGAGGTGCTCTTTTTCGGCTGCCAATCCGACCCGAGCTGGCAGGAATGGTGGCCGCATGACATGTTTCCACCGGCATCTTCCTCCACCGTGGCGAAAAACCTGGAGGTTAAAATTGATAATGGCCTGACCATGAAAGCCCAAGTTCTTGGCCTTGTGGGCGTCTGCTTTGGCTTGCTTAGGATGTTGCGGAGGTTTCTCCCTCTGCTCTCTCTTGACCATCGTAAGATTACCGTCCATGCCCTCATAGGATCGAGGCTGGACTATTCCAATGTTCTTTACCTGGGTTTGCCTGACTACCTGATGCAGCGTCTTTAGGTAGTCCAGAATTCGGCCGCCCGCGCCATTTATGGTCTCCCCCGTCGGGCCAGTGCCTCTGATCTTTTATCCACCTTGCACTGGCTCCCTGTCAGAAAGCGAATTGCTTTCAAGGCCCTCACTTTGGCCCACAAGGCGCTCTATTCTACTGGAGCGACCTATATTCAGAAAAGGCTAGCCTTCTATAAACCCACCAGGGTTCTGAGATCAGAAACTCTCTCTCTTGCGGTGGTTCCAGTGGTGAAGAAGGCTCGGACTGGTGGACGCTCCTTCAAATGTCTTGCCCCCCCAGCTCTGGAACACTCTCCCCCTGTCACTCCGCAGCACCGCCAATCTGCTTGCCTTTAGGAAGGGACTTAAAACTTGGTTGTTTGGTCTTTAGTCTGGTGTTTCTACTTCTTTTACTGATTCTTTTTATCTGTTGTGTTATGTGTTAGCTGCTGGCCTGTTGGTCTGAAAGCGCCGGGACACTCCTTTGGAGTATCTGAGCGCTATACAAATCCCCCCCATAACATAATAGGTCTGGAATTTGCGGGATCGTCCATACTACCCTTTTTGTGGATATTGACAATCTCGGCCCCCTTTCATTTATCTGGGATAGGCTCTCCCCTGGCTATTGCATTGCACAATTGATTCATGTAAGTAGCCCAAACTTCTGGAGCATGTTTCAAAGGAGCCCCGGGGATTTTATCTGGGCCAGGCGCCTTTGTGTGACTCAATGCGTTAAAGCACTTCCTCAAGGTGTCAATGCTTCCTTTGAACACCCCCATATTCTTAAATATATATTGAAGAGGTGAGTGAGTAGATTTAAGCTTTAGCCCTAGTCTGTCTTTGCAACCAGAATTCACTATCTCTATAGTGATGTTTAAGGTAATTATATATATATTTAGCCCACCCGAGGCTCTTCCTCTCTTTGGTGGTATATCCCCTATGTCAAAAGTTCTATAACCTGGTTTGTACAAGGGCTCAACCGCCATGTCTCCTGGAAGAGGCACAGGTCGAAGATATTTACATAATCCTGCCAGTCGGGGTAAGAACGTTTTTGATGTAGCCCAGCAATATTCCAGGACATCATCTTTAAAGTTTTTATGATAATGTCAGAGGGAGGCCTGTCGTGGAATCTGTGTGGGGAGCTATGTCTATTATTGGCAGTGTCCGTATGGGTTGTTAGTGGATCTTGTAGAAGAATTCTGTGCAGATGAGCATCATATAGAACATGAGGATCCTGCTCAGGACATGGTGACCTTGCATTTGTATGACTGTGTCTACTTCCCTTGGATGGAGTCCCTCTAGGCTACACATATAGTCAATCAACTGACTCTATATTGTGAGTCCCCTCAGGTACTAAAGATAGGCTATTTCTCTCCACCGCTGATGTTTTTGATCATCTAAAACTAATTTTTGACTCAAAGAGTGATTGTGTCCTTAAGTCCATGGATATCAAATTATCTACAATATTTTGGGCACGAAAAGTTAATTTTATGTCATCTAGGTGCCCGTTTCTTGCCGGATGTGTTCCGCTTTTAGGATGTCAGATCTTATTATAGAATGACATTGGCAATTATTTCTAATCCAATGTGTAACTTTGTTTATTAGGGACTCTTCCTCCTCCCTTTTTTCACTGTTTAAACTTGGAACATTGGTAAGGAAAATACTGCGTGTGTTTTCCCTTGGGCTAGGTATGCATTGGGGTAATGGATAATCTCCCCTTAGATGTTGGCTACCTGTAGCCCCCTGCTCTGATCTAGCCTTCCTGCCCCCTATGGTTTGAGCCATTTTGTATGTGAGTCTTAGGGGAATAGTTATTTGGTGTCCCTTCCTGCAAGAGTGGGGGAATTATTGGCCTAGCCTCCATGGTGATATGTAGATTAAAGTATTTTTGTCAGTTTTGGTAAAGGACAAGCCTGCGGTCTCTCGCCTACCAGATTATGAGTGTAATCCAGGGTTGGCGGTCAGGGGGCAGTGGTGTCATGGAGGCGATATGTTTGGCCCAGAGGAGAGCCTTAAAAGCATACCGCCGCCATCACAGCACCTCCAGGTTATCTGTGCAGGGTGTGGCATGCACCATGTAGTGCATACCACACAGTGCACGCACGACCGTGCACTTATGGGGGACACGTCATGTGCCCCGCCATGCATTACCATGGGGCAATTCGGCCAGGGGCCCTGTTGGTGGCCCATTTACATGCCTTTCCACCAAGCATTTCATAGTGGGGCTACCGCCATGAAATGCTGGAGGAAAGGCAGGTCATAATATGCACAGTGGTGCCGGGATCGCACTGCCGTGGCAGACCGTAGTCTACCCTACCGCCACTCCATTGGGATCCAGGATCCTGGCAGTGGCAGCTGTCTTCTGTCGGGCTGCTGACGGTCCCACTGCCACCATCGTGATACGGGAGTCGGACATCCGGGGTGGTGGCAGTCGGACTGCAACTGAGAGTATGGCGGTCCCAGGACCACCGTACTCGTAATAAGGCCCAATGTATTTTCCAATTGGGTGCTTTTTCAGACCAAATTTTTTTGCTTTTAGCCACTGTCTTTTTATTGAATTGAAGAGGTCCATCAGATTCCTTGACAATAAGGATTTGCAGAATCCATGGCAATATAAAACAAGTATTGGCCAAGCCAAAAGGCTGGAAGCTAACAATAGACCTATTGCCTTTGCAAAAGCTTGTTTATTGTAGGTTTCTGAAAAATGTCACGATCTGTTGAGCTTTTATGCATGCATACATTTGCCTATGCTCTTTTTTGCCTACCGGCAGTCAGTGGCATTGTATTAGTTTGTGTTTTATCTCACACCCACCTTTCTGCTTCTGTGACTTAGCACCTTTGGTTCTAATGGCTCAATTTTCTCACTGCAATATGTATCTTATACGCGGTGTTGCTTGCTATTACGGCATGTCTCTCAAATGTTTTTGGTTTTTTTGCCCGTTGATGGAGTTTGACACTGGTAGTACTAGAAGTTGTTTTAAGCCCCGTGTGGAATTTTATGAGCAGCAGGAGTCACATGACCATTAAAAGGGAAAATTGCTTATTTGGAGAAATAAATTAGATATTACCTGTAGTAGCTCTCGTTTGTCCTCCATGTATATACCCTTTATTCCTTTGTGAACTATCACCTCATCAATACAGCTTAGCACGTTGTTGTAGGAATCTCCAGCCCTTTTAGATGAATGTACCCGTCAGAGGAGCAGCAAAGAAAGAGACAAGATTGCCCCGCTGTTCTAACATATGAAGAAGACTTTGGTTCAAGCTGTTCGGTCGCAGTAGCATGAAGGTGCACTGCTTTATGTCTTGCTGTACATTATAGCTCCTAACCTCTCAGATTCAGCACAAGCAACATGTTTTACCAGGAGTATGCGTATACATGTGCTATGCCCATGTAAGCTTGAAGCCCCTCCACAAAAAGGCTCTGTTCCACATATTGAATTTAGGCAATTTCTAAAAATATTCCTTAATGAGAGAACAAATTCTGAAAAGCTTTAGCGTTTTTGTGTGGGGTCCTCAGAGGACCCTGTAATGAGCATCAGCTGTAAAAGTGCTTTAAGAAATATCGGCACAGAAGATCATTATCATTTTGAAAAACGGGAATAATTTATGTCTCGTTTATTCTGTTTCAATTAGGGGTCCAGGAAGTCAGTAATGGAGAATCATTCCCACCAGGTGGCGAGCCGATGCAATCAGGTAAACACCTCGCTGCTCCATGCCGTATTTCAGAATTCATTTGAAAGTGCAGTTCTGCACAACTGTTTTATTTTCAGACATGTCATTGCCTACTTTAGTGATTGATATTCATGACAACCGAAAGAACTATTTCATCTCAAAAGTACATTTGATTATAAGAAACTAAATTCGGTAAAATTGTTTTTGTATTTTCTTGAATTCAAACTTCACACCTCCAGCCTGTCCCTTATTGCCTGTGTTGTATGTTATTATAGGAGGAGAATGGAATGTTTATTTGACAAAACGGCACAGGGGTGGACCAAGACAATCTGTAGACACCAAGGAAAGCAGTTATAATTTCTTTATGGTATTTTATGGAACCAGGGGGACCTCGAGCTCGATTGAAATGGAAAACAGCAAACAGTCCCAGTCCCTGGATCAGATAAAGTGCACGGTAAGAGTTTATATAAATATTAAAATTTCAAGTTCCTTAGTACATGAATAGTATTTTAGCACTGAGCGAATTGAGCAGGAAGCCAGCTTTAAATTACCCTTGAGTTCATAATTGTCATTCTAAAGCTTTAATACACTTTCCTGCAGTTTGGATCAGCTGCAATTGTGTTTAAAAGGCGCAATATTAAACCGGATATTGTACATTATTTATTTCTATGGCCAGAGATGAGTTTATAAGTTCTTTATTAAGAACGCAAGGGCGTGTTCTTGGGTGCAACATTCAGAAAAGGGGATCTGTTTACCATAATAATTCTTGCATTAAGAAATATAATGTGTTAGACTGAATACATTGTTGTTTAGGAAAAATGACTAACTCTGGGTTTTGCATTAGTGTATTTACATTATCTGTCCAGCATGCTCAGCGGGTCATGCGACCTATGTGGAAGGGGAATCGCAAAAACTGATCATGTCCCATTGCTGCTACATGCCCAGCTCAGAGGCTAGTTGCCCCACTCATGACTGAGGCTATTGTTAGTGAGTGAGACACACACACACACGCTTGCTATGTCTAGACCAGGCATAGTGAAAGAAGCCCTGTTCTGTGTAAAGAGGACGCACATCCATAGGTCTGCTATGGCTGACTGCATCTTGGTGTAATTTATCTATTACAGTCTCTTCTGCTGTAAAGTCATTACCACAGTGCCTTATATGCTCAGGGAAAAGGTAGCAAAAGCTAGCATGAAGTCCTTAAATAGTAGAATGCTGTCCCCCAAAATGGCCTTGTAGGCAATGTATGAGTGGTTTGCCAGCTGTTGGGTGATGGTTGGAGGGGATCTGATTAAAGGGCCCGATCCACTGTAGGATCCACCTTGGGAGTCAGGGTGAGGACTGTCAAGCCTTTTTAGGTGGAAGCTCTGAGGTTTTTCCCAGGGCCAGGCAGGCCATTGTTTCATACATCTCCTCTTAGGCCTCCCTCAGGCACAGATGTCACAGTGTCTAATCGGTTACTTCTAGATTAACAAACTCCAGACTTCTGAGAGTTTGCTTCTATACAAGACCTCACCACTGTCCCTTAGTATGTATTTAGCTGGCCACCGCATTCAAAGGTCCACTCTCCAAAACCAATGAATCCCTCCGTATGTTAAAGGAGTTGATAGTATGAGGTTGGATACAGACAACATGGGAGGGCTATAGAGCGGGTTCTTGGAGTGGTGGGAGTTTTGATAACCCAACCATCAGAACTGGGAATCGAATTGTAGATGTATCCATAGCAGCTCAAAGGAGCAACACAAATGCAAGGGCCAGTAGGATTCAGACAGATTTTTTGAACAGGCACTCTAATGCCTCCTGAACGAAATTAAACATGTACAAAATATGTTGATAAGAAAGACGTTGATTGCTATTTTAGAGTGAATTATAAGCAAAATGGTCATCCTAAAAAATGTGCTAGGTAGGAGACTTCATTATTTCTCATAAAATGATATGGAAGAGCCAATATCCTACTCAAACAGTCTTCATCTTGTCCAAAACCAGGAAGCTCTCAATGTCAACCCGAATGTCACGATTTCTTGACTGAGGCCCAGATGTAGGTAAAATAGATTTATCGATTTTTAATTACCGAATTTTACCGATTCGGTAATTAAAAATCGGTAAATCTAAGGGGTGGATATGTGGAACATCCAGATGTTCCTTTTACCGAATCGGTAAAATTCTGTATTTACCGATTCGGTAAATACCGACCGGTAATGCCCATTCATTCCTATGGGCTGCAAAGCCCATAGGAATGAATGGGCATTACCGATTCGGTATTTACCGAATCGGTAAATACAGAATTCCACATGGGCGCAGGGGGTGTCACTTTGACACCCTCTGGCACCCCCAAAAGAGGCTCGGGTGCCATGTGGCAGGCATACCTGCCCTAAGGGCAGGTCTGCCTGTCATATGGCACAGGTGTGCATGCACACATGTGCATGCACACCGGAATCGGTATTTTACCATCAAATATATTTGATGGTAAAATACAGATTCGGTAAGGGTTGTGGGACTCAGAAGAGTCCCACCTACATATCAAAATTATCGAATAGGTAAAAATACCGATTCGGTATTTTACAGATTCGGTAAATTTACCGATCGGTAAATTTACCGAATCTGTAAAATATGTGGCCCTACATACCATTTTGTAAATACCGGTCGGTAACAGCCGAAAATACCGATTTTCGGCCGTTACCGACCGACCTACATCCGGCCCTGAGTCCCTTGTCCATTGTCTCTTATGTAAGGTATAAAGAGGAAAATGGCAATTGGATTAAGGTGATGAAGACATTTTAGCACAATCAGCTGACACAAATGTCATAGAAAATACTGGTCTCTTCTGCCGTAGTCCAACACACACATATTTCACAGAAAACCTTACAAATGACACAGAAAGCCAACACCAGCTAAATGCTGGTGATGTACCATTTTGCCTCCTACCTTTCAATAGTGCAGAGAGAGCTCTCACTGTGAGATACCCAGAAACAATCCCACCAATTTCCAATAGGAGATGTAAGGGGCACATTTAAGTTCACACGACCATGGTTATAAATAATTATCTGAAAGTGTGCATAGTTCGCAAATAAGTCCATTCAGGTCACCATCTCTGCACAATGACATGAGAGCTCTGAAAAGACTCATAGTGAAAAACTGGAGCTCTAAGACTGATTGTATCTTGAGTGGATGTTGAAATCTACCAAACGTCTTGTAGACCTTGTGGTCTGGAAAGGCACTCCACTAAGATTACTTGATATCTTGTATAATCCTAAAGTCATACATTGAACAATGCCAGTTCCCTTTAACGTGAGAAGACAGGCCAAATTATGTCTTTTAATGATTTACCTACCTCTTTGCCCTAAGACAGCAAAAGCATGAGCCAGCCATTAATCATATACATTCAATATCTTCTTCATGTCCAGAGTTGTATATTTTCCCTCACTTTTTCTGCATCCAAACTTGTTCTATTTGCCTGTTAGAAATTGGGTCTCTAGTTGGCAGAGGCTTGCACCTTGTCCAAGTAGGGGGCACAATCCTAGTCAGGGTAAGCTAAATACACACCTTTAATTAACCTGTGCTCACCCTCTGATATCTTGTCACAGAGCAGGCAGGCTTAACTTAAGAGGCAATGTGTAAAGTATGTGTGCAACACACAGTAAAACAATGAATACACCACAAAAGGACTCCACACAGGTTTAAAAATATTTTTTTAGGGGCGTGGCCAAGATGGCGTCGGAGTAGGACGCTTTCTCGAGCCTCTCCGACGCCGGACCTGCATAGCAGCTTATAGCGGGGTCCCAAGGAGCGCTGACCGGCGCCAAATGATCGGTGAGGGCTGCCGATCCATGGCGGTGTGCTCCGGTGCCGTCGGCTGAGAGTCTCGGCGCCTCCTGAGGCCGGCGGAGTGCTAGCCAGTTGCGGCCTGTGAGGCGGCGGCCTCGTGTACTTCAGAGACCGTCGGAGGACTGGCCGGCTCCGACTCGGCCGAGACTCCGGGCGCGGGTGATCCCGCGATGCATGGGGAGAGCGGAGGCCTAGACTAGCCAGCGGAGTGGCAATCAGCGGAGGAGGCTCGGCGGGAGGTACGGCTGTGCCTGCGGGGGGCTGGAAGCTGCCGAGGAGAGGAAGTAAGGAGTCGGGCTGAGACGCGTGTGGAGGCGGCAGTCAGGATCCCAGGCCCGCCGGCCTGAGCAGCGACTGCGGGGGAGGCGCGGAGTGGCCCAGCGTCTCCGGAGGAGCAGGTCGGCCTGCTTGGTCCACGGAGGGGCAGAGAGCGAGGCGGAGCTGGCAGGGGGCCGCCATTCCTGTAGTGGAGGCCTGATCTCGGAGTGTCAGTGGGCTAGGCCAGAAGGGGAGCTACGCCACGTGGACCGGACGAGGAGCTGTGCCCGCACGCGCGGAGCGCGAGATGGACAGAGTTGGCTGGCAGACGACCTCAGTGCCCTAGGTGACATAGGGGGATGCTGGCCCTGCTAGCAGGCCTGTGGAGGAGCCTGAAGCCGGATCTGAGGGGGCCTGCCCGGCTGGGCTTAGGAGGTAGCCGAAGCGTGGGTACGCTCATTGATCTGCGTACTGACTGGCAGATGTGGCAGGGAGGCTGCAGCTGGAGAACACGGGGACCGGCTTGAGGGGAGCCGAGGCGATCACCCACCCGAGTAGCGGACTCCTCTTGCGCTGACACACGAGACGCCATTTTGGTGGGGTCTTGCATTGCAGCCTTTGGAGGACCGATCCTGCGGATCCCTAGAACTGGCTTTTGGCGGGGGCGCTGACGGAGGGGTCCCGCGAGCTCTGTGACTGGGCGCCAACACCGAGGAGAGGATCTTGCCACTCGTTCCCTGCCTCCTGGATTGGAGGGGGCTCCCGGTGCTTGCGGCACTGGCGGATTAGCGGACGCTCTGGGGAGGTGAGGCGGCACTGCTATCGGGACGTCCCGAGACGGACGGTCGCCGTCCTGAGACTTACCCTCCCGGCTGCGGCTGCCTGGAGCCTGGTGGTAGGAGTGCAGCGGCTACCCACGGCCATGTCCAACTCGCAGCGCAAGGGGGGGAAAATGGTGAAGGAGGGGGCCTCCAAGTCATCGCAGCAACCAGCGTCGCCGGGAGCCAGCGGGTCCTCAAAACAATCAGACGACGAGGCACCAGCGACAAAAGCGTTCATGAAGGAGCTCTTCGCAACCATTAAGGAGGACATCTCCGAACTTCGAACACAGTTGGCATCAGACCTCAGGGAGGTGCGGAGGGACGTGGATGGGATTGGCGACAGGGTGGCGACGCTGGAGGACCAGGACCTTAGCATGGCAAATGATGTGCACCAGCTCCAACAGGACATCATACGTCTCACGGAGCAGAATCTGGATTTGCAAACACACGCAGAAGACTTGGAGAACCGCTCCAGGAGAAATAACATTCGCATCAAGGCGGTGCCATGGGACGGTGAATCGGGGGACCTGCGTGGATACGTCCTGGCCTTGTTTCTCCAGATCCTAGAGGATGAAGAGTTGAGTGACATCCAGATGGACAGAGTTCATAGAGTGGGGCTGCCTAGAAGGGGCGGGGGCCCACCGCCGGATATCCTCGTCTGTGTACATGACTTTCAGGTAAAGGAAAGGATATTGAGGAAGGCTAGAACCATCACCTCGTTGCAATTTAGATGCCATCGCCCCCAGCTTTCCCAGGACCTGGCAGCGACAACCTTGCAGAAGCGCAGGGACTTTCGGCCTGTGACCGCTTTACTCCGGGAGCGCGGGGTATCCTACTCCTGGGGCCATCCTTTCCGGATTATTTTTCGATGGGAGAACAGGCTGAGGCAGATCAATTCCCTGCGGGAGGCGAAGGATCTCCTGGGCATCGAGGACGCGGAACCTTCTCGGGAGGCCAGTGGCTCGCCATTCCGGAGGCGACGTCGCTCTTCCTCCTGGCACAGGGTGGGCCCATCCCCGGAGCGACGACGACCGGACCCAGCGACTAGAGAGCAGGAGAGAGGGGCCGCAGTGGCATCGGTGGCCTCCGCCACCATGGCGGATTCCCAGGCGAGCTCTGGAGCAGCATGACCCCGACTTCGAGGAATGGCGTCGGAGGGGCTCTTGGCCTGAGGTCCCCGGGGTATACTGGTACTTTTGGAGAAGACACCCCGGACCTTGGACCTGGGGGTCACCAGGTTGACACCCCTACCCCGATTCCAGTCCAGCGGGGGTCTCCCGGACCGTGACCTGCTGGAACTGAAGACTACGAGGTTCAGGTTCAGTGCCTTGAGTTGTATTTTGTTGTTTCTTGTTCTTGGTGGGGATGGGGGGGTCTGTTGGGGGGACAGGGGCATGGGGGGGTTGGGTGGCCAGTGGTGGCGGCTGTAGGCTGTGTGTGGGGGATGGTGCGTGTGGGGGTGGATGTGTGGTCTACAACTCTTATCTGATCCTCTGCTTTTTGGACTCATGCTTGATTTGCATTTCACGGTGGAGGGCGGGTTGGTGGGGGGGAGTAGGGAACACGGGGCGGATGGGGAAAGACAAGGAGATGGTGGAGGGATGGAGGGGGGTGTCTTACTCCTTACTGACAGAGTGTAACATGGCACAGGGGCGTATCTTGATTTATTATGACTATTAGTATAGGCACCTGGAACGTGAAGGGACTTAACTCCCCGCAGAAGCGGCAGAAGGTGTGGAAGTACCTGACAGACCACCACCTGGATGTGGTTGGGCTACAAGAAACTCATTTGGCGAGGAAGGATGAGCTCAGGCTCCGCCATCGGCAGTTCCCACTTATATACAGGGCGTCTGCATCCACTAAACACAGGGGGGTTGCCTTAATGTTTCGAGCGTCCCTCCACTTCCAACCGGAGGGGGTGTGCGGGGATAAGGAGGGAAGGTGGCTGATGGTGAAGGGGTTGCTGTATGGACGTATGTGTACTTTCGTGGTTATGTATGGGCCTAATGCCTCGCAGAATGGTTTTTTGCAAACTTTGTTGGATAGAGTGGGGGAGTTTGTGGAAGGCCAGTTGTTCCTACTGGGGGACTTCAATATGGTGTGGGATAAGGTCCTGGATAGCTCATGCTCACAGAGGTCAGGGGCGGGAGTCTTTAATGCTGAAACTCAGAGGCGGGTGGAGGATCTAGGGCTGGTCGACAGTTGGCGCTTCCTTTACCCCCAATCCAGGGACTACACCTATTTTTCCCATGTACATTTGTCCTATTCCCGAATTGATCATATCTTCATAAGTCAAGCATTAAGGGGGGATGTCCAGATGTCCGGTATCTTTCCACTCTCAGTATCGGACCACAGCTTAGTGGTGCTCGGGTTGCAGTGGTCAATGGGGGGAGACGGATGGAGGAAATGGTACTTCCCCGAGGCATTGACTCGGGATGACGTTGCATGTAAGGAGCTGAGAAGGGCCATTCGGGATTTTCTGGAACTCAACCCGCCTTCGGATACCTCGGTATACAATACTTGGGATGCATGCAAGGCCTCTCTGCGGGGCACCTGCCTTGGTCTCAATGCTAATCTAAATAGGCAGAGGAGGAAGGAGCGTGAGGCTCTTGAATCCGAATTAGCGACACTGGAACAGGCGCATAAAGCCAAACCGTCTCGGGTGACCCTACGGCCGTTGACTGCGGTGCGGGGGAAACTCCGGGCTCACTATAATAACAGGGCGGAAATTACACTACTACGGCTGCGACGGACTTCCTACTCGATGGGGAACAAGGTGGGGAGGCACCTGGCGAGACAGCTTCGGGATAAACGGGAGCGGGAATATATTGGGGGAATCAAAGATGAGACGGGAAGGGACCACCACAGGGATGGGGACAAGGCTGCTATCTTTAGCCGCTTCTATGCAGCCCTATATAGGGGGGAGGATCTGGATCGGACAGCGCAATCCGCCTTCCTGGCTGGCCTCCCTATACCCCAAGTCTCCAGGGAGTGGAATGAGCTCCTATCGGCACCTATTTTGAGGGAAGAAGTGATTGACGCTATAAAGGCTCTTAAGCTCCACAAGGCGCCTGGGCCGGACGGGTACACGGCCTCGTTTTATAAGACGTTCGCGGGAGAACTATGCGACTTTTTAGTCACCCTCTTCAACTCCATGGCTTCGGAAGGTCGAACCTCGGGCTCGATGGCAGAGGCTTTAGTCACCATTCTCCCCAAGCCTGGGAAAGACCCCACCCACTGCGCCTCCTACCGTCCGATAGCGCTCCTCAACTTGGACGCCAAACTGTACTCCGGGATTCTAGCTAAGCGGCTACAAGATCTGATGCCGGCTATTATCCACCCAGACCAGTCTGGATTTATCAAAGGTCGACAAACGCATGACAATCTGCGGCGAGTGGCGCATCTGATCGAAAAGGCCGACCGATTTCGCTTACCTGCAGTGTTGGTGGGACTGGACGCGGAGAAGGCGTTTGACCGTGTTGACTGGGGATTTTTAAATTTAACACTGGAAGCCTTTGGGTTCTCTCCCCACTTTGTACGAATGATTCGGGCTAATTATGACCGGCCTGCGTCTAGGGTGTTGGTTAACGGGCACCGGTCTGCCTGCTTCCCCCATACCCGCGGTACGCGGCAGGGGTGCCCGCTTTCCCCGCTGCTCTTCGCGCTCAGTATAGAGCCGCTGGCACTTACCATACGGGAAAGGGAACAGATTACAGGCATTCCCTTCACTGGCGAACAACATAAGATCTCCCTATTCGCAGATGACGTTCTCTTATCATTAGGAGACCCAGCTCGCTCACTGCCCCATGTACATGAGGTTCTTTCTGAGTTTGAGAGGGTGGCGGGTTTAAAAATCAACATGGATAAATCGTACATCTTGAATTTAACTTTGCCCTCTGATGTGGTAGAACAGGTGCGAACACTTACACCTCTTTCGTGGTCCTCCACTTCCTTGCTTTATTTGGGTATTAAATTAACCCCCACCTTAGGTGGATTGTTTGCAGCTAATTTCCCCCCAGCTTTGGCAGCGATCCGGGGGGAGCTAGAGAAGTGGAAGCCAAAGTTCATTTCTTGGCTTGGTCGCATTCATGCGATCAAGATGGTGCTGCTGCCCAAATTCTTGTACCTTTTCCAGGCCCTTCCCATACCTGTGGCCTTGGACTTCTTCCGGCGCTTGAAGACCCTGATGCTGAAATTTGTGTGGCAGGGGGGCCAGGCTCGGCTTCCGTTTGCAGTACTACGTCGGCCGCGGGGGGAGGGGGGGTGGGGTTCCCTGACATGCATTTATACTACAAGGCGGCGCAATTGAGAGTGCTGGTGGAATGGTCACAACCCATGTCGGAGAAGCATTGGCTACATATGGAGCGTAGTGTGGCTGGGAGATCCATCTGGGATTTAGCCTGGAAGCCCAAGGCAGACCGACCCATGAATGCCTATATATGCACTCCTACTGGTACGGTCCTGAAGGTGTGGGACACGGTAACAGGGGATGACCGTTGGACCACCTTTCCATCACCGTTTACCCCTATACACAGGAATCCGTCCTTTCCGCCGGCGGAACGCGATGGTCCGTTTACGCAGTGGAGTGAGGGTGGCTGCAGGGCGCTTACTCACCTGTTCCATGGGGCTGACCCGCTTACCTTCCACAATTGCATGAGGGACTACGGGGTCCCGCCCACCGAACGGTTCCATCATACTCAACTCCTACACTGGGCTACTTCACCCGGAGTGAGGGATGCGGCCACGCGACAATTGACGGCCTTCGAGGGGTTCATCGTCCGCACTTCCTGTATGAAGGGGACAATCTCCTTCATATATAGACTGCTCCTGGACACAGTGATATTCCCAAGGCCCCGCTATAAGGAGCACTGGGAGAACTGTCTTGGGAGGGACATTTCGGAAGCCGAATGGGAGGGGTTGTGGAGAGATATCAAGGCCCACAACCATTCGATTGGCCTCAGGGAAGCTCATTTGAAACTTATGTACGACTGGTACCTTTACCCATCCAAGCTGCACCGCATTTTCCCGTCGACCTCTGACAGGTGCTGGAGGGGGTGCGGCCTGCTGGGAGATTTCCGCCACATATGGTGGGATTGCCCGACCATCAAGCCTTTCTGGTCAGAGATACTAGCGCATATTAAAGAGGCGATTGGGTATCCGATCCCGGAGACCATGGATTATGTCCTACTGGGGCTTCGTGATCCGATGCTGACGCACCAGACTAGAGCTGACAAACGGATTATATGGCTGTGCCTGGGTGCGGCTAAATTGACACTGGCGGCGGCGTGGAAGAAGCCGACGGCGCCGGCGACCTCACTGTGGCATGCGCGGTTGTGGCGACTACTGAGTTTGGAGAGGGTATCCGATATCTTTCTGGGCAATTTTAAGAATTTCATGTTTACATGGGGCCCCTTGGTCAGGTTTCTATCCCGGGGTCTTCCGTCAGCAGTATGCCCGTCGGCTCTGCGAGCGCTACACCTGTTCCAGATTTGAATGCAGAGATGTGTGCTTCCCAGTGTGAATGAGTGTTGAGCCGCCGCCACTGGTGGAGGGTGGGGGGGAGGTGGGGGTTGGTTTGGGGACGGTTGATTTTATTTGTTTCTGCGACATTCAGCAGTTGGTAATGGACTATAGAGGACTCCGGCGCTGAGATGTGCCTAGATGGAGGCTTGACTTCGCGCTTCCTGCACCTGAAGGAGAACTGATTTAAGCCGCTGTTGCGAGTGGACACTGACTTGGCAGTAATTGAGCGGATTATCCTTCTTGCATTCCTGAGCCTCGATGGGTGACAGTCCACGGAGTCCCCCTATGGGTCTTTGATCTTAGTCGCTATGTTTGATTGGGTTTCTCTGTTTTCTTGTTGTTTTCAACTCAATAAAATAACTTTGAAAAAAAAAAAATATTTTTTTAGTAAAACAAGACCAAAATGACAAAAATGAAATCTGTAGAAGTCAAGATATTCATTTGTAAAGAATGAATGCAAAAACAGTGCTTAGAAGTCAATAGCACTAAAAGGTTACTTGAGGTTGTGAGGGAGTGGAGAAAATCCAAAGTTCAGGCCGACTGTGATAGAGGGCAGGCAGGCTGGGAGATTCACACAGGTCAAGCTGAAAAAGTGCCTTGGATGGTGCAAAGCGTGAATGCTGAGCGCATGATGCATCAATCTTTTCCATGCAGTTGTGTCGCTGTATTGTAATCAAGGTCCGGCAAAGCTTTGTCATCGGGCCACACAGGCGGTAGAGATGCTGTCATTGAACAGTCTTTGCATTGGCGTCAAAGGGCGGTGCGTCCGTTCCAACCGGCGCATTGGTGACAATGCATCAGTTTAGCAAACCAGCTGCGGAACCCACGTCTGAGGCCAGGGACTCGAGGGGGTACCTCAGTCAAGAGAAGGACTCACAGATGGCAGAGTCTAGCAGCATCAGTAGGATTGCAGGAAGTTTATGTCTCCCTGAGACTTCGGAAAACAGGAGGCAATCAGTCCTTTGTGTGGGAACAGGACACAGCATATCAAGATGTGAGTGTGAGCACCCTCACCCCCTTCCTGCCCAGGAAGGCTATTGGCATGCATATGAATACAGATGACTCCTCTGTCATACCCACCCTTCCTGTGTTTGTGGATGTCTAGAGGGAATGCACAAAGTGTAGCTGTCGCCCATCCCAGATGTGTATTAGAGTCAGGCTGTAGGCATATAGAGCAAAGATAGGAGCAGAGAAATGTCTACTTTCTAAAAGTGCATTTTTAAAATTGTAATATCAAATCTAACTTTACCACTAAAGAGAATGTATCCTTACCATTCCAAAGATATGAAACATGATTCAGCTATTCCTTTTTAATAAGGGATTACAGCTTTGAAGTGTTTTAAGGAATTCCTAATGCTAGCCTATCAGAGGAGTAGGCATCACAGTAAGGAAAAATTAATTTAGCGGTTTGTCACTACCAGGACATGTGAAACTTAAAGGAATATGTCCTTCCTTTTAATTACTCCGAACCCTGCCTTTAGGGCCACCTAGAGCTTACCTTAGGGGTGACCTATGTGTAATAAAAGGAGAGTTAAAGACTTGTCAAGCTGTTTTAAATGCAAAGTCGAAGTGGCAGTAATCTGCACACACAAACCTTGCCAAGGCAAGCCTGAGACAGGTTTGAAAGGCTAATTGTGTGGGTGGAGCAATCAGTGCTGCAGGCCTAGTAGTATAATTTAGATTACAGGCTCTGGGTATATTGTATGCCACTTTGTAAGGGACTTACAAGTAAACTGATTATATTAATCAGGTATACACCGTTGTTACCAGGTTTAGGGGAGAAGCACATGCACTTTAGCACTGGTCAACAGTGATAACGAAAGCAGGGAAAATGATGGGGGAAGACCAATCTAAAGATGACAGGTCTAACACCTGTGTTTTTCTACCGTTTTATTTTATGTTGTCTATTCCATGCTGTTTAAATTCTCAGGATTTTATTAATGTTGGTTTACCAAAAGTAGCCAAAGTGTGCAAATACTTTTTTGCTACCAGGCCACATGAAATTTAAGCATGTTTGAAACCAAGAGTCGCACTACATTTATTTACCTTTGACTCTTTCCAGAAGCCTGCCATCCTTAGACCTGGCATTTCTTAGGCAGCACGGTGCAGGCATACTGACTGGATTGAATGGTCTTATTTGTGACTTCAAATTCCTTCCCTCTTCATTGCCATATTCATACCACTGTGAGACATTTTGCCTTCCCGCAAATTCATGAAGCCCCTGGCTTATGATTTTACACTGAGCCCTAACAGGGACCCTCCTTTTTCATCTGCCCCTACGGTCATGGATATTTTTATTGAGTTTTTTGTGAGGGGGGGGGCAAAAATATGGCTGGGTGTATGGTTCAGTTGCTTGGCTACATCCTTTCAGCCTGACTACAGAGCTCAACACTGCACCTTCATTGAAGTAAGGCAGATAGGGATCAGCATCGAGGCAGGATGTGCAGAAGACGACTGTCCTGTTTGTGACTTGATGTTGACTTCTATGGCAGTTGCTGCAGATAGCCTGTGCTCCTTGTTATATGTTTTTGTGTTAGGTTAGCCTACAACTGCTGTTTTGGGTTGATATCTGGCCAACTTGGGTAGGGATATCCCTAAATGACAATGTAAGTCTATTAGGGGGTCAGAGAAGGAAGTCCAGCCAGTCCTCTTTGTGGTCTTGCTCCTGTCCCACTCCCCAGAGATAGTGGCACTCCATCAATGGATTGTTCTTCTGCTCTACTTCACATTGGAAGATTTGAAAGCATTGATAGATGTTGCAGTCTCAGTTTTTGGGACTGAACAGGGCAGTCATTCTGTGGCTGATGATTTGGAGGGCAAAGAGGTTTAGGCTACAGCCGACTTTATCTCTAAGAAGAGTGTGGAGCTTGTTTTGACACATATTTAAGTGAGCACTGGCCTGGACAGCCTGGGGATTTTGTGGCTATGTTTGAGAAATTATGTCAGCCTTTCTCCTCTCAGCAGCTGGTTAATAAGTCAGTGAGATCTAGTCATTATAAATGGCGGGTTCCTGGGAAAACCTGACATTTCCCAAGTTCATGTTAAAGTAAAAGTAGTTTTCTATGCAGGATGTGGAATTGGGTCTCGCTGAATGTTGACATGTATGCTGGCTTTCCAAGCTGCCAGGGCAATTCTCCAGCCTTAGGGTTGACTGAAAGGTGGAATCTGCTGCAAAGAAGGTGGGTGAGCTTTACTTAAGGGTGGGCAAGGTTCTACACAGCATTTTCGACTAAGTCCCTCAGCAAATGTATCGCTACCTTATACAAACAGATATGAGAGGAAGTTTATTGTTCATGGACTGTCTGCTATGGAGGAGCACATGCCTTTCCAGACATTTTGATTAGAGCAACTGTTTTCACTGGGGATTATTCTGTGGCTGCTTTACTGAATATTTGTGTCTAGGAGTAAAACACCGAGGCTAGTCAAAAGAAATGTTTGTCTTCAATTCTAGTTTTAGGAAAAATCCTCCTATCTCTTTACTGGTGGTTTGGTCTGCTCTTGGAGGTTCTGGTTGATGGCAGTCTGTGCGTGATTCTTAAACAGCTTTCATTTTGGATCTTTGGGTTCTGTAGGATGGTGTTGTCGCTATATTGCCTCATTGAATTTTTAGTTTTCTCCCTCTGAATCAAGCCTCAGGGTGGCTAATTAGCGATAGAACTAAAGTAGAGGGTAGCTTTGAAGGTTAGAGCCACTGGTCAACTGCTGAAGAGGACCATTGTTCCAGTACCACTGATGGAGGTCAGATTTGGGTGCAATTTGACTGTCATTAAAGTTTCAAAAGTCAATGGAGAGTAAAAATTGGTTGTTGACTTAAAGGATTTAAACAGGCTATATCTAATCTTCACTTCAACATGTGAACCTGCATTTGTGGCAAGGAGTCTTTCCAATGTGCTTTGCTCTTCAGGAGGCAAATCTGTATGTTACTCTGGACAGGCCTTTTGGAGGATTCTCCAATTCGTCCTATGTGATTGTCACATCCAACTATTTGCCATTTGGATTGAAGTCAACCACCAGAGTCTTTAACAAGGTAGTGTCTTTTCTGATGGTGGTCTCTTAATTTGCGGATTCAAACTGTAAATCTATGCCTGATTGTCTGGTTAAGCCTGCCTGGTCAAGGGAAGACAACCTTGCTGCTACATGTAGGCCCTGCATTGTTCGGACTCATCACAGATTATTGGTTATCGTAAGGAAGTCTTAGCTATGACCATCATCAATGGAGGTAATTGTAGCCTTATTCATGGCATCTGCGGGTGGATGTCTCTTTCAGAGTGCTGTCTTGTGACCATACAGCTTGGTGTGAGGTCTCAGCTCGAGTTCTGTGATGCACTGGTTCAGACTTGGCTCTGGGTACCGGAGCATGTGGCTTCTGCATTCTTTCTGGTGCTTTGAGACTATTATCACTTGAAGATTTCACTCTGCCATCACCTACATAATTGAGACCAGTTGTTTGGTCTTCCCAAAATCTGTACTTGCCGTTCTTCATCTTCACATGCAGTGACGGTTGCACAGCCGCAACCTGGTAAATGGGGGGTTTCACTGGGGGTTTATGAATCAGTGAGGAGGCAAAAGCCTTATATTGCTATCAGTGGTGCAAGGACAAGAAGGGAGGTGGTAATGGGGTTCACCAGATTACCAAGCAATGTAAGCATGGCAAACCACACAATGCAGACAAGCAGAAACATCCTGGGGAATGTAGTTCAGATGAATTCAGAATCAAAGACATCTATAATTGATTCAAAATGCTTCAGATCTGCCAAACATACATAAAAACTGTTGAAGGTCTAAGCCTTTGTACACTTATCAATGCATGTACAGGGCAGTGCACAACATCCAATAAATCACTATTTCTGCCACAGTAGAGGGCAGACTTACAGTAGAGTCCAGCTTACAACCATCATAATTTAAATGTTGGTATTTCTATAGCAGAAGAGTAGCTGTTTTGGATAACTCTTAGTATATAGACATTGATGTTTTCTAATGTATCTAAATTGGGAGCAGGGGAAAGTTCTAGAGATGGCATAAGTGCTAAATTCCCCCCATTTTTAGTCCCAAAAATCATACTTCTGAATCATACTACTTTTTCAAAATCAACCCATGTCAATCGTATATAACACTTCAGAATAGTTTCGAAGAGAATGTACACTTACATTTTCTTGAGAGTAACGCCTCGCTCCTGAAATGCACTGGGCCTGACTCCCTCGTCCTTTTTTGTTCATAAATGTATGCTTGCAGCTGGAAATGGCTACATTTCCGCGTCAGACATCCACAGAAGGTTACATCAGGTTGTAAAACTATTTAATACTGTAAAGGGTCATGCAGGACTGAATGTAATTACGCATTAAACTGCACTCAGGGGGTGGGAAACTGGCAGATCAAAGTGCGGTTTGCTTTAAGAGTTCGTGAACACCCACAAACTTGTGATCTTGTGAGCATTTAGAAATCCTCTGTGATCTTTTTCCACCCTGAAAATGGTCATAGATTTGCTCCATCAAAGGCTAATGTAAATCCAGTGAAAGGTAGGAAGCGGATGGGAAGGGTCCATTCTCCTTTAGCTGGACTTCAAAAAGCTATTACTTTGCTGCTTGGTAATTAGAATTGACACTGTTTTTTTTGTTTTTTTTATAAACCAAGATCATGCTCCATCCACCACATTTAAACGTGGATGGAAGAAAATTACATTTTCTCTCCTAACCATGAAAGCTTCAATGAAGAATCTGTCAACTATTCACATTTTCAATTTGTGTCATTTGGTCAGTAAATATTAAATCGAGAAAAAGACGCCCCTCCCTGCATGCTTCTTAACACTTCCCCCACACCTTCCACTTACTAGGCAGCACCTCCTGTAGCAAAAACTAAACAATGTTCAGGTGAATCAGTCATTTAAAAAAAATGATAATAAGCATCTACTCCAATTCAGATGCACAGGTCAGAACTGGCCAGAGCAGAGAAAGTAGGGACACATTTTCGACCAATCGTGGAGGTGAACGGGAATGCTGCCTGCTGGTACACTTAGGTTGATCCTTAAAAAATATAAGTACATCTGCAGTACTATCAGCTTTTCCAAATGTACCCCAAATCTTAGGCGGGAAAGTACCCCTTCTTCTTTACACTGGTAATTCAGTTTTACTAGTTGGGACACAAGGGGGCCCATTACGATGCCGGGAGGATTGCCTCCGCCAGGCTGGCGGTAGCCACCGCCGGCCTGGCGGAGGCAATCCGCCTGACAACCACACTAGTTTTCACCCCCGCCATATTAGTATGGCTGGGGGGACCTTGGCGGACGGAAAGACTATCTGCCGCTTTTCCGCCCCGGTCGCCTTGCGGCCGGGGCGGAATAACATTGATCACATAACATTGTATGGCAAGACCCCACCCCTATAAAGTGCAAATGCAGGTCATCTGACCACTGGGCCTAAGGATATATATGTATATAAATATTCACTGAAAAATACATAGGTTTTGCAGACGTTATAGTTAGTAATAGCATTTAAAAAACCTTCGAAATTCACTGAAAAAAACATAGGTTTCAGGGACATTATATTTAGTTGAACATTTCACTCATAGAAAACCATTGAAATTCCCCTGTTATAGTTAGTTGAGCTAACTATAAATCGCTGCCCTGCAATGCACTGCTGATGATGTCACATATTACATCATTCATGACATGGTCAGTGACATCACTAGTGACATCACTGATGACATCTCAAATGACATCACTGATGACAATGATGAAATGTCCAACTAACTATAACGTCCCTGAAACCTATGGTTTTTTCAGTGAATTTCCAAGGTTTTTTAAATGCTAATTCCTAACTAGAACGTCTGTAACACCTATGGTTTTTTCAGTGAATTTCTAAGGTTTTTTAAATGCTAATTCCTAACTATACCGTCTGTAAAACCTATGGTTTTTTTCAGTGAATTTCGAAGGTATTTTAAATGTTGATTTCATATTTTAATATTTAAAAAACCTATAATTTTTCTAAAAAAATTTCTAATATTTTGGAACTCTATTATCCTTTTTTAACTTTAAAAATTATGTAATCTTTTATATCTTCAAAGGAAATATGCGTATCATTTTTGTGGGGGAGAAAACTAGAGTCCCGTATAGGTAGTGTACCAAGCTCCATCAGCACACAAATCCTATCCGCCATATTAAAATGATGCGCATTTCTTATCCGACGGGTTTGTGGCACTGCATCCCGCGTAAGAACATATACGTCCACTGTGGGATCAAGACACTGTTCCACTGTTGGGACCTATAGTTGGTTGCACCTGGTCGAAGGGGGTATACAGAAATCGACACAGACTTTAACTTCTGATATCCTTAATCATAGAATCAAGATCCCGTTTCACTGTTCGGACCGGCTGTACCGTGGTGAAGTCCAGCGACTACAGTCAATAAAGCCAAATATCATGCAATAACATGCACTCCTACGGAATGTGAGCTGGCAAACTGTATGTCCTTACTGTTTCAAACCGAGTAACTTCCTGTGGCAATGTCTATTCCCACCCACACAAAGTAACTCCCAAACTTCAACTTGGCCTTCGATCCCTACTTTGAAAACAGATTTCATTAAACTAACCAAACTAAAGCGCTTTTTTTCAGAACAGAAGTGTCCCTCACTTCTGCAAAAGAAATTTATCGACTGCAGATAGCACGGACTTCAAGTAAAATACAGTCCCTTTTAAATATGAACCTCCCATTACACTTTGTGAATTGTAACATCCTTTCACCCATACAATACGGGTTCAGACCAGGCCACTCGACCATTACGCAGTGCCTGAACCTATACCTTATCCTAAGCAAGTATACACTGGCGAGACAAGGCACTGTCTACATGGCATTCATGGACTTGTCGTCCGCATTTGACTGTGTAGACAGAAGCCTATTATGGGCTGCTTTGTTGAGAATGGGTGTAGAGAGGAACCTTGTCAACTTCCTCGCTGATCTGCATACAGATACTAGAGCGAACGTCCGTTACTCCCAAGACCTCAATGTAACGGACGAATTTAAAATAAATCGGGGTGTCCGACAAGGCTGCATCTTGGCCCCATTTTTATTTAATCTGTATATTAATGAACTGGAGGAATTTCTTCTTAACGTAGAAGCAGATTACCCCTTAGTTGAGCGCAAAGGGGTACCTGTATTACTCTACGCAGACGATGCTGTTCTTATTTCTAGAACAGCAATCGGTCTCCAGAAACTATTAAACTCCTTCCACAAATTCATGGAGTCACGTGGCTTAAGCATAAATAATACCAAGTCCTACGCTATGAAAGCAGGTAAGGGTGTTTTGAAAACTGACCATTTCAGTATAAATGGGGAGAAAATTCCATCAACCAACTCCTTCTCTTACCTCGGGGTCCTGCTAGATCACAAATTATCATGGGGCCCAGCAGTCTCCAAGAAGAAGGGAGAAACAATAAGGGTCAATGCGGCCATTCTTGGCTTTGCAAAAAAAATCGGCAATTGCCCGATGGTCGCATTGCTTAAACTGTACCAGGCAAAAAGCGTGGCTGTTGCCTGCTATGGGAGTGAGCTCTGGGGCTATCGTAAGATTAAAGACCTAGAGGTCACAGAAAATAACTTCCTAAAAAAGATTCTGAGACTCCCCAGGGGTATTGGGAACTACTCGGTACACGAGGAGCTGGGGATCCCCTACTTAGGTGACAGAATAGCAGTAAGCCCTGTTATATGTTGGTTGAATTGTTGGCTGAACAACGACATTCCATTAACACATGCCCTACTGAAAGAAGCCTTACAGCTAGATGGGAGGTTTAAAGTACCATGGGTGAAGTACATAAAGGACAGCCTAACGGCAATCGATCGACAGGATCTGTTCTATGCCCCAAACTTAATTACAAAATCTGATGTGAGCTCGGTTAAGAATGCTATACTACTGTTAAGAGGTACTGACAGAGAAGAGGTTGAGATACAGAAGGTCAGCGTTAGGAAACACCTATTATTAAAAACTTGCTTGCAAATGGAACCTTACCTGACATGGCCTATGTCAAGCTATGAACGATTTCTGTTAGTAAGGTTCCGCTTTGACCTCTATCATCTTCTACTGGCAGTCCCAAGTGGGGCTCAACGGGGCGAAGTGTTGCCAGCTTGTGGCTGCGACGGAAAGTCTCCTCAAGATCTGGCACACTTCCTTTTTATCTGCCCCTATTACTCCACCCCACGGAAATTATACCTTAAACCGTGCCTTAAAAAGTTGAGTTTCACACAAATTAAACCTGCACTTTATTACTTACAATTACTGAATGGCGATTGCACTTTATTTGTATGTAACTTTCTTAAAAAAGCCATCTGCTTTAGGAAAAGCATGGATGGCTAACCACGCTGCAAAAATTTTAGGTGATTTTTAAGATTACAGTTATTTATATTTGTAATTATATATTGCCCATGCTCATACTGTCTGATATATTGTACTGTATACTGTGTCATTATCTGTCATTTGAATTGAATTGTTTGTAATGTTTTTTTTTTTTTTTTTAATTTTATTGTGTGCTTATAAATTGTACTTTTATGATTGTAAAACCTACAATCGAATAAAGATTCTGAATTGAATTGAATTGAATTGAATTGTTACACAATTTTCAACACATCTCACACTCAAGGTCTGGCACACTTTTTTAACACGGTCTCCTCCAACCTTCTCGCAGGCTTTCAACCTGTTTTTGGTATAATACCAGACTTCATTCATTCGATCATCTCTGGAATAACAGGAACAGTGCCCATAATTCTCGCTCTCTGTTTGGCCATCCTACTATTATTTTTGCTTGTAAAATTACCTGCGCTTCATGTGGTAACAAGCATGTCCGACAGAATACGCCTCTATGCGAAGCTACATCAATACTGTGAAAAAATGGAACTACTTTAGGGCTGCCTGCCTCTATCTATTATCGGAGCCAGCTACAACATGACATTTATTTACACATATGCAATCTGCGAGCAACCATCTTTTTATTGCAAAACTTGCCCATTCGACTGGCGAATGGATGTATGCCTTGCCAACATCCCCACAATCGCTCCCGATATCCAGAAGGTAATGCAGTATCTTGAAAACCATGAACTTGATTGTTCGGGCAGTGGAGAAATGGCGGATGCAATGCAAAAAGGTATTGTGGCGGAATGGGATTTCTGCGCAGCTGCGAAAGATCTCCTGCAATATATGACCTTTCACAACATTGCAGATTGCCTGCCAATTCAAATTGCCGCTCGAACATTCGAGGAACATTACTGTCCCCTCGAGGATATGAGTTGGATCGCTTCGCTTTTCTCACAATATGGCAACAATGACTTCTTGGAACATTACCCATCTCAAGCCACTGAAGAACTTCCGCATTGCAATCTCCAAGAATTGTAAAAAAACTCACGTTATTCTTCTATTGAATTTTACCATCTTTTTTACTATTTCCTTTAAAAAAATATAATACACTTCAATTGTACTACTTTCATATAATAACTTTCTAAGTATGCTCAGGCATTTGAACTCTGTTTTCATTACTGCCCCTTATGTCTCCACTCTAACCAGAGATCAGTGATGTATGGCCTATACAACTACGCTATTTACTTTCCAAATTAGCCTACACCCGACATCTATTTGAAACCATGCCTATTCTTTGTGCACACATCTCTCTGCCTGCCTGTATCCATGAAGCCCTTTCACACAAATGTACTCATCCTCAGCATCTGCTCACAAGCTGGCAATCAAGATAAAAAAAACACAACATTGTTTAGGAACTGGTTGGCACAGTGTGGTAATCGTATCCTACCTTTATTTTCATTATAGAATTTACGCATCCATGTCTAATAGCTATGGTTTATGTCACATGGAATTGTAACATGGAATTCACTGATGCAGGCGCTTCAGTTTGAATACAGTAGAAGAGGTAGGAGTTTACCTCAGCTCGATGCCTTAGCTCCCTGAACAAGAATGTTTTTTTGAAACAGCTAAACACAATAATGTATGGTTTGACCAGAAGGGTACCGAATGTACTTCTCAGAAGCGCAATGTTTGTGTTCCTCCTCAAAGTTCCGATGTGGGTAGAACTATTACCAATTTTGACACTCACCAGATTGAATGTACTGTACAAGAGATTGCTGACTGTTGTACTGTTGATAATTTTGTGTTACTAAAAAAGAATACCAGGATACCTAAGAAGTTTGATGGTAAAATTTGGCAATTATGTTTTTTTGTTTGTTTTCTTAAAGGATACATGTGGTAATGGTATCCTACCTATATTCATTATAGAAATTTGAGTCATTCAAGTCTAATAGGTATTGTTTATGTCACATGGAACATTAACATGTAATGTGGAATTCATTGATGCAGGAGCTTACATTTGTATACAGCAAAATCGGTTGGAGTTTACCTCAGCTCCATGCCTTAGCTCTTGCACCAGTGGGTCCATTTATGGCACTTAAATAAACACACTTTTTATATATCTTTCAAACTCCATCTCTTTATTACACACAGCCACTTTCTTAGACACACCTGATTTCACAATTTGTCTTCTGTGGCATTGCAACATTCTGCATTATATTCTTCACGATTATTTCTTTATTCCTCCTTGCTGAAACACTGCATTCGAGTCTTCAGACCGGTAGGGGTGAGTAGTTCGCTTCCCACTCCCTGTTTAGTATAAACGTATACTAACACTACTTACACCGGTCTGCTACAGCGGCCAGTATCCTACATCGCCCACAGCACATCACTTTACAGCAATCAGTTTACGGCTTAGGCTCACGGTTTCATCCCCGATGATGGTACCAGTGAATAGTTTGCTTCCCACTCCCGCTATAGTCTTAATGCATACTAACACCACCTGCACACCTATGCTACAGCAGCCAGTATGCTACAGCGCCCAGAGCACATCAGTTTACAGCACTCAGCTCACGCTTTAGTGGCACGCTTTCATCCCAGAGTGTTCCGGCACCACACCTCACCACCATCTCACTGTGGGCAAAATAGCACTTTCACACTGGTAGGGGTAAATACTTCGCTTCACACTTTCTTTACAGCACACCCTAACCTCCACACAGAGCTCACTGTGCCCCTACCCTCCTCTTTCCTAGTTTGTTTGCCCTTTTTTCCCCTTACTCACTTCAACGTTAACACAAAATGGCTGCCTACGCTTCCTAGTTGCAACCATTCGCAACCAATAAGCAGCAAGCTTGTGCTAGTAACGCCTCAGCCAATCAGATGGCAGAATTCCCAAATATCGATATCTGTAAATTTCAATATTTCTCAAAAACTACTGAACAGATTTACACCAAATAAACAAAAGCATGCTTTCTAGACCAAGACCCTTCTTCCTGCCAAATTTGTTGTAATTCCCTTTCACCTGTTCGACTCGTAGCCTTGTCTAATGTTTCCTATGCAAATTAACATGGCGAAAACATGTTTTGGGCCCCCCTTTTTTCTCAGCCCCCCCTTCACGAATCATCCCCAAACTTTACGCACAGGAGCTGATATGAACAGAGAATTTGTTTGTAAAATGTCATGAAGATTCATCAAACGACGCCAAAGTTATAGGCTAAACAAAAAATGCTCTTCCTATGGAAACTTGGTCCTAACTATAACTACCTACTGGCGACCGCCAGTATGTAATATATATATATATATATATATTTGTGTGTGTGTGTGTATACGTATATATGTGAAGAGGTCCTGGCTAATGGTAGACCTAAAAACAGGGATACCAGATATATACAGTGGAGCAAGCACTCAGGGCATGTAGCACCACTGTACGCCAGGCAGGGGGCATCCATAACCCAACAATATTGCACAGATCTCAGTGCATCTGCCTCTCCTGTGCTTATAAGGTGAAGGGACATGCTGCTGCCCGCCCCACCTAGAAAAAGGGCCAAATGTAAAAGCGAAGCGCAGGGCTTTTATCATATGAGGAATTCAAATACCTCAAAAAGGAACATCCTGTGATCCCTTCCTTCTACCTACTTCCCAAAGTGCATAAGGACAGTGACATACCACCAGGTCGTCCCATCATCTCAGCAATAGATAGCTCTTTGGAACACGTCTCTAAATATATTGACTTTTTTCTACAGAACCATGTCAGGAATCTCAGATCATATGTTAGGGATTCTTTTGACTTTCTAAGTAAAATTGCAGAATTTGACTGGGAAGACAACATGGTACTTATGACTTTGGATGTTTCATCCCTATACACTTCGATCAGGCATGGGGATGGTTTCAAGGCCTTGGACTATTACCTCAACAAGGATTTACCTCAACCAACAGCACACAATAAAATGGTAGTCGAAATGACTAAAATGTGCCTTGAGCAGAACTTTTTCATTTTCAATGGCGCAATATACCATCAGATTAGGGGTGTTGCGATGGGGGCCTGCTTCTCACCTAGCTACGCGTGCTTGCACGTAGGGCTGTGGGAGGAGCAGGTCCTCGCTTGTCAACACCATGAGTTTATTTCCAATAACATTGCTTTATATTTGCGTTACATTGATGATATCTTTATTATTTGGAGAGGTAACCAGGATAGTGCCAGGGCCTTTGTTGATTTGATTAATTTTAACAACGTTAATCTCAATTTCACTGTAAATTTAAGTTCTGATTCCATTTGTTTTTTGGATGTGGAGATATTTGTGAAGGATTCTACCCTGAATACACGACTTTACCGGAAGCCTAGTGCAGGCAACACTATCCTGCACTCCAATAGCCAACATCCGGCTCACCTGATTCGGAGTATCCCTTTTGGGGAGATGCTCCGAATCAGGAGAATTTGTAGCTCGGATGCCGAATGTGCGGCTGCACAGGAGGCATGCAGAATACGTTTCTTGGCTAGGGGTTATTCCTCGGAAAATATCATGAAAGCGATCAGGCGCTCTAACTCAGTGAGCAGACAAGAGGCATTGATTTCTAAACCTAGGAACACCAATTTGGAGGTTCCCGTGACAGGAGATGGACAAATGAGTTCTCCACGACTCATTTTGACATTCAATCGTCAACATGGGGCTTTACGTAAAATCGTAAACAATAACTGGAACTTGGTCCGTAGTGACCCAGTAATTGGCCATAAAATAGACATTAAACCTACTTTGACCTTTAGAAAATCTCCCTCAATGTCCAAAACCTTGGTCAGTAATACTCTGTAACCCAAGATCTCTGCAACCTGGGGAGCATTAAAGAAGGGCTTCAAGATTTGTCCACAATGCAAAGCCTGTCGTTATGGTACCAATAGGACCCATTTCCAAAGTCCCTTTCAGCAACATCCAACTGCAATTCTCAAATGGCTCAACTGTAAAACCGAGTATGCCATTTATGTGTTGGAGTGTCCGTGTGGGCTCCAATATGTGGGCAGCACTAAGCTGCCCGCCAACAAACGAATACTCCAACACATACGTGCAATAACTGGGCATGATCAGAACTATCCGGTTGCCAGGCATTTTCAGGAGAAACATCTGGGCATTCCTGACAAACTCCAATTCTTTTTAATTGATTGTGTCGAGCCATCGAGGAGGGGAGGTGACCGTGAGGCCAAACTCCGCCTCCTCGAGACGAGATACATCTTGGAGCTCAACACCAAGAATCCCAATGGTCTCAATGACAGGGAGGACCTTTATACCTGTCTATAGGATTCAGGAGTTTGCCCATAAGACCTGTCCGGATAAATGAGATAATCGTTATTCTAGATCTGTTGTTTCAAAATTTCTGTATTTGTATATATGGATGAATTTATTCCTTTTTCAATTTGTAAATATATTGGTACTGATTTTATCATTAGATAATTCTCAACTGAAATTGTTTGCACTTTAATGCTATATTTGCACTATCACTTCATGCACTTTCTTTGTCTGTTAGCCATTTATTGTGACTTGCCCACTTGGGCTTTATTCTGATATCAATTGTCATATGACTTTGGATCAACGCTGCTAACTCATATACTGAGCTATTTACTCTTGGGCACAACATGATAATGAGTTAATACCCATAGTGTACATAGATAATATTAATTGTCGTGTTTATACTTCTGTTGGTTTTTCATTGTGTTTTTTGCCCTGTAAATATGCTCCCTTGTCTATGAAATCGGTTTACACAATTTTACTGACTGTGCAATTCTCATTGAAAAAATTCAGTGCTATATTTTTACATTCTTTGATTATTTGCACGAGCGTAGCGTTCCACTACATAGTATTTTTTCCTTGCCTATGATTTATTTTATTGCACTGTCACTTTAAAGGCTTTGCTCACTGTGTGTAGCTTGTCATGTGATCAAGCCTCCCTGGAGGCGAAACGCGCCATGGCGGCAGCGCTGGCTTCACATAATTAAACCACATTTGCACCAGCACTTCTGGGTCGACTCTTTGTTGCTGGACACTGTTGGCGAACTGTTCTTTTTTTGCCTAAGCGACAATACTCGGAATATATATATATATATATATATATATATATATATATATATATATTCACAGAAAAAACCATAGGTTATAGACCATATATAGTTAGGAATTAGCATTTACAAAACCTTGAAAATTCACTGAAAAAACCATAGGTTATAGACCATATATAGTTAGGAATTAGCATTTAGAAAACCTTATTTTACTCACACAAAACCATTGAAATTCCATATATAGTTAGTTGCACTAACTATATATCGCGCACCCGCAAACCACTGCTGATGATGTCACATATTACATCATTCATGACATGGTCAGTGACATCACTGATGACATCACTGATGACATCATCTAGTGTCTGTGTGTTTTTGTAAAGTTTAAATACGTTTTACATATTGAAGAATGACTGGATGTATGGAAGACTGAGTGTGTGTGTGGCTGGCTGGGAGGTGTGTGACTCTGTGCATATCAATGTGTACTTGTATCAGTGATTGTATAGGAGAGTAAGTATGTGTTAGTATATGTGTGAAAAGTATGGTGTTCTGTGTTTAACTATAGATGAGGAAATCGAAGTGTGATTGATTCTTCACAGGACTGACTAGGTGTATGAGTGCATATGATAGTGTTCTAATAATAAGTGACTGTATGTATGAGTAATTGTATGGGTGAATGAGTGAATGTGTGTGTAGACGTACGAATCAGTGAGTGTGTATGTAGTAACTGGTATTGGTGTGTCATGATGTCATCAGTGATGTCATTTGAGATGTCATCAGTGATGTCATTTCAGATGTCATTAGTGATGTCATCAGTGATGTCACTGAAGTATGGTGTTCTGTGTTTAACTGTATAGATGAAGAAATGGAAGTGTGATTGATTCTTTACAGGACTGGCTTGGTGTGTGAGTAACTCCATGGATGAGTGGCAGTGTGTGACTGTCTGCATAGGTGTATGAGTGCATATGATAGTGTTGTAATAATAAGTGACTGTATGTATGAGTGATTGTATGGGTGAATGAGTGAATGTGTGTGTAGACGTAGGAATCAGTGAGTGCTTATGTAGTAACTGGTATTGGTGTGTCATGATGTCATCAGTGATGTCATTTGAGATGTCATCAGTGATGTCATCAGTGATGTCATTTGAGATGTCATCAGTGATGTCATCAGTGATGTCACTGACCATGTCATGAATGATGTAATATGTGACATCATCAGCAGTGGATTGCGGGTGCGCGATATATAGTTAGTGCAACTAACTATATATGGAATTTCAATGGTTTTGTGTGAGTAAAATAAGGTTTTCTAAATGCTAATTCCTAACTATATATGGTCTATAACCTATGGTTTTTTCAGTGAATTTTCAAGGTTTTGTAAATGCTAATTCCTAACTATATATGGTCTATAACCTATGGTTTTTTCTGTGAATTTCATTGGTTTTTTAACAGCTAATATCTGTAGCTGTAAAATGTATTCTTCTTTAAATCCAAAAATATATTTTATATGTTTATGAATAATTTTTTTTTAAAATATTTTTTTTTCTTCGTTCCCGCTTCGCGAATCGGGAAGCTTCCCGTTAGCTGACCTTGATGCCGCGAAATACACCGCGAGCCGGTAAACGTTTCTTTACCGCAAGTGCCGCGTTAGAAAACAACATCGTGACGCCTCCCGTCCGCATGACGTTTCACGTTGTCGCGTGATACGTCATATGACGTACAACGTTAGCGAACTGGTACGCGAAGCGAGTCGCAAAGCGCAGGTTTCTGGAAGCAAACCAGGAGGCCCTGCAAAGCGCTTAACGTAAACACAGCAAGTCATGTGACTTCGTAATAACACTTTTCATTGGTTCATTTCACTTTTGGTTTCCTAATGATGTAAGACTAGGTCATATAATCTAAAATGAACACTTTTGATTGGTTGAGAACTCTTGTTTTTCCCAAATGATGAAAATCCCTCCTTCTTTCCTCACTCTGACTTTCATCATTGTGAGAGAAAGACCCTTTGTGATCACTGAGCAATGGCTTCTTTAGTAGCTTCAGCTGGTGCTTCCCCACCACCTCCACCACATCCAAGGAAGAGTGGACCACCTGCTCAAGTTATAAATCAACAAGAAGAGGAAGAAGAGGAACAGGAGGACGAGCACGAAGAGAGGCAGTTTTTGCCTGAGCAGCCCAGGACGTCTCACCGGAAAGAAAACTTCATTTGGCAATTTTTTAAAATTCCCAAAGGTCAGAAAAAAGTAAATGCAAGATACGTAACTTGCCTTATATGTCAAGATAGACTGTCCAGAGGGACCGACAAAAAATACAGTTTCGGAAACTACACAATGCATCGCCATATGACTAGGTGGCATCCTAACAACTACAGTGCTGCACAGTTTCGGAACGACCTAGATAATCTCCCTATTATGGCCAGAAGATCTGTTGTACCGGAAGTAACGGGACCAGAGGGCAGGGAGATGGTGCCAAATATACAAATGAGATTTGGTGATGTAAAACACATCTGCGTATTTTGCGATGGATTCATTTCCTACGGAGAAAAAAGCATCACTCTGATCAACAGAGCTATTGACTATCATATGCAAGTTTGTACGAAACGCCCAAAATAATAAATACTTCTTTTTTTTGTTTTGTTGCTCCTGTTGAGCCCTTTACAATGAATCGTTTTCATTGCCCCCTCCAAGAAAAACCCAAAAAAATATAAAACTGTTCAGAAAAATTCAAAAAAAGTAAAAAAATGTTCTGAAAAATAAAAAAAAAAGTTCTTTTCAGAACTACCTCCCCGTTATTAAAAAATTGGTACAATATTTCGAACTGTGCCAACCTCTATTTCTCTTAGTTCGCTTCCCAGTTCGCTCCCCGGTACGCGAACCGGAAGCGAACCAAAAACAGTAAGTATAAGGGAAGGAAACAGAAACTTATGTTAAAAGAAAGACAGCTATAGGGGAGTAAACTAGAGATACTATTACCCGTAATCCACTGCTGATGATGTCACATATTACATCATTCATGACATGCTCAGTGACATCATCAGCAGAGGATTGCGGGTTTTTTGGCAACGTGCCTTATCCACGGTTTAATAAGGCTGCCTTTTGCTTTATATAAGTTTTCAAATTGTATGAAATATATACCAATAGGTCGTTATGAACCTTTAGGTAGTGCTTTTCTTCATGAGGTCTGGTCGCTTCCATACACATACAGATGTTTCAAAGATGATCAAGAAGTTTATCTGAATGGAGAGGAATGCACTGAGACGCCAGATCATTCACTAATGTGTAGGCACATACAGTTACACGGTTCATGCAACAAACACCGACCAAATATGGCTTGCGTGTTGCAAGGCACGCCAGTTCCTGCTATCATCCCCACGTTCAAGTTGTTGGAAAATGGTAGTTATTTGATGCTCAATAATGAAGATTGTTCTGAGTTAATTAAAAGTATTCCTTTTATCGTAACAGTAAGTGAACGGGTTATTTGCTGCAGAAATGTTCTATTTCCTCCCACACATGAACATAGGGAGTTTTCAATCTGGCCACAAATACCAACCTTGGGACAGATTTCAACGGCATGGCAAGAATAAGAGCTCTTTTGTCTCAGAGAGAGGTGGCCTTGAGTTCGGCCCGTGAAACTTTCTTGCTTCACATAGCGAACACCCGTACAGAGGTGCACACACTTTTCAATTCAGATTTGCCTTTCAAATTCAGCAAGATGGTTCCGACTATCTTTAACGCATCCTCCGCAAAGTCCCTGGCGCACTTTTTTAAAGTTGTTACCAGTGGTCTCGTGACTTCATTTGAGAAAATCTTTGGACTCATCCCTGCTTCCTTTCATTCTATTTTCTCCACTCTGGTTCGTGGATTGGCATTTTTACTTGCATTACCAGCGGACGCTCTTGTGCTTTTTTACATTTTTAAATATGGATGTCCCTCCTATGCAACCTCCCACCCTGCAGCTGCTGACACTGTTCCGCAATCGCATGCTAGAATATTATGGCACAATGCCGTTGGCGATATTAAGCACGGCATATGGATTATCTTTTCGATTCTCCTACTTCACCTGTGTCCAGCCTGTATTTCACTGCCTGACCTGTGATTTCGATTGGGCCATTGATTTGTGTCTCTGCGGACCGGTTTCTCCTGACGTCGACTTTAATCAGCTGATGACTCCTATCATTACTCACGAGTTGGTTTGTCCTGGCGAAAGGATTATGGCTGTGGCATTGATGCATGGACTACTTGGTCCCTGGAATTTACTGGCGGCAGCACAGTCTTTCTTGGAACAGAGCTTTCTTGAAAACCCACCGAGCTGTCCTCTGATGGTGATAGAGGATCCGGTGCTGGGAGAGCACGTATGTTCTTTTCCGCTTTTAAATTGGATGGCTGAACTGTTTTCGGATGAAGACGGTGACTTCCTATTGGAGGCTGTTGCAGCTTATTTTGCATACACAGTTATGTCATAGACCTTTTTCATGTTTGATATGCTGAGTACTAGCATTTCATTGACAATTCATTGACTTATTTGTCAAGTTTTTATTATTTACCTTGCCTATTGGCTTAAGACTCGATAAAGTACTTGGCTGTTTTATTTTTCTTTAGCATTAAATTTTCCTAGTTTTTAATGCTTTACCTTGCGGACCGTCCACATATAAACTTGCAATCTGCTCTCATGAGATGGCACTTCTATTATCTTATTCAGTTTGTTTCCGGATCATGGGGAGGTGTCATCTAGGTCCTGGATATCTTTACACCGTGTTAAGTTAGCATGGGCTCATTACCGGTTTAAACGCCATTTTTCCTTTTTTGCAACTTCTGCACACGACACTTAGTTGTTGCTTTAGCTTTCCACCTAGTAGTTCATCGTGGTTTACATGAGAATAATATGTTATTGCTCTACTATCTGCTTTGCTTGTTAAACTATATCTGTACAGCGAGTGCTAAAGTTTCAAGAACAACACGATACAGAATTGTTATGAGGTCTGATCTCCACGACTTCATACTCATAACATAAGTGCAACTTCTGCCAATTCTGGGCATGAGGCGGGTTTTATATTGCTTTGCCGAACACACATACACAACAGTTGATGCGGCTCACATGAAGAGAGAGCTGGTGTATGCTGATGTGATTCCTTCAAATCTAAGACACTAAAGTATGGGCACGCCCTAAACCAACACAAAGAGACCTTCTTAGCAAATAATATAATATGTGTATTAGGGAGGGTGAGATATAAGCAGCCGCGGGCCGTGGAGGGAGTTACGGTGAGGCAGGGAGGCGGGGAGGGGGAGAAGCAGGGTGGAGCCCTCTCTACCTTGCCCCTCCCCCTCCCCGCCTCCCTGCCCCACCGTAACTCCCTCCACGGCCCGCGGCTGCTTATAAGTGTTGCTAACTCTTATTCATTTACAGCATGTTAACATACTATCACCATTCGCTTTTTATGTACTAGTAACTATGCTGGTAATTTTGCTACTGATAATATGTGTACTTGTATTATCTAAGATACTACGCCTGTGAAGACGGCATTAGTAAATAAACATTTCAAATACACATGTGTTCTTCTTAACTCCATGTTCTGGTTTCTAAGAAATATATAACGACCGACTGTTCATGAGTTCCACGTATCCTGAGGTACTATAAGTTCATATTCTGGATTGTCTAAACATTGAGAGTTTGTTATATCCAATGTGACACTGTACCTAGCTTGCTAAGGAGTTTTTGATTACTAACGTGAGTTTTGGGACACCCTAATTCGCCGAGGTTCCAATCCTCTGTCCACAGTTCTGTGTGAGAACAGAAACCCTGCGACAGGGGCACCCCCGACCCTTGCTGGAGCTTCATCACACTTGCGATACAACTCCAGCAATGCGCCACCTTTACGGCACAGATACATCACGCATCTGTGCTGTTTTTGCCCCATGATGCGCCGCATTGTAAATGCAGCACACCATAGGTGACGGAACAGCGGCACAGAATGACTAACACATCCCTGGTGATGCGCCAGTCATCATAAATGTATCCCTATGCTTCTTATCTTGTTAGAGATGAACCGCCATATGTATCATCAAAGTTTTTTGCATTTCCTAAATAGCGAACTTTAAGGAATAAATAGCGATTCTTTACCATTCCTAGTTTGCGATGAGCTATTTGCTAATTACAAATTACCCATTCATTTCCTTCATTTCCATAGGGCGGTTGGACTCACTTTTAGCTCGAACGGCTGAATGGATTTCCACGAAACTTGGCAAAATTGTAGGGACTGGTAGCCCGATGTGCCTTTGCTATGTCTCAAGATATATGCTCCAGTGGTTTTTACGAAAATTAACTTTGAAAAATATATATTGGGCTACATTGGCCTATATATATGTTGGAGCCCAAATGTAGCCCAATGTAGCCCAATGTAGCCCAAAGATGGCCGCCAGACACACAAAAAAACAAATGTAGCCCAAATATCAGCCAGATGTAGCCCAACTATAGCCCAGTGACAGAATGGCCAATCAGCTTCGCAAACCTCCGTTACGCGAAGCGGAGCGCTGTTACAGATATATATTTTTTTTGAACGTTAATTTCTCAAAATCCACTGGAGCACATATATTGAGACCTAGCAAAGGCACATCGGGCTACCAGTCCCTAATATTTTGCCAAGTTTCGTGCAAATCCATTCAGCCGTTCGATTATTATTATTATTATTTTTTTTTGCCCCACGGGGCCCTTTTAAAACCTCCACATCAAACCTAGGGGGTCAGCGAGGATCTACTATGCCCCCTTATAGTTATTTCCCCCTTTGTTTTGACCTCCTCTTGTCTCTCGATCCTACCGAGAGACAAGATGGCGGCCGCTACGGACTGTTTGGAATGTTGACAGACGCCGGAGAACCAATCAGCTTCGCTTCACAAAGCTCCGTTGCGCGAAAAGTCCGCGTCCTGGGCCGCTGCCCAGTCCGCTGTTACAGATATATATCTTTTTTTAAACGTTAATTTCTCAAAATCCACTGGAGCACATATATTGAGACCTACAAAAGGCACATCGGGCTACCAGTCCCTACAATTTTGCCAAGTTTCGTGCAAATCCATTCAGCCGTTCGGGCTAAAAGTGAGGCCAACCGCCCTATGGAAATTAACATGGGAAAAACGCGTTTTGGGACCCCCCTTTTTTCTCGGCCCCCCCTTGACGAACCCCCCCATAATTTTCAGGGGCTGCTCAGAAACAAAATGTGCCATTTTCCTGAAAATTTTAGCCAATTCCGTCCACAAACGCCAAAGTTATTAGACATAGAATTTTCAAAAAACCCATAGAGAAAAAATCCTAACTATATATACCTACTGGCGACCGCCAGTAGGTAATATATATATTTGTGTGTTTGTGTGTGTGTGTGTATACGTATATATGTGAAGAGGTCCTGGCTAATGGTAGACCTAAAAACAGGGATACCAGATATATACAGTGGAGCAAGCACTCAGGGCATGTAGCACCACTGTACGCCAGGCAGGGGGCATCCATAACCCAACAATATTGCACAGATCTCAGTGCATCTGCATCTCCTGTGCTTATAAGGTGAAGGGACATGCTGCTGCCCGCCCCACCTAGAAAAAGGGCCAAATGTAAAATTATTAGTAGAAATATGGGATAGTTTACTGCTTTTTGTGTCCTCAGCTGCCTAGAATTACTTTGTTGTTGCATTGACCATGAGGTAAGAGACAAAATTAATTCAGAAAAAAATGTACCCTGAACACGAAATAATTCACACAGTAAAGATACTTGATACTTTTGGTGTTCGGATTTGCAGTTTCACTGAATTGCCTGTGTTAAAGAAATGTTTTAATGCTAGAGCTATTGATCTGCCTCTTCCAGCCGTAAATAATATAGTTTGAAAGAATATATGGCTAATGATCAAATTCCAGCATGGTAAGACAGTATGGCGTGTGATGATTTTGTCTTCTCTTACTAAGTATCATTTTAAAACTGTACAAGCTGTTCTCAGACTTCTGCTGATCCTCGTGTTATCACTCAGTTTCATCTGTTCTAATACAGAACAGCCATTTATCAGTTTCGTATTTTCTTCTCTAAAATGCGGTCTAGGGACCATAAAAGCAGAGTTTTTTCTCCTATGGTATTGCAGACTATGCAGTAACCGTTTGCTGTCCTTTTTCTGTAGGTTCATCTTCCACTTGACTTGGGGGAGCTTTACAAAGTGCGACTTGGACTTAGGAATTTTCAGGACCAACCAGCTGAAGTATTTCTTCAGCATTTTAAAATGCAAAACACAGCGACTTGTAGCACTTTCAGCCACACCATAAATAAAACACTTCCGCTTTCATTTAATGGAGACAGATGCATCGAAATCCCAGTTGAGTGGCCATTAAAGGCATCCCTTTCAGGTATGTATGCTATATATCTGCAGTGAAGTGGCAGAATGACCGTAGAGGTTCGTAGGGGGCCATTGTATAACCCTCGCATATATGTTTTTATTAGAAGGCTATTACTGTTAAAAATACATTTGTAATATATAAAATTAGTAGAAAAGTGATTTAAGAGTGTCGGTGATAAAATCAGAAATCTGATTCACTGTTGTATTATCTAGTTTAGCATGTCTTAGAATTCTCAATTTGTTAATGAATAAGTGCAGGTGCCCAAGTGTTTGACCAAAAACCCCAGGCTGGCACTGTCGAAGGTCAGGGAGCCTATTTCACATGTCTGCGTAGCCTTGATTACCCCTCATCCCTCTATAATCCACCACCAGACACTCCCTGACTCTCTATCTTATTTTCAGCTCTCTTTCTTCCCTCCATTCTCCCTTTCTCACTGTTCTTTCTCTTCCTCTTTCTTATCCCCTTTTGTGTTTTTCTTTCTCTCGCTCTGGATCAAATTTTGTTGAGAAAATATAAGTGAATGAAGGCATCAATTAGCAACTGGAAGAAATGTCTCATGGTTTCTAGAGAAAAGTTTCAATTGCCAATGCCCTGGAATTATCCCATTTTTCCCTGCCCCAAATAACGGTTTGGTACAAAAGGGGGTGGTGATGGATGGAGCATCTGAACCAATCAAACACTCGCACCCAGTCGATAGATCTGGGTTTAATCCATCACCGTTCTTTAGCCCACTCTGCCACCCCAGTTCAGACATGGCCATATGCAAATCAGTCTGACCCTGTGCCTCATGGGAACAGTCCAGCCGAACTCCCAAGCCATGCCTTCCCTGGACGGGAAACAAGCTTCCGAGGACCGGTTTCTGGCATTTTAGCCGTCTTCAGCCCGGCTTGCTTGAATCCAGTGGCAAAGTGAGCAAGGGACTCACGTCTGAGCATACCCTGCCACACTTATGGCGGCCAAAGCTGTACAAAAGGGGGTGGTGATGGACGGAGCATCTGAACCAATCGAACACTCACACCCAGTCAAAAGATCTGGGTTTGATCCATCCCCGTTCTTTAGCCCACTCTGCCACCCCAGTTCAGACATGGCTATATGCAAATCAGTCTGACCCTGTGCCTCATGGGAACAGTCCAGCCCGAACTGCCAAGCCATGCCTTCCCTGGACCGGAAACAAGCTTCGAGGACCGGTTTCTGGCATTCCAGCCGTCTTCAGCCCGGCTTGCTTGAATCCAGTGGCAAAGTGAGCAAGGGACTCACGTCTGAGCATACCCTGCCACACTTCTGGCGGCCAAAGCGGTACAAAAGGGGGTGGTGATGGACGGAGCATCTGAACCAATCAAACACTCACACCCAGTCGACAGATCTGGGTTTAATCCATCACCGTTCTTTAGCCCACTCTGCCACCCCAGTTCAGACATGGCCATAACAACCCCCTTTTATACCAAATAACGGTTTAGCAGGAATTCTGGTAAATCCATGGGAGGGGAAATACCAGGGATTAAAAGATTGTGGAGAATAACATGGAGGAATCAGTGTTTCCGTCATGATTGCCACATGTTTTACTGGGTATGTCACACAGAGAAATATCTGTGTGAAACTACGCAACACATAAATCAATTGAGACCACAAAACTCCTGTTAGCAGGCCTTTTGAATTAACAGGCTACTTGCAATCGAGGCCAAAGAGGCACGACTAATCCTGGTCTTCATCAGTAAGGCCGCAATATGAAATACTTAATAATTACTGCATGAAATTAAAGCATACACTTAGTTGCAAAACTGGTGGGTTCAGAGTTTTCACTCTAGAGACAGCGACGGTGTCAAATCAGTGACATCTTAGATTGCACAAATATGTGTTCTGATCACGTAGAGGCGAGAAGACAAAATCTCTTTATGTTACGGGCCCTCCTAAATAACCACAGCAATCACTCGCATGGGCAAATGACCCACTTCACGGGGCAAACAACTTAAAAGACAGAACTCAAGAACTGCATCTGAAAGTTTTCCACTCTCATCTGTTGGGCATCACACTTAGAATATGGTACTGGTCTATCAGCATTTTATTCATTGATATTTCACATGTATATGCACTAGCTGCTTGACAGTATCGCCTGGTGCCAACACAGATCCACCTCATGAGTAAGAAAGGTTCTGAGTGATAGTCTGAGCAATATGTGGATCTGGGAAATTAACACAAGACCAGGCCTAGACACACATCAGATTCATTTGCCTGAAACTTACAGAAACTAAAGCTTCTGGTCATTGGCGATCTATCTTCACACATTCCCATTGCTTTGCCATTGCTAAGGATCATCAATCAATCTAAGTAAGCTGAATCATCCACCTTTAGATTTAATAATGAAATGATTTGCTCCTTTTATATGTTGCCAGATTGATAATCTAGAAAGAGAAAGAACCTTTGTAGGCAGAGTAGATTATTTCATGCTTTCTGCTCCAGGCTCCCTCAATAAATCAATACAGTGTGTATGTTGTTTTAGTTATTGTTGGACTTGGCCCTCTGCCCAGGGTCCCCCCCAAATGTTTTGCCTCCTGCCCTCCTGCCCTCCTGTTTTCTGAATTTCATTTTTGTTGGCATTAGGACTCAGTGCACATTATCACTGCTAACCAGTGCTAAAGTCCTTGTGCTCTCTCCTTTAAACATGCTAAAATTGGCTTACACCCTATTGGCACATTTATTTACTTATAAGTTCCAACTAAAGTAGTACTACAAATACCCAGGGCAGTGACACAAACCCCTAACAAGCCTCACTGCACAGTCACATCTGAACCAACGCCGGACAACTCGAAGCCTCGCAATGTAACACCAGCAGACCACGCACAAAAGCCATAAGATACAATCTTCAGCAGGCAAAACATGGTATTGTGCCCGACCTGCATTCCTTCACGGTTAGCCCGAACTTGTCACTTTGTCCCGGTCCAAATACCCAAATATATATTAAAATGTAATATATTTTTCTAAATTTGTTTGTGATTTCAATTACTGTTTGTTTGCTGCAGAAATACTTATTGCTGCTAAGTTAAGCCTGACTCGTTTTTGCCCAACTCCCAGAGGGTTAAGCACAGGTTAATTTAGTGACTTTTGTAGTTCACTCTGACAAGGATTGTGGTTGTTGCTTCAGCAGAGTTCTCACCCCCTCAAACTATAGCCCAATTTCTTACAGGTATCATTTTAGCACTATAATAGTTGATACCACTGTTTGAAAAAGTCTTATTTTGCTCACTTGTGACATCCATGAACGCCTCAGTTTCAGGCAATTTGGGATGTACGTGAGTAAGCAACTCTATATTATTTGACTACTGAGTTTCACTCTTTCTCTCAAAACAAAAGCAAATGCCACCTGTTCAATAAATATGTTTCTATCTACTGGGCCTGTCTAGGTGCACTCTCCACAACAGGATTGGATGAATATGATGAATGTCTACTTCGAAAAGTAGTAAGTGGTGCTATGGCAAAGCCCTCCCTTACACAGAAATAGAGCCATGCACGAACAGCTCGGCACACATCAAATTAAATACAAAGGGGGCCATTAGGATGGCGGGTGGACTTTGCCTGCCCGCCATCCTCACGGTACTTGCGACCGCCCACCATAAGGGCGGGGGTCCTGTGGGGGGTGTTAGGATGCGCCCGCCACAGTGGCAGGCGCATCCTGCATTTTTAACATTGTGGCGGGCGGTGCGCTCAGCATCGCCCGCCACAATGCTAAAAATGCATGTATGCATTCGCATACACAAAGCGGCAGGCACCGCGCGGTGCCTGCCGCTTTGTGTATGCAAATGCTGGGGGGTACCACAGGTACCCCCCGTGTGCACCCCCCACCTCGCCTTCACTCCGGGGGCCCGCAGGGGGCCCCCAAAGTGAAGACCGCCTGCCTTTCCGTGGCCTTTCCTGTTGCAGCCCATACTAATATGGCTGGCGGTGTCTGATAGACACCGCCACCATATTAACCCCTTCCATGCTCATGACGGAACGGTTCCGTCAGGAGCGTCGGTTGGCCTGTGCTCATGACGGAACCGTTCCGTCATGGTTCATAAGCCCAATGGAACGTTCAGCACAGCGCAGGAATTTGCGCCGCGCTGAAGCGGTTAATCCTTTTCCGCCCCGGTCGCAAGGCGGAAAAGTGGCGGACGGTCTTTCCGTCCCCGCGGACCCCCCAGCCATGCTAATATGGCGGGGGTCATTCTGGTTAGGATGGCGGGCGGATTGCCCCCGCCAGGCTGGCGGTGGCTACCGCCAGCCTGGCGGGGGCATTCCACCCGCCATCCTAATGGGCCCCAAAGTGTCTACATCCTTTCTTACTGAAAGCATTTTACTCCACTCCTTGTGCACATGTGACAGAAAACCCATTCAACTTCAGACACGCTTTTAATAATAGAGGCACAGTCTTAAAACTCCTAGCAATGCCTTGCAGTCACGTGGACATAGTAATGCCCACCATCTTGCAGCTGGCAGTCTGTAACATAGAAAGAACTCACCTTTCAGATGGTTCACCATCATGTACTGAAGAGTACTCAGCACATGCCAGCATGTTTCTTGTTGTTTTGCGGCAATTACTTGAAGCACATAGAGGGTTAGGGAAAGATAGGGTACTTAAAAAATCTGAAGGAAATCGGGATTCTGCTAATGTAAATAGCAGTGCAGATTTATTTCATTTTTTTCCTTACCATAAGATTCTCCAGTACTCAAACGTGCAGTAGCAGTTCTGCAAGTTAAAACCCTTTCCTTGCAAATGAGGCTTAAATGACTACTCATCCATAGATAAATAAAGACATGTAAACATTCATTCATACATGCATACATACATGCATGTATACGTAGAAAATACGATAAGGCCCAAGTTCTCTTGTATTTTTCTGCCTGTGCACCTGACCCTCCTAAAAGGAGGGAGCTGGGACTTTCATTGCAGACTATCAACATCCCAAAATTATATGCTGTTGTTAAAACTGCCAAAATAAGAAAATACAAAATCAAATTAGTCTAATAAATACCACTTGCACTTGCTATCGTATATTGAAACTGACATGACTTAAGACGTGTTTTTCACACCAATGTATGCATTTCAAATACATACAGCACAGCAACAATGCTCAGAAAGCATGAATGTGCAATCCTTGCTGATCAGGCGTTTAGCATTAAATACTCAGTCGGTAAAAAAAGAAAAAGAAAATTCTCCCTAACAATTATGGTAAGGACCCTCTGTAACCAATAAAACTCACAGTAGAAATAATGGCATTACGTAGAAGCATAGTCTTTTAAGAACAGCTTAATGTGTTCTGATAGTCTTATATTATCACTTATAATTTGTGTTTCAACTATAAATCAGAGATGTTTTAATGTAAAGGCCTGACCATGACCCCAGATAAAGTGAGTGGGACAATTAAAATATCCGTAATAACGTTGCTAAATAAAACACCTTTTTGTATTTTTGACAAATGAGCATATTTTGTTTTCGTTTCTTCAAACATTCCACACACTGTAGGTGTGCTACAATGTACATCATATATATATATATATATATATATATATATATATATATATATATATATATATATATATATATATATATATATATATATATATAATTTATGGAATATTTGAGAATTTGCCTTGGCAGAAGATTTTGGACTGGGCGAGAATGCTTCCAACACAAATCCTACACTAGACAGCACACACTCACCCTTCTGCTCCATGGTGGAAAAGTTGTGTGTAGTGCCCGGCAGCCTGTTTGGGCGCCAACACAGGGTAGTGAGCAGTCGCAGGCCATTTTTAGTAAACATGGTTCTACACTGATTTCTCCCCCTTGTGCAAATAAGCGTAGCTAATTTGGTTGCTGTACTTCATTGAACGAAAAAAAGAAACGTCCATTAGCATGCATTCCTGGTCTGCCCAGCCTTAGCGATCAGACTCATGCAGTTGGTAGCAAATAAATGAAGTTTGAGTCCTTTCTTTCTTCTTACTTCACTTCTCTGCCTTAACTCTCTCTCTACCTTTCTTTCGAAATGTTCTATGTACCTTCATCTGTCTTCTCTGTCTGAGCTTTCTCCATCTTACCTTTGTCTACCTCACCTCTGTCTGAATATACCATACTGAACTTCATCTGTCTCTATCGCTCTCTCGTGAACTTACCTCTCTTTATCACTTTGTGCCTACGTCTATATCTATTGCTCTCAATCGCTTTTCTCCATCTCAACTATCTGTCCCTAATCCCTCTCTCTGGACCTCTTTGCATCTTTGCTATGACCTCTCTGTATCTCTCCTCCATCTACTTCGCTTCTCACACAACCTCATCTCTAGCTTTACTCACCTCTCTGTCTGTCTCCAAGTCTCTAATACCTTCATTCTCTCTAACTCTCAGCCCTTTCTGTGCCTAAACACTCCTCTTTGTCTCTCTATTTCATTTCTCTACCTCACATCCCTCTCACTAATTCACCTCTCTATGCACCATTGCTCTCGCTCTCTACCTAACCTCTCAAGTTAACTCACCTTTAGTCACTACTTCACCTCTCCACCTTCTCTTTCTCTTGTTCAATTTCTATTCATTATACTTCACCACGCTAACTATCTTACTCCTTCCTGGCTAATCCTGTTTCCCAACCTTTCCCCTATTTCCTTTATTATCAACTGTTGGACCAGGCTCTATCTGCTGGGTCATCCCCAAATGTTTTACCTTTTTCCCTCCACTTTTGGCGTAATTCGCTTTTGTTGGCCTTAGGACTCTGTGCACTTTACTGCTGTAAAACAGTGTTAAAGTGCTTATGTTCTCTCCTTAAAACATGTTAGATTGACTTATACCCAATCAGCATATTTAATTTACTTTTAATTCCCTAGTAAAGTGGTACTACAATTACCCAGGTCCTGTAAATTAAATTCTACTAGTGGGTCTGCAGCACTGATTGTGCCACCCACTTAATTAGCACTTTAAACATGTGTTAGGCCTGCCTTTAAAGAGCCTATGTGTGCAGTTTTAAACTGCTTTTTCAATGGGGCAAAATAAACCTTTTGCCAGGGCGAAACGTTCTTTTTAATACATATTAGTCCCCCTTTGGGTAGGCCCTGGACAGCCTATAGGGCAGGGTACAATGAATGTAAAAAGGTGGACGTGTACAATATTAGTTTTCCACTACTGCAAGGCCTATCTATCCCATAGGATAACATTTGAGTTGCATTATTCCATGTTATAAGGGTAATTTCCAAATGAGGAGAGATAACTGTCTCATGTTTGGTGTCTCTGAAATTCTAATTTAAAATCCTAACTTATGGTGAAGTCGTATTTTAAATTATAATTCTGTACATTCCACTTTGAGAAAGGATACTGAACTTAGACGGAGTAAAATGAGGAGACTAACGCCATGACCGAGACATTCAACCATTAAGGCAATTTCGTATCGGAAGACACATTCCCCGCAGTCCGCAGTAAATCTCCAGCGATTTTTGAAGGCATGTCATTGGCACAAATTACAACAATTAATTAGGACCTAGTTCCTTAAAGTGTTCCTAAATAAAAAATCTGCCAAAGGGTCCTCTCTTCATACAAGAATTCTCTTTCTCCTAAAGATGGTCTTTTAGATACATAATATAATAACACTGAAATGTCGACTAACTAACCCATTTGTGAGCAATAGAGCAGTGGATAAGAATTTTCTACTTAAAGTTTAGAGAAATTCCTTTTGTGATTAGATATTGGAAATAGGTTATCTGCATCAGTGACAAGTAAACATATGTATTCGAAGATTGTTAATGGCTGTCAATTAAGTATTTGTTAATATAGTCTTGTACCTGTGAAACAATACATTGAATTATACATTTTTGCAAAAAAGAATACACCCGTTTTGTATTTTGATTTATTGATTTACTGTTTTGATTGTATAAAATTGAGTGGTTTTATTTATATATTTGAGGTCACTAGGTCGGGCATTCTTAAATGATATTGTGAAAAAGGCAAGCGCCGAGATGCCTACGGGTAATCGAGCGCTATATAAGAACGCATAATAATAATAATAATAATAAATACTATTTACTCAAATAAAGGCCCTTGTAGGCACTTTGATTTGTCAAAAACCTTTATTTCCCAAGCCCACAAGGGTAGATTGGTTACCCAACAAATATAATCACTTTGAGAAAGTTGGTATTTTCTTGCCTTAGCTATTTAGTGCCTGCAGCATGCCTCTGGTCACATGACTAGTTGTAGTTGGCAGTTGGGCTTTGCGTATTCCTACTAGACAGCCACACACAAGGATAGCTTAGGTGTGACTGGATGGGCCATCACTGACGGGATAGGATGGAGGAGGTGGGCCCAACCTCACTTGCACTTGAATAGGCTGTATCCTGTATCCACACAAAGGGCTGCATACCTCCCTGCAGTTAGTCTGGAGGCAAAGCAGGGATGGCAGGGCATCTGTCCACTTCAAAGGCATACCTCTGGAAGCGTCTTCACACTTCAAAGGCAAAACTGTGTATATAAGCAGTACCTCAGACTTCACTACTTTAGAACACTTCTGGACCTGTGGGTACTGTAGGAGGAAGAAGGACTGCTGTGATGCTACAAGGATGGCCACTCTGCTGAACTACTGCCATGCATATATGCTAATAAGTATAACTTTCACACTGTTTTTATTGATTTTCACTACATTGCAGTAAATGGAAGCAAAACATGATGGAAACCAATAGTTCTGCACATCTCTGGTACAGAGCTGCCCTTTGTTGTGAGAACCCAGCTGTGTGTGGTTGAAATCTTTCAAACCAAGGGAGGGTAAACACTGGTTTCAGCTTCAGCTAGATAATGAGGCTAATCTTTAGGTCAGGCAAGGTTGGAAATGAAGTTAAACTTCTGAACAGTGGAAAATGTGTGCTGCACAAACAAAATGGAAGGCAAACCAAAGTGCACAATTTAAATGTTGAAATGTGTGTGAGGTCAAGTTAGAATACCCTTTTATGGCATATTCAATGACAACAAAAACCTTCACAAAACTTGCAAGTTTGGGTTATTTTTGTAACATTTACATGTTTGTGCGGGTAATCTGATTTTTGCAACTGAGCATCAGGCGTTCTGCAGCTCTGAAAATAGACATGGGCCTGTGAAGCAAGCTAACCTTTATAGCACTTCATCACCACTAATAGTAATTGAGTAGCGCTGGCTCCCTAATCCGACACCCATCATCCAACTCAGAAGTGGTGTGGGTAACTAGATGTGGAAACTATATGGGTAAAACTCCAGACTTTTGTGCCTACAGGAGTAGAGCAATGGGATGTCACAAATGAGACAGTGGTTGCAATAATGCAGAACTCAGAGGGGCATATATGTTGAATGTTTATCAAAAATGTAATTTAATAGATGTAAAAGCACAAGAGAGATTGAAACTGGGAATAAAACCAGAAAGCCCATGGTTCATGACCAGAGATGAGAGTCAGCGAGATCTGTTACATTCTGTGCGGCCAGTGTAATAGGATAAAGAAGACTACATTAAGAATCTCAAAGTAGATGGTTTGTGCAAGGCATATTAATCATTCAAGTCTCATGATTGGTAACATTGTTAAGCAGCAGATTCCTTAGTGACCCTAATCCCTAAGTACTGGTTCCTATGTATGTTGCTGGAGGCATGAACAGCAACTGTATTTGACAATATAAATCCTCTTAGAGTGTCAAAGAAACCCGAGCCAGTGTGTTCCCTTTTGCTGTTGACCAGTGGGTACCTAAATGGTCAATTCCCATTCTTGAATTAGCTGGTAGAAACATCACCAAGACCCTCCTTGTTCGATGGCTGCTCCATAGTATTAAGATCAGAGTAAAGTTCCACAAGCACTGTGGAATATGGTCTGGGAATGGGGAGAGATGGAACTTCAAAATACCAATCTAGATGAGTTTTCCTGGGGAAAGAGCTTCCTTATATCCAACATGTTAATTGTGTCAAGAACAAATTATAGCCTGTGTGAGTAGCTACCTGCGCACCTTCTGCATCACTGCTATGATAGAAGAGTGGAGGGTGGGGCCCTAAAGTTGGAATGCCATAGAAGCTGCTGATCCTGAGGCACTCTCATAAATAGGATTAGTTGAGCGGAAAATCTAGAACTGTAACAAGTTTGCAGCTTTTCCTTCTTATGTGTAGTTCAGTACCATATTTTCTAACCCTGGGTTTAATTGTATTCCCATTTATTTCATACATCTGGTAAAGCAATAACATTGCTATATTGGCAGGTTATTGTAGACATTATGTAATGTATTGAAATGAACCTAATATTTCTTTCAACCAATTGCATTGCTGGGGACACTTGAGACTGGTACACTGGATTTCAAACGTGTCTGATATTTATTGACTGTACTTACTATAACCAAGGCTTTCAACGTAGTTACTTTACCTTGTTCATAAAGATCTGACCTATCCCAAATATAACAATGAACCTAAGTAAACAGCCCCATTCAAAGAAGATAGATTTTCTAATTGAATACATCTCTTTCTTTCCATAGAAAGCAAAACAAGCAATTTCCTCTTGTCTCTGCCTATTCTTCCTAGAGGGAAATTTGCTAATTAAATGAGAGACCCACTTTACAAATAATCTGCTTGTTATTTTGACATTGGAGTTCATTAAATATAACTACGTTTTTCACATTTCCTTCTTCCCTTGCCCAGTTTAGTTCAATTTTTAAACTTAGCAGTGAATGGACTCATCTATTCTGCTACTTTATTTACTTTCAAGACTTGAGAGTTACTTGTCCTTAAGCATCTTATAAAGTGTTGAGGGTAATCCTTCATTCCATGACACCTTTTTTCAAACCATATCTTGATTGCTAATTAGGAAATGTGTTCAACTGGATGGCTCTAGTTTTTAGATCACGCAAATTTAATTTTAGATAACTGAGAAATTATTCCTCCCTTTTTGCCTCTATGCTTTTATAGCATGTTAGTGTTCCCAAATTCCTAATCAGAGACATCCATAAAGTTTGTGTAGGATTCTAAAAATTCTGATAGTTCTAGGAGGCAACAGAATTGATAGAAAAAATATTAATTATGCCTGTGATTAAATAGGAGAGTAAAATAGTACAAACCCTCTCAACATATTTAAGGCTCTAATGGGCAGTTAGGGTTCTCAAAACTGTTATTATGTGTATGCCTAAAATTCTGCAGCAATGGCTCCTTTGATGACCTTTTGAATAGGCAGGTTATATTTGGGCCAGATGTGTGGACGTTTTTTGGGGTCGCAAACGGGAGATGAGCCTGTTTGTGACCGAAAAAAGGGTCCTGGCATGTACAAACGCTATTTTGTGAGTTCCTGACTCGCAAAATAGGGTTTGTGACTCTTGCTATTAGGATGGGGCATCCCTTGCTAATAGCGAGCATCAATGCAGTGTACCATTGTTTTACAACTGCATTTGCGGCCTCAAAACTAATCACTGACAGAATATCGACTACAGAAATATCGACGTCAAAAACTATCGGAGGCGAAATATCGATGTCCACAATATCGAAGTCCTATCTACATTATGGTAAGTACAAAAATATCGAGAGACAAAATATTGTCAAAAATATCGTTGTTAAAAATATAGTTTTTTTAAATGTTTAAAAAATAATGTAAAATAAATTAAATAATACATATAATTAAAAGAAACATAGTTAAACATATTTTAAAATGTTTAAAATTATAACTAATACACATAATGTAAAAATAAATTAAACATATACGTATAAAATATAATATATATAATTAATAATATTTTTAAATAATTATTGTAATAACTGATAAATTGTTCAAAAACTGTTTTTAAATGATAACTACTTATATACACATACAATAATATAAATAAATATATAAAAAATATAAATAACAAATAAAAAATGAATTTTTAAAATAAATTATACACTACATTAACCCCTTCACTGTGGGGCTGTTCCCCCCCGCTGTGCTGGGGGGCGCGCACAACGCCCCGGTGCTCATGACGAGCTCAGCTCGTCATGAGCCACGGCACTCCGGTGCTCATGACGAGCTGAGCTCGTCATGACCACGCCCGTTCCAATGGAATGCTCAGCACAGCAGGGGAATCAGCCCAGCATGCGAGCGTTCCATTTAAACGGGCGCGTCATGGGCCCCGGAGCGCCGTGGCTCATGACGAGCTGACCTCGTCCTGAGCACAGGAGGGGCTAACTAAAACAGTAAATACTGAATAGCAAAGGGGATAAAATTACTATTCCCACTACAGAGAGTGCAACAGTAGGGAAAGTGTTGGTAAGCGTAGGGGTAAAAATTACTATTCCAACGCCAGAGAGTGCAACAGTAGGGAGAATGTTGGATAGCGTAGGGGTAAAAATTACTATTCCAACTCCAGAGAGTGCAACAGAAGGGAAAGTATTGGATAGCGTTGGGGTTAAAATTACTATTCCCACTCCAATGAGTGCAACAGTAGGGAAGGTGTTGAATAGCATCGGGGTAAACATTACTATTCCCAATCCAGTGAGTGCAACAGTAGGGAAACAATAATTTAATAATTACTTAATTAGAATTAAATTACTTCCCACCCTATTCCCCTATAAACTCACAACACACTCCAATAATGCATTAATACACTGAGGGGCCGATTCCAATTTTGGCTGGAAGGGCTCCGAACCATGTTCGGAGCCCTTCTGACCGAATCGGTCAGTCACGGTCGGATTCCTTCCCGACCGAGCCATTCTGATGGGCTCGGTTGAGAAGGAATCCAACTCGGATTTCCGGATTACGGACAACAGGTTCGGAGAGCCTGTCCGCAGTCCGGAAATCCTCTGTGCGACCGAGGGAGTACGATGGCAGCTTTTCACTGCCTTTTTGAGCCGGTCTGTCCGACACGAAAAGGCAGTCGGAAGCTGTCTCTGGGGGCCCCCAGCAAGGCCCCCATGGGTGTAAGGCCGACGGATGGCGGCCTGGGGGCACCTATGGTGCCTCTCCGTTGATCCCTGCACCCGGTGGCAGGAGTCTTGGGGTGCCAGCCACAGGGTGCAGAGATGAACTGCACCCCTGCTTTCAGCAATGCAAGCATGCTTTCCGGTCGGAAAGCATGCTTGCATTGTAAGGTATACGAATGCGACCGAACGAATCGTACTACCAGGGCTCCAACCGACAACAGCAGGTCGGTCTGTTACAGCTCCGGCCCGATGTCAGACCGACTTAGGTCCGTCCGACATCGGAATAGGCCCCTTAATATAATTACCAAGTAATCAATTAATAAAAAATGATTACCAATTAATAATTATTTAATAATAGAATAATTATCAATACCAATAAATAAAAATAAATAATTAATTTACTATAATTAAATTACTTCCCACCCTATTCCCCTATAAACCCACAACCCACTACGGTACTAAAATGCATATTTTACTTACAAAAACATTACTAACTTCCAAAAATGTTATACATATATTCAAAAACCAATGCAGTACAATACTTAAAAAAATATATAAACACAGACATGAAATACATAATAAAATGCGTAACACTAATAAAAATAATGATATTAGTAACATCGATATTTTTGCTATCGATATTACTAACTTCAATATTAACAAAAACTATATTTCTTACCTTCAGGTCGATATTCTGGTCATCGATATTCTTGATTTTGATATTCTGTCCCTACGAAATTTACAACTTGATATTACTGTAGGTCGATATATAAAACTCGATATTTAGACTGCGCACCCCTCAAAACACTCACAGTTTACTACCTTCTTCAAGTAGGTGGAAAACCGCTTGCAAATGGGAAGGGGTCCCCAGGGGACCCCTTCCCCTTTGTGAGTGTGTGCGAAAATATTTTTTAAGAGCAGGCAGTGATCCCAGAGACCACTGCCTGCCCTTAAAAAATGAAATTAAACATTTTCTTTTTTTTTTTATTGCATCCCGTTTTCCATTAAGAAAAACGGGCTGCATTTAAAAAAAAAAATAACTGCTTTATTTAAAAAGCAGTCACAGACATGGTGGTCTGTTGACCCCAGCAGGCCACCATCTCTGGGAGTGCTAGCCACCACCACGCGAGGGATGCCTGGTCTGCACCATGGGGGTGCCCAGGAGTGGACACTTCACAGGGAAAGCCAGGAAGGGTTCCCTTGCGGTATTCGTACAAGCGCCGGGAAACCCACTGCGGGTAGCTGTGCGCTATACAAGTACAAAAACATTTACATTTACACCAATGGGGTCGCAAATTGCAACTGCCTCATGTATATTATTGAGGCATGCAATTTGTGACCCCATTAGGAATCGCAAGCAGTGTCTGAGACATTCAATTTTGTGAGTTGCAATTCGACGCAATTTGTGACTCGCAAAATTGAATGGTCGTACATCTGGCCCTTAAACCTTTGTAATATGTGATACAGTTTCTTTGTATAAAGAAGAAATAAACATTTGAGTATTATAAAAATTGTGTGTTCATCTATAACAATATTAGATTTGTGACATAGTGTTGGTTAATAATTCTTTATACAATGATAGGAAATCTATCCTCAGAAGACAATACCATTAAGTTATCACAATTTTGCTTATACACAGTTCTCTGTTATGGTGAGTACCCACATTCAAACATGGCAGTAAATGTGGGATGTATCGTTACATGTGATCTATTTTGATCTACGTAACCTTTGTGGTGGCATGCCATCCTCTTTCAGAGTCTTCTGCAGACCCCTTTTCTTTTCAATGACAGGTTAGTACAGAGTCTTGCTGATCCTCTGGATATTACCCAGTCTTAAAACTCTTTCTTTTAAGTCAACAAAAGAGTCTTCTCATCTTCTACATGCAGTTTTACAATGTATAATTGATTAGTCTGGTGTAAGATATTCTCTTGTTTTATCTTCGAGTTTGTTTTGCTTTTGTCATTAACTGCTTCATAGTCTGTCACATTTATAGTACAATCAGTCCCATCTGTACTTTCCCTAATTTGTGGTTTGGCCTGTTGCCTAATGTCTACAGGTTGTGAGATCTCTGTCTTCTGTTTATCGATTCCCTCCACCTAAGCACTTGTCCTTGTGAGATTTGTATAACTTGACTTGGAACCATGGGCAGCAATTGATGGCAACAAGGGTCTAACATTAGTCTTTGCCCATAATTCCTCTCCACTCCACACCACCTTACCAACCGCATGAATTTTGATGAAGTCTCACATGCTGGAAGGACCAAGCAGGCTCGGAAAGGAGCCAAGAGCACTGTATCAATTCAGTGCCTTAATAGTCACACACTTAATAACACCTTATTTCCCATTCATGTTTTTTCACTTCATATCATGCCCTGGTTTAAAAATCTGAATGGTCTGCATAACTCATCATCTGCCTTAGTAGGAGGAGAATCTACTACTGCAATGAGAAATCTGAGAGTCAAATATTACACACTGTTTGTGATTATATTTTCGACAAGAAGACCTGAAAGCCCATTCTGTACTTGATATCTAGCAAGATTTCAATACTATTATTTACTCACTCTTTGCTTACTTGTTAATTACAATATTCCTTCTTTGTTTCCTCAGAGGTTACATATCAGGTTATTATTATGTCCAGCCATTATGTGGAGAAGAGGAACATATCTCAGGTTTCTCTGTGCCTGTATGGTACAAATGGTGATACAGGAGAAAGGTATATTTCCAAGCTTTGGGCCGACGAAAGGAAAGAAAACAGCAACCAGGTGAACTATCTTTTCTCCTAAAGAAATTGGCAATGGATCAGGTTTGCTACAGTATTGTATTATGCCACACATTGTAATTTAATGGGCCATTAATACTACAACAGCTATTTGCAATTGAAGGGGCCATGAAATAGATTAAAATTGAGCTGGACCCTCTCAACCTTTCTGGTTGATACATTTTCATTTCATTTAGATGTTTTTGGTTTTTTAAAGATTCTCATTTCACACTGGATCAGGGTTTGTTTTGTGACAATAGTGAATGGTAATAATACATTATATTTACATAGTGCTTAGTACCCCTGACAAGGAGGTGCTGAAGCACTTTGCTGCGAGTAGCACACTACTCCAGAACCCAAAATTAGAGTTAAATAGTTAGTAGATTAGTAATATGTGCTTTCTGTTATTTTGCTTCTTGTGGATTAGTTGTGTTAAGTTTGTACACCTAAGTTCTTGTTTGCTTATTAGTGTTTTGAGTAGGGATAAAATGACGGCAATAGATTAGAAAAGGTGAAATAATAAGTTGTAATCGGGGGTAGTGGATACATGGATATGTGTGCTTGTTAGTTGAGTGGATTGGCTAAAGAAGATGGGAAGTTTGAAAACGATGTTTGAAGGTTGATAGTCGTAAGAGGTTTGGAATGAGTCAGAGAGGGGGGTGGAACAAAGGTTGAAAGGTGGAGATTTTGTTTAGCAAAACTGAAATTAACTTTTGTATAAATATAAAGAAACTTAGCAAAGTTTTAGTAGCTGGAGTAAACATTTATATAATATATATATATATATATTACCTACTGGCGGTCGCCAGTAGGTATATATAGTTAGGATTTTTTCCCTATGGGATTTTTGAAAATTCTATGTCTAATAACTTTGGCGTTTGTAGACGGAATTGGCTGAAATTTTCAGGAAAATGGAACATTTTGTTTCTGAGCAGCCCCTGAAAATTTGGGGGGGTTTCGTCAAGGGGGGGCCGAGAAAAAAGGGGGGTCCCAAAACGTGTTTTTAACATTGAGTTTTCCATAGGGCGGTTGGCCTCACTTTTAGCCCGAACGGCTGAATGGATTTGCACGAAACTTGGCAAAATTGTAGGGACTGGTAGCCCGATGTGCCTTTTGTAGGTCTCAATATATGTGCTACAGTGGATTTTGAGAAATTAACGTTCAAAAAAAGATATATATCTAGAGCCGCGCCTGGAGCGCTCCCCGGTACGCGTACCGGGGAGCGCTCCAGGCGCGCCACGCGACTTGCGCACGGCAAGCTGATTGGTTCTCGGGTGTCTGTAAACATTCGAAACAGTCCGCAGGGGCCGCCATCTTGTGTCTCGGTAGGATTGAGACACAAGAGGTGGCAAAAATCAAAGGGGGAAATGAGCAAGAGGGGGCAGGGTACACACCCCCTGACCCCCTAGGTTTCATGTGGGGGCCATAAAAGGCTCCCGCGGGTGAAAAAAAAAAATTTAAAAAAATTCGATTTTCGCGGGGGTGAGCGCCCGGTACGCGCACCGGGGAGCGTACGGGGGAGCGTACCATGGAGATTAAAAATGACAGACTTTTAAAAAAATAAAGCTTCTTTTTAAAAATTGGAGGTAGTTCTGAAAAGAACTTTTTTTTTCATTTTGTTGTTTTATATATATTTTTTTGTTTTTGTTGTTTTATATTTTTTTAGACTTTTTAAAACAATTTTATATTTTTTTTGGATTTTTTTCAAGGGAAAAACAAAAACAAGGATTCCAAAACTGCTCAACAGGAGCAAAAAAAATTGAAAATTTAGGGACTGGAAGAGCAGCGGTGTTGCTGTTTCTTTAGGGCAATCAGTTCAACACTCTGCTCCCCATAGCAGAGCAGTTCGTCACACTCTGTGCACAAAAATTTGATGCCCGCAAACACCAGCTGAATGTTAGGGATCATTCTTCCACGGGGTGGTCCCGAAGGTGTTGCTCCACCAGTGGAGGTGCTGCCGCCATCTGTGGGTACATTCCGTGCCAGCTCTCTGACACTCTCCCTGGCAAAGTTGTTAGGGTGTCTTCTTTTCACATGCCGGATCAAATTAGCATTCCCAAAACTATATTTTTTCAGAGGATTGCCTCTGGATAAACTACTCCCACATATTTTGCATGTTACTTTGGGAGCGTTGACTTTTTTCTGTCCTTCTGGGATTTCGTAAAATTTCCAGATGAAATGGGTTTTTTTCTTTTGCTGAGGAGGGTCCTCATCTAAAAATCCCTCTGAATCACTGCTGGATGACTCTCTTGCAGCCATTGCTGGAGATCAGAAAAGTAGGAGATAGAGTAGACACAACAGCTCTTGCTCTCTCCAAGTACAAAGTAATAGTGAGAGAAATGGGTGGGTTTCACACAATTTGGAAAAAAAAAAGTTCTGAACCAATGAAAAGTGTTATTTTAAAGTCACATGGTTTGACGCGCTTACGCTACGCGCCCCGGGGCGCGTCGCGGGCGTGTATTGTAAGCGCATCGGGGCGCTTACGTTGCGCGATCGTATGCGCTTCCGGGTGCGCTTACGCGGTGCGTCATAAGACGCATCTCGCGGCTACGCGATACGTGTCTTATGACGCAAGGCGTGGCGGCTACGCGATACGTCACGATGTTGTTTTCGTTCTCGGCAATAGCGCTTCCGGGACGCGCATTAGTACGCGCCCCGGGGCGCGCCGCAAGATTGCGCTTACCCGCCGCAAGATTGCGCTCACCTGTCCGCGCCCTGGGAGCGCACTAAAAATAATATTAAAAAAAAAATAAAAAAATTATAAAATATAAAATTAGATTTAAAATGTATTATTTTTATAAAGATTTGCTATTAAAAAACCTATGAAATTCACTGAAAAAACCATAGGTTATAGACCATATATAGTTAGGAATTAGCATTTACAAAACCTTGAAAATTCACTGAAAAAACCATAGGTTATAGACCATATATAGTTAGGAATTAGCATTTAAAAAACCTTATTTTACTCACACAAAACCATTGAAATTCCATATATAGTTAGTTGCACTAACTATATATCGCGCACCCGCAATCCACTGCTGATGATGTCACATATTACATCATTCATGACATGGTCAGTGACATCACTGATGACATCACTGATGACATCTCAAATGACATCACTGATGACATCACTGATGACAACATCCAGTGACTGTATGTTTCTGTAAAGTTAAAATATGTCTTACATATTGAAGAATGAGTGGATGTAGAAGTGTCTGGATGAAGGATTTAGTAGGTGCATGACTGACTGTATGAGTGAGTGATTAAATGTGTCTCACTGAGTGCATGGGTTAGTGACTAAACTGTCTTAATTTGTGCATCATTATGTCTATTGTTCTGTAAACTGTTGCATGTGTTGATCAATAGCTATATGAGTAACTATATGGGTTATTGATTAATTGTCCAAGTATTTGTATGGGAGACTGAGTGTGTGTGTGGCTGGCTGGGAGGTGTGTGACTCTGTGCAGATCAATGTGTACTTATATCAATGATTGTATAAGAAAGTAAGTATGTGTTAGTATATGTTTGAAAATATAAGGTGCTCTATGTTTAACTGTATAGACAAGAAAATGGAAGTGTGATTGATTCTTTACAGGACTGACTAGGTGTGTGAGTAACTCCATGGATGAGTGGCAGAGTGTGAGTGTCTGTATAGGTGTATGAGTGCATATGATAGTGTTGTAAAGATGAGTGATTGTATGTATGAATGATTGTATGGGTGAATGAGTGAATGTGTGTGTAGACGTAGGAATCAGTGAGTGCGTATGTAGTAACTACTATTGGTGTGTCAATGGTTTCAAAAATTATACTCTGTATTTAACACTGGGTGAAACAGAGGTTATATTAAAATGTGAGGAGATGCATTGTATTGTCACATGAATGATATCATCAGTGATGTGGTCATTGATGTCAAATGAGATGTCATCAGTGATGTCATCAGTGATGTCATTTGAGATGTCATCAGTGATGTCATCAGTGATGTCACTGACCATGTCATGAATGATGTAATATGTGACATCATCAGCAGTGGATTGCGGGTGCGCGATATATAGTTAGTGCAACTAACTATATATGGAATTTCAATGGTTTTGTGTGAGTAAAATAAGGTTTTTTAAATGCTAATTCCTAACTATATATGGTCTATAACCTATGGTTTTTTCAGTGAATTTTCAAGGTTTTGTAAATGCTAATTCCTAACTATATATGGTCTATAAACTATGGTTTTTTCAGTGAATATATATATACATATTACCTACTGGCGTTTACCAGTAGGTAGTTACAGTTAGGATGATGTTTCCATAGGAAAAGCGTTTTATGTTTGGCCAATAACTTTGGCGCCAGTTGACGAATCTCCATACATTTTTCAAAACTTTTCCCATTTTTGATTCAGCTGCTGTGTTGAACGTTTCAGAGTGATCCGTCAAGATGGGGCCAAGAGAAAAGGAGGTCTCAAAATGAGTTTTCCCCATGCATTTTCACATAGGCAGGCTGAACTGCTGAATGGAATGACACCAAATTTGTGAGAAAGATAGATGTTGGTCCAGAAAGCATGCTTTTTGAGATTTGGTGTACATTTGTTCTGTAGTTTTAGAGATATTTAAGGTTAAAAATTATAGATATCTGGTGACGCAGATCCTTGCAGTGGACTCGTGGATCTTACTGAAATTTGATTGACTGACAAAATTTCAACCAGGAAGTGTTGGCAGCCATCTTGGTACTTGGCTTGAAGATGAGTCCCACAAAAAAAGTAAAACAGAAACAAAAGGTGGCCTGGTAGGATTACCCTTAGCCCCTCATATATGGTGAGAGGTCCTACAGGGAACTGCCGGGGGGTAAAAGCTTTTTTAATTCAATTTTGCCAGAAATTCCCAGGTGTATCCGCAGCAAAATTAAAAAAAGACGTGCAGGCTCCTGCGCATCTTTTTCAGGAAGTCCCCGGGTAGGCCAAATCCTGGAGGCATGTACAAAATAAAGAACTCCAAAGGTTTATTAATACCCCAGGGACCACCACCTCCCCGGCTATTGATAGTAAATGATGCAGGGGCTCACATGGACCTCTGCAGCTTCGGGACCGCCACCTCTCCAGGGCTATATGCAGAAAAATGGGGGGCCACGTGGATCCCCCAGCCCCTGGGACTGTCATATCCCCAAGGCTACATATAGAGAAATGGGAGGTCTCTCTGAACCCCCGTGCCTCAGAGACTACCACCTCCCCGGGGCTAAATTAAAATTCATGGGGGCGTTCCCTGGGGACCATCACCTCCCCAGATCCGTCCATTAAACTAAAAGGAGGGGGGTATGTGGTCTCCCTCTTGAAGCCACGATGGCCTTGGGGACCGCCACCCCACCAGGGCCGGCTCCTGCTATGTCCCTTGGTGCCCACCCCAGGACATGGCTGTTTGCTATTGTTTGGTGATGGTTTTACTGCCCCTGCCAAGCCATAACACACTGTGCTCCGCTTTGAGCAAGCAAGAGCATTTTGCTCTCCCTTGCTCAAAGCGGAGCCCATTACTTTTACACACAGGGATTGCATGTTGGCAGCTCCCTATGTGTAAAAGCAATGTCGGCTCCTGCATGAGGCAGGGAGCAGGCAGGGAGCAATGGGGCCTTGAGGCTCCCCCGCGGTTCACAACCTTTCTAAGTTGGTGCCCTGGTGGGACCAGGGCACCTACACTAGAGGCTAGGCCCCAGGCGATGGGGTCCCCAGGCTGAAATCGGCCCATGATGGGGGCTGCGTGGCCCTCCCTCCCTTTGTTTTTAACAAAAAGAAAAGGGTGGGCCCCGGGGGCTGGGGTCACTGGGCCCAAAATCATTCTAGGGAGAGGGGCCACGTGGCCCCCTCCAGTAAAAACGTTTTTAAAAAGCGAGACCGGCAAGTCCCTGGAGGCCCTGCCCCCTTTTTCCACTACTCTTCAAACGTTGCTTCTGGCACACTGTTGGTTGGGGGATGAAGTCCTCCTGGATGCTGAGGGTCCAGTAAGTCCCAGACAGCGGGATTGCTAAGAGGTTTATAGAGGCCACGTCCCCTTTCTCCACCACTCTGCAAATGCACCTCCTGGTGCAACACTGGTTGAGGGATGAAGTCCCCTTGCCTTCTGGGGGGTCTTTGGGTCCAGAAAACCCTCCTGTTTCCTCCAGCAAGTTCCACAGAGAGGGATTGCTGAGAGGTGGTCGGAGGCCATGCCCCCTTTTTCTAGCAATCAGCTAGCGCGCCTTCTGGCACACTACTAGTTGGAGAATTAAGTTCCCTTGAATGCTGAGGGCCCTTGGGGGCAAACAAACCCTCCTGTTACTCACAATAAGTCCCAAACAGCAAGATTGCTGAGAGGTTTTCGGAGGCCACACACCCTTTCTCCACCTATCTGCAAACTCACCTCCTGGTGCACTACTGGTTTGGGGATGAAGTCTCCTTGGTAGCTGAGGGTCCTTAGGGGCAAGAAGCCCTCCTGTAACCTCTAGTAAGTGTGACACAGCGGGATTCATGAGAGCTGGTCGGAGGCCCTTCGCCTTTTTCCCACCACTCTACAAATGTGACTTCTAGTTAAAAAACCATAGATATTCACTGAAAAAAACCAAAGGTTACAGGGACGTAATAGTTAGGAAACAGAATGTAAAAAACCTTCGAAATTCACTGAAAAAAACTAAGGTTACAGGGATGTTACAGTTAGGCTGACATTTGACTTGTACAAAACCAGAGAAATTCAGCAGTTATAGTTAGCTGCGCTAACAATAACTTACCGCAATGCACTGCTTATAATCCCACATATTACATCACTCATGACATAGTCAGTGACATCACTCATGACATCTCAAATGAATTCACTGATGACATCATCTAATGAGTATGTTTCGTAAACCTTTCATAGAATTAAAGATATATACTAAGCTACAGCATAAGTTAAAATACTAGTCTTGCTGTACTACTAATGAGTGATACTGCTTCTAATAGATGTCATCTAAATGGTTGGTGACTGTATCAATGTGTGAGTGGGTGTCTGAGTTACTGTTTGGCTGTGTGAATGCCTGTATGGATCTGCCAGTGGGTATGTAAGTGGCTGTATAGGTCTATCAGTGGATATCAGAGTTGCTGTATGGGTCTGTGAAAAGGTTTGTGGTTTTCTGGGTATGTGAGTGGCTGTATATGTATGTGAGTGAGTTTTATCAGTGTTTGAGTGGTTGTATGGGTGTTTGAGTAGATGTCTGAGTAGCTGTCTGAGTTGGCGTGTGAGTAGTTGTAAGGGTATGTGAGTGGATGTGTGGGTGTGTGAGTGGTTCTTTGGATGTTATCAGTGATAGATGTGTGAGTGGGCGTACAGGTGTGTGAGTGGTTGTTTGGGCATGTGAGTGCTTGTATGGGCCTGTGACTGGTTTTGTGGATGTGTAGGTGGGTTTGTGAGTGGTTGAATGGGTCTGTAAGTGGGTATGTGAGTGGTTGTATAGGTGTGTGTTAGGATTTCTCCTCCTTAGAATCTCATGATGTTGCTAGGTGCTTAGAATGTTATCTGGTGAATTTTTGTCAGTACTGAAGATGCTGGGAAGGAGCTGGAGGTCACTATACTTATGACCAATAAAGATACATTTCTTCTTTCAAAACATTGGAGTTTGGATCATCTTTACATTGGCGACGAGGATGGGATCATTTAGGAGTAGAAGGCAGGCGACTATATGAAGACTTACGTGAAATTTCTTTGGGAATGGGGGATGGGCAACCTTGTAATGTGTATGAGATGAGTATGCAGATGTTGGAGAAGAGATTCGTGACTAAGATTAACACAGTTTTAGAGAGACATAAATTCTTTTGTCGTGTACAGAAGCTTGATGAGGATATTGGTACTTACGTAGCAACTTTAAGGGGCTTATCTTTGAATTGCCAGTTTGAGAACCTTGCTGATTCCCTAATTCGTGATCAAATCGTCAGATGCACAAACAATAAAAGAGTTAGGGAAAAGTTACTTATTAGAGATTGCACTTTAGATGAAGCAATTCAAGTTGCCAAAGGTTTATAAAATACCGATCTCTGGATAAGAGAAATGGATAAGTGTACTAATTCCATGTCTCCTAAAGATATTACTCAAAAAACTTCTGAAGTCCAAGCTTATGTGGAACAAACCAAAGTGGTTAAGGTGGATAGCAAACTAGATTCAAAAGGTGCTAAGTTAGATTAAAAAACCTTTGCCAAGCCTATTGGACAAACTCGTTTTGTGCCTATTGGTCAACAATCATCAATGAGTTCCCGTGTGATAAAATGTTATAGGTGTGGTGCTCCTGGCCATATTGCTTCTAGTACACGATGCATGGCCAGGAATGCTATTTGCAGGGCATGCGGCAGGAGGGGTCATATAGCCAAAGCCTGTAATGCCAAAACTCAATATGTTAATGAGATTGATGATTGTTGTGAAAATGTTCAGGAATTAATGTTATGTGTTGATGGAGTATCCTTAGTGGAGAATTCTGAAGATTCTTCTCTAAGCGTAGAATGTAGTAGTGTTCTAAAAGTTTCTAAACTTCTTGACGTAGCTACTGAGAGCTCAGATAAACTTGAGAAGCCACATTTTCTATTAATTTTGATTGTAGAGACCTTAAGTATCCTGGTACGAAGGATGTTAAGATGTTGATTGACTCTGGAAGTCTTTATACACTGTTATCTCAAGAAATGTATGTGAAAGTGTGGGGTGATGAGTGTGATATTGGTTCTTGGGATGTTCCTGATATCAAAGCAGTGGGATATAGTGGGAAGACCATTGATATTTTAGGACTTAAATGGATGGTCATTACTTTTTGTCGTCGAAAAGTATTTGGTAGAGTTTATCTAACAAAGCAGGGTTCAAACTTACTTGGATGGCGTCACCTTGGAATTCTTTTAAACCCCAATGCAGCTGATCCAGTCTCGTCTCTCCCCATACTCAATGTTGATGCTTTTGAGATTGATGTTATGAAGAGATTTCCTAATGTCTTTTCTGAGGATCTTGGGAAGTTGAAGGGGTTTTCTCACAAAATCATTCTCAAAAACAATGCAAGTCCTGTATTACATAAAGTGAGAAATGTACCGTATTTGATGAGGGGTCCTCTTCAAGAGGAATTAGACAAGCTTTTAAAGTTAAAAATTATTGAGCCCATTGAGGCTTCTCAGTGGCTTGCGCCCCTTGTAGTCGCGCCCAAGGATGGGGGGGCCAAAATTCGGCTCTGTGTGGATTTACGCGCCCTCAATAGAAACATCTGGGTTGATAGGCAACCACTACCGAACATTTCTGAAATGCTGAGTGCCATGGGTGGTGGAGTAATTTTTAGCGTGATTGATATGTCCTCTGCTTACCACCAAATCAATCTGGATGTGAATTCTAGACATCTTACTTCATTTGTAACACCGCTGGGAGCATACCGTTATTGTAGGATGCCTTTTGGTCTGGCATCTGCCTCAGCGGTGTTCCAGAGAGTAATGCATCAGGTTCTCCAGGGGATGGAGAACGTATTATGTTTCCAAGACGATGTACTTATTGTTGGTAAGAATTGTGATCATCATGACAAAGTCTTGATTGAAGTTTTGGAGCGGATGGAAAAGAATGGTTTAACATCAAAAAGGATAAGTGTCAGCTAAAGAGAGATAAGGTAACCTATTTAGGGCATGAAATATCTGGTTTGGGAACTAAGCCAAAGAAAAGCATCATATCTGCAATCAATGATGCTCCTACTCCATCTAATAAGGATCAGTTGAGATCTTTTTTAGGGTTAGCTGAATACTGTTCTAAATTTATCAGGGGATTTTCTGATATGGTTGAACCTTTGAGGTTGATAATGAAGAATGGTGTTACTTTTGTGTGGAATGAAGCGTGTGAGGGTGCATTCAAGTCTGTTAAGAGTGGAATTTTACATGCACCAACCTTAGGTCACTTTGATGTGAAAGCAAAGACTTTAGTTACCACTGATGCTAGTGCTGTGGGAATCGGGGCTGTGTTGTCCCAGATGTGTGATGGTGCTGAGAGAATTGTTGGTTTCGCTTCGAGGAGACTCCTGGGTGCTGAGGTTTCTTATTCAGTGATCGAGCGAGAGGCTCTCGCTTGTACCTGGGGGATTAAGCATTTCAGGTATTTCCTTTGGGGGTTACCTTTTAGAGTGCGAACAGATCACAAGCCTCTTGTACATTTATTTAAGGGTGGAAGAGGTTTGGAGGGGAATGTTACTCCCCGGATATCTAAGTGGATTTTATCGGTCTTGGAATACAATTTTGAAGTGGAATATATGAAGGGTGTGAAGAATGTTGTGGCAGATTATTTATCCAGGATGCCGGTGGACCAAGAGTTTGGTGAATCAGAGGACATGGATGGTTTGAATAAATGCAATGAGGTGCAGGCATTTGATAAAGAAGAGTGGGAGAGTGCAATGTCTGACGACAAACTTTTATCCAGTGTCATGAAGTGTGTTTCTGAAGGTTGGTCTAATGATTCTTGTTCTGATAGTCGTCTTAAAAGTTTTTACCATGTGGAAGGGGAGTTAAGTGTTTGTGAAAACAAACTGTGGAGAAGGAGTAGATTGGTACCACCATCAAAACTTAGATCCAAAATTATGAGTCTAGCTCACGAAGGTCATTTGGGAAGGAATATGACGAAGAGGAGGATTCGTGAGTCATTTTGGTGGCCAGGCATGGATGGTGAAATTGATGAACTTGTGAAGAACTGCTATGCTTGTGCAGGGAGTGATGAGACAAAATTGGTTAGACAGCCTCCTCTTCTTGTGTTGATTTTCCAGCTCGTCCTTGGGAAAAGTTAGGGATTGATTTTCTTGGACCGATTTCTAGGTTGGGTGTTCGCAGTAAATTTTTAATGGTTCTTGTAGATTACCATTCAAAGTGGTTTGTGGTGGAGTCTACTGATAGTATTGATACCAAGAAAGTCATTAATTTTTTGGAGAGAACATTTTTGAATGAGGGGGTTCCGAAAACGTTGGTGTCTGACAATGGAGTGCAGTTGGTGTCAAGGCAAATGAAAGAGTTCCTAGAAAAGATGGGAATTTGTCATGAAAGAGTGGCGTTGTTCAGGCCACAGGCCAATGGTCTAGTTGAAAGGATTAACAGGTTATTGATGGATAACATTCAGCTATCATTGGCGAATGGTTTGTTGTAGTCTGATGAACTCAAGAAGATGGTATGGTCGTACAGGGTTACGCCACATTCTATTACTGGTGTCTCGCCTTTTGTTTCTTTGAAGGGGCAAGAGCCTGGGGTGAAGGAAGTTCCAGGTTGGCTCAAGACTAAGGAGTGTGTGTGGGTTGACCGTGCGAAAGTCAAATGTGGTGTAGAAAAACAACAGTTTGATTCAGCAAAGAACTACAATTTGAGGATGAAGGTGAGAGAATGTGATTTCAAGGAAGGTGATTGGGTTGTGGTTAGAAAAGGTGGAATTGTTATTAAGGGTGATAGTAAATTTTCCCAGCCCAAACGTGTAAAATATGTTAAGAAAAATGTTCTCATATTATCTGATGGTTCTGCTTGGAGCTGTGGTAAAGTTGCAAAGTGTCCGGCTCCTTAGAGAGCTTTCTTTTTTTTTTCCTTTTGTGTATTTGTCATGTTATTTCATGTTTATTCTATTCTTGTTAAATTGTTAATTTAACTTATCTATTGTTTTTGTATATTGTGATGGGGGAGATGTGTTAGGATTTCTCCTCCTTAGAATCTCATGATGTTGCTAGGCGCTTAGAATGTTATCTGGTGAATTGTGGTCAGTACTGAAGATGCTGGGAAGGAGCTGGAGGTCACTATACTTATGACCAATAATAATACATTTCTTCTTTCAAAACATTGGAGTTTGGATCATCTTTACAGTGTGCAAGTAGTTGTATGAATCTGTGAGTGGGTGTATGAGTGGTTGTGTGGGTATGTGAGTGGGTGTGTAAGTGGCTGTAAATGTCAGTGTGTGTGAGTGGATGTATAGGTCTTTGAGTGGGTGTGTGAGTGGCTGTATAGGTCTGTGAGTGGGTGTGTTAGTGGTTTTGTGGGAGTGGGTGTGTCAGTGAGTATCTGTATGGGTTTGAGTGGGTATGTGAGTTGTTGTGTGGGGGTGTGTGAGGAGTTCTGTGGATGTCATCAATGATAGGTGTTTGTGCGAGTGTGTGAGTGCTTGTTTGGATATGTAAGTGCTTGTATGGGCCTGTGAGTTGTTTTGTGGGTAGGTAAGTGGATGTGTGAATTGTTGTGTGGGAGTTTGTGAGTGGTTGAATGGGTCTGTAAGTGGGTATCTGAGTAGATGTATGGGTGTGCGCGGGGTTTTATGGATTTTGGGTGGGTGTGTGAGTGGGTATGAGTGGGTGTGGGAGTAGGCAGTTCTGTGGCATCAGTGATTTCATTGGTGATGTCACTGACCATGTCATGCTGAGTGATGTATTATGTGAGATCATAAGCAGTGCGTTGCGGGGGAGTGAGTTATAGTTAGTTCAAGTAACTATAATTGCTATATTTCGCTGATTTTGTTTAAGTGAAATCTGAGCCTAACTATAACGTCCTTTTAACCTTGGTTTCTTTCAGTGAATTTCTAAGGTTTTTTTAGAAACTATTTCCTAACTATAATATCCCTGTAACCTTTGGTGTTTTCAGTGAATTTCTAAGATTGTTTTTAATTATAATCCCTAACTTTAACGTCCCTGTAAAATATTTTTTTTTCAGTTAATTTCCACATTTTATTATGCAATTTCCTAGCTGTAATATACCTGTAACATTTAGTTTTTTTGTGGGAATTTCTATGTTTTTCAATGTTATTTCCTAACCATAACGTCCCTGTATTCTTTGTTTTTTGTGTGTGAATTTGTAAGGTTTTTGAATTTTTCCCCAAACTGTAGCCTGTAACCTTTCAGAGTGAGGGCCCGATGTAGGTAAAACGCATTTTCCGATTTTAAAATACCGATCCGTACCGAATCGGTATTTCAAAATCGGAAAATGATATGTAGGAAATAATCATCGGAAAAATACCGAATCGGTAGCATTCGGTATCGAGAGTCGATACGTACCGATTCGCCAACTACCGATTCGGTATAGGTCGGGTCGGACAAGTCCGAATCGGAAAAAAAAAATGCGGAACCAACCGATTCGGTAAACGCCGATTCGGAATTATAAATACGCCCCATGGGCCGAAAGGCCAATAGGAAGGCATTATACATTCCGAATCGGTATTTACCGAACACATTCGGAAAATACCGAATCGGAAAATACCGAATCGGAGAATACCGTTTTGCCGAGCAGGTTGAGTGACACTGAAGACATCAGCCAATGAGCTGTAAGCACCCTCCCCCACAGGGTGTGGCAACCCAGGCAGGTGCAACTCATCAGAACTTTCTGGAAAGCTGCCTGAGCTGAGCAAACACAGAGAGAGCAGCATTGTGAGCAGGATCCCTGTGAGACATGGACACCAGCACAGAGAGCCAGAAGGCAGCGCGTAAGCGCAATCCAAAATTCAGCACCATGGAGCTGCAAACTTTGGTGGAGGAGGTGGTGAGGGTGCACACCCAGCTATATGGCAGGCAGTCCCTCACTGTTCCGGAGAGCACCAAGAGGAGGCTGTGGATCGACATCGGGGAGAAAGTGAATGCAGTTGGTGTCACCCACAGGAGCCTAGACGACCTCAAGAAGAGGTTTTATGACATCCGTGGCGTGACCAAGCGCAAACTGGCCGACCTGCACAAGCAGGCTGGACTCACTGGAGGAGGAACAAACCGTGCGCCACCCCTCACTCAGCTGGAGGAACTAGTGGCGACCACCATCGAGAGGGCCAGTGTCGTGGGAATTGGGGACCTGGATAGCTCATCCCGAGCTACAGCTACAGGTAAGAAGCATGCGCAACTTGACACACCATACCAGACACCTCCCCTACAGACCCAATGCACAGCCAAACCCCAGGCCAGTACTGCTAGCAACAGACATGAGCAATGCATCTTGCTAAATGTACTCTGCAAAAGTTACCAAAAATGCCACAGCAGAAGCATGAGATAAATAACTGTAATACAGCATCAACGTGTTTGTAATGAGATGTGCAATGCTTTAATAGTTGTGACTGGAACACATTAGCACCCACTTGACAAATACTTCTTTGTACCTAGGGGCACCATCAGGCGGGGGAGCAGCATCAGCTCCAGCACCAGCTCCAGCACCAACAGCCAGTGCGGCGGTGGCAAGCACCAGTGCAGCAGCACAGGAGGAGGAGGACAACAGCTGTGCCCTGGCAAATGAGGAGGACACTGGACATTCCCTCACAACTCCACACTCCCCCCGACTGTCTCAGTCTCAGTCGCCCTCATTGGTATTCTCCCCGGAGAACACACCACCACAGAGCCACCCTGCACCTGCCACTTCCCCGGCCCGGAGGAGAATAGTAGCTCCATTAGGCATCATGGAGGGGGCAGCGGGTCAGGCTCCTGCACAAGACCCCGTGACACCAGCGTCACCAGAGCACACACAGCAGGGCAGCAGAATTCCACGTAGGCCACGTGCTACCAGCAGCCCAATACCAGCACCGGGAGGCAGCGTCTTCGCAGGGCTGGAGACCAGCATGGTCACGATACAGAGGATGCAGGCGAAATCCATCCTGACCTGCCATCGCCAGTTGCGCCTGCACAACCTGCAGATGGGTGAGATGACACAGGGCTTCAAGACCTTCGTTGACAGCAACAAGGAAATAGCGACATCAATTGGCTGAATGACCACTGCCATCACCCAGCTCTGCAACAGGTTGGATGACCATGAGCTGAGTCGTCGCAGGGATGCACGAGTCACGAACAGGTCACTCAACCGCCTTGCGGCTGCGACTGCCCAGCTATGCCAACGTGGGGCAAACATGGAGGCCAGCCTCACACAGAACATGTCCGAGGTCACTAGGGGCATGGGCCGTATTACAACCGCCATGGAGACACTACTCATCTCCAACACCGTAGTGAATCCCATCCTGGGCGAGGCTGGGGACAGCAGCAGCCGCAGCAGCCCGGCCAGCGCTGCGTCAGAGCCGCGCCGGAGCAGCAGGCGCTCAGCTGAGGCTGCAGGGCATTCAGAAGGGGGTGAGGCGCATCCCAGTGGGCCTGCTAAGCGCAGCAAAAAATAGGACTGCCACTGCGGGTGAGGCAACCCGGACATTGGACATTCCTACCCCTTGTTGTTTAACTTTTCTTCTGTTGCACATCAGTGCAGTAACGTTGATGCAACATTATTAAATTTAATTTCTGAAAACATACATTGACCTGTTTGTGCATCTGTACTCACTCAGAAATAGTTGTCTGTGATCTCCTGACGCCTGTATCTGCCGTCAGATGGTGCAGAGACTCCAGCAGGTAGTGGTAGTGGCACAGCATTGTCATCGTCAGGGTCCTCATAGTCGGATAACTCTATCTCAGTGCCTTTCCTGACTGCAAGGTTGTGCAACATTGCACAGACAGCAATAATCTTGCAGCAGGTGATGGGGGTGTATTGCCTTGCACCTCCGCTCTTGTGCAGACATCTGAACCTGCTCTTCCAGATGCCAAAGGTCCTTTCCACTACGTTCCTCGTGCTTTTGTGGGCACGGTTGTACCTCCTTTGGCTGGGTGTTGAGGGGTTGAGGTAAGGGCATATGCACTGTCGCCTAGAAGGAGAAGGGGTAACATTACTCACATGCATACATGTATTTCACACTGCAATTTTGGTTATGGGGGTCTGACACTGTGTCTTACCTAGGAGGTATCCTTCGCCAAATTCCCCTGCCATCAGCCGTGCATAAATTCCGCTACTCTGGAAGATATAGGAGTCATGGGTACTCCCCGGAAACTTTGCAACCAGGTCAGTGATCACACACTTGGCATTGCATATCACTTGCACATTTATGGTGTGCCGTGACTTCCGATTGCGGTATACGTATTCGGTGTCAGCAGGGGGGCAAATCGGTATGTGTGTGCCATCTATGCAGCCAATGATGTGGGGGAATCTTGCCATCTGATAGAATTCAGCTTTTGTCTGTGCCAGTTCTGCATGGGTGGAAGGGAAGGAAATGTAGTGGTCCATCCTCTGGATCATGGCATCAAGGAACTTGTGGAAGAACCTTGACAGGCTGCTCTGGGTCACCCCTCCTGCCACAGCAACTACACTTTGATAGCTGCCAGACGCCAGCAGGTGTAGGCAGCATAGCACCTGCACAGGGATTGCGTGTGCCCTTGGGGTGGGGTGCTGCAACAGGGGTTGGAGGTCCCTGATGAGGTCTCTGATGGTGTCTGCCTCCAGCCTGTACCTCTGTAGGATCTCTGGATCTGTCAGCATGCACAGGGTCACCCTCTGCCCGTACACCTGCTCCTCTCTCTGCCATTCCCTCTCTCCTTCCTGCTGCAGCCGTAGCCGTCTTGCTATGACATAGAAAGCTGCCATGTTGCAAGTAGAACTGCATTTTGGGTCCTTTTTTATAGGTTGCACCTGGTTACCACCTGATTCCAATCCATGGTAATTTCCGACTCTGAAATACCGAATTTGGAGCAAAATCGGTATTTCAGTGCTTACCTACATCTCAATCTTAGGGTTTTCGCATGGAATCGGATTTTCACCGATTCGGAATACATACCAATTCGGCGATTTTACCGATTCGGAAAGTCACCGAGTCGGTCGGATTCCGAATCGGTAAAAAGTAGGAATCGGAAAAATCTCCGATTAGGTAATCTACAGAATCGGAGAATTTTTCCGATTCCTACTTTTTTCCGATTCGGAATCCGACCGACTCTGTGACTTTCCGAATCGGTAAAATCGCCGATTTCGCAGGATTTCGGCCTCCTACATCCCGTTCTCTCTATTCCGATCGGTAACGGCCGAAAATACCGATTTTCGGCCGTTACCGACCGACCTACATCGGGCCCTGAATGTGTAAGTGGCTGTATAGGTCAGTGAGTAGGTGTGTAAGTGGCTGTATGGATCTGTGAGTTGGTGTGTGAGTGGTTTTGTAGGTGTGTGAGTGGGTGTGCAAGTGGCTGTATGGGTCAGCGAGTGGGTGTGTGTGTAGTTGTATGGGTCTGTGAATGGCTGTGTGCATCTGTGAGTGGTTTTGTGGGTGTATCAGTGAGTGTGTCAGTGGGTGTATGGGTTTTAGTGGGTGTGTGAGTGGTTTTTGTGGGTATGGGAGTAGGAATGACTATGGATGTGTGAGTGTGTGTGTGTGAGTGGCTGTATGGGTCTGTGAGCATATGTGAGAGTGGCTAAATGGGTGTATTAGAGGGTGTCTGAGTGTTTTTGTGGATGTGTCAGTAGCTGTGGGAGTGACTGGGCTAGAATGGACCCTTACCTGCCCCTTTATCCAACAAGAGTCCACATTTGCACAAAATGTCTACCCAAATGGTGTACTTCTACTGCTTAATTAGTAAGGGCTACCTCACTGAGTAATAACTATTGCATATTCTACCCTACGGCTGCGTAATGGACCATGAGGAAATGTCTCCAGTGACATTCTGTGCATGTAAATTTAGCATTGTGATTCAAGCGTCTTGATCCACAAATCTGTGATAACATGAATCCTCTTCTCCCGAATAGGACAAGACTACAAAGAGGATAATCACCATCCAACAAGGGAATTTCTTCTAACTGTATGAACTAAGTGCTTCTTTGTCTGCTAGAGATGTACTCAAACTTCCTCTGCATCAAGAACGCGTCACCAAAATCGTGGTGAAACGTGCTCAGAGGCCTTTTAGTAAGGTGTCAATCAACATGGGAAAAGGTGGGAAGACCTTTGCATACACTAAGAAAACAGGGCAGGGACAACCAGGCGGACCTTGCAGATGATTTGGGCATTTGCATAGTCAGGGTTATTAAAAGGGAGAACCATGGACTCTTCTCTGAAGACAAGAAAGAAACCACTCATCATAGTCACTACAGATCAGATTACTCTCCAATTTATTAACGATGCATTCACCTCCATTAAGGATTCCATATTGTTTTTCAGCATGGTATAACAGAAAAAACACACTTACTTTTCCTTCGCCAAGCCCAAGAAGTAAGGATCATTTGTGCTTTAAAGAATTGGAGCTTCAACTAGGGCACCTGCTGTGTTTCTATTTGTGAGTGCTTCCCGTTGAGGTTTAATGTCTGTGAAAAGAGGATCAGGGCCAGAATGGAACCTCATTTTTTCCAAGAAGACACCATAGTTTTGCTCAAAATGTATACTCAATTAAAGTACTTTCCATTGGTTACTTAGTGAGGGCTACCTCTTTGGGTAAATGTCTAGTGCTTATTCTTAACTACAGCTGCATAATGGAACAAGAGGTAATGTCTCCAAATCCAGTGACCTGCATGTAATTTCGGCCATGTGATTGTTCCTGCAGCGTCTTCATCCACAACTCTGTGATACTTCAAGAGAAGACAAGAAGACTACAAAGAGGTCAATCTCCACCAGACAGGGGTACTTCCTCCTAACTATATGAAGGAAGTGCTTATTTTTTTGGTGGAGATGGCCTCGTATTCCTCTGCATCAAGAACTTGTCCCCAAAATTGGCGAGAAACGCACTTGGGGGCCTTTTGGTAAGCTGTCACTCAATGTGGGAAAAGGCGTGAAAACATTTGCATACCAGTAAGAAAAACGGGGCTGGCCAAATGAGTGGAGCTTGCAGATGATTTTAGGCATTTGCCTACTGAGGGTGATTAAAAGAGAGACCCAGGGTCTCTGGTTTTATATTTTTTCAAGGTGACGGGGGGCCGCGCCTGCCTCCCAGGGCCGCTTTCAGAATCAGGGTCTCCATCCTCCAGGGTGCAGCCTTTTCATGCTGGTGCCCTGGAGCTCACCCAGGGAACTCAGTCTCCAGCGTAGGGAACCGTGGGGACCCTAAATGCCCCTGCCGTCCCTACCGGCTCCCGCCTCCAGCGGGAGCCAGAATTATTTCCCCACATTGGGAGCAGCAAAAATGCTTCTCCCTGCATTTAGTGCCAAGTTTTCATCTGTTTCCCTGCCTGTTTCACAACGGGCAAGTAAACAGATGAAAAGTGCGCTTCCAATGACTGGGAGCAGTGCCTGCAGAGAGCAGACTTACATTTTGCTCTTGCTTGGCGTGAGCTGTAAAAGCTCCTGTCAAATGAAAGCAAACTGCTATCTCTGAAGGCTGGGAACCTCGGGAGATAGGAAGCTGACCCTGGGGGTGGATACCCCAGGGCCAATAATGGCTCCAGGAGGGAGGCAGCCCTGCCCCCTCCTTTCATTTTCAAGAGCCTGCCTCTGGAAAGTCGTGGTCCCTGGGGGCGAGAACAGCCCAGGAGGGGGAGCCAAGGGGTCACCCTCTTTCTAAAAAAGAAAGAAAGCCCCAGAGGTGGTGGTCCCCAGGGCTGTACATTGCCAGGCAGGTGGGCCCACCTCCCTCTCTTATATTCTTGACTACAGGGAGGTGGTTGTCCTCCTTTACGGGTAATGAGCGGGTCTGCTTGGCCCCCTTCTACTCATTGATCAAGCTCCGAGGAGATGGTGGTCTCCGGGGCTCTTTGGAGCCCAAGGAGGGGGAGCGAGAGGCCCCTTCCTACATATAATTAAAGCCTCAGGGAGGTGGTGATCCCAGGGTCAGTGCATTGAGGGAGGCTGCCTGTGCCCCCTCACCTTGAATCCCTAAAACGCTTGCCCAAGGGACCTGGCCCACCCGGTAGCTTAAAAAAAAGCACGGGAAACCACACTTCTTTTTTTTAAGTTTTTCACTGGATTTGCAGATCCATCCGTGATTTTCAGTGACATTTCTTTTTAACAGAAATCCCTTTTTGCCCTGGGGGACCCCAGTACAAGCTCTAGAGGGTCAGGGTATTCCTAACCTGCCCCTTTTTCTTTTATATAAATGTTTTTTTGGGGACTCAGCTGAGTCTGAGTCCAAAATGGCTGCCAACACTTACTGGTTGAAGTGTTGGCAGCTAATCAGATCTCTGCATAAGATTGGTTGGATTCGCAGAGGATCAGCATCTCTAGATATACAAATTTGGTTTTCCTTTAATATCTCAAAATCTGCTGAGCAGATTTACAAAAAATCACAAAAAGCATGTTTTCTGGGCCAAGAGCTAGCTTCTGGCACATTTGGCTTAATTCCGTCCATCAGTTCGGGCTCTAGTCGTGTTTAAAACCCCTATGCGACATTGCATGGGGAAAAACCTGTTTTGAAACCCCCCTTTTTCTCTGCCCTTGCTTGATGACTCACCTTGAAACTATCAAGACATCAGCTGAAGTGACTTGGGTGCTATTTTTGAAAATTTCATGAAGATTCGTCAAACAGCGCCCAAGTTATCGGCAAAACAAAAAATGCTTTTCCCATGGAATCTAGGTCCTAACTATAACTGGTAAACTGCCTTTACAACGCTGGCTGACCCATGCGTTCAATTTTCTCGCAAGCATAACCGAGCTTGCCTGAACAATGCATCTGCCTTAGCCACACATATGTTCCTGATCCTGAGCACATAATTATTCAAAGCACATAATTATCCAAAGCGCATGCCACTTATACATATTCAATCATTTTGCCCTCAGTTCACCGTATGAAATATGCATACGTGAACAGGTATATTTCAATAATTTCGCTGGTGTAACTCATTGTCTTAATTAAAATGCAATTGCATATGTACCCCTACTCACAGTACTCCCAGCTTAAAATGCATAACTATATATATACATGAGCGAATAGATTCCAACAGTTCAGCTGATGCGGCCTATTTCTTTACTTCAAAGTGCAAATGCATATATATCTATATATATATATATTACCTACTGGCGGTCGCCAGTAGGTAGTTATAGTTAGGATCGTTTTCCATAGGAAATCCGCAACATTCTATTGGGAATAACTTTGGCGCCGAATGAGGGATCTGCCTGTAATTTTTTGCAACTTTGCCTCGCTGCGCTCCGCTCCTTCCCTGAAAGTTTCGGGGGGATCCGTCAAGCGGGAGCCGAGATAAAAGGGGGGTCCCAAAACGTGTTTTCCCCATGTTCATTTCCATAGGGCGGTTGGACTCACTTTTAGACCGAACGGCTGAATGGATTTCCACCAAACTTGGCAAAATTGTAGGGACTGGTACCCCGATGTGCCTTTGCTATGTCTCAAGATATATGCTCCAGTGGTTTTTACGAAAATTAACTTTGAAAAAATATATATTGGGCTACATTGGGCTATATATATGTTAGAGCCCAAATGTAGCCCAATGTAGCGCAATGTAGCCCAATGTAGACCAAATATGGCCGCCAGAGACAAAAAAAACCAAATGTAGCCCAAATATCAGCCAGATGTAGCCCAACTATAGCCCAATGACAGAATGTCCCAGAGTGTTCTAAAGAACAACTAGACCGCTAACAGTCTTACTTATGACAAAAGTATGGCACACCTGAAGTCATCTTGATTGGAATAAAGTGGTAACACTTAAAACATTTCATTTGCAAAGGAACAAAATGAGGGGGTTCATTTTGCCATAGAAATTATGATTAGTGCTGAAGAAAGAAAAATTAGGGCACATATTGAGTGACTTCTCAAATCCTCTTATATTTCATTAAAAAAATTCTGATATGCAGTCTTCCAAGATGGCCACCAGAGACAAAAGAGCCCAAATGTAGCCCAAATATCAGCCAGATGTCGCCCAACTATAGCCCAAGGACAGAATGTCCCAGAGTGTTCTAAAGAACAACTAGAACGCTAACAGTCTTACTTATGACAAAAGTATAGCACACCTGAAGTCATCTTGATTGGAATAAAGTGGTAACACTTAATACATTTAATTTGAAAAGGAACAAAATGAGGGGTTTCATTTTGCCATAGAAATGTTATATATAAGTTCCTTAGATAAGTTCCTTTTTCCGTTGGTATTAACACTTCCCTCGTATGTACGAGATACCAAGGCTTTTTTGAACTTAATAAGAACTGTGAATTGGGACAATGAGTGCCTATTGATTGTACTTGACATCACCAGTCTATACACTGTCATCGACCATCGACAGGGCCTTGAGGCAATCGGACATTTCTTGAACTTAAGACAATTGAGGTTTACGACCCACAATATCATGATTCTTGAGTTCATCGATTTCTGTCTGAACAACAACATATTCTTATTTGAGGATCAATTGTTTAGACAGGTGTCTGGGACAGCGATGGGCACCTGCTTCGCTCCCAGCTACGCGAATCTTTTCGTTGGCTGGTGGGAGGAGCAGGTGCCCAGGAGCTGTATGGTGGATGGAGTGGAGGGAAAGACGGAGGGTTGGTTCAGGTATATTGACGACCTGTTTATTGTTTGGCGGGGCTCAACAGTAACAGCACGAGCCTATATTGATCTATTGAATGATAATGCCTACAATTTACATTTTTCGGGGACGGTCAGTTCGGCGTCTGCCGAATATCTGGACCTGAAAGTGTTTTCGCATAACCAGCAGATCCATACAGCATTACATAGAAAAACAACGGCTGGTAATTCTACTCTCTTCGCCAGTAGCAGCCATCCGCCTCAACTGATCAAAAGCATTCCTTACGGAGAGTTACTCCGGCTCCGTAGGAATTGCTCAAGAATGGAAGATTTTGATAAGGCAGCCTATGATTGTGTCAACAGGTTTAAGGCCCGGGGATATGGAGAATCTATTCTGAAAAATACCTTAAAGAAAGTCAGGGCTATCCCTAGAGATTCACTGATTACCCCCAAACCTCCCACTAAGAAAGTTGAGGATGGCAAGGGGAAATTTAGACTCATAACTCCCTTTTCGGCTGGAGCAAAGGATCTTAGATCTATGCTGCGGAGAAATTGGCACATTCTTAAAACTGATAGTACCATCAAAGACGACCTACCAACCCAGCCACTCATAACCTTCAATAAGACCAGATCTTTAAGAGACCATCTGGTGACTAGCCACTTAGAGAAACCACTCCCCAAAAGCAATACTCTAAGAACTATGAGCGGTTTTTTCCCTTGTGGGAAATGCAAAGCCTGCGCTGGGAGCAAAAGAGTTCTCACAGTGGAGAACCAAGATACGGGCAAGATACTGCGTATAAAACAGTTCATCACTTGCAGCACCCCCCTAGCAGTGTATTGTTTAGTGTGCCCTTGTGGCCTCCGCTACATAGGGAGCACTATCAATATGCTGAAATTGCGGATCCTAGAACACCTTAGAGCTATCGATAAGGCCGACCAAGCATATCCGGTAGCCCGGCATTTCGCCGAGAAACATAATAGAGACCGCAACCAGCTTCAATACTTTGGCCTTGACACCATCAAAACTAATGCCAGAGGGGGGGATTGCTTACGACGCCTGCGGAGGCTCGAGTCGCGTTACATCATAGATCTCTCCACGAAGTGGCCTAAAGGGATGAATAGTGGGGAAGAAATGGTGGTCCATTTAGGTGAATAGCAGCTGCACTGTTTCATGATCCAAGTCTACTCTGTATTCGCTGAAACTTTGTGGATCACACTGTATATATCATTGTATATAAATGGATGCTTGTGTACATATTGTATAGTGGTGCATAGTCGTAGGAGGGATATGATGATACATTGACTTCCTTTCCAATACAGGCATATGCATACTTACCATTACAGAGAATTAGTTTCTGTACACACGCCATAAGCGGTATTTTGATAGGTTCAAAGGGCTCTTTGATTCCTATGTTGCGTGTTTAAATTAACACTTAACTAGATTTCCATTTACCACTTATATGATGTTTCCATCTTTCCATTCTCTTTTCTTCTTCTTCTTTTTTGGAACCTCACACGTTCTTGCACTGTTCATGACATGTTGAAGTTTAATAATCTTTTTGATGTATATAAAATGTATAATAGGATGTATATAGAGCCACCTCTCTTTAGTTTAGAGGACCATTGCCGATCCACGGCTATATTCAACAATGTATAGTATACTATTTGTAAATTACTATGTATCCCCCATATGAGCATTGTTACCTATCCAAGGTATGATATGCGGTGAAGATTCAATTTTGAGCCATTGCGATATTATGTATATAATTGACCATTGTAAGATGGCGCTCACTGGGTGATCTGAAGTCCTCTGTCGATGTCGACTGAGAGGTGTTTCCTTTATACTTTGCAATGTATATTTAAATGACCGGTTAAACGTGTATAACTCACACACACTGACGAAGGCCAAGTGCTGAAACGCGTCTGTGGCGAGCTTGTAGTTAATAAACTACTGTGTGACGAGTACCCCTCGAGTGCTGTCTTCTCTTTTCCTGCAATATTGGATTTGGATGAGCGCGATATATATATATATATATTACCTACTGGCGGTCGCCAGTAGGTATATATAGTTAGGATTTTTTCTCTATGGGTTTTTTGAAAATTCTATGTCTAATAACTTTGGCGTTTGTGGACGGAATTGGCTGAAATTTTCAGGAAAATGGCACATTTTGTTTCTGAGCAGCCCTTGAAAATTTGGGGGGGGTTCGTCCAGTGGGGGCCGAGAAAAAAGGGGGGTCCCAAAACGTGTTTTTAACATTGAGTTTTCCATAGGGCGGTTGGCCTCACTTTTAGCCCGAACGGCTGAATGGATTTGCACGAAACTTGGCAAAATTGTAGGGACTGGTAGCCCGATGTGCCTTTTGTAGGTCTCAATATATGTGCTCCAGTGGATTTTGAGAAATTAACGTTTAAAAAAAGATATATATCTGTAACAGCGGACCGGGCAGCGCTCTGGTTCGCGGACTTTTCGCGCAACGGAGCTTTGTGAAGCGAAGCTGATTGGTTCTCCGGCGTCTGTCAACATTCCAAACAGTCCGTAGCGGCCGCCATCTTGTCTCTCGGTAGGATCGAGAGACAAGAGGAGGCCAAAGCGAAGGGGCAAATGACCATAAGGGGGCATAGTACATTGTCGCTCACCCCCTAGGTTTGATGTGGAGGTTTTAAAAGGGCCCCGCGGGGCAAAAAAAAATAAAAATAATAATAATCGAACAGCTGAATGGATTTGCACGAAACTTGGCAAAATTGTAGGGACTGGTAGCCCGATGTGCCTTTGCTAGATCTCAATATATGTGCTCCAGTGGATTTTGAGAAATTAACGTTCAAAAAAAGGTATATATCTGTAACAGCGCACCGCTTCGCGTACTTTTCGCGTTACGGAGCTTTGCGAAGCGAAGCTGATTGGCTCTCCGGTGTCTGTAAACATTCCAAACAGTCCGTAGCGGCCGCCATCTTGTCTCTCGGTAGGATCGAACAGCTGAATGGATTTGCACGAAACTTGGCAAAATTGTAGGGACTGGTAGCCCGATGTGCCTTTGCTAGGTCTCAATATATGTGCTTCAGTGCATTTTGAGAAATTAACGTTCAGAAACAAGATATATATCTGTAACAGCGCTCCGCTTCGCGGAGATAAAATTATATGTGTATTACCTAGCTGTTGCTAACACCAGTTAGCGACGGCTAGTAGAAGATAGCGACCATCTTGGGCCCCACTTTGCATGTGAGTGATATTTATCACTAATGACATGCAAAGTGGGCATGCCAAGATGTTAGCGACTGGAAACAGTCGCTAACATCGCTATCTCCTATTATCAACTTTTGGAAATATTCGAGATAAGGGCGAATATCTCTAAAAGCTACCACCTGCCCTGAGCAGTTCTTAGCCATGTTATCCAATGGGAGGTGGATAACATGGCTAAGAGCATTAGCTCGGTAATGCATGAATATCGCTGAGTTTTCAGCGATATTAATGCATTGCGGTCGTTTTTTATCGTATTTCCGATAAACCTTGATAATAGCAAGGTTTATCTGCGATAATTTCTGACGGTAAAAAAATCGTTGCTAAGCATCGTTAGGGATAAATATCGCTTAACTTTGGTAATATGCCCCAACGTCTGTTAACGTTCGATTCGAAGGAAATCAGGAAGTGTTGAAAAACATTGTCTGCGCCATCTTGTCTTTTTTCAAATGCCACACTTTTGTCGTGCACGGCAGCCATTTTAGATGCCTTGACCAGACCCACTCTGTGCACGCTGTCGATCCTTAGCATGGCTCCCCACCCTCGCAAACATCTCCCCCAGGCAGTGGTCACCCCCGCTCTCTGTCTTATGCATGGGTAATAAACCTCCCCCATCTGCGCTGCTGTTCCCTGAGAATCACACCCTGTGCCCGCCCGACACCTCCCTTTCGCCCTATTCACTACCGCACCCTCTGACACTCCTTTTCCTCTGTGTCCGATTGTCCAGGCTGGTCCTAGGGTATCAGCTAGCCCTGCAGATGTAGTTTATGGCCACAGCTGTAAAGAATCACCCCTCTTCAAAGGAGTTATAGTAGATCAAGGCCCACACTCGATGAGATCCGTCACAGCAGAAGCGTTGCTATTATCTGAAAACCATCCTGTATTGTGATTGGGGAGGGGACCGAGCCTGAAGCGGAAGATTCCAGGGATGACTGTTTGTACATCAAAGTTTTTACAATTATGTGTCACATTAAAAATATATAGCACTCCGACAAAGTAGTAAGATTATAAAACTTTAATAATTTATAAATATATACAAGAAAACAAAAATAGTAATAACATATAAACATTTTTAGGGAAAAACAACGAAGTAGCGGTCGGCTGTGCGAATAGTCCCAACGCAGCACAACGTCCAGATTTCCGGCGTGGGGCGTCACGGGGGGTGGGTCATCAGTAGCAAACTGTTGTGCGAATAGTTCCAAGGCAGCAGAACGCGTTGAAATCTAGATGACACGAAAGTGATGTCTAGTAAGTTGCCACCCAGCAAATAACGGCATGGGGCGTCGCGGGGGGTGGGTCATCAGTAGCAAACTGTTGCGCGAATAGTTCCAAGGCAGCAGAACGATGGCACCAAGGTGATGTCCAGTAAGTTGCCGCACTGGTTTTGGTATCCTACAATGCTGCTCCGAATAACGGCGTGGAGCGCCCCGGGGGAGGCGGCGTGAACGGGCCTCTCCAGGTGGAGTGTCATCTGTTGTAGTGGGGCGCCCCTTTACCGTTTCAGTTGCCATTCCGTCCGTTTTTGGTCCACTGTGTCAAAAGCCGCAATTCAGCTGAGTTGCGCCCACTCTTGCGGTGCAGCGATAGGCGGCTGTCACAGGACTCTCAAAATGGCGGCAGGCTGTTTCCTTTTTGGGCCTGGTCCACTGAAATGGCCCTGGGACACCTTGGAAATCGGACGCTTGTCTGCTAGGTCTTGGACCTCATTCTCGAAAGCGTCCCCTCCGCCTTGAGAATTCATCAAAAGTTTTGGGGGCTCCGACTCCTGCAGGCTTCCGGTGGGGAGCGGCTGCCATGATTGCTCGCGGAATGACCACGACTGAGCTACGAGATGGTGGTGCTTTCATGCTGACGCCAGCTTCAGTCTGAAACATCCAGAAACAAGGTGGGGCTTTCATCGTTTGGGGAAAAAAAAAAGTTTTCATCCTATGAAAAGTGTTGTTTTTAGGTCACATGATCAAGCCTTCCATCATTAGGAAACCAAAAGTAAAATGAACCAATGAAAAGTTTTATAAACAAGTCACATGACCTGTTATGCGGCATAGGGTGTAAAATTAGGAGAAAATACGTTGGCACGTGAGGCGGCGTCAGTAGCGGACCGATGTGCGAATAGGCCGAAGGCAACACAACGCGCCAAGATCTGGATGGCACCGAGGTGGTGTCCAGCAAGTTGCAGCACTGGTGTGGCCATCCTACAATGCTGAAAGTCGGCGTGGGGCGCCCCGTTGGTCTGTGAGTTTGCGTCAGTAGCGGACCGATGTGCGAATAGGCCGAAGGCAGCACAACGCGCCAAGATCCGGATGGCACCGAGGTGGTGTCTAGTAAGTTGCCGCACTGGTGTGGCTATCCAACAATGCTGAAAGTCGGCGTGGGGCGCCCCGTTGGCCTGTGAGTTTGCGTCAGTAGCGGACCGATGTGCGAATAGGCCGAAGGCAGCACAACGCGCCAAGATCCGGATGGCACCGAGGTGGTGTCTAGTAAGTTGCCGCACTGGTGTGGCCATCCAACAATGCTGAAAGTCGGCGTGGGGCGCCCCGTTGGCCTGTGAGTTTGCGTCAGTAGCGGACCGATGTGCGAATAGGCCGAAGGCAGCACAACGCGCCAAGATCCGGATGGCACCGAGGTGGTGTCTAGTAAGTTGCCGCACTGGTGTGGCCATCCTACAATGCTGAAAGTCGGCGTGGGGCGCCCCGTTGGCCTGTGAGTTTGCATCAGTAGCGGACCGATGTGCGAATAGGTCGAAGGCAGCACAACGCGCCAAGATCCGGATGGCACCGAGGTGGTGTCTAGTAAGTTGCCGCACTGGTGTGGCCATCCTACAATGCTGAAAGTCGGCGTGGGGCGCCCCGTTGGCCTGTGAGATGGCGTCAGTAGCGGACCGATGTGCGAATGGGGCCAAAGGCAGCGCAACAATATTTTCTGATTTGAAGACACCACAAGGCGCTGAGATGCCAAGATCCGGATGGCACCGAAGTGGTGTCTAGCAAGTTGTGGCACTGGTGTGGCCATCGTACAATGGTAAAAGTCGGCGTGGGGCGCCCTGTTGGCCTGTGAGATGGTGTCAGTAGCGGACTGATGTGTGAATGGGGCCAAAGGCAGCGCAACAATATTTTCTACTATATTTTCGGAGTAGAAGACACCACAAGGCGCTGAGATGCCAAGATCCGGATGGCACCGAGGTGATGTGTAAGTTGCGGACGGATGTGCGAATGGGGCCAAAGGCAGCTCAACAATATTTTCTGAAGAGAATACACCACAAGGCGCTGAGATGCCAAGATCCGGATGGCACCGAGGTGATGTCTAAGTTGCGGACCGATGTGCGAATGGGGCCAAAGGTAGCGTAACAAGATTTTCTGTATGGAAGATACCACTAGGCGTTGAGATGCCAAGATTCGGATGGCACCGAGGTGATGTCTAGCAAGTTGTGCCACTGGTGTGGCCATCGTACAATGGTAAAAGTCGGCGTGGGGCGCCCTATTGGCCTGTGAGATGGTGTCAGTAGCGGACTGATGTGCGAATGGGGCCAAAGGCAGCGCAACAATATTTTCTGACTGACACCACAAGGCGCTGAGATGCCAAGATCCGGATGGCATCGAGGTGATGTCTAAGTTGCGGACTGATGTGCGAATGGGGCCCAAGGCAGCGTAACAATATTTTCTGTATGGAAGATACCACTAGGCGTTGAGATGCCAAGATTCGGATGGCACCGAGGTGATGTCTAGCAAGTTGGTGTGGTCATCCTACAATGCTGAAACTCGGCGTGGGTCACCCCATTAGCCTGTGAGATGGCGTCAGTAGCGGACCGATGTGCGAATAGGCCGAAGGCAGCACAACGCGCCAAGATCCGGATGTCACCGTGGTGGTTTCATAGTTGAGAGGCACTTCATCTGCAGTGGGGCGCCGAGATCCGGATGGCACCGAGGTGATGTCTAGCAAGTTGCTGTACTTGTGTGGTCATCCTACAATGCTGAAACTCGGCGTGGGTCGCCCCATTAGCCTGTGAGATGGCTGTTCTTTGGATTTGGGCCTGGTCCACTAAAATGGCCCTGGGACACGTAAGAACTCGAACGCTCGATTTTTTTTTCCTTTCCTGTACATGCAAAAAAAGGTAAATGCCCGGTATGTTACACGCTTCATCTGCCACGATGAACTCTCCAGAGGAACCGAAAAAAAAAATAGTTGTGGTAACTATACCATGCATCGTCATATGGAGAGGTGGCACCAATTAATTATAGTGCTGCATAAAAGAGAGATTTGGAGGAGAACCCCTGACCTGCTAGTACATTCATCAAAGAAGTGGCACTGAGAGCTTCAGAGGCAAGGGAAACGGTCCCAAATATTTAGAAGAACTTTGGAAAGATTAAAATGACATGTTTAGATTGTGGTAAATTAATTTCATGTGGGCAGATGAGTGTTACTCTAATAAATACAGCATATGAACATCATCATAGTCGATGGTTGGTAGAGACATTTTGACTATATCCTGGACCTGCCCGTCCTCGCCCAAAATGGCGCCGGAATAAATGGGACTCGTAACTCCTTGTTGTGTACTGGTTGCAGAACCTTGAAATCACGAGATACGTATGCAGTTTTGAAGCACATGGCGGGCGGGGACGAGAATTGATTGAATATTTCGACATCCCTATTGATATTAAGTTCTGATGTGTTATTGATTACTGTACTGTTGAAAATTCGAATTAACGTCACCCATGGTACTTGCCCGCAAATGTATATCTAGATAATTTTATTGTAACTGGCCCTGTCGTATTTTAATTATAAAATGTACGTCCACCGATTCCGTAACTGTTAGACACCTTAGTTCTTGCAACCTAATGGCCCGCCCGTTACGTTCCTCTACAGTGTAAATGTCTACTCATCATATACGATTACAGTTTGCTCCGTGGCAGGCCCACGTGGTTATAGGCTCGTATTTGTATAATGAAATTTTCACAATAAAGGTTTTTAAAAGAAAACATGGTAGTAGTGTATACATTGGTAAAGTTTTTAATAATAGTCACTGTTTTAGAATCATTAAAAGGCAAGTGAAATAAAGCAGACCAATTACATGAAGGGTAAAAGGTATAATACGAAGGAACGCAGTAAAGATAAATGGTCAAGGGCTGTTGTGTTTTCTATTCCTGCAACATAAAGTGATCGATAAGAATCTCATATTCAGGCGTATCGGCGACTAAGACAGCAGGTCGACCCTCTTTTGCTCAACGGCTCCGTCATGGGACGAAGAAACGCTCTTTTTCTCGAAAAAAGAATATATTTTACTTGCAGGACAGTTGTAAAATTTCCGGGAAAGTACATTAGCCTGGAACATTATAACATATATTTAAGAGAAAATAATGTTCGGAAGTAATTAAAAGCGTAATTTTTAGGTGATATGACCAAGGCTTTCATCATTAGAATAAGAAAAGTAAAATGAACCAATGAAAAGTTTTATTAACAAGTCACATGACTTGTTATGCTTACGTTACGCGCTGCGCGCCCCGGATGACTTCCGGATGCGCTAACGCGGCGCGTCATATGACGCATTACGCGACAACGCAGGTCCAGAATATAGTCAAAATGTCTTCACCAACCAGCGGTCGAAACACAACCCCTTTCAGCAGGCTAAATAGTTCTGTTAAATGACAACAGAAAGGACAGGCAACAAGAACCATCAGTCAAAGAGGGGAGGGCTAGTTCTTCTCTACCGGGTTACATTGGGGCGCTACCGGAACTGATCGAATTGGTAGTCTACAGTGTTTCTGGATGTTTCAGACCGAAGCTGGGGTTAGCATGAGAGCAGCACCATTTCGTAGCTCCGTTGTGGCCATTCCGCAACCAATCATGGCAGCCGCTCTTTATCGTTATTTTGGGCGGGGTGGGTGGCGGAGCCGAGCTGTTTTGCAGCCATCATTGTGTGGAGTTCAGTTCATCTCACTAGTTTTGTATTTGTCATGAGGGGTTGTTCCTAATGTTTCTATTTTAGCGAGGTCAAAAAGAGATCCCATTAGTGGCCTACTGATTTTGCTCGATTCCTTTTCTTTTTTTTACACGATTTTTCGTTATCTGCAAAGACTAAACAGAGTATTGCGACTCTGTGTTTGTTTGTAAATAGAGAATGAACCAAAGAGAACTAATTCTAAAACAGTAAATACTTGGATAAGAATCAATCAAATGGAGAGAGAAGCAGGCACGACGGATTACAACGGGGGCAAAGGCCTGCGTTAACTACCTTTCACTATCTGCAAAGAGAGAGTACTCCTAATAGAAATGAGGGGGGGGGGGCACCATTCAAAGCAGATCAGTGTGCATAAACACGAAAATGTTTTCACTTACCACGTACTTGACATTCGACAGCTTATGATATTTGCTATTAAAAAACCATTGAAATTCACTGAAAAAACCATAGGTTATAGACCATATATAGTTAGGAATTAGCATTTACAAAACCTTGAAAATTCACTGAAAAACCATAGGTTATAGACCATATATAGTTAGGAATTAGCATTTAAAAAACCTTATTTTACTCACACAAAACCATTGAAATTCCATATATAGTTAGTTGCACTAACTATATATCGCGCACCCGCAATCCACTGCAGATCATGTCACATATTACATCATTCATGACATGGTCAGTGACATCACTGATGACATCACTGATTACATCTCAAATGACATCACTGATGACATCACTGATGACATCTCATTTGACATCAATGACCACATCACTGATGATATCATTCATGTGACAATACAATGCATCTCCTCACATTTTAATATAACCTCTGTTTCACCCAGTGTTAAATACAGAGTATAATTTTTGAAACCATTGACACACCAATACTAGTTACTACATACGTACTCACTGATTCCTACGTCTACACACACATTCACTCATTCACCCATACAATCATTCATACATACAATCACTCATCTTTACAACACTATCATATGCACTCATACACCTATACAGACACTCACACTCTGCCACTCATCCATGGAGTTACTCACACACCTAGTCAGTCCTGTAAAGAATCAATCACACTTCCATTTTCTTGTCTATACAGTTAAACATAGAGCACCTTACATTTTCAAACATATAGTAACACATACTTACTTTCTTATACAATCATTGATACAAGTACACATTGATCTGCACAGAGTCACACACCTCCCAGCCAGCCACACACACACTCAGTCTCCCATACAAATACTTGGACAATCAATCAATAACCCATATAGTTAATCATATAGCTACTGATCAACACATGCAGTAGTTTACAGAACAACAGACATAATGATGCACAAATTAAGACAGTTTAGTCACTAACCCATGCACTCAGTGAGACACATTTAATCACTCAATCATACATTCAGTCATGCACCTACTAAATCCTTCGTCCAGACAGTTATACATCTACTCATTCTTCAATATCTAAAACATATTTAAACTTTACAGAAACACACAGTCACTGGATGATGTCATCAGTGATGTCATCAGTGATGTCATTTGAGATGTCATCAGTGATGTCATCAGTGATGTCACTGACCATGTCATGAATGATGTAATATGTGACATGATCTGCAGTGGATTGCGGGTGCGCGATATATAGTTAGTGCAACTAACTATATATGGAATTTCAATGGTTTTGTGTGAGTAAAATAAGGTTTTTTAAATGCTAATTCCTAACTATATATGGTCTATAACCTATGGTTTTTTCAGTGAATATATATATATATATATATATATATATATATATATATATATATATTCACTGAAAAAACCATAGGTTTCACACCAGTTATAGTTAGGAATTAGCATTTAAAAAACCTATTAAATTCACTGAAAAAACCATAGGTTTTACACCAGTTATAGTTAGCTGGAAATTTTACTCGCATAAAACCAATGAAATTCCCACGTTATAGTTAGTTGGACTCACTATAACTTGCGCGTGCAATGCACTGTGGATGACGTCACATATTACATCACTCATGACATGGTCAGTGACATCACTCATGACATCACTGATGACACCATCCAGTGAATGTGTGTCTTTCTGAAAAATAAATATGTGTTATATTTGTATATGTAAAAGTTGATGGAAGAATAAATGTTTAAATAAGTGTTTACATGGATGGTTTTTAAAAAAAAAATGATTGGTTAACTGGCTTATTAAGTGTATCTTAGTGAATACATATATTAGTGAGTAATGTTTAAATATTTAAATATATGTATTAGTGTTTCACTTTGTGTATAAGTGGATGCATGGGTTGCTGAGTAGCTACATGTGTATGTAAAAGAGTTATTAGATGTTTTTCTTAGTATCAGTATGAGTGTTTGTATGGTTTGGTGGGGGTATTACTTAGCACATAGATGCATGAATGACTGACTCTCTCTTTGTATGTGTTTTGAAGACAGCATATGTGCAGGACTATATGGGTGGATGAGTGTGTATATGTGTGTGTTAGTGAGTGAATGACTGTCTCACTAGTGTCTTTATCAGTAACTACATATGTTTTAATCTAGTATATGTGAATATTGATGTATATAAGTGAATATATGTGAGAGTGAGGAATTGTAAGAGTTCCGGTTTAAATTAGTATGTGTTTCTATAAGTGATTGTTTAAGAGAGTAAGTATGTGTAAGTTTCCTTAGAAGTAAAGTGGTAGTGTGTGTATAGCTGTATATGCAAATAAATGGATGTTCAATAGTTTATTTGCATGTGTGAGTATGTGTGTGAATAACTTTTGAATGACTGTCGGTGTGTAACAGGATGTATAGGTGTATCACTACATATGATGAGTGAGTATAAGTATGAGTGACTATATAGAACTGTTGGTGAATGAGTGGATGTGTATATAGATGGTAGAATTATTGAATTGGTTGTTATAAGTGGTATAGGTATCTCCATTTTTTTGAAAATGTTAGTTTCTATTTTTGAATATGTGTTTCAAGGGTTACATTACAGTGAAAAGAGGTCTGTCACTCTGTCACAAGGATGGTGTCATCAGTGATGTCATGAGTGATGTCACTGACCATGTCATGAGTGATGTAATATGTGACGTCATCAACAGTGCATTGCACGCGCAAGTTATAGTGAGTCCAACTAACTATAACGTGGGAATTTCATTGGTTTTATGCGATTAAAATTTCCAGCTAACTATAACTGGTATGGTTTTTTCAGTGAATTTAATAGGTTTTTTAAATGCTAATTCCTAACTATAACTGGTGTGAAACCTATGGTTTTTTCAGTGAATTTCAATGGTTTTTTAATAGCAAATCTTTATAGGTATAGAAAGTGAAAAATTTTAACAAGAATTTTATATTGTATAAATATGTAAAAAAAAAAATTTTTTTTTTTTTATTTTTAACCCGGGGGTGCTCCCGGGGCGCGTACCGGTGAACGCACGGGTGAGCGCAATATTACGGCGCACCCTGGGGCGCGTACCGGGGAGCGTCCCGGGAGCGCTATTGCCGCGAACGAAAACAACATCATGACGTATCGCGTACACGCATGATGCGTCATATGACGCACAGCGTAATCGCAACCGAAAGCACGCGATCGCATACGATCGCGAAACGTCCTGATGCGCTTACGTTACGCACCCGCGGGCGCGCCCCGGAGCGCGACTACGGGCGCGCCCCGGGGAGCGTAGTGTAAGCGCGTTGGGTCATGTGACTTGAAAATAACACTTTCTATTGGTGCAGAACAGTTTTGGTTTCTAAATGAGTAATGCCTGGGTCTTGTGACCAGCCTGGGTCTTGTGACCTGAAAATAACACTTTCTATTGGTGCAGAACAGTTTTGGTTTCCAAATGAGTAAAGCCTTGGTCTTGTGACCTGAAAATAACACTTCTGATTGGTTCAGCACAGTTTTTTTTCATCTACAGAGACAATTCTTTTCTACTTTGAAATGGCTACTGTAGCAGCAACAGCTGGAGCATCTGTACCACCACCACCACCACCAAGAGGAACACCACAACAATACATTGGTGGTGAAGAAGAGGAGGAGGAGGAAGATGAAGATGAGGAGGGGAGCAGATGGCTGCCTGAAGAAAATAACCCATACAAGCCAGAAGAACACATTGTATGGGAATTTTTTTCACTTCCAGAGGGGAAGAAAAAAGTTAATGCGGCCAAGGTAACATGACGAATCTGTGGTGCAGAACTCTCAAGGGGCAATCCAGAAAAAAAATATTCATTTGGTAATCATACCATGATTCGGCATATGACCCGGAAACATCCTGCTAACTATTCTCGTGCAGAGATCAGGGAACTGGCCAGTCACCTCCCCCAGTGTTCAAGGACCAGCTCCAAAAGAAAGGAACCCAGTCAATCAGGACCAGAAACATTAGAGATGATGCCTTGTATCCAGGAACGATTTGGTGATTTTAAAGTCACTTGCACTGGATGTGGCAAGCTTATGTCCTATGGGGAAAAGAGTATGAAGCTCATTGTCCTTGCTGGTGACAATCACGATTGCCCACAAAAAAAGAAGTAATTTTTTTTAGTTTTTAGTTTTTTGCTCCAGTTGAGCCATTTTCAATTCCCTTTCTCTTTGTTTCTTCCCATAAAAAATACAAAAAAAATATAAAACTGTTTTGAAAAGCCAAACAAAGTACAAAATGTTCAAAAAACAATAAAAAATATATAAAACAACAAAAAGAAGAAAAAAAAAGTTCTTTTTAGAACTACCTTTCATATATAAAATGAAACCTACATTTTTAATGAATCTCTGTCAATTTTTTTTTCTTAGGGTACGCGTACCGGGGCGCGCCCCTCCAAAAATAGAAAAAAAATTAATGAAGGAGTTAGCATGAGGGAAGAACACAAAGAGAGTAATGTTAAGAGAAAGAGAGCTACAGGATGAACACATAGTGATTGTTTATTACATAGTAAACAATAGAGAAGGTGAAATTGGGTGAAAGTGAGAAAAGTAAAATGACTAAAGGAGCGAAAGAAAGGAAGAGAGAGGAAGAACACTAAAGTAGAGATAGTGGGAGAATGTGACTGGCTGTTGAAAAAAAAAGAAAGGACAGTAAAAAATGGGGAATGAAGGGTAGTGGCGGAACCGGGATAAATGAAGAACGATGAGGGAAAGTGAGAAAAGACCAGGTAGTATAAGTAAAGAGGAGAGGGGTTGAGGGGTTGGCCTAACGGCTAGGCGAGAGGGGTTGGCCTAACGGCTAAGGCGCTCGACCTCGGACCTGGGGATCTGGGTTCGAGTCTCGGTAACGATGCCAAAAACCTCCTGTGATTCTGGGCAAATCACTTAACCTCCCCGTGCCTAAAATGAAAGTGTGTCCTCATGTAACGTAACTGGTGCTATGTAAAGCGCTCTGATACCTGATTCGGTTCGGGTCTAGTTCGCGCTATATAAAACTCTGCAAACAAAAACAAAAAATAATAATAAAGAGGGGTGAAAGAGGGGGAAAAATTGAATTAGGATAAGACATGGGAGTGAGAAAGAGAAAGGACAAAGAGAGTAAAGGAAACAGTACCTGAATGAGCTTGAGTAAAGCAGCAAAGAAAGATAAGTAATGCAGTGTGTGTGACTTATAGGGAGTCAGTGGGTGTAGGCCGGGGTGTGGGTGTGTAAGGTGTGTCTGTGGGTGTGGCTGTGTGGCGTGTTTCGGTGTGGGTGGAGGTGAGGGTGTGTGAAATATGTGTGAGGAGTGTATGAGTGTGGGGTGTATATGTGTTTGATGTATGTGTGTGTATGGAATGTGTGTGTGTGTTTGAGGTGTGTGTGTGGGAAGATTTTTTCTGTGTATGAGGTGTGGGTGTGGTGTGTGTGTGTGGGGTATATGTTAGAGGTGTATGTATGTGTTGGGAGGAGGATGAGGTGTATGTGTAAGGTAAATAATTAAGAAAAAGAGAATGAGTGAAGAAGCAAAGGAAGGGAACAGAGGGTAAGTGAAGTAAAGAATGGGGATTGAAAGAAGTTGAATATGAGAGGGAAAATAGGGAAAGGGGAGTAAACATGTAGAATAAGAATAAGTAAAGGAAGCACCGTAAAGACACAGGAGTGAGGTTGATTGAGAAAATGTTAGTGCGCTCAAAGCAAAGGGTGATGACAAACTACATTTTTTTAATTATACTTACCATGTAATAAATGTAACTTTAATTAATTTTTTTACTACACTTTGTATCTGTGAAAGAGAGAAGAAAAAATAAGTTATAATTAGTAAAATGTGTATTTTAAATTAAAATATACAAATGAAGAGGTTAAAAATCATAACAGTGTATTTAGAAATAAAGTAAGAGTGAAGAACACAGAAAGGGAAATAAAGTAAGGTAGAAGGACAAAAAGAGAGAAAAAGAAATAGAAGGAGAGCAAATTACTAAGAGAAAGGCATATAGATTCACTGACAGAGAGGAAGCGAAGAACAGAGAAATGAACTGAAGGTAAGAAAGATACTAAAACAATGTGAGTTAGCAAAACTAAATCAGGAAGTAAGTAAAAAGATAATGACTGAGACGGAAGCAAGGGAGAGTCGGTGATTTATAGCGATAGAGTGCAATAATACTGCTGAGTGAGTAAAGAGGAATTACTAAAAAAGAGTAAAGGAGGAAAACACGGAAAAGGGAAGTAAAGCAGAGAGACTGAAAGCTGAAAAGTTATGCAAGGGAGAGAGGGGATGCAGACAGTTGAAATGAGAATGAAGGGTTGTCAAAGAAGTAGAGTAAAGGAACGGGGGTTACAGAGAGTGAGAGAAAGACATTATAAGTGAGTAAAAAGAGCTGAAAGAGGATGGAAAAAGGAAAGTGAGTGTCAGAGAATGGGAATACAATTTAATTTACGCAATCTAAAGTATAGAATAAGTTCTACAACATGTTACATCGTTTATTTTTGCTGTTCTCAGAATATATTGAATTTCACTTAAAACAGTGAGTTCAAATTACTCATCATATCACAGCGGGAAAAAAAACCACAATCTAAAAGATTGTGTTTTAAAAAAAACCTTAGATACTGACAAATGACAAATGTACGCTAATCTTTGATTGACTTACTTTTCCTTGAGGCCAAATAGTATATCATGGAGGTCCTTTTCTCGTTGCAAAGTGCTTTGCTGTTCACTTAAAAATCCATTTCATCGACTTTCTAAAAGAAAAGCTCCAAGAACATCTGGAATATTTTCAATATTTTCATATACTCCTTTTTTTCAGTCATGACTCTTTACTCATTCCTGCACCTTTCCATTTGGCCAAATAGTGTCAGATATATGAGTATATTTTGAAATTAATTCTCAGACACTCTGAAATGACCTTTTTCCCGACGTTCTGAAAGAAAGCACTACAACATTTTCACAATATTTAAGTATTTCTAAAACCATCTCTGACTCACTCATGTTCATCATTTTGTATAATAATAATATCAATTACTATGATATCCACTTACAGTACCTATATGACAAGTCAATTTTTTATATTGCCTGGATCACTTTTACTCAGAATATATTTTTAAACAGCAAAATAACCTTTATTAACTACTCCCGTCTTCATAGGCCAATTACTTTTACCTAAATGTTGGCTGTAAAAACACTAGGTATGAATTTATAAATCCAAAAGGCAAACGTTGTTTGAAAGTCAAATGAGTGTCGTTACATTGGGTCCAACCTTTAGAAGTTTTTAAATAGCATGTGTAATGCCCTGATGTTGTAGAAGGACCGTCATGAAAAATAATAGCTACAGTTGTAAAGGTTCTTCCTGATATCGATAACTGAGAAGCCACGGAATTTTTAATAGAAGTTGTCAATTTAGTTCCATCAGGGCTACATCGTTGGAACATTAAAATGACATAGTGACCATAATTTTGTAGAAATAATGTGGACAGCATTGCAGACTTACATTGGGTACACACCATATTGTGATCCGCTGCTTTAACCCCTTCCACGCTGATGACGAGCTGGGCTCGTCATGAGGTAGCCTCCTGCTACGCTGATGACGAGCCCAGCTCGTCATGTAACATGCGCTTTTAAAAATCTGCGCGTACGAGCGGAATTCCGCCCGCACGCATGCGGTTAACTAGATTATTAAAAGGCACTGATTTGCAGTCTGGTAAAGTCAAATACTTTCAGAGTCTATTCTAGTAGTACTTGATGAAGCACAGTTATCACAGTCATGTTGCCATTGATAAGAAAGGTTAAAAAGATTTTTTATATCTACTCCTTCATCTTAAAATACATCAAACATATACATTAAAAATTCCTGACAATCCTGCTGAATATTCTGTGAAAATTGATTTTGACCTGAACATATGTCTAGAAGATTTCTAATTTCTGAAACACTTTCTAGTTTTGCTCTATCACTACTACATTTCTCTAACACAGAATTCAATAAACAGCACAATGTTTGTTCCTGATTTTCGACAATCTGTTTTTGTAAATTTTGAAGAAAAAAAACAACATTAACTACTACATTAGCATAGCAGTTGACACCAGAACTGTTTTCAAACTGAAATCCAACAACATCTTCAACAGAATCCTTTTTCTTTCTCTTTAGAATTACACTTTTATCTACTTTTTGCCTTTTTGCTGATAACTCACTGCAATTACTCTCATTTCTTCTTTTTCGGCCTACCACACGTTTTTCAATCAGAGGATATTGAGGCAAATGTGGAGCATACTCTCTTCTTAACCTATTGTATTCTTTAACACAATCTAGATCTGCACAAATCTTTGTTTCATCACACTCAATCAAGTACAATCCTGATAAAGTTCTGACTCGTGATAATGCCACATATGCCATACCCTCTTTAAACACAGAACTTCCAATGTTCACCAAAGCGCTATCTACACTTAAACCTTGAGACTTATGAATTGTCACCGCATATGCCAAACAATTAGGAAACTGTTTTCGGCGAACATATAAGTCTTTCACGAGCAAAAATCTAGCTGAACAATGACAAATTTGTTCTAATTCATCAATGCCATCAAATTTAATTTTTAAAATTTCAATTCCATCTCTATTTTTGTAATTCACAAAACCAACAACATGACCCATTGCTCCATTTACCAGACCTCTTTCAACATTTAAATTCCTTCTCAAAATGATACGACAATTTAAACACACATTCAGAGTCTTTTCAAAACCAGCAGTTTTAGATATAGTCTTCTCTAATGAATCCAATTTTGATTTCAAATTTTCAGACAAAATAATTGTTGCTCCCATATGCTCTATTTTATCTGTAGCTTCCAGTTTCACTATCTCTTCATTTTCTAACTGTAACATTTTGTTGTTGAACATGGAACATTCTTTCAGAGTTGGCATCAAACATATGCCAGATTTCTTCTCGTTAATTTTCTTAAAAATATTCTCTGGAAGAATGTTTTCATTTGGCTACAAATTTGAAATTAATCGTCCATGTAAAGCTTCTTTCCCTTGCTGACTTACTTTTCCGATTCTTACATCTTGTAAAATATTTTTATAATCTTCATCCTTTGCCTGCCGCATATTTTCAAGCAGTTCTGCATATTTGAAGTTTAACCATATATTAACGTTTCCAATGCTTCCTAAGCACTTCCTGGTATCTTCATGCGTGAGCATTTTGAACACAGGTTGTCCTTTCACTGGAGTCAACTGCAGAAGATCTCCAAAAACAATAATATGTTTTCCTCCAAATAAGACATCATAGTCTGTTCTAAGAATTTCTTGCATTCTCAAATGCACAAAAGCAAGCATTATATTTGACACCATGCTTACTTCATCAATGATAAGAAGTTTCATTTTCTTCAGGACTCTCGAAACTTCGGAACACGCATCTCCAGATAGCTTGTGATACTCCAATTTGTTATCATGCTCCACTGGCAGCATCAGTAAACGATGTAAAGTAATCCCTTTAATGTTATGTGCAGCCAGCCCAGTTGGAGCGGTAACAACACAAGACAGCGGTGATTCAGTCCTTTTCTGCAGATAAGTTGCAATTGCTTTAATCAGAAAACTTTTTCCAGTTCCCGCTTCTCCACTCACGTACAGTTGGACAGGCTTAAATGATGTACATGAGCACTCTTTTTTCTCATGACTGAATCCATGTTCAATCTGTTCTGTGACTTCGTCATATATCTGTTTCTGCTCAAGGTTTAGTTGTTTCACCAAACCTTGTAAGTTAACTTCATCATCTTGAGCTTGGTCCATAGCTTTTTCCTCCTCATCCATGGCAGTGGCAGCTTCATTTAGGATAATTGGTCCTCCAAGTGGATCCTGACTCAATGAAGCAGAACTCTGACTGTCTTGAGAACTGTCTCTAGCAATCTCTGCAGCAATTGTGGCTTCTTGCTCTATTTCTTCGTTCAACATTTGCAGATAATTTGGAAAAACAGGACATTCTATGGTATCCTTGGTTGCATTAAAAGAATCTTCGTAACAGAGAAAATCTCCAAGCAGTTCCTCTTCTGTACGCCATGGCTTAAAGAGTTGCAAAAGAGCTAAATAGTAAAATTCCCTTTTCTCTGGATTTTCGCAACTCAATTTTCGATGATTAATCAAATGGCCTTTTTTCTGTCTCACTAGACATCCTTCACACCCAATGATAGCATATATTCCACTGTTAATATCTTCTCTGATGGTTCTCCTATAAATATAGTTTTGCAGAACTTCATACAAACAACTGTTCTCAAGATGACTACTTCTATTTGGATAGTATGTATCCAACATGTTGGTCTTCAAAATATCTGTACTTTCTGGTTCTTTCTCCGCCAAATACTCTATTTCTTGTACAGATTTCAAAACTCGATTTCGTGTTGCAGCAAGACCTAGACTCACCCAAATGATGGTTCTAGATTTGGCATAGAGACTTGCTGATGACAATCGATCAGAACATTCATATGCTCCCATTTCTCGATGCGACAACATCTTCAGACTGTAACTGTATAATTTCTTGCTTAGACTCTTTTCATGTGAAATGTCCTCCCACATTTCCTTCATTTCTGTCTTTTCTTTTTTTGTGATGTAAGACGTCACATATCGAGCCACAGCAATAGAGTTGTCAGCAACGAATTGAATATCCATGTTAGCATTCCACATGGACAAAATCACTGGGTTGTAGTCATTGATGTACTTGGACTCTTCGTTTCTTTTTAAATTGTATGTATTTTTTGGTGATTTCCTCGTAACACTATGTCGCAGAGAAGACATCAAATTATTTACTCTTCCTTTAGAAATCACTGGTCGTGGAAAGCCGAGACGACGTTTTGTGTAGAACTTGTCCTTGTTTCTGAATTTTCGACGACAGTACTTTCCACAACGATGGGATTGAAAGCGTAAAACTTGTTGCCTTAAACTGTTTTCTTCGGTAGTTTTCGGAACAGCACATGTTGAATACTCTTCAATGAAGCTCATCACTGTCTCATCCGAATCTGTTCCAAATTTGGGGTGCATCTTTAATCCATAACAACATATGTATGTGAGGAGCACCTCTCGCTTGATACTCCTTTCTCCAAAAGAAATCCAAAACCTCTCCAAGGGGAGGATTTTTTTTGTTGGTAATAAAAGACAGAGAAACAGAAAGTTAATGGAGGGTCCGAGGGGAGAAACTATTATAGACCTGCTGGTACCTAGTCCCCCAACTAATCACTAAAACACATGGAAGGTACTACAGGTCTGACAAACACAGAGGGAGAGAAAAGAAAGTAGCAAATCTCTCTTTGGGACCTAATAGTGTCCTCTTTTCATACCCAGACTACACATTTGATCTGGAGAAAGACAAGAAAAAAGAGAAGATACAAGAACAGGAAAAGGATACCCATCAGCCCACTCATAAGTGGAATCTCGTCATCTGGGTATGTGTTGGTAAATGGTGTCCTCTAGGCTCTACCTTGGAATGGATCCATAGGACTGCCTAGCGATGGACCCAGAACATTACACCAACAGATGACAGTATATGAGCGGGAGGGGCTAAGTTTGCAGTGCTCAAAGAAAAAGAAGAAAAAAGGAAAATGATCCAAGTGATTCTAAAAATACCTACAGTGATGTCATAAAACACTTTATTGGGGCTGACCATCAAAGTGGTATGGTTAAAAACAGTGTGCTGATAGCATGTAAAGAATTGCTACCCACCAGTGTTGTTATTGGTCAACATGTTTCAGCCGAAAACGGCTTTCGTCAGGACCCATGGTGCTACTGCAACACTTACTTAATAGATGTGAAGTTGAATCTACACCCGCTTTCCAAAGTAAAAATAGTGTATCTTCTCCTGTATAGACAAAATACAAAAAGAAAGAAACAGAGACACAGACACATAATGTCAACAGAACAAGTTCAAAGACTTCAAGCTCATGTTTCTGTGGTCTTTATGATATGACTATAAACACTAATAAGACACTCACCCTTATTGTGGGGAGAAAGAACCTCACCTCACCTGGCCACTGCTCAGGATAAAAGGAGGCCACGCACTGGAAATAGACAGAACACTATTAAAGTTATAACCAGTGGTGGTGGATAGAAAATAAGCAAAAGAGAAAAAGGATTCAAAACACATAAATAGGAGATACACATGGTAAAACAGTATGGCCAGAATGGTTTCTTAGCATCAGGAGAGTATGCCCAAAACATCACTTACTGCACTTGCTTACACAGAACTGTAACCTACAGATTAGAAAAGGCACAGCTAGCAAGCTGCAGTCGCTGCAAATTGAGGCGCCTACTCCTGTGCTCTCAAGTTTGTACTCTAAAACCAAAAGAGTCCTTCTAACTATCCCACCGCCACTGACCTCTCCGTCGTTGCCTCGGAGTAAAGACTGAGCCGAGGGGGAGGCAATGACTGATGGTCACACGCGGTGTTAAATACACACTGAGGCGGACCTGTGAGGAGACTCTTTATTCCCTGGTTCAATTGGTTGTCGGCCTCTTTAGGTGTTGGCCAATAGGAAATAGGCTCGCAGACAGCCAAAAAGTCAAACGCGGTGTTGAATGCACACTGCGGCGGACCTGAGAGGGCCCAACTCTTCCCTCTCAGGTCCGCCGCAGTGTGCATTCAACACCGCGTTTGACTTTTTGGCTGTCTGCGAGCCTATTTCCTATTGGCCAACACATAAAGAGGCCGACAACCAATCGAACCAGGGAATAAAGAGTTTCCTCACAGGTCCGCCTCAGTGTGTATTTAACACCGCGTGTGACCATCAGTCATTGCCTCCCCCTCGGCTCAGTCTTTACTCCGAGGCAACGACGGAGAGGTCAGTGGCGGTGGGATAGTTAGAAGGACTCTTTTGGTTTTAGAGTACAAACTTGAGAGCACAGGAGTAGGCGCCTCAATTTGCAGCGACTGCAGCTTGCTAGCTGTGCCTTTTCTAATCTGTAGGTTACAGTTCTGTGTAAGCAAGTGCAGTAAGTGATGTTTTGGGCATACTCTCCTGATGCTAAGAAACCATTCTGGCCATACTGTTTTACCATGTGTATCTCCTATTTATGTGTTTTGAATCCTTTTTCTCTTTTGCTTATTTTCTATCCACCACCACTGGTTATAACTTTAAAAGTGTTCTGTCTATTTCCAGTGCGTGGCCTCCTTTTATCCTGAGCAGTGGCCAGGTGAGGTGAGGTTCTTTCTCCCCACAATAAGGGTGAGTGTCTTATTAGTGTTTATAGTCATATCATAAAGACCACAGAAACATGAGCTTGAAGTCTTTGAACTTGTTCTGTTGACATTATGTGTCTGTGTCTCTGTTTCTTTCTTTTTGTATTTTGTCTATACAGGAGAAGATACACTATTTTTACTTTGGAAAGCGGGTGTAGATTCAACTTCACATCTATTAAGTAAGTGTTGCAGTAGCACCATAGGTCCTGACGAAAGCCGTTTTCGGCTGAAACATGTTGACCAATAACAACACTGGTGGGTAGCAATTCTTTACATGCTATCAGCACACTGTTTTTAACCATACCACTTTGATGGTCAGCCCCAATAAAGTGTTTTATGACATCACTGTAGGTATTTTTAGAATCACTTGGATCATTTTCCTTTTTTCTTCTTTTTCTTTGAGCACTGCAAACTTAGCCCCTCCCGCTCATATACTGTCATCTGTTGGTGTAATGTTCTGGGTCCATCGCTAGGCAGTCCTATGGATCCATTCCAAGGTAGAACCTAGAGGACACCATTTACCAACACATACCCAGATGACGAGATTCCACTTATGAGTGGGCTGATGGGTATCCTTTTCCTGTTCTTGTATCTTCTCTTTTTTCTTGTCTTTCTCCAGATCAAATGTGTAGTCTGGGTATGAAAAGAGGACACTATTAGGTCCCAAAGAGAGATTTGCTACTTTCTTTTCTCTCCCTCTGTGTTTGTCAGACCTGTAGTACCTTCCATGTGTTTTAGTTTTTTGGTAATAAAAGACATCATAGCTTCAAATCTATGATTGAAATATCTACATACATTCACTGGATCCAAAGAACACAGTTCTCCAGGTGTTTTGAATTCTATATTTTGTATATTTGAATTTGCCTCTCGTAGAAATTGAAGTAAGTCGTCCCATGCATACTCGGCACAGCTAAGAGTGAGGAACCATGTAGGAGTTCCTAAGTTTCTTAGCATACATTTCAATTCATCATGACGACGGTACCAATACTCGTTTGTACCACGCTGACATGCCATGAGATTGATTAGATGAGATTCCAAAATATTATCTTGCAGATTCACTTTCTCCATAAAGTCCCTCGTCGAAACATTTTGCAGATGTGCTCCACTTTTCAGTATATGGTTTACTGCATAAGAAAGCCCAGACAAGTCACTTTCATACAGTAAATGAAACAAATAGGGAATGCATTGACGAAACCTTGGATCTTCAGCATATAATCTTACAGTTCGATATTCAGATGCAGGAATTTGAAGTGGTCGATCGTCATATCGTCCACCTCGACCTGTTGGAAATAGCTGTGGAAAACAACGAGCTTCCAAACTTTCTTCCCATACACTAGTGGGACTTCCTTTTGCTGCTTTCATTTGAAACAATTCAATTGCATTCCCCATTACTTCTTTGGAATGCAAAGGATGAACAGTATAATGTTCATATATTTCTTCACTTCTAGACACATCAACTTTTTCAATTTGGCCGCCTGAACAATCACTGTCTTCATCTGCAGCTGTTTCCTCTGCTGCAACAGATACATCTTTGTAATACTCATTGTTTTTGACTAAATACAACGTTGCCTTTTTGACTTTCCTAACATCCACTAAATCTTTCCAGATTTTCTTACTCTTTGTCGGAACCCCATTAACTAGAATAACTAAAGGTTCCTCTTCTACTTTTTCTATACCAATTGTATCAATATTTTTTTTGAAATCTAGAGGCAAATAAACAACTCTTCCCTTTAATCCTCTTTGCAAATCTGTAGGAGGCAATTTCCCTATCTTAGGCTCCATGCGAACAATTGCCTGAAAAGGGTGGACACATTGAATCAAAATAGACTCATATGTATTTAAATCCATCAATTCAGGGGGAATGTCTACCAACTCCAGATTATTATGAACAGCTCTAGCAGGCTTTCTGTTTTGATTTAATTTATCATAACAATATTTACAAATACGCTGATCAGAACTCAAATCAAAACAATTCTCCACCCACAAATAAATTGCAAAATCCTTCCACTCATAATTATTCATCTTTTCACTTTTTACATATAAATCAACTAATCTAGCTTGATGCTTATAATGACTTCGTCGACAACACACACAAGTAAAATTCGGCCTTTCACTTGATTTCACCTTAAACCTGGTAATTTCCTGCTCAAACTTTTCTGTACTTGAAATCTCTACATTGTCTTCCACATTACCTTGAATTGCTGTGTCAATTTCTACACTATACTCTTTTTTATCAAAATAACAAATCTCAATTTCTTCACAAATCTTCTTCACATCTAATTCAGTTCCATGCAAAAGAGCACTGTTTAATTGTTTAAGCTTAAGTGCTGGACTTTTTGCATAATACAACATTCTCACTAATTTCCTCATTTTGGTATGATGCACTGCTAACATCCTAAAATGATGAAAAACACTCTGACAGACGTTTCTAGAAAGACAAGACAGTGAATGGCCTTGCAAACCTGTCTTTTCTCTCACTCTGCAAGGATCTAAGTCTTGCAACAACTTCACTTTCTGCTTTAGACTTTTTTTTCTATATGTACGTAAGAAATTACAAAACAAATCAATTGATTCCTGTCGCACACTACAAATACGACTACACTTCCAAGTGTACACTGGACCCTTAGTACGTCTCCCTAAAACTTCATCAGTTAACACCTCTTCTGGTTCTCTAGGCACAAGTTTCTCTTTTTCAATTGGACAACCGTCTTTCACTTCATATGCTCGACCACTGGTGTCAACTGCATGCACTAAATCATTCTCCTGGAAGTAACTCTCCTCATTAAAAAATGGCTCACAACTTGAACTGTGCATCCATTCTCCAGAAAAAACTTTACAAAATTAGTACGATTAATTACTCTTTTCCATCTACTGTTTGATTTGAAAACATCAATTGTCTTGTTAAGTGTCCTAATTCTATTGATTATTAAAATAAATAATTTTTTCTTAACTTCAAAATCCTGATCAACAATCTTCTCTACACTTTTCTTTTTCTTATAAAAAGCAGCTCTCTGTTTACCTTTCCTAATGTTTTTTAACAAATTTAAAACCACCCTTTTCCAAAACATTCGTTTACGAATGTCTCTAAACTGATTCTGCCTTCTATTCCTATACATATTATTCTCTCCTGCTCCAGTTGTAGGATTCTTTGAGGTTCTCTCCTTCCTTTTCAAATTTAGTCTCTCATTCTCTTTTTCTACATGCTGTCCATCATTTTTTTTTAAAGTACATATGTTCCGTATAAAAGACTTAGTTGTCTTACCAGGAGCTTGGTTCCTGTTTTTTGAAGTATTTGTTGTGGAAGAGTGCTGTAATTCCGTTGCTGTTTTTGATTTTTCTCGGTTACGTTGTTTTCTTGTCCTTTCCCTTGTGGGCATGTTTGCTTACTCTTCAAATTTTGATTTCAATCTGTGTTAAAGAAGAAAATAGCACATTATAGACCACTATTACCAAACAACAAAGCAATGACAAAAAGGAAACGATCTATTCAGGGTTACAGATCAGGTGAGGATTCTCCAGGGGTGCACAAAAGGTGAGGCCTGTATTGAAGAGTATAGTGGAAGACAGCTCTGTCCACAGGTACAAAGAAGATGAGACCTGTGTCTAAGTCCACTGCACTCTTACACACAGGCTTCACCACCTATGCTTCCTGGGAAAGCCCTCTCTCCCACTACAGTCTTGATCATAAACCTCACCTCCTCTGTCCCTCTGGACATGTCTCACCTCATCTGCACAATCTACTTCCTAATCTCAGGTAACACAGATGACATAATTGATCCTCATTTATAAAGCCATGCGTCAGTTTTGCGCTACTGAAGCGTCACTTTTTGTGACGCATTGGCGTCATAAAACATGTGCCTTGTTGCACCATATTTAAAAAGTGACGCATGTAGGTAGATGCGTCATTTTTTAAACCTTTTGCACCACATTATACCTCTGTCAAGTGTAATGTACAGAGAGGGGTCATTTCTCAGCAAAAAGCCTCGTAATAATGACACAGTGAAATCGATGAGATTTGACTGCGTCACTTTTAGGACACTGTTACATCAAAATATTGCACCTGCCTCACAGCAGGGATAAGACTGACGCAAACGCTTTCACATGGGGCTTTCCCCATGTGATACGATTCTCACACCTAAGCAGGAGTGCAGATGAGATGAAGACTGTCCAGGGGAGCACAAAAGGTGAAGCTTGTGTTCAAGAGTGCAGTGGAGAGGACTAAACTGGAGTAGTGTGCAAGAAAAAGATGAGCCTCATTTATAAAGCCATGCGTCAGTTTTGTGCTACTGAAGCGTCAATTTTTGTGACGCATTGGCAGCATAAAACATGTGCCTTGTTGCACCATATTTAAAAAGTGACGCATGTAGTTAGATGCGTCATTTTTTAAACCTCTCCACCACATTATACCTCTGTCAAGTGTAATGTACACAGAGGGGTCATTTCTCCGCAAAAAGCCTCGTAATAGTGACGCAGTGAAATCTATGAGATTTCACTGCTTCACTTTTAGGACACTGTTACATCAAAATATTGCACCTGCCTCACAGCAGGGATAAGACTGAGGCAAACGCTTTCACATGGAGCTTCACAATTTTACAAAATACAATTCCTCTATGCAAACAAACTCAATATGCTTCCTACACTAAGTTAACACAGGTAACATCATTGTAAAGAGTAAAATTGACACCTGTGTCTAAGAGTGCAGTCGGGGATAGGCTTCATGAAGCCTAGTCCACTGCACTCTTAGACACAAGCCTCACCACCTACGCTCCCCAGGAAAGCCCAAACATGTACCTTTTTGGGACATATTTAACACCTTGGCTGCTAAGGCAATTCCCGCTGGGCGCTGAGCATCCTGAAAACCCATTGTTCATGAAAAGGTCAGCTCGTCATAAGCACAGCTCCAGTGTACTGCATGACGAGCTGGCCTTGTCATTAGCATGGAAGTGGTTAAAAAATGACACATGTAGGTAGATGCGTCACTTTTTAAACCTCTATGCCACATTTTACTCAAAAATGTAAAAGCCATTCATTTTCCCCAAAATCGTTTTTGACATCACATTTAGGAAACACAGCACAGATCCAATGTACAAGCATCTGCCTCACAGCAGGGATAAGACTGAGGCAAACGCTTTTACATGGAGCTTTCCCCATGTGATAGGATTCTGACACCTAAGCAGGAGTGCAGATCAGATGAAGACTGTCCAGGGGAGCACAAAAGGTGAGGCTTGTGTTCAAGAGTGCAGTGGAGAGTACTAAACTGGAGTAGTGTGCAAGAAAAAGATGAGCCTCATTTATAAAGCCATGCGTCAGTTTTGCGCTACTGATGCGTCAATTTTTGTGACGCATTGGCAGCATAAAACATGTGCCTTGTTGCACCATATTTAAAAATTAGCGCATGTAGTTAGATGCGTCATTTTTTAAACCTCTGCACCACATTATACCTCTGTCAAGTGTAATGTACACAGAGGGGTAATTTCTCCGCAAAAAGCCTCGTAATAATGACGCAGTAAAATTTATGAGATTTCACTGCGTCACTTTTAGGACACTGTTACATCAAAATCTTGCACCTGCCTCATAGCAGGGATAAGACTGAGGCAAACGCTTTCACATGGAACTTCACAATTTTACAAAATACAATTCCTCTATGCAAACAAACTCAATATGCTTCCTACACTGAGTTAACACAGGTAACATCATTGTAAACAGTCAAATTGACACCTGTGTGTAAGAGTGCAGTCGGGGATAGGCTTCATGAAGCCTAGTCGACTTTACTCTTAGACACACGCCTCACCACCTACGCTCCCCAGGAAAGCCCAAACATGTACCTTTTTGGGCTATATTTAAAAAGTGACGCATGTAGGTAGATGTGTCACTTTTTAAACCTCTACGCCACATTATACTCAAAAATGTAAAAACCATTCATTTTCCTCAAAATCGTTTTTGACATCACATTTAAGAAACACAGCACAGATCCTATGTACAAGCATCTGCCTCACAGCAGGGATAAGACTGAGGCAAACGCTTTTACATGGAGCTTTCCCCATGTGATAGGATTCTGACACCTAAGCAGGAGTGCAGATCAGATGAAGACTGTCCAGGAGAGCACAAAAGGTGAAGCTTGTGTTCAAGAGTGCAGTGGAGAGGACTAAACTGGAGTAGTGTGCAAGAAAAAGATGAGCCTCATTTATAAAACCATGTGTCAGTTTTGCGCTACTGATGCGTCAATTTTTGTGACGCATTGGCAGCATAAAACATGTGCCTAGTTGCACCATATTTAAAAAGTGACGCATGTAGTTAGATGCGTCATTTTGTAAACCTCTGCACCACATTATACCTCTGTCAAGTGTAATGTACACAGAGGGGTCATTTCTCCGCAAAAAGCCTCGTAATAATGACGCAGTAAAATCTATGACATTTCACTGCGTCACTTTTAGGACACTGTTACATCAAAATCTTGTACCTGCCTCACAGCAGGGATAAGACTGAGGCAAACGCTTTCACATGGAGCTTCACAATTTAACAAAATACAATTCCTCTATGCAAACAAACTCAGTATGCTTCCTACACTGAGTTAACACAGGTAACATCATTGTAAGAGTCAAATTGACACCTGTGTCTAAGAGTGCAGTCGGGCATAGGCTTCATGAAGCCTAGTCCACTGCACTCTTAGACACAAGACTCACCACCTACGCTCCCCAGGAAAGCCCAAACATGTACCTTTTTGGGCCATATTTAAAAAGTGACGCATGTAGGTAGATGTGTCACTTTTTAAACCTCTACGCCACATTATACTCAAAAATGTAAAAGCCATTCATTTTCCCCAAAATCGTTTTTCACATCACATTTAGGAAACACAGCACAGATCCTATGTACAAGCATCTGCCTCACAGCAGGGATAAGACTGAGGCAAACGCTTTTACATGGAGCTTTCCCCATGTGATAGGATTCTGACACCTAAGCAGGAGTGCAGATCAGATGAACACTGTCCAGGGGAGCACAAAAGGTGAGGCTTGTGTTCAAGAGTGCAGTGGAGAGGACTAAACTGGAGTAGTGTGCAAGAAAAAGATGAGCCTCATTTATAAAGCCATGCGTCAGTTTTGCGCTACTAATGCGTCCATTTTTGTGACGCATTGGCAGCATAAAACATGTGCCTTGTTGCACCATATTTAAAAAGTGACCCATGTAGGTAGATGCATCACTTTTTAAACCTCTGCGCCACATTATACTGAAAAATGTAAAAGCCATTCATTTTCCCCAAAATCGTTTTTGACATCACATTTAGTAAACACAGCACAGTTCCTATGTACAAGCATTCCATGTCATTACTAAAACCTCACTATTTTACAAAATACAATTCCTCTATGCAAAAAAACTCAATATGCTTCCTACACTGAGTTAACACAGGTAACATCATTGTAAAGAGTCAAATTTATTTCTTTAAACATGCACACATTCTTTATTCCTTTTAAAAAATGTAAAAGCCATTCATTTTTCCCAAAATCGTTTTTGACATCACATTTAAAAAACACAGCACAGGTCCTATGTACAAGCTTTCCATGTCACTACTAAAACTTCACAATTTTACAAAATACAATTCCTCTATGCAGTAAAAACTTTTTACCAAGCATTATCAAAAACCATGACACAAAGCAACATTAAAAACCACAATTTGCTTCCAAATCTTCTCCATAGAGTATACAAGTCTCTATGTATATTAAATGAATCATAACTCACCTTTACAAATGCTTTAGGAGATTCAGAACAGTGTCAGATACACACACCAATATTTCTTTAGCAGAGCAAAAGGTATGTTCTCCAGGCACTGCAAACCTTAATGGCACAGAAAACCTCTAATTGTACACACATATTGCTCATGGTAACCAATGAAAACTCTTCCCTCTGTATTTACAAACCAACACCCTTCCCCCCCTCAGCCCTTTCTACCTGTTACCATAGCAACTCCCTCCTCACTGAGCTCTCAGGTTTAAAAGTTTATTCTACAATGTTGCAAATCACCTCAGCAAGGATGTTTGACCTGCGAATACACCAGCTTATCTGGTGCAATGTTTCTTTAAATGACTTTTTTTTTAACCATTCAAATTACTTCTTACACATAACACAACCATGCACCCTAACTTTCAGTTTTCAACTATCTCAATCTACCAATCATTGCTTGTGATTCAAGAGCACTGAAAGTCTACAGTTTTTTTTGCAAACTCCTATTGTTCCAACTGCCATTTCTTTCCCACACTATTTAACAACAAGGGGTGGTGATGGACAGAGTTTCTGAAATTAAGCAGAATACTCTCACCCAGTCAAGAGATCAGGGCTAGATCCAACACCGTTTTTTAGCTCGCTGCACCATCCCAGTTCAGAACCTGGCTATATGCAAATTAGTCTGTTCCCGTCCCAGTGCATGATGGGAACAGGGCAAACCAAACTACCAAACCAATTCTTACACTGGGAAGGAAACAAGCTTCCGGGGACCGGTTTCTGGCATTTTAGCCGTCGACGGCCCGGCTTGCTTGAATCCTGATGGTGCAATGAGCAAGGGACTCACATCTGAGTATACCCTTCCACGCTTAGGGTGGACAAAATATTTAACAACAAGGGGTGGTGATGGACAGAGTTTCTGAAATTAAGCAGAATACTCTCACCCAGTCAAGAGATCAGGGCTAGATCCCACACCGTTTTTTAGCTCACTGCACCATCCCAGTTCAGAACCTGGCTATATGCAAATTAGTCTGTTCCCGTCCCAGTGCATGATGGGAACAGGGCAAACCAAACTACCAAGCCAATTCTTACACTGGGAAGGAAACAAGCTTCCGGGGACCGGTTTCTGGCATTTCAGCCGTCGTCGGCCCGGCTTGCTTGAATCCTGATGGTGCAATGAGCAAGGGACTCACATCTGAGTATACCCTTCCACGCTTAGGGTGGACAAAATATTTAACAACAAGGGGTGGTGATGGACAGAGTTTCTGAAATTAAGCAGAATACTCTCACCCAGTCAAGAGATCAGGGCTAGATCCAACACCGTTTTTTAGCTCACTGCACCATCCCAGTTCAGAACCTGGCTATATGCAAATTAGTCTGTTCCCGTCCCAGTGCATGATGGGAACAGGGCAAACCAAACTACCAAGCCAATTCTTACACTGGGAAGGAAACAAGCTTCCGGGGACCGGTTTCTGGCATTTCAGCCGTCGTCGGCCCGGCTTGCTTGAATCCTGATGGTGCAATGAGCAAGGGACTCACATCTGAGTATACCCTTCCACGCTTAGGGTGGACAAAATATTTAACAACAAGGGGTGGTGATGGACAGAGTTTCTGAAATTAAGCAGAATACTCTCACCCAGTCAAGAGATCAGGGCTAGATCCAACACCGTTTTTTAGCTCACTGCACCAACCCAGTTCAGAACCTGGCTATATGCAAATTAGTCTGTTCCCGTCCCAGTGCATGATGGGAACAGGGCAAACCAAACTACCAAGCCAATTCTTACACTGGGAAGGAAACAAGCTTCCGGGGACCGGTTTCTGGCATTTCAGCCGTTGTCGGCCCGGCTTGCTTGAATCCTGATGGTGCAATGTCCCTTGCTCACTGCTCCATCAGGATTCAAGCAAGCCGGGCCGACGAGGCTGAAATGCCAGAAACCGGTCCCCGGTAGCTTGTCTCCTTTCTGGTGAAGAATTGGCTTGGTAGTTTGGTCTGCCCTGTTCCCATGATGCACTCGGCCAGGGACAGACTAATTTGCATATAGCCAGGTTCTGAGCTGGGATGGGGCAGTGAGCTAAATAATGGTGATGGATCAAGCCCTGATCTTTGGACTGGGTAAGAGTGGTCTGCTTAATTCAGACACTCTGTTCATCACCACCCCCTTTTCTGAATCGTTTTTAGCCACTATAGGTGTGGCAGGGTATACTCAGACATGAGTCTCTTGCTCACTGCTCCATCAGGATTCAAGCAAGCCGGGCCGACGAGGCTGAAATGCCAGAAACCGGTCCCCGGTAGCTTGTCTCCTTTCTGGTGAAGAATTGGCTTGGTAGTTTGGTCTTCCCTGTTCCCATGATGCACTGGGCCAGGGACAGACTAATTTGCATATAGCCAGGTTCTGAGCTGGGATGGGGCAGTGAGCTAAATAACGGTGATGGATCAAGCCCTGATCTTTGGACTGGGTAAGAGTGGTCTGCTTAATTCAGACACTCTGTTCATCACCACCCCCTTTTCTGAATCGTTTTTGGCCACTATAGGTGTGGCAGGGTATACTCAGACATGAGTCCCTTGCTCACTGCTCCATCAGGATTCAAGCAAGCCGGGCCGACGAGGCTGAAATGCCAGAAACCGGTCCCCGGTAGCTTGTCTCCTTTCTGGTGAAGAATTGGCTTGGTAGTTTGGTCTGCCCTGTTCCCATGATGCACTGGGCCAGGGACAGACTAATTTGCATATAGCCAGGTTCTGAGCTGGGATGGGGCAGTGAGCTAAATAACGGTGATGGATCAAGCCCTGATCTTTGGACTGGGTAAGAGTGGTCTGCTTAATTCAGACACTCTGTTCATCACCACCCCCTTTTCTGAATCGTTTTTGGCCACTATAGGTGTGGCAGGGTATACTCAGACATGAGTCCCTTGCTCACTGCTCCATCAGGATTCAAGCAAGCCGGGCCGACGAGGCTGAAATGCCAGAAACCGGTCCCCGGTAGCATGTCTCCTTTCTGGTGAAGAATTGGCTTGGTAGTTTGGTCTGCCCTGTTCCCATGATGCACTGGGCCAGGGACAGACTAATTTGCATATAGCCAGGTTCTGAGCTGGGATGGGGCAGTGAGCTAAATAACGGTGATGGATCAAGCCCTGATCTTTGGACTGGGTAAGAGTGGTCTGCTTAATTCAGACACTCTGTTCATCACCACCCCCTTTTCTGAATCATTTCTTTCCCACACTTCATCTGACTGCACCAGAATCTCCTCTCACCATGTATTCTGTCTGGATTATTGGACATAGCTATATCCACTGGGCTCAAAGGTATGCAGCTACCAGACATTTTCACAACCTTGATTTACAAAATGTGAACATTAAATGGATTGGCCAGAGAGGATTGAGATGTTACCAATTGATTCCATTGGTGAAAACCTTTTTGCATTTGCCACACCCTAACCTCATAATTCTTCACTGTGGTGGAAATGACTTAGGCACTTTGACTGGGGTAGGTCTGGAAATGCTTTTAAAGGACACCTTTGGGCAATTGATGGCACTTTTTCCTCAAACTGCCTTGGTATTTTCCAATATATGCCAAAGACAGAAATGGAAGTGTTCCAACCAATTTTGTCCACAATTTGAGAAAGCACGGAAACATGTGAATACATCTGTTTCTGCTTACATGAGAGACTATGGAATGGGTTCAATATACAACAACAACTTGCGTTACAACATGCAAGATATCTACAGAGGAGATGGTGTGCACTTCTCAGATGAGGGGAATAGAATATTCCTCCTCAATTTAAGACTGTGCATTGGTACCAACTTGTCGGTACCTAAATCAGCCACAGAACCCAAAAGCTCTTTTCAGAGCTACCCTACCTCTGATCACTCCAAATGATTATCTTTTTCTAACTTTTTTCACTATTTTTCACTAAAGTACGCTCCCCGGTACGCTCCCCGGTGCGCGTACCGGGCGCTCCCCCCGCAAAAATGTAAAAATAATTATTTTTTTTGGTCTATATGGGCCTCCTAACACCCCCTCAGAAAACCTAGGGGGTCAGGGAGTGCCTACCGTGCCCCCTTATACCCATTCCCAACGTTGTTTGTCCTCCATTTTCTGTCTCAAATCTACCGAAACACAAAATGGAGGACTCCCGTAGCGCTGCCGGTATGCGTACCGGGGCGCGCACCAGGAATCGCTCCAAAAAAATGTTAAAAGTCAATTTACATAAAAACCACTGGAGACACTTTCACCAAATATAGAATAGCTCATACTACATACCAATCCCTACCATTTTCCCAAATTTGGTGGAATTCCATTGAGCCATTTAGCCTGTAGACCTCTCTAAATATCCTGAGGTAAATTACTTCACAGAAACACATCTGAAGTGTTAGAATTGACAACCAATTAAAATGTTACTTTCATTTTCTACTTTTTTTTCCTGACATTTGATTGGTTATGTACATGAATATATATAAAGAAAGAGAGGGAAACACAGTCATTTTGACTACTACTTCCTGAAGTACATTTCAAGAAAACTTTCACTAAGAACTTCAACTTCTTTTTGAAAGGTAAGTTGTTATTTTGAAAACTGAAGTATATTGTGCACTTTAAGTTAATTTGGAAAACTTTTTCTGATAGTTATATACAATCCCTCTGTAATAGTTATAGATTTAGATAGACTTCTCTGTTATAGTTATGGATGGATTTAGGCTTGTCTTGTATAATTATGAATTTACTTAGGTTTCATCACATACACTTTTTAATATTTCTACTTCCAGTCTGATACCATACACTGCCCAAAGATAAATTCACTGTTAAAAAATCCAAACTACCTGTCTGAACTTAAAGCCAACAGTGCCCTATCTCTACTGATGTATTTTTTTAATGCAAATTTCAGCCAAAATGGAAGGAGAACAAAACGTTTCATTTGAAATTGTCCTAGAGACGGACAATGAAGAAATCATTGAACCCAATGACTTGGAATTCATGGACGAATCACAAGACCATGAACTTCTACAATGTGTAGAATCTGTGGATTTCCTCCTTCAAAATGAGGACATTTCTGACAGTCAAATGATAGAAGTTATGTTTAATTTGGAAAATGAATACATTTATATTTAATAATTCTAAAATTGTTTGAGACATTATTCATTTTTACATGTAATTCTTAAACTAGTACCAAATTGATTATAATGTAAAGTCAGACTTATAGTATACTGTGCAACTTTTTTCTGTTACATAGTCATTTTGCTCATAGATACTTCCTTTCTCCCACTATATTATCTCCAATATGTATTTGACATCTCTTTTTCATTTCCTGCCTCCATGTTCTTTCTGCTTTCCTGACAGACTATAGTATAGATTCCATATACCACAATAACTTCTGTAACAACATGAATCTGCATTGGTACCTACATGTTGGTACTTAAGTCACCCACACAACACAACAATTCTATTCAGAGCTACCCTACCTCTAAGCACTATAAATTATCATTTTACTGTTTCACTGAGTTTTCCCCATGTGTGTGGGGGCAGGGCAGGTGTGTGTGGAGGATGGTGGGGTATGTCTGTGAGGTGTGTGTGTGTATATGTCTGGGGGGTGAGGTGTGTCTGTGGAATGTGTGGGGTGTGTCTGGGAGGTATCTGTGTGTGCCTGTGTGTGTGTGTGTGTTGGGGGGGTGGTGAGTTGTGTGTATGAGTGTGGGTGTATGGAATGTGTGGGTGTGGGTGTGGATGTGTAAGGTGTCGGTGTGGGGGTGTGGGGTGTTTGGGTGTGGGTGGAGGTGTGCGTGTGTGAGGTGTGTGTGGGGAGTGTGTGGGTGTGGGGGTGTGGGTTTATGTGCGTGTGGGTGTGTGTGGGACATACTTGTAGGTACCTAAAACAGCCACCGAACCCAAAAGCTCTTTTCAGAGCTACCCTACCTCTAATCACTCAGAATTATTATTTTACACTACTATTTTCACTATTTTTCACCAAAGTACGCTCCCCGGTTTTTTTTCACCGGAGGGACCCTTTTATGGCCCCCACATCAAACCTAAGGGGTCGGGGGCGGTCTACCCTGCCCCCTTTTGGTTATTTCCCCCTTTGTTTTTACCACCTCTTGTGTCTCGATCCTACCCAGACACAAGATGGCGGCCGCTCCGGACTGTTTCGAATGTTTACAGACACCCGAGAGCCAATCAGCTTTCCGTGCGCAAGTCGCGTGGCGCGCCCGGAGCGCTTCCCGGTGCGCGTACCGGGGCGCGCTTACAGATATATAAATTTTTTAACCTAAATTACTCAAAATTCTCTGGAGCACATATCTTGAGACATAGCAAAGGCACATCGGGCTACCAGTCCCTACAATTTTGCCAAGTTCGGTGAAAATCCATTCAGCCGTTCGGGCTAAAAGTGCGACCGACCGCCCTATGGAAATTAACATGGAGAAAACACGTTTTGGGCCCCCTTTTATCGCGGCCCCCGCTTGACGAATCCCCCCCAAACTTTCAAGGAAGGAGCGGAGAGCCGCGAGGCAAAGTTGCTGAAACATTCAGGCTGATTCCTCAACCGGCGCCAAAGTTAATCCAAATAGAATGTTGCGATTTTCCTATGGAAATCAATCCTAACTATAACTACCTACTGGCGACCGCCAGTAGGTAATATACATATATATATATATATATATATATATATATATATATATATATATATATTCTTCCCACCACCGCTGGTTAGGGGTAAACTGGCATGGGCGGTCCCGTTGCAGCCACCAGCTGGCTGTGTAAATTCACTCCGATACCATCGAAAAATTACCGATGAAGAACGGGACACCCAGGGCTGCATTCATCAAGAAGTTTATTTGGCAGATGAAGAAAATACAGCGACGCGTTTCGCCATTACGGCTTTGTCACGCTCGTCTAATGGCATTCAACATCATTATTTAAACACCACCCTAGTGCACATAGAAAATACCCGTGAAATGGCGGCGGCCATTTTGTAATATGCAAGTAACCAATATGTCAATGTCATTTTTAAATTAAATCAGCGTTAGTATATTGAATGTTCAAATGTACTTATACCAAATCAAATTAAATCATACAGTAACACATATTCTGTTTTGTATAGTCGTTAACCACCAAAATCCCTATAATGCATATATTGGTTGGCAGGGTGTCGTTGTAAAGCTGGTACAAAAATATAATATTTTTTTATAATATTTACTTTGCGGTATACATGTCCAGATCCTAATTATCTTGAACATACTCCCATAGCAAATATTTCAAACCGGCAAGTGACTCTGTGAGTCCGCCCATACAAACGTCATAGTTTGTTTACTTTTCATCACGAACAAATGTCATTTACTACGGCCAAGGAGCACCTTATTATATTGCCGATCTGCCACGTTGTAATGCCCCAGTGGGCCCGCAAAATAAAAAATTCTTAAGCTTAGACAGCCTGCCCAAACTGTTGACACAGCATTATTGTACTCCCAATTTAGAGTCGTTGCTCGCCATTATACCAAATGAGAATATTAATATCATATTCTCCTGTATACTAGATCACGCCCCAGTGGGCACTATATTACAAGGAATCACATGTCCAGTCAATGTCATCATGAAATCAATTCAAGTTCAATAAAGGTAATGGTGGTTTAGAGTCTCACTGTCAAAACAGTATTCGATGTTCAGCTTTGAATATATTGTTCCATAAGTTCAACGTGCATATTGATTGGATCAAATCCATGCAGGTCCGCCCCCACGTGAAGTGTCAATTCCTAAAAATAAAATACATGATATTAAAAACAAAGAAGCTGCGGAAAGCTGTCAGAACTTATTCATACAGGTGGATTGCCAATTCTTCGGTCACATTCAATCCTTTAGGAATTAGACATTCAAAGTCCACAATATACTTGGACTCAAGTTTTCTGAGTGATAATTCCTGGTTGCCCCCCCTTTGATCCCAGCTCAACACTGTCTATGACAACCAATTGCGCCAATTGTTCATTTTGCATATGCATTTCAGAAAAGTGTCTGGCCACCGGATAAAGTTTGTTATTGTTGTGAATAGCTCGTAGGTGCTCCAGTACTCTCTTCTTCGCCGTGTGTTTGGTACTGAAAATGTATATGCTGTAAGTGGTGTTGCATGTCAAATGTTTCCGAATAGTAAATATCCTTTTGCTATTTGGTACAATCAGTGTTTTAACATCTTTGCTAAACTTACAAGCCTTGCATTTTCTACAGCATCTGAAGCCCACATCCATATTCTTGGAAACAGTTTTGGAAATCACATTGTTGTGACTAAGTTCATCTCTGAGCGATTTACCTTTTCTAAAAGTGATTTGTGGGTTGTCAGAGAGGTATTTCTTCAAGTGATCATCCGTTTGTAGGACATGCCAGTGTTTTTGGAGAATCTTACGCACATTATATGATTGTTCCGAATATGTGGTAATAAATCTGATTTTATCCGTCTCTTCCATATTGGCCTGTGGGATCAGTAACTCTTCCCTTCTCTTTATGGCTACTCTGTCTCTGGCATTATTGATTATTTTTAAGCTGTAACCTCTGTTACGAAATCTTTCACACATGGTGTTCTCTTCTTCCTGATATGTGTCTTTGTCACTGCAGTTGCGTTTGGCACGCAATAATTCCCCATAGGGTATGCTATTAATTAAACTGCGTGGATGGCAGCTGGTTGCATTCAAGATGCTGTTACCTGCTGTCTTTTTGCGGTATAGTTTGGTATTCAGTAGATTGTTCTTCACTACCACCTGTACATCCAGAAATTCCACTTCAGTGGTACTGTAATTACCAGTAAGTGTAAGGTTCAAAGAATTCACATTCAGTTTGTCGATGAAAGATTGTAATGAGACAGTATCCCCACGCCAAATAAAAAAGATGTCGTCTATGTATCTCAGCCACAGGGCCACTTGATCGAATTCTGCCATTTCCCTGACGACCTGCTCCTCCCACCAGCCCATGAAAAGATTCGCATAGCTGGGGGCGAAGCAGGTCCCCATGGCCGTGCCCTGTGACTGACGATACAAGACTTCATCAAAATAAAAGAAATTATTGGCAAGACAGAACTCGATCATCTCCACCAACATTGATGAATGTTGAAAAAAGGAGGCAGATCTAGTTCTGAAAAAGTGTCTTACAGCATCCAAACCATCTTGGTGTACTATGCTAGTATATAAGCTGCTAACATCTAGTGTAGCAAGCATATAATCTTCTTCCCAATAGATGTCATTTATAGCTGTGAGGAAGTGGGTTGTATCCTTAATATATGATGGAAGAGACATCACATACGGCCTCAAAAAATAGTCAATGTATTTCGAAGTACATTCCATCAGTGAGCCTATCGAGGACACAATTGGACGGCCAGGGGGATTATTAGGGTCTTTATGCAACTTTGGAAGTAGATAAAGTACTGGTGTTCTCGGATGTGCACAGTAGAGGTATTGATATTCCTCTTGCTCAATTAAACCTTTATCTTTCCAATCAGAGAGTAATTCCCTATATTTGGTGATGGAACTTAATAACTCCTCCTTGTTGAGGAGTTATTAAGTTCCATCACCAAATATAGGGAATTACTCTCTGATTGGAAAGATAAAGGTTTAATTGAGCAAGAGGAATATCAATACCTCTACTGTGCACATCCGAGAACACCAGTACTTTATCTACTTCCAAAGTTGCATAAAGACCCTAATAATCCCCCTGGCCGTCCAATTGTGTCCTCGATAGGCTCACTGATGGAATGTACTTCGAAATACATTGACTATTTTTTGAGGCCGTATGTGATGTCTCTTCCATCATATATTAAGGATACAACCCACTTCCTCACAGCTATAAATGACATCTATTGGGAAGAAGATTATATGCTTGCTACACTAGATGTTAGCAGCTTATATACTAGCATAGTACACCAAGATGGTTTGGATGCTGTAAGACACTTTTTCAGAACTAGATCTGCCTCCTTTTTTCAACATTCATCAATGTTGGTGGAGATGATCGAGTTCTGTCTTGCCAATAATTTCTTTTATTTTGATGAAGTCTTGTATCGTCAGTCACAGGGCACGGCCATGGGGACCTGCTTCGCCCCCAGCTATGCGAATCTTTTCATGGGCTGGTGGGAGGAGCAGGTCGTCAGGGAAATGGCAGAATTCGATCAAGTGGCCCTGTGGCTGAGATACATAGACGACATCTTTTTTATTTGGCGTGGGGATACTGTCTCATTACAATCTTTCATCGACAAACTGAATGTGAATTCTTTGAACCTTACACTTACTGGTAATTACAGTACCACTGAAGTGGAATTTCTGGATGTACAGGTGGTAGTGAAGAACAATCTACTGAATACCAAACTATACCGCAAAAAGACAGCAGGTAACAGCATCTTGAATGCAACCAGCTGCCATCCACGCAGTTTAATTAATAGCATACCCTATGGGGAATTATTGCGTGCCAAACGCAACTGCAGTGACAAAGACACATATCAGGAAGAAGAGAACACCATGTGTGAAAGATTTCGTAACAGAGGTTACAGCTTAAAAATAATCAATAATGCCAGAGACAGAGTAGCCATAAAGAGAAGGGAAGAGTTACTGATCCCACAGGCCAATATGGAAGAGACGGATAAAATCAGATTTATTACCACATATTCGGAACAATCATATAATGTGCGTAAGATTCTCCAAAAACACTGGCATGTCCTACAAACGGATGATCACTTGAAGAAATACCTCTCTGACAACCCACAAATCACTTTTAGAAAAGGTAAATCGCTCAGAGATGAACTTAGTCACAACAATGTGATTTCCAAAACTGTTTCCAAGAATATGGATGTGGGCTTCAGATGCTGTAGAAAATGCAAGGCTTGTAAGTTTAGCAAAGATGTTAAAACACTGATTGTACCAAATAGCAAAAGGATATTTACTATTCGGAAACATTTGACATGCAACACCACTTACAGCATATACATTTTGATCTGTCCATGTAACAAATGGTATGTGGGCAGTACCAAACACACGGCGAAGAAGAGAGTACTGGAGCACCTACGAGCTATTCACAACAATAACAAACTTTATCCGGTGGCCAGACACTTTTCTGAAATGCATATGCAAAATGAACAATTGGCGCAATTGGTTGTCATAGACAGTGTTGAGCTGGGATCAAGGGGGGGCAACCAGGAATTATCACTCAGAAAACTTGAGTCCAAGTATATTGTGGACTTTGAATGTCTAATTCCTAAAGGATTGAATGTGACCGAAGAATTGGCAATCCACCTGTATGAATAAGTTCTGACAGCTTTCCGCAGCTTCTTTGTTTTTAATATCATGTATTTTATTTTTAGGAATTGACACTTCACGTGGGGGCGGACCTGCATGGATTTGATCCAATCAATATGCACGTTGAACTTATGGAACAATATATTCAAAGCTGAACATCGAATACTGTTTTGACAGTGAGACTCTAAACCACCATTACCTTTATTGAACTTGAATTGATTTCATGATGACATTGACTGGACATGTGATTCCTTGTAATATAGTGCCCACTGGGGCGTGATCTAGTATACAGGAGAATATGATATTAATATTCTCATTTGGTATAATGGCGAGCAACGACTCTAAATTGGGAGTACAATAATGCTGTGTCAACAGTTTGGGCAGGCTGTCTAAGCTTAAGAATTTTTTATTTTGCGGGCCCACTGGGGCATTACAACGTGGCAGATCGGCAATATAATAAGGTGCTCCTTGGCCGTAGTAAATGACATTTGTTCGTGATGAAAAGTAAACAAACTATGACGTTTGTATGGGCGGACTCACAGAGTCACTTGCCGGTTTGAAATATTTGCTATGGGAGTATGTTCAAGATAATTAGGATCTGGACATGTATACCGCAAAGTAAATATTATAAAAAAATATTATATTTTTGTACCAGCTTTACAACGACACCCTGCCAACCAATATATGCATTATAGGGATTTTGGTGGTTAACGACTATACAAAACAGAATATGTGTTACTGTATGATTTAATTTGATTTGGTATAAGTACATTTGAACATTCAATATACTAACGCTGATTTAATTTAAAAATGACATTGACATATTGGTTACTTGCATATTACAAAATGGCCGCCGCCATTTCACGGGTATTTTCTATGGGCACTAGGGTGGTGTTTAAATAATGATGTTGAATGCCATTAGACGAGCGTGACAAAGCCGTAATGGCGAAACGCGTCGCTGTATTTTCTTCATCTGCCAAATAAACTTCTTGATGAATGCAGCCCTGGGTGTCCCGTTCTTCATCGGTAATTTTTCGATGGTATCGGAGTGAATATATATATATATATATATATATATTCACTGAAAAAACATAGGTTTTACACCAGTTATAGTTAGGAATTAGCATTTTCAAAACCTATTAAATTCACTGAAAAAACCATAGGTTTCACACCAGTTATAGTTAGGTGGAAATTTTACTCGCATAAAACCATTGACATTCCCACGTTATAGTTAGTTGGACTCACTATAACTTGCGCGTGCAATGCACTGCTGATGACGTCACATATTACATCACTCATGACATGGTCAGTGACATCACTGATGACATCACTGATGACATCTCAAATGACATCACTGATTACATCATCCAGTGAATGTGTATCTTTCTGAAAAATAAATATTTTTTATATATGTATATCTAAAGGTTGATGGAAGAATAAATGGGTAAATAAATGTCTAAATGGATGTTTTTTTTGTGTAAAATTGATTGGTTAACTGACTTATTAAATGTATCTTAGTGAATACATATATTAGCGAGTAATGTTTAAATATTTAAATATCTGTATCTGTGTCTCACTTTGTGTATAAGTGGCTGCATGGGTTGGTGAGTAGCTACATGAGTGTGTATATGGGTTATTAGTTGTTTTTTTGAGTGTCAGTATCAGTGTCTGTATGGTTCGGTGGGGGATATTACCTAGAGCACAGATGCATGAATGAGTGACTCACTATTTGTATGTATTTTGAAGACAGCATGTGTGCAAGACTGTATTGGTGGATGATTGTGTGTATGGGTGGGTTAGTGAGTATGTGTTTTTATAATTGATTGTTTAAGAGAGTAAATATGTTTCCGTTTCTGTAGAAGTATGTGTAGTGGTGTGTATATAGCAGTATAATCAAGTAAATGGTTTTTTGATAGTTTATTTGCATGTGTGAATTTGTGTGTGAGTAACTATATGGATGAGTATTAGTGTGTAACAGGATGTATAGGTGTATGAGTACATATGATGAGTAAGTACATGCATGAGTGACTATATAGAACTGTTAGTGAATGAGTGGATGTGTATGTAGATGTTGGAATTACCTAGTAAGTTGTTGTAATTGGTATTGGTTTCTCCTTTTTTAAGAAAATGTTAGTTTCTATTTTTGAATGTGTGTGTCAAAGGTTATTTTATGCTGATAGGAGGTCTGCCACTTTGTCACAAGGATGTTATCATCAGTGATGTCATTTGAGATGTCATCAGTGATGTCATGAGTGATGTCACTGACCATGTCATGAGTGATGTAATATGTGACGTCATCAGCAGTGCATTGCACGCGCAAGTTATAGTGAGTCCAACTAACTATAACATGGGAATATATATATATATATATTCACTGAAAAAACCATAGGTTATAGACCATATATAGTTAGGAATTAGCATTTAAAAAACCTTATTTTACTCACACAAAACCATTGAAATTCCATATATAGTTAGTTGCACTAACTATATATCGCGCACCCGCAATCCACTGCTGATCATGTCACATATTACATCATTCATAACATGGTCAGTGACATCACTGATGACATCACTGATGACATCTCAAATGACATCACTGATGACATCACTGATGACATCTCAAATGACATCACTGATGACTACATCCAGTGACTGTATAATTCTGTAAAGTTAAAATATGTCTTACATATTGAAGAATGAGTGGATGTATAAGTGTCTTGATGAAGGATTTAGTAGGGGCATGGCTGACTGTATGAGTGACTGATTAAATGTGTCTCACTGAGTGCATGGGTTAGTGACTAAACTGTCTTAATTTGTGCATCATTATGTCTGTTGTTCTGTAAACTGCTGCATGTGTTGATCATTAGCTATATGATTAACTGTATGGGTTATTGGTTGGTTGCCCAAGCATTTGTATGGGAGACTGAGTGTGTGTGTGGGTGGCTGGGAGGTGTATGACTCTCTGCATAGATGTGTGAGCAGTTGATTGACTAGATGTATGGGTTCAAAAGTGCATGTGGAAACAGCTGTATGGGCGGTTGACTGTGTGCATGAGTGTATTGGTGAGTGAATGGATATCTCAGTGCTACATGTCAAAGTAAGTACATATGTAAAACACAGTACATGTGAGAGTTGACATATATAAATAACTGTGCATAAGAGCCAGTGAATGTGTGAGTGGCTGTATGGATCATTGTGAACTTGTATCCAGGATTGTATAAGTGAGTAAATATGTTTTAGTATATGTTTGAATAAGTAAGGTGTGTATAACTGTATAGTTGAGGAAATGGAGGTGTGATTGATTCTTTGCATGACTGACTAAGTGTCTGAGTAACTCCATGGATGAGTGACAGTCTATGAGTGTCTGTTTACACTGAGTGTATCTAAGGTTATATTAGAGTCTGAAGAGGTTCATCGTATTATCACATGAATGATGTCATCAGTGATGTGATCAGTAATGTCAAATGAGATGTCATCAGTGATGTCATCAGTGATGTCATTTGAGATGTCATCAGTGATGTCATTTGAGATGTCATCAGTGATGTCATCAGTGATGTCATTTGAGATGTCATCAGTGATGTCATCAGTGATGTCACTGACCATGTCATGAATGATGTAATATGTGACATGATCAGCAGTGGATTGCGGGTGCGCGATATATAGTTAGTGCAACTAACTATATATGGAATTTCAATGGTTTTGTGTGAGTAAAATAAGGTTTTTTAAATGCTAATTCCTAACTATATATGGTCTATAACCTATGGTTTTTTCAGTGAATTTTCAAGGTTTTGTAAATGCTAATTCCTAACTATATATGGTCTATAACCTATGGTTTTTTCAGTGAATTTCAATGGTTTTTTAATAGCAAATATCATAAGCTGTCGAATGTCAAGTACGTGGTAAGTGAAAACATTTTCGTGTTTATGCACACTGATCTGATTTGAATGGTGACCCCCCCCCCCTCATTTCTATTAGGAGTACTCTCTCTTTGCACATAGTGAAGAGTAGTTAACGCAGGCCTTTGCCCCCGTTGTAATACGTCGTGCCTGCTTCTCTCTCCATTTGATTGATTGTTATCCAAGTATTTACTGTTTTAGAATTGGTTCTCTTTGGTTCATTCTCTATTTACAAACAAACACAGAGTCGCAATACTCTGTTTAGTCTTTGCAGATAACGAAAAATCGTGTAAAAAAAAAAAGAAAAGGAATCGAGCAAAATCAGTAGGCCACTAATGGGATCTCTTTTTGACCTCGCTAAAATAGAAACATTAGGAACAACCCCTCATGACAAATACAAAACTAGTGAGATGAACTGAACTCCACACAATGATGGCTGCAAAACAGCTCCGCTCCGCCACCCACCCCGCCCAAAATAACGATAAAGAGCGGCTGCCATGATTGGTTGCGGAATGGCCACGACGGAGCTACGAAATGGTGCTGCTCTCATGCTAACCCCAGCTTCAGTCTGAAACATCCAGAAACACTGTAGACTACCAATTCGATCAGTTCCGTTAGCGCCCCAATGTAACCCGGTAGAGAAGAACTAGCCCTCCCATCTTTGACTGATGGTTCTTGTTCCCTGTCCCTTCTGTTGTCATTTAACAGAACTATTTAGCCTGCTGAAAGGGGTTGTGTTCCGACCGCTGGTTGGTGGAGACATTTTGACTATATTCTGGACCTGTGTTGTCGCGTAATGCGTCATATGACGCGCCGCGTTAGCGCATCCGGAAGTCATCCGGGGCGCGCAGCGCGTAACGTAAGCATAACAAGTCATGTGACTTGTTAATAAAACTTTTCATTGGTTCATTTTACTTTTCTTATTCTAATGATGAAAGGCTTGGTCATATGACCTAAAAATTACGCTTTTTATTACTTCCGAACATTATTTTTCCTTAAATATATGTTATAATGTTCCAGGCTAATGTACTTTCCCGGAAAATGTACAACTGTCCTGCAAGTAAAATATATTCTTTTTTCGAGAAAAAGAGCGTTTCTTCGTCCCATGACGGAGCCGTTGAGCAAAAGAGGGTCGACCTGCTGTCTTAGTCGCCGATACGCCTGAATATGAGATTCTTATCGATCACTTTATGTTGCAGGAGTAGAAAACACAACAGCCCTTGACCATTTATCTTTACTGCGTTCCTTCGTATTATACCTTTTACCCTTCATGTAATTGGTCTGCTTTATTTCACTTGCCTTTTAATGATTCTAAAACAGTGACTATTATTAAAAACTTTACCAATGTATATACTACTACCATGTTTTCTTTTAAAAACCTTTATTGTGAAAATTTCATTATACAAATACGAGCCTATAACCACGTGGGCCGGCCACGGAGCAAACTGTAATCGTATATGATGAGTAGACATTTACACTGTAGAGGAACGTAACGGGCGGGCCATTAGGTTGCAAGAACTAAGGTGTCTAACAGTTACGGAATCGGTGGACGTACATTTTATAATTAAAATACGACAGGGCCAGTTACAATAAAATTATCTACATATACATTTGCGGGCAAGTACCATGGGTGACGTTAATTCGAACTTTCAATAGTACAGTAATCAATAACACATCAGAACTTAATATCAATAGGGATGTCGAAATATTCAATCAATTCTCGTCCCCGCCCGCCATGTGCTTCAAAACTGCATACGTATCTCGTGATTTCAAGGTTCTGCAACCAGTACACAACAAGGAGTTACGAGTCCCATTTATTCCGGCGCCATTTTGGGCGAGGACGGGCAGGTCCAGGATATAGTCAAAATGTCTCTACCAACCCTCGACTATGATGATGTTCATATGCTGTATTTATTAGAGTAACACTCATCTGTCCACATGAAATTAATTTGCCACAATCTAAACATGTCATTTTAATCTTTCCAAAGTTCTTCTAAATATTTGGGACCGTTTCCCTTGCCTCTGATGCTGTCAGTGCCACTTCTTTGATGAATGTACTAGCAGGTCAGGGGTTCTCCTCCAAATCTCTCTTTTATGCAGCACTATAATTAATTGGTGCCACCTCTCCATATGACGATGCATGGTATAGTTACCATAACTATATTTTTTTTCGGTTCCTCTGGAGAGTTCATCGTGGCAGATGAAGCGTGTAACGTACCGGACATTTACCTTTTTTTGCATGTACAGGAAAGGAAAAAAAAATCGAGCGTCCGAGTTCTAAGGTGTCCCAGGGCCATTTTAGTGGACCAGGCCCAAATCCAAAGAACAGGCCGCCATTTTGAGAGTCCTGTTGCAGCCGCCTGTCGCTGTAGCATCAAGAGCAGCCGAAACTCAGCTGAATGGCAACTGAAACGGTAAAGGGGCGCCCCACTACAGCAGACGAGCCTCCACCTGGGAAGGCCCGTTCACGCCGCCTCCCCCCCCCCCCCTTCGGGCACCCCACGCCGTTATTCGGAGCAGTATTGTAGGATGGCCACACCAGTGCGGCAACTTGCTAGACATCACCTCGGTGGTAACCGAATCTCAGCCCCTTGTAGTGTCTCCTCTTCAGAAAATATTCTTGCGCTACCTTTGCCCCATTCACACATCGGTCCGCTACTGACGCCATCTCACAGGCTAATGGGGCGCCCCACGCCGAGTTTCAGCATTGTAGGATGACCACACCAGTACAGCAACTTGCTAGACATCACCTCGGTGCCATCCGGATCTTGGCATCTCAACGCCTAGTGGTATCTTCCATACAGAAAATATTGTTGCGCTGCCTTTGGCCCCATTCGCACATCGGTCCGCAACTGACACCATCTCACAGGCCAACAGGGCGCCCCACGCCGACTTTTACCATTGTAGGATGGCCACACCAGTACAGCAACTTGCTAGACATCACCTCGGTGCCATCCGGATCTTGGCATCTCAGCGCCTTGTGGTGTCTTCTACTCCGAAAATATTGTAGAAAATATTGTTGCGCTGCCTTTGGCCCCATTCGCACATCGGTCTGCAACTGACACCATCTCACAGGCCAACAGGGCGCCCCACGCCGACTTTTACCATTGTAGGATGGCCACACCAGTACAGCAACTTGCTAGACATCACCTCGGTGCCATCCGGATCTTGGCATCTCAGCGCCTTGTGGTGTCAGTCAGAAAATATTGTTGCGCTGCCTTTGTCCCCATTCGCACATCGGTCCACTACTGACACCATCTCACAGGCCAACAGGGCGCCCCACGCCGACTTTTACCATTGTAGGATGGCCCCACCAGTGCCACAACTTGCTAGACACCACCTCGGTGCCATCCGGATCTTGCATCTCAGCGCCTTGTGGTGTCTTCAAATCAGAAAATATTGTTGCGCTGCCTTTGGCCCCATTCGCACATCGGTCCGCTACTGACGCCATCTCACAGGCCAACGGGGCGCCCCACGCCGACTATCAGCATTGTAGGATGGCCACACCAGTACAGCAACTTGCTAGACATCACCTCGGTGCCATCCGGATCTCGGCGCCCCACTGCAGATGAAGTGCCTCTCAACTATGAAACCACCACGGTGACATCCGGATCTTGGCGCGTTGTGCTGCCTTCGGCCTATTCGCACATCGGTCCGCTACTGACGCCATCTCACAGGCTAATAGGGCGCCCCACGCCGAGTTTCAGCATTGTAGGATGACCACACCAGTACAGCAACTTGCTAGACATCACCTCGGTACCATCCGGATCTTGGCATCTCAACGCCTAGTGGTATCTTCCATACAGAAAATATTGTTGCGCTGCCTTTGACCCCATTCGCACATCGGTCCGCAACTTAGACATCACCTCGGTGCCATCCGGATCTTGGCATCTCAGCGCCTTGTGGTGTATTCTCTTCAGAAAATATTGTTGCGCTGCCTTTGGCCCCATTCGCACATCAGTCCGCTACTGACACCATCTCACAGGCCAACAGGGCGCCCCACGCCGACTTTTACCATTGTAGGATGGCCACACCAGTGCCACAACTTGCTAGACACCACCTCGGTGCCATCCGGATCTTGGCATCTCAGCGCCTTGTGGTGTCTTCTATTCCGAAAATATTGTTGCGCTGCCTTTGGCCCCATTCGCACATCGGTCCGCTACTGCCGCCATCTCACAGGCCAACGGGGCGCCCCACGCCGACTTTCAACATTGTAGGATGGCCACACCAGTGCGGCAACTTACTAGACACCACCTCGGTGCCATCCGCATCTTGGCGCGTTGTGCTGCCTTCGGCCTATTCGCACATCGGTCCGCTACTGACGCAAACTCACAGGCCAACGGGGCGCCCCACGCCGACTTTCAGCATTATAGGATGGCCACACCAGTGCTGCAACTTGCTGGACACCACCTCGGTGCCATCCGGATCTTGGCGCGTTGTGTTGCCTTCGGCCTATTCGCACATCGGTCCGCTACTGACGCCGCCTCACGTGCCAATGGTATTTTCTCCGCATTTTATACCCTATGCCGCATAACAGGTCATGTGACTTGTTTATAAAACTTTTCATTGGTTCATTTTACTTTTGGTTTCCTAATGATGGAAGGCTTGATCATATGACCTAAAAACAACACTTTTCATTGGATGAAAACTTTTTTTTTTTCCCAAACGATGAAAGCCCCACCTTGTTTCTGGATGTTTCAGACTGAAGCTGGCGTCAGCATGAGAGCACCACCATCTCGTAGCTCCGTCGTGGTCATTCCGCGAGCAATCATGGCAACCGCTCCCCACCAGAAGCCTACAGGAATCGGGGGCCCCCAAAACTTTTGATAAATCCTCAAGGCGGAGGGGACGCTTTCGAGAATGGGGTCCAAGACCTAGCAGACAAGCGTCCGATTTCCAAGGTGTCCCAGGGCCATTTCAGTGGACCAGGCCCAAAAAGGAAAGAGCCTGCCGCCATTTTGAGAGTCCTGTGACAGCCGCCTATCGCTGCACCGCAAGAGTGGGCGCAACTCAGCTGAATTGCGGCTTTTGACCCAGTGGACCAAAAACGGACGGAATGGCAACTGAAACGGTAAAGGGGCGCCCCACTACAACAGATGACACTCCACCTGGAGAAGCCCGTTCACGCCGCCTCCCCCGGGGCGCCCCACTCCGTTATTCGGAGCAGCATTGTAGGATACCAAAACCAGTGCGGCAACTTACTGGACATCACCTTGGTGCCATCGTTCTGCTGCCTTGGAACTATTCGCACAACAGTTTGCTACTGATGACCCACCCCCCGCGACGCCCCACGCCGTTATTTGCTGGGTGGCAACTTACTAGACATCACTTTCGTGTCATCTAGATTTCAGCGTGTTCTGCTGCCTTGGAACTATTCGCACAACAGTTTGCTACTGATGACCCACCCCCCGCGACGCCCCACGCCGGAAATCTGGCCGTTGTGCTGCGTTGGGACTATTCGCACAGCCAACCGCTACTTCGTTGTTTTTCCCTAAAAATGTTTATATGTTATTACTATTTTTGTTTTCTTGTATATATTTATAAATTATTAAAGTTTTATAATCTTACTACTTTGTCGGAGTGCTATATATTTTTTATGTGACACATAATTGTAAAAACTTTGATGTACAAAGAGTCATCCCTGGAATCTTCCGCTTCAGGCTCGGTCCCCTCCCCAATCACAATACAGGATGGTTTTCAGATAATAGGAACGCTTCTGCTGTGACGAATCTCATCGAGTGTGGGCCTTGATCTACTATAACTCCTTTGAAGAGGGGTGATTCTTTACAGCTGGGGCCATAAACTACATCTGCAGGGCTAGCTGATAGCCTAGGACCGGCCTGGACAATCGGACACAGAGGAAGAGGAGTGTCAGAGGGTGCGGTAGTGAATAGGGCGAAAGGGAGGTGTCGTGCGGGCACAGGGTGTGATTCTCAGGGAAGAGCAGCGCAGATGGGGGGAGGTGTATTACCCATGCATAAGACAGAAAGCGGGGGTGACCACTGCCTGGGGGAGATGCTTGCGAGGGTGGGGAGCCATGCTAAGGATCGACAGCGTGCAGAGAGTGGGTCTGGTCAAGGCATCTAAAATGGCTGCCGTGCACGACAAAAGTGTGGCATTTGAAAAAAGACAAGATGGCGCAGACAATGTTTTTCAACACTTCCTGATTTCCTTCGAATCGAACGTTAACAGACGTTGGGGCATATTACCAAAGTTAAGCGATATTTATCCCTAACGATGCTTAGCAACGATTTTTTTACCGCTAAGCATCGTCAGAAATTATCGCAGATAAACCTTGCTATTATCAAGGTTTATCGCAAATACGATAATAAACGACCGCAATGCATTAATATCGCTGAAAACTCAGCGATATTCATGCATTACCGAGCTAATGCTCTTAGCCATGTTATCCACCTCCCATTGGATAACATGGCTAAGAACTGCTCAGGGCAGGTGCTACTTTTTGGAGATATTCGCGCTTATCTCGAATATTTCCAAAAGTTGATAATAGGAGATAGCAATGTTAGCGACTGTTTCCAGTCGCTAACATCTTGGCACGCCCACTTTGCATGTCATTAGTGATAAATATCACTCACATGCAAAGTGGGGCCCAAGATGGTCGCTATCTCCTACTAGCCGTCGCTAACTGGTGTTAGCAACAGCTAGGTAATACAGATATAATTTTATCTCCGCGAAGCGGAGCGCTGTTACAGATATATATCTTGTTTTTGAACGTTAATTTCTCAAAATCCACTGAAGCACATATATTGAGACCTAGCAAAGGCACATCGAGCTACCAGTCCCTACAATTTTGCCAAGTTTCGTGCAAATCCATTCAGCCGTTCGATTATTATTATTATTTTTTTTTTGCCCCGCGGGGCCCTTTTAAAACCTCCACATCAAACCTAAGAGGTCAAGGAGGATCTACTATGCCCCCTTATGGTCATTTGCCCCTTCGCTTTGGCCTCCTCTTGTCTCTCGATCCTACCGAGAGACAAGATGGCGGCCGCTACGGACTGTTTGGAATGTTGACAGACGCCGGAGAACCAATCAGCTTCGCTTCACAAAGCTCCGTTGCGCGAAAAGTACGCGTAGCGGAGCGCTGCCCGGTCCGCTGTTACAGATATATATCTTTTTTTGAACGTTAATTTCTCAAAATCCACTGAAGCACATATACTGAGACCTACAAAAGGCACATCGGGCTACCAGTCCCTACAATTTTGCCAAGTTTCGTGCAAATCCATTCAGCCGTTCGATTATTATTATTATTATTTTTTTTTGCCCCGCGGGACCCTTTTAAAACCTCCACATCAAACTTAGAGGGTCAGCAAGGATCTACTATGCCCCCTTATGGTCATTTGCCCCTTCGCTTTGGCCTCCTCTTGTCTCTCGATCCTACGAGAGACAAGATGGCGGCCGCTACGGACTGTTTGGAATGTTGACAGATGCCGGAGAACCAATCAGCTTCGCTTCACAAAGCTCCGTTGCGCGAAAAGTACGCGTAGCGGAGCGCTGCCCGGTCCGCTGTTACAGATATATATCTTTTTTTGAACGTTAATTTCTCAAAATCCACTGAAGCACATATATTGAGACCTACAAAAGGCACATCGGGCTACCAGTCCCTACAATTTTGCCAAGTTTCGTGCAAATCCATTCAGCCGTTCGAGCTAAAAGTGAGGCCAACCGCCCTATGGGAAACTCAATGTTAAAAACACGTTTTGGGACCCCCCTTTTTTCTCGGCCCCCCCTTGACGACCCCCCCCCCCAAATTTTCAGGGGCTGCTCAGAAACAAAATGTTCAATTTTCCTGAAAATTTCAGCCAATTCCGTCCACAAACGCCAAAGTTATTAGACATAGAATTTTCAAAAATCCCATAGAGAAAAAATCCTAACTATATATACCTACTGGCGACCGCCAGTAGGTAATATATATATAGATAGATATATAAAACCTATTGTCGGTTGCCAGTAGGTTGTTATAGTGGTTGTATAACAGAGACACGTGTGGCAGAAACACGTGTGCCTCTACAACACCGTTCTAGCCACAAATACATCTAAACCATGCATTCTTTAACCACGCATGCCTTTACCACGCATGTCATATATATTCACTGAAAAAAACAAGGTGACAGGAACGCTCTAGTTAGGCTCAGATTGCACTCATACAAAACCAATGAAATTTAGCAGATATACTTACCTGAGCTAATTATAACTTACTCCCCGCAGTCCACTGCTTATAACCTCATATATCACGTCACTCATGACATGGGCAGTGACATCACTATGACATCATCCAGTGAATGTTGAGTCTTTACGAATAATTATTGAGTGTTAAAGATATTTACTGGGGTACTCCAAAAGTTAAAATAGTATACTTTGTGTACTACTAATGATTGATACTATTTCTAACATATATTTTGGGAGCAGCTGTCTGAATGTGTGTATCTGTGCGTGAGTGCGTCTGAGTGGCTGTATGGGTGTGTGACTGGGTGTGTAGTGGCTGTATGGGTGAGTAAATGCCTGTGTAAATGTCTGTATTGGTGAGTAAGTGGGTGTGTGTATGGTTCCATGGCTAAGTGAGTAGCTGTATGGATGGGTGAGTGGCTGTATGAGTGAGTGGGTGTGTGAGTGGCTCTATGAGTGAGTAAGTGGGTGTGTAAGTGGCTGCATGAGTGAGTGAATGGGTGTATGACTGGCTGTATTGGTGAGTGAGTGGTTGTGTGAGTAGCTGTATGGGGAGTGAGTGGCTGTGTAAGTGGCTGCATTGGTGAGTGAGTGGTGGTATGAGTGGGTCGGTGTGTGAATGGTTGCATGGGTGAATAAATGGCTGTGTGACTGTCTGTATGAGTGTGTGAGTGGGTATGTGAGTGGCTCAATGAGTGAGTGAGTGGGTGTGTGAGTAGCAGTATGGGAGAGTGAGTAGGTGTATGAGTGAATCTATGGATGAATGAGGGGTGTGAGAGTAGTTGTATGAGCCTGTGAATGGGTATTTGAGTGGTTGTGTGGATTGGCGCTATTTGACGAATCTCCACAAAACTTTGTTTTGAAAGTGCTACTTTTTGACTAGTTTGCATATGGATGGTCCATCTAGCATAAGTATGGGCAAATTTTGCGGATCTGCGGTCCGCGAATTTTGTGAAAAATCACAAGAAAGTCTGCGAATTTGCGGATTTTCCCGCGAAATCACGGATTTTTGTGCGACTTCCATCTACTCAACTGGAGTACTTTCTACTGGCTAATCAGTAAGTTCTACCTCGTTGGGTAAATGTATAGTGCTTTTCCTACACTGCAGCTGCGTAAAGGGCCAGAAGATTGACCATGTGTGCCTGTAACTTTGCCACTGAGCCAAAAGGCGCTGAGGTCCCTTGAGTGAGCTGTCCATCATAGTTGGGAAAGGGCGGGAAGGCGTTTGATACCGCTAGTGTGTGGTGCGGGGCTTCTATGCGTGTCAACATGCCTCTTGTGTATAAAGGGTCAGAGAGCGAGCAGGGCAGCAGGTGAGGAGAAAGCAGCCTCCTGGTCACAGGAACTACACGGGGATTGCACTCGAGAAACTCAGGGATGCAAAGACCTCCCTCGAGTATTACAGCTAATTTTCAACGGCAGATATGGGGTTAAAGCACACTTGCCCAGCCTCGACCGTGCTCACTAATGCTTTTGGGCTGATTAAAACGTTACTGGATTTGAGCTTCAACTCGGGCACCTGCTTTATTTATATCTGTAAGTGCTTCCTGTTGAGGTTTAATTTTTGTGACAGGAGCCTCGTGCCAGAATGAATCCTGCCCTGCATAGTTATCCAGGAATATGCCACTGTTTTGTGCAATACCTCTGCTCAACTGGAGTACTACTGGCTAATCCAGTAAGTGCTACCTCGTTAGGTAAATGATAGTGCTTTTCCTACACTGCAGCTGCGTAGGGCCAGAAGATTTGTCTCCACTGACCATGTGTGCCTGTAACTTTGCCACCGCGCCAGGGCGCCGAGGTCCCTTGAGTGAGCTGTCCATCAAAGTTGGGAAAGGGCGGGAAGACGTTTGATACCGCTAGTGTGTGGTGCGCGGCTTCTTTGCGTGTCAACATGCCTCATGTATAAAGGGTCAGAGAGGGAGCAGGGTAGCAGGTGAGGAGAAATCAGCCTCCTGGTCACAGGAACGGGGATTGCGCTCGAGAAACTCAGGGATGCAAAGACCTCCCTCGGGTATTACAGATAATTTTCAACGGCAGATATGGGGTTAAAGCACACTTGCCCAGCCTCGACCGTGCTCACTAATGTTTTGGGCTGATTAAAACGTTACTGAATTTGAGCTTCCACTCGGGCAGCTGCTTTATTTATATCTGTAAGTGCTTCCTGTTGAGGTTTAATTTTTGGCCCACAGGAAGCACTTACAGAGTTAAGGCAGGTGCCCGAGTTGAAGCTAACTTTGTAACCATTTTAGAATGGCGCCAGCAAGCACTCTGGCAGCTTGCCGGTGCCATTCTAAAATGGTTACAAAGTTAGCTGCCATTCGAGCACCTGCCTTAACTGTGCTTCCTGGGGCCCCAAAAAAAAAAATCCGCCGCTCGCGAATTCGCACATTTTTCGGCAATTTCGCAAGATTCGTGGATTGCGAAATTGCCGAAAATGTGCAAATTTCACGAGCGGAGCGGATTTTGCGCCCATACTTAATCTAGCACAGATCATCCATATGCCTGTGGTCCAGGGTGGTCCATCTAACAAATGCTGAGAAAAAGGAGGGGTTTCAAAATGCGTTTTCCCCATTTATCTCTCCGTAGGAATGTTAGACACAGCTACAGACTAAACTGCTCAAAGGATTTGCACCAAAATTGGCAGAAAGCGAGATCATGGTCCAGAAAAAACTCCTTTTTGTCATTTGGTGTAAATCCATTGAGTAGTTTTTGAGCAATTAATGCTCAAAAACTTTCTATATCTAGAAATGCGGAGAGTGGCGAATTATAGTTACTGTGTGGTTAGTGAGCTCAAAACAGTATCTATGGAAGAGAGTTAGTTATAATAACTTGAACATGGTGCATAAATGACAAATCTAAGATATAACTGACTGACATTTTTGTGTACTTTAAGTTTGGTTTAGAAGAAATAAAGTTATAGTAATTTAAATGTGGTGCATACATTAGAAATCAAAAGTATAACTAAAACTTTAGAATTCCTAATGTTCTTGTTGTTTAAGTGTGGTTATGTAGAAAAAATGAATAAAGTTTTCTTAACTATAACTAAGTTTTAATCTTAGTTTTTTTCATTGAATTTTAATGGGTTTAAAAAAAAATGTGTTTCAAACCATAGAGTCTAGTGTAGTTGAGTGATGTGCTGTTATATGGACTGTTGTACAGTGCAGTGGAGAGCAGTGTCATAGAGTAGAGTGTCATAGAGAGGAGTAGAGTGAAGTTACATAGCATAAAGTGGAGTGGCATCTCTTAGTGTTCAGTATCGTGGAGTGCAGGAGAGTGGAGTGGAGTAGTATAGAGATGAGCAAAGTGTCATAAGTTAGAGTGGGGTCTTGTAGGGTACGGTGGAGTGCCATGTCATAACTTGTTGGAAAGTCTTGTAGAGTGGAGTAGAGAGAAGTAAAGAGTTGTACAGTGTAGCATACAGGTATAGAATGGAGTAAAGTCTCATAGAGTGGCATACAGTGTAGGTTAGTTTTGTAGAGTGGAGTTGCATAGAGTGGAGGAGTGTGTTGTAGAGTGGAGCAGTGTAGAGTGGAGTGTCGAACAGTGGCGTAAAAAGGGGCATATTATTGTATAGTAGAGTCGCATAGACAAGAGCTAATTGTCGTGGAGTGTTATGTTGTATAGTAGAGTGACTTGGAGTGGAGTAGAGAGGCCTGGCATGGTATACAGTTTAGTAAAGTTTCATAGAGTGGAGTAGAGTGGTGTGTCATACAGTGGAGTGATCTGGCGTGTCATACAGTCTTTGAAAGTGTCATAGAGTGGAGTACAGAAGAGTGCCACAGGGAGGATTACTGTGGTTTAGAGTGGAGTAGTGCAGAGTAGAGTGTGCTAGAGTGGAGTAGCATAGAGTGGAGTAGAGTTATGTGGAAGAGAGTTGAGTAGTGTAGTACAGTATAGTAGAGTAAAGTAGTGGCATAGAGCCACGTCCAGTAAAGTGGGGCGGAGTGGCATAGAGGGAGTTACATAATGTGTTGTACAGTGGAGTAGAGTGTTGTACAGTGCAATTCATTAAACTAGAGTGCTGTAGACTGGCATTGACAGGAGTATATTGTTGCATAGTGAAGTGCTGTAGATTGGAGTTTAGTGTGATAGAGTGGAGGGTGCATAGACTGTTGTTCAATGGAGTACAGTGTTGTTGAGCGGAGTACAGTGGAGTAGTGCACACTGTAATAGCATAGAGTGGAGTAGTGTACAGTGAAGTGGCGTACAATGGAGTGGGTAGAGTTGAGTGGAGTAGTAGAGTGGAGTAGCGTACAGTAGAATAGCATACACCTTTGAAACTTAATTATTGGCTTATCCAACATATCAAAGTTATTTTCTTTTCGAAACAACCAATGGCTCTTGTAAGAGGCCCCCTATATTATATCTAATATAATTTGATATTGTGAAATATATATATATATTTCAAGTTTACTGGTAAAACAGCATTTCCTAGAAAATACTGTGGTATTACCACGGTAGTCCATAATTAAAATTAAAAAAAAACATATATGTATATTAAATGGCATATCCCTACCACTACTATATTATGTGGGCTTTCTGAAGCCTACTTACAGTACATCCATAACCTTTCAATCTCTGTTTTTAATATTAACATACAGTACAGTCAAACCTATTATTTATCCAACCTGGCTGCCTTTCCACTGTGGACTATAGGCCAGTAGCCAATCATATTTTGTGATGTCATCGCTATGTACTGCGGTATTACCATTGTACTTCCGCGACAACAGATATCACTAAGTTGTTTTGCCTTATAACTTAAAAGCCACTAAGCCAATTTAGTTGACATGCCAAAAAGGATCAGCGACATAGAATACTGTAAATTCTTGTGAAATGTCTTTAAAATTCGTACTGCCGTTTTAGCGCTACATCCAAAACAAAAAGTCTATGTAAAATGCATTGGGGTCCAAATCTGTTTTGGGACCCCCATTATTTTTCTTCATACCCACTTGACCAAACACCGCAAACCTTTCCATCATCCGCCAATTTACAACGAGGAATAGTTCTGGAAAGTTTCAAGAGATTCATCAACTAGGTGCAAAGTTATTCAGGGCCAAAAATTCAAGGAATTTCTATCTCTGAACGCCCTATCTATAACTACAGAGTGGCTACCGCAACTCACTTTTTTAAATTTATACCTCTTCTTATGTGCTTAACCTTGACATTGCCTGTTAAAAAAGGATTCCTACTTGCCCCTTACAAAACATCTGGTGAAATAAATGGAAATAATTTATGGGTTCTGCCCGGTGGCAGCTGGACTAAAATGTAAATCTAAAAAAGGTATTATTGATAAGAAATTTTAAAAGTTGTAATAGTATGGGTGAGATATTTCTTTTTAATTATATTTTAACCACATAACGAAAAATAAATGTCATTCTAAAGCACATTGCAAGTGTGCGTTTGTCACTTCTGGCAGGTGCCCAAAGAGTTATTCATGTTATTCCCGTACATCTTGGACTGTTAAGTCTTGGCCTCCCAGGGGTTGCTCCTTACTTTTTTCTGCCACCAGGTCAGCCATATTTGTTCCAAACACTGCATGGAACCGAATCCTGACCTTCCTATAATTTACATTAGAGTTCCCCTTTGAAGCATGAGGTAAGAAAAAGGTGGGTGGCAGACCGTAGACACCCAATGAAATCCTCTCCCATATTGGAATCACGTGGTGCTTTAGGTGCCTGCTTCGATCTTTAATAGAGAATGGTCTACACACGTTATACTTAATCTGAGTGTAGGTTAGTTGAGAGATGCTGTATCTTCGGTGTACTTTATACATCGAAATTTCAGAAAAAGAAACACTGTTTATCTTAATAGAGTACCTAACTAGAGCTGTCTGACTTGATTGCTTGTTTTGATCTTGAACTTTGTCTCAGTTCAGAAGGGAGTGTAAGAGAAGATGTGTTTTCTCTTTTGCAAGTGTTCTGGGTAGACAGACCTTAACTATCAGGATTGAAGAAGCCATTTTTTAAAAATAGTCCTTAAACTACACAAATTGACAACAGTTTCTGGGAGCGCACAGCAAATACAGGAAAGAGTAATTTACAAAGTAACCTGGTGCTCCAGGTAGATATGAGCCTGTTGCCTTAACTCCAAACAAGACCACCTGTGTGGTCCGACCAAATGCAAAAACGATCCACCGAGCACTCAAAAAGTCAATTAAAGTCCACAATTTTGTAATTCTTTTCTTCGATTTTCTCTTTTTTTCTTTATTCATTAACTCTTCTTCATCCAAAGTAAATCAAAACAGCCTTCTTCATCCAAAGTAAATTCCAACAAACAGCCAACACGTGTTTCGTCTTAGTCCGTCTTAGACATTAAGACTTCTTCAGGGCTGTAAATAATTACAGTAATTGTAACTAAATATAACTTATGTATTTCATAACAATCAGCTATCCTTGTCTTTAAGGAAGACCACCAAGTAGTTGTGAGGTATAGCAAAGACATCACTTATAGACCCTATTGCCAAGCAGGAAACTAAATTCACCAAAGTGTAATAAATTTTGGAAATGAAAAGTAATTCTAAGCATAATTAACGTAACCTATGGAAGAACCCAAGAGTAAATTTCAAAGATGAAGTCCCATTGTTATAATAGTTCAACATACCAGTACAAATCCAGTTTAAATCCTACTTGTAAGGTTCTGTCCACTGTATCCTATTTAGCGTTATAGCTGTAACAACAGACAAACAACATTTCCCCTGTCATGAGCCACAGCCCATTGTCTAGTTTTAATTCAGTGCAGTACATTCCACGGATTATCACATTTTGCTCACCTCGTATTTTGAAGTGGGCAGTTCTGTAGCACGATATCGTATTTTGGTTGCTGTACTAGAGTTTCCTTTTTTCAGTATCCGTTCTTCTAGGACAATATATTTTAATGTAAGTATCAGTTTCGATCTTGTTTTATGGTTATTTCACAATATATATTTCACAGTAAGGGGAATATTAGTATTATCACTACCTTAGATCACCTCGTATCGTGTCTAGTATGGTTTACTAACTTGATTTCATATTATATTAGGAGCAATCGAATATCTCTTCTCAGCAATCATTTATAAAGATTAACAATATTTAATAAAGTTGTCGATATGACGACTAAACTCAAAGTTATTTCACTAACTCGATTAATATCACTGTTCACAGTTCAGATGCGAAGGATCACAGTATAAATATCATAAATCTTACTATTAAACTTATTTATCTGTGATTTTAACCTTGTCACAGATCTCGTATTTTATTAATAGTCCTGCTCCATAGTTCTAAGGGATAAAGGTAATAGAACTTATTATTTTATCCATTGTTGTATTTAACTCCTACTATTATATATCTATCAGTTGCCCATTTCACTCACCGTGTGTCATGGAAACCCCTCCGATAATTTCTCGCGTGCAACGTCAGCGCCATCTTTGAATGGCTTTTTATAATCTCAAATTGCGTGCGCCATCTTAGCCTAGTGTTTTCAATTGTAGTATTACGCGCGCTATATCAGGGCCATCTTTGAAGGGCTTTTTATAATCACAAGTTACGGGCGCCATCTTAGCCTAACATTTTCAGTTGTATAATCGATATCAAAGATCGAAAAGGGGTCCTGACAAGTATTTAAATCTACATTAGATAATTCCATTTAATCAGACCGCTTAATCACAATATATTAGCGGTATAATCTATATTCTAGCGTTCAACAGATTATAGTGCTACCATTTTGGATTGGGGTAAAGTTTCCAAAATTACATTAGCAATTCCAACTACTCAGAGTGTAATTCAGATACTCTGTCCATCACCACCCCCACTTTTTGAATCGTTTTAGCCACCACAAGTGTGGCTGGGAATACTCAGATGTGAGTCCCTTGCGCACTGCACCATCAGGATTCAAGCAAACCGGGCCGAAGACAGCTGTAATGCCAGAACCCGGTCCCCGGAAGCTTGTTTCCTTTCCAGTAAAGAATTGGCTTGGTAGTTTGGTCTGCCCTGTTCCCATGATGCACTGGGCCAGGGACAGACTAATTTGCATATAGCCAGGTTCTGAGCTGGGATGGTGCAGTGAGCTAAAAACGGTGATGGATCAAGCCCTGATCTTTTGACTGGGTACGAGTGTTCTGTTTAATTCAGATACTCTGTCCATCACCACCCCCACTTTTTGAATCATTTTAGCCACCACAAGTGTGGCAGGGAATACTCAGATGTGAGTCCCTTGCTCAGTGCACCATCAGGATTCAAGCAAGCCGGGCCGAAGACGGCTGTAATGCCAGAAACTGGTCCCCGGAAGCTTGTTTCCTTTCCAGTAAAGAATTGGCTTGGTAGTTTGGTCTGCCCTGTTCCCATGATGCACTGGGCCAGGGACAGACTAATTTACATATATCCAGGTTCTGAGCTGGGATGGTGCAGTGAGCTAAAAAACGGTGATGGATCAAGCCCTGATCTATTGACTGGGTACGAGTGTTCTGTTTAATTCAGATACTCTGTCCATCACCACCCCCACTTTTTGAATCATTTTAGCCCCTACAAGTGTGGCAGGGAATACTCAGATGTGAGTCCCTTGCTCACTGCACCATCAGGATTCAAGCAAGCCGGGCCGAAGACGGCTGTAATGCCAGAAACCGGTCCCCGGAAGCTTGTTTCCTTTCCAGTAAAGAATTGGCTTGGTAGTTTGGTCTGCCCTGTTCCCATGATGCACTGGGCCAGGGACAGACTAATTTGCATATAGCCAGGTTCTGAGCTGGGATGGTGCAGTGAGCTAAAAAACGGTGATGGATCAAGCCCTGATCTTTTGACTGGGTACGAGTGTTCTGTTTAATTCAGATACTCTGTTCATCACCACCCCCACTTTTTGAATCGTTTTAGCCACCACAAGTGTGGCAGGGAATACTCAGATGTGAGTCCCTTGCTCACTGCACCATCAGGATTCAAGCAAGCCGGGCTGAAGACGGCTGTAATGCCAGAAACCGGTCCCCGGAAGCTTGTTTCCTTTCCAGTAAAGAATTGGCTTGTTAGTTTGGTCTGCCCTGTTCCCATGATGCACTGGGCCAGGGACAGACTAATTTGCATATAGCCAGGTTCTGAGCTGGGATGGTGCAGTGAGCTAAAAAACGGTGATGGGTCAAGCCCTGATCTTTTGACTGGGTACGAGTGTTCTGTTTAATTCAGATACTCTGTCCATCACCACCCCCACTTTTTGAATCGTTTTAGCCACCACAAGTGTGGCAGGGAATACTCAGATGTGAGTCCCTTGCTCACTGCACCATCAGGATTCAAGCAAGCCGGGCCGAAGACGGCTGTAATGCCAGAAACTGGTCCCCGGAAGCTTGTTTCCTTTCCAGTAAAAAATTGGCTTGGTAGTTTGGTCTGCCTTGTTCCCATGATACACTGGGCCAGGGACAGACTAATTTGCATATAGCCAGGTTCTGAGCTGGGATGGTGCAGTAAGCTAAAAAACGGTGATGGATCAAGCCCTGATCTTTTGACTGGGTATGAGTGTTCTGTTTAATTCAGATACTCTGTCCATCACCACCCCCACTTTTAGAATCGTTTTAGCCACCACAAGTGTGGCAGGGAATACTCAGATGTGAGTCCCTTGCTCACTGCACCATCAGGATTCAAGCAAGCCTCGCCGAAGACGGCTGTAATGCCAGAAACTGGTCCCCGGAAGCTTGTTTCCTTTCCAGTAAAGAATTGGCTTGGTAGTTTGGTCTGCCCTGTTCCCATGATGCACTGGGCAAGGGACAGACTAATTTGCATATGGCCAGGTTCTGAGCTGGGATGGTGCAGTGAGCTAAAAAACGGTGATGGATCAAGCCCTGATCTTTTGACTGGGTACGAGTGTTCTGTTTAATTCAGATACTCTGTCCATCACCACCCCCACTTTTTGAATCGTTTTAGCCACCACAAGTGTTGCAGGGAATACTCAGATGTGAGTCCCTTGCTCACTGCACCATCAGGATTCAAGCAAGCCGGGCCGAAGACGGCTGTAATGCCAGAAACCGGTCCCCGGAAGCTTGTTTCCTTTCCAGTAAAGAATTGGCTTGGTAGTTTGGTCTGCCCTGTTCCCATGATGCACTGGGCCAGGGACAGACTAATTTGCATATAGCCAGGTTCTGGGCTGGGATGGTGCAGTGAGCTAAAAAAAGGTGATGGATCAAGCCCTGATTTTTTGACTGGGTACGAGTGTTCTGTTTAATTCAGATACTCTGTCCATCACCACCCCCACTTTTTGAATCGTTTTAGCCACCACAAGTGTGGCAGGGAATACTCAGATGTGAGTCCCTTGCTCACTGCACCATCCGGATTCGAGCAAGCCGGGCCGAAGACGGCTGTAATGCCAGAAACCGGTCCCCGGAAGCTTGTTTCCCTTCCAGTAAAGAATTGGCTTGGTAGTTTGGTCTGCCCTGTTCCCATGATGCACTGGGCCAGGGACGGACTAATTTGCATATAGCCAGGTTCTGAGCTGGGATGGTGCAGTGAGCTAAAAAACGGTGATGGATCAAGCCCTGATCTTTTGACTGGGTACGAGTGTTCTGTTTAATTCAGATACTCTGTCCATCACCACCCCCACTTTTTGAATCATTTTAGCCACCACAAGTGTGGCAGGGAATACTCAGATGTGAGTCCCTTGCTCACTGCACCATCAGGATTCAAGCAAGCCTGGCCGAAGACGGCTGTAATGCCAGAAACCGGTCCCCGGAAGCTTGTTTCCTTTCCAGTAAAGAATTGGCTTGATAGTTTGGTCTGCCCTGTTCCCATGATGCACTGGGCCAAGAACAGACTAATTTGTATATAGCCAGATTCTGAGCTGGGATGGTGCAGTGAGCTAAAAAACGGTGATGGATCAAGCCCTGATCTTTTGACTCGGTACGAGTGTTCTGTTTAATTCAGATACTCTGTCCATCACCACCCCCACTTTTTGAATCGTGTAGCTATGTATGACCAACACAGTGGTGTAGCAAGGGAATGCGGGAGGGCCGGCCAGCCTGTGGCTGGACAGGATTTGGGGGCAGCGTCCACTCCCTCCTTACCTGCGGCCTCCCTGGGGAGGCTCTAGAGGAATTGCCACCCCCCACTCTTACACGTGGCTGCCACTGGGCGGCCACTGCAGGGACCGCCAAGGGTACCAAAAGGTCTAGCTATGCCACTGGACCAACTTGGTGCAGTTCTTTGCTGAGTTATTACCTAAATGTAAAATGGGAAACCTGTTGCCTCGAAAAATATTTTCATTTTGTGCATGATGATTGTGCTTGTTAATTATGATTAATACTCCTTGTTATAATAAGTCAAAATGATAGCATTACCAATACATTTCCATAAAAATCCCTACCATAAGTGTAGATGATAGCCTTAAGGTGCTATGGTAGTGGTTCTTAACCAGGGGTCCAAGGACCCCTACTGGTCTGCAACACCTACGTAGGGGATCCACTGCAGTTTATAAAATAAAATAATACTCGCAGATTCATAACGTACGCGCAAAAAGAACAAAATGATATGCTAGAGTCTATCATATTACTTCATTTTTTAGAAATAAAACAAAATCTTGAAAAGTTTCAACCATTCTTGTCAATTTAAAATTTAGATTTTTGAATTTTGTTTTGCAAATGTAATAAAATCTTCTATAATGTGTTGTGTATTTGTTTGATTTACACTTGTTTCTGTATTTTTGTGTATTGTTTAGATATTCAAATTGTAGAATTGCTTAGGCGGGGGTCCAAGGCTCCAGTATTGACTCAGTGGGGGTCCACAGAAGATATAAAACGTTATTAACCGCTGCACTATGGCATCAAAGGCAGAAGGGGCCATTCTATTGCTGGTCTAACTTAACACTTAACAAAAGTAATTGTGTTCTGTGTTATCCTACATGGGTACACATCTCTAATTCACTGTTGGTAATGTAAGTTGTGCTTTGTTTTGTAGTGTTTTTCAGTGGCTGTTTATGCTGTGGAACTGGGAGAACTACAGAAAATCAGTCTCTCTGTCAGCAACAGAAATGGTAAGATTTATTTGCTGAAAAATTGGACTATGCATGAATGAAACAATTGGGTAGAATACAGTATTCTTGCTGGAGTGTTTTCAAGCACAGACAGACACACACATACATACACACACACACACACACCATCTCACCACACCCATCCGCCCCCACCTCGCACTCTTCCCTTTACTCTCACCACACACTCATCATTCAGCCCACCTCATCAAACTGACATACCTCAAATCTCTTGCTGTGGTCCTTGGGGCATGGTTGGTGTGTGGACAATGCCACTTCCACTGGAAACCTTTGTCCTGTAGCACAAGCTGGCATTTATGTATCACCAAGATGTTCTGTCTGTCCCATGGGAGGAAAAACCTTAGCAGTTGCAAGCCTGGTTCTCACCTGAACCCCATGCAGAAAAGCAGATACTACTTGAGTTGACTGGGAAGTGCTGTGACCAGCAATGTATTTTAACATATCCTTGCTTGCATGAATTGAAATAGTCAACCTTGCTTCCATAATCTGTTTCCATACCAGTAAAGTGTAAAAGAGACTATACAGCATGTTGCCGTCTATATCATGGGCACAACATGGACAGACATCAATAGCTTCTCCACATCGAAGCACACTACATCGTTGAACTTTGCATCACCAAAGTCCAGTACTAATATTAAATTGGGCAAAGGGCACTGAAAAGTATAACACTATAGTTAGGTAATTATTCATTACATTTAAAATATTAATTAAATAAAAAAATTCAAATGCTATATTAAGGTTAATAGAGTAAGATAGTGTATATTAAACAAGTAGATTTAAGGTTAGGTTTAGGTTATTACATTAAATGAATTATGAATAAATTATATGTCAACAATTTAAATTAATTGTGCATTAATTGAATGCACTTTATATTTGTTTGTTTTAAAAAAAAAGCTAAATTAAAAAATATCTCTAATTAGTTGTATTGTGTTATTAAATTAAATATTTCATACATGAACAACCTGTTTTTGTGTCCTTTCTGACATTCAAATGGTTTGATTGTTAGCCATTCACCAGTAGCGGTCGGCAATAGGTGTTTCTGTAGGGCGGTGACGGGGCAGGGGAAGGGGCAGGGTGGGGGGTAGCAATGTATGGATTACGGAGTTTTACAGGTAAGTAAACATTTAAATAAATAAAACTAATTTCGTTGCGCGCACTGCATCACATTTGGTGATGAAGTGCGCGCAACGAAATTCATTTTATTTATTTAAATGTTTACTTACCTGTAAAACTCCGTAATCCATACATTACTACCCCCCACCCTGCCCCTCCCCCTGCCCACGTTACCGCCCTACAGAAACACCTACTGTCGACCGCTACTACCATTCACTAAGACCAGAACCTTTAAACCTTCATATGATATCTCATTTTCACTGAATGATTCCCCATTGTTTTTAATGCTTCTTGTAAATAGTTCCAGTTTGGATTCTGGAATGCTCTTTCAGCATCTAATGAAAGGATAAAAGCATTTACTCTTTCTTTTTTCTTACAATATTTTCTAATAATCTCAAATTATCACGGTCAAATCTCCCTTTCACAAAACCTACTTTTTCCCTACAAACTATGCATTTTATCACAATCTCCTATCTATTGGGCCATCATTTTATCAGGATTTCGACATCCTGATTTAATAAGGAAATTGGTCTATAAATACCGCACAATAGTGCATCCGTGTCTTCTTTGCATGTCCCTGAAATTATTGGTGCTTTCTAGTCTCATGAAAAATCTCAACTGCGAATCAATTCTTGTAAACACTTAATAAACTAGTGGCTTTTTTGATAAATGTAGTATACTTGTTTCCAGTACATTTAAATGTCAAATAAAAAAAATAAAATGGTTACTATTACAAAAAAGAAAATAATTAATAAAAATATAACTTACATATGACTTAGATGTAGGTTAAATGGTAGGGTTCATGTAGTGATAGCCTTGGTAGTGGTAAAATTAATGTAATACTTACCATGGTACTAACTTCATAGCAGATGTAGCGCATGCCACATAGGGTCCCACGATGTAGGGGAGGTCGATGCATTAGCATACAATCATGATTCACCATTATGCTAATCCAGCACCAGGACATCTTTTTTGTACACCTTATTAACAAAATCTAAACACATACCATTCAATATTTAAGTTCCATCATCTTATGAGGGGAGGCAGAAACAAATAGATATGCAGTATTGATTTCAATGAGGAAGTTGCCAGGGTAGCAGTGGGTATCACTTGCTTGAACGTTGCCACTGCTGCTACTGGACTTGGTGACCCCTGGTCTCAGGTACCATGAAGGGATCAATCTGCAAGAAATAGAAGTAAACAGGGCTCTTTAGAAATCATGTTTATTTACTGTTCATCCTTCTCTGTTCATCATCCGTAAACAGAAGGCTGTTAGGGGGCTAAGAGTGGGGAAAAGGGGCAGCCTTAAAGGACCACTTCCGCCACCCCTGACTCTTTGGGATATCAACGTCTAGTAAAAGTTACGTTGCATATTTTTCCAAACATTTCCTCTGCAGAGCACTTAATGTTTAGATTTTGTACCTGTCCTTTCAACCTTCTGAATCCATTCTATTAATATTTAGTGTTGAAGGCTATAGTTAATATTGTACCTCTGTGTAAAGGCTGCATCACTCCACCTGTGCATTGGCAACACTACGATTTTTTCATTTAAGGACATTTCTAGCTTATATTGAGTAACAAGGAGGAACTTTCAGACCCAAGAAAGAGTAGTCACGTTAGTCTTATCCCGTTTTTAAACTGCGATAAATACACTTATGCCTGTGCCTTTGCATGTGTAGTATTTACATTATTAGAAATATAAAGTAGTAGACTCCCATGTCTGAGAACCCAAATAATCAAAACATTCATTTATGGCAAACCAAGTTAAAAGAGTGCAGTTTTGTTTCAGAAACAAATATTGCAATAATAACAAAAATATACATTTCTTTAAAAAATGTAGAACCCATAGCAAATGCTTGGTATGGGTATATACTTTTAACCAGAAAAAGTAGTAAGTAGACAAACAGAACTGGAGATAGTATAGGGAAAGATTTAAAGGGAACAATGAGAAAACAGAAGGCGCCCACCAAAAAAAGGGAGGAGAAAGAGGATCGTGTTGATCAAAAAAAAATCCTTTTTTTTAAAACTGGTAAATGGGAGGAGTCAATGGGAGAGAAAAATAAAATGGGAGAGGGAAAACAATTGTCTTAGCAGTGTACTGGGGCGCCCCAGGCCCGCCGCTTCTAGTATATACTGAGCACTGTTGCTGGGCTCGGTCGTCAGGGGCCAGACACAGAGTGCCAATAGTTGTCGGCTTACGGTGGAGCCTGTCACAAGGCCCTGCATGCATCTTGGGACTAACTGGCACTGCTCTGCATACCTCTACAGTGCAGGGATCCTTTTATTGTCACTAGCGCCTGGATCTCACTGGAAACTGACCTGCTTGAAGAGAGACTCTACCTCTCACGTCCTACCCCTGGGGTTGCTGTTTCCAACTCTGAAACTGAACTTCTGGCCTATATACAAGTCAAGAATACTGCATCCAACTATTTCTGTATCCGGAGGCACAACTCTAATAGAATGTGAATACTGACCTAATGTGGGAGTACTACATCAGAGACTTCAGGTCCGCTACATATGGGGTAATGTACTCCACGCACCACTATATCAACAGATGGCCGAGAACACCACACCATCACCATTCATGAAACTGTTTCTATGCCCTCTGCCCCAAATCTAAACACAAGGGGGCATATGTACAAGGGGATTGCACCACTGGAACGTCATTTTTTTGACGTTCTGGTGGCGCAATGCCCTGCACCATATTTAAAAGGCAGTGTTAAGCCACTTTGCATGGCTTAAAGCTGCTTTGTAAATATGGTACCCTTTCACTCAGGAATGTGCGTGAATGGGGCGTGCAATGGTTGTCGCTGTGGGCATTCCAACGCATCAACCATTGCTTTTTTACCCTGCCCCAAATTTACAAGAATGTGTAAATCTGAGGCAGTACCAAAAACGAATGCCATACAAAAGCAGGTGTTAGATTGGCGCAACGAGGAGAAATACTTTTATTTCTCCTAGTTTTCGTTTTTTGGGTGTGCTGCATACTGCAAAACACCATTAATGATTCCTTTTCTGCACAAAAACAATCATTAAATAATGGTGATTTGCTACTTCTATGTGTGCTGCAAAATGCAGGTCACTTAGAAGTAGCGAATCGTCATTGTTTATTGTTTATGTGCAGGAAGGACCGCTATTCTAAGCACCAGCTCAAGGGAAAACACAGGAGTGTGCCATATTCTTGTAAATACAGTGCATCCCTGCATTTTTGTAATGATGCAGCACAGTTCTGCAAACTTTTCCACAGCACTGTGCCATATCCTTGAACATATGCCACCAGGTGTCTAAAGAGTTTCCAAGTAATTCAAAGCCATCCCCTTAATCGGGGACACTGCACCAGAGTAATGCCCTACATCAGGGACACGTTCTTGAAAACGTCAACAGTGTATGTGAGTTGAGCATAGTGCATCTCCAGTGGTACATGTGCTAGCACCGAAATAGCAAAAAAATAAAGCTTTCAACATAAAGAACAAACTCATCGCTTTAACACTGGGAAGACAACATTAATTTCAAACCCATCACCATATGGTTACCTTCCCCAGAAGGACAACTACTTCATTTTGCTGATAACAGTCCATTTGTATTATTACGTTTGCAGTATTTCCAACAAGAACATATACCTCAGAAAATGTGTGAGCCGTGTGCTCATTCTAGAGCCTGGAGACTGGCACCGATCCTTGTCAAATTTCAGTTCATTACTTTTCCATCGGGAAGCATGGTCAATATTGGCACTCATATCATAGCCTGCATTGGGGGGTTGCATTTCAGCTCATAGAAATCACTTCAGCATTTGTGTGCATTTCTATGACTGGTATTCAGCCCTACCTTCTGTGAAGGAAGATTGGGAAGGAGAGTGGGTCAGACCTCAATGAGAAAATGTTATCCAATATCTCCCTTCTGAATACTGCACCTCAAGTACAAAGCCCAGCGTGTGTCCCAAAGTGTGGGTGATTTGCTCCCACACAAAATCTGGACTGCTTCCCTTTCTAGTGGGAAAACATACCTAGTGCTGCACTCTTCAAAAATGTCGAATTTATCCAGTACTTTAAGAACATGGTATTTCCATCATCACATGTACGCCTCTGCAGAAATAAATATCCTGTGTTTGTGTTTCCACCTGGGTCATCGTTTCCATTATAAGCTTGTCGCCTTCAAAGGTTAACGCATCAGTGGTTTATCGAGCCCTGGTTCGTGTGCATGCTTTTTCAGAACAATTTGTGACTGCCACTCACAGCATTACCTGCAATATTCTGAAGAATTTTGGCCCTATATGATTAAGTGTGGATGCTTCGTTTCAGAAAATATTCTGTATGTCAGTGGATTTCAAACTTTTTTTTAATAATGCCTCTTTAACTTGCAACAAAAGTAAAACAAATTTAACTAATGGATAACTGGAATTAGCTGTAAAAAAGTAATGTATTAATTTGATACTAGAAACTTAATTGTGGAAGAACCAGTGATTATCTCCTTGAGTTTCTTGTAAGCTAGACTAAATAATCAACCTCTCAGTGTGGACATTTTCAGAACATTTTCATACCGTTCATATTTACTCATTTTGACATGCAAGGGTGGGTAGGTACTTGAGCCCTCATTTAATGATTCAGATTGCACCCCCACAAATGGTGAAAATGGCCTTTGGCAAGGCAAAGCATACTCTAGCAAGGAAAAGGTACGGGCCATTGAGAAGTTGAAGAATGGGGAGAGGCAGGCTAGCGTGTCTCCCTATTTTGGGGTGCCTGTAGGCACATTGAGGGATTGGCTGGGCATGCATCGTAGGAAGAAGAGACTGGCCAATGAAGAGGATATTGACGGGGCAGTGTTCTCCTGGGTCATTGCTCTTCACCAAGAAGGTATTCCGTTATCTGGTCTAATCATACAAGCACAGACTGAAGCCTTTGCTAGGCAAATTTATGCACTGCACTTTCAAAGCCAGTCATGGCTGGGTTTGGTGTTGCCCATGAAGGCATGGAATATAAAGTCAACAGGTCTACGGTGAGGCTGAAGTCAGGCCAGCTGAAAGGGAGCTAACTGTGGTCTATCCGGTACAGCCCAAAATTACATTGAGTGATAGGAGATATGGGGATGAACAGATCTACAATGGCAATGTTACAGGTTTGTATTGGAAACTGCTGCCTGACCAGATGCAAGAGACGAAGCAAGCCAAACAAGTGGGAGGATTTAAGACGGTGGAAGATAGGGTCTCTAACTTGCTGGCTGCTAACCTCAGAGGAAACCACAAGCCCTTGGTGGAAGGAAAGCTGCAGGATCCCCCAGTTGTTGATATCGTAACCAAGGTAAATTCCCTGCTGCATACAGATGTAGCAAGAATGCCTGACTGACCCCTTAGTGCTTACGGGAGCGGTTCTTTGACAACTTTGTCCCCGAAGTTAAATGTTACCTAAAAAGGTGCTGCCTTGCCCAGAAAGCTGTTTTAATTGTCAACCAGGTTCCACCATCACCAACTGATGAAGATCTGCAGACCTTGGATGGACACATCCATGTTTTGTTCTTCTCCAAATGCACTGGAAACAGAAACCCTTCCATGGATCAAGGAGTCATCTCTTCCTTCAAGCAACTTTACAAATGAGAGCTTCTGAAATTGGTTGTCTCTTGTGACACCAGACCCTGTGACTTTGTCATGTCCTTCATGTTGAAGGATATGATTTACCTTGCGGGCAGTCATGAAATATGATTCAGGCTGAAAGCATTGAGAAGTGTTGGCTCTTTGGATTCAGGGCAGCATTTGAATCAGGTGCACCCGTACAGACAGATGGAGAGGAGTACGGCAAAGTGTTTACAGGTCTGGCCATTCTTGCTGCCCTGGCATATAAGCAACTGACACTTAAGGATTTGGCTGTAGGTGTGCACTTGGATGATGTAAACCCAGTGGTCGAAGACCCTATGGAGTACAAGATGGGCGAGTCAATGATAAGTGCTGTCATTACTTGTGAAACACCAGGCGAGGATAAATGAAGTGACATTGAAGCAGAAGGTCCCTTGGTGCCTTCAGCAACTGAAGAAATGAAAGGACTAGAAACAGCTCTGTGCTGGCTAGAAATGCAGGACCCCTGGGAAGTTGGGCCTAAAAAACATGTACAACTCCGTTCTCTTATAACTACTGCTCAGCAACTTAAGCTGGCAGCCCAGCCAGCAGACGGAACAAAACTGATTTCAGTAGCAGTTCCTAAGAATGGTGTTGATTTCAGTTGATCCCAGAGGTAGTGCAGCCTAATAGAGCTGGTTTATGGTTGAGAAGATATACCCCCACTTATCAGTAAACATTTCTGCCAATTAAATAATTTTTCTTAACTGAAAAATAAAAAAAATAAACTGGTGAAGGATGGGAGTTTGGGAGTGTCCCTCACCCAAATAAAACTAGCGAGTGAGGATGTAAAAAGAAGGTGGAGAGGGAGGGAATATGGTGGAGAGGAAATATAGCTGAGAGCGGACCAGGAGATTGGTAAGCCTATCCTGCTGGAACAGATAAAAAAAAAAATCACATTACCACTTTACAGAGTATGGAAGGGAAATTTACCTATGCAGAAAAATAATAACAATTAGCAGAGCCAGCCCATTTGCAGGAACAATGGCATTTTACCTTAAGAAATGTAAGAAATGTTTTTACGTTATATGAATTGGTTTCTACCAAATGGGAAATGTCATTCATCTTAAAAGTCTTGATTAAACTGTTTAGGTGAAATAATTTCTTAAAATTTGTATTTTATTCATTCGTTTTTCTAAAAGATCACCTACAATTATTTGCATGTACATGTTAAATTAAACACAAAAGAATAATAATGCTTACTGAGGCATGACAGCAAGCCACTTGTTGTCTGCTAAACTATGTAATGCATGCAGAAGTGTGGCTCAATGGTTAGAGCGGCAGACCCTGATGCAGAGGTTTAGCCCGGGACCAGGGCTCAATTCCCCGCCTCGGCGGGTCTTGGGCTCAAAATTCCACGGACCTGATAATTCTCGCCTCGGTGCCTATTCCAATCATGGAGTCCCACTCTGCAACTCTGGGCAATAGCTTGCTTAATCTCCACAACGGCCCCCACAACGCAAAGGATGCCTGGCCTCCACCTTGGGGGTGCCCAGGAGTGGACACCTCACAGGGAAAGCCAGGATGGGTTCCACAGCGGTATTCGTACAAGCGCCTTGAGACCCTTGCGGGTGAGTAGTGCGCTATACAAGTATCAATTTACATTTACATTTACCCTCTACTCTCGGCCTAAAAATAGAAAACAATGGTATTTAAATCAGTATAAGTCACCAATATATACCCTTAGGACTAAAACTATGAATTAAACAATACATCTTTGCTGCTAATGCTAATACCAGCAGTTACTAATGACGTCTCTTGATTTTTGTCTTTTGATATGAGGAATGACTCAGAGAAAACTTGCTTCTGCCAGCAATTATAGCACTTTTCTCTTTGTTTCCCATTTCAGATATATAACAAAATAATTGTCCAGCTACCCAATAATCAGACAGTTATTATGCTGTACTCCAGTTCTTCCTTTTTCTAAATGAGGGCCATAGTTGTCTAAGGAGGCGTTTCAACTGATGGCAACAACTGCTGCTCACTGTGGACTGAGGGATGATTCACTAGGCCCTTTGTAGATCGAGTCGCTAAAAGTAATATAAAATCAGTAATCAAAATATTATTCTTGAATTGCTTCCTTCCTGCTTGGGCTATGACATGGCCAAGCAAGTCACTTGGCCAAGCGCAAAGAGGAAACAAGTTCTGGGCCAAAAGTTCCCAGCACTCGATAGGTCACTGTGCGCATATCACAATCCTGGGATTGTATGTCCTTACTTTACTTTCCTATACCTTGTAGTCTGCTGTAGTTTACCTTTATTTATTTTGCCCCATCCATAACACTCAAATTACCTTTATTTTGTCCTATACACTTCCTCCTACAGTTTGCCCTTCACCACTAACCCAAAAAATTACCTTAATGCTAACCATTCCGTAGTCATAATGTAAATAGAATTTATGTGGATTATGTTTAATTAATAAGTTAAAAAAACAGTAACCCTATTTTAACTCAACTGCTCACTCTATCACTGTAATTAGTTGCATTTTCAAGTTTTTAATTCATTGAAATATTTATGAATCTTATTCTAAGGCTACCTGGATATAATCAGAATAATTTTTTAATGTAATGATGTTCAATATGTTTATGCTAACCCTAGCCCTAACTGACTTGTACAGGTATTTTGATTTAATAAATAATCATTGAAACCATAAGGAACAGTATTATAATACTAAACCTAACCCATAACCCATAATTAGGCTGTCCTGTCTCAGTGTTTATTATTTGTGGCGTTCAGTGGTGTTTTCTCAGTGTTTTCCAAAACTTTCGAAATTGGTGTTTAGCACTGCTTATTCAGCTGCCTAACCCCCAAAGTAGAAAAAGCCGTGTTTTCCACTGGTTATAAAGCAAGCTGTTTTTGCAGTAATTCAAATAAAGTAAATATTTAATTTAGAGGAGAAGTAATGCTTCTCCTCTAAAGGGGATCAGTGTCTTCCCATTGTCCAGTGATCTAATGTTAGACTGTTTTAAGCATATAAAGTTGGTGTATTGCACTATCACTCACACCCACATCCCGTTACCCTCTTTCACATCTAATTACCTTTCACATTCACTCCGTTGGGCTATCTAGTTGTTTTTTAATGCAATAGTGCTATAGTCAAATGTTTTAATGAACAAATTCCTGTTCACAGTTAAGGTTAGTTCACTTACTCATTGCTTAACATTGGAATGTTGTAGAAGGTGTCTACCCGGCCAACAGCATAGTACCAAGTGAAACCTTAAGATTTTTGAATTACACTAGATTAATTTGTAACCTGGATTCTAAGCAGTGGCGTAATGGAAGTTGAGAGGGCCCCCCTGCCACGTTCAAATGCTGATTCATTCCAGAGCTGTTGGGCCTGAGTACCATGCTGAGAGGGCCCCCTGCAGCTTGAGGGCCCCGGCACCATGGGGGCTGCAGGGGCCTGTGTTGCACCCCAGATTCGAAGGCACCTTAAACATGATTCTTTAAGCATGCACAGCACTGCTTTTCTGCACTCTTTGCATGACTGCATTAAGGTGGTGATATTGTGAGGACAGTCAAAACTTCCAAGTGTCCCCATGGCAAATATTTCACTTGGGTCAGTCATGACCAATTAAAAAGAAATTACATTGTATTCTGGGATTTGTCGTTTTGCTGTTAACATTATAACTGTGGAATAGAAACCACAGCAGTAAGGCTCACTTGGGTAAAAAGTCAGGATTAGCTGGAAATATGATGCGTAACAATAGGACACCTTTGTATTGGTATTTGAAAAGTCTTTGTTCATGTTTTCACCACTTTTTCAAGTTTCACAGGTACGTGTCCATTGCCTTGAATGGCATTTTAGTTTGTGGTTTTACAGGTGTTTTTATCAGTGTTTTTATGTTTGCACTCATGAGGGTTGTTTCCCTCTCAGTGGGGTTTTATCAGTTAATATAGGTTTAAACCTAAAACAGGATCACTTACCCCATAAGTGTTTGGACTGTATTACTTTTCCATGAAATCTAATATCAATAATCTTAACAATATCCCCAAATTAAGCAAGATAACATTATTTTAAATTATTCCTGTGTAACATAGTTACTTTTGTATAATCCTAATGCCAGAATAGATTTACCTCAAAGGCAATTTTCCAGATACTTTGATGGTGTCTTTCTGTAAATTTAAAATGCAAACAAGTTAAAGATGTTATCAATTATCTGGCAATGTAGTAGGTGACCTACAGAGTAAGATGGTTGAAGTAAAGTTCAGACACCCTTCCTGGTCCCCTGGACTGCATTCATTTCACCAGTGTTCTCCCCCATTGTTCGTAATTTATTTATTTTTTAATTAATTGTGATTTTATATTTGCATGGATAAAGCCTCCAAGGGAGTCACAACGCCTTTCAATATTTTGAGACAGTGGTTCAAAGTGTTACATTATCATTTAGACATCTTAGCTTGAGTATGCAGACAACAGGTTTGAGTACTCAAAAATAAGTTTATGCTAAAAGTAGGAGAATAGAGGCTAGGTATTACAATAATGAATTTGTAGTTTAAACGAGAACATTTAAAGGCAGGATTAAATGCTTACATGATCAAAGAGCATTAGAAGGGGACAATCATTTCAACATACATTTTGCCTGATGCCATTTTCTATGGCTTTCCATGAACTTAAATTGTATCAATATGTTTTTTAAAATTCATTATGCCTCAGACAAAAACATTAACCATTTGAATTGCAAGTTTAGATTTAAAACTACTAAATGTGTTTCCAAGTAAAGCTGTAAATATAGGACACTTGGAGTGGTCAAGCTATTTCTCAAAAAATTTCATTTTGAGGGAGCGCTTAATGTGTTTGAAAAAGAGAAACAAAAAAGATGAATATTACTGGTGTGCATCCCTACCCTTGTTATATTCAATTTGAAAAAGAAGGAACATTTCATGGATCTGGCTAGTGGATTACATCGCTTCGGTGTATACCCTGAGAAGTATGTGGGGTAGATGAGTTTTTCTGAAAGTGCTGGCTCTGTCATAGATCCCCTACATGCACAGACGTCTCTGAAAGACTGCTAAAGTATCTAAAAAGTGCCACAATCTGTGTATTCTCAAGGCCTCAATAAGCCTTTCTGAATCCATGTGGTTATACTCATTTCACTCAAAGCTATTTCCTTTCACTTACAATTTGGGTCAACAATCTGCCAGATGAAATCAAATCAGTTTTCTGGGTATGTTATAGGACAGGAACTGTGCTCATAGCATGTTGGAGGAGCTGATGGTCTGCCTAGTGCCTAAAAGTCTGCCTGCCTTCTGAGGAAGGGTGACTGGCCCTGCAGGAGGAGAGACCATCAAGAAGGAGAAACACAGCTTGTTTCCAGTGTGTGGAGCACCCACAGAAGCAGGCACTCAGAAGTGAAGCTAGGAGTGGCCTACATCATGAGGCCTCCCCCCTTCTCTCTGTAAAGATTCTAGCTGAGAACTGACCTAAAGACTTATAATCAAGCGTCGTTGACACTGTGGCCAAACCTGTATTCACGAAGGGGTGTCCACATCAGTGTATGAGTGCCACAAAGCTGCATCTGTATCACCGCTCAACTTGTGAAGACCAACACACAGCCAATGTGACTAGACCCAGATAAAATTTTAATGATACTGTTGTAAGTTGTTTGGGAGGGCCTTAGGTACAATGTAATCTGGCTGCTGTATTACCTTCTTGTGAGACGTATAGTTATTGTATGAATCCATCGATTTCCGAGCGCCTAGAGACCTGCAGGTGATTGGCGCGATATAAATCTAAATTAACAATAACAACAATAACAATAACAATAACAATTTGCAGAATTTTGGGAATTTCGTACTACATAAAATTCTCAAACTTACACAATGTTGCATAAGTATGCCATGTTTGCATTATAATTATAGTGTGGGAGCACAGAAAAAAGAAAAATGACCAGAACGCTAGACGGTGTTGTTCACAGAACTCAACATGACAAAATTCATCCTTGCCCCAATTTCGGACACAAGGACGGAATATAGTTAAAAATGCCTGATTTGCATTTTGCACAAGTGGAAACATATGTTCTACAAATTGCTAAAGTTCATTAAGTTTAAAACACATAGTCTAGCTGAATTGATGGTCACACTATACCCCTAAAGGTTAAAGCAGCTGAAATCCAACTCAGTGGTAGCTACAGTGTTAAGGGAACTAGCAAAAAGAAGGACAGCGTTTGTCAGAGTTTGTGTGTAGTGTTTTCAGACAACATGAAGGCACACTGATTTCACAGTGTTGAGATGGATAAAGGGTCTCATAAAAGACCATTAGAGGAATCTGGATTTTGCTTGCTGGCCTGTAACAATCTGCTAAACTGCATCATCTGCATGATCTTCTATGTCAAGGGAGCAATAAACAAGGGAAACATAATAAAAATCTGTGAAATGATGGATGTGCTCTCTAGAAAGAGTCACCATGCATGTCACATATAAATATAGCAGTTGATTTCTCTGGCAGCCTGCATCCATCTCAGATGAGGGTTTTAAATGGCACAGCAGGTGTCTTCAAACACAATATTTCTTCAAGGTCATGCCTTCAAGTGAGACGTAGAACATCCTTCATCATGATAGGTCAGTTCTCTGGTCTCCTTAAGCTGGGTAGGAACGTTCACAGCAGGCAGCAACAATGCAGTCTAATAGGGCTTAATCCAGGGTTTAAGGCTTACTCCTAACCAGGTGGAAGTGGAGAGCTTGCAGTTCCTCAGTATAGATACACTGACAGGCATAGCCTCCAGGTAGATTTTATTCCAAAGGATGTTGAGACACTGGGGCAATGGCCACAGTCAGTCAGTGTCAACTGCATCTTAAATTTCAAAGGGTCAGGGAATCCAGCTGTGGCAGTGTTTCTCTCCTGAATGGAGGCTTTGGGAGGGTGCATGTCCTTGGAGGCTCCTCTAACTGCAAACCATTTGAATTCTACCCAGACAAGCCACAAAAAGGAGAGGAACAATACCTAATGCGTCATGGAATTGTTCCCTATAGACAGCATTTGTCTCCATCTTGCGCATACCATTCTTTGACAAATGTAAATGTGGATAATGAGCAATAGTCAATGTTAAAGACATCCATAAAATCCTGAAACGTATGACGTAAAGTATGTAATGCATAGATGTACAGTGATTCACAAATCTTTCAGGTGCGTGGAAGGGAAGCGACCAATTTTGTGAAAGTTTTCTTTAAAATATGTGGTTTCTTCTACTGTTGGTCCCAAGGCCTACACAGGCCTCGCTGGTATAACACTCAGATATACTGTCATGAACTGCACTGCATGAATGCAAATGCCCCACATAGGTGTGGACCATATGTTTATACAAAGGATGAAGGCACAGAATTGTATCAATACCCACAAGCGGTGCACGGGAAAAACACAGGCAATTCTAACTTTCTGTCAACATATCCTTCCGCATAAAATTTGGATAGGTGCAATAACCTAAATGGGCAGCAACAGGTAAGAATATAAAAAATAAAGTGTAAAATTAAATTACAAAAAGGAGATTGTAACATAGTCCAGGGTACACATATGGTGGGAAAGGCCACTGATAATAAGTCTAAGCTTCAGTCAAGTAATTAGACTGCATAGTCTTTGTAGCGCTGCAAAGACTGTAGATGTGGCCTCAGCTCGTATGGGTGACCACACCTACAAGGGTTGGCCTCTGATTCTCCAGATGGTTGAGTGCAGATTTTCCTTGGGTTCTGTTAGAAATGAGGGTTTTTAGTTGGCAGGTTTGTACCCTGTCGAAGTAAGGACCCTTCCTTCTAGTCAAAGTAAGGGGACTACACATCTAGAATAACCCCTGCTTACCCCCTTGGTAGCTTTCCCCAAGCAATCAGGAGAAAACTATGTGAACAAAAGATAAATGGAAATGCCTATATTTTACAGTAAAATGAGATGTAGACAATCAATAAATCAATCAAAGAGTGAACCTGTACGTGTTCAGTGTTGTTGTGTAGTTCCTAATAATACATAGGATCTGCATGTTTAGACAAAATAAACTAAGGGATTGGTGTCCAGACTGATTCCAGACACCCCCAAAGGATATGTTAGCCTTTAGACAAGCTAGCTCACAGCGCCACCATAAACCCCCTAATTTTACCAAGGAGCAAATAGTTTCTGGCAACTATCGAACATAAAGATCCTTGATCCTCTAGGGATTGTGGAAACAGTGCAGTACTTTTCACTCAGTCAATCGTACTCCCTTAGTCTCAGAGATACACAGAATAAACTATGGGGATGTTTTTAATAAGTATTTATTGAACCAGCGTCATTCTAGTATAAAACTTGCTTGCTGCGACAATCATTAGACAGAAACAGCTATGTAAGGTTACAAGCACCGACAGAGTAAAAGTAAGGTAGAATTCTAACATGATGCTAAAATAGTAAATATATGCAGGCATATCGATACATGGCAGTAATCATGCGTACTCCTACAATGCAAACCCTATTTAAGTGTACCCACGTGTATATAGCATGTATGTTAGTATAAAGCCAAGAATCCCCTAGGAAAGAGCAAGCCCCATTACCTGATGGGAGAGAATGAAGGACCCCCTCTTGGTCCCGAGTTGTACACCCTGCAAGGGATGTCAGACCCCTGCGTGTAGGAGCTTTTGCAGGCCAGGACCTCAGCGTCTAAGGGCAGAGTGGAAACTTCTCCTCTGGTCACCCAGGTGAAGATGTGGTTCTTTTATAACTGAAAAGTAGCCTAAGAGGTTCTACTTAGATATGCAATGGCTTGGCATTATGTATAGTGGACCTGCGACTTTTGAACAGAGTTATTATGCAGAAGAGGGTAATCCTTCTATGTACGTCCTGGTTAAGGGATTGAGATATGATACTAGGAATCCTCATGCATAATAAATGAAGCCAGTTTCAGAGAAAACTGATCGACATTTATTCAGCCTATAACTAGGTAAAAGGTCAGTGCCAGAATCGTTATGCAGAGCAAAGTAGGACAATTGTACTCAAAAGGTTGTGTAGCTACCTAGGCCTATATTGGGATACATTGGGGTTCATAAAAATGTGAGATGTGAACACACTGTCCTTGTGCTCAAACCCAAATAAGTGAGCCAAGATAGGAAGATGACAGACTGTATAAAAGCGGTACAAAAGGGGGTGGTGATGGACGGAGCATCTGAACCAATCAAACACTCACACCCTGTCAAGAGATCAGGGTTTAATCTATCACCGTTCTTTAGCCCACTCTGCCACCCCAGTTCAGACATGGCTATATGCAAATCAGTCTGACCCTATGCCTCATGGGAACAGTCCAGCCCGAACTGCCAAGCCATGCCTTCCCTGGACCGGAAACAAGCTTCCGAGGACCGGTTTCTGGCATTACAGCCGTCTTCAGCCCGGCTTGCTTGAATCCAGTGGCAAAGTGAGCAAGGGACTCACGTCTGAGCATACCCTGCCACACTTATGGCGGCCAAAAGCGGTACAAAAGGGGGTGGTGATGGACGGAGCATCTGAACCAATCAAACACTCACACCCAGTCAAGAGATCAGGGTTTAATCCATCACCGTTCTTTAGCCCACTCTGCCACCCCAGTTCAGACATGGCTATATGCAAATCAGTCTGACCCTGTGCCTCATGGGAACAGTCCAGCCCGAACTGCCAAGCCATGCCTTCCCTGGACTGGAAAAAGCTTCCGAGGACCGGTTTCTGGCATTACAGCCGTCTTCAGCCCGGCTTGCTTGAATCCAGTGGCAAAGTGAGCAAGGGACTCACGTCTGAGCATACCCTGCCACACTTATGGCGGCCAAAAGCGGTACAAAAGACTGTATAAAAATCATTTGCAGATCATATATTCAATGATAGTGTCCAAAATATTCAGTCCTGTGTGTTCTATATGTGGACATGTGTGTAGATAATGTTTTGACCCTCAAGCAAACTCCGGGGTAATCTTCAGAACAAAAAAAGTGACCACAAACGGAGGTGTATTTCACTAAAAAGTAAGTGAGAAAAGCTAGTATGCAGAACAATGTGGTTCAGGACTACTATGACAAGGGCAAACAGAAACATTTTTCCTTAGACTTAATTGGTGTACTTCAGCAGGTGTACCCACTGCTCGCCATTTAGAGGTGGCACATATTCAATTTGCCTCCAAAATAATGGTCTTTGAAAGCTGGCAAAGGAGGTCCCAGCCCCCACTTTAACCACCCCGCTCCCCAGCAGCCTCTTGCATGCTGCTGCAGTCACTCACAGCTCTCCATGATGGGGTATCTCTGGCCCCCATTCTCACTCAGGTTTTAATGCCGCCCGCAGTGAAGGAGCAAAAACTTCAGTCAGTATGCCTTTCACTAATTCCTCATTCAGGTGGTCTAATTACCCATAATGAGTGCTCTCGTGGATTTTAAAACAGAAACAACTTGATGCTCATTTGGAACTTACTTATAGCTCCCATTGGACATTAATTTTGTGAATGTCATTATGTCATGAATGTATAGATCCTTATATTAGGACCCTCATTTAATGTCTTTGATGAGGAACATTTACACTCTGCTTTGCTTTGTTTTATTTTGTGGCAGGTTACAAAGTATACGTGAAAAAGGTGCAAGTGAAGGAGTCCACAACGCAACATACTTGGATCTTTGACGTGAACGAGTAGGTTCTTTTTCATGTGTGTACATTACCTTTTGTCCTATGTGTACGAGCTGTTTTCGGACATTGTCACTGCTGACATCTAGGAGCAGAACTGCAGTTATTGGATATATGGATATGTAAAGTGTTTACTCATCCAGCCTTTGACAAAGGGTTTATTATATGCGTTATGCAAGGCTCCTTGCCTCACTATCATGAACATCAGATTCTAAATCTTCTAATTCACTGCTTTGACGTAGCAACAGCTCGGTACCCCTGCACCTCCTGCACCAATGATACCTATGCCCTGCCCTGCAGCAGCAATTCACCCCCTGTCCTACACTACTAAAACTGAAGGCCCACGGAGCTGAGGAACTAAGGGGCATATTTACAATAAAGATGCAGAGCGCGGGTTAGCTCCAAAATAGCTAACGCCGGGCTCCATCACTTTAGAAACGCAAGGATGCATCGCATTTACTAAAATACGGTGCACTCCTGCATTTCTCCCTGTGCTGGCGCTAAACTAAGCTGCCTAGCGCCAATGCAGACACCCTTGTACCATAGTGCAAGGGTGCATGTGTTGAGGGAACGATTGTTTATTTGCAGGAAGGTGTCCCTTCCTGCTCGTAAAAAATCTAGAATGGCGATTTGTAACTACTATTAATTCAGCATACATAGAAGTTGAAAATCGCCATTTGATAATGATTGTTAATGTGCAGGAAGGGACACCTTCTTGCACATAAACAATCATTCATGGCGTTTTTCTGTTTCTATGTGTGCTACACAACACTTCACACGTAGAAACAGGAGAAATAAAGCATCTCTTTTTGTTTCGCCATGTTAAGACCAGGTTTTCCCTGGTGTTAATGTTGGCACTGCCTCCTATTTGAGTCACCCTTGTAAATATGGGACAGCTTCAAAATCAATGGGTTTTTGCGGTGGAACACCCACTGCGAAGCCCCTATTGCCACAGGAACAGTGCGATAGGGGCTTAGAAGTATGCTCCTAACTGCCTTTGATATCGCAAAATCCAATGCAAGCATCTGGTTTGATTTTGAGACATAGAAACATGATGCTGGCAGTGTCTTAAGCAAATTAATCAAACCAGAAAGATGGTAGCGTTTTAAATATAGTAGTAAGCGGAGGATGCGATGTTTGCAAACAATGAGAGAAATACATTTACCACATTGATCATCGGACAGAACTAAGTATTTAAAAGGCGTAGATGAGAGGGGGGTCCAAAGGATAATTTGTAGCTAATGATAGACTTTGGACAAAAACACACCATTGTAAGCATATCAGTGAAAGCTGATCTTTTTTATTTTAAATTATACGTTAAACCTTTATTATGAACAGTGTACAAAAGATGTGAGACCGGAGAGAAACACATAAAATTAAAATAATAAAAAAATGTAACTTTAAGTATACAAATGTGAATCAAATGTTGCGAAAATGGGCTCAATAGTTTAAGCTACTAAACTTTAGCATGAACCCATGAAATAGGCGCATTTAAAAAGGGAGTGCAACCAACAACAGCAAAGACCCGTTGTACACTCTTCGTGCTGTCTGTTCTACAAGTCCTAGTGTGTTTAGTTTTGTTACCTGAAACCCAGGCCGAGCTGAGAGTCACCCTGGTGTTAGGGAATGTGTGTTTTTCAGATGAAGCAGGGATGTTTCAAAGTGTCCGCTTGAAGCACAGATCTTTGCAGTGGGGTCTTTTTCAGTAGAGTTTAGGAAGCAGTGTTTGGTGCTGTGGCCAATGCTCCTTGATGACATTCGGGTGAATAGTTGGCATGTATTCCTTATCGCTCGGTTGTTGAGATTCCTTTATTATTATAATTGGAGGATGCTATGCGACTGTCATAAAATGCATGCTGGATGCAGCAAGTCCTCCATGACACTAGTCATATATATGTATTTTTAATCACTTACCTTTTCAGGGAGTTTTCAGGTGATAGCCACGAAGATGATCTACAGAAGGAGTTCCTATTGTCTCATGGACACAATGAAGGGGATGTGCCACTGAGCGATAGCAATACGTACCCTACACCTGGAAGGCGGAATTCAAAGGCTGATTCAGCAGAGTTCTTGGTTAAAGTCTACACTGGTGACGTGATGGGGGCTGGAACTGATGCCAAAGTGCATGTTGTCTTAATAGGAGAACACGGTTCATCTGGAAAAGTTCACCTCACTGAGTCACTGGAGCACAAGAATCCCTTTGAAAGAGCTAAGGTAATGGGACTCTTCAATGTTCTTGTTATACTGAATGCTCAGAAGCTAGCTATGAAGGAGTGCACAGATGTGTGATTAAATGAATGCATGATGAATAATGTCATGGGTCAAGGAATGAATGCATTTTTGGTGGTTTGGTTCTTGTGGTGCTTTAAGCTGATGTCAGCAAGGAGCAACGCACCAATTAAAATAACCTGATCAGGATAGTATAAAAACCAGGTCTGGCAAGGGAAAGGTGGGTGTCTTTCTCGAATGTGACTGATATGTTTCTTGACATCTGGTATACTTCCACTTCTACACAGAAAATACATTTTTTTGAGACAGTCCGTTGGTTGACAAACCACAAGAATACGGTGGACTTACCAAACTACTTGTTGCTTGATTAGTAGACAGTCCCCGTATAAATGGTATTAGAACACCTCATGCTGTTTTACTGTGCTAGGTAGAGCTGATCCAAGCCACAAACACAGAGCGAGGACTGTTGGCATACTCCAGTCATCCTGAACATTGGAGTTATCTTATTGAAACTGGCTCTAAACCATTTCTATTGCCAGACTTCATAAATCGGAAAAACACACGAGCACCTGGATTTGCTATCTAGGTAGAGTGCCAGGAAGTAATTTCTAAAGAGGAGGGGCAGATTCACAAATAGTTTTCTATGTGGAATTGTTTCTCACTCCCATCTGAAATTGGGAGTTCACCGCAGTCCTGATTCACAGAGTATTTCCTGTGGTGTGAGCGGTTGTGTACACCAGGCTTAGGTGTGACTTACCCTTATATTTCCAGGAGAAAGGTATGCTTACTAATAGGGAGCTGCTTTTTGAATAACAGAAGCGTTTCCATAAGTGATGCTTACATTACTCATGCAACTAATTAAGATCTTAATTAGGAGAAAGAAAATGCAAATAAAAAGTTTATTGTTGAATTGAGATTCATGAAGTTGATGTATTTGAAATCTCTAGTGGTAACATGTTTTGACTTATTTAGAGAGGTTAATAGGCACTCCTGTGAAGATTTTTAACGATATTATGACTTAGTGTGTGTAGGAGTGGTACAATATAGGAGTAGGTTACTGTTGTATTTGAAGCATAAGTGGAGCGAACTGTTTATGTTGTCATTTTTTTCCCAGTCTTGGCTGAATTTACCATGCAGGATCTTGTTACTTGGGTTCAAATTCCTTATAAAAAACAAAAAACAAGAGGCGTTTGGTAAAGCAGGAACAGTTTATTTATTTAAACAGTTTGGCCACCAGAACGGTTTCAGGCACAAGATCTGAGGACTGTCTCAATTTACATTGAGTTTGTGCTCATCTTAGATACAAAAGTACCACCAGCAATGAAAGTTTCAGCCGTACTATTTATGACGAGAAATGTTGGTTGCTGGCTTGGAGTCTAAATTAATGGTCAAATGGTTACCACAGGTGGGTCTAGACCTTACGCGGACACAGCATGGCCAGTGGTGAACGTGTCCAATGCGGAGTGCGTGATCACTACTTGTAGGTCCTGATTAGCTGTGTGTTTGCAAGTCATGTAGCATCTGACTTTATGGTGTTTTTAGGAACACTTGTACCCCCTCCAGCAATGTATGCTTATTGGGGCAATCTCCCCAGACCATTTAATTTTGCTACGCCTATCTGTGGAATTGATCAAGAATTATCTGCCCAATTGTTTTCCTGTTCGCTATTCACCCTCCCACCTGTGACCCATCAATCAGTAATCCCAGGCCTAGGTAGCAGGGCCTGCATGACTTCATATTTGTATGTTGAGGTAGATGTGGATTTCAGAACTGGTGATCCTATTAACAAAGATGATAGTTCATTTTTATCGATAAACACATCTATATCCATATTAACATCCCCCCTCTAGTTGATTCATCAACTACACTATCTAACCTATGCATTTGTACTATTACTTACTTGCATCCTGTTCTTCCCTTTGGTCGCTTTTGACTACGACAACTTTCCTATTCACTTGCATTATACACAGTTTTACAGCAGGTGATCTCCAATTGTATAACCCCGCAACCCAATAGAAACACAATGATAACAGGCAACAGTGATTAACATAGACCTGATATCCATCATCATGTTAGCCAGGAGTACCAATTCGAAAACCCCTCCTGCAGCAGTTGGTGCCGATCTTGGCGCAGTCCCTCCCTCTGTTGCGGTTATTAAGTCCAGAACATATCTATGCTGCATTATCATGAGGCAGATGGCTTGCTTTTCTTCTTGGATCAAATTGAGGCTGAGCTCAGTGCTGCTCATCATTTTTTAACAATACACAATGGGTGATCTGGAGCCAGTGAGCATTAGCGTTTGTCTGCAGGGCGAAGAATGATATCCATACCCACCTTCCTCCAGCTGTGTTTCGGTGAACAGTATGAATTCTTCTGGAATGTCTTTGAACTGATCCCAGCCAAAATAGTCTGCCGCTCTCTTTTTGTGAGCTTGGAGCAGCAAGGTGGTCTTTTTCTTTACCAAGTGCTGGTACAACTCTGTTAGCTCTACTCCGAATGACAAAGGTCGGGTGTATAAGGTTACCAGGGCACACAGTTCCCCCCAACCACGAACCAGCTGGGTGTAGGCAAGTTCGCCGCACTGCCAGAAAAAATCCATCAGCGTTGAGGTGCCCTATTGCATATTCGGAATATGTAGAATCACTCTGCAGTTAGCATTCGTGCCCATCTGAAGCGTTCCTTTTCCTCTGTAACATCAGGAATACAGTTAAAGTGTCCGTTCAATCAGAGGTTGACATTTCCCTTCTAGACAAGTGTATGCACCTACCTCGGTGTCCCAGATTTCCTGACATGGGTTAGTCATACTTTCATTGATCCCTCCTCCATGGGACCCATCCCCTTTTTATCCCCGAGCTAGACAGCCCTACAGAGAAATTTCATGTCGGGAGACCTCTTGTTGTTAAAGAAGACTGCCCCAGATACACTAAGAGTCACCCTTGGTCCACAGATGGATGCTGGAGCAGACATGTTTGTGCACTGAGTTGGAGGTTTTGCTATCTCCAAGAATCTCTACTCCAGGAAATCTTGGGGCAAATGGCATCTTCCCCTATGGTGCCCTTACTACGCATCCTGTCCAACTCAGTTTGGATATCAGTGGGTTCAGTGAAAAGGTATAATGCTGTTGGGTTGGTGTCGTATCGGGTCAGGATTACAACTACCCTGTGTGGTTCTATTTTGTTGGGTTGTATCCTGGCCCTTATCCTACATCGGTAAAGGTGAATGAGGCACTTTGCCTTATTGGGAGCTACCTCTTGGGAAAGGTAAAGCCTATCTGCATTTGGGATCAACGAACAGACATAACATGACTTGGCTGATGCTTGGGAGCCAACTGAAGTAATGTGTTGTTACCAAGAGTAATGTAAAAGGGTGGTATGTAGTGCATGATGGATGCTAGTGTTAGGCTTAGTGTAATGGTAGGTGATGTACGAAAGGTTCAAATGCAGGAACTGTAGTCCCCCATTAGTGAATCTCTTTAGGCCTGGCAGTTCCTCAAGGGTACTTAAGTAGGGACTACCCATAGTAGGCAGATCGTGCACAACCATACAAGTTTACAAAACCTTTGTTGTGATATTATAGTTCGAGGTGTGAGGTGTAAGTCCCTTTGAAGCCACCTGCAGTCCTCCGCTGGCTGTGTTTCTTCTGACCAATTTGAAAATGTTTGCAGTATTTAGTTCATGGCTGTCATCGTCATGGAAGGGCTTGACTGCCAGAAGGAATGGTGCAACCACCCGGGTGTTAAGCAGACCCCTCGCTCAGGATCCGTGTTTGTTTTTCTACTTTTACTGGCATACGTTTTGGAAATGTCCTTTTCCTTCTTTGTGGGGGTTGAAGACAAGTCGCGTTCATGCACTTGGTTGCCTTCTTGGTTAACTGTTATTGAAACAACTTGGTTGATTGTTAACTAAGAAACATTACACATGCTCTGCTATTAATGGTTTCAAAGTTCCTGCATTTTCCCCTAGGGGTGTTATCCAAACACTCTGCTAGTCGCGATCTAGTAGAGCACCGGGAGGTGCCGCTGTTTGCTATGTTTTTGTAATTTTGGTGAATAAGGGTGATTCTTATTATCTAGACGATCTTGATCTCCATATAAACCATTGAGCCTCCTCCAATCCTAACTGAGTGGTCTTTTGGACCTTCAACATTTTCGATTCTGGGTGATTAGATCAGTGATAGGTATGTTTGTGAGGTAATCGCATAAGCACCTGAAGTGATAAAATTGTGGCTTTTAGTCAGAGTCCCATGGGTGACACTAGTTCTGCCATAGGCTCTTCACTTGGTGCATGCCTAAGGGCAGTTGCTTTGCAGCCTCTTCCTGTGGGTATATTCCCTAGTGGAGGCTAGCTCTATTTGATATTTCCCCCAGTTGCACTTGCTATGCATTGTGTAGTTCAGTATTATGTGGGTGTGGAAATGTGGGATGACGGGGCGTTTTGCCGTTAGGTTATCCTGATGTTTGCCATGTGCCCCGTGAGCACGTTTCGGTGTTTTCGCACCTTCATGTTCCCGGCACGTGGTGTGCAATGTGTACCTCCCTTGTGGCCTCAGTGGTACCTGTTTTGCTGATCTTTACCCTGCCTTTATCTGGAATTTTCCTTTGGGCAGATTTTTGGGAGTTTCGGCATTTAATTTAATTTGGACATTTTCCCTGGAATGTAAAATTAATTGTTTCCTTTGTCCTGCGGGAGATGGTCCAAGGCTGTACTGTGTCTTTTCCTACCTCCCCTATACTGCCTCCCGTGGGGTCAGAGGCAAGGGTTGACTGGTTCCTGGATGGTGCCTGCCAGGTCAGGGCACCTATGCTTGCTTGCAATGCTTGGAATGGGGTTGAGCCTGGAAGTGGAACACCCAGTGCCCTGCGTTTCCCACTGGAGCGTGGCAAGGGGTTCGGAAGCCTCCGTCCCTGCACCCCCATCTCCCTCGGACCACACCCTGCCTTTAAAGGTTCAGTGAATCCCCGACTAGAATCTTGAGCTTGTCTTTACGCTGAGGTAGAGTGACTAAATTACCAAAACCCCAAAAATCTGGATATTTTCCCGTAATGGGAGTAGGACTACAATTTCATGCCACAGAGGAGTGCAAAAATCACTCGCAGGCTGCGCTCACCAACGGAGCAATCTCAGTCCTCTGTGCACTAAGGAAAAAAATAACCACAGCATATTATACTGATTGTAGAATGACTGCCCCCTATTCATGCACTGAAACTCATGAAGACAAATTCAGTGGGGTCTCTAAAAACCTGGGATAAATTCTTGAACTACCGAAATCTGCCTGGACAGACAGTCGAAAAAACAGGACTGTCTGGGCCAACCTGAGACGTTTAGTCACCCTCCACCGAGGCCTCCTAGCTCACTGACTTGCGCTTGCAGGGATCTTCGGAGTATTTAAGTTCTTATCATCCTAGACGTGAGAAGAACATTGGTTCGCATTACTGAGGATGACTCCATTCATAACTGAAAGGGAGGCCGCCATTGATTCAGAGGCGTCTGGAACATTTGGGGGGTGCTGTCGGACTATGGGCCATGAAGGAAAGATCAAGTTTGAGCAGGGTGCCTGAGAAAATGAAGACCTTTTGACTTAGTAATTGGAGTGTGTCCCACTGCACTTAGGCTGTGGGATCTAGGGGTGACTTTTTAAGCAATTTCTTTCCTGCCCACTCTGCCCTCTCCCTGGGGCATGGCCAGTGAACCCCGCCCTGGGGGATCAGCCAGCAAAGTAGGGCCTAGTTGTTTGTGGATGCTTTGGGAAACCTAGCTATTCTGTGTGCCCACAGGCTGATCATTGATACCTGGACTTGGTGTGGATACCTGATCGACACGGCCCACAGTACCCCTGAATTCCTGAAAGCACGTAAAACTTTTGGAAACCCAATACTGTCTGTGGTCTTTTCTGTTCTGAGAACGGGGAAGGAGGACACTGTTTGCCTTTACTATCGAAGGTGAACTACTGGGGTTAAGTCGATGGAATCATTATTAACTGCCTTCATCTGCTGAGGGGTCCTACTTTACTGTTGATATTGACTTTGTGATTGCGTGAAGACGCTACCTCCCCACACTCTCCCCTTCATGCTGGGGATCTGGCTTCATGGTGTTTGCCATTAGCACTTCTACACCTGGGCAGTCAAGGAATATTTCTTTCAAGGTGGTCCAGATTCGGTGCCTTTGCATATTAAACGTAGTCCGTTGTGTTGGGTATCAGTCAGAGTAATAGCTGGAAGGCAAGCCTGGGCGAACACCATGTTAGTCTGTTTCCCAATTAGACTGCTCAGAAAACTTTTACAAGAATGTTACCTGTTGCTAGACTGATACTTGCAGTTTTTTTCTCAAAGCATGTAATCCATTTCACTAACCCTTCCAGCAATGATGGTAACTTTGTTGTCAGCCCCTCTATATCCATCTGGGCTCATGGCACGTATGTTTTCTTTGCCGTGCCTTTCTTTAGTAACGTGTACACTCTCACGCTAGGTGATTCTACAGGTTTCCCCTCAACGTAGCATTCCCATCTCGTGATGCATTTCTGCATGTAGAGAAAGTCCCACTAACTGTTTCCACCTTCATGCCTGATGCAGTCCTCTGCTACCGCCATGTCCTCTGGCTCAAACGATCCTTCCCTTGGCCAAGACCTATCATATTGGACCCTTTCCTCAGTCCAGTCTGCTAGTAATTCGCAAAAGGGGTACACAAAGATCTCCCTCGGAATTGGTTCATGTTTGTCGTGCACCCGTGACTAGCAGCGCATATCTTCGTCACTGCTTCCCTCTTGTGCCCGCAGAGGTGCCATTTTGTTTTTCCTGCGTCACAGGTGGGTAAGTACCAGGCTGCCTTGTTCCTTTATTTCTTGTTCAGTCCCTCTCCTATGCCGACTGCCCGACGTGGCTCTGAGACCTGCTAATAATCTTTCATTGACCTCCAACTCTTCCCAGTGTGGCACTCTTTACCTGGCACTGCTTCCCTTATGAAGAGAGTGTGCTGCCCTGTACCCTCGCATTAACTCCCTGTTGCATTCCCTTTCTCTCTGGAGCCTCCATTCATGCCTCTCTCTCTCATGCCATCTGGCCTGTTCCATTTGCTCAGAGCTGCGTGCTGCTTGAGTTAGCCTGGCTTCACCCTCAAATTTGCTCTCCATTCCCTCCTCGGCTCCCTGGGAAAACCTTGTAGCCCCACCCTCGTCATCGGACTGCCTTCAACTCCTGAGCTCTCCGAGTCACTATCGAGACCGCCACAAACTTCCCTGACACACATTTCTGTTCACTGACCCAGTGGAAATGAGTATTTTACTCACCTTTGAGATGTCACGTGTCAAGGGTGGTGGGCCGGGAGTTCATCTTTTGGAGACCTCTGGGCTCGCTTGCTGTTAGACATCTTGGGCTTAGACCTGCTTGGCCTTCTTGTGGTGGGTAGCTCGTCAGCTTCTACTATTATTGAGTTTGAACATCCTAATGGAGGGGAGCGAGGGTAAGCACGCCATACCTGCATATGGTTGGGGTCGTGCTGATGCCTTGTTTGCTATCAGCATCGTGGGGTTATCGGATTGAGCCTCTCCGAAGATGGCCCATAGTTCGAACAATGTTTCTCTCTTATCTCTTTTCTATCCTGGATATTTAGTTTGTACATGTGTTTTAGTGTGCGCAATTATATTCATGTCAAATGTTCCCTCCTCAGGCCAGGTGAATATGTGTGCCTGTGTGTGCAAATGCCACTCTTGGCAAAAAGTATTAAGTCTTTTTATTTGCTAGGTGAACCTAGTCTCCATGTGCTTTAGTGAGGGACCTATGGCAGTTTTAATAATTTGGATAATACAATTCAAATGATGTTTTCCTAATTTTCTGTATCGAATCGTATGTGCAATGTGTACATGGTACACTCTTACAAATAACGTTCTATGAGCTCAGTGCTTACAATTTTTACATCAAACATTTTGAACGGGTATTTTCAAAAAAAGATGATAAGACTGCATATGTAGTATTGTAATACGTTCCTAAGTGAACTGGATAGTCTGTCACTACCCACTCCTAAACCAAGGTGGTAATCATAGAAACCATTTAGTAATAACTCTGGAATCACCAGCCCTTCTTGGCCACACACAAGTTATGCCCACTTCCTGGGTCCAAGTTTTCCCTTTTACAAACTCCACCCTGTAAAGCCCAGGGTTAAGCTAGATGCGCCTACTGCACTCCTTCCAGATACTACGGATATTAAGAAACCACTTTAGCACTGGGAAACTGTTGAACTAAAAACTATGAGAATGAGGTGTCAGCTCCGTCAAATCAGAATAGCTATATCACAAAAATTAGCATCCTGGGAGTTATCAAGGGCTATTCGCAGTATTACTCTATATTCACCTTAGCTGTCAACTATTGAATGTAGGTGACTTCCATGGGAATGCCTCTGAGGCCGCCTTAGGTCTGATACAGTTGGGGCATATACAATACTCATATGCCAGACCCTGTCAATGGCAGGGCACTCAAATTATCTTTTTATGCTTCTACCTGCTTTGCCATACACCAAATTCTTTAGACTATGTTTTAGGTTCGGATGTAGTCTACTACCCTCTATAATGGCTGCTTCGGGATGGACATCCACCCTGGGAATTCAGCAGAACTTCCAATCAATTGCAGTTTCTTCCCAGTTTTCTTGTTGCGCAATGTGAATCCGTCCAGGTGGGATCGTCTTCCTTCGGCTGCAGTCGGGTATGAGTTCCCAATCCTCCGATCTAGCTCACCAAAATATTGCTCTGGTTTGAATTCCTTATAACAAACAGAAGACAAGAGGCGCTTGGCAAAACACGAACATTTTGTTCAATTAAACAGTTTGGTCAGGAGAACAGTTACATGCACAAGGTCTGAGGACTGTCTCGGTTTACATTGCTTTTGTGCTCATACTATATACAAAAGTACCACAAGCAATAAAAGGTTCCAGAGTACCATATATGGGAGGAATGTTGGTTGCTGCCTTGGAGTAAGAAATGAATGGTCAAATGGTTACTACAGGTGGGTATGGACTTTGCTTGGACACAGTGTAGCCAGTGATGAATGTGTCCGATGTCCAGCATGGAGAGCACGGGATCACTGTGTTCTAGGTCCTAATTGGCAATGTGTTCCTAACTAATGTAGCGTCTGACTTTATGGTGTTTTTTGGAGCGCACATACCCCCTCCATGTGCTGTTTATTGGGGCAATCTCTTAGGACCATTGTAATATCTCTGTGCCTATCTGCGGGATTGATCAAGAGTTTCTTGCACAAATGTTTTCCCGTCAGCTATGCACCTTCCCACCTGTGACCCAACAATCAGTAATCCTGGGCCTAGGTAGCAGGGCCAACCTGACTACATACTTGCTTTTCGAGGTAGATGTGTTGTTCAGCAAGGTCTATTCTACTAATAAGGACAATAGTTCATTTTATTGATAAACGCAACCATATCCATCTTAACAATCTGATCACATGAGGAGGGAAGTTGGTCAATGCATTAATCCATGAACTGTTGAATACTGCCTGGTGGTCAGTATATGACATTAAGGGCATCAGGAGCCTTATCACAAGTTTAGCGGTCCATAGGTCCGCTGAACCCTTGATGGTGGTCCGACCACCACAATACTGCAGGCCTGCTTACAGTAGTAAGACTGGGGCGGACTAGCACAGGACCTCTGTGACCGCCATTGATCCATGATCCTGCGGCATTCGTGCAGCGGTTAAAGGCTGAAATATGCTGGCGGTGCCGTAGAGCATATTTCGAGCACGCATGAAAATGGTGGTGGAGAGGCAAAACAGGGTGTCTTAACAGGGGCCCCTGCTGCCTTTGGGCCTGGGGATGCATGCGGGGCCATGTGTAGTGTCCCCCTAGATTTGAACCCCCTGTTCCTGCACAGTGTTTCATGCATGCCACACGTGCATGAAGGTGCAGTCGGCAGTCGAGAGCGGTGGTCTGCATGTTAGGCTCTTTTATGAGCTTAATAGTCTGCCGCTGTCAGAACCCTGCACGACCACCCACCAGACCAGGATTAAAGTCTTAATCTGGCAGGCGTCGGCATCACAGCTTTAGCGGTCCTACAGAAGATGGCACATTTTATTGTCCACTGTAGGACTGCCTAAGTCATAATAAGCCCCTAAGACTTTGGGGTTTGGGTTTTATGGTGATGTGAGAGTTAATCCATTTTGATCTGAGGTAGTCTTTGTGAATAATAGCAACTACAACTCCAATTGTATCAGTTCTGTTAAGACGTATGGTGTAGTATACTCTTGATCGAGTGAAGGTGTTGATGCGAGACTGAGCTATGGTTTTGTGATTGCAAGAACAAGTTCATGATCTTACATAAGAGCTGCTAAGGGGGTACCTTTGAGTACTGGAGCTTTTCAGTTGAGTATGATGTATCTGATAAGATGCCTGGTACTGGGATGGGAGGGACAGAGGGTCTTGAGGGTGTTCAAACTGAAAGATGTTGGATTCTTATCAGGGCATCTAGATTTAGAAATGGTGGGAATGGGATAAGGTCACAGTTCATTTGTGTAGGAGGTGTGTCACGAACAAGAATGCTGTTAAGCTTCATTTGTATGCATTCGGCGAAATGGTACTAGGCACAGAGGGAAAAAAATTAGAATAATACATTGACAATTATCCCACTCTGCAACCAGTTCTTTCCAAGCCGTGAATACTCAATGATATTTTGTCGCTTCCTCTGCATTGAAAAATAATGACACCTTCTGTTTTTGAGTAACCCTTGTCATGAAGATTTGCAGGCTGTGATTGCACTTTTGCGCTTTTTCTATTAAAATACAAGGGTGCACATTATTGACGCTACCTCCAATTTTCCCAAATCTAGGCATTAACTGATTCTTTTTATTGAGTGTAGCTTATTATTAATTCCACTTCTTCTTAATAGTTGACCTTCTATTCTTTTTGCAGGTGGACACATTTAGGATTACAACAAAGAGATTAGGGAGACTCTTCAAAATTGAAATCGGTCATGATGGCAAAGGATATGGTAAGTGTCTACAGTTTACCAGGCTGCTAGTTGCATTTGTTGTAGCAGGGAGTCAGTAGCCCTTAACATGTGTCAAGGAGGTACTCTTAATACTTATTCCATCTAATGCACGAAGAACCAGATACGTGCACCCAGAATTCTGGGAAGGTGCGTAGAAGTTAGCGTGCCCTGGTACTCAGGTTGCTGCAAGTTTTGCTTCAATCTGGCGAACCTCTGATTCGAAAGCGTCTAAGCAACCAGAGGGATGAAGAAAAAAGCAATTTGTGTTAATCAAATTCCACAGCTGACAGTTGCTAATGTGTCAGGCACTGCTATGGTGGCAAACATCTCTTTGTGTGAAAGTGTCTTCTTAAAGTCGTGGCTCAGAGTTGGCATGATGTCAGGCACTTCAAATCAGCTCCTGGCTTCATGTGACTGTCTTTACTGCTTTTCAGAGGACATTTTACAAACAAGTGTAGTTTCAGGATTGTTTTTTAATATCCATTCAGCTTGTTACCGGATGTATGTAATTGTGTTGTTTTTATTTTAACGATTTTTATTAATTGAACCAATTACCTCATTCATTCATTAATGTCTGTAATCAGTAGTTCCTTTGGTTCCTGGACCCTTTGCAGCTTCTCAGCCCTATGGTATCGTGTAGCAGGCTTCTCCAGTAAGCAGTTTACACTTCTGAAGTATGTCTAAATTTCCCTGTGGACATGGGTAGAAAACTGCTGCCTCTAATTTTGAACGAAACCCCTGCTAAATAGAATCAATTCAGGTGCAGGTACAAGTCTTCGACCAGTCCCGTAAAAGGTAGAATAAAGTCTTCTTGCAGAAGGCATAGGCTTTTTAATCTGTTCTAAGCTCATTCTCAAGTGCCATTCAATCAGTCAGCAGTCTATCAATCAGGGGTTTGTGCAGCGCAGTTACCCGTGAGGGTCTCAAGGCGTAAGGGGGAGGAGTGGGGGTGGGACCGCTGATCCATCTGGGTTCAGTCGAAGAGCCGGGTCTGAAGAAGAATCACATCATTCATGGGTAACACACATCTTATGTGTACTTTTAGTTCGGTGTTAAATGGCACCAAATTCACTCATGATGCTTTGTGTGTTAAAATACAACCTTGCAAAGGATACCGTTTGGCCAACAAGCTCTCCTCTGCCCCATCACTACCCACTTCCGATCAATTCGGACCAATCCACATTCGAATGATTCCAGGGTCTTCTGCCAGCAACATCCCATGGGTCTGTCAGAAGCCTTGTTTTAAAAACTGCAAAGGTATATTCAGGGTGTATGAAGTCACATTGGCCAAGCCTGGGCACCCAGCTCATCTCTTCTGACTGTGTTGTGTCTTGCCTTTAAAGCTCTGGCTAGCAAATGGCTTCCACAAATTCCATAAATAATTGTGATGTGAAACCATACCTTCCTGCCAGAAATATCAAAAAGAGTCAGCTTGAAGTATGTTTGCCTCTCCAACTACATTAGGTACATATACTCCGTGTTTATAAGTGACAACTCTTAAATAAGTAACACAAATCTAATTACACAACTGAAATTAATCTAAGAGTTTACAATCTAGAACAATAAAATGAACCACACAAAGATCAGGGACTTTCATATATAAGGACCCTAAAAAGGGTAATGACACAAGAAATATACTTGTCACGGTAAAAAAAACATATTTCCTAAGAGTATCTTCTGACTCACCTTTTGTTAGCTTGACAAAACCAAAAGACTACTATTAAGAGACATGGATTTTGTGCGTGTGTGTGTGTGTGTGTGCGTGTGTGTGTTTGGGCGTGGCTTAACATAACTTAAAAAAATCAAAAAAGATAATAAGTAATAAACTTAAAGATTCAGACCAAATTTGAAATACATGAGAAAGATGTTATTAACTTGAACATAAAATAACATTACAATGGAAAATACTGATGAAAAAATGAAAAAGAGTTCCTATGTTCTCATAATAAATAGCAGAAATGTTCTCTACTGTAAAATTCATTGGGAAACAAACAATCTCAGAGTATCATTGGGAAAGAGATGTGGCCTAACGGCCAGAGCTTGTGTCTTTGGAACAGAGGAACCAGGTTCAGAACCCGCTCTCGGCTCAACTTCATGTAATTCAGGACAAATCATTTGTTTAACCCTCTGCCTTAAAGTGTGTAACATAAATTAGTGCTCATGTAAAGTGCTGTAATGCCTTTTGGACAAGCTTACGTATATAAAATCTAAAAAAAACTATTTGTATAGCCTCTGAGCATGACCTCTGGAACTTCAAAATTGGCAGGACATAAATACCTTACTCTTATTATATCGGTTTAGTGAGTGATCCCAACCTCCTATAGGCAGGCTTGATGGTTTCTTTCTCCAAAGAATATTGGAAAAAGAGTGCCAAATTGCATTTAACAGCACAGTTTTTACCACCATCTTAAAATTCAGCCCAGGAGATTTTTTACCCAAAAAAATATTTGCATTATTAGTTTTCATGCATATTACGTCATTTATATTTTTCTGATCTTTATTTTTTTTAATTAATTTTCACTCATAGAAAACTTGGTTCAAGCAGTTCTTGTGTTCAGCTGTGGCCCATCATTAAGGGAGGAGGGGTACAGCCTTGTTCCAGTGCAGGAAGATTGTCAGACTGAGCGAAGGACAGACACTCTTCAAGTTCGGGTCAGGCAGCCATGCGCTGTACATGCGCTAAATGCTAAGCACCTGGCTGACTTAACCGAAATTTGCCAGGCTGAAGATTTCACAACCTGGTGGATGTTAGAAGCGGCTGTCTCTAGTTGGCAGAGGTATACACTTCTGACAAATAGGGACACACCTTTTCTAGTCAGGGCAAGAGGATCACACACTTAGATAACCCCTGCTCACCCCCTTGGTAGCTTGGCAAAGCAGACAGGCTTATCTCAGAGGCAGTGCGTTAAGCATTTATGACCACATACAGTAATAAAGTGAATACACTACAAATGGACACGACACAGTAGTATTATAAAAATAAGTATTTTTATATAAGGCTTAGCACAAGACCAAATAATGACAAAAATATACCACAATCTTAATAAATACTTTTGGAAGGAAAAATAATAGTTCAAGCACGGTTTCTTCTTAGCACAAAAGTCTTTAGTATCAAAAGCAACTCTTCTTCTCTAAAACACAGTTCTTGGCAACAATGTAACCCACACGGGAGTCACACGACGTCGAGGCAAAGTTAATCCAAAGGTTCGGCGTCGACCGCGAGGAGCGCTACGTTGAGCCCGGAGTCGCACAGACCCCAACAACACAGTACCTTGGAAAAGTGAAGCACTCGATGATCAGCGGCGTCGAGATGTCCGGCGTCGCGTCTTCGGCGTCGATCGGGCCTCGGAGTCGGGCCGATCTGCAGCAGCGTCGACCGAAGTCAGGCGGGAGCAGCGCTCACGGGATGAAGCAGGATGCGACGTCGTCGATGTCGATGATGCAAGAGTGAGCAGCGCTCACGGCGTCGAGAGGGCTCGAAGTCGATGCGATCAGCGGCGGTGCAGACACGAGGTCACTTGGAGCTGGAGCCGAACTCACTACTCACTGGCGTTGCTGCTGGCGTCGATCGGGCCCGGCGGCCGGCGTCGAGGAAGCGGGACACTGGAGCCGTTACTCACGATGTCGAGCTGGATTCGGCGGCGTCCGTCGGCGTCGAGATTGCTGGGTTCTTTCAGAGGTGCTGGATTCACAAATTCCAGCAAATAGCACTTTAAGCAGATGAAGTCCTTTAGCCTTGTGACTTCAACAGGAGACTGGCACTCTTCCAGCCCTTGGAGATTTTCTTAGCAAAGAGTGAGAGTACACACACAGTTCCTCTCTCCTGGTTCCTTGGCAAAAATAAAGAAGCAATGCAGGATTCCCCCAACAAACAGCACTCTGGCAGAAGGGGTAGGCAGTCCTTAGATCAGCAGGCTTCTTGTCCTTGGTTCAGGTTTCCTTGTCAGAAGTGATCTGAATTCTTGGTTCAGGGGTCCTTCTCTTATACCCCTTTTTGGCTTTGATCCCTTTGTCCATGCAGGGGAATTTCCCCCCATCTTGGGTTTGTTGTGGGTGTTGCCAGGCCGAAGCACCTGGCCTATTCACTGGGCAGGGCAGAGTCCTCAGCCGCTCAGCAGGAGCAGAGCCAGCATTGTCACTGGCAGGGGCAGGGCCATCAGCTGCCCGGCAGGAGGTGGGCCAGGAAAGTCCCAGGCAAGCACAGAGTCATCAGTCGCCTGGCAGGGGGGCGGAGCCAACATTGTATCAGGCAGGCAGGCTATCAGGAGCTACTCTTCCCCTACTCTCAATGCAAATGCCCCACTCATCCCACACTGACTCATTCAGACTCTCTGGAGCCACCCAGCTCCTGTCACACGCACACCAGAACCAGCAGAGACCGGTAGACAGTTAGACAAGAAAATAGCTACTTTCTAAAAGTGCTATTTTCAAACACAGAGTCCAAAAACCATCCACACAAACGGATGCGTTATTAAACCCTGAGTTCAGGGATACCAAACTCGACATTGCACGATGCTCCCCGAGCGCGCTAGGATTATAGCATTAATAATCCTGGCAGCCCATTCTAACTGATGGAGAGCAGGTTACCTTACAATAGTGAAAAACGACTATGGCTGTAATTCACTATTAGGACATGCCAACCTTGTCAGGCTTGTCCTACCTTATGCTTACAATGCACCCTGCCCGTGGGCCTACCATAGGGGTGACTAACATGAAGTTAAGGGAAGGTTTAGGGACTGGCAAGTAGGTGTACTTGCGCAGTCCTCGTGGCAGTCAGACTGCACGTGGTCTAGCAATGGTAGACCTTCAGACATACTTTTACTAGGCCGCTCTTGTGGGTGGCACAACATGTGCTGCAAGCCCACTAGCAGCATTTGTATTTACAAGCCCTGGCACTCCTGGTGCACGCTACTAGGGACTGATAGTAAACCAAATAAGCCAAACATGGAAGTAAATCAATACAGCAATTTCACATAGGGAGCACTTGCACTGTGGCACTGATCAGCAGTGGCACAGTGCCCAAAGCATATACCAGCAAAAACATCGTAAACAGAGGAGGCAAACAGAAAAAATGGAGGAGAGACTCATGCCAATGATGCCAGGTCTAACAGTGGACATAACCTGCTCCTTAGCCCGACAAAGTCTTCTGTGAGTCTCCATCATTACAATGGGATGTGTCACTGATAGACTCGGACCTGGGCGCTAAAGCCCTGAAGTTCCCAGAGTGACCATCGGTGATGCAATGTCAGCCAATGGGAGGAGGCTGCAGGATCTTTGTGTTAACTGTAAAATGGGGTGTACGCCACAGCTGCATATGCTGCACAAGCAAATCTAACAGTGTGACTATAGAAACGTTGGAAACTACCTGTGCAGTACATTAACCTGGTATCCCCCGTATGTTTTGTATACAAGAGCTCGAGTACAATTTTCAAGGAGACGACTCCTTAAGTGTAATAATCGAAATGCCTGATTTTCACCGATCACTCAGATATACTACCGTCACACATGGATATTGTGCATTTTATGTACATTTGTCATGATCAAATACCAATGGATGTACTTCATATGTCAATGATTTTCACTACTATTATACTGGGGATAGATACATTGATATAAACATTTATAGTAATAATTCAAGGATGGTATTCAAGGGATAGCCAGAATTTTGGAAAAAAATTTCTCACTATGGGAAAGATAGGACGCTAATATGTCACGGATAGTCAAGATGTCCCAAGGAATGCCTATTATATGGCAAGAGAGGACCATTATCATATAAAGTCTAGTCAGAGTGTTGCCCAGAAGAGGAATAAATAAGTCTCTGATGGGCCCTCCTTATTTCATGGTTAGCCAGCATGTTATCATCAATTCCCAGAAATATAATGGATCGACCATTGTTGCGAATATTTCATCAGGAAAACCCAGTAATGTGCCACTAATGGGCCCTTATGTCAGGGTTAGCAAGCATTTCATCAAAAATATTTACAATATGCTTCCAGTGTGCTCTTATTATTTCATAGTGAGCTATAACATCCTGATGAATGCCCATGTCACCAGCGGGCCATTATTATGTTAGAGATGGGCATCATTTTCTCAAGAATGAACACAATATGCCTCTAATGGGCTACTCTTGCATCACGGTTAGCCAACATGTGCCCCAGAAAATCGAAAACATGCTACCAGGCCATTTCTATCTACAGTTTGGCTGATATATCTCCTCAAAATCACCAGCAAAAACTCACTAATATGGACCATTAAAAACAGCAAGTCCACTTGTTCCCAAGAATGACAGCAATATGTTGAATATGGGCCATGTTACATATAGGTGACCCTCCAGGCCCTGACAAAACACACACATACACACATGTTCCCATGCACACTCACTCCCACACATGCTCAAAAACACAATCATTCAACATTCTATCCCTACCAACCGTGCCTTGTCCCAGTTTACATCATCCAGAGTCCCATGTGGACGGCAGCAGCTGAAGGAAGAAGGAAGGAGCAGCAGAGTGCCCCTAGCATAGACCCTAGGGTACTAGACATTCCATGGCTCTGAAGGCAGAGCTTTGGAGAACTTAGGGCTAGATATAGGTGGCTAAATACCGGTCGGTAACGCCGAAATCCGGTAAATTTCAGTGTTACCGACCAGTATTTAGCCATTCCTAATGTAGGTAAGGAATCAGTGAATAAGGAATCGGTAAATACCGATTCCATAAACGCAATGTAGGAAGCACATTAAAGAGTGCTTTTGAGCCTTAAGAAATTGGTAATTACCACCAACTTCAAGTTGGTGGTAATTACCGATTTCCCTTAAAAAAGTACTTTTTTGCTTTTTTTAAAGTACCATGTGGCGCACATTAAGGGCATGGATGTGCGCCACATGTGCACACATGCACATTTCAGGGGTGCAACAGGGTGTCCAAAGGACACCCTGGCACCCTTGAAATACCTCCTGGTATTACCGATTCGGTAATACCGAATCGCTAAAACTGAATGTCTTCACATTAATTCCTATGGGCCTCCAAGCCCATGGAAATGAATGGGTAGTTATTCCTTATTACCGAATCTCAATTACCCATTCGGTAATAAGGAATATTAAGGATTCTGTATTTTTTACCGAATATTTACCCACTTAGGAAATACCGATTTCTTAATATCGAATCTGTAAAATGTTCTATTAAGAAATCGGTATTTCTCATTTACCTACATCTGGCCCTTAATGGAGCAGGCTGACCAGCAGAGAGAGACAGAGTGGAACTGGCTTCAGGGGAGAGGCCAGTGTCTCTCAGGCCAGAAGTTTTCTTTTCCAAAGCTGGTGCTGCTTGAAAGGCAAGCACACATGGTCCTTGGAGGGTGAAGCTGGAGACTTTCAGCTTTCCCCACCTCATCACAGACTTTGTGAGGTTAATGCTCACTGACCCCAGTCCATTCCTGTGACAAGGTGGGGAAAGATTAAGTCACAAGCAGAGTGCAGCCTTAGTAGATTAGTTAAAGTCAAGACGCAAACCCCACATGGAGTGGTGTGAGACCAGAATATGGTCTGACATAAGCATAGTGTGAAAAGTTTCATTTTAAAAAACATCACTATATTGGAACTAATTTGAGAAAAATTAATATCCGATGAGATTATATTTTTCTAAATGATTTCTATAACACACAAGTTAAATCAAGCGATAATCCCGACTATAACATGCTGCCCTACAGCCATAATAAACATGTATGTAGAATTTAGACGCTAGGTGCCTTCAGCCGCGGCCCGTGGAGGGAGTTCGGTGGGGCAGGGAGGCGCTGCGGGGGAAGGGCAGGGTGGTGGGTGGTAAACAACGGAATATGGATAATTGTAGGTTAGTAAACAATTTAATAGCGCACGCTGCATCGCTTTTTGCGATACAGGATGCGCTACGAAATTCGTTTTATTTATTAAATTGTTTACTTACCTGCAATTATCCATATTTCGTTGTTTACCACCACCCACCCTGCCCCTCCCCCGCACCGCCTTCCTGCCCCACCGAACTCCCTCCACGGGCAGCGGCTGGGTGCCTTAAAAACAAAGAGTGTGTTCCTGTAGCAAATATTACAATCTTGGTGAACCAGCTAACCAGCTTGCTCAAATGTAAGATGATGGTTTGACAAACAAATCACAGTCAATTGGGTAGACGTGCCGGACAAGGAGACACAATGTGTCAAGTTTATTTTGATATGTGTTCTGTCTGGCCTGGTGCATTTAGATCTGTGAGCAAAGTTGGAACACTCAGTAGTTTTAAGACCCTGTGACTATCTTTGCTGCAACAGTCCAGAAACCTCAGTGCAGAAAAACAACTACCACCCAACCATTAACAGATGTTCCACTCAAGCTCACAAGGTATAGTTAGGATGCTATTTATTTAGAGCAACAGTGTACGATTCAATAAAGCTATTTGAATGTCTTGTAGTCTGTGTTCTGGAGTGCATATTTTAGAGTGGAGCCAGATAAAGCCCCAAGTGGTTCACAGTCTTTTGCAATTTCTTAAATGGAAATGAAAGATGAAGTGGATTAGCACCCACAAGGGGATGCCCTGGGTGTGGCAACCTTTAGGGACCAGTTTCTCGACATATATACTTGGCAACTGGTAACTGAGATGTAGGGTGAGCGCATTACCACACCTTCAAATAATGATGTTGCAGAAAGGTAAGCAAAACGGTTTATACATTTCAAGATTCAGAGAACTAGATGCAGCCAATGAAACACAATCCAAGGCGTGATGAGAACAGGAATAATGACTCTGTAGAGGGCTTGATGAGGAGAGACACAGACACTTTCTGGTGCCAGGGTCTTCTGGAATGCTGTAAACATCACCTATTGTGCCTTACTGGAAAAGATCTACACAATATTGTACCCTTTAGGCATGCTTGGTCAAATTGCAGTTGTTGCTAGGACCTAGGTTGCAAAATTTCCATGGCTCTTGGATTGCTTTTTCCATTACTACATTGGTGTGCAGGTTCTTCATACGGTTTGTCAAGGTAGTTATTTGTATTTGGGGTTTGTGGGTAGCTAGAGGCAATCAAAATGGCAGCTTTCTGTAAAGTTTAAAAATCTCCTTCTATCAAAAGGAAGTGCATTCTTGGTACTTTTCACCTGATCTTCGTGGGTCTTCTCATTCAGGTAGAGTAGGTAGGGTAGATCGGAACATGCCAGAAGAAATAGATGATACACAGCTGTTCCTGTGATTATGTAGCTGTTGTTTAAGCTCTCTCTGTTTATCTTGTTTCATAGCTTGTGTTGTCAACCAGAATGTATACATCAAAGAGATTTTTACCTCTGATTTAATGATAAAATGCTTCTGAATCAAACCCAGCTGGTAGCAACCAGATCAGAGGTTTTAGTGAGGCATGTATGCCACATTGGAGTCTGAAAGAGTTTTAGAATCAAAAGTTGTCAAATTCGGCGGAATAAATTGGGGATTTGGATGACACGGAATGGAATGAGGCGTTGACATCCCCGAGGGAAGTGGGAATATCGGCCCGATTCAGACTGGTGCAACTTAAAATCTTACACCGAGTCTACTACACTAGATCCATGCTACACAGAATACACAAAGCTCCACATCCCTACTGCCTCCGAGGCTGTGGCGAAGAAGGGACACTACTCCATACACTCTGGGACTGCCCACTCATTGCCAACTACTGGCATCAGGTGATGCGCACTGTCTCGCAAACACTAAAGGTGTCCCAGGTGCCAGAACCGCATAAATGTATTCTGAATGTCTGGGAACTGACTGACCTATCCCAGCATGGCCGAATATGGGGCGTCTTAGCTATCATGGTAGCGAAGAGAGATATAGCGCAAAAATGGGGTGCACCGGAACTGTCCACCGTCTCACAGTGGAGCAGGAACATGGACGTCTTAATGCTGACGGAACGGGCGGTGTATGTAATCAGGGCTTGCCTCCGCAAATGGAATAAAGTGTGGAGTGCCTGGAATATATACAGGGGGGAAATATGTGACCCACTGCCAGAAGACGAGAGCCTCAGCTCGGATGAGGAGGAGGAAGGGGAATAAAGGGAGAATAGGAGACCTCAACATCTAGGTTATTTTAACTGTGACCTGCCATGTAGACTGATATGATCAACTTCCAGGCTGCACTCACCTGTATAGAGTACATATGCGCCACAATGAGAGTATTGTTTGTCAACGTGTAAGTTTGTTATATTGCAATATGTTTCAATTGGTTTTTTTTTAAAAACAAGAAAAAACACAGACCTATGACTCATCCGGATTACGAGTGGAATCATACCTGTACACCATACACTACTACGCCGCCGGACCCCAGGGATGTCGGCTGAAAGGCTGTGTTATTTTGGGTAAATGGACTAATCGCTATAACTGACGCGGCCGGCCCCAGGGTTGTAGACCTTTTGCTGTGTATTTATGAGAGTGTGCAATAAAGGTCTTAAAAAAAAAGTTGTCAAATTCTGAAAAGTATAATAAATCATCTTCTGCCAATTCGGCACCTTGAACTCTGCCCCAGGTTCAAGTCAATACCTTGGCCTGTTTCCTTTCAAAGATCTGCCTGGAAAAAATTTAGACTGTTATTCATTAAATGGTCAGACCAGGTGACTGTATTCTTATACTGCGCTGAAACCCCTTAGGAATCACAAAAATAAGACCTAATGTATGACCTGTTAATAAGCCAGAACATCTACTAATTGGGAAAGCCCACAAGATGTTATTGATGAGAGCAATTCACAGGCTGGGGAGGCTTCAGGATAATCTCCCAAAAGAACATGGCTGAATGAAAGCAGGATACAACTTGATAATTCTAAAATATTATAACTTAATGTGTTGGCAGGTTCTGGAAGATGATAAATTGGGAGAAAAAAGATTTCTAATTTGTCGAAATAAGGCATTGTACTGCTAAAATCTCAGGTTTATCTATTTTAGGGACTGGCATCTGTGGACTGGAAGGAGTTTCTAATGGCCATAGTCACCCCCCTCTCCATGCAGAATTATTCCACATAATATTCCCAATGTAATAATTGAATGTAAGGTGCAGTAAATTCTGTGAACGTTAGTACACATACTTGTAAAACCTGTCCTCCATTTGACAAACACATTTTTCCACTGACTGGACAATGTCTTGATATGGGAAAGTGTTGAGACACATCTGTTAACTTTAGCATTAATAGATTCAAGCTACAATTTACCTAGTGAATAGAAACACACTGCTACTATGGCAAAACAAATCAAACCAAAAGGCTGGCACCAACACCAACTGTTGGCACTGCCAATGCTTGTTCATAAAAAGCAGGCTGAACTGAGAAAGTAGGTCAAAGTACAGCCTTGTTAAGAAGTAAATGTCAGGGGATCTGTAAGATCTGTCAGCCTTAGGGTGGTCTTCCCCCAAACTTTTTGACTGCTTTGCCTCACTTTTGTCTGTTTTGTTGGTCTTCGGACGCAAGGTCTTTGGACGCTGGGCACTTTACCACGACTATCCAATGCTAAAGTGCATGTGGTCACTTCCCTAAAACATAATAACATTGGTGTATCCACAATTGGAATATTTAATTTACCTATAAGTGCCTAGTAAAGTGAACGATATGTGCCCAGGCCCTGTAAGTTAAATACTACTAGTGTGCCTGCAGCACTGGTTATGCCACCCACTTAAGTATCCCTTCAATCATGTCTCAGGCCTGCCACTGCAGAGCCTGCATGTGCATTTTCACTGCCATGTTGAGTTGGCATTTATAAAACTTTGACAAGCCTTAAACTCCCCTTTTATTACATATGTCATCCTTAAGGTAGGCCCTAAGTAGCCCATATGGCGGGGTGCTGTGTAGGTAAAAGGCAGGACATATACTTTTTAGTTTACATGACCTGGTAGTGAAAAACTCCCAAATTGTTTTTTTTGCTACTGTGAGGCCTTCCTCTCTCATAGGCTAACACTGAGGGTTACTTAAGAAACCTATTAAGTATAATTCCTGATTGAGGAAGAGTAGGATAGTAGTGTGTTGTATATATGGACTTGTAATAATAAATCTTCTCTAATGGTAAAGGTGGATTTTGTTTGAATTTTGAATCAAAAACAATAGTATCTGGCTGTGGTAGTTTAAAAACACTTATTTCAAAAGGTCAAGTCAAATGAATTCTCAACCTTGGCCTGTGTATTTATTTCACATTCATCTATACAATTATTAACATATTCATTTATTATGCTTAAAGATGTGTCCTACAGAACAACTCTTCTCCTTTTCAATGAAGACCTATCTTTTTATGAACCAAACAGATACATTCACCAAAAGTGAAACACATAGATGAATGAATGTACAGACATTTAAAAAAATGAAAACGTTTTGCAGAAAGAGAATTCCTATCTGAAAGAATTTTTACAGAAAAAAATTACAATCACAAAAATACTTAATTTAGACCAACATAATTCAGTGCAATGACAATACCAGTCTTACGGGATTTTAGAATACCAGAGGTGATTGTCACAGATGATGGAATTATTGTGACCTTCTTGGAACAGGCTAAGGGGTTATTGCAAACTATGATCAGTGATGAGCAGCAGATAATTTTTGATGGTGGCTGGTTGAAAATATAATCAAAATATCCATCTTATTACTGATCATAGTTCTGTAGGACGCATCTTTAAGCACAACAGATGAATATGTAACTAATTGTAGAGTTGAATGTGAAATAGATACACAGATGACGGTCGGGAATTCATTTGACTTGGCCTTTTGAAATAAGTGTTTTTAAGCTACCAAAGCCAAATACTATTGTTTTTTATTCAAATTGACGGGACCCTTTATGGCTGATAGTGCTAGAGTCCAACCCCCAGTACGTACTTTTAAGTTGGTATTTTTCTGCTCTTAAGCACTGTATACCACTGCCTGCCTCTGATACACGTCTGGGTTAGGTGACCGCTGGGCTTTGCACATTCCCTCTATACAGTCACACACAAAGTGAACTGAGATGTGTCATTCACATCCTGATGTCCCATCACCAGGCTTATGGGTCTACCTGAGCTAGATGGGTAGGAGGAGTTGATACTTGTAACTGGATAGGGCTGTGCTTGTCCCCACTCAAAGGGGCCTACCCCCTTGTAGTGTGTCTGGAGCCTGGGCAGGGAAGAGAGGACCTGTGTGCACTTCAAAGGACCCTTCCAGAAGCCTCTCCCACCTTTCCTTACAAGAACACCAAATTATAAATAATGGACCTCTGACCCCACCATTTTAGAACACTGCTGGACCTGTGGATACTCTGCCAGGAAGAAGGACTTCTGTGCTGCTGAAGGATTGCTACTCTGTGGAACTGCTGCTCTGAGAGAATTACTTTCCTGCTGTGCTGCCCTGCCTGCTGCCCTCTCTGCCTGGGTGAGAAGGACTGGACGTTCACAATTTAAAGTCAGAGTGATTCAAAGGGCTTGACTGCTTGCCTCTTGTTGTTGCAGCTTCAGGGACATCAAGGACTGCCTGAAACTCTCCATCCAGCACCTGGAGTTTGCCAGCTGTGAGATCTACCTTTGCCTGAAGTGTGCCCTCTAGTCCAGGACAGGGCGAGCTCTAAGCTGGTGCGACCATTGCCACCGCAATGGGTGCCGACTTTGCGTGGGGGTGCCTGTTTGCTAGTTTGTATTGTTTATAAAAGCACCCACTGCAGCGTTCCTAGCCACCAGCGATTTTCAGTCAACAATAAAAATGTCAAGATAACTTCAGTGATTGATGTTCTTCCTGGAGAGAGACTGGAGTTTTGTCTAGTGGAAGTTTTGATTCATCATAAGGTAGTGCAGAGGGTTAATATGCCTGCTGCAAAGAATGTGTACCATGCAAATCACAAAGTGAACATAACGTAAATAGGTCAGGGGGTTACTGCTTTCATCAGAGACTTCCTTTTGTTACTTGCAGTTTGTAAGTTAAAATCCAAATAAACAACTGTGAGCTATTAACTGTCATCAAAGAACTGAAATGCAGACTTCAAGTATAGATTAGAGCGATTTTTTCCCAGGACTTTCAATATCCTAATGTTGTACAAAGTGTTGATGTGGATGGAAATCAATTCCGATTATTAAAGCTAATACCCTACCATGGTTTTACATTTAAAATTCTGAGTTTGTGCTTCTCCACACCAAGCCCCACTAAACTATACTGCCTACCAGTATGGATGACAGATAAATCCTACCCCTCTGTCTTATGTAACGATTCCTATACATTGATTTACACACATATGAATAACCGTCTATGTAATGTGTGTGCAATGTAAAGTGCCCTGACACCCTTCACTTTTATGAGTGACACTATAAAACTAATTAAATGCATCTGAGTGAGAGTGGTTATGGAGACTGTTAAAGGGTGGTAGTGTGGGAATCCGTTGCATAGGTGGTCATTGGGGGGGCGCCAAAAACATTGTCGCACTGGACGCCACTAGTGCTAAAGCCAGCCCTGGTCCAGGGCATCAGAAGTGGGTTTCTATGCTGCTCTGCTGAAAAACTCTAGCAGCCCTGATTTTGCGCCAGTCAAAACATATGCATTTGCCAACAACACTAACGCAATGCACACTCAACAATGAAGTGGGTTCCGACTGCGAGGTCCGACAACGACGCAGCACAGACCCTTCGGCACCATCTGCAAGGCATGACTTCAAACCATTGCCCTGACTTCGTGAATCAGAACCGATGCATCAAGTTTTCGACGTCAATGCTTGCTCCATATAAATGTACTGTTTCAGCGGGCCTGCGTGGCTTTTGTGTCCAACCGGTGCTCCATTGCAGTCAACTTGACTTTTCAGATTTTACCCACTATTGACCTCTAAGCACTGTTTTGGGATCTAATCTTCAAAACATCATAACTTCGGTTCTATTTATTGGATTATGTTCATTGTGGTCTTGTTTTGTTCAGTAAATCGAGCTCTATTTGTCTATAGAAATGTGTGGATTATTTTTGTGTGATGTTTTCACTGTTTTACTGTAATAAGTGTTGCACAAATATTTTCCACATTGCCTCTTAGGTATAGAGTCAAAATATCGAGTTTTTATTATCGACTAGACATAATATCGAGTAAAAAATATAGAATAGACATAATATCGACTAGACAGAATATAGACTACCAAAATATCGACTAGAAAATGTTAATATCGAATAAAATGGACATAATATCAAATCAAAAATATAGAATGGACATAATATCGACTAGACAGAATATAGACAACAAAAATATCGAATTTAAGGTAAGTTAATTATATTTTTCAATATTTGTGTAATATAATTCTGTAGCGGGTTGTGGTCTTATAGGGGAATAGGGTGGGAAGTAATTAATTATAATTAATTAAATATGTTATTTTATTTATTGGTATTTATTTAAAATTAATTGTCAATTAATTATTAATTGGTAATTAAAATATATTTGGTAATTCATTTTAATTGATTAATTGATAAATATGTTAATTTTAGTAATTTGTTTTCTGTAGCGGGTTGTGGGTTTATAGGGGAATAGGGTGGGAAGTAATTTAATTATAATTAGTTAAATATGTTATTTTATGTATTGGTATTTATTTAAAATTAATTGTCAATTAATTATTAATTGGTAATTAATTAAAATATAATTGATAATTCATTTTAATTGATTAATTGATACATATGTTAATTTTAGTAATTTGTTTTCTGTAGCGGGTTGTGGGTTTATAGGGGAATAGGGTGGGAAGTAATTTAATTATAATTAATTAAATATGTTATTTTATTTATTGGTATTCATTTCAAATTAATTGTCAATTAATTATTAATTGGTAATTAATTAAAATATAATTGGTAATTAATTTTAATTGATTAATTGATGAATATGTTAATTTTAGTAATGTATTTTCTGTAGTGCGTTGTGTGTTTATAGGGGAATAGCTTGGGAAGTAATTTAATTATAAGTAATTACATTTTTTAAATATTTTTATTTGTGTCTAATTTATTATTATTTTTATATTGTAAATCAATTTATAGGTAATTGGTAAATAATTATTATTAGTAGGTAATTTTTATTATTAGTTAATTTTTATTTGTAATTGTAATTGATTAATATATTTTATAAAATTGTAAAATATTTTAATTAATTTGTAATTGGTATTAATATTTATGTTATTTATATTTATATATGAAGTATTTACTTTCCCTACTATTGCACTCACTGGAGTGGGAATAGTAATTTTTAACCCTACGCTATCCAAAGCTTTCCCTACTGTTGCACTCTCTGGAGTAAGAATAGTAATTTTTACCCCTACTCTATCCAACGCTTTCCCTACTGTTGCACTCACTGGAGTGGGAATAGTAATTTTTACCCCTACGCTATCCAACGCTTTCCCTACTGTTGCACGCTCTGGAGTTGGAATAGTAATTTTTATCCCTACGCTATCCAAAGCTTTCCCTACTGTTGCACTCTCTGGAGTTGGAATAGTATTTTTTACCCCTACGCTATCCAACGCTTTCCCTACTGTTGCACTCACTGGAGTGGGAATAGTAATTTTTATCCCTATGCTATCCAACGCTTTCCCTACTGTTGCACTCTCTGGAGTAGGAATAGTAATTTTTATCCCTACGCTATCCAATGCTTACCCTACTGTTGCACTCACTGGAGTCGGAATAGTAATTTTTACCCCTACGCTATCCAACTCTTTCTCTACTGTTGCACTCTCTGGAGTGGGAATAGTTATTTTTACCCCAACGCTATCCAACGCTTTCCCTACTGTTCCACTCTCTGGAGTTGGAATAGTAATTGTTATCCCTACGCTATCCAACGCTTTCCCTACTGTTGCGCTTTCTGGAGTTGGAATAGTAATTTTTACCCCTACACTATCCAACGCTTTCCCTACTATTGCACTCACTGGAGTGGGAATAGTAATTTTTATCCCTACGCTATCCAACGCTTTCCCTACTGTTGCACTCTCTGGAGTTGGAATAGTAATATTTATCCCTACGCTATCCAACGCTTTCCCTACTGTTGCACTCTCTGGAGTTGGAATAGTAATTTTTACCCCTACGCTATCCAACGCTTTCCCTACTGTTGCACTCACTGGAGTGGGAATAGTAATTTGTATCCCTATGCTATCCAACGCTTTCCCTACTGTTGCACTCTCTGGAGTAGGAATAGTAATTTTTATCCCTACGCTATCCAATGCTTTCCCTACTGTTGCACTCACTAGAGTCAGAATAGTAATTTTTACCCCTACGCTATCCAACTCTTTCTCTACTGTTGCACTCTATGGAGTGGGAATAGTTATTTTTACCCCTACGCTATCCAACGCTTTCCCTACTGTTGCACTCTCTGGAGTTGGAATAGTAATTGTTATCCCTACGCTATCCAACGCTTTCCCTACTGTTGCGCTCTCTGGAGTTGGAATAGTAATTTTTACCCCTACACTATCCAACGCTTTCCCTACTGTTGCACTCTCTGGAGTTGGAATAGTAATTTTTACCCCTACGCTATCCAACTCTTTCTCTACTGTTGCACTCTCTGGAGTTGGAATAGTAATTTTTATCCCTACGCTATCCAACGCTTTCCCTACTGTTGCACTCTCTGGAGTTGGAATAGTAATTTTTACCCCTACGCTATCCAACGCTTTCCCTACTATTGCACTCACTGGAGTTGGAATAGTCATTTTATCCCTACGCTATCCAACGCTTTCCCTACTGTTGCACTCTCTGGAGTAGGAATAGTAATTTTTATCCCTACGCTATCCAACGCTTTCCCTACTGTTGCACTCACTGGAGTGGGAATAGTAATTTTTACCCCTACGCTATCCAACTCTTTCTCTACTGTTGCACTCTCTGGAGTGGGAATAGTTATTTTTATCACTACGCTATCCAACGCTTTCCCTACTGTTGCACTCTCTGGAGTTGGAATAGTAATTGTTATCCCTACTCTATCCAACGCTTTCCCTACTGTTGCGCTCTCTGGAGTTGGAATAGTAATTTTTACCCCTACGCTATCCAACGCTTTCCCTACTATTGCACTCACTGGAGTGGGAATAGTAATTTTTATCCCTATGCTATCCAACGCTTTCCCTACTGTTGCACTCTATGGAGTAGGAATAGTAATTTTTATCCCTATGCTATCCAACGCTTTCCCTTACTGTTGCACTCACTGGAGTGGGAATAGTAATTTTTACCCCTACGCTATCCAACTCTTTCTCTACTGTTGCACTCTCTGGAGTGGGAATAGTTATTTTTATCCCTACGCTATCCAATGCTTTCCCTACTGTTGCGCTCTCTGGAGTGGGAATAGTAAATTTTACCCCTACGCTATCCAACGCTTTCCCTACTGTTGCTCTCTCTGGAGTGGTAATAGTAATTTTTACACTCCCACTATCCAACGCTTGCCCTACTGTTGCACTCTCTGGAGTTGGAATAGTAATTTTTACTCCTACGCTATCCAACGCTTTCCCTACTGTTGCACTCACTGGAGTGGGAATAGTAATTTGTACCCCTACGCTATCCAATGCTTTCCCTACTGTTGCGCTCACTGAAGTGGGAATAGTAATTTTTACCCCTACGCTATCCAACGCTTTCCCTACTGTTGCACTCTCTGGAGTGGGAATAGTAAATTTAACCCTCTCGCTATCCTACGGAAAAAATATTGTATATGTTTTGTTAATAATATGTATATATATATATATATATATGTTTTAAAATAAATGTGTCTTTTTTAAGTTACATTAATTATTTATTAATTTTAAGTTTATTTAAGTATGTTTAAAGTAATTATATTATCATTATATTCGTTTTAAATTAATTTTAACATATTAAAAAAATTCGATATTTTGACTGTCTATATTTTTTCCTATCGATATTTTGGAGTCGATATTTTTGTACTTACCTGTTTGTAGATAGGAAGTCGATATTCTGGCATTCGATATTTTTACCTCGATATTTTGGCAAGTCGATATTTTGACTGTCGATATTCTGTCAGTGATCCGCCTCTTAAATTAAACTTGGCTGCTCTGTGCCAAGCTACTCTAGGGTGTGCAGAGGTCAAGTTCAAGTAGTCTTTATTCGATTAGTGCATCATAAAAGACATAAAATACAATATATACATATAAAATACCCTAAAACCATATTAAATCACATATATAGACTTCATAAGAGTAAAACAAAAAACATTGCACAGAGCCTAACTAACAAGCACATATTATATGCTGATCGAAACACGGAAACAAGAACTTTATTAAAAATCCACTAGCTAGAAGAAGTTGCTATACTTAAGACTGCGTTGCGGTAAAACAAATCGATTAAAGGCAGGGATGCTACGCTCAATTGGTAAGCAATTGGTAAGCAAATTCTATGACCCAGCTCAGTATTATATTCAACGTTTTGTTTCCGGGGGGGGATATGTGAGTTGCTTGGATAGAAATCGTGTAAATCCCAGGTTGTTATGGGGCCATCACCTTCTTGGGGCTGCCATGATTGAAGATAGGGAGCAACTTGTCTGCTCCTAAATCTAATTAGAACCAAGTCGCCACTAATATCTTTTCGAAGGGGACCCAGCCAGCCCACTCTCCTCACGCTGATTATCCTGCCATCGAGGTCATGAGGTAAGGGTCTGTTTTTCGATAACCAAAACTTGACTTTGTTTAGCAGGTCGGTGGCTCTCTCAGATTTTCCATGTTTCAATGGAGGGACCCCCGAGAGGATGGACACAAATGGAGCGGCCTCTGGGGGAAGATTAATACAGGGAGTCTTGATACGTTCTAGTCTGGGGGCAACATTGTGATCTATAACAGGTATGGGTGGTGCCTTAGGAACATATGGAGGCACAGAAATAGGGACTGGTACTTGAGTAGGGGGAACTTTGTTTTGCATGGTATTGGGAGAAGCAGCATGGAGCGAACAGTTAGATGTTACAGTATGGGAAGATTGTACCAGATAGGATTTAACAGTTTCCTCAATCCCCATCAGTCTATCCCCCAAGGTGTTAATTTTATCGATCAGGGGATGGATAGTGGTTTTGATCAGTTGTTCGATCATGGCCAGTAAAGCCAATTGGGGCGAGGATGGTGGATCATATAGTTTTTTACCCACCTCTGGGGTTGACAGAGCAGTGACAACAGAGGAGTTTATATTGGGGGACGCATTCTGTAAATTTGGTGGTTTGGTTTGGGACCCAATTACTCCAACCCCGTTGTGTTTCCTTTTAGCAGATGTAACCTGAACGGGAATTATGCTTTGTGGATTGGCTTTTATAGGTGTAGGTAAAGGCCCCTGTGTGCTTGCGCTGCGAGCTAGCGAACTAGTGTTTGTTGCCGGGTGGGGTGATGTCACAAAGGTATACCTGATATTACACATACTATTTAAATCGTCTAACCAGAGGAGATTAGACGCTGTAATGATTGTTTTTGGAGAGGGTTCCATACTAGTAGTAGTGACTATGAGCAGAACTGTAGTAATTATATCAATGGTACTATACGATCATTAGTACTAAAATGTCAATTGCGTGCCCGTCTTATGACCTAAGGCATGAGTCCAGCCCAAAAGGGTATGTTAGTAACCACTCCCTTGAGGGTCTATATAAGAGTTTATAAGCGGACGTGATAGTCAATGGAATAGGCAATCCGTGGCTTTACCTCCTCTTTGAAGACCAAGGGGGGTGGCCCGTCCCGTCCTCCTATGGCCTCCGAGGGCCACAGAGGGCCCGCCCTTTGCCCGGGCTTAGCCCGGCGCAGTCCCCCACGCGTCCCGCGACGCGGAGGGAGCCTCGTCCGTTATCAGCGCCTCCGGGCGCGCAGCAACCGGAAATGACCCGCTTAGGCTGCTGGGAGCTGTAGTCCGCCGGCGGCCGTGCAGGTGGAGAGCAACGGCGGCGTGCAGCACTCACAGCGTGTGGGCCCCAGCAGCAGAAACGGAGTGTGCCCGGTGAGTCCCTCCTGCTCCGTGAATCTGGTCCTGATCTGTGACCCCCCGCTCCTCAGTGGGAGCCTCGTCCGTTATCAGCGCCTCCGGGCGCGCAGCAACCGGAAATGACCCGCTTAGGCTGCTGGGAGCTGTAGTCCGCCGGCGGCCGTGCAGGTGGAGAGCAACGGCGGCGTGCAGCACTCACAGCGTGTGGGCCCCAGCAGCAGCAACGGAGTGTGCCCGGTGAGTCCCTCCTGCTCCGTGAATCTGGTCCTGATCTGTGACCCCCCGCTCCTCAGTGGGAGCCTCGTCCGTTATCAGCGCCTCCGGGCGCGCAGCAACCGGAAATGACCCGCTTAGGCTGCTGGGAGCTGTAGTCCGCCGGCGGCGGTGCAGGTGGAGAGCAACGGCGGCGTGCAGCACTCACAGCGTGTGGGCCCCAGCAGCAGCAACGGAGTGTGCCCGGTGAGTCCCTCCTGCTCCGTGAATCTGGTCCTGATCTGTGACCCCCCCGTGTGCAGAGGTCAATTAGGGAGTGTATCTGACTTAGCCTGACTAGAGGTGTAGTTCCTACTTGGACAGGGTGCATACGTCTGCCAACTGGAGACCCTATTTCTAACAGGATAAATTAATGCTTTTGAAAGTATGTGTAATTCTGGAGGTGGTGATAATTAAGGACATGAGCTGTGCCTCAAAATAAACCAATAACCTACAAATATTCCATAACCATGTGAATCCCGTTAAGTGGCAGGGCTGGAGCACCCTGCACCAACAAACCCATGCTTGGCAGCGAACTAATCTTCCACTGAACTCGTCTGGAAGCATGCCAAGTCCACAGGAATTAATGCATCTCCTGCAATTGTGGGAGAGGTCCCACCTCCCAAGCCAACCCCATGAAAACTGATTCTGTATCCTGCTGGACTGCACCCGAGCTCTGCCTCATCTCATCAGTACAGCCATCTCATCAAGTGCACCCCGATAGTCGGGAGATTATATGCAGTCCCATAATCATGTTCCCATAATCATGTTGTTTTTTTTAGTTTCATATAGTGCGAACTCGGCCCAAGGGCACTGGAGCTCTTTATATGAGCACCAGTTACATTATACAACGTCCGATTTAATTTTAGCACAGAAAGATTAAGTGATTTGCCTATGATCCAATGGCGGCCTATAATCTTGCCTGGGAGGGGAATGGGCAGGCCTGTACACGCACATATATACACTAACATCTACACATTTACAAATGCGCACACGCACACACACACACACACACACACACACCACCATTCACAACACTCACTCAAAAGGAATTCATACATTTATACATACACGCATGCACGCACCAACCATTCAAAAACATAATATGTTCTAGAGAGAAAAGCCTTGAAGGTCCCAGAAGGATTGGAACTGCTGACCTTAGGTCTGCCAATAAGGTGAGGTAGTAGTCCCTCACTCGTCACAGAGCGGTATGGGGTCAGTGAGACTGCTGACTCCACCCCGCTCTGTGACGAGGTGTCACTAACTGGCACTCGTCCCTGGGTGCTTCAAAGCTTAAAACTGAAGCACCCAGGTCCAAGGCAATCAGTGACGCTTTCCCTCATCACCAGGAGGAGAACTTTGAAGCACTTTTGCCCAGCTGAGGAGGTCACTCCCACAAGGCTGTGAAATCCTCAGCCTGCCAAATTTCAGTTCAGACAGCCAGGAGCCTGCGCATTTGCCTAATGTCTATCTTGTGGCTGCCTGACCTGAACAAAAAGAGAGTCTGACAGGCTGACCTTTGCTCAGGTTGCAAGAGGGGATCCATTCAAGAGGCCTCCCTTTATGTCTCTTTTCAAGGTCATAACCCTGGATTCCTTTAAGCAGGAGATTGGAATCCATACTATGAGATATAACTGAACACTTTGAATGAGAGAGGCACGTAGTTGGTAACTTTACATAATCCTCTAATGCTGCAGACTGGCTTGTATCTGAAAAGTATCAGAGCATGCACTAGTCCTACTTTAATTAAAATAAAGGTAGAGCAGACAAGGACATCTAGGGCTGTACAGTACAGTTGAAAGCATTGCATAACGATACGCCAACATACAATGTCCTGTTTAGTTAATTTATAATGAGTGCAAACCGAGAATGCTATTAGAAAACGTTAGATAAAATGCGAGAAGAGAAAAGCTCTTAAAGTTAACACTTTTTTGCCTTTGCAGTGTATGTTTTAATCACAAATCACTTTACAAACGCCTGCAAAAGCTTTATTTAAAAGGTTGCTTATAAAGATGTTCTCCGTTTACAGAGATTTGAACTCTACTTCTTGTCATAACGCTCCTTTATGTTTTATAATCAATTTTATTAGCATATTTTCAAATTTAATTTCACGTAAATATTTTATGGATGGAAACCTAGGAGAGAATCTCTTGCCTCCATCAAGTCGATGCACTGAAAATCGGACCACCACCATCGTCGTCGTAACGTAGTCATTTGATTAGATTAGGAACTAATTAGATTAGATTTTTTTTCCTTGGCAAGTATACCACTCATCAGCCGTAGACCCCCAAGCAGGATGTGTATACTAAATGCCGCCACAGGTACCCTGCTAAGACCCTTGAATTAAAGGGCAACTTATCAAAAGAAGGGTAGTAGAGCTAGGTCATTGGTTGGAAAGAGAGGTCAAAGTGAGGGTAGCAGATCAGGGGGAGGGTGACGTGTGTAGTGCCCCCACAGATAGATCAGCAGCGAGATTATACAGATTACATTGGAATAAGATATAAAAATACTCCAGTTTACTTCATGCGCATCAAACTCCGGATACATGCTGAGCAGTACATTATCAGATATAATACACCTCTTGGGTTTCCTTATTTTATAGTTGATACAGATGGTCAGTTGTCAGCTGACAGATGAGGCAAACGCAAGGAGATGATGGACGGTGCGCTGAAACTTTTCAGACACTCACCCCCCGTCACAGATCTGGGTTGAATCCTTCATCGTTCTTTAGCCCTCTCTGCCACCCCAGTTCAGACAGGGCCATATGCAAATCAGTCTGACCCTGTGTCTCATGGGAACAGTCCAGCACCAACTGCCAAGCCAGGTCTTCCCTGACAGATGAGAGCATCTCGTAAACGAGACCTAATTGGAGCAGGCTTTCGGGTGGCTTCGCTTCCTACATGGGAGGCCACGGGTTCTTGGTGTCTCCTGTCCTTAGTCACAACTCAGAGTACCACAGAGACCAGCAGCTTTGCCAATGCATCCATTTTCACAAATTGCCTCCTCATTAAATCCCACCACCTGCAGCTTTCTTTGGTTGCTCAGGAGATGTCAGGGAAAAAGTAGATAGAAAGCCTCTAAGGGCATGATTCAAAAAGAGCCTCCTCACTCGTGGCGGAGTCCCCACAGTCATGGGCGAGTCTCCGCACACGGGCAAGTCTGCGCAATGAGAATTCTTAGTGTGGAGATCCCGCCCGAGTGCAAAGACTCCCCCTCGACTGCGGGGCCACTGCCACGAATGTGGAGGACCTTTGTGAATCAGGCCCCGAGTTTCTGTTTTCCTTTGCACCGGGCCACAAAGAAGGCATCTTAGAGTACCCTTCTCTATAGCAGGTGTCGGGATCTCCAGCTTCACAGAGATCCAAGTTACCAGAATGCCCGTAGAAATTCTCTCGCCTCTTCTTCAGGAACTCTGAATATCTCGATATTTATGACCCTTGGATAATTTTCAATTACCTCGAGTGTCTTTCCTAGGTTGCTTTAGTCTTCAGGTTTGTTGGTTGATGCCACTTCTCTTGTGTTTTATGCACGTTTCTGCCAATCTACCAACCTCTTAGGGGTCAAAAAAACCTTGCTTTAACCCATGATTAATGATAATTGCAATAATAACTATTTTATTATAATGATTAAAATAATTTAAATGTAAAATAGAAGGGACAACCACCATAGCGCTAATGCCAACAATATACCTAGCCACTGTTTAATATGCCATTAAAATAAATTAAAAAATAAAGAATCCTTTCCAAGACCCAATGCTAACCGTAATCAATATAACAACTGAATGATTAATATTATATTAAAGTAATTAAGTTAAATATTTAATTACATCAGTGTAATTAATGAATGATTAAATTAAATGAACCTTTAAATGAGTTACTGTACCTCATGCAATGCCCAAAATGGCAACGTTATTAGTGGAGCTAATGTGAAGAGGTAAGGGTCAGACAAGGTAAAGTAGGTGAATTCATAATATGTCCTCCAATCAAGAACACCAGAAATATCTTGCAGTTCCATAAGTTGTTCTAGGTTGTTGATTGTGGATGCAGCCAAAAATGGTTGATCTAACTTCCAAGGGACGTTGTTCAAGTATCATACGTGGTTACATGCTTAGCCGGTACAGGGCTGCTTTAAATGTGAATGACTGAATCTTGTGCAGAATCAACTTTAGAACCGCTTATGATTCTAATAAAATGCTCTAAGCAAACAAATTGCAGAAATGTGTAGAACTTTTTCAAAGATGCATGAAAAAGACAGTGTGGTGTGATATGTTGTAAGAGTAAAACAGTGACTTTACATTTGAAGACCCTATGTCATCCCTATGTGATCATATCCCACGAGTGAGGGGAATAATGTCACATCCAACACTTATCATGCTATCTCTACCCATTCAAGGAGATTCTCCTAGATATTGTACCGTAAATCATGATATGCCTTTGAAATGTCCCACCAGCTGTCTTAAAAGACTGACTTATTGGCATCACTAATGCAATGGACCATAGGCACCGTCAGGAGTGCTGATACACAGTGTGAACTTCTTACCACCACTCCTTGCCAGATTGTATTTGTCAGACCTTCTCACCTTGTAGAATAGAAGGATGTGAGCACCTGACTAGTGTCCATGCCCACACTGCTGAATATGTTATATTGGAAGGGTATTGTATAATGCAGCAATCACTGTAACCCAAACTTCTTGCTACGTCCTCCACAGTTTCATTACATGGATTCTTGGTCTCCTTATTTGTAATTTGCTTCTTAGAGACCATGTTGGACAACACAAGCTTGGCCTAGTGGAAGAACATTCCCGGGATGACTCCAGGGACAGGCATACCCTTCCTGCTCCTAGTCTCCAGCAGATAAATGTATGTGCAGAGGCCAGAGTCTGAGAAACAATTTGAAGTCAGAAGATCTGCGCATTGCTGATTGCAGATCTCTTTAGTTCACCTGGAGCTCAAGCTTGTGGAAAAAACGGACATCATACCTCATGAGAGAGGCCTTCATCACAGGGTTTGGGGGCAGGCTTCAGACACCTCTGATTGCAGGGTAGTGTGTTAGAGACTCAAAGCATTTTATGATTGAATCTGGGAAGATGATGTGTAAAAGAGTTAGGTTCATGGAACTAGGTAACTAAATGCCAACATACACTATTTGACCCATGATAATGTTAAAGGGTTGACAGCTCCTTCCTTTCTTGGGCTTCCAGGAACCTCCCATTCGCTGCTGGTGGTAGAGGAAGATCAATGGGTGAAAACAACAAAAAGTGAACTGCTCTTAGAATTCTGTTCAATTTTAGGTTTTGCCTACAGAGGGCATGTGCTATCAACGAAAGCTATTGTTCACAAAACAAGCTTAAAAATCAGCCTAGAGCGTGCCCATTACTTACCAATACTTACCATTGGTTGGCTTCCATGCCACTCTGTTTTCTTTGCTTCTTATTGGTCACACTTCCTACTTCTTGCCGGGTGCTCACCTCCTCCTACATTCTTCCTGGGGCTTCTGCCCATGCCATGGAGCATAGGCCTAGCTTAGCTTTCTGATTGCCATGCAGTGCTCGGGTAAATGTTTTTTTTTACTTTTTTCCATGCACTCTGCAAGAGTGCATCCCACTGTATTTCTATACTATTTCTATACGGGATTTGTTAAGCGCGCGGTCACCCAGGGGTTTCATGGCGCTGAAGAAAGCAGATGGTAGATGGTGAGTGAGGGGGCAGATGGTAAGTGCTCTAGCCGTACGCTTGTTTGAATAGCCAGGTCTTCAGGGCTCGTCTGAACTCTGTCAGCTTGGTGTAGCTCCGGATGGGCAAGGGCAGGGAGTTCCAGGTCTTTGGGGCGAGGTATGCGAAGCTGGAGCCGCCGAGTCGTTTCTTTTTAAAAGTCGGCACCGTGAGGAGGGACAGATGAGTAGAGCGAAGCTCGCGGGTAGGTTCATATTTGTTAATGAGTTGGTTGATGAACCTGGGGCTCTTTCCGTGAAGAGCCTTGAAGATTATGCAGCCTGTCTTAAAAGTGATCCGATGGGTGATGGGGAGCCAATGGAGGGAGGCCAACAGAGGTTTGGCTGACTTCCTGCGATTGCTCTTGAATATTAATCTGGCTGCTTGATTTTGAGCAATCTGCAGGCGTTTAGCGATGGTGAGGGGAAGGCCCAGGTAGGTAGAGTTGGAGAAGTCTATTCGCGAGAGAACCAATGCGAGCACCACCTGGATGAGAGCAGAGTGGGTCAGCAGATGAGCGATTTTTTTAATCTTTCTTAACTGAAAGAAGCAGGAGGAGATCACAGTTCCGACCTGGGTCTTCAGTTAGAGATCGGCGCTAAGAGTGACCCCAAGACTTTTGGCTGACTGGGAGGGGGATGGAGGTGTGCCCAGCGTGGATGGTCAAAAGTGGGGCCCCCAGCTGAGTGCACTGTTGCTAGGAAGTACTAACTCAGTCTTTCCTGGGTTCAACTTAAGGTGGTTCCGATCCATCCAACTCTGGATGTGCAGCATGGTCTTTTGAAATTCCTCGACGGAGTCCGGGGAGTTAAGGGGAAATACCAGCTGCAGATCGTCCGCGTAGTTGAATATGATGACCTTTCTGTCTTTCAGGGAGTGCAGTAGGGGTTTGAGATAAAGATTAAAAAGGAGGGGGGACAGTGAGGAGCCCTGTGGGACACCACAAGTGGTTGGGAGTGTGGGAGCTGTGAAATTCTCCAGCTTTACAGCCTGGAATCTGTCCGTCAGAAATCACTTAATCCAAGAGAGAGCCGCGCCGCTGAGGCCGGCTTGTTCGACACGGTGTAAAAGTATGGTGTGGTCCACCGTGTCGAACGCGGCCGAGAGGTCGAGCAGTGCGAGGGCCTGATGGATTCCACTATCGGCATTGGTCCTTAGGGTGTTCTGCACGGCGAGGATCACCGCCTCGGTGGAATGTGCCTGGCGGAATCCCGCTTGGTTGGGTTCCAGATAATCAGATGTTTCGATGAAGTTGGATAAGCAGCTGGTTACGTGAGCTTCCAGTAGCTTAGCACCGTAAGGGAGAAGGGAAATGGGGCGGTAGTTGGAGAGGTTGGTGGGATCGGCGCCTGGTTTCTTGATGAGAGGGACCAGGGTGGCATTTTTGAAGGAATCGGGTACTATTCCTCGTGAAAGGGAGGTGTTCAGAATAGGGAGTATGCCCTGGGGGAGTGCAGCATAGACTTCTTTCAGAATATGCGGGGGACAAGGATCGTTGGGTGAACCCGATTTTACTCGGTTCATTAGCTCCAGTAATTTGGGTGGTTGGATGGGGTGTTAGGGTTTCTACAGATATCTGGGTCGTCTGTTACAGCATGGTTGGTTTGGATGCTGTATGGTCTCCCCCAACCCCTTGCTCTTCTCCCACTGTCTATTTCTATTCCTCCCTCCCACTTCCCTCGCACAACACTCGTATTGGTCCCCACATCCAGATTAGAGTTCAAGTGTCCTTTGACTTACATCATTTACTTGTGTTACTGTCCTCAACCCTTTTACCCTCTCGCATGTAAAGGTCAGGAGTCGTACTATGCCCAATTAATTAAAATGACGCCCTTTTACCTCCTCACCGCAAATTCACATAAGTTGTATTGTGCCCAATTCAATACAATGACAGGCTTTGTTACTTCCTTCTGTTCCCGACACAACTTCTCCTCCCACCCCGACATGAGGCCCGCACGGTTGAAATAAATGGACTGAGCACTGGATAAAAAACATATTAATAGGCATGGTGTAGAAGCATGCCCACATTAGAGAACCTTTTTAGGTCTGGCAGGAGCCAAAACCTTTTGATTCGTTTAAAAAAAATGTATTATATACTTAATTAGAGGGGCTAACAGCCAGCTTTCTTCATCCATTGGTTTGTTGGTGTTCCATTCACATTTTTCTTCTGCCCACTACACCACACACCAGGGGGTCAGACCACTTCAGCCCCTGGATAAGTTCACCTTGAGTGACTGAATTTTGCTCTTTTGGAAGGAGCACATTTGCACACAAGCTAATTCCCCTCTGAGCCAATGTTTTTTTGTTTTTAATTTATTACTTTGATATTGCCTTTGTGTTTAGAGTCTGATGTGACAGCACAACGCTTTTTTGCCAGATGTCCGGACAGGCCATTTCTGCGCTTTCTCACTTCCTGGCTTCTGCCAATGCTGTTGCAAATTCCTTTTGGAAAAGTCCTTTATTTCTCAGGTAAACAAAGAGCACTCCAAAAGGAATTTCATAGCATATCAGATTGCATCCATTTGAAACTGTTCTGTGTTAAAATAATTGAAAGTTTCAATATTATACATGGGCGTTCATAAGTGGCCAATTCTTTGGACACATTTATTGTGGACTCAGTTTCACCAGTATTTCTTTAATAAACTTTGCCCAGGAATAGAAACTTTATTGTGATTAGTTTGGAGCACTTGTAACACTTTTTTTTATTCCTTTTTTCTTTTGTCTTTCTGTATTTCCTTCTTCCTTTGTTTCTTCCATTGCTCTTTCGTTCTTTCATTCCTTTATTCTTTCATTTCTTTCTTTGCTTTTTTTCTTTCATTCCTTTAATCTTTTCTTCATTATTTCCTTCCTTCTTTCTTTTCTTTTTTCTTTCAGTCCTTCTTTCTTGCCTTCTTTTTTCTTTCCTTCCTTCTTTCTTGCTGCCACTTTTCTTAATTTTTTTTCATTTTTTCAGTTCTTCTTTCCTTCTGTCTTGCTTTCTCTTTTTCTTTCCTTCCTTTTTTCCTTTCCTTAATTTCTACTCTTTTTACATTTTTCAGTCTTTCAGTCTTTCTTTCCTCCTTTCTTGCTTCACTTTTTTCTTTCATTACTTCTATCTTTATTTCTTGGTTTCCTTTTTCTTTCATGTCTTCTTTCCTTTTTTCTGGTTTCTGTTTATCATTCATTACTTCCTTCTTTCTAACTTTCTTGTCTTTCATTCCTTCTTTCTTTACTTCCATATTGCTTTTTCTCTCTTGCCTACTTTCTTTCCTTCTTTCGTGCTTACTTTCTTTCCCTCTTTTTTGCTTCCATTCCTTTTTTAGTCTTTGTTAATGTCATTCCTTCTTTCTTGCTTTCACTTCTTCTTTCTTGCTTTCCTTCTTTCATTCCTTCTTCCCTTCATTCCTTCCTACTCTCTTGCCTTCTTTCTTTACTCATTTCTTACTATCTTTCTTGCTTTCATTCCTTCTTTCTTGCTTTCATTCCTACTTTCTTTGCTTTTTTCTACCCTTCATTCTTTCTTGCCTTCCTTTTTTCTTTCCCTTTTTCACCCTTCCTTTTTTCATTCCTTTGTTCATACCTTTCATTTTTCTTTCCTTCTTGCCTTCTTTCTTTCATTCATTCCTTCTTGCTTTCTTTCTTTCTTTTCTTCCTTCCTTTCTGTTTATTTCTTTCCGTCCTTCCTTCTTTCCCTCATTCTTCTTTCTTTTTTTTTAAATGTATTTATTTATTTTATACAAGAAAACATTTGCAACAGCTGTTACAGGGTTAGCATAGGTTGAATCAATTGCCGTTTATACATCCGTGTTTGTATAGCTCTTGAAGAAGAGAGAAAGGCAGACAGAAAAGGGCAGGAAAGCTTCTTTCTTTCTCAAAGGCAAGAGACTGTCAGCTAATGGCATAATGGTTCGATTTTGTAGGTCTGTGTTTCAAGACATTTTTATTTTACTAAAAATTATTTGTATGTCATAGATACTTACTGGGATTTTCAGCCACAATTTATCCATTTGTCTATGGTTGTGTCATTCACATTTTTCTCCAACCTTCTCAAGCATGCATCCTGGTCAACTCGTCACCCCTCTTCAGCCATTGGCTGACTTCACTATGAGCGATGGTATATTGTTCGTTCACAAGAAGCACCTCCAAACACAAAGTAGTTCCGTTCAGTGCAAGGGAGTACTATGGTGTTCTTTCTTGAGACTTACATTTTTTTTTTAAGATTGACAAATTTCCAGCAGCTTCCCAAACAATAACATTTTGTAAAGGCCATGACAAATCAAAACAAGAATTGCCAAAAGCGGACAACGTCAGACCTAATTGATTTGCCATTGCTTGTTGCACTCGAGAGCGGATTTTACCAGTTAACCAATTAAATTATTAGGCATCTGAAGGATGGAAGATTGAGCGAGCACATCCGGGATTTGAGCCAGTGAACTTCAGGATTAATACAGAGCCCTGTTGAAGATGCATTATTCATGGAGCCGACAGCCACAAAATAAGAACGCACCATCTAGTGCCTTCAAGAAGACATGTATGATACTACATAAAACATATATAAGTAAGATGAACAGATGCCAAAGGACCATGGGAAACAGAAATCTAAAGGCATTACAGACATATAAAGAGCATTCAGGATTAGAAAGGAACAACCATTGGCAAAGCAAATAATTTTTTCCTATGCGAGATCTATTGGGTTTGCCAATGTGTTTTAGATGTGTTGCACAGCACCACGAGCTGCTGTGCAACATGGCTTAAAGCAAAATAAAAAAGCGCTTTTCAAATTATTTTCTGGGACCTGTTGCCTGAGGACCATGACCCCTTTTCTTTCTCTGGCAGCCTGCCTAATCCCAAAATGAGGTTGCCACACCATCATCCACAGCCACAACAATCCCCTAATTTCCATATACACTTTATACTAAGAATCTTCATGAGTGTCAGTCCGGAGCTGGCTTTCATATCTAAACAGATGACATAAATATTTCCTTTAAAACATCTGAAAACCTAAGGGATTATTAGAAACACATTGACAAAGTATTACAAATTATCAAGAAATTATTTCATGAGAATTTGCTAAGATTGAACTCAGCCAAACTTGAAATAATGTGATGTCAGACAAAACCACCAGCATTGATGACATAATTGCAATATCAGCCATGGATAAAATGAAAAATCCATGCTCAGTTTTGACCTACCCATTTCTTTGTATCTAAAAGCCAATGTCATGGTGTGCACTTCCAATTATTATCTCAAACTATTATGTAGCATCAACCCCTTTCTTGATGAATCTTAAGGAGTGAAAATTACAAATTGTACTGTGAGGGCTAAGGTACACTAAAACAACATGCTTAGAACAAAGATCCCAAAAAGGCCAAACAAATTTGCATAATTGCAAGTAATGCAGATTGGTATTTCAGCTTGAGATATCATTATTGGATCTGAAATTAAAGCAGCAAAAAAGTTCCCGAAAACTTAGCTGGGCGTCTTTTTTTACCTTTAATGTGTATTGGAATATTCGTTGTTGGAGTTATGTTTTGGATGTCGTTTAGTTAATGTATGTGACCAACAAACACGTGACAGCTCAGTCTTCTATCCCGAGCTACATTACATCATTTCATGTTTCCAGTGTATTGATTATGTAATCTGTGATTTTTTTTATAAACATCTTTGGTGTTATCAGCATGTCTATGAAAACTTTGTCAATGGTTATGAGGAGATGAGATGAAGGATTACTATGGAATTCAAACAATATATGCAGGAGTGCAAAGCCCTGAAGAAACAACTGGGTAGTTGTTGCTGGTGGAAGGAAATCAACTAAGCTCCAAGAGTTTCCAACAGCTTGGTCAGAGAGGACAAAAGGAAGGCAGATGGGTGTATTCTAGAGTGAAAAGGAAATGTTCTACTGGGTCACCTGTAGTACCAGTGCAGACATACTTCAATGTAGGAAATTGGGCCTCATTTTGGGGGGTGGTGACTTTTAATATGTCCATCAGAGTGTTAGGTCTTCCATACTGACAGACAGAGGACTTTTGAGAGATTACTGCTGGCACAGTGGCTGTCACTGTTGATCCTCTGAAGAAACAATGAGGTTGGCTGGAAGCCTTTGTCAGTTTTAACAGCTGTTCAGCAACTCCCAAAGTGGGAGTTTGCTTTTGAAAAACAAATAACTAATGAGTCCCACACTAATGGAGATTTTTTCCTTGGCGCGGGCGTTATAATTTTAATTTACTGTTTGTCAGCACTAGGGTAGACAGAAAGAACGGATACAAATCTGTCTGTCCTAAATAGGGCAGATGGTGTGATGACTCCACTTCAACAGCGACTGTGAGTATGCTTTTTGTCGATGGAGGTAACTGGGACACCTCCAACAGAAAACTGACTGTCGGATGACTTTCCATAAGGTGGGCCAACCAAGAGTTTGGCAGATAGGTACTCCATCATGTCTGTGGCGTAGTACTCTGTCTGCCAAAATCTAAATCAGGCCCTTTGGCTGCTAAGTAAAACAGAGACATCTATAAACATGTGGCTGCAATCCTAGCTTGCCACCACATACCTATAAACTTGGAAAAGCAGTTTTTTTATTTGTTTTTTAGAGTTTTATATAGCGCCAACTAGACCCAAAGATATCCGTATCAGAGTGCTTTACATAGCACCAGTTTCGTTACACAAGGAAACATTCATTTTTGTTAGGCACGGGGAGATTAACAGCCTGATTCATGAAGCGAAATAGCGCCCGCAATGGCTGCGAAAATGCAATTGCGGGTGCAAAACACGGAATCGGCATTCAAGTACAAAATAGCGAATTCGCAAACACAGAATAGCGATTAAAATAGCGATTACGCTATAATAGTCGCAGAGTCCCGGTAGTCGCGCATTAGCGATACGGAAATAGCGACCAACCACGGAATCTGCGAAATGAATAGCGAAACGCAATATATTCTCAATCGGCATTCATGAAAAATATACAATAGCGGAAAACCCCAAAATCGCAATTTAGCGCGGCGCTAATTAAGGACAACTCAAAGCAGGTGGTAACCATAAAAGCCATGATTAACAAAATTTTGAAAAACAGTTGGCCAATCACCAACAGGTCCAGGCCTGACCAATCACACATAAGGACATTCAGCAGCAGCATTAGGCGTTCCACAATGCCAGGAATGTACATGGTGGTGAGGCGGCGAAGGCTACAGCGAGCAGCACGGAGGAGACGCATGAGGTAGGCAAGGATTTACCGGCAGCGGGTCACCTTGCTGGGCCAAACCAGAGAACAGATATATGCTAAATACAGGCTGAATGGGGAAATGATCACCTGGCTGATACATGAACTTGACCCCCTCATGCAGCACCCAACAAGGCGGAACAATTCGGTGCCTACACATGTGCAGGTATTGTGCAGACTGCACCTCCTGGCCTCCGGCAGTTTCCAGGGCATAGTAGCGGCTGCTGGGGGGATATCCCAGCCCACCATGTCACGCTGCCTCCACACTTTTGTTGACGCCATGCTCACCCAGCTCCACCGCCACATCACATTTCCCACGAGCCAACAGGAATTGGACCTGACTAAACTTCAATTTTACAATGTAGCCCATTTTCCCCATGTCCTCGGCTGCATAGACTGTACCCACGTCGCCATCTGCCCACCAGCTGCCACGGAGTATATGTACCGCAACAGGAAGTCCTACCACTCCCTCAACATACAGATGGTCTGCAATGCCAAGACCATCATCACTGACATTGTCGCCCAGTACCCAGGGAGTACCCATGACTCCTTTATCTTCAGGCACAGCGGACTCCACACACGACTGCTCAGGGGAGAGTTTGGGGAAGGACACCTACTTGGTAAGTACACTTTGTCGACAATGTCACATTGCAATGAAGGCACAGCGCTGCACAGGCAATCAACATCTGCTCCTCTCATTCAGGTGACAGTGGCTACGCCCTACGGGAATACCTCCTGACCCCTTACCTCAACCCTGCCACACCTCAGCAACGGCGCTACAATGATGCGCACATCCGGACAAGGAACTGTATAGAAAGGACATTTGGCCTGCTCAAGAGCAGGTTCCGTATACTGCACAAGACAGGTGGGGCCATGTATTACAGTCCTGCTGCCTGCTGCCGCATAGTGGCTGTCTGTGCAATACTTCATAACATTGCAACCAAGCGCCGGATACCTGTTGAGATCTCAGGCAGTGAATCAGAAGGGGACGACCGGCCACCAGCACATGCGCACCATGCACGCGGGGAGAACCCAGCTGAAGGCCACAGACGTCGCAACCACATCACAGCGAACAATTTCTAGCCCACCCTCTACCCCCACCCCACATATCACAATTGCATGCAAAATGTAATGATCACACAAGGCTAATGTGTGCAGCAAAATAAATATATTTGTTTCATTCACAAGAAAAAGGTAATCTGTACAACTATTTACAACCAACAGTATTCCTCCATACTGCAGTGTGCAAGTACATGGCAGGCTTATAGTCAGCCTGTGCCTGTGTTTTTCGGGCAGAGTCAAGTGCGCCTCCTGCGCGTTATGCCCAGCCGCCTCTGAGGCTCATCCTCCTCCGGGGCACCTGTACCAGGCGTTGCCCTGGTGCTGCGCCTAAGTGGCGGGACTAGTGTTGCAGATTGGCTGCTGACGCTTGAAGCCCCCTCACTGCCATCGTCACCCCCTACAGTGGCAGGTACAGCTGGAGGGTGTAGTGCCGTCACCGCGGTGGTTAGGTGCTCCAGGACCCTGGTGATGTCCTCACAGCACTGGACTAGTTGGTGCTGCTGTGTGAGGGACCGGCGTGACAACTGGGAGGTGGCATTTGCAGCCACATAATTTGACCGGCTGTAGGAGGCCAGCCGGCCCATGAGCTGGTGGTGGCGCCGGCTTGCTGCCCTGCGCTGCTTGCTCACCGCAGCAGTGTCTGCCTCCATGGCTGCAGTCATGCGGCCCATGGCCGCCGTCATGCGGTCCATGCGCTCTCCCACTCCCGCCACATTGCGCCCAATTTTGTGCAGCTGGAGCTGTATGGCACCTTGCTGCTGTGACTGGCGCTGGTGGATCCTGAGCATGCGCCTCTCTACGCTCATACAGGCATGGAGATGTCCATTGCCCCTCCTGCTGATTGGAGCTGTGGTGTGACCGTGAGAGCTCCCACGCCTGCTCTGCTGGCCTGTCACAGTGGCTGGCCGCTGTGTTGCCGCTGTCGCAGGCCCAGATGACGTAGCACCAGCTGCAGGTGGTGTCACAGCAGGCGTTGCTGGTGTGGCAGGGACTGGAGGCACATTAGTGGGGTGCCTGGCTCTGGCTGAGGGTGGGATGGCAGGAGCAGAGGCCACAACGGTGGAGGGCCTGGCCTTGGCTGCGGGTGGGATGGCAGGAGCAGAGGCCACAACGGTGGGGGGCCTGGCCTTGGCTGCGGGTGGGATGGCAGGAGCAGAGGCCACAACGGTGGGGGGCCTGGCCTTGGCTGCGGCTGGGATGGCAGATGCAGGGGCCACAACGGTGGGGGGCCTGGCTGCTGGTGTTGTTGCAGCGGCAGGGGCTGGTGCCTGGGTTTCTGGTTGTGAATCCTCCTCCTGGGCCTCCTCATCTATCTGCAGCCTCTCGCTGTCACTGCTTTCTGCGCCACCTGTGAGGGTAAGTGGATACTCATTAGTTGCATGTGACTGCCAGACGTGCTGATGTTACATGCATGCTGGGTGACATTCCATGGATGGCTGTGGATTTGCGTACTTTGGGACCTGTCTGGCTGCATTGTGGTACTACTACATTGTGGACATACTACATCTCCCACTATGCTTCAGGGCATTCCCTGATGCGCAACAAAGGCATGACTAAGGGCCAATAAGTGAGCCTATTTGGTCAGGGACGGTCATGGGGGACAGGGTCGCAGTCGCATGCCACTTACCTTGGGTGTCTTGGGTGGGGCGGGAGGAGTCCAGAGGGGTGACGCCAACACACGCCTCCCTCTCAAGGGTGTTCTCGACCTGGTCCTCCAAGGGTGTGTTGGGTGGGACTGTCGGTCCGCCACCTCCAGTGCCCGATGCCTCTCCAAGGCGCTCCGCCACCCTCTCCTTGGCACGACCTCGGAGGTCGTACCATCGCTTCTTAAGCTCCTCCAATGACCTATCGGCCACACCCACCGAGTTGACGCTGGAGGCTATTCCCAGCCAGATCCTGCGTTTGTCTTGCTCTGGGACCTTCCTGGAGTTGATCCCGAACAGCCTGTCATGGTTGGCCACCACCCCTTCAATAAGGTTCTCGAGCTCCTGCTCTGAGAACTTCAGCTTTCGCTTTCGTCCTGCGCTGTTGCTGGGGCCAGGGACAGGTTCCTCAGACATGGCAGCAGATATGTCGCTATTACAGTCGGTTGTGAAGTCGCTATCGCTGGTTTAGCGTCTGCTTTCCGACTTGCTCCCTCGAAGGTTTGCCTCACTGTGGTGTTTGGGGGTGGGAACTGCCTGCTTCCTGGTTGTGATGTCATCACTGTGCTCGGAAAGCGACTTCCCGTTTTCCCAATCGCGCGAGAATGCGAGTCGCATTCCCGATCGCACGGGATTGCGAGTCGCAATCCCGATCGCACGAGATTGCGAGTCGCAATCCCGACGCAGGTAGCCGGGAATAGCGATTTTTCTGCGTTTTTAGTTGGTCGCTAACGGATTTAGCGCCCGCGTGCGAGTCGCTATTTTTTCCCCGAAAAGTACATGAATGCCGTTTTGCGTTTCCTCAATAGCGAGTCGCTATGAATCGCTATTAGGGACACGCAAAACGGCCCGTACATGAATCAGGCTGTAAGTGATTTGCCCAGAATCACAGGATGTTAAGCGTCGTTGTCGAGACTCGAACCCGGTTCCCCAGCATCAACGTCGACCGCTTTTGCTTGTCATACCTCTCAAATGGAGGTGTTGATGCTTTTGTTCCCTGTGTTTCAGTGTAGAAAGAGAGAGAGGACAGAGTGTGGTTTTGCAACTACAGAGGCTAGAGTCAGCAGACATGATCTTAGATTTACTTACCCTTTTCCTTAGAGCCTTACTCACCATGACCCTCAGAAGACATGGGCTCAAACACCACAGTGTGAGGTTTGTGTCTTTGCAGTACAATAATAACTTACAACATGTCTTCTCAGCTCCCACACGACTGTCTTGAATGTGAACGTCTGGCATATGCTCCTTTGCCAGCTAAAGACCAGATGTTAATATCTGCTTTCATTTCCACTACAACTTGCGCTGAGAAGGGATTGTGGCACTATGCTAGTGATCCAGCGCGGCCATGGGTGTGTGCCCTGAATATCGACCACAAATTATTGATGGGACATAACATTGAGGAAAAAATATAAAAAAGCAAATAACGACAAGTTGGTAAGTCTAGATTTTCTATACCTAATTCCACTTACCTGTGCCTACACAATATATATAGCTTCAAGGTATGTATATGTGGATTTATGAATAGTAAAGCTGTACCTCTGTATATGCTTGTACCTACATATATTTTATCCCTTGATATTCTGTCCTCTGTAGTCTTGTACCAAGATATTCTGGTGTCGATATTCAGTAGTACAATACTAGCATGTGTCTCACTAAATAACTAAACACATGAAAAAACAAATAACTGTACCTTATGTGATCAAACTCCATGCCAGATTATTGGTGCATTGCCTGCATATCAGAGGTGGGCTCAAGGGCCAGGAAACAATAGCCTGTACGAAAGAAATGTTAATAAAAAGCCTCACAGTTACCTCTTTTGTAATTTTGCTTTATTAGCCTGGCTGTCAACTGTGCATATGTGCCACATACATGTCTGATTGTCTCAAACAAGGTTCCCAAGAGGTTTAACAATGAAACTGAATATCTGGTCATTCCCACAAAGAGCATATAGTTATTTTGGTGACAAACCATAGCTAGCAAACTGATGAGAGTTTTAATTCGAGAGCGTTCTTTTTCCTTAGGGAATTACAAAGTTATTGGGTGCTTATTACAAGGTTTTAATGATGCCTTGAGTGGCACGGTTGCTTGCACAAGGGTTCAGAAATTTACAGTTCAGTCATGAATTTATCCCAAAACTTGACTTTAGAATAACCTATCAATTATATTTTTAAAAAGGACAAAAATGTTAAATATACACACTTGGTATTTGATTGTTTCACCAATGCTATGCCCTAGGTTTAAAGGTTTTCTTGTAGTAAAACACATTTTTACGGAAGACGACCAACAAACATGAAGTGATAATTCATTTACAGAGATTCCTTGTCCAACGTGACACCTACAAAACACACAATTTCTAAATAATGTGCCCACGATTAGATCTTGAGATTTTATTTGTAGGTCAGATGTACCCAGAGTTATTTGATTGATTAACAAAAACACAGAGGGGGCTTTGGATTGGACACATTCAGCTCTTACTTTAATGAAGTGTCATTGTGGATCATCCTAGAGGAGTATTTCTTTCTCACCTTGATGCTCCTGGCTAAAGCTTGTATTAATATGCCTAATTAGCATGGCTAGTGCAATGCATGGATGGTGATGCATACATGCCCTGCAATGGAGGTGCATTGTTTTGATGATATCTTGTGGCTGCTTTTTATTTGTTTAGCTGTTGAGCATGTGATAAATGCCCACGGAACATTTTGTTTGACCTTTGCTCCTCTCAAAATGCAGACAGTCTAGTTTGTCCTCTACCATCTGTGTGAGGGACATGCTAAATAGAAGGTGTTTGCATATTGTCAGCTACAAAGAGTGAAAGCCTGTGTTGTGTGTTCAGAATAACCTGTGGTAGGGTAGCAGCTGATTGTGGCAGTAACATTTGCAGCACCTTTGTTTACTTGGTCTATGAGTACTGTGAACAGTGCAGGTTTTGTGTTGTAGTCTTCTCTAACTGTTCTTGCACTTGCTGTCACTCTAACCCTTGCTCACTCCCATGCATCTTTACCTGTACATACTCTTACTGCTTGTTACTCCTACTCTTACTTATAGACTTACTATCTAATAAAGACTTCTAGCCTTAGATCCCTTACCTTAGAATATTGCCCAGCCGTCAGAATGGATCCTGAAAATGTTGTGGAGTAGCTCTGCTCGCTGGTAGGTGACTCCGATCAGGTGAGTTTTGGCGCGTGTGCTGAATGCGCCATGTACGGTGCCTATATAGGCTCCACTCCAGTGCTCTGACAATGGTTCTTTTCTTTCTGCGGTATCAGCACAGATCTGGAAGAGCTACTCAGTCTTTTCGCATTTCTGTCAACCCTTTTGTTGAGCAATTTCACTCCCAGTGTGCCTAAGAGATGTCCCCTAAGAATCCTCAGGGTTTTAAACCCAGTGGAGCCTGCCACAGGCAAATGTCCATGACAGACCACCACCTGGTTTGCTCATGATACCTGGAGCATGGCCATGACTCCCAAGGCCTGTCGTGACTGCGGTGCAGGGAAACCCAGAGGATTCTGGGAGCTTGTGTTGAAGATCCTGTTCGCTCGGCACCGGATGACTCAGCACTGTACCAGGTCCCATTTGCGTGGAACATCCTGGGCCCGCTCTCGGAGTTGTTTTCATTGGTCGGCATCCAGTTGAGAACCTTTGTTGGGTAAGTCATCATACAAGGAGCGGGGACAATGCTACAGGTTTCAGCCATGTTCCCACACTTCCCCAGCAGAGCCTGAACCTAGGTCAGCTCTGTGCTTCTCAGAATTTCCCAGAGCCGGAGCGACTTCCACCCAATTGAAAGAATCCTATGAGACTATGCACCTCATCTTTAAGAGAGCCAACCCCTCTGCAGTGCAGCTCCTTCAGGCCCCATGGTACTAAAGGTGTCCCAACTGGATTTCTGCTAGCAGGTTTGCCCGCGGTGCCAGAAGGGCCCTTAAGATCTGTTACCTGATCCGGATTGACTCAGGTCAGAAACCCACAACCTTCACCGGAGTCCTGTCCAGTGACACCATTCCTGGCACTGCTGACCCCATTGTCATTCCAGAGTCCAATACAGAGCCAGACTGGCATCGACCAAAGTCGACTGTGGCAATGACTTCACCAAGACACCCATGTTCATAGATAGTGCCTCTCTTTTCTGAGAGGCCCTGTGACGAACATGCTTGGGGCGGCTCCGAGGATAACTGGTATAAGAACCTGGCTGATGCCACTGATCTCTCCTGGTCTGGCTACTGAGGAGGGGGCTTCTTTTGCCATGGGGGTGCTGAAGGCGTCATACGTCCTGGACCTTACACTGCCCTCAGTGGAGGTCAAGACCAGTGTCTTGACAGAGGTTCTTCAACTCGGGGGTATTCCACATTGAACCTCTCTTTTCCTTTAATGAAGCCCTCACTCATGTCCTCGGGGTCTTTGCCAAGGCCTGCTCTGGTGCTCCCCTGCATAGGGCAATCACCCACTGCCACCGCCCCGCTCCTGGGGATCCAGCTTCTCTCACCCAGCACCCCGACCATGAGATCCTGGTCATGCAGGCTTTAACGCCCAAGGTTAACCCTGGCACGTTTCCTACCATGCTACCAAATAAGGAATCCAGGACACTTGACAAATTAGGTAAGAGGATTTTCTCTTCCACCGGTTTTCACTGAGGTCAGTGAACACTGCTTGCCGTTTGGGTCGGTAAGCCGACACAGTAAGGGACATGTTTGCACAAGTGCTGCCTATGGTCTCAGAGGAGGTCCGACTCATCCCAACCCAGGCTATTGCTTATGGCAGGGATACAACAATGTTCATGATATGCTGCCGACTTGACACAACATACTTACTGGGTAGAGCGATTGCTTTGTCTGTGGTGCTTCGCCACCACGCCTGGCTGAGGAAGTGGCTTCTTAGGTATGTCCGGGCATCCCTTATGGACATGCCCTTCAATTGCACTCGCTTGTTCGGCGACAAGGAAGATTTTATGCTCAAGTAGTTCAAGGACAGTAGGGCCACCAACCTGTCATTGGGTCTCATCATGGCACCATTGCAGCCTCACTCTGCCTTATACCCCTTCAGTGACTAAAATAGGGCTATGAGCTGTGTCCATTTCCACCCAGCCACCATGGCCAGCAGGTCCCCCAGTGCTTTTATTGCCGTGGACACCGCTCCCACAATCCTCATTGAACCCAAAGCCATGGATCTGCCCAGCCTGCCACCCCCAGCAGCCTCCAAACCTTTTTAATGTGCCCTCTTAGTATCACAGGCAACTGATTGGTGGCAGAATCTGGCACCACCTGCCCTGCTGGCAGACCACAACTTCAGAAAAGTAGGTGTTCTAAATTGCTCAGCGAGGTTAGGCCCTTACATTCTCAGAAACCCAGCCACCCATGCCACCATCCTTAGAAATGCTGACAGAGGATCATCCCTCCCTGTCAGGAAGTGCAGGCTTGTTTGGCCCAAGGACATCAAAAGTGTGCCAACTTCAGAAGTAGGTTGTGGTTGCTATTCCCGCTACTTTCTGGTGGCAAACAAATATGGAGGCATCTGCCCTATACTAGATCTGTACCCTCTCAACTACTTCCTGAAAATAGAGAAACACAAAATGCCCTGGACTCTGGATGGTAGCCCTGAATTTGCAGGGCGTATTTTCATATACCAATGCTGCACCCCCAGAGTTGTTACCTGCGACTCACAACAGGCCACAAGCACTTTCAGTTCTCTGTGCTCCTCTTTGGCCTTTCTAGCACTCCGCAGGTGTTCACAAAAGTGATGACTGTGGTTGAAGCCTTGGGTCCCAGTCTTCCCCTACCTCGATGACTGGCTGTTTAAGACAGGCTCACCTCAGGTAGTTGTTGCCCACTTCCAGACTTTGGAGGACCTCTTGCATTCACTAGGGTTCACTATAAATGTGCCAAAGTCACACCTGACTCCCTTTCAGATGCTCCCTTTCATTCAAATGGACACAGTGCAATTTTATGCATCTCTTCCTGAGAGGTGAATCCAGGATATTCAGGCTATGATTCTGATGTTTCAGCCTCTATCCTGAATTTTGGTGAGACTGACTCTCAGGCTTTTGGGACTCCTAGCTTCCTGCATTGTATGGTGAAACATTCCCACTGGCATATGTGGGCTTTACAGTGGGGCCTGAAGGCCCAGTGGGCAAAGCATAAGGGTAATATCACCTTCCTTTTCCAAATATCATGGGGAGCTACAGAAATCCTGCAATGGTGTTGGGTTCGCAGCAGACCCCTCTCCCTTCCCCACCCAGATCTCGCAGTGGTGATGGATGTTTCACTTCTGGGTTGGGGAGGCCATATGGGAAAGGTGGAGATCAGGGGGCTCTGGCCACCAGCGGAGTCTCAGCTCCACATCAACCTGTTGGAGTTAAGAGCAATTCTCTTGGCATTAAAAACCTTCCTTCCATACATCAAGGGAAGGCTCACAGAAAACACCACCACCATATGGTACTGCAACAAGCAGGGCAGGGTGGGGTCCTTGACCGGGTGCAAGAGGCTCATGCCACTGAACATGGCTGAAACTTCAGGACATATTTGCGGTCACACAACATCGGGCCAGCTATTTGAACGCCAGGACAGACAAACTCAGTCAACGATGCCCTGAGGATTATGAATGGCGACTTCACCCAGAGGTGGCACAAGGTCTCCTTCGCGACTGGAGCGAATCTTGGTTGAATCGATTCACTATTTCCGAGAATGTGCAAGTCAGCCTTTCTGCATATTAAAGTATCCATGGCGGCTGTCGCTTGGGGATGCATTTCATCTTAAGTGGGGTTCATGACCCCTGAATGCCTACCTGCCAATACCACTCCTGCCCCGAATTTTGAAGAAGATCAGAATGGGCTGGTCCAAGTCATCCTTGTGGCTCTGGGTTGCACACTTAGAATATGTTATCCCTAACTCCTGAGCATGAGCATCAGTTGTCCGATCAGGGTGCCCCTTTGGGAAGATCTCATGTCACAGCAACAGGGAAGGGTTTTGTACCCGAACCTGTGCACACATGCATGGGGATTTAACAGCAGCAGCTGAGAACTTTTTGTTCTCCTTCCTAAAGTCTCTGAGGTCATCCTGGCAGCCAGGCGTCCATCTGCAAAGAATGTATGTGCCTGCCGTTGGGATATGTTTGTGACTAGGTGCACTAAAAAACATGTCGACCCTCCTTCTGCACCCTTGTCCGAAGTTTTGCTGTTTGCTTTTTTATTAGCCCAGTAAGGCACAGTTAAGGGGTATCTTTCAGCCATCTCGGCTTTCTTGCAGGGCCAGATCAACCATCCCAGTTCCAGTCACCAGTTGTGACATGTTTTCTGAAAGGTCTTCAACATATGTTTCTCCCCAAACCTTTCATTATGCCCCAATGGGACATTCATTTGGTTTTAATTTCCCTTAAGTGTTCACCTTTTGAACTCATACCTAGCTGCCTTCTAAGACTCCTTATGATCAAGATGGTCTTCTTGGCCACATCAGCCAGAAAGGTCAGCGAGCTACAGGCTCTTTCTGTTCACCCTTTGTACACCAGCTTTTTCTCAGCAAACTGGTTCTCTGCACCAGTGCCTCCTTTCTGCCGAAGATGGAGACACCCTTCCAAGTTGACCAAAGCATCACGCTGATGATCTTCTGTGCTCCGCCTCACCCCTCAAAGGAAGAGAGACTTCATTTGCTGGACTCGAAAAAAGCATTGTTGCTCTACATAGATTGTACCAAAGAGCACTGGTTTATTGATCAGCTCTTTGTTGGGTTCACTGGGGCAAAAAAGAGGACAGCAGTTGAGAAACAGACAAGGCTTTGTGGGCTCAATCCACCAGAACCAAAGCTGCAACCACTGCACTAGCTCATGAGTTCCTGTCCTGGATATCTGTCAGTCTGGGATGTGGGCCTCCTTGCACATGTTCATTACTGCCTTGACAGTCAGGTCTGTCGTGACAAGCAGTTTGCCAATTCGGTCCTCCAAGACTTTTTGGTTTGAACCAGTTCACAGACCCACTTTGGAGAGGTTTTGCTTAGGTATTTAACCTGAGGTAAGGCATCTGCAAGTAGAAGTCTTGCAATGCCTTATCTGGTAGAGGCTCTGTCTAGCCGCTGATTCCTTACTGACCCTCACAGTCTTCCCATTTCTGTGAACTGGTCTTTCTACCTAAAAAGGTCCCTGTAGTGCCTTAGTTCCACACACAGGTCAATCTGCCTTCTGATGTGACACTGTGCTTCTGGCGCAGAAAATGTCAAATAAAGAAACTGATGTCTGCACTTTGGGGTGCTCCCAATATAAGCACCAGGTAGGTCACATCCGGCCTAGACAATGCCTATGATGCGGAACCAATTGGCATCACCAAGCTGTGCACAGAGGTGCTCCTCAAGATTTTCCAGATTCAGTTTAACAACTGGAGAATATTCTAAGGTACGGACTAGATAGACTCTACCAGATAAGGCGTTTCAAAACTAAAGTAATGTGTTCTTTATTCTTACTTTTTTTCTCTCACTCCAACACTTATTCCTACAGTTACTTTTGCTGGAGCTTACTCTCACTCCTAATTATGTCTACTCTATCTGATAATTTTAATTCTTACTACTGTTCACTCTTACTCATACACTTTTATTCGTACACCCTGTTGCTAACTTGGGCACATACTCCTACTTTCTCTTACTCTTGCTCCAACACTCCCACTTCCCTCTGTCCTTAAATTTATTTACATTTTATTTTCCTCATAGTTCCTTCTACCCATCTTTCTACTTGTGCGTACTGATTTTACTCCGGTGCTACTTCGACATACTCCTACTTAATCCCACTGCTACTAACCTCTACTTACTCTTATTTCTACTTAAGCCCAGTCTTACCTCGCATACACCTCATGTTTCTACTTACTTGTACTATTGCTCACTCCTCCCTACATCCGTTCACCCATCTCCATGTATTCATCATGCACTGCCAATAAAGGACATATCCCTCCGCCCATATTCACATTTGCATCCATCAACCCACAACCAAGCATTCATTCATCCATCCATTCACACTTCCTTCAAGATACCTACCGAGTCTCGCTTGCACCAACATCCATCCAATCGTCCATCTTTGCATATACACCTATTCAGCCATGAATCCATCCATGCATCCAGCCAACATCTACCAGTATCTGCTTATGCCCCTCTGTGTTTTGTCTGTGTCTGTGTGGGAGGTGCTTGTGTGTGTGTGTGTTTTATTTATTAATGTGCCCTAATATACCACACAAATTAAGTCCATTACAACACAGAACACTAGACCTAAAACAAGCCAGACCAACTGAGCTCAACGAGCGCCTGGTAAGGTGAACTTTTCAGCATTTCAATAACATCACATAGTTTGGAATGAGCTTTATCATATATTTATCTTGTCATGGAGGCTAAAACTCGGATTCACCTGCTCGCAAAATGAATACTCTGTGAAAGGAAATCATTTTCCTAATTAGCTTCAAGGTGCACACATTAAAGATCCCTGAGGCACATCCAATGGAAAGCAGCCAAGCAGAAAATGCTGTCTACTGTAACCGAACATTAAATTCGACCCAGAGGCCGCCATGCAGTAAATACAGAGAAACAAGCTGATCTACTAATGTGGAGTACATTATAAACAGTAATCAAATGAATACAAATATGCATCGCTTTTGATCAGTTTAAAAATTGCACTAGTGGGAGGGAATATACCTCCATTCCCCGTGTAAATGGGGCCCGGTGATGTCACGCAGTATGCCAATATATGACCTTGCAGTAATTAGTCTGAGGGGTCATAATGTGCTGCACGCTCCTCCTGGGTGGCTTCAGAGCGAACCTCTTGGGCTACGTAAAGGGGGATTGACAGTGGGGGCCGGCACAGGTAACAACGGTGAGGCGGTGGGGTGGGGGGGCGTGTAAGTCGACATATGACGGGATAAGTTAAATAAAATAAAATACAATAAAACCAGTTACCTTGCGCTCGCCAAATCGGCGATGCGCCGAGCGCAAGGTAAGTGTTTTTTTAAATATTTGGGGGCAGATTTATGATAATTGGCGCATCCCCAGGGATGCGCCAGTTATTTTGCACCGCTGCTCCGCCACCTATGGTGCGCCGCATTTACAATGCGGCGCACCATGGGGCAAAAACGGCACAGATGCGTGACGCATCTGTGCCGTAAAGGCGGCGCATTGCTGGAGTTGCGTCGCAAGCGCGACGCAGCTCCAGCAAGGCTCGGGGGTGCCCCATCTATACAATGCTGCGTCAAGACCTACGCCTGCTTCAAGCAGGCGCAGGGTTTTGACGCAGCATTGGCCTGAAAGTGACTGAGTGAAATCTTATAGATTTCACTCAGCCACTTTTGCGAGGCGCACCTGCCCCGGAACGCCCACCCTGCGCCGGAACGCCCACAAGTGGCGCAGTGCTTTACAACGTGACGCATCTGCCTAGATGTAAATGGGTCGTAGGAATGCGCCACGTTTACGCCGCAGTTGCGTGACGCAAACGTGGCGCATTCCCATCATAAATCTGCCCCTTAATTTAACTTATCCTGTCATATGTCAACTTCCCTGACCCCCACCCGGCCCCACACCACCACCCCACCGCTTTTACCTGTGCCGGCCGCGACTGGTGATTGACCACTTAACTGTGTCATGGCAGTCTGACATTGCCTGCTCGAAAAGCTGTATTTTCTGTTTCCTTCACAATTAAATGGGAGACCTCATCCGGGTCACTCCTGTCAGATGCATTTTCCTCAATACGATGCTTTTAATGGACAAAATCATTTCAGTTGTGCACTTCCTTTACTTCAAGTTGGTAATTGGCATTGTTTGCAAACAATGGACGATTATTAGTATTTTCCTTTTTTGCTGCTTAGTGCCTGATTACGTCTTGAGACGTTATTTATCGATCCTGATAAATAAGGATACTGCAGGGCCTGTTACTTATCCAGTGCGATAAATATCACCTATTATGAGTATATGCAGAATAACATGCAGATTTTGGGGTTCAACGCACCAACATCCGCATGATGCGGTAACAACCTTTCACATTTCTCCTGTTAAATTTCAGTAGGTTAAACTTGCCAAGATTTAACGAAGCTTGGGGGATTTCACACACCTAATAGCTACCTTATAACTCGTAATTCCAAATTGTGCCTAAACAAGGGTTTACTCACAGGTTGTAATATAATGAGCTACGCATAATCAGTCCCACAGTATTCAGAAATATTGTATTTTTTTTTTTACTTTGCAAGGCTTGGTGGAGCATGCAGAAACCCTAACCTCTTTTTTATGTACATTTTATTTGTATATTTTTTATTCAGCAACAAACGGCACAACATTTCTACATGGGATGTATTAAGTAAGGTCAACGGTGGTACATAGCAAATTAAATACAATGGAAAGTAAAATGGTGATTGAGGTTTTGAGCTAAAAAGATCTTTTGTAATGAAGAGACAGCAAAACATAATCTGCGGGGGGGAATTTGAATACGATGTCGGGCGGATTGCCCCCGCCAGGCTGGCGGTAGCCACCGCCAACCTGGCAGGGGCAATCCGCCCGACATCCTAATGGGCCCCTTAAAGTCTTGGTTTCTTCCGTTTTTGGAGGGGTTATTTATTATTTGTTCAATTTTGGAAAATGGTTGTTCAGTGAACTCTGCTTCTGCGGTTAGCTGAGAAGCAGTGGTTGAACATTTACCTAAGGGCTATTTATGGCTTTGTCTTACATGGTTGAGAAGATTTCAGTTCTTTCAGATGAGGTTTGTTTTTTTGATTCTTCTTCACTTTAAGAAAATCTTGGATATTTCCATATTCGTTGACTTTCGCACTATTGATAGCCGTACATTTCCTATTGGTAGATTGGATGATCTCTATCTTTCTGTGGACATGTCTCTTTCTCTATTAAGCATTAGTTATTTACTGTACCTTACTCTCCTTTAATGGATCATAGAGTGACGTATGATCTGGTGGTTCCTGTGTTCTTATAGAACTAAATATGTATATTCAAGTCCTTGTCTGCCTTACAGTCCAATTGGATTTTGTTTCATATGCCTTGTGGACAGTTACTACAACTGGGTTCCCTTTTTGGGGGTATTTTCAATGAGTTTGATTTATCTTATTTATCTTGGCTTTTTAGGCCAAGTGTGGTAGTAAGTGCTTGCTGCTGGCAAACGCTCATTTTCATGTGGATTTACTGTTGGTAGTACTAGCTTGTTAGGGTACTGTTGACTGGCAACATTATCTCAATGCTACGCCACCCAAGGTGTTTCATTATGGGTGTAATAACTTTCTTGATATTATATTGTATGGTATTTTGGGGCTGGTTTTTCAGTTCCATATATCCTTGTGTGTATACGGAGTTTACAGAAGTGTGTTGTATATGTGTTTACACATGCTGAGATATAGCTCTGCTATATGTAATAACAAGGATATTGTATTCTATTTTAAAGTACGGAGCTATATGTAGGAGTGGAACGTGGATATATAGATCTCGGTGTAATTGATCAATATTTATAGCAGATTCATATGCATTTATTTGCTGTTGTTTCCTTCTCTAAGGACATTGTGCATTGTGTGGTCTTCGGGTGGTCATTTTGTCTAAAAGATAAAAAGGTATGGACTATGACATTCATCCATCTAGACACTTGGTCTGATCTTCTCGACTTTGCTATGAATGGGTTTATTCATCTTGGTTTTGCTGGGAAGTAGGTTTAGAAGCTCTTCCTTTCTGGAGTTATTAGGACAGATTTCCTTCAGATATTTCTTTACTGATGTAGAGAATGCAGGTTGCATGGCATTTTTGTTGCCTTTGGCACTTCCAGTCCAAAGGCTCACTTACCTTAAATAAGGGGGTTAAATGCTATGGTCTGCCTGTTGTCAGATGTTTTCGGACAGGGTATATTTCTTTACCCATTGAGGCTTTTTCTGTTCCTGTGGGGTTGTTTCTTATTTACATTGGCTATGGTCGGTCCCATGTTTTTTTTATAGAGATCCATGCTCTTTTTCATTTAATTACTACATATATCTTGACCGTCGTGAATTTTGACCAGTTGCTTCTCTTTGAGAGCTTTTGAAGGATTAGTACGCAGACTCTCCTCTAGGTGAGTACAGCTATACTACTTAATTCAAAAGTTAAGGAATCTGCAGCTAGGAGTCTCTATCAGACAAACATGTTACTTACCTTTGGTAATGTATTTTCTGGTAGAGACATAGTCTATCTTCACATTCCTTAACATGATCCCATCCTCCCGCTCTGCGAACGTTCTGTAGTGTAAGGGTTATACCCTTTTCAGTACAGGTTTTTTATATCCGTGATCGCTGTTTCACAAAGTGGTGTGATTCAATTGACCATTTGGTCTTCTTAAATTTTGACTTGGTATTGCCATACCCTTCATTTCCAGTTGCTTTGTCTCGCCATCGGGTCTTTCCTTATGGGCCTTGTCTTGATATTATCACGCCATTTATTTTCATTTTCTGTTTAAGTTTTTAAGAATTCATTTCTCTTTTTTGGCACCCTGTTTTCACAGCTAGTTTCTATAGTGGCTCCACGCTTTGGCATGGAAGGTTTCACAGAAGAAACTGACGGTTGAGCTGTTGCGTTTCTTAGTTTTCAGACTTTTTTATGGTGTTTGTAGGTTTTTCTACAGAAGTGTTCTCCTACTGGAGATCAGGTTTTGCTGCCTTCTATTGTCCCATGTGAGTGTGTTCACTGGGTCTTCTGCTTAAAATGTATGTCATTGTCTCCTTGTCCTTGTTACGCAGGCAGTGGTCAGAAGGCTTTTCTGATGGGGTCTCTCAACCGTGTGAATATAGTTGGTAGATCTTGGCTTATTGTCATAGTTTGTGTGTCAGTGTCTACCTACCCTTAGCATGAAGACTGGTGTCTGCTGGTTGTGGGTTTATTAACAGCTGAACCTTTGAAGACAAACATGCGTCACCTCTTCCATCAACCCATGCTAACTGTTTCCCGAAGCTTGTGCTGGAGTGAATTTCTCCATATTGTAAACAAAACACATTTAACGGAAAAGTACAAAAGTCTATGCAAAATAACACACATATAATAAATGCCAATTTTGTAGTGGGTAGTCATCCATAGGTGTTGGAAGCCTTCAAGTGAAGTAACATAATTTACTGACTTAAATTAGACTGACTCTGGGTGCCATATTAACAGAGATTTATATTCTAATATTGAAAGGCCTATTTTTTACGTAAATGTGTTATTTTGGCACACGTTTTTTATCTTTCACTGCAGATACTGTAACTTTCTAGAAGCCTTCTTTTAGATTAGTAAATAGGCATCTGTTTTGTATTATGAGGTTCTCACCTGGAGGAAAGGAGACAACAGGAAGGATGATTCGGGGGAAGAGCGGTCTGCACCGCCAAAGGTGGATGAAGTAACTTTTCAAGGACTCATTTCTGTGGCCTTTTGTGAAAACGTGAGAAACTGGGGAGTTTACCTACTCTCAGGAGTTTACTGAAAACCTATTCAATGTTGTGAAAAGAGAATGTGATACTCGTTTTGATTCATAATTCACTGTGTTGGTTAGTGTGTGTTCTTAGAGTAAGTCATCATATACTGGAGATCCTTCTCTGGGTTTCTTGAGATCATATCTCTCTTCATGAGAGCATACTTTTTGAGCCCATTCCCATTTACTAGATATCTGCTGATATGTGGAGAATACTTTCCACCTTAACAATTCTCTTTTATTTGAAATACAAAGGCTTCATGCTTATGCATATCTGATAGAGACTTCTAGCCGCAGATTCCTTCCCTTAGAATTATCCCCAGGTGTCAAACTGAATCGAGATAATTTTCGTGAGCAGTACCCTTGCACACCGGTAGGTGGCATTGATCAGCTCTGCCTGGCGCCATCAGCGTAATCCACCCCAGATGTTACATGCAAGGTGCCTATATAAGTCCCAGCATACTTACATCAATTCTTTTCTTTCCATGCCATGCGAGTCAGCACAGATCCGTAGAGAGCTAACACGTAAACCACTTTTTGACTGCATTTTTTGTATGTTTTGTCAAAGATTATATGAGAGTTCCTCTCCTGGTGTAAGAGGGATGTCCACTAGGAAGACCGGCTTTAAGCCTCGCAGAACCTGTCATCGACAGATATCGGTAACTGACCCACACCTTGTTTGCCTCTGGTGCCTCGAGTGAGACCAGAACGTGAAGACCTGCATTGACTGCCATGCCATGCACCCCAAGGCCTTGAGGGAGAAGTCCCTCTAGCTTCTTGCCACTCAACGAGAGACACCGTGACAGTCTCGTTCCAGGTCGAGAAGAAAGTCCCAGTATTGGCTGCAGAGTCCACGTTCTTCGTCGCACTGTAAGTCATTGGGCCACTCGGGTAAGTTCCACAGGAAGAAAATGAGTAAGAATTCGAAGAGGTCTTCAACTTTGCCTCATCCATTGGCTCATGAGATGAGGGAGCGTTAACATTCAAGGCCTGGCTTCGTGGTTGTGCCAGCACCTGGGTTGGCTCCTTGCTTCCCCAAGTTTCCAGGAGCCAGAGCAACCCCTGCTCAACATTGAGAGTTTTATGAGGCCTTGTGCCTCATATATGAGCTGCCTGTTTCCACTGGCATGCCTTTGGGCACTGTGGGTTTGAGAGGGGCCCCTACAGGTTCTATGCCAGCAGTCCAGTGCCAGTTGGGCCCCTTGGATCTCACTGACGGCGTTGTATTCATTCTGATCCCGACTCCAACACAGAGCCGATGGGGCGTTGTCCAACGCAAACTGGAGCCATGCCTTCCAGGCTGGAATCAAAGCCCTATTCCTATGGGCTAGGACTCTGGGAGGATTGGAGGGGTCAATGGATCCTGAAGTACACCAGCTCTTTGATCCCAAAATAGACTGGTATGAGGACTTGGCTGAGGCCAGTGGACTGGACACTTCCCCAGATACTGACTTGCTTTCTTCTCCTACCATGGTTATGGAGAAGGGAGTGTCACTTGCAATGGTGGTGAGAAGAGCACCCAAGGTCATGGATCTTAGCCTACCATCAATGGTGGTCAAGGCGAACATCTTGACAGATGTGCTTAAGCTGGGAGTGACCCCTTCAGGAGCACTTCTCCCATTTAATGAAGCCCGTACTGACATCCTGCTTGGGGCCTGGTCCAAGGCCAACACAGGGGCTCCTGTGTACAGGACGATTGCGCACCGCTACCGCCTTTCCCTGACCCCTCGCCACCCCACTTCCACCTTTAGCTCCTTTTGTGGCCATGGAAGGGAGCTTCCAACCGCATCTATACCCTCCAAGCCACTGTGGTGCACAAGCTTCTAAGCCTCTACGTGGCCAAAGACGCGATACCCATATGCCTCATAGGTCAGGTAGCCAGAAGTTGGGCCAGTCCAACCCCGGCCCCCTGGCACCCACAGTTTCCAAACCCTTATAGCACAGCTTTCCAAACTGTGTGGCGCGACACGTTACTGTGTCGTGACCCATACATAGGTGTGTCGCGCGATGTGATGCCATGACGTCTGCCGGCCGGCCGATATTAGGGGAATGCGACTCGAGCCCCCTCACTCACTGATTGCGACGTGCAAGGCGGAAGGCGGGCAGTTGCGGAGCGGAGCCTCGTGGTCAGGAGGTCGATCCCGGTATCCCGAGACTCAGTGGGTGTGGTGTTGCAGCGAGATTCGGATCCTACATGGGGGTATTGTCAGAGTCTCAGCGGCGATGTGCAGACCTATACAGCGAGAGGTCAGTATTGACACCCCCCCTCCGGGAGTGCTGCGGCGCTGCTCACGGCCCTGAGCGTGTGTCTTTGCTGGGACACAGTGATATCTGAGCCGCCTCTACCCTCCCATCCCATGTACTCATTCGGTTGGTACACACAGAGTTCAGGCCGGAGAATAATTAATGTGACTGAAGCTGAGTGATACTGTGACGGGTGTGGAAAACGAGAACAAATTATACCCAGTAATACAGTGTATCAACTATAACGCGAAAGCAGCTGGTCGGACAGACTTTTTCATGCCTCGGTTTCATCCTTGCTCGCTATTTCAGATGTTTTAAACCCTGATGGACTGCAGGGAATAAAAGATTGCCTAAAAGAGCCTGCGCTTTAGATGACATCTGCATAAGTATGATTGGGGGGAGGGAGAAAGGGGGGTCCTGAAGGAGTAATTCTAAGAAAGCAATTACGTTGATAAATAATGGTAGAAAACATCCTTTACGCTTTACCACGCAGCTTTTGCCAAACTTTTTTTGTTGAGCAAACTAGAGCCAAAGGTATCAGAGCGCTTTACATGAGCACCAGTTGTGTTACAGACGGACACTTGCATTTTTTTGTGTGTGGGGTGTGTGTGTGGTGTGTGTGTGGGGGGGTGTGGGGTGTGTGTGTGGGATGTGTGTGTGTGGGGTGTGTGTGTATGGGATATGTGTGTGTGTGGTGTGTGTGTGTGGATGTGTGTAGGGGGTGTGTGTGGGGGGTGTGTGGTCTGTGTGTGTGTGGGGTGTGTGTGTGTGTGGGTGTGTGTGTGTGTGGGGGGGGTGTGTGTGGGATGTGTGTGTGGAGAAGTTCAAAATGCTCATGCTTGCTCAAGTCCAAGTTCTGTCTGCCCTGGACCCGGTAGACTGGTAGCGATGGACTTGTAGGGCACATGTTTCCACATTTCTGGTCTGCCTGCCCTCAGGTTTTACCTGCGGCTCATGGTTGGCCACAAACACTTCAGTTTACCAAGCTCCCTTTCAATCAATTATTCAGTTGATGTGTAGAGCGCATCTTGTTACCCATGAGGGAATCCAGGTTCTAGCAGGGTCCAGTTGATTAGCCAAATAACCAGGTTTTCAGGGACTTTCTGAACTCTGGAAGAGATGGGGCAGTCCGTAGATGAAAGGGTAGCTCATTCCATGTCTTTGCTGCTAGGTAGGAGAAGGAGTGACCTCCACATCTTCTACGTCGTATGCGGGGAATGAGGTTAGAGAAAGGGACGTGGGGCGGAGGTGTCTGATGGAAGTTCAGGGGATGATTCAAGTAGGCGGGTCTGCAGTTGTGTAGGGCCTTGTATGCATGGGTCAGGACATAGAACTGGCATATTTTCTGTACAAGGAGCCAGTGGACTTCCCTGAGGGAAGGAGTGATGTGGATTCATCTAGGGAGATCCAGGATGAGTCTGGCTGTGACGTTCTTTATGGTCTGTAGTCATCAGAGGAGGTGAGATGCGATCCCTGTGTAGTGAGTGTTGCCGTAGTCCAGTCTGCTAGAGATAAATACCTGGGTGATGGTGTGTCTTGAGCTTTGAGGTAGCCATTTGACTATCTTATGAAGCCTGCAGAAGATGAAGAAGCTGGAGGAGGATATGGAGTTGACCTAAGTTGTCATGGTTAGCTAGTGCAGAATGATGCCTAGGTTCCTAGCGTGGTCAATGGGGGTAGGAGTAAGTCTGAGTTATTAGAGCTTGATTCGATGCATGAGGCCTTACCAATGCCCCTCGGGTTTTTACCAAGTTGATGGCCGTGGTGGCAGCTTTGAGCTTAACAGCACCCGTTACGTGTTCACCAAGGTGATGGTGGTGGTTGCAGTTCTTCTGCCGAGATCCGGGGTGCCTGTCTTCCCCTATCTCGAGGACTGGGCATTGAAGGCGGGTTTTCCCTAAGCTGTCATCTCCCACCTGCAGAACACAGCAGACCTCCTGCATTTGCTGGGGTTCACTATCAATGCGCCAAAGTCACACCTGAATCCCTCTCAGATGCTCTCTTTCATCTGAGCAGTACTAGACACTGTGCAGTTTTGGGCCTATCCTCCCAAATGGCAAGTCAAGGATATTCAGACTATGATACCAATGTTTCAGCCTCTATATTGGAGTTTGGTGAGACTGATTCTGAGGCTGCTGGGCCTCAAGGCCACCTGCATCCTGCTTGTGACATATGCCTGCTGGCATAAGGGAGCTCTGCAGTGGGACCTGGTGTTCCACTCGGCGCAGCATCAGGGAACTCTCTCCAATATGGTCTAGATCTCGGAGGGAACTGCAAAATATCAGCAGTGGCCAGATATCACAGTAGTGGGTCTGGCGGCTCAGTGGACTAATGTGTCTACTGCAGGGGCCTGTGTTTGACCTCATGGTCACAGTATCAAATCCCGGCAGGTCCACTCAGCCTTTCATCCATCTGAGGTCGATAAAATGAGTACCATTGAGTTGGGTAACAACAAACATCTGATAGTCAGTGCCAAGTTACCCATAGTGGTGAACATGCGCTTTATAAATACACATGTTATGTTATATTAGTGACATGTGCATCACTCCTGGGATGGGGTGCCCATCTGGGAAAGGAGATCGGAAGCCTCTGGTCTCTGGTGGAATCCGGACTCCACGTCAACCTTCTGGAGCTCCGGGCGATCCGGCTGCCATTGAAGCCTTTGAAAAACCGTGTTTCACGTTCTAGACTTACTCTGGAACTCCTGGTCAATGGCTCCTTTTTACCTGCTTGTAATTGTGATGGGGAGAGAAAATCATTTGTCAGTTATACATTACCAGTGCCCATGACACTAATGAACTATAGACTCCTTATCCAAAGTTTAGCATAGTTATTACAAAGCCAAGAAAGTTGGACATACAAACACCTTGTGACGAGAGTGTAAAGATACATGGGCACTAATACAAAACCAAATCTAAGAATGAGATTTCAGCTGTGCAACATGCACAGAATCACCAATTCAAGAATCAAAACACAAATAATTATAGAGATTACATCATGAGATTTTTTCATTGGCAGTTCATAAGTAAGAACCATTAATCTGTCCCTACACTACTTCTAGCATGATATTCCCACTTAGCATTTCCCCAGGCAAGTACCCTGAAAGGTGTCAGCACGTGAAGACTTCCTAAGAAGCGCACTCATGATCAATGGGTCAAGTAGCGTAAAGCTACAGAGCTCGTTCTAAGATGCTTTCCTCTCTTCGGGAAAGGCAGAAGTGTCCAGACTCTGTCCCTAACCCCAATACTAAAGTCCAAAATCACACCCTGAATACATCTCGAGACCACCTCATCCAATTAGGCCACTCTTATTAGGTAACCTTCCATGAGGTAATGGACATCCAGGCTCTTGTTCGATGACCTTGGTTCCCAGGCCCTTTTCAGACATGAATGACATCCTCCCACATTATCTGCTCCACTGGTTCAAAGGCATCCTCTCCTCCCTATATCTGTCCATCTCCTAGGACAAAGGTGTTATTCAAACTAATGAGGATAAATTATTGCACTTTCATCAGAAACGAGAAAGGATAGAAATTCCACAAGCACATAAATTCTAATTAGCAACCTTCAACTCAAGAGCGAACAGGGAGAAACAAAATTTAGGTCTACCAAGTTTCAATTAACATAAGAGCAGTGCACGCGCTTAAGAAACATGCATATATGAGGCATTAAAATACACACAATAAATGAGTCTTTGTAAAACACGTTCATTAATCATGAATACACTTCACACATATATGGTTTCATCTAAACACATACATTTACTACATTACTTCTTTGATTACATGAAGAAAATCTCCAACACTTCACTTACACTATTAATACAATTCACATTCTAACAACGTAATATTATTATGACAAGAAATTATATGTGGATGCGGACTATCTATGATTATAACGCACCCCTACAAATAAAGGAGCAAAGTTGTGCTATATCACCTTTCTACCCTACTTCAAGGGAAGGCTAGGGCAGGTGTTCATGGACAACACCACCGCCATGTGGTACTTTAACAAACAGGGCGGGCGGGATCGTAAACTCTTTGTCAAGAGCCCTGCTGCTCTGGACTTGGCTGAAACATCAGGGCATATCTCTGGTGGTTCAACATCTGGTGGGCTTTCTGAAAGTCAGGGTGGACTAACTCAGCTGAAGAAGCCCAGCGGATCACGAATGGCATCTCCATCTGGAGGTGGTGCAAGGTCTCTTTCAGCAGTGAGGAGAGCCTTGGTTAGATCTGTTTGCAACCATAGAGAACCCACAAAGTCAGCAGTTCTGCACGCTGGAGTTTCCAAGGTGGCTCTCATTCAGAGACGCTTTGCATCTTGAGTGAAGCTCTGGCCTCCTGTATGTCTTTCTGCCCACACCACTCTTGCACAGAGATCTCAAGAAGCTCAGGAACAACTGGGCCCAAGTCATCCTTGTGGCTCTGGACTGGGCTCGGAGAGGTTGGTATCCCAAGCTGTTGAGCATGTCTATTGGTCCTCCGATCAGGCTGTCTCTTTGGGAGGATGTCGGTTGCAGCTGCTGGAGAGAGTTCTCCACCCGAACCTGTCAATACTCAGCAACAGTTGACAGCTTTTGACCTTTTGCCCAGTCTGTGATGTTATTCTGGTAGCCAGATATCCCGCCACCAAAATGGTTTATGCCTGCCACAGGTGCAAGTTTGTATCATGGTATGCTGCAGAACAGATTTAACAACTTTCTGCTCACCTTTCTCAGGTTCTTCATTTTATTCTTTCCTTTGCCCGGCAGTGCTCTGCTTTGGGCACATCAAAGGGTTACCTTTCTGCTATATCCACCTTTCTGCGTTTGCTTGACTAGCCATCTATCTTTAAATCTCCTATTGTTCATAGGTTCTCGAAAGGTTTGCAACATATGTTTCTTCCTTCTCTTTTCATCATGCCTCAGTGGTGCTTAATCTAGTCCTGGCGTTCCTGATGTGCACTCCCTTTGAGCCTTTGCACAACTGTCCTCTCAGGCTCCTTACCATCAAGACGACCTTCCTTGTGGCAATAACATCTGCCCAGAGGCTCAGTGAGATTCAGATTTTGTCAAGCTCCATACTTGAACATCTACCCAGGCAAGCTTGTTCTTCCGACTAGAGCTTCCTTTCAGCCTCCAGTCATCACTCCCTTTCATATAGGCCAGTCCATCAGTCTGCCTACATTTTACTCTCCACCACATCCCTCTAAAGAAGAAGATCGACTTCACTAACTTGACCCAAAAAGAGTGTTTTCTTAACCATTGACCACAGGAAAGAATTCCAGGTGGACAAACAACTTTTCGGGGGGTATGTCTGAGCAAAGAAGTGGAATGCTGTGCAGAAACGGACCATCTTCCAATGGATTGTGCTCTGCATTAAAATCTGTTATGCATTGACCAAGAAGCAACCCCCCTAAGGGTTTGTGAGCTCATTCCACTGGAGTTGAGGCTGCGACCACTGCTTTAGCACGTGGAGTTAGTCCTAGAAATCTGCCAGGCAGCAACCGTGGGCCTCTCTGCAGATGTTCACTAAACACTACTGCCTGGACAGGCAGGTCCATAGGGATGTGCCTGGATACCTTCTCGGGTGATTACCTGTGCTACACAAATTCAGATTGATTGATTGATAGGCTCTTTGCCCATTCGGTTCTGCAGCACTTTTTCGTGTGAAATGGTTTTGCAAACCCATTTCCAGGGAAGTATTGCTTGGGTATCAATTTTAAGGTAAATTCCTTACCCACAGGTAGAGATTTCTATTAAATGAACAAATTAATTACCTCCGGTAACACCGTATCTGGTAGACCCTATCTAGCAACAGATTCCTTACCGACCCACCCATCATGCCTGCTTTGAGAACAAATTTCTAGGGATAGGGATGTTCCCCTTTCAGGAACCTAGTTTTACACCCCAGTGGTCAGAGTTCTCTGTGGCTCCACGGGCCTGCTGTGGAAAGTTGCAAAACGAAACTAACGTCAAAGCGCTAGGGTGGCGCCTATAGGCACCACACGTCACATTCGGCATGGACAAGACCATGCTCAGCCAATCAACACCACCTGCCAGCATGAAAAATGTCAGGATCCAGTCTGACGCCTGGGGATAGTTCTATGGTAGGGAAGCAGCAGCTAGATAAAGTCTCTACCAGATAAGACGTTACCAAAGGTAAGTAACTTACCCTTTATTTTCTTATCAGAACTCTTTATTGGGTTTCTGAACTGACACCCAGTCCATTCTTAATTTTATTTAGTTTAGGGAAATTCCTTTATGGAACATGCTTGCTGTGTTATTACTATTTTGACAATTTTTAATAATATTGTTTTATCTTTATTTAAAATACTGCCCAATGGATTATGTGAATCTGTAATGATGATGACTAAACATTATTATTACTGACTACATGAATGGATTTGAACTAAAATGTTAATAAAACCCTTTAACTCACACAAATTCTCTTTATTGACTATAAAATTGTCAAAAGAAGTACTGATACTGAAGGGTCAATGTTTATGATTGCTCCTTTTAAACTCTCTCCATCAGCGATCGAAGGTCCATACGACCAGTGGCAGGGTTTAATTAATAATTTCACCCAAAGAGTAAGATATACACAACATCACTCCGTCACTTGCATGTCACTTAAATGTTTCAGGATCTTTTGTTACTTAGAGGGCAGATTGGTATCTGTTTTTATGGGTTTCCCTGAGAATGGCCCGGAAGGGTATCAGGGTAAGAAAGGTTACCTTTACAATCAGTCTTTCTTGTTTAAAAGAGTGCCATCAACTGAATTGATTTGGTGTAAGGTAAGAAATAAGTACTGAATAATTTGAGAAGATAGTGGTGAGGACTTTTTTTTTTAATTGTTTATTCATTGCAAGAGGAAACAAAAGGGCACAATACTGAGATCACATTGGTTGTACATATATATATGGTTAACAATACAATTTAAATCGTTGTGTTTAAAGAAAGAAAAGAGAAAGAAGCAGGAGATTACAGAATAAGTATTCGCAAAGCTCTGGAACATAGCAAAAAGAAAAACTAACGTGCTGGTCGCACAGTAAAGTCATCGGTTTAATTAATAAATGTTCCCCATATTTTTTCCCTACCTTTCAGCGCTTTTGGGCCTCTTAGTTTAGCCAATGAAAGTTCCATAGTATGTATTTCATGCATTAGATACCACCATTCCATAACACTTGGAGGTTCTTTCGATATCCAGGTCCGCGCAATGACCAATCTGGCACATGCAAATATTATTGTTATTAAGTCGTTGAAGTTGCTACTGATATCTTGTATATCTAACAAAATTAAGTGTGCTGAGAGAGCGGGTGATATTATATGTTTTTTGTTAAGAACATCAGTTATTCCCAACCAAAAAGTTGAGAGTTTCGGGCAATGGTAGAGCATATGTTCTATGCCAGCGGCTTCCTTGTTACATTCTAAACATTTGGTCCGTTCATTAGAGATATTGCCAGAAGTCCAACTAGAAATTCTTTGCGGTGTATAATATATTTGAGTGATTGTCCTATAAAATTGTAACCTTAAATTTGAAGAATGAACCACCCGATTTAGTTGTTTAAGTGAGCCCGCGATCTGGCTAGAGTTAATATTAATTCCCAACCTATTAGCCCATTTGTCCGCCATTTTCCCACATTCACCCACTGGTCCTTTGTTTAAAAGAATGTAGATTTTACTAATAAGAGATTTGGTGTAGTTGGAGTAAATACATTGTAGGATATCTGATTGTTCTACTGTTTTAATTTTCATTTTATTAATCAAGAAATCTTGTATCTGCATATATTTAAAGTATGCGGTATCTTTTATTTTATAAAGTATTTTTAATGTGTGAAAGCTTAACAAGCCTTCCGGACTGTAAAGATCGCCTAAATTGTTGATACCCTGATCTATCCATTGGGCACAAGCACCGTCGGAAAAAACGTTTGGCATCCCAGGGTTCCCCCATATTGGCAATTCGGCATTAAAAAAATATATTTTATCCGTGTCCATAATTCGTTCCCAAATTCTTTTGATTGCCCTAGCGGTCTTGAATTTAACTTGCTTGTAATAGTTAGGATCATGTACCCGGAATAAGAACTGATGTCTTTGTGACCCTAGCATGAATTGATGGTAGAATAGAGGAGCTTCTTTGGACAAAAGACTTCGTATGCGTTGAATAAAGGTGGCAAAAAAATAAATTTTTAGATCTGGGAAATTTAGTCCCCCTTTTTCGATTGATAGTTTGAGTGCTATCATTGACCTACGGGCTTTTTTGTATCCCCAGATGTAGTTGCTGCAGATGCTTTCTATTTTCTTAATGTATGATTTGTTCAGTTGTAGCGGGATGGATCTAAATAGATAAAGTATTTTTGGTACTATCTTCATTTTGATTGTGTTGATACGTCCGATCAAGCTAAGTGGTATTTTATGCCAATTTTTAAGAGTGGAAGTGATATCTTTAAGTAAAGGGTCAAAGTTTAATGGAATAATTTTGTCAATATTAGAGGTAAGTTTCGCCCCTAAGTAAGCAGCATTAGAGCATAGGCCAATTATTGAATGTAAGAGTTGGTAATTTGCTATCACTTGAGTTTTATTAACATTTAGCCGATAGCCCGAGACATCACCAAAGTCGCTGGCTTCCTTAATTATGTTAGGAATAGCTTGTACCAGGTCGGTGGTATAAATGGCGATGTCATCGGCGAAGGCGGTAATTTTTAAACACTTGCCTTCGTGTTCTATTGGGGTAATATGCTCTTGAGCTGTTAGCGCATTTAAAAAGGGTTCTAGGGCAAGGGCAAATAGCAGGGGTGAAAGAGGGCACCCCTGTCTGCTGCCCCTATTTATTAGAAAGCTATCCGAGTTGTTTCCGAGATAGCTAACTATGGCTGTTGGAGTCTCATATAGATATTGTATCCAGCTCAGATATTGTCCCTGTATGCCAAATGTGTTATTACTATTTTGACAATTTTTAATAATATTGTTTTATCTTTATTTAAAATACTGCCCAATGGATTATGTGAATCTGTAATGATGATGACTAAACATTATTATTACTGACTACATGAATGGATTTGAACTAAAATGTTAATAAAACCCTTTAACTCACACAAATTCTCTTTATTGACTATAAAATTGTCAAAAGAAGTGCTGATACTGAAGGGTCAATGTTTATGATTGCTCCTTTTAAACTCTCTCCATCAGCGATCGAAGGTCCATACGACCAGTGGCAGGGTTTAATTAATAATTTCACACAAAGAGTAAGATATACACAACATCACTCCGTCACTTGCATGTCACTTAAATGTTTCAGTATCTTTTGTTACTTAGTGGGCAGATTGGTATCTGTTTTTATGGGTTTCCCTGAGAATGGCCCGGAAGGGTATCAGGGTAAGAAAGGTTACCTTTACAATCAGTCTTTCTTGTTTAAAAAGAGTGCCATCAACAGAATTGATTTGGTGTAAGGTAAGAAATAAGTACTGAATAATTTGAGAAGATAGTGGTGAGGACTTAAGACAACTCTGTAGCTTCTTATGCACTACATAACAGGCAATATGAGTTTGTTACATGTTTTCTTGCAGCTAGTTTTCATTAAATCTCTGGTCGCCACTGGAATAGGTTGCAGCAGGAACAACAAAACTTTAGACAAAGAATAGTGTTTATAGTCTAGAAGAGACAATTTATGTCTACAACGTGGCCACCAGACTCATTTGTAAGTCCTGTATATGCCAAGGACATTAACAAAAGAATTATAAAATGGGCTGGTAAGACAATGCTGGACTCCCAATCTGTCTATTTTATGTGCCCTCATTACCTGCAGAAAAATGTGCAGGCTGTTCTGACAAGTAGATCTGACTAGTTCCACACCATAGTAGTTTTTTTAAATACAAATGCCTACAAATACATATAAGAAGAAAAAATTAAATAATATGCTTAATTTGCTTATTTATTCTCCCCTATACTGACACCATCACTCTGTTACTCTAAGCTAACAACACACAAATGAATCTGATGACCATTTGTACTGACTTCGACCATTAGCATATTGAAAACTCTTGGCAAACTTATGTATACATTAGATTGCGGATAAAGTCTTGGGCTGGAGTAAAATACTGGTCACAAGGACTGCACCAAGAAGTACAAACAACGCATCTTATCAGCTCCAGTCGGTTTTTTTATCTCTTAAAAGGGCTTGTACTATCATGGTTGACCGATCAATCAATTTGCAATTACTAATTTGCCTATTGGCTATCCTAGTCTTACAAGGCCTCTCTAACTATAATGAAACTCCAGTCCCTCTGCACAGAGATATATGAGGTAAAGAAGCCTCTACAGAACATTATAAGGATATTGCCAGCCACTGGAGTTCCTTTTTAGGTCTTGCCTACGCACTGCATAGGCAAAATGACCTATTGCTATCGCTTGGGCTTTTCAGCCAAGCACGTGCACGCGTTTCATTGCCTTCAACGGCAACGCGTGCACGTGTGGAGATTCACTTGCGGGAGCGAGCGCCACCATATGGTAACAATTATCGCTCCCGCAAGTGAATTGCGTATCCCCCCTCCTCATCCCTGCTGCCGCGCGAGTTGGGGATCATTAAGCCAGCCGTACAGCAAATTTTTGAAATGCTTGCTGCTTATATAAATTATTTAAGTATGTACTGATGAGGAGTAAAAAACAGCTTTAGACGATTTTCTTAATATTTGTATTGGCTGTGCCTTTCAATTCTGGCCATACAGCTAAAAGAACCGGTCATTGACAACCCTTGGTGAGGCGGATCACAGCTTTTTTGGACTGGGCAAGTTTGGAATGGCTGCCGCTGGGTTGATTGTGCGCGAGTCTTGCTTACTGCTGTTTGGGCACAGTTCAGTTTGGCTGCGCGTGGAGTTGCTCTGGGGGGACCCTGGTTTGGATAGAGGCCTGCACAAAGGCACCTGCACCCCCTCTGCGGCCCCCCTCTGACCTGCACTTTAATTGACCAAGAGCTGCCATTAATTAGAAGTGTGCTGCCACGCAGCTAGCTCCTGGGGGATTTTGAGGTCTGAGCCGGGCTGTGACCCTCCCGCGGAATCAGAGACGCAGTGCATTCTTCACAGCTGCTACCTGCGAATAATCCTGGGACCTTGCTGTATGTTGCTGAGGCCTGTGTTTTACAGGCTCACGCTCCCACCAACACTCAGGGTCCACCAGAGTAATTAATAAAATAGTCCATCCGGTTTCCATGAATATTATTATTAGTAGTATGTTAAGCGCGTGATTATCCAAGGGTATCCTGGCGCTGGGTAAGCAGTCAAACAGATTATCTAGATTAATTACAATAAATGTGTTTTTATACGCCTTATGGAATTTTAACAAATTTGGTTCAGACCGTAGTTCAATGGGGAGCTTATTCCATGCTTGTGTTGTTTTAGCTACTGAGAAAGTGCCCCCCCATCAAGACTACAACTCGCAAAATGTAATCTGATAGCCTGTTAAATAAAAAAAAAACTCATTAGCTGGAGCGTTGCATCCTTGTTGGTATGGACTCCTCCAGCAACCATAATTTCTTTGAATTAACTAGTGCAAATTAGAGGAGCATTTGAGCCCGCTATGATGTCCTACCATTCCTTATTCCTGGCCCGCAACTTCCTCCCTTAACCTACGGTGCACTTTCTTGTTTCTGTATTTGTGTATTTTCAACAGCTGTCAGGTGGCCTCAGGTCATGTGTGACACTTTCTGCCATCATGCCTGTTTACTCAACATGAAGTACTGTGTAGCTTATGGTTTCTCGTTAAACACATTACGTACAGCTTTAAAAAATCCAAGCCAGCACAGTGTTAGTGGCTAGGAAGCCAGGACTAGTTGAAAAAACCACGCGACCAAGATGCCACTAGGAAGCTAACATGTTTACAATGTCTCAAGTGGTCCTGGATAAAGAGACACCTTTATGCTTTACACATCTGGGTCAATAGTAAACCTGAAGTGCTATTTCACATAAGGATGTATTCCTTTGTGAACTGGCCCCATAATCATTAAACTAACTCTAAATTAATGTTTACGTTTTTGCAACTCCCTGTTTTTTAATGATCGCTCTTTTGGCACACATGAAAAACATTCTTACGTCTCACCTTCACAGCGATTGCACTGACCTTGCAAAATCTTTTGTATTAAAAACAATAATAATCTTAACAAGCATTGGCATAGCCAATAGATCGCTCTTTTAAGACCTTATAAGTATTTAGTTTTGCAGCACAATATCCTTGGTGCAACAACATCAGCCATTGCATGGCTAAACCTTGAACCTTATAAGTGTGCAGACAGTAATTTTTTCAAACGATAATAAAAGATAATATATTTCTTTTGAAGAAATGTATTAAAAGTCTCCTTGATTATGTCATCACCGGCATAACTCAAATGATACATTATGTAATAAAAACATTTAACTTTTATTTCTCAATACTGAGAAGGTGTTGTTCCGAAACTGATGTGTCAGCGTGTTGGTATTCTCAAATCTACGACTGGCATTGCCTACACAGAATGGTTACTGGGACGATGGGTGCTTTTATAGGTGCCTCCATAGTGCCCCTCTCTTAGGCTATTTTCTATACCCCTTTAACCCTGTTTTACGACCTCTCTGTACGTAGGAGCACAACCTGGCAGAAGAATTGAGTGTTGAATCACTTCAACTCTAACTCCTGTTGCGTAACTTCCTGCTCTCTTAGAGTACTACCCCACCCTTGACCGGACCTTCCAGCACTGGCATGTTGAAGTACATCAGTAAATAGCCTGTTAATCAACTGCTCCTGAAAATACTTTTGTTGAACTCTTCTTTACATCAGACCCATTCATTTATGTCTGGTTTGCATGTAACATTTTTTATTTTGTTTAATGTCCCTTTCTTTTCCCTCTGCTGTGCTAACCCCAGATTCCAGTGACAGGTAAGTTGTGGGATGTTCTGTGGCCTCCTAATTATGAATAGGGCTCCCAGTTTTATGGTATTTTTTTTGTTACCATTTCCGTCTCTATTTATCAATATTTATTTTTTGCTAATTTCATCTGTATTTAGCCATTTTTTTTCGTTTCGTGGAAAAGTTAAGCTGAAATTAGTATATTTCCACATTTATTTAACCAATAAATATGCACTCATACTTGAATGTCTGCAAGGGTTCAGTTTTGGGAACACCCGCAGAAGATAAGTCAGTACACCTATATGAAAATATGCAAATTTCACTATCAACTTTGTGTATATCTACTACTGCTAAAGTCTCTTTACTAAAATTCCCTTTTTTTTTTACCCCCTTATCTATCATTCCACACATCTATTGGCCTGACAGTCATGGTAGACAGTATTTAGAAATACTCGAAAAGCAACCCAATTTCGTTTTTATCCACATTTAAAAATAAATACAGACAAGAAAATGAATGTTTTCTGTCTGTATTTATCTGAAAAATCAGTAAAAACGGAAAACAGGGAGCCTTAATTATGAAATACTTCATTTAGCCAGCACCATTGAACTAACACTGGGTATTAGCTGTTGTGGCTACACAGATATAGTCCATGGGTTTCAGGCCTGAGCCCTTGTGGTCATGCGCAGAGCTCCCCTCCTTCGACCCTCACAGACAGGCACATACTGGATACTTAGCTGGTCCCCAGTCTTTTAGTCTGGCAGTTGCCCTGCGTAGACTGGCGCAGACGGTCATTCGCTTTCACTGCACCGAGATACCGGTGGCATCCTCTACATTTATCACGTGTTCGCTCCCACTCCTCTAACAATCTCACTCGTAAATGGTGGCAAAACAATATGCGCTTTCAAGTTCTTTCTCTCCCATTCTTTCTCGGTTCTCCCTGTGCCAGCCGCCCTTTTACTCTCTCTTGCCTTCTGTCTTTCTCTCTCTCTTTCTCTCCCCGTCTCTCTTTTTCTCTCTCCCCCTGTCTGAAACACTCTCTCTCTTTTTCCTCTATGACTCTCCCACTCTTAAATAGTTTCCTTTACGTGTTTACATGTCATTTACATTCACATCTGGTTCGTCGATTGTATACCGAATGTGTAAAAACATAGCAGCACTTTGCTGCTTTTTTCAAACCACCAATTACTTTGAAGCTAGCAAAATGTTCTTCTAGATATAGATCAAATTATACAGAAAAGAACACAATGTTGTGAGAGAGAGCAAGTCTTGTACAGAATGTGTCCCCATGCCCCTCCAAAGCTCGAGTGTCTGAGCACAGTACAGTAAACAATGTTTAGGTGTATTCTGATTTTCTGAACCTCAAAGAAAGATTACTAAGATTACAGGAACACTAAAAAAAGAACACCTGCAATTTCCACTTTTGTGTACAGAAAAAAACTACGCTTTGGACCTATTCCAAGCAATAGCTTAGACTGGAAGAAACCGACAAAAAAAGCAAGTGATGACCCTTAGCCTATAAAATATTCTTTTGTGCTGCTGTACAGAAAAGTCCTAACAGTTCCCTTTCTACACAGGTAGTGGCTGGTTTGTTGAAAAAGTGGAAATCACAGATTTGTCCGCAAGTGAAATGCATACCTTCTCCTGCAACAGGTTAGTGCGCTATTTCGTCAGATTACCCCTAAGCATTACCTCTCGGCTTGCTGCCTTGTGTGGTTTCTTGGCACTATGCTTTACTGATAGCTTCCGCTGGTCCATTTTTGCAGAATTGTTTTTTGAATCATGAACCTATCCGTAAACTTTACATGAATTAATGTGGCGGTAATAGCGTTGCTACCATTGTTGACCACCATATTTACATCACGAGTGTTAGTTAAGGGGGATATCGTGCAATAACAATGTTAGTGCTGGTCATATCCACCTTCTCACTCCAGCAGCATTTAGCTGGTAGAAATATTTGTACAGTATTACCATCACACTTTGCAGTAGTTTTCACCATGTTTGTAGTGTTGACGAGGGTAACAATGTTCTCTTGTGCTGTTATGGAACCATTTTTTTCCGGTGACAAAATCGTTAGTGAAGTGTTTATTTGGTTAGTTATCAAGTTCCGTTTTAAGTAAACTACATGGCTTGGTATCAACAGAATGATTCTATGCGGGATGTTCAATTTACATAGAAAAGAGCAAATCTCGACTACTGTGTGCCACTTTATTACCTGAGGTGTAAAGAACCATTTTTGATACATATTTAAGAGAATGGACATTTTTGGAGTGAACCCCCTCCAGCACATTTTTCTTTGGTTTGATTTTTGCTGGCATTTGTATTCTGAACACTGTGAGATTGAGATTCAGTTTCCCAGTTTGTGCCCTCTAGCCCTAAAATATGACACAAAATTGGCTATCCCAAATTGGGTTATTTAACTTCTAAGTACCACCACATTAATTTAGCATAGGAAATAGGCTTATAGCATTAAGGTTAAATGTCTCAGGTAGATTTCAGTGTACACTTACATTTTCTACTGTGTGACAAGAAAATCATGGCTTTAAAACTACAACAGTGCCGTGATTGGTTGCAGCATGTCCCCGCCCAGGAAACCGTGACCCATGCACTACATTAGGCATTTCTTGTTTCAAATTGCATTGTCATCTTTATTGCTGATTGTATGATGTTTCCCGTTCTCACGTGCCATGCTTTTGCCAGTCATTTGTTGGCATTGGGCAGCCCCTGCTCATGTCCTCTAGGTGGAGCGGGGCAAGAGGTGTGTTGGACCAGCTCCCCAGGAGTGTCTTACTCCACCAGGCTCTGCCTTTGTATATTTCTCGCTATCATTCTGCAGGAACACAGTGGCTTATAAGTAATGCCTGTCCCCCTCATGGCAGGTTGTCACACATCTACCAGGTTGGACTGCCAAGCAGCACTTATATGTAGGAAAAGCTTTCACTAGTAGGATGTCTAAGCAGATATTAAAAAGACGATTTTCCTGTGGTCAAAGACGAGGAGGAGGAAATCAGCTCCTCACCATGGCACGCTTTACCTCAGAGATATTGATGCAACTCTGGTGGATCTCCCATGAGCTTCCTCCCAAGTGTAGATGTAAGGAGAAGGTCCTTTGTGATGACTGTAGGATCAGTGGTAGCGCTCGAACAAACGATGTAATGCAGTCAAACTTAGGTGCTTCCCTGCTCTTAACCGCTTCTACCAGTACAGAACTAAACATTTTTTCTCAGATTCTAAGTCCCTTAGATTCGGTGGTTGAAGTTTTAAAGGGAACATTACTACAATATCACAGTGACCATGACACTCTGATGAAGTCCAGGAAATTGCAGCTGGCCCAGCAGATGTATGGAGGTTCTGACCCGGGCCCGTGATATGCTGTACTTACCGGATCGTGTAAATGCTAATGTTTATAGTTTTTATAGCTAGTGTGAGGGTCCAGTTTGACCTCATTTCCATCTTCTTCCATCATACAAACCTTGGTGCTGTAGTGAAGGAGTCGAAGAAAGTCGACAACACCAAAACAGCCTATTTTTGAACTCACTCATCAGCTATAATGAAGCGGGTTTCCAGCGGTCCCCATGGTCAACACCATACTGTTTAGTATGAGCTGTAATCATTCATGGCTTCACAGAAAAAATAATTGGTTTGACCCAGTGGAGAAGAGAATGGGAGAATGGGAGAAGTGTTTAAGCATTCTTTCATCTATACTAATTCCTAAATATATGTTGTTCAGATGTGTCTAGTTCCTCTGTGACTGCCTACAGTTTGGTGATGCTTCCTCTAAATTGCAGGGGACGATTGCACTGATGGGTGGATTTTTGGCCTTTTTTTATTATTTGTTTCTTCTCCAGATCTGATAGGCTTTTGCTTTCTGTCAAGTGGCACCTGTGGATCACAAAATGGAAGCTGGGAAGGGGTAAATGTCATTCAGCAAGCATCTTCCTTTTCTGTTCAGAGGAGTCTTCGCCATAATCCTAACAGCAGCCCCCAAAGGTGTGACTATGTGACCGAGGATTGGGTGGTGGGTCAATTTCAGTAGTTTTACACAGGGTTAATGACATTCATCTAAGTTGCTTGTGTCCTCCTTATCATGAGAAGTATATGTTTTATTGAGGATTATGAAACACACAAAAGGTGATGGGAGGAGTGTTTGCACTTTGTCTAACCATTGCCAATTTCTTGGGGTGGCATTCCAACCTATCGTTCTTTTGCCCATAAGGCTACTTCAGTTTGGACCCAGTCGATTGCAAATCAGCCATGACCCTGCTTTTATCAGACTTTATAGCCCAGGTTCCAATTTGCATCCACGCTTTTTTGGTGGTTGTCCTATCCTCATAGTCAGGAATCCCATCATGCCTGTGTTACATCCTGTGCAGCATCTTGGTGTTTACTTCATTCTTCCCAGTTTCCAAAGACACTTGGTGATCATAGACCAATTATGAACTTTTAGAGAGTAAGCTGCTATATGAGGCATATCCCATTCTAAGTGCTTACTCTTAAGATGGTAATTCTGCTGTCTCCAGGGCATTTCATGGTCATTATCAACTTGTGCGGTGCCTGTTCTCACATTTAGATCCACCAGTACATCGATCACCTTCTGAGCATTCCTCTGAGGGTGTGCTGCTAGAAGCAAGTGAGTGCTGCCATTTGACCTGTCAACAGCTACCTGTTTGTGTCTTCACTAAAGTACTGGCTTCAAAGGTGGCTTCTCTTCAACTGCAGGGGAAGTGGGTGCTACCTTATCTGGTTGATTTGCAATTTTCTGCACATATTTTCTAAGATGGAGTCCAACACCATGAGGGTCTGTTGTTGCTCAGAGCAGCTCAGCTTCCTGCTGAATTGAGAAACGTCTCGCCTTTTGCCAGCTCAAGAGAGTCTTTTCTTGAAAGCTTTGTTCAGGCAGACTTAGGAACTGTGTTTCATTAATGTGTAAGCGTATGTGTCTCTGGTTGAATCTGAGCATCCTTTTGTCGAATCTGTTTGCCTCAAACTATGCATGTTAAACAACAAAGGGGGGGGGTATGCCCAAATATGCAGGGATCAAGGGTCGGGGCTTCATGGAGGTAAGCAGTAGTACATACCAGGCACAGCTGCAATGCCCCTTGCACCAAGGTATACATTAGTAATAAGTGCCCCCAAAGCCACCTTTTTACCACTCAAATATCGACTTCAAATACATTTTGAAATTCTGACTTTTGTTTCTACTAACATCAGCTCATGAGTTCGTAAAATACACATTTGGTTCCAATGCACCCACTCAATTTTTTGTATACACATATTAATGTAACCAAGCAAAAGCTTATCATTTAGTAGGGAAAGCTGCACACAGGAGAGCTAGTTAGAGGCAGCTGGAGTCATTGCTGATGAGCTACTCTTTGGGGAAACCTGGTCCACACATTCTAGCTGCATTTCGGATTTTCTACTGCATGGGCTTCTAAAGGGGTGTGAACCCTCCTCCATAAGGGTTCAGGGTGTAGCAGATCAGGGCTTCCAGGACGCCTGGGGGTGGTGGCAGAGGTGATGCCTTTGACAGCCACATTGCTTTCCTGTTTCCATAATTGGAGACCGATCATTCATTTAGGTCTCTCTTTAAGAGACCTTCTTGTGTTTTTACTGAGTCATTAGGGTCCTCCATCTGAACCTTTGGCTTTTGCACCTCTTCGCTGGCTTTTGCTGAATGAAGCTTAACACTTGCCTACCAGCTGGAACTGGTTCCTCCATACCTGTTTTTTTTCTTCTGTTTCGTTTGTCTATTTTATTTACTCGATTAGGAACCTGTAGGGTTTGGCCACGTAATCCCTGTTTCTAACTCATGGAGCCACTAGTGGTGATAAAGAGCTTACAATAGCCACCTTGACCTGGTGAATTCAGCTAACTATCACTCACGCCTTTCGTAATTCAGATTACCTGGCTGGGGTTTATGGGCTTTCAACTAAAGGCAGAGTGGCCTCCTTGGCAGAAGCATGTTGGGCGACCTTGCACAGGTTTGTCTGGTTTCCACGTAGGCCTTGTTCCACGCTTTTGATTCTAATTACCAGCTGGGTGTTCAGCGGTCTTTTGTTGCTGGTGTCTTGCAGACTTTTCACTTGTAGGTTGTCCTGCTGTTATGAATTGGTACATTTTCATAGGTATTTTTAAGTGCTTGTAACTGGGTTACATGCTTGGTACATCCTCACAAATGTATTGATCGGTAAGACAAAGAAGGACATTGTGGTACTGTCCCAATCATCATTATCAGTAATCTTAATTACACCAAGACACAATGGTACCAATCATAGTTTTATTTACAGACTCTCCTTCCTTTTCTGGCCTCTTTTGTTGACATTTCCACCAGGACTACTGGGTATGGTATCTTACAGGCAGGGCCTTTGGGTGGTGAGGTGTTTGGGTAAAGTGACAGGGTGTAGGAAATCAACCTTTTCTACATGACTACCCCTGATGTTTTGCCTGTATTAGGACTTTGTATACTGTGAGTCTGTGACACAGTCATTCAGTGCCACAATGTGTGTGCACTGTCTCTATATCCATACTGTACAATTAGTTCCACCGAATTTTTTCCTTTAACTCACTAGTATGGCCATTGTGAGATAACTCAAATAATCAAATAATACACCTGTTTCATGGAAGTTACATAATATATGTGGATTGCAGTGTATATTTACATCACCCACGTATATGACAAACATGTATAGTTCCACAGAGCACCATTTTTCTTTGGCTGGGTCAGTGCTTAATTTGAGCCAGTGGTTTCCAGGACTTGGGACTGGCACTTAGTTGTCAACACCAGCACTTCTAACAGTCTGCCACATGGTGACATGGTTTGACTAATTTAGAGATAAGCAGAACAACAGTTTTATTTAAATTCACCATATATGCGAATGACTAATACCTGCCTCCCAAGCCTTTCTTATAACTTGGAATAGTCTGGATTGTTACACTTGTAGGAGTGTGATGGTTAGTAGTTGACTTGGTACAGTATTGGCACCAGTAGCAGGAGCATTGGATAGTACTAAGTGCAGGTGCCCCCTGACGAGGTCCCTGGCACCTACTTATTAATATATAGAGTAAGCACTGGCTTGGCCTTAAGTATAAGGTTGTGAATTGTCACATTAGAAGGAAAAGGGCCTTTGCCATATAGAAAAACCCTCTTTTATATATTAGCTAAAGTGTGCCTCGTAAGATGTTCTGGTACAATGTTTAATATAACAAAGTGGGCATGCTGCTGTTAGATAAAGAATGCCCCTACAGTGAACAACTACAAAAAAGATGTTTGTCAGTCTGTAGGTAAGGCTAGATATTCTATGGGCAAGCCTCACTAAGAGCACTTTGCCGTGAAAAAAAGGGCCCGATAGGACCTTTGGCAAATGTACTCGGCACAGGGGAGCCCCGCCGGCTATGACTTTGCCATCCGGTGGGTTTTCAGAACCAAAATTTATGAATAAAACCGCTTGATTACATTGTGTCCTGGCAAAAAGCTTGCCACAGCTCAAAGCTGTTTTGGGCTTAGTTTTATAAATCTAAATTGCTGGTGAATGTAGATTTATAATAATGTAAGTGGAAAAGTAACTTTGTAAGAGTGTACTTTGTACTGCCTGGGAATACAGCTGATTTAGAAATGTAATTATAAAAAAGAGGGTATAGGAAAAACACCCTGGTGCTTATTTCCCCAGAGACATAAATACACATCGATGTCAGATGTAATGAAGACATACTAATTGAATTTGTGGGGGATGCTATGAATACAAATTCTTTAAGTCCATTGACATTCTTATGATTCCAAAATATTTCAGTCCTTAATTATTTTCACAACTCTAATGGCTTCTTGACTTTTTTTTGGACTTATTTGTATTCATTAAAAGTTGCTATTTCAGGTTCTTCACAAAAATAGTATATACGTGTACAGCCAACACTCATTTTGCAGTTATTCGCTTCCTCTGGGCTTTCGAAAACATATTTACTTGTGCTGTTATTTGTTATTGTTTTCATAATCAGCATTCATCTCTCTTGAGGTATCTTCTGGCTTATCAATTCATAAGCTCTCATTTTTTGTATTAGAGTTTCATGTCTTTTTCTGTTACATACGGAATTCTCCCTCATAGATTTATATGCCTAATGGTTTCAGGCTGCCATAGTTTGAACTTCGAGAATACACCACTAAACTTATAATTTATTTAGTCAAGGAAGATTCATTGTATCCCACCTCCCCTCACCACCTTTGTATGTTTATTTTGCAATGCAGGCTAGTTTAAGTTATCGGCTGCTCTGGGAGTGAGTACCAGTGATTGGCTCTCTTCTCGTCTCAACTGGGCTTCATCTGAATATTGTATGATCCCCAGTTCTAGGTACCACCTTCCTCAAGTGAAGATCTGTTCATTGTTTAATTCAACACATCTGAATTGGCACATTGCCCTTATTAGGTCTGTTCTCTGGTTGTTGTTTTAAAACCACATTTGCCAACATCTTCAATGTTTAGGTTGAGGTGGTTGGTTTCGGGACAGTTTCTTTGCTTCTTATTCCTTTTCATTGGCCGAGTTTCATGCTTCCTTTGGAGCATCGAAGAAATAGGATTTATTGCCAGACATTATTCGGAAGCAATCTGAGAAGAGAAACTCTGCCCCTCTCAGTCTTTCTTACAGTGCTTAGCCGCCATGAATGCAGCTAGCTATTGGTGCACAGCTAATGGTGTAGTCTGACTACAGCAACACATTTGAATTATCAACCTTGTAGTTAGTGACGTCCTGAAACATTTGTGGTAGATAATTCATAATATTACTGGTCCCATAGGGGGTTGTACCAGAACCAAAAGTGCTTTCTTATCCACATAGAAGTTGGAAAGTGTAGTATACTGGTATTTAGTGTATTGCACCTTTACTGCTTCTCTGCCTTGCTGCTCAGCCAGTGTGGATGTTCTGTGGAATGTTGGTATGTGTGGTGAGGTAATAGAATGCTGGTATGCCTGTGTGTGGAGTGTCAGTTGAAAGGATGGGCTGAGCTGCAAGGAAGCTGCTTCTGGTGGGGCTCACTCTATGATTCTTTATCCTGTACTACCTAATGCTTGATACTTACCTACAACTAAGTATGGTATCAATAAAGCATTCATCTTATACTACACCTCAGTTACATTGGACTTATTACGGAAAGATCTTGGGATCCACCGTTTTTCTCAGCCATTTCTCTAGGTATGAAGTCATTTATGCTGCTTTTGCTTTTTCAAGAAATTGCCTAAACCACACTTACTGAAAGTAAAGACGACTTTTGGGGTCAGAGGACTATTTATTATGACCAGACCCTGGCATCATTATTTCATGCCACTTTTTTATAATTTTTCTTTACATTTCTACTACACATTAAATAGCAAAAAGACAAAACACACTGTACACTCTGATATTTACACTATTGTTCATACTACATAGCATGTAAAGTTACAAACTAACATAAATCATCCTACACAGAATCGTTACAAAAACACATTACATACAAAGAAATCAATGGATGAACAAACTCAATAGAACGAGGAATATAAGCCAACAAATGGTAAATGTTTGAAAAAATGATGTAGGCTAACTGATCCTAGTGTCTCTTTCAAGCCAACACTCTATTCCTCCAGATGTGCCGACGCATTTCGAGGCCAGGCATCAAGTTCCTGAACTCTCATCAGGGCCTTTTCTTTTGTGTCTGTAAGATGTAAAGAAAACGTACGTTTTGTTTACATACTTCAGTATACTTCTCCATAGTATAGTTGCACTCAAGAACCATTTGAAATGGCGCCACATACCAGACTCGAATTCGAGGGGAAGAAGGCTCGTAGGTCTTGTGGGGTAATAACCGGTTGTGCTATAAACATCACCTGTCACTGGTGTCCCTTCAATGTGTTTATCAAGCAATCTAATACAAACAAGAAAAGTTGGATGGGCGTTGGAAAGCTCCGGGCAACGTGAATTTAATAGCTCAAGTGTGTAGTGCTGGGGCAATACTTGGACATACCTTACTCGTCGTGGTGGTTAGCCCAAGGTGTGTTAAAGGCAGGCGTCAAGGTTTAAGCCGCTGTATCATCTAAACAGATGAAATAAAAAACGTTGTGTCTCTTGTGCAAAACGGTGTGCCACGCATTAAGTGAATATTAGCCCAGCAAATGCCTACCTGACTCTGGTGTCCGTGTATCTCATACTACTGTTCTTGGGACGCCTTTGTTCCTAGTTAACAAAGAAACAAGCTTTTAGAAGTGAGTCTGCCTACGCATAGCATATTTTGTGTGCAGATGAGCTAAAACGTTCGTTTTACCTTCACTCCACAAGCGTGATCCGAAACGCCACTTCGATCTCAATGTGAGTGACAAGCGGCCATTATGGCTCACTATTTACAAAGTTGCGGGCAGGTGCATTGTGGAACTTGTGATTTCCACCCGGCGCACATAGTTTTGGGTGGCATGTCTGGGCTACACTAGTGGCTCCCGGCAACACCTGTATTCTATTGTAAACGCTTGTGCGTCGGGTGGCCTAAAGGCGGTGCACCCATGTGTTAAATGCGGGTCGCAGCATTGTAACGTGGTTGCAGCGTATTTAAGCCTGTGTGCCCTCCAGGCGTAGGTACTCGTGTTTTAACATGTGGAGCACTATTTGGCTGTAAATCAACAAGGGGAGTTTTAATTGTATTAAACTACAAGGAAAAAACAGATGTATCAGTGATCAAGGGATGTCAAGCATGAATGACTGTGCTGCGTCAGTGTCTCAATAAAGTTGTATCTGCACTATGTTACACATCATCGGCCCTAAAATTATTGGGATTAGGGAGACATACAAACCCAGCCAGATACATCACTGTTGGACGCCAAGTCACTCTTCAGGCAAAGAGGCCGCTACAATCGCGCTACCTCAGACAAATTATTTAGCCCATTCTGGGTGCTATTAAACTTCAAAATCAGATAAGCCTCTTTTTGTAAGAGGGTTTGTTCAACATCAAGGCATCGTTTCGCCAACTTGACTGTAAACAAGACCGTCCATTTAAAGTCATGTTCATGGTGTCCCTTCTCTAGAAAATGCTCCACCATAGGCGCTGTCATGACTCTTTTTTTAATACGGGAACGATGTTGGCTGATTCGGTGTTTCACCTGTTGGCATGTCTTGCCAATGTAGATCTTGGGGCACGGGAACAGTATTGCATAGACCACATTTTTGGTCCTGCAATTCGAGAAATCTGAGTGTTGCCATTTTACTCCTGCATGACTGAATTCCTTCCCCTCGATGGTATTTGGGCAAGCAACACAATTACCACATTTGTGGTGGCCCTCGATGGGTTTGAGGTTCCATTGAGTGAGCAAGTCGCTTTTAGGTTTTGGGACTACAATATCAGCTCTTATTAGTTGTTGCCCAATGCTCTGGTTCTTCTTGTAGGCAAATATGGGTTTCGGAAAAGGGCAGTCTAAACCCTCCAAAAGATGCCAGTTCCTCAACACGGCCTGTCTCATTTTATGTGTATCTGGACAGAATGTTGTCACGCACACTAGCTTCTCGAGTGGTGTACATTTTCTAACTTGAAGGAGGCACTCCCGAGGCGTGTATCTTGCTCTTTTGAAGGAGTGTTTTAGCAATTTTCTTGGATACCCTCTTTTTTTCATGTCGGAGCAAAAGGTTTGGGCATGTTCATCATAGTCGCGAACATCGGAGCAATTTCTCCTAATTCTAAGCAGTTGCCCATAGGGCAGACTAGCCTTCACTAGGTAGTCATATTCTTTACTCCCTAGGAATCTACCCTCTTTGCCAAGTTCCAATATTTGAGCAATCTGACCTTGGATTTCCTTTGTTGGATCTTCGGGGAGTGCACGGTACCAAGTTGTATTTTTAACTTGTTTTTCTCCTTCAGCTATATACATGGGGCGGGGCCAGATCACTACCGCCCGCCCTTGTCTGCTTGTTTTATTACAATCGAGGGATCTTCTTTGAGGTATTTTATTGTGGCTCATTGTTTTTGGCCCATGTTTTGTTGTGTATAGCTCTTGCTCTTCTCAAATTTGTTAATTGCAGATAGCAACACCTGTTCAAAAGCCAATACCTGCTTAGGGATATTATTGAACGGAACAAAGGTGGATTTGTTCCTAAGCCCTGTTGGTTCCATATTTTCAAAAGCTGGTTTATTCGCAAAGAACGCCTTGAGCTCAATCTGGCCCTTCCCATGTATATAGCTGAAGGAGAAAAACAAGTTAAAAATACAACTTGGTACCGTGCACTCCCCGAAGATCCAACAAAGGAAATCCAAGGTCAGATTGCTCAAATATTAGAACTTGGCAAAGAGGGTGGATTCCTAGGGAGTAAAGAATATGACTACCTAGTGAAGACATTTCCAAGGATTCCCGTCCTGTATCTTCTTCCGAAGATTCATAAGGACCTCAAAGAACCCCCAGGTCGCCCAATCGTGTCGGGGTGCGACTCGTGCCTGGAACCAATCGCCAAATATGTTGATTTTTTCTTGAAGCCGTTTTTGAGTGAAGTTAAGTCCTATCTTAGGGACACTACCGACTTTTTGTTGAAAGTCGAAGGAACTGAATTTGATCCCCAGTCGCAAATAATGGCCACAATGGATGTGACTTCCCTCTATACCCAGATCCCACAGGAGGAAGCGTTAGAGGTGATGCAAATGTATTTAGATAAAAGAGAAAGACCCCATAGGGTCCCTACATCTTTTATCCTCCAACTACCTGAAATAGCCTTGAAAAAGAATTACTTCACCTTTAACGGTGAATTCTTCATGCACGTGAAGGGGACTGCCATGGGATGTCCTTATGCCCCAGAGATGGCAGTCCTCTTCATGGCACAGTATGAGGAGAAATTCATTCACATCAACGAACCCTTACAAGCAACACATCAAACAGTGGTACCGCTACATCGACGACGTCTGGCTCCTGTGGCAGGGGAGCCAGACCGAGCTGATGGCGTTTTATGACTGGTTGAACGCAAGGCACAGAGATATTCAATTCTCCATTGAGTCAAGCACGAGTAGAATGACATTCCTCGATGTTGAGCTTACATGTGATCAAGGGCAATTAAAGACATCTCTTTATAAAAAGCCAACCGATAGGAATACCATCCTACACCATAAAAGCGCACATCCTCGAAATTTGAAGGCTAATCTGCCCTATGGGCAACTGCTTAGAATTAGGAGAAATTGCTCCGATGTTCGCGACTACGATGAACATGCCCAAACCTTTTGCTCTGACATGAAACAATGAGGGTATCCAAGAAAATTGCTAAAACACTCCTTCAAAAGAGCGAGATACACGCCTCGGGAGTGCCTCCTTCAAGTTAAAAAACGTACACCACTCGAGAAGCTAGTGTGCGTGACAGCATTCTGTCCAGATACACATAAAATGAGACAGGCCGTGTTGAGGAACTGGCATCTTTTTGAGGGTTTAGACAGCCCTTTTCCGAAACCCATATTCGCCTACAAGAAGAACCAGAGCATTGGGCAACAACTAATTAGAGCTGATATTGTAGTCCCAAAACCTAAAAGCGACTTGCTCACTCAATGGAACCTCAAACCCATCGAGGGCCACTACAAATGTGATAATTGTGTTGCTTGCCCAAATACCATCGAGGAAGGAATTCAGTCATGCAGGAGTAAAATGGCAACACTCAGATTTCTCGAATTGCAGGACCAAAAATGTGGTCTATGCAATACTGTGTCCGTGCCCCAAGATCTACATTGGCAAGACATGCCAACAGGTGAATCACCGAATCAGCCAACATCGTTCCCGTATTAAAAAAAGAGTCATGACAGCGCCTATGGTGGAGCATTTTCTAGAGAAGGGACACCATGAACATGACTTTAAATGGACGGTCTTGTTTACAGTCAAGTTGGCGAAACGATGCCTCGATGTTGAACGAACCCTCTTACAAAAAGAGGCTTATCTGATTTTGAAGTTTAATAGCACCCAGAATGGGCTAAATAATTTGTCTGAGGTAGCGCGATTGTAGCGGCCTCTTTGCCTGAAGAGTTACTTGGCGTCCAACAGTGATGGATCTGGCTTGGTTTGTAAGTCTCCCTAATCCCAATAATTTTAGGGCCGATGATGTGTTACATAGTGCAGATACAACTTTATTGAGACACTGACGCAGCACAGTCATTCATGCTTGACATCCCTCGATCACTGAAACATCTGTTTTTTCCTTATAGTTTAATACAATTAAAACTCTCCTTGTTGATTTACAGCCAAATAGCGCTCCACATGTTAAAACACGAGTACCTACGCCTGGAGGGCACACAGGCTTAAATACGCTGCAACCACGTTTCAAGGCTGCGACCCGCTTTTAACACATGGGTGCACCACCTTTAGGCCACCAAACGCACACGCGTTTACAATAGAATACACGCTTTGCCGGGAGCCGCTAGTGTAGCCCAGACATGCCACCCAAAACTCTGTGCGCCGGGTGGAAACCACAAGTTCCACAATGCACCTGGCTGCAACTTAGTAAATAATGAGCAAAAATGGCCGCTTGTCACTCACATTGAGATCGAAGTGGCGTTTCGGATCACGCTCGTGGAGTGAAGGTAAAACGAACGTTTTAGCTCATCTGCACACAAAATATGTTATGCGTAGGCAGACTTACTTCTAAAAGCTTTTTTCTTCGTTAACTAGGAACGAAGGCGTCCCAAGAACAGGAGTATGAGATACACGGACACCAGCGTCAGGTAGGCATTTGCTGGGCTAATATTCACTTAATGCGTGGCACACCGTTTTGCACAAGAGACACAATGTTTTTTAATTTCATCTGTTTAGATGATACAGCGGCTTAAACCATGACGCCTGCCTTTAACACACCTTGGGCTAACCACCACCACGAGTAAGGTATGTCCAAGTATTGCCCCAGCACTACACACTTGAGCTATTATTCACGTTGCCCGGAGTTTTCCAACGCCCTTCCAACTTTTCTTGTTTGTATTAGATTGCTTGATAAACACATTGAAGGGACACCAGTGACAGGTGATGCTTAAAGCACAACCGGTTATTACCCCACAAGACCTACGAGCCTTCTTCCCCTCGAATTTGAGTCTGGTATGTAGCGCCATTTCAAATGGTTCTTGGGTGCAACTACACTATGGAGAAGTATACTGAAGTATGTAAACAAAACGTACGTTTTCTTTACATCTTACAGACACAAAAGAAAAGGCCCTGATGAGAGTCCAGGAACTTGATGCCTGGCCTCGAAACACGTCAGCACATCTGGAGGAATAGAGTGTTGGCTTGAAAGAGACACTAGGATCAGTTAGCCTACATCATTTTTTCAAACATTTGCCATTTGTTGGCTTATATTCCTCGTTCTATTGAGTTTGTTCATCCATTGATTTCTTTGTATGTAATGTTGTGTTTTTGTAACAATTCTGTGTAGGATGATTTATGTTAGTTTGTAACTTTACATGCTATGTAGTATGAACAATAGTGCAAATATCAGAGTGTACAGTGTGTTTTGTCTTTTTGCTATTTAATGTGTAGTAAAAATGTAAAGAAAAATTATAAAAAAGTGGCATGAAATAATGATGCCAGGGTCTGGTCATAATAAAGAGTCCTCTGACCCCAAAAGTCGTCTTTACTTTCAGTAAGTCTGGTTTAGGCAATTTCTTGAAAAAGCAAAAGCAGTATAAATGACTTCATACCTAGAGAAATATCTGTTTATGCTGGCAGCCTAATGGTTATATCTAATGTATCATTCTGGACCTTGATGTGTTCCTGTGCTGCAGCTTTTGAATGGTCACTGCATGCATTTACGTTAAAAGAATTATAAATATGTCTATGGTATTGTTCCAGTCATTTTGTTATGCCTTCCTCTACTCAGTGGTATGCTCATATTCGTAGCCTTTGAATATGTTTTCCCATCAGGGCATTAATGGATGCTCACCACTTAAATTGTCTTGGCACATCTTTTCTCTCCTCCTACTCCTCACCAGGGACCTAGCAGAGAAGCAGTCATGCCCTGGGTGGTAGGGCAGGGGTTCTCGGAGGTGAGCAAGGCCAATCACAGTCACTGGGGGTACTTAGCACTTCCCATATCCAGATTTCCTGATGCACCAAGTCCATTTCTAAGCCCCTACAGTGCCCCATCCCACGTCTCAACCCAACTAGTCCTCTATTCTGGGTTATCTGATCAGTAGACACCAACTTGATCACCCAGCTCTTCTAACATGCAATATCCCACAGTTCAGGTCTTCTTCTAGTTTTGGGGCTAGTCAGAGGGATTCCTTCCCTGTTCCACTGATGCCTTTTTTTGTTCACAATTACTTTCTTCCCCTGTCAGACAGTTTTAACTGCTTGCTTATGGGCTGTTGCCTTTTGAGTCCATTTGCATGGTCCAGTATGGTCCAAGACCACACACTACACTTGCTTTTTTATTTGTGTTCCTCACCCAGTTCTCAAAACTAGTGAGGGGGACAAGATAGCTCCAATTTGTGTTGGCTGGTTGGGAGCCTCAGTGCTCTGTTTCTTATTCCATTTGCTTCAAGCACATGCTCATCAACTTTCTGTGTTATCTGATAATATGCAACTGAATCATCAGGGCTAAGGCAATCTTGGGACAGATATATAAAGGTTGTTTTTGAGGTCACAAATCTTCTGATTTGGCAAAATACAGGGTTTGCACTGGCGGCGGGTGCAGGTAAGCGTGGGGCGTGGGCAGGACAGGGTGAGAGGTGGAAGTCAGCAGCCGATGGAATAGGTACAATTAAATAAATAAATAAAACCTATTCCGTTAACCGTCAACTCTGTCCCTCTACCCCGGCCCACTCCACCACCTCACTGAGCTTACCTGCACCGGCCGGGACTGAGGGTTTGCCACAGCAAAATCCCCTCTACGTATGATCTAACCCCATTTTGCGATTCAGAAACATTTTTCCAAATTGTAAAATGGGTTTAGACACCATCCTTTCAGAAAAATGTGTACTGTTTTAAAATAAATCCATTATAGAATGCGATCACAGGCATACAGGTCTGCTGTCCCTTGCAGGCACCCAACCCTGTGACTGTAGCTAATCACACAGGGTCTCACATTGCGTCCTGTCTAATGAATATTAACCCCTTGAATGCGTGTGAAATTTTTCCGTAGTGCGGGAAAATTTCACACGTGCACAATTCAGACTGCTCCCGGCCGCCCAACGCACACGCCACCCGTTGCGTCGGATGACCGGGAGCCGTCCGACACATCCAAAGGGTTAATGAATCAGGTCATTATGCGATATCCTGCAATTCATTATTTTGTGATTCAACCTATTAGTACATTGGTCAGTTCACAAAATAAAACATTGGTCGTCAAATGTTGGTGTGTAATTTGTGACTGCTTTTTGTTACCAGAATGTTCACATATCTGGCCCCTTATCTTTAAATAATCACTGTTTAATTATATGAATGCCAATAGTAGTCCTTCTTCCATTGCTCTGATGAGTTGGTCATGCATAATCACTACTACTGTGTATACTAAAAGGAGATATTGTGTAATGTAATGCAGAGATAGCCATTTTCTGAGGTTCCTGAAGGCCTGGATGCACAGCCTTTTCCTTATTTATAAGAATTACCATTTTCTCTGAGGATACCCTTTTGTTTAATCTGGAAGCCTATGGATATTTAGGTCAACAATAGAACAAGACAACAAGACATGCCTCGTGTGGGGATTGGAATGGAGAAGAATGGCAATGCAATCCCAGGCAACATGCTGGACTCTTTTAACTGAATTTTCAGAGCTACTTGTAAATTCCTCTCCACAATCATATGAGCTTTTCATCAAAAAATAGAGGTTCAGATGGGACAGCTACTAGAAAGCAAACAGTAGCCACCTTTCATCTCTGTATATGTAAATGACCATACTGATAAAATGATGTATGCAAATAAACAAAATGCCACAAATGTACACAGTATCTCCACATTTCTATTTAAGGGTACAAACACAACATTTTGAACATCTGAGTGAGTGGTATGACTTGCATTAACTAGATTGCATTGCTCCTAACCAACTTATTTGCTTTCATCATCTCAATAAAACATTTCAAATCACCAACGGGCCCATAAACATATCACCTTTCCTACTTTTGAAAGTATTTAACATCCTAATTATCAAACCTTGGTCCTTCAATGGATCTTTTTGTTGATCTAACAGGGACGTGGATAATTAGAGAATGGGAGGCATTTACCTTATGAGCACCTGGAATAAAGAAATGCCAAATAGATGCTTAATTCATCACCAATACACAGTTACCATTAAATACACATACCTTAAGACACAAAAGTTAACACTAAGAAATGACACACATACGATAATGATTACTAAAGCCTCAATTTGAATGGTCAGAACATGAAGTTGCATTTCATAATCAGTTTTAATAGCTGTTAATTAGAACAAATAGCCACACAACTCAATGCAGATTCAATAAGTACATTTTCTGGTTGCCTAGAAAAGAGAGAGAGAGAAACATGGAAAAAGAGAGAGACAGCATTTAGATCATACAAACCAAATATGATTGAGTTATTGTCCGTCTTCCATAGAGATCTGACAATGTCAGAAACTGAAGCACAGCATGCCACAGAAAGGAGTCTGCTTACCCTTCAGCCGAAAAGTCATTTCCTGCTTAACTTTACCAGCTGGCAAAGTGCAGGTTTCCATACAGTCAGGAAAGTTGAGTTTGAAGGTTTGGCATTAAGGGAAATCAAACGTCAGTCTGTCACCATGCCAGGCAGAGAAAATGGAAAATGACAGCCAGCACCGATTCCTCCTCCAAGGGGCAATTATTCTTCCAAAAGTTAAATGGTTTACACCCACAAAGTTTATTTTCCACCGGCTTATATAGTTTTCATGGGTTGCTTTTGATGTGAGCAATACCTCACTAACAAATCCGGAAGCATTAAGTAATCATTTTGCTAATTCATTACGATCGAATTATTTTGTATTTCTATCTTTTCCTCAGAAGTAAGGAAACTTTATTTTACTCACTGTCTGTCTATTCCCAGGCGCTCTCTCTGGGTTTGCAATAGTATTGATACAATTCTGTCAAATGTGTTGCTAAATCAAAAGTGAGTCAATTGATGTGAAATACAGAAAAGAAACTTCATGAAAAGTTCTCACAGTGTCTAAAGTGACTACTTCAGCTAGATTTTGCCTTTCCAGCAGGAAAAAGCTTAAAGCATCTGAGGTCTACATAAAATTTTACTGAATCATTACCACATTATGACTAATATAAAACACACAATAATAATTGTATTTCGACCTCCTTAATTAATTCAATCAGTATCCTTCTTTAAAGGTTATATGTCAATGTTAGGCAGTATTACATTTTTTTTTGCATATTTATCATTTTCAAAACAAATATTTACGTGTTATTCTGAAGTACACATTTTTATCACACAGCATTAGTGCAAGCTATAGGTTTAAATACCATCGATTATTTCTTTACTAAGCATTTTAATAATTTCAGGTGCTTTGTTGTACAGAGATTAATTCATTTAAACACATTTTAGAAGTTATCGTCACCACATTTTCTATGTTAACTAAGTTTAATTTCTCAAAACACGTGATTACATGCATAAGTAAATATCATTGTTGCTCTCTTTTTGTTTACATTTTCACATTTCCATGTTTCAAACACTTCTGCATCCTTTTACGATGCAGTATGAAATTTACTTTTTTTGACTCAACATGTTTTCATCAAAAATATAATTGTTGTAAATCTCTTTTGATAGTGAGAATTGATTGAGGCAAAAGTCTTTTAACACTTACACTCCATCAATTCCCCCTTTGAAGGCGAATCAAGCCGTCACACAATAATTTTATCATATTCGGATGTCATAATAGAATGCAGTTGTATTCATTTGTTTTAGTCTAACTTATTCCAAATTTTTCATGTCATCATGAAAACCACATTTCCTATCTTCTAATTCAAATTCTGCTCTTTTTTTTGTCCTCTAATTTCTTCATTATCTGTTCTACGTTTATAATATTGATCCATTAGTACTATGGTTAATAAGCTAATATCATTTGCTATTAATGGTGTCAGTACTTTTCCCTCTAAACTTTTCCCTGTGCTGTTAACCCACAGATGAACATCCTTTTCCAATTTTCTCCCAAGCACCATCTATGCTTAGTTCAGTTAGTGATTTTCCTAAATTAGTAATATTTTCTAATATATCCCTTCAAGTCTTTACTTTTATCAGGGATATAAGTGCAGCATTGTTGAACTTTTAGCATGTAACAGACGGCTCCTTCTTTGGCTAACAGTACTTCTAAAGCAATTATTTTTAGTAAAACCATAGATCTGATAGCAACCATTTCCGTATAGGTTACTAAAAATCCACCGTAAGTGTCTTTCGATAGTCGATCCACTATTGTTGAAAGTTTTCAAATTTTGTGTGAATTTACTATTACCCCAACTGAGGGACTTATCGCTCAAAAAAATCCCCAATAATTGCAGCAACCCTCATTACTCTCCTTAAGCGTGTAAGTTTTCTTTAATTGACTCCACTGTTTTTAGTCACATGATACATTTTTGGAAACACTATTCCCATAAAACAACTCCCATACCATTGTTTAGGTAATTTATAATAAGCATTTTTCTCACAAAGTATACTCCTGGAAATACAGGATCTAATCCTGCTAACTGTAGTCCCCAACCTCCCTTATGCTGGAAGGTATGTTCATATTCACTGGAAACAATGAATTTGTTGTTATGTTCTGTTTTGCATCTCAATATGCAAAGCTTCCCTTTATGCTGCAAATCTAGAGTCATTGAAGTGTATGTCTCACTCTTTTTATATTCAACTTCACTATGTGCCCATGGTGCGGTTTTCATTTGTTTTTCAGATTTTCTCTTTATTTCCTCCCGTCAATCTTCGACCGAATTCATACATTCTTTTTCGACACTATGAAAAGCACAAGTCAGGTTATGTCAATGCACATATACAGTATCTATAGGTGATGTAGAGTGGAAAAATCCCCCCATTAATTCAGCATCCTGTACTATATTTAGATTTTTCTTGACTTGAACTTCGGAGAAAATCAAGTCATAATTTGACTAATAATATTGAAAATGCCCTTTACAATAGAATAAACTTGTACGCTGCAAGATATACTATATGTTAAGATTAGGTGATGATAAGTCAACCCTTCAGCCACAGAAGTGGGTAGTTGCATGCCCACATAAAAATCTCTTGCATCCATAGTCTCAACATACTCATACAATAATTTAGTAAACACATTTAATGAGAAATCATGAATAGAACAATCATGATGTTAGTCAGTACTTGTTACATCATTATTTATCACCTCTCCTTCTTCTACTTTTTACATCTTGGTTTTTAGAGTCACATGTAAATTAGTATGTTTATCCGGATAAACATGATGAGGTAGATTTAGTATTATTAACAACAAGACAACGATTAGAACAAAAGCAATTAAAAAGCAAGCAGATATACACTTACGCCTTAGTGAAGCTTCATTTGGATATTCCATCTCGGAGCTAGAGGTGCTCATTTTATTTTTATATAATGCTGTATATCATAACTCTTTGTGCTGTAACTTATAGCAGTGTCTGATCACTTTATCTCTATTCCTTCGCTTTCTTTTATTTCTCCAGCACCCTTTTGCACAATAGTTCTTTTGTGGTGGTTTGTATGAGATGCAATCATTGAAGCAAAACGCGTAATATTCTTTCTCCCAATCATTTGCAGCAGCTAAATAGGTACACTCTGGAGCTGCATACCTTTGACTTGGTGTTCATGCTCTCTTTGTTCTGCGTACTGTAGATTCTTCTCCGTCCGTGTAACTTTGCTCAGACTGACTGGAGACTTCAATCACAGTGGAACGTATTTTTCCTGTAGTCAATATGTGTCTCAATCTTTCAGATTTTTTGGGCCAAGGGTCTCCTCTTTGCACTCGTTTTTCTGGTACACTGTTCACATCATTTGAGTCAATACTTCTCTTAGTTGAATTCTCTTCTCTCTGACCCTCGTTACCAACTGGGATCACTTCTCTTTGACTCTCATTTGAATCAGTGTTTCAAGACCCAGTAGCTGACGCCCTCTCTACTCTGTGCTCAGCCTGAACTGGACGTCTCTCTATTACCACTGGTTCATCCACCACAGATCCCGCACTTTCAAGAGGACATGGGACTCATCGGGTGTGGGCTGCATTCACCCAATATGGTAGACCACCACATTTCACAGCAGTTGTGGTCACAAGTATCACTTGATGAGGCCCACGCCAACGAGGCTCCAGACAGGATTTTCACAAGTGCTTCTTTACTAGTACTCAGTCACCCGTGCACAAGTCATGACACTGCAGCTGCTGAACTGCAGTTGCAACTTCTCCAACCTGGTGAGACACAGAACGCACCTCATCCGCCAAAACTTTACAACAATCAAGTACCAAGTCTTCAGAAATATTCACAAGCTGATTTCCTGGGACTGTAGGCTGCCTCATAGCCCTCCCCATTATTATCTCATAAGGGGACAGTCCAGTTCATCTGTCTGGGTTGCTTCGCAAACTCATCAACACCAGAGGTAGTGCATCAGGCCATTTCAGGGATGTAGACGCATACACTTGCCAGTCGGGACTTTATAATTCCATTTACTTGCTCAACAACATCAGATGCCTCTGGCCGATGAGCACAGTGAAGCCTTTGCTCAATTTGCAATGCAGCACAAAGCATTTGTATCACCTCATTCCAACGAGACTGGAAATCGAAATGTAGGGATCGGTTCTCTAAGAAGCAGTTTAGCTACTGTTAGACTATCATTTTGTCTTGTGGGGTAAGCCTCCACCCAGCGAGAAAACAAACACACAATCACAAGGACATATTTCAATCCTGTGCAAGGGAGCATCTCAATGAAATGAAGCTGCATGCAGGTAAAAGGACCTCCCGATTTTCCAATGGGACTCGTACTGACCACTGTTTTTCTTCCTGCATCATGTTGTTGATATATCACACATCTTTAACACAGACCCTCTGCAATGGCTCTAAATTGCTTCTTGTAGCGGGTCTGGCGAAAAAGACATGACATAGCATCTCTTCCCACATGTGCAGGTCCATGGTAAATCCTTGCCATCGGAGACAATAGACTATCTGGCAACACAGATCTCCCATCCGTGTACACACACACACCTCTTCTTCCTGTCAACAGTTACATCCCAATTTAATCCTCCCTTCTCTCTCTGCTTGTGGTACTGAGGGCCAGATGTAGGTAAATACTATTTACCTATTCTTAAATACCAAATCATACCGATTCTGTATTTAAGAATAGGTAAATAGTATGTAGGTAATTTTGGGGGAAATTTTACCGAATCTGTAAAATTCGGTATTTACTGAATCGGTATTTACCGATTCGGTAATTGCCATTCATTCTTATGGGCCTGGAGGCCCATAGGAATGAATGTCAATTACCGAATCGGTAAATACCGATTCGGTAAAAGGGGGAAAACATTGAAGGGTGGCAGGGTGTCACTTTGACACCCAGTTGCACCCCTCAATTGTGTATGGGTGCACATGTTGCAGACATACATGCCCTAAGGGCATATATGTCTGCAACATGGCACTGTTGGAAAAGCAAAAAAATCCTTTTTCAAAGGTTTTCATTATTTACCACCAACTTGTAGTTGGTGGTAAATAACGAATCCTTAACTGAGGATTGCACTAACTTGAGTGCCCCCTACATCCTGGATTCAGTAATTTACCGAATCGGTATGTTAAGAATTCAGTATATTACCGAATCCTTAAATTACCGATTCGGTAAAATACCGAATCCTACAAAAATGCCACCTACATCTAAAAAACCCAATACCGGTCGGTAAGGCCCAAATTCGGTAATTTCGGCCGTTACCGACCGGTATTGGGCGACCTACATCTGGCCCTGAATCTCGTAATTCTCTGATTTCTTCTCAAGGTTCCACAACTGAAAACATCAATCTGCAATCTGTATCATTAGACTGAATCTGCATTCTGTATCATTAGATTGTTCCTTCAAATATTCCCCATTGAATGTGTAAGAATTTAGGGCGCAATAACGCACAGTCACATAAGCATACTGATTGCCAACTGTCACATAATCATGGCCAGTCTGGTGGGTGGAACACATCACCACCACAATCTGAGCTGGCAGCTGTAAAGCCAGCAGTAGGTTTTGCACGAACTCTTTTGTATCGGTGAACCCGAAGAGGTTATGAACCCACGTTAAGACCACAACTACCCAAAATGATGTGCCACCCCAAAACCATATTGACTGTCCATAAATATGGTTACTCTCTATTGTTCTGTAATACTGCAAGCCCTGGTAAGTGCAAACAATTCAGCCACCTGTGCTGAATACACTCTTTTCAACCACGATGCTTCAACTACACCCACACAGTGCAGATTGCACACACAGCTCACAAGGTATCTCCTGAATCTCTCACGTATGATCCATCAACAAACAAAACATGATCCATCTCAGGCAAAGGAGCATCTTGAATGTCAGAACGCGGTTTGGGAGACAATTCAGTCACATCAAGACAATCGTCATCAGCTTTGTCCATCACAACTTCTTGGCATCAAGGAAGCTGGTTTCAAACTCATGCATCTTGTCACACTCACATTCTCTGCACCCAGAATCACCTGTTCATACTTTGTTAACCGACTACTCGTGAGATGCGGTGCTTGAGTTTGAGTTAACAAAATCTCAACAGAATGTGGCATATAAACTTTCAAAGGATGACCCATCACAATGTTTTCACACTGCTCTAAACTCACACGTCGCAGTGACAATTTTCAAACATCTAGGTTAAGCTGCAGCAACAGGATCTAATGTAGCTGAAAAATATGAAACAGGTCTGTGAGTGGTCCATGCATTTGAGTTAGAACCGATAGTGCACAAACTTCTCGCTCACTGCAAAACAGAGTCAAATTCTAGTTATAGTCGAGAATTCCCAATGCTAGAGCTCAACACAAACTGTCTAGTAGTTCCAGAAAAGAGCGCATGCATTTTTCATCCCATGGAACAGGATCAGATACATCTTTGTGTGTCAATCTCTGGAGTGGCTTGGCTATCAGAGAAAAAATTGGTATCGACTGCCTGCAATAACCAACCATTCCCAAAACCATACGAGCTTCCTTTTGTGTATTAGATGGATTCATCTGCACAATAGTAGTGATTCGATCTTGAGACACCTTTCTGACTCTTTTTTCAAAGTTATGTCACAAATAAAGACCTTTTCTTTTACAAAACTGAAGTTTTGCTGGTGACACCTTATGTCCACTCACTGCCAAATGATTCAGTAAGAGAAGAGTTTCACAAACAAAAGCCTCTTTTAGTTTCTGATGCAACTAATAAATCATCAATGTACTGGACCAGCACAGAGTGATTTGGCATTTCAAATGATTCCAAGTTTCTCTTCAATATCTGATTAAAGATTCAGGGACTTTCCGTATACCCATGTGAAACTTGGTTTCCGAACCGTAACGCAAATAAGTATTCGCTATCCGGATGCAAGGGAATGGAGAAAAAAGCTTGACATAAGTCAATCACCAAAAACCATTCAGCTTTAAATGGAATCTGATACAGAATCACAGCAGGGTTTGGTACTATTGGACAACAAGGTATCACAATCTGATTCATTTTCCACAAATCCTGAACAATACTATATTTCCCCTTTGAGTTTTTTTTGTATGCCCATGATACACGGTGAATCACATTGACTACCCAAAGTTTCTCACAAAATTCCTTGTTCCATCAGAGTCTCAATCAATGGTGTCATTCCAGCAACAGTTTTGGGGCTTAAATGATATGCTGGAGTTCTTGGGTATTCTGCATTCAGTTTTAATGTGATTCGAATTGGAGCTACAAATTTCATCAATCCAATATCCTTTCCTCTAAAATCTCACACTTCAGGTCAGACTGTGTCTCTTAACACAGGAGGAAAGTCATGTTCAGTAAGTAGCGGTTACAAACCCTTTACTCCTGTCTTTTGTCTAGACAAATAAACACTACATCTTTATCTTTGATATGAAATTCTATTCCTTCTGGGGTACAATAAATGACACAATTCATTTTGCACAACAAATCTTGCCCTAACAAAGTTACCAAACTAGGATCACATACCACAAATTCATGTAAATCCTCAAAAGTTCCAATCTGTACTTGTATGGGTTCTGTCACTTTGGTAGAAATCAATTGGTTCGGTACTCCTATTACTTGGATTCTTTCTCCCAAGAAGGGTAGGTTGGGAACTTCCACAGTTCTCACAGTGGCCCTGGTAGCACCAGTATCTACAAGTAATGAATAGGTGTTCCCTTTACCTTGCCGCTCACAAACGGACCATTCTGATCTACCTCTAAGGATGCGCCAAGCAAGCATTCCTCCTCCCCTCTCCGGCGCCGTCATTGGGATGTATCTGAGTCACTGTCATCCATCTGCAACAAATATTGTGATGCCACTTGTACATTTGGATTTACTTGATCATTTGTATGGAAACCCATATTCACACTGTATTTCTGTACCCATCCATTCAAATGTTGCATAGGAGCTTGAGTCATGTTTTGATTCTGACTCCTTACATTCAACATCAGTTGATTCATCATACCATTATTCATTTGTGACTGCAGCATTCCATCTGCACCTGTCACTATAGTCTCTCCATTTCCCTGATTAGCCAAATTAGACTTACACTCGCACTTCCAATGCCAGAACTTGCCGCAACTGTGACATGTAATAACTGATCCAACTGAAACTATAAGAGAAACCCATTCCTTACATGAGATGAGCGAGATCGTGAGAGATCAGGGAACATTATCTTCACCAGAAAGAATTGAAACCCATGAGAGAGGTGACACGGGCACGACTTTTTGTAATGTCTCTATATTTGTTCCTAGTCCCCTTCCTTGAGGCATCAAATTTTGCATGGGATTTACCATCACACCTTTCATTCCACTGGTAGTCTGACCCTTTCCCTGTATCATGCCTGAAAAAGAATCAAAACCCACATATCCTTTCTTAGCTACTCTGATTTGTGCCAACATCAATTTCTCCTTTAAGTTTTTTGTGACGTAAATCAATATCATCTCCACAGTACTTAGCATAAAAAAGTATTTTTCATCTATGGACTTACTCTGCCAACAAATTAAATGTTGCGGAATCATGGCACTAATTTCAGGCCTCAAAACATGCACAAAACGATACAAAAAATTTCCCATATCTTTCTCTGACACATTTTCAATTCTACTGTACTGTTCAAACCCTTGTAAAAGTCTATTGTAGTATGCATGAACTGACTCTTTCGATTCTTGAGTAGTCCTATCTATTTCTACCCAATCGGTGTCTTTCGGTGAAATCTTTCCTTTCAAACACGTAATGACCTGGTGGTACTTTTTCATCACTACTGCTAATGGTGCACCTGTTTTTGGATCTCTAGCAGGTCTGTCTCCGGCCAATCAACAGCAGTTTTACATTCCACTCATAAATCTGTTGGAACCGCAATATCAAACAAAGAATCCAAATCTTTTAGCAAGACCATTGAAACCGTCACAAATCTTTCCACCTGTTTATACCATTCAACAGGCTTTTCTCTCAGCTTTCGGAAAATCATTGGTAAAAGACAATGGGGATGATTCCGATCCGGTAAAATGCGCTCCGAATCGTCGTACGGAGAGTTTTTTCCCCATACAAATCGTACCCGTAGACGTCCCGTACGTACGACGAAGTACGATCCGTACCAGGTGCCAAACTCCGTACGAGTCGTACAGGACTCCGTACGACTCAGATCTCCGTACGGGTTTCACTCGGAACCGGCTGTACGCGACATCACTACGGTTCGCGGCTGGTATTTACGGCCCAGCAAGTACGATTTGTGTCGGGTACGCGCCGTACGACCCTTTTCCTACGGGAGCCGAAAACAGTTGTAAACGCAGAGTTCGCGCCGAAACAGGTACGGAACGCCCCCCCCCGGGTACGGCATGTACCCCCCATGATCGCAGGGGTTCGCGCTGTACCACTGCGATCATGCGGGGTACGTGCCGTACTCCCAGCGTACATGAGGTACGCACCGTACCCCATGTACGGTGGGTGTACGGCACGTACCCCGCATGATCACAGGGGTACGGCGCGTACCCCTGCGATCATGGGGGCTACGCGCCGTACGGTGTGTAGGTGATCGTGCGCTTTTCCGGATGAATCGACGTGTACCGTACGAATCGCGCCCGGGTCGGCCGATCGGAATCGTCCGGTCGTACGGCGTCCGTACGAGTCGTACGGAAACAGCTCCGGATACGATTCGTACGGACGGGGATTTTACCGGATCGGAATCGACCCCAATATGTTCCGTCTATTCGAGGGGACATTAACATACCCTCCTCCTGGTACTTCTCTAATGTGATATGCCATTACGTCTGCTTCACCCTTTTCTTTTTTTATCATTGCTTATAAGGGCAGAACCATTCTCGCATCTTCTTTCTTTTTAGCCCATCTGCCTTCCCATCTTTCTATTTCTCCCCATTGCTTAAAGGTAGTTAATAATTCTTTAATCTGCAATCTATTTCCAGAAGGATTCAAACTCTCTGAATCTCTATCACTGAAATCCAATTGATAAGTTTTCTGTAAGGCTTTAGATTTTTCTATATCCACTCCATATTTCCGCGCTACCTCAGCATATTTCTCATGGGTATTGCTTGCTTTTCGTGTTATATCCTTACACATAAATCGGAATTCCTCATCACGATATCTCAATAATCTCTCTGGATTAATTGTTCCTCAAATCATTTATTCTAATTCCATTTTTTATTTGCTTACATCTATATTCATATTTCAATTTGTATTGCTTAGTACACTACCAGTGGGAGCTATATCTCTAATCCAATCGCCATGTTCTTCCAGAGATGGCCCTATTGAGGTACTCATTTCTGATCTCTGTGATTCTCCCCAAGCTTCTCCTGCCCTTTGTCCACACTACTTGTGAATTTTCTTTCTGATTTTCCATTTGCAAAACCCTCCCAGTAATTATTTGCTGACCCCTACTTGGTGTTTCAAGAGTCTTTTCTGCAATCCTTATTAATGGCTCTATTCCCCCTTCCATGATGGAATTCCTTCTATTACGCATATCCTCACCACTCTCATGGGTTTCAATTCTTTCTGGTGTAGATAATGTTCTCTGATCTCTATGATCTTGCTTGTCTCATGTAAGGAATGGGTTTCTCCTATAGTTCCAGTTGGAACAGTTATTACATGAGTTTGTGAAATTCCTCGTCCTGTTTGATATAGAAGAACAGCCAGACCTATAGTTATGGGAACTGCTAATGAACCAGGGCTATTTGTCATGACCATATTTGAAAATCTTGCTCTCTCAGGAGTCTGATCTCCATCCAAGAAAATACTTTAGTAGGCTTGGTCTAAATTCGTAGTTGGGGCTTCTGGTTTTAAACCCACAAACGGATTTGTCCCTAAACTATTCTGTTTTTCATGATAAGGTGAAGGTCTATTTAGTAATATTTTGTTCAATAATTCACCATCTATATCCTCCAAACACTCATCTGTCAATGTGAGTACTTGAGCCTTTGACTCTTCAGCATGTTTCTTTTTCTCCTTACACTTTCCCCTTCCTTATTTTCAGATACTATTTCATAATTCATTTGTGCTCCCAAAGCAACATCTTGTCTCAATATTTTCTTCTGTGAATCCCATGTTGCCTCTGCATATTGGATTAACGTATTTCTATATTTCCCCTGACATTTCTCTTTTTCTCTTCGATAGGCTTTGTGTTCCCATTCTTCAAGGGCTTCATATTGCATAGGTCTAGGACTAGGTTTCATATCATTCATCTGTCTCCTCAAATTTTCTAAAATTCTTACATTAAATGTCCTGTAGGGTGGAAATGCTAAGGGACCATCCTTCTCAGTATATTTTACCCAATTCTCCATCCAGGTACAAGTGTGATATCCTCTCTCTAATAACATCTGCAAAGATGAGTGCACCTTTCAGAGTCACAGGAACACCATCCCTAGTTGGTATTGGCTCATCCTTGCATATTAAAACTTTTAACAGCTTAAAGAATTTCATGGTTTCTGTATTTGAATTTAATCTGTTTTTAACAACAACAAAAAATTTTCTTAACAAAACTGGTGGAGCAGTCAATGCATACAATCAGGTCATGAAATACATGTGCAGTACATCAACGCCAGTAAAAGGTTGTTTCGATCATTAGGACTGCGAGAAAGAGTAGCTAAGGTAGCAGAAATACACATCATGGAGTCAATGGTTCGTCACATACGGGGGTTCACATATGTTGCACGATAGCTATTCCATTTTGTCCAGATTGCTATCCATTTTTGAGGATAGCCACATGACACATACACAGTTTTTTCTCTTATCATACACCAGTCCATATCGGTTTTCCATGAGGCAAGCGTCGGTGGTGTTGCTGCTCCCCATAGGCGAGCGATATTCCGCTTAGCCACCATCTCGCCGAGCGTTGACCAGAGTTTGCCTGTGGTGTTGCGATCCGTTGGCTCCCATTCTTTTAGAAGACACCTTTTGGCTTCAAGCCATAGTTCAACCCCCCAAACATCACTCATACATGTATGTATCTCCTTCCAGTACGCATGGATCAAAGGACACTCCCAAATAATGTAGAGGAGGGATCCCTCCTGACCACAGTTTCTTCTACACTTCCCCTCTTTGCTCCCACCCATGAGAACCAGTCTGGGACCAGAGAGATATATACGATGTAGGATTTTTATTTGAACCAACCTAAGTTTTGCTGATATGGCCACCTTCTTCGGTGAGGAGAGCTCCTCCTGCCATTCTTCATCATCTAGTTCCAGGCCATCTGGCCCCCACTTCTCCTTTAGTGCCGGTAGAGGGTCTGGGGTATTGCGTACTAGTTTCTTGTATGTGAGTGAGATAGCTTTCTCGGATAGGTGATCATCCAGCAGCCTGTCCTCGAGTGGGGGGACTCAGGTAGGTCGAAGCCGGCTGGGATGTTAGTCTGGAGGGAGTGTCTGACCAGTACGTAGCAGAAATACTCTGAGGCAGCTAACTCATGTGTCTGTTGCAGTGCGACAAAGGTGATCATCCCGTTGCGTCCCCAAAGGACCCCGATTCGATAGAGTCCAATTAGGTCCCATTTATCGAACCCTTTAGTGCGCCCCAGCGTGCCCAGGGCTTCAGAGTCCCATAGTGGGGTGGCAAGTGTGAGTCGGTTTTCCGACCCTAAAGTGCGGTTTGCTGTGTGCCAGATTTGCACTGAGAGCTGTGTGGGACCTGTAAGAGGGAATTTGTTTGGTCTAGAGTATAGTGCCAATTTGTTTGGGCTAGAGTATAGTGCCCTTGTGTAGCTACCACCCGGGAGTATCCATCTGTCCATCTTGTATCCTGGGTCGTCATCCCAACGGTAAACACACTGGTTTATGGCTGCGAGGTGAACTGCCTAATAATGATATCAGGGAGTGCTATACCTCCGTCGTACCAGCCAAGCGTCAATTTCTGGAGCGATATACGCGGTTTACCATCCCAGAGTAGAACTCTCTGGGTGGATTCAATGTCTTTGAAATATTTTTGTGGGACTGGGTCCGGGAAACTCTGAAGGGCATAAAGGAAACGAGGCAGTGCCATCAATTCGAAGAGGGCCGCACGACCCAACAAAGGTATCGGAAGCGTCTTCCAAACAGCAGTGTCCCTCTTGAACCGCTGTAGAGGTGGAGGGAGATTTCAGTCATAACGGAGCTTGGGATCTGTGGAGATGAAGATACCTAAATATGTGAATCTGTCAGTTACAGTTTGAATTGGGCAGCCATTCGGGACCCTGGGGCGTTACCGTGCAGGACATAGATCTGTGATTTGCTCCAGTTGTCTCTATAGCCAGAGTTTCTTCTGAAACTTGTAAAGATATCAAGGACCACTGTCAATGATTTCTGAGGGGAAGCCAGATACAGGAGGATGTCGTCTGCTTATAGGGAGATGCGATCCTCCCAATCAGCTGCCCACCTAAGTCCCCTAATGGTTGCGTCTCTCCGTTTCCAGGCCACCAGCGGTTCAAGGGAAAGTGCAAAAAGGAATGGCGAGAGGGGGCACCCCTGTCGTGTCCCTCTTTCAAGGGTAGAGACGGTTGATATTTTGTTATTGACTACCACTTGTGCCAGTGGTTCTTTATAGAGGAGTCGCACCCATCCTATGACGTTGGGCCCAAATCCCAGATTTCGCAGAACTTCCACTAGGTATGTCCACTCTAGAGTGTCGAAAGCCATTGTTGTGTCCAGCAATACCACAATAGTGTCATCCTTAATGAAGGCGTGTCTCCCCAGCACCCCGTAAAGTCTTCTAGGATTAAGCGCTGTATTTCTGTGCGGCATGAAGCCCGATTGGTCTGGGTGAACTAGTGTTGTAATCACTCGCCGTAGCCGAAGCGCCAACAGCTTCACAAGGATTTTTGGCTCAGCATTAAGTAAGGAGATGGGCCTATACGAGGTACAGTCCTGTTTAGGTTTCCCTGCTTTGGGAATAGCCACCAACGTGGCGATACTTTGACCTCGTGGGAGTTTGCCCATGTCCCTGCTGTCTTCAAACATGCTTTTTAAATAGGGGGCCAATTTGTCAGGTCTAAGTTTATGAAGTTCGATTGGCAGACCATTAGGGCCCAAAGCTTTCCCTGGTAGCTTTCCCTGGTATTAATGCTCTGATTGCCGCAGCAATCTCATCGGGCGTGAAAGGACTCGCTAACACCTTTGCTTCAGAGTCAGAAAGGGTGGGTATTTGGGTGTCTGCCAGGAGGACCATGGAGTCCTCTTCCGGTCTTCCGGGAGAGCCGAGCTGCTTCGGTTCACTTGTGCAAAGTGGGTGGCGAACTCATGCACTATGTCATGGGGTTCTGTTAACATAGCACCTGTAGCGCTCCTAAGCTCCGGGACCAACCTATTTGCCCTTTCCTTCTTTTCCAACCAGGCAATCAATTTGCCTGCTTTATCCCCTTGATCGTACAGGCGACCTCCTTATCTCTTGCTAGGGTTTTGGCAGCCTAATTCAATCTGTTTTTAATTCTGCTGGCTCTCTTCCGTATTATTGTTTCTCCTTACCATCACTTTTCGTTCTGAACCACCAATACCAGCGCAGCTTCACATCAACCACCAATACCAGCGCAGCACTTGTATGATATCAGTCTAACTCCTCACTGTGACTGACCCTCCCTTCACAAACTGTTCATCGTCTTTTCTCTTTCGTCTTTTTAAAACAAAACTCACGAAAAAACAAATACGACATAAAACAACTTTGTCTGCTCAACTAAAAGAATTATAGATACCCACTTATTTAGAAAATTTGCATTAGCTTCCAGTGAAACCTCAATCAGCACAATTTCACTCTCTTTAAGTAAAAATCCTCAAGATCTCTCCTGGTGCGCTTCCTGAAGAAACCTCAACAATTCCAACGTATCACACTTCAAAGCTCCCTTTCTCAGTACTGACAACAACGTCTCATGCACAGTACTCACATAACAGCAGACAAGCCCACTTAGTGAATTTTACACTAAGACCCATCCGTAGGTGCATATCAGGGATCTTAGGCCTCGATGGACCAGTACTCACTTAGGCCGCGACGGACCTAAACTCAACACAACATAGACATATAATTTTCACAATATGAGATAATACTTCTGTGATCACAAATCCATTTCAGTCTTTGTCAAGTCCAAATTTTACCATCAGCCAGAACCCTACTATTTCTTCAAAGCTACTTAAAAAACCTTTTATACACGTCTCCTCATATCCTAATTAAATTAGTCAAACTAATCATCTGACAAGCTACCAGAAAACTGATGCAGCGAAAAGGCTTAAGAAAATGTAATCTCACTAAAACATTTCAAATCAGCATCACCAACGGGCCCATAAACATATTACTTTTCACACTTTTTAAAGTATTTACCATCCTAATTACCAAACCATCCTCCACCAGTGGTTCTTTTTGTGGAGCTAACAGGGACTTGGATAATTAGAGAACATGAGGCATTTACCTTATGAGGACCTGGAATAAAGAAATGCCAAATACATGCCTAATTCATCACCAATACACAGTTACCATTAAATACACATACCTTAAGACACGAAACAATAACACAAAAAATGATGCACATATGATAATGATTACTCATGGAAAATATTTGTCTAAAGCCTCAATTTGAATGGTCAGAACATGGAATCACATTTCATAATCAGTTTTAATAGCTGTTAATTACAACAAATAGCCACACAATACAATGCAGATTCAATAAGTACATTTGCTGGTTGCCTAGAAAAGAGAGAGAGAGAATCATGGGAAAATCAAGAGTCAGCATTTAGATCATACAAACCAAATATGATTGAGTTATTGACCATCTTGCAATAGATCTGACATTGTCAGAAACTGAAGCACTGCGTGCCGCAGAAAGAATTCTGTTAACCCTTCAGCAGAAAGGTTATTTTTTGCTTAACTTTACCAGCCGGCAAAGTGCAGGTTTTGATACACTCAGGAATGTTGAATTTGAATGTTTGGCATTAAGGGAAATCAAAGGTCAGTCCGTCAGCATGCCAGACAGGGAAAATGGAAAATGACAGCCAGCTCCGGCTCCTCCTCCAAGGGGCAATTATAGTTCTAAAAGTTAATGGTTTCACCCACAAAGTTTCTTTTCTGTCGGCCCATATGGTTTCCATTGGTTGTTTACAGTGGACTGCTTTTGATGTGATCAATACCTCACTAAGAAATCCCGTAGCATTAAGTAATCCGTTTGCAAATTCATTAAGTTCCAATTATATTGTATTTCTATCTTTCCTCGAAAGTAAGGAAACTGCATTTTACTCACAGTCTGTCCAACCCAGGCAATGTCTCTGGGTTTGCAATAGTATTGATACATTTCAGTCAAGTGTGTTGCTAAAACAAAAGTGAGTCCATTGTTGTGAAATACAGAAAAGACACTTCACAAAAAGTTCTCACAGCGTCTGAAGTGACTACTTCAGCTACATTCTACCTTTTGAGCAGGAAAGAGAAAAGCATCTGAGACCTACACGAAATTTTGCTGAATCATTACCAGTTATGATTAATATAAAAAACACAATAATTGTTTTTTCGACCTCCTTAATTATTTCAATCAGTATTCTTCTTTAAAGGTTATATGTCAATGTTAGGCACTATTAAAAAAATAATTTGCATATTTATCATTTTCAAATAATTATTTACTTGTCATTCAGGAGTACACGTTTTTATCACATAACATTAGAGCAAGCTAAAGGTCAATATACTATCGATTATTTCTGAATTCAGCATTTTAATAATTTCAGGTGCTTTATTATGCAGACATTATTTCATTTTAACACATTTTAGAGGTTATCGCCACCACATTTTCTATGTTAACTAAGTTTCATTTCTCATAACACGTGATTGCATGCATGAGTAAATATCATTGTTTCTCTCTGTTTACATTTTCACATTTCCATGTTTCAAACACTTTTGCATGCTTTTACGATGCAGTATGAAATCTCACGTTTTTCGACTCAGTTTACTTGTTTTCATCAAAAGAAATAATTATCGTAAATCTCTTTTGAAAGCGAGAATTGTTTGAGGCAAATGTTTTTTAATATTTACGCTACATCACTGATGTCTCCTGCTCTGTTTTTTACCGGCCTTTCTGCTCATTACTGAATCACCATCCGGAGCCTCTTTGCTTCCTAGCTTCCCTGCAGATGTCGAGAGCCTTTTTGGATCAATTCCCTTGAGGCTAGAAGACAGTGAGCTCCATATACATTGTTTCGGACCAGGATTGAGGCCAGCCGCATAGACCTAGCTGGGTTACGCCCACCATCTTGAGGGTAGCCTTGGCCCTCTCTTTCCTTGACTGCACCCTGTGCCACTGACAAGGCAAACCTTCCACCAGGCTGCATTTGATCTGCCCCGGCATTGGGCACCCCTGCAGCTCTCTGGTCAGCGAGCACCAATGAAGGAGTAGGGCCTTCTCCCCCTCGACCTATCCCAGGGCTTCTCCCATTACACCAGCCCTTGTGACCACCCATGCGTCTACAGTCTTGTGAAGGAACGGCCCTTGGGTTATAAGCCCTTTCTTCTCTGTGTCGTAAATGACTGCACTTCTTCTCATTTGCGATCTGGCTTGTGCAGAGGGAAAAGATTGTAAACTTTGCAGACTTACTCATTATTGCCCTTGCAAGCTTTCAGGACCTTCCTCATCATTGCCATTACAAGCAGGAGCCCACACACAGCAGTGCCTGAGGTGAGTCTCTATATCAGCTCTATATCAAATGTTCGGTGGCTGTAGGTCAGGTCTGGCCTAAGTGGCTTCAAGCAACTTCTTCCCGCGAGGCATAACAGTACGGGGGCTCCACATTGGCACGTAACCACAGGAAGGCTGACTCGATGTGAACACTAAGGTCCAGAGCTTCAAGCTGTCGACCTCACCAGGCCAAATTCGAACCAAACCACAGTGAAACCTTACTAAATCGAATATAAACGAACCTGAAACGAGCCCTGAGCCTTTGCCCCTGGAAACCCTAGCAAATTTGAACCCTACGCCCTAGAAAACCATCCTGAACCCCAAAACATGTCCTGAACTTTAAAAATCAGCCCAAATGCCTACAAACTATCCCTATACACTGGCCCTGAACCCTAAACAATAAACTTAATTCCTAAACGCCAACCATGAACCCTAAACACCCGCTCTAAGCCCTAGCAACCAATCCTGAACCCTAAACTCTTTCTGTTGTATTTAGGTCTCTGAAGGGTCGGAGGGAAGTCTATTGGCACCTGTGTACTCCTTCTCTCCATTAGTTCAATAACTCTGGGCCTGCACTCTGCCATGGGTCTAGCCCCAGGAGACTTCTGAATCTGCTCCAAGACTTGGCAACTCAACCCTGGTTTAGTTTTCCTCCCTGAAACTGTGGGGCACATCCCAGCCCCGCCGGGCCCATTTAACGTGAGATATTGATCCTCCCTGGATGTAGTAGGTTACCTCAACTACCTATTACCTTCTCTTCATCACGATCAGAGACAAATCACACAGTGAGAGCTCTAATGACATGGGGGCTGTGGAATGGGGGGCGCATCTTCAGGGCTGGAAGGCCATTTGCCACCCCCATCACAGAGGAATATATGGGTGATTTGTTTGGCTAAAATAAGCATTGAGATGGCCACTATTAAAACGGAATTCAAAGCCTACTTTCATGAAGAGCTGGGCAATTTAATAGATGAATGGGAGTGATCAGCAGATGCATGCTTGTATGACCAGGAAATATTCTGATGTAGGTTTCAAATCCTAGAAGAACAGTAGGCTCAACAACATTCAAATCAGAGGAATCCCCAATGGAGTAGAAGGAGAACATGTTCTGACCTTCACCAGAGACCTGCTTCTCTCTATCAGGCATTCACCAGAGCCACCACTTCTCAATCTTGAACGTGCTCATAGAACTATGACTAACTTAAATTGAGCTGAGGGTGTCCTGAAAAACCCTGCTTTCATTTCTGTGAGGACAAGAAATTCATCATGTGCATTTCCAGCAGCAAAGTAGACTTGATTTTTAGGGGCTGACCAGCCTGCTCGGGATCTCTCACCATAACTCTCAGGAAACCCAATGCAGAGACTTCCACCACATTACCATCTGTTAGAACACAGACTGAAATATCGGTGTGGCCACCCCTTTAGGTTGATTTTCAAGTGGAAAGCCAAACTCTCACTAATCTGTTCCCTCACTAAGGTAAGTAATTTTTGGAATTGCCTCAGGACGATTATACTCGCGACAAAGCGCAGAGCTCTCAAGATGAAAGCTACAAGCTTTGCCCTGAATAGCGTACTGTAGGCCTATGTTCAGGGTCATTTTGAAGTAGCCCTCAATTCTTGGAGAAGGACAAGGCTGACATCATCCCACAGCTACAAAACATGAAAACTGAGTCACAAATTCCTCATGGTGCATCCACCCGCAGGAGGGGGAGACCCGTAGGTTTCCTAAACAAACAGAGAAGGATACTGTGCTTCCTCCATTGGCTACTGGTGGTGAACAGGGTGATGCGGTTGGGAGGGTTACATTCACTGCTGTTCTTCGGTTTGCCTCTCTCCCATTCTCACCGTTGAATACACAGGATTCTCTTGGTTACCCCACTAATTGTCTACATCTTGTGATGGTCACACCTCCTGTTGGGGGCCCAGTAGTAGACTCCCCCCTTTTCCGGTTGTAGATGTAGATTGATCATTTGGTACAGTTGGCCGATGATTTAATCTGTTATGATGGTTTTTGCTCCTATTTGCTCCTATACCTGATTCAGCATGTTGGGATGGTGTGTGGGAGGTCTGGGAGTTTCAAATGGACTAAGCATAAACAAAACAACCCACCTCCAAAACTGCGCTCTATATTCAAATCCAGTAACACCAAAAACGTTTTTCTATTGGATATATCTCTATTTCTTTTCCTTATTTAAAGTTCATAAACAATAATTTGAGAACAATGATTTAAGCTTGAATGCATACAAAGGGAACCACCTTACCCTCACAAACTATAAAACATGCCACTCTCAATCTTCACACATACCACTAATAACTTACAAATCATCCTCATTCATAAAAAGAACATTTAAAGCGCTCTTGTAATCTGCATTGAAGACCACCCAGACACAGGGAGAAAAGATTGTATGTCACCTTACAACAATAGTCAAAGTTGGATATTCCCTTAACACTCACTATTGTATCTATAACCCCAATGAACATTTATAGATCTACTTAAAACATATTTTCAGATTATTTAGTACAATTTATCTTTTGTGTACCACAAATACAGTCATGAAAACCAGAAAGAACCTATTTCCCAGTTTTACTTTGATTAGGTGTCTGAAAGGCTGAAATGCTGGTGCCAACTACTGTTTTTGTGTGCCGTGGTCAGCCGACCACACACCTTTTTCATGACATTAGAATGTTTCAACGAAGAATGAAAACTTGGTGGGGAAAAAATACAACTGCCCGAAAGTTCTGACTGTGCTCAGCTAAATTTTGTGTGAGCGTTTGCTGGATCGCAGCCTGCAGCCATCAAAATCGATGCTTGCTGGGGATTATTCTGTGCCAGTTGGGACCTGACTGGTTTAAATTATTTTACCCAGTGGACCATATAAGACGCCTTTCATAGTTGGCAAAAGGAAGGGTAGGAGGATAAGCCCCTTTACCATTAGTGATGAGGAAGTCTCCAGATGAGAAATGATATGCAATCAGTACTAATTCTCTACTCAGTTTTGATCTGCGATGGATCCCTTTGAATAAATCTATAGAAATCAGAGCTCCATCGGGCAGTTGCCCATTTTTCCCCACCGTTTGTATTCTTAGATCAGACGAAAAAAATCTCACCTCTCAAATTACATCCCTAAAACTATCAGCTAAACACACTCGATTTAAAAAAAATCAAAGCAAGTTGGCCATTCTTAGGCGTCAGCTCAGTTCTCAGAGGATCAACCAAGCGGAGCTTTCATTTCTAACGGAAACAGCTCTTTTATGATAGGGGATACAAGGTGGGCACATTGTTGGTACGTAAGATCTGCCTCCACAGGGCCAAAACTGGGCATATGAAGGAGTCAGATACAACGGGTGGTCCATGATTTCTACAAATTTCTTTGCAAGCAGGAAGATGAATGCCTTGAAGACATTCATGCATACATGACGTCCTGTGGATGTAGGCCTCTCCATTTCCCTCTCCTCACAGAATTATTACAAGCTCCAATAGCTTCTGAAGAAATTCACATGGCTCTGAAAGTTATGCCAGCAGGTAAAGCTCTGGGGCCAGATGGTCTCCCGGAGGATTTCTACAGCGCATATTTACGACTCCCCAAAAACCCCCTAACCACTTTATTCAAATCATTTGATCAATCCACAAGTTTAAACAAATCAATGTGCTAAGCTGAGATCTCATGAATAAATAAACTGGGTAAGGATCCCACTAATTGCCCATTCTATTACCTCATTGTGCTTCTAAATTCTGGGGCTAAACTCTGCACTAAGAATCTGGTGTTGCGACTCGAACCTGTTTTGCAGAGCCTGCTAAACCCAGACCAAGCTTCATTCACAATTATCAGGGAGCTGACAATATTAGACAACTTGCCGACCTAGTTGAAAAAGCTCGTAGGCATCACATTCCTTCCATGCTCCTCTCTTTCGATGTGGAGAATGTGTTTGATTGAGCTGGGCCTTTCTTATAGTGGTTCTACACAAGATTCAATTTGGCCCCAAGATGATAACCAAAACCATGGCAGCGTATACGTTTCCCACTGTATCCATTAGACTGAATGGCCAATCCACAGATCCCACTAAACTTGAGAGGGATACTAGTCAGGTGTGTGAATTCCCCCTTTGATATTCACCCTAATGGTTGAGCCCCTTGTCATACATTCAAAAGCTCACTTAAGATAGAAGGGATCCCTTTCAGATGCTGCACCCATAAAGTAAACGTGTTTGCTGACGATCTTCTCCTTCCCTTTTGAAAACTTACTAGAACTGATCTCCATTTTGGAAATGATTGAATGGGTTTCAGGCTTCAAAATTAATAAGGGCAAGTCCCAAGCCCTAAATCCAGCATTGCTAGTCACAAAACCTAGATTCAGCAGCTACAGTCCTTGGTCCTCTTCTGCTGGGCCAATTATTCCATCCGCTATTTGGGCTTAAACATCACTAAACACGTGTAGACCTTGACTGGAGTCAACTGGCCTGGGCATCATAAAGGCATTCTAGATTAACTTAGGTGGTGGTGACCTCTAAACCTGTCCTGGCTAGAGGGCATAATTGTGGTCAAAATGAATGTTCTCCCCAGATTATTATATCTGTTCCAGCCTCTCCCTATCCTGATCCCCATTTCTGACATAAAGGCACTTCAAAAATAAACTTGTACCTTTATCTTTGGAGATGGACAACCACACATTTCTTACAAACTCCTCCTGCTCAGAGTGGACAATCCAGGATAGTGAAAAGGCATTGCTGCATATGGACCATGCTGTAGTGTGTACACCGCTCTAGTACCTGGTCTGGCTTCCTTGTCAGAGTAGAACAAAGAGTGCATATATAGCGACCCCCACCAGAACGGTATTGAATATCTGGGACCAGTTGGGCATGCAGAGGGGTTTCACCACATTTCAATTCCCCAACACACCCCTAGTGAGAATCCCGGACTTTCCCCAGCGTGGCAACCTAAATCATTTGCTGAGTGAACCTACAACAACTGTAGGACCCTAATCGACCTTTACCAGGGCCCAAATATAAAATCTTTTTAACAATGCAAAAAAGAATTTAACACAGCAGAAAACTCCCACCTTCAATATTGTCAGCTTTGCCATTGGGCATTATACCCACCAAATGCCACCGCAGCAGAGAGGCCTCTCACCTCCTTTGAAATTAGAAAACGTAATTGGCCATAAATTACAGTCCTTGTGAAGGATTAATTGTATTTTCCTTCCAGAATTAATCTCGCTCTCTATCCATTCCGCCGCATTATTTTTGTTTTTTCAGTGCACTTTTTACATGCTTCAGGATTATGTTGAGGGATTTTCAATGGCATCAATCTGTTTGATGAAATTTCAAATGTCTCGTTTTGTAATTTGACAATCTTCAATAAAAAGATTTGACACAAGGTAATAAAGGCCAGGTCACCCTTGATGACATCTCTTCTGGCCCGCCCTGCTCTTCGTGGCAGGTATTAATCCGCGTGAGTCTAGAACCAATCTATCATGGCCTAAGGTTGGTGCAGTGTTAAACTGGCCCAGAGAATTGTGCAAGTTATCAGAATTAAGACAGAAAGTACATTCATGTTTTCTGTTATTTATTTTTCAGGTGGCTCGCTGAGGATGAAGAAGATGGACAAACTGTGGTGCAGCTTTTCACTTAGGACTGCCCTATTCAAACTAAATGTAGTTTTTCAAGCATGCATACTATTCTCTCTTCTTCTTGTGGGTTCTTTATACAATTCTGAGGAAAGTGGCTGTATGCCGTGCGAGCCAAGTCATAAATCAAAGCTCTTTCAATGGTCTGAGGTGAATCGCTGAGCTCTAAACGATGCAGAGGCTGCATTACAGCCACGAGACACCAGGTGGGCAAAAATGATCAGTTCAGCTCTGACAGACTGCAGTTCACCTCACACCTGAATTATTCCAAATTCTCAAAGGTTCGTCACTTTTCTCCATTGCAGAGCCGGTGATGAATAATTAACGTGATTGCATGTGTTTGTGCCTGTCTAAGTTGTACTTGTTATCTCGAAGACGATTACATAATAAAATCTATTTTCAGAGTTCTGCATCAAAATCAGTTTATTTTTGAGACTTTATGTTAAACTGAATTCAAAACATCTATATAATTTATTCAACATACCTACACACGTTTAAAGGAGGTTTCTTTGTTTAATGTTATATATATATATATATGAAACATTAGGGCAAATATCCGTTTTTTTGTAGCGTGGTTTGCACTACGGTTCATCAGATTCCTTTGAAACTCGCTGACCTCGGATTTTCATTACCCTTGGAATGGCAGGTGTTCAAAGCAACTTTTTACAATCCAACCTCTGCTGCTGGGCCAATCCTCAAGAGGAAATATAGGTGGACGTTACATTTGTTTAGAACTTTAGGTTCATTTTCTAAACGCAGGCAATTATTTTTTTCTTTTAAACGACCAACTTTGCACCAGTATCTATAAATTCAATATTGAAGTCAGTTTCGCAATACTAGCATGCGAAGTCTCCCCTCAAATGAGCAGAAAAGTAGGACTTCTGTGCAGCTGATGATAACAGAAACAGAAATGGCCAATAATAACAATACAGTACTATCGCAGCAGCTGTGTTTTTTAAGATCACTTAATGACTGCATACATCTCACAAAACAAAGCTGCCTCATCTGACCTCCCCAGCAGTTGTCCAACAATGCAAAAGTTAGTGTCTTCGGATTATTGTTATTAATATGGTAATATTCCAATTCTAGACAGATCATATCAGCAGGTGTCACATTTGAACCTCCCAGAACGTTCCCTAACAGTCTCACAGATTTGCATCTTTGAAGCCTCCACGTGGCTCAACCACTTTGTGACATTCCTACGAGTGTTTTTCAGCATTTTTCAGCTTTTGAGAGATTGAGCCACCAAGGGCCTCATGTAGGTAAATAGTATTTACCGATTCGTAAATACCGAATTTTAACGATTCGGTATTTACGAATCGGTAAATGCTACGTAGCTAAAAAATCGGTAAAAAATTATCGAATCGTTAAGATTCGGTATTTACCGATTCGGTAATTGCAATTCATTCCTATGGGCCTGGAGGCACATAGGAATGAATGTCAATTAACGAATCGGTAAATACCGATTTGGTAAAGGGGGGGAAACATTGAAGGGTGGCAGGGTGTCACTTTGACACTCTGTTGCACCCCTCAATTGTTTATGGGTGCACATGTTGCAGACATACATGCCCTAAGGGCATGTATGTCTGCAACATGGCACTGAAGCAATTTGCATTAAATTGCTTTTTGTTTTTTTTCTCGTTATTTACCACCAACTTGTAGTTGGTGGTAAATAACGAATCCTAAGATGGGATAAGCACTCATTTAAGTGCTCCCAACATTAGGAATTCGGTAATTTACCGAATCTGTATTTAAGAAATTGGTAATTTACCGATTCCTTAAATTACCGATTTGGTAAATTACCGAATCCTTAATTTCGGCCCCCTACATAAGAAAAGCCCATTACCGGTCGGTAACGGCCGAAATTCGTTAATTTCGGCCATTACTGACCGGTAATGAGCCACATACATCTGGCCCCAAATGATCAATAGATAAATGGAAGCCCCTATATCTTGCAGCAAGACATATCCATTTAAACGCGTACCCCGGTCTAAAACTGGATTCATATCAGATCATCTCTATGGAATGGTGTTATTGTTGATCTTTATGGTATGCATAATAGATTCCTTTGAACACTGTAACTATTATAAAGAAAGAAATTACTTCTTTTTTGCACAATGATAAACATCCACCTGTTAGGCAGCCGCAGCAGCCATGCTTGATAAACAATTGCGTCTTTTAAGAAATTCCACCAGTTGATCTATTTGATGGAGGACAATATGTGGCTGGGTTCAAGGACCTTCCAAGGCTGCTGTGTCATCATTTGCTCCTTAATGGTGGAAGTACAGCAGCAGGTTTGGCAGTAAGGTCCACCTGTGACGAGGAACAATGGCACTTCATTGAATGCTTCAAAAGATGTGGTGATGCGCAAAACTACTACTCTTAGGAACACCCCTACAGAAGCACTGACTTCATAAGTGTAAAGAATGGACGCAAACTTCAAGTACTGCAGGGGGAATGGCAGAGCCTGCTCTAAAGGCAGAAAAGGGACCATCAGAAATGACCAAACTCTCATATAAACCTGTTGTAATGCCTAAAAATCCCCAAGAGCTTTGACAACAAATTTTAAGCGGTAAGTCATGCCAATGAAACGTATTGTGTTGTAATGGAGGTTTTTGTTACTTACGCTGGGGATGATTTATACAAGCAAGGCTTTTCAACCTTAGCTGCACTTTATGCTGAACTCACAGAAACTACGTTAATTTGGGCAACAATAGTAAACATTTACTTTCTACTTCATAGAAAAAATGGATATTTACGGACTTGTATATTTTTTCACAGTCTCTGCAGTTGTATTTGCTGACTAAATATTCACTTGACAAATTGAACTATACTTTTTCAAGCTTTTCAAATGTGTTTTACAGGGTTGCTTGCTTAATACCTTTTGTGGGATTACAAGCTTTGTGAATGGGCATTTTTTACTTTGATCTAGCAATTGTTTAGAGGCATAGGGTATTGCATGTGTTTTGAAGAAAGGAAGAGCTGTCTAAAAGTATCTGTACATCAAAAGGGATGAAACAAAGGCAAACGCTGCCACTTCTTTTATTCAACCATTGTGTGGATCATCTGCTAAATGTCCTGTTTAGGATAACCCTCAAAAGTGTTTTTCTTTACTATGAAGATTTACCCTAAACACAGTAGAGCTCTTTTTGGTCTGAATGAATATTGTACTGCTAATTGAACTGCCATCAATTTCAGTAAAAAAGCTAATGGCGTTTAGAAAGCAGAAAAAATATACAACCTAAGCGATAAAGAGTAATGACATTGAGGCTGCTAGTGAATATAATTAAGTAATAGTTTTGGTTGATTGTAGGTACTAGTTTAGGAATGAGTTTACATACATTTGTGAGTGAGTGAGTGAGGGAAGATTTATATAGCGCAACTTAGCCCATGGGCATCAAGGCGCATAGAGATGGTATGGCTGTTTGAAAGAGGAAGAGAGGAGCGCCGGCTAAGTGTAAGCTTCTGTGAAAAGCCAGGTCTTCAGTGCCTTTCGAAAATGAAGATAAGAATTTTGAACTTTGAGCTCAGCCGGAAGTTTGTTCCACATTTTCGGGGCAAGGGAGAAAAAAGCCCTCCCGCCCCATCTGGCTTTGGAGACTCGAGGTACAGAAAGAAGGTTTTTATTGGCCGAGCGAAGTGCCCTACCGGGAGCATAGAGGGACACAAGGGATCTAATGTCTTCAGCACCGGACCCATGCACAGCGCCATGGGTGAGACATAGGACCTTAAACTTTATCCTAGCCTGCATGGGGAGCCAATGTAGATTTTTCCTAATAGAGGAACCTGATGATAGTCTAGGGGCATCGACAACGAACCTGGCTGCTGCATTCTGCACTATTTGAAGGCGTTGGACCAATCTTTTGTTAATTCCTAAATGTAGTGCATTGCAGTAGTCTAACCTAGAGTATATGAGGGCCACAGTGACCTGTTTTCGAGCCTCAGAGGAAAGGTAGTGTACGATCTTTCTCAAGATTCTTAGGATCCCACAACAGGTTGAAACCGTCCTGCTGACTTGTTTGTCGAAGGAGAGCTTGGTGTCAAAAATTACACCCAGGTTGCGGGCAGAGTGGGAGGGTGTGGGGCAGGCTCCAAGAGCAGAAGGCCACCACTCCATCGACCAGATCTCCTGCTTGCCTCCGAAGATAAGAACTTCTGTTTTCTCCCTGTTTAATTTGAGGAAGTTCTTTATCATCCAACCCGCCACTGCTTCCATGCAGTTCCTGAAATTTTGAGCCGTGATGTTTACAGTTTGCGAAAGGGAGACCATAATCTGGGTGTCATCGGCATAGGATAAGACTTCCAGTCCAAACGATCTTACAAGCCTGGCAAGCGGGGCCACATAGATATTAAAAAGCGTGGGGCTCAGGGACGAACCCTGAGGAACCCCACACTGCACAGGCTTGATAGGGGAGAGAAAGTCACCCAGCATGACCCTCTGTTTACGATGGACGAGAAATGATGTTAGGAGGCTGAGTGCTGGTCCATCTACTCCTATCTCCCTAAGGCGGATAGCCAAAATAGATGGGGACAGGGTATCGAATGCAGCTGTAAGGTCGAGCAGGACCAGAAGGGTAGTCTGGCCACTGTCGACCTTAGCGCGGATGTTGATGGTAACCACTGTTAGGGTGGTCTCAGTGCTGTGTGCCCTCCGGAAACCGTGCTGAGAGGAATCTAACAGGCTGGAGTTATCCAAAAAGGCACTCAGGTGGCAGTTTAGATGGGCCTCAAGCATTTTCGAGGGGGCAGGAAGTAAGGAGATTGGACAAAAGTTCTTCAAAGTCCCGGGATCTAAGGTGGCCTTCTTTAGGAGGGGCTTAACTATGGCCATTTTCCATGAGGTCGGAAAGACACCTTCGTGAATTGCCAGGTTGATCACTTCCAAAACTGGAGGGAGCAATACCTCCCTGCACTCTTTGAGAGTCTTCAAAGGACAGGGATCACGGGGAGATCCGGATTTAAGTTTATCCAAAAGCAGGCTCAATTGCTCCAGTGTGAGAGGGGGGAAGTTAGTAAGGTTGCTACCTGGGGCCCTTACCGGTTCTTCATAAGAGAGTACCACCGAGGCAGGAGAGGCCTCTAAGTCTGGATTAAGGGCTTCTAAGCCAGAGTGAATGTCCGTTATCTTAGCGTGAAAGAAGGTTGAAATCTGATCACACAATTCTTGGGTTGCTACTATGGGGTCGGGTGACTGGAGGACAGACAGGGAATCAACAATTTTAAACAGTTCCCTAGGGGAGCTGAGGGAGGCAGTCAGTTTGGTGAAATGTGCTTTCTTTTCCACCAACACCGCAGCTTTATACTCCTTGAGCAGGCTTTTATGTTTATGTTTTTCATTAGGGTCAGAATGCGACCTCCAGAGTCTCTCTTGCTTCCTGCAGCCCTGCCTTAGCAACCTGAGGGTATCTGAGTACCAGGGTGCTGAGGGTCGCTTCCTGGCGGAATAGTGCTGCTTGATCGGGGCCAGGATGTCTACGGCCCTTGTGATGGTGTTAAAAAGGTCAAGGGCAGCTGTGTCAGTATCCTTCGCCGCGGCGGGCATAAGACTGGACATCAGCGGGGCTAGAGACTCGTTGTTTACACCCCTGAAGCTCCTTTTCAGTTCCCACTTGCTGGAATCTACTTTGTTAGATTTGTTATAGATAATTAGATAGCCCAGACCTCTCCACAAGAGCAGTGAACCACTTCACATACAAGAAGAAGAGCCATCTAAAATAAAAATATACCTCTTTTAGATGTTAGTCAACAGAGGGTAGAATAAACCATGCTATGCTATGGATGTGATTAGGCTCTTTTTTAGTTCTTGGAAACAGGCCAGGTTGATCAAGATCCACCGATAATCAGGTAGGTAGTTTCAGAGGCTTGGGGCATAAGAAGAGAAGCCTTGGTACGGTGTTGTAGACTTTTTTCAGTTCAGTTAAGTGTGATTGGCTTACAGTGTCCCTTTCTACTCTCAGAATGCTAAGGTTTTCGTTGAGATAAATGAGGATAGGATTCAATAGGACTGTGGGTGATGGTGGAAGTGATATGATCAGATTTCATTGCACCTTGGCGCCTTTTACTTAGCATGCAGTTTCATGGAGAACGGTTTTAAGCTAACCTAGGAAAGATATAGACACGCAGCCAGCATCACTTGTCTGCCGCCTAGATGCAAGAAAATCAGAGTTTGAATGACAGCTAAGAACTCTGGTGGAGTGATTGAGGATTTCACTTTTCTTTGGAGAAAAATGTTTAAGCTGGCTGACTTATTAAGTTTCGGGCATATGAGGAAGCATCAAGCTTTGGTCCTGAAGAAGACAAGTGATTTGGCATGGGAACCCCATTTTGGGTAGGTGCCAAGTACAGAGAAAAATTCATGCATATGCATAACTGTGGGAGGAGATAGTCTGTTGATGAGGGATGATGGCTGAGGAATGAGATATCCTAAATGGCCAGTGATGTGTCATCTCATCCCTCATCCATCATCCATCACTCCCCATCCCTCGCTCCTCCCTCACTCACCGAGGGACCACTGAAAGTGCTGATGTTATTAGTTGCTGTCAGAGATGAGCATCCCCTGATGGAAGTTACTTATATAAACAGGAAGGCGAAACTTTAGGTTATTTATTTTCAGTGTTTTAAAAAATACACTCAGAAAGCAGTTATAAAGTTATTTTTCAAATACTGCTCGATCAACAGATGAGAGACAGCATTGCTCCTGTGTGCAGTGGCGTAGCGTGGGCGGGGGCACAGGGATGCAAAATTCTTGAGGGCATTCTTAGGAGCACAACATTTTAAAAGAAAAGTGGAAAGATACTTGTCTTGCCCCGCACGTTGGCAACACACGCTATGCTGCTGCCTGCACGACATACGACACACATGTAAGAAATGTATATAGAGGTTTATTCATACGGTAATAAATGAAGTGATGTATAGTGTAAAGAACCCATGATATGCAGATATGGCTGGCCCAGATCCTGCCTCCATGTGTCATATGCTGTACAGGAGTAATGCTGTCTTAGAATAGATCAACTATAAAGAGGATATGTCAGTTTTTGTGGAAAGTAGAGAGACACATTAATACATATTACTATGGAGCTTTTTTTTCTCCAGTTGTTCATGTGTTCTTTGTTGGCAATGGGCAATGTGGTAATGTGACATAATGATACCTCATTTTAATGTGCCTGAGAGTTTCGGCACACCATAAAAGAGAAATGTAGAACCTTTATGAGCAGCTGCTGGCTGGATAAAACCAAGTAATGGAAGGAAATACTGTTTGAATCCCGAATAGTTTAAGTTGGCAGATTCAGTCCTGGAATACCCACGAATCTTAGAAAGGTTTCTGCCAACTAAATGGCACCATATCACAAGAAAACACCAAAAAGTGCTGTCTTCTTGGGTGGATGAGGAGCGCTGCAGCAGAAAAATATGGTTTTACCTTGAGCATTGTACACCCTTGCACCGTTCCTATATATACACATTCGGATGCTATAGCTTGATCTGTCTCTCATTAAAGGTGGAATGCTCTGTAGAGTCAGATGGCCAGATTAGAGTGTAGGCTGGGGGCCCGGACCTTGTTAATGACGCATGCTACTTTATTGAAAGATCCTGGTTGCCTTACTATCATTACTGACTTAAAATGTTTGTTCACACTCTCCTTTTTTATACAGGAGTCTGTAGGATACAGGCATTTATTAAACACATTATTTATTTGAAAGATTCCAAAAGGAAACATTAATAATCCGTTTGTTTCCTTCAAGAACACCAGAGCTTTATATGTGTGGTATATTTTCTGGTATAGCCTCATAAAATTCATATGGAGAATGTAAGCTGCGAGGGTAAGCGGTATTTTTATCCGGCTAGCCTAGTGTCATTAAAAAATTAGCAACCCTTAGTAAAGTAGTTGCTAACATCCATGTTTGTATAGTGCTTACGTGTGTGTCACTGGTCACTGCACTTGAACCAGCTCCTCCCGATTATACACGTCAGGGGCCCAGACTCAAGTGTCTAGCAGCACCAAGGCATTTAATCTAAATTGCCCCACACGCTCTGGCACGGCTGGTTTTGCCACTGTGTTTCATGGGACCCAGCCTCTGCACTGCATGTGCGGGGACTGGCAATGTGCAGAGGTGAGTGACCTTTTTAAAGGTGACCTTTGAGGGCGCTGATTTGGTTTTCCCTCTCTTCAAAGAAGATACAATGTTTTCCCTTCACCAGTGAGGATCTGGATTCTGTCCATTCTTCACGTAAGGGATGAGGGTCCCGCACTCAGGAAATAGTGGTCACCGGGCACCCCCTCTCTCCTACTACCACAGCTCCAACTACAGGAAATAGAAAGGCAGGGAGCTTTCTTAAAGAGTTGGCACAAAATCAGAGCTGGTGAGAGAGGGTCCTTGAATAACCTCCTTTGGCTAGAGCTGACCCGCACTTGGAAATCACCAGTTAACGTCTACCTACAGAACTCTCTGCAGGCCTCTCTGCAGGCCCTCTGCCTGGCAGATGCCTGGAATACACCAATGGGCCATTTGATTTCTAAAAAAATACTAACAAAATCGACCAGGCTCATATCAGCTATAGAGGACAAGAACTTGGTTTCCAAGAGAGCTCACGGCTGGGTTGTACTTAACAACTACGATGTCCTAAAACCTCAGTCCTACCTCAAGGACGGATCCAAGCTCGAGACCAAAGAACATTTTTTAAAACTACGGCTGGGAGTCGGCCCGACCAACCCGTTCATGCCACCGTGGGAAAGAAGAGGGACTGATTACTTGTGCCGTTTTTGTGTGAAAGACCCTGAGACCTTGATTCACATTATATGCATATGCAAGAAGCTGGACGACATACGGAAAAGTCTGTTAAAACTACTATTTAAGCAGCATGGAGTAAGGTCCTGCAGACAGGCAGTGATGCTGTGTTTTAGTCCTTCTTTATTGCAGCTAAACTGTCGCCTTACAAAATTCTTTGACCTGATAGCTCAGAGACTGAAAATTATTTGCTGCCAACAGCAGAGACCAACCGAGACTATAACAGACTCTGAACTGGCCCGCTCCACCGGTTTTAACATTACACAGTACATAAAATTATCTTCGAAAGGCCTGCTATCCTGTATCAGCAGTGCTACTTCAATCGGAACAATTTTATGTCTTTTAGTACCAATGCAAGGTTGTTTTTAATCTTATACTCACTTTAATTGTTTATTTAATGTAACATTTTTAGATATCAACCTGTAATGCTCTGAATGCAATGGTTTTAATTAATCATGCATAATAAATTATTTACTTACTTACGCATTTACTAACTATCACAGCTCCATGTTTCCTTGCTTGCGCCAGTAGTATTGGGCCATGGTTAATATTAACAATGTATGTGTCTGCCAGCGGTCAAATGATGACTCCGTTGTGCTTTCTCAGTCCCTCCTCTTGTGTACTATTGCTGCCCCATTGTGTGCTTCTTTCTTTGACCTCTTTCTTGTGCTCTGTCTCATCTCTACAGTGCTACTATGCATCTCTGCTGTGTTCTTTTTGCACTCGTCCTTACTCCCTCTAGTCTGGAGTACTATGTCGTATTATGTCTGTTCCACCTCTTTCTGTGCTTCCTGTCCCTTGGTTGTGTTTCTCAATGTAAGCTTTTGGAAAGAGAGTGGGACAGGGTCAAATCTACTGCATTTGTAAATGCATGTTATTAACAGACGTGGATGCTGATTGGCTTCCCAGAGCTGGACCTTATCCTTCGTCCACCATTTTGCGATCAGGAATGCTTTGCGTAGACTAACTGTAGGTCCAAAGACCTTGTGGAAAAAATTTGCTGATGCCTTTGAGTTGAGGGATAAGAATGAATATACCATAGTATTAGGGGGAGCTGGAACAATCCTTAGAAGAGTAAAAAATATCCTTCTCCCAGAATAAACTGCTGTATTATTCATCTGATGGTACATCAAATGAGAATCTAAGAGGTACACACAGTACATTGCCTGTGGGAATGCCCTGTGCTATGAATGCTGAATGTCAGTAGTAGGGAGAGTGTGCTGCTATTGGCAGAGCTCTGTATTTAGCATTTTAAGGCAACTAACTCAAACAACAAAAGTAGACTGAGGCCAATGTTTGCCGCACTATGGGTAACCTACACAGGTTGTACAAATGACTGGAGGGTGTTAAGTGCGTTGTCTCAAAAGACGTAGTCTGCACATTTTACTGCAGGTTACATCAAAAGTCAAATGGGGCTTGACTGCCAGCGACATGACCACCGTCCTTTAATGATCTATGAGGCCCACACTCTCCAAGCTCCAAGGTCATGATTGGCCTGCCCAGATGACTCCCACTATATGCAATCCTTGGTCTGAATGAACGCAGCAACACAACACAGGGGCCAAACACTAGAGTCAGATGGGATTCGCACAGGCATTACTACCACTAAAATACAGTGCCCCATGTCTCACTATCTGTCTTTGCTGCGACAAGAACTTTGTGCTTGGGATTACTGAAAGCTTTTAAGAAAGGGCCGTACCCTGTGGAGTCCATTGTAGAGATGAACCTGCCATGTGGGCCCTTACTAGTTCCTGCCTCATCTGGCCAGGCTGATTTTCTGCCTGCAGCATGATTCTCCAGCAACATAAACTCTATCTTCACTACTCCACTGCCAGAGACTGACCACCTTAAGCCTCCATTTAACTTGCCGCTGCACTGGAACCACAAGCATCCCCTTGTTGGAGCCTCAGGCATGGTGAACGGGTTTCTTTAATGAACTTACCTCCATTCTGTGACTGTAATATATGGCTCACTCCCTCAGGATCAAGGTAGTGTCCATCTTAGAATGGAGTGGAAATTTGTCAGTCTTCACATTGCTAACCTTGTCCACATTTTTCTATTTATATCCCTCTTCTCAGAAATCTATTTTTATAAATGTGTGGATGGTTCCCATTCTTCTTGCATACTGACTGAAGTGCCAGATGTTTCATTCATTGGTTCAATTTTCATTCTTTTCTTTGTGGGGCTATTAGGGCTTGGCCTCCTCCTTGCCAGTAAAGTTCACACTTCTTTTCGGTCGTGCAGCCCATGACATGGGGCATATTATTTCTCCAAAGTCCCAGCCTCTTAAGGCATGGAATCTGAGCACTGTTGCTAAGTGAGTCCTGTGACAGCTACTACATTGATTCCTTGGTGTCACAGTTCCTCGTACAGCAACTATACCAACCATTTGTTTGTTATTGATACCATACTCATGCCAAGCTGTATGTCCCTGATCCTGTGACAAGATATAGGGCCAAATAATCATAACCAGAATATTGCCTGACAGAAATATTGTATCTACAATAACTTTTAAAAACATATCCCCCCAAGGGAGTTAATGATAACACATCTAGACAATATTTTTGTAAACAATACTTAGGACATGATATTTCTATGAAACTATTCTTTTGCTAATAATATTTTCACGTGGAAAACCTTGACAGCATTCCAGAAGTGCCATCCGAACTTACCAGCTGATGGTTTTCCCACAGCATGGTGATAAAGATTTTCTACCATAGCTGTCTGGGTGCTCATTGGGGTGGATCTTTTGCAATCCCCAACATAGGGTCTGGTGGCAATATTCCTGGGAGGTCCATGTCTTCTTGCAGATCCTCAAGTCAACTGATACATTTTGAGGTGATATCAGGGAGTGATGCATCCATGCCTGGCCACCTCCGCAATGCTGGAAATCACCCTGAAATCCAGTATGAAGGGTATTTCGTCCTCAGGAGTGTCATTAGGCTCAGTGGTTAAAAAGCACAGCTAAAGTATCCCGGTCATCAAATCCAGAAGCTCAGACATTTCCTCTTTCCGAAACCATCTCGACTCCTCAGAGGAAAGAATCACCGGCCTGGAGTAAAGTCTGGATAAATTATCTGATTGGGGAAATGACCTGTGGCACCTGCGTATATGCATAGCTAATTAAAAGGGGCAGCATGCACTTTTATTACAATTAAAAAAGGCAGAAAAGAATGACGGGATGGACTTTCTGGAGGGCTTGCTTCCTCATATGCTGTGCACAAACCTCTCATTACAGATTGAATTTCAGAGGGTCCACAGGATTAAATCCGATAAGCCCTATGGATTGCTTTACCCTAAGACCAATGATTATTTGCTACTTGATGTACAGACAGACTAGACAGGTGATCCTGCCTATGAGAAAGAAGGGATAATTCTGGTCAATCTATATTTTGGCAGGCTTTTCACGTGACATTAATCAGAAGAAGAAAGCATTTCCCACTCTGTCCAGACTCAAGAAAATGTACATCAAGTTTGGACTCCTGAAATCTGCTACCAATGATCATCACAATGGATAACCAAACAAGATAATTTGCTGACCAAGAGAACATACAATATTTTTTGGATGCAATGGAGGACTGTGACACATGGAAGTACCAGCTGAACATTGCAAGCAGCGGGGCCTGAAAACCAAAGGAATCTATTGACATGCAACCATGACTCCTCAGAAGACCTTCCCATGTGATGGGTGGCTCATAACAGTCAGGATCAAGATGTTTGAATTCAAACATCTTGTACAGCATTCAAGGAGAAATACAAATATTGTTCTGCACTGAAAGACAAAAGGCTTAGCATATCATTAACTACTTGATCCTGATATATCTTTTGCCTGATATTTAACCTACATAGTGGTATCTACTAACTGCTTACATCTTCGGCCACAGGGAGAAGAACCCCCCTATTGGGTCTGCCACCTAATGAGTCCCAGAATTACTTTAGTCTTTTTAGGCCAAAATGGTCAATCACCTTATTTTATCATTGTGAAACCCCAATCAGATTTAGACTGGGCTAGTCATCATTGTGACTCTTGTCCCTTTTTAACCAGGGCCCAGCCTGGGCTTTGGTCATTCTGTCTCCATCTACATAGCACTCGCCCCTACCCGCTTCCTCTCTCTCCCTATCAGTACAATTTACGTATTACATATGTTGTTCACTTTGGATCCTTTGGAAAGCTAACCTGACCTCCCTTTATTCTACTACAGATCAATGTCCCATCACCCCAAATCTGGAATCTGGAAGAACAGCCCGGCAGCAAAAAACCTATAAGATAATCATCACTGCCATCATCTTCCTTCTCTTTTCCTTTGCTTTCTTTCCCAGTTAGGTGGTCGATGGACCATCCATATTTTACCAGCCCAGCGCCTATTCCCTCTGCTTCATAGGATTTCATCTCAGGGAATCTTCACCTTTTTCCTTTTGTCCACATATGTGACCTTATTTTTGTGACCCACTGAAATATTATTTCTCTGTGAGTTATAGGCCCTGTTACTCATTAGCCGGAGTCCATCTGCATCCCCTTTTTTGTCTATTCACCCACTCCCACCATTCCTCCCTGGAACCTACCAAAACCACTGAACATGACATAATCAAACAATAATGTCCCCCCTCAGTAAATAGTCTAGAATAGTGTATAATTATTTGGAAAGATATTGCACTCCTTCACAACACCCACCTTTCACACTCTGAGTAAGTAATAACCATACTGTTCAAACCACACACTCCCCTAGTCCTTCATCCAATTGATCTAATAAATATGGAGGCACTTTGGTTTTCGAAGAGTCTTAACCTGCAAAAATCCTGAAAACCTGAACTGATCCTGAATACAGGTGTATTGTTGCGAAGATACATTACCAGGTCTGCAGGCTCATAGTAGAGTCTTTATAAGCTATTGATACTACTAAAGCCACTTCACTGTACTCAGTTGCAAGACTGATGGCTCAATTTGAGAAAGCGTAAGTTATAGTGGGGTAAGACAGGATCTGCTCGCTTAAGCTGCTGTAGTACAAACTTGGCCCACTTGATAGAGCCATTTTAATCAGAGAGTAACATGTTATGTCATCTTTGAAAACTCAAGTCTTGTACAACCCATGGCAGCTGGATCACTTTAGGGATACAAGGTACACCATTATTCCTTCTTCTGTTCATGTTTTATGCTCAAGACTTGATTTCTTCATAGTGTTGATCTCAGTACTTCTTGATGTTTCTGATTACTTTATACTTGAAGCCACTTGAAGACAAGTGATTCCACTCCCCAATACCGCTAGTAGTTAACCTAGATCACCTAATTCCCTAAGCATAATGGTGGCAAGTGAACATCACTAAATACAAGATTCCAGGTGACAAAATGTCTTTCCAGAGGTCATATTCATTCTTGTCTTGAAGGCAATACATATTCAGTTTCTTTTGCTCACATAATATAAGCAGCTAGTTAGGCCATCACAAAGGGGGTAAAGGGAATGATGATGAGAGATTCAGCCTTCTTAATAGAAATTGTAATACCAAACATACCCTTTTGGAACAAGAAATCAGAACGTTCATCTAGCAATACAATAGGGATCAAACCCCTGGACTGATGAGGTATTTGGAAAAAAATAATTTTAACTCACTGTTTCCTGGCTAAGTCTACAGTGGCTATATACTCATATGACAGCCCAACCTGAAGTGTGGGGGGTTCTCTCTGATACTTTTGAGATCTTTGAGGTTCAATATAAAGCTTCCCCCTTTCACTCCTCCTTTTTCTGCTAACAATTGAGGCTTTTAGGCAGCTATACACTAGTTCCAACTTGTCTAAGCTACCTGTGAGTACCTGTGTGTACCCACGTTAGAGTTTACTGAGGATGGATCAACTAGGCCTCGCCTATACAGATGAGATGGCATTACTGATGATTGCATCTCCCTCCCTCCTCCCAGACACCAACATTACCCAGGGCTTGGCTCAAGCACAACACTGGGATGAGGTTAAGGAATAAAAAGGGAACAAATGAAAACCCTCCTACAGGGGGTAATCATGACTGAGTACCTGCGAAGCAATGCTGCCCCCTCAGGACTCATTGTGTCCAATGAAACACAGTTCTTCCTTAAAGACCCCTTATTCAGAAAAGAATGGACCCTCATCGTATGCAATGCACACAAGATTAGTTAATACTAATTATCACTACTACAAAACGCCTTTCCGATGCCTTACTTCTCAAAATAAAGACAAGAGAGATCAGGATCACTATTTACAAAAAGAAATTAGACAAGATCAATAAAGAGATCTCAGAGCATAAAGATTTCCTATTACCGATCAAAATAAACTCCAGAAAGACCTAAAAAGGTTCTCACACAAACGGTCTATCCCTATATTAAGGATGATTACAACAAGAAAAATTAGACTGACGCAGACTCAATAGGGAGAAGTGACTCTGGATCAACAACTTCTGAAAATAGATGACTGGTCAAGTGAAAATTGCAAGTCCAATAGAAACAGGAGAGGAAGACGCAGACAACAAAGAGGAAGTTATCTCGATGCCAACTATCACCAACCACAAATATTGTTCTGGCCATGTAATTACGTCCCCTAACCATTTCCAGGTACTCCACCACAGCAACAAATACCTTTCTTCCACCCCTATCAACATTTTTTAGGGAGAGGTGGCAGGAGAAGGAGACGAGGACGAAGAGGAGGAAGGCGCGTCCAATGGCGCAACAAAGAAATGGAAGGAGCCAACACACTGAGCCGGACCCTGGACCTAAAGCAACCAGGCCCGAGCAACCAAAGAATACGATTGTCAACCTTTCAAATGAAACGCCGACAAAAGACCAAATAACAGTTATGAAAGAAGGACTAGGGTTCGTCAGCACTAGGACAAATGAGATGCGAACTGGCCGAATTTTTCAGAAAAATCCAAACAACCCGCTGATGGATACAGCAGACGGCTATACCACCTTGAAGAAGAAATCTTGTTTCAATCCTCCACCCTCAACATTAGCCCCAGAAGTGTGGGCTTTTGAAGAAGCAGTAATGAAAGATATAGAGAAACACCAACCCAATCAAACAACGAACTGGAACCTTTCAAATAAGGAGACCAGAGCACACAGCAAGAAAGACCACCTAGTGAGAAAACCAAGTGAGGTGCAATTGCCATACAGAACAAAGAAGATTACAGACAAGCTTGTCTATCCTTACTGTAGGACAATAGGCATTAAACCATTCTCCCTGCTGACCTCATCAGCAGAATACAGAAGAAGATTAACAGCAGAGTGGAGGAGGCAAGCGAAAAAGGCTGGATAACAAAAAAGAAAAATACTTTCTTATCATTACCAAACCTAGAACAACGCGGTTTTATACTACCCCAAAAAATCCACAAAGGAAGGATACTGTCACCTGGAAGGCCATTCGTGTCCACCATTGGTTTAATACTGGAGCCAATATCTCAATGTACAGACGGGTTCCTGAGGCCATTGGTAACACTGGCCAGATCCTACATAAAAGACACTTAGCACCTACTGACCATTCTACAACAAACAGAGTATGATCCTGCAAACAAAACATTATTATCCCTTGATGCGGAGGCATTATACACAGGTATCCTACAGGAAGAAAGTCTACGAGTCATTAATGACCTCGTACAGGAACAAGACTGGAGATGGATAGCTCCTATCAGTTGGATTATAGAGCTAGCTAAACTGGCCCTGATGGAGAACTTCTTCAGCTATGAAAACCAGATCTATCTATAATACCACAGGACTTCGTTGGGCAGTACCGTTGCCCCAAGCATAGCCTGTCTGTACATGAGCTGGTTCGAAGATCAGAACATCTGGACCAATAACCCTTTCAGAGACAAAATATGTCTTTGGAGGCGAAACATTGATGACATTTTGGTGATTGGGCATGACAACAATATTACTAGTGAAACATTCAACACATGGCTCAATGAAAGAAACCCATACCGATGCTTCACTATGACCTGCAACAATCGACAGGCGTCCTTTTTGATGTAAATATTATCGCAGAAGACAGTAAATTGAGCACTTCACTCTACACAAAACCCACAGATCGTAACAGCCTGTTACATTACAACAATGCTCATCCTCGAACACTGAGCGAAAACCTACCAATAGGCCAATTCTTACGAATTAGATGTAACTACTCCAATTCTCATGGCTATAAAAAGAAATTAACAACCTTTTTAAAAAAACTGAAAGAACGTGAATACGCAGAACGTTTTATCTGTAAAGCACAAAAAAGAGCTCATAACATCTCTAGAGAGGCCTTACTTGAGACCATGACCAAACCCGAGCCAAAATCACTGATCTTTGTAAGTACATATAATTTATCATCTAAAAAAATGAAACGCACCACTGGCACATTTTAACATCTAACCAACTGATGTTTGACAAACCACTCTCCTCTTTCAAGAGAAATAGAAGTTTCAGAGATAGAATGGTAAATAGTAGCAGTACACAGGGTAATACAAACCACCAGACAACGCTGTGGGACTTGACCCCCGTCACGGTACATTTCCTATGAGGGAATTGCTCAGTCTGTCCCTTCACACCTCATACAAAAATGATTGTCCTCAGACTTACCACTCCCCTGGAACAGAGAGTACATAAAAATTGCAACAGTAGTAATGCAATATGCATCATCTCTTGCCCCTGGGACCTTAAAAATGTTGGTATGACTACCAGAAAAATTAAAATTTGCATCAGCGAACACAGAAGTACTATAAGATACCAAAGAATGACAACCAAACTTACAGTCCATTTTCTGGAAATGAAACATAATGACACCAACATATCCTGGTCAATTATAGAGAAAGTAACCCCACAGACTTGTAACAGTAAAATACTCCTAAAAAAAGAACAATGGTGGATGTATAGATTGCAAACACATAAAAGAGGATTAAATGATTATATCCCCTGGAACCAACAGAATTCTGTATCTTACAATGCAGCACCACCATCCACCTATACGCTACATACAGAATATATGCAGACACCTTCAGTTTTAACCACTGTTCTACAATTTGGCAACAACTCTCCACTTAGGATTGCCTGCAATTATATTATATGCTTTGTGAAGGTTGCAACATGAGGGGCTCTCGGTTCCTGATAACCCCCACCAATAACATTTCACCTTTACAGCTCATAGGTCCAACTCTGGGCCAACTACATTCACCATAATACCTCCCTTCAGCACTTCACTAAAACGGAATGAGATTGGTCTAGATGTACTCCATGATCAGCACTCCCGGCACACCCTCTTTCTGTAGTGAGGAGCTCGTCTTGCACGTAGGCATGCCTGAGATGGCCCCTTGCATGTGGGCACGGCATAGACAGAACGCTCTGTCTTCCGGCCCTCCCACGCCGAACCGGGCATAACCATGAAGACAGGTATTCTGGCCTCCGCCTTCAGGCGAGCCTCTGCTCTGGACGTATAGGCGCGCTGCTAGCAAATATAGGCGGTGCCATGAACGGAAGCAAGGCATCTTGCGAGTACTGATCGGTGGTTCAGGCCTTATCTCAAGGGTATTTAACACACGCTGCTACAGTCAGCCTCCCACCTCAAGCAGAAGAGCTGAGCCGAAGTTAGGTATGCAGAACGGATGAGACCTTTGACTAAGTAAGCCCGTTCTACACCTCTCAGAACCTGCTGGTGCAAGACGCTCTCTACTTGATTTTGCACTCTACCTCTATGGGGGGGACGCTGGATTTAATTGTATTACTTTCCTTTCCCCCTACTCTACAGAATGAGACTACAAGGCCTCCCTCTCTTGACTCCGTGAGAACGCATGTCTCACTCGATTTGGGTGGGTGGCTCTACTCCTATTTTTAAAACATAATCTCACTTGGTGATCACGCATGGCAGACTACTCAGTGTGAAAGAGCGTCATAAACCCACACGCTTTACTATTGTATACACGATGGCATACAACAGAAGCACATAGTTTCTGGTTGAATAACGCACTGATGAACGCATGCATGCAATTGTGTACAATTGAGATCACAAACTATGGTATGGTCCTTTACATACATGCCTTTATGATTTAAAGATTGGACGCACTGGTATGAATCCCTATTCCGGATGCAGAACGTCTGTACTCGAGAATGCAGTATCCTCATCTGCACATGATGGTATGTACACTGTATATTTTTCATTACAGGTAATTCCCAACAGTGGCAAGTACACCTTTTATATATTATGAATGATAATTGAATGCTCTCAGTAATAACCACACGTTTGTCACGTCATTAGGGGAGTGACCTTTTCGCTACCCACCCTGACGAAAGCCCAGTACCTTGTATAGGCCGGTAGAACAGGGCTAAAACATGTTGGTGTTTTAGGGTCATAGGACCATCACATCCTCACACCCTTATAATATATTTTAGCCTTCCTTTACACTCTACTAATACAGGATACTTTAAGAGTGGGTGAGGAATTTCATCTTTAAAGTTACTCCCCCAGACACCCTATCATCACAAGTGCTCCCTGTAATATGGTTGAGCCCACCCTGTACTTTAGGAGTCGGGGTGAACCTGATGATGAAGCATGCCACTGCTAGAGTGGGTGAGAGTTATTTAAAGAAAAACATAATTTTCCCTTCCCACCTCTAACAGTTGGTGTGCCATCATGCGTCGTACCATTGGTCCTACTTTAGTTTCCATAGGACCCGGTCGCGCTCCAGATGGGATACTTTTTGTTCCACAATAAGGTGTTGGAGAATTTATGATCCGGTATTTTGTTGACAATGTCTGATTGTTGAGGCTTGGACCCAAATCTTTGATCTCTTTTTCGTCTCTGATTGAAGGTTTCTCCAACATTTTTTCAATACAAAATTAATTGGCAGAAAAGCGAGATTCTGCCATAATCTAGATGTACTACCGAGTGGTTATGGACGACCAGCAGTTTAAATGGTTGTTAAAAAAATCTCAAATACCTAGGAATATTGGTAAACAGAAGCTTCAGAAAACGGTCACTCATGTTGACACAAGCTTTGTTCGCTGACAAAATGCTTTTGTTAATAATGTGCAAAGTTGTGGTAAAATTAAACATATGTTTAAATGCGAAATTTACAGTGGATAATCATAATTAAATGGTATGAGCCTGAAAATGAATAAAAGTGCTGTTTCAAGTTAGCCTAACTGTTGATGGTATGTTGTCTTAAAAATAATGCATTAACACTGAAAGGTCTGTTTTTCACATTGAATAGTTGTTTGCGTACAATGTTTTTATGCATATGTTGCACTTTTCCAGAGCCCTTCTGTTAGCTTGTGAATAGACTCTAATTATGTATAAGACAACTGATAGTGAGTTCTCACCAAGAGAAGAGGAGGTGACCAGAAGGTTGATTCATCAGGGAAGAATTGTCTGGACCACAAAACATCAACGATGTAACTTTTAAAAGTTCAATGGCTGAAAGCCTATTGTGACCCTATAAGAAAATGGGGAGTTTGTTTATTACCAGGAATTTGCTGATATACTACTGGAGGATGAAGAAGATGGAAGAAAGTAATGTTGCAGTCTAGAATTTGTGTGTTTATATTAGTGCGTGTTCCTAGAGTAGGTTAGGATTTCTTTTCCCAACTCCCTAAATGGAGACTTGCTTTTGAGTTACTGATGCCTTTTCTTCATGAAAGCCTGCCTTAGTTAGATTTAACTAAATTGTTTGCTGATATATTTGAGCAGAGAATACTTACCAGCTTATAGGACACAGGCTTCCTGCTTGCGCATAGATCTCTTTCTGTCATCAGAGCTTTTCATTGGGTCTCTCAACTGATACCTTTTTCTCTCGTTATTCTAACTTATTTAGAATAGGACATTTCTGCATGGAACACACTTGTTGTATTGTTACTATATATTTACTGTGATTCAGTGTGTTGGGCGCATCCTAATTTGTTTTGCGGGACTGCCGCTCCTATGGCGGGCGGTCCCTTTTGCACCAACGAAGGCAGGCGGACTTTGTCCGCCCGCCATCGTAATCGGCCCCTAAGTATTATTATAATATATTAATTTAGTCATTTAAAGTAGCAATCATTAGAGGGTCAAGAAGATAGGAGAATGTTCTAGGGTACGTGTAAGAAGGAGTGCTCAAGTGTATATATATGAGTCAAGAGAGCTCGTAGTAAAGTAAAGGGCATATATTTACAAGACTGTACAAAACTAATAATCAATAAACAGTTAGATGCAACCTGGCCACATGCAAATTATTCATTTGAATTTGAGAGTTTCCTTAAGGCTGTAAACAGGTGTAATGGGGAAGGGGAAATTGGTCCAGGTGCGGTAGGGGGTAGCGTTGACGTTTCAATCCGGCCTATCTGCAAAAGAGGGACTTTAATACCTCAGCTATGTGGATCTTCCTCAGGACAAGGGGACGGGTGAAGTGACCCTCTTCTCTCTTGCAATGCTCAATTGGAGTCCAAAACCTGGTTACACCAATGCCCGTAACGTGGCAAGGGCCAGCTAAGGACAAATCCCGTTATTCAGTTAATATAGACCATGGCGGTGGTTCCCAAACTATCCATGGAACGTAATACTCAGGCCCGTATTTCTGGCAAAAGTAGGCTGAAAGAATCAGGCAATCAAGGGCATAGCGTGATTTTTACAACTGGAGACGATCTGATTGACGTCCTCACTCCATCGTAGTAGCAGCCACAATGGATCCGCATAGCTGAGGTATTAAAGTCCCTCTTTTGCCGATCAGCCGGATCGAAACGTCGACGATAGCCACTACCGCACCTGGACCATGCTTGGCCACTCTATTTTAATCTATCAATTCATGTATGTTTGTGAATATCATGTTGTTGTTATGGAAAAACTGGAAATGGGCTTCCCCTAGACATTTCACGGATATATGATGAACATTGTCGACTGGATGAAGGACAACTGTCTCAAACTCAACACAGACAAAATGAAAGTCCTCATCTTTGGGAACAACAGCTCTCTATGGAACAATGCATGGTGGCCTGCCAAACTTGGCCCATCCATGCCCGACAGACCACGCCCGCAACCTCAGCATAATATTAGACAGCAAGTTATCTATTAAGAATCAGATAAACGCAGTCTCTTCAGCACCATAAGGATCGTCAAGCAGGCCCTCATCATCAGCAGGTTGGACATTGGGAACACACTCTACATGAAAATCACCACATACCTCCTGAAGAGACTACAGACAATACAAACCTCAGTGGCTAGACTCATCCTCAACTTTCCAAGAAGAACGCACACCATTCCCCACCTCAAGTAGCTACATTGGGTCCAGATCCAGAAGAGATGCAAGTTCAAGATGCTCACCCACAAGTACAAAGCCCTGCTCAAAGAAGGACCAGCATACATCAACAAACGCATGACCTTCCTCCAACCAACCAGACACCTACGATCCACCTCACTCTTCCTCGCAGCCACCCCACAGATCCACTGAAGCAACAGCAGAGGACGCTCCTTCTCACAGCCAGAGCCTATCCAAACCTTCCCCTGCACCCCAGGTATGCCCCATCGCTCCAGCAATTAAAGAAAGGACTCAAAACCTGGCTGTTTGATACAGATCATTTTGGAACAGTTAGCAACTTCAGCCCTTTGAGAACCTCACGGGTGATTTGCTGTGCTTTACAATTCCTGATTGATTGATTGATTAGTGTCTATATCACGAGAGCAAAGTGGCAATGCACTTCACCTGAGATCCCATTCCAGAATAGTAACGCATATTCCAGAATGCACACAGACTAAGTAGCAGAATCAATGGCAGGTGACAGTGTCTGCTGTGCAAATGCGAATAACATGTCATCTACATGACATGCATATGCGCACTGGAGGGTAGCATTTTGTTTCTAAATGACTGCATGCAAATAAATTCACAAAATCTAGAAATGGCACATCTGCAATTTAGTCAGACTGTGCCTCCAAAATCTAGAGCCTTTTAGTTCTTCACAGGAATATAATCTCCATGGTAGCTTCAAGGAATAATCAACTATTACCCACCAGCCCCAGAGCTCCCACGCTATCCCAACTCTACTAAAAGTTAGCAAATCCATTTTTAGAAAATCAGACTCATTTTTGTGAAAGCATTGGACACCTAAGCTCTCAAAATATAAGCCGTTCAAAAAAGAAAGATTTCTTAGTTTGTAACCCTAAATTAGGAGTCACAAAGGCAGACATCCACACGTACGTCATAAAAGAGTCTTCAAATTTAGATTTCGTAGTTCTGCTATGCCGTCAGTAAAGAATGTGCTCATAGTTTAGCTGACCAATCAGTAAAGAATGTGCTCATAGTTTAGCTGAGCATAGCTCAATGCTGGAGAATTAGGGGATACTCAGAGTGAACAGGATTAAAGAGAGGGGGAGGGATAGCAATTGTAGAGTGAGCTTCGTAGCATGTCATATCCATTTGGATTTAGGCCCAGATCGCTGAACTGGGGTGAATGTATGACATTGTTCTGCATTCTGTCCATCAATTGTTGTTTTTGCATTTGTCACCCCGAGTGGGATGGGTTTGCCCAGACGTGGGTCCCGTGCTCTCCATGCCACTGGAGTCAAGCTATCCTGGCTGATGAGGGCTGAAGGCCCAAAACCTGTCCTAGGATACTTGTTTCCCGTCAAAGCAGGACCTGGCCTGGCAGTACGGGCTGGACTGTTCCCATTGGGTCAGAGTCAAGACTGATTTGCATATGGCTGGGTCCAAAATGGAAGGGCGAGCAAAAAAAGATGGATTTAGGCCCAGATCTCTGTACTGGGGTGAATGTATGACATTGTTCTGCATTCTGTCCATCAATTATTGTTTTTGCATTTGTCACCCCGAGTGGGACGGGTATGCCCAGACGTGGGTCCCGTGCTCTCCATGCCACTGGAGTCAATCTAATCTGGCTGATGAGGGCTGAAAGCCCAAAACTGGTCCTAGGATGCTTGTTTCCAGTCCAGGGAGCACCTGGCCTGGCAGTTTGGGCAGGTCTGTTCCCATTGGGCACAGGGTCAAGACTGATTTGCATATGGCTGGGTCCAAACTGGTATGGCATGGTGAGCAAAAAAACGATGGATTTAGGCCCAGATCTTTGTACTGGGGTGAATGTATGACATTGGTCTGCATTCTGTCCATCAATTGTTGTTTTTGTATTTGTCAGCCCGAGTGGGATGGGTATCCCCAGAAGTGGGTCCTCTGCTCTCCATGCCACTGGATTCAAGCTATCCTGGCTGATTAGGGCTGAAAGCCCGAAACTGGTCCTAGGATGCTTGTTACAGTCCAGGGAGGACATGGCCTGGCAGTTCGGGGTGGACTGTTCTCATTGGGCAGAGGGACAAGATTGATTTTCATATGGCTGGGTCCAAACTGAAATGGCATGCTGAGCAAAAAACAATGGATTTAGGCCCAGATCTCTGTACTGGGGTGAATGTATGTCATTGTTCTGCATTCTGTCCATCAATTTTTGTTTTTGCATTTGTCACCCCAAGTGGGACGGGTATGCTCAGACGTGGGTCCTGTGCTCTCCATGCCACTGGAGTTAAGCTATCCTGGCTGATGAGGGCTGAAAGCCCGAAAGTGGTCCTAGGATGCTTGTTTCCAGTCCAGGGAGGACCTGGTCTGGCAGTTCGGGCTGGACTGTTCCCATTGGGCACAGGGTCAAGACTGATTTGCATACAGCTGGGTCCAAACTGATATGGCATAGTGAGAAAAAAAACGATGGATTTAGGCCCAGATCTCTGTACTGGGGTGAATGTATGACATTGGTCTGCATTCTGTCCATCAATTGTTGTTTTTGCATGTGTCATCCCGAGTGGGACGGGTATGCCCAGATGTGGGTCCTGTGCTCTCCATGCCACTGGAGTTAAGCTATCCTGGCTGATGAGGGCTGAAAGCCCGAAACCGGTCCTAGGATGCTTTTTTCCAGTCCAGGGAGGACCTGGCCTGGCATTTCGGGCTGGATTGTTCCCATTGGGCGCAGGGTCACAACTGATTTGCGTATGGCTGGGTCCAAACTGGAATGGCATGGTGAGCAAAAAAAACGAGGGATTTAGGCCCAGATCTCTGTACTGGGGTGAATGTATGACATTGCTTTGCATTCTGTCCATCAATTGTTGTTTTTGCAGTGGTGACCCCAGATGCTTTTGTAAACTTGATGGTAAGTGTTCCCCTATCGCCTATGGACGCAGTTTTGGTTGTTTTGACAAGGAATGAGTGCCACTTATTGTTCTTGATGTTATTTTACCCCAGACCCAGGTACTAGTTGTAGGGACATGAACCTTTGATTTGGGGATAACCAGGATGTGCACTGAAAAGATCAATGGCCATCTCGTCAAGTCCCATGTTTTAGCATGATATAAGAAAGACCACACATTACCTTGGATTGACTCTTATTCCACAAGACCAAGATGACAGTTTAGCAATTCAGGTGATTGGCTGTACTAACAAGAAGATGATTCCCTTCAGGTTCAACTCAAAGCAATTACTAACCACCACAAAGCTTTGAGAGCTGCAAACAATACGAATGTTAAAAATCTGATACAGAATATGTTGAAACAGTATTTAAAAATTAACCTCCTTGGTAACTAAGTATAATAAAACTCTTATGGATTTTTGTGATACCTATGACCCCGAGAGGACAGATTGAGAAAAAAGCAAGGAAAATAATTTCAAATATTCTTAGAAGAATTGTTCTTGCTAAAGAAAGGGGCGTGGAGAGCCTGTAAAGACTGGCAGAAAAATCATAGAACATTCTAGTTCCATTTAAGTATTTAGAAGCTTGTATAAGAAAGCAATACATGAAGTCAGCCAGTGTGTTTTTTCATAAAGGATTAAAAATTAAAGCACTGAACACATGCATAGTTTAGAACTTTTTTTTTTTTAAATCTTTTTATTAACATTTAAAACAACATAAAAGGCATTGGGCACCTGGGTATGCAAGCGTAGCAGTATTACACACTTTCCATGTCCAACATATTATCTAGGATTTTACACGGGGTCAGGTAACTCCAACGGCTCAGCTTCATCCACAACATGTGGAGGATTGCATATATCCCCCCTATATGAATTCCCCGCACCCCATATTTTCCCCCATTTTTGAGGTCGACCCGTAGCCACAAACACAGATCTCTCTCTAAACATGCACCAATCAAGGTCTTCCATCCATTTCCCTATCTGCGGCACCTGATTAGCACCTCATAGTTGTGCAATGTTGCGCTTGGCTATCATGCATGCCAGGGTTACCCATTGTTTCCCGTGCGTGTTTAGGTCGGTCGGCTCCCACACATTAAGGATACTTCGTCTGGCCTCTATCTGCACGTCTACCCCCATCACCTCAGGTATCTTGCCATGTATTTGGACCCAGTAGTCCTGTATTTTTGTACAATGCCATAGGATATGCATGAAGATACCTGCCTCCCCACAGCCTCTACGACACCCTCGATCCGTCGCCAAACCCATCTTCACTAGCCGGGGACCCGTTACAAATGAGCGGTGCAGGATCTTCAATTGAACTAACCTTAGCCTCATTGGGATGGCGACCACCCTGGGGGAAGACACCGCCTCCCTCCAATCCTCATCCTCTAGCTCAAAGCCATCCTCACTCCATTGACCTCTAAGTTGAACCAATGGGTCCACCATATGGTTAATCAGCTTTTTATAGATCAGTGAGATAGTCCTAATAGGGAGGTGACCGTCCAACACTCGATCCTCCAATGGGGAGGCCTCCGGAGGCAGAGTCCCCGGGGGAATCCTTGCAACTAAAGCATGCCTAAACTGCAAATAACGGAATCTTTCGCTCTCCTGTAACTGATACCTATCTTGCAACGCTTCAAATGTGACAATTTCGTCTTTTCCCCACATATCCTTGACCTGAGAGATCCCAATAGGATCCCATGTGTCAAACCCCTTCGATTTCCACAGACTCCCGAGGTCTTTCGAACTCCACAACGGGGTGGCGAGCGTGATCTTGTCATCCCATTTGAGATGCCGATTAGCTGTATGCCACACTTGAACTGCATTCGCTGCCGGTCCCACCAGGCGAGGCCGCTTCTTTCTAGCATATAGGGCCTTGTATAATCTCCACCGGGCAGCTGGCCCCTGTCCATCGTATACCCTGGATCTCCTGGAGATCCGTAGATCACATGGTTGATCGCCGCTAACTGGGAGGCCCAATAATACTTTCTGAGGTCCGGAAGTCTGATCCCTCCCTCATACCAGGGCAGGATGAGTTTGCTGAATGCAATCCGTGATCTACCTTTCCAGAGGAGCTGCCTCTTGGAGAGACTCTATTTCTCTGAAATATGAGGGGGGAACGGGGTCAAGCGAGTTCTGGAGAACATATAGAAAGCGGGGAAGCGCCATCATCTTAAACAATACTGCACGACCCAATAGGGAAAGCGGCAACTTCTTCTACCTTGCTACATCCCTACGGAGCCTGTCTAGCGGTGGCCTAAGGTTGTTATCAAATCGCAGCCTTGAATCCTTAGTTACATAAATGCCCAAATACCGAAATCCCGCTGACTCCATCTGCAATGGGCAGGATTCCGGGGCAACCGGAGGTTCTCCGCTAAGAACAAACAATACTGATTTCCCCCAATTAATGGCAAAGCCTGAATATCTACCAAATATAGCCAAAATATCAAGAAAACCGATCAAGGACGTCCGGGGGGACATAAGGTAGAGCAAAACATCATCAGCATAGAGAGAGATTTTATCCTCCCACTTGGGGGTCCACCTCAAGCCACGGATCGTTCTGTCCGAGCGAACCCACGCCGCAAGAGGCTCAAGTGCCAATGCAAACAGGAGCAGGGAGAGGGGACATTTCTGCCGCGTGCCCCTACCCAAAGGGAAATCCTCCGATCTATGATTGTTCACCACCACTCTGACCAGAGGGCCCGAGTACAGAAGGCGGATCCAATCAATGAATTCTAGCCCAATACCCATCTTGCCCAGGACCGCATATAGATAGGGCCATTCCACTCTGTCAAACGCCATAGTGGCGTCTAACGAGAGCAAGACCGCCGCTTCATGTATCTGGGGCGCTCCGGCTATAATTCCATGCAACCTCCGAATATTAAGGGCGGTATTACGGCGGGGCATTAACCCCGATTGATCCGGATGTACAATGGTCGTGATCACCTTGGCCAGCCTCGTCGCCAGCAGTTTTGCCAGTATCTTCGGCTCGCTATTCAAGAGGGAGATCGGCGATAGGAAGAGCACAGAGTCGAAGGCTTACCATCCTTATGTATGACGACTTTATTTGCAACTCTTTGATCATACGGGAGGCAGCCTTTCTCCCGACTTTCTTCAAACATCTCTCGGAGAAACGGTGCTAGACTATTGGCATTTATTTTATAAAGTACTATATGGATCCCGTTAGGGCAGGACCGCACAGCTCTAATAGCCTGGGCAACCTCATCATTAGTAAGGGGAGAGTCCAGGTACTTCCTGTCGTCTTCCGTGAGTGCGGGCATTCGTATGTCCCGCAACATGGCCTCATTATTGGCCTCATTGTAACTACCCGTGGCCGTGTACACCGAACCATAATAAGCCGCACACTCCTCAGCTGTCTGCTGCGGTACCGTGATACTTCCCGAACTCTCCGTCTGCAATTCTGGCACCAATCTGGACCCCTCATTCTCCCTTCTCCAACCAAGCGATCAACTTCCCCGCCCTATCTCCGAGTTCATACACCCTACTTTAGGTGTCCGTGTGCTGCTCCCGCGCCCTCCCACGTGTCAGGTTCCTATACTCCTCCCTCAGGAGACTCAGCCGGTGTTTCTCCTCCAGGGCACTATCTCCCGACTCCTCCCCTTGCAGTGTTGTCAACTCAGTCCACCTCCGCGTGACCCCTCCTCTTCTTTTTCGGCAATTAATGAGAGCACCTCCCCCCGGATCACAGTCTTATACGATTCCCACAGGGAACCACTGGACTCCACCGTTCCTACATTATTGTGAAAATACTGTTCCGTGATCTGCACTTTTTCTTTCTTTGGTGGCGGGGTCTCTGAAATGCCATGCGCTTATGGGAGCTATCCGACCCACATCTCTCTGACCCACCTCTATTCTGAGCCGAAGCGGTGAATAATCCGAAATCCCTCTACCCAGGTGTCTCACCTCCCGAACCTCCGCCAATTGCGATGTCGGCACCAGAATATAATCTAGCCTAGATAAGGAGTGATGGGCGGCTGAGGCGTGAGTGTAATATCTTTCCCCCGGGTGGCGTTGGCGCCAGCTATCTGCAAGTCCCGTGGTTTCCATGAGATCCGACAACCACCGACGCAACATCGGTAGGGTCCTAGCGGGATGTCTATCCAATTCGCCATCCACCACAGAATTAAAGTCCCCTCCCACTATCAACAACCCCATGGGTAATGTCAAGAAGATTCTGCACAGATCGCGAAAGGTATCCGCCTGAAGGGCCGGGGGGACGTATACTGACAAAAAGGTGACCGTTCTGCCCTCCCACTGACCCGAAACGCCTCTAGCATCTTCCCAACTAGCCTGTATAGTCAACGGAAAGGAATTCCGGACCAATATTCCTACCCCTCTGGACCCCGTGGTGAACCCAGCATGCGCAATCAATTTTTACCCACCCCTATGCAACGCCATACAATGGTTACCCACCAGGTGGGTCTCCTGTAGCAACACAACATCTGGGGAGTGCCTCCTGATCAACTGAGAGACCATTCTCCTCTTTATCTTATCCCCTATTCCATTGACATTCCAGCTGAGCGTGGCTATCCCTACCCCTGACTTACTAGAAGACATGGAATCGGTACATCATTTCTTCGACACCCAATGCCAAAATGAACCCAAAAAAAACAAAAACCTGAAACTGAAAACAATTCAAAACGCAAAACCCCCCTTCCCCATCCCTGCACCCCTGCCTACAGCTTACGCTCATCCCCAACTAGCAGTGTGCCTGTCGCCCCAATTTAACCAAAAAATAACTAAAAGTAGTAAACAGAGGAGGACCTACTAACAGGTCCGCCACCCCCCTCCCCGTCCCGACTCATCACAGCCCCCCCTACAATTCACCTCAAAACAGACTAACTGAACTCCGCTAAGCAGGGGAATCAAAGACATGCCCCAATAAATCCTACAACTACAAGGACCCACAATAACCCCCCACGGCCACATATTCACAAAGTCAATGTTCATCCGCCTCTGCCTAGTCACGAGTCCCAGATCCCGGCCTCTGGGCACTGTCAAGCCAGTCTGCCGCCACTTCAGGGTTCTCAAACAACCAGGCCTTGCCATCAAGCTCTACACGCAGGCGGGCTGGAAACATCATTGCGTACTTGATACCCTTGTCCCTCAACTTCCTTTTGACCGCCAAAAAACCCTGTAGCTGCTTTTGCACCAGCTGAGTGAAATCCGGGAAGAATGGGAGGGAAGCATTTTCAAATGCCAATGGGGCCCTGGCCCGAGCCGTCTGAAGGATAATGTCCCTGTCCCGGAAGTTAAGGACCCTGGCTATCATAGGGCGGGGGTTTGCCCCTGGCTTAGGTCTACCACCCGGGACCCTATGTGCCCGCTCAACCGTAAAAAAATTACTCAGGCCCTTGGGTTTAAGATGATTGAGAATAAGATTTTCCACGAACAGATCCGGCGCCAGACCCTCCGATTTCTCTGGCAATTCCAGTATGCGAATGTTATTGCGCCGTACCCGCCCTTCACAATCGTCGAGCTTCCGGTCGGTAAGATCTCTAGACTTCTTAAGATCTCGCACTTCCTGCTGCAGCAAGTTGACATCATCAATGAGGCTTGTTGTCTTAACCTCCAGCGACTTGACTTTCTTGCTCGCTTTTGTGAGGTCGCCCGTAGCAGCCCCATTTCAATAGTAACAGTGTCCAGTTTGGCGTCCATCGTCTCCATTTTCTTGCCCAGGGACGTCTGAACTCCTGTGATTGCGGCCATAAGGTACGCCAACGTGGGCTCCTCAGTCGCAGTAGAGTCCTTCGAACCCCTCATGGGCCCCCTTTTCATCTCAATCGGAGACCCCTTAGGCAAGGTATAGCAATCCAGTTTATTCGATTGGACTTGCCTGGCCCCTCTCATGGATTTGGTCACCAGCTTGTCAGAGTCCACCCTCGCCGCCATCTCACTCTCCGATGACCAGAGCGCCGTCCCGCTTCTGCCGTTCAAAATACAGTGTCTCCGTCGACCCCAGTAGCCAGCAACCGGTCGTGCCCAATTTCACCACTCTCGTCCCCGTCCGGGCCACACCAGGCGATCACTCCAGGCCTCCTATCCGGCCTTATCTGGGCGGAAGGGGTGCAACCCAAATCCACGGTCAAACATCCCCATAAGCTCTCCCACAGCAGTCTATTCTCGGGCGTGGCACCATAAGCCGACCACAGACACCATCGGCTTCCCAGGGATGGCTGCGCCTCCTCACACTCCCAGGCTCAGGCGCTCACTCACACTGCTGGGATCCTCAGGGTATAACAGTAAACACGGCTAACATCCCCCGGGCATCTTCGAAACACCGCCAAGTCCTGCCACCACGACCCCGCCAAGATCCAACACTACCAGGCTCACCTGCTGCAGCGCAGTCGCGGCACATTCCACCCCCACTGGGCAGTACAACACACCGCCCAGGGGGCTGATTCTGAGGGCCACAGTCTCTCTCCGCTCCCCGCCGTGCGCAGGGGGAGCTCACAACTGCAATAGGGCCTGTGCAATACGTGAGGCCCTCACCGCTCCTCCTGTCCTGTGGGCCAGCGTCAGAGTCTCTCTCAGGCCAAACGCTGCAAATCCCCAGTGCAGCGCAGGGCTTCTCACACTCCCCCGTGTCACGCCAGGTATTCCAAGCCCACCTCCGCCAGTCGGGCCGGATCCGGTGACAAAAGCTCACTCGCGAGCCGTCCCCCAGACAACACTCCCCGGCCGTGGGGCCGCACACTTACCAAAGCGCCTCTGAGGGGTTCGTGAAGAAATTTTCCGGCCGTCCACAGATCAGGCCGGCCTCACCCGGGCCCGACGGCCGATGTTGATCCACTCGGGGGCGGATGGTGTCGCACTCGAGGCCCCGGCTTTACAGTGTGGTAGGCCGCAGAGATCCAGACGACATTACTCGGTCACCCGAGTGCGGGGAAAGTCCGGATTTTCGCCGGTCGGCGCCGCTACTATTCCCCCACCTACGGGTGGGATTGGGGCCCAGGATATATATGGAGGATGGCGAGCCAGGAGAGGAGGGTCGGCGGAACTGGACTCTAGGCGGCCATCTTGGTTACTGGCGCGGCGCCTCCGTCGAGTTTAGAACATTTTAATTTGTTCCTAACCTGGTTCCAGAGTGTAATGAAAATCCCCCCTCAAACTAATGTCAAAAGATGCACAACTATTTTGACAACAAAATCTCAGCCACTGAGCAAGCAATCGACTTTTGTTTTAGAACCATTATGTCAAATACAATAATTTCTCAATCACTGATATGGGTGGGAATCAGTATGGTTAGATCAGTTATGTTTTAAGGAGGTATCCAGGAATTAAATTAAGAAAATATTCTGGGGGTTGAACCTAACTGCGTTCAGGGGTCCCTGCCATTTAGTGTTAAGTCACACAGGAAATAACTGTCTCCCTTTTATGCCACAATTTGGTATTGGTAACGTAACTGGAGACCTATAGCCTGAGATCGGATTGCAGAGCTGCTCCTCGCTGCTAGCAGCGTGATTGAAGGCAGAGGAGGCAGGAGACCCTCGGAAGACTCGCACTGACGCTGCGGTAAGGAGAGCGGAGCGTTTTTAGAGCCGCGCTGGCACCCGATGTGATCTGAAGAGGTCACCAAGTGAACGGATGCGGCAGGACCTGTATCTCCCCCTCGCAGCCGCACTTTTAAGGGTGAGCGAGACTGGCAGTGGTAAAGTAGGCGGGGGCCGCCCATGCCTCGAGCACTGCCCGCGTCTGCTTTGACGAGCCTACTGCTCGTGTTTGGACAGCTCAGGGCGCTGCATGCGCTGTAGCATATTGACAGTCCCGTATAAGCTGCGAGGGACGCGACCAGCGAATACACATTGGAGCGGAGCCCGGCGGACAATTGTACGTGCATTACCGTGCGTGAGTGTTTGCAGCCGGTTAGCCCCTCCCACCGCCCTGATCGGATATCGGGCTGCGCCGAGTTCCAAACTGAGATGCAACGACCCTGTACAACACCATGATTTAGAAAGAATGGATCCCTTATGGAGCCCACAGCCCAATATCACCCTTTCAATCAAGCAGTGATGACAGTGTTATGGACACCGTTTTGCACACAGTGTGCACAATTTCTTCGTGCCCTTTGATGACATGGAATTATCCAAATCTCTTGTTCCTCTTTTCTGAGACATTGGGTACTTCAAAATGTCTGACTTCTAGATTTGATGCAAAAGACGGACAAAATGGCTGTTACAGCCCAACTACAAGAATGAGTGACGTCAAACTTCTTAATACAGCGCTTAAGAACACCCAAGCTTGGTTGGCAGAGAACCATCTCAAACTGAATGCCCTGAAGACTGAATTCCTTTTAATAGCTCCTCCGGCCCAAATCCCCAAAATGCAAGGTTGGATCAAACAAATCACAGCGTTTAACGTCCAACCTACCATCGTAAACTCTGCGAAATCACTAGGAATCACTCTAGACAGTAACCTCAACATGCAAAAACATATCAGCAATGCTACTAAAGGAGCCAATTTCCAGATAAACACATTGAGAAAACTGAAACCCTTCCTTCCTCACAATGACTTCAAACAGGCAGTAGAAGCTCTGGTTATCCCTAGAGTTGAATACGGATGTGTTTCTCTCTGTGGCCTTCCCAAAACATCAACAGCACCACTCAGAGCATCAATCAACACAGCGATTCAGAAAAGGGGGTGGTGATGAACAGAGTGCCTGAATTAAGCAGACCACTCTTACCCAGTCCAAAGATCAGGGCTTGATCCATCACCGTTTTTTAGCTCACTGCACCATCCCAGCTCAGAACTTGGCTATATGCAAATTAGTCTGTTCCTGTCCCAGTGCATGATGGGAACAGGGCAAACCAAACTACCAAGCCAATTCTTATACTGGGAAGGAAACAAGCTTCCGGGGACCGGTTTCTGCCATTTCAGGCGTCTTCGGCCCGGCTTGCTTGAATCCTGATGGTGCAATGAGCAAGGGACTCACATCTGAGTATACCCTTCCACGCTTATGGTGGACAAAATGATTCAGAAAAGGGGGTGGTGATGAACAGAGTGCCTGAATTAAGCAGACCACTCTTACCCAGTCCAAAGATCAGGGCTTGATCCATCACCGTTTTTTAGCTCACTGCACCATCCCAGCTCAGAACTTGGCTATATGCAAATTAGTCTGTTCCTGTCCCAGTGCATGATGGGAACAGGGCAAACCAAACTACCAAGCCAATTCTTATACTGGGAAGGAAACAAGCTTCCGGGGACCGGTTTCTGCCATTTCAGGCGTCTTCGGCCCGGCTTGCTTGAATCCTGATGGTGCAATGAGCAAGGGACTCACATCTGAGTATACCCTTCCACGCTTATGGTGGACAAAATGATTCAGAAAAGGGGGTGGTGATGAACAGAGTGCCTGAATTAAGCAGACCACTCTTACCCAGTCCAAAGATCAGGGCTTGATCCATCACCGTTTTTTAGCTCACTGCACCATCCCAGCTCAGAACTTGGCTATATGCAAATTAGTCTGTTCCTGTCCCAGTGCATGATGGGAACAGGGCAAACCAAACTACCAAGCCAATTCTTATACTGGGAAGGAAACAAGCTTCCGGGGACCGGTTTCTGCCATTTCAGGCGTCTTCGGCCCGGCTTGCTTGAATCCTGATGGTGCAATGAGCAAGGGACTCACATCTGAGTATACCCTTCCACGCTTATGGTGGACAAAATGATTCAGAAAAGGGGGTGGTGATGAACAGAGTGCCTGAATTAAGCAGACCACTCTTACCCAGTCCAAAGATCAGGGCTTGATCCATCACCGTTTTTTAGCTCACTGCACCATCCCAGCTCAGAACTTGGCTATATGCAAATTAGTCTGTTCCTGTCCCAGTGCATGATGGGAACAGGGCAAACCAAACTACCAAGCCAATTCTTATAGTGGGAAGGAAACAAGCTTCCGGGGACCGGTTTCTGCCATTTCAGGCGTCTTCGGCCCGGCTTGCTTGAATCCTGATGGTGCAATGAGCAAGGGACTCACATCTGAGTATACCCTTCCACGCTTATGGTGGACAAAATGATTCAGAAAAGGGGGTGGTGATGAACAGAGTGCCTGAATTAAGCAGACCACTCTTACCCAGTCCAAAGATCAGGGCTTGATCCATCACCGTTTTTTAGCTCACTGCACCATCCCAGCTCAGAACTTGGCTATATGCAAATTAGTCTGTTCCTGTCCCAGTGCATGATGGGAACAGGGCAAACCAAACTACCAAGCCAATTCTTATACTGGGAAGGAAACAAGCTTCCGGGGACCGGTTTCTGCCATTTCAGGCGTCTTCGGCCCGGCTTGCTTGAATCCTGATGGTGCAATGAGCAAGGGACTCACATCTGAGTATACCCTTCCACGCTTATGGTGGACAAAATGATTCAGAAAAGGGGGTGGTGATGAACAGAGTGCCTGAATTAAGCAGACCACTCTTACCCAGTCCAAAGATCAGGGCTTGATCCATCACCGTTTTTTAGCTCACTGCACCATCCCAGCTCAGAACTTGGCTATATGCAAATTAGTCTGTTCCTGTCCCAGTGCATGATGGGAACAGGGCAAACCAAACTACCAAGCCAATTCTTATACTGGGAAGGAAACAAGCTTCCGGGGACCGGTTTCTGCCATTTCAGGCGTCTTCGGCCCGGCTTGCTTGAATCCTGATGGTGCAATGAGCAAGGGACTCACATCTGAGTATACCCTTCCACGCTTATGGTGGACAAAATGATTCAGAAAAGGGGGTGGTGATGAACAGAGTGCCTGAATTAAGCAGACCACTCTTACCCAGTCCAAAGATCAGGGCTTGATCCATCACCGTTTTTTAGCTCACTGCACCATCCCAGCTCAGAACTTGGCTATATGCAAATTAGTCTGTTCCTGTCCCAGTGCATGATGGGAACAGGGCAAACCAAACTACCAAGCCAATTCTTATATTGGGAAGGAAACAAGCTTCCGGGGACCGGTTTCTGCCATTTCAGGCGTCTTCGGCCCGGCTTGCTTGAATCCTGATGGTGCAATGAGCAAGGGACTCACATCTGAGTATACCCTTCCACGCTTATGGTGGACAAAATGATTCAGAAAAGGGGGTGGTGATGAACAGAGTGCCTGAATTAAGCAGACCACTCTTACCCAGTCCAAAGATCAGGGCTTGATCCATCACCGTTTTTTAGCTCACTGCACCATCCCAGCTCAGAACTTGGCTATATGCAAATTAGTCTGTTCCTGTCCCAGTGCATGATGGGAACAGGGCAAACCAAACTACCAAGCCAATTCTTATACTGGGAAGGAAACAAGCTTCCGGGGACCGGTTTCTGCCATTTCAGGCGTCTTCGGCCCGGCTTGCTTGAATCCTGATGGTGCAATGAGCAAGGGACTCACATCTGAGTATACCCTTCCACGCTTATGGTGGACAAAATGATTCAGAAAAGGGGGTGGTGATGAACAGAGTGCCTGAATTAAGCAGACCACTCTTACCCAGTCCAAAGATCAGGGCTTGATCCATCACCGTTTTTTAGCTCACTGCACCATCCCAGCTCAGAACTTGGCTATATGCAAATTAGTCTGTTCCTGTCCCAGTGCATGATGGGAACAGGGCAAACCAAACTACCAAGCCAATTCTTATAGTGGGAAGGAAACAAGCTTCCGGGGACCGGTTTCTGCCATTTCAGGCGTCTTCGGCCCGGCTTGCTTGAATCCTGATGGTGCAATGAGCAAGGGACTCACATCTGAGTATACCCTTCCACGCTTATGGTGGACAAAATGATTCAGAAAAGGGGGTGGTGATGAACAGAGTGCCTGAATTAAGCAGACCACTCTTACCCAGTCCAAAGATCAGGGCTTGATCCATCACCGTTTTTTAGCTCACTGCACCATCCCAGCTCAGAACTTGGCTATATGCAAATTAGTCTGTTCCTGTCCCAGTGCATGATGGGAACAGGGCAAACCAAACTACCAAGCCAATTCTTATAATGGGAAGGAAACAAGTGAGATAAATAACGGTGATGGATCATGCCCTGCTCTTTGGACTGGGTAAGAGTGGTCTGCTTAATTTAGACACTCTGTTCATCACCACCCCCTTTTCTGAATCGTTTTTGGCCACTATAGGTGTGGCAGGGTATACTCAGACATGAGTCCCTTTCTCACTGCTCCATCAGGATTCAAGCAAGCCGGGCCGAAGAGGCTGAAATGCCAGAAACCGGTCCCCGGTAGCTTGTCTCCTTTCTGGTGAAGAATTGGCTTGGTAGTTTGGTCTGCCCTGTTCCCATGATGCACTGGGCCAGGGACAGACTAATTTGCATATAGCCAGGTTCTGAGCTGGGATGGGGCAGTGAGATAAATAACGGTGATGGATCATGCCCTGCTCTTTGGACTGGGTAAGAGTGGTCTGCTTAATTTAGACACTCTGTTCATCACCACCCCCTTTTCTGAATCGTTTTTGGCCACTATAGGTGTGGCAGGGTATACTCAGACATGAGTCCCTTTCTCACTGCTCCATCAGGATTCAAGCAAGCCGGGCCGAAGAGGCTGAAATGCCAGAAACCGGTCCCCGGTAGCTTGTCTCCTTTCTGGTGAAGAATTGGCTTGGTAGTTTGGTCTGCCCTGTTCCCATGATGCACTGGGCCAGGGACAGACTAATTTGCATATAGCCAGGTTCTGAGCTGGGATGGGGCAGTGAGATAAATAACGGTGATGGATCATGCCCTGCTCTTTGGACTGGGTAAGAGTGGTCTGCTTAATTTAGACACTCTGTTCATCACCACCCCCTTTTCTGAATCGTTTTTGGCCACTATAGGTGTGGCAGGGTATACTCAGACATGAGTCCCTTTCTCACTGCTCCATCAGGATTCAAGCAAGCCGGGCCGAAGAGGCTGAAATGCCAGAAACCGGTCCCCGGTAGCTTGTCTCCTTTCTGGTGAAGAATTGGCTTGGTAGTTTGGTCTGCCCTGTTCCCATGATGCACTGGGCCAGGGACAGACTAATTTGCATATAGCCAGGTTCTGAGCTGGGATGGGGCAGTGAGATAAATAACGGTGATGGATCATGCCCTGCTCTTTGGACTGGGTAAGAGTGGTCTGCTTAATTTAGACACTCTGTTCATCACCACCCCCTTTTCTGAATCGTTTTTGGCCACTATAGGTGTGGCAGGGTATACTCAGACATGAGTCCCTTTCTCACTGCTCCATCAGGATTCAAGCAAGCCGGGCCGAAGAGGCTGAAATGCCAGAAACCGGTCCCCGGTAGCTTGTCTCCTTTCTGGTGAAGAATTGGCTTGGTAGTTTGGTCTGCCCTGTTCCCATGATGCACTGGGCCAGGGACAGACTAATTTGCATATAGCCAGGTTCTGAGCTGGGATGGGGCAGTGAGATAAATAACGGTGATGGATCATGCCCTGCTCTTTGGACTGGGTAAGAGTGGTCTGCTTAATTTAGACACTCTGTTCATCACCACCCCCTTTTCTGAATCGTTTTTGGCCACTATAGGTGTGGCAGGGTATACTCAGACATGAGTCCCTTTCTCACTGCTCCATCAGGATTCAAGCAAGCCGGGCCGAAGAGGCTGAAATGCCAGAAACCGGTCCCCGGTAGCTTGTCTCCTTTCTGGTGAAGAATTGGCTTGGTAGTTTGGTCTGCCCTGTTCCCATGATGCACTGGGCCAGGGACAGACTAATTTGCATATAGCCAGGTTCTGAGCTGGGATGGGGCAGTGAGATAAATAACGGTGATGGATCATGCCCTGCTCTTTGGACTGGGTAAGAGTGGTCTGCTTAATTTAGACACTCTGTTCATCACCACCCCCTTTTCTGAATCGTTTTTGGCCACTATAGGTGTGGCAGGGTATACTCAGACATGAGTCCCTTTCTCACTGCTCCATCAGGATTCAAGCAAGCCGGGCCGAAGAGGCTGAAATGCCAGAAACCGGTCCCCGGTAGCTTGTCTCCTTTCTGGTGAAGAATTGGCTTGGTAGTTTGGTCTGCCCTGTTCCCATGATGCACTGGGCCAGGGACAGACTAATTTGCATATAGCCAGGTTCTGAGCTGGGATGGGGCAGTGAGATAAATAACGGTGATGGATCATGCCCTGCTCTTTGGACTGGGTAAGAGTGGTCTGCTTAATTTAGACACTCTGTTCATCACCACCCCCTTTTCTGAATCGTTTTTGGCCACTATAGGTGTGGCAGGGTATACTCAGACATGAGTCCCTTTCTCACTGCTCCATCAGGATTCAAGCAAGCCGGGCCGAAGAGGCTGAAATGCCAGAAACCGGTCCCCGGTAGCTTGTCTCCTTTCTGGTGAAGAATTGGCTTGGTAGTTTGGTCTGCCCTGTTCCCATGATGCACTGGGCCAGGGACAGACTAATTTGCATATAGCCAGGTTCTGAGCTGGGATGGGGCAGTGAGATAAATAACGGTGATGGATCATGCCCTGCTCTTTGGACTGGGTAAGAGTGGTCTGCTTAATTTAGACACTCTGTTCATCACCACCCCCTTTTCTGAATCGTTTTTGGCCACTATAGGTGTGGCAGGGTATACTCAGACATGAGTCCCTTTCTCACTGCTCCATCAGGATTCAAGCAAGCCGGGCCGAAGAGGCTGAAATGCCAGAAACCGGTCCCCGGTAGCTTGTCTCCTTTCTGGTGAAGAATTGGCTTGGTAGTTTGGTCTGCCCTGTTCCCATGATGCACTGGGCCAGGGACAGACTAATTTGCATATAGCCAGGTTCTGAGCTGGGATGGGGCAGTGAGATAAATAACGGTGATGGATCATGCCCTGCTCTTTGGACTGGGTAAGAGTGGTCTGCTTAATTTAGACACTCTGTTCATCACCACCCCCTTTTCTGAATCGTTTTTGGCCACTATAGGTGTGGCAGGGTATACTCAGACATGAGTCCCTTTCTCACTGCTCCATCAGGATTCAAGCAAGCCGGGCCGAAGAGGCTGAAATGCCAGAAACCGGTCCCCGGTAGCTTGTCTCCTTTCTGGTGAAGAATTGGCTTGGTAGTTTGGTCTGCCCTGTTCCCATGATGCACTGGGCCAGGGACAGACTAATTTGCATATAGCCAGGTTCTGAGCTGGGATGGGGCAGTGAGATAAATAACGGTGATGGATCATGCCCTGCTCTTTGGACTGGGTAAGAGTGGTCTGCTTAATTTAGACACTCTGTTCATCACCACCCCCTTTTCTGAATCGTTTTTGGCCACTATAGGTGTGGCAGGGTATACTCAGACATGAGTCCCTTTCTCACTGCTCCATCAGGATTCAAGCAAGCCGGGCCGAAGAGGCTGAAATGCCAGAAACCGGTCCCCGGTAGCTTGTCTCCTTTCTGGTGAAGAATTGGCTTGGTAGTTTGGTCTGCCCTGTTCCCATGATGCACTGGGCCAGGGACAGACTAATTTGCATATAGCCAGGTTCTGAGCTGGGATGGGGCAGTGAGATAAATAACGGTGATGGATCATGCCCTGCTCTTTGGACTGGGTAAGAGTGGTCTGCTTAATTTAGACACTCTGTTCATCACCACCCCCTTTTCTGAATCGTTTTTGGCCACTATAGGTGTGGCAGGGTATACTCAGACATGAGTCCCTTTCTCACTGCTCCATCAGGATTCAAGCAAGCCGGGCCGAAGAGGCTGAAATGCCAGAAACCGGTCCCCGGTAGCTTGTCTCCTTTCTGGTGAAGAATTGGCTTGGTAGTTTGGTCTGCCCTGTTCCCATGATGCACTGGGCCAGGGACAGACTAATTTGCATATAGCCAGGTTCTGAGCTGGGATGGGGCAGTGAGATAAATAACGGTGATGGATCATGCCCTGCTCTTTGGACTGGGTAAGAGTGGTCTGCTTAATTTAGACACTCTGTTCATCACCACCCCCTTTTCTGAATCGTTTTTGGCCACTATAGGTGTGGCAGGGTATACTCAGACATGAGTCCCTTTCTCACTGCTCCATCAGGATTCAAGCAAGCCGGGCCGAAGAGGCTGAAATGCCAGAAACCGGTCCCCGGTAGCTTGTCTCCTTTCTGGTGAAGAATTGGCTTGGTAGTTTGGTCTGCCCTGTTCCCATGATGCACTGGGCCAGGGACAGACTAATTTGCATATAGCCAGGTTCTGAGCTGGGATGGGGCAGTGAGATAAATAACGGTGATGGATCATGCCCTGCTCTTTGGACTGGGTAAGAGTGGTCTGCTTAATTTAGACACTCTGTTCATCACCACCCCCTTTTCTGAATCAATCAACACAGCAGCAAGACTCCTAACCGGATCTAAACGGACCTCCCACATCTCCCCGGACCTTCAATCCCTATATTGGCTACCATTGGAGGCAAGAATCCAGCTGAAAATTGCCTGCATGACACACAGAGCCTTGCATCACAAGTCACCCAGCTATTTGGCACAGAAATTGACGATCTCTGGTGGGTCCATATCCTCAAGAAGTGCGGCAAAACTACTTCTGAAACCACAAAAATTCCATAAGAAAAAAACCTATAACAGATCATGCCCTTGAGGGTTTTGTTGAATCTCTCAACTAACCCATTGCATTGTGGGTAATAAGGGGTGGTGAATTTGTAATTGACTTCACACTCCTTACACATTTCAGTCAGATAACCAGACATGAAGCTATTGGACAGCACTTGTCCTTTGCTGTCCACTGATCCTAATATTGCTACCCAACAATTTCATGACTGGCTAGGACATGCCACTAATTTTTTAGTACCAATCAAAACTCTATCTAGGAACAGAACCACACCTTCTGCCCCATGGTACACAGAGGAACTAAGGAGGCAAAAACAACTGAACAGAAACAGGGAAAGGCAGTGGCGTAAAAACTATGATACCGAGGGTAAGGCCAAATATAAAGAGTCATTGACTGCTTATAAAACTATGATCACAGAAGCAAAAAAAACATACTTTTCGTATCAAATAGAAAAAGCAAAAAATTCAAGTAGGCAATTATATGATATCACTAGAACATTGTCAGGTAACACCCCCGATCTTACTCCGCCCCCCTCACAATTAATTTGTGATGCACTGGCCAATTTCTTTTTTTCTAAAGTTAATGATATTTATCAGGCTTTTACCCCGCATTCCACAATATCAGCTCCTTCTGATCTGCCTCTGGACAAGGCTTTGACCAGCTTCAAGGCGCTTACCATAGATCAAATAAAAGTTATCGTCTCCTCTATCAAAACGGGATCGACATTAGAACCCTGTCCATTTTCAGTCCTTCCACCGGTGATGGACACACTCATCCCGGTTATTACCTTAGTTTGTAACGCTATACTGGGCGCCGGAATTTTCCCGGATTCATTAAAGAACACACTGGTGAGACCCTTGCTGAAGAAAGCAAGTCTCGATAAGGCTGAATTAAAGAATTATAGGCCGATCGCAAGCCTTCCTTTCTTAGCCAAGGTGATCGAAAAGGCCATGAATCAACAGCTGGTCGAGTACGTAGAGAAACATCTTCTACTGGATGAATCACAATATGGCTTTCGAAGATATCATGGCACCGAAACCGCCTTAATCAAGGCTGCAGATGACATCAGGGCAATTCGAGACCAAGGAGGGACAGCAGTACTTGTACTGTTGGACCTATCGGCGGCCTTCGACACGGTCGACCATAAGATCTTGGTCGACCGTGTCGAAAAGATGGGCATTCACCATATAGCGAGAGATCTGATTGCATCTTTCCTGGCTGATAGATCACAGGCTGTCACCCTGGGCCCATACCAATCTGTCAAGTTGTCATTACCGTGTGGGGTTCCTCAAGGCTCATCCTTAAGTCCGACACTATTTAATATCTATGTGTCGGACCTTGCTAATGTCATCAAAGCATATGGGATGAGCATAACCTCTTACGCTGATGACACACAACTGGTTTTGGCCATTAAAGACGATGGACCTGAGGTGGCAGAGCAATTCCAATGCGGAATGCTAGCAATCGGAGAGTGGATGGCATCCAACTGCCTTAAGCTCAACTCCGAAAAGACGGAGGTGCTTATCTTTGGACCCCTTTTACCAGACTGGTCAGCAACCTGGTGGCCATCAGCCTTTGGAGCCCCCCCCCCAGTCCAGCCCTCAAGGTTAGGAACTTGGGAGTAATTTTTGATGCGGACCTCAACTTTGTGGCGCATGCGAACAAAGTAGCGGCAACAGCCCATCACAAATAAAGGCTGATCAGAAAAATCATTCCGTTTCTGCCTGATGCAGCCGCCAAAACATTGGTTAGCTCCGTGGTGTTATCGTCCCTTGAATATTGTAATGGGCTATTTTTAAACGCCCAGGTTAGGGTAACTAATAAGCTTCAGACAATACAGAATGCAGCAGCTCGCCTACTTTCGGGAACACCCAAGTTTTCGCCTATCTCAGATACCATCAAGAAATACCATTGGCTGACAATCCGTAACCGGATCAAATTTAAATCACTCTGTATAGTATATAAGACACTACATGATCAAGGACCACATTATCTTAAGGATCAGTTGATACCTTATAAACCGGCTAGACCGCTTCGATCTGCCACTCTTAATCAACTAGTGGTCCCATGATCTAAAACAGTTTCGTGGGGTGATCGTCGCTTTTCAGTTGGGCACCTAAATTATGGAACACCTTGCCGCAGCACATAAGGATATGCCCTTCACTTCTGCAGTTTCGCAAAGGATTGAAGACCTGGCTTTTTGATCATTAATCAACCAACCCTTATGAGCCTCCTGGGAAAATTAGGGATTTATTTAGCGCCGAGACGCCTACAGGTATTCGTTCGCGCTTAACAAATTGTAAAAATAAATAAATACATAAATAAATAAAGTTTGTATCTCTGTCTGATACTACCTCCTTAGGGAAACCCCCTCTGGAAAAGACTCCTAGGAGAGCTCTAGCCATAGCAGGAGCTGTGGTAGTCCTAAGGGGAATTGCCTCTGGATACCTAGTGGCATGGCCCACCACCACTTGTATAAATCTGTGCCCCGATGCAGTTGGAGGATCCATGGGACATACAATGTCAATCCCAACCCTCTCAAAGGGATCCCCCACCACAGGTAGTGGTATCAGTTGGGCCTTTGTAGTACCACTTGCCTTACCACTGGCTTGGCAAGTGATACAGGTGCAACAAAACTCCTTCGTGTCTTCTGACATGGGGGCCAGTGAAAGTGAGGGACAAGTCTGTCCCAGCTCTTGCTTTGGCCTAAGTGTCCTGCTAATAGGATGTCATGTGCCAGTATTATTAGGAAGCCTCTAAACTTCTGAGGTATAACCAATATCCTGGTAGCACCAGGCTTGGGACTCTACCCTCTGAATACAGAAGTCAATCCTCTCAGTTGATCCTGTGGGATCCACTGCCACCCCCAGCAGCCTCAGCAACAGCTTGCTGTCGAGGGGTTCAAGAGAAGGGCAGCTCAGCTGCTCCTGGCTCAGATCTGCCCTGGAAGGGCCCCCTGTCCCCAGGAACTCAACCTGATCAGGTTCAAGTTCTTCTGAGACAGTACCTTCAGAGGGACTGATATCATCTCTTTCAATAGACTAATCCTCACTCTAAGGCAGGGGAAATACGCTGCCTTACCCTGTCTATTCCTTCTCTTGGAAGGCTCCTGGTCCATATTTTCAGGATCCAGGGCCTGTTCAGTGGAAGACATTTTTGACTGTGACCTAGTCATGGCCAACACATCTGCAGGGATGCCCAGCATTTCTACATGTGTCCTGAGTTCCACTTCAGCCCAAGCTGAAGTTTCTAAATCATTGCCCAATAAGCATTTAATAGGAGGGAGGTCGGAGCTAACCACAACTTTCTTAGGGCCAGTTGAAATTCACAAATGCCAAGGAATTGCCTGCCCTGCCATTGCTTGCATTGGTCACTTGGTACATCTCACCAAGTATGATCTGTTCAGGGGCCACAAGATCTTTGTCACCATGGTGACACTTGCACCTGTGTCCCTGTATGCCATGGCCACCTTACTATTGATCAAAGGCTGTTGTCTGTACTTGCCCAGGTTACTGGGACTGACAAAAAAGAAGCACTATCCATATCTCTATCACAGACTAAAACAGCCTGTGTTGGAATCCTGACTAGGCCAGAATCCATCTCAGATCCCAGGGGTAACCCTACTATACCCTTGTTCTGTACACCACCACTTGGAACTGAGCTAGGGGGAACAGTCGCCTTAGGGGCAGTGGTGGCTGGAGTAGATTCCTTGGCCCTTAGACAATTGGCATCTTTGGTCTAATGTGTCTTGTCTCTACAGATATGACACCAAGGGTACGTTTTGCCTTTTCCCTTGTTAGACTGTGACTCTCCCCCCAGATGCAGGTTTCTGGGGCCCTTGTGAAGACTTCTGGTCTTTACCCTTCTCCCCACCCTTATGTGAGGTTTTAGCATCTTGCTTCTTTTAGTCACCACCTTGATTCTGAGCTTTCTGCTTCACCCTGGTTCTAACCCATTTGTCTGGCTTCTTTCCCAATTCTTGGGGAGAGGTCAGATCAGAATCAACCAAGTACTGATGCAACAACTGATTTTGGCAATTTTTAAGAATCTGCTCCCTCACAATTAAATTCTACAATCCTTTAAAATCGCACACCTTATTGCCAAGTAACCAGCATTCCAGAGCTTTAGTAGCACAATCTACAAAGTCAACCGAGTCCTGAGTCTGTGCCTTCTGGTTGTCTCTGAACTGAATCCTATACTGTTCAGCAAAGGAGAGCCACAAGATAGCTGCCCACTGCTCTTGAGGGACACTCTGTACCTTACAGGCCCTTTCTAGTGCTAACCTTTGGAATAGTCTGCCCGCCGACATTCGTCAAATTCCACAGCTCCTGCCTTTCAGAAAGCGAATCAAAACGTGGCTCTTCCCCTAGTTTCCCCGCCACATCCATCTCCTTAAACAGTCTCCTACTGCTTCCAACTCAGGAGTAAGCTCTCAGCGCCAGGATACCTGCCAGGTGACAGCTGCGCTCTACAAGTGTTTTAAATAAATAAATAATAAAATAGTGCAGTTATCCATTTTTGGTTATCAACAGGTGAATTTTATAGTATCTAAAACCTTCTATATAATAAAAACAATCAGGAAAATATTGCCGTTCCTGCCTCCTAGCAGCCGGCAAACAATAGTCTCTAGTGTTGTAATGTCTCGATTGGACTACTGTAACAGCTTGTACCTTAAAGCTCAACAAAGACTCCTGAACAGACTCCAGATACTACAGAATGCAGCAGCTAGACTGATCTCAGGCACACCTCGATTTGCACCCATTACCAAGGAAATTAAGAAACTACATTGGCTACCAGTAAGGAACCGAGTTTGCTTCAAAGCACTTTGTTTAGTTTACAAAGCACTGCACAGCTCAGGACTGGACTACTTAAATCAGCATTTCCATTGGTACACATCAGAAAGGCAACTTTGCTCATCAGGAGCTAGGCTTGTCGCAGTACCACACATAAAAATAGTTTGTTGGGGTGGCAGAAGCTTTACCTACAGTGCGGCCAAAGCCTGGAATGATTTGCCTCTTCATCTAAGATGCACTAAGAACCGCCTGGCTTTTAGGAAAAGCCTTAAGACCTGGCTTTTTGCCCAATAAATTTCTCCCATTTCTTTTGTCACAGGAGATGTAACTAGCGCCAGGACACCTCAGAGTAACAGCCGCGCTGTATAAATATCACTAACATAACATAACATCCCCACTTTGATAGGGAGGGACTATCTTGTTCAGGTTCCTATGATCATGAGAATACTCTCTAGTTCTAGGGACACTGTTGCTGCCACCATGGGACTCTAGTCCCAACCTTTTACTAGCTCTCTGGAGCTCTAAGGCTTCCCCATCTAATGCCAATTGCTCTCTTTTGGTCGTAAGCTTGACTTTCTCAAACTCAAGGAATTGGCAGTGTCTGTCATATCTCTCTTATTAGATATGGACGTTCCTACAGAAGTTCCTGAGTGTCCAGATTCTTCAGAGGGAGACCTAGGTCTCCAAGGTAAACACTGAATTCTACCAGGAGGATTAAAGAGAGGGCCCTCAGGGCCTTCCCTATTCTCTTCCTGATCCTGATTTGCCAGGTTAGAATCATCTTGATTCTCCTGGTCAGGGTGTGATTCTAGATCAAAGAAGGTGAGACCTCCTAGCCTATCCTCATTTGCTGTACCACCCACTCTAGAAACAATATCTCTGAGGCGTTGAGTGTTCACACTTCTCCCTGTCATCAACTTCCTAGACACACACATGGCTTTCAATTCTAAAAATTGAATACCATTGTACCTAGTTGGCACTGGGCTCTTCCCTATAAGACATACTAGTGTTATGTGGTGTAGGCACTTACCTAACCTAGTGGAGACTAAACTCTCTTCAATTGGAGAAAGGGTGTGCTGGACCCTTAACTTACCCAACTCCAAATTCAGTAGAATTTACTTTATTCTAATCTTGATTGTATTATATGTACCTAATACTTTAGAGGTTTTCAGTTAATCATTCAATGAGATTTATCTGGTAAAACAATAGCAAGCTTGAATTCCCACCGCTGCACACCAATGTGAGAAGGTGGGTTGGTATATGCTGTCCACTAATTAAAGTGGACACCTTGTACCAGTTCATACGACCCGTATGATGTATGATGTCAAAGATAACCTTATAGAAAGCTATCCTAGTGGTAGCTACAGAGAGCAGCCTTCAGGCTTAATCTTGAAGGAATGTAAAGCAGCTTGTTTTCCCAGAATATCACCTCCTAAATGACTAAATGAAAGGAGAACCACACAGTGTTTATATGAAAAATATGTATTTATTAATATAACACTCTCTACTAGTCTCTATGTGAGACTAGGGCATAAATCACACAATACTGAACCAAAAGGACGTCCGTAAATAGCACAATACACAGCGGGCTCCAGGGGGAGACCGAACCATATACTAAGAAAATGATATAACACTAACGACTTAACTAGAAACAGGGACTAGGGCATGTAGAATCGCTGGGACCCCAAGGAACCACCCAGAGGAGTGACACAGGAAGCCCACGGAGGACGGGTGCAGTGAGGAAACACGGAAGCGTACTCCGTAAAACTCTATGGGAAAGTCATGGTTGGAAATTTACAAGTTAAGAACACTTCTAAGAGGACTTCGAGCAAACCCTTTGCAACATAGGAGGTTCTAAGGCTAACCCACCAGTGAGTACCAAGGTACCCGTGTTACCTATCCCAGAGGAGCCAATGCATAGGTATCAAGTAGTGTTAGAAACCTTGTTGTTTTCAATGGACAACTGTAAAGAAGTACTGCTGCCAGGAAGGCGAAGAGTGTCCGGTGGAATCCAAGCCTGGATTTCAAGGTGAGAGGAACCTGAAAGAAGAGGGGACAGAGTCTGGGTCACTTCTGGTGACCAGGGGCTCGGTAGTCGAATGCCAGCCGATGTAGGGTGCTTCAGGTGCAAAGAAGGGTTGCTTGACTCTGCAGCCACGGGAACTAGGAGACATCTAGGATTACCAAAATCCGGAGATGAGCTGTCCCACAACATATGTCAAGAGCTGAGAGGTCGATGTTTGGCTGGAGCACTAACAAGCCTTGGCAACTGCAACCCGCGCGGTCAGAGGAAACAGGTTACAATGTGGACCAGCAAGGTCCAGGGGAATCTCCAAGCAATACAGAGCCAGGGCACATCTGGAGCAACCAGGTAAGTCTAAGAATTCACAAGGTGACCCTCGATCGGACCGACAGACCAACGGACAAGGGATCGCGAGGAGACCTCAAACAAGTATGCAAAGGATCAGCCCACAAGACACTCGGAGAGTGGAGGCCAGAAATCTTTGGTGCAAATACTGCTCTGTGTTGGAACTACACGGAGTCCAAAGCACAGGCTAAGGAATCATTACTAAGCATATGCAACTGCAAACAGTATGCCGTGCACAGGGATTCGGGTTGCACAGTCCCCATGAGGGATACTGGTCTCAGAATTGCTAAGAGGGCAGATCGATCTCGGGCCCACCGGGAGCCCACCTCCTGTGTTGCTTAAATCTTCCTCAGGAGCTTGGGAGAAGCAAACCGGGTAGTGCGTTTAGGTGCCTGCTTTTGCAGGGGAGTAACTCCTTTACCCCAAGGTAGATTCTTCAGTCGTCCAGCGTTGTGCACCCAGTCAAAGTACTTGGTTTCTTCTTAGCAGAATCTTGTTCCGGTAAAATCTAAAGTCCTGTGATCAGGTAACCCACTTTATACACATGGAAAGGGGTTTGATAGATTCGGCGGGCCCTCCTGTGGGAGGGGCAGGACAGAGGGGTGGCTACACCCATGTCCTTTGCCCAGTTTCGCACCAGAGCAGGAGCCAATGGCTCCCAGAACTAGTTAGAGCTGGACTATGCACAGGGACACCAAATGTACCCCCAGTGCAGACTTTCTGGCACTCAGAGAGTGCACCCACCTTGCCCTACTACACTGAATCCTGTCTGGGAGGGGGTTACACCTCCCTGCGACAGGATTCTTATTGTCATGCCTTCATCTGCCTGAGCTTGGCTCAGCAGCAGGAGGGCAGACCGTGTCTGTGGCTGGCAGCATCCATTTTGTGCTGCCCAGGTTAAGAAAGCTGGTACCGGGTAGACCGGTGACCCACATATGTCCCTCTAGAAGGGTGGAATCATACCTCTCACACCAGTTACTGGTGTGGAGGTATGATTCGAAGGTGTTTGACACCAAACACAACATGTTTCTATTTTTTTTTTTTTTTTATTTAAAAACTTTTATTGGCATACAAAAACCATACAAAAATATATATATATATATATAGGTGGAGTGTACATTTGCGGTTTTTTCTATAACTACAGTCCACTTGTGGATGCGCGCTCTTTTCATTTGTTTTCCCTCAATTACAAGGAGGGGTTTCCTCAGGTGGTCATCGAGTGGGCCCCACATGTGTAGTTTGGCGTTGTGTTCTTTCGAGAAGTTGCCTGTGATGTTGTCTGCTCCTCTCAGGAAAGTGACCCAATTAATCCATGTTTTAAAGTTTGCTTTGGCTGTGTTCTTCCAGTTCGTTAGGATTATTTTAAGGGCTGCTGTGAGGAGTAGGTCTAGGAGTTCTCTCTCTTCTCTACTTTTTAGGTTCGCGGTCAGGTGTTCTGTCGCCAGGCTTACGAAGCTGATTGTTAGGTCGGTTTTGAGCATATCGTTCAAGAAGGTGTGATCTGTGTCCAGAACCTCTCTTCTTTCTGGCAGTTCCAGCAGTTGCCTGATTCTGCGATGCCGACCTTGTGGAGCTTGGATGGCGTCCAGTAGGCCTTGTGGAGTAGCCAATACTTTGTTTGCGCTAGTTGTGGGGTGACTTTGTTTGTTGTCGCTGAGCTCCACATTTTTGCCCGTTCTATTTCATTCAGTTGCCTGCCCAGGAGCGTCTCCCATGCGTTAGTGGCTTTCTTGTTCTGCGCCAGCGTGGAGGGGCTTAGGAGCTTGTAGATCTTTGCAGTTTGGTGACCTGCTGAGTTGAGGAGTTGCAGGTACTTGATGATGCCTGGCTCCCCTCTGTGTAAGTTCGCTTTCGTTATTGCTGTCTTGATCTTTAGGAAGTTGTAGAGCTCTTGGTTTGGGACTGAGGTCGTGTAGCTGCTGTAGGTTCTGGAACGTCAGCGGTCCTTGCTTGGTTTCTGTCTGGTTGGGGAGGCTGATGCCTTTCTCGATCCATATGTCATTGTGCAATGTCGCTCCATGATAGGTTACTTTTGTGTTGAACCAGATAGACTCCCATGCTGTGCTTTTCAGCTTCTGCGCCATGCGTCTGTCTACTTTCATCAGTGCCTCCCTCGTGTGTTTCAGTATGGCGTTAGACTTTAGTGGGTGCCTGTTTGCTGTTAGAAGGGCTATTGGCTTGAGCCCTCCCAGGATGTCTTGTTCAACCTCTAGCCATACTGGTTTGTATGTTTGTGTGTCGTCTATCCAGGCAATACCCTGTCTCGCCAGGCATGCCGTTTGGTATGTTTTGAAGTTCGCCAGGTTGAGGCCTCCAAGGTCCCTTGTCAGTCTTAGTTTTTGTAGGCTTATCCTTGGTTTTTTGTTTTTCCATAGGAAGATGTTTATGAGTTGGTCTAGTTTTTTGTGGAATGTCTCTGTCATTGGGAGTGGTAGCATTGTTAGCGTGTAGTTTATCGCTGGGGTTATCATCATTTTGATGGTTTCAATTCGTCCCCACCAGCTTATGTATTTTGGCGACCATAGCTCCAGCCTTTCTTTTATTTTTTTCAGTGTAAGGTCCTCGTTGTGTTGTAGCGTTGATGTGAGGTCTCTTCCAAAGTGGAGTCCTAGATATTTTAGTGGTTTCGTCTGCCATGCCAGTCCGGATTCGCCTAGGACCTCTCTTGTGGTATGGACATTCATTGGCTTGCACTCCGATTTCTCCTTGTTGAGTTTGTAGCCTGAGGCTTCCGCGTATTCTCCTATTGTGGCCATTAGCGCTTTTATTGACGTGGAGGGGTTTGCTGTTGTGATTAGGATGTCGTCTGCGTACGCCGCTAGTTTGACTGTCTTCTTCTTGATCTTGACGCCTGTTATACCTGTGTTGTCCCTTATTCTGGCTAGCAGGGGTTCTAGAGCGAGCAAGAAGAGGCCGGGGGAGAGGGGGCATCCTTGTCTGGTGCCTCTTCCCAGCGTGAGCGTTTCGGATGCACTCCCGTTTACCACTATTTTTGCTTTCGGTTTGTTGTAGAGGGCCATGACCATTGCCGTGTATTTTTCCCCCAGTCCGAAACTTCCCATGCAGTTTCTCAAGAAGGGCCACGAGACTCTGTCGAAGGCCTTCTCCGCATCCAGCGCTATCATGACTGCTTGTTCATTGCTACTTGCTGTGTGGTTGATTAGATGGCACAGTAGCCTTGTGTTGTCCTGCGATAGCCTGTTTTTATTGTATCCCACTTGTGAGGTGTGGATGATGTCTGGCAGAATTCTGTTTAGTCTATTGGCCAAGACCTTCGCGTAGATTTTGCAGTCGACATTTATTAGCGAGATTGGTCTGTAGTTCTGGGGGTATTGTGGGTCTTTCCCCTCCTTGGGGATTATGGTGATATTGGCCTCGCACATGGACTCCGTCATCTTCCCGTTCTGGATGCATGTCGAGTACGTTTGTGCCATTAGCGTTTTAATGTGTTCGCCGAAAGTTTTGTAGAACGCTGCGGAGTATCCATCTGGTCCTGGCGCTTTGTTCTGTTTTAGTTGGCTTATGGCTGTTCCAATCTCTTCTTCCGTTATGTCGGCTTCGAGCGACTCCCTCTCCTCCTCCTTGAGTTTTGGCAGATTGGTGTTATTGAGCAGATCTAGTCCTGCATCTTTGCTCAGGGTCTGATCCTCAGTGTACAGCTCTTGGTAGAATTGTCTGAAGACTTCTAGTATTCCTTTGTTCGTTGTTTGGGACTTGTTCGTTTGATCTGTTATTGCTGCTATCGTGTGCTGCCTCTGTTTTGCCTTTAGGTAGGATGCCAGCTGTTTCCCTCCTTTGTTTGCTGCGCATAGGTTGACTGATTTGAACTTCGTTAGCCAGGACCCTGCCCTCTCGCTTAAGATCTTGTTCAGTTCGTATTTCTTTTTTGTGAGCAGGGTGAGCGTGTTCTTGTCTGTTATGTTTGCGCAGTGCCCTCTTTTCAGTGCTGTTATCTCCTCCTCAAGCTCAGAGATTTTCTTGTTTCTGCTTCTGTTCATCCTGGATTTGATGTTTATTAGTTTCCCCCTTAGTGTCGCTTTGAGGGCGTCCCATATGATGTCCTTCCCTACCTCGCCATTGTCATTGTGCTCGAGGTATTCTTTAATTGTGGCTTCAATTTCTTTAACGTTCTCTCTGTTCTGGAGGATGTCGTCGTTAAGCCTCCATCTCCTCGTTGGGCTTTCGTTGTGTTTGCCACTTAGAGTGAGTCTTATGTGAGCGTGGTCCGAGATGGTAATTGGAGCTATCTCCGTTTCTTCTATGAGGTGCGTGTGAGTGTTGGACATCAGTATGTAGTCAATCCTGCTGTAGGAGTTGTGTGGGTGTGAGTAGAAAGTGTACTCACGCGCTGTTGGGTGTTGAAGCCTCCATGGGTCTGCTAGATGCTGTTTGATGCACAGGTCTTACAGGGTGTTGTTGTTGTTGTTGGAGTTATGGCTCGGTCTGTTTGGGTGCCTGTCCGTTGCCTGGTCAATTGTCTTGTTCATGTCCCCGGCTGTGATCAGGAGGTCTTCTTGGGGCAGGCCGGATAGTTTGCTGTCCACTCCCTGCCAAAATTGTTTATCTTCAGAGTTGGGGCCGTATATATTGACCATGTGAATTCTGTCGCTCCCTCTCTGGACGCTCGTTATTAGCATGCGGCCGTCCTCGTCTGCGTCCGTTGTTTGTGTTGTTAGGTTGGCCCTCTTGCTCAGGATCGTTATAACTCCTCTTTTTTTCCCCTTTGCTGGCGAGCAGAGTACTTCCCCTATCCATCTAGCTTTGAGTTGCTTTGCTTCTTCTTCTGAGAGCTTGGTCTCTTGCAGCATGTATACGTCTCCCTTTAGTTTGGCCAGGTGTTCTAATATTTTCCTTCGTTTGACCGGGTGGTTCAGTCCTTTAACGTTCATGGACACTATCTTCAGGTCAGTGGACAGGCCAGCTTTTGTTGGGTCTGTCATGGTGGTCTGGTGTTGTCGCTGGTGCTTTGCGTTTTGCAGCCCCCCCCAGGGGGTTGGATGGGAATAGAAAGAGGGAAAAAGTAAAGGATGTATGTAGAGAAAGGAAAGAGTAGAGGTATTTTGTTCATTACACAAATGGTGGCTGTACCATGTACTGTCATGTCCGCCTGCTTCACTCCCCCCCCTGCCCGCCCACCTCCACCCCTCCCCCCGTCAGTAGTAAACCGGGTGTGCGACAGCAAGGGTCCTCACACTCCCCCCCCCCCCAAGTCCTTGCTAAGTCTCTGGTGTTGGGCTGGCCCCCAGCCCTTACGGTTACTTCGTTCGATCGGGTACTGGCTAAAAAGGATATGGTAGTTGGTGTTCTGCCCCTTCTTTCCGTGGCTGCGGTGGCTCTGCTGAGGTAGCTGCGGTTGCTCTTGTTGTGCGATTGTCTGAGGTAGATTTGTTCGTTTAAGTTCAGAGTCTCGGTGCCTGGTTGCGCATGCGTGTTACACAAAACATTCCTTTTCCTATTCCCCCCCTTTGTGTGTTTCGTCCGAGGATGCCCTTCGCTTCGCCCCGGGGCTTGGTAGCTCCATTTCTTCTGGTTCCGGGCCTTGGATGGCAAGGAGGGAGCAGACCTGAGTCCGGAGCTCCCGACCCCCAAGTCTAAAGAACGGCGAGCAAGAAAGGAAAAACGCTGAGAAGCACCACAACAACGGAAACAGAGGGTGCATGAATGAAAGGAGCACCACGAGAGCAAGCCAAATCGAGGAGCCGCCACCGGGAAGCAGGAAAAAAAAGTGAAAAAAGAAGCCAGCCGAGAGGAGGAGAGCGGGCGCAAGATGGCGGACGTCTCGGAGAAGAAGTAAACAGAGCCACCGAACAACCAAGTAAGAACACCCGACCCCAGGCGCACACCCCCCCGGGCCCATAGAAGGGAGGAGAAGCCACCCGCCGACACCGTAGGCAAAGCGGTGAGAAGAACGACCTCCCCCTCCCCCCCCCCAAAGCGCCACAGACGAGGAAACGAGGCGGCCATTTTGGAGTGGGAATAGGGAAACGAGGCGGCCATCTTGGAGTGGGCAAAGCGGAGGGCGTCCACAACGCAAGGGAGGCTCGTTCCCTAAGCGGAACACCCCAAGCCACGAGGGAAGACCGCAGAGTGAGCGCGAAGCGAGCAGGAGAAACGAGCAACAGGGGAGGAGGAGCGGAAGAGGCCCAAAGAGAAGCGGTAGCTGGGAAGTGCAGAGCCCGCCACCGAGTCGGCTGGGAGAGGCGCGGGGAGCTGAAGTGCAACCCACCAGAGCACGCACAGCGGAGGGGGAGACAAACAGTATAGTCCGGAGGGGAACACCTCTGCAACAACGAGGGTGCGGCACAGAAGGGGGCGGCCATTTTAGAAGAGAGGTGCTGAAGCGGGCAGGCGGCCATCTTGAAGAAGGCGAAAGCGGGGAACGCACCCAGAAGCCCCCGCGCGAGCACCTGAGGAAGAAGGGGAAGGGCCACCAACCAAGCGCAAAGTGACCCCAGAGAGTGAATAACACCCCCAAACAGCGAGTAACCCCCCCAAACTGCGGAAACTGCGAAGGCGGATGCAGCGGCAGTGCATGGGCAGCAGACGCTGAGCCGCAAGCACGCACGTCAATAACCCCAAACAGCGAAGGCGGACGTAGGGGGTAGTGCATGGCAGCAGACAGGGCTGCAAGCGCACACAGAAGCAAGGGGTGAAAGGGGAGGCCCAGAGAGCCGTGGGAACACCAAGCCACAGCCAGGCCCCACACCCCCAACGAACCCGCAACAAAAGAAGCGGTAGAGGGGGCAGAGCCACCAGGAAGCCGGGGAAAGCGAAAAAAGGCAAGAAGACAAGGGGTGGAACCGCAAGAGGCTGGCGGAGTACAGGACAAAAACTAGAGTGGTCAAGTGGCCACCCAGGTTCAGGGACAACCCCCTAACAGCAATAAGCACCCTGAGGAACAAGGAAGGGAAGGGGGAAAACAAAGCCGCCAAAAGACAGCCGCCAACAGAAGGGAAACCCAAGACTAACCAGGCCAAAGGAGGTACCGAAGCCATGGCAGGCAGAGACGGGAAACAGGGCACAAACGACTTGAAAAAAAGCAAGAATGAAACTCAAGCCTCCCCGAGCAAGGAGCGCAGTAGCCAGGGGGACGGTACAATCACGCTAGACATGCTCCTGAAGAAAATAACAGAAGGAAACGAGCTGGCAAAGGCCACGAAAAAGACAGTAGATAGCATCCAGATGGAGTTAATAGCGATCAGAGCTGAGCAAAGCAGAGCCAATGGCAGAATAGACGAGGCAGAGAAAAGGATAGGCCTGCTGGAGGACAATGCCAACATAACACACAAAGACCTGGGGCTGGTGATAAAGAGAACAACGGCGCTACAAAAAGCCATGGCGGAGCAAGAGGACAGGAGCCGCAAGGGAAACATAAGACTCTTGGGAGTGCCCGAAGAGGAGGAAGATACACCGGGGGCATGCGCCCTAATGCTGGAGTCTCTAATACCCAAACTCACCGGACTCAGCTTCGACAAACCGCTCGAAATCACCAAAGCATATCGCATACCGGCCAGAAAGCAAGCGAACAGCAACGCCCCTAGGCCTATAATATGTAAACCCCTAAGAGAAAATCAAACTGATGCGATCTTTGCCGTAGCCAGGAAGGGCCGTCCGATGCTGGTAAACGGAAGCAAAGTAACAATCACCCAAGACTTCTCCAAACTAACAGTTGAGGCGAGGAAAGGCTTCCTAGCCCAGAGGGACCACCTGCGGAAAAAGAACATTGCCTTCACTTTTGCGGGCCCGTCCAAAATGAAAGTGACAGACAGGCACGGAAGCAGAATCTTCAAACACAACATGTTTCTAAACAGCCATTTTAAAGTTAGCATTTACCGTGAGCAGGGTTCGAAAATTCCACTCGGCCCCTTGCATTTGCGAGCTAAATTTAATGAGGGCGAGCTATTTTTAGGTCCTACTCGCCCTTTCTGGTGAGTCGGAAGACAAACTAACTTTTGTTCTCTGTCTTTGAAAAGGGAGCAAATGTGACAAGATAACAAGATTTAAAGGCGTTTTCATTGCTCACAAAGTATATGAGCAATAAAGATGCCTTTAAATCTTGTTACCTTGTCACATTTGCTTCGCTTTCAGAGACGGAGGACAAATTTTAGTTCTGCAGCCCACATCGAAAGAGGAAAAAGCCTCTTGTGATTGTTTTTGTGCCGGAAGGTATCCCTTCCTGCACACAAATATTCATCCCCGTAATGCAGGCACCCTTGCATCATGGTGCAGAGGTGACAGCGTTGGCTCACGGCAGCCCATTGTGCACTGACGCAGGGAAAAAGGACAGGAATGTGCCGTATCAGTTAAATACGGTGCATACTTGCCCTTCGCTTTTTCCTTAGGGGCAGCCCAGCAGCAGGAAGGCCTGCGGTGCTGCCCTACAGCAAAACTCCCTAAATGAGGCTCATAGATGTTTGTCCGTATGGTGAGACTGTGGTAGCTGATATCAGTGTGGGAGACCCCTGCCAGTAACAGGATGCAATTTCCGAATATGTACACTTTCACTTTTGTTTGTTTAAATTTGGGTGTTGTTGTCAGAGTCTGGTACAGTACTTTAGAGAGGAGGTTGATTGATGCTCCTTTACGAATGAGAGCAGCGATGGGTTGCCCTTGTAGCCGTATCTGACACTTTGGTGTGGGGCGGTTAAATTGTTTGTGTGATTCCACTGTTTGGATGATGTGGATAGACTCATTTAGCTTGTCATCAAACATGCTTTCTTCTTGAGCCTTCTTTGCAGCCTCCACTGCTTGTATATTCTTCTTTTGAGACTTTTTGTGTTTTGGGGTGGAGTGACAGACCTTTGAAAAATGGTTCAATTTGCCACAAGTTCAGTATTTCTTTCCTTCTACTAGTCACTCTCTAACTTGGGAGAATGGTCCCCCGCACCACCTACAAGTTAAATTGTTTACTTTCGACTTGCCGTTGTCTTTTTTGTCATTGCATGGGTTACTGTTGACTAGATGGACAGGTTCGGCCTTGATGGATCTCTGCAAGGCAGCTTTTATATGAGATGCTTTTGCCTTCGAAAGCTCCTTAGAAACTGTCAAGGTGAGGATGTCTAGCATCGGCTTGTTTGGAATTGTTCCCTGATAGTGTATGTACTGGCTATTTCCTTGAGGCAGGCGTAAAACGTGTCTACAGATTAGTTTTGGGATTGTCGTGCTTGCTGGAGGAGGAATCGCTTATAAGTTGGATTGGCAAAGGGTTCTAAATGGGCGGTGAGTGCATATTTCAGTGTCTCATAAGTGTGTGGCAGCCTAGCTTCTATAACATTTTTGGACATCTTGTGAGATTCTGCACCTGCCAAATGGAGAAGCAGTGGTCATTTTCTGTTATTTTTGCGTGGCCTCATAGATATAGATTAAGACAAGGCAGCGTAAAGCGCTGCATGCCTTACTCTGTGTCAAGGAGGCGTTCCATGGGTGTTGCGGTGGGTGTTCCCACACAACACCCATGGATTTTGATATGGCCCCAGATTTACAAAGTCACGAAAACCTGGGGCAGCACCAAAACCTTACGCTTCCCCAAAGAAGGAGAAATGTTTTAATTTCTCCTAGTTTTTTCCTCTTTCCATGTGTGCTGCATTTTGCAGCACACATAGAACAAGGACAACACCTCCATGGATTGTTTTTGGGCAGGAAGGTGAATCTTCAACCAGCCAACAACGCAGAACAAGAGTGTCTGTGTTGGCACTAGGAACCAAATGGTGCGCTGGCTGAAAGAGCAGGGATGCCCCGTATCGAAGAGATACAGGGCATTCCTGCCCTTTCTGATTTGGCATAGGGCAGCGCAACAAAAATGCGGCGCTACCCTACGCCAAATCTTTGTAAATGAGGCCCTTAGTGCAAGAGAGTGTGAGAGAATCTTTCAAGAAGAAGAAGCTCATTGGATTTAGAACCTAGGATTACATCTGACCACTTTTGAAGGTCACCAGCCACCACTGATTTCAAAGCCCTCACTTGGACCCGTAAATCGATATAAAGCAATGGCCCAGACCTTCTGAAAAAAAGCATCACTTTACGTCATTCCTGTACACTCATGCGGTGACATTTGCTAACCAAGTTTAATAGAAGCAGGGTAGAAAGTCGGGCCCTTCGATTCAGTAGCATATTTACAAAACAAATGTCACAGTGCAGCGTTACACCTAATTTGGCAACACTGCGCTCTGACATTTTTTTTAATGCAGGTATGCGCGATATTTACAAGAATACGGTGCACCCCTGTGTTTTCCCTAGCGCTGGCACTAAAAAAGCTGCCTAGCGCCAGAGCAGGCACCCTGCCACCATGTATCACGAGTGCCTGCACTGCAGGGGCGATTGTTTATGTGCAGGAAGGGACAACTTCCTGCACATAAACAATCAATAATGGTGATTTGCTCTTTCTATGTGTGCTGCAGAATACAGCACACAGGGAAAGAGCAAAAAAACTAGAAGAAATTAATAATTTCTCCTCGTATCATCTTTCTAGGACCAGGTTTTTCCCGGCCTTAGTTTTTTGCGCTACCCTAGCCTTGTAAATTTGGGGCAGCGTCAACAAGCAATGGGTGTTGTGGTGGAACGCCCACTGCAACATTCATTGCATGCCCCTTTGCCACAGAGTACTGCGGCAGAAAGGGTCATATTTATGAGGTGGCATTAACCCCTTGTGTGCTTCCGACGGCCCCCGGCCGTCTGACGTCACTGTAGGTGTGTGCTGAGGACGGCTGGAGGCCGACCAAATTCCGGCCACTCAATAAACCACCCGCACAGTGCAAAAATTCACACAGCGCGGAAAGGGTTAAGCCATGCTAAGTGGCTTAGCACCACCTCACCGGAACATCATCAAAAGTGACGGTCCAGTGGCATCAAGGGCTTTAAATATTTCCAGAGATTAACGACTCACTAACCAGTTCTTATACTTTCAAAAGGATCTAAAGAGGTATCTGTTCTGTTAAACTGGGGAGCTTGCTTTCTCCCTCCTTCAAGCTCCTGCTCGCATGTTTGAGCGCTCTACAGAAGCTGCTGGATTGATAAGTCAAATGTTGTACATGTAATGCTAGCTACATCCTGCTTTTGCAACATACATCATCATTATGGCAAATGCAGTCAAACGATACATTTAGATCCGCCTCAGTAGCTTTAAATGCAAGTTTAGCAGGTAAGTAAACTTGCCAGAATACAGTGTCCCCAAGCTTCTATGTATGCCTTCATTTTTCTGTTTTCTTGTTAAAAACAGCATTCACTGTACAGTTTGATGGTTTCTTTTAACGATTTAACTACAGATTATAGTATATCCATATTCACATGCTGTTTTCTTATAATTGGCAAGGAAATCCATGATCTGACGTTTGTAATATCTAAATGAACACATAATATCTTCAAAGTGCTCGTGGCGATTCAACAAAACTCTATAATCTGTCTCCTTTCAGATTGTAGATCACTGATACATCCTTTAAATAATCTGTTTAAGCTCATAAACCCCGAGCAGCATAAATCAAAGATTAATCCATAGGAAGTCCTCCCCGCACTCCTTTCCAGGAGATGTCAAATGATGCTGCATAACCAGCTTTGCAACATTCATCCTTTTTGTTCCATGAAAAGGTGATGTCTGTATGTGTTACAACCAGAACATTCATCTTGCTCACAGATAGGAGGGTATTGTTGCAGACACAGCTTGTGTTAGGAAACTCAATGGGATAAATCCCCTGACTCCAACATGAGCCAAATCATCCTCGATTTATTGTCAGTTGCATTCAATGCTTCATAGAAACTTTATAGCACCTGCATATTTGGATATTTAATCGATTTCTGTATAGATGGCTGCCTTTGTGCTTGTTACATTTTTAACAAATTACTTCCTGCTTTAGTTGTTTTTTGGGAATATAAGAAGTTGGTTTATTGGTTGTGGGTGGTGGAAGCCCCCCTCAGGTAACAACCATAATCCCTGTCAGGGTGAACCACAAAAGTCACTAAATGAACCTGCGCTTAACCCTCTGGTAGCTTGGCACAAGAGCAGTTAGGCTTAACTTATAGGCACTGTGTGAAGTATTTATGCATTGCTCAAACAGTAATAATGTGAAAACACAACACATGAGAGAACATTTTAATAAATAAAATGACACCAAAATGAATTAAATTCACTTAGTGAAATGTAATGCATAAATGAGTAAAGTGCCCACTGTGGGTATCTGGTCACGCAACACAAGGCCCACCGTAATGGAGCCATACACAGGAGGTGGTTTGGGCATGGTCTCAGCTTACCTCCAGACTTGGAAAATGTTCTGAAGAAAAATCCAGGAGAAGGTAAAGTTCAGCAGGGCAAGGCAGGAGGCTGTGTCCAAGTAGTCGTAGTTATCGCCAGGGAGCCGTTGGAGGAAGTCTGGGTGAAGCGGTCACACATGACGTGGAAAAGTACAGAGTGCAAAAAGCTGACACTGGATTTCCAGGCCAAGGAGTCTGTTGTGGTCGTCAATGGGGAAACAATCGCCAATAAGCCCAGTGAAGATTTTTACCTTCGGATTTTGACGATTGTTTGGAAGGTGAAAACCTACAGCAGGATGAATCTGCAGGCTGTAGCTGAAGAGGGCTCCATAAGGCCGGATACCATTGCTGAGAGGTACCACTGAAAGGGATTTGCTGCTGTGCAGAAGATCGTAGAAGGAGCTTCTGCAAAGTCAGGCTGACCGTCGATGCACCTTGGGCACATTGACTGGCAGGTAGGTCCCGATCTCCTGTTGGTTCTCCATGTTTTAGGGTTAGGCAGGAGCAGTACCATCAACACCACTTCGATAGGTTCAGGACCTAGGGGGCACCACAGAGGGGTTAGGACTCACTCCAGAAGAGACTAGGTGCAGGGTTCAAGGCTTCTGGAGCTTGTTATGTTCCTGTAGCCCACACGGGAGGCTAGCCAACTAGCCCTCTGAGCCACTTCTGGGGGTCCTGACTTCAAGGAGATGGCCCTGTTCTCCACCGAGCAGCAAGGCAGTCTTTCAAGCAGCAGGGTAGTTCTCTGGTAGTGGCAGGGCAGTCCTCTGGTAGCCAGGCAATCCTTCTGAAGTTTTCCACTGTCCAGGAGTGTACTGAAGAGGTGTTCTGAGGGTTCAGTATTTATACCTGGTGCCACACTTTGAAGTGGGGGTTGCCTATACTACCCCCAACATCTGATTCTGGTAAGTTATTCCCTTCCCTTATCAAGGATCCAAGAATTCTGTGGTGACAAAAGGCTAATGTCAGGTTCATTTTTATGTGTTGGAGGCAAGCCCTTTGAAGAGTAAGAGAGGCAGGGAAGAGCTCCGCCCCAACCATCCTATTCCCTTTTGTGTCACTGTCAGGGAGGAGTATACAAAGCCCAATGGCAGATCAATTCATAGTCATGTGACTGAGGACACTGTCAAGAAGCACACATGTTTAGGACCTAAAATCCAACTTGACCATTAAATAGTGAATTAAATTACAATTCATTTGAGTCCAAACATTACATTTCTACCTGCTCCCAATCCAACCTTCTGCAGCAACAAATGATGGATGGAATGCTGAACTTATTAAAAATAATAAGGTAATCAAGTATTAGTCAATGGCCTTAGAGTAGTAAAAAACAGCTTTAGAAGTTTTTCATTGCCACGACATGTAAAACCTAAGAACACATGTCCTACTTTCTAAATACAATGCATCCATCCCTATGGGCCTGTAGGGCCTACCTTAGGGGTGACTTAAATTTACTAAAAAGGAAGGTTTAGGTGCATGTCATAATGGCAGTTTAAAAATGTATTACATGCTGCAATCCCAGTCCCGAGGCAGGTTTTAAAGAGCTACTTTAGTGGGTGGCACAATGAGTGCTGCAAGTCCACGAGTAGCATTTGATTTACAGACCTTGGTTAAATGTAGTATCATTTACTAGGAGCTTACAAGTAAGTTAATTGCGCCAATCAGGTTTAGGCCAATTGTACCATGTTTTAGGGAGATAACACAAGCATTTTAGCGCTGGTTAACAGTGGCAAAGTGTGCAAAGTCCTAAAGCCAATGCAAGCAAATTTAGAAACACAGGATCTGTGACCCTTCAGCGAGGGTCTTGGCTAACAGTAATTATTTAGGAGAACAACGAAATGTGAACAGTAAGTAATGGGAAGTGTGTCTTAGGCTATGGAGAAATGGAGATAGGGTGGAATAACATGAGCTTAAAAACCATTGATATTTGGCCTTGTGGTATGGGTCAGGGCACAGGTCGGTGATTAGCTCATACTCTGCAGTGTACTCAAGGTGGAGGACCTGCTGTTTTCAGTTATTTCAGAGGCGCTTGAAGAGGTTGTAGAAATGTCAGGGGGAAATACCAATGCAGAGGAGTAGTAACAGCTAAATCCTAAAGAGTTATAGTTGGTTTTAGGGATGGTGAGTCTCTGAGGGGTTACATCCTAACGGAGTCATCTGTTATATGAATAGTAATGGCATATAATAGAGGTGATGCTCTCTACCATCCTTTCTTTTACATTCTGAACAAAGTCATCCGGTTTTGAAGCCCTGGTTGGGTTGGATTTGCCAGTGAAAATGTATTTTTCTGTTAAAGTCTGTTAACAAGAGAAAGTTCTTTCCCCCCTCATTGTTGTAGTAAAATGCACTCGCCAAGTTGGATCACAAAGTTCAACACCCAATCAACAGAGCCAGTTGCATCCGGCGTCCTGCATGCCCGGATCAAGCACAGGGCAGGAATTGCCCAACAAACGTAGCTGCTGAGACAGAGACCCGCATGTGCAAATAACTCTCCTTGTTCCTACATTGCAGCATTGATGTCCTGAGGGTAGTCTTTCCAAGGAGAAGCAGGCAATCATTCCTTCATTACTGTGTGCAAGGGCCTGGTAGCAGTAAAGTCGAGGTGGTTTGGAAGAGCTATATTTGCTTCAGATACTGCACCAGGAAACGTCAACAGGCTTACACCAGGCAACGAACAGAGAAAGTAGACAACCTACGGGATGGAGCACTTAAAAAGCGTCTGTAATAATGGTCCGCAGGAGTATCAAGACAATAATCGAAGTGCAAAACAATCTTACCAGCACAGCAGGGCATAGTAGTAGAACGCAATTGATTGAACTTTGCTAAGAATTGTTACAGTTTGGTTCAACCTGTCACTTTATTACCAGTTTTTGCTCAATGGCAGAAGTCAGAAAATACCACAATTCTCACTTTGTGTAAAGACTGGTGTAAGCATTAGGGGACAGGTTTACATAGTGCTTTTTTAGTTTTTTTTAATTTTTTGAAAACCTTTATTGAGAAAAATATATTGCCCTTGAAGTTACAGTGTGTACAGGCGGGAGGTCCGCAATCACAAAGGAAATCACATCTGTTACATACATTATATGAACCATCATATGCAAGAGACCCATGGCATTGCATAGAAAGAGAAATTTTGAGGTTAAGCAGGGGGAGCAGGGAGGGGGGACCCGAGGAAGGCCCCACTCAGATGGAAAAGGGTGCAAGGGGCCCAGAGTGGGCGTGGGTAGGGGGGCAGCGCTTCATGAACCAGCCCCGGCGGCTGCCGCGGGCGGAGTGCCGGCGGGGAGCGCGGGAGAGGTCACAGAGGGTGAGGCGTCTTGTCGCTGGAGATAAGAGACTAGGGGACCCCAAATATCGATCGGGCAGAAGGTGGCCGGCACCAAGTCCCAGAATTCGGACAGAAGTGTCAAACAGCGTGAAGTATCCTCGAGCCAAGCGCTAACTTTGGGCACAGACCTGCGACCCCAGCACATGGTGAACCTGCGCCTTGTGAGAACGAGAAGCATTGCAGTCAGCCGGCGAGTAGCATCTGGGCAGCATTTCACAAAGCCTAGGAGGCAGAGCAGTGGGTCCGGTGTGACAGGCACAGGTCAACATGGTGTTAATTGGAATAATGGCTGTGCCAAGTGAAGAACCGGGTTATTTAAGACCCGGCGGCGCCAGGGGCACGCCCAAAGTCTTCGGGTATCACCTGTCTTAGAACACAGAGACACGGAAACTTCTTGGTGGCGTCAAAGATCGAGTTTATTGGCTGCAGCCAGTAACAGAAGTCCTAGAAGTCATCACGGTATGAGTTCTCAGGAGACTGCTCAATTTTACAAAGCAAGTCATCCCTTTTTATGCCAAAAATCACATTCCAGACAAATACCTTACATTTACAAACTGTCCAATCACATGTATTCACATCAGAGGTATCGCATGACAGTAAAACCCACTTTTCAGTTGCCCAGCCCATGATCAATCTTTGGTCAAACCCAACATTCTGCATCAGACAGGTCGAACGAACCCATAATCAAAAAGGGCACATCCCCATCGTAAATAGACCATAAAGAAAGGAGCAGAAACATGTGAGTGTAGGATAAGGCATATTTGTGTGCAATAAAGTTTTACGATGTCCTGTGCTTTGATCCTCAATCTTGATCAGCTACTGGGAAAGGAACTGGCCTAACAAGTTTGGCTTCAGGCAAGAGGGTCAGTTCGCTCAGGTCATTCAGAAGTCAACTAAAGTGTACGTGTGCTAAAGACTCGTTCGGCCGTAGTCATCGGCCTATGTGAGGGCAACCACAAAATGGCTGCCATACACAAAATGGAACCCAAGGGTTCAGAACGAAATCCCTAAATACGTAGTGAATCCATCGGTCTAACGCGACGAAAACACTCATACTTGCCGCACTAACTAGTTACGGTTCGCTAATATCAAATTTGTAACGAAACCATGACCTTTATGAAACAGGTTCAGAATTCACGGAACCTCAGACTCTCCTTTTGCCCTTACATAGGCAATAACCTACACTCACGTCAATCTGAGTCCAGGTCTATATTCATCAGATCATCAAGATGTTGCTGGAGCATAATCCTATTACTTAGTACCTCTCTTGGGACAGGTCTCCTTGCACACGTAGTAGCACAGAGGCTATATATTGCAGGAGCGCACTGCACACAAAGACAGAACAGGAAAAGAATCGCTAAAGCCATCCCAATGATCATCAGAATCTTCCATCCCCAGGTGGATAACAGTTCCCAAAACCATCCAATCAACGGCCAATCTCCTTTATCCACATGTATAGATTCAGAGATCTTATGTAACTTGGAAATGGCCTGGTATACTGTTGGAGCATTGTCTGGAATGAAAACGCAGCAGCTCGATTGAATCAGTTTACATACCTCTCCTCTATCTGCAAGTATGACATCTAACGCAACTCTGTTCTGGAGAGTCATAAGGCGATCCGACCGGAGCTCAGCAGTCAAGTTACTAAGGGCACCGGCAGTTTCAACTACGGTGGACTCAACCACTCTCGTCAATTGCCATATGTTCCTGCTGTTAACCATAGGTCCCCAAAACGGCAGAAAACCCTTCAAAAAATCTCCTAATTCTTGTCCTGCAGTATCTTCCTTACTGAAGACACCTCTAACAACTCTCGTCTTGTGGTAATCTGCCGCAGCTGTATAGGTGGGAGGCAACAGGAACGAGACAAAACATGTGCCCGAGAAATCAGGGGGCAACCATGTGTACGCTCTATCGTAACAGACAAAATAGGTACCCTTAGCTGCTAGAAACGATGGGGAAGTCTGGGACGCAAAAACATACGTCTCAGTGCAGATACTCTTCCCTAACTGAGCTCTCAGATTCTTGCCATTACCTTGCAGACAAGATGACCCTGATGGGGTACGATCCAAATCGGAGAGGATCTTTTCGCTCGCTGGTTCTAACTCAGACTAACTCCATATCCAGTCACGTTCCATCCAATATACGCTAGTGTCTCATCTCTCGGGATCGTCTCATAGGAACTAACTCCTCTAATCATGTCGACTATACCCTTAACTAGAGCACTATTCTTTGGATTGTCCTTCACAGAACGTAGGGGGTAGACTTCACGAGCATAGATGAACAGCATTCTGTATGCCCACACAGAACCATTATAGCTGAATGGCAGGACCAGATAAGGAATACCTTTATCAGTAGTATGAGGCATAAGGCCACACACCCAACAGTTAGTCGTGTTTACTACTAGCTGGTGTTGGTGCAGAAGCTGAACAAAGGAGTTATTAACGAATTCCAATCTTCTAATGGATTCATGTTCAGGCAGAGGATGAAAAGAATGCGAAGAAACAGTAGAAGAAGGTATGGGTTGTGTAGTGGGTGCAAACGTCACTTGAAAATAGAATATAATATATCCCATCAAAAACATCATCAAGCTAAGTAACATAAAAAGACATAATATTAGGAAACACTTTCTACTCATAATTTGACACATTTTGCTCTTAAAACTCATTTCTTCAACAGGTCTCTCCATCTTGAAAAACTCCATCCTCTAACCGTGCTGTTCGCGGCGGTTGGTTCTTCCTGTGCTAAGGAATGCATCTGTCAGTCCAGGGAACGCCCTAGGACCAACCAGAACCTCGACCTTGTGTCTTCGGCTTGCACTCCCAAGTCTTTACACCGCGACCTTACAGCTGAACCCGGATGGCGGTTCAAAAAACAAAAATCGGTCAAAACTGTTTCTCAGATGGGAGAGCTGAATTTTCAAAAGTAGCAAAGAAAATATTTTTTACTTTATTAGTCCCACAATCCTTGGTCGCAAATTATAACGGCCTTTATCAGGCAATGTCTGATCACGAAACAAGAGTTCAGGCTCAGTAGTGTCCAGTAGAACTGACGGTGGCACAGCTTCTTGCAGAAGATCGTCGCTTTCACGCTCAGAACTTGTCCCAATTAAACGCGCATCGCTAAAAGGCAGAAAACGAGGCACGGTGTCAGTTTCTGAATCAGGAATAGCCTTCTGGACCCACCGGTCGTACGGCAGAGGCAAAGGAACCCTCTTACAATGTACGCCGTGGATCCAGTTTTTCTTTCCTTGCACTCGCACTGCAGATCGCGTAGATAATAGCACCAAGTAGGGTCCGGTCCAGCGGGGCTGATCGTTCTTTGTCCGCTGGAAATTCTTCACAAAGACCCAGGAGCCAGGATCAATAGCGTGTCCTGAATCTTCAGAATCCTGAGGCAATGTGTCATGAACCTGTTGGTGTAAGACACGCAATTTAGCCGTCAAATCATACAGATAGTCAAGCAATACAGGGTGTTCAATCTCGCTGAATTTCTTCGGCCTCGGCACTCCCCATATGTTTGCCGGGCGACCAAAAACGATCTCATATGGACTAAGTCCCACTCGAGAATGTACAGTCATCCTAGTTGACAAAAGTGCTAATGGCAAAGCATCAGGCCATTTAAGACCAGAGCTCACCTGTATCTTGGCAGGTTTTAACTTAAGAGTGCCATTATAGCACTCCACTAGACCAGCTGATTGGGGGTGATTTGCAGCGTGAAACTTTTGTCGAATTCCTAAACCATCACACACTCTCTTCATCACTTGACCCACAAATTCACTCCCATTGTCACTCCAGACCATTCTCGGCAAACCATACCTAGGGAAAAACTCCTTAACAAGGGCTTAAGCTGTGGAGAAGGCAGTATTATCTTTTAGGGGATATGCTTCTACCCATCTCAAAAAGGCACAAACAACCACGAGTACGTATTTCAGGTTGTTGCATCTCTCCATATGGATAAAATCTAATTGCAAAACCTCAAACGGATACGTCGGAGGCGCAAAATGACCAGCTGGAGTTGGAGTTCCCTTACCAGGATTGTACATCAGACAAACCATACAATTCTTGACCATATTCTCTGCACACTTAGAAATTCCAGCATTTTGCCATACTGGAGCCAACAACTTACAAATCCCTTTCTCACTGATATGAGCCATTCCATGCGCCATCGTAACCACTGCAAGCACGTATGCATCGGGTAACAACCATTGCTGATGCTCTGACAACTCAACCCAACAACCATTCGCATCCAATTTACCCGTACTCTCTCTCCATACGCTCAACTCTTTCTCTGTAGCTTCAGCTTGAATAGACTTCACACTTTCTATCGTATCCTCACACATTCCACATTCCAACATCACCAATCCATCTTGCAGGGCCTGAAACATACATTCGACTCATCACATCCCTCGGATGTATGACGGTACGACGCGTACCGTCACAGCGCGTTCCCTTACAACGCGTCCCTTACAACGCAAGTCGTTACAACGACTTGCGTTGGGGGCGCGGATTTAGAATAGTATCATTTACTATTCTAACACCAGTCACCGTGGACACTAGGGAAGGTGTTGGAATAGTAAATTTACTATTCTTAATCCTGTAGCGCCCTCCAGCGCAATTCGTGGTTACGACTTGCGTTGTAACAGACGCGTTCTAAAAGCCACGCGGAGTAAAATCCGCGTGGTAAAGGATGTTTCCCCATCCCTCGCCACATCTTTCGCAACTTCATCCGCAAACGCATTACCGCGACCAACATCATCGGTAACCTTCTTATGTGCACTGCATTTCACAATCGCAACTTGCAACAGCAAGGTAAGTGACTCGAGAAGCTCATTCACCAACTGACCATTCTGAATCTTTGTTCAATGAGACGTGAGTAACCCACGTTCCTTCCACAAGCGTCCAAAACTATAAGCCACACCAAACGCATACTGGCTGTCGGTAAATACAGTCACTCTCTTCCCTTTCGACAACACACACGCTCTCGTAAGTGCAATCAACTCTGCTGCTTGAGCTGAATTATGTGTGATACGTGCAGCTTCAACAATCGTATGCAAAGTTGTAACAGCTTATGCCGCAGTCGTATCACCATTCGGAAGCTTGAAGCATGAACCATCCACCCATAAGGTACCATCACACTTCACAAGAGGAGTATCCCTAAGGTCTATCATTCCTTTCGTTTCCTCTTCTGTCCTAAGAAAACAATCATGCTGTTCAGAAACATCTGTCTCTACTGAAATCGGCAACAACGTAGCTGGATTCAACGTATTGCATCTCTTTATGTGCACATGACTCGCTAAGAGTGTCAACTCATAACCTGACAACCGAGCACTAGTTAAGTGCTGTGTCTTGGTCCTGTTTTACAAGGTATCCACTACATGTGGAACCATCACAATCAGCGTATTATCCATCACCAAGCCAGCAGACGGTTGAATGGAAACAGCTGCTGCCGCTGTTGCTCTCAAACAACTCGGCAACGCTCTAGCTACCGGATCCAACGTCGACGAGAAATACGCGCATGGACGCTGCTTGTCCCCAAAAGATTGTGTCAACACTGACAACGCACATCCCTCTCTCTCGTGCACATACAACTTGAAAGGCTTGCTATAGTCTGGAGTACCCAACACAGGAGCCGAACACAATGCATCACGTAATTCCGAAAAACTTTTCTGACAATCGTCAGACCACGGGAGGGGATTCGGTGTATCTTTACAAGTCAATGCCAACAGAGGTTTGGCCAGCAAAGAAAAATTCGGTATCCATTGTCTACAATATGACGTGATACCCAAGAAAGCACGTACCTCTCTCTGCGTATTTGGCACAGTCATTCGCGCAATCGCTTGAATTCGTTCTGGGGTCAACCTTCTTCCCTTCTTTGACAAGAGATGACCTAAGTAGGTCACTTCTTGTCGACAATACTGCAACTTAGAAGGTGACACTTTATGATGCAAGTCCGACAGATGTCGCAACAAAGAAATAGTAGCTTCTTTACAAGTTCTCTCATCATCAGCGGCCACTAACAGATCATCCACATATTGAATAAGAGCAGCACCAGCAGGCAACACAAGAGTATCAAGCTGAGTCTTCAAAGCCTGACTATAAATAGAAGGACTTTCGCAGTAGCCTTGAGGAGCTCTCTTAAACCGGAAGCTTCGGCCTCCTAAAGAGAAGCCAAAAATATCTCTACTCTCCTCAGCAATTGGAATGCTGAAGAAAGCATTTTTCAAGTCGATGACTGAAAACCAAGCAGCTGAAGCAGGAAGCAAAGTCAACAAAGCAGTACTATCCGGAACAACTGGAAACTGTGGCACGACAATTTTGTTAACCTCTCTAAGATCACACATTACCTCTCGTTTCTTCAATCACATCTTTCTCAATCAGATCATAGATGATCGCTAACAGCGCTCTTTCACCATCGCTAGAAATCCGATATTGGGGAATGCGTGGCAATTTAGCACTTGCTTTAAGCGTTACAACGTAAGGTGGAATCTCCAAAAGACCCACATCATTAGGACCAGTAGCCCAAAGAGTATCAGGGAGAGAACATAATTCCGGTGGAAGCCGATCTTTAGACAAATACATTGGAGAGATCACTTTCTTACCCAATGTAAGCTGTACTCCCGAAGGAGAACAATGCAATGTCGCATTCAACCTTTTCAACAAGTCCAAGCCCAACAAATTCTCGCCACAACCTGTCGTTAAAATGAGGGGTGCTTCCAATTCACAAGGTCCTATAGAAAGAGACAAAGGACTAGAAACTGGATTACGAACTGGGGCGCCGGAGAATCCTACCGAAACATTCGTTAAGCCAGACAAAGGTGAGCCAGGAAGTTTAGAGTGCATGATAGAACTCTTCGTCGCACCAGTATCCAAAAGAAAAGGCTCTACTACACCCGATGTGGCTACTGCAACATAAGGCCCACTCTGATCTACTGGAACCGACACTACTCCCTCTCTTTGTCTATGGCTGTCCTAGCAATCATTATAGTCAGCATTCTCACTCTCAACATAATAGTCATCAGCATAGTACTGAGTCGATCGACCAGATGTCATTTTCTGTTGATCAAAGCAATTCATAAAATTTTGTGGAGGAAAGGAACGTTCGTTCTGAGGAAATGCACCACGTCCTCTACCCCTAGGCACTTGCTGAAAACCACCACGACCTCTCGGGCCGGCATACCACTCGCACGTTGTCGCAACACAGGGCACTCATTTTTATAATGACCTTCCTCCTTACAATACGCACACTGATTCAAACCCAAGGGTGGTCTTGGAGGAAAATACCCAACGTTCTGTTGCAGCGTCTGAAATGGCGGAGGTTGCTGAAACTGTGGACGTTGCTGTGACTCCTGCTGATTCGAGCAAGGCGGATACGCCTGCTGCAAAAGAACCTTTGTCTTTAAGTCTTTAGTCTTTTTCTCTACTCTATCTTTCTCATCCTTATCCCTATTCTCATAGTACTGTGCAGTCGCCAATATCTGGGCCGACGAAGAAACAGCCCAAGAACTCTCAGAATCTTTCAATTTATTACACAGTTCAGGAAGCAAATTAAAGACAAATTTGTCCACAAATAATCTTTGCCCATCCTCCGTACTCATGTCCTGACCACTATGATCTATAAATGTTTCTTCAAACCTAGTGAAGAAATCAGATACACTTTCGTCCTTCTTCTGCTTACAAGCTGCTAACTTGTCCCAATTGACTCGTAACGCTGGCATCATTGTTTTCATAAGATCTATAATTTTGCCAGATAGATCTGCCACTAGAGCCTCAGGTTTAGCACCACGAACCTGTCTAGCATCTGCAGCAGCGATATTCACCCATGAATCACCTAACTCAATCGCTTGATCCTCATGACGATTTTTTGCCCACAAAGGTTGAGGTACCACGTTACCCAACAGCATATCTATGATGGCTAAATTCATGATGCATGCGTCAACTGTCTGAGACAACTCCTTGTAATAACCAGCCGGTTTTTACAGGGGTCCGGTAAAGACTGCTTAAGAGCCAAGACCTCTGCTCTCTTCCATGGCACATGTACCCATACTCGCTGAAAATGTGCTGGTATAGCTGGGGGAACATTATTCACACCAGCAGCTACCGCGTCGCGCCATACTGGAGGAACTTCTCTCATTGGATACTGTCTCACTTTCCTCCTAACTGCGGAATCAGGCTCAAACAGTCGCTGAGAGGGGAAATCGTTCCTTAACGCAAGTACCATCGCAACTGCATTCTCAATTCCGGGACCCACTATCGTCCCTTTTGCAAACTCAGACTGGACATTTAGCGATTCTACGGGGACTGAACCCAAATCATTATCTTCCCATTCCTCACGAAGGAAAGTACACATAACTTCAAAAACATACCTTTGTTTCGGTGCCTCCCACTGTTGGAAGACATCCATAACTGACTCTAAGTTATACCTCGAGACATTGGAAACCCATCTGCGAGCCAAGAGATCTAACACTGCCCGTTCTTCGGGACCAGGTAGCTGACTATGCATTTGTTTACGTGCAGAAACAGGGGTCATACTCAATGACCCAAAGAAAGGAGACAAAAGACCAGTAACAGTATCAGTCATTCGTTGTCGAGCAGAAGGAGAAGCTGTCATAAGGACAGGAGACAAAGTATTTTGAGGTGATAGAAGCGTAGGGTTAGTAGCAAGAGAAGTTGAAGGTACAGGAGAATAAGGCAAAGTAGTTCCAGACAAAACCGATAGCAAAGTCGGCGGCCCCAGAGGAGGCTGCGCCGTAGGAGGAAGAAACAGCTGAGAAGGAGCCGGTGGCTGGACAGCAACAAGAGGTTGTGCAACTGGAGGTTGCGGAGGTGTCGTAGCACTCTGTGCATAAGAGGGTGGCAATCTCAACAAATGTGACATCAAAGGATCCTTCTCAGGGTCCTTCGTCGCATTCTCAAGAATAGGTGGCAATGATGGGTAACATTTATCAATAGCCATATTATGTTGTCTATCTGACACCTCAATTGCTTTATCTTCTTCGTCTTCTTTAAACTGCCTGGCAGCTTGCATTATCGACATCCCCTTTTCCCTCTTACCTTTTTTAGCTTGTTTGATTTCTCGTTGTCTGGCTTCTTTACGCCAGAATCGAAAGGAGTCAAACATTGCCGGCCGGGCTTTCTTTTTAAACAGTTTAGTTTCTAGATTGTCTAAAATCTCAGTATCAAAACTACCATGTTGGGGCCATCGTAAGACACCATCTTTCCTGGTGTAGCGGACACATACTTCATTAAACGTAATAGGGCCCACGCCGTGTTTAGAATAGAGCTCATAAGTCGGAGTTCCAACCGGAGGTATCAAACACGAATCCTCCAATCGGGAATCCCTGTTGCAACCACAACCAAACCAAGTACCAAATTTGCTACGATTAGGCATCTTCGCTCACTAATCGAGCTTCAAACTTCAAGGGATTATCTCTACCGATACACTCGTAAATATACAAGACCCTCGGCTTTGGAAATTGCAATTTTCAAATCAAAACTAAGGACCAAACAAACTAAGAACCAAAGGACCAAAAACTAAGGACTGGGAGCGACCCACTTATACTTAACTGAAGTATCAGTCACGCCACCAGAAGATCCGTCTATCGTTTCGCCGTACAAAGCATCACAAATGGGTCCAAGACAGGGCGACAGTCAGGGCAGCAGTCCTTCGTTGTCGTCAGGAAAGCGGGAAGCCTCGCACAAAAGACCTTCAGTCCACATTCGAGATGCCGGGGTCGATGAAGTGGTGGCCGTCCTCCAGAATTTCCTCACGAAGCTCCTCACGATCTTCAGGCTTGGACCGGTACCGCTGAAGTCGCCCCGCGTTGGGCGCCAACTGAAGAACTGGGTTATTTAAGACCCGGCGGCACCAGGGGCACGCCCAAAGTCTTTGCGTATCACCTGTCTTAGAACACAGAGACACGGAAACTTCTTGGTGGCGTCAAAGATCGAGTTTATTGGCTGCAGCCAGTAACAGAAGTCCTAGAAGTCAACACGGTATGAGTTCTCAGGAGACTGCTCAATTTTACAAAGCAAGTCATCCCTTTTTATGCCAAAAATCACATTCCAGACAAATACCTTACATTTACAAACTGTCCAATCACATGTATCCACATCAGAAGTATCGCATGACGGTAAAACCCACTTTTCAGTTGCCCAGCCCATGATCAATCATTGGTCAAACCCAACATTCTTCATCAGACAGGTCGAACGAACCCATAATAAAAAAGGGCACATCCCCATCGTAAATAGACCATAAAGAAAGGAGCAGAAACAGGTGAGAGTAGGATAAGGCATATTTGTGTGCAATAAAGTTTTACGATGTCCTGTGCTTTGATCCTCAATCTGATCAGCTACTGGGAAAGGAACTGGCCTAACAAGTTTGGCTTCAGGCAAGAGGGTCAGTTCGCTCAGGTCATTCAGAAGTCAACTAAAGTGTACGTGTGCTAAAGACTCGTTCGGCCGTAGTCATCGGCCTATGTGAGGGCAACCACAAAATGGCTGCCGTACACAAAATGGAACCCAAGGGTTCAGAACGAAATCCCTAAATACGTATTGAATCCATCGGTCTAACGCGACGAAAACACTCATACTTGCCGCACTAACTAGTTACGGTTAGCTAATATCAAATTCGTAACGAAACCATGACCTTTATGAAACGGGTTCAGAATTCACGGAACCTCACAAGCTATTAGAGTACGAAATAAGTATTATTTGCCAGGTTAGTATACGAACAGATGCAGTCTAAAATGATTGCATAGATGTCTGCCATTCTAATGAATAAACTCAATAGATCACTGGATGTCATAAATAGCAATACTGCAGTATAGAGGGACAGATCTATCTACATTTGACGCAGCACAGCAAGACAACTTGCTGAACCGTGCTGCGGCAAATGGAGAGGGCAGGAATGCGCCATCTTTTCTAACATATGGCGCATTCATGCACTCTCTCTGCGCTGGTAAACGTGTGGCTGACAAACGCTAATGCAGGCACCCTTGCACTATGGTATGGGTATCTTCCTAATGCTATAGGACTTCTAAAATATATCACTGATAATCTCTATCAGCGGATTTTCATTATAAATCTCCAACATCTAATTTTACAAAGGCCAATGTCTTTGATGTCCAACATGATATGTACCACTCTTTATAACTGCATAACTCTGAACTAGGGATGTATGGCATTACAACGCAAACTATTACAATACATACCTTTACAATGCTGTCAATACAACGCAGCTTCCATTACAGCACATGCCATTACAACGCAAGGCATTACAAATCATATTCCATTACAAAGAAAATTACTTTTCCAACACCGCCAGGTGCTTACCTCAGAGAAGGTGATGGTGAGCGAGGGATATGCGTTGTAATGGCATACGTTGTAATGGCATGCGTTGTAATGGATCTTGCATTGTATTGACTGTGTTTTAAAGGCATTAATAAAGGCATTACATTGTAATGCCTGCGTTGTGATGGATGTTTCCCGTGAAATAGTAATGTCAAGTATTGAATACTCGATTGATTTACTCCTTTAAAATGTCCACTTACAAAAATAAAACCATCAGATTCTGCAATTATTGGAGTCAGTATGTTAAACTGCAATATTACTTGTAAATTACTCTATTAGGTTAATGTGACTATGGCCCTGATAATGGATTACTCGGTACTGGTGGGTTTGTAATCCCACATCCATAAACACCTACCAGTAACGTGTAATTATGAGCTAATCCCCACAGAATGAGGAGTAACTCTGTAGCGCCAGTAATGCTGTGTGGAATCCCGCACAGTATTTATTACTTTTTCCCTTGGGATTAACAGTCACATTTATCATGTTCTATTAGACAATGGTAAATGTTAGTGGAGGGCTGTGCGGGAGAGGTTTGGGAGAGTGTAAGACGAAAGAAGGCGCTTCTCAATGGGGGGCGGGCAGTGCATGCCTCCATTGTGCCTTGGTAAGGCGTTGAGCGGGGGCTTGGGAATAGGGAAGCGCTGCACTGAAGCCTATTCCAAAAGCTGGATTTTCTGGCCAGTAAAGTCTGGTCCTTTGTCGCCACACCAGGTAAATCTGTGTGTAGGAAAAGTGGCCCATTTATGATTGGGTGGAACTGAATTCAACAGGGAAATTCTGCTCCGCTCAATTCATAATTGGGGCCTATTAAGGAAATGTAAAAGTGCCTGAGTTTGCCTTATGTTGACTTTGTTATACATTAGTGATAGATTTATTTAACGCTGCAATCAAGACTAAACAATGTGAAGAATGTGAAAATTAATCAGGGAAATGAACAAGGGAATCTTCAACATGTAATGATATTTTGAATGATTTTCTCGGAGAAATAGATGATATACCTTGATGTGAATGTGTGTTCAAAATGGTTAATGTGAGGTGGCACCTGTTATTCAGGTTGCTAAAGAGAGTGGGCATATAGAATAGGAAATGGTGCAATTTTGCAGGGCCACGCTGCGTCATCTCAAAAACGCAGGGATGCGTCGTATTTTCAAGAATACGTTGAACCCCTGTGTTTTCCCTTGAGATGGCACTAAAAAGAGCTGCCTAGTGCCAACACAGACACCCTTACTTCATAGTGCAAGGGTGCCTGCATGGCAAGGATGATTTCTTGCAACGCAGACACGCTTGCACCATAGTGCAAGGGTGTCTTCACAGACACCCTTGCACTATTGTGCAAGCGTGTCTGTGTTGCAGGGAATGATTGTTTATCTGTGGGAAGGGACACCAGCTTGCAGATAAGCAATATTTAAAGGTGATTTGCTCTTCCAAGGTGTGCTGCAGAATGCAGCACAATAAAAAGAAGCAAAAACGAGGAGAAATAAAAGTATTTCTCCTTGTTGCGACAATCTAATGCTTGCTTTTGACGCTGCCTCAGATTTACACATCTTTGTAAATCTGGGGAAGTGTCAAAAAGCAATAGGTGGTGCGGTGGAACGCCCATAGCAACACCCTTTGCACACCCTTTCACGCAGATATATGTGTGAAAGGCCACTTTGTTAGTATGGAGCAGGGCATTGCACCACCGGGATGTAATTTTTTTCCATTTTTTTCCAATATGAATATGCCCCAGAGTTTTCAATTCATAATATCCCCCAGGAATAAGTACAAACAATTCAGAAAAGTAAATCAAATGCCAGTATGTCTAAAGGATTACATTTCTGATTTTCTTGGACATCAGAAAGAACTCCTAAACATCTGTGTAAGTAATAGACACCCATGAGTGTTCAAGTGTGTAACCATATACACATGCCTTGACCACAGTACATTTATTAACATTTTGATGGTAGAGAGTTACTTCAATCAAAATGATTTGACCTTCACTAAGATTTACTGGGTGGTTTACTAATGAAAGCCTACATACATGCCTCTGGAGCAAATTTCCATAGACATGAATTTTCCCTTTTCCCTTATTTCCCATCTGAGCAAATCCCATTTATGAGCGCAAATCCCACCATTCCTGTTCCTATGAAGCATGGACTAGAATATGCCCATAAATACCATTTGAGTTTGACTATGGTGATTAAAACACTTGAAACCAGAGTGTTTTTACTGTTACTGTAGAGAAGTTTGGATCACAGATTATGGTACATGGCCCTTCTTAGGGGATTTACCTTAAACTTTTTGTTGTTTCCCTCTTGGTTTTTTCTGATTCTCTTTCATGGTCTTGGGACTCTGGCACTTCCTCACTGCAATGCAGTGTCAATGTTTACTCACCCTTCATGCTAGGAAGTGGTGCTTATCTGATTGGTTTAAGTGTGGTATCTTTGAGTCCCATATGAAAAGGTACACCACATACCCAGAGCAGGTACTTTACTGGCAACTCATGGGCCGCAGCACTGATTGTGCCACCCACCGGAATAGCCTTTAAACACATATCAAACCTAACATTGAAGTCCTGTGTGTGCGCAGTTGCACTTTTGCTCAGGTTGGCATTTGTAAACCACTGGTCAATCCTGACGTACTCCAGCAGGGTTGAGACACACTTGTGGGGACGTGGGACTAGACATCCTCGTCTGCGTGGTACACATTGCCAGAAGAATCTATTGTGCACAAGGAGGGGACTGCCATTGGAAGGAACCATGCATCCTGCCTGAATAGTGGCTGAGCGGGGCCGACTATGTGGTGCTGAGTGGTGCCCTGGAGTGTGCTCTACAAGGGCTTGTTGACTTGCCCCCAATTCTTTGTGGAGGTTTCAGGGATATCCATGAGGGGCCTGCGCTGTCTACGTGTTTCACCAGGAGAGCGGTGCCCTCACAAGTGCCTAATTCATCTGGGGGATCCTATCTGCAGTGTGGGATGAGTGTGAAACAAAGTATTGTGGGTGGAGACCGGATTTTGGCCCCTGCATTGTGGGCTATCAGCATGCACAAGCTTCTCGTTGGTGGTGAGGAGATTCATTGGTTGTAGGACCCAATGTGGCTCGCTTCATTGTTCATGCCGCTTTTCTCTCATGTGTCACACCCACTGCATGCCCATTGCGTGCAGTGTCCGATTCACAGGTTGTGACCCTTGGAGGGAGAGCAAATCTATAGTAGTGCCGCATTCTACCTCGTGCAGTACCAATGAACTTGCAACTGTGAGTGTGGAACCAGATGGTCTGGTGCGATCATCACGCACCAGACATTGTGCCTAATTCCAAGGAGGTGCGGGGACCCCGACTGTGTGTTGATTGGATCCAGATTGTCTAGTGCAAATTAATCATTGCACACCAGACGTTGTGCCTCATTCCAGAGAGGTACCGCAAACCTGATTGTGGGTTGATTGGAACTGTATTATCTGGTGAGACTAGGATCACTGCGCACCAGATGTTGTGCCTCAGTCCCAGGAGGTGCGGTGAACCGAACTGTGGGTTGATTGCAGCCAGATTGTCTGGTGCGACTCGGATCATCATGCACCAGACGTTGTGCCTTGTTTCCAGGGAGGTACAGCAAACCCAACTTTTGGTTAATTGTGACTGGATTGTCTGGTGCTAGTCGGATAAATGTGCCCCAGACATTGTGGGGAAAGCTGCACACCCCTTTCACCGAGTGTTTCGTCTTACCCTCAGGGCTGCAAACTGACTGCCCTCTCCTCACCCTGCCTGACGACTTTGTGTTGCCAGGTAGTATCACCCAGAGAATAACTGACTGGGCTGAGGAACAGTTTTGTAGGGCACTAGGAAGCGGGTCGAGAGACTGTGTGACCCCCTTGTGCTTTGCAGAACTGGACAGGTGCCGGAAGGTGAATTGAGGGACCGTTTGATTGAACTGGTACAGCCTATAGCCGTTTCTGCTCCACATAAAGTGGGTGAACTTACTGAGTGGTGGCCAACCCCCCTTTGTCGACTGTTGCCTGGTTACCCTGATAGTGACTCTAGCTTTTTGCCCGGGGCCCCTTACTAACTGTGATTCCAGCCTTGAATAGGTATAGTGAGGGGCGTTTTTTTTTTTTTATTCTAACCTGTGAGCAGAGTAGTTGAGGGGTTAACTGAGAGGTGAGGGAGGGATTGTGCCTTGGGGCCAGCATTCATATTTTTATATGAGCTGCAAGATATCATTTGCACTGCGTTACGGTGCCGAGTGCCAGTATATGCGAGTGTGCTTTATATGGACTTGCTGATATCCTTCGCACTGCGTTACAGTGCTCTGTGAGTGCGGGAGAGTGTGCTGTATGAGAACAGCCTGCTAATAGTTGCAACGAGCAGCGTTGTTGTTTCACTTGGTTGTTTCATTACTTAACAAATACTCCGTTTTGACATTGGTTTGACTTGTGCGGCCTTGGCCAACGGTACCTTTGAAAAGTGTCATAAATTCTTCTGAGTACATATTCCTGATATCATTGTGACTTGGGGTGCACCCTAGAAATATGTGGATTTGAATTGTGTTATTTGCAGGGTTGGCCCAGTTCTTACAACGTATCACACTGCATAAGGGTGCTGGGGTAACCAAGGATTCTTCCCAATTGTGCATATTACTGACACCAGTTTTAACACTGCTGGGACTAGTACTGCTAGTAATGTTTCCAAGTGTGATTGATGACCAGAGACACATGAAGCCTCATGTATGAGGCCCTACCGGCACTTTTGCGCCCCTGGGACGTCACTTTCTTAAGTTCTGGTGGCGCAATGTGCCACATCATTATATAAGCCACTTTACGTGGCTTTTCATGGCCTTATAAATATGTGCCTCTTTCATGCAGAAAAATGCATGAAAGGGTGTTCCCACGCAACACCCTTGGAACCTGACACATTCCCAGATTTACGAGCAATCGTAAACCTTGGAATGCGTCAGAACCTATCGCTACCCCAGGAGCGTCATTTGGGAGGTGCAACAAAGAGAAATGAAAACATTTCTCCTCGTTCTTACATTTTTCGTTGTGTGTTGCATTTTGCAGCACACATAGAAAAAAGGAAATTGCCTGAATGGATTGATTTTGTGCAGGAAGGTGTGCCTTCCTACACAAAATCAATCAGCCCGGCAATTCAGGCACCCTTGCACCATGGTGCAATGGTGCCTGTGTGGCGCACGGCAGCCCATTGTGCGCCGGCGCAGGGAAAAAGGACAGGAATGCGCTGTATCACATAGATACAGCGCATTCCTGCCTTTTCCTTTTGCCGTAGGGCAGGGCAGCAGGGCGGCCTGTGGCACTCCCCTATGGAAAAAGCCCATAAATGAGGCCCATGGTGCTCATAGGGTTCTGTGTAGAGTTTTCACGTATACAGGAAGATTGGGCCCAGCTGGTAGCGGTAAGAAATTTAAGCAAAGGCAACAGCAATGAAACGGTGCTACACAGAGTGAGGAGACCCCAAAACCTTAGTAAGTGGTGGCAAGGGCCCACCGGTAGATACAAAAAAAGTCCTGTGCACACGTTAAGGTAGGTATATACAAATGTTGTCAAAAAGTGAAGAATAGTTTGTAATCAATGAGACAAGGTAGACACACTTGAATGATTTTCAAACGTAGTTAACCTGTGACTCTTCCCCCAGCCCTGAAGAGTCACGGGTTAACTACCCGCTTGACGAAACACGTGTCGGCTGGTTGTTTTCTTTGACGTCATCCTTCCAGAAAGGAAGGTTCTAATACATTTCTAAGTTTGAAAATCATTCAAGTGTGTCTACCTTGTCTCATTGATTACGAACTGTTCTTCACTTTTTTTTTTAAGACCTTTATTGCACATTTCTGGAGTAACACAGCTTTTGGCCTACAACCCCTGGGGCCGGCCGCATCATTTATAATTGCTTCTCAACGTTATATTGTCAATACAGCCCTTTAACCGACATCCCTGGGGTCCGGCGGCGCTGCAAGGAATGGTGTACATAATTTACACAATGTGTACATCGGACCATTGAAAAGGCCTATATGTTTCTCATTGCTGTCTGTCTTTTCTCGTTGTATAATTATATAAAACTCTTAACAAACAAACTCGTTGACATTCAGCACGACACTAGTCTCAGCAGGTGTAGAAGTAAATCCACTCATTGGGATCAGAGTTGACCCATAGTGCATCAAGTATGACGTCTCTCCATGTACTTTAACTTAGTCCAAAGATATTCCTATTATTCCCACTCCCCCTCTACCTCCTCATCAGAGCCGGTATCATCGTCTTCCAGTAGTGGATCACAGAGGTCACCCCTGTATGAGTTCCACGAGGACCAAACCTTGTTCCATGTACGTGGGCATGCCCTGTGTACATACACTGTTCGTTCCGTAAGCATTATTAGGTCCATGTTTCTGCCCACTGTGCCACCGTGGGCAGCTCTGGGGATCCCCATGTTTGCGCTATGTCTAATTTCGCCACCATCATGGCTAAAGTACCCCATATCAGCCCGTACCTGGATAGATCATTCGGCTCCCAGATGTTTAACAAGCATTTTCGTGGATCAGGAGTTAATGACACCCCCAGTGCTTGTGACATTGTGCGCATCACTTGACACCAGTAGGCAGTGATTAGTGGGCAATCCCATAGGGTATGAAATAGTGTACCTTCCTCCCCACATCCTCGAAGACAGTAGGGATGTGGAGCTCTGTGTAGTTTATGTAGTGTGGTTCTCGTATAGTATATACGGTGTAGGATTTTTAATTGGACTAACTTGAGCTTGGCCGAGATTCCCACCTCTCTTGGAGATGCCAGCGCCTCGTTCCATTCCGTCTCATCCATGTCCCCTAGTTCATCCACCCATTTTTCGCGCAGTTTCAGCATAGGGTCTGGTTGGTTGTTCAACAGTTTTTTATAGGTAAGGGAGGTGGCGCTGCGCTGCATATAATCCGTCAGCAATCTATCCTCTAGCGGGGAGTATTCCGGGACCTCACTGTCTAGTGGTATCGCCTGCAGTAGCGCATGCCTAATCTGTACGTACCTATAGGTTTCATTGGGACCTAGATCATACTGTTGCTGGAGAAAGGAGAATGGGACCACCGTACCCTTGTCCCACAGATCTCCTACCGTAGATATGCCAATGTTGTCCCACTGTGTAAATCCTTTACTCTTCCTCAACTGTCCCAATGCTTTAGTGTCCCAAAGTGGAGTAAGTTTAGTGATGGTATCCCTCCACCCCAGCTTCGCCTGCACCTTATGCCACAGCGTGGCTGTGTGTTTCGTGGGTCCTACCAGTCAAGCCGCCTGGCCTCTGTTGTAGAGCACTAATAGCATACGATCTGTGCCTAGCTGAGCCCTATCCGCCCTGTATGCCGGGTCGTCTCGAGGCGTATGAATCCACTGGTTAATGATTTTAAGTTGGGCGGCCCAGTAGTATAATTGCAAATTCGGCAGAGCAATTCCCCCCTCGTACCAACTCTTAGTCAGCTTGACATGGGCGATACGTGCCGGCTTGTTGCCCCAGAGCAAGTTGGATACCAAGGCTGTTACCTGTCGGAAATACCTCGGTGGGACAGGGTAGGGTGAGTTTTCCATTGCATATAGGAACCTCGGGAGTGCCATCATTTTATAAAGTGCCGCTCTACCAAGGAGCGTCAATGGCAATGAAGCCCAGTGTTTAACGTCAGTTCGGAGTCGGGACTTGGGTGGAGTCAGGTTTGTTCTTCACTTTTTGACAACATTTGTATATACCTACCTTAACGTATGCAGAGGACTTTTGTTGTGCCCATGGTGTTCATGATGTGTTCATTAATGTGTGTATTGAATACAATCTTTATTTACATACACCATGAATGAAGTCTCTTATGTGACGCTCAGTTTATCTATTGTATGAGAGTGCTGTGCCAATGCTTTACACATTGCCTCTGTGATAAGCCTGACTGCTCAGTGCCAAGCTACCCAAGGGTGAGCACAGGTTATACAATGAATGTAATCATCTAACCCTGACTGGGGTGGTAGGTTCTGCTTCACTTGGGCACCATCTCAGCCAACCAGAAAGTACCAGTTCCAACACAGATGTATTCTGTTCATGCAAAATCTTTGTGTGAAGATGTACGAGGTTAAATCTTCAAAATGTTTTTTTTTTAAATGTCAAAGTTTAAGAAACTATTTATTAGGAGTTTTATGGGAATTGTAGTAGAATGATTGCTCATTGTTTCATGGTAATCACATTTCCTGGAATAAGGTTAATCCAAGAGGATATCAGGAATCCACAAGAGGTCTGTGACAGGGATGAACATTGATTTATGTATGTAAATAATTAGCAGTTCTATAGAGCACTTCATATTTATAAATGTTGTTGGGGTATAATTTATTTCTTTTTGTACGGGGCACAAAGTGATCTCTAAGGTGTCATCTGTGTGATAATTTCACAAAATCTCGGCCACTTTACTACGACCAGTCATGTCTTTATGTAATAATTATTTTAAAATAGTATTTGCAAGATTGAGATTATGTAGATATGAATAAGAAATTAAAAAGGATTTTTAGGGGCCCTTTGAATGTGACATGGTGAGAAAAAAATCATATAAATTAACAAACCTGTGTAGCAAATACGCACACGTACTTACTTAGCACAATTGATTACCTGCCTTTAAGGTGAAGATCTCACATTTACAATGAGAATAGACATAGGCAAGTATATTTACTTGCTTATTTGTTTATGTATTTGAGGTGTCTTTTACTGTCAATATTCCTTCAGGCTACTTCAGAATGCATAGTTACACCCAGACCTACTGAATGGATTATTAGTTTATTCAAAAGGAATTTAATAAATGCATGACAGTTCTAATGCCATATTGTTTCTTTTACTATTAAACCATTTATTAAAGCATTTAGGAAGAAATATAAATTAACTTCATGCTCACAAGAGCAAATACTGAGCGATTTCTGAAACTAGTAACATACTGGAAATTAAAAAATTGACTATGATGTATATAAAATTCAGAATGAACTCCAATATAAGATTTGTCTCTAATATTAGAAGCAAGGGCCTGATTTAAGTACGGTGGGAAAGATACTCTATCTCAAAGGTAGTGGAGTATCCTTTCCGCCCAACTGAAGAACTTCAATTCGAATTGGGCGGACATTCAGTATGTCAGTGGCAAAGACCACTCTGTCGCCGCCGCTGACATACTCCTCCAACAGCCCGAATGAGTAACGTCTATCAGAGGTTTTCAGCTCGCCCTATTGAGAGCGGGAGAACAAATATCAAGTTTTTACCTTCACTTACTGCCATCTAAAACATGGAGAGAATTAAATCTAAAAATATCTCAATGATCCCCATGCAAGTGGGTCACTGCTATTCTTATTTTTTTTATTTGTATTCTCTCGTTGGGATTTTGTTTAAAAGAAAGAAAAGAAATTGAAAGTGTGGTATGACGCCATCATGTTGACATGGCAGTAGGCATCTCACATTTTTGAAAGTGGTTACTCGATCAGGGCGATTGTTTGAAATACTCTGTCGCCCTAACAGATTCACTTGCACTCTGAATCGGACCCCAAGACTCTAATTGCCCCACGTGCGACAAAAAAGTAGGCAAAAGGTTCATCAGGGCCAACAAGAATTGACGAAAACGAAGTAAAGGCCTGTTCATTATTTGTCATTAATAGTGTAACAATAATGCTTTTAGTAAGAGTTTTGGAGTACATTACAGATGTACTGAAGTGGGCTTTCGATATTATGGAGGAATTAATAGGTGTGAAGTGGAGTGGCTCATGCCAGAACTCAAATAAAATCTATTCTGGACATAAAGCAAGATGATGGACGGAATGTTGCACAAGGGCAAAACATTCACCCCCAGTCATAGATCTGGGTTTAATCCATCATTATTTTGCTCACCAAGCCACCCCAGTTCAGACATGGCCATATGCAAATCAGTCTTGACCTTGTGCCTCATGGGAACAGTCCAGACCGAACTGCCAAGCCATGTCTTCCCTGGACCGGACTCAAGCATTTTAGTACCGGTTTCTGGCTATCAGCCGTCTTCAGCCAGGATAGCTTGACTCCAGTGGCCTAGTGAGCAAGGGACCCACATCTGGGCATACCCTTCCCACATAGGGTGAATAGCAAAACACACAGGATGATGGACGGAATGTTGCACAATGGCAAAACATTCACCCCCAGTCAAAGATCTGGGTTTAATCCATCGTTGTTTTGCTCACTGAGCCACCCCAGTTCAGATATGGCCATAAGCAAATCAGTCTTGACCCTGTGCCTCATGGGAACAGTCCAGACCGAACTGCCAAGCCATGTCTTCCCTGGACTGGAATCAAGCATCCTAGGACCGGTTTCTGGCTATCAGCCGTCTTCAGCCAGGATAGCTTGACTCCAGTGGCCTATGAGCAAGGGACCCACGTCTGGGCAGACCCTTCCCACATAGGGTGAATAGCAAAACAGACAAGATGATGGACGGAATGTTGCACAATGGCAAAACATTCACCCCCAGTCACAGATCTGGGTTTAATCGATCGTTATTTTGCTCACCAAGCCACCCCAGTTCAGACAAGGCCGTATGCAAATCTGTCTTGACCCTGTGCCTCATGGGAACAGTCCAGACCGAACTGTTAAGCCATGTCTTCCCTGGACCGGAATCAAGCATCCTAGGACCGGTTTCTGGCTATCAGCCGTCTTCAGCCTAGAGAGCTTGACTCCAGTGGCCTAGTGAGCAAGGGACCCAAGTCTGGGCATACCCTTCCAACATAGGGTGAATAGCAAAACACACACGATGATGGACGGAATGTTGCACAATGGCAAAACATTCACCCCAAGTGTGGTGTGACTCCATCATGTTGACGGGGCAGTAGGCATCTCACATTTTTTAAAGTGGTTACTCGATCAGGGCGATTGTGTGAAATACTCTGTCGCCCTAACAGATTAACTTCCACTCTGAATCGGACCCCAAGACTCTAATTGCCCCGCGTGCGACTAAAAAGTATGCAAAAGTTTCATCATGGCCAACAAGAATTGACGAAAAGGAAGTAAAGGCTTGTTCAATATTTGTCATCAATAGTGTAACAATAATGCGTTTAGTAAGAGTTTTGGAGCACATTACAGATGTACAGAAGTGGACTTTCGAAATTATGGGGGAATTATTAAATGTGAAGTTGAGTGGTTCATGCCAGAAGAAAATTATAATCTATACTGGATGTAAAGCAGTTCAGTCACGCTTTCTGTGTTCACTGCATTCTGAATTTCCTGGTTGTGTTTGGTAGTTTAGCTGGAAACATATATCATCCAGGATGCGATGTAATCTGGTGCTTATGTAAAGCGCTCTAATGCCCCTGGGCCAAGTTCGCAAAATATAAAACTGCAAAAGAACAAGTAAAAAAATCATGCTTCATGGATGACAGTAGCGATTTCAGACATTCGTGGTCGATTCAACAATTGGATTTTGCTGAAGTCTTTCTTTCAAGGCTTTTGCAACGCTGCTCTAAAGATCAGTTTAAGAGTACTCTGGAGCCCTGGACCTGAGCTCTAGGGGGCCTGGCCGCTCACTTCTCTCCTCAGTGCCTTGATGCATCAAATGAGAACTGGTGGATATGGGGTCTCTGAGGAAATCCAGTTTCTCAAGTAACCTGAACTTGTGCGTGGTTCAGAAGAGGTTAAATGTTTTTGGCACCACTGCTATGAGTCACTCTGGCTTTCAGGAGCAAGTTCCACGTAATTAGACTTCTTTTATGTTAAATATTGTCTTAACAATATTCTGTTGTAGGCCTTGCAACCTGTCAGCGAGTTTTTTTTTTAGAGTGAGGGGGGGGGCTGGTATAAACTACATTAGACATTACATCAGTCTAAGCTCTGCGGCAGCATCTTCTTAGTAAAAATGACGGTTAATTTACCAAGGCTTTGAATTTATAAATTGAGGGACTTTTTTACAAGCCTCTTGCGCCACCGGTAGGTCACTTTTTACCATATAAAAAGTGACGCACCGGCGGCGCAAGGGGCTTGTAATAAGTCCCTTGCGCGCGCCACCGGTGTGTCACTTTTAACATGGGAAAAAAGTGACCTACCGGTAGCGCAAGAGGCTTGTAAATAAGTCCCAGCGCCCCTCCCTCTCGCAAGTTATTGTGGGCCCCTGAAGTGGCCCGTCCAGTAGTGATGTTATTGGTAAAATGTCAGAGACCTCGTCTTGTGTCGAAAACCAGATCACAACGATAGTTTAACTAGCTCCTGCCCACATGTGCCTCGGACGGGGTTTGCACATATCGGGGCTCATGTAGCTTCTAGTCCCAGTGGTGCTAATAAACACGGCCGGCCTGAAGAACTGTGGGCAGATGGCGCTGCAATTGAGTCTTCCAATAGGCCGTGATGGCCTGTGACAGCCAAGTGCTCAGATCAGTGTCACGACGTGCTGCTTTCATTCCCCTCACATCTGCTTTCCCGACTGATGCCTTCAGGGCTGAATTTGAGGATCAGTGCGTGAGTCCATCGTCTCTTTATTTATAATTTTTGGTTCATGAATAAACTGCTAGATGATTTCAATGCAGTTGAATATTAAGGGCCATATCACAAGTTTTTGTAACATGAGTTTACTTGACGTTACCATCCTTGTATACAAAAAAGTGATGGACAGAATGCTTGAACTAATCTCAGTGACTGGTACCTATTTGAGATGCATCCCAGTCCATTGTTATTTTGCAAACCATCTCACCTCCGTTTGGATCCATCTATATGCAAATTAGGCTTGACTCTGCTCCAATAAGAACAGTCCAGTTTAAACTGCTTGCCCAACTTCTCCCTGAATGGGAACATAAGCAACCCAGGACTGGTTTCACCCTGACTGCAGCTCGTCAGTCGAGGACTGGTTCCACCCTGACTGCAGCTCGTCAGTCGAGTGCACCTTAGTTCCAGTGGCAACGCAGGACCCAGGACTGGGCATAACCATTGCACTTATGGTGTAACACTGAAGTGCACAAAAAAGTGAAGGATGGAATACTTAAATTAATCTCAGCCGCTGGTAATTACTTGGGGCGTCATCCCAGTGCATTGTATTTTGCAAACCATCTCACCTCCGTTTGGATCCATCTATATTCAAATTAGGCTTGACCCTGTTCCAATAGGAACAGTCCAGTCAAAACTGCTTGCCTAAGTTCTCCCTGAATGGGAACACAAGCAACCCAGGACTGGTTTCACCCTGACTGCAACTCGTCCGTCGAGTGCACCTTAATTCCAGTGGCACAGTGAACGCAGGACCCACGACTGGGCATAGCCATTGCACTTACGGTGTAACACTGAAGTATACAAAACATGACAGATGGAATATTTGAATTAATCTCAGCCACTGGTAATTACTTGGGGCGTCATCCCAGTACATTGGTATTTTGCAAACCATCTCACCTCCATTTGGATCCATCTATATTCAAATTAGGCTTGACCCTGTTCCAATAGGAACAGTCCAGTCAAAACTGCTTGCCTAAGTTCTCCCTGAATGGGAACACAAGCAACTCAGGACTGGTTTCACCCTGACTGCAGCTCGTCAGTCGAGTGCACCTTAATTCCAGTGGCACAGTGAACGCAGGACCCACGACTGGGCATAGCCATTGCACTTACAGTGTAACACTGAAGTATACAAAAAAGTGACAGATGAAATACTTGAATTAATCTCACCCGCTCGTAATTACTTGGGGCGTCAACCCAGTGCATTTGTGTTTTTCAAACCATGCCACCTCAGTTTGGACCCAGCTATATGCAAATCAGTCTTGACCCGGATGTATGTCGTTACTACGCATGCATTTACAACGCATGCCTTTACCACGCAGGTTTTAATACGCAAGTCATTACAACGACTTGCGTTGGGGGGCGCTGGATAGTGAATAGTTTAATTTACTATTCCAACTCAAGTCCCCGTGGATAGTAGGGAAGGTTTTGGATAGGAAATTAAACAATTCCCTATACTACAGCGCCACCCCAGCGCAAGTTGTTGTAACGACTTGCGTTGTAAAAGTTGCGTGGTAAAGGTACTGCGTGGTAAAAGTTGCATTGTAAACGCTGTTCACCTCTTGACCCTGCTCCAGCCCAAACTGCCAGACAAGGTCCTCCTTGAACCAGAATACAAGAAACTCAAGACCTGTCTTGCCCTTATTGGGGCTCACCAGTCAAGTGCAACTTGGTTCCAGTGACACAGGAAGCACAGGACCCTTGTCTGGGCATATCTGTCACACTTAGGGCATCGAACTAAAGTGTACTTAAAGTGATGGACGGAATGCTTGAATTAATCTCAACCACCGGTACCTACCAGGGACTTTATGTCAGTCAATAGTTATGCCACTTCAGTTTGAACCATCCAAATGCAAATCGGTATTAAACCTGATTCAATAAAACAATCCAGCCCTAACTGCCAGGCAAGGTCCTCCCTTAAGCAGAACACAAGCAACCCCAAACAAACAGGATTTGTAAAGTGCGGCTAATCACCAGCAACTGTATCTAAGCATTAGGAAACTTCTGTGCTTCGGAGAAGAGAAGATGAGGCCCTGAGGTGAAGGGGGAGGTTGTTCCAGAACTTTGAAGCAAGGTAGGAGAAGGAGGCACCTCCTATTTTGCCTCCACGAATGCGTGGGGAGTTTGCAAGGGTGAGGGAGGCATAGCGCAGGTGTTTAGGGCGTTGGTGGAAGTTGACGCAGTGTTTGATGTATGCAGGTCCTTGATTGTGCCATGCTTTGTAAGTATGGATCAAGATCTTGAATTGACATCTCTTCTGCTGGATGGGGAGCCAGTGGAGCTTCTTGATGTGGGGGGTGATGTGTGTCTGTTTGGGTAGGTCGAGGAAGATTCTGGCTGCTGAATTCTGTATAGTCTGTAGTCTCTTCAAGAGGAGCATAATGATTCTAAAGTAGAGTGCGTTTCCGAAGTCCAGACAGCTGGTGACCAGGGCTAGTGTTGACAGAAAACCACTTGAAGATCCTATGGAGCATGCAGAGAGCGAGGAACAAGGTGAAAGAGGCTGCATTGATTTGGCTCTTCATGGTGAGCTTGCTATCCAGGATGATACTGAGGTTCCGGGCGTGGTCTGTTGGAGTAGGTGATGGTCCAGGTTTAGCGGGACATCAGGAGTCATTCCATTGAGAAGTGTTGTTCCAGAAGATCAGTACTTCCATTTTGTCTGTATTGAGTTTTAGGTAGTTGTCCGTCATTCATCCTGAAATGCTTGCCATGCACCTGCGGAAGTCGGCCATCTCGGTGGAGGGGTCTTCTGAAGACGAGAGGATGAGCAGAGTGTCATCTGCGTAAGATATATTTTGTCCATGGGTTCTGTCAATATTGGCTAGGGGGGTCATGTAGATGTTGAACAGTGTAGGGTTGAGGGACAAGCCTTGAGGAATGCTACAGATTATGTTTTTAGGATCTGAGGTAAAGGGTGATATGCAGACTCTCTGAGTTATGCCGGTTGGTAAGGAGGTCATCCATTTGAGGGCGTCTCCTTGTATACCAATGTAATGAAGCCTCTTGATAAGGGCGTTGTGGGATATGGTGGTGAATGCTGCAGAGAGGTCGATGAAGATCAGGGCCACCTCTTCTCTCTGGTCAAGGAGGGATCTGATGTCATCTGTGGCGGGAATCAGGGAATTTTCGGTTCTGGGGTTAGTATGGAGTCCGTATTGGGCCAGAAGATTGTTGTTCTTCAGGTGAGCTCTGAGTTGGCGGTTGATGGCCTTCTCGAGGAGACTGGTTTCTCCTGATTGTGTCTTTTCAGTCGGATGTAGCTTGGTCCCAGTGGCACAGTGAACACAGAACCCATGTCTGAGCATACTTGTCGCACTTATGGCATTCTGCTGAAGTAAATCAAAAAAATTGGTGGATGTTATGCTTGAATTAATATGAGTCACTAGTAATTACTCAGCCGCATCCCATTCCAATCCTAGTCTATACTTCAGTGTGACATTACCAATTGGCATTTCCAGGTTTTGCTCCTTCTTCAAAATCATTTTAGAGAAAAGTACATTTTATTTTAGTTAATATTATGAAGTGCTCATACACCCTAGGATCTCTTGGTGTCAGTTGTTGAGGTGTAGACAAGGCATTCCATAGTTGAGGTAGAACAACCAAGAAGGCATGTCCACCATGAGAGGATTCACTAAACCAGGGTATTTTCAGAAGCTATTAATGGGATCAGCATGGTGGAAAGAGGTAGTTTATCCAAAGAACCATTTGCTCACTATTCAGAGGTCTTTGAAGGGAACTCTCTCATGCATAGGCAGCAATTGGAGATGAGCCAGTATTGGTTTAGCTTTTTCCAATCAAGACATTAGTGAGCCTAGCAACTTGATTTTGGACCAATTGGAGTTGTTGCGAAAGAGATTTATTTAGGCTTAAACATAAGGCATTAAAATAGCCATCTTTAAATTAGAATTTGCTTAGACTCCCAGAATTCTAGTGTCCGCACTGAAAAAAAGTTCCAAAGGAGGTAAGCCAAAGATTAGACAACCGTAAAGGGGCTGCCTCCAACAACCAAGACTATGTCTTATCCAAGTTGATATTTACGGAAGTCCTGGCAGTTACCACAGCAACTAACCCATGGAACGATCTGTTCTGGTCAGCTGAATTGGGGCCATGTACAGAACCAGCGGTAGCAGTAAAAAGCCTGGGAATCAAAATTGATGCCCTGTTATCCATGACACAGCAGGTGTCGGCAGTGGTAGGCACCTGTGTCTGTCTACTATGCCAGCTTCAGAAATTTTCCCTACTGCTGTCCGTCTCCAATCTTAGGCTGGCTGTTTCCGCTCTAATTTTGGCGCGGCTGGACTACGGTAACTCCTTATATCTGGGTTTACCTAACAACCTTCTAGCCAGACCCCAGGTAGTAATGAATGATGCGGCCAGGCTTATTTTTAATAAGCCTCGGCGTACTAGGGCAACGCCCTTACTTCAGGACCTACACTGGCTGCCAATTGCTCAGAGAGGTAAATTCAAGAGCCTCTGTATTGCGCATAAAGCGGTCCATGGTTCAGCCCCTTCCTATATTAAGGATCGGCTGACTAAATATGCACCAAACAGGACCCTTCGGTCGGCTGAGGCATGTAATTTGATGTGCCCTAGGTTCAACCTGGTATCCAAGGGCGGCAGAGCTTTTTCAAGCACGGTTCCCCGAGCATGGAATTCGCTTCCAGTTAAACTGAGGAAAGAAACTAATCTTCTTATCTTCAGAAAGAATCTGAAGACGGTGCTCTTCTTGGAAGCATGGGGGCCACTGTAGTGGGAGGCTTGGTGTTCCTACCGGTGTTGTGTGTCCACTGTTAGCGCTTAGATACCTCGGGGTGATAAGGCGCTTTATAAAAATATCATAACATTACATAACTTTAACCAATTTTTGACCATCCACACCTTCACTTTGCCAAAGCTTTCTTTTGTGGCTGAGGTATTTAACAGAATCCCTGTCAAATTAAAAATCAGTAGAGTGTGAATCTAAGCTACCAAATTAGCCAGAAAGAGTGCTACATCCATGTCGAATGAACAGGGCAATGTCAAGTCAAGTCAAAACCACTTTATTCGATTAATTAAAATCATAAAAGTACACATACAAATCACACATCATAAAATACATTTAGGGTGATAGAAAAATGTTAAAAATACACAAAAAAATCCTGGTATAAAACAATTTCATATCCCTTAAAAAGATAAAATAAAACAGAGGAAATTCATGATTCAAGCATTACTGGGCATCTTAATTTTCTCCTCCGAACAGCAGCTACAAAATAATTTGCGATGTTAAAAATATTCCAGGGGTTATCCAATAATTGCAAATATAATAGGGCGGGTTTAGCCTGTAGAAACCCCTTGCCTCTTAAAAGTGGAATTATAAACCTATTTCTAATAGAATAATAATCACAGAAAACATAAAATGCATAGTATCTTGAATTGAACTGCTGTCACAATTACAGAGTGCTGCCTCTGGTTTGCTCCATCCTTGAAAATGTCCCAATAAAAGGTGAATCTGATTGAAACGGAATCTGATCAGTAACCAGCGATGATATGGCCTTGTTACTAACTTTAGATAGGGCTCAATAGATGGTGATGTAACTAATAGAAAATGGGCCCTAACCAGAGGTTTTTTTAATTCCTCACCCTCCCGTTCCTGGGACCTTAAAGTCAGGAAATGCTCTGTAACCCATCTATTATCACCTTTAACAATACCCTCTGGTGTTTCGAAAATTTCTGGGCACCCAAATTTCATGAACATTGACTTAATATAGGAGAGCCACTGTATTTCATTCCCCCCTTCATAAAGTGACGCAGTCTTTTAGAATTTGAAGTTCTGGGTTAAGCCATGTTTTTAACCAACAGATTAGGGGCGCCATGCTGGACAGGTCGCAAACATACCCCAGGGCAATGGTATTGATTCTTGGGGGGCTCCAGTGGTCACAGTTTGGAGAGGTAAAATGTATCTTCTGGGTCTTATCCTTCAGGAAGCAGGCCTTTGCCAGGCATCCTACAGAGGATGCGCTGGGAGAGCAGGATTTTATGGTCCACAATAATGAATGCCACAGAAAGACTGAGCAATATGAGGGCACTGGAACTGTCAAAACTAGCTGCCATGCAAAGGTAATCTATGACTGAAATCATGGCATTTCCTGTGATTCTTCTGAGGAAGGATCCTGCCTGTGCATCAGCTGTGTTGACTGGCTGTAACTCTTTCAAGGAGTTTGGGGATATCCGGTAGAAGAGTGATAAGTGTCTAATTAGATAGGATGTTAAGATTCAGATTGCACTTTTTAAGGAGATACGTTACTATGCCCCACTTCGTTCCAGTGGCACAATGCCAAATATTAAAGAAAGCTTGATGATTTAATATATGATTTCTATTGGCCTGGTGGGCGTGGGTGTAACATCTTAATAGGAACTGGCTCTAGTGGGGATTCTGACTTGCATTTTTTTACATCTTCTCTGGAAATGTTTTGTGAGGTGGACAAGTGATGGGTAGAAGGTGTGTTCTGTGGGATAGCTGTGAGTGGAAGAACTTTAAAATATATTAGCCTGAATCTGAGTTATCTTTAAAATATATAAGCCTGAATCTGAGTTATCTTAGCTAATTCATTGTAGAATTATGAGATGGAAGGATAAGAGGAGCTAAGTTGGTGATATTAGAAAGTTCATTAACCACAGTGAAAATGTCTTTCTGTCTGTTGCCATCAGATAAAATGCGATTGGAGTAAACAAACAAGTGAATTTATTGTATAGTTAATAAAAGCAATTACAGAAGGTAGCACACAAAAAATAAGTACAAAGTGGCAAAATGTTCATAAGATAAAATCTAACGTGTGTAAAGGGCTAAATCGATGGTCAGTGTAGTCTAACTAATTGTTTGCACAGTTTTGTTTGACTCTTGAGTTCAACTAAGACATAAAGCGATCATTTGTTAGAATGTAAATTTAGGAATAATGAAATCGGTTGATGATTCCTGGAATCATGCAAAGCATATGCCCTTCTGTGGGAAGCACTTTTGGCATCCCTCCGGACCTATGTTAGACAGCAGTCCGTCAAAGTAGGCCTCGGTCATGCCACGCACGCATGATCCATCCATGTCGATTCACTAATTTCATAACCAGGGTTCCAGATCCACATGTAGCTGGGGCACACTGGGCTAAAGTGCACGTCCGTGACCATGCAAGGCTCTTGTCTTTCGCAACAGTAAAACAAGTATTTTTTATGAGGTGAGCTTAGGGATCTGGAATGTTCTCCCACTGGGCGTTCTTTGCTCGTAGTTTTTCCCAGTGGAGAAAACAGAATGTGGGGTTTCGACAGTTGCTCTTGGGGAGCTGTGAAGACGGGACACAATAAATGAAGTGTACTACTTACTGCGTTGCACTTTGTCTCATTGGCGACGAGTTTTCCCATTGCCAGCTTCCTCACCTTCAACAAGATCTATGCTGCCAGTCAGTGTGCCTGTGACGTGCCGAGTTTCCTGAAGGGGCACGGTGAGTCTGCAGCTGCAGCCCTTGTGCTGGGCGGAGCTGTGCACAGTTGGTTCCGCGATCGTGATGCTTGCTTTTTGAAGACACCCGAGGGTTCTCAGAAGGGGAGGCTGTAGTATATTGTTGTTGTGTCCTCGTGCTGCACCCAGCACGAGGGCACATTTCTTATGTATTCATTCAATAAGGTTCTATGTTCTTGTGGCTCCGTTCGATTCCAGTACTCTTGACAACGAAAGTCAGTTGCCTGGAGTCCTGGAGTTGAGCGGCAGCATTCAACTGTGGGTGTCTACTTTTACCTACAATAAAGAAGATTACTTAACATGATACCTTCTCCATGATTTCTTCATCTTACCACATTTGGCGAGAGCGGGTCCAGAACCTTCTCAAGACACCCACCGGAAAAATCCTCGGCAAACCCTCATTCTCTGCCGACTCGACGAACGACAGCCTGCTTCCTCTTCAGCCTTGGGAGTCGCAAGATACCTGTGAAGTTATCAACTGTCCCATTTCCAGCGGATATGTTGAATATTTTGTAATCGACATCCTCAACGGATCAGGATCGTTCCCAGAGTTCCAAGCAGACATCGTCTTCCAGGCCGTGAGTACCCCAGCCTGCGCAGCCTAGAACTCTAAACGCGAGCCATTCCACCAACCTGCGCAGCTTAGAGCGTTAAACGCACGTCATCAAAGACGTGAGTTCGGTGAAACTCACGCAGACGTCCACCGTGATTGTGATGTCATCACGCATATGTCGGGCGGCCATTTTCAAGGTTGCCTAGCTACACAACCACACGGAGACAACTTTCTTTCACGGAAACAACCTTCTTTCAGCTGTTATACTTCTCGCTTCAAGGAATAATTTACTTTGACGCTAGAAACACCAATTTTTCTGTTTTCTTCAACCATTTCTTCGAACATACAATTACAAAGGTATGATTTTATCGGTGACAGGCACACCATTGCCTGCACTTCCTTTTATTTATTAACAATTTATTCTACACATACATGTGATTTCTTCAAAATTTTCATACAGTCTTACATGTTATTGTTGCTACTTTATTTGTTAATTTAACATTCATTTTTCAAATATTCACAATCTGAGGAATCAACTTGATTATTAATGGCTTCTTCACAACAGTTCGCACAACCTCCACCTTTTCTTCAGCTTCCTGGCAAACCAGCTATACCATGGCGTCAATGGGTTAGAGCTTTTGTCAATCATATTGTTGCAACTGATGCTGTAAAATTTACCCCTGAAAGAAAAGTTGCAATTTTATATGGCTGTTTAGGAGTTGCTGCACAGAATGTTTTTGAAAATCTTCCGAGATCTCCCATACCCTAGGGTGATGCAGGTGATCAGCGGGGATGAATATAAAGAAGCTTTGTCTCGCCTTGCAAGGCATTATGGTGAAGAACCAAATGAGATGCTTGAAAGACATAATTTCTTTAAAAGGAAACAGCGTGAAGACGAATCCATTGAGGAATATATTGCACAATTGAGGATTTTGGCTTCAACATGTGAGTTTGAATCAAATCCTGACATATATATCCGGGATCAATTTGTTTTTTCTTGCTATTCAAAGAAAATTCAGCAACGCTTATTGAGTTGTAAAAAACCAACACTTCAAGAAACCATAGACATTGCAAAGAGCATTGAGAGATCTATTACAACATCTAACGCTCTTCAGAAGGACCAACCTTGCATTCCTTTTCAATCTGCATCTCATGATAATTTCAATTCTATTAATGTTGTTAATGAAACAGATCTTTTAAGCAAATGCCCAGGAGACCTAACCCCTTTTGTTACAGATGCGGTTCAAAGTATCATCTTGGTCACAGTCCCACTTGTCCTGCACTTGGCAAAAGATGTTTTTTATGCAAAAAAATAGGACATTTTCAGGGTCTATGTCGATCTGTTAAGAAACCTTTCAGACCTTCTGTTAACAACATCGAATGTCCTGAAATTGATGATTGCATAGATGAATTTCAAGACATGGTTGTTTATATTCAGTGCAATTATATCCATGCACCTAAATTAGTAAAAGGTCCATTCTGCACTGCACTTTTTGGTGATATAGAAATTCTAGTAATGGCAGATTCTGGATCTCCAATAACTATTTTGTCTGACGTAGTGTTTCATGAGAAATGGAACAACTCCATTAATTTAATTAAATCTGATGTCAGTCCTAAGGCATTCGGTGAATTCGACATTGACATGCTTGGGTATTTCAACTACAGATTAGAATGCTTGGGGAGATCAGTTATTACTAAGATTTATGTTGCTATTAAAGGTCGCAATATAGTTGGGTGGCAAGATCTCGCCAAGATGGGTCTGTATTTGATGCCTGGTTCTGATAACCCGATAAGAGTTGGTGATCCTCCTGAGGATTATTCTCCTGCTCCATCTTTTGTTTCTGAATGTCTCATTGTCAATGATCACGAGGCTGATATTAAACAAATTTTAGATAAATTTCCAAAGGTATTTTCTAATCAACCAGGTACTGTAAAAGGTTTTCAACATGAGATCAAATTGAAAACATGTGCCCAACCCATAGTTCATAAAGTTCGTCCAGTCCCTATTAGCGCGAGGGATGAACTTAAATCTGTTCTCACTTCTCTTAAAAATGATGGCATTATTGCATCCTCAGACTCATCTGAATGGGTTTCGCCCATCGTTATCGTACGAAAAAAAATGGCGAGGTCAGACTATGTGCCGATTTACGCACATTAAACAAAAATATTTTAGTTGACTGCCATCCCCTCCCTAAAATTCAAGATCTTCTTGTCAATTTGGGTGGTGCAAAATATTTTTCTTTAATTGATTTACGTTCGGTATACCATCAAGTTCCTCTCACCAAAGCCTCCCAAGATCTTACCACATTTATTACCCCATTCGGAGTTTTCAAATACTTAAAACTCCCTTTTGGCCTGGCTTCTGCAGCCAGTGTCTTTCAAATGATAATGGATCATCTTTTTCAATCCATGCCTGGTGTACAGGCCTATCAGGATGACATTTTGGTTTTTTCTCCTGATTGGGAATCTCATTTATCACATCTGACTTCTGTGTTGAGTAAGCTCAACGACTCGGGTATGACAGTCAGAGGTGATAAATGTAAATTTGGTTCTCAATCTTTAGAATACTTAGGTCATACTTTGACTTCCGAATGTATAAAACCCAAGTCCTCTCTTATTGAGGCTATTTCTCATGCCTCCCCTCCAAAAGACAAAGATGCCCTTCGCTCTTTTCTTGGTTTGCGGAGTATTATGCCCGTTTTGTAAAAGGCTATGCCCTAATTGTAGAACCACTTCGTTCCCTCTTACGCAAAGGTTCAAAATTTGAATGGTTAGATGAGGTTGATACATCGTTTGTTCGAATTAAAAACATGATTGTTGAAGCACCTGCTTTACAACCTTTTCAAGATTCTGCAAGATGTTTTTTAATGGTTGATGCTAGTCTGACTGGCTTAGGTGCTGTGTTAGGACAGTGGGTATCAGGGCAAGAACACACAATTGCTTTTTCTTCCAGGAAACTTAAAGATTCAGAAACACACTATAGCTCTATTGAGCGAGAGTCATTGACTTGTGTATGGGCCATTGAAAAATGTAAAAACTATATATGGGGACGTGAATTTGATTTATTCACTGACCATAAGCCTCTCACTCAGCTTCTTAATGGAGATGGTTTAGGGAAAGCCTCATCAAGACTTGTCAGGCTTTTGTCAAAATTACATGAGTTTCACTTTAATATTAAACACATATCTGGAGGTAAAAAATTTCGAGCTGACTGTTTATCTCGCATGGCACTTGATGATTCATCTGATTTTGAGGAAATTGGTGATGTTGAGTGTGTGGTCGCAACTCTTGATGCTACAAAGTTGTGCCCCAGTATTACAGAAAATTCTTGGTCTAAAGCATACGATAAAGATCATAACTTAAAACTAGTAGCACAATATATTCCTAAAGGTTGGCCAGAGAATAGGAAATTGTCTAATGAATTAAAAACGTTTGCCATGATCTCTTCTGAACTGTCATTGGTAAATAATTTGATAATGAGACATGATGTTTTTGTTCCTCCTTCAGATATCAGACTTGTTATCATTAAATTCGCACATCAAGGTCATCTAGGTATTACAAAAACGTCTCAACTCATCAAATCTCATTACTGGTGGCCTTCCATTGAGTCTCAAGTAAAGTTTTTTATAAATACTTGCAATGAATGTTTACTTTCGGATAAAAAATGGAAACTCATGAATACTCCTCTCCATCCTGTTCCTTTTCCAGATAATCAAAAGAAGTGCACACACTATCACAGTAGGTGCATCCCTGTAATTGGGCGCACTTTTAGGTTCAAACATAGACTCCTCAATGCTTGATAAGATTTTTTTCTCTTTATTTTCTTATGTTAACTTGATATTCGTTTCATATCCGTTATATATTCATTATAACACACTTTTACTTTTCATGTTTGTATCCACAATTCTATTTAAACGCTCCAATGCATTTCGGGCCAGTGCCCTTTTTCCAGGAGCACTACGAGCAAAAAACAAACGGGACATTTCTTGTAATGCAACAATGTTACTACATGAAAACATACAATGTGACACATTGGTTAGTATTGCAGTCATACATGCAAATTGTGCCGCGTGTGGTGTGTTGTGCATGCTGAAAAAAACGTAAAAAACGAAAAAAAAAAAACGAGCGAAAAGTGAGGCCGATACGGTGGGAAAAGCGTACATGTCGTACTTACTCAAGTTCCAATGTGGGTACGTGACCGAGTTCTATCTGCAAAAGAACATAAAGGAACGAATTGTAACATCCGTAAAAGGGTAGCAAGTTTAAATAAATAACCCCACAATGGCCATTAAAAATACCTTAAAGGAGATTCTATTAAAAGCACGGGAAACAGAAATTATTGATGAAAGAACTTTTAAATATCTGCTAGTTGAACATCCCAGGAGCCCGTCTATACAAATGACTCCAAAAATACATAAATGTTTGAGGGATCCTCCATTTAGGCCAATTGTCTCAACGAGGGGGTCATTGCATGAACCTATAGGAAAGTTCCTAGATAAATATCTACAACCGTTCGTGCAAAATATGAGAAGTTACACAAAAGACACTACAGACTTTCTATTGAAATTATCTAAAATCACCCTACAGGATAATGAACAAATATTCATGTGCACAGCAGACGTCAAATCACTATACACATCTATCCCCCATGGGGGGGAATAGAGGCCATTGAGAAAACCATTGTCAACAGTGAGATTGAAACACAAATGCAACAATTCTTAATGGAGCTAATGGTATTCACGTTATACCACAGCTACTTTGAACACGACAAGGTATGGTACAGGCAGCTATCAGGAATGTCGATGGGCAATTGTGCAGCACCGACGTATGCAAATCTATACATGAAAGAGTTTGAGGAGAAGTACATCTATGACAACGACACATGGACCAACAACCTGAAAATGTATACCAGGTACATAGATGACTTATTTTTCATTTGGAAGGTCACGAAAGAAAGTCTCACAGCAGCCCTAACTGAACTTAACACCAAAGATGACAGAATTGAACTAACATGGTCAATAGAAGAAGACACCATCACATTTCTGGATGTATTGATCTCAAAAACACCCACAGGTTTTGAAACAGACATTTACAGGAAAACCACTGATCGCAATAATACGCTGCATTTCACAAGCTTTCACCAGGGAGCCCTAAAGAACCATCTCCCATACTCCCAAATGCTAAGAGCGAAACGTATTACATCTAACACGGAACTAGGTGAAAAACGCATTAAAGAAATGGGCGAGAGATTTTCAGAAAGAGGATATCCAAAACACATCATAAATCAAGCAGAAAACAGAGTGTCAAAAATCACTAGAGAACAGGCATTATCAAAAACCACCAGAACCAAAGATGACAGAATTGTTCTGGTATCAAAATTTTCTACAGCAAGCTCTATATACAAAAAAATCATTCTACGACACTGGACAATCCTTTCTTCTGAAACTGAATTCAACAACATCTTCAGCGAACCACCAATCTTTGCGTACACCAGAGGAAACAACATCAGAGAAATATTATCAAAAGAAACCAGTACGAAAGAAAAGACAAGAGGAACCATCCCATGTATGAATTGCAACAACTGCAATAATGTCATTAAAGGTGATGCTATCACACACCCGATGAGAGGCCAAACCATTAAACTCCATGTAAATGCCACATGTGACTCAATTAACTTAATATATCTTCTTAAATGCCCATGTGGGAAAATGTATATTGGCAAAACAGAAAGAAAAATAAAAACACGCTTGAATGAACATAAATCAAATATCCGAACAAAGAATGTAAAATCTAATGTAGCGGTACACTTCATGGAACAGCATCATAACATCGCACAGTTGAAATATATATTCCTTGAAATTATTGAGAAGCGTGAGGGAAGAGACAATAATAGGTTCCTACTTCAACGCGAAACAGCATGGATATACCGTCTACAATCAATGAAGCCCTTCGGGCTTAATGATCGAACTGAACTCAGTTGCTTTATATAATTACAATTAAGAGACTCTGACTAGTGACAGCTTTGCTGCTTACTACATATATCATTTTATATAGTGCACAATGTAAAGTATATTTTATTTTCATTTAGAGTTGTGATACTATTGGCTAACCATTGTACCACTTCATACACACCCAATATGACACCCGGGAATCATAGTCCCTTCATTATGTTTACTTGCGCCACGTGACCCTCATCATGTGATCATATCACATGACTCACACACCGTTGCCCGTAACCACACACACCACAACCGCCATAGCCGCTGGTAACGAACCTCGGATACTTTTTTCAATCTATGAAGCATTCACTGCCTAAGTAAGTTCGAACACGTCGGCTACCATTATTTAAACTCGCTACCGTTTTACGGATGTTACAATTCGTTTCTTTATGTTCCTTTATGTTCTTTTGCAGATAGAACTCGGTCACGTACCCACATTGGAACTTGAGTAAGTACGACATGTACGCTTTTCCCACCGTATCGGCCTCACTTTTCGCTCGTTTTTTTTTCTTCGTTTTTTACGTTTTTTTCAGCATGCACAACACACCACACGCGGCACAATTTGCATGTATGACTGCAATACTAACCAATGTGTCACATTGTATGTTTTCATGTAGTAACATTGTTGCATTACAAGAAATGTCCCGTTTGTTTTTTGCTCGTAGTGCTCCTGGAAAAAGGGCACTGGCCCGAAATGCATTGGAGCGTTTAAATAGAATTGTGGATACAAACATGAAAAGTAAAAGTGTGTTATAATGAATATATAACGGATATGAAACGAATATCAAGTTAACATATGAAAATAAAGAGAAAAAATTCTTATCAAGCATTGAGGAGTCTATGTTTGAACCTAAAAGTGTGCCCAATTACAGGGATGCACCTACTGTAATAGTGTGTGCACTTCTTTTGATTTTACGAACCAACGGAGCAGGACGGCCCCGTCACCTGTAGGAGCACCTAACCATACACAAAAGTGATCTCAAATCAGAAAGATTTACAAGAACTTTCAAAAGCTGTGCAACACCTCCATTATATGAAGCCTTTTCCAGATAAACCATGGGAAAAAGTCAGTATAGATTTTTCTGGCCCATTTGAAGTACTTTCTCATGAAATGAAGTATGTCATTTTATTGATTGACTATCACTCAAAGTGGGTGTATCACATGTTTTGTGACTCACCAACTTCTGCCAATGCTATAAAATGTTTGAAACATTTGTTTATGATTGAAGGTTGCCCATCTGTTGTAGTTACAGATAACGGTTCTCATTTTATCTCTGAGAAATTGACTTCATTTTTGATTGAACATGATGTTGTTCATTTTAAAGTTGCTCTTTACTCACCCACTTCCAATGGTTTAGTAGAGCGTGCTAATAGACTTGTCAAAGATGCTGTTCAGACAGCCATTTCTTCTCATTGTGATGTTAAAGATTTTCTTGAGGATAAGTTTTGGTCATATAATATCTCTCCTCATAGTACCACTGGAGTGTCTCCTTTTTCTTTGTTAAGGAATAGGAATGTTCATACTAAGTTGTGTCCCAAGTGGTTATCCCAAAAGAATATCAAAGTTAATCTCAGTGACAGAGTATCAGAAAGTAATAAGTGCCACAACATTGATTTGTCAAATAGAGTTTTGCAAAAACAGAATGTCATGAGAAACAAACATGATTTTGGAAAATGTTTCAGTTCAGTTGATTTAAATATTGGTGATTGGGTTCCTATTAAAAACCCAAAGAGAGTTTCAAAAGGACTTTCCAAGTTCTCCACTCCTGTTCAAGTAACATCTGTCAGTAAAGCATCCGCTTTACTTGGCAGTAGAGGGTGGTGGAACAAGAGAGCTTTAGTTCTTTTGACTAATTCTCAAGCACGCTCTTTGCTAAATTTGTCGAAAGAACAATGTGATCAATGTGAATGGTCTTATTGGTTAGATGTACCTATTACTGACAATTCCTCCACGTTGTGTTCTTTTTCCGATCAGACAGATCCTCAGACAGTTTCTTCTTCACCTTCCATTTCTTCTGAAGTTGGTGAGGAAGTTCTTCATCAAACTACTGGATCATCTGTCCGATGCAGAAAATTACCTGTTAGATTCAATGATTATGTTTTGGGTTGAAATGTAATTAATTTTCCTGTTCTTTGTTTCCAATTTTAATTTTGAATGTCTCACGTTTTAAATATTGTGAAGAGGGAGAAGTTGTAGTATATTGTGGTGGTGTCCTCGTGCTGCACCCAGCACGAGGGCACATTTCTTATGTATTCATTCAATAAGGTTCTATGTTCTTGTGGCTCCGTTCGATTCCAGTACTCTTGACAACGAAAGTCAGTTGCCTGGAGTCCTGGAGTTGAGCGGCAGCATTCAACTGTGGGTGTCTACTTTTACCTACAATAAAGAAGATTACTTAACATGATACCTTCTCCATGATTTCTTCATCTTACCACAGAGGCCCCCCTACTCAAGGTACTTTTCGTTATTGTACAGATTGGAAGGAGACGCCTCGCGCGCTCCCTTTGGCGGTTTCCTTATCACGCTGTGCCCTGCTAGTGACGCTGCACCTTCGGTGACGTCACCCCACAGGAGACGCGTTGTGCTGCTTCTCAGAGACGTCAATCCCTCAGGTGATGCTCCACGTCGTCATTCCATCAGCTGTGATCAGTTCCATCAGTTGTGAGCAGTTCTTAAAGGTGAGGCCCACTAGGGGAGCCAAATTCTTCTGTGGTGCGCTCACAATTTGTGACGCGCACTAAGGGAGCCTGATTCATCTGTGATGAGCAGACAATTTTAGTATATTGGATTTCTTCATACCATGATTCTTCTGTGATGTGCTCACAGTTTTAGTATTTTGGATTTCTTTCATGCCCCCTTCCCACCGTTTCACACACGGTGATGCGCATACCTTACACAGGAATTCCTTATCTCCAGTTCTTCCAATTGGTCTGGTGCTCATGGTGATGCACACACCTTGCACTCTAATTCTGATTTCAGCCTATCAATTTACCCTAAAAGTGTTTTGGCTGTTTTAACATGTTCTCTCTCTGCAGGCATTTCATTGTGGCACAATTTCTTTTAGTGTACACGGTTCTGTTTTATGCAAACCTTTTGCTGCAGTAATCGTACATTGTACTGTAGTTTCTGATCTTACGCTCAGCTAAGTTTACATTCATGTGGGCAGCAACTCACCCATACACGGCCACACAATGGATCGAGTTTTAGCTCCACCACCCTTTTTACAATCTCCGGTACTCCTCCACTTAATTGACAACAGTGGAAGGACATATTCGTGGCTTACCTTGAAGCCATTGATGGTGATACATTCACTTCAAAGAAGAAGAAATCACTCTTAATTTACAATCTAGGGGCCAAAGGTAGAAACATTCTTAAACCTTTACCACCAGAACTCATAAGAACCCATGTAAGTTGGGGTGATGAGAGTGATTACTTAATTGTCGATGACTGCGCATCTGTCATCAAACCTTTGGACAAAAGATTAAATCCTAAGAAAAATGTAATGCTAGAACACCCCAAAATTTTTGCAACATGCTCAGGTTCCTGGTGAATCCATCGATTTTGTCGCTGCACTCAGAACCCTTGCCACCACTTGTAATTACAGAGAATTATGAGACAAAATTATTAGAGATCAGCTCATTGAACACACATGAAATAAGAATATCCAAGAAAAACTCCTGTCATCGGACAACCCTGACCTAGAAACAGCCCTCACTCTTGCCAGAAGTATCGAACATTCCCAATTCTGCATGAAGGAAAAGAGTGGACCGGTGCAACCTGGTGAAGTCAAACTGCTAAGTGCAAATCACAATGTCAAGCCTGCCAAGGTTACCAATGATAATTTTACACGGAGCCCCAGATCCGCACCTACGTTGCCCAAAACCAAGACTGAGAAGATGCAACTCTCATGTTGTCGTTGTGGGAGCAAATTCTATTTGAGCAAAACTTCAAAACTTGTTTTGAATGTGGTAAGAAAGGACATCTTGCTCAGGTGTGCCAGGCCATCAGGTTACACAAAAACACCACACAAACCATCAGATCTAGTGAAGAAGACTTTATTGACTCTAGTGAAGAGAATGAGAATGTTTTATTAATGTTGTCTTCTTCAGCTTTACAGTCTGAGTGGGTGGTTGAGATAGCATCCATGGCCGGATCACACAAGAGGAAATCCCCAATGTGTGTTATCTGTGTAAATGGCAAGAATATGAGTTTCTTAGCAAATTCTGGTTCCCCATTCACCCTTATCAATGCCAAAGATTTTGGTGGGCAGGAGGGAATTCGATTACACCAGTCTAACATTAGGATTTTTGCTTATGGAAGAAAAAGAGTGGAAGTCCATGGCAAATTTGTTGGGGTGGGAGGAGCAAGGGGAACTTTGTATCATTCTGGATTCAAATCATCCTGACATGGTTTTTTCAAGACGTGGGGCATGTCAATTTTACAACACACCCTCACTTTCCAACTCTTCTGGCACTGTAATGGTTGGACCCTAACTGGTGAATAGTGGATCCAGAGGTATCCTAAAGTTTTTAGTGATAGTCTAGGCAAGCTGAATGGTTTTCAACACCACATCATTCTTAAAAACGGTGCAAGGGCAGTTACACACAAGTTGCGAAAGGTACCCCCGAGTCTGCACAATGAGCTAAAGCAAGAAGTGGAACGTTGGTGTGTCATGGATGTAATTGAACCCATTGAGGGGTCTGAGTGGTTGGCCCCTATAGTTTTGGCATGCAAGGCAAATAAATCTCTTACGATGTGTGTGGACTTGAGCAATCTTAATTCTGACATTCGGGTGGTCACCATCCTCTATCTAACAACAACGAGATGCTTGCAACATTAGATGGAGCAAGGTATTTTTTTCATTTGACATTTCCTCAGCCTAACACCAAGTTGAGTTGAGCAAAGACTCCAGACACCTCGCCTCCTTCGTGACACCTGAAGGAGCTTTCTGTTACAAATGCATGCCGTTTGGTTTGGCATCGGGCTCCCCAGTGTTTCAACTTCTTATGGGCAATTTATTGAAGAACACTGTGGAGGTCCTGTTCTTTGAAGACAACATTATTTTCTACGGAAAAACTGAATTGGAGCACGACTGCAGGGTCAAACACATATTGGAGATTGTGAAGTTGCATGGGTTGAATCTAAGGAAGGACAAGTGTCAGTTCTTTCTGGAGGGTGTGGATTACCTGGGTCACCACATATCCAGCAAAGGAGTTGAACCCAAGGTGAAAATCTTCGATGCCATTCAGAATGCGCCTGCCCCGACAAATAAAGATCCACTTAGCTCTTTCCAGGGCTAGTGGAGTACTATGCCAAATCTGTGAGCAATTTTGCTGATAAAACCACCTGTTTGTGGGAACTGTGTGGTGCGATGAGTGTGATGATCATTTTAAACTTCTAAAAAGGATATTGTGCAGGCACGCCCCCTCAACTACCAATGTTGGTTTGGGTGCTGTCCTTATGCAAAAGAGTTGTGACGGTCGTGAGGAGACGACTGAATTTGCATCCAGTACTCTTCGAGGTACTGAAAACACTTACTCCACCATTGAGAAAGAGGCTTTAGCCTTGTGGTGGGTTGTTCAGTACTTCTGGAATTTTCTGTGGGGAAATTAATTTGTTCTTAGAACTGATAATAAGCCTTTAGTTGACCTTTTTACCACCAAGGGTGGCGGTTGGGGTACTTCACGGATAGCTAAATGGCAGTACAGATTACAAGTATTTAGTTATCGTTTGGTGCATGTGGCAAGCGTAAAGAACCCCATAGCTGACTGTTTATGCTGGCTACCCCTCATTGAGAGCATTAGTGATTCACCTGTGGATGATCTTGACAAAGTGTGTGCTGTTGGTGCTGTATTGGACACTGTGAAGGGTGCACTTCCGAGCTGGAGTGGTTGCAAGCCCTATCCAAGGACTTTTAGATTAAGATAGTGGTTGACTGTGTGGCACATGGGTGGCCTATCAACAAGGATTTAGCTCCTGAATTGATTCCTTTCAAAAAGGTTAATGAAGAGTTGTCCTAAGTTGTTGGAATCTTACGCAGGGGTGGTCTTCTAGTTTTCCGGAATGCATGCGCAAGAAGATTTTAGATCTGGCCCACGAAGGTTATCTCGGTATTCGTGCCATGAAACGCAGGGTTAGGGAGGACTTCGGGTGGCCTAGGTTAGACAGATCCATTGAACATTATGTTCAGGACTGTTGTGCATGCATCCATAGTGACAAAACTCAAGTAACATATCCCTCCTCCATCAATCCTATTGTTGTGAAGGATTCACCTTGATGCAAACTAGCTTTTGATGTGGCTGGTCCTTTTTGAATCACTGGAAATTATCCTTTGTATGCGTTAGTTTTGGTGGACTACATGTCCAAATGGCCCGAGGTGAAGTTTGTGGAGTGTGTCAATTCCTCGTCCATCATCAACTTTTTCAAAGAAGTGTTCCTTTGTGAAGGGTTTCCAGAGGACTGGTGACTGAGAATGGCACCCACTTGATTTCCTTGGAAATACAAACATCCTTAGGGAACATGGCATCAAACACATTCTTACTTCTCTTTATCACCCCTGCAGGAATGGTCTTGTTGAGCGCATGAACCAAGTTATCAAAGACCAATTGCAGTTAGCCTTGGTGAACGGTTTGCACTGGAAAATGGCCATTGCTGACATGCTGTGGGCAGTGAGGAATACCCCAGATATCAGTACTGGCATGTCTCCTTTCACTCTTCTCAGGGGGAGGGTTGTGGGTTACAAGTTAAAAAAGGACTAGATGTCTAGGAATGAAGTTGATCAGTGTACATTAGGCAAAGTAGCTGATGTTAGAGCAGCGGTACAATCTAAGTATTCAACTGTTTCAAGGAGGGTTCCCCTGTTTGTGTTGGTTGCTAGGTGAGAACCAAGAGGCCCGGTTTTGTTCTCAAGGGGACTTCACAAGTTCTCAGCTCTGGTAAAAGTGAGGGAGGTGAAAGACCATGTGGTGGTGCTAGAGAATGGGAAAACGGGGAACAAATGTGCTGTCTCTGTGGTACCTCAATCCAAAGTTGGGTATGTTGGTGAGTGGATGGGCGTTCATTCTGGTTATACTACCGCTGGTGCAATTCCTTCCGAAATGGGTGTCTGTCTGGATCACATCACTTCCAGGAAGATTCCTACCAGGGTAAGAGCTGCTCCTGTCAAGTTTCAAGATTATGTCATCTATTGATTTATGTTTTGTTTGCCCTTTTGGTTAACGTTTTGTTTTAGTTATCTTCCATTGTTATGTTTTCTTTTCCCTGTGAAGGAAGGGGGGTGTTTTGGGGTTCTGAAACGTTTCGCCTCCGGTCGTTCTTTGCTCGTGGTTGTTCCCTGCATTAAACACAGAATGTGGAGTTTCAACAGTTGCTGAAAGGGGATCTGTGAGGGTGGGACACAATAAATGAAGTGCTCTACTTAATGCGTTGCACTTCTTTTCAGCTTGCTTATAGTTTTAACCAAGACGCTGCCAGTTTGAGTTTTCTACATTCAACTGAGGAGTAAGGAAAATATATAACAAGACTGTCTCAGTGAACTTTCATGCTTTGGGTCATTAAATTGACATAGTTATTATTCCCTGGTTTCATTCGGACAAAGACGGGGTTGTCTTCAGTGTGCTTTTGGCGATTCTTTTACCGAGTTGGTTTAAATTGCACAAGGATATAAAAAATGGGTGCATAGCAGCAACAGATTATTTTCTGTTCCTTAAGTACAGGATAGTTTAAAAACAAAGAAAGATTAACAAAAAACAGGAAATTGGAAAAAAGAAACATAGGGGTATAGGTACAAGAAACTGGCGGACTGGTATGGTGTTACGCCAAAATTGGTAATGCCGCGCTCCGTCAGTTTCAAAAGGCAGGGCTGCACCATATTTACAATAATACGGCGCACCCCTGCATCTTCCCTAGCGTTGGTGCTAAGAAGCTGCCTAGAGCCGTGCTGGCAACCTTTTGCCATGTTGTAAAGTTGCCTGTGCTGCAGGGGTGATTGTTATGTGCAGGAAGGGACACCTTCCTGCACATAAACAATCTTTACAGGTAATTTGCTGTTTCTATGAGTGCTGCAAAATGCAGCACAAAGTAAAAGGGTGAAATACGAAAAGAAATAAAACATTTCAAACATTTCTCCTCGTATCACCTGCTTAAGACCAAGTACTCTCTGGCAATATTTATGGCGCTGCCCCATACCTTTTAAATATGGGGCAGCATCAAAAAGCAATGGGTGTTGCGGTGGAATGCCCACTGCAAAACCCATTGCATGCCCCTTTCACGCTGTGTGATTAGGGGCATTATTTGCAAGGCAGCATTATGCCATGTTAAGTGGCTTAACACCGCCTTGTAAGTCAGGCAAAGGACTTAACGCCACCAGAAGGTTGCAAAAAGTGACGTTCTGGTGGTGTCAACTCCTTTTAACTATGCCCAATAGACTCTCAGATTTCATCCTTGTTTACCGTCCTTTGTATACAATTAATTACAGCGACAGACTGAGCACACACAAAACCTACCCATGGCCTAGGAGGCCAAAGTCTGCAAGGTTGTTTCTCATTTGCTAAGAGAAACATAAAGCTCTGTCCTTTTCTTGTTTTCTTGTGTTCTGCTTGAAATGCGCTTTCTGGCCCATCTGGCATGTGTGCTTCCACCTCGTGGATAATGGAAGCCATTAAATGCAAACCCAATGGGCACAGTCTTGGTGCTTTAGTTGGCAGAGCTCAAACAGTCTGTTCAGCACTTGTACATGTAGAGTGCCTCTACAATACTTTGTTGCTGCAGCCACATCCCGAATGCAAGGTGCGGCACGAGGGTATAAATAAATATAGGTGTGACCGATCGTAGTTACTCTTTGGACTCACTGATCTGGTTTTTGCATCCCCTATGTTTGCACTAATTCTGAGTGAGGCCTATAGCTGCTGTGCAACTCCCCCCCAAGCCTACGCTGCAGACGAGAATGTTCATGCAGCCTACAGCCACCTGCAAGTGGTCCTGCCCGCAACACTCTCTGACAAGAAAACACCAACTGGAGGGGGCTCCAAGATGTGCAGTGCAGCATGCAGTAGCAGGTTGTTGATGTCAAGATGTGCTCCGCTGGATCTTGTTGCAGCAAATAAGGTCCACCTCCGGATATCACCAACACCCCATACCATAGTACACGGGGTGTTCGAGGTATCAGGCGAGGGAAAGGAAAGGGAAGGGACACTAGGGAAAGGAACCTGAAACAACAAACAACAAAAGATATAAACTGAGCTCAGTGTACATGCTAATCTCATATATTCTCACTAGCCCCTCTTTGTACCTTGTCAGTGAACTGATCAACCCTCAGTTCAGTAGAACCCTCAGGAGCCTTCTCCTATCGTGTCTTCTGCCTGTAAATCAGAGAAGTCTCAAAATTAGCATGACGTGTATAAGTGAACACCTCTGACACTTTAAGGGCTTGTCCCCTCCCTCTCCACACACACACACATACCATCAAGTATCACAGAAGAATCTGGAATGGGCTGTCTGCGAGATATACAATGTATATAGGAGAGAACCTAAAATGACTTCTAGAAAGTAATATAGGAAAGTTTCAAGTCCCTCCCTTTCCTGGAAATGTCAGTTCATAACCCAAAAGTAATTCAAAAACAGAATAATCCAAAGATACGGTAATGCGTGGTTGTCTTACCACCACATTCCGCTCTTTAAGAAAAGTTTGTGAATGGGGGATGTAGAAGGAACACGGCAACGCGTGGTTCCTATCACCACTGTGCTCCGCTCTTTCACATGAAGGTAAATCACAAAAGTATATAGAAAACGGCAGCATGTAGTTAATTCATCACAATACTCTGCTCTTTCACATGAAGGTAAATCACAAAAGTATATAGCAAAGGGCAGCATCTAGTTATTTCACCACAATGCTCCGCTAATAAATGTCAAGAATGCAAACTCCCACCAAACACCGCAATGCGTAGCATTAAACTACCGCATTCTGCTTTGGGAGCGAGGAAAGGTGAACAACTCTACCGGACCGTCGCCAAACTCCTTTGGAGACCAAAGCGTTCACCTCCCAGTAGATCCTCTAAGAAAATGGAACAAGGTCTCACTTCCCACAGCCACGAAAAATGAAGAAGGCAGTAAACCTCCCAAGCGATCCTCAGCTCACCATCCGGAAGCGTGAAAAATGAAACAAAGACAGAAACCGGAATTACGCGCATCGGCCGATGAGCGTCCTCCCCTCAAGTACTTCCTCCCTACTAGGCATCATGGGAGTTGTAGTTCCGGACACGCAATGCAGGCGCGGTTGCACCAATCCTGACAGTAGGTCCTCCCCCCTAGCGCCTCCTAGGGCCCGGTTTCGACAGAAACAGCTGGGGCAGCTGTGCGCTGAATAAAAGTTATTAACATAACATAACATAACATGAAAAGAGCTTACCGCTGCAGGGGCATGTACACTCTGGACCGGTTCCCAGGAATCATCCTCCGCCGTATACCCCTTCCACGCAACCAGATACCAGAGGACATTCCTTCTCCATTTGGAATCCCAAATACATTTCACTTCGTATTTATAACCCCCATCACACAACACCGGAGGCGGAGAACGTCTCCTGGTGGACAGAGCAGGCTTCAATAGATTACAATGAAAAACAGGATGTATCTGAAGCGTATCTGGTAGCTTCAGCTTAAAAGCCAGAGGGTTGATCTGTTTCACGATGGAATAAGGTCCAATAAACTGAGGGTGAAACACACTTCGCAGCTTAACACCGATGTTTTTCGTAGATAGCCACACCCTGTCTCCAAACTTGAATTCAGGCCCATCTGTTCTATGGCGATCTTCCCACCTTTTGTACACTTGTTTGGCTTTCATCAGATTCCTCATGACTCCCCGATGCACTGTGTACAGCTTTCTTATCAATCCCCTGACTGTGGGTTGATTAGCCACCTGCTCAGGTATGCTGATGGGAAGGATCTTAGCATCATAGCCATACGAGTCACAGAATGGCGACACCTCTACTGTACTATGCCATGCGTTGTTGTATGCTAATTCCGCCAGCCAGAGCAGTGATACCCAAGACACCTTGGCCTCCCTGGCATAGCATCTCAGATTTATTTTATTTATTTATTTAGATTTATATAGCGCCTTATCACCCAGAGGTCTCTAAGCGCTTGTCCAGAAGTACCTACTGAATATTCACAGGGCCAGAGCACATTAGGACGAGCCCCAAGCCTCCTGGAAGAGCACAATTTTGAGCACCTTCCTGAAAGGCAGGAGGCCTGGTTCCTTGCGCAGGTGTATTGGCAGGTTGTTCCAGGCCACTGGGATCGCTTTGGAGAAAGCACGCCCTCCCATAGTTAATAGTCTGAAACGGGGGCGGACCAGGAGGGTGGCGTTTGTTGAGCGGAGTGCCCTACTGGGGACATATGGAACCAAACGCGCTTTTATATGTCTTGGCGCATTTCCATATAGGGCTTTATGTGTAACACAAAGGCCCTTAAACATTATTTTTTGCCTGATTGGCAGCCAGTGGAGCTTGCGCAATAACGATGTAATGTGTGTTCGCCTCGGTTTTTTAAAGACCAGTCTGGCTGCATCATTCATGACTGTAACCTAGTCAGCTGTTGTTGGGGAAGGCCAGCATACAGCGAGTTACCATAATCTAAGCGCGACAAGATCATGGCTGATACTGCGCGTCTAAGGGTTGCAGGGGTCAAAAGTTGAGAAATTCTCCGGAGTTGTCTCAAAAGGCCTACACAAGTTCCGACGATTGAAGATACTTATTTTATCATAGTCAGTTTGCCATCTATGTGGATACCCAGACTTTTCACGGCTACTGCTGGTTCTGGAAAAGGTCCTAATTCCTTCGGCCACAATAGATCATTCCATGGGCTGCCAGAGATGGTAATCGGCAGCACCTCTGTTTTATCTGTATTTATCTTTAAGGAATTGGTGGACATCCAGTTCACCGTGTATTTCAGGATGTTTTACAATCTTGCATGTGCCAAAGGTGAATCCTCAATTTTAATGACAATCTGGGTGTCATCTGCATAATTATAATTATAAATTTGGCATTCCATCTGATTTAATGCCGAAATCAATGGTTGCAGATACACGTTAAAAAGGAGGGGTGAGAGTGCCGAGCCTTGAGGAACTCCACACGAAATACCAGCTGACGATGACACCAGGTCTGCCAGTTGTACTCTCTGGGATCGATTTTGAAGAAAAGAGGTTACCCAGGCGTGCGCAGTTCCCTGGATGCCGAAGTCCCCCAACCGCGACAGCAATTGACCATGATTAACCGTGTCAAATGCCGCGGGGAGGTCTAACAGCACCAGGGCGCCCGGGATCTTTTTATCTGCTCTATATCTCAGATCATCGAGTATGGACAGCATCACCAACTCCGTACTATGATGAGCCCTAAAACCCGCCTGATTCAGTTCTAACAGCCCGTTATTTTCAAGGTGACCGGAGAGATGTGTGAGAACATGTTGTTCCAGAATTTTTGCTAAGAACGGCAGCTGGGAGATGGGCCTAAAATTTTTGAGGTTCTTAGCATCTGCACCCGGCTTCTTCAATAGTGGAATCAAGCGTGCCTCCTTAAAGTTGGTGGGGACCTGTCCTGTTTCCAAGGAGCTATTGAGGAGGGAAAGGACATCGTCCTCTATTCCTGGTAGTGCTAGCTTGAATATCCTGGGGGGGCATGGATCCGCCAATGACCCAGACTTTACTCGCCCAGTTAGGCTCGCCAGTAATTCCTTTGTGATCGGGGGCAGTGTACTCAAGGGGAGGGTAATCAACGGAGCTGTCAGAGTAAATTGAACAGGACAGTCAAGTCGTGGGGCATAAGAGATTTCTATTAGGAGATCCGATATTTTGTTAGAGAAGAAAGCCTGACATTTTTGACAATCGTCCTGTGTGAACGAAGGGCTCTGCTCTTTGTTTTTCCTTAGTTCTGTCAGGACTTTGAAGATTTCCTTCTGGGGGTCTCTTGCCGCCGCAATTCTATCCTCATAAAATTCCGCTTTCCTAGACATGATTGCCCGTTTATAAAGAGCAAATTCCTGCACATACAAAGCCTGTGCACTGGGTTCATACTCTCTACGCCAGGCTCTCTCTGTTTTACGCAAGGCTCGCTTCCTTATCCTAAGTGTATCATTGAACCATGGAGCCCCTATTCCCTTATCCATGATTTTCACCCTCTGTGCCGGTGCAGTGACTTCAATAGCTCTCTCAAGTCTTGTTGTCAAATTGTGACAGATAGCCTCTAGATTGTCCTCAGGCTGCTTCCTAGAGGGCGAGGTTTTCAAATTAGCTATCAAATCCCCCGCTCCGATCTTGTTCCAACTCCTTAGGACTTTCCACCCCGAGACTAGCTTTCCCCGTTGCCCTAGAACAGCAAGCTGACACTGCAATAGATGGTGGTCTGACCATGAGCAAGGTGAGATAGAAATTGTCTCAGCTCCGGGGCAGTCATCCAAATTAGATCTAAGGTATGGCCTTTCTCATGTGTCGGGCCCACTACCTGTTGAACAAGACCAAGTGAGGTCAACGCCTCCTCTAGCTGGTTTGCCTGGCAGTCTTTAGGAGATTTCTCCCAATGCCAGTTAAAATCTCCCATTACCATCAAGTCTTTTATAACGTGATCGCAGGTCGTGGACTAATTCCAGGAAGGAGTCAGTAAAACCTGGTGAGGTACGTGGGGGCCGCTAGACTAGGAGTATTACCAGACATTCAGTGGCAGCAAGGAATTTAACCCCTAAATCATCAGCACCCTCCAGACTCTCTGCACAGATCCTTTCTGCTTGAATGCGGCTGTTGTATAGGAAAGCAACTCCCCCCCCTTTCATGGTGCCTGGTCGATTTTTATAAATGGCCACAAAATTTGATGGTAAAGATGCCACCAGGTCAGGAGTAGAGGATTCTTCAAGCCATGTTTCAGTGACTCCCAGGATGTTCAATTCCCCTTTCTGCAGTAACGAAAAGATCGCCAGATTATGTTTTTGCAGAGAACGGGTGTTAAGTAATGCAAAATTATGCCTCTCTGCTGGGGACATTCTAGTAGGCCCACATTTTGGGGCGGTACAAGAAGGGTTAAGCAACCTTTCCTGCCGTAAGTCCGTGATAGTCCGATGGCTGAGCAGTAGTTCACCATGATTTAATGCCATGAGCACTGACCTAGAGTAAGAGCTGTAAGGGCCAGGGGTTGTGGCCCCTGGTCCCGGCTGGTCGCGGACGGTCGCAGACGGGCTTGCCTCTGGCGCGTCTCCGGCGCGCTATCGGTGCGCCCACTGGGCGAGCGAGCTGCGCGCTTGCATTGTCTGACTTAAATAGTTGTCAAGCGTGGCCGCCTCGCCACTAGAGCGCTCCAAAAATGGCACCCGCAAATGGCAATTCCTTCCCCTAAGATGAAGCTAAAATCGGGTGAGATGAGCTAAAGATCCCGCTCAAGCAGCAGGTGAGTAAAGTAATTTTAAAATGCAAGTAAGAGTATGGTGACAGTCAACATAGGCACAGAAAATGTTTAAAATCAATTTTCAGCTGTAATATCGATGGTGATAGCACGTGTTTCCAATTAGCCCCAAAAGCAGATACTTTTTTAAGGTCTGGTTTAGCCGTTCCGTTTGCCCATCTGTTTGTGGGTGAAACCTTGTAGAAAGCGTGGAATCGATCTGCAGTGCCCGACACCATGTTTTCCAAAACCTAGCTATGAACTGAGGCCCTCTGTCCGATACATTCACTTCGGGTTTTCCATGCAAACGTATGACATTGTTCATCAGCAGATGAGCTGTCTGTCCAGCTGTAGGGAGATTCGTGCATGGTATAAAATGACCCAGTTTAGTGAGACTGTCAATGACAACCATGATAGCTGAATTACCCTGATCGAGAGGTAACCCTGTAATAAAGTCCAGGCTAATGTTTTGCCAAGGTCGCTGTGGGGTAGGCATGGGCATAAGCTTCCCTTTTCTCTTACAAGTTTCATTTTTTTGCAGGGGCACATTCTTCACACTTAGCCACCCAAGACAAGACATCTGTCTCATTGTTTTCCACCAAAAATGTTGTTGGACCAGCTGGATGGTTTTACTCCCTCCCTGATGTCCAGCTACTGGTGAATCATGACACCAAGTGAACACCATTTTCTGCAATTCAGTTGTGGGTAGATACAGTCTGTTGTTATAAAAAGGAAGCCCCTCTTTCATAGTGCGCCCCCTCTCCAGCGTAGCCCAGGACACCCATCCAGGTTCAGTTTTCATTTGTCTTATTTTGGTCAAGAAATTATCGGCTCCTAGTACACAAATCACCTTAGACGGCTCAACTATAGCCTCCCGTTCTGACTTGCTCTCAGTATTCTCCACCACCTCCTGTCTTGACAATGAGTCCGCCTTCCGATTGTCCACCCCAGGCCTAAATGTTATCACAAAATCATATTCTGCAAAAAACAGCATCTACCTCATTTGTCCCTGTGAGGAATGCCGCACTGAATTCATATACTGCAGATTCCGATGATCGGAATAAACTGTGACTGGGAAGACAGCTCCCCACAAATACTGTCTCCACTCCTGAAAGGCTTTTTTAATCGCCAATAACTCTTTTTTTGCGATTGTGTAATTCCTTTCAGTCGCACTCAGTTTTTTATACGGATAGGCTACGGGGTGTAACTTTCCTGTGACTTGATCTCTTTGTGAAAGAACGGCTCCGATGGCTTCATCCGAAGCATCGGCTTCTACCACAAAGGGGAATACCGGTTTAGGGTGAGCCAATACTGGAGCAGAGGTGAAAGCCCTTTTTAGAAACATACATGCCTCTTCCACCTCACTAGACCACTGGAAAGGAACTTCTTTCCTGAGCAAAAGTGACAATAGAACAGCTACCTGAGAAAAACGAAGGATGAACCTGCGATAGTAATTCCCAAATCCCAGGAAACTTTGCACATCCTTCACGCTTTTTTGAGTAGGCCAAGATAACACTGCCTGTACCTTTCGCTCAGACATGTGTAACCCCTCAGGACAAAGCATGACCCCCTAGAATTCCACCTCACTCACTCCAAACTCACATTTGCTCAGTTTGCAAAAAAGACTGTGGTCTCTCAGTTTTTGTAACACCTTGATGACTTGTTCTGTGTGTACTTCAATCTCTTCAGAATAAATTAGTATGTCTTTTATGTACACTACGACACATAAGTCCACATACTCCTTCAAGACGTCTTAAGAAAATACTGGACTGCCGCTGGGGCGTTACAAAGCAGGAACAGCATCACCGTATATTCATACAATCCATAACGAGTCTTGAAAGTCGTCTTCCATTCATCCCCTTCTCGGACACGCACCAAATGGTATGCACCTCTCAAGTCCAATCTCGTGTAAATCTTGGCATTCCTCACCTGGTCAAGCAATACTGGAATAAGGGGTAAAGGATATCTGTTGCGCACTGTGTGCTTATTTAACATATGATAGTCCACACAGGTCCTTAAATCACCAATGGCCTTTGCTATAAAAAACAAAGGAGAGTCTGCAGGTGATCGGGAAGGCCTAATAAACCCTATCTTGAGATAATGGTCTAGATATTCTCTCAGGTGTTTTGTCTCTGGCACCGACAATGCATACACCCGGCAAGCCGGTATGGTTGCCCCATCAACCAAACTAATTCGGCAGTCATACTCTCTGTGCGGCGGCAACTGCTCCTCCTTGATCTTACTAAAGACATCTTTGTAAGACTGGTACTCTATGGGCAAAACCACCTCTTTGCAAACAGCTGTGGCCACTAGAAAGGGAAAAGACAACGCCATTGCCTGCGTGTGTTTGTGTGGAATTAAGTGACTCTGGCATTCCTCAGCCAGGAACTGTATAGTTTTGATTTTCAAATTTATGGTGGGATTGTGATGATTCAACCTAGGCATTACTAATATTACTTTGTACTGTGGGGCCGCGATTATGTCCAGGAACAATTCCTCCCTATGTCTTCCGCTACTGACTGGAACTGTCAACACCAACTCCTCGGTTTGTTAGGAAATAAGCCCAGATTTTAAAGGTTTGCCATCAACCGCAAACACCTCCTCTGGAGTCTCTCTAGATACTCTATGTAAAGCAAGACTGGTCACCAACCCACTGTCTATGAAATTCCCCGTTGCTCCTGAGTCAATTATGACCATAGCTTGGTAGAAATATTGATTGCTCTCCAGACACATAGGAAGGACAATGTGAGACTCAGTATCTTCCATAACGGATAATGAAGGTATTTTCCAAGTTTTCTCTTCCTCAAACTCCCCTTTGAATTCCTCACTCTTTCCTACCACTGGACTCATAGAGGACACAGCCACCTTCTTATTTCGGTTCCATGGTCCGGAATTCTTTGGCTTCGAAGGGCAATCCCTCACATAATGACCCTTCTTTCCGCAGTAAATACACAACCCTTGCACTCTGTGACTCTCTCTTTCCTCCCTGGACAACGGGGCTCTAACGGCTCCTATCTCCATGGGTTCATTACCAGCCTCTGAGGGAATCACAGTTTTACGTGGAGTAGAGTCTGATTGATAGAATCCTCTATCCCATTTTCTCCTCTCTCCTCCTCTTTCAGATATTCTGCCATCCAATCTCAAGGTTAGATTAACCATATCCGCACAGGTGGTGAGTTGTGGATCGATCTGTGCTATGATATCTTTTAACCCCTCTCTAAGACCTTGGTAAAATAGTGACATACGTTTCTCTTCCGGCCAGGCGGTTTCAGCCACTAACCTATTGAATGTGGTCAGGTATGTGACTAGATCATTTCTACCCTGTTTGAGGTCTAATAACTCCCTATCAGCACTAAATGTAGTGGCCCTTAGGTCAAATACTCTCTCAAATTTAAACCTAAAAGCCAACCAGTCAGACAGCAAATCGTCATTGTTTTTTTCTAAAGGTACTGCCCAATTGGCTGCATCTCCTATAAGATATGATATGGCAAACGCCACACGAGAATGGTTATTGGGAAAAGAGGAGGGTTTTCAGAACAAAACGTAACAAGACTTGCGTTAAGAACACCTGTGTTTTAGACGGGTCCCCTCAGTATCTTTCCGGACTAGCCAAAGGGATGGGGGGTGGTACTGTGACCTGTATCTGTGAGGGTGTGAGAGAAGCATCAAAAGGATTCCGAGTCATCTTACCTACCTTCTCTCTCAAAGCGGAAGTCTCCACCCTGGAAGATACCAATTCCTGCTGTACTAATACTAACGCCTGGAGGACATCCTCCTTGGACGCCATTACCCACTACACCAAGATCGGTCGGAGCAAGATTAAGTGGGCATGTAATTCTGTCAAGATGTGCTCAGCAGGATCTTGTTGCAGCAAATAAGGTCCACCTCCTGATATCACCAACGCCACATACCATAGTACATGGGTTGTTCGATGGATCAGGCGAGGGAAAGGAAAGGGAAGGGACAGCAGGGAAATTAACAACAAAAGATATAAACAGAGCTCAGTGTAAATGCTACTCTCATATATTCTCACTAGCCTCTCTTTGTACCTTGTCAGTGAACTGATCAACCCTCAGTTCCGTAGAACCATCAGGACCCTTCTCCTATCGTGTCTTCTGCCTGTAAATCAGAGAAATCTCAAAATTAGCATGCCCTGTATAAGTGAACACCTCTGACACTTTATGGGCTTGTCCCCTCTCTCTCCACACACACACACATACCATCAAGTATCACAGAAGACTCTGGAATGGGCGGTCTGTGAGATATACAATGTATATAGGAGAGAATCCAAAAGGACTTCTAGAAAGTAATATAGGAAAGTTTCAAGTCCCTTCCTTTCCTGTGAATTTCAGTTCATAACCCAAAAGTAATTCAAAAACAGAATAATCCAAAGATACGTTAATGGGTGGTTGTCTTACCACCACATTCCGCTCTTTAAGAAAAGTTTGTGAATGGAGGATGTAGAAGGAACACGGCAAAGCGTGGTTCCTATCACCACTGTGCCCCGCTCTTTCACATGAAAGTCAATCACAAAAGTATATAGAAAACGGCAGCATGTAGTTAATTCACCACAATGCTCCGCTCTTTCACATGAAGGTAAATCACAAAAGTATGTAGAAAATGGCAGCATGTAGTTAATTCATCACAATGCTCTGCTCTTTCACATGAAGGTAAATCACAAAAGTATATAGCAAACAGCAGCATATAGTTATTTCACCACAATGCTCCGCTAATAAATATCAAGAATGCAAACTCCCACCAAACACGGCAATGTGTAGCATTAAACTACCGCATTCCGGTTTGGGAGCGAAGAAAGGTGAACAACCCCACCGGACCGTCGCCAAACTCCTTTGGAGACCAAAGTACTCACCTCTCAGTAGATCCTCTGGAAAATAGAACAAGGACCCACTTCCCACAGCCACGAAAAACGAAGAAGTCAGGCAATCCTCAGCTCACCATCCGGCAGCATGAAACAAAGACAGAAACCAGAATTACGCGCATCGGCCAATGCTCGTCCTCCCCTCAAGTACTTCCTCCCTACTAGGCATCATGGGAGTTGTAGTTCCGGACACACAATGCAGGAGCGGTTGCACCAATCCTGACAGTTGAGCCCAGCAGCGGAGTTCACTGCCACGCTGGCTCAGCAGGCCCCACGGATATTGTTACAGGCGAGTGCATGCCGGTCGGTCACAGGAGAGATCGAAGATCGCGCACTCCAGCGCGATTGAAGCTGCTGCCAGAGCACCACCAAGGGGCTGCAAATGCACACCACACCAGGTGTGTCGCAAAGTTCCTGTGAGTCTGGAGAGAGAGAGAGAGAGAGAGAGAGCTGTTGAAGCCGGGCCTCACCCACACGTGAGTGTGGAGCTGGGGGAGTGCTATGAGGCAGCCCAACGCTGTCTGCATATTGCAAGCCAGAGGAGGTCTGACAGAGGCCCACCCGGGGCAGAGGCTGAGGCCTGAGATTTTGTGTTTAAAGGAAAAGAAAGAAAATAACAGAAAAGCCTGTGTGAGCTGAGTACTGACTGGATTTTAAGGAAAAGGAAAAAGGTCAGAAGTGAGGAAAATAGCTACTAGAGAACAGGTGCAGGGCATAAGTGTCGGTCAGACAGAAAGGGATCAGAGACAATGCTGCTCAGTACAGGGGAACTGCTCTTAAACAGGGGCACTATATACTCTCATCCTGTATCATCCACCTGCGCCCTGACAATAGCACTACCCCATCATGTCTATGCAAAAACAGCATCTATCACTACCCATGTTGGCTTCCCATTCTTCAGTAACAGCGCTGCCACCCTTCATTGAGCTAGCGGACCCCGCAACAGCTGCATCACGCTGGTGACAGTGGTGGGGTGCCTACAGCACTACTTCAGTGCCACCTGGGAAATAGGTGGTGCAGTCAAGAGGTCACTGCTGAGGCACTTTGGCAAGGCATAACTGTTCGACCTGTTTGAGACCATGTCCAACACAGAAGTTTATTCGGATTTCAAAGTTGCAGGGGCAGCTTTGAACCAACATTTTGATCCCTAACCCTGACAATGAGCAATCCAGGCTGCGGCAGGCCATGCAGCAGAAAAAATACATCGTCGTGTTCTATGCACGTCTCCGGAAGCTCGTGATCACGTGCAGTGGCATCAACCAGCAGGATGAAATTACGGCCCAACTCATTCACAGCTGGAGGTTGGCGGCCCTCCAGCAGCTCATCCTGCACCAAACTGGAATCACCCTACGTGCCATACTGGTGTTGACGAGGTCGAATGAATTGGCAGATGAGATGAAGGTAGCATTGGCAAGAAGGACAGCCAGGCTGGCAGAACCTGTACCATTAAGGTCAAGGAGGAGCACGTAGATGCCTTACAGAGATGGCTCACCCGACCCAGGACACCCAGTGTTGTGAGGCCACCAGCGAGACGGTGTGTAGCCATGGCCTTTAGCACCAAGTACTAAACACCTGTCCTGCCCACGGCCGGTCCTGTTCCCGATGCGGGCGCGTGACCCATTTTGCAAAAGTTTGCCGTAGCAAAGGACAAGGCCCCCCCCCCCCCCAGTAACAGAGGCAAGGCAAAATCCACTTTGCGGCAGCTGTTAATTGTGGAGGATGAGACAGTGGGGCCACCGTTAGGTGAAAGTCGGAGACTTTACGCAGGCGATGACAAAGACAACAGCAAGGTATTTACCATCACATTTTCTGGGAAACAGGGCAACAAGAAATGGTCATAACCAATGTGCACAGTGGAAATTAGCAGCCTGTTTGTGAGGGTGCTGATTGACACCGGAGCATCTGTTAATGTAATGGACTTGCCGAATTTCGACAAGCTGATACCTCACCCCCAACTAGCGCCAGCAAAAGTGAGGATTTACACATATGGTGGCACAGAGCCATTACCCTCAAAAGGGGAGGTGGAAGTTATGGTGCCAAGCGACGGAAAAACAAACCGGGCACAATTCCACATCACAGAGGGAGGCACCTGCGTTCATACAGAGAAAGACCAGGGGCTCATCTTCTTGGCCCAACAGATCCTCGAGTCACATGCTTCCAACATCATGCTGGAGTTCCCTCAACTGTTTGAAGGGCTTGGATGACTGAAAGGTTTGATTATATATTGATGAGACAGTGAAGCCCACAGGATTTCAGCACCTGAGGGTCCTGTTCCACTTGCGGCCGCTTGTGGAAAAGGAGCTATGGAACCTAGAAAAAAAAGGAGTGATTGAGAAGGTCACAGACACAACCCTGTGGTTTTCACCCCTCTTGATTGCACCAACACCCAAACAACCAGGTGCAATCCAAATCTGCGTAGACACGTGGCTCCCAAACAAAAGCCATCCGAAGGGAGCGACACATAACCTCCCCGGTGGATGACATTGTGGCACACCTGAATGGAGCCAAATTGTTCTTTAACTTGGTCTTAAATGCTAGCTACTATCAGCTGCCACTTATTGAGGGAGGTTAATCCCAAACTTGGGGACTCTGTCCGAGCCACTGGGGAAACTGGAAAGAGCTGACACTCTGTGGGACTGGGACTCACAGCTTATTTGGTTTTCCATCAAGTAAAAGGAGCACTACTGGAAGACGCAAAGATGGTCTTCTTTAATCCAAAATGCCACACAGAGCTGGTAGTCCATGTGAGTCCAGTGAAACTAGAAGCCATGCTGCTACAGGAGAAGATTGAGGGGTCCTTTGTCCTGAACGCATATGCCAGTAGAACACTGCCTGACACCAATACCAGGTATGCAGTTTGAGCACGCAGAATCAGGATTGGTTAGGTGAGCTGGCCAGGTCCCGCATTGGAGCCTGATTCGAGGAAAGAAGACCCATGCGAAGAGGACATTGTGCAACAAGCCAGGAAGATCTATTTTATTTCTTTTATTTGTTTTGTGCCACCACCCCACTGTCCTTGATTAATGCCAGCCACCACTGATAACACCTGCATAAGTCCCTTCTCTGTGTGTGCCTCCCTCCCTCTGCCTGGATGTATCTATCTTTATTTATTTCCCTTCTTTTTTGCTAACTCATTCACTCTTCTGTCTCTTGTACCCTCTTTCCTTTCCCTAATCCTTTCTTCCTACCTAACATCAGCTCCTCTCACATCAATCTATTACAGTAACTTTAGGAACACAGTGACTCATAAAACAGTTAGTTACTGTTAATCCCTCACCACCTCACAACCTGAGGCCTCAACAGACCTCGACCAGGCCGTCCAGAACTGTACCACCTAGCTCACTGACAGCGCCGACAGAGTCACCCCACTGAAACCTATAAAATCTAACAAGACCTCCAAATATGCCAGCTGGGACACCCCAGAACTCAGAACCACCAAGTGCAACTGCCACCAACTGTAGAAACGATGGAGCTCCACCAAGACCCCTGCCAATAGAGCAGCCCACAAAACAGCCCTCAGCAACTTTCACCAGCACATCAAGGAAACCAAGAAAGCAACCATCACCACCCGCATCAACTTCATAGGCAACCACATAAAGGAACTTTTCGGAATAGTCAAAGAATCCTCCCACCAACAGCCATGGAGAACACCATCCACCCCTCCCAAGAACTCTGTGTCACCCTCTCTGACTACTTCCACAGTAAGATCACCAACATCTACAACAAATTCAACCTCTAATCTACTACCCTCTAAACCAATGGCCTCAACCAACAAGCAAACGTCAGCCAAACCATTACCATCTGGTCCCCACTCACCTACCTGACCACCTCAGCCATCATGTCCATCCATTCCGGGGTACCCACCGACGTCTGCCCCAACCACCTCTGCAACCTTGCAATGAACCCAATCAGCCTGCAACTCATCAGCATCCTCAATACTTCCATCTCTACAGCATCCTTCCTGGGCAGATGGAAACATGCAGATGTCAGACCCCTCCTAAAGAAAGTCTCCACTGACCCCAGTGATCAAAAAACATATCGTCCCATCTCCCTGCTCCCTTACCCAGCCAAAGTACTCGAGTAAGCCATCAACCAGCAGCTCAACAATCAGGTTTCTGTGCCAAACACAGCACTGACACTACGCTGATTTCTGCCACAGATGACATCAGAACACAGAGAAGCTGTGTCCCTGATCCTCCCTGACTTCTCCGCAGCATTCAACACCATCTCCCACAACACCTTCATCAACAGAATCTACAACAGAGGCATACAGCAAGACGCCCTCAAGTGGATCCAGTTTCATACAGCCTCCTCACTGACAGACTTCATAAATAGACCCAAGATTGACTCTTCGACTGAGACACAGCACTCAGATACCCCTAAGGGTGAACAGTGTTGCGCTTTACAAATGCTGTTTGATTGATTGACTGTAGGACAAGATTCTGACAGAATTACTGTAATGTTTTCTATCGGGTGATTAGCCAAGCTTTATAAATCCTGATTGATTTATTGACTGAGTAACCAAAGTTAAACACTGTGTAATTCATTTCCTTCCTTTGTTCCACTCAGTACATTCAACAAATAAGTGACTTCTTGCAAAGCAAACTGAGTCATCTCTTGAAGTGACTATCAGAGAAAAGACAGCAGAACAGCGAGTCGGGAGGAGAGAGACAAATCATGGATGAGAGAGAACAGGGCTCTCTGCCTGATACAGATAAAGACATTGGCTGCAGCATAACAGTGAACAACCATGGAGTAGACAGAACCTGTCTCATTGAACATTCATTTAGGGGTAAATTTACTAACGGTTTGCGCTGGGTTAGCATCACAAAAGTGACGCTAACCAGCACACATTTTCTTTTTCTAATTTACTTTCCAGTGCAAAACATGTTTTTGGCTGAAAAATACCCTGCAAGTAACATTAAGCAGTGCGAAGCACTGCTTTGCGTTACTTGGAGCCAAGGGGGCATTACAAGGGTGGTACATGGGTGTTCCCGTGCTACCACACATCCTTTTGACGCAAAACTCTATCTACAAACAACAGTAGACTGGGTTTAGGGCCAAAACGCCATTTAAAAGGAGGCGTTAAGAGGAGAAATGTTTTTATTTCTCCTTTCTTTCCTGACTGCAGCACACATGCAAGTGTGAAAACAATAAAAGTGTGTCTACGTATAGTATTTTGTACAACAGGGGTACCCTCCTTGTGCAAAACCAATGCTAGACTCAGGCACGCACCCTAGTACTATGACGCTAAGGTTTGTGGTTGGCGCTCGGCAGCTGAAATCAGCGCCAGCACTAGGGAGAGGGGAGGAGAGTGACATATCTTTGTAGATATGGCACTCTCCTTCTCACTCCCTGTCAGGCAAAGCAGTGCAGCATTTCTGTCTGCTGCTTTCCAGTACTTTTATGTAAATCTGGGCCCTAGTCTGTATAAACCAGTTGGGCTGTAAATACTTTACAGTTCTCACCATAATTTACTATAGATTATTTCTCTTGAAATGCAATGCATACAGTGCAAAGTGTGCTGTTCAGACTAAATAGTGGCTTGAGGTCAGCAATGCCTTCGATGAGATATTGTATACTTATGAGAACTTGCTGCTGCTCTTGCATTTCAACCATATAGCTTTCTGCAAATGGTTCAATTCTCTAGAAAACGTCTACCTAAAAACATCAACTCCATGTTTGGGGAGGAAAAATGAATTGCCAGGTAAGGTAAGTTGTCAAGAAAATGAGTCCTACAACAGGCAGTAGACCAGAAAGTTGTGTGTAGACTCTATGAACTGCTGTCTGAGCCAGTAATGTTTCCTGGCCACCCACTTTTCACATTGAGTGTTCTTGTCACTATATCACATTACTCATGCATCAATGTTAGGGAATGCTATTTATACATGCTCTCCAGCATTCTAAGGTGTTGACATGTGTAGTGGAATTCTACTCTGGCACCACACAGTTGCAGGTTGAAGTGAAAAGCTGGGTAGAATGGCAATAGAAAAAAGTCGATTAATAACAGTGTGAGAGAGCCGGCTCTGAGACTGGATCTCCATGTCAGTCAAAATAGTATTTGACCTATCATCAGAGAATTGTAATGTCCCTGTTGCAGTGAAGGCTGTTGCTCTAGTCAAGACTACACATCACCAGTGAACATGACCACAAATGTGCATGTGCTGTGATGCATATCTGCAGCTTGACACGTGCATATGTGCGTCATGACAAGTGTGTATACACAAGGGGTCATTTTTAATTTACTGATCTAACATGATCTACAGTTAGACCACTCCAGTAAATTCAAATGTAAAAAACATAAGGGAACATGTTACACAATTCTCAAAAAGCAAGGAAGAGGCCTGGCAATGCTGTCTCGCCACTGGGCCATGTGAAAAAAAATAATTAGAAAAAATATATATATGTGGGTTATAGTGAAGGAAGGGGAGTGGGGTGGGTAGTTTCGGGAAGTAGAAGAGATGAAAGTCTACCATAACCCGATGTTCAGGAAGGGGGAGCATCGAGGTGAGGGGAAGTAAAAGATAGGATGCCCGGGGATTAGGAACTTCGGAAGAAAGGAATGAAACAACTGCACTCCGATAAAGTGCGTTGTACAAAAGTAAAAAAGAGTCCTCATGGTTATGAAATAGAAGATACAGTTCTTCCAATTAACGCATTATGAGATCCAAATGATCTTGAGCAGTGGCGGCTACTATCCGATCAGGGGTGTTGGGTGGAGCGGAAAGGTTGAGGAAGGAATAAAAAACATATGAATCCCTTACCTGGGTACTATCACCACCTCTACTCGTCCTCTTCTGACTCCCAGTCCGAAGCAGGAAGCACACAGGCTACCCAAGTCAATCATGACGGGACTGTCACCATGACAGTAGCAATGTGATTGGTTTGAGCACCATGGTTCGGTGCTCAGGCAGGGAGTGGGAGCCTGTGCATGCACGCCACCCACGCTGTGCAATACAGCCAGTGGAGAACATGAAAAGTGAGCATGACTGTTTGGCTGGCCCAAGACTGCCAACAAAACTGTCATGCGCACTTAAAGAGTTCCCACCCCTCCTACCCTTCTCTGCACAGTGGAGCCCCACCTCACACCTAGAACTGTGCCAGTACGGAAAAAGAAAACAATAATAACGTTGCGTTATTTTCATTTTATTTTTCCTTTTTTAGGTGCTCAGAGAGCAGTGGGGTGACGCTCCTCTGCCATAGTGGACGAGCCGCCACTGCTTGAGTGGGACAAACAACAGAATAGGAAAAAAGTAATCAGTTTAGGAGCAGGGAAATGAGATAGACAATAAAGCCACCCAGACACCTGCACCATGAAACAATAGTTCTGAACACCACCTCCAGCTGTAACCTACAGATTGAAAGCCTGGTTTGTGTCTCCTCTTTAATTAATTTTCTTTCACATTGCTCTTTTTCATTGCACAAAGTGTCTTGAGGCATAGGTGATGTATTGTGCTGATACAAAAATTACGCGAATGTCCCAATTTGTAGCAACATTTCCAGCCTAAAAGACAGCCTCATCTTCCTCACATTGTTAATGATTTCATTCCATTTGCCCACACAACTCATCAACGGGCTACAAAAAATGTATCACAAGCCATAACCACAAAGCGGAATCCATTAGTGCCACACCTCCACCCCACCATCTCATATTACCTGTAAGACCATCTATTAGGCAGCAACTTCCAAAATGACACCCTACCTGTCAAAGAAATTAAGAATACCAGTGGAAAATTCATCACATGCAGCCTTCACATCACTACCTTTGGCAACAAAAAGATCAAGAAGAGCGAAAGGCAATCCTTACCCTAACCTAGACCCTTAACCTAGAATACAATACTAACACAGACCCAAAAAACACTTTCACTTTCTCAGTGATACTCAAAGTATGGTCCTCCTGACCTTTACATGAGGTTCCCTGGTCAACAGCAGCACTGGGCTTCTGTTTTTCGACTCAGCACTTACGTTGAGAAATATGTTAAATAAAGGGACTCACATATATTTACAGCTGAACTGAAGTTAAAGGAAATAATTAAGGTGTTGTGCGCCACTTAAATGTAGGGTCACCTTCATTTTTTGTTCGAGCCTCGACTGTGCTTACGCTGTCTGCAAGACTGTTGTATCTCTTGTGTGGGTTTTGGCACACCCACCGTTTGCCATTGGTTGTTATCTGTGGCATTCAGAAATGTTGGCTTGTTATTGGTGCATTTGTGTATATGATCCTCCTTTGTGTGCTTGGTTCCCTCCCCAGCGATTTCACTAAGAGAAAATTTTTGTTGTCCATCACACTGTTACAGCATGTGATGGTCCCTCTTCCTATCTGATATTTAGACTTCCATCTTGAGCCAGCCATGAAGTGCTGTATTGCAGTGGCACCCCGTGTGTACCGAGCTGCAGCACCCTCGCCTTCCCCAATTTGCCCTGCTGGTCGTTTTATTATTATTTACATGCAGCACTTCGTTGAAGTGCTTGTGCCTTTAAACCTGGCTGGAAGCTTTGGTTGTGTCCGCTTGCACATGTCTGATAGAGGTTCGCAGTGGCCTGTATGGGCAATCTGTGAATCTGTAGCTCTATGCGTTTCACTCACAGGGTCTAGCAGGGCTTACGTCTTTGACAGTCACTGCCTTAAAGTTAAGGTTTGTTTTATTAGGAAATGTGGTTTTGAGTTTTTCTGTTTATTGAGAAGTGTCATTCCCTGCATAACCAGATCACACATCCTGACGTCAGTGTGGCGCTAGATCGGCTTTTGAAATTTACCCGAGTGGGGATGGGAGTGTGTGAGAGCTCCGTTTAACCTACCTGGCTGCTAACGCTGACCTCTCCAGAGGTTTGAGAAACCAACGATCCTAAACTCAAACCAGGATGGCTAGTTACACCCCGGTCCTTTATGTGCATTGTGCGCTGCAGAACGAGGCAAGCTTTCAGCGCTTTGCTTGTTTATTTTTAGTATGATATGATGATATATGTATGATAATGATTTATGACCCCGTCCCTAAGAAGGTGTCCGGGGGAGTTGTACAAATATGACGTATGTAATGAGTAATAAAACTGCAGCCAACAACCACCAAAAAATACAATGACTGTTGGCTGTGTTTAGTGATGCAGATATTTATTTATTTATTTATTTCATTTATATAGCGCAACAGCTACCCAGCAAAGGGTTTCCCGGCGCTAAGGATCCAGTAGTTTGATTTACTGAGGATGGGAGTGTGTGAGAGCTCCCTTTAACCTACCCAGCTGCTTACGATGTCCAGTACAGAGGTTTGAGAAACCAATGATCCTAAACTCAAACCAGCATGCCCAGTTACACCACTGTCCTTTCTGTGCATTGTGCGCTGCAGAATGAGTCAGGCTTTCAGTGCTTTGCTTGTTTATTTTTAGTTTCAGCATGCACTCAGAGAGTACATAGCTCTGCAGTGCCTCACCATATCCCCTCCTGCTCTTATTTAGGTCACCCGTCCTTGCGCTATCCCATATTGACTTGACCCCTGACCTTTATCCACATAATGCTGTATCGGTATGTCTCCATTCAGAAATCTTTTCCTGCAGCTCACAACACAGCGTCTTACTGCCGCAGCAGGGAGTGTATCATAATCAGTGGTCATAGTGGGCAGGAGCGGCAAGGCAGGGCGTGCCTTACCTTTTCAATTTAATAGAATCTGTGTGCTTACTTTTTTATTTACAAAATGCGCCCCAGGGGAGCTTCTAGCCCAGAGATGACAAGGTCAGTGTCCACTTTGCCTGCTCGGCCTCTGACAGCTGCCCCATTTTCTTTCTTCCTCTTATTCCTTCTGTTTCTGTCTCTCTCCTCCTCATTTGCTGAATGATAACCATGACTTCAAGAAATATCTCTTCCCCTCTCTTTCCTCTCCTTTACTTCATTCGTTCCCGAGTGAAATTGATCCAAAAAAGAAAAACACTTTTGATGGAAATGTCATCTTATCTTTTTCTGACGTTTTTCTATTCTAAAGTGCATCCCCGGGACAGAGAGGAAATAAGGTTAAAAATATGAAAAATAACTAAATAAAGCAAGACGGAGTATTCACAAAGTGGCCAGATTGGTTTTATTTAACCCTGGGCGGAGCAGGCGGAGTTGCTCTACACAGAGCTCTGCAGGGTTGGGCAAAACCTCCATGGAGCTCCACTCCACTCTGCTCGGTGCCTCCCACCCCCTCAAAATATATTTATCATATAAAAATTACAATTAAGGTAAATAAAAGCGCACATACCTTTATTCGCGGCATCTCAGGGCTGCCCTCTTCCTCGCTGTAATCCCCTACGTCAGATGTACGTCATGGTAGGACTGCACATGCGTCAGTGGGGCAGTATAGTGTTCAGTGGGGGAGAGGATGTTGCACTATGGCCAGAGCTGCTGAATTTAGAACTGGGGAACCATATTCAGCCTTCATACCCAGTCCACCAGAACAGTCTCCTGAGGGACCACATTCCCATGGTAGACCTTAGAAGGCCCCTCTAGACCTTAGAAGCCCAGCAGGTGGACCTCAGTGGTGGCAAGTACTCCACTACAATCAATTCTGAAGTGCACCTACTGCTCGGAGGCAGGCCTATGAAGCAATACACTCTAGAGCGACAGTGGCTCTGTCACTGAGGTCACATGAACCTTGAGGCTAGTCCGCCTCCCCCATTGGTACCTCCATTGGCCTTGATTCAGCAGTAGTAGTGCAACTCACCAGGGAACAGCAATGCAGGATTTGCATGCACACAAAACTAAGTTCGCAAATTTCATGGTCTCTCTGCTTCATTGGCAAGCACTTTTAACATGTGCTGCCTGCTTTGGGGCCACTGGAATTATGCAGCAATAAAGGACAAAATTATGTCGCAGTGTTGACTAAATTATGCAGCAAACATAAGGCTGCAGTGTAATGCAGTACATTTACTGATACTTTAATAATTTGACATTCTCACACATACTAACAGCCCAAATTATTTGCCTCATTAGTACCAGTGTAACATACCAATTCAGCAGTGAGAAAGGAGACCAGTCAATCTTTGCAAAGGGCCCTCCACTTCCCAGTAACACAAGCCACAGTTTTTAGTAACTTTTGATCCGTTTGAGCTACAAACAATTATTTTGTTAAAATTGTCAGATTATGCAGCAGATGATGTATTATATGACAAATATGGCAGAGCCATAATTATATGCAAAACCTTTGCAAACTAGGATGTTTTGCCATTAATGTTTGAACTCAGTGGCATAGCAAGGGGTGGGCGCCCCGGGTGGCATGAGTTTTGGGGAAAGCATTCCCCCTGCTCTTACCTGTGGCTGTCGTGGGGCGCCATAGCAGGAATCGACAGCACCCCATATGGCCGGGATGCCGCCACCCCCTCCCAACACATATCCCCAAGGATGGGAAGTCGGACAATAGTTGAACTTTTGGAAGACGGGAGGGAGTCACCCTCCCGGCCGTATTCATTAAAATATGAAACAAAATTTAAAACATTAAATAAAAGTTTCATCATTATGCATTATGTACAATTTGTCATTTATTACATTTCGATGCAGTCCTGTACTTTTGGCTAACATCCTGAAAATGCATACACTCTAATTCAAATTGTACATCCTAGCATTAAGGGCCAACGGCAAGGTCTTAACCGGTGTCAGATCCCTACTACCAAACTCCCGCCCTCACTGTGTGAGCGGCGCATGCGCAGAGGGCTCTACCCTCATTGCCAACTGTAACTTCCCTTGTCGTGGTGGGGGCTCCCTTTCTACTCGACACCATCTTAAGGGTCGTCCGAGTTCCCGTATGAAGTCTCTGTAGGAAGGACAGCGTGGACTCTCCCCCCCAACCCCACACTCTCTATCCGCCGTCGTGGATATCCGGCCCCCGGGAAATTAGTAAGGAGGGGCATATAACCGCCTCCCCCCCTGGGAGGGGCCCATGGCCATCTCCCCCTAGGCGCCCCATCCTTAGTGGGTGCCGCCTCCCCGTGGAAGGGGCCAATGGCCGTCTTCCCCCGGGCGCTCCCATCCATTGTGGGTGGCGCCCCACTCTAGGGACCTTTAAATTACTGCTCACCGATCATGACCTTACCGCCCGACAAATAAATACGACAGTTGTTTACCTACTAAAAAGAAAAATTTCACATCATCTTACTGTTATCACTGAACTTTCCTGCAAGAAGAAATTTCTCCAATGCAAACCAAATCTTTATTCTCAAAGTTCCTTCATACACTCTACCAAGGAAAAAAGGCCTATACTTTCATCACTCAGAAACCTTTATTTTCCTCCAAACTTTTGCTATCAGGGGCTGGTGGGTGGGTCAAAATTGCTGCTTGTTCCGTCGAGGGCTCACGAGCAACGAGTGGGTGCAGCCTTCCGATCCGAGGAACAAGAGGACGATCTTCTGGATTCCCGCTCCTTTATCCTTCTGCGGGAGGGCGTATACCCGTCCCCGATACGCCTACTGGGCGTGGTCTTCCATCGAGGTGTCTAGGACAACCCCTCTCGGGCGGGGGAAGGCGCGCCCCGGCCACGCCGCTTTGGGCATACCAGCCGGGCAACGCCCACCCCGCCCAAAATGGTTTCCCGGGAGGTTCGGGCACCCATCCATACGTTCGGGGGGACCGAGCGGTCGCCCCTTTCCATATGGCCGGGATGCCGCCACCCCCTCCCAACACATATCCCCAAGGATGGGAAGTCGGACAATAGTTGAACTTTTGGAAGACGGGAGGGAGTCACCCTCCCGGCCGTATTTATTAAAATATGAAACAAAATTTAAAACATTAAATAAAAGTTTCATCATTATGCATTATGTACAATTTGTCATTTATTACATTTCGATGCAGTCCTGTACTTTTGGCTAACATCCTGAAAATGCATACACTCTAATTCAAATTGTACATCCTAGCATTAAGGGCCAACGGCAAGGTCTTAACCGGTGTCAGATCCCTACTACCAAACTCCCGCCCTCACTGTGTGAGCGGCGCATGCGCAGAGGGCTCTACCCTCATTGCCAACTGTAACTTCCCTTGTCGTGGTGGGGGCCCCCTTTCTACTCGACGCCATCTTAAGGGTCGTCCGAGTTCCCGTATGAAGTCTCTGTAGGAAGGACAGCGTGGACTCTCCCCCCCAACCCCACACTCTCTATCCGCCGTCGCGGATATCCGGCCCCCGGGAAATTAGTAAGGAGGGGCATATAACCGCCTCCCCCCCTGGGAGGGGCCCATGGCCATCTCCCCCTAGGCGCCCCATCCTTAGTGGGTGCCGCCTCCCCGTGGAAGGGGCCAATGGCCGTCTTCCCCCGGGCGCTCCCATCCATTGTGGGTGGCACCCCACTCTAGTGACCTTTAAATTACTGCTCACCGATCATGACCTTACCGCCACAGACCGGATGGTTGACCGACCATCCGGTCCCCCCCAACTCCTCCTATAGGTCATGCTTCCTCAAACTTCTCAGCCATGCAACCAAGTCTCCTATGAGTAAATCATTCCCCTCCCTGGACAGGTGAACCCCATCATTCAGATACATCTGGTCACCCCGGATACACCCATGTGGAATAACATGCAACTGTGCAGAACGGAACAATCTACCAATCTTATTATTGACCCGTTTAACTGAATGGTTCAGAGCTGACACCGAAAGGCCCCCCTGCCACCTCCTTCTAGGAATCATGTGGGACCAGGCAATCGTGCACCCCGGGACTCTTTTAGCCAACCAGCTAACAGCCAACAAGATTCGTTCAAGTAACACTCGTCTACCCAGTGTCACCAAATCGTTGCCTCCCAGGTGTACTATGACTACAGATGGCGGTGACCTATGCCGCCCTAAAAGTCCCTCGACAAATGACTCAAATTTGTCAAAAACGAGCCCTCCTTTCCCATGGAAAGCCACTCTGAACCCGTATTCCCCAGGTGCGTGAATCGCGTCACCTTCCTTGAATACGTCACCGGCGCGCCTCACGTATGAGTGGCCCACGACCCATACCATCCTCTCTCCAGTCGGTGATCTCTGACCGCTGGTCTCTTGATGCAGGGTCGACCTCCAATTCCGCCCTGCATGGCAGGCCCGCGAAACTGCAAAGTAAACAAAAGACAGAAAACGTGAGTGCATGTCAATTGATCACTTACAACATGTGCAAACGCACATACCTCTTGAAGCAATTCGAGGACCAACGGCCCAATTGTTTCACTTCCTCAGCACTCTGACCCCTGGCTGTAGCCTCGGTAGCAGCCCCTATCCTAAAGGAGTGGGTCCCAAAATCGCACGGGTCCATGCCCGCGTCAGCGATTGCCAGTGCCAGCACCCTCTGAAACTGAAATCTCGTCAGTGGGGTGCCATCCTTGTGTCGGAGCAAGCTCCCCCCCCAAGTGGCCGCTCTTAGCGCCAAATAGTCTTCCACACATTTCAACGGGCAGACAGGGGACCCACGCTTGCGCTGTACGACCACACTATCTCCCATAGCCCCCTGGTAAGTCTTGTACCTGGCTATCATGATTACCATCGAATCACCCCTTATCTGGATGTGATCCCTGCACAAACCTCCCTCCATATCTCTCTTGTTCTTCGCGACAAGCTCGCTCACCCTCATGGCCCCATGGAATGCCAATGTGAACGCTGCCCGGAACAGAACTGTTTCGTAATGGGAGGAACACGTCTCGTCCAGCTTTGCTAAAAGCAGAGACAGTCTGTCTAAGCCAATCGGGTGCCTCGTATCTTTCTTGCAACCCTCAAGGCGCTGCCAGCCGTGAAGGGCTTTCTTCACCAAAAAAGAACCTGTAGGGTCTTTTATGCCGTGTACCTGGGCCATGAAGGAAATGGCCGCCCTATGCCTACCGGCCGTTGCAACTGATCGGCCCTCCCTGTGTAGTGCTACCAGGTACCCCAGGACGGATTCCTCCTGACCCCAATTCTGACTCCCTGCCGGACCCAAATATGTGCAATAGGAACGAAACGCTCCTTCGTATGCTTTCCTTGTCCTGGGGGCTAGACTCGCTGCCACGAGGTCTTGTAATCCGAGGCACCGATTAACCACATTGCTTCTGGGAATGGAGCTGCCTCTGGGTCTGCTGTGGGCAGATAACCCCTGAATGCCTGCATATGTGAATGAGAGAGTGCATCAGCCGCATGGTTCAGTACACCTGGCACATGTCTTGCCCTGAACAGTACATCCAGTCTCATGCACAGCAGCACAATCTCTTTCAACAACCTCAGGATCAATTTGCAGCGTGCTGCCTGTTGGTTAATGCAATCAACAACCGTCATATTGTCGGACCAAAACACCACTGAGCGGCCCCTGAAGTCGTCAGCCCATGTCATCAGAGCAACCCAAATTGGGAATAACTCCAGGAACCCAATGTTACCTGTGAGACCATTGGAGTGCCACCATGTTGGCCATGTTTGCGCTGACCATCGATCACCTAAGATGGCGCCAAAACCCACGCTCCCTGCCGAGTCGGTCCATAGACCTAATTCCTCCGAAGACTCTGGCGGGGAGGTCCAGACGACTCGACCGTTGAAGTCCGCCAGAAATGCCAACCAAATACGCATATCCTGGCGAACCTCTCCAGACAGTCTCGTACGGTGGTGAGCCTCTTTGAGACCCCCCATAGCTTGCGCGATAGAGCGCGAAAACGGGCGGGCCATAGGAATCACCCTCAAGGCAAAATTAAGCTGACCCACAGTTTGTTGTAACTGGTGCAGGGTCACTTTCTCCCCCCCAAGGCATTGCATCAAGGAAGCCTGGAACTTGATCACTGTGTCTACTGGTAGTCGGAAACACCCCTCCACAGAATCGAGCTCAATTCCCAGAAACTCCAGTGAAGTAGATGGTCCGACCGTCTTACCTGGTGCCAATGGGACACCAAATTCATTCATGAGGATGCAGAAATCATACAGCGCCTGTGCGCACATCGTATCCCCGGCTGCCCCCAAAAACAAAAAGTCATCCAGATAATGCATAACATGTCTATGCCCTGTAGCCTCAGTAAATGCCCATTCCAAAAAACAGCTAAACATCTCAAAATATGCACATGAAATGGAACAACCCATGGGCATGCATTTATCCATGTAATAACTTCCCTGAAATGCAAAACCTAGCAGGCGCTGATCCTGCGGGTGCACCGGAAGCAACCGGAACGCTGATTCGATATCACATTTCGCCATCAGCGCCCCAGGGCCTAGGTGGTTCAACATGGCCACGGCATCGTCGAACGATGCGTATCGTACTGAACAAACTTCTGGGTCAATGGCATCATTTACCGATGAACCCCTAGGAGCAGAAAGGTTATGTATGAGTCTAAACTCCCCCGGATCTTTCTTCGGGACAACCCCTAACGGGGAACAGATGAACTCGGCCACCGGCGGGCAAGAAAAGGGGCCAGCCACTCGCCCCATCCCGACCTCTTTTGCTATTTTCTTTTCTGCCACGCCTGGGTTGTGCCGTATCGATAATTGGTTTCTACAAAAGGAGTTCCCCCGAACCTCCCCCGCCGGGATGTGGAAGCCATGTAAGAATCCCTTCCTCAACACCCCAGCGGATACATGATCAGGATATTTGTTTAACCAGGGAATCATAACCATGAGATCAACGGGTGTAGGCAATCGGTCACAAAGGTCCACCTCACTCCTGCTTAGGTCCACCTTTTCCTCCCGTCCCGCCATTTTTTGATCTACATGCACTTTCCGGGTGTCAGGAATTCCCACAGCCGGCACACACATGCTTAAACTTGCATGCCCCCTGTGGTCTGTTACAATTGCCTCGATTGAAGCCCCAACAGACCCCTCCTTTTCCGCCATTCCCGCCAACTCTGGGCTGATAGCCCCCACCTGTGCCTGCTCGAAAGGGCACCCCGGGCTTTTGGCGGACCACTCCGGACCCGCTCCCGCCTAGCGAGGACGTACCTGTCGCCCCTGGCAGGAGTTGCTTGTGCCATGACACCGAGTCCAAACAATCCCAAGACAAGGAAGCATCATATTCTTTTGCTTTGCGGAACTTCATGTCATAGCCTTTCCATTCTTCCCCCTCATACATTGAATAAAAATCCATAATGCGATTCTGATAGCAAACCAACTCAGTCATAACCTCAGGTTTACGTTCCCCCATAACTGCGGTAAATATAGAGAAGGCCTTAACCCAGTTCGTCACTGTCTCTTCCACCCTGAACTCGGCCATCTTGGCGCGCCAGACACTAGGGTGCCACAAATCTTTCTGCGTTTTGGCATACTCCATCTCACGAGGGTCCGTTAACAATGAAAACATGTTGATATACTTGTCTCCCCATATTAACTCTTTCGTGGCCAAGGGAATGTGCTGTGCAACCTTTTCCCGCCTTGAGGGTATCGAGCCCTCCCCCACCATCGGCAATGCGAGCTTACACCGATCGGCTGTTGTTGCCGCCGTCTTCTCTTGACCAGCTGCTGGTACTCCCGGCGCCACCTGTGGGGGAACAAGAGGAACACTCGCCTTCGCGCCATCTCTCGATTGCCGCAACTGCTTCATTAACACTCTGGCTTCTTCAGCCGGATCTCCCAGGGTCGCTGTGCCCCCCACCTTTGTTTTGAGCCATGCCGTCAATTGTGCGGCCAATTCTGGGGGTATTTCATCGTCCTCGACAGAGGTGATCACCACCGGGATAGGCTGGCCTACATCAGGGGTCTGAACCGGGTTATCGACCGGTACGAGGGGGGCGATGAGAGGTACCTCTGGAACTGGGACCCCCCCGAAACCGCCCTCTCTTTTACCCTCTTGCCTCCAACCTTGGGGGCAACTCCCGGCAAGGCCGGGCCTATTACCTTTTTCGGCTGACCTGGGTCTTTCAATGCGGCCAATTGCTTCTTCACCTCCGCCAAACCTCTACCGAGCGATTGGACTTGACCGAGCTTTCGGTCCATGCACGCCATCCGGGTCGACAATGGGCGTAACATCTTCTCCATCTCGGAACCCTTTCCTGCTTGCTTGCGAGGCATGGTTTCGAGTCCTCCGCCGTTGGTCGATCCACGAGGTCCTGAAATCTGTGTCGAAACTGAAAGAGAAAAAACACGATTACCACGTTTCAAAATTGCTGCTTGTTCCGTCGAGGGCTCACGAGCAACGAGTGGGTGCAGCCTTCCGATCCGAGGAACAAGAGGACGATCTTCTGGATTCCCGCTCCTTTATCCTTCTGCGGGAGGGCGTGTACCCGTCCCCGATACGCCTACTGGGCGTGGTCTTCCATCGAGGTGTCTAGAACAACCCCTCTCAGGCGGGGGAAGGCGCGCCCCGGCCACGCCGCTTTGGGCATACCAGCCGGGCAACGCCCACCCCGCCCAAAATGGTTTTCCGGGAGGTTCGGGCACCCATCCATACGTTCGGGGGGACCGAGCGGTCGCCCCTTTCCATAATCCACCCCCTGCTTTTATCTTTGGTCCGCGATGGCCAGCAAGGCAGGGATTTCCAGCACCACCCCCTCCATGGTCTTACCTGCGGCCAGCGAGGTGGCAAAAGCAGGGACCGCCACAGGCAGTTTAAACTGATCTTGTGGAAAAGGGAGCAGAAGTGCGGATGACAGAAACTGCATGTCTCTGAGACAAATGGCATGTGATTCCACTTTTAAGTGCATTTGGGACATTCTATGATTTGAGACATACTCCTCTTTGCAAAGGTATTTTAATGTCAATGAATTCATATTAAACCATATATAAACATGTGTATCAATTGGTTGAATTAGATAACCTAATAAGCTATATCTAGTCAGTGGAACTTCAAACAAAGACTAAAATTTGGGATATTTAGCTCTTTCTCGCCACACCACTGGCCAATCCTCAGGGTATTCCCACCCTCTGATTCTCCCCCCACAGTTCCCCTACTTTTTTTCATCAATTCGACCAGAGATCACAATTAGTATGCAAATACACTAAGGGGGCATATTATCAAGAAGGTCGTTAAAATTATCGCCGGTTTAGCGGCAGAAAACTGCTGCTAAAACGGCGATAATGGGCTTGTTAATATGCCCTGGGAAACTATGACAAAATATCGACTACAAAAATATCGAGGTACCAAAATATCGCAACAAAAATATCGAGGACAACAATATCGGGATCCTATCTCTAAGAAGGTAAGTACAAAAATATCGAAAAAAATATATCGATGTTAAAAATATCGTTTTTTAGAAAATATCGTTTTTTTTATTAAAAAAATGTAATATTGACAAAATAATACTTATAAATATAATAAACATAGTTAAAAATATATTATAATATTTAAAATTAATAATTAATGTAATAAAAAAATAATAAAAATATAATACATAGTATATACTTAAATAATATTAACCGTAAAATAATTATTTTAATAAATTATAAATAAATGAAAATATAATAAATTACAAATAAATGTATATACATAAAATAATAATATAAATAACAATTAATAACAATGTAAAACTAATACAAAAAAATAATTAAATTTTGGATACCATACGGGTAAAAATTACTATTCCCACTCCAGAGAGTGCAACAGTAGGGAAAGTGTTGGATAGCGTAAGGGTATAAATTACAATTCCCACTCCAGAGAATGCAACAGTAGGGAAAGTGTTGGATAGCGTAGGGGTAATAACTACTATTCCTACTCCAAAGAGCGCAACAGTAGGGAAAGTGTTGGATAGCGTAGGGGTAAAAATTACTATTCCCACTCCAGAGAGTGCAACAGTAGGGAAAGTGTTGGATAGCGTAGGGGTAACAATTACTATTCCCACTCCAGAGAGTGCAACAGTAGGGAAAGTGTTGGATAGCGTAGGGGTAAAAATTACTATTCCCACTCCAGAGAATGCAACAGTAGGGAAAGTGTTGGATAGCGTAGGGGTAACAATTACTATTCCCACTTTAGAGAGTGCAACAGTAGGGAAAGTGTTGGATAGCGTAGGGGTAATAATTACTATTCCAACTCCAAAGAGTGCAACAGTAGGGAAAGTGTTGGATAGCGTAGGCGTAAAAATTACTATTCCCACTCCAGAGAGTGCAACAGTAGGAAAAGTGTTGGATAGCGTAGGGGTAACAATTACTATTCCCACTCCAGAGAGTGCAAGAGTAGGGAAAGTGTTGGATAGTGTAGGGGTAAAATATACTATTCCCACTCCAGAGAGTGCAACAGTAGGAAAAGTGTTGGATAGCGTAGGGGTAACAATTACTATTCCCACTCCAGAGAGTGCAAGAGTAGGGAAAGTGTTGGATAGTGTAGGGGTAAAATTTACTATTCCCACTCCAGAGAGTGCAACAGTAGGGAAAGTGTTGGATAGCGTAGGGGTAACAATTACTATTCCAACTCCAGAGAGTGCAACAGTAGGGAAAGTGTTGGATAGCGTAAGGGTATAAATTACTATTCCCACTCCAGAGAGTGCAACAGTAGGGAAATTGTTGGATAGCGTACGGGTATAAATTACTATTCCCACTCCAGAGAGTGCAACAGTAGGGAAAGTGTTGGATAGCGTAGGGGTATAAATTACTGTTACCACTCCAGAGAGTGCAACAGTAGGGAAAGTGTTGGTTAGCGTAGGGGTAAAAATTACTATTCCCACTCCAGAGAGTGCAACAGTAGGGAAAGTGTTGGATAGCGTAGGGGTAACAATTACTATTCCCACTCCAGCGAGTGCAACAGTAGGGAAAGTGTTGGATAGCGTAGGGGTAAAAATTAATATTCCCACTCCAGAGAGTGCAACATTATGGAAAATGTTGGATAGCGTAGTGGTAACAATTACTATTCCAACTCCAGAGAGCGCAACAGTAGGGAAAGTGTTGGATAGCGTAGGGGTATAAATTACTATTCCCACTCCAGAAAGTGCAAAAGTAGGGAAAATGTTGGATAGCGTAGGAGTAAAAATAACATACTTATAAATAAATGTTTTATTTTAAATAATAGAAATATTAACTATTAAATAGATATAAACCATTTACAAATACCAATACATAATTATTAAAAACATGATGAGCAAAATATATGTAATTTAAAGAATTTATAAAAATACCATTTAATAATATTTAATTAACAATTAATAATTAATTAACAATTAGATAATTAACAAAACAATTAATTAAAGAACAATACTTAATTACATTTAAATTACTTCCCACCCTATTCCCCTATAAACCCACAACCCACTACAGAACATCATTATCAATTAATCAATTTATTAAAATTATTTACCAATTAATTAAAATTAATTACCAATTGTTAAAAATTAATTTATGATTCCTACTAATTCCTAATTAATTTAACATAATGAAATTACTTCCCACCCTATTCCCCTATAAACCCACAACCCGCTACAGAACATAATTATCAATTAATCAATTAATTAAAATGACTTACCAATTAATTAAAAATAATTACCAATTAATAATTATTAATTTTTAATTCCTACTAATTAATAATTAATTTAACATAATTAAATTACTTCCAACCCTATTCCCCTATAAACCCACAACCCGCTACAGAACATACTTATCAATTAATCCATTATTTAAAATTAATTACCAATTAATTAAAAATATTTTCCAATTAATAAATATTAATTTAATATTCCTTCTAATTAATAATTAATTTAACATAATTAAATTACTTCCCACCCTATTCCCCTATAAACCCACAACCCGCTACAGTACTAAAATACAAAATTTAATTAAATTACATAAAATTTAATTAAAAACATAATAAAGAAATAATAATATACACAAAAGTATTTAAAAAATCAATATTAGTAACATCGAAATTATTAACATTGATATTACTTACATCGATATTTTTAACTTCGATATTACTAATATCGATATTAAATATATCGATATTACTTACCTTCTATATTTTGACCCTTTGATATTAAAACTTCGATATTAGTGCATGTCGATATTAAAAGTTCGATATTTTGTCTGCATACCATGCCCTGGAGAAGTCCAATAGAAGCCCATTCTCGGGAGGCCTTGTCTACCGCCCCCCAGGTGCTGCTACTACGTTTTTAGACTCCCTCGGGCAGTTGCTGCTTCGCTATCCACACTTCACACTTTTGGGAGACTTTAACCTCCAATTGGAATCTAAAACTGACCCTCAAGCTCATAATTTTTACCAGACCCTCGAGATTTTCGGCCTGCACCAAAATGTTTTGCAGCCGACCAATAGTGCTGGACACACACTTGATGGTGTGTGTTCCAACTTCCCCTCACTAGTGACTCAAGCTCCCATTCCGCAAATTTGGACAGACCACTGTCTTATCCCTTTTAATATCTGTATGCCCCAGGCCTCGAAAATAGCAAAAACCAGCCAGCAATCTCCCACCCACCCAAACTGGAGGGCGGTGGGCGACAGTCTCAAATCTATACCCATTCATCAGTCTCAGGTCCCTAGCATGTCTGGAGAGGTGACTCATGACTCAAAACTCTTTCATACTTGGATGTATCAAGTCATCAAAGAACGGGCCCCACTTAAACGCCCCCCTGTAAAGGAGAAAAGAGGAAAGATAAATGCTCCATGGTTCTCGCAAGTCCTGGCAGAACAACTCCTACTGTGTAGGAAAAGTGAACGCAAATGGAGGAAAATGTATGACAATACTGCTAAAACCCTTTATGTACAACAAAGGAAACAATACCTCTCCAGTATTAAAATTGCGAATAAGGACTACTACATGAAGGCCATTAAAAAAGCCCAGCATAAACAAAACACCGTTTTTTCCATAGTTAAAGCTTTCACACACCCTAAAGCTCTTCAGCCCGAAATTCCGCCGTCCCTGGGCTTTTGTAATCAAATTGCTGATTACTTCGAGGAGAAAATCGAATTACTACAGAGGAATTTCCTGGATCCCTCCTTACTCCCTACGCCAGGTGGCCCTGATACGCCGGAGACTAAGGCCTGTACTTTTAGTTCCTTTAAACCCGTCTCTCTGCTTCAGACTCGGGAAGTCATTCTAGCCTGCAAATCTGGGGCCCCGTCTGATTCCTGCCCCCCACGGATACTTCATCAAACGATCGACATAATCAACCCCATTATTAATGGAATTGTTAACGCCTCACTTAGCTCAGGTACGGTCCCTCCAGATTGGAAAAAGGCAATAGTTAAACCACTCATGAAAAAACCCAATAAATCCACTACCGATTTATCCAATCTACGACCTATATCCCTCCTCCCAGTGCTGGGTAAGATAACGGAGCAGATGGTATATCAAGAGCTAAAAAATTATGTTGAAACATACAATCTCCTTCATCCCCAGCAATCAGGTTTCCGTGCAAGGCATTCGACGGAAACAGCCCTTATTGAACTCACAGATTCCATAAAATCTTTACAGGATGAAGGTAAAAGCGCCGTACTGATTTTGTTAGATTTAACAGCGGCGTTTGATACCATCTCCCACAAAATATTGATTAACAGACTGAGAGATATAGGTATCACTGATGTGGCTTTGACTTGGATAATCTCTTTTCTGTCAGATAGATCCCAAACCACCGCCCTTGGTCCCTTTCTTTCCAAGGAAAAAAAGGTAACATCTGGAGTTCCTCAAGGCTCTATTTTGAGCCCGTTATTATTTAATGTTTATATGATCCCCCTTATCACTTTAATTGAGTCATACGGTATTCTTGTTACATCATATTCCGATGACACTCAATTGATTGTACCCCTAGATAAGAATTCCACCGAGGCCGAACAGAATCTAAAGAACTGCCTGACGGATGTTTTTCATTGGATGGAAAACAACCATTTAAAATGCAATGCTAACAAGACTGAGATTGTGCCATTGGGGAAAAATGTCCACTTCTGCCCAGGCAAATGGTGGCCAGAGGAATCCCCTGCTCCGCCCCACTCAGTCGAATCAGCCAGAAACCTGGGAGTCTTATTTGACTCCACACTCTCCTTTGACCAGCATGTGAGAAATGTGGCAGGAAGTTGCTTTAGTATTATCAAATCTTTAAAGAAATTCTTTGATTTCCTCCCCACGGACTCAAGAAAGGCGGTGGCAGTGGCCCTTATACTCTCCCGCTTAGATTATTGTAACGGCCTAATGGCCGGGGAAAAAAAGGCCACATTAAAAAAATTGCAGAGTGTACAACACGCCGCTGCCAGACTGGTATTGAAATTACCGAGGAAATCGTCTGCATCGGCTGCACTCAAGCAACTGCATTGGTTACCTCTGCACAGGAGGATTTTATTTAAAATCCTGGTGATTGCCTTTCGAGCCCTTAAAAACACTGGCCCGAGGTACCTTTCTAAGCGGTATACCCGCTATAACCCCTCTAGAAAGTTGAGGTCATCGGGTGGTAATCTGATGAATATCCCCAGTTTCCACTACAAAACCAAAGGGGGTAAGACCTTGACTGTCTTGGCCTCCAAGGCTTGGAATGCCATGCCCATTGATCTCAGACTCTTGGACCAAGAGTTCGTTTTTAGGAAACAATTAAAGACTTGGATTTTTAATTTACAGGATGCCCTGGTAATGGCTGCCATTTAATCCAATTTTCCCAATTGTACTGTACACTTTTTCAGCGCCAGGATGCTCCTTTCGGAGAGACAGTTGCGCTCTACAAATACCAATTACAATTACAATTACAATTACATGTTCACACCAGAACATGGACTTCATTTGGAATTCCCCGGGGCATATTATCAAGCCCATTATCGCAGCTTTAGCGGCAGTTTCCTGCCGCTAAAGCGGCGATAATTTAACGCCGTTTCTTGATAATATGCCCCATGGTTTTTCACTGGTCCAAAGCGGATTTAGCCAATCTCTGCTCTTAGTTGACAGTGTTTACTCGATGACTGACTTGCACATCTCATCCGTGTTCTCTCTTTCATGTGTGGTAGTATCCCGTGAAAAATAAAGACCCTCATAAGGCTGATTAACAGTGAGAGAAAGGTTGCATTATTTGCTCTTTAGGGGGATGATGCTTGCACGCTAGCAGTCATTGCTCATATCTGCTGGCCCTGATCAGAATTTCAGTAGTTTCATCTCAGCTTTTCATTTCTTACAACAACCATCATTTCTTTTGTAGAAATAAAGTTGCAGATACAGTGTGCTGAGTGGTCAAGTGTCATATCTCTCCCTTTCGAGAGGGATGATCACTTGCACATGGCGATGTTCCTCTCGTGTAAGTGAGAAACGGAAGGAGACATCTCTTCATCTGCTGTTGCATACTATCAGGCCTCCAATTCTCCTTGCAACAGTTCAAGCAAGGCACCATTATTTGATGCTTCCTACTGTATGCCATGCAGGTGCTAGTACAGTTTTTCAAAGATACTCGGAATTAATTATTTTCGCATTAGTAAATGACATTGTACAATTTTTAGCTGCATCAGAGCGCTTTAAGGGAGTGGTATAAGAAAGTTGTCCATGGACGCTGAGTCCTGAGGTACTTGGCTGGATGGAGATCACTTTTGGTGTAATCTGATGTCCTCCCATGAATCCAAGTGGTACCTTCCTGATTATTTGATGAGAGTGTCCATGACTTGTGAGGAAGCATACCTGGAGGGTCAGTTCAGCTGCTGAGATCAGCAGGTAATAAAGTCATTCTTAAAAATGTGGAAACAGGACAAGGTGCAGTTGGGGGCAGACTCGATAAATCAGAGAAAATATCAATTAAACAACTATTAGGGCCTTATTTAGAGTTAGGAGGATTGAGAAAACAGTCATACCACTACCCAACAAGCTACTCCTCAGCTTGAAACTCTTGCTGTGTGCCGACAACAATCCTCAACTCAAACCAGCACGCCCGGTATCATCGCGGCCCTTTGTGTGCATTGTGCGTTGCAGAATGAGGCAGGCTTTCATCGCCATTTTAGGCTGCATCCGCGTGCTGCTGAGCTATTCGCATGCCTACACCTCCCACTGTTTCCTCACCTTCTTATGCTTCAGCCAACCTCTAATATATTTTTGCTCCTCTTTTAATAAGAATCCTTCACAAAAGCTTACAGTCTGTAATCCTGACCAGCCACGGCCCGTGCAGGTAAGAGCGGTGAGCCGATGGGACGGGATTGGGGGGGGAGGGATTCCACAGACGACCATGAAGGAAAATTAAATAAATAATACATTTTGCCTCGTCATCGTCTATCATAATACCCCCACCACTCCACCGCTCTTACCTGCACGGGCTACGGCTGATCCTGACACATACGATGCATGCGTTTTCATTTCCAACGTTGTTACAAAAGCAAAAAGTAACATGCTCACGCGTACACTCACAGGTCAACATTCACATGCGCACTGACACACAGCAACAACACAGGCACACACACACACAGGGCAACACAAACATGTGCCGAAAGACCCAGAAATGTACTCTGAGACACATTGACACACTCAACACTCACAAACAATCCCACAAAAATGCACACACATGCACACGCCCACACACACACACACACTGATGCAATCATATAAACTCTCCCAATAACACACACACTAACACAAACAAACAACACACACAAATACAAACAAAAATATGCACACACTGACAGTCACACATGCACATACACAATTGCAGGCAGACTGATATACACTTCACACACATCAACACACAAACATTCTTTCACACTCATGGGCACACATACAGTACACACTCTTTAACACTCATACTCGTGCGCTTTCACATAGATACCTGCACGTACATCCAAGGTTCATTAGAAGAAACCCATTTTATAAAAATGCATTTTTTGAATATTTTTCAGACATTCTCCATTATTTACCATCATTGAACTGACCAGTGTAGTTTAATTGTAAAATGTGTTATCTAACTCTCCTACCTTAGACTTAATAATTGGGCTCCGCATCCCGCCAGGTCCTTTTCAGAGATAGCCCAGCTCGAGGCACGTGTCCCGCTGGGCACAATGGCCACAAAAAGAGGCTTTAAATCTGGTACACTTATAATTCTATTGCAATTTACGTGCAAGCCTTGCAGCATTGTTTTGCTAAATGCTTATGGGGACATTGACTCCCTGCATCTTTCTGAATAATGTCCCCGTCTTTTCGCAGTTGCAGGCTCGTGCTTAAAGGTTGAGAACAACAAATAAGTATCATTAAGACATTCTTTGCAAACGCAGATATTTACAACAGCCATGCCTTCAGATACATTCAAATTTATTATAGACCAACTACCAGGTATTAATGAAAATAAATAAATACAGCCTCACATTTTGGATCTGCTGCAACTGGGGCGGTACACTTGGGTCACTGTAGAACACAGGAATGATCAGTTCCTTTATTTTTTTAAGGGAGTGCAGCGGTAGGACAACTCTGTGGGTTAATGCATCTGTTGCTTACATCTTCACGCAACCTACAATACATAGCTTTAAATATGGCAGGTCCATCAAGCATTTTCACCCTCAATACTATGAGGACCAGGCTCACTATTTACATTAAGCATTGCTAAAGCTAATACGCTTTGCCTATGTGTGAGCTAATCTATTAGGGCAATCAGGCAGTTTCAGAGATAACGGGCAAGATGTTGTGTGACGCTTGTCGCTGCTGGAAGTGAATGCAATGGGCTACAATTCAACTTTACATATTTCCATTCCACACCACATAATTCGACAACAAACCACATATTTTAACCTACAACACAATTTCACAACACATCACATACATCCAAACCACACTGCAGAATTCCACATCGTGCCACAAAATTCAACAGCACACCACATAATTAAACTCCAGAACAATCCCAACCCACATAATTCCAGTACACTCAATGCTAAATAATTACTATCCACACATTTCCACTGCACCTTATGCCACATAATTCCAATACAGAAATCCACTCCACTCCATGCAATTCCACCACACACAATTCCACAACTAAAAATTCCAATCTAACCCACATAATTCCACTCCACATCACATACATCCACACTAATCCAAACACATGAGTAAATGACATTCTCATTTACAACGGCAATACCTATAACTCTCACAAATGCATGACCAATTTGCATTGCTAATGCTAGTTAAAGACATGTTGCAACTGTAACAATCTGATAGTCTCTTCAAAATTCAAAAAGTGTATTTCATTAACATGCCAAAGCGTTTCCTCTTAGTACATGAGATTACATTAGTGCATTGAGATGTGTTTTCTTTAAAGTGATAGTTTGCAAAGATGAATTTTGAAACATTCATGCTTCCCTTGTGCCCTGGCAATACTGCAAATAGTGAACTAAAAAGCAAGTCAGTTGTTATGTTTACCATCTGAGCAGCCAGGGTTCCTATTATATATTTGTAAACCATTATAGTTCAGAAAACAAAACTCAAGAGATGGTTTCGTACAGAGCGCAACCCGAAGTCATGTATTGCGAGGGCCTCCTCTTATATGTGATAATGAAGAACAAGAAGGTAAAGTGAAATCAAACAATTGTCTAGGATCACACAATTTGGTCAAGTAGGGAAGCCAGCATTGATCCCAGATGTTTTTGCTTCATAATGTGCAATTCTGACTTTATATGTACATACTTTGTTACCCTATGTCCACCTTGCACCCCCACCTGCCATCAATCTGGCCCCAATCAGACAACAGACAAACCTTTTGGCCCCCTGACAAATGTTTGCGAGTACCTATGCTATACATCAATAAACAGCTGAAAAGCCACCCCCTTCAAGGAACAATGTGCCATCTAGAAATAATGTACCACAATCCCACACAGATGCCATATAAACAGAACCATTGTTTACCTGTCAGTAGTTTTGTTTAACTGCACCATCTCTAGTGCTGTATCCTATTCCTTTCTCCTGTACAACAGGGCTAGTTTAATCCTATATAAATACAAATACATGCATACACTTGAGAACAATTTATACAATGCCCATTAGAACTTTAGGAGTGTTGTGTGATCATTACTGTTGAATGGCACTGCCGGATCTGTGAGAGTGAGAAAGCAGGCCTTTCATTTATCTACGATACAGAGGACACAATCAAAATCTGCATGTTTGTCATTTCCGTGCTATCTTTTTTTTTTAGAGTTTTATATAGCGTGAACTTGAACCGAACCGAATCAGTTATCAGAGCGCTTTACAGAGCACCAGTTACGTTACATGAGGACACACTTTCATTTTTTTTAGGCACGGGGAGATTAAGTGATTTGTCCAGAATCACAGGGGTTTTTTGGCGTCGTTACCGAGACTCGAACCAAGTTCCCAAGGTCCGAGGTCGAGCGCCTTAGCCGTTAGGCCAACCCCTCTCCCCTAAATCCAGACATCATTCCAACTAGAAGAGAAGCCTTGCTTGCAATGTATCTGCAGAAACTGGATGAGTCACAACTTTCAATGTTCTTGGTAAGGAAAGACAGACCAGTGACGGTGCATTACTTCAGTCCACTTTAAATTGTCAAGCGATCTGTGGTCCTTGTTTGGCAATTGGTTGAGTGAAAAAAGACTAAGACCTTTTTTTATGTCTAGCTGGTTTTGATTACCATTAAACTTCATCCAGAAGATTGGTTTCATTTTATTTGAGCTAAAACCTCTTTGGGATTTTCCACTTGGGTTGAGGAAATACTGTAGAGAAGACTTCTCACAATCCTCATTAGCTGTGCTTGAGTAGACCAAACTCTTTTGAAGGTCAACAGTCTGAAATTCAGAATAAGTCAAACAGCTTTCAAAATAAGTTTTTAAAGCAATGGATTTAATCAAATCAGCCTTCATATGGACTAACAAGGAATCCAGGATTGCAATGAGCAAAGTACATCTACAGAAGAATGAAGGTTGTTTACGCTAGATGTTTGTAACAGCTAGCAAACTGCCTTTATTGCTGGCAGAGGCACTCTATTGGTTTTAGGCCAAGCTAAACACTGAGACAGATCCGCAATGACTTACATTTGAGCAAGTTCTTTTGACTAGATGTTTCTTATTCACTCTGGTTCCTGGACATACTCTAATGATTTCCAACACACAGATAACTGTAGATTCTGCTAATCTCTTTAGAATTAGAAAATGAAAGTTCAAAATTAGAGTAGACACTTTGACGTAACTTCTCTTATGAAAATTTTGAAAAAGAAAATAAATATTGTAACTAAAGTGATAGATTTTTTGTACTTGAGACAAAGGGTACATTTCTAGTCAAGGACCTAATGGATGGATATAAATCCTTACTATTTGTCAAACTTTAAAGAAAGGAGGGCTTTCTTACGTTTATTCATTAGGGATGCCATTTCCAACTTGAAATTGGCCAATACTTCAAGATAAATATCATCCTGCTTCCCACGTATGGTAACAGATAACTCAACCCAAGCCATTAATGAGTATCTGTGATGGGAGTACCCTTTGCAAAATAATAAACACAATCGGATAAGGTTACAGCAATGTTTTAAGAGAATCTCTGCTCAAACCCTGGAAGCTAAAGCAGCAAGCAATTCCGTGAAGAAATGTGCGTTAGGTATAAGTAGTACCAAATTAAATTAAAGTCAAGAAATTTTAAAAGGAAAAATCAAGGAGTAAAAAAGGCACCAAAAATGTATAACTAGATGAGGGGAATGGAAGATATTAAGGAGCATATTTATCATTGTGTTTTATCGCCCTTGTGCCATGCAAGGGGGGGGCGCAAGAGCGACACAACACTAAAGTCAGATTTATTATGCCATGCAAGGCCACCTTGCACAGCCATGCATGGCTAGATAAATCTGAAGTACCTCAAGTACGCGCATATCACTGCTTTGCATTATTCTGCCCCAAGCAAGTGTTCCATGGGTGGAGCGTGGGTGTTCCCACACATCCACCCATGGATTTTGGTGTATTACCAGATTTACCATTAGTGGTACACCTCTCCAGGGGAGGAGTAACAAGGAGAAATATCTTTATACCCTCTCGTTTCCTCCTCTGCAGCACACAGAGAAAGAGGAAAATTCCTCTCAGGATTATTTTTGTGCAGGAAGGTGCCCATTCCTGCACAGAAACAATCCTGCTTGCAATGCAGGCACCCATGCACCTTGGTCTATGGGTTCCTGCATTGGTGCCAGGCTGCCAAAAGCGTGCCAGCACATGGAAGGACAGGAATACGCCATATGATGTTATACACTGCGCATTCCTGCCCTTTTCCTTTCATACAGCGCAGCAAGGAGGCGTGCTGTGTTCCGTAAAATAATGATAAATCCGCCCTGAAGTTTTAAGACCAAAAGTGAAAAGAAAAATTAAGCACCCAGTTTGAAATACGCCAGGAATTTAGTATGATTGTGATGCAGCAGAGTTCAAGTAAGCCAAGCAGATCACACTGATCGACGTTTTTACTTTGGGAATAAAAGAGTTGTCGCTTCTCAAAGTCTTCCAGTGAGGCAAGGTATGAGGCTAAATCTAGGTAGTTCAACTATGTTGCCATTGAGCTCCCCACTGTGTTGCTGCTAAAAACTCTGAGCGAGACAAAGTTGGTTTTGTAGTCGCAGAGGTCTCTGCGGGCGCTCCTGGTGTACAATTAATGCTTTTGTCTGATCCAAGGTTTTACCTTTGGACCTAATAATATTTGCAGATTTTGGAAATCCTTCAGTGGAGAAAGGCTAACAGCTGTATACCATTACAGTTTGGTCTTTCAGAAGCCTTTTTGGTGGTGACAAATGCTCAGTCCAGGACATACATGGATATCTTACATTTTTGTTCCTTGGGGAATCCTCTTCACCTTTTGATAGTTTCTCTAGAGGAGGAAAAAAAAGGGTACTTATGAACTAGTTCCTTCTGTAACTCCTACACCGCCTAAGTCCATGGGGATGCTTTTTAGGCACCAGATCTCTTTCAAACCACTGATCCTTCAGGGTCTAGTCGACAGTGGTCAACCTGGCATTCTTCAAGTCAGCAAGCCTTCTGCCTTTTGTGTCCTCATAGCAGCAACAGAAAGCCAACTACTTGACCTTGGAGAGCAGTAGTAGTGTGTGGGAGACAGCCAGACTAAGGAGTCCTTGGGGCAGATTTACAAGCCCCTTGCGTCACTTTTGTGACGCAGCGGCGTAAACAATGCGCCTCTATGCGACATATTTACAACGTGACGCATCTCGTGAGATGCGTCACATTGTAAAGCCCTGCACTACATTATACCTGCGTCAGCTATAAAGTATGCAGGGTGGGCATTCCGTCGCAAGGAAGCCCTGTAAAAGGGTTGCATGAAATCTACAAGATTTCACTGAGTCACTTTTACATCCCCGCTGCATCAAATCCTTAAACCTGCTTCGAGGAGGTGTAAGGAGCCACGCAGCACAATAGGTATAGGGCGCCCCTGAGCATTGCTGGAGTTGTGTTGCACTTGCAACACAACTCCAGCAATGCGCTTACGACAAAAGATGCAACATGCATCTGACTATCCTTGCGCCATGGTGCGCAGCATTGTAAACGTGACACATCTGTGGTGTCGCAAGGTTATTTCTACGTGTCGCATCTTTACCAGGGCATCCGTGCTAATATGCAGGGATGCGCCAGTCCTTGTAACTCTGCCCCTTGGGTCTTCTTGCAACTGGTTGGTGGAGCCCTCTTCTCTCGCACAGAAACAATTCTGCCTTGAATGCAGGCACCCTTGCACCATAACACAAGGGTGTCAGCTTTGACGCTAGACTGCCAAAAGTGTGCCAGAGCTAGAAAAGGACAAGAATGCTCTGTGTAATGGTAAATACAGCACATTCATGCCCTTTCACGCAGCACAGCAAGGTGGCTTTTTGTGTTGTGTTCAGTAGCATGGATTGTTTATAAATATGGCCCTGCATTTCTAAAGGAAGCGCTGTTAAAGTTGCCCTTTGTGTTTGCAAGTGTCCATGTTTCTGTCCCAGATAGCGTATCTTTCCTAAGTAGCCACGGTTAACACCACTCTAGTCTTCCTTTTCCTGGAGCCAGTCAATTTGTTCCCCAGGAGTAGAATCATTAACTGCCATCCAGAGACATGTGTTTTTCATTTCTGGAGCAAGGCAACTTAGCCAACAGTTCTAAATAAGTTTTCTCCTGTGCAGCACAAGCACAATGTGCACTTTTATAAAGTTACTTTCCCATAAAGTTATCAAAAATCTACTTTCATTATAGGTAAAAGTAGAGCAAAGAGGCTGGTATTCCTAAGTATGCAGGCTATTGGAAAATGTAACTGTATCTACACAGGGACAAACAAATTCTGCTAATTGGGAGGACATGCTTTTGGTTGTGCATGTAGCATGTTCCACATTTATATATTATGAACCTAGCACTGTGGCCAATAAGGAACAGTTTGGGGTAACTTGGGTATTATATTAGTAGGTTTTATTGTATGCCAAATCGCTTTTCCACCATAGTGCTTTTACCTCTGTTACACCTGGCATCTTTGCCGTGTTTATCCTGTCTTTTTGCTTCTGACCACCTGTTTTTTACTGTGCTGCATTTTTCCTTTTTTGTTGGTTTTAGGATTTTTGCCACTTTACCACTGCTGACCAGTGCTAAAGCGCAAGTTCTATCTGTGTAAATTGTATCTGAAGTGGTTTTCTATGATTGGCATATTTGATTTACTGGAAAGTCTCTAGTAAATTGCACTCTGTGTGTCCATGGTCTTTCATTCAAATGCTACTAGTGGGCCTGCAGCACTGGTTGTGCCACCAAAATAATTAGCCCTGCAAACATCTCTCAGACTTGTCACTGCAATGTCTGCATGTTCAGTTTTAAAACTACTTTGTTTATCTGGCAAGTGAAACCACTTGCCAGGCCCAATCCTTCCCTTTTACTAGATGTAGAGCACCCCTAAGGTAGTTCCATGGGCAGGGTGCAATGTATTTAAAAGGTAGGACATGTACTTTTGTGTTTTACATGTCATAATAGTGCAATACTGCTAATTTCGTTTTTCACTATTGCAAGGCCTATCTCTCTCACATGTTGTCATTGGAGCTGCCTTCCTTGTAACATCTTACATGTGTCTCTTCCATTTGGGAACAGATAAAGATTTGAAATTTGGGGTCTCTGAACTCACAATTTGAACATACATCTTTTAGAAAGTGGACATTTTCTTGCTTTACCATTCTGGGTCTCTGTCAGTCTGTAGAAATGCATGTCTGAGGAAGGATGACAGTTGGGCTGTTTGTGGATTCTCTCTAGACAGCCACACAAAGGAAGCTGAGGTGACCCATGCATATTCTGATTGATCATTACCAGACTGATAGGCCTTCCTGAGCTAGAGTGGTGGGAGGAGCTGTCTCTGACACCAGAATAGGGCTGGGCGTGTCCTCACACAAAACTGTCTCCTCACCCCCAGTAGTGTGTCTGGAGCCAGGTCAGGGGAAGGCAAGGTTTTTTGCACTACAAAGACTTTCCTTTGAAGTTTGCCTACTTCAAAGGCAGAAACTGGTAGAGGTACTGGTGCTGTGACACCATACATTCAGAAACCGTCTGGACTAAAGGACATTCTGCCAGGAAGAAGAGCTGGATGTTGTAGGAAGAATTTACAATGTACCTGTTGCTTTGCAGTCCTGGCTTGCTGCTTGCTACTTTTGTCCTGTGAGTGAAAGGACTGCACTTTGCTTTCTGTATCCTGCTTCCAAGATTTTTCGAAGGCTTGTGTGTGCTTGCCTCCTTTTAAGAAGTCTCTGGGCCATCAAAGACTTCACCTACCAGTACCTTGGCTCTTCTTCTGAGAGTCCTGACTTTCCGAATGGTGCTAATTTCAGTCGCTGGACCCTTGAAAGTGGAATCTGGTGGACTGAAGGAGAAAATCCATGCATCGGTTCACAGCACCTGTTTTATTGACGCACCGTGGCCCAAGGTCACTGCATCGCTGCTGTGCAGCTGAAGAATCGATGCAGCGCTTGTAGTGTGGATGGAAAATTGCAGCAGCATGTGTCCTGAGCCCCTTGCCACCAATGTTCATGGCATCCACTCCGACTCTGACGCATCCCCGTTTGTGTCCGTATTTTCGCTGCATCGTCCCTGGGTGCTGATTCTTCATCGACACTGCCCCACTGTAAGGAAACAAGGCTGCGTGTCCACACCCCCACACATCACCTACCCTACCAGCAAGGAATCAACGCATCACCTCCCCGTGTCAGCAAGGAATTGATGCATCATCTCCCCTGTCAGCAAAGGAATTGATGTATCACCTACCCTGCCTATCAGTAAGGAACCAACGCATTGCCTCTCTGCAGTAAAGAACTGATGCATAACCCCCTCTGCAGTACGGAATCAACGCATCACCTCCTCTGCGTAGTAAGGGACCGACACATCATTGTATTATCCAGTGTCTCCACTTCTCTTTTGCCCGCATCCTTTTTGTTTTTTACGCATCTCAGATACTTTGTGCTGAAGCACTTGCATCCATTGATTTCTATGGATTAAGACTTATTGACCCTTTATAAGTGATATCTTTACTTATGTAGGTTGAATTTTTGTCATTTTTGTCTTGTTTTATTCAGATACATATTGGCTATTTTTGTAAACTAGTGTGGTGTCAGAGAGAAGCTTGCCTGCATGTGCCAAACTATCAAGGGGGTGAACAGGGGTTACCCTAGCTGTGTAATCCCCTTGCCCTAACTAGAGTGAGGATCCCTACTTGGACTGGGCCCATACCTACTGCCAAATAGATACCCCATTTCTAACATTGGTTGTAAGCGGTGAGGATAGGACTTGTGTTTGTAATTTACATACAGTGATTGGTGTACACCTATACCAGATTGCAGACCATTACGTGACCACATACTGTTTTCTCTTTTTGGGCTGTTTGCCTTTTTCACCTTCTTGAGTTTTGGATACTAGGGAACTTTCTACAACCATGATGTCTCTGTCTAGAGAATAATCAATTGCACCTACAGATTTGTTTACTGAGGAGGATAGGATGACCCTGCACTTCCGTTCACTTTCCGCACTGGCTGCTTTTAGTGCTTGTAGAAAGAAGTCCACCTAACTTGCTAGAAGAAGATGTGCTGATAGTTATAGGAAATGTTTTGAAAGATGGTTTTGAATAAAGTATCTGTAGGATGGGTGTTCATCTCTTGTTCGTTGCGGTTGCCAGACTGCTCCTCTGACACAAGTTTAAAATGCAGCACGGTAATGTACAGTAAGCCCCGTGCACTGTGTGCTTGCTAGATTCCCATAAAGTTGCTTTACTAATCATGCAGACTTGCATGTTCACATTGTACTGTATTGGAGGTAGAAGACTCACCTCCCACAACAAAAGCTTTGTTAATCAGCTGGGTAATGTTTATTCAGGTGTGGAGGTGCTGCATCCACGCATTGGTATTAATATTTATTAAATTCAAGATACAAATAGCTATGTGATCCAGTGAAAACCAGGCCGACCACAGAGATATCTGATTTTAGATACCAAACCAAAGAGCAATCTTTCAGCATCATTTTCTGAATTATGGTAGCCAATGAGTCAGCAGTTTTCTGCACACAGATCATATCCTGGGGTGGCTAGACGGGTACTCGTCACAACATGGCGGATATTCCTTCCGTCTGCCTCATGCACTAGTAAAAAAAGCAGGCAGGATATTCGTCAAGTTTTGAAAAAGATACCCGCTTGCAAGTCGATCAGGGCAAAGCACGCACAGTGACCCTGTAATGTACCCAGAAAATGTGCAGAAACTGGGCTGACTTATTCGACACTGAAGACTTATTTGGGGTTATTGAGTTAGAATCTTCAGTATAGCAACAGTTGCTGCCAAATTACTTCCAGTCTGCGAGTCACCTGAATAAGATATGGGAGTGAATACACCAACACTATAATTCCCAAGGAGATGATGAGTGTCAACTTTGAGACTCGAGATGGTGCAGAGAGGTGAAGGGACGTACTATTACCTAATAATAACAGAAACAACATTTCTATGCCTTTCTGAAAGGCGAGTTGAATGTGGCAGTCATGTTGCACTTGAGTGGCCTCCTCCTCCAAGGCAGAACCACAGTGGTATTGAAACAATTTTCAGAAAGGTGGTGGGGGCTGGTCATCAACATCATGTGATTTAAGTGCCTCTTTTGTGCTATATGCACCGCTGATATGGATTTTGAGATAGGTGTATATCTGTGTCTCTATGTGACTCTGACCCTTATTTGTTCTTGGCCCAGTTGTCTCCTTTGTTCCTCAACAACTATATAGAGCGCACATTACCTGCACATGACAGTCTGTAGTGCAGCAACATAACATTGGGGGTGAGCAGGTGCTCTCCGTTGCTCCCGGTGTCACGTGGTGGCTGCATACCAAGTGGAAGGCTGCCCGGTTCTCGTTCTGCGTGTTCAGGCCAACCCAGATTGGCCCTGCGCATGTGCCCTGCTGCAGTGAGTGATGTCTCCAGGTAGTGCTGTGCGCCAACGTCGGCTTATGCAACAAGGCAATCCTACACTTTCTGCTCACGGAGTGAGGAGCCCCTCCGAGCGGCTAACTCGCTCATACAAAGACAAGTGTTGTACTCTGGCCCATGGTGGTGAGGACATGCGGAGAAAGGTTCTTCTTGTGGATCTTTCCATTCAGTCACAGACCAAAGAAAAGAAAATCTACAGGTGGGCAAGTTCACCCTGTGAGGATGTCCGAATGAGGTCGCACACCGCTCATCCCATCAGCGTGTGACCCCGGAGCATGATGGTCGATGTAGTCGGTATCAGCGGGTGCGCTTCTACCCGGGTCTTGAGTCTTCAAGGTATTCACTTGGTGTGCTTGCCATTCCTGGACACGTGTTTCGCATTCATTAACGCTCATCAGCAGGGATTAGGCGTGTGCACGGGGTTGCTGCGTGGGCTGCCGAAAATATTCGTAGGTCCAGATACCTCTTAAGGCGCGCGGATGCGTTATCTCGAGGTCGTCACCTCCACGGGCTCAAGGGAGCCTGTATAAATAGTATGTCCGAATGAAGTCACACACCGCTCGTCCCATCAGCGTGTGACCCCGGAGCATGATGGTCGATGTAGTCGGTATCAGCGGGTGCGCTTCTACCCGGGTCTTGAGTCTTCAAGGTATTCACTTGGTGTGCTTGCCATCCCTGGACACGTGTTTCGCGTTTATTAACTCTCATCAGCAGGGATTAGGCATGTGCACGGGGTTGCAGCGTGGGCTGCCGAAAATATTCGTAGGTCCAGATACCTCTTAAGGCGCGCGGATGCGTTATCTCGAGGTCGTCACCTCCACCGGCTCAAGGGAGCCTGTATAAATAGTACGTCCGAATGAGGTCGCACACCGCTCGTCCCATCAGAGTGTGACCCCGGAGCATGATGGTCGATGTAGGCGGTATCAGCGGGTGCGCTTCTACCCGGGTCTTGAGTCTTCAAGGTATTCACTTGGTGTGCTTGCCATCCCTGGACCCGTGTTTCGCGTTCATTAACGCTCATGAGCAGGGATTAGGCGTGTGCACGGGGTTGCTGCGGGGGCTGCCGAAAATATTCGTAGGTCCAGATACCACTTAAGGCGCGCGGATGCGTTATCTCGAGGTCGTCACCTCCACCGGCTCAAGGGAGCCAGTCTAAATAGTATGTCCGAATGAGGTCGCACACCGCTCGTCCCATCAGCGTGTGACCCCGGAGCATGATGGTCGATGTAGTCGGTATCAGCAGGTGCGCTTCTACCCGGGTCTTGAGTCTTCAAGGTATTCACTTGGTGTGCTTGCCATCCCTGGACACGTGTTTCGCGTTCATTAACGCTCATCAGCAGGGATTAGGCGTGTGCACGGGGTTGCTGCGTGGGCTGCCGAAAATATTCGTAGGTCCAGATACCTCTTAAGGCGCGCGGATGCGTTATCTCGAGGTCGTCACCTCCACCGGCTCAAGGGAGCCTGTATAAATAGTATGTCCGAATGAGGTCGCACACCGCTCGTCCCATCAGCGTGTGACCCCGGAGCATGATGGTCGATGTAGTCGGTATCAGCGGGTGCGCTTCTACCCGGGTCTTGAGTCTTCAAGGTATTCACTTGGTGTGCTTGCCATCCCTGGACACGTGTTTCGCGTTCATTACCGCTCATCAGCAGGGATTAGGCATGTGCATGGGGTTGCTGCGTGGGCTGCCGAAAATATTCGTAGGTCCAGATAACTCTTAAGGCGCGCGGATGCGTTATCTCGAGGTCGTCACCTCCACCGGCTCAAGGGAGCCTGTATAAATAGTATGTCCGAATGAGGTCGCACACCGCTCGACCCATCAGCGTGTGACCCCGGAGCATGATGGTCGATGTAGTCGGTATCAGCGGGTGCGCTTCTACCCGGGTCTTGAGTCTTCAAGGTATTCACTTGGTGTGCTTGCCATCCCTGGACAGGTGTTTCGCGTTCATTAACGCTCATCAGCAGGGATTAGGCGTGTGCACGGGGTTGCTGCGTGGGCTGCCGAAAATATTGGTAGGTCCAGATACCTCTTAAGGCGTGCGGATGCGTTATCTCGAGGTCGTCACCTCCACCGGCTCAAGGGAGCCTGTATAAATAGTATGTCCGAATGAGGTCGCACACCGCTCGTCCCATCAGCGTGTGACCCCGGAGCATGATGGTCGATGTAGTCGGTATCAGCGGGTGCGCTTCTACCCGGATCTTGAGTCTTCAAGGTATTCACTTGGTGTGCTTGCCATCCCTGGACACGTGTTTCGCGTTCATTAACGCTCATCAGCAGGGATTAGGCGTGTGCACGGGGTTGCTGCGTGGGCTGCCGAAAATATTCGTAGGTCCAGATACCTCTTAAGGCGCGCGGATGCGTTATCTCGAGGTTGTCACCTCCACCGGCTCAAGGGAGCCTGTATAAATAGTATGACCGAATGAGGTCGCACACCGCTTGTCCCATCAGCGTGTGACCCCGGAGCATGATGGTCGTATAGTCGGTATCAGCGGGTGCGCTTCTACCCGGGTCTTGAGTCTTCAAGGTATTCACTTGGTGTGCTTGCCATCCCTGGACACGTGTTTTGCGTTCATTAACGCTCATCTGCAGGGATTAGGCGTGTGCACGGGGTTGCTGCGTGGGCTGCAGAAAATATTCGTAGGTCCAGATACCTCTTAAGGCGCGCGGATGCGTTATCTCGAGGTCGTCACCTCCACCGGCTCAAGGAAGCCTGTATAAATAGTATGTCCGAATGAGGTCGCACACCGCTCGTCCCATCAGCGTGGGACCCCGGAGCATGATGGTTGATGTAGTCGGTATCAGCGGGTGCGCTTCTACCCGGGTCTTGAGTCTTCAAGGTATTCACTTGGTGTACTTGCCATCCCTGGACACGTGTTTCGCGTTCATTAACGCTCATCAGCAGGGATTAGGCGTGTGCACGTGGTTGCTGCATGGGCTGCCGAAAATATTCGTAGGTCCAGATACCTCTTAAGGCGCGCGGATGCGTTATCTCGAGGTCGTCACCTCCACCGGCTCAAGGGAGCCTGTATAAATAGTATGTCCGAATGAGGTCGCACATCGCTCGTCCCATCAGCGTGTGACCCCGGAGCATGATGGTCGATGTAGTCGGTATCAGCGGGTGCGCTTCTACCCGGGTCTTGAGTCTTCAAGGTATTCACTTGGTGTGCTTGCCATCCCTGGACACGTGTTTCGCGTTCATTAACGCTCATCAGCAGGGATTAGGCGTGTGCACGGGGTTGCCGCATGGGCTGCCGAAAATATTCGTAGGTCCAGATACCTCTTAAGGCGCGCGGATGCGTTATCTCGAGGTCGTCACCTCCACCGGCTCAAGGGGCCTTTATAAATAGTATGTCCGAATGAGGTCGCACACCGCTCGTCCCATCAGCGTGTGACCCCGGAGCATGATGGTCGATGTAGTCGGTATCAGCCGGTGCGCTTCTACCCGGGTCTTGAGTCTTCAAGGTCTTCACTTGGTGTCCTGGCCATCCCTGGACACGTGTTTCGCGTTCATTAACGCTCATCAGCAGGGATTAGGCGTGTGCACGGGGTTGCTGCGTGGGCTGCCGAAAATATTCCCCTGTGAGGAGCAGGACGTTTGTGCTTAATGCTACATAAAAGAAAAGAAAACAAAGACACAATTTGGACCTTACGGTCAAGTTTAATATTCATGAAGGAAGGACAAAGCTAAACACAGAACATTTTGCCATCAAAGGAGGATCTCACTGACAACATCCTCTAATAACACACAAAGTACAATGCGCCTTGATGCCTTCGGGCAAAGTTGCGCGTTTATAAGTTTACTTTCAATTCAATTCAATTCACTCATATACCAACAGCCCCACATCCAGGTCAAGGGTTACTGGAGAAGGAACACAAGGGGAACCGCAAGAAGAAAGACTAGATCTAGCCGATCATCACCACACACATAATGACTAACATCCCAGCAGTGGACCCTTTCATAGTGGAAGGTGCCCCATCGACACAAGCACCTAAGTGGAAAGACTGGGTGGAAAGAGTACTACTCTTCTTGGAAGCCACAACGGTAAATAATGCAAAAAAACGGGCACTGTTACTTCATTTAGGGGAAAGAGACATTTATAAAATATTCAAATCAATCAATGAAGCAATGCAGAAGACTCAGCTCATCCACATAGCAGCCTGAACAACACATTTTGAACCGATGGCAAACTAGGACGATGAAAGATTTGTGTTTTCCCAAGCGAGACACCAGGCGGAAGAATCTATTCATGTCTTCTATGCGCCTCTGAAGGAGCTAGCCAGTATATGTGGTTTCAATGACGAGAATGACGAAACAAGAGGGCAAATAATCCAAGAGTGTGCCTCAGCTAAACTACATTAGTGGATCCTGGAGGAGTCACGCAAATCTCTAGCTGACATCCTGATGCTAGGCTGGATCAAAGAACTATCCAGAGCTCTCGCTGTCCACATTGATGCGGCATTACAAAAACCTATAAAAACAGAACAAGTTAACATAATAACCCCGCCTTCTACAGCACAACAAGAGAGGAGAATGAGTATGAGGACCTGGACCTGTGGATACTGTTCAAAAGTATTGAGGGTAGAATAATCTATCCTCCAGACTGAGCGCAAAATAAACTATGAAACAACAGTTTCTTTTCAAAGTTCATTAGTATTTATTTTTCGTCTTTATCATACTTGTAGTGTTACATTTAACACAACTCAATGCAAAGCGCTATTTTTGCGCACATAATTTCATTCTTATGTAGCAAAGTTGCAGGTAAATATATCGATTTTCATTACACCCAATGCATTTCTGGTCATTTGAATTTGACCCTTCGTCAGGGGTCTGAAACAAGGACAGACAGGACCAAATTAGTCACTCCATTATGTATACAGATACAAGAATAAATCATAATCAACGTACTGAAATGTGCAAACTCAACGTGACGAGTGATTGTCAGCGCTGACCGAAAGCGTGCCATTTAAACGTGCCGTGTGCTTGTCAATAATGAACCGAAAGTAGGGCTTGTGCGATAGAGTACTGAAGAGATTGCACGCCACCAAGTAAAATGAACACCCATAGTGCATGCAACGCCTAAACTATGAATTTCCGTGCTCAATAGAAACCAAACCAGTGGCCAACTTAATCCGCAATCAAAGTTGAATGCAATAAACAGGCAAATAATATGCCACAAACTTACGAATAGACGGACGCCGCCGCGCCTCGGAAAGTTAAGTCGAATAACCACAGTCCTCTAACAATGCCTATCATAGGCCGGTTTGGCATCATGTGATCGTGACTATAACCAATCACATTGTGGGATAGTAAACTAGCCCCCACCATGTGACGGGAGTGTTCGAGCCTCATATTGAGGAAGTGAAAAGCGCGCCCAAATGTAAGTGCATAATAAACAAATATGTAAAAGAATAATACGTTTCAATGATTCGAGTGAAGAAATCATGCATTGAGCGATGCGATATAAAGGAAATTAAATACAGAAAAAACATTAGGCATTATGTGAAAGCGAAAATGAATCAATGAGTGATTCAATAGCACAAATAAATAAAATGAACATGACAAAATAGAAAATCTACATTATGCAGTATCAGGGGGACCAGAATTTTCAAAAGTCAAATGCTGAGAGGTTATTGTATCATAAGAAACACGAATGTTCAACCCGATCATTCAACCCAATAGGCTGATTAGTATTCAGTTTTTTTATCCAGTAAAATTCAGCTCTTAGTCTTTGTTTAACTGGATCCAGGTCTGGGCGTTGCGAGATGGTCTCGAGACCCATGAATTTGAGTTGTGCAATTTGGTGGCCAGCTTCTTTCCAATGACATGCTACAGAAGATTTTGTGTTCTCAAGTCTGATGTTACTCTTGTGTTCCGTTATCCGAACTTTAATTTTGCGTTCCGTTTGTCCAATGTATATTTTGCCACAAGGGCATTTAATGGCATAAATACAATTGGAAGTGTCACAAGTGCTGGTATGACACAATTCAATGGGATAACCTTTAGTGGGATGCATGAAGGTTGTTCCGATCATCACGTTGTTACAATGGATACAGTTTAAACATTTTAACATACCTTTCCATGTCTGTTTCTCTTTGTTTGGTGTGTTGAGTAGCTCTTTGAGGTTTTTAGATCTCTGAAATGCGAAAGTGATTTTCTCGCTGAATAAATTGTTCAGGTCAGGTTCAGTTTGGATCAAATGCCAATGTTTATTGAGCACACGTTTGATTTTGCTCGAATCGGTAGAATATTTCATGACACAGACAGTTTTTTGCTCTGTTTTTCTCACGGTCGATGCCAATAAAGTTTCTATCTTCATTTTTCCAACCTTTTCCAAAGAAGGTTGCAAAATATCTGAAGGATAACCTCTCTGCACATACTTCACTGTTTGTTGTTTCAGTGAAGATTGTAAATCGTTTTCACTTGACGTGATCCTTTTGAGTCTGATGTATTGTGAAGTAGGCAGATGTTTTTTCAAGGAATCGGGATGAAAACTTTGGAATAAAAGACTCGCATTTCTATCCATGGGTTTATGAAAAACTTTAGTGCTGATCTCATCATTGTTTAGTACTATTTGTACGTCCAGAAATGCTATTGATTCATTGGAAATATTGTGTGTGAATTTGATCCTTTCATTGTACGTCTTTAGAGTCTCAATGTTCTTTTCTAGTTGTTCTCTAGTACCTCGCCAGATTAAAAAAATGTCATCAATGAAACGCTTGAACATGATTAATCCTTCAGTCCATGTACGATTTGCTAAGATGTGATCTGTCTCAAATTTTTGCATGAAAATGTTCGCATATGAGGGAGCCCCCCCAAAACCCATTGAGGTTCCGTTGGATTGATCGAAAAACTATCCCTTCCACTCAAAGTAACTATGATATAATGCGAATTGCATTAATTCCAAAATTAGGATTTTTTGATGCTCTTCAAGATTACTGTTCAACAAACACCATTCTAGGGCTTCAATGCCCTCTTTATGCGGGATTGAAGTATACAACGCGATTACGTCGATGGTACATAACCAATATGTGTCTCCTTGTTGACATTTGACGGTTCGTAACATATTAAAAAATGTAGTGGTGTCCTTGATGTATGTTTCACTGCTTTGGACAAGAGGTTGCAAGAATTTGTCAATAAATTTGCCGATAGGTTCCGAGATGGACCCGCACGCTGAGACGATGGGTCTAAATGGAGGATTGATGGGATCCTTATGAATCTTAGGCAACATATAAAGTTGCGGTATTCTGGGATATTTCAGATGTAAGAATGCATGTGTCTTTTGACTGATCCATTTCATCGTCAATGCGTGATCAACTATTTGTTGCAAGATCTGTTGATACTCTCGTGTGGGATCTCCTGAAAGTGGTAAATAAATGTCCTGATTCTGGACATGATTGTTGACACTCATGACATAAAATTCCGTATCCATTACTATAAGGGCTTTTTGGAAAGTGAGGCTTTTGTCTTGACTCAAATTTTGTAACGTGTTCCATTCTTTATTTGACACATTGCTTTTTTTGGGTTTATTGAAAGAAATGTTCTGCACTTCAGACATTACCGCTCTTTCGAATGCTTCTATGGTTTTATGCGATGTTGGTGCACAAAATGTACTTGGCGGTTTGAAGTCTTGATCCCATGTTTCAAGTTTTTGAGTTTGGTCAGGATCTTTAAAGAAATACCTCAATTTCAGATTTCTGAAAAATTTGAAAAGTGCAATTTCTGTTTCACCAGCATTAGATCTGTATGTAGGTACAAATGTGGTGCCTTTATTGAGTAGTTGAGTCTGTGCATTGGTTAGTCGTTTAGATGAAATGTTAATAACTAAGTTGTTTTCTGCATTTGACTCCTGGTCCTTTTGGCTACCTCCTCTTCTGTTTCTTTTTGCCCTTCTTGTGCTTGTTCTCTGTTTGTCATAGGGGCCTTTGCCGCCGGGCTTATGTCTAAAAAAGACGGTTGCTGTGAAGCGATTTGGCTGGTAGATGGTTTAGCAATTTGTTTGGTGATCGTGCTGACGGGTGGTCTGGAGTGTGCAATATCAGAATCCGAAACGCCGCTTTCTTGTGAAGATGCGGTACCAGGTTTTTTGGTTTGTTGCTGTGGTTGCCATTTCCTCTGATTATAAATTTCTGCCCAAGTGTACACTTCCTCCAGCTTGTAATCTAAAGTGTCACGTCGATATTTGCGTATTTTTCTTTCATTTACCTCTTTAGCATAACGGTCTAACTTTTGGTTGATGTCTTCCAATGTTTTGTCAAGATCAGGAATTTTATTCATTTCTTCTTTCAAGTTTGTGATTTCTTCTTCAATCTCTGAAAGTACCTTTGATAGTTCCTCAACGATCAATAAGATCAAATCCAGGGAGCATTTATTTAATATTTGATACCATTTGTCCAGAAATTTCTTACTATTTTTACAAAGCATTGGCTTGAGAGCTATTCTGAGTCCCCGAGGGATTCTTTGGTTTTTGTGATAATGGATGAGAGTGGTCGCATGCAACCTTTGATTTATTTCTTTTTTGCTCATGTATTCAAATTGTCTGAGTAATTGCGCTGTAGTGGTTTTCTGTGGAGTGATTCGTCGGGCCTCCTGTATGAGCCCATAAATTTCTTGGGCGGCCTCTGCTGTGTAGCCTAAAGTTTCAGCTTTATTGGCAGTTAAAAGTGCAATATCATCCAACTGCATTTTGAGAGTTTGGTGCTCCAGGGATTAGGTTGACTGCAATTACAATAGAACAAAGTGTTATCCCGGTGCACTCCAAATTTCAACTGTGTTGTTTGTGGACAATCCAGAATTTCTGTGTAGTGCTCTATAGTCACGATCACATGATGCCAAACCGGCCTATGATAGGCATTGTTAGAGGACTGTGGTTATTCGACTTAACTTTCCGAGGCGCGGCGGCGTCCGTCTATTCGTAAGTTTGTGGCATATTATTTGCCTGTTTATTGCATTCAACTTTGATTGCGGATTAAGTTGGCCACTGGTTTGGTTTCTATTGAGCACGAAAATCATAGTTTAGGCGTTGCATGCACTATGGGTGTTCATTTTACTTGGTGGCGTGTAATCTCTTCGGTACTCTATCGCACAAGCCCTACTTTCGGTTCATTATTGACAAGCACACGGCACGTTTAAATGGCACGCTTTCGGTCAGCGCTGACAATCACTCGTCACGTTGAGTTTGCACATTTCAGTACGTTGATTATGATTTATTCTTGTATCTGTATACATAATGGAGTGACTAATTTGGTCCTGTCTGTCCTTGTTTCAGACCCCTGACGAAGGGTCAAATTCAAATGACCCGAAATGCATTGGGTGTAATGAAAATCGATATATTTACCTGCAACTTTGCTACATAAGAATGAAATTATGTGCGCAAGAATAGCGCTTTGCATTGAGTTGTGTTAAATGTAACACTACAAGTATGATAAAGAAGAAAAATAAATACTAATGAACTTTGAGAAGAAACTGTTGTTTCATAGTTTATTTTGCGCTCAGTCTGGAGGATAGATTATTCTACCCTCAATACTTTTGATCATTTTGAAAGGCACGTCCTGACCACGTGCGACGGCTGGAGCACTACACAGAAATTCTGGATTGTCCACAAACAACACAGTTGAAATTTGGAGTGCACCGGGATAGCACTTTGTTCCTGTGGATACTGTGGCATACCCACTCATCAATCCTCAGAGTGTCCGGCAAGAGGCAAGAAGTGCACAAGGTGTGGAAAACTTATTCAATTCATAAATGTCTGTCTCTCAGGAAAAGGGCGAATACCGTTCACGCGGTCCACTCTTTTTTTACAATTGGTGCAGCATATCAAACCGTAAGGTGCCTACCACAATGCCAAATACAGGTTGGAGATCACTTGTCCACTGCGGTGGTAGACATGGGTGCGATGATCAACATAATGTCAGCGGTAGCCTATGGAGTCATGAGATCATCCCCACAGCTACATCCAGCCACAATCAAAGTCTTTGCATCCGGTCTAGAGAAACCTCTTGTGATGCGAGGGAAATTCAAAATCACTATAAAATACGGTTGCTATTCAGTAGACTCCCAAGTGTATGTTACCGAAGAAGGTCATGGCATGCTTCTGGGGTGCAGAGTTGCCGAGGCTCTGGGAATCGTAATGTTTCCATTTGGAATCCATCAGGCAGCCATAACTCATATTCTGCTGGATGTATTTCCAAAGATATTTGAAGGTATTGAGTGCCAGAAAGACGCAACAAATCTACCTGCATATTACTCAGTCTGGGCAGCCGGTAGCTTTCTGTCACCTGGGCATTGCGTTCCATCTAAGAACTCTTGTGGAAAAGGAACTACACAAGCTTGTGGCTGCAGGCATCATCGAGAAGGTGAAAGGGACTACCCTGTGGGTATCGCCAATTGTCATCGCAAGGAAACCCAAACAGCCTGGAGAGGTGAGAATATGTGTAGACATGCGCCTGACAAATGTTGCCATACAAAGAGAACGCCATCTTAGCCCAACAATTGATGACTTAATTGGTGAGCTCAGTGGAGCCATCTGGTTCTCCAAACTGGATCTGCACTCAGGATATCACCAGCTTGTTCTTGCTGAAGAGTCCTGTTACATTATGACATTTTCAACACATGTGGGACTAAGGCGCTACAAATATTTGAGTTTTGGAGTTTCAAGTGCAGCTGAAGTATTTCAAAATGTAATTCAAGAGCTTCTGGTGGACCTCCCTGGTGTGGTAAATGTCAGTGATGACATCTTGATTCCTGCCAAGACCATGCCAGAGCACAAATCCCAGTTAAAGGAGGTGTTGCAACGAATTCAGGGCTCTTGTCTCACCTTTCATTGCATTTAGTGTGAATTCCTACAGCAAAGACTATCCTTTTTTGCCTATGACTTCTCATCTGAGGGAGTTGCCCCAGACCCAAAGGAGGTACGAGATATCAAGGAAGCACCAGCCCCTGCCACCGTGACCGAGATGCGCAGCTTCTTAGGCTGGTCAATTATTCAGGTTGCTTCATAAAAAAATCTCACAAATCTGACGGAACCTCTCAGAGAGTTGACCAAAGGATCTGTCCCATGGTCGTGGGGGCCTGAGCAAGAAGCTGCCTTTAAGGCCACAAAGGATGCCTTGTCGTCCTCCACCACATTGAGTTACTTTGACCCGGGACAAAGCACATTGATAGCCGAGGATGCCAGACATCGAGGATTAGACGTAGTTCTGATGCAGAGATCCACTGATGATGATGACTAGGCCACCGTAGTGTTTGCAAGTACATCCCTGACCAACATCGAACAGAGATATTCTCAAAAAGAGAAGGAGGATATTGCTACCCATTGGATATGCCACAATTTTAACCTATATGTATATGGGAAACTCTTCCTGGTCACCACCGATCATAAGCCATTCATTCCACTATTCATTGGGACAGCGTCTAAGCCACCACCAAGAAAAGAGAAGTGGATGCTTCAGATACAAGAGTACAACTGCCAAGTAGAATACCGCCCTGGGACTAGCAACCTGGCAGGGGCAGGAAATAGCTTCATAGCTCAAATTTTTGGGAATCCTCCCAAAAATGATTACTCCAAGGTGGCTCCAAACAAATGGGGAGGCTGAGAGATTCATGAAAACTCTAAATAAGGTAATCCGGATTGCTTGAGCGAGCCACCGGTCTCACGAGCAATCCATTTACTCTTTTCTATGGGACTATAGGCAGACTCCCCACTCTAACACAGGGCAAGCACCTGAGCACCTGTCAATGGGAAGGATAGTTGTTGACTCCATTTCTCACCATCCCAAGTGGGTCACAGGACAAGTTGGTGGCCATCTGGTTTATGAAAAGAGAAAGACGTCCAATGAGAAAGTCAGTCATCAACGAAAAGCTAAGATGTCAAATCTGAAAGTGGGTGACTTTGTGCATGTACAAGATCAACATCTGGGAAGTAAGTTTAAGTAACGGTTTGAATGTGACCCCTGGAACATTAACTCTCTGCATGGCACTCAAGTTACTGCATGCTGTGGGCGAGAAACAACAACTCAGAACATTTCAGCATTAAAAAATGTCCATCCTTGCCGAAGCAGAGCCCCGGGCTCCAACCAGCTCGACGATTGGTCTGAAGTTGAACAACATGAGAGTAGGTCAGCGGAGGATGTCCATCCAAGAGTCCAAGTCCTGGTGCGGTCATGAATCCCCTGGAGACTCCTGTCAACAGTGAGGCTGATCTCCAACTTAGCCACAATTCTCTAACCAGATATAACCTCCATAGCAATCCCAGGCCCTCGACCAGACTAAAAGATCATGTGATCTGATGAGATTTAGTGTTTAAGGTTGGGGTAAATTTCTGATTCCAGGTATGTTGGCTTCATGTTGCATCTTTTCTAATGCTCGGGACTTCCTACGAATTGTCAGTTTGTGTTTTTGCTATTTGTGCTGTTGTTACAGATACTCCTATATTTGGTACTTCTGTATTTTTGGGAGGAATGTAATGTTGCCCCTTTGATGATGAGGTTTACGGGGTGCCACGAAGATGTCAGTGTATAGCTGGGGGTGTTTATCCCCTGGGCTAATGCCCACACCAATTGGACTGTGATAATAAAAGAAGTTGCCGCCGGGAGTGGCCTCAGAGATTGACCCCCGAGAAGTATAGCAATATCGCACTCCTTAGTGTCTCTGACCCTAATTTTTTCTAGGCCCAATTGTCTCCTTTGGTACTCAACAACTATACAGAGCACATATTACCTGCACACAATGGTCCGTAGTGCAGCAAAATAACAAGGGCCTCATTTATGAGGATCCATGTGCCAGCTGAAAGTCACTTCTTGTGACGTTCCATGACGCAGGAGCCTGCTCCATATTTATGTTGCAGCACTAAGCCACTTTTTTTGGCTTAATGCTGCCTCGTAAGTATTGTTCTCTTTAATGTAGTTTTCTGCATTAAAGGGGCATGCAATGGGTGTTGTTGGGGGCATTCCCAGCAACACCGATGGCCTTTTGACCCTGCCCCAGATTTATGAGAAATCATAACTCCAAAGGCAGCTCAAAAAACTTACGCCCCCCAGAGCAGGTGTACAGGAGGCATAACGAGGCAAAATATTTGTATTTCTCCTTGTTTTTCTTTTCTCTGTGTTTGCTGCATTCTGCAGCACACATAGAAAGAGGAAAAATCCACTTGTGATTGTTTTTGTGCATTAATCCTCCCTGCAATGTAGGCACCCTTCCACCAAGGTGCCTGCATTAGCGCATGGCAGCCCATTGTGCGCTGGCACAGGGGAAATGGTCAGGAATGTGCCATATCTGATAGATACAGTGCATTCCTGCCCTTTTCTTTTGCCATAGGGCAGAGCAGCAGGAAACCTGCAGCGCTGCCCTATGGCAAAACCTAATAAATGAGGCTCTAAATTTGCATCCATTTGCTAAACCATGTTGGCTGTTGCGACAGTTTGCTTTTCAAAGAAGATTAAATGCTCCATATTCTATCAAAACTCCTTGTACTATTCATTCTCCAACTGACTCTCATAAAGGTTATATCGGAGGTTAGTAGCACCTCCCTAGGCTGTCTGCCACACGGTGCAGAGATTAACAGAGGGGCACCAAAAGGAGCCCCTCAGCCCCCAAATGGAGGCCGCAGGGTGAAGGGGGCCCTGTTAGGAGCCACCAATGTCTCTTTCCAACAGGCTTTCCATGTCAGAAAGCCTGACATGGAAAGCCTGTGGGAAACCAACATTGTGATACCTACGGCAGAAACACCATCCATAGGGATTACGGGCAGGCCTCCAGCTGGCTGGCGGGCTCCTTGAGCCAGCTGGAATCCAGCCGGAATGATCTGCCGGTTTCACTTTCGACCGCCTGCATCGTAATGCGGCGATCAAAACTGACACTGTGATGAGACTTGGTCTGCGATTGGAGGCTCTCCGAGTCTCTTTGTAACTAGGCCCTTAGTATGAAATGCACCAATCCAATATGGTGGCCATGTCTTGGGTGAGGCTGAGCATGCAGGAAGAAGTACCCGCTTCCCCAAGACCTGGAGAGAGTTGGAAATGTAGAGCATAGCAGAGGTCTGTAAGATATATTGTCAGCGCCAACCCAAAGGGCCATGTCTGGACGGCAAGGAGTGCGGCAAGCTTGCGCACAATAACGAAAGATGAACCGGGCACAGGACACTCCTTAAGAAATGAGAGGGCACTGAATGGAGATAAAACAATTTAGACAAAAATGTTAAGCTCAAGCTCTCTGTTTCGTCATGTAGTTCACCAAGCACGTCTATTTCAAGCCTTGTCTCATTTTCCAGTATTTTCCCGCACCTGGCACAAGCATCCTTGTGTGGCCACGGCACAACCAGTACCCTTATTCAAATTGGGTGTCACAAACAGTAGCCATGTAAATTCCCCAGTGTATGTGAACTTTCCCTTAGATGGACAGGTACTGTTGCCGAGGAGTAATTCTCAGAATGCATGTCACTGTGACCTACTGTGATATTATTTTGTGATGTTCGTCATGTGACGAGATAATAGGTGAAGTATCGCGCCACTCGTAATTGTGGCTTTTCAAACGAGAAAACAGTCAGATGTCCAAAACCTGCCTGCAAGGTTAGGTGACCTTGTTGTCTGTTAGTTTTTAGTCACAGATTCAAAGCAGTATCAGGCTCTGCTCTCATTCATGTGCTTTATATAAGGATACTCTGTCAGTTCATGCATATTTCAATGCATATTTGTCAGCTGCGCGAACTGGGCTAAGAACTAATGTCCCACTGAGGTATTACATACATACAATGGGGCGTGTAGGTATTTTAAGAGGAATGCGTGGTGTACAAATAAGGTTAACATTTATATTAAATCCTAAATAAATAGTTTTGGACATAATGTACCTCACAACTGATACCGAAAAAACGTCAGCATGCCGTTTCTTACCTAAACATGAGTTGTTGAAGAATCATAGAGGATAATTTAAGGATGTCAGTGGTATGTGTTTATTTTGTACTCCCCAGTGTCTTGATAGAAAAAGTGTTTTACCAAAATTCTAAACGCAGTAGCCTAAGGGCCTTATCCTGAGGTCTCCCAGTCTCCCATAATCTAGACAGAGTGGGCAATAACATTTCGCGTCTGAATGGGGATTACAGGGTCTGCTAACTGCAACTGGAACATCCCAATGAAATTCCAGAGAAGAATGAGGAATGACACCTTCGGGGTTCAACGTCACGAGCTAAAGAAGAATGAAGCTATGTTGGCAAGAAAGAGAACGTGGGCTCTGAGGATGAAGAACTGTAACTGAACGGAAGCACAAACAAGAGAACCTACTGGACGTCAGCGTACGACCTTTAGTTAACAGGAAATCCAAGAAGCACAAGTCCCTTGGAAGGGAACAGAAAAATCAGACTTAATGAGAGTTTTATATGAGATTAGCACCTAAACTTAGAAGCCGGCATGTAGACACAAGCAGTAGCCTTATCTGCAAACAAATCCATGGCAACTTGGCCAAAAGTCTGATAGGAAAAGAATGGAGCAACAATAAATTTCTTTCTGATGCCAAATGAGGTGTCCTTACCTGGACCCTATATAATATCTTCATTAAATATGAGATCTATACTGGCCACAAACGAATGACAATGCACCAAGGCTGGTGGAGTGCTGTAGACGGGCTGTTTGCAGATGACTACATTCCGGACACAACACGGACACTGGAAAATTACTGCAAACATTATGTTTGAATAAGGGCTCAAAATGAATTTCCTAAAACCAAGGCAACAAGGATAGTTCAGAATATGAGCACTAGACATACATCCCTTTCCCGGAGAGAAGCGAGAAGGCAGACAGGTCAGCCATTTTGATGTGTGAACAATAGTAATTGGACCTCTCTCAGGTCGAGAAAAGTAACTGTGTGTGGCCTGTATTCATCGAGAAAAGTAGCTGTGTGTAAAGTAACTGTGTGTGGCCTGCATTCATCGAGAAAAGTAACTGTGTGTGGCCTGTATTCATCGAGAAAAGTAACTGTGTGTGGCCTGTATTCATCGAGAAAAGTAACTGTGTGGCCTGTATTCATCGAGAAAAGTAACTGTGTGTGTCCTGCATTCATCGATAAAAGTAACTGTGTGTGTCCTGCATTCATCGAGAAAAGTAACTGTGTATGGCCTGCATTCATTGAGAAAAGTAACTGTGTATGGCATGCATTCATCGAGAAAAGTAACTGTGTGTGGCCTGTATTCATCGAGAAAAGTAACTTTGTGTGTCCTGCATTCATCGAGAAAAGTAACTGTGTGTGTCCTGCATTCATCGAGAAAAGTAACTGTGTGTGGCCTGCATTCAAGAGAAGGATCTACTTAACAGGGGTGGTTCTTAAAGCACACATGCACCCGTTCAGAGGGCAGAAATCTGGGGTTTCATGAGCACCTTGCACTTTGCACCTGCTGAAAATGATTACATTAAGGCGACCCTTGACAGGTCTTGAGCCACTGCCACGGTTCTGCTGAGGCTTCAAGAAGAGAGGCTATCCAGAGGGCTGCCTTAAAGATACCCTTGCGATGGGTTAATATAGGATCATAGTAAACGCTAATGGGTTGAGAGGAGCAATGAGCAAAGAAGGAACACAAACTCTACTTGTGTAATGCAAAAAATGTAGAACCTCAGCGGATAGAGTACCCTTCCATCATCAGCTTTCAAAAAGCTCAACAGGTTCTGAATCAATGAGCAAGAAATGAATTAAATACGCAATAGATCAATGTGTCAGAACCACATACATAGTAAACCCCATGCAACAGATCCTGTCCATTCTTTAAAAAAGGTTCAAAACTGGCACAATTAGCAGCACTTCACTGCTTTATGCAGCACTCATAGGTGCAGCATAGACCCTTCTATAGGACTCAATGTCTGCGAGAAAATAGCTGTGAGGAACTCCAAGAAGCGCTCTTATTCTGAAACAAAGGTTCTGTAACACTCTTCCACCCGAAAGTTATATTAACCAAGTGCTAATATCAGATACAGTCACATGTATATGAGCATACATTTCAGGCACATCCGTGGGCAGAAACTGGCTTCTTAAAGAGTGTAATTTTAAGATAACTCTCTAGTAATTTACGTTTGTGGAGTTTGTCTTCATATCTTATGGAACATGAATGAAAGTGCAGGTTCTGTCTGTTTAGTTGGTGTATATCGCAAAGAAAGGACTCTTATTTCAATATTTTCATCCAAATGAGATAACAAAATGAGACCAATGCTTGACAGTGCATTCTGGTATGAATCCACACACACTCCCCCTTTCCAATGTTCTGCAGGCCCGACATTAATCCAAAGAAGGAAGATAGCTGTGCAAGCAGAGATGTTTGCAGGCATGCATACTGAGACGCAGCTGCATGTCAGTCACAGCTCTCTGCAGCATACATGATAACTCCGATGTGAAGTGCCTCTCACCCAAAAAAATTTGTCGGAAAGGATCTGAAGGGAGACAAATGAACAGAAGCTGTTAAAATTGAATAGCTGCCCAACAGTCTCCACACCTAACCTTGTCCATTGAATCATGAAATACTTCAGGAACTTCTAGATTCCCCCAAAGTGGCTTTGTACGTGCAGAGTGGATAAAGAACATCGCCTACAGATTTCCCTCCATACGAGAAATGTCCCTAACGGCCACATGCATCATCCCGGCCGTTTGCGACTTCCATATTGCGAAAAATACCGAATCGCAATTTGGAAGTCGCAAAACGGGATGCATGATTATTTTTTCTTAATATTTGCGATTCAGTAAAATTCGCTTTTTTTGCCGGTTCGCAAATATTATGCGACTTCTAATTTGCAAATTCGCATTTCCCATTGATTCCTATGGGCCAAAAGGCCCATAGGAATCAATGGGAATTGCGAATTTGCAAATTAGAATTCGCATAATGTTGATGCATTCCATGGGTGCAGGGGGGGGTCCACAGGACCCCCCCTTGCACCCCTGAAATGTATTTTTAAGTGGATGTTTCACACACACATGTCCTAAGGACATGTGTGTCTGTAACATGTCAGTTTTAAAAATGCATTTTTTTACGTTTTTGAGGATTTTCGCAAATTAACACGAGGCTCAACCTCGTATTAATTTGCACTTCCAATTTTCAAATTCGCTATTTTTTAGAAAATGATGCATTGCATTTAAGGAATCGCACAAATGCGATTCCTTAAATGCAATCGCATTTTTAAGAAATGCTAAAAATAGCGAATTAAGCACAAAGGTTTGATGCATCCCAAAAACGGATTTTGCATTCGCAAACGGCCGATTTTTCCGAATCGCACCGTTTGCAAATGCAAAACACGTTGATGCATGTGGCCGTAAGAATCTTAAATCAAACCCCCTTAAGGTAGTTAGTATCCGTAAACCTATACAAGAAGAGCCAAGCATCAGGCCCACGAGCCAAATGGTGGACCAAAAAAAGATGGAACTGAGTCTTGCACCGTAAGCAGATTGTATATTCAGCTGGCAAAGGCTGCCCAAAAGTAGAGTTTAAAATCGGGTAACTGAAGTCCTCTTGCTTATATGGGAGTTTCAGATAGCACGCCTGGCCCATCTTTAACTCCATATGAAGCTGCCAATAGCACCCTCCGAGCACATTACAAATAACCCTGGGCAGAGTTGCTCTACGCAAACAAAAGTGTCTCACTTCACGGAGCTCCGCAAGCGGCGTGTTCTATAGAAAAATGCTGTTGGCGGTGATTGCACAGTGTAGATGCTTGTCCGCACTGTGCAATCATTGCGAACGGCACCTTGCACAGCGCAAGGGTTCCCTTCTTTAACTTTTCTGCCGCTCAAGTAGATATTTACTCGAGCGGCAGCTTCTCAATACAAACAAGCAGTTTCTCATCGCGAGCAGTCGTGAGCATACGCGACCACTCGCAATGAGAAACCTGACCAGCCCGCATTGAGAAATCTCACCGGGAGGTTTATTTTCCTCGCTCGCACTTGCCAACTTGACGTTGGTGAACGCGAGCGAGGAAAAAAACTCTGCTCCGCTGTGCGAAGTGGAGTTATTCGGAACTCTGCGAGCTCCGCGTAACGGGAGTGACTTAGAGTGGTGAAAGGCTCTATTAGTGCTAGGCTTTCCTTGTTTTCTCTCTGTAGCCAGTTAAGTAAAGGACCTGCCTTGCTTTACTTGCCACTATTCAGTTGATTTTATTCTTTTTTAAATCTTATTTTTCCTGGATTTGCTCATTTAGTTATGAGTTGGGTTTACTAAACTGTTTCTACACTGCCTGCCCATCCTAACTTCCCCTCCCCACCCCCCCCCCAAGGGACTACCATAGTTGGCCCTAGTAACCCTTGCATGCTGCTTGGCCCTGTGAAAGGAGTTCTGACAGAACTTTGACAACCCATTTATTAGGGAGGGGCCAGGAATGACCCCCACCCACCCGGTCGTGACAGGTATAAATGTGGCATCCCCAGGTCCTCTCTTCAGAACACTTTCTGGACCTGTGGAAGATCATGAGAGGACTGGAGCTGCTGTCTATAACCTGAGAGGAACCCTGAAGGACTGAACCTACTCCCTATTGTAACCAGACCAAAGAAGTTGATTCCAAGGGTCAGTTGGTGGACCTTCTGTGTGTCTAAAGAGACACAACAACATGTAAGAGGTCTTTTCCATGAAGTACTCAGCTGACCAGTGGAAATTAGATCTAGACTGGGCCCTGCTGTTGGCCTTTGCCTGACACCCTGTGCATCTCTAAGTACCTCACTTTAGGCCCTGGAGGTCTTAGAAGTGTATTCCTCTGGTTGGGACATAAAAGACTTGGGGGCAGATTTACTAAAATCTCATGCAACGCTAAAGCAAAAAAGCTGTGCTGCATTGTGCGAGAAGAAGAGAGCAGGAGGGCGCCATATTTACAGAAACATGGCACTCTCCTCCCCTCTCCCTAGCTCCAGTGCTGAAATTAGCTGCTGTGCGCCATACACACACCTTGGTACCATATTGTAAGGGTGTCTGCATGTGTCTAGCATATGCTTTGTACTGGAATGATAGCCTTCTAGTAAAAAAAACAACAGGAAAGGACTATGCTTATAAATATATTATTACTGTCAGGAACAATCACGCTCTTCCTGGACACGGGGAACGTCTGCAAAGGTATTTATATACATACTATTAGTTAAAGGGCATTTTGAGACTACAATCAGTGTTGCTATATGAAAAAGCAGCTGAGGAAGTAAAGAAACATTTGTGACATTAATGTCTTCTACAAATTTGTCTTGAGAGACATTGATAAATGGACATTACAACGTTCTGATAATAGCACAAGTAAAAAGAAAGGATGGCAATCAGATCATTACAGAAAGATAAAACTATGTTAATCAGCGCAGATGATAAGGGAGGAGGTTTAGTTGTTATGGATTATGACAATTACAAGTGTGAACCTTTGAAACTACCAAATGGGAGGGATTGTTGCATAAGAGAAAATGGCGTAAGAGTTGAGGAATCCTAAAACTCATGTATTCTCAGTGCTGACCAAATGGACAGACCTTGGAATTCTTTCGGAGGAAGCATACCTCTATTTGAAGAGCACACATCATGTAATCCGGTAATTTACTTCCTTCTTAAAATTCATAAAGACACTCAAAACTCACCTGGGAGACTGATAGTCTCTGGTATCAGCTCCCTTACAGAAACAATTTCAGAATTCATTGCCATTTTAATAGATCCACTTGTCAAAACGCTACAATCAAGTAGAGGGCACATAATCGATTTCTTAGGAAAAATGTATCTGCCACAGTGGGAAGAACAGATGTTTTACTGACAATGGATGTGAAATCTCTGAACACTTGCCTTAATCATCAAAATAGTCTTTATTGTATATTGGGAAGGGGATGACAACTGCTTTGTGTGCAGATGAGACCCCTGCCCTGTGTTCTTAACTGTCAGAATCTGGTATCCTGATTTCTGGACTTTTTGGACCCCAACCTCATGCTAACTTAGCATTTGTGTGAACGCCAAGGCCTAATATTGAACTGCCACTTATTCTCGACATAGAGCGGTGCACCAAGTGAGCCCTCAGTATAGAAGAAGGCAACTGTCCCTGTCACAGGTTCACACGTGTAGCAAAGTGATTGCAGCATTCCATGTTTTGACTAGTCCTTTTTACCTGTGTCACATTAGTGAGAGCCTATTCAACCACTTCTAGAAATTTCCGCTGCTGTGAACTGGGAATCCTAGAGCTGAGATCCCGAGTGCCTGGAAGAATGCATATGTGTGTGAGAAGTGTGTCATACGCTGCATGCGTGTCTGAGTAAACCAGAGTGATACAGGCCTAAGGGTTCTATTTTGAAAGTCCCTTCCTGTTCATGTGCACAAGATGGAAATTAAGCTGCTTTTGCAGATAGTGGAAATGAATTGCTGACATGTTTGAGACTGGAGGGAGGAAACTCTGACAATGAAGTGGGGAGAGAGGAGATAAGCTTCCAATTAAAAAATTGATTAGGTCCTTTCTAATAAAGAAGACTACTGATTAGTCTTCTTGACACTGCCATTTCATGGCTAGCAGGTTGAAGGGTGGGATTGCATTTCCTGTTGTGTGAGTGTTAAGGTTCTTTTAGAAGTGGGGCATCCCTTTGACTCATCCTGATCACTGTCAGATGTGGCTGTAGATAGGCAGGTTCACATTTTCCCCACCTCTTTTTGACTTTGTTGTGGGTGCTCCAGTCTGGAGACAACTCTGCAGTGAAGAGCATTACTCAGCATCGGGCTGGGCATAGAAGACAACCTGAGTAGGATACATAAAAAGAGAATCGACCCACAACAATTTTGAACAGACATGCAGGGAACCTACATCACCTATGTGGTACTCCTGTATAAAAATGGGAGCTGTTGACACACTTATTGTTTTAGTTCAAAGTTATCCCTGACTCTGAAAGGGTGCTCCGTGGAATACTTAGAGAACTGCTTCCCAATTATAGCTTCCCAATTATAGCTGGTATCTTCTGACACTCACCTTCACAGATGTGATGGGTTATTACCTGGAGTTTAATTTGGAGAAATACATTCCTGCCTAATTCTGAAGCATAAGGAGTCTTGTCTAAGCCATAGGTAAGAAGCAAGTCAGCTCTGCAATTGGAGATGACTTTTGATGTAGTCAGAATTGGTCTGGTGCTGTGGTCTCTCCACCAGAGATTCACAACTCAAGTGACTGGTGTGCTCTAGGCTGGGAGCCAGTTCCTGAACTCACCGAAGGAACCACAGCACTATTGAAGTGTACACGAGCAGTCTCCACTGTCTTCCCTGTTGTCGCAGTAATGGCACATGCCAAGTTTGACCGATTGAAGTAGGGATTGATGTTGCCCCATGGAACTGTCGTAGCAGTACTAGGCCCAGGGAAAATATTTTTTTCTTTTAGGTTTTTCTTGCTTTTTCTCCTGCCAATGCCTCATACCACTCTTTTTGCCCTCCGATGGATCTTGCTTAGTGACGAGAGGAGTTGGATATAAAAGAGACTTAACAGTCATCCAATGAGGACTTGGAATTGGATAACTGAACAATAAGCTAGAAATCTCACACAAGTATATTAATCTCAGAACAATGCTATAAAGGTAAAATATAATCACTGCAAACCCAAATCTCCTGAATCGTACACACTAAGAATTCAGTCAAGGCTATACAAAACAATAACATTAGTATTTGATGATCTTATATCTCTCTAATATTATCTCCTCTAGTTATTAGTAACCCCAGATAAAGAATGCACATTCGCTTGAATAGAAACAAATCTTGATAGCTGAGTCGATATAGAATTTTAGTATAGTTTATTTAATAAATCTGAAGATAAGTCAAGAGCATTGATAAATCAGATTATAAGAATTTGTCCAAGAAGGAAAAGGCCACTCAGTGCACACAACGTATGCGTCAGTTCGTAAAGGCAGCCAGTTGAGTCCACATCAGGAAAGTAAAGATTTGCCAAGGAAAGTTCTGAAAAAAGTTCATCCGTCACCATCAAGAGCCAAAGGAGTAAGGAAAACGAGAGTCTGTTGATTTAGGCAAAATTATATTCTTAGCATTTCCAAGGGTGACACCACCTAGAATCACCTCATTAGTTCAGGCCACTCAGTCCATTGGTCAGCTCGGATAGGATGAGTGTCAGGTGACATAAAGAAGACACAAATTGTAGAGGGAATGGGTGGCACAATTACATAGTCATCAAATAATCCACCACGTAAAACGTTGGAACAATGCTCCTTTATCAAGAGCATGTAAACAAGTTCAAGAGGACTGTTTCCAAGGCAGCTGTTCCACAGTGTTTCAGAAATTGTAGCGAAGTATCTTGTACAAGATATGAGAACTCAGGAAAGAAAACACTGTGTCATGTTACTTGTTATGTCAACAATAAATTCCCTTTGGGCACATTCACTACAGATCAATGCCTAAAACTAGATTCAACAGTGAACATTCACACACATTTTAAAGAGCAATGCATAGGAAACAAGATTGTGGAAAAAACGGTAAATTCAGTATACACAGTTTATTAATACTTAAAACAACAATAAAAACACAAAATTTAAAAATATATAAAACTTGGGAACACAGAGAATAAATCAAAGGAACAAATCAAATACATTAATTCATTCAGTCTATTTCCTAAAGCTATAAGGGAACGTGCATCAAGGTATATTCAGCAACAATCAGAATATTCCTAAATTAATATGTGTAGTACTATTCCCTCGGTTTCGACGCGTTTCAACGGACAAAAAGTATATGGCCGCCTTCATCAGGAAATTATTGACTGTCTTCCCAAGATATCTTATTGCCAAATATTTGTCAGATATATATCATCGGAGTAGGGTAATGATGCCTCCTTTCTCTCGGTAGTTGTGTGGATACTAAAAGTAGACCTGGATTGTGTGGACAATAGTGCAATCAATCCTATTCACTTTCTGTCAAGACTCAAATAGCTGGAAATAAAAATGGTTCTTGACTGGCGAAAAAGACGATGCTTCTCGATTGTTTTATTATGTCCCCACTACACGCGGTACACTTTCAAGATCGCAGGGCAGTAGTCCCGATCGGTATATCAGGCAGACTCTGTCGTGTTACACATATTTTTCAGCATATATGTGTATTCCCGAATTAAGGGCCCCCTTTCTCTTTCTTCCTCGTATTATACAGCCTCTTAGTTAAAACTGCGTCGCGTGTCCTGCGTGTAGACCGGTCATTTTTTGCAAAAAATGACCGGTCTACACGCGGGACACGAGACACAGTTTTAACTAAGAGGCTGTATAATACGAGGAAGAAAGAGGAAGGGGACCCTTAATTCGGGAATACACATATATGCTGAAAAATATGTGTAACACGACAGAGTCTGCCTGATATACCGATCGGGACTACTGCCCTGCGATCTTGAAAGTGTACCGCGTGTAGTGGGGACCTAATAAAACAATCCAGAAGCATCGTCTTTTTCGCCAGTCAAGAACCATTTTTATTTCCAGCTATTTGAGTCTTGACAGAAAGTGAATAGGATTGAGTGCACTATTGTCCACACAATCCAGGTCTACTTTTAGTATCCACACAACTACCGAGAGAAAGGAGGCATCATTCCCCTACTCCGATGATATATATCTGACAAATATTAGGCAATAAGATATCTTGGGAAGGCAGTCAATAATTTCCTGATGAAGGCGGCCATATACTTTTTGTCCGTTGAAACGCGTCGAAACCGAGGGAATAGTACTACATATATTAATTTAGGAATATTCTGATTGTTGCTGAATATACCTTGATGCACGTTCCCTTATAGCTTTAGGAAATAGACTGAATGAATTAATGTATTTGATTTGTTGCTTTGATTTATTCTCTGTGTTCCCAAGTTTTATATATTTTTAAATTTTGTGTTTTTATTGTTGTTTTAAGTATTAATAAACTGTGTATACTGAATTTACCGTTTTTTCCATAATCTTGTTTCCTATGCATTGCTCTTTAAAATGTGTGTGAATGTTCACTGTTGAATCTAGTTTTAGGCATTGATCTGTAGTGAATGTGCCCAAAGGGAATTTATTGTTGACATAACGTCTTATACTGGTACCCTATCCCTTTGGTATTTGGGTCCCTCTCTCTTTTATTAGAGATTCATGTTACTTGTTATACTGAGGAATTCTCTCACGAGCAGTGGATTCAGCAAGTCAAGAAGCTTTACACATTCAATTAAGCCTACTTTAAATCACGCTAATATAACGTGAAATATATAAAATGGTTATTAAGCATAAATTCATAGAAAATATAAAGATGTCATGATTCTAGTATAACTCTGATGCACTTAAAATCATTTAGTATGATTACAAATATTACGTCAGTATTATGAATTACTGTTTTTCAAATGTACCAATGTATCAATATTTTTACATTTGTATTTTATGTTCTCGTTTAAAATGCAAAACATTAGTACATGTGTGAAATACAATCTATGTAAGTTCAGTGAGAGTATCATTAATTAGGAATGTGTGACACCTACTTCTTTTTTGTCATTTTCGGTTTACACACATAAATGATAGATTTTTAGTACATTCATCATCATAGTCAAAATTAAACAGAATGTTTGATATATTCTCATTAGTTATTCACACGTAAATGATAATAAAGAATGATTAGTGGCAAATCCCATAATGTGAGAATTCACCATTTTGCACATTTCTACCACATGTTAATGAAATATAGTACTTTATCTATTAATAAATCACAGTCTGTGTTATTTATATGAATATTATCATCTAGACTACACCTTTTTCTGCATGCTTTTACAATGTTTATTATGTTATGTTATTTTAATTTGTAGCGCACGGACTCTCACGAGTTTGTCATTGTTTTCTAAACATGAGGTTGGCGCACGTTTATTACTTTTCTCTCAAAAATGAGGTTATTTGGTTTAAAAGTCTAAATGTGATTTCCTCTGATTAAGGATGTCATGAACATGCCACTCTCTGCCCTATGCCCGAGCGATCACTGCTACCCCAGAAGAAGAAGCTTGCAATCTGTGGTGCCCACCCCACCTGAGGTTCTCTCATCAACCAGTTCGATTGGCTAGCCCAGCATCCAAGGTGTGCTGAATGGACTACGGCATTCCAAAGGATGAAGCTGCTGCCTCAAGGCACTCTGGGTCGAATCACTGCCTGCCTGCCATGGCTCTAGAGACCTACAAGCCTGACTGGACTTGGCTTCCATGCACCAAAGCACCTTGAAGTTATTGGGTGCCAGAGCAGAGAGCCTCAAGATGGCTGGGCTCTTCTAGAGCTCTGTCTGGCTGAAGTGCAAAGAATCCAGAAGAATCTGTGATATTCTGGCTCTTAAGAGCCCTCAAAAGATAGTGCCATGCCCGGAAATACAGCAGTGACCAAAATAGTCACAGACTGCTGCCACAGACTAGGTCTCAAGCAGAAGCTGGCAAACCTTGTGCTGAGAGAGAGAGGGCATGGCATAGATTACTTTCTGCTTCAGGTACCAGAGTTGTTTACTGAGGCCTTGGTGATAGAGGTTTGAGACATGGACGACCGCTGCCCTGAGACTTGATGACAGTGAAGCGGCTTGGCTGGGTGCTGGGATATACTTCTGACACTCACGGGCTGTGTGCTGCAAAGCGGATAGCCTGATGAGAGGTGGCACGGCTGAGCTTCGTAGTTGCACAGACCTAACACTGTTTGCCTGGATCCCCTCTAGATGCAGGCTGCATTGCCAGGTAAATGGGGTTGGCAAAGACATCTGTGGGTAAGTGGATGCGTAATAATATCTTGTGCAAGGGCCACATTTGCTGAAATGTCCCTGTATCCCTCTCCCCTGTTAGCAGTGAATCTGGTGAAGAGTGCTTTATCTCACCACGGCCTCATTTCACTATTGGGCTGGACACCTGATCTGGTCCTCCCCCTTTTGCTGCTGCTGAGATATAGGATAGACGGGCTGAGGATAGTGCTGGCATTTACAAAGCTCCATTGTGCAAAGAAAATAAGGGCCACTCCCATTTCTGCAACAAGACATTCTCTGAGGTCTAGTTCTCCGCATGACTCTCATTCCTCTCCTCAGACACCAGTGGCATGGTCTTGTTGATAGTGTGAGGTAGGCCTCTGCTTCTGCTTTGATAATATTGGATAGCCTGTAGAATTGTCCTTTTCTTCCATTCAAGCCAACTATTTAAACCTGACAAAGTTCTGTGAGTTAATTAATTAATCAGCGCTCTTACCTGCAAACAAACACAATATCTGCTAATAGAAGACCAGCCCATGCATTTAGTATGTCCACACTGATGTGGACATGAGGAAGCAAGACCGCAGGCAACCAAAGATCTCTTTTAATTCCTTGCATGAGCAGGTTCGTCCACCTGGGAATAAATGCTGACCCAGAAGAACTGGAGCCTGCAGACCCCATGGAGCAAGAGCTCCAAACAATGTTCTTAGACATGAAACAAGCCTGGTCACGATAGACTCTGAAATGAACATAGTAACAGACAGGCTGGACAGGATGAAGGGGCATAGAGACACATACGTCAACAAGATGGAGCATCTAGAGCATGTTGTAGTCTAGTTGTCAGGTGACCACGTGATCTCACGCAGTGCCTGACGGGATAACGAGCGCACGGAGTAATTATTACAGGGATTGAGATGCACCGTATGCCGTGATTCCCTCTCCGGAATAAACCTACTTTTTATACCCAGCCTGTGTTCTTGCATCATTCCCGTTTGGGAATTAGGGGCCAGATGTAGGTAAATCTCATTTACCGATTCTTAAATACCGAATGTTACCGATTCGGTATTCATGAATCGGTAAATGAGATGTAGATAAAAAATCTGTATTTTTTACCGATTCTGTAAAATTCGGAATCGGACTTTCGGAATTTACCGATTCTGTATTGACCGAATCGGTACTTACCGAATCGGTATTTCCCATTCATTCCTATGGGCCAAAAGGCCCATAGGAATGAATGGGAAATACCGATTCGGTAAATACCGAATCGGTAAATACCGAATCGGTAAAATCCGAATCGGAAAGCAAGCAAAAGTGAAACTTAAGAAAACAGCCAATCAGGTGCTACCACCCTCCCCCTCTCTACCAGGAAGTGGCTACCCAGGCAGCTGCAACTAATTAGAAGGTTCTGGAGAGGCAGTCGGAGCTGAGCAGAGACACAGAGCAGCAGGGACAGTTTTTTTGAAACTTTACCAACTGAAAAATGGCAAGCAGCAGTGAATGCCAGAAGGCAGACAGAAAGAGGAAAATAAAGTTCAGCAGCATGGAGCTGCAGGTACTTGTGGAGGAGGTAGTGAGAGTGCACATCAAACTTTTTGGCAGACACTCCCTCACTGTTCCTGAGTCTGCCAAACGAAAAATCTGGCTGGCAATTGTTGAAAAGGCGAATGCTGTGGGAGTCACACCCAGGAATACTGAGGATCTCAAAAAAAGATTCTATGACCTCAGGAGCCTCACCAAGAAAAAAATGAAATCCACAAGCAGGCTGGCCTAACCGGTGGAGGCAGGAACCCAGCACCCCCCCTGACTGACCTTGAGGAGTTAGTGGCCTCAACCATTGAGGCAGACAGTGTCTGTGGACTGGGAGATGTGGACAGCTCAGCCAGAGCTGCAACAAAAAAAGGTAAGACGCAGGCGCTGCTTTACACCCCATACCAACCTGCTTCCCTTTACCCTTTGTGGACAAGCAAACCCCAGTCCAGTACTGCTATCGCTACACAGGAGCAATGCATTATGAAAAATGTAGTCAGCAAATGTAAGACCATGTGTAACAGCGCAGACATCAGCAACTTAGTGAAAGTAATGCAGATAAATGAAAGTTAAATGTGCTAAGCATTTATTGTAGTGACTGTGACACAGTAGCACTCAGTTGATATACACTTTTTCATACCTAGGGGCTAAATCAGGCAGTCGACCCACTAACACAGAAGGGACTGCACCAGCGAGGGAGGAGAGTGAGGAAGCAGGTCCAAGCCAAGTGCAAGCCTCGCAGGAGGAAGGTGACACGACTGGCATCTCCCATGAAGATGACAATGTTCATACCCCAGTGTTGCTGCACTCCCCACAGCTTTCCCAATCCCCTTCCTTGGTATTCTCACCAGAGCCTTCACCAACACTGCTCCAGTCCACTCCTGCAACCCCACCAGCCAGGAGGCGTGTCGTGGCCCCACTACCAGTAATGGAGGCAACAAAGGGTGAGGGTGAGCCTCAAGTCACCGTAGATGTGAGTTCAGCAGCACTGCAGTCCATAAATGAGACAGTCAAAGCTGGCAGGAGACAACGCAGACCCAGCAGTGCAGGTGGACGTGGTGATGGCACTGTGTTCCGTTGCCTGGAGGGCAGCATGGTGCGCATTCAAAGGATGCAGGGCAAATCCATCCAAGCCTGCCAACGCCAATTCAGAGCCCTGAATGTGCAAATAGGAGACATGGGGAAAGGCATGAGAGACATTGTGGAGGCAAATAAAGAGGTTGCAAAAAAAATACTGACATTGCAGCAGGGATGCAGCAGATGAGCAACTCAATTACGCAGCTATACTCAAAACTTGACAGTCTGTCACACACAAGGCACAGGGATGCCTGTGCCCACAATACCGCCATCAATCGCTTGGCCGCTGCCACATCCCTGCTATGCAGGAGGGGCATACATATGCAGGAGGCGTTGACACAGAATACAGCTGAGGTCACCAGGGGCATGGCCAGAATGACAAGTGCACTAGAGGCATTGATGATTTCACACACAGCACAGAATCCTGCCCTGGACGTGGCAGAGGCTGAAGACACTAGTAGCCGGAGCAGCCTATCAAGCACTATTGTGGAGACACGGAGGAGTACCAGGCGCCAAGCTGAGGCTGCAGGGCACGCTGAACAAAGCGAACAACATCCTAGTGGCTCAGGGAAGCGCGGGCACAAGTGACATTACCGGTCATGGGTGAGGTAACCTGGGACATACAGTCCCCAAAAGTATTATGTTTAGTTTGTTGCACTTAAGTGCTTGAACGGTGTGGCACCATTAAAATAAGTTGGTCGCGTTCACAACCTGTCTGTGTTTCATTACTTACTCAGAAATAGTTGCGGTTAATCTCCTCACGTCTGTATCTGCCATCACTTGGTGTTGACACTCCAGCAGGTTGTGGTTCAGGTATCAATAACACAGGAGGGAGAGAGAGACAAATAAATGGATTCGTTCTCCCTAAGCAAATATAAATAAACAAACAGAATCCACTAGTTTTTTGGGTGTATCCTCAACACTTGGGGAACACCTTGATTGTTTATAGGTCCCCTCACACACCAACAGGCCCCTTGGTGTCATGCTTCATCATCGGGGTCATCGTATCCCTCTACGGGGTACGGCGTGCTGCGACCTACGGATACGCGGTAGCACTTGATAGACTATGTGTGGTGTGGGTGAGGGGGTGTTTTTATGTGAGTGTCTCGTGAGGTTTAGGACTTGGTGAAGGTTAAAAAGGACCTGGCTCGTGGGGTAACTAAAAATATTTAATAAGCCCCCGGGCTGGTGCTGTTAAAATTAAAGTGTAGGAGGTTGTTGTGCAGACAATGTGCGTTACCTCCTCTCTGTGTGCGTCGACATGTTTCGGTGTAAAAACACCTTCTTCAGGACGGGGTGACACAAATCCCCACCTTACTCACGTTTCTCTAACTTGTATCAGATTTTTCCAATAAAAAGTGAGAATTACAGTGCAGGTAAAACAATGTACCTAACAAAATTAACTTTTTGGTCAACCTGTAAAAGAAAAGAAGACAAATTTTTTTTTCTGGTAGTCTACTTCTCGACATCCATAGGTAAAGTGACCAGTGGTTACAGGTAACAAAATTGCGGTCAGAAATCGTTGCTATAGGTGCCAGTTGTGCCTATAGTGGGATAGAAATAAAAAAAGGACAAACTAGACTTACTGACATTTAACATAAAATACACACTTTTGCACTGTAGTTGCAGAGTTTAGCGTGGTTTTTGAGCATAGCACCATCTGTGATAAAAATCTTGAGCAAGATTGTAAAATGCCCCTGTAAAGAAGAGGGAGAGAATTCACAACATACTGTTTAGAAGTTGATGAAAGTGCTTCATGAGCCAAAACGTAGAGGTCTGGTGTGCTATTTAGCAACTGTTTGGAAAGAAAGTAGGAGGATGTTCAAGTCCCTTTTCTACTTACATAAGCGTCGTGGAGACTCTAGCCGTTTTTTATATATCCCCTGCTACTCACGATTTCAGCAAGGAAATTCCTCCCGATCAACCCCTCCGTGGCTCCGGTGATTATGCCACAAAAGGTTCCAAGACCTGAGTTTATATACCCTCCTCGAGGTAGAGTTAATTTGGATGATTGGATAATTGGTATTTCCTTATGCTCATATAAGGGTTTGTGCCGGTTCTGCTCGCGGCGTTTCGAGTTAGTGACTTCGGTTCATGCATGCGCACGTGTGTGCGTTAGTTTCGGCTTGTTGCGAGCATGCGTCTCACTCGCGCTAGCGATGTGTTCGTGCTTGCCGATTATGAGGGCAGTGTTATCCAAACGTGCATGCGTATTTAGACGGGCTTTTCACATTTCTGCTGCGCTCGATGTAAAATACACATTGGATCACCTGTCAAAAGAGTTTTGCAGAGAACCAGATGTTGCCGATTTTGCTGACACAATGACCCAGTCAGGTTATTGGTAACCCATGTAAAATACACATTGGATCACCTGTCAAAAAGAGTTGTGCAGAGAACCAGATGTTGCCGATTTTGCTGACACAATGACCCAGTCAGGTTATTAGTAACCCATCGGAAAGCATTCAGATAGTTCCTCATGTGGTTCAGAGACATTATACTTGGTAGCAGTAGCGAAGCCTGACTATGTTAACTGACCCCAGGGAATTTTGTCATTTAAACCAGAGGTGCTGGTCCCCAGTCTAAAAACCCATCTTTGTTCTTTCTCAAAGAGTCCTTGTTCTGATGGTAGCTGCTCAACTACTGTCCATTCAATGTCGTTGACACAGTGCTCGTTTTCCAGGAAATGGGTGGCCATCTTCGTTGTTACTTTTCTGCACCTTATGTTGCTCTTGTGCTCACCGATCCGCACTTTCACTGGTCTTTTGGTCATACCAATGTATTCCAAATTACGGGGGCAGGTGATCATGTAAATGACAATCTTGCTATTACAGTTGGTTAGTTTTCGTTGCTCCCATTTGGTACCATTGGCAAAAATCAAATGTTTACTCTTCTGAGTGAGGTGGCAGCTAGCACAATTACCACATGGGTAGTGGCCTCCTAGGCCGTGTTGTGAGAATTGTGGTTGTTGTTGTTGTTTCGGGCGGGTATGTAAAAGTATGTCCTTGAGATTTTTGCCTCGTCTGTGGGCAAAGAGGGGTTTCTCAATGTCTAGCGTGCCACTCGTCAGGATGCGTCAATGTTTGTTCAGGAGTTTAGACACCTCATTAGTTTGGGTACTATAAGGAGTCACGCAGATCGGTCTGGTGGCTGCCTGATTGGTTTGGATTTTGTTTTCCAATAGTGCTTCACGGTGGTTGTTTCTTGCCCTCTTCATGGCATTGTTAATGATCCTCACAGGATATTTCCTTTTCTCTAGCTTGTTCTTTAAGTCCACTGCTTGTGCCTTGTAGTCTTGGATTTGGGTGCAGTTTCGTCTTAGTCGCAGAAACTGTCCATACGGCAAATTGCTTCGTAAATGTCGTGGGTGGAAGCTATCATAGCGGAGGAGACAGTTTCTTGCGGTGGGTTTAAAGTGGGTATTGATATGTAATTTGCCATCCCTGGGAAAAATGTTTAGGTCGAGGAAAACCAGTGTCTCCCTTGAAACTGTATGGGTGAATTTCAGGAAGCGGTTCTGCAGGTTCAGCCATTCCATGAATTCTGATACAGATTCTTGGTTCCCATGCCATATCACAAGCACATCGTCAATGTACCTCCTCCAGGTGTTGATGTGATGTCTGTACGGGTTATTTGCGTGTAGGATTTTTGTACTTTCTAAATGGTGCACGTACAGACCCACCAGGCTCGGCGCGAAAGTACTGCCCATGCTGGTGCCATGGCATTGGAGGTAGAGTGTCCCCTCGAACTCGAAAAAGTTTCTGGTTAATGCCAGTGTAATGCATTCCATTACCACTCCTCTTGGGGTTTGATATTTCCAGTTAGCGCTGTACAAAACCTCCTCAATGATAGATATGGTCTCATCATGAGGGAGGCTCGTTTACAGGCTTTCCACGTCAAGTCTTAGTAATAGTTGGCTGTCTGGATCGAAGTCGAGGCCTTGTAATAGTTGTAGGACTGATTTGGTGTCCTTGAGATAAGTGTCGGTCCCTTGCACTAGAGGGCGTAAAAGGCATCCGAAAATTTAGACAGGGGCTCCAGGATGGAGCCTATCCCTGAGACAATCGGTCTTCCGGGCGGTTTTTCCAGGTTTTTATGAATTTTGGGGATGCAGTAGAAATAGGGTATCTTCGGTGTTTTTTGGACTAGAAATTCAGCCTCCTTTTTTGATAGCCAATTGTGTGCTAGTGCCTCCTCTATCATGCCCCCGATGGTAATCCTGATTGATTCTGTTGGATCATGGGGTAGGATAGTGTAGTTACGTGGGTCTGAAAACAACCTGAGGCATTCTCTTCTATAGGCTTCTGTAGTCTGGATTACTATTGCTCCCCCTTTGTCAGCGGGTTTGATAGTTATGTCTTGGTTGTTAGCCAACTCACGAATGGCTTCATGTTCGTGGCGGCTAGTGTTGTGGAAGACCTGACGATTCTCTCTGTCCATTACTTTTAGTCCGGTCATCACAGCATTCTCATAGGCTAGAACCTCAATGGGCAGTGTGTTGTCTGGTGGGACAAAAGTGGATTTCGGTCTTAAGCCTGTGTCGGTTTCCGTTGGTTTTTCTTTCCCTTCAAAAAAGACCTGTAATTTTATTTTGCGGATGAACTCTTGGACTTCCGTGTGTAACTTAAATAGGTCCAGTTTGTTGGTGGCGACGAAACCCAATCCTTTGTTAAGGACATCCTTTTGGTTGTCAGATAGTTCCCATGGGGTGATATTAATTACTAGGTTCCCCTCCGGCTGGTGGAGGGGTTCTCTGGTAGGGCCCCCGTCATGCTCCTGGTGCTCATTCGTGGCTCTGTTTGGATCGGGTCCTGCCACAACACTGTGTTTCCTTTTCGGTTTCGGCCTCGGCGGGGTCCCGGGCGTGAGGCTAAAAAAGGCTGATTCTGGTCAAATCCATATTCAAACTCATTCCCCCATTGTTGGTACACATGGCCTGGTGGTGGTGGGCCATAGTTATAAGGTGGGAAAGGGGCTGGTCCCCCATACTAGGTTGTGGTTGGTAACCCCTCCATCCTCTTTGTCTTGGGTGTTGCTGGCCCCTTGCTCTCTGTGTGCCATTATATCTAGGGTTACTGCTTATACTAGACCCTGACGATCCGGTATCTGAACCGTCGCTGTCAAATTTGCTATTCACGTTGCGTGGGACGTAGTCATCCTTTGTGTATGGATACGCAGTCACTGGTCTTTTGGTCATACCAATGTATTCCAAATTACAGGGGCAGGTGATCATGTAAATGACATTCTTGCTATTACAGTTGGTTAGTTTTCGTTGCTCCCATTTGGTACCATTGGCAAAAATCAAATGTTTACTCTTCTGAGTGAGGTGGCAGCTAGCACAATTACCACATGGGTAGTGGCCTCCTAGGCCGTGTTGTGGGAGTTGTGGTTGTTGTTGTTGTTTCGGGCGGGTATGTACCAGCATGTCCTTGAGATTTTTGTCTCGTCTGTGGGCAAAGAGGGGTTTCTCAATGTCTAGAGTGCCACTCGTCAGGATTGGCGCATCCTGCGAGTGGCACTCTAGACATTGAGAAACCCCTCTTTGCCCACAGACGAGGCAAAAATCTCAAGGACATGCTGGTACATACCCGCCCGAAACAACAACAACAACCACAACTCTCACAACACGGCCTAGGAGGCCACTACCCATGTGGTAATTGTGCTAGCTGCCACCTCACTCAGAAGAGTAAACATTTGATTTTTGCCAATGGTACCAAATGGGAGCAACGAAAACTAACCAACTGTAAAAGCAAGAATGTCATTTGCATGATCACCTGCCCCTGTAATTTGGAATACATTGGTATGACCAAAAGACCAGTGAAAGTGCGGATCGGTGAGCACAAGAGCAACATAAGGTGCAGAAAATTAACAACGAAGATGGCCACCCATTTCCTGGAAAACGAGCACTGTGTCAACGACATTAAATGGACAGTAGTTGAGCAGCTACCATCAGAACACGGACTCTTTGAGAAAGAACAAAGATGGGTTTTTAGACTGGGGACCAGCACCTCTGGTTTAAATGACAAAATTCCCTGGGGTCAGTTAACATAGTCAGGCTTCGCTACTGCTACCAAGTATAATGTCTCTGAACCACATGAGGAACTATCTGAATGCTTTCCGATGGGTTTCTAATAACCTGAATGGGTCATTGTGTCAGCAAAATCGGCAACATCTGGTTCTCTGCACAACTCTTTTGACAGGTGATCCAATGTGTATTTTACATGGGTTACCAATAACCTGACTGGGTCCCTGTGTCAGCAAAATCGGCAACATCTGGTTCTCTGCAAAACTCTTTTGACAGGTGATCCAATGTGTATTTTACATCGAGCGTAGCAGAAATGTGAAAAGCCCGTCTAAATACGCATGCACGTTTGGATAACACTGCCCTCATAATCGGCAAGCACGAATACATCGGTAGCGCGAGTGAGACGCATGCGCGCAACAAGCCGAAACTAACGTACACACGTGCGCATGCGCGAACCGAAGTCACTAACTAGAAACGCCGCGAGCAGAACCGGCACAAATCCTTATATGAGCATAAGGAAATATCAATTATCCAATCATCCAAATTAACTCTACCTCGAGGAGGGTATATAAACTCAGGTCTTGGAACCTTTTGTGGCATAATCACCGGAGCCACAGAGGGGTCGATCGGGAGGAATTTCCTTGCTGAAATCGTGAGTAGCAGGGGATATATAAAAAACGTCTAGAGTCTCCACGACGCTTATGTAAGTAGAATAGGCACTTGAACATCCTCCTACTTTCTTTCCAAACAGGTGCTAAATAGCACACCAGACCTCTACGTTTTGGCTCATGAAGCACTTTCATCAACTTCTAAACAGTATGTTGTGAATTCTCTCCCTCTTCTTTACAGGGGCATTTTACAATCTTGCTCAAGATTTTTATCGCAGATGGTGCTATGCTCAAAAACCACGCTAAACTCCGCAACTACAGTACAAAAGTGTGTGTTTTATGTTAAATGTCAGTAAGTCTAGTTTGTCCTTTTTTATTTCTATCCCACTATAGGCACAACTGGCACCTATAGCAACGATTTCTGACCGCAATTTTGTCACCTGTAACCACTGGTCACTCTACCTATGGATGTGGAGAAGTAGACTACCAGAAAAAGAAATTTGTCTTCTTTTCTTTTACAGGTTGACCAAAAAGTTCATTTTGTTAGGTACATTGTTTTACCTGCACTGTAGTTCTCACTTTTTATTGGAAAAATCTGATACAAGTTACAGAAACGTGAGTAAGGTGGGGATTTGTGTCACCCCGTCCTGAAGAAGGTGTTTTTACACCGAAACATGTTGACGCACACAGAGAGGAGGTAACGCACATTGTCTGCACAACAACCTCCTACACTTTAATTTTAACAGCACCAGCCCGGGGGCTTATTAAATATTTTTAGTTACCCCACGAGCCAGGTCCTTTTTAACCTTCACCAAGTCCTAAACCTCACCAGACACTCACATAAAAACACCCCCTCACCCACACCACACATAGTCTATCAAGTGCTCCAGCATATCCGTAGGTCGCAGCACGCCATACCCCGTAGAGGGGTACGATGACCCCGATGAGGAAGCATGACACCAAGGGGCCTGTTGGTGTGTGAGGGGCCTATAAACAATCAAGGTGTTCCCCAAGTGTTGAGGATACACCCAAAAAACGAGTGGATTCTGTTTGTTTATTTATATATGCTTAGGGAGAACGAATCCATTTATTTGTCTCTCTCTCCCTCCTGTGTTATTGATAGTATATAGGCAGCGCACAGCTGCGGGAGTACCCCTATTCCCACTAGTATTACAGACTCACTCCACTAAAACACACACATTAACCCCAAACACACACCAACAGCACGATGGAGTCTGAACATGGACTCACATTCGGCGAGGAGGAAATTGATGAAATTTTGGCAGCAGTCAACCCTTTTGAAGGCCTTAGCAGCACTGATCCAGGACCGAGCGTAGCAGATTGGGATGAGCTGATGAATCTTAGAAAAACCCAGATCAAAGCAGCTCTGCATGGCCTCCTTATGACTGTATTTCTGTGAAATAAGATTGCACCACAAGGGCTACTGGTCAAGAATGAACCCTTTATTTTCCAATCAGACAAGGTTTTCAAGAAAGAATGGTCACTAATCTCGTGGCACTGTACACGGGATTGGTTAGTACTTATCATAAAAACAGCCAAACGGATCACACAGGAGTTGAAAATTGACATCCAAAAAATTGAGGTACAACTAAAGGCATACATAAAACCTGCCGAACTGAAGAAAAGATTAGATGAATTAAACCAACAGATGTCGGATTTCGAAGCCACACTCAAACAAAGTAAATTAAAAAAACTAGGGAAAGATAAAGACCGCTTTACCCCGGAGACTGCGTATCCATACACAAAGGATGACTATGTCCCACGCAACGTGAATAGCAACTTTGACAGCGACGGTTCAGATACCGGATCGTCAGGGTCTAGTACAAGCAGTAACCCTAGATATATTAGCATACAGAGAGCAAGGGGCCAGCAACACCCAAGACAAAGAGGATGGAGGGGTTACCAACCACAACCTTTCTATTCCCAGTATGGGGGACCAGCCCCTTTCCCACCTTATAACTATGGCCCACCACCACCAAGCCATGTGTACCAACAATGGGGGAATGAGTTTGACAATGGATTTTACCAGAATCAGCCTTTTTTAGCCTCACGCCCGGGACCACGCCGAGGCCGAAACCGAAACCGAAAAGGAAACACAATGTTGTGGCAGGACCCGATCCAAACAGACCCACGAATGAGCACCAGGAGCATGACGGGGGCCCTACCAGAGAACCCATCCACCAGCCGGAGGGGGACCTAGTAATTAATATCACCCCATGGGAACTATCTGACACCCAAAAGGATGTCCTTAACAAAGGATTGGGTTTTGTCCCCACCAACAAACGGGACCTATTTAAGTTACAGACGGAAGGCCAAGAGTTCATCCGCAAAATAAAATTACAGGTCTTTTTTGAAGGGAAAGAAAAACCAATGGAAACCGACACAGGCTTAGGACCGAAATCCACTTTTGTCCCACCAGACAACACACTGCCCATTGAGGTTCTAGCCTATGAGAATGCTGTGATGACCGAACTAAAAGAAATGGACAGAGAGAATCGTCAGGTCTTCCACAACACTAGCCGCCACGAGCATGAAGCCATTCGTGAGTTGGCTAACAACCAAGACATAACTATCAAACCCGCTGACAAAGGGGGAGCAATAGTAATCCAGACTACAGAAGCCTATAGAAGAGAATGCCTCAGGTTGTTATCAGACCCACGTAACTACACTATCCTACCCCATGATCCAACAGAATCAATCAGGATTACCATCGGGGGCATGATAGAGGAGGCACTAGCACACAATTGGCTATCAAAAAAGGAGGCTGAATTTCTAGTCCAAAAAACACCAAAGATACCCTATTTCTACTGCATCCCCAAAATTCATAAAAACCTGGAAAAACCGCCCGGAAGACCGATTGTCTCAGGGATAGGCTCCATCCTGGAGCCCCTGTCTAAATTTTCGGATGCCTTTTACGCCCTCTAGTGCAAGGGACCGACACTTATCTCAAGGACACCAAATCAGTCCTACAACTATTACAAGGCCTCGACTTCGATCCAGACAGCCAGCTATTACTAAGTCTTGACGTGGAAAGCCTGTACACGAGCCTCCCTCATGATGAGACCATATCTATCATTGAGGCAGTTTTGTACAGCACTAACTGTAAATATCAAACCCCAAGAGGAGTGGTAATGGAATGCATTACACTGGCATTAACCAGAAACTTTTGCGAGTTCGAGGGGACACTCTACGGACACTCTACCTCCAACGCCACGGCACCAGCATGGGCAGTACTTTCGCGCCGAGCCTGGCGGGTCTGTAAGTGCACCATTTAGAAAGTACAAAAATCCTACACGCAAATAACCCGTACAGACATCACATCAACACCTGGAGGAGGTACATTGACGATGTGCTTGTGATATGGCATGGGAACCAAGAATCTGTATCAGAATTCATGGAATGGCTGAACCTGCAGAACCGCTTCCTGAAATTCACCCATACAGTTTCAAGGGAGACACTGGTTTTCCTCGACCTAAACATTTTTCTCAGGGATGGCAAATTACATACCAATACCCACTTTAAACCCACCGCAAGAAACTGTCTCCTCCGCTATGATAGCTTCCACCCACGACATTTACGAAACAATTTGCCGTATGGACAGTTTCTGCGGCTAAGACGAAACTGCACCCAAATCCAAGACTACAAGGCACAAGCAGTGGACTTAAAGAACAAGCTAGAGAAAAGGAAATATCCTGTGAGGATCATTAACAATGCCATGAAGAGGGCAATAAACAACCACCATGAAGCACTATTGGAAAACAAAATCCAAACCAATCAGGCAGCCACCAGACCGATCTGCGTGACTACTTATAGTACCCAAACTAATGAGGTGTCTAAACTCCTGAACAAACATTGGCGCATCCTGACGAGTGGCACTCTAGACATTGAGAAACCCCTCTTTGCCCACAGACGAGGCAAAAATCTCAAGGACATGCTGGTACATACCCCCCGAAACAACAACAACAATCACAACTCTCACAACACGGCCTAGGAGGCCACTACCCATGTGGTAATTGTGCTAGCTGCCACCTCACTCAGAAGAGTAAACATTTGATTTTTGCCAATGGTACCAAATGGGAGCAACGAAAACTAACCAACTGTAATAGCAAGAATGTCATTTACATGATCACCTGCCCCTGTAATTTGGAAGACATTGGTTTGACCAAAAGACCAGTGAAAGTGCGGATCGGTGAGCACAAGAGCAACATAAGGTGCAGAAAAGTAACAACGAAGATGGCCACCCATTTCCTGGAAAACGAGCACTGTGTCAACGGCATTAAATGGACAGTAGTTGAGCAGCTACCATCAGAACAAGGACTCTTTGAGAAAGAACAAAGATGGGTTTTTAGACTGGGGACCAGCACCTCTGGTTTAAATGACAAAATTCCCTGGGGTCAGTTAACATAGTCAGGCTTCGCTACTGCTACCAAGTATAATGTCTCTGAACCACATAAGGAACTATCTGAATGCTTTCCGATGGGTTACTAATAACCTGACTGGGTCATTGTGTCAGCAAAATCGGCAACATCTGGTTCTCTGCACAACTCTTTTTGACAGGTGATCCAATGTGTATTTTACATGGGTTACCAATAACCTGACTGGGTCATTGTGTCAGCAAAATCGGCAACATCTGGTTCTCTGCAAAACTCTTTTGACAGGTGATCCAATGTGTATTTTACATCGAGCGCAGCAGAAATGTGAAAATCCCGTCTAAATACGCATGCACGTTTGGATAACACTGCCCTCATAATCGGCAAGCACGAACACATCGCTAGCGTGAGTGAGACGCATGCGCACAACAAGCCGAAACTAACGTACACACGTGCGCATGCGTGAATCGAAGTCACTAACTCGAAACGCCGCGAGCAGAACCGGCACAAATCCTTATATGAGCATAAGGAAATACCAATTATCCAATCATCCAAATGAACTCTACCTCGAGGAGGGTATATAAACTCAGGTCTTGGAACCTTTTGTGGCATAATCACCGGAGCCACGGAGGGGTCGATCAAGAGGAATTTCCTTTGCTGAAATCGTGAGTAGCAGGGGATATATAAAAAATGGCTAGAGTCTCCACGACGCTTATGTAAGTAGAATAGGGACTTGAACATCCTCCGATTTACCGATTCGGTAAATTTACCGATTCGGACGATTTTCGGTCTCCTACATCCCGAATGCTCAATACCGGTCGGTAACGGCCGAAAATACCGATTTGCGGCCGTTACCGACCGGTATTGGCCTACCTACATCTGGCCCTAGGACATTACAAACTGGCGATGACGGGATTTGTTCCCCCTGCACCTGCCTGCTGCAAGGCTGCGCTCATGCTGGGGAGCGTGGAGCTTCTGACATCCGGAGAGGGAGAGTGGCCCTGGGCAGCTCCTGCCTACGCGAGGCCTGATACCCTAGAGGCACACTGCCAGATATCGGCCTGCCTGGAAAGCACAAGGTACGCCTCAGTGCTAGCCAGTAACAGAGCATCTGTTCCTTGTCTCCACTATTCCACCTGGCAGCACAGACCCAGCCCTACTACAGCACACTCAAGCGCTGAGTCCGGCGTGCAGCAACCCTCAAGCACGCCTACTGGCCTCATTTGAAGTGTAACTCTTTCATCAGGACACTTTCAGTATACCCTAGAGACATTTGGAATGGAAGATGTTTCCACTGGTTTCCAGTGTCACCGCTGATGTTGCTGAAATGATTCCCAATTGCATGGCTTGATTTTATAGCAGCGCTCTGCCCAACCTGTGAAATATATCTCTATCAGGAGCAGTTCCCAGCAGAACAAAGAAATGCAAAAGTTGCAAATAATTCAGTGAAGCCCGTAAATCTCAGCCTCTATCCACTGAAGAATCTCTGTGCCATTGCTTCAAGGTCCTGGTATTCCTGTTTCCGTGTGCCTTTCCCCTCCTGCTTCTTGATAAAGTAGTTGTTTTTAATCACCTGCACTCTAAGTGCAGGTCCGACCACGGACTCATTGATAGCAGTCCACCCACGCAGCGCCCACGAGGGTGGACACAGTAAAGTGTTTTGGACCAGATCCCGGCCACACATCAGGGTGGACCAGCACACATCAACCGTCACCCTGCAGCCCCTACCTCCTCGGCCACACACCACAACCTACGCACACCTGCAGTAGTGGAGCGGTCCAGCAGTTCCAACCCAGCCCACCACAATGTGCGCCGTAACCTTCTTTCTCACCAATGCGGTGCCTTTTCTCACTATACCTGGTGAGCCAGCCATGAAGTGGGCTGATTGGAAGGGGTACTTCCTCAACTACCTTTCCGCGTTGGAGGATGAAGGAGAGGAAGCGTTTGCCAGCAAATGAAGAAAAAAGATACTACTAAACAACTTAGGGTCAGAAGGGTTAAGGGTCTCCGTGAACATGGTAAAGAAACCAAGGGTCGCAACGGATGAAGAATTGGAAGATCTAGACAACCACTATCAGCCGGTGATCTGCACTGCCATAGACAGATATAATTTCTACCAACGGAAACAGATGGACTCAGAGACAGTAAAGGATTATGTCGCAACGCTCAAAAAACTGTCTGTCAACTGCAAATTCGGTCATCTTCATGATGACTTCGTGCACCACTAAATAATAATGCATACAACCAGCACCAACGTCCAAGACAAGCTGTGGGTGAGCGGTGAAGTGCCCCTGCACAAGATCATCGCGATCGTCAAAAAGGCTGAGGTGTCCAAGCGCTATACGGAAGCAGCAAAGAAAGACACAGACCCTAAACCAGCAGTATGCAAAGTGACTGAACCCAGAGGGTCTAGGGACAGATCTGCACCCACCGTAGGCCACGGACACGGTATACGACCCACCAAGATCCCATCTGGGCCAGCCAGACCTCCAGAAAAGAAGAGTTCCTGCTACAGGTGTGGTGGCCACATACACATGGCAAATGATAAACGCTGCCTAGCCTTTCAAGTCAAGTGTTCCTTTTGCGGTGTGGTGGGACACTTAGGCAAAGTTTGCAAGAGGAGGCTCAGCAGCTCTTTAATGAAATGTGTCATGTATGATTCAGAACCAGAAACTGGGGAGGGCGAGGGTGACAATGATTGCATCCTATGCATTGATGACCAAGTGTGGGGCATAACCAGTAAGGCGAAAAGCAAAGCCTCATGCCTGTTGACCATCAGGGGTGTTGCATTTTCCATGGTGGCTTACTCAGGGTCCCCGTTCACAATCATACAAAGGGATATTTGGGAGAGTGACTTCGCAAACACCATAAGCAACCACCTGCACCCCACAGATGTTCACCCGGTCACCTCCAGAAAAGAAGGGTTCCTGCTAGAGGTGTGGTAGCCACACACACATAGTAAATGATAAACGCTGCCCAGCCTTTAGAGTCAAGTGTTCCTTTTGCGGTGTGGTGGCACTCTTTGGCAAAGTTTGCAAGAGGAGACCGAGCAGCCCCTCAGTGAAATGTGTCATGTATGAGTCGGAACCAGAAACGGGGGAGGGCAAGGGTGATGATGATTGCATCCAATGCATTGATGACCAAGTGTGGGGCATAACCAGTAAGGCGAAAAGCAAACCCTCATGCCTGTTGACCATCAGGGGTGTTCCAATTTCCATGGTGGCTAACTCAGGGTACCCGTTTACGATCATACAAAGGGATATTTGGGAGAGTGACTTTGCAAACACCATAAGCAACCACCTGCACCCCACAGATGTTCACCTGGTCACCTCCAGAAAAGAAGGGTTCCTGCTAGAGGTGTGGTAGCCACACACACACATGGTAAATGATAAACGCTGCCCAACCTTTAGAGTCAAGTGTTCCTTTTGCAGAGTGGTGGGACACTTTGGCAAAGTTTGCAAGAGGAGACCCACAGCTCCTCAGTGAAATGTGTCATGTATGAGTCAGAACCAGAAACGGGGGAGGGCGAGGGTGATGATGATCCTATGCATTGATGACCAAATGTGGGGCATAACCTGTAAGGCAAAAAGCAAACCCTCATGCCTGTTCACCATCTGGGGTGTTCCAATTTCAATGGTGGCTGACTCAGGGTCCCCGTTCACGATCATACAAAGGGACATTTGGGAGAGTGACTTCGCAAACACCATAGGCAACCACCTGTACCCCACAGATGTTCACCAGGTCACTTACACAGGGGAGAGAATCCCCATGGTAGGATTTAGACCACTGACATTCGAGTTCTAAGGGAGGGTGACCACAGGCAAACTATATGTGGCGGAAAACCCCCCCATCCATTCTCGGATGACTCGACCAAGGGGCGTTGGGCATACAATGGAATTCTACTGGTGAAACAAAAGTCCCCATGATGGATGACTCCCCCAGGCCTGAAGGCATCAGCTTGCAGAAAGAATTCCCTAACGTCTTTGGAGGGACAATCAGCCAACTGTCCAAATTCACTCACAAGATAGTGCTAAAAGAGGGAGTGACTCCTGTCAGTCACAAAGTGAGAAACATCCCAATCAACTGCAGAGAGGCCGTACAGTTGGAGTTGTAACAACTAGAGGACTAAACTGAACAAAAGCATACTGGTGGACAAGTTCCCATTTCCACGTATCAACAAACTGTTGGCCCAGACCAATGGGATCAAGTGGTTCTCCACAGTAGACCTCACAGCGGCATACCACCATATTCTGCTCCACCCTTTGTGCAGGAAGCTGACCTCCTTTATCACTCCGTATGGATGCTACAGATTTCAGCGACTCCCTTTCAGACTAGCTTCCGCCACGTTGGTGTTCCAAAAACTGATGCACAAACTATCCAAAGACAACCACAACGTATTGTACTTTCAGGACGACATTCTTATCATGGGAACCACTAAACAGGAGCACGACTTGACACTTCGTGCTGTGCTAAAGACGCTGTCAGAGAATAGCCTTATGGCAGAACTAGAAAAGTGCAGGTTCGGTCTACGCAACGTCACATACCTGGGGCATAAGATTGGGGAAAATTGAATTTCCCCAAAGAAGGCCAAGGTGTAGGCCATCAAGTTGGCGCCTAGGCCTCTAACCAAGAAGGAAGTCCGTTCCTTTCTAGGGTTAGCAAAATTTTATAGCAAATTCGTTAAAAACTTTGCTACCAAGACCCACTGCATGCGCTAGCTCCTGAAGGACAATGCCACCTTCTGCTGGACGCCGGAGTCAGACCAGGAATTCAAGACCATAAAAAGAGACTTCTGCAATGCCGTCCCCTTGCAAGGCTTCGACAACTCGGCCCCCAGCATATTGAAGACTGATGCCAGTGAAAAGGGGCTGGGACCCGTCTTATCAGAATGAGCAGCGAATGGCATGGAAACAACAGGCTTCGCATCCCGCTCGCTCGCCCCCAACGAAGAGAAATTCAGCGTCATTCAGAAAGAAATGTTGGCATCAACCTGGGCCATGGCAAAATTTCAGCAGTATCTTTGGGATTCCTGCTTCACCCTCCGAATGGACCACAAGCCGCTGATCAAGGTCTTAACGTCCATTGGACACGCCACGGCAACTCCACGCTTTGCCAAATTGTCCCTCAAACTCCTCAACTTTGTGTATGACGTGGAGTACCTGCCAGGCCAGAAGAACATGGTGGCAAATTTCTTCAGCCGCTCTGCAGCAATGGAAGGTGCACCTACACCCAGTGACTGGGATGACTACCAAATCACACTCACGAGGACCACAAGCTCATCATCAGCGCACAGGACTGAATCACGGCCTACAATACCGACCCAGCACTGTCCCAAGTGAAATCCTTCGTCACACAAGGGTGGCTTGCAAAAAAGCACCTGAATGAAGCGTCCCAGAAATATTGTGAAATTTGAGACGAATTCTCCCTCAGCGAAGACACCGTATTGCTACTCAGGGGAGACAAAGTGGTGCCCCCCAGAACGCTGGTAGACCGAATCCTGGACATCATGCATAAGGGCCATCTGGGCATCATGAAATCCAAAGGACATCTAAAACAGTCATAATGGTGGCCTGCCATCGACATATTAGTGGAAAAGTACGTACGGGCGTGCACACAATGCGCCAATACGGACAAGTCATTGACATTGCTGAGGCCCCCCATGGGTGAGTTCCCCATTCCCTCCAACCCATGGGACCAGTTCTCTCTCAGCATATTGGGTTGCATCCTACACTCCTTGGGTGTGCCCAAGTAAATTATCATCCTGGTCGACAGGTACTCCAAATGGCCGGAGGTGGAAGTCTGCGAAAAAGTGGACACAGATGCAGTCATCGCTTTCCGCACCCGTGCCTTTCTGAGAGAAGGGATCCTGAGGGCCATTACTTGCAACAATGGCCCCCAGTTCACCTCGGACAAATGGACAGTATTCACTCAAAGAAATGGCATCAAGACCAATCACACACCAGTGTATCACCCCACCAGTAACGGCCTAACTGAATGGTTCAGCTGAGTCATCATGGGCTCGGTTCAAGCAGCCATCAGCGCAGGCAAGAACTGGGAAACAGAGCTCTGGAACACGCAACAGCCATATCGCATCATGCCCACATTGACAGGATACAGTCCATTCTTGGTTCTGTGAGGAACAGAAACATTCACGAGGGACAACCTTGCATGGATGAACATGAAAATTCAGAGCAAATGGTCTCCGGGGGTGGTTCAAAGCATTGAAATGGCTCAGAAAATTTACAAGGACAACTATGATAAGAAGCACGGAGTACGAGAGGTCTCATTGGCATTGGGAGACTGGGTGAGAGTAAAGAGTGGACACCTACACCAGTAAGGTGACTGTAAGTTCAGCAAGCCTCTACAGGTCGAAGAACTCTACTCCCGCTCAGCTCTGTTGAGTGACTGCAAAGTGTGGTCCCAATGCAGGATGGCGAAATGCAACAAAGTCCTACAGTGGCACAAAGTAAGCATCCCCTCAAGTGCATGTTATGACGGTGAGGACCCAGACAAGCAAGTGCCCCCGCCTCCTGTGGACTCCAAAGCTGCTGGCACCATAAAGGGGACAGGGGGTGATACAGAGACCACAAGAGAAAGGAGCACAGGGGCTTCCAACCAGCAACCACCACCTCAATAACCCAACGACAACCCAGACACAAGACATAGGGGCCCCACAGCACACAAAGAGAACTGAGCACAGAGCAACATACAGACCACATCACAGACAAGTGAAACAGGCGAGGAGCAAGCCTCCTCCACACGTACCCGCACAGGCAGGAAAGTGGTGCCTCCCAAGAGATATAGGGAGTTTGTCATGTAACTCCTCATCAGGCACACCCTGCTTCTCCAGTGCTGCACATCCTCCACAATCTCTCTCTCTCTCTCTCTCTCTCTCTACCCCTCTCTCCTACCCTGCGGCGCTACCACATTCGGGGCCGCCCCAGACCCACTGTTCACGCAAGCAACGTTTTGCAGCTGATGTAAATGTATTATGTTCCTTATGTTGTTATTGTTAAGGGGGAGCTGTGTGGTGTCACAGTCTAGTTGTCGGGTGACCACGTGACCTCATGCGGTACCTGACGGGATAGGGCACGCACAGAGTCATTATTACGGGGTTTGAGATGCACTGTATGCTGTGATTCCCTCTCCGTAATAAACCTACTTGCTACACCCAGCCTGCGTCCTTGCATCATTCCCTGTGGGGAATTAGGACATTGCAGAGCAAAATGTCACATGCGGATGACAGCGTACAAGTACTCGGGAAGAAATTAATGTGCATGGGAAAGGTCCTTGAGGTGATCAAGGCAAAAAAAAATAAGATTAGAAGGATTGCTCATGTTGGAACAACATCCATGTCCTAGGTGGTTCTAGAATCTATAGCAACAGACAGAAAGAAAGATTATTTGGAGAAGCTGCTGGAGAGTATTTTTGAAAGATCTGCCATTACCTTAAGTTTTTGCATGGATCAATGGCATAGAAAAGGGGTCCGGAGACCCCAGCCACCAGTGCCTGCCCGTCCCATTTTAGGCCGCCCCATGAACTTTAAAGACAAGGACATGATATTGCACCAGGCCAGATAACATTTCATATCATGGCAGCAGGTTGCCAATATATCTTTGCTTTACCCTTGTGGTGCAAATTAGTAGGAGGGAGTTTCTCCTAGTCAGGAAAGGCCTTCAGAAGGCAGGTATACAGTATGTGCTGCTGTATTCAGCTAAGCTCTACATACCTGTCATCGTCAAACCCCAGCTATTCAATTACCCCAAGCAGGCTGCAAAATAATGTTGTGAATTAAACAGATTTCCCCTTGGATGGCTAAAGGCCCCTGATAATCTCAGTAATGCTAATGAACTAAGAAACCACTACTTGATGTGCCGACACTAAATCACTTGGGATGCAACAGGCTGCTGACTTACCAGCACTGACAGGACCATTGACTTGATCAGGAATTTGTTGAATCAGACCTGGTACAATTCAAAATGACAGCACACTAACTTGGCATCTTTATGGTGGAGGATGTATCTGGAAAATAACCCCGACAGTATGACTTCCGCCCATGTACCCACGGTGCCTTAAAAAAACAGGGACATACTAAAATAAGAAACGTACTTAATATCAGTGTTAGATTTGGGGGTCTCTAGTTGGCAGAGGTAGATACCTTTGATGAAATAGGGACCCTTGCGGGTAAGAGGCTACATTCCTAAAATAACCCCTGCTCACCCCCTTGGTAGCTTGGCACGAACAGGCAGGCTTATCTCAGAAGTAGTGTGTAAAGCATTTGTGAACACATACAGTAATACAGTGACAACACTACAGATGGACACCACAGAAGTTGTATTATAAAAACAGTGGCAGTGGCCACTCGCTTCTTCGGCGATGCGATGACAACTGCTGCGGCGGCGACATGTTTCTCATCGTTAAGTCACGCTTCCAGCTCCCAGCGACACGCAGCCTCTCAGAAGGCCCAGCACAACAGCAGGCACTTCAATTCTCAGCAAGGGAATTCAGGGGGGCTGGTTGGTAAAGTCTTGTATCCCTGAGACTTCAGGCAGGGGTTAAGCTCAAGTTCAAGCCCTTGGAGATTCTTCTTCAAGTTGATAAAAAGCACACTCAGTCCTCTTCTCCTCTCTTTGGCAATGAAGCTACCACTGTTGTGATTCTATCTAGGACCCTAATTCGATATTCCTGATTTATGCCCTTATGTGGTTATAATAAATAATATCCTTATAAAGGCATAAGAATCATATCCATATTTAGTCGTAGCCCATGCAGTACAAATTAAGCAAGGCTACTTCCCCAGGCTCCTAGAGAGTACAACGAGTTCTCTAAACAAACCAAACCTCCAGCAACCTGGGAATTCCCCATGCTTTTGTTTTGATTTGTCGTAGAACTCCTGTGAGCACTGTAAGAACGGCCAGTTCTTAGTGACATCTTTATTGACATCTTCTGTCCAACCTTACGTCAAACCCGGCACCTTTCAGGTATAAATATACCAACGTTGCCTTAAGCAAACACACGTTGGTTTGGGGCAGAGCGGCTATCTACTTGCCCGAGAGCCCAGCTGATGCGAGAGCCCACAGACGCCGCCCCTCCCTTTTGACGCACTGAGAGAGACGCTGTCTTTTCTCCTGCCGAGAAATCCAGCTCCGGTGTTTCCAGATACCCTTGTGGGTTGCTGGGATATCGAGTCCTGAGAGAGAGATACCAGACCTCCTGCTTTCTATTACCCAGGTACGGAGCTGACTAAACACTTAAAGAGAATTCTTGATTCAGATTCTTGGCAAAACCAACTTAACTTAAACTGCTACTTACTTACTCCTTCCCACGTATTAGGCTTAGGTCAGGTACACCGGGGTAGGCGTATTTAGAAGCACCAGTTGAGTACGTTAGTCAATGTATATATGTATGTATATATTTTATCCATTTTAAAGTATCATATGGCTAAGAAACTATATCAATGCTTTTACAGTATTATTTTATAATACTCCTTTTACTGTACGCACTTTACTTTATACTAAGTATTGCAATTGTGGCAATTCATTTCTCTTGCATGAGAAAGAAGACTGCTCTATAAACAACACCTTTTATTGAAAACGCCCGACTCTCTTTTCTCTGCACTCTGGTGAAACTAAGTATGCACGATTGACTGAGTAAAATAGCTGTCTATTGTTTTCACACGACTCTAGAGATACACTCTTATTCTGAGGGAGCAAAGTTGTCATGTTTATGGTTGTCAGAAGCTAATCCCTTCTTGTCTATCCAGGGAAGTTAAACTCCTCCTTGTTTATTCGAGAAAGTTTCTAGTGACCTCTGAGCTAGCTGGCAAAACTAATTAAGTCTAATATAGTCAGTAGAGACCTAGTCGACCTCAGTCCTACGTCTACACTGCTGTTTATATTATTCCAATGTGCAGAGCCTATTGGGAATATAGGAACTACACTACATGGTTTGGTAAGGCGATAATCTAACGCAAGACACTAGAGTAACTCAGTCGTGCTTTTTCACACAGAACCCTTTTTCCCGTAAAAACTCCAAAAGACGTCTGGAGTGGGTAAAAGGTTAAAATCCGCCGGAACTTAGTAGGAAGGGATTCCTATGTATAGTTTTTGGTTTAGTCAACGTTGAAGGATACAGTGTTCCAAAATATTGTGCACCTAATCTTTGTTTCCTTGAAACTTGATCTGCAACAAAAAAACTTTCTGTCAGTAAAATGCCTGATGGAGATGAAGAAAGAGATGCTACAGCGTCTCAACTGTTGTTGGATGACACAACTATCCAACAGAATGACCCGAATGCTATATTCATTCCGGTCAACATAAGAAGAACTATAACTATTAAACTGATAGAAAATGGACTGACATCACGAGGTGGTACAGTCATATTCGTGGTAGAGGCCCATGAATATCGGCAGACAGAGGTATTCTATTCATGAATACATTTTCCAGCAGCAAATGCTGTGACACACGACTTCCACTATTACAAAATAGAGGAACCTCCGGATGAATGCACTCCTTTCGAGGAGGTTGAAATCCCATTAAATTACCAAGAGCACCTGCTCTGGTTTAAAGGCACCCTAAAACATAAAAATCACATCACCAGGCTCGGTCCACTAGGTAGACCAGGAGCAACGTGGCCGGTTCTAGCCAGCTACACACCACATCCAGACATTGATAAAATGTCAGGCCAGGAACTTTTAGCTCAGCTAAAAATACTAATTAAAATACATAGACAATTGGTCCAATATGTAATGCGGACTTCAACAGTCCAACCTGAAATTAACATTCCACAGCTGACCCCTCATCAGGGGAACACAAACAAAATTACACCACAGAACATACAATCATGTCTTGGTAAAACAATCACAAAACGGGAACAAATTCCATTCTGGTTAGCACAAAAAATCACTTAAATAGAGGCAGTATTTCCTGATACTACACCTACTGAGAAACACAGAATTCTGACTGTCTTCCAATGGGGATCGCACCACATGTGGAGGACTGTGACACTTGGGGCACAGTCTTTGCTTCCATTTACACAAAAACACATGGTGTTCCGTCTATGGCGGTAATACCAGATGTGCTAAGACAGATTCAAAATGAATACGGTCCAGAACCTGCTTTAACTCTGGGTATGAAATTACTGAAAGACTTCAAGCAGGTCTCGGCTATATTATTAGCCAACATAAAAGGAGAAGCAGCATCTGTGGCGATCCGTCAGAAATTGAAAGAAACAGATGTAGCAGAACAACCTTTTAAACTTGCCAGAATCATAGAAAACTCCTATGAAGAACTAGGAAGAGATAGTTTGGGTGGGAAACCAGTAAAACCCCAACTACCTGAAAATCCTGAAAAAACCTTTATTAAAAATAATCTAAATACTCCGAAAAAGAGTTGGGATGGAAATAAACAATCCACTCCCAAAGAAAAACGATTCCAGTCCAGAGGAAGGTCTCCTCAACGGAGAGAAAGATCTCCGGATCAAGGACACAAGTCTCCCCAGAGGGAGCCCTCTGAGAAAAGATACAATCTTAGAGATAGGGATAAATTGAAAAAACCTGATAGATATCAAGATATTGATACACGTCCCTCTCGATCTTTTCAGACTTCCTCACAGAAATCGGAAAGAAGAGGACGGTCAGAACACAAGGAAGAGCACGTCAAGTCCAAAGACAAAGAACCTGCTCATCAAAGTAAAAAATTACAATTTCCAAGAAAGAAGGTAGCCAGTATTAAAATAATTAAACATGCCGAGGATACTGAGGACACAACTGAAAAACGGAGAGTGGGCTCAGACAATGCTAGACAGCGCAGCAGAAGTGACCATAGCTCGCAAGATCCTGATGAATCTTCTGGAGACAGTGGACACGAATGAATACATTCAAGTGGAAACTGCAGATACCAGAGTTAGCAAACCTCATAAAATATACAAAATAACACTGCGTATAGAGGGGGACAAGACTAGGAAAGTAAGGGGTCTCTTTTGGGATAACCTTTCGAAAGGCTATGACATCCTTTTAGCTGAAAAAGACTGGCCACCAGAGTTTGTCAGGGAGTGCCCTCATGGCGAAGAAATGATTATGCCTGCCTTCTCAAATCATATTCCAATTCATAAAAAATATACACTTGCAAGAAAATGGGCAGTGGCCCAAGCTCCTGCATTATATAAAAATCATGTAGGATGGGATGAGGACTCTCCTCATTACAAAATCCAGTTAAAATGTCAACCCACTGCACAAAGGCAGTACCCAGTTAAACAAGAAGCTAAAAAGCAAGTCAGGGAGATCTTAGATCAACTTGAATACCAGGGGGTGATTGAAACATGCACCTCACAAATGAACAATCCTTTGTTTCCTGTCTCCAAGCCAGACGATTCATATCGTCTAGTTTTGGACTACAGACACTTAAACTACTATTGCAAAACATTTGCAGTACAAAACTCACACAGTGCAGCACTAATGAATAACATCGTGCGCAAAAAATACAAAACGACATTAGACATCTCTAATGGATTCTTTTGTCAAAACATTGCACCTGAGAGCAGGTATTTGACCGCGTTCTCAATAATGGGGTCGCAAAAACACTTCTGTCAACTCCCACAGGGATTCAAGAATAGCCCAGGATTATTCTCAGCAAGGGTAACAGAGTTACTACAAATATATGAGGATGAAGCATTATCTTATGTCAATGACATCTATCTCACAGATGATGACCTGGATACTGACTTGAAAAGAGTAAACACCATAATACTTGGGTTTGCAGCTGAGGGTTACAAATTCAACTTTAAAAAGTCACAAATTGCCCATCTAACTGTCCTGTTTTTAGGATATGAATTATCAAGTGAAGGCAAAAGCCTAGCAGACAACTTCTTAGAGAAGTGTGCTGTACTCCAAGCACCTAAAACGCTGAAGAACTTACAATCAATACTAGGTTTCCTGAATTTCGGAAGAACATACATTCTAAATTATGCGGAGAGGGTTAAACCTCTCTATGAATTAATAAAACCTGATTTTAAACCAATAAATTGGACTCAGACACATACAGAAATTTTAAGATCATTGCAAACAGACATGTTAGCTAAAACAAAATTGCAAACTCGCGAAAACACACGCAACCTTGTAATCCGAGTCATCCCAGGAAGATGCGGATTCACGTACCTAACCTCTAATGAGGGAGAAACGGTACCAATAGCTTACAAATCACACTTGTACACACAAGCTAAAATGAAATTCAGTTCTACTGAAAAAATTCTAATAGCGGTTCAAACTGCTGTAGCAAAAGAAAGAGCCCAAGCCCAAGGCAGAAAAATAACTGTTTTAACAGCAGAATCAGCCCTGGAGGCATTAACAAGCCCACGCAATTTGACTACCGTGACATTAGATCCAAAATGGATACAATGGGAGAATTCTCTTGCTGCAGAAGACGTGAAATACTATTTTGACCCGAAAATGAAAAAACTAAAAAATCTAAAATATGAAGAAGAATATCCTCTGCCAATCGAAATTCTGCCTCTGGAACATTACGCCTGTATAATATATACAGATGAATCAGCACAACCCGCAGTTGGGGGTAAGCAAGCTTACAGTGCTGCGTGCGCGGTTGTTAAATGCCGGTGGCACGAAGGAAAATTGAGACCACTGGTCACTATCACTCAAAATGTAAAAGATAGTTCGGCTCAACGAACTGAACTACTAGCATTTAAGATGGCGCTTGATATTGCCGATCGCGAATTCCCCACACTAATAGTGTGCGATTCACATTACTGCGTCAGGTCTTACAATAATGACATGCAGACCTGGATTCAAAACGATTACAAAGATGACACAGGTGCCACAATAAAGCATAAAAAGCTTTGGGAACAAGTAGTTCTTTTACAGAAAGAACTACAAAAGACTCACGTGATACATACACTGAGTCATCAACGTGATGGCGTTCACGTTGCAGGGAATTCATTGGCTCACAGAGCCACAGCGGAAGCAGCTCAAACGGCTTCCGTAGCCACAAAAAAGCGTTCAGAAAAATACATAGACGGGGAAACAATGCTGGCGGTAAAAACGTCTTTGCAAGGCAACTGTGCAGCATTACCTGTGAACTATCCACTCAATTATACATACATAATTGATGCAACTCCGTTCCTTTTGCTCGAATCCCTGGAGTGGGGGATAGAGTAATTCCAAACACGAACAGGAGAATCTTTTTAATAGCAGACGCACACATGGGATTGGGTCTAAGGCACCGAGAGATCAAGGAATCTTTGAAAGAATTACAATCAGAATACTGGTGGCCGGGGATGAGCCTGCAATTTTACAAATTTGCAATGGGCTGTCCAAACTGCAACAGAGATCGCAGTCGCGAACCGACCGGAGTAATGCCAGGACCCTTCTTTTAGAAAGCATAAGGCTATCTATACGCAAAAATCCAGCAGGAGAAATGCGTCCCATTAATGTTTAACCCCTTCGACGCTCATGACGAGCTCAGCTCGTCATGGAGTTGCCATTCATTTCAATGGAAATTACATGGGAAGTATGGAAAAGGCCTGAGCATCCAAGTGGTTAAGACTAGATTCACTTAAAATGTAGGCCCCAGCGCTCGGCTGATGCCAGAACTGTTATAAAAGATTTGCGAGCCTTTATCGGCACATACGTAATTGGCATGCTACATTCTGACCAGGGTCCTGCGTTTAGCTCTAGGGCTTACAAGGAGGCCATGGCCAGCATGGGCATTGCATTGCGGTACTCTTGTCCCTTCCATCCTGAGGGAAATGCGGTAGTGGAAAGAAAAAACCGGGACATAAAGCAATCTATAACGGCGAGGGTATTAGGTTCGGGTGATGGGTGGGTCCAACATTTAACAAGTGTCCAACGTAGTCTTAATAATCTGCCAAGAAATTCTCTAACAGGTCTCAGTCCGTACGAACTATTGTTCGGTACTAGAATGCATATTCAGGACCTTGATAGTCACACTTCAGTGGTAGAAGAAAAATGCTTTGATATCAAAGACCGTTTGGCTGTTTTGCAGGACTTAAATGAAACAAGACGAAACCTGAGCAACATAAAGTTAAAACAGCAGTCAACAGCCACTGAAGAAAAAACACCTGTCCCAGCAAGGCCTGTCTGGATTCCAAAGATTGGGGATCTGGTCAGAGAGAAGATCGCGGTAAAGAAGGAATTTGGGCCTTCTTACAGAAAAGCAGTACCTGTCTTAGCTGTCAGCGGAACAAGATCAGTTGTACTACCGCCCCTTGCTGGTAAAAAGGAGAACCAAGTTGTATCCATCGACCTGGTAAAACCACAATCATGTGGCAAATAAATAAGTAGTAGGCCCAGTGGACTCCCAAGAAATAGCTGAGTACCAAAATTTGCTACAATACAAGAGGTTCAAACTGAGAGACTAATCACATTTGATAAACCTGCAGTGAATAAAAAAAGGACTATGCAACAATGCCATGTAACTTGTGCCTCTTGAAACCCAAATTGCAACAGTTCATCAAGAAACACCTGTCTACAATGATGTAGCATCGGACTATACTAATGTCTCCAGAAAAGATCCAAAGACTAAAGAAAATCTGGAAGCAATTCCAACAATTGACAGAACTGCATCTGGCTACTTCTTCAATTTCGATGACTTTTCCGATGATCCAAGTGAACATGAAGAAACGCCAGCAACAAAAACTTTCAAAGAAAAAGTAACAGAACTCTTTCATCAACTCAAAGAAACCTATCTGATTTCTCCATGGATTGAATTTTGGATTGTGTTAGGTGTACTTTTCCTCCTGCTTTGGCTCATCATGGTTCTTTGTTTGGGAAAATTCATTGAAGGAAAATACAGTACAATGGACACAGCAAGTCAGAACATCAACTTGGTCCTAAAGCCTCACAAATCATCTCACATCGAGAAAAGAGAACTATCATCAGTGAACGTCACAGCCAATCCAATACCCGGCGGGGTAGCATGGGACAGAACTGATTTTGACATTTTTGGCCCGATTGAGCTCTTGAAATATCCACACCAGTTTAAAGTGCCATTAAGTGACTTTGTAAAACCAAGTACTTTCTCTGATGATTGGGACTTTGAAAATATAAATAATATGATGTCAGATTTAGTAATGTCAGCAAAATTTACAGAACACGATTACTTACAGGGTTCGTCAAATATGAAGAAATGTACTGTTATAATCACTTTGGCCATCATTATTTGCATAAATCTGCACAGCCTAGAATTTTTTTTAATTACAACCAATGGGAACATTGTGCAACTCCGCCTAAAAGCAGCTCAAAAACATTCTATGAGAAATTCCCACACTTCTCAGGGTTTCACATAAGTGATGCAGAAACATTTTATTTTAAAATGTTAAATAAGACAGGAATGAAAACAATGCTGACAAATACCAAATTGATCTATTCTGAAACATTTTATGAAAAAATTATTACATTTGGTTTTGAATTCTGGAAAAACAACATTGAAACAAAAACTATCTGGGGTACTAAATAATGGCAGGCCCAAGGTCTAGAAGCATTATTTAGAGCCTGCATGATCCCAGAACAATTAATATTCTTGAATGACACCATTCAACAGACTACCTGTTTTGGCCTAGCCAAAATTAAGGACTTAAACAAACCGTCTATTCCAAAGCCCATACCGGATAGTAATATTACTACTGATATGGAGATAGACGTATCCCACATTTTACACCAAAAAAGAACACATCCTGATTGGAAAAAATGGTTGATCTGGCCCACAGACACAAATACCTGTAAAGATAGATTCCTGAACAAAATACAGGGGTTCAAAATGACCAGGCCAGACCCAAGATACTCCCAGAGACAACATCCAGGGATAGTTACAACATACAGTGTAGGGAAACTATGCCTCGAATGGCTACAGAAATCCACACTGGCTGAAATTAAGCAACACTTGACTTTACTTAAAGACGGTGCTGACTTGCGTGATTTCATTCTGGGACCACGCAAACAGCGTCAAAAACGTTTCATAGTGGCCGGTATATACGCTGCGTACAACGAAGCTTGGAAAGTAATGCAAATTGAAACAGCAGAAAAAATACGAGAAATTGATCGTATCAATTTGGAAAAATCACTTTCTGTTGTGGACAATGGGTTAACGACTCTGTCCTCCAGAATATATTCACTGGACAGTATTGTATCATCTGCTATTGATATAATAGAGCAAGACTTACTAATGTTACAACATGGTCAGTCCCAATTACGTTCTATTGTACAGCTTGGCTGGACGTTGCAAAATCTGCGTTCAGGCTACGTGCCATGGCGTTTAATCAACGTAACGTCATTATTTTCTATCTTTAACTTTACTGATAAACAAATCAGTTTGGCACAAAAAGGAGCAGACTATACAATTCTGAGCATTGAAAAACTTGAGAGATTACCATTGACAATCTCAGAGAGACCTGTCATTGAATGGATAATACACGGAATAATTACAATTCCGATAACAACTTTCCAATTTAAATACTGCCAAGAATATATACCAGCAGGCCAGTATGAAAGGTTGTGTAAAGGGTACATCAAGTCAACATGGAATTTACCTTATACACACACAAGTTACAGTGAAAAGAAAAAGAATGTATTTCTTAGTGGTAAAAATTGTAAAAGATCACTAAGCGGTACACTTCTGTGTCAAGGTATTAACTTGCATGGGGCCTGCGAAGGGTCTTCGAATAACCTTTCATGTCACCTGCACGGCACTCCTGCAACACAGATAGAGCCATTCTTTAGACAACTTTCTAACGGGAGCTATATTCTAATAAATGACCACTGCTGTTGTGGCATGGTGCCAGGGAAAGCCTATCTCGTCAGCGTTAGTTCCATGGTCACTTGCTGTATGCAAGTATTGTATCCAAACAGCACTCCAGATATGGAGGCGGCAATATGGCCTCGGTTGAATATCTCTTCTATTCGAATTGATACTTTAAGCAGTATGAAGTCTATTTTTTTACAGACAACTGTGCCTTTGACCTCATCCAAAGAAACGCATGATCTGCAAGTAGCAAGGACAACGGCAGAGATACATACCCTTTTATCAACAAATTGCCCCGTGCATTTCGTAGAAATGCTAAGCCAAATCCTAAACATGTCAGATACCAGTGGCATCGCACATGTATTTAAGACAATTTTTCCGGGACTGTTAACACCCTTTGAAACAGTTCTGGGCATCTTCCCCAATTTTGTCCATTCTGTCTTTGGCGGCCTACCTCTACTTTTGGGACTCGTAGCAGGAATTTTATTTTTGATTCTTCTGCTCCGATATGGCAAGCCACGCCGCAGACAAGACTCCAGCAACGATGGAAGAAACGATCCTAGCAATACGCTACCGGGACCGCATAACTAAAGTCCTCGGATTAGCCCGGCTAAGAGATCTGAATATGACCTGGTTTCTTTCATTCAGACCTATCTGGCAAAATTGCATCTTACCTGTGCTTCGATGTATGCTATGCGGAGAAGAATGCGTGTTGGACATCTGTCTTACACTACCATCAGCAGTACCAATGGATACAGATACCTTGCTAAGTCCTGTAACGGCTCATGCATCGTGTTGTCCCCAGCGGCTACCTATTCTGATGATGGCATTCATTGAGACTTCACCACTACGAGTATGTGGCAGTGGAGTACGAGATGAGAGCAGCATCACCCAGGTACAACCTTCAGTGAGCATTGCTGATCCTGACATCGATGATAGCAATCATTCTCACGACTGCACTGTTGTGGCATTTTCAAACTTGGTCGAACTTTCACCTGATGCTGTAGACCAATTTTTTGCGAGTCTGTCTAAAATGATGTTCTCCCCTGAACAGAAAGAATAAATTTTAACATGCACACAGCGTTCCCTGAACTCTAAATTCGGCCTTCAGCTTTGATAATCAAAAGCTACTGAAAACATTTGGAACTATTTTTTCCCTTGAAAACGAAATTATATATTTTTTCCACTTCCAAAATATTTACCTTTTTCAGGCACATGTACTCTGCTTAAAGTAGAACTATTCTTAGAGAACAGAGCTTCTATTTTAGGGACTCTAGAGACAATATTTTACCTCAGCCTCTAGCACATGTACAACATTTGTATTATTTTGTGATGGAATGGTCTCAACCTTCTCTTCTGTATTAAGAGCCATTTCATGTGTAAATTTTCGCAATTCATTCAGCTGATATATATATGCATTTTTAACTGAATGATACCACTGCTTGAAAAGCGTACAGTACCAATAATCATTTTCGTGTATTTACCATATACCATTTCAAATGCGAATTATGTATTTTGGGGTGGGTTGGAAAACACATGCACCATTATATGTTTACTATTGCTTAGTTTTAAGTAATGAGGGACATTAGATCGTGGAGTGGGTGTTGGTTTGGAGCAGAGCAGCTATCTACTTGCCCGAGAGCCCAGCTGATGCGAGAGCCCATGGACGCCGCCCCTCCCTTTTGACCCACTGAGAGAGACGCTGTCTTTTCTCCTGCCGAGAAATCCAGCTCCGGTGTTTCCAGATACCCTTGCGGGTTGCTGGGATATCGAGTCCTGAGAGAGAGATACCAGACCTCCTGCTTTCTATTACCCAGGTACAGAGCTGACTAAACCCTTAAAGAGAATTCTTGATTCAGATTCTTGGCAAAACCAACTTGACTTAAACTGCTACTTACTTACTCCTTCCCACGTATTAGGCTTAGGTCAGGTACACCGGGGTAGGCGTATTTAGAAGCACCAGTTGAGTACGTTAGTCAATGTATTTATGTATGTATATATTTTTATCCATTTTAAAGTATCATATGGCTAAGAAATCATATCAATGCTTTTACAGTATTATTTTATAATACTCCTTTTACTGTACGCACTTTACGTTATACTAAGTATTGCAATTGTGGCAATTCATTTCTCTTGCATGAGAAAGAAGACTGCTCAATAAATAACACCTTTTATTGAAAACGCCCGTCTCTCTTTTCTCTGCACTCTGGTGAAACTAAGTATGCACGATTGACTAAGTAAAATAGCTGAATTTGGTTTTCACACGACTCTAGAGATACACTCTTATTCTGAGGGAGCAAAGTTGTCATGTTTATGGTTGTCAGAAGCTAATCCCTTCTTGTCTATCCAGGGAAGTTAAACTCCTCCTTGTTTATTCGAGAAAGTTTCTAGTGACCTCTGAGCTAGCTGGCAAAACTAATTAAGTCTAATATAGTCAGTAGAGACCTAGTCGACCTCAGTCCTACGTCTACACTGCTGTTTATATTATTCCAATGCCCAGAGCCTATTGGGAATATAGGAACTACACTACACCACTGCAGGCCAACCCCCAAACACGCAGCACAGGGGTAGTCTCCTCCTTCAGCTTCCAGGTTCTTCTCCTCAGCAAAGGTTTCTCTGATTTCCCAGAAGTTATCTAAAGTTCAAGGGCCGGGGTCCCCCCTTTTATACACCAAAATCCTTTGTCTCTGAAGGCAGAGAGTCTCTGCGCCTAGTCCAAACCAGTTCTGTGCAGTCCTGGAGCACTTTGTTTACAGGACTCCTTCTCTTCCTTTGACAGTGTAGGCCAGGGACTTCAGAAGCACCACAGGAGGTGGAGCCAGCATTGTGGAGGCCAGGCACAGCCCTAATCAGGTCCAGGGTACTCCCGTCCCACCACTCTACATGTAGATGGGTTTGTTCAGACCTGTGCTGACTCACCCTATCTCCTGAATCCCCCAGCCCCTGTCAATCAGAAACCAGACAAGGAATACACAACCTAGCAGAGGCAGGCTTGGACAGTTAGGCAAGAAAATATCTACTTTCTAAAAGTGGTATTTTCAAACACAGAATGTTCAAACCAACTTCACTAAATGTTTTTATCATTCTGAGTTCAGGCATACTAAACTCAAATTTCTACCTAGTTCCCTGAGTCAGTTAGGATTATAAGGTGCTATAATCAACCTGCCTATTCTGGCCTATGGGGAAAAGGTAGCCTTGCAATCGTGAAAAACGAAAATGGCTGTAATTCACTATCAGTATATGCCACACACATCAGGGCATGTCCTACCTTTTACCTACAATGCACCCTGCCCTTGGGCCTACCTTAGGGGTGACTAATATGTATGAAAGGGAAGGTTTAGGGACTAGCAAGTGGGAGCACTTGCCAAGTCAACATGGCAGTACCGGACTGCACACAGGCTCTGCAATGGCAGACCTGAGACACACTTTACAAGCTGCTCCGGTGGGTGGCACAATCAGTGCTGCAGGCCCACCAGCAGCATTTGATTTACAAGCCCTGGGCACACGCAGTGCACTGTACTAGTGTCTAACAAGTAAACCAAAGAAGCCAATCATGGAGTCACTAATCCATGCAACAATTTACCAAAGGGAGCACTTGCACTGTGGCACCGAATAGCAGTGGCATAGTGCTCAAAAGCATCTAAAACCAGCAAAAACATAAGAGTCAGCAGCAAAAAAAGGAAGTGAGACCCTGGTCAATGGTGCCAGGTGTAACAAGCTAGTTCTCAAATGCAATATAACCTGACCCCTGTAGCCGCCCTCTTGTGTCTAAGAGGGAATACATGGCTCTTAACTCTGACCACGTGAGAGGAATTTTGTTTCTTTCCACACTTGATTCAATCACCATCTATCAAAACTGGAAAAGATCCCTATATGGTCTGCATAGGGAGGTACTATACCCAGTGTGCTTGAGTTGTTTCTTCTGCTGGCTTTGACCTGTTGCCAATTGAGCAATTATTGTTGGGATGCTGATGTGGGAAGATGGGTGAGGGGGAATGGATTGCTTCTTTTTCTGGCAGATTTGGGGGGCCACAGTGGGATAGGGTGGAATGCACAGCATAAACAACACCTGTGCGACGGACCGAGACTTTACACATGCTCACTTACTACAGTTGACATGCTAAGTAGCACAGAACACTCCTAATCACTGATCAGCAATCCCAAGCACATACTTACAAACAATACCACCACATAAATCAACAGTGAGAGGCATCAGGTCCCTGACCTAGAGTATCCGTGGACTTAGAAACCCGTGGAATTCCCAACCCGTTCTGGCTGATCTTACCAGACAAAACATCCACCTTGCAGTCTTGCAGGAGTCTCGCCTCATAGACTGCCCAGCAATCAGACTTAGTTCGAAATGGGCTGCTACCACATATATTGCATCATACTCTGCCTATGAAAGAGGAGTAGCATTTTGACACAAAAGACCCTTCCATTTCGACCAGTACAGTATACTGCGGACCACACTGAGCACTACATTATCGTACATACTGCCCCTTCTTCATCCAGGAACTTTGGACCAAGGTTGCCATGCTAGGCCTTCAATCAAAATTATGGAGAGGTGACTCTAAAATCATCCTGCTCCCTAACATGGATAGATCTAGTACTTCCAGATGACCCCACCCATCAGCTGCATAAATACTACGTTCCATAATGGAAGACAGCAGTCAAATTGATATGTGGAACTCAGGCATCCTCAAGACTCGTGCATCCCTAGCTCGCACAACTCATGGTCACATGCAGACTATTGGTTGGTTACCAGAAACACTTGCTCCTACACGAACAGAGGATGTGTCCCATACTCTATTGGACCATGCTCCGGTTTCTCTAAAAGCACACATTAAAAACATGAAATGCCAAGCTTTTACCTGGGCACTCACACCCAACATGCTTAAGAATTCTATTCTCAGAACCGAACTCGCAACTACACAAGCACTCTATGGGAGGCATTCAATGTAGTGATTTGAGGTACCTGCAGTGCCAAACAATCAGGCATTCCGCTCACCTTGAGATATCACTTTAATGTAATTGAAGAGGAGATCCATGCACTTGAACTAGAATACTTTGCCATACAATATTCTGCCTTACTAGCCAAGCTACATGATAAACTGCAGGAGTACAATTAGTTGGTGGAGAGAGCTGTTTAGGAAAGAAAGCAAATGCAATACACTACGTGGAGGGAGACAGAACAGAGGACGACAGTATCCATCGCCCATGGGATAATTCTGAAATTGTGGCCATGCGCCGTGATTACAACTCTGCTGCACACACAGCTGGGGAGATTTTCCAGTTAGTCTCTGACTACTACGCAGAGCTTTACCGTTCCAGGAATGATCCTGATCAGACTGATGTTGCATTGTTCTTTCACGCAGTGGGTCTGGCATGGCAAGATTAAGGATGTAGCTAACATCTTTCACTTCTACAAATGATCCAGACTGAGCCCTGAACTGCTAGTCCCCAGTCCACTTCCATGGTAGGACCATATTAATCTGTTTTCTAATTCAAAGATAGCATGACTCTTGGAAGGCAATATTTTATTATTATTATTATTATTATTATTAATCATTTAGAGAGTACAGCCGTCACCCAAGGGGGTTATTGGCGCTAGTAACTGATCAGTATAGAAGAGAATCTATAGATGGTTACAGTGGGTCAGCTTGCTACACCATTCTATTGCCTCGGAAGAAGCCAGGTTGTTACATTTTTCCTGAAACTCAACAGATTGGTCTTGGTTCTTAAACAGAGTAGCAGATCATTCCATATTTCATAAGCTCTGACCTGGAAAGCTCTGCCTCCCAATTATGTCTTTTTAAATCATGGTACAGACACCAGGCAGGCAGAGGATTATCTCAGAGTTCATGCGGGCCTAAAGAGTTCAACCTTTTGATGCTAAGACGTGTGTCCCTGTGCCAATGTAATGTCCATCAAGCCTTAAAAAATTACCTTTCCTTTACAGGAAGCCAGTGAAGCTTCCTGCAGTGTCTTAGTTGCAGAGTCCAGTCTCCCTTTGTTTAAATGCTAACTTAGCAGCCATCAACTGGATCCTTTGGATAATCTGGGCTACCCATAAGCAATAAATTACAGTAGTCCAGTCTGCTCAATACAGTGGCATGTACTGCTAATTTCCTAAAAGTCTGTGGAGCATATGGACAATTTTCTTCAGGTTTCTAAGTAATCAATTGCATACAGCTTCCGATTTATTGATGTGAGTTCCCATTGAGAGTCTATCGTCAACTTGGACTCCAAGATTTTGCATTGATTGTGCTAGGTTCACATCTGAGTTCTTAAGCAAGGGCCAGGAGTTAGATGGAAGTTGCTGTTGTAGATTTCCTGGTGAGCAGCATAGGACTTCTGTTTTATTTCCATTCAATTTTAAAATGTTCTCGTCAAGCCACTGGGCCATCTCATTCAAGATAGGACTCGGGGCACAGTCATGAGGTACTCCATGCCCAGTTTCTTTGTATTCAGATACACATGAGGGAAGAGTTATTGCTTGCAGGCTTCCCGATAGGTAGTATTCAAACCACTTAAGCAGTGTGCCTCCTATTCCAATCTCCTTTAGACCACTTAAGCAGTGTGCCTCCTATTCCAATCTGCTTTAGACCTGGAAACAGAATTTGGTAGTTGAAGGTGTCAAAGGTGGCAGACAGGTCCAGCAGGATCAGTAGTGCCATTCAGCCACCAGCAACTTGCATCCATAATTGATTAGTGGCTAGTACCAATACCGTCTACGTTCCATGGGGCGGCCTAAAACCCATCTGTTCCAGTTCTAGCAAGTTATTTTCTTCAAGAAAGCCTGCTAACATCTTGCTAGGATACTTTTTAGGTATCTTGTTTGGGAAGGGAGGTCTCAAAATAAAGCAATAATTGCTTTGCTCTTGAATATCAGCCAAGGAATTTTTTAATAGTTGGGGAACCAATGCCTTTTTCCAGGCTATTGTTACTATGCCAATGTCAAGGTATTGATTGCAGATCATTCATAAAGTAAGAAGACTTTCCTCTGATCTATTTTCTAGATCCAATAGGAATGGGATCTAGAAGAGACCCTGAAGAGATTAAAGAAAAAAGGATTCTGAAGTCTATTACTTCTAACAGAGCAGCCGTATGTAGGATTGTCTCAGTGGATTGTCCTTGAGTTGGGTCTGACAATTTGGCTGTATTCCCAAGTTCATTGTTTTGCTCACGCGTGACCTTGTTTTGTATGTCAGCAATGATTTGCTCGATTTTTATTATAAAAATAATCTGAAAGGTTGTTACATAGTTCCTGTGAAGGTGACATAGTTGGTCTTATACAATTAGGGGTAGTTCATTTCTTTACTATCTCAAAGACTTTCTTTGACTTATTGGTTGCTTCAAGAATGGTAGCTGAGAGAAAATCAGATCTCGCCTTCTTTATGTCTATTTTGTATTCCTTATAAGCCAATTTTAATACAGCTTTGTTGTTCTCTGCATAAACCTTTCACCATTGACTGTCACGCACTCTACACTTTATTTTTAGATCTCTCAGTTCTGTGAACCAACTTGCCGAAAAAGAAGGTATAGTGTGCACAGAGTTCAGTGAGTCTCCATAGGTATGGCAGAAGTTAAAGTAGATAATATAGTGGTAGCCGGGCTGAGCAGTTAGGCTTATCAGAGTGTGGTGTGAATGTATTTGTTGTACACACTTATTCAAGACTGGGACACAGGTTGTAAAAATATTACTGTAGTTACTTTTATATTATTAACCAAGTAAACTCAGTTACAGATAAGTATACTTTCCAATTATGCAATTATTAGCATCAACCAATCCTTTTCAAATACATGAAACATGTTTTAGTCTAGTAGAAGATTCTTTGTATACAGGCCACAACTGAGCGGAGTGTCGATCATGCGGGCTATGACCACTCAAAGTGGAATTCAGTATCAGGCTGAGGCAGTCGATACCGGCAATGATATCTACCCTCATGGTCAGCGGGGGCAATGAGCGGGATAAGTTTCAGCAGGCGGCCAACACAAATACTGTGTGTCGCTGGTGTTCGGTTGCTGTAGATCGGATGGGTTTCCACTGGCGTTGGACCATCCTGGGGCAGTCGTAATCAGGTAGGTGGTGCAGGAGGAGGCTGACATGGCCACTTGCCAGAGGGTAGAGGCTCTCAAGCCTGGGGCTGTGGACAGCTATGGACGTGTGGCTGAGAGGATCCCTCATGGTCATGGATGTTGTCAAGCTGTGGTGCTTTCAACTGGCAGGGTAAAGTCACGTTGGCACAAGTGCCAGTCCTCTACCACTACTGTCTTTGGGGGTCACAGGTAGCAGTGAGTCGCGTTGACAGGAGTGTAGGTCCTCAACTGCAGTGGTTCTTGGAGTTCTCTTGTAGCAGGGAGTCGCATTGACACAAATGTTGGTCCTCTCTCTGGTGGTTCTTGTAGGTCTTATACTGGCGAACCAGGGAACTAGAGGCTCTAGTTCAGAGGGAGGTTCTTGGCACTTTGGCAAATGTACAGGGTATCTGGGGTTTCTTGGAGCCGTGCAGGGTTTTTGGGAGGACAGCAGGTCCAGTGGTTGAACCGAGTGCAGATGGAGGGGATTCTTGCCAGGTTCAGTCTGCAGTGGTCCCGATCCGTCGAATCTGAGAAACAAGATTTAGGGGAGCCCTTAAATACAAAATTTAAGGGCGTTACTGAGGTTGGGGCAGTTGTCAATGGCTACTGTTCCCTAGGGTGACTACACCCTTCGGGTGCCCCCTTCCCTTTGGTGAGAGGGGCACATCCCTGTTCCTATTGGGCTTAATTCTCCAATTCAAAATGGAGAATTTCTAAGAGTGGGGTGCACCTCAGCTCCCGGTGACCCTAGGGGTGAGCCAGGCTAAGGTGGGCACTTCTACTTTGCTTAATAAGTTTTTAAAAGTGCGGCCAGGACAAGGGGTGGGCATCTCCACTAGTTTGAGCTGCCTAAATCAGCACATGACAAGGTGAGAGCCTTTGAGGCTCACCACCAAGTGTTGCTGTTCCTGCCAGGGGAGGTGTGAAGTGCCTCCACCCAGAACAGGCTTTGTGCCTGACCTCTGAGAGCATAATGGCTCTCTTCCCATGAGTTCAGAAACCTGTCTGGTGGTGGCTGGCAGGCAGGGACCAGTCAGCCAACACACTAGAAGTTGGTCATTTTTCAAGCACCATCTCTAAGATGCCCTCGGAGTGCATTTTATAATAAATCCAGCACTTGCATCAATGTGGGTTCGTTATGCTGTGAAATTTGGTACCAAACTTCCCGTTTTAGTAAAGCCATCATGGAGCTGTGGAGTTTGTAATGACAACCTCCAAGCCCCTGTACTCAAAGTAGCTTCACTGCACTTACAATGTCTGCGAATGGCACAGACACGGTAGGAGCATTTTGCTCATGCAGCTATTCCCTCACCTATGGTATGGTGCACCCTGCCATATGGCGGTAAGGCCTGCTAGAGGGGTAAATTACCCATGCCATAGGCAGTGTTGGTGGGCAAAGCACACAGGGATGTATGCCAGGTTGACTCTACAGTTTGGTCTGCACCAAAACACACAGCCTGCAATGGCAGTGTGAGGGGTCTCTAAGGGTGGCATAATACATGCTGCAACCCTCAGAGGCCCTCTCTGGCCACAAGGTCCTTGGTACCAGGCGTACCTTTTACAAGGGACTTACATGTGTCCCAGAGGTGTGCAAATTGTAGAAACAAAGGTAGAGTTTTGGGAAAGAAAACAGGTGCTGGGGCCTGTTTAGCAGGGTCCCAGCAAACACTCAGTCAAGTTGGCATCAGAAATCTGGCAAAAATGTAGGGGTTAACCATGCAAAAAGGAGCACTTTCCTACAGTTACCATGTCAGAAGTAGTTAAGATCAGACCCAGGGTGCGCCCACGATCATGAGGAGACCCTTTGACCTGCTGTGTGGTGCCCTTAACTTCACAGGATTTTAAGAAATCCGCGGCTTGATTTTGATGGGTGTCCTCCGCCCATATGGTAAAATCAACCAGAATCAGGCAGTTAGTATGGGTTATTACAAAATTGGCCAATAAATCCAGAAATGGCTGGGCAAATTCCTTTAACAGGCCAGGGGATCTATAGCATAGTAGCCCCGATAGAGTAAAGCCTTCCTTTCTATTAGGGAGAAGCCAAGTAACTCTGTCCATTACTTTCCTCCACATCAAGTTTTAGTAAGGCCCGTTTGTCTTTAAAACTTATTGTGACCCGCCCCCTCTCTTTTTAATTCTAGATTAAAACAGGGCTTTGTAGCCCGGTGGACAAGCACTTTCCAAGTCATCCCCAGGTTCCTGACAGAGCCAGGTTTCAAAAATGAAAAACAGGTCCCAATCATTAGATGTTTGTAATAGGTTCAGCTCTGCAGCATGCTTCACTAAGGATGGAGTATCAAGTAATCCACATGACAAGTTGTTCGACTTAGTTTTCCTGACTTTATTCAATTTCCCTAATTCATCATCTGCATTATACAACAGTCTCTCAGGTTCTGATTGATCCTGATGAGTTTTAGAGGCATTTGGGTGTAGGTCATATAAATTCTCTGTTATAATATGTAAATTCCCTTTCAGCTCGTGTGGGACAGAATCCAAAACCAGCAGCATGGCTGGCACTGGCCGCTTCAGGGATGATGACGGGCACAGATGGGCTTGCCTTTGGTGCACCTTCACTGCACCCCTGGCGTGCCCGCTGTACAGATACGTCACCATATCGCCTTTGTAGCCCTATGTCATTAGAATTGCAAAAAAAGCTACACCACTCACTTTGATGACTGACCACAAAATGGCAGCCATCATGCGGTGCCAACAAAAAGTGGAGAAAGGTCAGGAGAATGCTTCCCAATACCACCACTCTCGATTTGAAGGTATTTTAAGTCTTCTTTTTGCACCTTTAAAATTGCTTTTGATATAGTGGAAATAACATTTTAATTGTAGGGGTGCTTTATAATCACATGAATATATGACGTTACAATGCAAGCAATTACAACGCATGATTTTACAACGCAGTCTTTACATCACAACTACCATTACATTGCATGATTTTACAATGCATGCCATTACAACACATTTTTAAAAACTATCATTACAACGCATACCATTACAACGCATACCATTACAACGCATAATACTTTTAGGGCAACATTAGGGTAAGTGTTAGATAGTGTAGGGGTAAAAATTACTATTCCCACTCCAGTGAGTGCAACAGTAGGGAAAGTGTTGGATAGTTTAGGGATAACAATTACTATTCCCATGTACCCCAAAACCCATACCCACCCTAAAGCTAAAAAAATCTCCATTACTTACCTTATAATGCGTTGTAATGGCATGCATTGTAATGGTATGCATTGTAATGGCATGCATCGTAGTGGCATGCGTTGTAATGGCAGGCGATGTAAAGGCAGTTGCGTTGTAACAGTTGTGTTGTAAAGGTAGGTCATTTTAGTGACTGCGTTGTAATGGATGTTTCCCTAATCACATGCGTAGAGGGCACCTGCATTTAATCCTTTGTCGTACTAACATGAAGTGTTAGAATTGTGAAATATATTAACTTGAAACGTGATGTTCTTAGGCCATTGAAAAGTAACATGGAGAATTGTCGTATTACATGCAGATAAATGCATTAATTAAAGGCCTGACACGCAGTTCCCTGGAAACCCTAGCTTTAGAATTAACAAATCGAATTTCATGTGTGCTGTGGAATTTGTTCTTTCTCACGTTTTGTATTGCAGGTGAAAGAAGTGCTCTTCTTAGCTACAAAAATGTGTTTGTTTTATTAGTCAGCCAAGGAGAGTAGAAGTAACAGTCATATAGCATGAGTCGATGAAGAAAGGCCTGGGAACAGGGCCGGACTGGGAACCGAAACGGGCCCTGGCAAACTGCTGGGCCGGACCCACTTGGGAGTGAGGGGGGGTGCAGCTGAGAAGTTTGCTAGGGCCTGTTTTGGTCTATTTTGTTACAGGGGGCCAGCCCCGGTAACAAAAACGTCCCCACAGAGGCCCAAAACCAACCCCCGCCCTGCCAGCCCACCGGGAAAACACCCGGTGCCCGCTATGGCCAGTCCGGCCCTTTCTGGGAACCAAGGACAAACTGTTGCAAGAGAAAAATACAGTTTTCCTACTGAAACTACCTTTAGGACTGTACCCAGGGCAGATGGTGTGACCTGCAATGAATCTTGGGAAAGTTCCCTACAATAATGTGATGTTGGGATTAGGCAAAGTGCCCACTTTTGTTTTTGGCTTCGGAGAGAGAGCATCACAGAACAAGCTCTGTCTCTATAGCTTTATGCTATCTGACCCAGCGATGGTGGAGAGACTTCTTAGGAAGACTCCACATGCTGACACCTTTCTATTCCTTTTCCTGAAGATGCTTGAGTAGGGATGTCAGTTTAGTGTTAGTGTAGGATAGATTAATGCAATATACTCATCAACCCTCGATGCAGGGAAATTTGGACTCATGCTTTCTGATCCTCTGCATTTTATTTCTTGAATTAATTGTTTTACTTATGTTACATCGTCTCAATTGGATATGAGGATTTGGCTTTATGCTCATTCACATGAATTTTAAACCTTCATCTTGAGGTGCCTTTATGTTCAGTTATTTTTGGCTTTGTAATAAATCAACTAACCTTACATAGTTGTCTGTGGTTACTATACGTCCAAAGGAATTCTTGATTAATTGATTGGCAATAATAACACATTTCTCCCCCCCTATTCTTCTATGCTGCTAAAAAGAACTATCAGATTGTGATTCACTTTAGTACAATGTGTTCAGCCTCAAATAATTCCCCCAACCATTTAAAATCACCACTTTGGCACTACACAATATTTCAGATTCAATTTACTACAGTTAAAAATGCTTCTAAGACAGTGTACTCAGCCTAGAGACGGTTTCCATTTATAAGCAGCCGTTTCCCCAAAGCAAAAGGTCACTGACTAAAATGTTACTCGATCTGATAGTTAGCTGTGCGGTCATGACACCATGCCTCTTTTGTAGCCCTCCGTCAATAAAATTGCAAAAATTTAGACCTCTCACTTTAATGACCCCAAAATGGCGGCCATCTAGCGGTGCGAACAAAAAGTAGAGGAAGGTCAGGAGATTGCTTACCAATATCGCTACTCTCGATTTGCAGGCTTTTTGAAGCTTCATTTTGTACCTTTAAAATTGCTTTAGTACAATTTGTTCAACCTCAAACCAATCACCCAAACATTTTTTTTTAAGTTTGAGTTTATTGAAGATAAAACAGGAACAAAATTGAAGAAAACAGGTAAAGTGATACGACCCTACAGTCATGTGGTAAAAGTCTTAGTCAATAAAAACTATACAAGGTATAGAAAAAACAGAGAAGAAAGCAATCAAAGCTCACAAAAAGAAAATAGCATCGTAAGCAAAACCATATCAACAGCAAATGAAGATAAAAAACATAACATTGTCAAAAGATAAAATAGCAAGCAATTAAAGAAGTGATAAAAAAGGCATTGCGAGAAATTCAAGGTGGTTTTCGCACATCATCAGAATGAGATTTGGAGGGGGAGGACGGGGAAGTAATTAAAGATAAGTAATTGGTGAGGGGTAGCCACAGGAGATCTCTTTTGATTGCTAATGAGATGGGAGTGACATAATTAGTGTCCAACCGATGATGAAAACATACCGCATTCCACCAAGAGCGAAAAGTTACATTTTTCGCATCCTTCCAATTAGAGGTAATGAGATGGAATGCAATAGCAATTAATAGGTCAAGGAGCTTATAGTGTTGTGAAGATTGGGACCATAGAGGAGAGAGAGTACCTAGGAGAACATGAATAATGGAGAAAGGGAATTGAACATGGAAAATTGTCTGAATTTGGGACCAAACAAGTTTCCAAAACTGAAAAATAGGGGGACACTCAAAGAGCATATGTTAAGTCAGCAGAAGAGTTTGAGCAAGACCAACAAGTAGGGTGGGAATCTGATGAAAAGGTAGACAAAATCAGTGGAGTGAACACAATCCGATTATAGATGAAAAAAAGGGTTTGGGTGGTATTGACAGCTCTAGAGGTTTTATGAAGTTTGAACCATATTTTATCCCAAAAAGGAAGCGACCAACTCTGAGATAAATCTTGTTCCCAAGCTAACTCAACTTTAGTTTTAGGTCTATCAATGAGATATTGAAAGGATTTATAGAGAAAAGAAGCAGAAGGAGAATGATCTAATGCAGAGGAAATGGGTTGAGATATAGTAGGGATATCAGTAGTAACTGGTAAAGAATGAATATATTGAACAAGGATATGGCAAAGTAAATCATACTGTGCACGAGACGACGAAGGAAAGGAGAATTGAGATCTGAGATCCGAGAAGGGAAGAGGTTGATCATGAGAAAGAAGTTGAGAGATCCATTGCAGACCTTTGGAATGCCAAGACTTCCAGTATATGGTATGGTATACGATTACGGATTCAAATATGTTTATTGTGCCAAATAGGTTGGAGATGAATGGAGCTAAAAGAGGGATAGGAGGAGGATAGAAAAGGAAGAAGAAGATTACGAGAGTGTAAAATAACAGGGTTACGAAGGAAAGTCACGCCGGAAGAAAAAGAAAGAATTTCCCGAAATTCAAAGGGGGTGAAGAAGGAAGACTCAATGTTGAGCCAAGGAGGGGAATAAAACGAGCAATCAGTGGAAATCCATCGAGCAGCTTGTTTCAAAGAGAAAGCACGATGGTAGGCTTTAAAATCAGGGAAACGAAGTCCGCCATGAGACTTATCCTTTTTCAGAGTAGCAAGAGCTATACGGGAACGCTTGCTTTTCCACAGATATTTTTGCAGAGTAGAGTCAATTCTTTTAAAATAGTAATCAGGAATGTGAACAGGAATCATGGAAATGGTATATAGAACAAGCGGTGATGGCATCATTTTAATAGAATCAAGGCGTCCCCACCAGGAAAGGAAGAGAGGATTCCATTGAGTAATAGCTGAATCCAATTTTTTCACTATAGAGTCAAAGTTTATTTTAAGAGTATCAGACAAATGGGGGCGAACCAAACTCCCAGGTATTTGATCTTAGAGGGTTGCCAAGAGAAGCCAGATTGTTCAAAAAGATGTTTTTGGCAAGAGTTATTTAAAGGAAGGATTTCACATTTGTCCACATTGAGATGATAACCAGAGATGTGAGAGAAAGAAGAAACCTGCTGAAGGAAGAAAGGAAGAGAAGACTGAGGATTAGAACAATATAAGAGAATGTCGTCAGCGTAAACTGAAAGCTTAACCAGTTGGGAGCCAAAATGAAACCCAGAAATATTATCAGCAAGCCGGATCTTGGTTAAAAAAAGTTCTAAAGCCAAAACAAATAATAAAGGGGACAAAGGACAACCTTGTCTAACACCTCTGTGGAGTGAGAAGTAATCAGAAACCACACCATTAGCAAAAATAGAAGCTTGAGGATCAGGATAAAGCAATGAGATAAGGGAAATAAATTTAGGTGGGAAACCAGCCCATATAAGAGCTTGAAACATAAAATCCCAGCTAATGCGATCAAAAGCTTTCTCTGCATCTAACGAGATAGCGGCTAAAGGATAGTTGAGCGAAGGAGCCTTACTTAAAACATTAAAAAAGACGCGTGAATTATCAGAAGAAAGTCTCCCTTTAACAAAACCCAATTGTTCTGGACCAACTAAATCAGACAAGAATGGATCCATTCTAAGAGCCAAAATCTTGGCAAAAATGTTATAATCGGTATTTACCAGAGAAATAGGGCGATAGTTTTTGTAAAGAGTATGGTCTTTACCTTCTTTAGGAATTAGGCAAATCATAGCTTCTTGGATTGAGCCGCGGGAAGAGCCAGAGGCTATAAAGGACTGATACAAAAGTAAAAGATTTGGTAGGAGAAGAGAGGCAAAATGACTGTAAAATTTAATGGTAAAGCCGTCAGGACCAAGTGCTTTTCCGCAACGTAAAACGGAAACAGCATGCGAAATTTCAGCAATTGAAATATCCAAATCCAAATTATAGGCCCATTTCCCTAATTAATCTTGACTGCAAACTTCTATCCATGATACTCTCTGCTCGCCTACAGCGAGTTCTACCTCAACTAATTCACCCTTCCCAAGCTGGCTTTCTAAAAAACAGACTATCCAGCGACAATACTAGGGTATTAGCGCATGTATTGGAGAAAGCAAAACTCTTAGACACTCCCACAGCGGCAATAACACTAGACGCCGAAAAGGCCTTTGACAAAGTCGATTGGTCCTTCCTGGAAGCAGTGTTACACAAGTTCAACCTGGGGGCTACATTTACGAAATTAGTATTTTCTCTCTACTCTTGTCCTACTGCAAAAGTCAGAGCAGGCGGCTCCTTTTCTTCCTCCTTGCGACTACAACAGGGAATGAGACAGGGGTGCCCTCTATCTCCTTCTTTGTTTCTGTTGGCAATTGACCCGTTCCTTTATCACATAAGGCATAATGATGCGATTGCCGGTATACCGTTTCAGGATTGTACTGTTAAACTTACCGCGTATGCAGACGATGTTCTTATTATGACAGAAAGGGCGGAGGAGGCCATCCCCGCACTTATGGCAACCATTGATGATTTCTCCCGGGTGTCCGGATATAAACTGAACAAGGATAAAACGGAGGTCAAACTCCTTAACAATATCGGTACTAAGGAAATCCTTGGTAGCTCCGGCCTCACCTGGCAACCAAATTGTTTTAAGTACCTAGGGCTCGATTTTAATAAAGATCTAATTTCCACTTTAAAAATTAATGAAGAACTAACCCTAAAAAAGATCGGACGGGTGGTCACCCAAGTTCCTCTCCTGGTGGGGCAGGGCTGAAACCCTTAAAATGATGTCCACCCCGCTGGTGAATTATTTAGCCAGTATGCTCCCTATGTCATTCACTGATGACTTTATCACTAAAGCGGATAGACTGTTTGGCGGGTTCCTGTGGCGGGGCAAGAAAGCCAGGGTATCACTGAAAAAGCTGCAACTAGCAAAAGAAAAAGGCGGCCTGGGTCTTCCCTCGTTCAGGAACTACCAAACAGCATTCCTCTGCAAACAGGGAGCGCAATGGCTGGTAGACTCCCCACCTTGTGTCCCAATGTGGCTGAATATTGGGAAATCTATCATTGATCCTGCACCTCTGTCGTCCCTATTAACTATGGATCTGTCACACTTGCCTCACTCCAAATATATTCTATTGAATACCAGACGAGCCCTATTAAGACTTGACCAGGCACACAAAACTAATTTAACAATCAGAAAATCCACATTTTTAGCCCTTTGGAGAAACCCTTGTCTTAAGTCTGACGGCAAAACTCTTTATTGGGAATCCTGGTCCAAGAAAGGCATCAATATGGTAAAGGACCTCTATGACGGGTCCCACCCCCTCCCTTTCTCGACTTTACAGACAACATGTAACCTAGCTCCCATGGACTTCTATGGGTTCTTGAAATTGAAAGCAACCATCTCTAACCGTGGCCTTACCCCTTACACACCCTGGCTTGTGACTCATCTGCCTCGTCTCTTAGACGCTGGCCACTTTGTCTCTAAGGTGTATAAGCTCCTACTCCCATTGCCCAGAAAATCCCATAGACAGGTTGAAATCAAATGGGAATCAGAACCCAATTCTACTGGGGTGGAGTTTGACTGGGATATGATCCATAGAACCGCCTTGTCTAACAAGGTGTCCCCGATCCTCGCTCAGACTAAATACATGCTGTTGAACAGGACGTTCTGGACCCCGAATAGACTTTTTAGGTGTCACTTGAGGGACACCCCCACTTGCTGGAATTGTCAGTCAGGGACCGGTGAATCCGCCCATATGCTCTTCCACTGTCCCCTGTTACAGAACTACTGGGGGGAGATTTTTGACTGTATTCACCATGTTTTTAATATAAATCCTGTCAGGGACTTTTTTTATGTTATATTAGGAGCCATTGATCCACAAATACCGCATACACAAGACCGCCAGCTTTTGGATTTGATGCTGACACTGGCTTGTAAAGTGATTTTATGTAAATGGAAAAACACAGCAGCGGTTAACTTCAAAATCTGGCAGGACTGGCTCTCCTTCTTGAGGGGTGCAGATATTCCGGCACTGCAATCGGCCACTTGGAGACCCTCCAACAAAAAGCTCTGGAAATCACTTGATATGTCTTCCTTTCATTTTGACCCACCGTGATGTACTACTTCATGCTATACACTCTTAGGAGAGTTTTAAGCTTAGCAGGAGTCCATGCCCGATCTCAATGTTAATAGCTGGGGTTGTTATGTAACCGTCATTGTGTTCTTGTATGCTGGTACTATGTTATCTATTTCTTTTTATTCTGTGTTGCAATTACCCTCATGTGGTCCAGACAAGAAGAATCTCACTTTCTTTTGTTCATGTACTGTCTTCGAAAGATGCTTCTGTCCCAATCTATGTACTCAAGATTTATTGTAATGTACTATTTTGTTTTCCCTGTTTCTTCAATAAAAATGATTTGAATTAAAAAAAAGAAATATCCAAATCCAAAGACCCAAAGTCAACATGTCTGGAAGGGGGCAAAGGTATAGATTGAAAATAAGAAAGAAGATCAGCCGAATCTGGGACAGATTCAGGGGTGTAGAGAGTTTGGTAGAAGGAAACAAACTCGTTTAGAATGTCCTTGTCTTTAAATAGAGCAGCACCAGTAGATTCAATTCTAGTACGTTCCTTTCGTACCTTCAAGTAATTGGCCAGCAATTTCCCCATCTTATTCTGCCCTGCATAATAAGGGGAATTACATTTTAATAAGAAATTGGAGGCCGCGTCCGTAGTCAGTTTATTAAAAGTGAATTTGGCATCAATCATTTCTTTAAGGGAGGATTCAGTGTTAGATTGATAATATGTGTATTCCAGAAGTTTAATCTTAGTAAGAAGTTGTGTCGATTTGGCTTCCAAGAGCTTTTTCCTGTGTGAGACAAAATTGATAATAAAACCTCGAGCAGCTGCCTTAAAAGAATCCCATACCATAACAAAGGGGTAATCTGGGGTGTGGTTAATCATAAAAAAATCAGTGGCAAAATCAGTAAATTTAGTACAAAAATTGGAATCGAGGAGTAAGGAGGTATTAAACCTCCATCGGCCTGGATGAGGGGAAAAAGGAAGGAGATCAATATTCACATGAATGGGAGCATGATCTGAAATTAAAATGGAACCAATGTCAGAGGAAATGGCATGTTGAGCTAACGAATTACTGAGGAAGAGGTAATCTATACGGGATTGGGAATGATGGGATGGGGAATAGTAACTACATTTTCGAAGGTCAGGATGGCATAATCTCCAAATATCTACTAGAGCTTTATGATGAATGGAAGTAGTAAATTGAGTGTGCATTTTGGACATACAAAATTTAACTTTGGAATTCCTATCAAGTATGGGGTCAAGAACTTGATTACAGTCACAAACTATAACAAGGTAATCATCATTAAGTGAGTACAGTTTTTCGGAAATTTTAGGCCAAAAAGATTCATCAACACCAGTAGGGGCATAAACATTAAAAATAACTATAGGAATCTTATCAACAAGAAGTTTAACAATCACCCAGCGCCCATCAGTATCATATTTTCGAGAAATAAGAGAAACATTTAACTTTTTATGACAGAGAATCACAACCCCATTTTTCTTACCTACAGCAGGAGAATGAAATACGTGACCCACCAACATCTCTTAAGCTTAGAGGCCTTAGTGTCAGAGAGGTGGGTTTCTTGCGAAAGTAACCAAGAAATAATGAAGAGAAAAAATGTAAAGAGAAAAGAAATAGATCAAAAGAGAAGATAAGATGAAAGCGAAGATGAAGGCGAAGAAAAGAAGGAGGAAAGAAGATTGATGAAATGAATAAAGAAGAGAAAGGGATAAAGAACAAGAAGACAGTACAAGTCAAAAACAGAAGACTGAAAAACGAAAAACGAGGGTGGCGGCGCCAAAAGACGACGACAACAACAACGAGAGCAAACACCAAAACATCCGCTACAAAAACTTCAAGAAATCACGAAACTAATGTGACACACCGGGAGAGGTAAGAGGAATGTGACATCTGTAAAAAGAGAAAGAAAAAATAATAATACAAGAAGAGGAAACATGGAGTCAGGATATAACTTTATAAAGTCTAATTAAACATTTCTGGAAGTATCCATAACATCCGTTCCATGATGATGAAGGAATTCTTGTGGAGCCACTAGGTCCTCAAACGTGGTAGTCTTGTCTTTATAAGTAACCTTGAAGAGACAAGGATGAAGCAGACCGTATCTGGCGTTGAGAGCTCGCAACTGTGGATGCATATCCAGAAACTTTTTCCGACGATCAGCTGTGGCTTTAGCTACATCTTGTGACAGGAAAAGTCGATGACCTTCCCACATAATTTGTTTTTTAGCTTTAGTGGCTGAAAGTACCTGCAAAAGATCAGTATATTGTAAAAACAACATAATGACATCTCGTGGTTTGTTAGATAACTTGGGACCAAGTCGATTGGCTCTCTGAATGTTAATGGAAGACAAAGCGGGTGAATCCAGAATCTTTTGAAGAAAGGACTGGAAAAAAGCAGTAGGGTTTGACCCCTCCGAAAGTTCGGGAAGACCATAAGGGCGAAGATTATTCCTGCGATTTCTATTTTCCAAATCCTCCGTCTGCCGTTTAAGTTGAAGTATATCAGCCTCCATAGAAGAGATATGAGAACAGGAGGCCTGAAGAGACTCTGATGATTGTTCTATAATCAGAACACGAGAGTCCAGGGATGACCATTTATCGTGCATAGTCTGTAGAGTTTTGGTGGTATTTCCATGAACGGCTTGAGAGGTCGTATCTCCTCCAAAATGAGATCCATAGAGGAAGAGGTTGAAGCAGAACCCGGTGAAGGAGGGTCTTTCTTTAGGCGTTTAGTCGACGCTGACGTTGTTGGAAGTTTACTGGTATTGTGCCCATCTGTGGAACCAGCAAAACTGATGCATCTCCTCAGCAAACCGGTGTAACCCTGAGCAGAACTGAGACTTCACCTCTGCTGCGTTGAATTTTCCCAGCGCCAGGTCCCCATATTGAAAGATTTTAGGGATTTGTTAGCATGAGCTGAAAGCCATTTTGTATTTTGGCAGCCATTTTAGGTAGCCATGTGCTTGCCATGTGCTGTTTCCTCTTCAGAGCCTTGCACATGCTCAGAAGGGCCTAGCTAGTAGAATGCACCTGCTCCTCTTGTATAACTGTCAGGCTATTGTTGCTGCTGTATGGAGAAGTAACTCTCCTCCCACTTTGTTGAGCAAGCAGATTTTGTATGCCCATATTAGTCATTTTGCATGCTTACATGTGCCGGGACCTCCCATTGGTCTTATGCTGACTATGTAACCCTAAGCATATATAAGGCCCCTGTTTTCTGTACTCCTTAGACTGCCTCATTAATTTGCTAAGGCTTCTGTGTGACGTAGTCTCCCTCATCTGAGGTGAATAAATGTATTGAATAAATTGATTCTTTTTATATTTCAGCTTCTGTGCCAATTTCTTCTTTGTTGGTTTAAAAGGACCAGGTATCAGTGAGACCCCTGAGAAGGTTTATATTTTCTTCAAATGGAGCTCCAACGTGGACCTCATCAGAGAAGTGTCTATCTAAGGGAGTGATCTTGACAGGAGACAGGAATCTACTGAGGAGGACAGGACAGGATTCTACTAAGGAGGTACTCTGTGCACGGAGATTCTGGAGATTCTCTGTCTCTGCAACCCAGTAGATTTCTGGTCTTCCTAATTTTGATCCTCCACATGATGTTTACCACTCCTGACTGAGAACCTTTTTTGCGTGAGTATTCTAAAAAAAAAAAAGACCGTTAGGTCATTCAGAACCTGGCAGTTAGAATTTGGACACCAAGTGGTTGGTATGGGTTGTTTTGATGCAACACTTGCTGTTGGTTTGATGCCTGGGATTGGTAAATTAGTTTAGTAACGCCTACTGTGGCTTTGGAATTTGTGTTGGCCATCTAAGATTTGTATGGGATTAATATATGAATTGCAATTTGTGTAGGCAGGTAATGAGGAGAATTTTCTCTGTTTTGAATTGATTTGAACGGCACACAGTACAAGAGTACCTTAAGTGCTACTTTGGTTATACTATTTGCATATGTTGCAATATTTTTGGCATGCCTGTTTCAAGCACACATCGAAGAATGTGTTGCTTTTTGGAGGTACCATAGTGAGATGTGAAGTGAATTAGCCGGCTCCCCTAGAGGGAATACCTAAATAGGTTTAGGTATAAAAACATATTTCTTCCTTGGTGATTCTGTATCCCCATGGAATTCAAATATGGACATAAAACAAACAAGGATCCTAATCTGCGCACTTTTAAAGATGGAGATATGCAGAGCGATTTTTTTGGTGTTCTGCCAGCCAAAGCTAGTGAATTGAGTGTATTTTGGCTTCTTGAAAATAAAACAGTCTGTTGGGCTGTTTTTTGCAGTCTTTTGGAATACTATTGAGAAGCTCTTCTTGTAAATATGACTAACAACTAGTATTTACAAATGGTTTGGTTTAAGCACAGTCTGTGGGCTGTCCTTTGTTTCTGCCCTAAGTGTTGATCTGTGGGTTAATCATGTGTTTAAATGTCTATGTGGTTCGTGGTTTCACATTAGTGGTACTTCTGTGAGTAAATAGCGATTGTGCTCTTTGTGAAAGAATGGCTAGCCTTAAGCGCGCTGTATTGTGTGTTCTGAGTGTGTGACCCCCCTTCTGTATATGTCTGGAATGAGCTCAATGTGTTTGTTTGTGTTTTCTTGCTGTCATCAGTCTGTTATGCAAAATGTAATTTAATTAATATTAAATAAAAATTAAATAAAAATCCAGAAATGAACCATATGATATGCTAAATAACTGCATGTTACTATTAAATTGACGGAGTAAGCCACTATACATGTATGCACATTGCTAAAGATGAAATTAGAATTCAAATTGAATAGGAATAAAATAGGCCTCAAAAACAAAATTGTGTGTTTTGCAATAAACAACATTTCCGTTAGATACATTGTATTAGATATTAACAGGCAAACACGTCATCTGAGTAAATTGGATGTTGCTGAACTAAACACACATTATAGAACTTGAAATGCCTCAGTTTTAAATAGACTGTCACCGTGCTTACAATTCAACACTAAAAAAAAGCTTTCCAACAGCTGTGTTTTAACTGCCGCTGAGCAGCAGCTGTCGTTTTGATTGTAGGCCACGGAGAGAAAGGAATGTTGACTCAGCTAGGATTTTGTCAAACATGGTGTAAAACTCTGCATTTCAGACTGTTGTTTTAAAAAGTTACAAAATCAGGTTCATTATTTTGAATTTCTTAATGCCTTTTTACATAAGCACATTCATGGTTCTGATGTTAAATAATGACTGTCCTTTTAAAAAGTGGCGCAAAACTTTTCATGTTTCAAGTTAGGCTTCTGAGCTTAGGCTTATGAATGAATGCATCTAAATATGATAGGCAAGGAATGAAGCTTGCTTTCCTATGTGGAATTATCAAAATGATTGGTTCTATTAAAAAAATATATATTATGGGAAAAAAATTATTAAAAAATAAGTGCTTTTAAATTTGTTTTGTAATATTTATAAAGCTTAATACTCATACTGTGACCTCCTAGCATTAAAATAAAATAAAGTTGTGTTGTACCGCATAATGGGGATATTTGCCTATGAAATATCACTCTGCGCAAGCGTAATAAACTCATTTTTATATGGGTATATATGATATATTTCTAATTTCCCACTCCTGGGCTATCTAGAGAACACTCTGGGGATTCCTATTATGCAAAAAAATTATAGGATGTTCATTTTTAAGTGCCCCAAATATCAAAGTCGAAATTGGGTAAAATTCACTAATTTGAAAACAATTCTGCCATTCAGAGCAGCTTTTAAACTGCCTTAGGCTTCAGTAAATGCATACATCTAGGTATAACACAAACAGCTGACTTCTATATTGTTAGAAAAGACTACTGCACACTGCTTACAATTGAAAATATGTATCAAAAACCAGCAGAAGTTATTCTCTTAACTCTAAACTGACAAACAGGGGAATGGGGCTGCATTCCAGCTTTCTGTCTTTAGGGTGACTTTGAATTGGAAAAGTCGCATGGAAACCTTTGCACACAGAATAGGACAGCTGGGAAGAGTTACAAGTCAGTTCTATATTTAGAAGCCTGGCAGGGCTCCCAGAGCAAGGTCTGCTTTGACATTTTGACATCTGAAACTTTTGAAAGAGGACAGGGATACGTTGATATGAATAAAACGGCAATATAATAGTATATGTGCACGTGGATTAACAGAAAAGCTTTGCCATATTCATACAGCACTAATGCTTTTAGTCTGAGGATTACTGTACAAAAGCTGAGGCAATGAAATTTAGTTTCACTTCATTTGCCCTGATGTTTCACTTGTACATTTGCTAAAAGGGTTTGGGGTTTGGATATTCGTGTTTTTTAGTTCTCTCAAATGTACTATCTACCGCCTATAACTTTGTTTATGCCCAGTTGCTACAAATAGGGGTTGATAGTGTTGACAGAAGTGAAACCTGTTTCAGGTTTCCTACTGTCAAAATAGGGGAAGGAGACTGGCTCTTCTACAAATTAAAGGAAGGCAAAATGTATGTTTTTCTTTCTTTTTCTCAATTTTCTTTTAGCCTGTCTAAGCTGTCTGTGAAATAGCAATGAGACATTTAATTGGCTATTCAGTAATACTGTTTTAAACATTGTTAGCATTAATAAAATGAATAAATATATATGTTATGTTACTGCCCATCCTGTTTGATGAAATTATGACAGGATAAGTAGTCTAGATTGTTGTTACCTTATTTTGATCTTTAAGGGGAACTAGATGTGGATAGTTTTTGTTGCACAAGTCTTAGGTGATAACACCATTATTGTATATTATTCTCATGCTACATAGTTTTGCAAGGGCATTGCTAGTTTTTTATTAGCTAGTCTCTGTAAATAAACTGACAGTCCTTATTAGAGCTGATGTTGCATAGTTTGGATCATGAAAAGTAGAACGCAGGAACGATGCCCATGTGATCCTTAGTAAACATTTTTGAAGGAAATATTGTTTTATAGGTAAGAACTCCTGTTAAATTATCAGTTTTAGATTTTTTCTGCTGCTCCTATAACATGAGAGCATGGTCCTAAGCGTACAATGTAGGTGCTTTTATTAAGAAGTATCATTTTAGAAGTGTCTGCAGTCCTGTAAAAGTAGTTTAAAATCTATAAGCAAAAGTGTAGAACATTTCCTTTTTTTATCTTGAGGGTATTCAGATTAGTACACAGGAATACACCAATGTAATGATTTAGGGTATGTCTGTGTTGTTTTTCTCTTTTCCTCAGAGTTTAGTAAATGAGCACAGACTTCCTTGGCTGCTTGGGATTGGGTGATGTATTACTCTTTTCAGTTCACCAAAGAGATCCTTTTATACTTGCCAATAGGTCCAGGCTGTTGTTTTTTTTACTCTCACATAGATAGATGGAAGTGGTTCTTGGGTGCCTTGCTAATATATGGGGCGTCCCAAGACTAGAAAGTATTCTGAGACTATCCTGTCTGTTGATAGACTGTTTCTGTGCCTTGTCTAAAGACCTTTTGTTCTGTCGACCAATAGATATTTGCTGCCTTACAACCATTGCCAGAGGGGCCCGACATCAGATTCAACCTGGGGAGTCAGTGTCAGTACCAGTCAAGCTAGAAACCAAAGTGAAGGTAACCAGCACAGGCATTGCTGGCAACTAGGACCTCAGTGAAGGTGGAAGCCCTGTGATGAAGTGTGTACCCCTGCCACTGTCTTGGGCGAAAGACGGGGTCATAAATTAGAAACGAGAAATTGTGGATTAAGTTTTTGATGCCCAGCTGAGAGTCACAGACCGACCAGAATGGCGAGGAAGCTCTGCTTGAGGTGACCCCTTTTGAAACAAGGGTTGCTTCAGAGACCCTAGTATCAGGCCTCTGAATCCTGGTCCTAAAGTGAGTGCAAGTTTGCTCCTTTGTTTGTTGGTCAAGAGGTGCCTGAGCACACTGGATGCAAATATGTGGCCCCAACGAATGAGCAGTGTGCCAGCAGAGCAATACAGGAGTTAGGAAAGGACTTGAGTTTAGGGTACAGGTGCTGTGTCTCTGGTGCCTGTTAGATTGAAGTGAGGAAAACTGGTGCACTGCCTGAGACACTGGACAGGATCGCTGAGAGCATTTGCCCTGGTGGGTGACCTCCCCTTGGTCTTATGCTGACTATGTAACCCTAAGCATATATAAGGCCCCTGTTTTCTGTACTCCTAGGACTGCCTCATTCATTTGCTAAGGTTTCTGTGTGACGTAGTCTCCCTCATCTGAGGTGAATAAATATATTCTTTTTATATTTCAGCTTCTGTGCCAATTTCTTCTTTGTTGGTTTAAAAGGACCAGGTATCATGAGACCCCTGAGAAGATTTCTATTTTCATCACGCAGGTCCAGGGAACCTCTGCTGCCCAACACATTTTCGATGCTGGACTCCGCACTGCAAGCCCTCATTGTTGTGATCCTCAGCAGCAATGCTGGACCTCACATCTCATCCCTGCAGCTCATCACAATGAATGCATCGCCCCGGCTGCGCATTCTCGAAGTTGGACTTCGTATTGTGAGCTCTTTTTGACAATGACGTAGGACCTTGGTATCGATACATCACCTTGGCTGTGAGACACATCTTCGACTTGGGGCCTCACAATGCTTCTGTTATAAATAGAAAATATTATCTTGTAAACTGGTAGCCAGTCACATAGGTTATAATATATAGGTTTAATGAATAAGATAAGTCTTGGTTACAGGTTATAGGTAAAATGGTAAATGCCCCACCAGGAGCAGCACCCTTGCTGCTCAACACACTCTCTCTTTAAATGACATTCATCCCAACCAGTTACTCATAAACATTCTATTGCATAACACCCACACTGGCTGAGCAGCAGGGAACTGGGAACTATGGAGAAGATGCATATCAGCAACCACAGGTTACAAAAGCTTTGTAATCAGAACTCATGGTACTCTTGTTCAGTCAACCTAAGTGGGTCCTTGTACCACCCCGTGCTCCATCATGGTCAACCTGAACTTGTGCCTTTGTCCTGGTCCATCGCAACCAAATAACCACAGTTGGCTCTTTGTGCTTTTTGTCACTATTTTCCCTTAAATCTTTAAACCTGCATAGCTCTGGCTCTACTCGTTGGACTTTTCTAATTTTGGTCTTGTTTTATTTATTAAAATGTTCTCTATTTTTCAAGTTTGGTCACAGATCCTTTTTGCAGTGTGTTTTCACTTTGTTACAGTTTGCAGTGCTGCACACATACTTTACACACTCAGTGGCAGTGGTGACCCACAACCGTGGAAAGGAATCGAGGGGACTGTGAGCCAAACCCAGTGACAGGCATTGTAATAAATTGCAATGCCTTTAGGCTCAAATGCCAACGCTCTCAATCATGGCTCTTAAACTGATTGTTGTTTATAACAGGCTGTGAATGAGAGCTCTTGAGTTGTGGCTCAATGCAATGTGAAATTCTCACAGTGCCTGTCAGTGGGTCAAAAATAGCAAGATGATACCATAGAATGTGCCATATAATTTTTCTTTCCTCACTGCATATTTTAGTCATTATTGCCACATAATTTCAGGGGCTCTGTAATGAGCAGATTGGCCAGACGTCTCTCACTACTATTCACCTTCAATAAAAGATGGTACATGTTATTGTCTGGAGGCGTTGTGAGCAGAAAATGGCGACGGAAAAACTGCAAGGCATGCAAGAAATTGTTTGCTTTCACCATGAACTGTGTTATTCCTTGCTGGGCCGCAGGTAACACTGCGCAGGACCCAGGCATACTGAGCATGGCCAGAGGTTGTTCAGTTACAGCTACAGGCCAAAAGCCTCATGTACATTGGAAGGGTCTATCACCAGGAGCTGACGAAAATCGGGCTGATCGCGGGCAAGGCATAGGACAAAGGCAGGAGGCATTCCCATTCTTTGTAGCTCACAGCAACAGTCTGCTGGGCAAAGACAAATCAGCTTTGCGTCCTTCGCAGCCCAGTGCAATAAAATGTGCTCCTTTGAACTGGCAAACAATCATAATGGGGAAGGCGACGGCTAGCATAGCCCGCGACGCCATTATAGTGGTCACACGAGTCCCCAAGAGTAGGAAAGGGGGTGGGAGGCTGCGCCAGTCAGTGACACGGCACTACCACCCCCAGGGGCGACCAATCGGGAGAGGCGGCACATCTGAACCGGAAGCACTTCAAGTGCTTCCGGTTCAGACGTTCAGCCTGTGTCCAGGCAGACTGGTCTAGACCAGTCGGCCAGGGTACCCTCTTTAAAAGGAGCTGTGGGGAGCAGAACAGTCTCTTGTTCTTGCTCCCCCACAGGACCAAGTACTGTGGCCTGTCACCCCCCTTTTTCTTCTTTTGTTTTTATACAGGTTTCCCAGGAAGGCAAGGAGCCGAGCACCAGAGGACGAAACGGGCGATTGGCCGCAGGGGTGTGTTTTGTTTTCCACTACAGGTATTCCACGTGAAGGAGAATCGGGAGCCGCTCCTTGAGGTTTCACCGTGAGGAGAAGCGGTGGGCACGTCCGGACTGGTTGGGGGAGCAGTGGGAGCCCGTGGCAGTGTGCGGTCGGTCGGGTTGAGTCTTGTCCTGGTACGCAGTAAGCGTTTTGCGGGGGCAGGGCAGCTTAGTTGTAACAGGACGCGGCATTTTGAAGCGCAAGTGCCACCATCTTCCCCCCAAGTTTTGCCCGCATTTCAGGGTAAGCGCTGATTGTGTGAGCTCGGGGGCAGAGGTTTAAAGATAGCACAAAGCACGCCATTACCCCGCATGCCCTGGATTGTGTAAATTGGATAAAATATAGCGAGAGGGCGCCGTTTTATCAGCAATGTTAGCGTGTGATCGTTAGCGTGGTGCCCTCAGCTGATCAGGCACCGGATACTTGGACACGGGAAGTGAAAACAATTTATACACGTGACCCCCTCCCCATACAGCAGTGCTATTTCACCGGTGGTATTATTGTGCAATATATAAGCTGGTAAGGCCAGGGTGACAGGGCAAGGGGGTGATTCAGCGTATTGTGCATTGGGTGCAGGGTAATCCTGGTACTACCAGGGGGCACGCGCTGCAAAATGCATGTTCTCTCTTCAATTTTGAATACAGGCCAACAGTCACAGCGCTCATCACAAGGAGGACGGGAAAATTACCTGCTCAGCTCAAGGAGGACGCTGGTGAATAGCGAGGAATCTGTTGGGGCGGCACTGGCAAGCCAGCATCTAATCGCTCCTGGGAGCCAAAGAGGGTTTGGGCGGGTGGCTCACCTGAGCCTGCTGGGTTAGCCAGTAGGTCGTGGCTCTGCTTGCGTGGGTGCATGGGCTGGCTGGGGCTGCTGCTTCTTTGAGGTAAGAAGTGACACAGTCATCTATCTCGGGCTGTGGGGCTACACGTGTTTACAGGTTGTGAATACGGGCAAGTGCTATATAAAATAGTCTCACCTGCCATGGTCCCTAAGGTACGGCGGAATAAGAAGTGGTCACGGAAATCATGCTGGAGGCCTTAATGCAGCAAGTCCAGGTAATGGGGAAGGCCCTCAATAGGTTGCAAGAGAAGGTGGATGGCCCAGAGGGGAGGCACAGGTGGCCTATTGTCCCGCCTAGACCCTACTCCCCGCCATTGCCAGGCTCAAGCCCAGTGGGCGAGGGGCCGGAGGAGGCCCGAGGGCGACACCAGGAGAGGTTGTGCTGGTACCACCCGCACCCATGCCAAGCACTCAGGGCAATGGATGGCCAAGTAATGCAGTGCCAGTGTGGCCAAAAGAGGGCCAGGCTATTGTCCCAGGGCTCCCCCAGGGGAAAGGCCCAGCGGGGACCATGCCAGATCAGCCGGACATAGCGTCCAACCTGGCGGCAGTGCTCCCATGGCTGCAGACTGTGGGGAACTGGTCCCATGCAGCGGGGGTGTCCCGCGGAGGGGACGATGTAATCGAAAGGGCCAAGAAGTTAATAGCTGACTCAGGTAAAGGGAAGCCAGATGGGGTGCCGGATGTACCGGCTGACTTAGGTAAAGGGAAGTCAGATGAGGCGCCGGCAGTTCCAGCGGGGGGTGCAACACCCAGTGGCACGATACCGGTCCCCGGCAGCAAAAGGCGTCCTGGTAACAGTTAGCGACAAAAAGGACACAGAAGTGCACAAGACGGCTGATGCAGTAGCACCAGCAGGTATGAATAAGACATTGCCTCCACTAGGCTTGGGGGAAATTCACTCCGGGAGGGAACTTGTGGGCCGGCATCTGTCTCAAGAGACTAAAGAAAAAATATGGCCGGGGGCATATGTGAGCATTTTTTCCCTCCTGATGGACGAGGCAGAAAGGGAAGAATACAGGGTGGAATAGAACTTGGCTAATTAGATACAGGGTTTCACTATATACATGGCAGTCATGTTGGAGCGTTTCTCGGAGGTTGGGTCTGAGATGGCATGTTATCAGAATAGGATTACCGTCGCACATGTAGCAAAGGGGGGCGATGGGTGGAAAGAATATGATAAAGATTTTAGAAGGACTAAGGCCCAGGACCCATCATTAAGATGGAACTAGACTGATATGTTTATTCATTTAAAACATTTAGTCCAAGGCCCATTAGACAACATGCGGGGTTAGGCACCTGACAACGTGCGGTTCCAGCCCTTTAAGGCATGCCCCGCCGGTAACACAGAGGGGTGGCACAGCAAAAACAGGGGGCACAGGTAAGAAAGGTGCCTGTTTTGACTACAACAAGAAAACCTGCAGTAGAGCACCAGGTACATGTAGGTTCAAGCATTGCTGTGGCTTCTACGGTAATGTGTCCCATCCTGAGTCCAGGTATTACAAGAAATCCAGAGAGAAAGGGGTCAAAAAGCAGGAATAGTGAGGCACATTTAGAAAAGGCTAGATCCCCGGTTAACGTCAGCGCCAGGATCCCTTGGTTAGAGTTGTACAATTGCCCGGAAGAAGCCAGGATGATCAGGGAAGGGTTTGTGGAAGGTTTCAGGATACCAGCGCAGGGCGACAATGAGGTGGCACACTGCAGGAACCAGCTCTCGGTTAGGTCCAATGAAGGCATAGCAGCAACAAAAATTCAGAAGGAGGTTAGCCTGGGTAGAGTGGCAGGCCCATTTGAGGTCATCCCAATGAAGAATTTTGTATGTTCACCTCTCGGGGTGGTTCCAAAGAAAGTGACGGGTGAATTCAGACTTATCCACAATCTTTCTGTGCCAAGGGGTAGTTCTGTGAATGATGCTATTTCCGACACATTGTGTAGTGTGAAATATGCATCTTTTGACCAGGCAGTAGACATGCTCAGGTCGTTAGGTCAAGGAACTTGGCTGGCAAAATCTGACATTGAGTCTGCCTTCTTATTGCTGCCTGTGCACCCTTCAGATTTTCACTTGCTGGGTTTCCAATTCCAAGGGAACTACTGTGTGGACAAATGTATGCCAATGGGTTGCTCTGTGTCCTGTGCCTACTTTGAAAGATTCCGCTCTTTTTTAGAGTGGGCCTTTAGGAAGGACATGGGGCACCAGTGGGTGCTGCATTACCTCGATGATTTTCTTTTTCTGGGTGCAGCAGGCACAGGGGATTGCGGGAGGCTTTGAAAAAATGTTGTACCCTTATGCAGGATTTCAGCGTGCATTTGGCACACGGTAAGACAGTGGGTCCAATCACAATGATTGAATTCCTGGGGATTGAACTAGATTCTGTGCAAGGGGTGTCTAGATTACCAACAGAGAAGGTTAAGGATTTCAGGGTAGCGTTGCAACACTGCCTCAACAAGGAAAAGGTTACATTACATCAGTTGCAGCAGGTAGTGGGTCAGTTGAATTTTGCACTACGCATAATCCCAATGGCATGCCCATTTTCCCGCACCATTGCGCAGGCCATGTCAGGACTTAGAGAGAAGCATCATCACACCAGTCTGCCCAGCGAAGTCAGGCAGGACATGCTGATTTGGAAAGCATTCCTGCAAGATTTTAATGTTAGAGTGGTGTGGCCTAGCCTGCCCAGGTCCAGTCTGAAACTGGGCTTGATGACCGACGCAGCAGGTAGCGAAGGTTTCGGAGCCATTCTGGGCTGCAAGCGGGTGGCACAGCGATGGCCGGGTTGGTGGAGGGACTCTGGGCAACATAAGCTTCCTAGAGCTCTTCCCAAATCTGGTGGCACTGTCCATATGGGCTGAGAAACCAGTCTGTAATATTTTGGTCAGACAACATGGCAGTGGTCGAATGTATTAACAGCCAAACTGCGAAGTGCAGCATGATGCTGCATTTGTTGAAAGAGATTGTGTTACAGTGCATGAAATTGATTGTCCTTTTTAAAGCTAAACACGTGCCAGGTATTTTGAATCATGCAGCTAATGCATTGTCTCGTTTTAAAATGCAGGCATTCCGGTCACACATCCCACAGGCAGCGGTGCACCCAAAACCTTTCCCAGAACAGCTTTGGCAGCTTGGTGCCCCCAATTATCGGGCCTCGTGGCAGCTAGCCTAGCGCCCAGAACCAGGAGTGCTTACAAAGTTGCGTTTGGGTCTTTTTGTCTTTTCTTGGGGGAGAAGTGGGAACACGACCCTGAGTCAGTGGTGGCGTATCTTGCTTTCATGAGGGAGAAGGGGAGCACGGTAGCTGGGGCACAGCTACATATCACAGAAATAGCATTTTTTGCCAAGATAAAGGGAAGGGGTGGCCCCACAAATAACTTCGCAGTGCACCAGGCTCTGAAGGGATAGCAGCGCTTGCAGGGGGACAGACAGATGTCAGGAGACCCATAGGATTGGAAACGTTAGGGAAGCTATTGGGGGCCTTGCCGCGAGTTTGTGTTTCCACACTCGAGGTGGCCCTGTTTCAAACAGCATTCTGCCTTGCATTCTATGGCGCATTCAGGGTAGGGGAACTAGTGCCAAGGAACAAAAGGGATTGGCTGATCAACAATGAAGTGATATTATGTGTCCATGAATTTTTGGAGTATGGGGAGATGTATATCCCCAAATATTTGAACCCATCTGCGGCCCGGGACAACTGCGCTGCCCAAGACTCGCGGCCTTGATGAGGATAGATTTAGCGGGATTGGCGTGGAGGCCAGTGGTGCCACCAAATACTCTAAGGATTTCTAATATATGAGGTCCAGTATACCACAGGTCTGTCATAAAAAAGAGAACATCATCAGCGTATAATGCTATACGATCTGACCGTGAGCGGGACCGATCAAACCCCCTGAGCACCGGGTCGCTTCTGACCCAGGCCGCCAGAGGCTCGACTGCTAGGGCAAACAACAATGGAGATAGTGGGCAGCCCTGGCGGGTACCCCTCTGGATCGGAATAGGGCGAGAGCAGTGTCCCGCAATTCGAAATGATGCCGTCAAGTTTGAATACAACAGGCGTATATATGCTAAAAAAAGGGGTCCAAAGTTGATTGCCTCGAGCAGTTGAAAAATATAGACCCAGCTTAATGAGTCGAATGCTTTGTCAATATCGACTAACAAGGAACAACTGTGTGGGAGGGTCTATAGGGGAAGCAAAGTTAAAGACCTACAAAGTATCCTATCCCCCAATCTAACTATAACAAAAACACAAGGGATACTGGAGGTCTACAATGGGCTCAATATTGTATGCCAATTCCAAGGTGAAGCATGTATGAACAGGTGTCTGATCAAAGAGGAGATAAAGTGTGAGAACAAGACAAAAATACTCCCATCATCCCACCACTTGGCGGAAACTCGTCATCTGGGATTTTTTGTGCAAGAACTGGTATCTGTTAGGTCTCTCACCTGATGATATTGTGAGGAGACCTAGAAACATATCCTCCAGTGACGGAAAAGATGTATATATGACATGGCTGGATGGGAGAGGTTGCAGTGAAAAGAAGTGTGAAAGAAAGAAAAGTGAGATAAAATTACCTAGTGTGATGCCAAGGCAATGTACTTTATTAGGGGGGTCATCACAGAGGTAATATTAAAAGCAACAGTATGCGGATAGTATTAAACAAATATTACTATCAATCAGATGGATCTGGTCAACATGTTTCAGCCTGTAAAGGCTTTCTTCAGGACCTATGATGTAAAGTACTACTGCAACAAATACTATACAAGTTATCAATCACTTGTCAAAAAAAACACAAACTATGTGGATGCCTACCGAATCCCACGTAGTAGGTCAGTGGATTCTCACCTGTATGAAAATATAGAAGGAACAGACACGAGACATACATGCAAAAAAATGTGAAAAACAGCAATGTATACACTGAACATCACATATATTGGCCTTAAATCTCATTTGGAACAGATATTTGATTGTTAAGATTGTACCAGTTCTTGTACAAAAAATCCCAGATGACGAGTTTCCGCCAAGTGGTGGGCTGATGGGAGTATTTTTGTCTTGTTCTCACACTTTATCTCCTCTTTGATCAGACACCTGTTCATACATGCTTCACCTTGGAATTGGCATACAATATTGAGCCCATTGTAGACCTCCAGTATCCCTTGTGTTTTTGTTATAGTTAGATTGGGGGATAGGATACTTTGTAGGTCTTTAACTTTGCTTCCCCTATAGACCCTCCCACACAGTTGTTCCTTGTTAGTTTAGTGCAGCTCCGGCTGGGGGTCTTTTGTTTACGGAGATAAAGCATAGCTTGTTTTATCTGTCGCGCTCCCTTCTTTAGCATTTTTCAGTGGTCCTTTGAGATGGTGGACTTCACGGGCCTCTCTTTTGACGATGACACCTTACTTTCAATCCTCACCGAGAATCCGAGTATTCTTGACTCCATGCCAACTTCTGGACCAACCCACATTGGGGACTGGGACACTATTCTTAACCTTAAAAAGAGCCATTCCCGCACCATCACTCATGGACAAGTGATGGCGGAATATTTACATGGAAAGTGTGCCCCTACAGGCCTCATAGTTACCAACACCCCGAGGCTGTTTCTTACAGATAAGACCTTCCTTAAAGATTGGTCACTTATCGCGTGGCGGTGCACCCGCGATTGGATCATTCTGATCATCACTACTGCCAAGAGGGTGGCTGATGCCATCCTCGTTGAGATCCAGGTCCTCGAGGGTCAAATAAAAGCCACATTTACGAACAAACAATTCCAAAAACAACTGCACGAGACTAATAAAACAAACAAAGAATATAGAGACTCAATTATTTTCACCAAAATTGACAAATTCAAAAAAGATCTGGCAAAGTTTTCCTTGGAGAAAATCTATCCCTACACTAGTGATAGTTTCACACCCCCGGACTTTACTAAGGGAGGCAAGAGATACGGTTCAAACTATTCCACCTCCTCTTCAGATGCTGAGTCTAGTGACTCAGAAGTAGGTACAAGCACAACACCCCCAGCAAGAGGTAGAGGCCAATACAATCGGCCTAATCGTAGGAGAGGTGGACAAGGCCCTTATTACCAACAAGGTCCATGGTGGCCACCTGCGCCTTGGGGCTATCCGCAATTCCCTCAACCTATGCCCCAATTTCAACCGCAGCCCCAATTTTTTGACAACCAGGCTTTTTTATGGCAGGGCCGTGGCAGGAACAGGGGCAGACGGAGGGGTACACCCACAGTTCGCTGGGAAGACGAACAAGACTTCCCCAGCACCCGCGGACAACGAGGTCAATGACAGTTGCCCAAGGCAGTCAGGAGGACTTGGTAGTGAATTTAAGTACACGTACTCTGACCACAATTGAACATCAAGTCCTCAATAAAGGTTTGGGTTTCGTCCCCACGCATTGTGGAGACGCTTTCCAATTACATGGAGAAGTGGAAAAATTCTTCCGTAAGGTCCGACTCCATTTCTTCTTTTCCAACACCACGAGGGATGAAAACCAACAGGACCCAGACATCAACACTGGTCTAAAAAAGAAATCCACCTTTACTCCCCTACTACAACAGGTACCGCCTAAGGTTGGTGCCTTTGAGAAAGCAGTGATCCATCAAATAGGCTCTCTGGATCTCTCAAAACATGACACTTTTCAAAATCTGTCCAAGGCAGAAACACTGGCGCTCAACACTCTGTCAAAGGACCAGAGTATAACAATCAAACCCGCCGACAAAGGCAGAGCAATAGTCATTTTAGATACCTCTATATATCGAGCAGAATGCCTTAGACAGCTTGGAGATACCAACTCTTACAGGCTGCTGACTATTGATCCCACCTTGAGACTCATAGCAGAGATAAAAAGTCTAGTGGAAGAGGCTACTGCGGAGGGCTGGATAACAGAACATGAAGCCCAGTATTTGGTCACTACATATCCATTCACCCCGTATTTTTATATCTTGCCTAAGATTCATAAAGCCACTAGACCACCCCCAGGACGACCCATTATTTCAGGGATTGGGTCTTTGCTGGAACCCCTGTCATCATTTGTTGATGTCTTCTTAAGACCTCTCGTTTTGAAGATGTCAACCTATCTACAAGATACCAAAGACGTGCTTCGGCTACTTCCTGAAATAGCCTTCGACACTGAGACTGACATATTAGTCAGCTTTGATGTAGAGTCTCTCTACACCTGCATTCCGCAGGAAGAAACACTGGAAAAAGTGCGAGGTTTACTGGAAGCTGAAACTCATGAGAGCATCACACCAATCAGTTTCATCATGGAGCTGGCACGCTTGGCCATGACTGAGAATTATTTTCAATTTGAGGATTCGCTGTACCTCCAAATATCTGGTACCTCTATGGCAGAGGTCTTCAATCTGTGGGGCGCGACCCCCAGGGGGGTCGTGGAGTCCTGGGAAGGGGGTCACAGATTCTGTTGGAGCGTGCAGCAGTTCCTGGCGTCAGGCTGATTGAGGCCGGGTGATCACGGCGGAGGCCTAATTCACGCCTCATTAACAAGTAAAGGTCTTCTGAAGACCTGTGAAGTACTCGGGTGTGCCTTTCTGTGTGTCCCAAAGCTGTTTCAGCCGGGCTCACTTACACGTGCTGGGGAGTGGGGGGGGGTGTCTGGGGGAGGAGGCTGTAGCCCTTTGAGTTCAATCAATGGACTTAGCTGTGGGGTTTATTTTTATTTTTAACGTTTTATATAGCGCTAGCTTAACCCGTAGGTATCAGAGCGCTTTACAAACACACATAGCAAACAGCAGAAGGACATTACAGTCATTGGTTCAAGTCCCACGAGCCCTCATACCTGGCACCTGTGCAGGAGAAATGTGCCTGAAACTGTTCTTCACAGTGAGGTGTTTATACAGCCTGTCTGCCCCCCCCCCCCCCCCCCCCAAGCAGGGAAGCACAGAGATGCCCTCCCATGAGAGAGGAAGAAGGAAGAAGACACAGAGAGATACTGACCCCACCCCCATGAGAGAGGCACAGAAAAGGTGGGTGGATGAAGGATGAATGTATGTGTGGATGGAAGGATGAAGGGTGGGTGGATGGATGGATGGATGGATGGAAGGAAGGAAGGATGAAGGATGGATGGGTGGATGTAAGGATGAATAGATGGATGTGTGAAAAGGTGGGTGGATGAATGATGAGTGGATGGATGTAAAGATGAAAGGGTAGATGGATGGATGAAGGATGAATGGATGGATGTGTGAAAAGGTGGGTGGATGAATGATGAGTGGATGGATGTAAAGATGAAAGGGTGGATGGATGGATGAAGGATGTGTGAAAAGGTGGGTGGATGGATGGATGAAAGGGTGGGTGGATGAATGATGAGTGGATGGATGTAAAGATGAAAGGGTGGATGGATGGATGAAGGATGGATGTGTGAAAAGGTGGGTGGATGGATGGATGAAAGGGTGGATGGATGAAGGATGTATGTATGGATGGATGTGTGAAAAGGTGGGGGATGAATGATGGGTGGATGGATGGATGGATGGATGAAAGGGTAGGTGGATGGATGAAGGATGGATGGATGAAAGGGTGGATGGATGAAGGATGTATGTATGGATGGAAGGACAAAAAGGTAGATGGATGAAGGATGGATGTATGGGTGGATAAAAGGTTGCATGGATGAATGATGGATGCATGGATGGATGTGTGAAAAGGTGGGGGGATGAATGATGGGTGGATGGATGGATGAAAGGGTGGGTGGATGAAGGATGTATGGATGAAAGGGTGGATGGATGTATGGATGGAATAATGAAAGGGTGGATGGATGAAGGATGGATAGGTGAAATGGTGGATGTATGGATGGAAGGATGAAAGGGTGGATGGATGAAGGATGGATGTATGGATGGATGGGTAAAAGGTTGCATGGATGAATGATGGATGGATGTGTGAAAAGGTGGGTGGATGAATAGATGAATAGATGGGTGGATAGGTAAAGGATGGACGTATGGATGGAAGGATGAAAGGGTGGATGGATGTGTGAAAGTGTGGGTGGATGAATGATGGATGGATGGATGTGATGAGGTCTAACAGGCGCATTTATGGTTGTCGATAGTTGTTGATGATGAGGAGTACCAGTTTCTAGAATCTTTTGTCGTAAGGGGGTCCTTACGCCTAAAAAGGTTTTACAAGGGGGTCTCGGCATCAAAAAGTTTGAAGACCTCTGCTCTATGGGGAGTATTTTTGCCCCTAGTTTAGCTAACCTCTATGTCTACTCTTTCGAAACACGTCATGTACTCGACCACAACAATCCTTTCCATCACCATGTGTTGTTGTGGAAGAGATACATTGACGATGTTCTAGTAGTATGGAGGGGGGATATTATCTCCCTTTTAGCCTTTCAGAACTGGCTTAACACTCAAAATCGATTCCTCAGGTTCACTGTGGAATCAAGCAAAGTGGAGCTCCCTTTCCTCGACCTACTCATCACTCAATTGGATGGACATTTGGCTAGCAAATTATATCGCAAGCCTATGTCAAGAAATTCGCTACTCCGATTTGATAGCCATCACCCTCGATCACTCCGTGAAAATCTGCCCTTCGGGCAATTCCTGAGGGTTCGGAGAAATTGCTCCGAGCGTTCTGATTATGAGGCACAGTCACGAGAATTGGCGACCAAACTGAAGCAAAGACAATACCCGGCTGTCCTCATTAAAAAAGCACGGAAGAGGGCGTCAAATAACCCTCGTGAGACTTTACTGGCTCCACCATTCGAGAAACCCCCTCTGGAGAAGCTGACTTTTGTGACCTCTTTCAATTCAGCCTCCACACAAGTGCAAAAAATAGTGCGAAACAACTGGTGCATCCTCAACACTGCAGGCACCAGGATTCCACCACCGCTTTTCGCTTTCAAGCGGAGTCAAAACTTGCGTGATGAACTGGTCCACACGAGACCTCGTGGCACGATCTCTGACCCTGCTATAACACTATGGAATCTTCCGCCAGTGCAAGGGCACTATCCATGTGGCACGTGTTGGGTGTGCCCACAGACCGAAAAGACCATGATGATTGATATAGGCACCCAACGCCCTTGGGTACTCAAGCGCCACACCAATTGCAATAGTGAAAGGGTCATATACTTGATTACCTGTCCCTGTTCCCTTCGGTATGTAGGGATGACATCTAGAAGAGTCAAGCTCAGAATACAGGAACACATGAGCACTATTAGACGCAATAGACAAGCTACGCGCCTAACCAATCATTTTCTCACGATGAAACATAACGCTGAGGAAATTAAATGGGTAGTTTTAGAACAGCCTTTCATCCCCCAACATGTGAAGGATATCTCCTGGTACCTTTTTATCAGGGAACAGAAATGGATTTTCAAGCTTCACTGTGATATTGATGGGCTCAACGACGAAATCCCATGGGTACAGATCTAGACCTTGCCACCTACTTGCCAGAATGCTAGCACCAACAATATAGAGGTAGGGCGATGCCCCCTGACATTAATACATTTTTGATACTCATTGCACCACGACAGACATGACGGACAACACCGGGTTCCCTTATTGCTAGTACTATGTAGTGCTATGTTATGTTAGGGAGATGCCCCTGACAATAATACATCTTAGCAGTGTGTTATCTATTGACACTCTTTGTACCAAACCGGGTGGGGCTAGTCGGTATCAAAGGCAGTAGTGATATAGCCAATATGGGGTCTGTATATCTCGAGCACGTTGTTGCATTTTCCCTACATCATATATACCTTTCTAAGTTGTTTTAGGGAGATGCCCCTGATATTAATACATTGTAGCAGTGTGTTCTCTATTGACATTTCAGTTGCCCTTATTTTCACGTGTACTGCCCTTGCTCCATATCTGCCTACCTACTATTGTGGGGACTAAACATTATTAAATACGATCTTTAACAACAATCGCTGTCCCTGGTGTTTTAGAGCTCTCTTTCTGCAGATTCATGCAGTCTTCGAGTCATCTCTATACGAAGTTCCTTCTTTTTGTGGCTCGTTGAACCCGTACGGTGTAATAGTGCTGTTTACAATTACGGACTTCACTTTACTTGGGTCGGCATTTTGCAGTTTTTCAACATTTGGGATTGGTCCACTCACGGACCAATCGGGAGTCTTGAAACAGCCATCAATCCTATGGGCCGTTCTCATACTTGTAGTCGAGTTGTTTGCTTGCTGAACATTAATACATCGCTCAGCATGATCCTTTATAACGATCACCGGCGTTTCCTTGGCTTATTCCTGCTGCTTATAACTGACTAGCCAAGCGTTGTGTTGTAGTCGGTTTCTGTCATTTTGTGGCTCGGATATAGTTAAGGGGTGACATGGTGCCGCTCACAATCACGTACACAACTTCATTTTAGCTGGCATTTTGCCGTTCTTCGGGAGCGGTGATTGGCAAATGCTTGGACCAATCATGTGTTCCCGTTCAGCCGCTTAACCATTTGGCTGTTCTTGCACGCATAAGAGTCCGTTTTTTCCCTGGAACATTACCTGAGGTTATGGCTTCAAAAGCGAGTGCTTTCTTTCTGCTTCAGGTCGTGTACACAGGGTGTCTCTTCTGTGTTTTCCACCCCCTTGGAGTGATATTTTTGGACTCAATACGGCGGGGACGCCACTTACGACGGCGTTTTCATGCCGTTTTTGGTGACATTGGATTGGTCAACAGAAGGGCCAATAAGATCGCCTACATGGCCGTATCAACCAATAGGTATAGCGCACAGAATATTTTGCCTTAACCTGTTGGTTTTGTTATCCACGAGACACGGTGCTTCGTATTTTTCTGATTCTGGCTGAGTTCCCAAGTTCAGCAGTCTGAATAACTTATGAAATGAAGAAATAGCTTGAATTTTTGCCTTGCTCCACACTATATATGCGATTTTCGCCTATCTAGCCTCCTCTAGCTAATCACCAGCCTCGGTTGGCGGTTTCCACTGTGGTCAGCCACTGGGCTATATAAGCGCAGTCTCCACCTACCTCGGTACCTTCCCCTCGGCTCAGTTTAAGCCCGAGGTACCGACGGACAGGTGTGTTGAACTGCGCTCGTTTAAGAAGCAACTGAGCCCTCTGCAGCATTCTATTAGAGCGATGGCCTGTTTCTTTGGAGTACTTTTCTGACCTGCTTCCCTTGGCTGGTTTTTCTGGCTCAGTGTTTTTTTAGGTTGGGTAGTTCTTCTTCTTTTTTCTTGCTCCATCTCTTGCTCTACCATCAGCTATTGCATTTGGTGCTTTTACCTCTTTTTTTAAAGAAGGCTAGACTAGTGTCATCTGTCAGCTCTGACTGGTCCATGGACCACATCCTCTGTCCACTGTTTTTTGTTTAAAATGGGTAGTTTGAGGGAGATTTATAACGAACATGGATTAATAAATAATTATTTGTTATTTGTAAAAGAATCTTTTGAAAATGGATATTTCACTACCTTTTCTATATCCTCAGAGCGGGGCCTCTATTGACCTGAGCGAGTGCCAGGCGAGGTGAGGCCTTTCCCCATAAATTCTTTGGGTGAGTCTTAACAATCAAATATCTGTTCCAAATGAGATTTAAGGCCAATATATGTGATGTTCAGTGTATACATTGCTGTTTTTCACATTTTTTTGCATCTATGTCTCGTGTCTGTTCTTTCTATATTTTCATACAGGTGAGAATCCACTGACCTACTACGTGGTATACGGTAGGCATCCACATAGTTTGTGGTTTTTTTGACAAGTGATTGATAACTTGTATAGTATTTGTTGCAGTAGTACTTTACATCATAGGTCCTGAAGAAAGCCTTTACAGGCTGAAACATGTCGACCAGATCCATCTGATTGATAGTAATATTTGTTTAATACTATCCACATACTGTTGCTTTTAATATTACCTCTGTGATGACCCCCCTAATAAAGTACATTGCCTTGGCATCACACTAGGTAATTTTATCTCACTTTTCTTTCTTTCACACTTCTTTTCACTGCAACCTCTCCCATCCAGCCATGTCATATATACATCTTTTCCGTCACTGGAGGATCTGTTTCTAGGTCTCCTCACAATATCATCAGGTGAGAGACCTAACAGATACCAGTTCTTGTACAAAAAATCCCAGATGACGAGTTTACCGCCAAGTGGTGGGCTGATGGGAGTATTTTTGTCTTGTTCTCACACTTTATCTCCTCTTTGATCAGACACCTGTTCATACATGCTTCACCTTGGAATTGGCATACAATATTGAGCCCATTGTAGACCTCCAGTATCCCTTGTGTTTTTGTTAATATCGACTAACAACAGGGCAGCAGGTCGGCCTACGGTAGTGGCCTCAGCGATGGCATTTTGGACTCGTCTGATGTTATGTCTGCAGGCCCTCAGTGGCATGAAGCCCGACTGGTAATACACCCCCTAAGGCGTTCAGCCAGGACTTTCCCTGATAATTTGGGTTCGAAATTAATAAGGGAGATGGGGCAATAGGAAGACGGTTCTTCGGGGGGTCGGCCAGGTTTGAGAAAAAACACTATCTCTGCATTGCAGCAGTCCTTTGGTAGACTTGCCAAGTCCGTTGCGTACACAATGGTCACCAACAAATGAGGCCCCAAGAGAGGCATGTGGGATCAGAGGAATTCCAAGGTGTACCCGTTGGGACCCGGGGCACGACCCGGCTGGATCGCACCGAGGGCACCAGTCAAGTTCCTAGAGTGTAATTGGAACCTCCAGATGCTCCCGGACAGAGATCGGCAGAGATCTGCTCCTTCCAGGCATATAGCGATGTGAAGTGCCTCGCAAATTCATCTGCTACCCTCGTCGGCGACGTGCATAGGCACCCGTCTGAACCCCGAATAGTAGCTGTGACGGCCGGGGCGCCATCTGCCTGGCATAATCTATGGAGCATTTTACTCGACTTATACCTCCACTGATATATCTGATGTTGTGATGCCTCCCAGATCTCCTTGGCCTCACCGAATAGATATTGACTCAGTTCTTGTTGTTCAAGGATCAAAATACGGCGAAGGATGGGGCAGGGATTGGCACTGAGTTGGGACGACAGGGTCGCCTGGCGCATTTCTAGTGTATCAAGCTCTTCGCGGAGCGTACGTTTCACTTGTGTGGGATAGCTAATTTTATAGCCCCAGACGGTCGGCTTGAGGGCTTTCCATACGGTAGTACTCGAGGGGGCAAAGGGGCCGTTTTCAGCTAAATAGGTAGTGATTGCTGTATTGAGCATGTCTTGATAAGCCAGACTCCAGAGGTGCCATGGGGACATTCTCCAGCGGAATGGGGGCCTGTGTGAGCATGTGTGGAATTGCATTGTGACCGGGGAACGGTCAGACAGACCACGAGGTCGATGCTGTACCTGCGAAAATCTATGGAGAAATACCTGGTGGACAAAAGAATAATCTAGCCGGGACTGTGCCCGTGGACTGTCGATAGGTATGTGTAATCCCGCTCGATAGGGTGGAATTCGCGTCATATGTTTGCCCAATCCAATGGCGATGCCAAAGTATACAATTAGGTCAATCCCGGTGGTTGAGGGAGTCTGAGATGCGCTGTCGGTCTAATGGCCCCATGGTATCATTCCAGATCTCCAAACCACTAATAATCTTTCAATAAAAGCAGCACTTAATAGTGGGGTAAAATGTTTATTTTAACTATTGTGCTATAATATGCAGTATATGTGCCACAAGTAGGAAAATGCCTAATACAAATACAGTCAGCATAGCAAGTAGTCAGTAAATCATAAACTGAGCTGTCAGTATATACGAGAGCGTAGCCTAACCTCCTTCCCCTTCTACAAAGCAAAATGATTATATATGAGAAGATCTCTGGGTGTTAGCAGCAGACCCCATACCTTAATATACACAAATGAAAGTTCTACATCTCAAGTGCTGTCATGATCTTTTCCCTGGAAAGCTCCCTCTCAAAGTGTGTGTTACCTATCTGTGCATACCTTTGTGACAAAAGTACATGTTCCCAAAACAACAGCTGCATTTGCGTGTTTTGTCTAGGTGCTAGGGCCGGGCCGGAACAAAATAACAAGGGACATTGTTGTTCGACCTTGTCGAAATGTTCAGACTAAATCCCAGGAAAGAACAAAACACAAAAACAACAGCGTGTTCTGTGTGAAAGTACAGTGTTGCACAAAGCAAAATGTGTTTGTAGAGTAACGTGCGCAAAGCAGAGGACAGTCTGCAACGTGCTCATGTTAACATAGGGAAAATGACAATGGACCTGCACGGGAGATATAACAATATATTACAATAGCATTAAATCTCAGAGTGAGAGGCCTAAGACTTTCTTTTTGTCTACTTCTCACAGCCCTGTTAAAAAACTGACAACATTAAAACATTTAAATTCCTCAGGCAGCATCAGTAAAAAGGTTAAAGCTGGTCTAACTTTTGTAAATTGCTTGCCTCTGAGCAAAGGTAAGATGTACTCTTGTCTCAGGGTAGTGTAATATTCACAAACATTGGAAATATTGCATTGTAACTTGAGCTGAGAAAGATTCATAGCTAAAAGGACCCATATTTGGGACTTTATTTCATCCCCACGGTTCTCCCCTAAAGCCAGTTGTTAGAAATGGGGGTCTGCTCTAGTTGGCAATGGTTTACACCTTTGTCCAAATAGGGGCCCTTCCTTCTAGTCAGGATAAGGGGGATACACTCCTAAAATAACCCCTGCCCACCCCTTGGTATCTTGGCACAAGCAGTCAGATTTATCTCAGAGACAGTGCGTAAACATTTGCACATAACTAACAGTAATACAGTGAAAACACTACAAAAGGACACCACACCAGTTTTAGAAAAATAACCAATATTTATCTGTGCAAACAAGACCAAAACGCTAAAAGATAAACATACAGTAATCAAAAATAGTCACTTTCCAAGTTCCTTGAAGTTGGTAGCTCTATCTGGTGCTACCGCGTATTTGAAACCAGAATCCAACAGTTCTCGCCGACCGCATTGGTGAGGACCGGAGTTAGTGTCAGCAGACTCATAAACAGTACCTTTAGTTCCAGCTGACCGTGTCGGTGCGGGCCGCTCGTGGCAACCATTGCGGTTGTGATGTGAAGTGTAGTGGTGCGGCGTGCGGTGCCCTCAAGTTGCGGTGCAGGCAACAGCTCAGTGACGATTGTCCAGCGGTGTCGGTGAGACCAGGGCTGCGGTGCAGAGTGAGGCAGTGCTCGTGGCAGTGTTGATGGGTCACGGTGCAAGCAACAGTGCTGGTTGATGAGAGCTGACATCGGTAAGCCCGGACTGTGGTGTGGAAAGGGGCGGTGCATGGTGTAACTTAAGATAGGTGCCCCCAAACCACACTGCGGTCACGGGTGTCATGGTCAGTGGGCATGACATCGTCGAACAAACCAGGGTGGCAGAGTGAAGCGAGGTGGTGCGGAGTGCATTGCCCACAGGTCACGGTCCACAGAATCCACAGGGGTGTCGATGTATCTCCCTTCTGGAAACTGAAACCTATGGTTCTAGAGGTGGTACCAGAGTTCAGTGAAGTCTTTGTGACCCTTAGACTTCGTGAACAGGAGCCACGCTGTATTTCAAGTCCTTCAAGATACAAAGCAACAAGTGAACAAAGTTCAGTCCAGTCCTTTCACTGCCCAAGGCAGAAGCAGCAACTGCAGGCCAACCCAGCATAGCAACAATACAGCAAAGGGGCAGTAGTCCTCTGGGCAGTTCTTCCAGCTCTTCCTCTTGGCAGGTTCCTTGATCCAAGCGAGTTCTAAAGTTCTGGGGTCTGGGCCTCAATATTTATACTGCATTTCTCTTTGTTCTCTGGGGCAGAGAGTGTCTGTACTTAGTCAAAATCATTTTGGTCCTCTCTGGCCCAGCATCCTTGCAGGAGGTGGAGACAGCATTGTTCAAGACAGACCAGGTCCATTCAGATGCAAGGAAATCTCCCATTACTCTAAATGCAGCCGAGGTCCATTCGGCCCAACCCTGACTCATCCACAAAAGGCAGTACACACCTCGACCCCCCCAGTGGCTGTCTGAAGAGAATGCACATCCCCAGCCCCTGTCACTCAAAAGCTAGACAGTCAATCCACAACCCATTAGAGGCACAGAGGATGGCTAAGCAAGAAAATACCTACTTTCTAAAAGTGGTAATTTCAAACACAGAGTATAAACATCATCTTTACCAAAAGATGCATTTCTACATTTTGAGTTCAGGAACACTACACTCCATTTCTCTATCTTGTCCCAATGGGAAGATATCCTATGGGACAGATAGCGTTTCAATAGTGAAAAATGATGTACATCGTATTTCACTATCAGGACATGTTACACACACCAGTATATGTCCTTCCTCTAACAAACAAAGGATTCCAGGGGGTCTAAAAGTACAGTGAACCAACCGTGCAAGTCGCCAGAAAGCTTATCAAAATACCAACTGACTATGAAAGGATGGTAAACAAAGACACCATAGTAGATAGTCCAAGGTACCCATCAGTCACCACTCGGAACCGCCCTTCATCATTTGGGATTCCTTCATTAGACCATATACGCGGGTGTACTATTCTCATGAACAAAGGTAACCAATATGGTGAAACGGTTCCTTTGACTGGAATAGAGGGTAGTATGGTCCTTTACTTCCTTGGAGAGGTAAGTAACAAGTCAAGGTAAGTAGCAAGTCAACTAGTGACTGACAGTGTGCAGTGCAAAAAAAGGGAACTAAATATGAAAGAATAAAATAAGATGTGCAATTAAAATTGGATTGGGGAGTAATGAACAATTTTATTCAGGTGATACTCGGCCTACCAATGTTTAAAAAATTGCCAGACAGGTTAGAAAAAATAGCTGTCTAAATGTGGTACCAGGTCGACATGTTTCAGCAATGGTGGATACAATTATCCTTGCTTTCTTCAGGACCTAACAACAAATATTGCTACTGCAAAATCTAAAGTATATGTGAAAGTGAAAAACATATATATAAAAAATATAATATATATATATAAAGACAGGTACAGAGATCACCTGAAGGTTCCTAGGTGTCACTTCTTGTCTTATTCTTACAATTCGTGTGTTTTTCACTAAGAAAAAAGTCAGAAAGAAGAAGATAAGTAACAACGGTTCCTTAAACACATGTTGATGTACAAACATCACTAGGTTGTAAATTATAAACCTTAGTGTAGGCAGAATAAAAGTGCTATTAATACCCATTGTAGTAGTATGCCATTATAACGTTTAAGGGGTATACAATTATATCCCACATGAACATGAATAGTGTAAATCTTACCAGCTTTGTAAGAAGTGAGGACCTCACCCCACCAAGGCAGACCAGGTCCATTCAGATGCAAGGAAATCTCCCATTACTCTAAATGCAGCCGAGGTCCATTCGGCCCAACCCTGACTCATCCACAAAAGGCAGAACACACCTCGACCCCCCCCCCCAGTGGCTGTCTGAAGAGAATGCACATCCCCAGCCCCTGTCATTTAAAAGCTAGACAGTCAATCCACAACCCATTAGAGGCACAGAGGATGGCTAAGCAAGAAAATACCTACTTTCTAAAAGTGGTAATTTCAAACACAGAGTATAAACATCATCTTTACCAAAAGATGCATTTCTACATTCTGAGTTCAGGAACACTAAACTCCATTTCTCTATCTTGTCCCAATGGGAAGATATCCTATGGGACAGATAGCGTTTCAATAGTGAAAAATGATGTACATCGTATTTCACTATCAGGAAATGTTACACACCAGTATATGTCCTTCCTCTCACATACACTGCACCCTGCTGATAGGGGTACCTTAGGCCTACCTTCGGGGTGACTCACATGTAATAAAAGGGAAGGTTAGTGCACTTGCCAAGTCGACATGACAGTACAAACTGCGCACAGACACTGCAGAGGCAGGTCTGAGAACCCTTTGAAAGGCTGCTTGTGTGGGTGGCACAACTAATGCTGTAAGCCCACTAGCAGCATTTGATGTACAGGCCCTGCCACTCTCAGTGCACTTTACTAGGGAATTACCAGTAAATTAAATATGCCAATCATTGAAACACCAATCTATAATATAATTTACAATAGGCGCACTTGCACTTTAACCCTGAACAGCAGTGAGAAAGTGTGCAGAGACAGTAAAACAGCAAATACAAAGTCAAAACCAGGAGGTCAGAAAGCAAGAAGACAGGGGAAATACGCCAAAAGATGCCAGTTCTAACACCAATGCAATAAATTCAATCTGAAGCTCGTTTGTAAATAGCGGTGTTGCACATTTGTAAGACATTGCTCTATTGAGATACTTGATTTTGATATAATGTATACTTGAACTGAAGGTTTGCACATTTCTCTCCCTTCTCTGTCTGCATGAGCTGCGGATAGGAAGTGTTTTTTTGACCCAAATAGTGGGCCCAGGAGCCCTTATTAACAAACATGACCCAGAGACTGGACCGGACTGGCTACCGGGCAGTTTGGAATGCTGCTTAGCTGGAGGGTAATTTCGTTGACGGGGACCTGCGTGTACTAAACGAAATTCGTTTTGTTTTCATTATTTCGAAGTACACGCAGGTCTCCATGTACGAAACCAGCCCCCACCTCAGTAAAATCTTCCAGTAGCTCGGCAGCATTCCAAACTGCCCTGTAGCCAGTCCGGCCCTGCCCAGAGATAGGAGATAATGTTGACTCTGGTTCTTTCACTACCCTCCAAAAAACATTTCATGTGGCCCTTATTTCTAGGTATGTGAGATTTGCTGTAATTACTACTCAGAAACAGGCTATTCATAAAACCTACAAAAGAATGAATACGTTTCTGCAGACCTACAGCTGGTCTTGCTAACAATACCACATTGCCTGCAAACAAAAGTTCACAAATTGTCTGACATCACATCCAGGGGGATGTCTTTGGTGGCAGTACCTAGGTTTAAACCCAGATTGTTTATGTATAGCGTAAATAACAGTGGGGCTTGGATACAACCCTGTCTTACTGCCCTGTGAACTTTTAAAGGGAAGGATAGGTTCCCGGTCTGGTCATATCTCGCCATTGACAAGTCTTTGTGAAGGTCATGCAATAAGTTTACAATATTTCTACCCATGCCCATATAGATTTGTTAACTCTATCAAAAGCTGATGTCAGATTAATGAAGGCTAGATGTAACGAGTCCTCTTTTGCTAATGACCATCTGGAGGTTTGTGCATGATCTAACGTGCTTCTTCCCGACCTGAAACAATATTAAAGGTTAGACACCACGTTATTTTGAGCCAATCATGTGGATAACCTAGAAAGAATAACTCGAGCCATTACCTTGACGACAGAGTCTATAAGAGAAATGGGTCTGTAGCATTGTTGGTCCCTCCTCTCCCCCTTTTTAAACACTTGTATGATTATGGATCTCGACCAGTAAGGGGGTATGCCCTCTCTGCATACAGCATTTAGGGCATTAGTTAAGATCCAAGCCAATTCTTGGGGTTCACTATATAAAGATCAGCCTGAACGCCATCAGGGCCTGGTGCTTTGTTATTTGGCATTTGGCCAATGGCCTTAAGTAGGTTTTCTTCAAGAAATTCCCACTAAATCCTTTGCTATTGCTGCACAAAGATTCATCAGAGTCGAACAACATATATACTCTAAAAGTGTTGCACCCAACTATCCGGTCTTATGTTACAATCAACTATGCTATTGGGCTCGCCAGTGAAGTAAGGGCGATTAACAATTTCCCAAAATCTGGAGCTATTTTTTAGAATATTGGCCTGAAGGAGCTTATCCCATGCTTCATGTCTAATTTCTTTCTTACACTCACTTACAGCTGTGTTGTACATCTTTCTGCATGAAGCAGCTTCAGTAGAGTTCCCAGGAGTTTTTGTCAGGGCTACAAGCAGGCTTTGTAGCCATGGAACAATTCTGATCAAACCATCTTTTGCCCAAGGTCTTCCGGCTTCCACCTGCTCTGACTAAGTTCCTAGAGACATGCTTACAAATCATATCAAATGCTTTAATCCAAGTTTTGGGCTGTATGGGATCCGTGATGTAATTTGAGATGTCATCAGTGATGTCACTGACCATGTCATGAATGATGTAATATGTGACATCATCAGCAGTGGATTGCGGGTGCGCGAAATATAGTTAGTACAACTAACTATATAGGAGCAATTTCAATGGTTTTGTATGAGTGAAATGTCCAGCTAACTATAACACCCCTAAAACTTATAGTTTTTTTGAGTGAATTTTAAAGGTTTTTTAAATGCTAATTCCTAACTATATAAGGTCTGAAACCTATGTTTTTTTCAGTGAATTTCAAAGGTTTTTTAAATGCTAATTCCTAACTATATAAGGCCTGAAACCTATGTTTTTTTCACTGAATTTGCAAGGTTTTTAACTGCTAATTCCTAACTATATAAGGCCTGAAACCTATGTTTTTTTCAGCGAATTTCAAAGTTTTTTTTAATGCTAATTCCTAACTATATAAGACCTGAAAGCCCACCAGGAATCTCCAGTATGCGCCAGGGGACTGCATTGCAGAGAGGTGTAATGAAGCCACGCCCCTTTTTACACCTCTCTGCAACGCAGCCCCCGTGCATGTTTAAAGAGGGGGAACTAATTCCCCTTGCATACCGGGGGCCCCTGGGGGCCAACTAGCCCACCTGGAACCTCCAGTATGCGCCAGGGGGCTGCAATGCAGAGGTGTAATGAGGCTATGCCCCTTGTTACACCTCTCTGCAACGCAGCCCCCTGGCGTGTTTGCAGAGGGGGAACTAATTTCCCTTGCATACTGGGGGTCCCTGGGAGCCAACTAGCCCACCAGGAGCCTCCAGTATGCGCCAGGGGGCTGCATTGCACAGAGGTGTAATTAGGCTATGCCCCTTCTTACACCTCTCTGCAACGCAGGCCACTGGCGCGTTTGCAGAGGGGGGACTAATTCATCTTGCATACTGGGGGTCCCTGGGTCATATCTGCCCAAACGCCGATATTCCGAACGATTGAAAATGACTTTTCTTGAGAAACATTTGGATTTGGATTATCATGTCCTATACTTTGGAATTTTTGAAAGACTGACTTTGAGGATGCTATAAATTACTCAAGTCTGCCCAAATTGTGTGGGTAAAATTGATACCTAGTCACTTTGAATAAGAATGTACTTACGTCTCGTCTAACATATGGAAGAAATATCTAGTTATATGACAACAGGATACCGACATAACTTGAAGGAAATAAGAACGCCCTGAAGAAGTTCTGTTGTACATGATGAAACGCGTCGACTGGCTGTGGTACATAAACTTAAGGAAAATAAAAGCATTTGAATATACACCAAGATTCAGCGCTTTAATAAGGACTCTAAGTGATATGATTTGATTGGACTTATTGTGCAAGTGGTGCTGTGCCAAACTTTGGAATATTCTCCACTACTCTCTACTACTTACTCTCTACTACTCCACTACTCTCTAATACTCACTCTCTACTACTCATTTTCTACTATTCTACTACTCTCTACTACTCTCTCTCTACTACTCACTCCCTACTACTCACTATCTACTACTCTCTACTACTCACTCTCTACTACTCTCTACTCTCTACTCTCTACTACTCACTCTCTGCTACTCTCTCTCTACTACTCACTCTTTACTTCTCACTCTCTACTACTCTCTACTACTCACTCTCTACTACTCTCTCTCTACTACTCTCTATTACTCACTCTCTACTACTCACTCTACTACTCACTCTCTACTACTCTCTACTACTCACTCTCTACTACTCTCTCTCTGCTACTCTCTACTACCCACTCTACTACTCACTCTCTACTACTCTCTACTATTCTCTCTCTCTGCTACTCACTCTCTACTACTCTACTACTCACTCTCTACTACTCTCTACTACTCACTCTACTACTCTCTACTACTCACTCTCTACTGCTCTCTACTACTCACTCTCTACTACTCTCTACTACTCACTCTACTATTCACTCTACTACTCTCTACTACTCACTCTCTGCTACTCTCTCCACTGCTCTCTACTACTCTCTACTACTCACTCTCTACTCTCTATTACTCACTCTCTACTCTCTAGCTCTCTACCTCTCTCTACTTCTCTCTCTACTAGACTCTTCCTCTCTACCTCTACCTCTCTACCTCTACACCTCTACCTCTCTACCTCTCTCTACACGCACACATATACACATATATATATGCATATATATGCATATGCATTTATATATATGTATGTGTATATATATATATACATACATATATAAACATATATAATCTGCATATCTATATAAATACAAATATAAATGCATGCGTACATACACATATATGCATACATATGCATGTTATTTACATGAAAGTTTTAAAAACACTAACAAAAGCAAAGCTAAAAAGCCACCTCATTACAAACCGAATGGCTTTAACTTAAACGAGGGCGAGATCTATTGCTTTTTTAATGCTTGTTTACTTTGGTTCCATCAAGAAGGCATTCAGATGTGTCACACATTTGCCATAAATTCTGAATGTTAGCACTCTAGTTGCTCATTAGATCACTGTAGTAAAGCTACTGCTCACCAGGGAAGTTTGCTGCTGGTGTTCAAAGTGCATGTTTCAGTCTGCATGTCAGAATCTTTTTAATGAAATAGAAGAGGATTTGAGAAGTCACTCAAAATGTGCCCTAATTTTTCTTTCTGAAGCACTAATCATACTTTCTATGGCAAAATGAGCCCCCTCATTTCGTTCCTTTTTAACTTAAAGGTTTTCAGACTTACCACTTCATTCCAATCAAGATGGCTTCGGGTGTGCCATACTTTTGTCATAAGTTAGACTGTTAGCGCTCTAGTTGTTCTTTAGAACACTCTGGGACATTCTGTCATTGGGCTATACTTGGGCTACATCTGGGTGATATTTGGGCTACATTTGGGCTCTTTTGTCTCTGGTGGCCATCTTGGGAGACTGCATGCCAGAATTTTTTAATGAAATAGAAGAGGATTTGAGAAGTCACTCAAAATGTGCCCTAATTTTTCTTTCTGCAGCACTAATCATACTTTCTATGGCAAAATGAACCCCCTCATTGTGTTCCTTTTTAAATTAAATGTTTTCAGACTTACCACTTCATTCCAATCAAGATGGCTTCTGGTGTGCCATACTTTTGTCATAAGTAAGACTGTTAGCGCTCTAGTTGTTCTTTAGACCACTCTAGGAGGCTGCAGTAGAACACAAAGGAATCAACTGACAGTCTCTGTCCTTGTTGGATGTACATGTTTTACTGAGAATGTCAGACTTCATTCTCACATGACTGAGAAAGATAATGTGAATGTACAGAAAATATGCTTTCAGTTTAGCTTATAGATCCCCTTCCAAACCACTGTGGGAAAAGTATGAGATAATAGTTTTCTTTCAAACATGATTCATGATATCCCAGCAGAAGGCTTTTGCACATGGTAAAATCACCTTAGAGCACACCACAATTCCTAAAATGAGTATGGTACCATCAACAAATGATTTATAATGTAACTATTAACTACAATGCTTTTTAATGAGGTGCTATCATGTATATTGGTCCCAAGATGACTGCCAACACTTCTTGGATGAAGTGCTGACAAGCCAATCAGATCTCACGATGAGATGTGTGGTTAGGCTCCGCCCAGATATATATGTGTTTTTGAAGTTAATTTTCATAAAAACCACTGGAGCAATTTTCACCAAATATAGAAAAGGCACTTCTGCGTACCAGTCCCTACAATTGTGCAAAGTTTGGTGTAATTCCATTCAGCGGTTCGGGCTGTAGCCTTGTCTATTCGTCCTACGGAATTTAACATGGGGAAAACCCGTTATGGGACCCCCCTTTTTTCTTGGCCCCCGCATGACGAATCCCCCTGAAATTTCCAGGGAAGAAGCGGAGCAGAGCTGGCCTAAATTTGGGACAATTACACGCAAATTCCTCAACCGGCGCCAAAAGTTATTCCCAATAGAATGTTGTGGATTTCCTATGGTAGCTAGGTCCTAACTATATATACCTACTGGCTATTGCCAGTAGGTTATATATATATATATATATATATATATTCACAGAAAAAACCATAGGTTATAGACCATATATAGTTAGGAATTAGCATTTACAAAACCTTGAAAATTCACTGAAAAAACCATAGGTTATAGACCATATATAGTTAGGAAATAGCATTTAGAAAACCTTATTTTACTCACACAAAACCATTGAAATTCCATATATAGTTAGTTGCACTAACTATATATCGCGCACCTGCAATCCACTGCTGATGATGTCACATATTACATCATTCATGACATGGTCAGTGACATCACTGATGACATCACTGATGACATCTCAAATGACATCACTGATGACATCACTGATGACATCTCATTTGACATTACTGATCACATCACTGATGACATCATTCATGTGATGATACAATGAACCTCTTCAGACTCTAATATAACCTTAGATACACTCAGTGTAAACAGACACTCACAGACTGTCACTCATCCATGGAGTTACTCACACACCTAGTCAGTCTTGCAAAGAATCAATCACACCTCGATTTCCTCAACTATATAGTTATACACACCTTACTTATTGGAACATATAATAACACATATTTACTCTGTTATACAATCCCTGATACAAGTTCACAATAATCCATACAGCCACTCACACATTCACTGGCTCTTATGCACAGTTATTTATATATGTCAACTATCACATGTACTGTGTTTTACATATGTACTTACTTTGACATGTAGCACTGAGATATCCATTCACTCACCAATACACTCATGCACACAGTCAACCGCCCATACAGATGTTTCCACATGCACTTTTGAACCCATACATCTAGTGAATCAACTGCTCACACATCTATGCACAGAGTCATACACCTCCCAGACACCCACACACACACTCAGTCTCCCATACAAATACTTGGGCAACTAATCAATAACCCATATAGTTAGTCATATAGCTAATGATCAACACATGCATCAGATTACAAAACAACAGACACAATGATGCACAATTTAAAACAGTTTAGTCACTAACCCATGCACTCAGTGAGACACATTTAATCACTCACTTATACAGTCAGTCATGCACCTACTAAATCCTTCATCCAGACACTTATACATCCACTCATTCTTCAATATGTAAGACATATTTTAACTTTACAGAAGCATACAGTCACTGGATGTTGTCATCAGTGATGTCATCAGTGATGTCATTTGAGATGTCATCAGTGATGTCATCAGTGATGTCACTGACCATGTCATGAATGATGTAATATGTGACATCATCAGCAGTGGATTGCAGGTGCGCGATATATAGTTAGTGCAACTAACTATATATGGAATTTCAATGGTTTTGTGTGAGTAAAATAAGGTTTTCTAAATGCTATTTCCTAACTATATATGGTCTATAACCTATGGTTTTTTCAGTGAATTTTCAAGGTTTTGTAAATGCTAATTCCTAACTATATATGGTCTATAACCTATGGTTTTTTCTGTGAATTTCATTGGTTTTTTAACAGCTAATATCTGTAGCTGTAAAATGTATTCTTCTTTAAATCCAAAAATATATTTTATATGTTTATGAATAATTTTTTTTTTAAATATTTTTTTTTCTTCGTTCCCGCTTCGCGAATCGGGAAGCTTCCCGTTAGCTGACCTTGATGCCGCGAAATAGACCGCGAGCCGGTAAACGTTTCTTTACCGCAAGTGCCGCGTTAGAAAACAACATCGTGACGCCTCCCGTCCGCATGACGTTCCACGTTGTCGCGTGATACGTCATATGACGTGCTACGTTAGCGAACTGGTACGCGAAGCGAGTGCCAAAGCGCAGGTTTCTGGAAGCAAACCGGGAGGCCCTGCAAAGCGCTTAACGTAAACACAGCAAGTCATGTGACTTGGTAATAACACTTTTCATTGGTTCATTTCACTTTTGGTTTCCTAATGATGTAAGACTAGGTCATATAATCTAAAATGAACACTTTTGATTGGTTGAGAACTCTTGTTTTTCCCAAATGATGAAAATCCCTCCTTCTTTCCTCACTCTGACTTTCATCATTGTGAGAGAAAGACCCTTTGTGATCACTGAGCAATGGCTTCTTTAGTAGCTTCAGCTGGTGCTTCCCCACCACCTCCACCACATCCAAGGAAGAGTGGACCACCTGCTCAAGTTGTAATTCAACAAGAAGAAGAAGAAGAGGAACAGGAGGACGAGCACGAAGAGAGGCAGTTTTTGCCTGAGCAGCCCAAGACGTCTCACCGGAAAGAAAACTTCATTTGGCAATTTTTTAAAATTCCCAAAGGTCAGAAAAAAGTAAATGCAAGATACGTAACTTGCCTTATATGTCAAGATAGACTGTCCAGAGGGACCGACAAAAAATACAGTTTCGGAAACTACACAATGCATCGCCATATGACTAGGTGGCATCCTAACAACTACAGTGCTGCACAGTTTCGGAACGACCTAGATAATCTCCCTATTATGGCCAGAAGATCTGTTGTACCGGAAGTAACGGGACCAGAGGGCAGGGAGATGGTGCCAAATATACAAATGAGATTTGGTGAAGTAAAACACACCTGCGTATTTTGCGATGGATTCATTTCCTACGGAGAAAGAAGCATCACTCTGATCAACAGAGCTATTGACTATCATATGCAAGTTTGTCCGAAACGCCCAAAATAATAAATACTTCTTTTTTTTGTTTTGTTGCTCCTGTTGAGCCCTTTACAATGAATCGTTTTCATTGCCCCCTCCAAGAAAAACCCAAAAAAATATAAAACTGTTCCGAAAAATTCAAAAACAGTAAAAAAATGTTCAGAAAAATAAAAAAATAAGTTCTTTTCAGAACTACCTCCCCGTTATTAAAAAATTGGTACAATATTTGGAACTGTGCCAACCTCTATTTCTCTTAGTTCGCTTCCTAGTTCGCTCGCTGGTACGCGAACTGGAAGCGAACCAAAAACAGTAAGTATAAGGGAAGGAAACACACACTTATGTTAAAAGAAAGACAGCTATAGGGGAGTAAACTAGAGATACTATTACCCATAATCCACTACTGATGATGTCACATATTACATCATTCATGACATGCTCAGTGACATCATCAGCAGAGGATTGCGGGTTTTTTGGCAACATGCCTTATCCACGGTTTAATAACGCTGCCTTTTGCTTTATATAAGTTTTCAAATTGTATGAAATATATACCAATAGGTCTTTATGAACCTTTAGGTAGTGCTTTTGTTCATGAGGTCTGGTCGCTTCCATACACATACAGATGTTTCAAAGATGATCAAGAAGTTTATCTGAATGGAGAGGAATGCACTGAGACGCCAGATCATTCACTAATGTGTAGGCACATACAGTTACACGATTCATGCAACAAACACCGACCAAATATGGCTTGCGTGTTGCAAGGCACGCCAGTTCCTGCTATCATCCCCACGTTCAAGTTGTTGGAAAATGGTAGTTATTTGATGCTCAATAATGAAGATTGTTCTGAGTTAATTAAAAAGTATTCCTTTTATCGTAACAGTAAGTGAACGGGTTATTTGCTGCAGAAATGTTCTATTTCCTCCCACACATGAACATAGGGAGTTTTCAATCTGGCCACAAATACCAACCTTGGGACACGTTTCAACGGCATGACAAGAATAAGAGCTCTTTTGTCTCAGAGAGAGGTGGCCTTGAGTTCGGCCCGTGAAACTTTCGTACTTCACATAGCGAACACCCGTACACAGGTTTGCCTTTCAATTTCAGCAACATGTTTCCGACTATCTTTAACGCATCCTCCACAAAATCCCTGGCACACTTTTTTAAAGTTGTTACCAGTGGTCTCGTGACTTCATTTGAGAAAATCTTTGGAGTCATCCCTGCTCCCTTTCATTCCATTTTCTCCACTCTGGTTCGTGGATTGCATTTTTACTTGCATTACCAGCGGACGCTCTTGTGCTTTTTTACATTTTTAAATATGGATGTCCCTCCTATGCAACCTCCGACCCTGCAGCTGCTGACACTGTTCCGCAATCGCATGCTAGAATATTATGGCACAATGCCGTTGGCGATATTAAGCACGGCATATGGATTATCTTTTCGGTTCTCCTACTTCACCTGTGTCCAGCCTGTATTTCACTGCCTGACCTGTGATTTCGATTGGGCCATTGATTTGTGTCTCTGCGGACCGGTTTCTCCTGACGTCGACTTTAATCAGCTGATGACTCCTATCATTACTCACGAGTTGATTTGTCCTGGCGAAAGGATTATGGCTGTGGCATTGATGCATGGACTACTTGGTCCCTGGAATTTACTGGCGGCAGCACAGTCTTTCTTGGAACACAGCTTTCTTGAAAACCCACCGAGCTGTCCTCTGATGGTGATAGAGGATCCGGTGCTGGGAGAGCACGTATGTTCTTTTCCGCTTTTAAATTGGATGGCTGAACTGTTTTCGGATGAAGACGGTGACTTCCTATTGGAGGCTGTTGCAGCTTATTTTGCATACACAGTTATGTCATAGACCTTTTTCATGTTTGATATGCTGAGTACTAGCATTTCATTGACAATTCATTGACTTATTTGTCAAGTTTTTATTATTTACCTTGCCTATTGGCTTAAGACTCGATAAAGTACTTGGCTGTTTTATTTTTCTTTAGCATTGAATTTTCCTAGTTTTTAATGCTTTACCTTGCGGACCGTCCACATATAAACTTGCAATCTGCTCTCATGAGATGGCACTTCTATTATCTTATTCAGTTCGTTTCCGGATCATGAGGAGGTGTCATCTAGGTCCTGGATATCTTTACACCGTGTTAAGTTAGCATGGGCTCATTACCGGTTTAAACGCCATTTTTCCTTTTTTGCAACTTCTGCACACGACACTTAGTTGTTGCTTTAGCTTTCCACCTAGTAGTTCATCGTGGTTTACATGAGAATAATATGTTATTGGTCTACTATCTGCTTTACTTGTTAAACTATATCTGTACAGCGAGTGCTAAAGTTTCAAGAACAACACGATACAGAATTGTTATGAGGTCTGATCTCCACGACTTCATACTCATAACATAAGTGCAACTTCTGCCAATTCTGGGCATGAGGCGGGTTTTATATTGCTTTGCCGAACACACATACACAACAGTTGATGCGGTTCACATGAAGAGAGAGCTGGTGTATGCTGATGTGATTCCTTCAAATCTAAGACACTAAAGTATGGACACGCCCTAAACCAACACAAAGAGACCTTCTTAGCAAATAATATAATATGTGTATTAGGGAGGGTGAGATATAAGCAGCCGCGGGCCGTGGAGGGAGTTACGATGGGGCAGGGAGGCGGGGAGGGGGAGAAGCAGGGTGGAGCCCTCTCTACCTTGCCCCTCCCCCTCCCCGCCTCCCTGCCCCACCGTAACTCCCTCCACGGCCCGCGGCTGCTTATAAGTGTTGCTAACTCATTCATTTACAGCATGTTAACATACTGTCACCATTCGCTTTTTATGTACTAGTAACTATGCTGGTAATTTTGCTACTGATAATATGTGTACTTGTATTCTCCACCCTGCTTCTCCCCCTCCCCGCCTCCCTGCCTCACCGTAACTCCCTCCACGGCCCGCGGCTGCTTATAAGTGTTGCTAACTCTTATTCATTTACAGCATGTTAACATACTATCACCATTCACTTTTTATGTACTAGTAACTATGCTGGTAATTTTGCTACTGATAATATGTGTACTTTTATTATCTAAGGTACTACGCCTGAGAAGACGGCATTAGTAAATAAACATTTCAAATACACATGTGTTCTTCTTAACTCCATGTTCTGGTTTCTAAGAAATATATAACGACCGACTGTTCATGAGTTCCACGTATCCTGAGGTACTATAAGTTCATATTCTGGATTGTCTAAACATTGAGAGTTTGTTATATCCAATGTGACACTGTACCTAGCTTGCTAAATAGTTTTTGATTACTAACGTGAGTTTTGGGACACCCTAATTCGCCGAGGTTCCAATCCTCTGTCCACAGTTCTGTGTGAGAACAGAAACCCTGCGACAGGGGCACCCCCGACCCTTGCTGGAGCTTCATCACACTTGCGATACAACTCCAGCAATGCGCCACCTTTACGGCACAGATACATCACGCATCTGTGCTGTTTTTGCCCCATGATGCGCCGCATTGTAAATGCAGCACACCATAGGTGACGGAACAGCGGCACAGAATGACTAACACATCCCTGGTGATGCGCCAGTCATCATAAATCTATCCCTATGCTTCTTATCTTGTTAGAGATGAACCGCCATATGTATCATAAAAGTTATTTGCATTTCCTAAATAGCGAACTTTAAGGAATAAATAGCGATTCTTTACCATTCCTAGTTTGCGATGAGCTATTTGCTAATTAGCCGAATGTAGCCCAATGAAGCCCAATGTAGCCCAATGTAGCCCAAAGATGGCCGCCAGACACACAAAAAAACAAATGTAGCCCAAATATCAGCCAGATGTAGCCCAACTATAGCCCAGTGACAGAATGACCAATCAGCTTCGCAAACCTCCGTTACGCGAAGCGGAGCGCTGTTACAGATATATATCTTTTTTTGAACGTTAATTTCTCAAAATCCACTGGAGCACATATATTGAGACCTAGCAAAGGCACATCGGGCTACCAGTCCCTAATATTTTGCCAAGTTTCGTGCAAATCCATTCAGCCGTTCAATTATTATTTTTATTATTTTTTTTTGCCCCGCGGGGCCCTTTTAAAACCTCCACATCAAACCTAGGGGGTCAGCGAGGATCTACTATGCCCCCTTATAGTTATTTCCCCCTTTGTTTTGACCTCCTCTTGTCTCTCGATCCTACCGAGAGACAAGATGGCGGCCGCTACGGACTGTTTGGAATGTTGACAGACGCCGGAGAACCAATCAGCTTCGCTTCACAAAGCTCCGTTGCGCGAAAAGTCCGCGAACCAGAGCGCTAACCGGTCCGCTGTTACAGATATATATCTTTTTTTAAACGTTAATTTCTCAAAATCCACTGGAGCACATATATTGAGACCTACAAAAGGCACATCGGGCTACCAGTCCCTACAATTTTGCCAAGTTTCGTGCAAATCCATTCAGCCGTTCGGGCTAAAAGTGAGGCCAACCGCCCTATGGAAAACTCAATGTTAAAAACACGTTTTGGGACCCCCCTTTTTTCTCGGCCCCCACTGGACGAACCCCCCCCAAATTTTCAAGGGCTGCTCAGAAACAAAATGTGCCATTTTCCTGAAAATTTCAGCCGATTCCGTCCACAAACGCCAAAGTTATTAGACATAGAATTTTCAAAAAACCCATAGAGAAAAAATCCTAACTATATATACCTACTGGCGACCGCCAGTAGGTAATATATATATATATATATATATATTTGTGGACGGAATTGGCTGAAATTTTCTGGAAAATGGAACATTTTGTTTCTGAGCAGCCCCTGGAAATTTGGGGGGGGTTCGTCCAGGGGGGGCCGAGAAAAAAGGGGGGTCCCAAAATGTGTTTTTAACATTGAGTTTTCCATAGGGCGGTTGGCCTCACTTTTAGCCCGAACGGCTGAATGGATTTGCACGAAACTTGGCAAAATTGTAGGGACTGGTAGCCCGATGTGCCTTTTCTAGGTCTCAATATATGTGCTCCAGTGGATTTTGAGAAATTAACGTTTAAAAAAAGATATATATCTGTAAGCGCGCTCTGGGCAGCGCTCCGGTCCGCTGACCTTAAGCGTACCGGAACTTCGCGTAGCTAAGCTGATTGGCTCTCCGGTGTCTGTCAACATTCTAAACAGTCCGGAGCGGCCGCCATCTTGTCTCTCGGTAGGATTGAGAGACAAGAGGAGGCCAAAACAAAGGCGAAAATGACCATAAGGGGGCATACTAGATCCTCCCTGACCCCCTAGGTTTAATGTGGAGGTTTTAAAAGGGCCCCGCGGGGCAAAAAAACCAAAAAAAAAATGTTGTTTTTTTTTGCGTGGGGAGCGCCCGGTCCGCGAACCGGGAAGCATTCTGGGCAGCGTACTGCAATGAAAAATGAATGATAGACTTTTCAAATGCTGTATGTTAATTGATTGTTGTTTTTGTTGATTATTTTTTATTTTCTTTATTTTTTAAGCATTTTTTTTTAATGTGATTGTGTTTCATAATTTATTAAACTTTCTAACATTTCATTGTCAGAAATTTCATAATTATCATGGAATATACATTGTAGTCTCTGAGGGTGTAAAATGTCCTCATTTGCAAGGAGGTTATCTACTGCTTGTACACATTGCAGTAGTTCATTGTCCCAAGTTTCATCGAAAAATTCAATGTCAATTTGATCAATTGTATCAATCAATTCTTGGCTGCTGTCTTGCAGGTCCATTTCAAAAGAAACTTGGTTTTCGCCTTCCATTTTGCCTGAAATTTGAATTAAAAAAATATATATTAGTAGAGATAGGGCAATGTTGGGAATAATTTTAGATAGGCATTTTTTATCAGTGAATTTATCTTTGGGCAGTGTATAGTATCAGAGTGGAAGTAGGAATATAAAAATGTGTATGTGATTTAACGTAAGTAAATTCATAATTATACAAGAGAAGCCTAACTCCATCCTTAACTATAACAGAGAAGTCTCTCTAAATCTATAACTACTACAGAGGGATAGTATATATCTATCAGAAAAAGTTTACCATATTAACTTATAGTGCACAATATACTTCAGTTTTAAAAATAAAAACTTACCTTTAGAAAGAAGTTGAAGGAATTAGTGAAAATACTATTGAAATGTACAGCAAGAAGTAGTAGTCAAAATGGCTGTGTTTTCTTCTCTTCCTTTATATATATTCAGGTATATAACCAATGAAATGTCAGGTAAAAAAAATAGAAAATGAAAGTAACATTTTCATTGGTTGTCAATTCCAACACTTCAGATGTGTTTTGTGAAGTAATTTACCTCAGGGTATTTAGAGAGGTCTACAGGCTAAATGACTAAATGGAATTCCAATCAAATTTGTGAAAATGGTAGGGATTGGTATGTAGTATGAGCTAATCTATATTTGGTGAAATTGTCTCCAGTGGCTTTTCTGTGAACTACTTTCCCACCTTTTTTGATGGTGCGCTTCCCAGGGAGCGACCCGGTACGCGAACCGTTGAGCGCCCCGGTTCGCGAACCTTAAGCGTTCCGGGAGTCCACCATTTTGTGTTTCGGTCGAATTTAGATACAAGATGGAGGGCAAATAATGTTCAGAATGGGTAGAAGGGGGCACGGTAGACTTATCTTGACCCCCTAGGTTTTGTGAGGGTGGCTGAGGAGGCCCATATGTGCGAAAAAAAAACATTTTTTTTAAAAATTTCGCGAGGTTAGCTCCCGGTTCGCGTACCGGGTAGCGCCCCGGGGAGCGTACTTTGTTGAAAATTAGTGAAAATGTTAGAGTAAAATAATAATTGTGAGTGATTAGATGTAGGGTAGCTCTGAGAAGAGCTTTTGGGTTTATGGTACATTTAGGTACTTATAAGTAGGTACCAATGCACATTCTTAAATTCAGAGTGAAAACTCTGTTGCCCTCATCTGAGAAGTGAACTCCATCTCCTCTGTAGATATCTTGCATGTAGTATCGCAAGTTATTGTTGTACAGGGAGCCCACTTGTGGGACACCCCCGCGCCGCACGGCCACCAGCTGCTGCGTGTGCCCCCAGTGCCTGCCTCTGTCTCAGCGCCGGCCTCGCTGCTGCCCTGAGCGCTCTCATTGGTTTTCCCCGTTTTTTGCCTGCATTTGTGCTTGTTTGCCTCGTGTTTCTCTGCCTTTTTCCCCGTTTTTTGCCTGCATTTGTGCTTGTTTGCCTCGTGTTTCTCTGCCTTTTTCCCCGTTTTTTGCCTGCATTTGTGCTTGTTTGCCTCGTGTTTCTCTGCCTTTCTCCCCGTTTTTTGCCTGCATTTGTGCTTGTTTGCCTCGTGTTTCTCTGCCTTTCTCCCCGTTTTTTGGCCGCATTTGTGCTTGTCTTTGCATCTGCCCATCTCGCCGCCCCCCGCTCCCGCTTCCCGCCACCGCCTTAGCCCCGCCCCTTTTTTCTTCTGTTTCCCTCCCCGCTCCCGCCTCCCAGCTGCCCCGCCCACCCGCGCACTTGGCCTTAAATGGCGACCGTGCGACGCAGGTGAGTGTGACCCACTTGTGGGACACCCCCGCGCCGCACGGCCACCAGCTGCTGCGTGTGCCCCCAGTGCCTGCCTCTGTCTCAGCGCCGGCCTCGCTGCCGCCCTGAGCGCTCTCATTGGTTTTCCCCGTTTTTTGCCTGCATTTGTGCTTGTTTGCCTCGTGTTTCTCTGCCTTTTTCCCCGTTTTTTGCCTGCATTTGTGCTTGTTTGCCTCGTGTTTCTCTGCCTTTTTCCCCGTTTTTTGCCTGCATTTGTGCTTGTTTGCCTCGTGTTTCTCTGCCTTTCTCCCCGTTTTTTGCCTGCATTTGTGCTTGTTTGCCTCGTGTTTCTCTGCCTTTCTCCCCGTTTTTTGGCCGCATTTGTGCTTGTCTTTGCATCTGCCCATCTCGCCGCCCCCCGCTCACGCTTCCCGCCACCGCCTTAGCCCCGCCCCTTTTTTCTTCTGTTTCCCTCCCCGCTCCCGCCTCCCAGCTGCCCCGCCCACCCGCGCACTTGGCCTTAAATGGCGACCGTGCGACGCAGGTGAGTGTGACCCACTTGTGGGACACCCCCGCGCCGCACGGCCACCAGCTGCTGCGTGTGCCCCCAGTGCCTGCCTCTGTCTCAGCGCCGGCCTCGCTGCCGCCCTGAGCGCTCTCATTGGTTTTCCCCGTTTTTTGCCTGCATTTGTGCTTGTTTGCCTCGTGTTTCTCTGCCTTTTTCCCCGTTTTTTGCCTGCATTTGTGCTTGTTTGCCTCGTGTTTCTCTGCCTTTTTCCCCGTTTTTTGCCTGCATTTGTGCTTGTTTGCCTCGTGTTTCTCTGCCTTTCTCCCCGTTTTTTGCCTGCATTTGTGCTTGTTTGCCTCGTGTTTCTCTGCCTTTCTCCCCGTTTTTTGGCCGCATTTGTGCTTGTCTTTGCATCTGCCCATCTCGCCGCCCCCCGCTCCCGCTTCCCGCCACCGCCTTAGCCCCGCCCCTTTTTTCTTCTGTTTCCCTCCCCGCTCCCGCCTCCCAGCTGCCCCGCCCACCCGCGCACTTCGCCTTAAATGGCGACCGTGCGAACGCGCAGCGTTGACGCGCAGCGGGCGCGCCGATTGTGCGCCGAAGGCGCGCCAAAGGTAAGCCCGTCTGCGCCCGTCCGCGCCTGGACCGCGCCCAGCGCCAGGACCCCTGGCCCCCACCGACGGAAGCCGACCCGACGAACCTACAGCGCCTCCGACCTCGTCGCACTCAACACCGGCCACATCCCAGGATGTCACCGAGCCGCCCCGAAGCACACCCACGGACCCTTCAGCTGCCTCGCCTGCAAGTTCACCTGCATCCGGACCTTCCCTGCACCCGCCAAGCCGAACTCCAGCAGCACCCACCTCAAGTGCATCCTGCTCAACACCCGCTCCGTCCACAGACACGCCGTAGAACTCTGGAACCTGCTCGACACCACCGCCCCCGACGTTGCCTTCATCACCGAGACCTGGATGAACGCCTCCTCAGCCCCAGACATCGCCATCGCCATCCCAGAGGGCTACAAGATCACCCGGAGGGACCGCGACAACCAGACCGGAGGAGGCATCGCCATCATCCACAGAGACACCATCCGCATCACGACCAACACCGACGACACCCTCACCACCGCTGAACACCTGCACTTCCAGATCCACACCAACCCGAAGACCACCCTCAGAGGCACCCTGATCTACCGACCCCCGGGACCACGCACACGATTCAGCGAGGACATCGCCGACTTCGTCAGCCCGCACGCTCTCCCCTCCGCCGACTACATCCTCCTGGGGGACCTCAACTTCCACCTGGAGAACAACAACGACCGCAACACCACCACCCTGCTCGACAACCTCGACAACCTCGGACTCAAGCAACTGGTGACCACCCCCACCCACCTCGCCGGACACACACTCGACGCCGTCTTCTCCTCCAGCAAAGACGTCACCTTCAGCCACGCAACAGGACTCCACTGGACGGACAGCTGCGTCCACTTCACCTTCAGAAGAACGACGACCCACCACCTCCAGCAACAGGTTGCTCGAAGAAGCTGGAACAAGATCACAGCCGACCAGCTCACCGCCTCCCTGAGCCAGCACCCTCCCGCCAACTCAGCGAACCCCAGCCAGGCCGCCGACAACCTCACGAAGTGGATCAGCAACTGCGCGGACGAACTCGCCCCTCTGAGGACCCCGCCCAGCAGATCCTGCAGCAGAAAAACACCATGGTTCACCGACGAACTCAAGTGCTCCAAGAAGAACTGTCGAGCCCTCGAGAAAGCCTGGAGAAGGGAACCAACGACGGACAACATGGCCACCCTCAAACTCGCCACCCGGAAACACCACCAACTGATCCGCGCCACCAAGAAAAACGCATACAAGGACCGGCTGGACAACAACGCACACAACTGCAAGGAACTCTTCAACATCGTGAAAGAGCTCTCCAACCCCAACGCCGGAAACAACGACATCACCCCGTCGCAAGACCTCTGCAACTCCCTCGCGTCCTACTTCCACAACAAAATCACGGACATACACAACAGCTTCAACAACCAACCAACGCAAGCCACAACCGCAACGACTCCACCATCCACCACCCTCCGCACCTGGACCCCGATCAGCACCGAAGACACCACCCGCACCATGAACTCCATCCATTCCGGATCTCCGACTGACCCCTGCCCTCACCACGTCTTCAACAAGGCCGACGCTGTCCTCGCACCCCACCTGCGGGACATCATCAACACCTCCTTCGACTCCGCCACCTTCCCTGAGAGCTGGAAGCACGCCGAAATCAGCGCTCTCCTCAAGAAACCCACAGCAGACCCCACCGACCTCAAGAACTACCGTCCCATCTCGCTCCTCCCGTTCCCGGCCAAAGTCATCGAGAAGACCGTCAACAAACAGCTGGCCGCCTTCCTCGAGACGAATGGATCCCTCGACCCCTCACAGTCCGGCTTCCGAGCGAACCACAGCACGGAGACCGCCCTCATCGCCGCCACCGACGACCTTCGAACTCTGATGGACAACGGAGAAACAGCGGCCCTCATCCTCCTGGACCTCTCCGCGGCTTTCGACACTGTCTGCCACCGCACCCTAGTACAGCGCCTCAGCAACATCGGAATCCAGGAGAAGGCACTGGAATGGATCACCTCCTTCCTCGACGGAAGAACACAAAGAGTCCGCCTACCACCGTACAAGTCAGAGGCCACCAAAGTCATCTGCGGCGTACCCCAAGGATCCTCGCTGAGCCCAACCCTCTTCAACGTCTACATGAGCCCCCTCGCGGCCATCGCACGCCAACACAACCTGAACATCATCTCCTACGCCGACGACACCCAGCTGATCCTCTCCCTGACCAACGACCCCGCCACCGCCAGAGCCAACCTGCACGAAGGGATGAGAGACGTAGCCGAATGGATGACGACCAGCCGCCTGAAACTGAACTCAGACAAGACGGAGGTCCTCATCCTGGGCTCCACGCCCTCCGCCTGGGACGACTCCTGGTGGCCCCCCGCCCTGGGCACCGCACCCAAACCGACGGACCACGCACGCAACCTGGGCTTCATCCTGGACTCCTCCCTCTCCATGACCAGACAAGTCAACGCCGTCTCCTCGTCATGCTTCAACATCCTGCGCATGCTACGTAAGATCTTCCGGTGGATCCCCACCGAGACGAGGAAGACGGTCACCCAAGCCCTCGTCACCAGCCGACTGGACTACGGCAACGCCCTCTACGCCGGAACCACGGCCAAACTCCAGAAGAGACTCCAGCGGATCCAGAACGCCTCGGCGAGACTCATCCTCGACATCCCCCGACGCAGCCACATCACCGGACACCTGAGAGATCTGCACTGGCTCCCGGTCAACAAGAGAATCACCTTCCGGCTCCTCACCCACGCGCACAAAGCCCTACACGACCAAGGCCCGAGCTACCTCAACAACCGGATCAGCTTCTACACTCCCAAGCGCCTCCTCAGATCAACCAACCACGCCCTCGCCGCCGTCCCCCGCATCCGAAGAGCGACAACAGGAGGAAGATCCTTCTCCTACCTGGCAGCCAAGACCTGGAACTCACTTCCGACCAATCTGCGCCTGACCCAAGACCACCTCTCCTTCAGGAAGAAGCTCAAGACCTGGCTGTTCGAGCAGTAGCGGCACCCCCCCCCCCCTCCCAGCGCCTTGAGACCCTACGGGTGAGTAGTGCGCTCTACAAATGACTTGATTGATTGATTGATTGATTGATTCCATGGTCTCTCATGTAAGCTGAAACAGATTTGTTTACATGCTTCCTCGACTTCTCAATTTGTGGACAAAATTGGTTTGACCACCTCCATTTCTGTCTTTGGCATATATTTGAATATACCAAGGCAGTCTGAGGAAAAAGTGCCATTAATTGCTCAAAGGTGTCCTTTAAAAGCATTTCCAGACCTACACCAGTCAAAGTGCCCAAGTCATTACCTCCACAGTGCACAATTAACAGGTCAGGTTTGGGCAAATGCATAAAGGTTTTCACCAATGGTATCAATTGGTGACATTTTAATCCTCTGTGGCCAAACCACTTAATTTCCACATCTTGTAAATTGAGGTTAGGTAATTTCCTGTTTTCAACGTACCTTTGAGCCCAGTGAATATAACTATGTCCAACAATCCAGACAGAAAACATGGTGAGAGAAGGTTCTCCTGCAGTCAGATGAAGTGTGGCAATGAAATGGCAGTTGAAAAAATGAGAGTTTAAAATGAAAAAAACTGTGGAGTTTCTGTGTTCATGAAGCAGTAACAGTGATTGGTGGATTTTGATTGCTGAAAACAGAAAGTTAGGGTGCACGGATGTGTTCTTTGAAAGATGTATTTTGAATGGTCAATAAAAAATCATTAAATGAAAGAATGCACTGGATATGCAGGTGCACTGAGAGTTCAGAGTTCAATTGCAACAAAGTTGTGTGAACTTGCAAACACCAGAAGTCTTCCAATGAGGTGGTTGCCATGCAGAAAAGACAGAAAGGGCAGAGGGGGGAAGGGTTTTCATTTGAAAAAAAGTGAGGGAAGAGTTTTGATTGGGTGACATGAGAAATATGTGTGAAGAATTACAGCATTTCTGTGCTTTTGATAGCTGCAGACTCTGGAGTGCATACCTTTTGCTCTGCTGAAGACAAATTGGTGTGTTTCTGAGACTGTTTTCAAACTCAAAGTATTTGCTAAGGTGAGAAAATATTTCTTTAAGTTAGATAGAGAATAGTGTGCTTTAAGGAGAAAATTATGAATTATGTGGCGCAAATTGCTTGTAAATATGCTCCCACCTGTGCATGGAAAATTTAGATTTTGAATGTTTGTGTTACATAGCCATGTTAAAAGCGACCCAACCATGCAGGAAAGGCAATCAAAAACGCTTTTATGTGTCTTAAGGACATTTTAAGTAATTTTCCCATGTGCAGTGTTTTGAAATTATGAATTGAAAATCGTTTTTGAGGTAAAGGAATTGTTTTTAAATTTATGACAAGGACATAATGGTGTATGCTTCTTTATAAGGCAATTGACTGTCCCTGATGTTATTTTTCCCATTTTAATGTAAGACTTTTCTCTGTGGCGCAAATTGCTTGTAAATATGCTCCCACCTGTGCATGGTAATTTTAAATTTTAAATGTTTGTGTTACATAGCCATGTTAAAAGTGACCCAACCATGCTGGAAAGGCAATCAAAAAACGCTTTCATGTGTCTTAATGACATTTTAAGTCATTTTCCCATGTGCAGTGTTTTGAAATTATGATTTGAAAATCGTTTTTGGGGTAAAGGAATTGTTTTTAAATTCATGACAAGGACATAATGGTGTATGCTTCTTTATAAGGCAATTGACTGTCCCTGATGTTATTTTTCTCATTTTAGTGTAAGACCTTTCTCTGTGGCGCAAATTGCTTGTAAACATGCTCCCACATGTGAATGGAAAATTTAGATTTTGAATGTTTGTGTTACATAGCCATGTTAAAAGTGACCCAACCATGCAGGAAAGGCAATCAAAAAACGCTTTTATGTGTCTTAAGGACATTTTAAGTAATTTTCCCATGTGTAGTGTTTTGAAATTATGATTTGAAAATCGTTTTTGAGGTAAAGGAATGTTGTTAAAATTTATGTGCGCCATATGCCCCCAAATTTATTTTTCAGGGGTGCAGCAGGGTGTTATTGAGACACCCCTGCAGCTTTGGAAAAATTCCTAATTTGTGATGAGCACATTGTTAATCGCAAATTGCACCTTCATTTATATGAGCCTCCTAGCCCATGGAAATGAATGGGTAATTTGCAATTAGCAATTTTCTCATCGCAAATTTGGAATGGTAAAGAATCGCTATTTATTCCTTAAAATTCGCTTTTTTGGAAATGCAATATAGTTATATGATACATATGGCGGTTGATGTCTAACAAGATAAGAAGCTTAGGCATACATTTATGATGACTGGCGCAATGAAGTAGAAATCACTTACTTCATTGGTAGAGCTTTACATGTATTATCTCCTCTTTATTCTTCATCAAGCGTAACTTTAATCTGCAATCCTGAGTAGGCCTCACTTTAAACAAACTTCTGGATAGGCCACATCTTGTTGTTATCTTGATTTAATCATTTAAAATGCTAGGGACAGATTTATGATAGGTGTATGCCTCTTTTGCGCCACTTAGAAAACATTGTCCATGGGGAAATGACTTAAAATGTCCTTAAGACACATGAATGTGTTTTTTTAAAACGTTTGCAATTTTTTTGGGTCACTTTTAACATGGCTATGTGACTCAAACAGTCAAAATCTAAATTCGCCATGCACAGGTGGGAGCATATTTACAAGGAATGTGCTCCATGGGGAAAGGTCTTATAATGTAATATGGGAAAAATGACATCAGAGACACTGAAATGCCTTATAGAGAAGCATACACCATTATGTCCTTGTCATAAATTTGCAAACCATTACTTTTCCCCAAAAACGATTTTCAAATCATAATTTGAAAACACTGCACATGTGGAAATGACTTAAAATGTCCTTAATTCAAAATGTGCGATTCCTTAAATGCAATGTATCAAACAAAAAATATGTAAAAAATGATATTAAGGATTTGGAAACTACCACCAACTTCTAGTTTGTGGTAATTTGCGAATTCTTTTCAAAAAGCATTTTTTTCCAAAAAACAAAAGGTCCCATATGACGCCCATACATGCCCTTAGGGCATGTAGGTGTGCCATATGCCCCCAAATTTATTTTTCAGGGGTGCAGCAGGGTGTTCTTGAGATACCCCTGCACGCTTGAAAAAATTCCTATTTTGTGATGAGCTAATTGCTAATCGCAAATTGCAACCTTCATTCCTATGAGCCTCCTAGCCCATGGAAATGAATGGGTAATTTGCAATTAGCAATTTGCTCATTGCAAATTAGGAATAGTAAAGAATTCCTATTTATTCCTTAAAATTTGCTATTTAGGAAATGCAAAATAGTTTGATGGTAGATATGGTGGTTGATCTGTAACAAGATAAGAAGCTTAGGGATACATTTATGATGACTGGCGCAATAAAGTGCACATTACTTACTTCATTGGTAGGCCTTTACATGTATTATCTCCTCTGTATTCTTCATCAAGCGTAACTTTAATCTGCAATCCTGAGTAGGCCTCACCTTAAACAAACCTCTGGATAGGCCACACTTTATCGTCATCCTGGATTAATCATTTAAAATGCTAGGGACAGATTTATGATAGGTTTATGCCTCTTTTGTGCCACTGTGCGTCACTTTTATGATGCAGCGGTGGTGCAAAAGATTTGCTATGAGGCGACAACATTACAAATTGATGCATTTAGGCAGATATGTCATGGTGTAAAAAAACGTACCACATGAAACCGATGCAGCAGTGATGCAAAAGATGCACCATGTCGTAAGACAGGCCTCACTTGGGGCCATATGTATCAAGCTAATTAGCATTCGCAAAGATCAAAATTCTACGAATTTTGGCCTTTGCGAATGTTAATTAGACAAATGGTATGTATCAAACAAGTTTGATGCAAAATAAGGAGTAGCAAAATTTGCTATTCCTTATTTTGCAATTGCACTGAAGGATTTGCAAATTTTGTGACTACTTAAATGCAATGTATCAAACAAAAAATATGTAAAAAATGACATTAAGGATTTGGAAACTATTGTGGTAAATTGGTGGTAATTTGTGAATTCTTTTCAAAAAGCTTTTTTTTAAAAAAACAAAAGGTCCCATATGACGCCAACACATGCCCTTAGGGCATGTATGTGTGCCATATGCCCCCAAATTTCTTTTTCAGGGGTGCAGCAGGGTGTTCTTGAGACACCCCTGCACCCTTGGAAAAATTCCTAATTTGTGATGAGCAAATTGCTAATCGCAAATTAAACCTTCATTCCTATGAGCCTCCTAGCCCATGGAAATGAATGGGTAACTTGCAATTAGCAATTTGCTCATCGCAAATTAGGAATGGTAAAGAATCGCTATTTATTCCTTAAAATTCGCTATTTAGGAAATGCAAAATATTTTGATGATACATATGGCAGTTCATATCTAACAAGATAAGAAGCTTAGGGATAGATTTATGATGACTGGTGCATCACCAGGGATGTGCCAGTCATCTTGCGCCGCTGTTCCGCCACCCATGGTGTGCTGCATTTACAATGCGGCGCAGCATGGGGCAAAAACGGCACAGATGCTTGACGCATCTGTGCCGTTAAGGTGGCGCATTGCTGGAGTTGTATCGCAAGTGCGATGCAGCTCCAGCAAGGCTCAGGGGTGCACCATCTCCACAATGTTGCGTCAAGACCTATGCCTGCTTCAAGCAGGTGCAGGGTTTTGACACAGGTTTCTCCTATCTGATTGTAAATGCGGCACACCATGGGTGGCAGAGCAGTGGTGCACGTTAACTGGTGCATGCCTGGGGATGTGCCATTTAACATAAATCTGCCCCTTTACATTTAAGTATGTGCAGGGGACACAGAGTCGGTGAGGCTTATCCAAGGTTAAGAACAGATGAGTCCTGTTCAGTGAAAAATTAGACATAGGCTTCACCTGCTCAGCATCGCTGGACATGGCTAAATAATAGCTGCAAAATGTTACTCTTGTTAAACAATTTTACTATTATAATCTGTGAGATTTGTCTCTTACTCTGCAACATCTCATTGTTGTTATCTTTCTTTAAAGATAAAGACAACCTCAACATGAGCGACAATCTGCAATCAGTTGATTTTGACCTCATCATTGAACTTGTAATTGAAACATCAGTGGATGTTGATCCATTGGATGATTTAAATCCTGAGGATGAAGAAGAGCGTGATGAGGATGCAGATTTGTCCGAATTATATGATATAGGATGGGAAGCTGACCTGCTTGAGCCTTTGGAAATATAAACATTTATTTTTAAAATTTATAATTAATAAAAAGTAAAAAGGAAACCGTTTAATTTAAAAATAAAGACACCTTCAAAAGCAGGTTATGTGTAGTGTCTTCAATAAAATATTAAAATATGCTCATAAAATTAGATCAGATTCACATATAAAATAGCATAGGTAACATAAATATAAATGTCATTTCTTTTCTGGTATTTCTGTATTGTAAATTTGCCAACGACTAAAAAATCTTCTAATTAAAATGTCAAGTAGTGTGTTAAGTTTTTTATCACTGTTACTGATTTACTGTTTGGTAATAATGGTTAATAACATTATTTATTATATTTTTCCACAGATTCAACTGCAGATCATTTCAAGATTTCACCATGCCTACAATAGAAAGACAGAGAAAGGCTGCAAAACGTCAAAGACAGCAGGTGAAAAATAATACGCAGCAGTCCTCTAACAAAAAGATTTGTCAAGTCACGAAGAAAGCACCGGGTAAGAGCACAAAACACTTTATAAGAAATATGTGTAATAAAAAAAATATTACTACAGAAAATGTTTCAGTCCATAAAACGAGAAGGAAATCAAATGGAAAAGAAAGGCCAATGAAAAATGTTACTGCTAGAGCAAGAGATAACTCTGTGCATGATAGTAGAAGGAAACAACAGTTTAGGGAGATTCGTAAACGAATGTTCCGGAACAGGATAATTGGCAATTTGTTAAAAAATATTAAGAAAGGTCAACATAAACTAGTTTTTTATAAGACAAAAAAAAAAGTTGAGAAAGTTATTGATCAGGCATTTGAAATTAAACGTAAGTTATTTATTTTGATAATCAATAGAATTAGGAAGCTAAACAAGGCAATTTTTGATTTCAAAAGAAATAGTAGATGGAAGAGAATAGTTAATCGTAGTAATTTTTGTGAAGTTTTTTCTGGAGAATGGATGCATAGTTCAAGCTGTGAGGCATTTTTTAATGAGGAGAGTTATTTCCAGGATAATGATTTGGTGCATGCAGTTGACACCAGTGGTCGTGCTTATGAAGTGAAAGATGGTTGTCCAGTTGAAAAAGAAAAACTTGTGACAACAGAGGCAGAAGAGGTGTTAGGTAATGAGGTTTTAGGAAGACGTGCTAAGGGTCCTGTGTACACCTGGAAGTGTAGTAGTATTTGCAGTGTGCGACAGGATTCCATCAATTTGCTTTGTGATTTTGTACGGTCATTTAATAAGAAAAGTTTGAAGCAGAAAATGATGTTGTTGCAAGAATTAGATCCTTGCAGAGTAAGAGAAGTGACAGGTTTGCATGGACATTCACTGGCTTGTCTTTCCAGGAGAGTATGCCAGAGTGTTTTTCATCATTTCAGGATGCTAGCAGTGCATCATAACAAAGTGAGGAAATTAGTTAGAATGTTGTATTATGCTAAGAGTCCAGCAATTATGCTTAAACAATTATGCGCTGCTCTTTTGCATGGTTCTGAAATAGATGTGAAGAATATATGTGAAGAAATTGAGTTTTGTTACTTTGGAAGTAAAGAGGAGAATGTTGAAATTGACCAAGAAGAAGAGGGTCTTGTGGAAGATAGTGTACATGTTTCCAGTACAGATAATTTCCAGAGGGAAATTGCGACGTTTGAGGTGAAATCAAGTGAGAGGCCGAATTTCACTTGTGTGTGTTGTCGACGCACTTATTATAAGAATCAGACTAAGTTAGTGGATTTATATGCAAAAAGTGAAAGGGAAAATAATAGTGAATGGAAGGATTTTGCAACATACTTGATGGTAGAAAATTGTTTTGATTTGGGATTGGATCAACGTGTGTGTACTTATTGTTCTTGCAAATTAAATCAAAACCAGATGCCTGCTAGAGCAGTTCATAATAATCTGGAATTGGTTGAGATTCCTTCTGAATTGAAGGATTTAAATACTTATGAATCTATTTTGATTCAAAGTATCCATCCCTTTCAGGCTATTGTAAGAATGGAGCCAAAGACAGGGAAATTGCCTCCATCAGATTTACAGAGAGGATTAAAGGGAAGAGTTGTTTATTTGCCTCTAGATTTGAAGAAAAACATTAACACAATTGGAGTAGAAAAAGTGGAAGAGGAACCTCTGGTTATCTTAGTTAATGGGGTTCCGACAAAGAATAAGAAAATATGGCAAGATTTAGTAGATGTTAGGAAAGTTAAAAAGGCAACATTGTATTTGAAAAAAAATAATAAATACTATAAAAATGTATATGTTGCAGAAGAGGAAGTAAGTGAGGAAGAGGATAGCGATTTGTGTGCTGGTCAAATTGAGAAAGTAGAACCCTCTACTAGTGAAGAAATATATGAACATTATAGTGTTCATCCTTTGCATTCCAAGGAAGTCATGGGGAATGCTATTGAGTTGTTTCAAATGAAACAAGCCAAAGGGAGTCCCATTAGTGTTTGGGAGGAAAGTTTGGAAGCTCGGTGTTTCCCACAGCTTTTTCCAACAGGTCAGGGAGGAAGATATGATGAGCGACCTCATCAAATTCCTGCTTCTGAATACCGGACTTTGCGATTGTATGCAGGAGATGCTAGGTTTCGACAATGCATTCCTTATTTGTTTCATCTCCTGTTTGAAAGCGATCTGTCTGGACTGTCATATGCAGTGAACCACATCTTGAAAAGTGGTATACACATGCAAAACATCTCGGCAAGTGACTTTATGGATAAAGTCAATGTCCAAGACAGTATTTTGGATTCTCACCTGATTAATCTCATGGCGTGTCAGCGTGGTACTAATGAGTACTGGTACCGTCGTCATGGTGATTTAAAATGTATGCTGAGGAACTTAGGTACTCCCACATGGTTCCTCACTCTGAGCTGTGCCGAGTATGGCTGGGAAGACTTACTTGAATTTCTACGAGAGGCAAATGCTAACGTAGATAACATCGAATTCAAGACACCCGGAGAACTGTGCTCTTTGGATCCAGTCAATGTATGTAGGTACTTCAATCATAGATTTGAAGCTATGATGTCTTTCATCATGAATAAGAAGAATCCACCTCTTGGAGAGGTGTTGGATTTCTTCTGGAGAAAAGAGTACCAAGCAAGAGGTGCTCCTCATATACATATGTTGCTGTGGATCAAGGATGCACCTAAATTTGGAACGGATCCAGAAGACTCAGTGATGAGTTTCATCCAACAGTATTCTACGTGTGCTGTTCCAAATGCAAAGGAGAAGAAAAGCCTAAGAGAAAAAGTTCTGCGTTTCCAAAGCCATCGATGTGGAAAGTACTGCCGTCGTAAATTCCGAAACAAGGACAAGTTCTACACTAAATGTCGTTTCGGCTTTCCACGACCGGTGATTTATAAAGGAAGAGTAAACAGTTTGATGTCTTCGCTGCGACACAATGTCATGAAGAAATCACCTAAAAACACTTACAATTTGAAGAGGAACGAAGAGTCCAAGTACATCAACGACTACAACCCGGTGATTTTGTCCATGTGGAATGCTAACATGGATATACAGTTTGTGGCTGATAACTGTATGGCTGTGGCTCGGTATGTGACGTCTTACATCACCAAAAAAGAGAAGACAGAATTGAAGGATATGTGGGAGGACATTTCCCATGAAAAGAGCCTCAGCAAGAAGTTGTACAGTTTCAGTCTGAAGATGTTGTCGCATCGAGAAATCGGAGCGTACGAATGTTCTGACCGGTTGTCTTCAGCAAGTCTCTATGCCAAGTCCAGGAGTATCGTTTGGGCGAGTCTTGGTCTTGCTGCAACGCGTAATCGAGTTCTCAAACCTGTGCGGGAAATTGAGTATTTGGCGGAAAAGGAGCCAAACAGTACCGACATTTTGAAGACAAACATGTTGGATACATATTATCCAAATCGAAGCAGTCACCTCGAGAATGTTTGTCTGTATGAGGTTCTGCAAAATTACATATTCAAGAGGAACATCAAAGAAGATACTGAGAAAGGAGTGTATGCTGTAATAGGAAGTGAGGGATGTCTGGTCAAGCAAAGAAAATGCCACTTGGTAAACCATCGAAAATTGAGTGGCGAATCTCCTGAAAAAAAGGAGTTTTTCTATTTAGCACTTTTGCAACTTTTCAAGCCTTGGCGTGCAGAAGAGGAACTGCTTGGAGATTTCCTCTGTTACGAAGACTCTTTCAATGCCGCCAAGGAGACCATAGAATGTCCTGCTTTTCCCAAATATGTAGAAATGTTGAATGCGGAAATTGAGCAGGAAGCAACGATTGCAGCCGAGAGTGCCAGAGACAGTTCTCAGGACAGTCAGAGTTCTGCTTCATTGAGTCAGGATCCACTAGGAGGACCTGTTATTGAAAATGAAGCTGCCACTGCTATGAATGAAGTGGAAAGAGCCATGGCACATGCTCAGGAGGATGCGGTTAACTTAGAAGAGTTGGAAAGACAACTTAACGTTGAGCAGAGGAAAATATATGACGAAGTTACCATGCAAATTGATCATGGATTAAGTCATGATAAGAAAGAGTGCTCATGTACGTCGTTGAAGCCTGTCCGACTGTACGTGAGTGGAGAAGCGGGAACTGGAAAAAGTTTCCTCATTAAAGCAATTTCATGCTATTTGCAGGAAAGGACAGAGTCATCGCTGTCTTGTGTTGTCACTGCTCCAACTGGACTGGCAGCACATAATATTAAAGGGATTACTTTACATCGTTTACTGATGCTGCCAGTGGAGCATGACAACAAATTACAATATCACAAGCTATCTGGAGATGCTTGTTTTGAAGTTTCAAGAATCTTGAGGAAAATGAAACTTCTTATCATTGACGAAGTAAGCATGGTTTCCAATGTCATGCTTGCTTTTGTGCATTTGAGGATGCAAGAAGTTCTCAAAACAGAGTATGATGTGTTATTTGGTGGCAAACACATCATTGTTTTCGGAGATCTTTTGCAGCTGACACCAGTGAAAGGGCAACCTGTGTTCAAAATGCTCACGCATGAAGATACCAGGAAGTGCCTAGGCAGCATTGGCAACGTCAATATATGGTTAAACTTCAATTATGCTGAACTGCATGAAAATATGCGTCAGGCGAAGGATGAAGTTTACAAGACTATTCTACAAGATGTTAGAATTGGAAAAGTGACCGAGCATGGGAAAGAAGCTTTACATGCACGATTACTGTCAAATTTATATCCAGAACAAGATGTTGTGCCTGAGAATATTTTTCAGAAAATTACTGAGAAGAAATCTGGAATATGTTTGATGCCAACTCTTGCAGAATGTGCCAAATTTAACAACAAAATGTTGCATTTAGAAAAGCAAGAGATTGTGAAACTGGAAGCTATTGATAGAGTAGAGCATATGGGATCAACAATTATTTTGTCTGAGAATCTGAAAACAAAATTGGATTCATTAGAGAAGAGTATATCTAAAACTGCAGGTTTTGAAAAGACTCTGAATGTGTGCTTGAACTGCCGTATAATTTTAAGAAGGAATTTACATGTTGAAAGAGGTCTGGTAAATGGATCAATGGGTAATGTTGTTGATTTTGTGAAATACAGAAATAGAGATGGAATTGAATTTTTAAAAATTAAATTTGATGGCATTGAGGAAGTACAGCTAATTGCTCGTTGTTCTGCTAGATTTTTGCTTGTAAAAGACTTATATGTTCGCCGTAAGCAGTTTCCTGTTTGCTTGGCATATGCGGTGACAATTCATAAATCGCAAGGTTTAAGCGTAGACAGTGCATTGGTGAATATTGGCAGTTCTGTGTTCAAGGAGGGTATGGCATATGTGGCATTGTCACGAGTTAGAACTTTATCGGGATTGTACTTGATTGAGTGTGATGTCACAAACATTTGTGCGGATCTAGATTGTGTTAAGGAATACAATAGGTTAAGAAGAGAGTATGCGCCACATTTGCCTCAGTATCCTTTGTTTGAGAAACGTGTGGTAGGCCGGAAATGAAGAAATGAGAACAATACTGGGGAGGTTGTAGCAAAAAGACAAAAAGTCAATGAACCTAAAATTACAAGCAGAAACAAAAAGGATTCTGTTGAAGATGTTGTTGGTTTTCAGTTTGAAAACAGTTCTGGTGTCAACTGCTATGCTAATGTAGTGGTAAATGTTTTATTTTCTCTAAAAAATGTAAAAGAAGAGATTGTGGTCAATTCTGATCAAAGATTTTGCAGTTTGTTAAATTCTGTGTTAGAGAAATGTACCACTGATAGAAGAAGTCATAGGGGTAGTGTAAGTCTGCTTGTATCAGTGTCATAGGAAAAGTAGAACATGACTGAGCAAGAAGGGGAAGATATTACTATTCCAGGATTGTGAAAATGATCTTCAACATTTTAATTCTGAAAGTTGCGGAAATGCCAAATGACGGGATTGGCTTACAAGAAATCCAAGAGTTATCAATGGCTCTGACAAGATTTGGCCTTGTGGAAAATTGTGGTAGAGAGCAAGAAGTCATTTATTGCATGTAACGTGTTTTTAAAAACGATGGAGATTTTCTTTCAGAAAGTGGCGGGCTGAAAGTAATAACAGCACAAAAGAGTGTAAGCTGTTCATAGGACATCCTTGGACGTCATGGAAAGTAAGTTAACTTTAAGGAGTTCTGAATTTTGATTTCTGATGTTGTATGGGTTTTTTAAACACAATCAGTTTGATTGTGTTTTTTTTCCCCGCTGTTACATGATGAATACCTTCAAGTCACTGTTTTTAGTGAATTTTGATACATTCTGAGAACAGCAAAAATAAACCATTTAACATGTATAATTAATTCTGTACTGTTTGCATTTATGATGTATATGTAGAACTGAGTAGGAGGCATGGAGAAGGTGAGGCTTCTGTAAGTGTCAAAGTTGTTGCATGCAGTGCTGCACTTCTGCGTATTCTTTCATATGCTAGACTACATCTGCACAATGAGATACCTAAGCAAAGGAAACGCAAGTGATGTGATTGAGAAATGAGCAAAATAAATTGCACGTCTTTCAATTACATCACCTGTGTTTCCTATCATTACGAATCACATTGTGCAGATCAAGTTTAGGTCTGTCCAGGGAAACATAGGAGGTTTCTACTTTGTTGAAGAGTGCAGTGGACATGACTCACTTCATTGGTAGACTTTCACAGATATTATCTCCTCTGTACACTTGAACAAGTGTAAATCTCATCTTGAACTCTGAGTAGGCCTCACCTCAAACAAACCTCTGGATAGGAGACATGTTATTGGAATCCTGAAGCGACACTTTTCTGAAACAAGAGCAATGAAAAAGATGCACCATGTTTTAAGATAGGCCTCACTTCATCTGTATCAAGATACTGTTAGTTTAAAATGTATATCTTTAGGACTGTGTAGGGGACCTGGAGAAGCAGAAGCTTCTGTCAGTGTCAAAGTTGTTGAAAAACTATTTGTCCTTCAATCTTTTCCCTTGTCTTTTGTAATTTTTAAATACATGTTTTAATATTTTTCAAATGTTGGTTCTCTCTTTCACAGATTGAAAGTATAAAAATAAAAAGTGAGTAATTTAACGGCAATTATAAGGTAAATAGTTGTACTCTTTTCGTTACATTTCTATCACATTCACCTACTATTAGATCCACTGCTTCACTTCTTTAACCCTCAGTTTCCTGCCTTTGCTACTTTCCTCATTCCTTTCTCTATTACCTACTTACTCAACTCCTTCCACTCTTTTTCTCAGTCCCTCTGTTCTCATAGTTCCTCAGTCTTGTTCACTCACTCCGTCTCTATTACTCTTAGTGTCTGTGAATTACTTTCCCACCTTTTTTTTTGGACCGCTTCCCGGGAAGTGGCCCGGTTCGCAAACCAGCAGCGTTACGGGAGTCCACCATTTTGTGTTTCGGTCGAATCAAGATACAAGATGGAGGGCAAATAATGTTCAGAATGGGTAGAAGGGGGCACGGTAGATGTATCTTGACCCCCTTGGTTTTCTGAGGGTGGCTGAGGAGGACCATAGTTCTTCACTCTTGTTCACTCTCTCTGTTTCTATTAATGTCACTGTTTCTGACTGATCAAAAAAAAATTTTAAAAAAAAGAACAGTAACTATAAGGGAAGGAAACAGACAGTTATGTTAAAAGAAAGACAGCTATAGGGAGTAAACTAAGGATACTGTTACCCGCAATCCACTGCTGATGATGTTACTGACCATGTCATGAATGATGTAATATGTGACATCATCAGCAGTGGATTGTAGGTAACAGTATCTCTTGTTTACTCCCTAGAGCTGTCTTTCTTTTCACATAACTGTCTGTTTGCTTACCTTATACTTACTGTTCTTTTTTTAAAAAAATATTTTTTTTGGTTAGCTTCCGGTACGCGTACCGGGTAGCGCTCCGGGGAGCGAACTAAGAGAAATAGAGGTTGGCAGAGTTCCAAATATTCTACCAATTTTTTTATAACGGGGAGGTAGTTCTGAAAAGAACTTTTTTTTTATGTTTTTGTTGTTTTATATTTTTTTTAGTATTTTTTGAACATTTTTTTACTTTTTTTGTATTTTCTGAACGTTTTTATATTTTTTTTGTTTTTTTTGGGGGGGGGGGAAACAAAAACGATCCATTGTAAAGGGCTCAACAGGAGCAACAAAAAAAAAAGAATTTATTTTTTGGGGCGTCTCGGACAAACATTAACATGATTCTGAATAGCTCTCATAATCAAAATGATGCTACTTTCCCTGTAGCAGATGAAATCGCCGCAGTGCACGCACACTTGCTTCACTTGCCCAAACAACATTTGAATGTTTGGGATCATCTCCCTCGCCTCTGGTCCCGACACCTCTGGAACAACCGATCTTCTTGCCATTGGGAGGGGATTTTGTTGCTCATCACGTAGCTGGGCAGCACTATAATTATTTGGGTGCCACCTACTCATATGCCGATGCATAGTGTGATTGCCGTAACTGTATTTTTTTTCAGTTCCCCTTGACAATCTATCACCGCATATATGGCAAAACACGTAGCGTGCATTCACTTTTTTTTGCCCCTCAGGAAATCTATAGAATTGCCAAATGTAATTCTCTTTTCGATTGTACCTCCTGGGCTCCTCTGGCAAAAACCTTGGCTCTTCCTCCTCTTCCTCCTCTTCCTGTTCTTCCTCTTCTTGCAAAATTACTTCAGCAGGTGGTCCTCTCTTATTTGGATTTGGTGGAGGTGGTGGGTTAGAACCAGCTGAAGCTACTAATGAAGCCATGTCAAAGTGTAAATAAAGGGTCTTTCTCTCACCAAGATGAAAGTCAGAGTGAGGAAAGAAGGAGGGGTTTTCATCATTTGGGAAAAGCAAAAGTTCTAAACCAATGAAAAGTGTTCATTTTAGATCACATGACCTAGTATTACATCATTAGGAAACCAAAAGTGAAATGAACCAATGAAAAGTGTTATTACCGAGTCACATGACCTGCTGTGTTTACGTTACGCGGTCGGCGCCGCGCCGCGGATCGCTTCCGGTTCGCGTACCGCTGCGCTTCCGGGTACGCGAACGTAGCACGTCATATGACGTATCACGCGAGAACGCGAAACGTCATGCTGACGCGACGCGTCACGATGTTGTTTTCTAACGCGAGAGGTGCGCAAACGGAACGTTTACCGGTTCGCGGACCGGGTCGCGGCTCCGAATTGAGCTAACGGGAAGCTAACCGGTTCGCGTACCGGGAGCGAAACAATAAAAATAATAAAAAAAAATTGTATTAAAAACATGTAAAAAATATTTTTCGATTTAAAGAAGAATACATTGTAAAGGTTTTGATATTTGCTATTAAAAAACCATTGAAATTCACTGAAAAAACCATAGGTTATAGACCATATATAGTTAGGAATTAGCATTTACAAAACCTTGAAAATTCACTGAAAAAACCATAGGTTATAGACCATATATAGTTAGGGATTAGCATTTACAAAACCTTATTTTACTCACACAAAACCATTGAAATTCCATATATAGTTAGTTGTACTAACTATATATCGCGCACCCGCAATCCACTGCTGATCATGTCACATATTACATCATTCATGACATGGTCAGTGACATCACTGATGACATCACTGATGACATCTCAAATGACATCACTGATGACATCACTGATGACATCTCAATGACATGACTGATGACATCACTGATGACATCTCAAATGACATCACAGATGACATCTCAAATGTCTTACATATTGAAGAATGAGTGGATGTATAAGTGTCTGGATGAAGGATTTAGTAGGTGTGTGACTGACTGTATGAGTGAGTGATTAAATGTGTGTCACTGAGTGCATGGGTTAGTCAGTAAACTGTCTTAATTTGTGCATAATTATGTCTGTTGTTCTGTAAACTGCTGCATGTGTTGATCAGTAGCTATATGAGTAAGTATATGGGTTATTGATTGGTTGCCCAAGTATTTGTATGGGAGACTGAGTGTGTGTGTGGGTGGCTGGGAGGTGTATGACTCTGTGCATAGATGTGTAAGCAGTTGATTCACTAGATATATGGATTCAAAAGTGCATGTGGAAACAGGTGTATGGGCGGTTGACTGAGTGCATTGGTGAGTGAATGGATATCTGAGTGCTACATGTCAAAGTAAGAACATATGTAAAACACAGTACATGTGAGAGTTGACATATATAAATAACTGTGCATAAGAGTCCGTGAATGTGTGAGTGGCTGTATTGATCATTGTGAACTTGTATCAGGGATTGTAAAAGAGAGTAAATATGTGTTAGTATATGTTTGAATAAGTAAGGTATGTATAACTGTATAGTTGAGGAAATGGAGGTGTAATTGATTCTTTGCATGACTGAGTAGGTGTGTGAGTAACTCCATGGATGAGTGACAGTCTGTGAGTGTCTGTTTACACTGAGTGTATCTAAGGTTATTTTAGAGTCTGAAGAAGTTCATCGTATTATCACATGAATGATGTCATCAGTGATGTCATCAGTAATGTCAAATGAGATGTCATCAGGGATGTCATCAGTGATGTCATTTGAGATGTCATTAGTGATGTCATCAGTCATGTCATTGAGATGTCATCAGTGATGTCATCAGTGATGTCATTTGAGATGTCATCAGTGATGTCATCAGTGATGTCACTGACCATGTCATGAATGATGTAATATGTGACATGATCAGCAGTGGATTGCGGGTGCGCGATATATAGTTAGTACAACTAACTATATATGGAATTTCAATGGTTTTGTGTGAGTAAAATAAGGTTTTGTAAATGCTAATCCCTAACTATATATGGTCTATAACCTATGGTTTTTTCAGTGAATATATATATATATATATATATATTCAGAGCTCCGCAGTTCCAGAGGAAACCAACAGGAAACAGCACAACAGGAAACAGCACTCGCAGCAGGTTAAACTTTTTTCTCAGTTTATTGCGCACAAATACAATCCAACAGACGCGTTTCAGCACTTGCCTTCATCAGTGTCAGCTGGCGATGGCAAGGCGGAAGTTGAAATAAGGCATTACCATTGAAACAAACAATGGACAATTTTCATCAATTCATGAGCGCCGTCTTTGAATGGTGAGATACTCAATTCAAAATAATAAAATTAAATTCCAAAGCAATATTCGTACTGGTCAACACAAGAAAAACATTAATCAGACTAAAAAAATTAGTTAGTCAGATATTTCTATGCTATATACATGATATTTACAATTTTGTCCTGAATGGGCTAATTCATCGTGATTGTTAATTTTCAACAACCAAATCTCAAAATGTCGACCAGTCTCATATTGCACTGATTTTCCATATTTCTGTTGGTAAAGGGTTTATAAGAGCTAATTCTATTCATTTAGACCCATAGTGAATACTTAGTTAATTGCGGCCTGAATGGCCCACTAAGTGTACTGTAAATAATATGTCTTCATAGCCCGTACACCACGTTGTTAAATCAACTTCATATTTTCAATTCATCATAAAGGTCAAACCCAACCACCAACAAAAATTTTTTTTTCTTAACTATACATAAAGACAAATCATGTTCAGGTAATGACACTATTCAGCCCATCTACTGTCATTAACTATTGCTTAAAGATGTGATAGAAGCTCCTCCCCTGCATTGAGACCTCCAGGTGACTTAGTTTGGAGATCTACAATGTATCTTGACTCCAACCGTATAAGCTTTCGTTTCAGGTCCCCACCCCTTATGTCTTGCGGGACACAATCCAAGCTGAAAAAGCTCAGTAGGGTCCTATCACTATTGTGATGAGATGCGAAATGTCGGGCCATCAGATAGCTCTCATCCTTGTTCACAATGGCCGGTTGGTGCTCTAGGACCCGTAGCTTCACTGCCTTAGTGGTGCTCCCCACGTACCAAAGTCCGCAGGGGCATGTTAGACAGTAGACCACAAATGTGGTTGAGCAAGTAATAAACTTGTCAAACCTGATCTTAGAATCTTTGTGTGGCACATGATAGGCTAGTACCCTCTGACTATTACTACATGCCTTGCATTTCCCACATGAGTATGACCCATGCATGGCATGGAGGTCCCCTTTTGGCTTTTCTTTTTCAAGGTGGCTTGAGACCAGCCTGTATTTCAGCGATCTTATTCTTCTGAAGGTTATCATGGGGTGTTTTTGTAAATCTTTTCCTATTACGGGATCAGATTTAAGAAATCCCCAGTTCTTGGACATAATGGCTCGAACCCTATTCGCTGCCACCGAATAGTTCGTTATCAGTCTGATAATGCCACTCCCACCTTGGGTTGTTGTAGTCCTCTTATCAGACAACAGGGTTTTCCTATCAATTACTTTCACCTTTTCTTCAGCTTGTTGGAGTGTAGTTCCCGAATAGCCGCGTGCTTTAAAGCGTTTTGTGCTTCTGCATGCGGCCTCCGTGAAGTCTTTCTCCAGAGAACTGTTGCGCTTTATCCTCAACAGTTCCCCGTAGGGGATACTCTTAACTAAGGAGGCTGGATGGCTGCTCCGCCCATGGAGGACAGAATTCCCTGCCGTCTCTTTTCTAAAGAGGGCAGTTTGGAGAGTGCCAGAATCAATAAAGACTCTTCAGTCTAAAACGCTAACTTCCGTTTTGCTCATGTGGTACGTAAATTGCAGATTCAAATTGTTCTGGTTAAGGACACTTATATACTCCATTGCTGAAGATTCTGACCCTCTCCAAATAAGGAAAAGGTCGTCAATATACCTTCTCCAGCATATCACCCTATCGACCCAATCAGTTTTGTCATCCGCCCGGGCTACCTGCTTCTCCCACCAGCCCACGAATAAATTCGCGTAGCTGGGGGCAAAGCAGGTGCCCATAGCAGTCCCCCTGACTTGTCTATATCGTTGGTTCTGAAAAACAAAAATGTTATTGTTCAAGCAGAAAGACATAAAGTCCAGAAACCGGTCCCAGGAAGCTTGTTTCCTTCCCAGTGTAAGAATTGGCTTTTGTAGTCTGGTCTGCCCTGTTCCCATGATGCACTGGGCCAGGGACAGACTAATTTGCATACAGCCAGGTTCTGAAACTGGGATGGTGCAATGAGCTAAAAAACGGTGTTGGATCTAGCCCTGATCTCTTGACTGGGTGAGAGTATTCTGCTTAATTCAGAGACTCTGTCCATCACCACCCCTTGTTGTAAATATTTTTGTCCACCCTAAGCGTGGAAGGGTATACTCAGATGTGAGTCCCTTGCTCATTGCACCATCAGGATTCAAGCAAGCCGGGCCGAAGACGGCTGATATGCCAGAAACCGGTCCCCGGAAGCTTGTTTCCTTCCCAGTGTAAGAATTGGCTTTTGTAGTCTGGTCTGCCCTGTTCCCATGATGCACTGGGCCAGGGACAGACTAATTTGCATACAGCCAGGTTCTGAAACTGGGATGGTGCAATGAGCTAAAAAACGGTGTTGGATCTAGCCCTGATCTCTTGACTGGGTGAGAGTATTCTGCTTAATTCAGAGACTCTGTCCATCACCACCCCTTGTTGTAAATATTTTTGTCCACCCTAAGCGTGGAAGGGTATACTCAGATGTGAGTCCCTTGCTCATTGCACCATCAGGATTCAAGCAAGCCGGGCCGAAGACGGCTGAAATGCCAGAAACCGGTCCCCGGAAGCTTGTTTCCTTCCCAGTGTAAGAATTGGCTTTTGTAGTCTGGTCTGCCCTGTTCCCATGATGCACTGGGCCAGGGACAGACTAATTTGCATACAGCCAGGTTCTGAAACTGGGATGATGCAATGAGCTAAAAAACGGTGTTGGATCTAGCCCTGATCTCTTGACTGGGTGAGAGTATTCTGCTTAATTCAGAGACTCTGTCCATCACCACCCCTTGTTGGGCCGGTCGTAGGTTCAAGAAGGTCCTGACAGCTGCAATACCGTCATGGTGACTGATGCTCTTATAGAGACTAGAAATGTCCATTGTTATCATCACCAAGTCATATATATATATATATATATATATATATATGTTTTTTTTTTTTTTTTTTCACTGAAAAAACGATAGGTTTTACAAACGTTATAGTTAGGAATTAGCGTTTGAAAACCCTCAGAAATTCCCAGAAAAAAAACATAGGTTTCAGGGACGTTATAGTTAGTTGGACATTTCACTCATACAAAACAATAGAAATTCCCCTGTTATAGTTAGTTGAGCTAACTATAACTCGCGCCCCCGCAATGCACTGCTGATGACGTCACATATTACATCATTCATGACATGGTCAGTGACATCACTGATGACATCACTGATTACATCATCCAGTGACTATGTGTTTCTATAAAATGTAAATATGTTATATATATATATATATATATATATATATATATATATGCCAAGGTGTATTAAAGAATGAATGGGTGTATAAGAGTCAGGATGCATGATTAAGTAGGTGTGTGACTGACTGTATAAGTGAGTGATTAATTGTGTCTTACTTAATGCATGTGTTGGTTACTGATACAGATATTCACACAGTTTAGGTTGTCAGATGGTGTGTAAGCAGTTGCATGGTTTGGTTAGCAGCTAAATGAGAATCTATTTAGGCTATTGATTCCTTGTCTGAGTATCTGTATGGGTGCCTCAGTGTCTGTGTCGTGAATATGTGAGTGCATAAATATGTGAGTGGATAATTTACTGCGTATATGTGTTCAAGTCTGTATCTGTGAAGGGCTGTATGTCTGGGTGAGTTTGTGTATTGGTGTCTTGGTGAGTGAATGGATGTCTCAGTCGTACATGTGTGAGTAACTGCAGATGTGAAAGGCAGTATATGTGAGTGTTGGACTGTATAAATGACTATATGTGAGAGTGAGTGATTGTGAGACTGCCTGTATGGATCAGTGAGTGCTTGTATTAGTTATTGTATTAGAGTGGAAGTATGTGTTAGTATATGTTTAAATTTGTGAGGTGATATGTGTATAACTGAACAGGTGAGAAAATAAAAGTGTGATTCATTATTTCCATTACTGACTAGGTGTGTGAATAACTCTGTGAATGAGAGGCGGTGTCTGAGTTATTCTCTCACTATATTTTTTTTATTATTTTATTTTTAGATGGTATTTTTTAAATTACATTACATATTTTTTTAATTAAATTTTTTTTAAATAAATTTTTTTTTTTCATTATTATATATTGTTCATAATATACTTAATTAAAAAAAAAATGTTAAAACATTTTTGGGAATTGCGCACCGTATGAACACCCTGCTCGTTTACTGCGCAAAACGTGTCCGCCATTTTACGGTCGTTGTGTAGGATCCGAGTAGGGTGCACGACGGGTACGACTTCTCCAATGCGGTTGCTATGCGACCTGAGCGCAACATCTAGCGCATACGCGAGATGTACGTATAACGTGACGTGACGGACGCGCGGTACCGCGTTGCGTCATATGCATATTGGACACAGTGGGTGTGCTGCTTCCGTGATTTCTTTAATGATGGAAAACTTATTTCTATATATTTAATATAAATATTAAGAGAAGAGTTTTTCTGCGGTTATTATAAAAATAATATTCTTTAACTTTCTTAAAAAGTACATAACTTTTTAATGCAATTTCGCAAAGTCGCGCTGGACGCAAGCACGATGCAAGCAGGGTGCGTGTTGAGTGTGCATATCCTACGCGCATCCTACGTGCACCCCATGTGACTTTAAAAACAGAGATTTGATTTGTTAATTACACATCCCATTGAAACTATTATAGGACCTTACCCATTTCAATCACTCTTATTAAAACTTTTCTGAGGGAAAGACCTCCTGAGAAGATCTACTGCTCTTTATTTTTTGGAGAAGAGAATAATTTAAAGTTATTATGGCTGCTAATCCACCATCATCCTATGATTCAGAGAACTCATCACAGCAAGAATTTGTTTCTGAACCTCCACTAAAGCAAAAATATACCAGCATTGTCTGGAAATGTTTCACCTTTCCATCAGGCTTAAAAAAGGGGACTGCAACAAAAGTTACTTGCCGAATATGCAATGAATTGCTTTCAAGGGGAGACCCCCGAACAAAAGTACTCATGTGGAACTGCAAGTATGCGGAAGCCCTTGCAATCTAAGCATCCGGTCAACTTTGCAAAGAAGGAGTTAAGGAGATTGAGAGAGGCTCCTCCTGCTTCATCAGAAGTCCTGAGTACGAGTGGACTAACACTATCAACCTCTACCGCACACCCTGATATTCGTCCTAAATTTGGGAAACTTAGAATGAGCTGTGTAAAATGTGGACGGCTGATAGCATATGGAGAGCAGTCGGGGGATTTGGTGTGTCGAGCTGTTGACCACCACTATTGTTAGATTTCTTGTCTCCACTCCTCAAAGTTTTTAGTTCTCTTTTCCCAGTTCTCATGTTTTCCCCTGTTTTAAAAAAACAAAAAAACTACAAAATCGTTTAAAACATTCCCCAAAAAACAAAACAACAAAAAGAAGAAAAAATTTATTTTCGAAACTAACTACTCTGATTAAAGAAAGATCTAAACTAGTATGCTAGTGTGTGAAAGTTGAGATGAATGTATGTGTAGTGCATAATTGACTGTAAAAATACATTTCTGATGTGTTTTGAATGCATAAGTGCAGAATTATAAGGAAGTGCTGCAGCAAGACACTGTAACCTTTTTAACTACAGCGTGCTGTGGTACTTCCGAAGCACAAGGATGTAACATATGTACATAAATATGTTGCAACTCTGTGCTTCCGTCTGCACAGCTGCAGAAACTGCAGGCATGTGGTGACACAGGCACCCTAGCACCATGGTGCAAGGATGTCCGTGTCATGTGGAGATTGTTTTTGTGCAAGAAGGGACACCTTCCCGCACAAAAACAATCAGTAAAGGCATCTTTCTCCTTCAATATATGCTGTGCATTCCAGCATATATTGAAAGTGAAAAAATGAGAAGTGAAAACAATTTTCCTCGTTGTGCTTTGCTACACCAATAGAAGGATGGTGTAGCATTCACAAACATGTCCAGAGTTATAATTTCTGATAAATCTGGAAATGTGTCTTATTTTATGAGTGTTCTGTGCAAACACGCACAACAAAACCTATAGAACACCTTTTCAATGCAAAGTACTATGTATAATGAGATTATATTTACATGGAAAAGAAAAAGTATACAGAATGCCTTTTCCTCATCTTATAAATAAGAAAGAGAGTTAATGGCTAGGCCAATTGTTATTATATGAGTACATTTCGGTACTGATAACAGAGAACAAGATACATTTACAACTACTTACGTTTTAGGGAACTGATAGGACATGTTTATATATTACTGAAGGGAAGGGATGCGACCTAATATGACATTTGCAAAAACACTGACTGATGTGGTTTAAATTAAACAGTTTCATTTCTTTTAATTCTGAAATTATCAAGACCTGCAGAAGAACCACATTACTCTATTGTGTAGTATACCATATATCTTGCAGACAGGTGTTCTGAAGCTGTCCCCTATTTTATACCTTTTTGTATTGCAATTTTCTGACAGAAATCTAGTCCATTGATGTTCCTTTTCTTCCATTGTGTGGAAACACAGTTCATTCTCCATTTTAAGACTTACTAAAACTTACCTCAACAGTAATATACGTAAAAAAAACAGTACACATGTTATTCACTTGTTTTTTATAATCTAAATGGTGGTAAATTTTATATTTTAAAATTAAGATCTGTAAAAAAAAAAGTTATAACATATAATAATACATTTTTAACAGCACAGCATCATTTTAACATTTTACAAAGTAATTTCTTTACCTTTTTTGCTGTTCTCAGAATATATTGAATTTCACTAGAAACAGTGATTTCAATTGTACTCAAAAAACAATAATACATCTATAGTAAAATACTAGATAATACAAATAACACGTATATAAAATGATTACTGCTAAGAAAATGTTATAAGTTAAATGTATAAATACTATAAATAATGCCACTTAAAATTATACACCGAGACAATGTGCAACAAAAAGTCCATAATTCAAAGAAATACATTTCCTTGAGGCCAAATTGTATTTTTGCAGTAATTTTTATGTAAATTGCCCAATGATAATCCTATAAATGATAACAATAAATTCCTCAGAGGCTGAATTATCTTCTTAAAACTTTGGCTTTAAAAATATTAGATAGGAATTTGGCAATTCGAAAGGCAAACGTTGTTTGAAAACCAACTCAGCATCATTACAAAGACTCCAGCCTTTCTCACTTTTGAGATATGCAGTGTAATGTCCTGATGTTATTGAAGGACCATTGTGGAAAATGATTGCTACTGCTAGAAAAGTCCTTCCAGATATTGATAGTTGTGTAGCAGCAAAATGTTTTATTAAAGTGTCCAATTTCTTCCATCAGCTGTACAACGTTGCATCATTAAAATTATATATTTTCCATATCTTTGTATAAATAATGTTGATAACATTTCTGATTTGCATTGCCTACACTCCATGTTTTGGTTTGCAGCTTTAACTAATTTACTGAAAGACACAAATTTGCAGTCTGGTAATGTGAAATATAAAAATCTTTCAGTGTCTACATTAGTGCTACATCATACAATTTTCACATTAATGTTACAATTAATAACAAAGGCCAAAAATATTATCTACGTCCACACCTTCATTTTCCAATTCTGTAGCATATACAGTAGAAACTCCTGAGCATCTTGTTGGATATTTTGTGTAAAATGTGTAGAACCAGAACATACATCCAAAAGATTACGAACATCAGAAACGCTTTGTATTTTACTTTTATCTGTTCTCAATTTTTCATAAAGAGAATGTAACAAGGAACAAAATCTTTTTTCCCAATTCTCCATAATTTGCTGTTGCAAACCTTCAAGAAAAAAAAACAACATTGACCACTACATTAGCATAGCAGTTGACACCAGAACTATTTTCAAACTGATAACCAACAATCTCTTCAACAGTGTCCTTTTTCTTTTTGCTTGCAATCACATTATCTTTTTTTTCCCTTCTCTACACCTTCAGTACAGATATTCTCATACCTTCTTTTCGAGCAACCACACGCTTTTCAAATACAGGATATTGACCTAAATTAGCAGCATATGTTCTTCTTAACCTATTGTATTCTTTGACACAGTTGGCATCTGCAGTAATCTTAGTATCATCAAAATCAATCAAAAACAAACCAGATAATGTTCTGGCTCTGGACAAAACAACATATGCCATACGTTCTTTAAACACAGAATTTCCAATGTTCACCAAAGCATTGGCAGCACTTAAACCTTGAGATTTATGAATAGTCACTGCATATGCCAGAGAAAATGGAAACTGTTTTCTACGGACATATACATTTTTAACAAGCAAAAAACGAACAGAACACCGACCAATTTGTTTCACTTCTTCAATCTGATCAAATTTAATCTTTAATAATTCAATATCATCTTTATTTTGATAATTAACAAAATCCACAACTTTGCCCATTGCTCAATTAACTAAACCTTTTTCTACATCCAAATTACGCTTTAAAATTATCCGACAGTTCCTACATGCATAAAGATTATTTTCTAAACCATCAGTTTTAGATATTGATTTTTCTAAAGAATCCAATTTTGTCTTCATGTTCTATTTTATCGATGGCTTCCATTTTTATTATTTCTACATTTTCCAGTTTCAAAAGCAGATTACAGATTTCTTATCTACAATTTCCATGTATATTTTCTCAGGAACTATATTTTCATTAGGAAACAAATTCGAAAGTAATCGAGTCTGTAAAGCTTATTTGCCATATTCTGTCAGTAGACCAATTCTTATATCTTGGAGAATAGTTCCATAATCAACATCATTTGCCTGTCGCATATTTGTAATGAGTTCTTTGTATTCAAAATATGACCAAATGTTCACGTTTCCAACACTACCCAGAGACTTTCTGGTGTCTTCATGCGCAAGTGTTTTAGAAACTGGTTGTCCTTTTACGGGAGTCAGTTGCAGTAGATCTCCAAGAACTATGACCTGTTTTCCTCCAAATAATACGTCATACTCTGTTTTAAGAATTTGCTGCATTCTTAAATGCACAAAGGCAAGCATTAATTTTGAGACCATGCTTACCTCATCAATAATGAGAAGTTTCATTTTCTCCAAGATACTTGAAACTTCATAGCAAGCTTCTCCAGATAGCTTGTGGTATTCCAATTTGTTTTCATGCTATACTGGTAGCATTAGTAAACGATGTAAAGTAATTCCTTTAAATGTTGTGTGCTGCCAACCCAGTTGGAGCAGTGACAGAACAAGACAAATGCAACTCATTTGTTTTTTGTAGATAACTTGTAATTACTTTAATTAGAAAACGTTTTCCTGTTCCAGCTTGTCCACTCATGTGCATTAAGATAGATTGAAATGACGTACATGAGCACTCTTTCTTTTCATGAAGTAATCCATGGTCAATCTGTTGTCTCACTTGCTCATATATTTGTTTTTGATCAACATTTAGTTGTTCTTCCAAGTTTCCTAAGTTTGTTACAACTTCTTGAGCTTGATGCATTGCTGTTTCCACCTCATTCTTGCCGATTACTGCTTTGTTTTCAACAATTGGTTGTCCTAGTGGATCTTGACTCAGCGCAGTAGAACTTTGTCTTGAGAACTGTCTCTAGCAATCTCAGATGCAATTGTAGCTTCTTGATCAATTTTATTGTTCAATATTTTCACATAATTTGCAAAGCACTGCATTGTATGCTATCTTTACAAGCATTAACGGAATCTTCATAGCTCTGGAAATCTCCAAGTAATTCCAGTTCTGAACGCCATGGTTTGAATAGTTGTAAAATAGCTAAATAGTACAATTCCCTTTTATCAGCAGTGTCACAACACAGCTTCCTGTGATTAATCAAATTTCCTTTCATTTGTTTCACCAAACATGCTTCGGAACCAATGAATCCATATTTTCCATCATTGATGTTCTCTGTAGTATTCCGTTTAAAAGTGTAGTTTTGCAGCACTTCATAGAGACACATGTTCTCAAGAGGATGATTTCTGTTTGGGTAATATGTGTCCAACATACTCGCTCTCAAGAGGATGACTTCTGTTTGGGTAATATGTGTCCAACATTTTCGTTTTCAAAATATCTGTACTTTCTGGATCTTTTGCTGCTAAATATTCAATTTCTTGAACGGATTTCAGTACCTGATTTCGCATTGCTACAAGACCTAGACTCACCCAAATGATTCTTCTGGATTTGGAGTATAGACTTGCCGATGATAACCGATCTGAGCATTCATATGCTCCGATTTCTCGATGCGATAACATCTTCAAACTGAAACTGTATAATTTCTTACTTAGAGTATTTTCGTGAGAAATCTCTTCCCACAATTCTTTCAATTCTGTCTTTTCTGATTTTGTAATATAAGATGTTACATATCGAGCAACAGCAATGGAATTGTCCGCAATGTACTGAATATCCATGTTAGCATTCCACATGGACAAAATGACTGGGTTGTAGTCGTTTATGTATTTTGACTCTTCATTTCTTCTTAAGTTGTAGGTAGTTTTTTAGAGACTTTCTTGTGTTAGTATGTTGCAAAGATGACATAAAACTATTAACTCTTCCTTTCAATATTACAGGACGTGGAAATCCAAAACAACATTTGGTGTAGAACCTGTCCTTAGATTTGTACTTTCGTCGACAGTATTTTCCACATTGGTGGCTTTGGAATCGTAAGACTAAGTTGTTTTCTTCTGTGCTTTTGGGTACAGCACATGTTGCATATTGTTCAATAAAACTCAAAACGGTATCATCCGCATCTGTTCCAAATTTGGGAGCGTCCCTAATCCATAACAGCATATGTATATGAGGAGCACCTCTTGCTTGATACTCCTTTCTCCAAAAGAAATCCACAACTTCTCGAAGAGGAGGATTTTTTTTATTGCAGATAAAAGACATCATAGCCTCAAATCTATGTTTGAAATACCTGCATATATTAACAGGATCCAAAGAGCACAATCCTCCAGGTGTCTTGTATTCAATGTTTTTTATATTCGAATTTGCCTCTCGAAGAAATTCTAGTAAATCATCCCAAGCGTACTCAGCACAGCTTAGGGTAAGGAACCATGTTGGAGTTCCTAAGTTTCGTAGCATACATTTTAGCTCTCTATGACGACGGTACCAATATTCATTAGTCCCACGCTGACATGCAATTAAATTAATGAGCTGAAATTCTAGATGATCATCTCTCTGGTGCACTTTATCCATAAAACCTTTTGCAGATACATTTTGCAGATGTATTCCAGATTTTAGAATATGGTTGACTGCATATGAAAGTCCAGACAAGTCACTTTCAAACAAAAGATGAAATATATAAGGGATACATTGTCGAAATCTTGGATCTTCTGCATATAATCTTGTTGTCCGATATTCAGATGCAGGAATCTGCACAGGACGTTCATCATATCGTCCTCCTTTTCCAGTTGGGAACAACTGTGGAAACAACGAGCTTCCAGGCTCTCTTCCCATACACTCATGGGACTTTCTATTGCCTTTTTCATTTGGAACAAATCAATTGTGCTTCCCATCACTTCTTTTGAATGAAGTGGATGCACACTATAATGTTCATAGATTTCTTCACATCTTAACATGTCCACTTTTTCAATTTGTCCACTTGACGTTTCAGTATCTTCTTCTAAAAGTATTTCTTCTTCTCCTATATAAACATTCTTATAGTATGTATTGTTTTTTATCAAATACAATGTTGCCTTTTGCACTTTCCTAACCTCCACTAACTCCTGTCAGATTTTCTTATTCTTATTTGGCACACCATTAACAAGAATAACTAGAGGTTCACTTTCTACACTGTCTACACTAATAGTTTCAATATTTTTCTTTAAATCTAACGGTAAATACATCGCTCTTCCTTTTAATCCTCTTTGTAAATCTGAAGGAGGCAATTTACCTGTTTTAGGCTCCATACGAACAATAGCCTGAAGCGGGTGCACACACTGAATGAGAATAGACTCATAGGTATTGAGATCTGTCAGTTGTGGAGGAATAGCAACTAACTCTAAATTGTTATGCACAGCTCTAGCAGGCATTCTATTGTCATCTAACTTGTTATAACAATATTTACAAATACGCTTATCAGAACCCAAATCAAAACAATTCTCTACCAACAAATAAGTTGCAAATTCCTTCCACTTATCATTATTTTCTTTTTCACTTTTTAAATACAGATCAACACTCCTAGTCTGATTTTTGTAGTAAGTTCGGTGACAACAAATACAAGAAAAATGTGGCCATTCCCCTGAAATCACCTTAAACTTCGTAATTTAATTTTCAAAATTTTTGGTACAACTATGTTCAACATTCTCTGCAACATTTTTTTCTATTGATGTTTGAGTTTCTTCACTCTCTTCTTCAGGACCAAAGTAACAAAACTCAATATCATCACAATCCTTTTTCACATCTGATACTGACCCTCTCAAAAGAGCACTGTTCAACTCATTTAACTTTAGTGCTGGACTTTTTGCATAATATAATCTTCTCACTAACTTCCTCATTTGAGTATGATGTACTGCCAACATCCTAAAATGGTGAAAAACACTTTGACATACTTTCCTTGAAAGATAAGCCAGAGAATGACCTTGCAAACCAGTATGTTTTCTCACTCTGCAAGGGTCTAGTCCTTGGAACAGCTTAATCTTATGTTTAACACTTTTTTTACAATATGCATGTAATAAATTGCATAATTTATCAATAGATGCTTGTCGTACACTACAAATACTACTACAATCCCAAGTACACACTGGGGCTTTAGGACGTCTGCCTAGAACTTCATCAGCTATCACTTCTTCTGCATTTCTAGGAACCATTTGCTCTTTCTCAATTGGATAACCATCTTTAACCGCATAAGCTCGACCACTGGTGTCAACTGCATGCAACAAATTATTGCTCTGTAAATAGCTCTCTTCATTAAAAAAAGGCTCAGAACTTGAACTGTGTTTCCATTGTCCTAAAAAAAAGTCACAAAAATTAGTTTTGATAATTACTCTTTTCCACTTACTTTTGGCATTCATTAAATGTATTAGTTTATCTAATGATCAAATTCTCTTCAGCACTAAAATGAAGAGTTTTCTCTTTACTTCAAAAGCCTTTGCAAAAATTGATTCAATATGCTTCTTCTTTTTATGAAATTGTGTTCTCTTTCTATATTTTTTGTGTCTTTCAGTAAGTTATTCACAACTCTGTTGTAAAATAGTTTTTGGCGGATTTCTTTAAATTGATTTTTTCTTCTTTTACTATAAGTTGTATCCTTTGTTTTTACATTACCTTTTTTGCCTTTCCAATTCTTTGCACTTTTTCTTGTGCTTGGAACATTTTCACTGCTTTGCACATTTGTCTTTTGAAGTCTTACCAGTAATTTTTTTCTTTTTCGTCACATTATGTTGGTCTTCCAAGAGTTGTGGTTGAGTTTTTTTCAAATAAGTATCCTTTTTCTGACTTTTTATTTGTCTTTCTTTCTGCGGCATGATAACTTTATTTTAACGATGATAAACAGTATCTGTAAAAAATAAGCATATATAAGTATTTATTAGAAACTTAAAAAAATTATAAATTTTTATTACTATACAAACACATTTCATACAAATTCTAACAAAAAAATTGTAGGCCTGAAGCAGAACTGTGAAAGTTGTAAGAGCACTATATACATAGTATATACCAGTTTGAAGCACTCCATAACACTAAAACCTGAAGCACTCTATGAGTACATACATATTTTCTAAATGATCACAATACTATAAGGAAAGACACTGAGTGAATTAATAATTGGTTCACTTTTACTTTAGTAAATAGATTACTACATGGTACATAAACAGTCACTATGGTTTTGCAACACTACAGATTTAGAATTTAGAGTAGTGCAGTGTTGTTTGTCTAGTGTAAGGACTCGTGCTGGGGTAGTGTCCTAGGGTAGCGCAGTGGTATTTGGGTAGTGTAGGAGGTCGTGCTGGGGTAATGTTTTAGAATTTAGGGAACTGCACTGGTAGTTGCATAGTATAGGTGATTGTACTGGGGTAGATTTAGGGTTTAGGGTAGTGCAGTGGTCTTTGTGTAGTATAGGGGGACCTGCTGGAGTAGTGTTCTAGGATAGTGCAGTCGTAATTGGGTAGTGTAGGAGGTCATGCTGAGATTGATTTAATGTTTAGAGTAGTGCAATGGTGTTTGGGTAGTGTAGGGGGTTGTACTGGGGGTAGATTTAGGGTTTAGGGTAGTGCAGTGGACTTTGTGTCCTATAGAGGGTCCTGCTGGGACAGTGTTCTAGGATAGTGCAGTGGTGTTTATATAATGTACGGGATCATGCTAGGGTTAGTGTTTTAGGATTTAAGATAGTGCAGTGGTGTTTGTATACTGTAGGTGGTCATGCTGAGTACTGCAATGATGTTTGACTAGTGTTAAAGATCGTGCTGAGGACCTGTTCTAGGGTAGTGCAGTGGTGTTTATGTAGTGTATGGGGTCATAATAGGGATAGTGTTTTAGAGTTTAAGGTACTGTAGTGGTGTTTGTGTAGTGTATGGAGTCGTACTGCAGTAGTGTTTTTCGTTAGTACAGTAGTGTTTCAGAAGTGTACGGGGTTATGCTGGAGTAGTGTTCTACGATAGTACAGTCATGATTAGGTAGTGTAGGAGGTGGGGTGAGATAGATTTAATGTTTAGGGTAATGCAATGGTATTTGAGTAGTGTCCAGGGTTGTGCTGCGTAGTGTTTTATTATTCAGGGTAGTACATCGGTGTTTATACAGTGTAGGGTATCATACTAGTAGTAGATTTAGAGTTTAGAGTACTGCACTGGTCTTTCTGTAGTATAGAGGGTCGTGTTGTGGTAGTGTTCTAGAAAATAAACTGGTCTTTGGGTAGTGTCGAAGGTTCTGCTGAACTATATTTAAGATTTAGGGTAGGAAAACAGCAACATTCTATTGCCAATAACTTTGGTGTCGATTGATGAAACTTCTTGAAATTTTCCACAGGTTTGGCCAGCTTAGTTCCACTCCTTCCCTGATAGTTTGGGGGTGATTAGTAAAGCAGGGGCCGAGAACAAAGGGGTGTCCGAAAACATGTTTTCCCCATGCAATTTCCCATAGGACCTTTAGCCATGGCCACAGCCCGAACGGCCGAACGGAATTACACCAAATTTGGCAGAGAGGTAGTTCTCAGTTCCGATTTGTGCCTTTCGCATATGTGGTGTCAATCTGTTCAGTAGTTTCTTTGAAAATTATGATTAAAATCATTTATATATCTATGGGCGTGGAGGTTCAGCGGATTGTGCGAGGATTGGCCTCATAGGATAAGCGCACTGTCCGGATGACACGTTGAATTCTAAGTGGCTGTCAAGCGGTTGTAAACATTCGAAATCTGCAACTGTTGGCAGCCATTTTGTGCTTCGGTAGAAGCGAGGCTGAGGAAGTCAGTGAAATATTTGTGCAAAATGTGAAAAGGGGGCAGGGTAGACACACCCTGAATCCCTAGGCCTGCTCAGAGGGTCACATAAGGACACATGAACTACCAAAATACTTCTCTAAGACTGAATCCTAAATGCTCAAACTCACTGTGTGATTCTAGACAAATAACAATATTCCTTATAAATACATTAGTAAGATACTATAGTAGTGTTTGGGTAGTGTAAGGGATCCTGGTGTGATAGATTTAAGCTGTAGAATGGTGAAATGGTGTTTAGGTAGTATAGGGAGTCATACTGGGGTAGTGTTCTAGCATTCAGCAGTGGTATTTATGTACCATAAGAGATCATGCTAGGGATAGCGTTTTAGGCTTTAAGGTAGTGCAGTGGTGTTTGAGTAGTGTAGGGGGTCGTGGTACGGTTGTGTTCTAGGAAATAAACTGGTGTGTGGCAACTGTAGGAGGTTCTGCTGGTGTAGATTTAAAGTTTATGGTATTAAAGTGGTGAATAAGTAGTGTAGGTGGTCATGCTGGAGGTAGATTAAGGGTTTACAATAGTGTAGTTGTGTTTGGGTAGTGTAGGAAATCATAGTGGTGGAAGTGTCAGTGCAAGACTATATGTACTTCTCTGTCAGCAAACACATCAACCATACATTATACATATTTCAGAACTGCATTTTACTATTAATACTAAACTCATTTTGGAAATACATAACCAATGACTATTTTCTAATTCTACCAAAATGTGAGAACACAATACGGTTTTAACTAATAACATATCGGAAAACACATGAAGGGGCATATTATCAAGCAGGGCGTTAAAATAATTGCCGTTTTAGCGGCAGAAAACTGCTGCAAAAGCGGCGATAATGGGCTTGATAATATGCCATCAAGAATTCCAAAAGAAGCCCATGTTCACACTAGAACATAGGTTTCTATTGGAATTCACAAGTCCATATAATCAAGCCTATTATCGCCGCTTTAGTGGCCGTTTTCTGCCACTAAAACGACGATCATTTTTGAAGTCCTGCTTGATAATATGCCCCGAAGTACCAAAATGCTTCTCTCAGAGTGATTCCTAAATGCACAGAAGACACACTGTGCGGCATATTATCAAGAACGGCAATAACATTATCGCCGCTTTAGCGACAGGAATCTGCCGCTAAAGCAGTGATAATGGGCTTGATAATCTGCCCTTGTGAATTCCCATAGCAGCCCAGGTTAACACCAGAACCTGGTCTGCTATAGGAATTTACAAGAGCATATTATCAATCCCATTATCGCCGCTTTAGCGGCAGTTTCCTGCTGCTAAAGCAATGATAATTTTATCGCCGTTCTTGATAATATACCCATGTGTGATTCTAGACAAACAACACTATCCCTTATATTTTACCAAAACACATTTCGTAGTCTAGAATGAGTACTACATTTTACTGTACAAACTTCACTCATTTTTGCAAATAAATAAAAAATAATTGGTTTCTAATTCTACCAAAACAAGAGAACAGCATAGTTATCTGTGTGCAAACACATAAAATAAACAAATGCTTCTTTCAGAATGCTTTCCAAATGCACACATACAATAAAATTCTAGAGAAAAAAAATATTCCCTTCACTTTAGCAAAACAAACACATTACTCTGATTAAAACCAAAATGCACCACATACATTCCCTCCAAATTAATAACTCACCTTTCCAATTGTTTTGTAGAATAAAAAGTATGTCAGTCACACAGCAGATTTTCTTATTCAAAATCTCTGTTTTCAACACCTCTCACCAGAACCACAGAATGGCAGGGTTTTACTCTCATTTTCAAAACATATACACCTGAACATCAAATCACATTCCGTACCACATTAATACAAAACCAAACACACATTTCCATTGGTTAGACATTTCAATGCTTTCCAAACTACATACATTTGAAGCCTACTCCCATGCTGCCTTCTGCCTGTTACCATAGAAACACTTCCTGAAACAGTTTAATGAGCACACAGGTGGAAAGTTCATCACACAATGTTACTAATCAAAACAGCAAGTGTGCTTGACTTTTCAATATACCAGCTTATTTTATGTAATGTTCCTTTCTATCAATTTTTATTAACCAATAAGAATCAGGCTTTCAAAAAACAGAAACATGCACCCTAGTTTTCAATGTAGAATATTGTCAAACAACCATCATTGCTCTACTTTTTTTCTAAACTGCATCTTATCCACCATTTTCAGAAAAATAATACTTTTCAAACTGGCCCTTCATTTACAGAGACCATCTAAGTGCATCCAGACCTCCCTTCAACATGCTTAGAGTGTGGATTGTAGGACACAGCTAGATTTTCTGGAGCCAAAGGTACACAGAACAGAAAGGAATTCACGAAGACCTAGGTTTACCAAACGTAGACATTAAATGGATAGGACAGAGAGGGTTAAAGTGGCACCAATTGATGCAGTTGGTGAAATCCTTTTTACATCTCTAACACCCAGACCTCATAATTGTGCACTGTGGTGGCAATGACCTAGGCACTTTGACTGGGGTAGGTCTGGAAATGCTCATGAAGGACACCTTTGGAGAATTTATGTCACCCCAAACTGCCTTTGTCTATTCTAACATATGCCAAAGGCAAAAATGGAAGTGCTCCAATCAATTTTGTCCACAGATTGAGAAAGCTAGGAAACATGTGAATACATCTGTTTCTGCTTTTCTCCGAGACTATAGAATGGGGTCCATTTACCACAACAATCTTTGTTTCAATATGCATGGCATCTATAGGAGAGATGGTGTTCATTTTACAGATGAGGGAAACAGAGTCTTCCTCATAAACTTTAGACTCTGCATCGGTACTTACTTGTAGGTACTAAAATCTCTCAATAAACACAAGGGCTCTGTTTAGAGCCACCGGAGATCTAAACACATAAGCTTGATGTATATCTCAAAAATACATGCTTCTTTTTTTTTGGCGGTGAAATGCGTGGATCTATGCGCATCCATGACTTTTTAAAAAAAAGAAAAATACTATCTTACTTTTTTGGCCCTACGGGTCCTTATGTGACCCCCTGAGCAGGCCTAGGGAGTCAGGTTGTGTCTACCCTGCCCCCTTTTCACATTTTGCACACATATTTCACTGACTTCCTCAGCCTCGCTTCTACCGAGACACAAAATGGCTGCCAATAGTTCCTGATTTCGAATGTTTACAACCGCTTGACAGCCAATTAGAATTGAGTGCGGGATGGGGACGGTACGCTTATCCTACGAGGCCAATCCTCGCACAATCCGCGGATCCTCCGCGCACATAGATATATAAATGACTTTGACCGTAATTTTCAAAGAAACTACAGAACAGATTGACACCAGATATGTGAAAGGTGCAAGTCGGAACTGAGGACTACCTCTCTGCCAAATTTGGTGTAATTCCGTTCAGCCGTTCGAGCTGTAGCCGTGGCTAAAGGTCCTATCCGAAATTGCATGGGGAAAACATGTTTTGGGACCCCCTTTTTTCTCAGCCCCGCTTCACCAATCACCCCCAAACTTTCAGGGAAGGAGCCAAACTGAGCCTGCCACGAGTTTGGAAATTTTCAAGACGATTCATCAATTGACGCCAAAGTTATTGGCAATAGAATGTTGCGGTTTTCCTATGGATAATAGGTCCTAACTATAACTACCTACTGGCAATCGCCAGTAGGTAATATATGTATATATATATATTTCATGTGAACAAGGCTCTTGAGAGCCGAAACGTCATGAGACTTCTGCTGCACCTGAAATAAATTTTGGAGCACTACAATTGGTCCGTGTCCGTTGGCTTTTTCCTGGCTGGAGTGTGTCCAGAGCGCGATTAAAGTGACGGGGTGTTTGATATATATATATATATCCACACGCCAGTTCACATTCCCCGGGCCGTTCAGCGCTCGTCGCGGGTGCGTATCCCTACGGCAGAACCACGCCATTACATATTCCACACTTCTTTTGTTTACACCAAAGAATTTGGGCGCACACCTTCTGGATTCCACAATCTGATTTATTTTGATCTTTTTAGCATGAAAGCAGATGATCTACGCGTTTCGATGCCACAAGCATCTTGCTCACGATCAACTTCACACGTTTTTTTCTGATTATTTAAAGCATTCAAAAAAAGAGTGTGTTGCATCACTTCCTGTTTCTTAGGTGTGTTGCATTGTGGATATTATAGTTTTTATATAAAAAAGTCAACTGATTGTATTTATACCACTTTCTTTCCAACAAATGATAACCCCTTTATTTTTTTGAGGTTAGTTTTGATCTTCTTGGTACTATCCCATTGTTTTAAGATATTCGAGTCTCTTTTACAGCTTAATACCCTCCAGTGGGTGTATGTAATTTGAGTTTGGGTTTTGCTCTCTTCAGTGGGAGTTGTTCTCTTTCTTTCCACTGCTCCGATTACCTTTCTTCCTATCCTCTAGGGTTTATCTCACTTTTATTTTGTTTTTCATTTTTCTTCTTTGTTTTCTTTTGTTGCCTTGATTGGCATTTTCTTTTTTTTCTTTTTTTGATTGGTATATTCCTTTCCCATATTCATTTGAACATTTTCCTGTTTCATCCTGAATATATTACTTTTTAGAGATGAATATATAACTCCTCTGATTGATTAAGGCCGTACGGGTTCAAAGTCCTGAAATTTAGAATGTGACGTGACTCCTTCTGCCTTAAGTTTTTTTCTCGGTCACCTCCTCAGACGTTTTTTGGTATCGTCTCAATGCCAAAGAATTTCAATTTTTGCCAGTCTCCATTATGTGCTTGTTCCATATGTTTGGCAACAGCATTTGCCCTGTCCTTATGTGTCGTTGCTCTTGCATGCTCCATAATACGTTTTTTCAGTTCACCTTTTGTACTTCCCACGTACATCAGTGGGCAGGGACATTCTATCCCATATACAGTGTATTCAGTTTTACAGGTGATTAGTTGGCGTATTTCCCATTTTTTGTTGTTTGACATTTGTACTTCCTTTGTTTGTTTTGCAATTTGGCACATTTTACATCCGTAACATTTGACAAATCCAGTTGTTTTTAGCCAATCCTTTTTCTTTTCTTGTTTCATCTTGCAATGACTGTGGATAAGTTGATCCTTTAAATTTGGTGCCCTCTGATAGGTTACTGTTGGGTGTTTCCCAACTAATTTTCTGACTGTGGCATCCAGATGTAGGATTTTCCAGTTCTTTCTTAGAATGTGCATGATTTCACTGCTGCTTTCGGAAAAATCTGTGATCAGTCTTATTGGTTCCTGTTCATTTTTGTTTTGGGTTGAGCGTTTTATGCACTCCTCTCTTGGTTTTTCATTTGCCTTTTTCCAGCATTTTTCCACATTGCCCTGATTGTATTTCCGATTCTTAAATCTCCTTTTTGTTATGGCGCTGTGTTTTTGCCACTCTGTTTCTTCGCTACATATTCTTCTGATGCGGAGAAATTCCCCATATGGGATACTTGAGATTAGTGATGCTTGGTGGAAGCTCGTGGCTTCCAATGTTGCGTTGGTTGCAGTTGTTTTCCTATGCAGTGTGGTCTGAATTTGGTTATCCTTGATATAGATGCGTGTGTCAAGGAAAGTTACTTCTTGGTTGTTTATTTCATAAGTGAAATTCAAACCTGTCATGCTTCCATTGATGATCTTGAAATAATTTTAAAATTCATTTGGCGTTCCATCCCAAATGATCAGTAGATCATCTATGAATCTGATCCAGCTGATAATTTTGTTGGTTAGATGATCATGTTCCGTTGCCCAAGCAATTTCTTTTTCCCAGTAGCCCATTGTGAGGCATGCGTAATTTGGGCTAAAGGAAAAACCCATTGCGGTTCCGTAGTTTTGCCGATATAGCTCTTCCCCAAACAAAAAGATATTTTGTGTTAAATACAGTGAAATCATCTCTTGTAGCATTTGGTTATGATTTTTATATTGGATGTTCCGATCTTGCAAGAAATAATTGCATGCTTTTATCCCTACATCATTGCTTATGTTCGTATATAGGGATACGACATCCATCGTAATCAGTTGGTAATTTTCCTGCCACGGAGTATTTTCTAGTCTTCTCAACAAGTCATTGGTGTCTTGGATATAAGAGCTCAATTGCGTTACCTATGGCTTCAGGGAGTAGTCTATGTAATTTGAAATGGGTTCTAGTAAGGAGCCCTTTGCTGATACGATTGGTCTTCCCGGGGGTTTCTGCTGGTCCTTATCTACCTTTGGCAGGAAATAAATAGTCGCTGTTATCGGGTGATTGGTTGTTAAGTATTTTTGTTCATCATCATCGATCAGATTGTTTAGTTTCCATTGTCTTAATTTTCATCTAGTTTATTTTTTTATCTCAAGCGTGGGGTTGATTTTTAATCTTTCATAGTACTTTGTGTCCTTTAACTGGCGATGCGCTTCAATGATGTAGGCACTCTTTTCCCAGATCACTATGTTTCCCTCTTTGTCCGCCATTTTTATTTCAATTTGATCGTCATTGGTTAGGTTTTTTAGGGCCTCTCTCTCTTGCGATGTTAAGTTATCCTTATAAGTTGAGCCTTTGATCTTATACAGGTCCTGAATCACCGCTTCCTGAAAAATATCCACTTTATTTCCTGGTGGTAGTTGGGGATAGAATTTTGACTTTAGTTTTTTCTTACCTAATCCAGCTCCTGTTTGTGCAATGGCTTGGCTAAGGGTTGCTTCATTTTCATCCATTACATCCAGATGAAGTACAGTTGTATATGCAGTCGCATCCCCTGCTGTTATATTTGGGGTTGTTTTTTCTTCTGTTTGTTGTTTTTTGCTTTTCATTTTGTTTTATTCAAAGAATTTAGCCAGTTTTATTTTTCTTATATACAGATAGAAATCTATTCTGACCTGAGCCATGTTCATTTTCTTCTTTGGGCAGAAGTTTATGCCTCTCTTTAATAGCGAGGTTTCCATTTCAGTGAGTGTTCTTTTCGAAAGGTTGATGATTTGCAATTCGTCATTCATTTCCCCCTCTTTTGGCGCATACTCTGTGTCTCTGTTCCTACTTTTTTGGTTGTTTCGTTTGTTCCTTTTCCCCCTTCTTGTCTCTTTTTGGTTGTTACCCATTGTCGTCCTCGTCCTCTTCCTCTTATTTGATTTTGTGCGCCCCGATTCTGTTCCCATTGCCGTTGTTGTAAGACGAGGCGCATATCCTCTAAAAAAGGCGTTATTTCAGGATTTGTTGAGGTGCTAGGTTCGCCGTCACTCGCTTCTATTGAAATCAAGGATGAGGATATAGAGGAGGCGCTGTTCGACATATTTCCTGCTCGATTTAATGGGGATAATTGTTTAAAATATTAGTATGTGAGGGTGAGTGTGTGTGGAAGTGGCTGGGAGGTGTGTGACTCTGTGCATAGATGTGTGAGCAGTTGATTCACTTGGTGTTTGGGTTCAAGAGTACATGTGGAAACAGCTGTATGTGCGGTTGACTGTGTGCATGGGTGTGTTGGTGAGTGAATGGATTTCTCAGTGCTACACGTCCAAGTAAGTACATATGTAAAAAACAGTGCATGTGACAGTTGGCATATATCAATAACTATACATGAGAGCCTGTGATTGCGTAAGTAACTGTATGGATCAATGTGTCTTGTATCAGTGATTGTAAAAGAGAGTAAGTATGTGTTAGTATATGTTTGAATAAGTAAGGTTATGTGTGTATAACTGTATAGATGAGGAAATGGGAGTGTGATTGATTCTTTTCATTACTGAGTAGATTAGAGAGTAACTCCATGGATGAGTGGCACTGTGTGAATGTCTGTATAGGTGTATGAGTGCATATGATAGCGTTGTATTGATGAGTGACTGTATGTATGAGTGATTGTATGGGTGAATGAGTGGATGTGTGTGTAGACTTATGAATCAATGAGTGTGCATGTAGTAAGTGGTATTGCTGTGTCAATGGTTCCAGGAATGGTAGTCTGTATTGAACACTGGATGTATAAAAGGTTAGATTAGAGTGTGAGGAGGTGCATCGAATTATCACATGGATGATGTCATCAGTGATGTCATTTGAGATGTCATCAGTGATGTCATCAGTGATGTCACTGACCATGTCATGAATGATGTAATATGTGACATCATCAGCAGTGGATTGCGGGCGCGCGAGTTATAGTGAGTCCAACTAACTATAACGTGGGAATTTCAATGGTGTTGTATGAGTAAAATGTTCAGCTAACTATAACTGGTGTGAAACCTATGGTTTTTTCAGTGAATTTCAAAGGTTTTTTAAATGCTAATTCCTAACTATAACGATTGTGAAACCTATGGTTTTTTCAGTGAATTTCAAAGGTTTTTGAAATGCTAATTCCTAACTATAACGATTGTGAAACCTATGGTTTTTTCAATGAATTTCATAGTTTTTTTTAAAAGGTAATTCCTTTGTATATCAACTTTGTTACCTATGATTTTTTTTTTATTAGCTGTTTTTTATAACTATTAATTATAATTTTTTTTAATTATTATTTGTTCACTGTATTTTTCTTTTTTTTTATCATTTCTCCTGGTGCGCTCAGGGTGCGCGCACCAGTAAGCTCACCCGTATCATTTTGACTTGGAGTGCTCAGGGTGCGCGCACCGGTAAGCTCTCCCGAGAGCGCAGCGAGAGCGCTATTTTTGCATTCGTAAAAAAAAATATGTATGAAAACTAAATAATAATGCAAGACATTCAGTACCATGCTTATAAAAGTAGTATTTTTGATTTTCCGAATGAAAATGATTTTGCATTTCCGTAAAGCGACCAAAACGTCACTCAGGCGCGCCGCGTAAGCGCCCCCGCAAGCGCCTACGATCGCACCGCGTAAGCGCCCCCGGAAGCGCTCCGGTGCGCGCAGCGTGAGCGTGTCAAGTCATGTGACCTTAAAATAACCCTTTTCATTGGTTGCTAACAGTTTTTTTTACAAAGAATGAAATCCCCACCCATTTCCTTCACTTCTTCTTTCACTTTTGAGACTGCAAGACCTGTCTTTTTCCTGCTTAATCTTTTTTGGATTATCATGGCTGCTAGACCCACCAGTAGCAGTGAGGACTCAGATGGGTTCCTAGAGGAAGAGGCTCCTCAGCCTACAGTTAAGGAGCATTTCATATGGAAATTTTTTTCAATACCTGCAGACCAAAAAAAAGTAAATGCTCCAAAGGTGGAGTGCCGAATTTGTCACACTGTCCTGTCACGGGGTGACCCTACCAGAAAATATTCATTCGGAAATTCGACCATGATTCGGCACGTCCAGAGGAGGCATCCCCAGAACTATGCCCGGGAGAGTGTCAGGGCTCTGGCAGGAGAGGCTCCAAGGGATTGTGCTTCTACATCAACTGGAGGAGCAACTGTATCGGTGAGGGGGCGACCAGAACAGCTGATCCCAAATATTCAGCCTGTTTTTAATGAAGCCTCAATCAAATGCAAACATTGTGATCAACTACTTTGTTATGGTGAACAAAGTGTTATGAACATTGTTCGAGCAATAGAGAACCACCGCTGCCATCCCCAGCCCTAATTTAGATTTTTTTTTTTGCTCCTGTTGAGCAGTTTGCCATTCCCTGTTTTTGTTTTTGTTGAAAAAAACGAAAAAAGAATTTAAAAAAAAGTTCTTTTTAGAACTACCTCCAATTCTCAAAAAAGAGCTGTATTCTTAAAAAAATGAAAAAGAGTAACTGAAGTGGAGTGCAGTGAGAGAGGAGAGGAAAATGAGTGAGAAAGCAAAGAAAGGGACGAGAGGGGAAAGGAAGTGAAGTAGGGGGACTGAAAGAAGGTGAGTGTGGGGAAGGAGAGTGAGGAGAAGGAGTGGGAACATGGGGAATCAGGATAAGTGAAGAAAATGTAGTAAAGGAACGGGGGTGTGGAAGGGTAAGAAAAGAGCAGTGATGTTTAGGAAAGAGTGGAGATACAGACTGGATAAAGACAAGTGAGTGTGAGACAAGGTGAGTAAGGGAGTGAAGAGACAGAGAAAGTGAAAGAAAAAGTGAGAGTAGAAGACTGAAGGCCTCATTTATGAGGCCATGCATCACTTTTACGCCGCCAGTGCAGTGGTGTAAAAAATGCACCTTGTTGAGTCATATTTACAAAGTGACGCATGTAGGTAGATGCGTCACTTTGTAAACCCCTGTGCCACATTATACCTGTGCCAGGTGTAATGTATACAAAGGGGCGTATTGACGCAAGTCAGGGTCGTAGAAGTGACGCAGTGAAATCTATGAAATTTCACTGCGTCTCTTTTAGGACGCCGTTGTGTCAAAATAAATGATCATTGAATCATGACCAGAGATAGCGTCGCAGGGACAGGTGACAGCCAGAGACAGTCCACAAAAGAGTCAGTCGCACCCCCCAGGCAGCAGAGACCCAGGAAATCCAAGGAAAAACAAAACCCTTGTCTTACCCGTGGTCTCTGCCACAAATGAGCGGTGGCGGTGCTCTCAGGAACCTGTCGGGGGTGTACGCCAAATCCACTGCAGACGTATGTAGTATGATTTATACGTTGGGACAGCAGGCGTAAGACTGACGCAGGCCCTTTCACATGGGGCTGGCCCCATGTGAAAGGACGCATTGCTGGAGTTGCGTCACTTTTGTGACACACTCCAGCAATGCATCACTTTTGAGCATATACAGATACGTCAGAAATACTGACGTATCTGTAACTCCTTGCGACATAATGCGTCATACATTAAATATGACGCATCAGTAATGTCGCAAGGAGAGCGCACTGAGAAGTGATGCATCGCTGCTTTCACGCATCATTTCTCATAAATGAGGCCCTGAGTGAGAGAGGAAAGAAACATAAGTGAGGGAGTGTGGCTGTGTTATAGGGAGTGAGTGAGTGATTGTGATAGAAGAGGAGTGACGTTTTTACTATTCAAGATTCAAGATTCAAAAATAGCTTTATTCGATTTTTGACATAAGAAAATCATAAAAGCACAATTTAATACAGCATAAAAGTTAATTCGGAGCACAAGTATAAGAAGTAGAAAAGATGTTTTACAAAAGTGTATAAAATAATCGAGAAGTGGCTGTCATAAATAAATCAGTTCATAGACGCTCTACACCTTACTGCATATTTCAAAAACCTGACAGCTGCGGTAATCGTCAGTTCATCTTCAAGCATGTATAGTTTAAGTAAGGCTGGCCTACATTGTCTTAGACCCCATAGCTTCAGGAGTGGGAGTAGATGTTTCTTTCTTCCCCAGTCATAGAATTTACAAAACAAAACAACATGAATGTTTGATTGTTTGGAAACATTATCACAGGGACAAGCCGCCAGATCGGCAGACCAGTCATTTATGGTGGGGAATGTTAACAGTCGATATAGGCAATCCGTCCACATCCTAGTTAGCAGCAATCTCGTATAGACCGGAAGGGTCGGGGAGAGATACAGAGGGATGCCTGCATCATGCAACAAAAGGTAGTGATGAGCAATAGTTGGTTTATATCCTTCAAGGTAGGAGCGCCTATCCTCAAGCAGGCCTAGGCAGCAAGCCTTAAGATCCTTTTTCGAGATTGATAAGCATGAGGTAGGATTGTCATACAGTTCCGCTAGTCCCAGTGAAGTTAAGAATTTCTTGACATAAAGAAGCCAGGGTATTTTCATTGAGTCTGTTAGGGCCATACAGTCCTTGATCACATCTCGGTTGAGAGCTGTTTTTTCCGAGGACCATATTTTATGCCATAACAGAATTGGAGTGGTCTTAATTATGTCTGAAATATGGACCCGTGCAAGCTCATTATGGCAGACTGTAGTAGAGATGGAACGTGGAACAGCCAACAGATATCTCAAAAATGCGTTCTCAGTGGTTTGTATCTCGCGGCAATCCGTCATGCCCCAGATGCCAGCACCAGATGTTGCTGTAGAGACGCATTTGGCTGCATAAATGTCAAGCAAGATCCCAACCGGCTTCCCACCTAGTTTTGTTGCAAACTTCTTTAAGGCTCCAATTTGTCTAATAAAGGCCAAATTACGTGTATGAATGGCTGCATTCCATGTTCCTTTGTTGCTAAAATGTACACCCAAGTAGCTAAAGGTTTTCGTTAGGCTTATCTTTGTTGAATTTAAAAAAGTGTTACACGAAATGTTCTTTTTATTGCTGCAGCACATGGTAAAAGTTTTACTCACGTTAATATTAAGGCCTCTCGAGCCCATGAATGTGGAAAAGGCTGACAGCGCTTTTTGTAGGCCTAGCTGTGTCCTGGACATAATAACAGCGTCGTCCGCATATAAAAGGATTGGGACTGCCTGGCCATTTATTTTAGGGTAGTCAACGTCCAATTTGGCCAGACAGTCAGCAACACTGTTTATGTAGAGATTAAAAAGAAACGGTGCAAGGATGCAGCCCTGCCTGACCCCTTTTCTTATAGGAAATTTATGTGTACAGGTTCCATCCTTTCCATAACGGACCTTGGCCCCAGCTCCTCGATATAGTTCCTTTATAAAAGCAAGAATATTTAAATCGACTCCCAAGTCAGTGAGGGTAGTCCAAAGTGTGCTGTGATTAAGACAGTCAAAAGCAGAGCTTAAGTCTACAAAGGTCATATATAAATTGGTCTTCTTAGCCATTAAATATTTGTCTGTAATCAGGGCTAAGTTAAGACATTGCTCCACTGTCCCAAGGCCGGAAACAAAACCATATTGAAATTTAGAGAGAACATCATTGTCCAGAGCCCATGCTTGTAGTTGATTTAACAAAACTCTCCCGGCCACCTTCATCATAGAGTCCAGTAGGGAGATCGGTCTATAGCATTTTGGGTCCATTCTTTCTCCCTTTTTAAAAATGGGTATAATTATGGCTTCATGCCATGTTACGGGGAAACCTTCGAGAGCATAGGAATTAAGTACATTTGTGATAATTGGCGCCCAGAGATGAATATTGTCTTTGAAAACATCAATGGGAATTCCATCAGGACCTGGTGCTTTAGCATTAGAGCTTTCAAGTATGGCCCGTTCCACCTCTGGGTAATTAAAATGGGTAAGGAGCGGAAATGACTCTGTGTGGCTTCTATGCGAGTCATTTACCTCCGCTGACAGCACTTCGAGGTTGGGTGGTTCAATCTGCTCATCTAATTTGTAGAGCTCTGTAAAGTAGTTGATTCAGACTTCTTCGGTGATGGCAATTTCTATGAGGTCAGACGTCCTATCCTTAAAAAAGGGGGCGTTGACCTCCCTCCAAAAGGCCGTGTTGTCCCTTAGGGTGCTTGCTTTTATTAATGCCTCCCAGGCGGCATCTTTCAGTTCCCTTTTCCTATTTTTAATTGCCTGTCTATAAGCAGCACGTGCAGATCTTATCTCAGATGGATTTTTAGGAGATTTTTTGAGTGTATCCTTGAGAATGTTATGTGTTTTTGAACATTCAGAGTTAAACCAGCCTGGACTCTTGGCCACAGTACCTTCTTTATGTTGTCTAGTTAGATTTTTCCTGATTTGTATTGCGATTTTTTCAAAGGCAGATTTGATTGCTCGTGGATTAGGGGGGTGTTCAAGGCATGTCTGAAAGAGGTCAGGGTCAGACGTTATCAATTTTTCCAGGAACTTGATCGTGTCAACTTTAGTCCATTTTATAGTGTAACCATTTGTAGATGACAGGGATATGGAATGTGAGTAAAGATTTTCTATTGTACCCCCGGGTTGGATCCTACTGGGAGGAGTGTATATTTTGGCGCTGATCGGATAATGATCACTCATAACTATGTCTTCTCTCCTGGCTTCTAGGGCATCGCCATGATGACTATTGGACATCAAAATGAAGTCTATTGTCGTGAGTGCCCCCCTTCCATGAAATGTAGGTAGAAAATCAGTCGTGGGCACAGTTAGTTCATTAAAAAATCCCAAATCCCATTCATGTAGTAAGATGTTCAGGCGATTCCCAACAGTTGTATGCTCGAAGTGAGTAATATAGTCGCCATTTAAGGCTTTTACATCACAAACCTTTGTTCCGCTGTATGGACATAAATGACAATTAAAGTCTCCAAGGATTACTATGCGGCTGTCGGATCTCATCCCTCCCACTCCCTTCTTCAAGAGTTTAGACAGGTGCTCTATAAATTCAGGTTGATCATCCCTCGCTACGGTGTTATATAGATTAATTATAAGGGAACTGACAACCTCTTTCCCCGTCAGTCGAAAAGCCTGTAGGGAGAGACCAATTTTATTATTAATGTGGTTGGGTGGAGACAAATCTACACTCTCTAGTAAGATGTTGGTCCTATTTGAAGCATATAAACAAAGACCTCCCGAGCATCTACCTTTGTTGGACTGAATAGCGGGGGTAAAGTTTGTACTGAAACCATCTAGATTGGTAGGTGCCAGATCCCAGCATTCCTGCAATGCTATTATGTCAAAAGTATTTATGAAATCCAGGAAGATTGTGTCATTTGCTTTTTTTGAGAGACCAGCAATGTTCCAAGACAGGAAGGACATGTTTTGATTTGAGTCATGACTATTTGGTGGAGAATTGGGCTGTGTTGGTAGTAGGACTGAATTCAAAAGAAAGTCTGAAGTTCCTTCAGATAGTACGTTTGTGCACCGTGGTATTAACATATCAAGGGTGCCCACAGAAGTAGACTCCACATATGGTTCATTGCCTTGACTTTGGAATGCCCCTAGGATTACAGCTGGCAGAGGATTTGTTGGTTCATACTTAGGGGATATTTGGTTACATGGTGGTCAATCCACCATTTCTAGAGCTGAAAAGCGATTGCTGGTCGGTACCCCTCTCCACCCCTCTGTGTATGGTTGCTCTCTCCTGGGATTCCAGGAATAGGGTTCCCATTCCTGTCTCCTGCTGCGTGTATCTATTTGGGACCAACTCCACCCAGGAGATTGATTCCAACTAAAGGGGTGATCTTGTTCATAGGAGAACCTTGGAGGGTAAAAGAAGGACAGACGGTTGGCATCTATACCTCCCTTTTTTTCCAGGGTTGTCCAAGAACATATGTATCTTACCGTACCTGGGTCATCAAAGTTTATGATGACACAGTCCCCCTGTGTTCTTTTTCTTGTATCCCCAATCCAGGAGACCCTGCGTACCATGGAGAATCCACTATTGCAGTTAGGGGGAAGAGGTCTATTAATACTGAGCCATTGCTTTACTTTGTTCGTTAAAGACCAAGTTGATTCTCTCGCGTTTTCCCCAAGTTCTGGAACCCCCGTGAGGATCACAGTAAAGGGGCTTGCCTCTGGGGGAAGATGAATGGGCCTCTTGGGTCTTACCGTTTTTTTGGTGGTATCACCTCCCGGTTGTGTGTCTGGGGTCTTGGGAGGGAAAGACTTAGGTTTAGTTTTGTTTAAATCAATGGGTGCTCCAGTCTTCCCCTGTACCTGGTGTGTGGTACCCTTGGCCTCTTTTAGATTAACTTGCAGGTTAGTAGGGATCGTAGGGGTTTTGGGTAATGATAAAGAAACTAAGGGTTTCTGTATGGTAGTTGCCTTGTTGGTGTTCACGTTAGTGGGAGCTAGTGTATTATGTACAGGGATACTATTTGCATGATTTAGGTGATTTGAGTGATTGGTAAGCCTGGCAATTTGTTTCTCGATGTTCATTAAGGATCACTCAATTGGGAGTAAATGGGTCTTTATAAGATCCTTAATGGTGGCCAGCAATTGCGCATTTAAATCAGGGTTCTTTGTATTGCTAACAGCGGCCCCCCTCTCATCAGCATCCGTAGGTGCAGCTGCTGCAAGGAGATCATCTGTATCTACAAGTGAAAAATCTAAGGCATTAATTCTTGGAGAAACAGGGGGAGATTTTCTGGATCTTTTTTGCTTTGGAGGGCAGTGTTGTTTGTATTTGTCTGTTTGCCTAGCGCCGTTTTGTTTAGGGATTGCTCCCTCCCTTATTCCCTTATCCGTTGTAATCAGAAGGTCTACTAAAGTTTGCGGGACCGATTGGGTGGGGCTTATCACCATAATCGGAGACTTCTCCAGGTCTTCCACGGTGTCTGCGTCCAGTGAGAGACGTGTGGCAGATAGGTCAATACTCCTTGGGATGGAGTGTATGACAGCACGGGCTTCATGCAATAATGGGGCACTAACACCCGTCTGAATAGGTGTTGTGGCTAGGGCCAAAAGGCCCATTGAGGACCTTCGAGCGGCAGCAAGATCCTGCGAGACACGTCTTTCTAACAGTACGATCCCCTGATTGATTGCTTCATTAGCTTTGGTGATGTACTGATCTATTGGGCCAGTGATCTGACCCAACCCCTGAGCCGTCTTGCTCCTGCTGCCCCTTGTAGACATGATTTAGCTATAAAATCACGTTAAAAATACAGATAAAACTTTTCTGATGAAAAACTACTAAAATACAAAGGGATACCGGGAAGTAAATATAAGAGAGTAGGCCCAGTCCAGTCTTGCTCGGGCTTGAACGGGCTTAAACGGGCCCGCCCTTGGCCCGGGCTTCGCCCCGGGCAACGTCCCGCGCGCGTCCCGCGATGTGCATTGTTAGTCTTGTTTAAATTCAGTTTAGGAGAGTGGAGGCGGGCACTGGGAGGGGGCGCGGCTCACGCGGGAAGAGGACCCAGCTGGTGATGGTGAATGCTGGTCCTCGCAGTCCCGGGGCCGCGCCTCTCACCTCCTCTGCGGCCACGCAGTTGGTCTTCTCCTCGGCGGTTGAATCACGGGCAAAAAAGGACAGCGAGGCTACTCCTGTAGCAAGGACAAGGTCACAGAACAAAAACCTCTAAGCGAGCGGCACCCGCATAGCGGGGGCCGCGAGAGGTAAAGTAGAGTCAGCTGGGGGCGGGCACTGGGAGGGGGCGCGGCTCACGCGGGAAGAGGACCTAGCTGGTGATGGTGAATGCTGGTCCTCGCAGTCCCGGGGCCACGCCTCTCACCTCCTCTGCTGCCACGCAGTTGGTCTTCTCCTCGGCAGTTGAATCACGGGCAAAAAAGGACAGCGAGGCTACTCCTGTAGCAAGTGTGGTAAATAAATAATTAATTACCGGTACTATTTTTCAGTATAATCAATAAAACAGATAGCTCAATAAATAAGAGTCAGGATTCGAGGTATCTTGAATCTTCAGGCTTTAATCAGGCATAAGGGAAAAGGACAGAACAGCCTGGAAGCACGGGACGGCAGCTGCACACCGAAATGGGAAAAAGGGAATTGGGGGTGGGATAACTTTTAGTAACAGTGCACAGTATATATACTAAAACAATTATATTACATTCAATACAGTAGGCGTAGCAGTAGGCGTGACTCGTAGCAGTCGCGAAAGATAAGGGCAAAATGATGTAACAAGAAGGCGTGTACAGGGCGTAAACATAGACATGTGATGTAAACGTAACAGAAGTGTCATAAATGGGGCGGAAACATGGAGGGGGCTACCTGAGCAGCTGGGACCTCTAACCTAGTGGTGCGCGCAAACGGGTAATGACGTGTTACCAGGGAGAACTGGGGCTATGACTTCTGCGCTAGAAGAGGAGACTAAAGTCTGGAGTGTCAGAGCGACATGTACCTAAGGCATATCTAGTATCTGGTGTTTAGAGTACATATTGATAGAATCCAAAAGTTATCAGGACAAAGGCTACTTGACATTAAGACTGGTGCGTGCATAATTCTACATGTGCTGCGTGTGCTAGGAATATTCTATGAATATTAATACAGTATTTCTCTTACATGGAGACAGAAAGGCTAGACCATGACGGAAACTATTGATGCGATTCAGTAGCTTAGGAATGCAGAGAAGGAGGGCTGGACTGATAACTAGAAGCATAACATACTCTTGGCAGACTGGGAGGCAGAGCCAGGCCGGGCCGGGCACTGTGAGGCAGGAAGTAAGTGAAGGGTCAGGGATGTAGGTGGGGGCTGTATCGCTCCTCGGAGAGGGTTCAGAAGACAGGAGCTGAATCTGAGTCCGGGCCCTTTCGAGGCCTAGAAACGGGTACAATTCAATGAATTAACGTGCACACTGTAAAATGTGGCAACATAGGTTTACATAGGCCTAATATTCGTTGTTTTCACGAAGACTGGAAACTGGCATACTAGAGATGGACACAACTATAATTGCGTCTTTAATCGATCAGAGGGGGATACATGCATATCGATCATGTACATATAGCATAATATGGGGAACACGTAGGCACATATAACATGGCAAAATTTACTTTTCCACATTCCCTCCTTGTGCCCTACGTTTCCATCAGGAAACATCAATATTCATGATACCATCTATCATTTCATATAGCATCATTTGCTCGTCTCGAATTGTCTTGGAACGGGATTTAGGACTAGGAATACAAGAGGTAGCACACATGCCGCAAATCGCAGGGCCACATTGTATACAGAGGCAGCAACTGAATATGATCATTACTGCAATACCTAAGAATGACAATACTTTCCATCCCCAGGCAGATATGATACTCCAGAGCCAACCGGACCATGTCCAGGTGCCTGGATTCTGGTGTAACTGATGGGCAATTTTATGAAGTCTGGTTATAGCTGAATAAACAGACGGCGCGTTATTAGGAATGAAAATGCAGCAACTAGATCCGATGACTCTACATGCTCCTCCTCTATCGGCCAGTATGACGTCAAGAACGAGACGATTTTGGAGCACGACAAATCTCATAGCAGATTGCTCTTCAGTTAAGTTACCTAGAGCAGAAGTAGTCTCATTCACTACTGCTTCAAGGGTTCTGGTTAACCTACGTATTAACTTACTATTCTGGACAGGTCCTATAAAGAAGAAGAAACCTTTATTAAAGTCTTGATACTGTTCTAGAGTAGTTTCAGTTTGATCGACAATTGGGGACTCGATCTCCCTTCTATGTCTGACGTGTACTAGATGTGTGTTTCTGTTATAATCAGATGGGGCTAGAAAAACTGGTGGCAGTAGGAAGGCAATATAACATGTTCCATCCCAATCGAGGGGCAGACGAACATATGCGGTCTGACCACAAACAAAATAAGAATGACGTGAGGCATTGAAAACAGATTTCCCACTGTCACTATACTCGACAGTAGTAGTACAATCACTATGTCCTACATGTGCGGAACCATTCTTTCTGACACATAATTCGCCCTTGACTGGTAGTACTGAAATAGCAGGCAAATCTGGAGTAGTATCGGACTGAACATTCAGGACCATGAAATTCGAAGAATAATTACCTAAATCATACACTTCATTTTCTAGATCTAACCCTGTTCTATGGGAGAGACCTTGCTTGTCTGGAAAACATGTTCTATTCAGAAGGGACATATCATTGGAGGATGACGTTAACGTGGACCATGCTCCACATGAACCATTATGTGAAAACGGATAAGGAAAGAGTGGCAGAACTCCCTTCGGTGTCTGGAAAGGGGGGAGTCGACCACACACCCAACAATTAGTGGCATTGCTGGTCTGGTGGGAATAGTGCAACATTCGGATGAATGTGTTATTTCGCATGGCAAGACGATAGGATAACTCGTGAGGAGGCAGATCACTAAATGTGTGCTCTACTGTGGCATTAGAAAACATATGTACATGTGAAATTGGAAAACATAAATGTAAAGCATAACTTGTGCAGGTAACCATAAGACTCAAAAATAAGAAGAAACTTAGAATAATAATACATCTTTTAGAATTTTGACTAACTCTCTCACTGTATGGGTCTATCTCATACATGTCAGGAACCTGTCTAACCGTTTCACCCGAGAGGGACTTAGACAATTAAACTGGCTGACTTATTTTACTAGACCGGAGCTTCTCTTTATACTCCTGTTGCGGAGTTTTCTCTAACAGGGGAACTTTGAGTTCAGAGTCTGTTTTTAGGCAGTCTTTAGAAATGAGGCAGTCCTTAGCAAAAGTCTTTTTACGTAGTCCATGGAATTTCTTTATGTGGGTCAGGTGGACCCATCCTTTTCTCCCCTCGAGCTTTACTGCAGTCCTTGTTGTAAGCAAGACGAGGCGGGGCTCCTTCCAGCGGGGCTCCAGCGGACTTGAACGATCAAAATTCCGCACCAACACCAGGTCGCCTGGAATTACCTCATGCGGTTTCACCTCGGTGTTGTCTGGAAATGCGGCGGCAACCTGTGAACGACAAGAGTGTAGGGCAGACATCAAGGAAGCTAGGTAATCTGTCAGCATATTACTGGAAACATCTGTAATACTGCGGGGTCTAGGTGTACCCCACATGTTTGGGGGGCGGCCGAATACGACCTCATACGGGGACAGACCTGATCTGGAATGTGCAACCATCCTCATATAAAATAAAGCAACTGGCAGGGCAACTAGCCAGTCTACACCTTTTTCTCTACAAATTTTAGCAATGCGGATTTTCAGAGTCTGATTATGTCTCTCTACGAGACCGGCTGCTTCAGGATGGCGCACACAATGGAACTTCCACTGGTACCCTAACAGAAGGGAAACATGTTTCATGAGCTCGGATGAGAATGGTTGGCCGTTATCTGAATACACGACCCTAGGGAGTCCATAGCGGGGAAGGAATTCACGAACCAACTGCCTGGCAGTGGTCGCAGCTGTGTAATCTGGAACTGGATATGCTTCTGTCCACCTGGACAAAGCGCATACAACTACGAGGACATACTTGAAACCTCTACATCGCTCCATCTGAATATAATCCATCTGGAGGACTTCAAAAGGGTGGTCAGGAGGTTGGAATCCACCTTGTTCCACCGGGACACTTTTACCTGGATTGAACTGACAACATATCATACAGGTACGGACTTTCTGTTTGGCTGCAGCTCGTAAGTGCTTGTTGAACCAAAGGTTCTGAATACTGTCTAACATAGCTTTTTCTCCTAGATGTGCTGGACTATGTGCGGTATTGATAATGACTTGAACCATAGAGTCGGGGAGAAACCATGTGGCTTTTCCCTTCGTCAACCATCCTTGATCTGTCTGGACCCCTCCTTGTTCGGACCATTTCTTGATTTCATCTGGGGTAGCATGTGACTGTATGTCTATGACATCTTGTGTAGGGTCCTTGACTGTCATACAAGTAGTCTGATCTGGAGTGAGTGTCTGTGTCGTGTTAACTGGAATGTCTGGAGTCTGAGCTGTAAGCTTGGCTGTTCGATCTGCTAGATCGTTACCTTGGGAAATAATATCAGTGACTTTCGTATGTGCCTTGCACTTCATGATAGCGATAGCTGTCGGTAAATGTATTGCATCTAACAGAGCTTGAATGAGGAGACCATGCTGAATCTTGGTTCCATGAGAAGTCATGAAACCTCTCTCCTGCCAGAGCACTCCAAAGTCGTGTACGACTCCGAATGCGTATCATGAATCTGTGTATATATTTACTTTCTGGTTCTTGGCACGTATGCAGGCTTGGGTCAGAGCGACTAGCTCTGCTGCTTGAGCAGACAGGGTGTCTATACAATGTGTTTCTATAACTTCAGTTTCAGTAGTCACTGCATACGCGGCTACTAGTTCTCCTGTACTTGTTCTCATACATGAACCATCCACATAAAGTGTCAGGTCGGGATTAGGTAATGCAATATCTGTCAAGTCTTGTCTTGGCTTTGTCATAGTGTTAACAACTTTCACACAGTCATGTGTGGCTAGATTTGAAGTAACTGACGGTAACAGTGTAGCAGGATTTAAAATGTTGCAGCGTCTGATTTCTATGTGTGGCTGGAACAGTGTCAGTTCATAACCTGTTAAACGTGCAATCGTCAAGTGCTGAGTCTGGGTTCGGTTTAAAAGAACTTCCACAGAGTGTGGAACTTGTACTGTCAGGGAGTGTCCTAACACTATGGAATCACTTTGTCTGATAGCTAGAGCTGTGGCTGCAACTGACTTGAGGCACGCAGGCAGAGCCTGGGCCACTGGATCTAATGTGCTAGAAAAATAAGCACAGGGCTTGTACTGTCCTGCTTGATCTTGTGTGAGAACAGATAATGCAGTACCATCACGTTCTGTGACAAAAAGTGTAAAAGGCTTACTGTAGTTCGGTGTCGCTAAGACAGGTGCTTGACATAAGGCTTTCTTTAATTCATTAAATACAAGTGTATGTTCCTGGGTCCAAGGGAGGACAGTCGATACTGCTGCCTCCTGTGTCGTTAACTGTATCAGTGGTTTGGCTAGAAATGCATACTGAGGAATCCATTGTCTGCAGTAAGAAGTGAGGCCAATAAAAGCTCGTACCTCCTTCTGTGTCTTGGGCTGTGGAAGACTCGCTATTAACTGGATACGGTCAGGTGTCAACTGCCTACCCCACTTGGACAGCAAGTGTCCTAAGTATACCACTTGCTGGACACAGAATTGTAATTTGGAAGGGGACACCTTGTGCCCCTGGTCGGCCAGAAAATACAGGACTGTAAGTGACGCTCGCTCGCAATCACGTTCAGAACGGGCTGTGATCAGTAGATCATCGACATACTGGAGCAGGGCAGTGTCAGTTGGCATGTGAATATTGTCTAGTTGTCTCTTAAGTGCTTGACTATAAATGCTAGGGCTTTCTGTGAAACCTTGAGGAGCTCGTGTGAATTTATAGCTTCTTCCATTTAAACAGAAACCGAAAAGGTACTGGCTGTCTGGATGTATGGGGACACTGAAAAATGCGTTCTTGAGATCGATAACTGTGAAAAACGTGGCTTCAGAATCAATGGCTGTCAATAGGGAAGAAATATCTGGGACTACTGGATACTGAGGTATGATACATTTATTAAGCTCTCGAAGGTCAATCACTAATCGATATACTGGAGGTGCATTTGGATCAGTACGTTTCAGGACTGGGATGATAGGAGAATTACATACATTGGAGTCAGTTTCTACAACCACTCCTTGAGCAATAAGTTCGTCAATAATTTTGGATAAGGCTGCTACAGCCTCAGGTGGCAATCTGTACTGTCTTATTTGTGGCAAAACTATACCTTGCTTGAGAGTCACACGATGGGGTGTGATATGCATACACCCTACATCAGTTGGACCTTGCGCCCATAAATGCTGTGGTACATTCAATAATCTTGGATCAAAATCACGTAATACATAATGACCCTTAAAGTCTCTCAGAAACAATCGGACCCCTTCTGGGGAGCAGCAAATTACTGCACCTAATTCTTTTAGTGTCTTGATGCCTAACAAATTTTCTGGACATGATTTCGTGAGTAACAAATCAGTAGTTCGGGACAATGGACCAACTTCTAGAGTAACTGGTTTCGAAATTTCATTAACAATAGGCTTTCCTGAAAATCCAAGGGAAACATTTCTAGAGCCTGAGAGCGGAGCCCCTGGAACCTCGTCATGACTGATAGTAGTCCTACTTGCCCCTGTATCAATCAGAAACTTTCTGTCTTTCCCTAATACTTGACTGTGTACATAGGGACCCTCTTGATCTACAGGTATCTCGATGAGAGGCAAGCCTACCTCACTCTCTAGGCTGTTTCATGAATACGGCTGATACTCTGGATACTCTGTCTGAGCATACTGGTACATCTGCTGTGTAACATGCTGTGTTGCAGCGATAGGCTGCGATGCTGGAACTGTCTGTTGTGCATTCTGTGGTGACTGAGAAGTCTGTGAAACTTGTTCTTGTCTAGGCGGACGTGGTCTTTCTTTAGTCTTACCAGTAGCTATGTTGTGTTTCAGAACTGCACACTCGTTTATAAAATGACCTGGCTGTTTACAGTAATTGCAGGTCCCTTTAACGGGAGCTGCAGGATGACTGGCTTGATTCGGACCCCTCTTCTGACTGTCTTGTGGAACAGATTGTGCAACTAATACTTTCATTTTCGTGTCTTTCATACGTCTCCTTTCGTGTTCTTGCTCTTCCCTGATTCTGTTCTGGTGATACTGGAGCATCTGGAGCATTTGTGACGGAGTATTAGCTTGCCAACTACTTTCGACTTTCAAAACTCGATTTTTAACTGGTGGACTTGAATTCTCGACTAGTTTGGTAACAAAGAGATGAGGGTACGATTCACTACTTGTTTTCAGACCACTGTTAATAATAAAACATTTTTCAAATCTAGAATAAAAATCACTAGTGTCTTCATCCTGTTTCTGTTTACAAGCTGAGATTGCATCCCAATCTTCCTTTTTCGTGGCTAATAACCTTGGCAAAACCTGTATCAATAATTCGGGCAATTCTTTAACTTTACCCCCAAGACCGGTACCTGGTACTCGGGAATTATCTTCAGCTTCTAGAGCTGTCCAATCAATCTTTTTCTCTCCCACCTCCCATTCTTTTTCCTTGAGTTTTTCATATACCCCTGCGGGCAACAGGACCTTTAACATTTTAATGATATCAGGATACGTGTATTCTCCCATACGGAGCATGTCTTTTAATTCTCGATGGAACCCTGCTGGATCTTTATCGTGACAAGGAATTAACTTTTTCATCTCTAAGAGTTCCATGTTTGTGATAGGGGTGTAAACAAATACTCGTTCTAGATCACCACCCGCTGTCCTAACTGGGTGTACTTCTCGTAACGGATGCTGTCTATCTATGTAAAACCATTTACTTTCTGGAGGTGAGACATGAACAAAATGCGGATTCAGAAACGTTCGGTATTTGTGGCGCTGTTCTAGAATGATACTAATTAAATCAGTACCTAGACCTCTCCATCTGTACTGGAGTAACTCGTTCAGAACATCATGTAGTGGACCTGGATCAGAATGCTGTCCCTCATACAGTGTAATGAGGTGCTGGATCATATACATACCCACCAGTCGCTGCTCGGCTGGGGGCAGTTTCAGAAACATTTGTGCCACTATTTCATCTGGAAAAGTGGTAGAGTCAGTAGTCCATCGGACTGCTGATCGGGCTAGTTCTTGTTCATGCATTGTACTTAGTTCACTATAACCTATTCGTGATTTCAGAATGTGATCGGTAGCTTGGAATACTTGCTCGAGAGAACCTTGCTCTGGTGCTGGACGAGGGAAAACTTTCTTGTGTTCTAGGCGTGAATGTCGGTCGGGAAGTCTAGTTCTACCTACATACGCTATTCTGGAGGGATTCTCGTCGGCTACCTCTTCGGTAGGAGAGTCGTCTTCTTTCTCGGTTACTCGTGCTGCTTCTCGTTTCTCGTGTAACTTTATTATTTCCCTACGGATTTTCTTGTACATACTCTCTATACAGTTCTGTGTCTTGTGTCTTCCCTCTGCTATATGGTCACTCCACCTAGTCAGGACTTTCATTTCTTCCGGATCTTTATCTGGATAATCTTGTTCCCTTATTAAACAATTAATTAAAAACTTTAGAAGCATGAGCTGAATCTCGACTTTTCTTTGAACCATGGCGTCGCCAATACTTTCTGGATCTACTCCTGTACGGATAAAACGATATATTCTGTCTAGATAACCTTTCATATTGGGCAGGGTGTCCAAATATTCGGTCACCCGTCTTACACGCAATGAATATATGACCATATTATCATCGCCTGAAACTGGATCATAACGGCATTCTGTAAGTGCTCGCTTGATGTCTGCAAATGTCTGAATTTTTGGCGAACGCTGTAACGCTCGTTCATGTAACTCAAGTATCGTCATACGTCTATGTTGAGGCGGGGTTCCAGGAGGACTTCCCCCCGTGGCCCCTAGACTAGAATCGTTGACGGGTATCGTACGTGCTGGCAGAGTGACTGATGTAGCGGGTACATGTACTGTAGGCTGGACCGGGGGTGCCGTAACAGGTGCTGTAACGGGTGCCCCGGTGGCTGGAGGAACAGGAATTACGTTATTTACAGGAGCTGGCGGAACAGGATTTGCATATTCTGGGACTGTGTCGTCCAAATAGGACGAGAGAAAAATGTCAGCTGCGGTCGGTTTGTGACGTAGCTTAATCGGAACTAATGGCGGCGGAAAATTACATGGTGCTTCCGGGGTTGCTTTCGGCAAGCCCTCGGCAAGAAGAGGATGTATACCCTTGATGAGGGCATTTCTCTGTCTGTCTGACTGTTCGGCTTTAACTCGTTCACCTACTTCGATTAATTCCCTTTCTTGGGCTTTTTCTGAGGATTCCCTACTTAATTCTGTCTTTCTGATTTCTTTTTCGGTTCTTCTATGAGATTCTTTGCGCCATAACTCGATGGCATCTTTCTGGGACTGTCTGGCTTTCTTTTTCCATAATGCTTCTTCTACTCGCATGATGCACTCGGCATCCCATGTACCTGACATGGGCCATCTATATTGCTCTTCTAATTCCTTGGTGTAATCCACCCATAAGTCTAGATATAATATGGCACTTAAGCCATGCTTGTGATAGATAAAATGACCTGGACTGTCCCTAGGCGGGACAGGAACTGCTTCCTCGAGCAGACCTTTTCTGGTTTTTAACTGACGTAACTTCGAGAATAGAGGCATGGTTTAGGCTGGAATCTGGACACAATACAATACACGATAAACACAATAATGACTGGAAAAACAAATCACTCATACCACGACATTTGAAAACACATGGAATAACATTTAGAATAACAGTTCGGACAGAACACATGGATTTCTTGAGAACAGAACTTACTGGACTGACTAGATGCACTGCTAAAACAGCACGAAACTTACCGGTCCCATAAAGAGACACGTCAGGACCCGCGTCCACCTAGGTGAACACTTCGTGTTGGATCTGTGTACCCAAACCCACGGACCAGAGACAAATTAATTGACCCTGTCTAGATACTACCCCAGCAACGGTACTCACCGGGCAGCAAGAACGGAAGGCCTCGGACTGGACTGGACTGCTACGACGACGGACTATGAACTTCGGACTTCAGTTACAGGTGGGCCTCCGGATACCTCGGACCTTGGACTCTCGGCTTGGGCTCTGGTCGGGACTCGCCGCGTTCCTCACCGCCTCGTCTGGACGCTGGACCGCAACCTCCGTCTCCTCCGTGGGCCTGAGGGATACTTGAAGCAGAAATATCTGCACGTGCACGGTATGGTTCCGTCACGGCTGCAGAGGATCAGGGGGCCTGCGTGGCTTCTCCGGCGCGTGGGGAAAGGGCAAGTCCCTATTCGGGCGCCATTATGTGGTAAATAAATAATTAATTACCGGTACTATTTTTCAGTATAATCAATAAAACAGATAGCTCAATAAATAAGAGTCAGGATTCGAGGTATCTTGAGTCTTCAGGCTTTAATCAGGCATAAGGGAAAAGGACAGAACAGCCTGGAAGCACGGGACGGCAGCTGCACACCGAAATGGGAAAAAGGGAATTGGGGGTGGGATAACTTTTAGTAACAGTGCACAGTATATATACTAAAACAATTATATTACATTCAATACAGTAGGCGTAGCAGTAGGCGTGACTCGTAGCAGTCGCGAAAGATAAGGGCAAAATGATGTAACAAGAAGGCGTGTACAGGGCGTAAACATAGACATGTGATGTAAACGTAACAGAAGTGTCATAAATGGGGCGGAAACATGGAGGGGGCTACCTGAGCAGCTGGGACCTCTAACCTAGTGGTGCGCGCAAACGGGTAATGACGTGTTACCAGGGAGAACTGGGGCTATGACTTCTGCGCTAGAAGAGGAGACTAAAGTCTGGAGTGTCAGAGCGACATGTACCTAAGGCATATCTAGTATCTGGTGTTTAGAGTAAATATTGATAGAATCCAAAAGTTATCAGGACAAAGGCTACTTGACATTAAGACTGGTGCGTGCATAATTCTACATGTGTTGCGTGTGCTAGGAATATTCTATGAATATTAATACAGTATTTCTCTTACATGGAGACAGAAAGGCTAGACCATGACGGAAACTATTGATGCGATTCAGTAGCTTAGGAATGCAGAGAAGGAGGGCTGGACTGATAACTAGAAGCATAACATACTCTTGGCAGACTGGGAGGCAGAGCCAGGCCGGGCACTGTGAGGCAGGAAGTAAGTGATGGGTCAGGGATGTAGGTGGGGGCTGTATCGCTCCTCGGAGAGGGTTCAGAAGACAGGAGCTGAATCTGAGTCCGGGCCCTTTCGAGGCCTAGAAACGGGGACAATTCAATGAATTAACGTGCACACTGTAAAATGTGGCAACATAGGTTTACATAGGCCTAATATTCGTTGTTTTCACGAAGACTGGAAACTGGCATACTAGAGATGGACACAACTATAATTGCGTCTTTAATCGATCAGAGGGGGATACATGCATATCGATCATGTACATATAGCATAATATGGGGAACACGTAGGCACATATAACATGGCAAAATTTACTTTTCCACACAAGGACAAGGTCACAGAGCAAAAACCTCTAAGCGAGCGGTACCCGTTTTTACTATAATTTTTTACACTGTTTTTCCCTGTGGTGCGCTCAGGGTGCGCGTACCGGAGCGCGCACCTGGGAACGCACCCAGCGCTTACCCCGCGGATTTTTTTTTTTTTAAAAACACGTTTTTTTGCCCTTCAGGGTCCTTCTAGACCCGCCTCAGAAAACCTAGGGGGTCAGGGGGTGTCTACTCTGCCCCCTTTTAATTATTTCCCCCTTTCTTTTTCACCTCTTGTGTCTCGATTCTACCGAGACACAAGATGGCGGACTCTCCGGACTGTTTAGAATGTTGACAGACACCTGACAGCCAATCAGCTTTCCGCTCGCGCACTCCCGTGGCGCGCCGGGTGCGCTCCCCGGTACGCGCACCTGTGAGTGCTCGGAGAGCGCCTATAGATATATATGTGTTTTTGAAGTTAATTTTCAAAAAAAACACTGGAGCAATTTTCACCAAATATAGCAAAGGCACATCTGCGTACCAGTCCCTACAATTTTGCCAAGTTTGGCGTAATTCCGTTCAGCGGTTCAGGCTGTAGACTTGTCAGACCGTCCTATGGAAACTAACATGGGGAAAACACGTTTTTGGACCCCCCTTTTTTCTCAGCCCCCACTCCACGAATCCCCCGAAACTTCCAGGGAAGGAGCGGAGCGGAGCTGGCCAAAATTTTGGAAAATTACATGCAAATTCCTCAACCGGCGCCAGAGGTATTCCCAATAGAATGTTGCGGATTTCCTATGGTAGCCAATCCTAACTATAACTACCTACTGGCAAAAGGCAACTCCTCTGTTTCCCCGCTTGTGGCCTCTTCTTCTTGCTTGGGCAGAAGTTCTTTGACATTTAATTCGCGTGATAACCAGCATCACGCTACAGGAGGCCCCCGCACTGCAAGCTGGCCCTAGTCACGCTGGTTCTTCTGCTATGGTGGAATTCTGTGACCCAAGTTATTGGGAAGACTGGGGCTCACCTTCAGACTCGGCAAACGACGAGAGCAGTGTTGGAGTGACTTCACCCCACGCCGGGCGGGCTGGATTTCCGGACCTGCCCCTGCTGACATCAATGCCGGGACTCCATGGTTGGTGCGGTTTGGGGAGACGAGGGGGTGCCAGCAGTGATATTACAGAGGTGACTTTGGCCCGCAAGACTTTCTTCCCCCGTTTCTGCATTATACCTGCCCATTGCATTCTGGGACTTGCAGTGTAGACGCATTGGGCGTCTTACAACTTTAAAAACTTACAGCCATTCAACTTTCTTGCTGTGCGGGGGCGGAGCCTACCAGTTACCCAGCAGGTGCGGAGTTGGTATTTATACCGGTGAACTACATCCGCATCCTGCTGCAACCTTCTGGCGCTGACGAGGCTACACATCAAGCCGAAATGCATTCGCCCTGTTACTAGGTTGGTTATAGCATTAAAGGCAACTCCTCTGTTTCCCCGCTTGTGGCCTCTTCTTCTTGCTTGGGCAGAAGTTCTTTGACATTTAATTCGCGTGATAACCAGCATCACGCTACAGGAGGCCCCCGCACTGCAAGCTGGCCCTAGTCACGCTGGTTCTTCTGCTATGGTGGAATTCTGTGACCCAAGTTATTGGGAAGACTGGGGCTCACCTTCAGACTCGGCAAACGACGAGAGCAGTGTTGGAGTGACTTCACCCCACGCCGGGCGGGCTGGATTTCCGGACCTGCCCCTGCTGACATCAATGCCGGGACTCCATGGTTGGTGCGGTTTGGGGAGACGAGGGGGTGCCAGCAGTGATATTACAGAGGTGACTTTGGCCCGCAAGACTTTCTTCCCCCGTTTCTGCATTATACCTGCCCATTGCATTCTGGGACTTGCAGTGTAGACGCATTGGGCGTCTTACAACTTTAAAAACTTACAGCCATTCAACTTTCTTGCTGTGCGGGGGCGGAGCCTACCAGTTACCCAGCAGGTGCGGAGTTGGTATTTATACCGGTGAACTACATCCGCATCCTGCTGCAACCTTCTGGCGCTGACGAGGCTACACATCAAGCCGAAATGCATTCGCCCTGTTACTAGGTTGGTTATAGCATTAAAGGCAACTCCTCTGTTTCCCCGCTTGTGGCCTCTTCTTCTTGCTTGGGCAGAAGTTCATTGACATTTAATTCGCGTGATAACCAGCATCACGCTACAGGAGGCCCCCGCACTGCAAGCTGGCCCTAGTCACGCTGGTTCTTCTGCTATGGTGGAATTCTGTGACCCAAGTTATTGGGAAGACTGGGGCTCACCTTCAGACTCGGCAAACGACGAGAGCAGTGTTGGAGTGACTTCACCCCACGCCGGGCGGGCTGGATTTCCGGACCTGCCCCTGCTGACATCAATGCCGGGACTCCATGGTTGGTGCGGTTTGGGGAGACGAGGGGGTGCCAGCAGTGATATTACAGAGGTGACTTTGGCCCGCAAGACTTTCTTCCCCCGTTTCTGCATTATACCTGCCCATTGCATTCTGGGACTTGCAGTGTAGACGCATTGGGCGTCTTACAACTTTAAAAACTTACAGCCATTCAACTTTCTTGCTGTGCGGGGGTGGAGCCTACCAGTTACCCAGCAGGTGCGGAGTTGGTATTTATACCGGTGAACTACATCCGCATCCTGCTGCAACCTTCTGGCGCTGACGAGGCTACACATCAAGCCGAAATGCATTCGCCCTGTTACTAGGTTGGTTATAGCATTAAAGGCAACTCCTCTGTTTCCCCGCTTGTGGCCTCTTCTTCTTGCTTGGGCAGAAGTTCTTTGACATTTAATTCGTGTGATAACCAGCATCACGCTACAGGAGGCCCCCGCACTGCAAGCTGGCCCTAGTCACGCTGGTTCTTCTGCTATGGTGGAATTCTGTGACCCAAGTTATTGGGAAGACTGGGGCTCACCTTCAGACTCGGCAAACGACGAGAGCAGTGTTGGAGTGACTTCACCCCACGCCGGGCGGGCTGGATTTCCGGACCTGCCCCTGCTGACATCAATGCCGGGACTCCATGGTTGGTGCGGTTTGGGGAGACGAGGGGGTGCCAGCAGTGATATTACAGAGGTGACTTTGGCCCGCAAGACTTTCTTCCCCCGTTTCTGCATTATACCTGCCCATTGCATTCTGGGACTTGCAGTGTAGACGCATTGGGCGTCTTACAACTTTAAAAACTTACAGCCATTCAACTTTCTTGCTGTGCGGGGGCGGAGCCTACCAGTTACCCAGCAGGTGCGGAGTTGGTATTTATACCGGTGAACTACATCCGCATCCTGCTGCAACCTTCTGGCGCTGACGAGGCTACACATCAAGCCGAAATGCATTCGCCCTGTTACTAGGTTGGTTATAGCATTAAAGGCAACTCCACTGTTTCCCCGCTTGTGGCCTCTTCTTCTTGCTTGGGCAGAAGTTCTTTGACATATATATATATATATATATATATATATTCACTGAAAAAACCATAGGTTATAGACCATATATAGTTAGGAATTAGCATTTAAAAAACCTTATTTTACTCACACAAAACCATTGAAATTCCATATATAGTTAGTTGCACTAACTATATATCGCGCACCCGCAATCCACTGCTGATGATGTCACATATTACATCATTCATGACATGGTCAGTGACATCACTGATGACATCACTGATGACATCTCAAATGACATCACTGATGACATCACTGATGACATCATCCAGTGACTGTGTGTTTCTGTAAAGTTTAAATATGTTTGATATATTGAAGAATGAGTGGATGTATAAGTGTCTGGATGAAGGATTTAGTAAGTGCGTGACTGACTGTATGAGTGAGTGAATACATGTGTCGTACTAAATGCATGGGTTAGTGACTAAACTGTCTGAATGTGTGCATCAGTATGTCTGTTGTGATGTAAACTGCTGCATGTGTTGATCATTAGCTATACGAGAGACTATATGTGTTATTGATTGGTTGCCCAAGTATTTGTATGGGAGATTGAGTTTGTGTGGGGGTGGCTGGGAGGTGTGTGACTCTGTGCATAGATGTGTGAGCAGTTGATTCACTAGGTGTATGAGTTCAAGAGTACATGTGGAAAAAGCTACATGGGCGGTTCACTGTGTGCATGAGTGTATTGATGAGTGAATGGATATCTCAATGCTACATGTCATAGTAAGTACATATGTAAAACACAGTACATGTGAGAGTTGGCATATATAAATAACTGTGCATGAGAGCCACTGAATGTGTGAGTGGCTGTATGGATCATTGTGAACTTGTATCAGGGATTGTATAAGAGAGTAAATATGTGTTAGTATATGTTTGAATAAGTAAGGTGTGTATAACTGTATAGTTGAGGAAATGGAGGTGAGATTGTTTCTTTGCATGACTGACTAGGTGTGTGAGTAAGTCCATGGATGAGTGACAGTGTGTGAGTGTCTGTATACACTGAGTGTATCTAAGGTTATATTAGAGTCTGAAGAGGTTTATCGTATTAGCACAAGAATGATGTCAAATGAGATGTCATCAGTGATGTCATCAGTGATGTCATTTGAGATGTCATCAGTGATGTCATCAGTGATGTCATTTGAGATGTCATCAGTGATGTCATCAGTGATGTCACTGACCATGTCATGAATGATGTAATATGTGACATCATCAGCAGTGGATTGCGGGTGCGCGATATATAGTTAGTGCAACTAACTATATATGGAATTTCAATGGTTTTGTGTGAGTAAAATAAGGTTTTTTAAATGCTAATTCCTAACTATATATGGTCTATAACCTATGGTTTTTTCAGTGAATTTCATTGGTTTTTTAAAAGCTAATATCTGTAGCTGTAAAATGTATTCTTCTTTAAATTCAAAAATATATTTTATATGTTTATTAATAATTTTTTTTTTAAATATTTTTTTTTCTTCGCTCCCGCTTCGCGAATCGGTAAGCTTCCCGTTAGCTGACCTTGATGCCGCGAAATAGTCAGCGAACCGGTAAACGTTCCTTTAGCGCAACTGCCGCGTTAGAAAACAACATCGTGACGCCTCGCGTCCGCATGACGTTTCGCGTTGTCGCGTGATACGTCATATGACGTGCTACGTTAGCGTACCCGAAAGGGAACTGGTACGCGAACCGAGGCGCGAAGCGCAGCTTCACGGAAGCAAACCGGGAGGCGGCGCAAAGCGCGTAACGTAAACACAGCAGGTCATGTGACTTGGTAATAACACTTTTCATTGGTTCATTTCACTTTTGGTTTCCTAATGATGTAAGACTAGATCATGTAATCTAAAATTAACACTTTTCATTGGTTGAGAACTATTGTTTTTCCCAAATGATGAAAACCCCTCCTTCTTTCCTCACTCTGACTTTCATCTTTGTGAGAGAAAGACCCTTTGTTACCAGTGAGCAATGGCTTCTTTAGTAGCTTCAGCTGGTGCTTCCCCACCACCTCCACCACATCCAAGGAAGAGAGGACCACCTGCTGAAGTTATAATTCAGCAAGAAGAGGAAGAAGAGGAAGAGGAGGAAGAGCAGGAAGAGAGGCAGTTTTTGCCTGAGGAGCCCAGGACGTCTCACCGGAAAGAAAACTTCATTTGGCAATTTTTTTAAATTCCCAAAGGCCAGAAAAAAAGTAAATGCAAGATACGTAACTTGCCTTATATGTCAAGATAGACTGTCCAGAGGGACCGAGAAGAAATACAGTTATGGAAACTACACAATGCATCGCCATATGACTAGGTGGCATCCTAACAACTACAGTGCTGGACAGTTTCGTAACGATCTAGATAATCCCCCTATTCTGGCCAGAAGATCTGTTGTACCGGAAGTGACGGGACCAGAGGGCAGGGAGATGGTGCCAAATATACAAATGAGATTTGGGGAAGTAAAACAAATCTGCGTACATTGCAATGGATTCATTTGCTACAGAGAAAGTAGCATCACTCTGATCAACAGAGCTATTGACAATCATATTCCAGTTTGTCCGAAACGCCCCAAACAATAAATTCTTTTTTTTTTGTTGCTCCTGTTGAGCCCTTTACAATGAATCGTTTTCGTTTCCCCCCCCAAAAAAAACAAAAAAAATATAAAACCGTTCAGAAAAATTCAAAAAAAGTAAAAAAATGTTCAGAAAAATAATAAAAAAAATATAAAACAACAAAAACAATAAAAAAAAAGTTCTTTTCAGAACTACCTCCCCGTTATTAAAAAATTGGTAGAATATTTGGAACTCTGCCAACGTCTATTTCTCTTGGTTCGCTTCCCAGTTCGCTCGCCGGTACGCGAACCGGGAGCGAACCAAAAAAAAATGTTTTTTAAAAAGAACAGTAAGTATAAGGGAAGGAAACAGACAGTTATGTTAAAAGAAAGACAGCTATAGGGGAGTAAACTAGAGATACTATTACCCGTAATCCACTGCTGATGATGTCACATATTACATCATTCATGACATGGTCAGTGACATCATCAGCAGAGGATTGCGGGTAACAGTATCCCTAGTTTACTCCCTATAGCTGTCTTTCTTTTAACATAACTGTCTGTTTCCTTCCCTTATACTTACTGTTCTTTTTAAAAAAAAAAATTTAGATCAGTCAGAAACAGTGAAAGTAATAGAGACAGAGTGAGTGACCAAGAGTGAAGAAGTATGAGAAGAGAGGGACTAAGAAAAATAGTGAAGGAGTAGAGTAATTAAGTAATAGAGGAAGGAATGAGGGAAGTAGCAAAGGCAGGAAAGTGATTCTTAAAGAAATGAAGCAGTGGAAGTAATAGAAGTTAAATGTGATAGAAATATAAAAAAAAGAGTACAAAACATTTACTTTATAATTGTCGTTAAGTTAGTCATTTGTTCTTTTTATACTAAACAATCTGTGAAAGAGAGAACAAACATTTGAAAAATATTAAAACATGTTTTTAATAAATTAGAAAAAACAAGGGGAAAGATTGAAGGACAAATAGTTTTTCAAGAACTTTGACACTTACAGAAGCCTCTGCTTCTCCATGCCCCTACACAGTCCTAAAAATATACATTTTAAACTAATAGTATCTTGATGCAGATGAAGTGAGTCCTATCTTGCAACATTGTGCATCTTTTGCATGACTGCTGCATCGGTTTCGTGTGGCATTGTTTTTTACAGCATGACACATCTGCCTAGATTCATCATTTTATAATTTTGTCCCCTCATAGCAAATCTTTTCAACCGCGACTGCGTCACAAAAGTGACGCACAGTGGCGCAAAAGAGGCATACACCTATCATAAATCTGTCCCTAACATGTTAAATAATTGATTCAGGATGACAATAAGGTGTGGCCTATCCAGAGGTTTGTTTAAGGTGAGGCCTACTCAGGGTTGCAGATCAAATTTACACTTATTGAAGAATACAGAGGAGATAATACATGTGAACGCTTACTAATGAAGTAAGTCATGTCCACTTCACTCTTGAACAAAGGCTAGACCTCTTCTGTGTCCGTGGACAGACCTAAACTTCATCTGCACAATGTCATTCATAAACTTAGGAAACACAGGTGATGTAATTGAAAAATGTGGAGTTTATTATCCTCATTTCACAATCACATCACCTGTGTTGCCTTTGCTTAGGTATCTCATACTGCAGATGGAGCCTAGCATATCAAACAGTACACAGAAGTTGAGCAGTGTATACAACAATTTTGACACTTAGAAAAGCTTCAGCTGCATGTCCCCTACAGAGTGCTAATTATATACATTTCAAAGTGATGGTATCTTGCTGGAGATGAACTGAAACCTATCTTGCAACATGGTGCATGTTTTACACAAAAGTGACCCACAGCGGAGCAAATGAGGCGCACGGTCATCATAAATCTCAGCCTAACATTTTAAATCATTGTTTCAAGATGCCGATAAGGTGTGACCTATTCACAGATTTGTTTCAGGTAAGTCCTACTCAGAGTTGCAGATTAATTTTAGGTTTGTTGAAGAATACAGAGAAGAAAATACATGTGCAGGCCTACCAACCAAGTGTGTCATGTCGACTGCACTCTTGGACAAAGGTTAGACCTCCTCTGTCTCCAGGAACAGGCCTAAACCTCATCTACACAATGTGATGTGTAATGTTAAGAAACACAGGTAATATAATTGAAAAACGTGCAATTTTTTTTCCTCATTCCACAATCATATCACCTGTGTTTCCTTTGCTTAGGTATCTCATTGTGGAAATGTAGTCTATCATATGAAAGACTACGTAGAATATGAGCACTGTATGCAACAACTTTGACACTTACAGAAGCCTCACCTTCTCCATGCCTCCTACACAGTTCTACATGTACATCATAAATGCAAACAGAACAGAATTAATTATACATGTTAAATGGTTTATTTTTGCTGTTCTCAGAATGTATCAAATTTCACTAAAAACAGTGACTTGAAGGTATTCATCATATAACAGCGGGGAAAAAAACCACAATCAAAATGATTGTGTTTAAAAAACCCATACAACATAACAAATCAGAATTCAGAACTCCTTAAAGTTAACTTACTTTCCATAACGGCGAAGGATGTCCTATGAACAGCTTACACTCTGTTGTGCTGTTATTACTTTCAACCCGCCACTTTCTGAAAGAAAACCTCCATCGTTTTCAAAAACATGTTACATACAATAAATGACTTCTCGCTCTCTACCACACGTTTCCACAAGGCCAAATCGTGTCAGAGCCATTTATAACTCTTGGAATTCTTGTAAGCCAATCCCGTCATGTTGTATTTCCGCAACTTTCAGAATTAAAATGTTGAAGATCATTTTCACAATCCTGGATTACTAATATCTTACCTTTCTTGCTCACTCATGTTCTACATTTCCTATGACACTGATACTGCTTACTATGAAGCAGACTTACACTATCTCTATGACTACTACAATTATTAAATTCTCTACATCACTTTTAATCACAAAGCAATATAAAACAGTAGACAGCATTGCAGACTTACATTCCCTCTACTCCATGTTTTGATTGGCTGCTTGAATTTGCTTATAAAAAGAAACAGTTTTTCTGAATTCATTCAAAGTGCAGTTATTTCAACATGACATCCAGTGTTATGGTAAGAAGTTATGTCTCTGTACTACACTTATCCTCAAGGCCAAATCGTGTAGGAGCCATTAGAACTTCTTGAAATTCCTCAGAGCACATCCCGAGATTCTTCCCCTAAAATTTTGGTTTTAAATACACCAGGTAAGAGTTTTTAAGGTCATACGGCAATTTTTTTTGAAAATTAAAACAGAATCATTGCAGAATGACCAGCCGTTTCTAGACTTTAAATAAGCTGTGTAATGTCCTGATGTTATTGAAGGACCGTCATGATATATAATTGCTACAGTTACAAAAGTCCTTCCTGATATTGACAACTGTGAAGCCACAAAATTTTTAATTAAAGTTATCAATTTTGTTCCATCAGGCCTACATCGTTGGAACATTAAAATAACATACTGGCCATATGTTCGTAGAAATAATGTGGACATCATTTCAGATTTACATTGGCTACACTCCATGTTGTGATCAGCTGCTTTTACTAGTTTATTAAAAGAGACTGATTTACTGTCTGGCAAAGTTAAATATATAAATCTTTCTGAGTCTACACTAGTACTACTTGATACCCTACAGTTCTCGCAGTCATGCTGCCATTGATAAGAAAGCCCAAACAGGTGATCTACATCTACACCTTCAGCATGCAATACATCAAGTATATACATTAAAAACTCCTGACAATCTTGCTGAATATTTTGAGAGAATTGTGTTTGGCCTGAACATCTGTCTAACAGATTTCGAATTTCAGACACACTTTCTATTTTTGTTCTATCTGTGCTACATTTCTCTAACACAGAATTTAACAAACTGCAAAATCTTTGATCAGAATTGACCACAATCTCTTCTTTTACATTTTCTAGAGAAAACAAAACATTAACCACTACATTAGCATAGCAGTTGACACCAGAACTGTTTTCAAATTGAAAACCAACAACATCTTCAACAGAATCCTTTTTGTTTCTGCTTATAATTTCAGGTTCATCGACTTTTCGTCTTTTTGCTGCAACCTCCCTAGTATTTGTCACATTTCTTCGTTTCCGGCCTACCACACGTTTCTCAAACAAAGGATATTGAGGCAAATGTGGCGCATACTCTCTTCTTAACCTATTGTATTCCTTAACACAATCTAGATCCGCACAAATGTTTGTGACATCACACTCAATCAAGTACAATCCCGATAAAGTTCTAACTCGTGACAATGCCACATATGCCATACCCTCCTTGAACACAGAACTGCCAATATTCACCAATGCACTGTCTACACTTAAACCTTGCGATTTATGGATTGTCACCGCATATGCCAAGCAAACAGGAAACTGCTTACGGCGAACATATAAGTCTTTTACAAGCAAAAATCTAGCAGAGCAACGACCAATTAGCTGTACTTCCTCAATACCATCAAATTTAATTTTTAAAAATTCAATTCCATCTCTATTTCTGTATTTCACAAAATCAACAACATTACCCATTGATCCATTTACCAGACCTCTTTCAACATGTAAATTCCTTCTTAAAATTATACGGCAGTTCAAGCACACATTCAGAGTCTTTTCAAAACCTGCAGTTTTAGATATAGTCTTCTCTAATGAATCCAATTTTGATTTCAAATTCTCAGACAAAATAATTGTTGATCCCATATGCTCTACTCTGTCAATAGCTTCTAGTTTCACAATCTCCTGCTTTTCCAAATGCAACATTTTGTTGTTGAATTTGGCACATTCTGCAAGAGTTGGCATCAAACATATTCCAGATTTCTTCTCAGTAATGTTCTGAAAAATATTCTCAGGCACAACATCTTGTTCTGGATATAAATTTGACAGTAATCGTGCATGTAAAGCTTCTTTCCCATGCTCGGTCACTTTTCCAATTCTAACATCTTGTAGAATACTCTTGTAAACTTCATCCTTCGCCTGGCGCATATTTTCATGCAGTTCAGCATAATTGAAGTTTAACCATATATTGACGTTGCCAATGCTCCCTAGGCACTTCCTGGTATCTTCATGCGTGAGCATTTTGAACACAGGTTGCCCTTTCACTGGTGTCAGCTGCAGAAGATCTCCGAAAACAATGATGTGTTTGCCACCAAATAACACATCATACTCTGTTTTGAGAACTTCTTGCATTCTCAAATGCACAAACGCAAGCATGACATTGGAAACCATGCTTACTTCGTCAATGATAAGAAGTTCCATTTTCCTCAAGATTCTTGAAACTTCAAAACAAGCATCTCCAGATAGCTTGTGATATTGTAATTTGTTGTCATGCTCCACTGGCAGCATCAGTAAACAATGTAAAGTAATCCCTTTAATGTTATGTGCTGCCAGTCCAGTTGGAGCGGTGACAACACAAGACAGCGATGACTCTGTCCTTTCCTGCAAATAGCATGAAATTGCTTTAATAAGGAAACTTTTTCCAGTTCCCGCTTCTCCACTCACGTACAGTCGGACAGGCTTCAACGACGTACATGAACACTCTTTCTTGTCATGACTTAATCCATGATCAATTTGCATGGTAACTTCATCATATATTTTCCTCTGCTCAACGTTGAGTTGTCTTTCCAACTCTTCTAAGTTAACCGCATCCTCCTGAGCATGTGCCATGGCTCTTTCCACTTCATTCATAGCAGTGGCAGCTTCATTTTCGATAACAGGTCCTCCTAGTGGATCCTGACTCAATGAAGCAGAACTCTGACTGTCCTGAGAACTGTCTCTGGCAATCTCGGCTGCAATCGTTGCTTCCTGCTCAATTTCCACATTCAACATTTCTACATATTTGGGAAAAGCAGGACATTCTATGGTCTCCTTGGCAGCATTGAAAGAGTCTTCGTAACAGAGGAAATCTCCAAGCAGTTCCTCTTCTGCACGCCAAGGCTTGAAAAGTTGCAAAAGTGCTAAATAGAAAAACTCCTTTTTTTCAGGAGATTCGCCACTCAATTTTCGATGGTTTACCAAGTGGCATTTTCTTTGCTTGACCAGACATCCCTCACTTCCTATTACAGCATACACTCCTTTCTCAGTATCTTCTTTGATGTTCCTCTTGAATATGTAATTTTGAAGAACCTCATACAGACAAACATTGTCGAGGTGTTTGCTTCGATTTGGATAATATGTATCCAACATGTTGGTCTTCAAAATGTCGGTACTGTTTGGCTCCTTTTCCGCCAAATACTCAATTTCCCGCACAGGTTTCAGAACTCGATTACGCGTTGCAGCAAGACCAAGACTCGCCCAAACGATGCTCCTGGACTTGGCATAGAGACTTGCTGAAGACAACCGGTCAGAGCATTCGTAAGCTCCGATTTCTCGATGCGACAACATCTTCAGACTGAAACTGTACAACTTCTTGCTGAGGCTCTTTTCATGTGAAATGTCCTCCCACATATCCTTCAATTCTGTCTTCTCTTTTTTGGTGATGTAAGATGTCACATACCGAGCCACAGCCATACAGTTATCAGCCACAAACTGTATATCCATGTTAGCATTCCACATGGACAAAATCACCGGGTTGTAGTCGTTGATGTACTTGGACTCTTCGTTCCTCTTCAAATTGTATGTGTTTTTAGGTGATTTCTTCATCACATTATGTCGCAGCGAAGACATCAAACTGTTTACTCTTCCTTTAGAAATCACCGGTCGTGGAAAGCCGAAACGACATTTGGTGTAGAACTTGTCCTTGTTTCGGAATTTACGACGACAGTACTTTCCACATCGATGGCTTTGGAAACGTAGAACTTTTTCTCTTAGGCTTTTCTTCTCCTTTGCGTTTGGAACAGCACACGTAGAATACTGTTGTATGAAACTCATCACTGACTCTTCTGGATCCGTTCCAAATTTAGGTGCATCCTTGATCCACAGCAGCATATGTGTATGAGGAGCACCTCTTGCTTGGTAGTCCTTTCTCCAGAAGAAATCCAACACCTCTCCAAGAGGTGGATTCTTCTTATTCATGATGAAAGACATCATAGCTTCAAATCTATGATTGAAGTACCTGCATACATTGACTGGATCCAAAGAGCACAGTTCTCCGGGTGTCTTGAATTCGATGTTTTCGATGTTTGCATTTGCCTCTCGTAGAAATTCAAGTAAGTCTTCCCAGCCATACTCGGCACAGCTCAGAGTGAGGAACCATGTGGGAGTTCCTAAGTTCCTCAGCATACATTTTAAATCACCATGACGACGGTACCAGTACTCATTAGTACCACGCTGACACGCCATGAGATTAATCAGGTGAGAATCCAAAATACTGTCTTGGACATTGACTTTATCCATAAAGTCACTTGCCGAGATGTTTTGCATGTGTATACCACTTTTCAAGATGTGGTTCACTGCATATGACAGTCCAGACAGATCGCTTTCAAACAGGAGATGAAACAAATAGGGAATGCATTGTCGAAACCTAGCATCTCCTGCATACAATCGCAAAGTCCGGTATTCAGAAGCAGGAATTTGATGAGGTCGCTCATCATATCTTCCTCCCTGACCTGTTGGAAAAAGCTGTGGGAAACACCGAGCTTCTAAACTTTCCTCCCAAACACTAATGGGACTCCCTTTGGCTTGTTTCATTTGAAACAACTCAATAGCATTCCCCATGACTTCCTTGGAATGCAAAGGATGAACACTATAATGTTCATATATTTCTTCACTAGTACAGGGTTCTACTTTCTCAATTTGACCAGCACACAAATCGCTATCCTCTTCCTCACTTACTTTCTCTTCTGCAACATATACATTTTTATAGTATTTATTATTTTTTTTCAAATACAATGTTGCCTTTTTGACTTTCCTAACATCCACTAAATCTTGCCATATTTTCTTATTCTTTGTCGGAACCCCATTAACTAAGATAACCAGAGGTTCCTCTTCCACTTTTTCTACTCCAATTGTGTTAATGTTTTTCTTCAAATCTAGAGGCAAATAAACAACTCTTCCCTTTAATCCGCTCTGTAAATCTGATGGAGGCAATTTCCCTGTCTTTGGCTCCATTCTTACAATAGCCTGAAAGGGATGGATACTTTGAATCAAAATAGATTCATAAGTATTTAAATCCTTCAATTCAGAAGGAATCTCAACCAATTCCAGATTATTATGAACTGCTCTAGCAGGCATCTGGTTTTGATTTAATTTGTTACAACAATAAGTACACACAAGTTGATCCAATCCCAAATCAAAACAATTTTCTACCATCAAGTATGTTGTAAAATCCTTCCATTCACTATTATTTTCCCTTTCACTTTTTGCATATAAATCCACTAACTTAGTCTGATTCATATAATAAGTGCGTCGACAACACACACAAGTGAAATTTGGCCTCTCACTTGATTTCACCTCAAACGTTGCAATTTCCCTCTGGAAATTATCTGTACTGGAAACCTGTACACTATCTTCCACATTACTCTCTTCTTCTTGGTCAATTTCAACATTCTCCTCTTTACTTCCAAAGTAACAAAACTCAATTTCTTCACATATATTCTTCACATCTATTTCAGAACCATGCAAAAGAGCAGCGCATAATTGTTTAAGCATAATTGCTGGACTCTTAGCATAATACAACATTCTAAGTAATTTCCTCACTTTATTATGATGCACTGCTAGCATCCTGAAATGATGAAAAACACTCTGGCATACTCTCCTGGAAAGACAAGCCAGTGAATGCCCATGCAAACCTGTCACTTCTCTCACTCTGCAAGGATCTAATTCTTGCAACAACTTCATTTTCTGCTTCAAACTTTTCTTATTAAATGACCATATAAAATCACAAAGCAAATTGATGGAATCCTGTCGTACACTGCAAATACTACTACACTTCCAGGTGTACACAGGACCCTTAGGACGTCTTCCTAAAACCTCATTACCTAACACCTCCTCTGTCTCTGTTGTCACAAGTTTTTCTTTTTCAACTGGACAACCATCTTTCACTTCATAAGCTCGACCACTGGTGTCAACTGCATGCACCAAATCATTATCCTGGAAATAACTCTCCTCATTAAAAAATGCCTCAGAGCTTGAACTATGCATCCATTCTCCAGAAAAAACTTCACAAAAATTACTACGATTAACTATTCTCTTCCATCTACTATTTCTTTTGAAATCATAAATTGCCTTGTTTAGCTTCCTAATTCTATTGATTATCAAAATAAATAACTTACGCTTAATTTCAAATGCCTGATCAATGACTTTCTCAACTATTTTTTTTCTCTTATAAAAAAACACTTTCTGTTCACCTTTCTTAATATTTTTTAACAAATTGCCAATTATCCTGTTGCGGAACATTCGTTTACGAATGTCCCTAAACTGTTGTTTCCTTCTACTATCATGCACAGAGTTATCTCTTGCTCTAGCAGTAACATTTTTCATTGGCCTTTCCTTTCCGTTTGAATTGCTTCTCCTTTTCTGGACTGAAACATTTTCTGTAGTAATATTTTTTTTACTACAGATATTTCTTATGAATGTTTTTGTACTCTTACCCGGTGCTTTCTTGGTGACTTGACAAATATTTTTGTTAGAGGACTGCTGCTTTTTTTCATTGACCTGCTGTCTTTGACGTTTTGCAGCCTTTCTCAGTCTTTCTTTGGTTGGCATGCTCAAATCTTCAAATGATCTGCAGTTGAATCTGTGGTAAAATATAATAAAAAATGTTATTAACCACCATTACCCAACAGTAAATCAATGACAGTCATCAAAAACTTAACACACTACTTAACATTTTTACATAGAAGATTTTTTAGTGCTTGGCAAATTTAGAATACAGAAATAGCAGAAAAGAAATGGAATTTATATTCATTTTACCTGTGCTATTTTATATGTGAATCTGATTTAATTTTATGAGCATATTTTAATATTTTATTGAAGACACTACACATAACCTGTTTTTGAAGGTGTCTTTATTTTTAAATTAAACGGTTTACATTTTTACTTTTTATTTGTTATACATTTTTTAAATAAATGTTTATAGTTCCATAGGCTCAAGCACGTCAGCTTCCCATCCTATGTCATACAATTCTGACAAATCTGCATCCTCATCACGTTCTTCTTCATCCTCAGGATTTAAATCATCCAAAGGATCAACATCCACTGATGTTTCAATTACGAGTTCAATGATGAGGTCGAAATCAACTGATTGCTGATTGTCGCTCATGTTGATGTTGTCTTTATCTTTAAAGAAAGATAACAACAATGAGATGTTGCAGAGTAAGAGACAAATCTCAGAGATTATAATAGTAAAATTGTTTAACAAGAGTAACATTTTGCAGCTATTATTTAGCCATGTCCAGCGATGCTGAGGAGGTAAAGCCTATGTCCAATTTTTCAGTGAACAGGACTCATCTCTTCTTAACCTTGGATAAGCCTCACCGACTCTGTGTCCCCTGCACATACTTAAATGTAAAGGGGCAGATTGATGTTAACTAGCACATCCCCAGGAATGCACTAGTTAACGTGCACCGCTGCTCTGCCACCCATGGTGTGCCGCATTTACAATCAGATAGGACAAAGCTGCGTCAAAACCCTGCGCCTGGTTGAAGCAGGCATAGGTCTTGACCCACGTAGGCTAAAAGCTAAAGCAACAACTAAGTGTCGTGTGCAGAAGTTGCAAAAAATGAAAGATGGCGTTTAAACCGGTAATGAGCCCATGCTAACTTAACACGGTGTAAAGATATCCTGGATCTACATCAGTTTGGGGTTCACAAACCTGGCAGGTACAAGGCACTGAGGCTTTGCACCGTGCATGTCTCATACCGAATCATATGTTGTTTCTGAATGAAACAATTTCCCAGACCACATGCTTTGGATTGGCTACTTCTAAAAAATTAAACACCCCTACTATCCCGGAGTTAGAGGAATATGATGGTTGGAGTAATTTTACTCGGTTGTCCTTTAGTGATTTACAGGCCCTACTCCGTAATTCTTCCTTTAACATTTCCAGTATAAATCCAAAAGGTTGGCTGCTTTGGCAACGTAGTTCAGATTCTTGCAATTTGCTTGGACCCTTCAAACTCTGAAAAATGGTAAAGTTCCCTGGGGATACATGAACGTTTATTCTTTATTTGCCCCATTCAATTTGACTAACAAACAACGCTTGCTGTCAATGCGTGATGCTTCCTTTTCTATGTTACATATTGAAAGGTTAGAATCTTTGCCTTTTTCAGTGGCAGAGGCCAATGCTGCAACGTGCCTTATCCACGGTTTAATAACGCTGCCTTTTGCTTTATATAAGTTTTCAAATTGTATGAAATATGTACCAATAGGTCGTTATGAACCTTTAGGTAGTGGTTTTCTTCATTAGGTCTGGTCGCTTCCATACACATACAGATGTTTCAAAGATGACCAAGAAGTTTATCTGAATGGAGAGGAATGCACTAAGACGCCAGATGATTCACTAATGTGTAGGCACATACAGTTACACGGTTCATGCAACAAAGACCGACCAAATATGGCTTGCGTGTTGCAAGGCACGCCAGTTCCTGCTATCATCCCCACGTTCAAGTTCTTGGAAAATGGTAGTTATTTGATGCTCAATAATGAAGATTGTTGTGAGTTAATTACAAGTATTCCTTTTATCGTAACAGTAAGTGAACGGGTTATTTGCTGCAGAAATGTTCTATTTCCTCCCACACATGAACATAGGGAGTTTTCAATCTGGCCACAAATACCAACCTTGGCTGCAGATTTCAACGGCATGGCAAGAATAAGCGCTCTTTTGTCTCAGAGAGAGGTGGCCTTGAGTTCGGCCCGTGAAACTTTCGTGCTTCACATAGCGAACACCCGTACAGAGGTGCAGGCCCTTTTAAATACTGATTCGCCTTTGCATTTCAGCGAGATGGTTCGGACTATCTTTAACGCGTCCTCCACAAAGGACCTGGCGCATTTTTTTAAAGTTGTTATCAGTGGTCTCGTGACTTCATTTGAGAAAATCTTTGGAGTCATCCCTGCTTTCTTTCATTCTATTTTTTCCACTTTGTTTGGTGGATTCCCAGTTTTACTTGCATTAGCAGCGGACGCTCTTGTGCTTTTTTACATTTTTAAATATGGATGTCCTTCCTGTGCAAGGTCCCGCCCTGCAGCTGCTGACGCTGTTCCGCAATCGCATGCTTGAATATTATGGCACAATGCCGTTGGCGATATTAAGCACGGCATATGGATTATCTTTTCGATTCTCCTACTTCACCTGTGTCCAGCCTGTATTTCACTGCCTGACCTGTGATTTCGATTGGGCCATTGATTTGTGTCTCTGCGGACCGGTTTCTCCTGACGTTGACTTTAATCAGCTGATGAGTCCTATCATTACTCACGAGTTGGTTTGTCCTGGCGAAAGGATTATGGCTGTGGCATTGATGCATGGACTAATTGGTCCCTCGAATTTACTGGCGGCAACACAGTCTTTCTTGGAACAGAGCTTTCTTGAAAACCCACCGAGCTGTCCTCTGATGGTGATAGAGGATCCGGTGCTGGGAGAGCACGTATGTTCTTTTCCGCTTTTATGTTGGATGGCTGAACTGTTTTCGGATGAAGACAATGACTTCCTATTGGAGGCTGTTGCAGCTTATTTTGCATACACAGTTATGTCATAGACCTTTTTCATGTTTGATATGCTGAGTACTAGCAATTCATTGACAATTCATTGACTTATTTGTCAAGTTTTTATTATTTAGCTTGCCTATTGGCTTAAGCCTCGATAAAGTAGTTGGCTGTTTTATTTTTTTTTAGCATTAAATTTTGCTAGTTTTTAATGTTTTACCTTGTGGACCGTGCACATATAAAGTTGCAATCTGCTCTCATGAGATGGCACTTCTATTATCTTATTCAGTTCGTTTCCGGATCATGTGGGGGTGTCATGTCGATCCTGGATATCTTTACACCGTGTTAAGTTAGCATGGGCTCATTACCGGTTTAAACGCCATTTTTCCTTTTTTGCAACTTCTGCACACGACACTTAGTTGTTGCTTTAGCTTTCAACCTAGTAGTTCATCGTGGTTTACATGAGAATAATATGTTATTCCTCTACTATCTGCTTTGCTTGTTAAACTATATCTGTACAGCGAGTGCTGAACTTTCAAGAACAACACGATACAGAATTGTTATGAGGTCTGATCTCCACGACTTCATATTCATAACATAAGTGCAGCTTCTGCCAATTCTGGGCATGAGGCGGGTTTTATATTGCTTTGCCGAACACACATACACAACACTTGATGCGGTTCCCATGAAGAGAGAGCTGGTGTATGCTGATGTGATTCCTTCAAATCTAGGACACTAAGGTATGGGCCCGCCCTAAACCAACCCAAAGAGACCTTCTTAACAAATAATATAATATGTGTATTAGGGAGGGTGAAATATAAGTGTTGCTAACTCTTATTCATTTACAGCATGTTAACATACTGTCACCATTCGCTTTTTATGTACTAGTAACTATGCTGGTAATTTTGCTACTGATAATATGTGTACTTGTATTATCTAAGATACTACGCCTGAGAAGACGGCATTAGTAAATAAACATTTCAAATGCACATGTGTTCTTCTTAACTCCATGTTCTCGTTTGTAATGAATATATAACGACCGAGTGTTCATGAGTTCCACGTATCCTGAGGTACTGTAAGTTCATGTTCTGAATTGTCTAAAGATTGGGAGTTTGTTATATCCAATGTGACACTGTAGCTAGCTTGTTAAGGGGTTTTTGGGTACTAAGGTGAGTTTTGGGGCACTCTAATTCGCCGAGGTTCCAATCCTCTGTGCTTAGTTCTGTGTGAGAACAGAAACCCTACGACAGGGGCACCCCTGAGCCTTGCTGGAGCTTCATCACACTTGCGATACAACTCCAGCAATGCACCACCTTTACGGCACAGATGCGTCACGCATCTGTGCTGTTTTTGCCCCATGGTGCGCCGCATTGTAAATGCAGCACACCATGGGTGGCGGAACAGCGGCGCAGGATGACTGGCACATCCCTGGTGATGCGCCAGTCATCATAAATCTATCCCTAAGCTTCTTATCTTGTTAGAGATGAACCGCCATATGTATCATCAAAGTTTTTTGCATTTCCTAAATAGCGAACTTTAAGGAATAAATAGCGATTCTTTACCATTCCTAATTTGCGATGAGCAAATTGCTAATTGCAAATTACCCATTCATTTCCATGGAGAGACCCATAGGAATGAAGGTGCAATTTGCGATTAGCAATTAGCTCATCGCAAATTTGGAATTTTTTCGAGGGTGCAGGGGTCTCTCAAGAACACCCTGCTGCACCCCTGAAAAAGAAATTTGGAGGCATATGGCGCACATAAATTTTAAAAACATTCCTTTACCTCAAAAACGATTTTCAACTCATAATTTGAAAACACTGCCCACGGGGAAATGACTTAAAATGTCCTCAAGACACATGAAAGTGTTTTTTTAAAGCCTTTGCAACTTTTTTGGGTCACTTTTAACATGGCTATGTAACTCAAACAGTCAAAATTTAAATTTACCATGCACAGGTGGGAGCATATTTACAAGGAATTTGCTCCACGGAGAAAGGTCTTTTAAATTAATATTGGAAAAATAACATCAGAGACACTGAAATGCCTTATAAAGAAGCATACACCATTATGTCCTTGTCATAAATTTTAAAACCATTCCTTTTCCCCAAAAACGATTTTCAAGTCATAATTTAAAAACACTCCACATGGGGAAATGACTTAAAATGTCCTTAAGACACATGAAAGCGTTTTTTGATTGCCTTTACAGCATGCTTGGGTCACTTTTAACATGGCTATGTAACGCAAACATTCAAAATCTAAATTTGCCATGCACAGGTGGGAGCATATTTACAAGCAATTTGCTCCACAGGGAAAGGTCTTACATTAAAATTGAAAAAATAACATCAGAGACACTCAATTGCCTTATAAAGAAGCATACACCATTATGTCCTTGTCATAAATATTAAAACCATTCCTTTTCCTCAAAAACGATTTACAAGTCATAATTTGAAAACACTCCACAGCTCCTATGCACATAAAAACCCTGTCAGTACTAATACTTCACATTTTCTCCAATTACAATTTCTCAAAGAAACAAAATCTATTTGTAAAACACTTGACACAAAGCAACATTTGAAAAACACAACTTTCTTCATAATTTTCTCCTTAAAGCACACTATTTTCTATCTAAATTAAAGAAATCTTTTCTCACCTAAGCAAATACTTTGAGTTTCAAAACAGTCTCAGAAACACACCAATGTGTCTTGAGCAGAGCAAAAGGTATGCACTCCAGAGTCTGCAGCTATCAAAAGCACAGAAATGCTGTAATTCTTCACACATATCTCTCATGTCACCCAATCAAAACTCTTCCCTCACTTTTTTTCAAATCAAAACCCTTCCCCCCTCTGCCCTCTCTGCTTTTTTTGCATAGCAACCACCTCTTGGAAGACCTCTGGTGTTTGCAAGTTCACACAACAATGTTGCAATTGAACTCTGAACTCTCAGTGCACCTGCATATCCAGTGCATTCTTTCATTTAATGATTTTTTCTTCACCACTCAAAATACATCTTTCAAAGAACTCATCCATGCACCCTAACTTTCTGTTTTCAGTAATCAAAATCCACCAATCACTCTTACTGCTTCATTAACACAGAAACTCCACAGTTTTTTTCATTTTACACTCTTATTTTTTCAACTGCCATTTCATTGCCACACTTCGTCTGACTGCAGGAGAACCTTCTCTCACCATGTTTTCTGTCTGGATTGTTGGACATAGTTACATCTATTGGGCTCAGAGGTACGCTGAGAACAGGAATTTACCTAACCTCAATTTACAAGATGTGGAAATTAAGTGGTTTGGCCACAGAGGATTAAAATGTCACCAATTGATACCATTGGTGAAAACCTTTATGCATTTGCCAAAACCTGACCTGTTAATTGTGCACTGTGGAGGTAATGATTTGGGCACTTTGACTGGGGTAGGTCTGGAAATGCTTTTAAAGGACACCTTTGAGCAATTGATGGCACTTTTTCCTCAGACTGCCTTGGTATATTCAAATATATGCCAAAGACAGAAATGGAGGTGGTCGAACCAATTTTGTCCACAAATTGAGAAGTCGAGGAAGCATGTAAACAAATCTGTTTCAGCTTACATGAGAGACCATGGAATGGGCTCCTTGTACAACAATAACTTGCGTTACTACATGCAAGATATCTACAGAGGAGATGGAGTTCACTTCTCAGATGAGGGCAACAGAATTTTCATTCTGAATTTAAGACTGTGCATTGGTACCTACTTATAAGTACCTAAATGTACCATAAACCCAAAAGCTCTTCTCAGAGCTACCCTACATCTGATCACTCACAATTATTATTTTACTCTAACTTTTTTCACTAATTTTCAACAAAGAACGTTCCCCAGAACGTTTCCCGGTTCGCGAACCGGACGCTCCCCACGCAAAAGCCCTTTTAAAGCCTCCACATCAAACCTAGGGGGTCAGGGAGGATCTACTATGCCCCCTTATGGTCATTTGCCCCTTCGCTTTGGCCTCCTCTTGTCTCTCGATCCTACCGAGAGACAAGATGGCGGCCGCTACGGACTGTTTGGAATGTTTACAGACGCCGGAGAACCAATCAGCTTCGCTTCACAAAGCTCCGTAACGCGAAAAGTACACGAACTGGAGCGCTGCCTGGTCCGCTGTTACAGATATATATCTTTTTTTGAACGTTAATTTCTCAAAATCCACTGGAGCACATATATTGAGACCTAGCAAAGGCACATCGGGCTACCAGTCCCTAATATTTTGCCAAGTTTCGTGCAAATCCATTCAGCCGTTCGATTATTATTATTATTAATTTTTTTTGCCCCGCGGGGCCCTTTTAAAACCTCCACATCAAACCTAGGGGGTCAGGGAGGATCTACTATGCCCCCTTACGGTCATTTGCCCCTTCGCTTTGGCCTCCTCTTGTCTCTCGATCCTACCGAGAGACAAGATGGCGGCCGCTACGGACTGTTTGGAATGTTTACAGACGCCGGAGAACCAATCAGCTTCGCTTCACAAAGCTCCGTAACGCGAAAAGTACGCGAACTGGAGCGCTGCCTGGTCCGCTGTTACAGATATATATCTTTTTTTGAACGTTAATTTCTCAAAATCCACTGGAGCACATATATTGAGACCTAGCAAAGGCACATCGGGCTACCAGTCCCTACAATTTTGCCAAGTTTCGTGCAAATCCATTCAGCCGTTCGGGCTAAAAGTGAGGCCAACCGCCCTATGGAAAACTCAATGTTAAAAACACGTTTTGGGACCCCCCTTTTTTTTGGCCCCCCTTGACGAACCCCCCCCCCCAAATTTTCAGGGGCTGCTCAGAAACAAAATGTTCCATTTTCCTGAAAATTTCAGCCAATTCCGTCCACAAACGCCAAAGTTATTAGACATAGAATTTTCAAAAATCCCATAGAGAAAAAATCCTAACTATATATACCTACTGGCGACCGCCAGTAGGTAATATATATATATATATATATATATATATATATATATATATATATACATACCCCAATACCATATAATATATTAAAAAAAACATTTTATTAGAAATAAAACATTAAACTATTTAAAAATCTTTAAACTTAAATTTCCCACTCCAGTCAGTGCAACAGTAGGGAAAGTGTTGGATAGCAGAGTGGTAAAAATTACTATTCTCACTCCAGTGAGTGCAACAATAGTTAAAGTGTTGGATAGCGGAGGGATAAAAATGACTATTCCCACTCCAATGAGTGCAATATTTGGGAAGATAGTGGAGGGGTAAAAATTACTCTTCCCCCTCCAGGCAGTGCAACAGTAGGGAAAGTGTTGGATAGCGGAGGGGGTAAAAATGACTGTTCCCACTCTGGTGAGTGCAACAGTAGGGAAAGTGTAGGATGATGGAGGGATGACATTTACTATTCCCACTCAAGTCAGTGCAACAGTAGGGAAAGTGTTGAATTGCGGAGGAGTAAAAATGTGTATTTCCACTCCAGTTGGTTAAAAATTAAAAGCAAACAAAATATCAAGAACAACAAAAAAACATTTAAAAACAAAATAAATAAACCATTATATAAATATGTTAAAATTTAAATACAAATATATGCAATATAAAAAAACATATATAATGTTGAAGACATATGACAAACACCTAAACATATTATATTAAATAAATAAATATATCATTTTCAAACAAATAAATATTTTTAGTTAGAAATGTATTTTCTACTCTCTAACACCACACAATTCACATCCCACATCTACATTTTTTAAATGTACTTCCAAATGAAAAATAATTAATTATCAATTAAAGAAATATTAGTAATTCAAAAATATATTAAAACAATTAACAATGTATCAACCACCCACCCTTTACTCCTATAATCCCCACAACCCACAGCTAAAATTCAACTGTAAAAAAATTAATTACACAATAAAAATGTCTTTTCAATTAAAAAATGAATAGTGTTTAACAACTATTTATAAAGTAAATCAAAATAATGTACTCCCCACTCTTTACCCCTATATAACCAAAACTCCCACACAAACAAATTAAACAATTACCCAAAATAATTATCAATTAATCAGCCTTGGAGCACCTGTCGACCACTCTGCCTAACACCCTCCTTCCTCCCTGGTTGGATGTCACCCTGCATGCCCAGCTCTGCTCCCCCAAAAACAACACATCTTGGAGCTTAATCAAAACCTTGGATGAAAGCACTATATGCAAAACGCTGTCTACTCTGAACCCTTCTAATCATTTCAACGACCCCCTGCAACCAAACCTCTTTTCTGAAATCAGAAACTCCATACTCGCAATTTGGACCAAGATTGTCAATGCTTCACTTCTGCAAGGTGCTATTCCGGACTGCCTAAAATCTGGGCAAGTTACCCCTATTATAAAGAAACCATTCGCAGATCCTGCTGCTCTACAAAACTTCCGCCCAATTTCTAACATCCCCACTTTGGTAAAGCTCGTGGAGAAATGTGTGCTCGTCCAACTTTGTAACCACATGGATCAATTCCAACTCCAGGACCAGTTTCCGCCAAGGTCATAGCACAGAATCCGCTCTCACTAACATTGTAGGTGATGCGATAGGATTGCTTGATCAAAACGAATCTTGCCTACGGATCCTCCTCGACCTTTCCTCACAGTTTGATACTGTTAAACACAACAACCTAATTGACCTCTTGGAGCAAAGGATGGGGCTGTCTTGGCCTGTACTAAACTGGTTCTCCTCATTCCTCCACAATAGAACCCAAAGCTTCAAGGTGAACCAATCCCTATCTCATCCTTCTCCGGTCATGCTGGGGGTTCCACAAGGATCCGCACTCTCATCCATGCTCTTCAACCTGTTCATGGAGCCTTTAAAAGAAATACTGAAATCATCCAGCATTCACTATCACATGTACTCAGATGATACCCAACTTTACCTGAAGATCTTCTCTCCTGGGGACATCAGGTTCCTCAACTCAGTCCTACTGAAAACACAAAGTTGGTTGACACATAAACACTTGATGTTAAATGCTCTCAATATGGAACTCCTCTTAATCGTACCACACAAGCAATCTTCAGTCATAGATCAATGGGTAAATCAGCTAACAGCTCTTAATTGTACGACACACATTGTTGATTCCTCAACCTCTTTGGGAGTTAATGCTAGACAAGAGTCTAAACATGCAGAAGCACATTAGTACACTCACCAAAGAGCGAACTTCCAAATCAGCATCTTAAGGAAAATAAAACCTTTTCTCCCTTCACATGACCTAAAGGTTGCAGTTCAAGTCTTATTGATCTCAAAGCTGAATTATGGCAGGGCAACCCTTTGTGGCCTTCCAAAATCGAAGACGGCTCCTCTTAGGGTTGCACTCAATTTTGCTGCACGGCTCTTAACAGGCACTAAAAGATACATACATATCTCCACAGATCTGATATCCCTGAACTGGCTCCCATATGAAGCTTGGATACAACTAAAAATTGCATGCATGGCAGATAAAGCCATTCATTTCAATACCCTGATGTAACTCTCTCAAAAACTGAAGCTCTAAGGTGGATCGACATCCTCTAGAAGTGCCAGCACTCTACTGCTCAAACCATAAAAGTTCAAGAAAAGAAAAACCTACAATCAAGCCTTCTCTGGTATCGCCCTGAGGATTGGGACCTCATTGGCCCCTGAAGTTAGGCTGAATCCCTTTACTCTCCTTTTCAAAAAGGATGTTAAAGTGTTATTGATGAAGACATTTCTGCCTTGGAAACTGAGTTTCCAAGTAGGCTGAGGACATCCTCACAGGTTTGAGTACTAGCTCCCAAGGCTCCCCAGGGCACCCAGCTCTACAAAACTGTTAACGTTGTTCTTTGTTTGGTTGTTCTATTTTTTACCTTGTGTATCCTTCTTGATGTATAAACTGTAAAGTGCTCTAATACCCTCGTCTGTAATGTTCGCGCTATAGAAAACTTTCTTAATTAATTAATTAATATTAATGATCAAATAATTATTAATTAATTAAACATAAATTACTTGCCACCCTTTACCCATATAAACCCCACAACCCACACCTACAAATAATTACGCAATTTCTATATGTAATTTTCAATTAATCAATTAATAATAATTAATGACTAATTATTAATAACATAAAAATAAATTATTTCCCACACTTCACCCCTATAAACCCCACAACCCACACCTAAAAACACAATTACCACAACTAATTACCAATTATTAAATTATTTTAATTATCAACCAAGTAATAATTAATTAGAAATAAATTACTTACCACAATTAACACTATAAAATCTCAATTAAATAAATATTAATAAATAGAAAATAATCATCTATTTATTATAATTAAACTACTTTCCACCCTACTTCCCTACAAACCCACAGCCTGCTACGGAACTAAAAAAACACAAAATGTTATTAAAATAAAATTGATAACTACTAAACATTTAACACATGTATATTAAAAAACATAAACAATACTTATTCAAAAAAATACATCACATACATTTAAAATATAAACTAAAATACATAACACTAATAAAAAATCAATATTTTTAACAACTATATTCTTGCAAACGCTATTAATGACTTCTATATTTTTAAAAACTATATTTCTTACCTTAAAATGAATATTCTTCACGTCGATATTTCTGTGTCATGAAATTTACAACTCGATATTTGTGTAAGTCAACCTTTCTAACTCAAACTTTTCTCTGAATACCCCCTGATTATAGGGCTTGATATCATAACTCTTGGGTCCCTTTCTAAATACTACTACCGCCTACAATCTCCACTCTGTCAAGATCCAAAGGGTTATGATCACTGAACTGATTCCAAATATCTTTAAACTGCAACACAAGTTATGCTAAAAAGACTGAGATACATTTATAATCAATTGTAGAATTTGAATTCCTCCAGACAAATGTGAGAATAATCTAAGGCATGTCTTCGCCTTTGTTTTACTCATCTAACTGTACCAGATTATGATCGTCTAGAACACTGTTCAACAGATATCCTTGGTTGGTGTGCTCAAAATTCCCTTAATAGTGGCCACCCATGAAAATGTCTTCACTAACTTGACACATAGATTTAGAAGGATGGATATTAAAATAACCCAGTAGGGCCACTAAATAATGGGATTTTCTCTTCTGCATAGGCCTCTATAAACTTTTTCAGCTCCAGTAAATGCTTCGAGGCTTTGTTCTGTGAAATAGAATTATAAAAGTTAAGGACCAATGTATTAGGTTCGCTCTTAAAGTCTAGTCTTACCGAGAGCAAATAGCACAAACCCGTCACTTCCTGCGATATTTGACAAGTAATGTTTAAGAATACCAGCATGAGCAGGCCATCTCTAGCTCGGTCCCATATTGAAGGCAAGGCGGGAAAAAAATATGAGGTGAACCCATTCATATAGAAAGTGCTGTCTGTATCCCAAGTTTCATCCAGGCCCGCTATATGATATCCCATAAAAAAATTGACCACCTAGCATCGGGCCTCTTGTTACTTATCCCAGTGATATTCCAACTCATAAACTCCAGGCAAGAGCCCAGCGGGGGGAATATCCCTCACACATTCCCCAACTCTGATGCGGTTGGGGGGGTTACTGGCTAAAATGGCCAATCGTTACTATCCAGAGAGCCACAGGGATTTGAATATATTTGTTAACTGAATGGGTATTTCCCACTCCTCACCCCTTGCTCTCTATGGATCCCAAGTGAAGAACCAGGATCCCTGCCACTAAATACGGCTCAAGGGGGCTAGAATAAGCCCAATCAGCATCCTTTTATCCCCACTTTAGGAGAACTATAATAATGGGCCTGTGAAATTAAATTCCCCGCTATGCCAATTGGGTCAAAATTTAAAGTGATGCAGTCCCTCTCCCAGGTTTTCTCCCATCCCACTCTTCTGACCATGTTAATGTGGGTTGTCAGATGGTTTCCCTCCCCCAGTTGCCTGTTGCATGAATGTACAAATTTGTGTTATAAATGGAGAGTTGATTCAGAGGCTCCTAATCTCAGTGGTGGAACTGCTAAAAGGGCCATCGGTGGGGTAGATTCCAAGGGAAGATGTAGCCTGGGTTTAATATCAGCTACTCCAGTTGTGGTGGTGGAAGTTAGCCAACCAACCATGGGACGTGCTTTGAGACTTAATGTAGAGGGCGATTAGTAAGATTGAGGCTGAATTGAAGTGAGTGTAGCTGTCCCTGGTATTAAACAATGTTTACCTTCAGATCCAACTAGGCTAGGGTATCCTTGGTTCTCCGTGCTTCACCACAAGAATGTTCTATTTTTTCAGTACTGCTAAAAATGTTAGGTGTGGATTGCGTGGGGTCTTATCTCGATGATTTTAAGATGGGCCATCTTCTTGTGAAGTAGAGTGTGCATAAACAACCTCAGTTCTTATATTCCCTTTTAATGCAGCACCTTGATTGCCCACATCTACTTCCATAACTGACAGTTTTGCATAAAAACCTTCCATGACAGACTTAATTAGAGTCTCAACTTTGTCATATAAATTAAACAACATGGGTTCTAAAAGAGATTTAAGATTGTTCCAATGGTGGATTATGTCCCCTTTAGGGGAATTAGTAAAAGGGTCCAAAAGTGTCCAAACAATGTCATTAGTGTTCTTCTTGGAGCTGGACTTCCCCCTGTTGGCTCTAGATCTAGTCCCCAGATCCTTCTTTCCTTCTTTTTCTTTGCAGGTGGAGCTTGTTCCAAGGAAGCTGTACTAGGGTCTTGGTGGATCTCAATTAACGTGAGCCCCTCTTGTTCGAGCTTCCTTTGCAATGGTTCCCCCTGTACGTTACTATGAGCCGAGCCTTGTCCTGGGGAGGGTAAGCTGGGGAGTCAAGCTGGGGGTAATTGTATCTAGTTCCAGGCCCAGTTTTTCCTCCACGCTCTGAATTCCTTCATTCTAAGACCCTACTGCGGAAGTAAGAAATGAAATGATAGATGGACAGTTACGGGAGCCCTTCTGTAAAACAGAGCCACTAGGGCACGCAGATTTTTGCTTACCCATTTGAAATGAAAGAGTAGACGAAAGAGAGGTAACCCAGCCCAGCCTTCTCTGGGCTCTGACGGGCAAGCCACACACAACAGGTGAGTGAAGGCAGGGAAAACAGGAAGTAATTGTGTACCATGCTGTGGGAAAGTCCTGGTGCTTAAAAGCGTGGTGCGGCCCCTCGATCAACCCCGGGCCAGCTGGGTAATGTAGTCCCACCCCAGCCATTGGCAGTAGGTGAGTGCCTGCAGGGAAAAGAGGAAACAATGGTGTCCCATGCAGTGGGAAAGTCCTGGTGCTTAGGAGTGCAGTGCTTTCTCTCCTTTGGCCCCGGGAAACATGGGAGACGTGGCCCCACCCCAGCCACAGGCAGAAGGTTAGTGTGGGCAGGTAAAACGGGAAGCAATCGTGTCTCGTGCTGTGGGAAAATCTTGCCACTTAAGAGTACAATGCCGTCCCTCCTCTGGCCCCTGGGAAACTGGGGGATCTAGTCCCAACACAGCCAGAGGCAGCGGGTGCGTGCGGGCAGGGAAAACAGGAAGCAATCGCTTTCTGTATCAGTTGCAAAACTATCCCTACATGCTACCTGCATCTTTCTTTCTGCAATTGCACTCTATGCTCAGAAGCTTCTTACTGAATCAGCATGCACCCCGCATAGTCCTCAAAAAATGTGTTAAGTCAACGTACGATGGGGCGTAGCAACTGCAGATGTAGAAAAATACAAAAGAGCCTCTGAGGTAGTAGTTAATATTGAATGGTGGTATGACACTCAGGGAGATCCAGCTTACTCTTCTGAGAAATGGGCCTTCCATAGCACATTGATACAGCACCTACTCTATGGGGGGGAAGTACCACTGATGCTCCCACCTGCAACAGTGGTAGTTTTCCAAACCTGGAGAGCTGCTTTAAAAACTGGAATGATAAACTCACAGGTCAGACGCCACCTTGGGAGGCAACCGCGCTGCCTCAATTTGTAGCCCTAGAAAGTTTTCATGAATGGGACATCATTGGGATCTCCACTTTGGGGGACCAGATGGATGGCACAATACTCTAATCATGTCAGACTCTACAAGATAATTATGCGCTTCATCAGAGCGAATTCTTTTGTTACTTGCAATTGAGACACGTCCTTACGCCAGACATCGCAGAATTAGAAGTTCTTCCCAAAATCAGCCGCTTACAAGCTAGGCTGCTCCTGAGGGAAATAGGCGACCATAAGATGTCTCCAATTTACCACTCTGTGATCCATAACACATCTGACTATTGTGTGGTGCTGAGTGCTGCATGGGAACAACACTTAGGTGCCCTGGACAATGAAGAATGGGTAGAAGCAAAGGCATCCCCGTCAAATCTAGTGATAACACCGCTCTTCCGGCTTCTCCAATTGAACTACACACAAACAAATGGGTGTAATAGCCTCCCCTCACTATTACCAATGTAAAACCCAAGTGGGGTATTTTGTGCATACTACATGAGGGTGTTCAAAACTGCACCAATTCTGGGAACAAGTTTTATGCTGTTATCAATGGGGTTCACAGTGTCCCCACTGGCACGCCACTGGAAGGTGGAGGTCCCACCTTCACTCACAGAGTGGATGACGGCATGGACTGGTGCATGATCAGACAGCAGCCACTATCCGAGGCCACAGGATGCCTTCAGTAACATTAAAATATCTGTTACATGGGCAGAAAACAGAGGAATCATCATTGCGAATAGACTGTCTAACTCCACAGGCCTGGATGCTGCAATCCAGCCAGACACAGGACTGGGGCTGCAATCTAGATGAGATACACGCATCCATACCTAGATCTAGGGAGGGATTAGGTTATTGCGTTTAATATGCATGGTTTACACGTTCTACGTTTCTTTTCCTCTGGCAAAACTCAATAAATATATGGTACATATAGAAAAAAAAATAACATAGGTAAAGTCACAGAACTGTAAAATAATTGAGCAGATAAACAATGAAATAAAACGTCAACTTATCAGCCTGGAGATGCCATTCGACTTTCTACTCACCATGTGCATGGAAAAGGTATTTTATTGACCCATTTTTCTATTACAAAAGCAATACACGAAGCAACTGTGAAAGTGGCTTTACCACCAACCATGACATTTTACCAAGTCTTTAATGTTGGTCTTTTGAAACCGGTGAAAAACTATACTAGTCAGGTGCAGCCCCCTTCAACTATTATAGTGGGTTTCAAGCAAAAATATGAAGTAAAGAATATTTCTAGATTCATGGTTATTATGAGGTACACTACATTATTTAGTGGGTTGGAAAGGGCGGATATGGCGGGCAAGTAAGAGCTTGGGAACCAGCTATACATATTCATGCACCTATACTAGTAAGGAAATGTCATGATTTGCAACCAGAGAAGCTCGGCACAGGGAGGAACTGTCAGGAACACAGTTTGCAACAATGATTTGGTACAGGGGCTTCTAAAAATATATGGCTATAGACTTAAGGCTCATTGATAATTTCTAATATTTTAGGTATTTAAAACATTATGGCCCAGATGCATCAAGCTAAAATCCGCTCGCAAAGGGGCAGATTCTCAGAATCTGCCCCTTTGCGACTGGTATTTTTGCATTTGGAATGCATCATCCCAAATGCAAAAATCGCAATTTAAGAAATCGCAAAATTGCGATTATGTAAATTGCTATTGCATTTAAGGAATCTCAAATTAAGATTCCTAAAATGCAATGCATTAAAGTTAAAAAATTAGCGATTTCGCTAATAGGGGAAGCACATTACCATGAAGTTGAACTTCATGGTAATTTGCAAAAACTTTGAAAAATGCACTATAGAGCCTTTTTCAAAGTTCCATTTTACACACAGACATGCCCTTAGGGCATGTGTTTGTGCAAGATGTACCCATATGCAGATTTCAGGGGTGCAACAGGGTGTCCTTTTGACACCCTGACACCCTTGAAATTGCAATCTCAATTTGCGATTCTCTAATTGAGAATCGCAAATTGAGATTGTCTTCCCATTCATTCCTATGGGCCTCTAAGCCCATAGGAATGAATGGGGAGGTATTCCTTAATTGCGACTCGCAATTTGCGACTCGCAATTAAGGAATTTTAAGAAATCGCTATTTTTTAAGCGACTTCGGGCCATATGTATCAACAAACTATTTTGCATTTCCTAAATAGCGATTTTTAAGGAATCGCTATTTAGGAATTGCAAAATGGTATATATGAAAAAAATCGCTATTTTTTAGCGATTCCTTAATATTCCTTATTTGCGAATTCGCATTTTGCGAATTCGCAATCATGGAATAATTCCCAATGCATTCCTATGGGCCAGGAGGCCCATAGGAATGATTGCAAAATAATTCTCAAATTGCGAATTCGCAATTTGCTAATCGCAATTTGAGAATTATTTCAAGGGTGCAGGGGTGTCTCAAAGACACCCTGCTGCACCCCTGTAATGTACATGTGTGTGTGCATATGGAGCACATACATGCCCTATGGGCATGTGTGTGCATCACATGCCACCTTAAAAAATGCCAAAATATGCATTTTTGGAAGAATTCGCAAGTTACCATCAACTAAAAGTTGGTGGTAATTTGCGAATTCTTAACCATAATTCGCTAGCCAAAAATGCTACATACATAGCATTTAAGGAATTGCAAAATTGCGATTCCCTAAATGCTATGGCAAAATAAGGAATCGCACAACTTTGCAATTCCTTATTTTGGGAATATTTCATACAGCCCAAAACATGCAAAACGGCCGTTTGCGAGTCGCAAAGGCCCAAATTCTGCTAATTTCGGCCTTTGCGATTCAAAAACGGCTTGATACATATGGCCCTTCTTCATGCATAGCATTTTGCTATTCCTTATTAGCGAATCCTTATTTTTCGCTAATAAGGAATCGCAAAATGCATTCTTGTTGCATCTAGGGGTATATCTTGAATTTTGATTTCATGCAATTCATGTCGAAGGCAGATGTAAGTAATGTTCTATACTTTCAAATGGAAGCAGAAATGGTGATGGCCTGATATATCTTTCTCAAACCAAGATCACACTCACATAAGATCTCATGCCAAAGAAGAATAAATGTGAACTAGACTATGAGGCCATCTTTGCAATCTAGTATACCAAGGTGCTTACCTGGAGGATCATAACTTCCCAATGGATGCATTGTTGTTTGCTTGCATCTCGCTCAGTTTCAAGGCCGAATCCTGCTATGACTAGCCTGTGGAATCCTCCTGTTGCAGGACTGCCATCAGCTTGTGTATGGACTTGGAGATGTTTCCCAAAGGAGTTTCGTTCATGATAGACTTTACTGAACTAAGGTTACATTATTGGCTGTGAATGGCAGCCTCTCATTCCTTATCAATACTTTGAATAACATATTTGATTGCTGAATATATTGTGAACTGCATTTGCTATTTCTCAAGGTGTTTGAAGAATTAGTTTTGTATACATACATTATTACACTCAGAGGAGTTAGACCTTAGACTCATATTTCCACTAGGCTGCAGGTAACCCATTTTTTATTCACAAGCGCACATAACAGCAGAGTGGTACCCAATTCTAAAACATATAGGGGCAGATTTATGAAGGCTTGCGCCGCCAGTGCGTCACTTTTTCCCATGTTAAAAATGACGCACCGGCGGCGCAAGGCCTTCATAAATCTGCCCCATAATATATAATGTGTGAGATAGCTCAGTTCAGGAGGCTCTACAGTAATGTTTGCTTTCCCTATTCAGGATTTGAAAGCATGAGATAAATCAGTACCAGGTCCAAGAGCGGGTGCTACGCAATTACGCTTTTCCCCCGAATCCCTTTTTTCCCTGTGTTTTAAGGAGTAGTTTTTAACCTTTTTTGAATACAAGATAGGCAGAACAGAGCAGTATTGAACTCCAGGCATCCCTGCAGAGGAACAGTGAGGCTGATACCAATGCCCAGGCAGAGGATGCTGGTTTGCCATCAAAAAAGTAATTAAACAGGACACCGCCTTCTATGATTCCGTGCGTCAGTGCATCCATGCAGCTATGATGTCATAAACTCGTGTCTTCCCATTTTATTTCAGTATGGACACGTTATTGTATATGCAACAGGTGATGAACTGTGAATCTATCATATGCACGTTTCTAGTATATTCTTCTGTTCTGTAAATGCACCATGAAGGTATGATAACCCAAGCTCGTGCAAAAACACATTCAGTGATCCTTTAGTTTAGATGTCATCCCAGTGATATAATAAAAACTATGACTGTTCCCTTTTATTATTCCAATATTTTACTCATTTGAATCACTTGATTTTAGACTTCTACACTTTAATTTCAGTAGAAGGTTTGAGGTTCTTTATACATGCAAGACATGTTCAATTTTAGCCACAGTTTCCATTTTAGTTAGACTTTCTTCTTTAGTTCACAGTCAGCATTTTTGGCATATTTTGAGAAATTGCGGAAGTGGTATTTATGTATAAATGCCCTTTCTCCTGAATAGTTACACCATCAGGCACCACAAGTCTAGCAATCCTTTCAATATCTACAGCTCAAGGTTTTCGAGGAAGACACTTAAAGTAAACATGAGCTAAAGATGATGCAAATTCTTTGGAGCTGTTTACATAGGTGACATAACATGCATCCCACTGGTTTAGCCCGGTTAGATCAAGTGTTTTTGAATCCCCATTTAATTGTGCACTGCAGGCTAAAAGTCAGTGGTCAATCCTATATAAGCCCCCAGAACTGACTGCTGAGCAGAGAAAAACGTCACAGAGGGAGCAGATCTAGACATAGATCAATATGGGCACAGCACCAGATTCCACCTTTACCAAAGAAGGATACAACAAGACTCCTTGAGGCTCTTCAAAGCATTTTGCCTTCATTGGCTGTTGCCAGGATAGTGTTCTTGCACAGACACAATCTTCTTACCCTTGTGCTCGAAATAGCTGACCAGCTATTCTAAACAGACAACAAACCTTGTTGTCCCAGTTGGGTGCACCACCTCTGATACTTGAGAAATAGGTTGATCATTTACTGATCTGCTAGAACTAGCATAGTGTCAGATTGTGATAATGATGTTTCAATTATTCCCTGTTATTTTCACTGTTTATGAAATGCTTAGCTGCTTCTTCCTATTATCTTCTGTGATATTACCAACCAATATTGTGCACAATAGATTCAGGAGTTGTAAAATAACTATTTTAAAATAAGTGTTGAAATGCATATCCCGCAGGAATGCTGAGTGGGTTGTGTGGGGATACAGAAACCTGGACTTCCTTGCTTCAGTAATGGTGGACTGACCCGTGGGTTGGGAATCCAAACATTGGAGACCTGGGCCAGAGCCCCAGAATGTGTAATCTAATGTTGGGCTTCAAAATTTCCAGACCATTTAGTAGTTTCTGATTACACATACAAAAGTCCAATTATTGTGCTTAAAAAGGGACGTCCAGCCCATGTGTCCTAATACTGGTGACGTCCTGCAGGTTAAATAGGAAACCCCGTTTACTGTTGGTTTGTCACGCGCTTGACTTATAAAAAGTGATTCCCCATTTGGGTTCTTAGGTTTGAACCTCATTTTAATTTAATCTCTTTGTTAAAATTGTGCAAGTAACTTATATTGTGATAGGGGTTAATGTCAGGTCACACACACATCTCTTTGCTAGATGTGTAATTACCAGGAAGAGAGAGGTAAATGCAAAAACCTCTTTGAAATACTTTACTTATAGGTGGAGCTTGATGCTATATTTCCTGACACTGGGAACTTTTACCCATGCAGGCCTACACAGATTTAGGTAAATATGTAAACATGTATCCTAGTTAGATGCAGAAATCCATTCAGGACATCAAGAACACCAGACATGGTTTGGTGGTCAAATATCCACTACACCACAGGATGTTAGAACGGGTTTGCTAAATAACGACAGGGCCATTTTTCCCGTGTTGGCTGGGTTTACATCATATGCTGACATACACATGTATTGCACTCCAAAATGTTACATGGTTACTGAATTAAGTAGTATCAACTAGTCCTTGGAGTCACTCTGATTGTCCTGAACTCAAGGTACAGATCCAGTCCTTTATACTCAGGCAGCAGAGCAGCAGGGCAGCAGAGGAATAGCAGACCTCCTTGAAGAAGAGCAACAAAGCAGTCCTTCTGAATCTTCTACATGTCGAGTGTTGTGCTGAAGAGTTGGGTTTGAGGGTCCAATATGTATACTTGGTGTCAGCTTTGAAGTAGGAGGCATTTCTACCGGATTCCACGCCCGGAGGTTTAGGGAATTTCCTTTCTTCCTGTCTTGGCCCCAGCATGTTTGGTGGCACGAAAGGGGGGGGCGCTAGAGGGCGCACAGCGGGATGGTTGACTCGTGAGTCAGCTCCGCCGGACGGGTGCCTGTGAAAGCGACATATACCCGTGAAAACCGCCGACAGAGCTCCAAAAATGTAGACATGATATATTGGAAAGTGATATCCAACGTCTGATGCGGCTGGAACTGGAGAAACGGTGGAAGCGACGCAATAATCCCCGAAAAACCGCACTGGAGAGCGAGGAATGACAAGATGGCAGATCCTGACGCTACGAACTACTGACTCCCATGGTCGAAGGAGGCAATAGCAGCCATACGGACCCGAACCGCTAGCTGCCCAAAGGTAACGAAAACACTCTGGGCCCTATCACGGCGGCGACGGGGATCCACAGCCGCTGGACACACGGAGCACTGGTGTGCGTTCCAGGAGAAACAAGATGGCGGCTACAATGGGACGCACAACCTGACGGGCGCACGGGACTGTGCATCGGGACTTCCCCTGGGCTCAGCGGCGCTGCGGACCCCGAAAGCTGACACATGCGACCAACGCTGATGGGAGGGTACGAACAGACTGGTAGGAGATTAACTAAAGGTGCACCTGAAAGATCATAGCGGCCGATTGGGCACAGCACGCTGTTGAAGTCACACTAACGGAGGGGGAGGGGTGGCCTTCACTGGACAAAGACGCGGCAGGAGAGGCTGTACTACTCTCATGCGCAGAGGCCTGCTACGAGTGCCCCTGAATAGATCAGCGTACGAATGCAAGTGGAGTGCAACAGGAGCGAGTGCTGAAATTTGGGTGAAAGGCGTGCAGGAGTTTCCAAGCGGGCCACAGAGCTGTACCGATTAGCGACGCAAGCATGCAAATGCTGAAATGTTCCACCCCAGCATACCACGCGCAGAAGAAGGACTACTAGTGAGGCACGATACCACGGAGGATTATCGAGAAATTCTACTACTGAACTGACGCATTACCCCACTGCATTTAATGTGAGGCAGATGAATAACACAGGCCCTCAACGATCAAATACGCTGAGGAACCGTCAATCACAAGCACCAAGAGACTTGGACAGTGTCACTGCAGAAAGAACGCGGCGGAACGCCTCATCACGCTCCAACACAATGGGAAAGCCAGAAAAGCAACAAACTAAACTGCAGTTTGAAGCGAAAAAGCAACCACAAAGCACCGCGAGAACGTCGGACACGGAGGGAGACAGCGGGACATGCGATGGGACAGGGATGGAGAAGATCCTGAGGGCTATCCAACAAAGCCTACATGACGTGAACAATAAATTGGATAATGTGGTGCAACGCGTGGACAACATGGCCGCCAAACTTGATAAACATGGCGAGCGCCTGGTAGAGGCGGAACAACGGATATCCCGGGTAGAAGACGACTCTGCGACCACTACCAAAGTATGTAGCGGACTGGAAAAGACAGTAGAGTTACTGTGCGTCAAGGTGGAGGATCAAGAAGCTAGGTCCAGGAGCAACAACGTCAGAATAGCGGGCCTGCCGGAGTCCACTAACACGGGCAGAATGGAGGATTATGTAGAGAGATTGTTAAAGGAACTGTTCGGCGCGGAACAATTATCATCAGTCTTCATTGTGGAACGTGCGCATCGCTCATTAGCACCTACGCCAAAACCAGGGGCACAGCCACGTGTGATAATTGCCCGCATGGTAAATTACAGAGACAGAGACGCAGTTCTTAGAATGGCCAGGGAAAGGGGCGTCATCACACATCAGGGAAACACCTTGCAATTTTACCCTGATCACACCATGGCTGTACAATTGGCAAGGAAGGAATTCGCTCCGATAAAGAAGAAATTGCGAGACCTAGGCGTTGAATACGCGATGCTGTATCCAGCAAGGCTCAAGATCACCAATGCAGGTAAACCCATTGTCCTCCTCACTGTCCAAGCGACACATGAATACGTCAAAAAACTGGGAAGACGACAAAAACCACAAGAGCGGGAGGACCAAGGAAGTGATAACGACTGAATTGACGGAGACCTCAACGTAACGTCCATGTGAAAGACTGCGCCATGTTGGCCCAAACCCCACCAAGACGTCAATGTGTACAAAGACTACTTGTATCCATGGAGAGGAGAGGAACGAGACGAGCGATGTGAGGTGTAGAACTTACATGAACTATGTGCAGTGGAGCCCGTTGTGCGGACCCACGCTGAGCTCTAGCACCACCCACATGACTTGAACAGTGAGTAACCGCATGGCCTAAACAGGGCGGTGAGTGATGGAGGGAGGAAACGATCGGGGTGGATTCCAATAATGCGTATATTGAAACATACTGTAAATATACTGAGCTAGAAGGCTACATGCTTTGTGTTACAGCTGAGATTACTGAGTGCGACCGGAGGTGGAAATACGGGTTAGACGTACATGAAATCTACGACAGGCATGTGCACCTGTCCACATCCACTATGTGGATGGAGAAGTGTGTACCTGGCGACACCCCCAAGCGGGTGTGCCCCTATTACAGTTCTATTGACTGTTTTGTTCTATTCAAGGGATGGCTTTGGCAAAGTTTGGGTGCTAAAGTGGGAGGGGGGAGGAGAGGGGAATTGTGGGAAGTTCGAACTGTGTCACTGTGTCTGAGAAGCATTGCGACCTCCATTGTTACCAGGAAAACTGTGAAGAATTGCACTGTACAATCCAAACTTGAGCGATACCAAATCATTACACCCACCATATTTTGTCACATAAAGCGCCAGAATAACTTCCCACCCTACTAACATGTCACGCTCCACCACACTGAAATTCATCACATGGAATGTTCGGGGACTGGGAAATCCAAAGAAGATACGGCAGATTTTTGCCTACTTTGATAGATTGCACGTAGACATTGCTTTTCTTCAAGAGACGCACCTAGCGCCTACCACTGGCAACACCCTGGGAGCTAGATGGGCGGAATCGGTCACTAGCTTACATTACTCCACATACTCTCGAGGTGTCAGCATTCTAATACGTAGGGGAGTAAACTTTGAGATTTCTGCAGTACACAGGGACGCCGAAGGGAGAAGCGTTATTGTCATAGGAACGGTGAGGCAACGACAACTTGCATTGGTAAACACGTATGGTCCCAACACAGATGACCCGGGGTTCTTTACAAATCTATGGCAGTCCATAGCTCATCTTCAGATCGAACACATAGTATGGGGAGGAGACTTCAACATTGCACTACAAGATGGATTGGATAGATCACAGAACACACTAGAACCGCATACACGCGCGAGAATGACTCTACGAGACGCACTCACTGACTTACAGATGACTGACATGTGGAGAGCCCGGAGCCCAGGGGAAGTAGCTGCAACACATATCTCTGCTGCGCACAATAGTTGGTCACGGCTGGATTACTGGTTGGGCACGCGTGAGGTAGAGGCATGGACCGTTTCTGTTAGTCATTTGCCAAGAACGCTTTCAGACCACAGACCTGTGCTCCTGGCGCTGCAAATACCACACTACGACCCTCCGCCCTTCACATGGCGGTTTAATGCGGGAGCTTTGCGAGACCCAATGTACACTGACACTATCCACAAGGCAATAATGGACTACTTCGAAATAAACTACCCCACGACGGACGATCCCTGCCTACTATGGGAAGCTTTCAAAGCCACAATAAGGGGAGTATGCATTAGTACCACCACGGGCATTCTGAAAGACATACGACACCAATTGACAACACGTGAAACAGCTATACAGGCCCTAGAACAGCAATATGCCCAGACGAGAGACATAACTCTATTGGGGAATATTAAAACACTACTGCAGGAACACCAACAATTTGCAATAGATGAACTCAATTACATAACCAAACGCAAAACGGCCAGGGTGTATGGAGAGGGAGGGAGACCGGGCAGGGCACTAGCCGAGAAAATATGGAAGGGTAGACCCCAACACCACATCACAGCGATTAAAACGCGAGAGGGAACAGTCACGAGAGACATTACAGTCATTCTGGGGGAATTCATGGCCTCTTACGGTCAACTGTATGAGGCGCGTCCCACACCGACGCAGGAAGACATGCTGACATACATGGCAGACGTAGAAATCGCGTGGCTATCGGATGCCCACAGGGAATACTTAGCCCGCCCAGTCACAGTGGAGGACGTTGTAGAAACTATTAAACATTTGCCGAACGGCAAGACACCAGGGCCAGACGGATTCACGACAGAATTTTACAAGACTTCTGCAGATCTTCTAGCACCACATCTGGTCCGGCTATACAGAGCAGCGCACAAGGCGCAAACTCTGCCGGCGTCTATGAGGGAAGCCATGCTAATCGCCCTGCTCAAACCAGGGAAGGATGAGGAGCACTGTGACTCTTACCGCCCCTTGTCCCTCATAAACGTGGACACGAAAACAATAGCAAGCCTACTGGCTGCGAGACTTAAACCACTAATGCCACTACTAGTGAGACCGGACCAGTCCGGGTTTATACCAGACAGATCGACCGCACATAACACGAGGACACTCTTTGCGCTAGCTCACTATCTGGCGCTGGACATCAAAGCGGTAGCGGTGCTGCTGGACGCTGCAAAAGCGTTCGACACAATAGACTGGAAATTTTTACACACAGTAAGGGTGCGGATGGGATTTCCTCCTATATTTACACAGTGGATCTCAATGCTGTACACGAACTTATCTGCCCGGATTCGAGTTAACAAGCATGTTTCGGGACCGATTGGAATTTGTCGCGGAACGAAACAGGGATGCCCACTCTCCCCGATGCTTTTTGCTTTAGTATTGGAGCCGCTGGCTTGTAAAATTAGACAACATCACCACAATTCAGCCATACAACTCCCGACACGCCCAATCCACATTTCATTGTATGCGGACGACATGGTAGTCTATGTCAAACACCCAGAACAGCACCTCAACCCATTAATACGCGAATACATTAAATACGGACACCACTCTGGCCTACAGATAAACTGGTCGAAGTCCCTCGTCTTGGCGATGACTGACAGCACTGCCCGTTCAAAATGGATTACCCTCTAGAGTGGCAAGAAGAACCCACTAAATATCTAGGAGTGTGGTTTCATAGGGACCCAGAACAAGTAATTAGAACTAACTATGGCAGAGTGATATCGTCACTAGAAGATAAAATCAAACGGTGGAATAGACTGCCACTATCATTAGCGGACAGAGCAGCGATTGTGAAGATGGTATTGCTGCCCAAGTTCCTATATCTATTTACCAACATCCCCATTAGACCTCCGAAGGAGGTATTCCGCAACATTAACAGAGTGGTACTGAGTTTACTCTGGGCTGGTAGGCACGCTAGAATAGAATTACACACGATGACACTGCCGTATGAGAGGGGAGGTTTTAAGGTCCCTGACATGTATCTGTATTATCTCTGCTCCCAGGCGCAATTCGCACATTACTGGTTCCACGAGATACCTTTTCTAACTCATGTAGCGGTGGAAACAGGAGATACTGACCCGATCCCACTAGTTAACATATTGCCACACAAGCGACCTAGATTACATGACCGAGACATAAATCCAGTGAACACCACCATTGAGGCTTGGAGGCTGATGGGTAAGGCAGCTGACAAGTTGCCCATTTATGCACCAAAGCTCCCACTGGCGAATCACCCAGCTCTGTCAGTCACACAGGAACCAGTAGGGATGGACTTACTGAGACTAGCAGGTATCGACACAATGGGGGACCTGTACAAAGACAGGGTTTTCCAAACATTAGACAAGCTGCACTACATTAGTCATCCGACATTGTTATTCAGTTTTAACTATTACAGACTGCAGAGAGCAGTGAAGGATCACTTTCCTGATTTCCCGGAGGAACCCAAAACACTGGACACACTGCAGCTGATCCTGGCGGCTCCTGCAGCCACACACCTAGTATCCAGATTATACACAAGCTTGCAGAGAGACATAGGGGGAAACACAGAGAGGATGAGGGGAAAATGGAACACACAACTGAACGACGCGCTGTCTGAGAAGGACTGGGAGATGGCATGTTCTCTCACCAGTATGCTGACGCCTAATGGAAACCTTAGGATAATACATTATAAATATATACACCAGGTGTACTACACGCCTGAACGACTCCACAGATATGGGTTGCGGGACGATTCGAGATGTGTGAGATGTAGGCAGGAACACGCAGACTTCATACATCTAGCTTGGCAATGCCAGTTAGTGGCAGAGTACTGGGAGAAGGTGGTGCAGGAGATCAGTAAGATGCTTGGAGAGAAACTTGAGTGCACAATCCTCAACTGTTTATTGGGTCTTGTCCCGCAGCTCAGAGCGAAAAAGCGAAAGTTTTGTGTGATGGCTCTTTTAATGGCTAAAAGAAGGGTGGCAATGCATTGGAACGTGAAAAAGGGACCGAGGGTGAAAGACTGGCTGACAGACTTGACATATTGTCGGGATACACTCGCTCCTTATGAAGAGGAATTGCCAGCTGGATCACGTCCCAAGGACTTCTGGATGTATCTAAGAGATTACCTACAGGTGCAATTGGTGGCCGGAAACGACTAATATCAATGGAATGATTTGAAATCTTAATATTTTAGTAGTGCGTAATTTTTGGGAACATTAGAATAAGGAGGGAGAATGCTGTGACACAGTGATTGTAGTGGAGAGGGTTTCTTGTTTTGTTTACTGTTCTTAAAGTTCCGAATAAGGGAAAAAAAAGTAAAATGTAAGTGTAAACATATGCAATGAGAATTGTGATGCACTGTATTAACATGTCTGTATTGAACGTCACTGCGCCGCCGGTCCAATGGATGTCGGCTAAATGGCTGTGTACACCAAACGGCACCCAGCAAATGTTACTTATGTAAATGGCCGGCCTGTTGAGGTTGTAGGCGTGACCTTGTATAGTTACTCGCAAAATGTGCAATAAACAACTTACAACTTTAAAAAAAAAAAAAAAATGTTTGGTGGCACGAAAGACTAGTCTAAAACCCCTTGTGAATGTGCTGATGCAGAGTCTTTGTGCTGGTCAAGTGTGGTAGGTAGCAAACACAACAAGATGATGGACGGAGTGCTGAAACTTTTCAAACACTCACCCAGTCAATATATCTGCGTTGAACCCATCATTGTTTTGTTCACAATGCCACCCCAGTTTGGACTCAGCTAAATGCACATCAGTCTTGACACTGCTCCCAATGGGAACATTCCTGCCCGAATTGCCAGCCCAGGACCTCCATGGACCGGAACCAAGCATCCTAGGACCGGTTTCAGGGCATCACCCCTCATCAGCCAGACGAGCTTGAATCATCCCAGGGAGATTTCTCAACACGGGCTCACATTGAGAAACCTACTTCCGCATTGAGAAAGCTGCCACTCGTGTAACAAATCTACTCAAGCGGCATTAGGGAAGCAGCACCCCCTTGCACTGTACATGGTGCTGTTCAAGATGATAACACAATGCGTACAAACACCCAGCACTGAAAATTACAGCGAACTTCATTTATCTAAAGCACTCCGCCGCTTGCTGAGCTACACGTAGCGCAGAATAGTTTTTTTTGCACTTCCTGGAGTTCCGAGTAGTGGAACTCCGCACACTCCGCCCAGGCTTATTCAAGAGTTTTTCAATACCAGGACATGTCAAAGTCAAAAGTATGCGTCCCTCGTTTTAACCCCTTCGATGCTGATGACGGCCCCCAGCTGTCATGCATCACGGGACTCGTGTGCTGATGACGGCTGGGGGCCGTCATAAACCCGCCCACTCGTGATTCTGCCACACAGGCACAGAATTGCGGCCGCGCCCAAGGGGTTAAATACACTGTTCCCTGCTCTACGGGCTGGTTAGGGCCTACCATAAGGGTGACATATAAGTATTAAAATGGAAGGTTTAGGCCTCACTAAAGGTTTGTTTAGCCAAGTCGAAATTGCAGTTTAAACTGCTCATTTAGGCTGCAATGGCAGGCCAGAGGCATGTTTAAAAAGGCTAGGGAAGTGGGTGGCACAATAGGTGCTGCAAGCATTTAGTTTTAATTTAATTTAATTTACTAGCCCTAAGTACATCTAGTACCAATTTTCTAGGGACTTACAAGTTAATTAAATGTGCCAATTAGATATAAGCCAATTTCACCATTTTTAGAGGAGGGAGCACAAGCACTTCAGCACTGTTTAGCAAGGGAAACATCCTTTACAACGCAACTTTTTCCACGCAGTGCTATTACAACGCAGGTTTTACAATGAAAACCATTACAACGCATTGCGCTGGGGGGCGCTCTAGAATAGGGAATAGATTTAATTTACTATCCAACACCTTCCCTAGTGTCCACGGGGACTGGAGTTGGAATAGTAAATTAAACTATTCACTATCCAGCACCCCTAAGCGCTATGCGTTGTAAAGGTTTGCGTTGTAATACTTGCGTTGTAAGAGCATGCGTTGTAAAAGTATGCGTTGTTATGTCATACATCCGTTTAGCAATGTTAACATGTGCAAAGTCCTAAAAGCCAACACAAACGGGTCAGAGACATGAGGGGGAAGGCTTAACGTTTGAGGATGACCCTGCAGAGAAGACCAAATCCGAAAAACATGTAAGAGTTTCACCTCGTGGCTGAGAGAATTTAATGAACTGAACTCCTATATCAAACTGTTGATTGTGAAAAACAGAGTTGGGAACAGAGTTGGAAAGAGTCGAGATTCCATAGTACCCGCCTAGGCTGCTGTGTCAAGAAAAGAGGTGATGGGATTTTCTGTCTGGGACTAAAGCGAAAAACAATTTCTGGGTTTCAAAGATGTAACAAATTATACTTGCTCTTACTGAACTGAAAACAAGGACTCGAAGGTTATACAGAGATGGCTTCATCAGGCACCTTCACCAACCTTCAGTTATCTGAACAAAAGAGAATCCAAAAAATATTGGTAATTTATTCAAAAGACACCACAAACAAAATTGTCTTTTGGTGACTACAATTTTATGACACTGACTTTGTCTATTTATTGAGGATGGGATGCTTTGTTTGTTTTGTACAGTGCACACTGTAAATCGAAATATTTCAAGGCGCTCATGCATCACCCTAAGGCTTTATGTTGGGTGGATATGAAGAATAGTTTAGGTTACAACTGAAAGAGTCACGTTAGTGGCACAGTAGTTATGAACCTTGAGTGCTGGTGACAGTACGATTAAAGTGCAGGAGGTAAATTACAAGATTTGCGTTGCTGATGCATTAGCAAGGAGTCTAGAGGACCAGTGATGGATCACTAGTATCTCCCGCCATCTGAAGTGGCAAAGAAATACAGGGTATTGTGCCTGATTCAAAATGTGGCGTCTTACATTTATGGCATTGTGCAGGTAAAGAGCAGAGGAAGTGAGATGGTGGGCAGAGTTGGATGCCTCACAGCTTGATGTGAAGCCTAAGGGCTTCCATTCTTTTATTTCAAACTTGTGACATGGAAGGTAAACATAGATCTCTGCAGCAGACACACTATCCAAATGTTCATTTTCATAAAAAAGAAGGTACAACACATGCTGATCGGTCATAAGTATGAACACCTTTCCTGTATGTGTGACAACGGTATGTGTCACAGAACTTGACCATTGTAACATAAGCTTGTTTTTTTTTTGCTATGAAGGATTTAAGTGTGAGATCTAATACATATGGATCTGGTATGCCTGAAGCAGGCCTCTACTAATGTGAGAATATTAGCCTCGTTTCTTATGCAGGCTAACAGGTTTTGTATGTAGTAAATTGTAAAGCATTACTTATGCACGTGCTACTTCTGTGTGTTATGAAAGTCAGAGAAGGATTTTTCCACTCTTAGCTTCACAGTAGCTACAAATCTGCTTGGAGGTCGATATTCCACAAGGAGCTAAAATATAGTTTAGTTTGCATTGTTTCCATCCTGTGTGACAAGAGCGTGATCGAAGCGTGAGGGTCCCTCCCATGCTCGATGGTTTGTAATGCTTGAGAAGAGTAGAAGGGACCTTAGAAGTTGGGGCAGGGCAAAGAACTCCTCCATCCCCCAGACCCCCCTGCAAAACCCTTGGATCCCAAAGAAGCGGAAAGCAAATGTACTAAACTTGCCACCTTCTTTGACGAGAAAATCCCAAAAATTCTCGCGGCCCTACCCCCCATTGCTACCGGCCTCATGGACGGGGATCCCCCTAACCTTCCCCCCCTCCTCTCTCACTCCCCCGATGGCCCCTCACCCTCTCTCGACACCTTTGACCCAGTGTCCACGGAAGAGGTAGCCGCGATGTTGGCCACAATCAAAAGTGGCTCTCCTCGCGACCCCGCCCCTCTCCGGTATCTGAAAAAAGTGGCCAGCACCATCACCCCCCCCTTACGTCCCTCATCAACTCCTCCCTTTCGCAGGGCCTAGTACCTCCCAGCTGGAAAGCGGCAGTGGTCAAAGGCCTCCTAAAGAAACCCTCTCTAGACCCCCAGGACCTAGCCAACTACAGACCCATCTCCCTCCTCCCAGGAAACAGTAAGATCACGGAGAAGCTAGTGAATAAAAAACTATCACTATTTCTCGAGAGCAACAACTTACTCGGTACCTCCCAGACAAGGTTCCGGCCAGGCCAGGGCACCGACACCGCCCTCCTGGCAGCAGTGGAGAAGGCCAGAAGCATTCTGGACACAGGAGGATCAGTGGCAGTGATCCTCCTGGACCTCAGTGCGGCCTTCGACACTGTGAGCCACCACACCCTAATCCAACGGCTGGGAGATATCGGAGTAAGGGGCACGGCCTTGAAGTGGCTAAATTCTTTCCTAGAGGACCGCTCCTTTCAAGTCTGGGAGAACGACAGCCACTCCCCCGCAATCCCACTCCGCTGTGGAGTACCACAGGGCTCATCCCTTAGCCCCACGTTGTTCAACGTGTATATGTCCCCGCTGGAGAAACTGGTCAGCCCGTTCGGCGTCTCGATCATCAATTACGCCGACGATACCCAGCAGGTGGTAACCCTCTCACATCCGCACCAATCTCCCTCTGACCTTCACCTCACTGAAATCCACAGCTGGATGAACTCCTCAGCACTGAAATTAAATGGGGCCAAGACCGAGATTCTGCTGCTCGGACACAAAGGGCCGTCCCTGCCGCCCCACATCTGGCCTGACTGCCTAGGTGACCCCCCTGCACCCAAGGAGGAGGTCAAGAGCCTGGGCATATGGCTCGATAAGGACCTGAGCTTTAAAACACAGGCAAAAAAGACGGCAGGCATCTGCTTCGGACTTCTCAGGGCCTGCAGAAAGGTCTTCCCCCTGCTTCCCGCCACCTCCAAAAAACTACTGATTCAGGGCCTCATCCTGGCGAGGCTTGACTACAGTAATGCAATTTACCTGGGTGCCCCTGAAGCTACACTCAATACCCTGCAGAAAATTCAAAACGCCGCGGCCCGCCTACTCACCGACACCCCTGCCAGATCCTCGGCAAAACCAGCCTTGAAGCTCCTCCATTGGCTCCCAGTCAGAGAAAGGGTTGCTTTCAAGGCCCTTTGTCTGGCCCATAAGACTCTCCATAACAAAGGCCCGCCCCTCCTCAAGGCATTCATCATCCCTTACAAAGCGAGTAGGGCCCTCCGTTCAAGCGGAGAGAACTTCATCACTGTCCCCAGAGTCAAAAAAGCCCGGTCCGGAGGACGCCGCTTCTTAGTCCACATGGCCAAACACTGGAACAACCTCCCCCGGAGACTGAGAACCGAACCCAATCTCCTCCAGTTCAGGAAGGCACTGAAGACCCTTCTTTTCCCTTGACCCTTAACCCCCTCTGCTGCTAACCCCCCCTGAGTTCAGGTTCTAGCGCTGGGATGCTCTAGGGTTACTACGCGCTCTACAAAACCTTAAAATAAATAAAAATAAATAAATACAGACTGAGCCCTCGCTGGGGCGTGATTCTAACAAGAGGACTCTGATTTGAACCCTCTCGGAATACACATATGTGAGGAAATTACAAGACTCTGCAAATATAATGAAATAATAAATCAAACTGTGAGTCAGCTTTATCAATCAATCAAGTCATACTTGTAGAGCGCGTCTTGTCACCCACGAGGGTATTCAGGCGCTTGCTGCAGGTATCAGTCGAAGAGCCAGGTCTTGAGCCCCTTCCTGAAGTGGGTCAATGAGGGTGTGGAGGGGGAGGGGGAGGGCGTTCCAGGCTTTTATGGTGAGATTGGAGAAGGGGTGTCCTCCCGAGCGGAAGTGGTATATGCAAGGTATCTGTGCGAGGGCGAGGTGTGCGGAGCAGAGGTTCCTGGGAGGTCGGTGGAAGTGCAGGCGGTGGTACGTGTAGGCGGGTCCTTGGAGTGATAGGCTGTATCAATCAATCAATCAATCAAAGCATTTATATAGCGCACTACTCACCCGGAGGGTCTCAAGGCGCTAGGGGAGGGGGGTCTGCTACTGCTCGAACAGCCAGGTCTTGAGCTGCTTCCTGAAGGCAAGGTGGTCCTGGGTCAGACGGAGGTGGGTCGGGAGGGAGTTCCAAGTCTTGGCGGCCAGGTAGGAGAAGGACCTTCCTCCTGTGGTGGCTCTTCGGATGCGGGGGACGGCGGCGAGGGCGTGGCCGGTCGATCGAAGCTGGCGTGTGGGAGCGTAGAAGTTGAGGCGGCTGTTGAGGTATCCTGGGCCTTGGTTGTGAAGGGCTTTGTGTGCGTGGGTGAGGAGACGGAAGGTGATTCTCTTGTTGACCGGGAGCCAGTGCAGATCTCTCAGGTGTCCGGTGATGTGGCTGCGACGGGGGATGTCCAGGATGAGTCATGCTGAGGCGTTCTGAATCCGCTGGAGTCTCTTCTGGAGTTTGGCGGTGGTTCCGGCGTAGAGGGAGTTGCCGTAGTCCAGACGGCTGGTGACGAGGGCCTGGGTGACCGTTTTCCTGGTCTCGGTGGGGATCCACCGGAAGATCTTACGTAGCATGCGCAGGATGTTGAAGCACGACGAGGAGACGGCGTTGACTTGTCTGGTCATGGAGAGGGAGGAGTCCAGGATGAAGCCCAGGTTGCGTGCGTGGTCTGTTGGTTTGGGTGCGCTGCCCAGGGCGGGGGGCCACCAGGAGTCGTCCCAGGCGGAGGGTGAAGATCCCAGGATGAGGACTTCCGTCTTGTCCTAGTTCAGTTTCAGGCGGCTGTTCGTCATCCACTTGGCTACGTCTGTCATCCCTTCGTGTAGGTTGGCTCTGGCGGTGGCGGGGTCGTTGGTGAGGGAGAGGATCAGCTGGGTGTCATCGGCGTAGGAGATGATGTTGAGGTTGTGTTGGCGTGCGATGGCTGCAAGAGGTCTCATGTAGACGTTGAAGAGGGTTGGGCTGAGCGAGGAGCCTTGAGGAACGCCGCAGATAACTCCGGTGGCTTCTGATCTGAACGGGGGGAGGCGGACTCTCTGTGTCCTTCCGGCGAGGAACGAGATGATCCATTCCAGTGCCTTCTCCTGGATTCCGACGTTGCTGAGGCGCCGCTCTAGGGTACGGTGGCAGACAGTGTCGAAGGCCGCGGAGAGGTCTAGGAGGATGAGGGCCGCTGTTTCTCCGTTGTCGAGCAGGGCTCGGATGTCATCGGTGGCTGCAATCAGGGCGGTCTCGGTGCTGTGGTTGGCCCGGAAGCCAGACTGCGAGAGGTCGAGGGATCCGTTCGTCTCGAGGAAGGTGGCCAGCTGCTTGTTGACGGTCTTCTCGATGACTTTTGCCGGAAACGGGAGCAGCGAGATGGGGCGGTAGTTCTTGAGGTCGGTGGGGTCGGCTGATGGCTTCTTAAGTAGAGCGCTGAGTTCGGCGTGCTTCCAGCTCTCCGGGAAGGTAGCGGTGTCGAAGGAGGTGTTGATGATGTCCCGCAGGTGGGGTGCGATGACAGCGTCGGCCTTGTTGAAGACGTGGTGAGGGCAGGGGTCGGTCAGAGATCCGGAGTGGATGGAGTTCATCGTGCGGATGGTATCTTTGGTGCTGATCGGGGTCCAGGCGCGGAGGGTGGTGGTGGGGGGCGGTGGTTCAGTCGTGGCGTGTGTTGGTTGAGTGCTGAAGCTGTTGTGTATGTCCGTGATCTTGTTGTGGAAGTAGGAGGCGAGGGAGTTGCAGAGGTCTTGCGAAGGGGTGATGCCGTTGTTTCTGGCGTTGGGGTTGGAGAGCTCTTTAACGATGTTGAAGAGTTCCTTGCTGTTGTGTGCGTTGTTGTCCAGTCGTTCCTTGAATGCAGTTTTCTTGGTGGCGTGGATCAGTTGGTGGTGTTTTCGGGTGGCGAGCTTGAGGGCAGTCCTGTTGCTCGGTGTTGGGTCTCTGCGCCAGGCTTTCTCGAGTGCTCGGCAGTTCTTCTTGGAGCTCTTGAGTTCGTCGGTGAACCATGGGGCTTTCTTGCTGCCGGGTCTGCTGGGCGGGGTCTTCAGAGGGGCGAGGTCATCTGCGCAGTTGCTGATCCACTTCGCAAGGTTGGTGGCCGCCTGGCTTGGGTTCGTTGCGCTGGTGGGAGGGTTCATGCTCAGGGAAGTTGCGAGCTGGTCGGCTGTGATCTTGTTCCAGTTTCTGCGTGCAACCTGTTGCTGGTGGTGGTGGATCGTGGTCCTACTGAAGCTGAAGTGGACGCAGCTGTGGTCCGTCCAGTGGAGTCTGGTGGCGTGGCTGACGGTGATGTCCTTGCTGGATGAGAAGACGGGGTCGAGTGTGTGTCCAGCGTAGTGGGTGGGGGTAGTCACCAGCTGCTTGAGTCCGAGGTTGGCGAGGTTGTCCAGCAGGGTGGTGGTGTTGCGGTCGTTGTTGTTCTCCAGGTGGAAGTTGAGATCCCCGAGGAAGATGTAGTCAGCGGAGGTGAGGGCGAGCGGGCTGATGAAGTCGGCGATGTCCTCGCTGAATTGTGTGCGTGGTCCCGGGGGTCTGTAGATGAGGGTGCCTCTGAGGGTGGTCTTGGGGTTGATGTGGATCTGGAAGTGAAGGTGTTCGGCGGGTGCGAGGGTGTCGTCGGTGTTGGTCATGATGCGGATGGTGTTCCTGTGGATGATGGCGATGCCTCCTCCTGTCTGGTTGACGCGGTCCCTCCGGATGATCTTGTAGCCGTCCAGGATGGCGATGGCGATGTCGGGCGCTGAGGAAGCGTTCATCCAGGTTTCCGTGAGGAAGGCGACGTCTGGGGCTGTGGTGTCGAGCAGGTTCCAGAGCTCGATGGCGTGTCTGTGGATGGAGCGGGTGTTGAGCAGGATGCACTTCAGGTGGTTGCTGCTGGTGTCCGTCTTGGTCGGTGCTGGTGTAGTGCAGGTCCGGGTGCAGGTGAACTTGCAGGAGTGGCAGCAGAAGGGTCCGTGAGTGCGTCTCGGGGTGGCTCGATAGCATCCCGGGGTTCGGCCGGCGTTGAGTGCGTAGAGTTCGGTGGCGTCGTAGGTCCGGCGGGTGGGCTGGTGTCTTCGGGAGCCAGAGGTCCTGGCACTGGGCGCGGTCCAGGCGCGGACGGGCGCAGGCGGGCTTACCTTTGGCGCACCTTCGGCGCTCAATCGGTGCTCCCGCTGCGCGCGTCCGCTGCGCGGTCGCTCTGGGGGCGTCATAAGAAGGGGGACGGGAGGGTGGGTCAGCTGGGCGGCGGGAGCGGGGCGGCCAATGGGCCGGTGGTGGGCGGGGCCGCAGGGGGTCAGCGGTGGGAAAAACTGTCGGGGGGGCGGCTCAGCTGTGGCTGGGCCGCTCGGGGGGCAGGGGGGGCGGCGGCGGTCAGAAGCTTGGCAGGCGGGAACACTGGCGTAGGCAGGAGCAGGAAGCGGCAGGAGCAAGGGGGTGACCCGGCCTGGTGAGAGGCGCAGTGGACACCTTTATAGGCGTGGGTCAGTAGCCTATCTAAAATATAGATTGGAAATTATACTAATAGTTTATGGATGTGTGATGATCAAAGTCTGTGGTTATCAGCTGAGCCTCACTTCCCACGTGCATAATGCAGTGAGTTACACTGCCACTTTCCTCTGATCCTTAGATGAGGTAATTTCTTTGTAGAGTTTGTGAAATCTACTCAGTGTGAAAACACACAATGCAAGGATACACAACAGATTATGTACTCAGTTCATGCCACAAATGTTTCTATAAAAAGGGGTGGTCCACAGGAAAATCCAAGTCCATATCAGTTTTCACACATTTTTTGTGATGGAAGCACACTCAAAAAAACTCTGGACCTCTTGAGTTTTTGAACAATAAAGTTTTGAAGGGGGTAATGAGCGTGTTTGGTGTCAAATCCAGATGTCCTTAGGTTCAATCCTTCATTATATAATCAGTCAGAAGTCCTTATTTTGTAGAAAGGTTGCTCTTTATAACTCAGTTCATGCCACAAATGTAACTGTGACTTGGAATGTTAAGCAATAGGTGTCACTATAACCTATCTTGTGGTACTTATACTTGATGTCTGAACCAGATCTTGTTACCTGTAGTTTAGACACTGATTTCTTCAGGAGGCAACTGAGAAATGTGTATGTCTGAACAAATGGCGAGAACAGCAAGAAAGGCTATGACCTACTAACCAAGGTATAGTGTACATCACTCAGGGAAGTGTCACTATGCCCTTGTAAAAATAGATGCAAATGCTGGTCAGATTACTTGAACCCGTTCTATTATTTTCAACAGGACCAAAACTGAGTTTCTATGTCAAGACAGAAACCTGTGATCTGCGGGTTCTACACAGACCCACTGAGATATACTCGTACAATACTGTATCTGGAAGACACGAGGAAACATGCAGAGCATTTATACAGTGCAAAGTTCATACAAGCATCTTAGGGAAATATTGGTACAGCAACTTTATATTTCCAAATTCTATCATACACATTGTATTAACTTTGCAAGACTTAACGCTAAATCATCAATTATGTTTCAAAAATATGTACTGTCGTATTTCACTTCAACAGCACTCATTGCAGCGAATCCAAAGGAACAATATCTATCCTGCAAACTTGCAACCTGCAGAACACATACACATATTGCTACCTATTATAAACATAACTGTTTTGTCAAAGAGAAACTAAAATATTGCCTGCTTCTGTAGCACACACCACATCTGATGTCATAAATGATTTTTGTTTGTGGAGTTGTTTATAGCACGAACTAGATGGGAAGCTATCAGAGCGCTTTACATGAACACCAGTTACTTACAGACAGATTCGTTTTTGTTAGGCACCAGGAGATTTAGTGATTTGCCCAGAATCACAGAATGTTCTGCGTCCCTGCTGAGACTCGAACCCGGTGCCCCAGCTCCGAGGTCGACTGCCCTTCCAGGTTACACAAAGATTTCTGCAGAATGGCATAATAACTCACTGAGCTATCTTACAAAAAGTTTGTAATATGGAGAAAGATGTGAGAATATGGACTGTGTATGGGGCGAACTTCAAAAAATGATTTCCTCTTGGCTCATTTAATAAACAGTGTTAATAATGTCATGGTTAATTACACGCTTATGTTGCAATACAAGGAACACATACACACACACACACCTACATTAAAACAAGTAGTTATCTTACAAAGCAAAGTATCAAGCTGAAAAGGATCAGAAATATGTATTAATGAATTAGCATACATCACAATCTCAGTTTTCCTTGTCACTTTTAAAATTAAGTGTTATGTTGGTTGCAAGTTATGGTTTGCATGGAGGAAGCACAAGTTCTCGTTTGCTCAGTTAATCACAGCTACCCAATTTCAGCCGTTTCTTCCGTTATTTTTAGTAACCATACCTTCATGCAAACTGTGTTTTCAGTTAAATATATTTTTTCAAAGGACACATAATGGGTGACCATACAGTAGAATATCATATTGCTGTTGAGGGATTCTGGTGACATCATAAACTACGAGGCTGAAGGCAACATAGAAAAGTATCTGTTATTTATTTCTTAATTTGCATCTTTATTTTGGTACAGTTAGTGTGAAAAATGTGTTTTTTAAAAGCAGGGAATATTTATGGAAAACAGTAAGTGAATTTTTAATATTTAGTTAGGACTATATGGTTCTTGAAAAAAACATGTTTTGTTTTGTTAAGTAGCACATTCTATCAGTAAAAGAGCAGAGAGTTTTGAAGCTACACTCGACTAATAAAGGCCTGATTATTAACAACTGTAATGTTCAGATTCGGCTTAGCTTTTATGAATAGACTGATAATTAAACAGTTGAAGTGGTTAAGTTGAGATGTTTTGTTTTACTTTTCTTGCAATAATAGGCAAATAATGGCTGGGATAGCAATCAGAATATGCAGATTTTATTTTTAATAATAGGTTTCTGATTGAATAATAGGTACAGGCAAAACTCAGTAGAGGGGTTTGGGGCTGTCATTAGCTAAATGCAGTGTCATGTTTAGAAACTAATACGCTAAAAAAGAAAGGAAATACCCCTGAATGTGAGCTTTCTATTGGACGACAAGCATATTTCATACGAATTATTTCATATCCATAAAATAACATTCTCTCTTTGTGAAACCACTGTAAGTCATGTCCACTCCACACATTTAACATTTTTAATACATGGCATATTAAATTCTGTGCAACTGAGTATATAATATAAATATATATGCACATTTATCATGGAACAAGGATATGAAATGTTGACACAAAGCCTGCATTTTACAAACTTTTCTAGATACACCTTGTGAAGGAGTCGCAGGCAAAGTAAACATGGGAGAGAGATAATACAAGGTATTCACAGACAGTGGGGGCATTAGGTTCATGGATAAATATTTCGGCTCACCTTCTGGAGGCATGGTCAAATATTAGGTCTTAAACTCATCAGTGCAGACAATCCGCTGACACCACCAACACTACTTTCATAGTTCGGTGGACATCAACACGTCGTCCACTGGAGGGGATGCTAGAACCTTCAGTGCCTGCATGAGAGGCTTCTCCAATGGAAATATATACGAGGATCGACACAAAATTGCCTCTGTGTCATCTTCTGATCCTCCCCCTGCCCATCAATGACATCAGGGCACTGTAAGGGGTGATGACATCACTGATCGCACCAGAAGGCACTACTTGGAGAAGGTATGGAAGCTCTCTGTGTGTCCGGTGGCAATTGTTTCCCCCACTGAGCACCCTTCATTTTGAGGGAAGCATTTCTGGAAAGGGGAGAGTTTCCCATTTTCTGCAATGCATCTGTTAAACAGATTGCTGCTCGTAGATGGGGGATGCTCCCTTATCAAATCAATCATGGCTTTATATAGATGCGCTACTCACCCGTGAGGGTCTCAAGGCGCTGGAGGGGGGAGAGCGGCTCCAGGTCAGTTGCAAAGCTAGGTCTTGAGGTACTTCCTGAATGTGTGCAGGGTCGGGTAGAGTCTGATGTTCACAGGGAGCTCGTTCCAGTGCTTGGCGGTGATGTAGGAGAAGTCTCTCCCTTCAGTTTTGTTTCTGCAGATGTGGGTGACCTCTGCCAGGGCGAGGTCGGCGTAGCGGAGGTTCCTCTTGGGTACGTGGAAGGATACCCTCTTGTTGAGGTATTTGGGTCCGATGTTGTTGAGGGCTTTGTAGGCGTGGGTGAGGAGTTTGAAGGTGACCCTCTTCTCGACGGGGAGCCAGTGGAGGCTGCGTAGGTGTTGGGTCATTTGCTTGTGACGCGGAGTCCCGAGGACGAGTCTGGCTGCGGCATTCTGGATGTTTTGGAGTTTGTGTAGAAGATTTCTGTTGATTCCAGCGTAGAGGGCATTGCCGTAGTCAAGTCTGCTGGTTATGAGTGCATGGGTGACGGTCTTTCTGCAGTCAGAGGGGATCCATTTGAAGGTCTTATGGAGGATGCGAAAGCAGTTGAAACTGGTGGAGGCGACTGCGTTGATCTGGCGGTTCATGGAAAGGGAGGAGTCGAGGAGGATGCAGAGGTTCTGGGAGTTGTCTTTAGGGGTGGGTGGGCTCCCGAGGGTGGAGGGCCACCAGGTGTTGTCCCAGGCGGTGGTGCAGGGTCCGAGGACGAGGACCTCGGTCTCAGTCCACATGCAGGACTTCACCTTCCCAGGGCTGCATGCCAAAAATGTTTAGATGTCCGCTTTCTCTGGGCGAGCTGATAGGACAGGAGTGAGCAATCACCCTCCATCTGGAAATAGAAAATTTGGAAGCCACATTCAGTGATGGCTCCTCCGCTAATGTGGAGGAGCGTCTCCCCACTGCTTTTTAGCAGTGCAAATTAAGGAAGCATGAAATGATAGTAACTCATTGTTATTATCATTTTATGTTTCCCCACGGTGGCAGCTCTGCGGGCTGGGTGGCTGCTCTGCTCTCAGAGCAGGGCATGGGAGGAGTGGTTGGCCCACTCCAAGTGCGCACGAATGCTGCTCCGGATGTCTAGGGCCTGCCAAATAGTAATGCGCACTTTGCATGTTCTCCACTCAGGCTGAATTACAGTCCCTGGCTGAGCGCCGAACCATGGCACTCAGACCAATCAGAATGCTGCATTGCAGCATTGTGATTGGCTATGGGGCGTCTGGGAGCTGCGTGCTTTCTGCTTCCCTGTTCCAGCCTGAAGAGATGATGGAGGAGAGACAAGGAGAGATGAGGCAATCAGGTATGTTATTTTCTTTTTTAGAACACCCTGACACACACCCCCGTGCCCCCTAACCTCATCCATGCCAACCGCCACTGGCCACATTGTTTTTGATGAAGGCAGCCTAGGGCCTTTCTGCCATGCCCCGCTACCCTATGATCAGCAATCTCCCCTTTCCAAAGGCATCCCTCTTTTTCCCCCCCTAGCAGAGGGCAATGTGTCAGCCCACTTCAGCCATTGATCAGGTATTGCATAATTCACCTTTTCTTTAATCCCACCACAGCGCAGGAGAATGTCCCAGCCCACTTCAGTCATTGAACAGTTATCGTAGCATTCACATTTTACTACCTCCCACCATAGCACAAGAAAAGTTGTCAGCTCACTTCAGACATTGATCAGTTATACTATGGTTCACATTTTGCTGCTGTCCAGCATAGCTGACAGCATGGAGCAGTGGGTCAGTCCACTTCATCCATCATTCTTTTGCTGGGCCATTGACATTTTTCTTCTGTCCACCACAGAATAGAAAATGTGTCAGCCCACATGTGCCATCGTTACTTGTATCATGGAAGGTCAAATTTTACTTTTTTTGCGGTGGGGCAAGAGTGCATGCTGCTTGGGTTTCAGTTCAATGGAATCCTATGAGTGTGTGCAGATATAATTTAGAGTGGGAGACTTCCTGTGAAGTGCACCAACATCGGTCAGTCTCTCTCAACACCCACTGCATGGCAACACTGTATCATTGTTTACAATATTTAGACTCTTACAGAAATTCAGTCCCTTTGCAATCTTTTGAAATTTACTGTGTCCCTATCAGAACAGGTGATAATGGGAGACTTCAACCATAAATTAAATTTTGGAAGGATTGACTGTTGGTTTAAAGATATGCTGAGTGCCTATAATATTGGGCCAGCAGATTTTCCAATGTGTTTAACCTCCAGTCAGGATGAAGCCCTTGAGAAGTTCTTGGGTTCTAAAGTTTTAGTATGTTTAAATGGCAGGATGGATCCCGATCGCCCAGCCTCGCAGACCTTTAGAGTAGGAAATCAACACTGTCCTATAGACTATATCTTTATCCAGGCTTGGAACTATGTACTGGTAAAAAAGTTCCAAGTAATCAAACGCAGGGATAGCGATCATAATGCCTTGTACTGTGAAATTGAAGGGGGGGCTTTAAGGAATTGTGAAAGGGTGATCCCCCAAAATGTGGAATATCCCAAGCGTTTGACCACAAAACTGACGGATGAGTATGTTGAGAAACTGGCATGTTTTCAACAAAATTTATTGAAGGACAGGATCGAAGGTCAGCAAGTAGAGTGGTATGAGGATAAAATAGAACAAGCGGTGCAGTGTCTTAGAGTGTACCTAAAATATAATGAACAGGCAAAGGCAAAAACACAGCCCAGCAAAGGAAAGTCCAGGTGGTTTAATCAAGAATGTAAGAGTAAAAAAAGTATGATTCGAAAACTGGAGAGACGGTTGAGGAAAAGCTATCACCCTGGGAATGTAGAGCTCCTACTCAATTGGAAGAAAGAATATAAATCTCTAGTAAGGACGCAGAAAAAGGATCTTTAAAGAAGAATGTTGGAGAACCCTTCTAGAGACAATTGAAAATAAAAATATAAAAGGTTTCTGGAGGTTGATACAGGAAGCCGCAGGAAGGGTGCCGGGTGCTATGAGTTGTGTTGTGGAAGAGGCGGCATGGGTAAACTATTTGAGTGACCTATATAAAGCAAATAGGACCGCAGACATCGAGATGAATAGACCAACTTGGTCGGGGGATATAGGTGGGTTAAAAGCTGGTTTCTCTGTAGAGAAAGTAAAAGAAACAATTAAGAAGTTGAATTTATCACGTGCAGCAGGTCCCGATAATCTTCCCGCCGTCTTAATTGAAAATCAGATAGATTGGTGGGCAGGATTTTTATCCCATATGTTTGTGGCAATTCTGGATTCAGGCCACTTCCCCAAATCCTGGAGAGGGGCCATAATTAGACCCTTGTATAAAAAAGGGGAAAAAAAGGAGCCCAAGAATTATAGGCTGATTAACTTATTGGACATTGGGGAAAAGGTCTTCTCAAAGATAATCCTTGGCAACTTAAAAGAGTGGGCGGTGCGGCATTCAATAGTTCCAATAGAGCAGGGAGGCTTTAAGGAAAGACACTCCACTATTGATCACTGCTTCGCACTATGGGATGTAGCAAGGAAGTCCATGGAGCTGCAGGGCAAATTGTTTTGTTGCTTCGTGGACTTTCGCGCAGCTTTTGATTTGGTGGACAGGGACTGTTTGTGGGAGACATTGAGAAGGTACGAGGTCCCCACTGATCTCCTGTGGGTAATCCAGGAACTGCATTGCCAAAATTGGGCACAGGTGATCAAAGACACCTCTGGCGGCCTTACAACGGAAATAGGGATAAATAACGGGCTGAGGCAAGGCTGCGTCCTGGCCCCACTGCTTTTTGCCATATTTCTAGCAGACCTGCCGCTTCTCTTGGGCACAGCCAGAGGTGCAAGTCCAAAAATAAATGGTAGGCACCTATCATGTCTGATGTATGCCGATGACTTGGTAATAATGGATCAAACTGAGGTGGGGCTTCAGAGGAAGCTAAGTGTATTCAACGATTATTGCACCACTAAACGACTTACAGTAAATATGGACAAAACAAAAATGTTGTGTTTTGGGAAGAAGAGGACGAAGTTTAGTTGGCACTTGGGCCAAACTAAACTGGATACTGTAAGCGAATACAAATATCTCGGAATATGGTTTACAAGAACACTGCAGTGGGGCACGCATTTGGAAGCACAGAAATTGAAAGCTCACCTAGCGGTATGTGGACTGAAAAGATTTAACCATAGTTATGGGGATATGTCCCACAAACCTCTATTGACAGCCTTTAAGGCCATGATCCCCCCGCAATTCCAATATGGGGCGGAAGTACTCTGCATTGATGGTAAAAGCTCCTGGGACAGAGAGGAGGAGAAATGTTTAAAACCCCTACTGTCTCTACCTGGGTCGGTAATGATCCAGGCGGTCAGACTAGAATTAGGCCTGACCGCTTGGAATGTGCAGGTGCAGCAGAACTTCCTCAGATTTTGGAATCGGTTGGGGCAGGGGGAAGTTACAAAGGTGTCGCAATGGTGCATGAAAGAAATTCAGACTAGTGAGTTAAAATGGGCCAAGGAAACGAGAAGAAAACTCCTAGCCATCTGCGACCACCTAAATGTAAACATTGACCCTAGGACACTCCAAATTAATGTAATAAAGAGTGTACTTAAAGCGCAGGGTAAATACACTTCAAGGGTAACTGACCAAGAGTATTTGAAAAAGAAAGACTTTATGTGCTCAGGCTGGGAGAAAAATTTAAGCTTTCCTTATATAGATTTGTTACCGAACCGTTGGCTAAGAATAGAAGTTTTTAAGCTAAGAATAGGTATTAACCCGATATTTGCAAATAGTGCAATAAAAGCTGCCTTAACGCATTCAGATGGCAAATGTGTTTGTAAATTAGAAAAGAAATGTAATATTTTGCACATTTTATTGGATTGTTATATATTTTTAAATTTACGTAAACAGTTTCTGCGACCGATATTTTTAAAATATGATGTTAAGGAGCGTTCACAAGCACGGGAGCTACTAGTCGATATGGAAAACTTAGATATCGCGATAGCTATCGGGAAATACATGCAGGGTGTGTATAAGTTCCCTGAAAGATTGGAGGTTTAAAGGTATCCGGTAGATCCATAATCCAAATGAACGACTGATTTTAAAGTGTGATTAATGTAATTTTTAGGATAATATGATTTTTTTTCTAACTGTTAAGAATATGAATTTGTAAGATGTAAATTTTATATGACGAACTGTGGTTTATAGATCAATGGTCTAAATAAACTTTGTTTTTGACTTGACTTGACCCTTTGCAATCTTTTGTAATTTACTGTGTCCCTATCAGAACAGGTGAGTTTTAAAACTGTTATTTGGCTGTCTTGCAGTTCTTTAGTTGATTCTCTGCTCACCTTTCCATAAATGCACTCTTATTTTCAGACAGAAAACAAATCCTGCATTCCACATTTCCCACACGTAATGACAAACGACACGTGGTGTAAACTAGTTACTCGTACTCCTCAATGACATTGACATAATTCTTTTGAGCCATGTTTCTTTCACTTACAAACCATGAACATGTTATGTGTTTTCTGAAGTAATTTGGCAATCCACATCGTTATGTGATATTGTCCAGATATACTAACCAGCAGGTCAGTATATAATTCAGTCTCACGTGTATGTTTTGCCTTCTGCCACACTCTAATTAATATAACTTAAGAATGCGTATGTGGAAGTTGAACAACATGCTAATAAATAAGATGTATTGGTTAAAGATTGGTATGAATAGGGTACTATGATTGACGTTATTGACTGAGAGGTAAGAAACCCCCCTTACGCACTGTTGCGCCCTGTCTCTCTAGGCCACGCAATAGGTTGATTCTTTGTCCCTTTATTTTGTAGGTCTCTTAACTCCTTTGTGTCCTGATGAAGAAAGCACAGATATTTGAAGAGGTCAAAACATTGAAATATCTGTATATTTACTGTGCAAACAATATGTACAAAACATAAACTAAACTTAAAGAGGGACTGAGATGTATGAATGAATTTGTACTAGTGAACATTTTTCATTTGTAATCACAGTGCACTTATTTTCTCTTTTTTCACCAAACACTACTACTGCACCGTTCAATAGAGCACCTACTTACTAAGTTATTCATTGGCTTAATATTGTACAATTTGGATTGAAAGACTATTGTTCCATTATATATGGTTGTTTATCATCCATTGCTCTGAAAGTATGAAACATGCAAATAATATACCCGAGGGATGCATGATACTTGTATTCTATTTTTGGACCTAGGTGCTCTGGAATATCGGGTTGCCCTTTTCCATTTTATTTGTTTGCTTGCAGAAATATGATTGGGAAATATTTCATCTTTGTCCTAATTCCCATTAATCATTGCTGAGATGTTTTTAATACAATCATTCTAATTCACATTTAGACAAAGAATGTATAATAAATAACCCTTTAGTAAAATATCAAATGCTATGTGCATATTGATTTATGAGGGATGTGGTCCATGTCTGCCACTTGTTGATGGTAAATTCTCTGACAGATCTGTCTGGCTAATAATTCCACTCAAGTCTAAATAAGTGGAGGCCGGGTAAAAAACAACAGACAGTACTACTTTTCTATGAAAAGCCTGTAGTCATCTTTTAAGGTATAGTTGATCTACCTGGTATAATTCCAATAAATTAGAGGTAACACGACATGGAACCCAACATGGGGCGTGGCCCCAAAGGCGTGTGACTCAAAAAAATAGGCCACACATAAAGTTTACCGGAGACGTCCAGAAGTGTTTTATAATCCTCCATAGTACTATGGACGCCGTCCCCTGGCCCAGCTGAGGCTTGAGTAGTGCTTAATAGTTAAAAGATCTACCCATATTGCTAGTACTGATTTTGAGCATTTGTAAGCAATGGTAGAAGCAGAGCTATAAACAATTGATTTACCAGAGAATGTGTGCCCCACCCCTACTGCCATCTGACAGCAGGGAGACTGCTACTGACCATGGGAGAAACAACATTGGAGGTTGAAACTGCCCCAATATCTACCACTGAGGTATTCTATGTATGGAAAAGAAATCACGGATGAAGTATGACTATCCACACAATATTCAGAAATAGGTCCTCCAGCATGCCATGCGCCATATAGATTAATTGTAGTAATTTGTTTTCAAGTGAGGCTACCACATTTAACATATACACTACAATTAGGCCCTTATCCCAGCCAGAGCAGACATGGCCCACATAAGCTACATGAACATCTTTACCAGAAAAGGATCATGTGACTTTAGGAGGCAGTAGGGCAATGCTGACTGAGGCAATTGCAATATACAGACAACTGAGGTAATTTGTAATAAGGGTTCCCAGTTTTCCACTTTTACTGATTTTTCCTGACCGAAAACTATTTACTTTCCTGTCTGTATTAATTTTAAAATACAGACAAATATGGAAAATAGGCCTCTTTGGATGTTTTTTCTACTGCCAATCATGAGTGCCAGGTCAATAGGTGTACAGATTGAGAGGTAGGGGAGATTAAACAAGTTAATTAGTCTTAATTACATACAAACCTACAGTTATGTATGCTATTGTACAATGCAGGTGTTTCCAGATAACTCTATTGCACTATATTCTGCTGAAACCTTTTCGACATTCATCATTTAAAGAAATATGGAAAAATACCCAGTGCAGCTTCATTTATAAAGAAAACACAAAATAAAAATGGATCACTACAAAACAAATTAGCAAAAAATAGATATGGATAAATACAGACAAAAATGTTGAAAAAATAAATACCTTAAAACCAGGAGCCCTATTTGTTATACAACTGCTTGGTGCAGTGACTCATCAAATCCACAGGAAGGTCAAGAGTCATAAGCTCTTCCACCTCGCCCACATTCCCCTCTAAATGTTCAATAGTATAAACACTTGAGAACACTGGAGGGAGGGGGCAACTGGGAAGAGAAGCATTAGCTGGGATAGCTGCCTCCTGCTTAAGCCAATGAGGGTTTGGCTGCTGCTTAATGATATCGGTATCCTATCCTAAAAGTTAGGTGACAAGATTTAGAATTACTGTTATTTCTTTAGGAACAAATCTAGGTATCATACAAAGATAAAGGTACATCTGTGAATTTATTGTACCTCTGTCTAGCACTGTCTTTCTTTAACTAGTGTTCTCTGTATTATAATGCACATAACGATAATCTACGACACTGGTAGGAGGCACATCCAGGACATCGCCAGGCTTCGTCCTCTGCTCTTTTGGGCTCGTCTTAAGAGGACGGCGGAGCTTTCCAAGTATGCCGCGGGGTTTGATGAATTGGTAGCGGCAGATAAGGTATGCAGGATAAAATGGCTTGCCGATCTGAAGCACCTTATGGGCCTTATCGGCCTAAGTGAGGCATGGGTGACCCAGACTCCCCCTTCCAAGCCCGACTTGAAGCGGGCATATTGGGATAGGGTGTCAAAGCATGAGTTATCATGCCAGCAGGCAGGGAAACTCACGGAGGGATTCTTTGAATTCAAAAGCATCCATAGATTAGAGCCCTATCTCGACTTTATTCAGGTCCTGAGGGACAGGACCTCGTATATGAAGCTGAGATTCGGCACCCTGCAGGTTAATTCCGTGATATCCTCTTGGAAGAGGTCGAATTCGGTCCCTGCACCTTGCCCTAGCTGTGGCCATTCCGATGAATCCATTGACCAACTTTTCCTGGCATGTCCTGCCTATATAAAGGCCAGAGAAAAGTGGCTTAAGCCAGTCTGTAAAGTGCTAGGCTTTATGAGCCATGTGGCTGCCCTACGCATCATGAAAACAGACACCTCCTCTCTGACACTGATCTGCGGAGTAGCCAAATATCTGGGGTGTGCCTGGCTACTAAGACTAAAGGCGGTAGGCAAGAACTTGGAAGGTTCCCAAATAAAGGATTTGGGATGAACGACTGACCTGATTTAACAGCTTAATCCAGGGGGCAATAAGTGGTTGTTCTCGCCTGAATACATGAAATGGTGATCATGATCGTGTCTCATGAATGTAATCATTTTAAACTGTACATTATATGCTGATTTTACTGGTTTTACTGGATTGATCTTTTGATACGTGTTTTGTGCTCCTTTTTTAATTGTGGCTATATATTTGTATTCCTGTAATGCTTTTATGATAAAGTTTTATCGAATAAAGCTTATCTGATCTGATAATCAGTACATAATTAATAAGTGAACTCTCAACTTCCTTACTCAATACATGAACATAAATAGAACACTCATGTATAAAAGGGTATTGCAGCATTGGAACTTTTAGTGTTCAGAGTGTAGGAGCTCCGTTCCGAAAAATGTTCTATAAGAAACTATTGCACCAAAGTTCCTTAATCAGATAATTAGACGAACACCTGTCATTTCCCATAGTTCTCAGTAGTACACAGACGACAAACTATTCAAAGCTTCAAAGTCATGGAGTTCAATGCTACGCACATGGTGATCTTGGTACAGTAATTCATCCAATACTCTAGCGTGAACAGAGAAGAGTTCTGAAGGATTAAATGGCTAGAAGCAGAACAAGAAATGAAAGAAACGCAAAGCATTTTGCACTCAAAACTGGTGCCTCCAAATACTCCTGAAATGGCTGGCAACATTCAATCCCATAACTTCTTTTAGACCTCTCAGCCTTAAGATGAACCTTCTGCAAAACTTTTTGCCCTCCTCCTCCATTTTTGCTGATCAGATTTTTGCTTGCCTTAGGACTCTGCACACTTTACCACTGCTAACCACAGCTAACATACATGTGCTCCTTCCTTAAAACATAACATTACGGTGGCTTATACCCAATTGTCATATTTGGTTTTCTTGTAAGTCCTTAGTAAAGTGGCACTGCATGTGCCCAGGGCCTGTAAATTAAATTCTACAAGCGGGCCAGCAGCACTTATTGCACCACCCACTTAAGTAGCCATTTTCACCATGTCACAGGCTTGCCATTGCAGTCTGTGTGTGCAGGTTTAAAACTGCCATTTTGTTCTGGCAAAGTAACACTTTTTGCCAAGCCCAACCCTTCATTTTTAAAACACACACCCTAGGGTAGGTCCTGGACAGCCCAGAGGGCAGGGTGCAGTGTATTTAAAAATTGGGTCACGTAATTTTAAGGATTACCTGTCCCGGTAGTGAAAAGCGCTAAAATGTGGTTTTCACTACTGCACAGCCTACCTCTCCACTAACATTAGAGGTACCTCATTACATTTAACAAGCTTTAATTTCCAAATGGGAACAGGTAACTAGTTCATGTTTATTGTCTTTGGAATTGTAATGAAAAATCCCAACATTTGGTGAAGTTGGATTTTAAATTATAATTCTGAAAATGCCACTTTTACAAAGTTAGAGAAAAACTAACCCTGAAGTCTTAGACAGAGAGTGCACTACTCCTGCACTCAATGGAGCATCTAACTAGTGTTCATTTGCCTTTACAAAGTTGGCATTTTCCTCCCTTAGTCCATTACGGCTTGTAGCCTGTACCTAGGTCACATGATTGGGTGTAGCTGACAGTTGAGCTTTGAGTATTCCCCCTAGACAGCCACACACAATAGTGAGCTTACGTGTGCCTGGATGGGCCATCACTGGCAGGATGAGAGGGAAGATATGGGCACAGCCCTACTTACACTTGAATAAGCTGTGTCCTGCCTCTACACAAAGGGCTGCATACCCCCTGTAGTTAGTCTGGAGCCAGGACATGGGGGGCATGATACCTGGGGACTTCAAAGGGCAACCTCTAAAAGCGTCTCACCCACTTGAAAGGCACCTTTGGGTATAAATACTGGACCTCAGACACCAACTCTCTAGAGAACACTTCTGTACCTGTGGATACACTGCCAGGAAAAAGGACTGCTGTGCTGCTGAAGGACTGCCACTCTGCTGGACTGCTGCCCTGCTGGACGGCTGCCTTGCTGGACTGTTGCCTTGCTGTGCCGACCTGCTGCCTGCTGCCCCCTTGCCTGGGTGACAAGGTCTGGATCTGCATCTCTCGCACCCAGAACCCAAGAGTGACTCCAATAGCTAGTTGGCTGGCCTCCCGACTTGAACCTTAGGGATGGAGGGCACCAACAACCTAGCTCCTGCACTTGGATTCTGCCAACTGTGAGTCGACCCACAAAGTGGTGCCAGCCAAGTCCTGGACCCTTGGAAGTGGGCCAAAGGTGCTCTGCAAGCCTCTGTGGATCCAGCGGTACCGACACATCTCCGCTGCTGCAAAGCCTAACTCCAAGCAGAACCAATAAATTACCAACGCTGCATGGATCGGAACTGCCGCAAAGACCCACATAGCATCTCAGTCTGTCACTGCATCAGAACCACCACCACGCAACACATACTTAGTGCTGACCTTTACGTCTTTCATCAAAGGAAACCTCCAGATCGTTGCCCCTCAGAGCTGACGCACTGCCCTGACTGCGCAATGCATCTTTGGCACCCTGACTTCGCATTGCAGGCCTGTGCCAAAGGGATATTCGATGACAACAAAGCAGAACCTCACACTGCAGCCTTGCCACATCTCGGAACCGATGCATCGCTTAAGATGTGTATCACATCTTCAACGCAGATCATCACAACGCTCTGCAAATCAGGATTTAAGGTAGTCTGTCCAGTGGGCCTAAATGGGTCCCTGTCACTGGCCCGCGCTTCATCACGGTCCAACTGAACTTGTGACTTTGTCCTGGTCCATCATGACCAGATGCCCACTGTAGAAACGTACCCCTCATTGCGCTATTTTCACTGAAATCGAATATCTCAGGTTCAACTACTTGGATTTTTGTCATTGTGGTCTTGTTTTATTTATTAAAAAATATTATTTTTTCTAATTTGATTGTGGGCTTCTTTTGTGGCTTTGTTTCGCAGTGTTACTGTTTGAAGTGGTGCACAAATATTTTACAAATTGCCTCTAAGTTAAGCCTGACTGGTCTGTGCCAAGCTACCCCAAGGTTGAGCACAGGTTAATTTAGGGTTTGCTTGTGACTTCACCCTGAGAAGAATTGTGATTACTGCTTGAGCGGGGTTCCACCTCCCTCAACCAGTCACCCAATTTCTTACAAAGTCACAGGAAATATCATGAGAATACACCTGCACTGGTGATTCTGGATAACTCTCTCGTTTTACCACTCTGTACTGCATCCATCTTGACTGAGTATGAGGTCATATCAGAAATACTCAGCTAAAGTGTGAGTAAAACATTTATGCCAAACCAGCTTTCTATAAATGTTTGGAGTTGTGGGACGTGTAAACATCTCTGAAAAATTATAAACAACTGAACTTCCTATTGCATCAGTAATGATTAGCACTCATAACAATCCCTCTCCTCACTGTGACCATAGTAATGCCTATGGAACCTACCTTGAAATTCCTAACATGGACCATTGAGGTCACAGACCAGGAGTGAATGAGTAAAAGATTTATTATTTAAGTTTTCAATAATAAAAAGTTAAAATTAACAATAAAACATAACTCTGTGTTTTCCTTATCGTCTTGCCACGGGAGTGTTGTTGCTGAACTTGCTGCCTTTCTGCCCCTGTGAAGTCCAGCTCGCCGGACCCGCTGCGCGGGTCCCCCAGCGCCTTTCATCGGCGGGAGCTGACGGAAGGAGTGGGACTGTGCTGCAAAGGAGGTCCCGGGGAGTGCGGTGTGGAGGCAGGGCTGCGAGCGTTCTAACAGGGACTCCATCTCCCAGGAGTCCCTGTGTGCCCAAACCTGTTCCACCTGGGCCGCTCTCCCTGCTTGCCCCGCCCACCAGCCTGTCCCTATTTCTAATTTATCAGGTTCCTCTCCCAGCGGCGCGAGAGCGTCCCGGGAGAAGCCCGGGACAAGGGCGGGACCGTCTGTGGCCGTCCGTGGTCGGTCGTGGTTGGGTTGGGCCACTCCCTTTGGACTTCAGACATTGGACTTTCTTTCCTTAACACTAGGTATAGTGGGTTGTCGGTTCACTCAATCAATTAATTCCTATGCTATATGTGCTGTGTTATTCACTGTATGTATAGCCTGACCTGCCCTAAGTATGCCCTTACGCTCGGGTAAGGACCGCTCTGTTATTCTGCAGACATCTAAGGGGCGGTTTCTGGTCCATTGGATGCATTTATTATTAAGGCTACGGGAATTTTGGAAAAGGAGATAGCCTTTGTAGAGAAAAGGCTATCATTAGACCTCATTAGCGGGAAACGTTCTTCTCTGGGGCCTATTGCTTCTGTAACTAGCCCGTTACCCCCATTATCACTTTCCCCAAGTTCTAACATGGTTCCTGTCTTAGTGGATGTTCACAGCGAAGCTGAAGGTCCTTCTTTGTTGCATTGTAGTAACGACTCTAATAACGTCGATACAATTGGGAGTAGGGTGGAAGGTAGTGGCTGTCAGGAAGCCCTTCATTGCTAGTCTCGTCCTCTGAAGGGGACGCCCCGAAGAGTAAACTCCCCGGTAAGAGGAAGCGAAACAAGGGACGGCAGAGAGGGGGTGTGTCAAAAATACCAAAAACAGCTTGCCCATCTCAGCTCGTTAATAACCACGATTCAACCTGTGGCTCACAGTACCCCCAGCTTCCTAGTGGTCATGTTACTTCCCCCTTAGCTCCATCTGGGGTTTCGTATCTTTGCCCAGTAAGCCCGAGCAGTAGTGATACCGACATACTGGCAAAAATGGAAGTCTTATTTAAGACACTCCTGTTGCCGGTGCTAGAAAGGACTAGACTTATGAATCCAAAATTAGACGGCCTTGAGAACCTTGCAACTGCCAATTCCTGTTTACTTAAAAAATTGGTGAACGACCATGTAGTACCGCTGGCTCCTGCCATCTCTTGTAACACCAAGTCCCAGGGAAATAATTCTATAATTACCCAGGCTTCCTCATCCGTCAGGCCGACTCATACTAATTCTAACGGGTTGGGACCCAATGGCAGTAATTTAAAATCAAATAGGGCCCCCAATCCATCCTCGGCCACCGTAGCCCATGCTCCATTACACAAGAAGGCTAGCTCCAAATCCAATGGCCCGCCACAGCCAAGCTCTTCTAAACCAGCAACTAATATGCAGGCCCAGACCTCCAGGAAGGGCGAGCCTAAACCTCCCTCCCAGCCCACAGGGAGCTTTAGTGCTACTGCTGGGCGTGTTAAGCCAAATACTACACAACTTCCAAGGCAAGTTATTAAAAGGGGACCCCCGCCAGCGGACCTACCAATTGATGCTACGCCCTATACCATTGTTCTTACAGGTGTTGCACCTCTAAGGGATGGTCATTCTGAATCCCATGGCGATCTTATGAATAAGGTCGCCTTTTGGTTAAATAAAAATCATCCCCTCCCACCCTCCTCTTCAACTAAGATTTTGACCGTTCATAGAGTTGATTGGGTGGGTTATTGTACAAAGGATTTAGAAGGCGACTGTATTCTCATAAATTTTCGGGACCCCTGGGTGGTAGAATATATCCGTAGGGAGGCCAGGTTTGGGAGGATGGGGGATGTGCAATCCTTGGGCTTGAATTACTTTTACCCCAAAAGATATAGTGCGCCTCCCTTCAATAGTTTCCCAATGCATAGACCTGTAGGGAGGAACTTGGTAGAGAGGATACCCCACTCCCCTTTCTATCCCTGTCTGTCAAACCGGTTCGAATCTCTGTCTGGCTTAGAGGGTATTGACTGACTGGAATCAGACAACGGGTTAGAAAGCATTTGTAGAGATACCGAAGGTACCAACTTGGTGGTATACAACTTAGAACAGTGTTATAATGAGGGTTTTAAAGAGAAAGAGAGTGGTATTGTAAGTTCTATAACTCTTACTCAGACATCCAGCTCCCTTTCCAGAATGGATGTAGCAATAGAGGAGGATTTGTGTGTACTAGAGCCGAACACATCTTTTAGTCAGGTTGGGTCGCTCAAGGTCGTTTCCTGGAATATAGCGGGATTAAAGGGTCGAATCGATTCAGAGGATTGGGCAGTTTTTATCGACACCTTTGATATTGTCATCCTTCAGGAGAGCTGGGCCCCTGACCCCATATATCGGGCAGGGTATCTTAACTTCTTTAAGCCAGCTATCCAGGGTCCTAAGGGCAGAGCCTCAGGAGGTTTAGTGGTTTGGGTTAGGCAGTCCACTGGGTATAGACCTTGAGAAATGTTAGTGGCCAACCCTGACTTACTAGGAATAAAGCTTAGCAGGGCCAACGAACAGGACATTGTAGTCATAAATATTTATGCCCGAGGACGTCCAGGAAGTCGTAGACCGGCTATCATGGACGATCTAGATTTGCTTCTTGAGGCAATAGGTAGAGATAAACTTATCCTCGTAGCCGGGGACCTAAATTGCTCGTTTGAACCCTTGTTTAGTGTGGGTAAGGATCTGGGGGCAGAGGAAGATGCTGTTTGGGATATCCTGTCTTTATTTTTAAACAAGGGTGTAAAGGCTACTGAAGCGGCACTCCTCTGGCTAGGGCTGTGCTTGGAGTGGGGTCTGCGAGCAGTTAATGGGCGCACGACCTCCGACAAGGCAGGCCATCCTACCTTTAATAACGGGGTCAGCAAGAGTCGAATGGATTATATTTTAGTCAAAATAGAATTTTGGTCTCTGGTGATTGACATGGAGGTTTTAGCTCGCCCAGAGAGCGATCACAACCCCCTTTCGTTAGGCTTGAAGCACCCAGGCGATCGGGGCGGGCCTCCTAAAACCCCTTGTCTAACGTCAGAGGCTATTTTGACCAATGACAGAAGAAGGGTTAGATGGCCCAGGGTAGTTGAAGATCCTACTTTAATAAATGACATAGAGAAGGAAGTCTCGGTAACGTTGAATGCCATGAAAGCTCTCTCATCCCCTTTGGGGGCTATCCCTCAGATTAGTGACCTACATGACCAGTGCTTCTCAAAACTTAAAACCCTCCTTACGCAACCGCCAAATCTAAGGAAAGAAAAGGCACTAGGCACCCAAAACAAATGGTATAATAAGAGTTGTAGGGTAGCGCATTGTAGTCTGATCAGAGCGATAAAATCTAGAGTCACTGGTGACATTAAAACGGCGCTGCAAACTTATAAAAGAGCTCAATGGGCCGCGAAGAAAGAGTGGGATGAGCATCATTGGTCCGAGCTCCTCCTGGCGTGTCAATCATCCAACCAAATCAAGTTTTTGGAAATTGTAAAGTGGGGTAGGAATCCGGACTCCCAAATTCCAGTCAATTATGTCTCTGCTGATGGATGGGTGGCTTTCTACTCATCCCAGTTTAGGGCTTTGAATGTAGATCACCATACCGAGCAGGTGAAGGGAGTATTCTCGCCTTCCAGCTCTAGCCTCACGCTTGTTTTTACCACCTCCGATACAGAGCAGGCCCTCAGTGTAGTACAATCAGGGAAAGCCCCAGGGATGGATGCAATACCGGCAGACCTTTTTAAAATTAATTTACATATTTGGGTTCCCTATATAACCATGCTCATTAATGCCATCGCTAAAGGGGCAAGGATCCCGGACTCTTGGAAAGGGGCGGAAATTTTACCAATTTTTAAAAAAGGGGACCGGTCGGCCCCGGGAAATTACCGCCCGATAAGTTTAATTGATTCAATCCAAAAAATAGCTGCTAGGATGGTCCTCGCAAGAGTCCAGGGGTGGATGGAGCAGGACAACATTCTCTCCCCAATGCAAGCCGGATTTATATCAAACACCAGTACCATAGACCAGGTTTTTAGACTAACCATGTTGTACTGGAAGGTTGTTCTATTGGGAGGAGGAGCAATCTATGCCGTCTTTGTGGACCTCAAGTCGGCTTTCGACCTAGTGCCAAGGGGGAAAATGTGGGATGCTCTTAGATACATGGGCCTGCCGCCAGAAATCCTGGACATGGTGGTTAGGCTACACGGGGATAACTTTGCCAGGGTGAGATGGGGAAAACAAGGGCAGGTGACGGATAGTTTTCCAGTAACACGCGCCGTCCGTCAGGGGTGTGTGCTGGCCCCCACCCTCTTCCTCTTGTTTATTAATCAGGTAGTGAAGTTTTTTGCTGACTCCCTGACTGATGCCCCATCTCTGGGCGGGACCAAGTACCCAATGCTAATTTTCGCAGACGATACTTTGCTTCTCTCAAAAACTCGAGGGGGGCTGCAAATAGCACTCAACAGGTTTGATGAGTTTAGTAAAAACCGCCCCATTAAAAGCTCGGTTAGTTTGAATGGTGCCTGTATCGAACAAGTGGAGGTAATGACTTATTTGGGCGTGACTTTAGACTATCGCCTTTGCTGGAAACCCCAGGTTGAGGCATTATATCTTAAATTTGCACGCCTCACGGGTTGTTTAATCCAGGAGCATAAGAAGTCCCTGACCAAATGAGTTGCTCCAGTACTTAAGATCTATGGAGCAAAAATAAATGCAGCCACCCTGTATGGTGCCGACCTTTGGGGTTTCAAAGATCTATCCTCCCTGGTTAAAGCCCCAAACAAATTTTTGCGGAATTTGGTAGGTCTTCCTCAATCTACACCCATCAAACCGCTGTTGTTAGATTTGGGCTGTAAACCCATTAATGAGCTGGCTCGCTATCGTTTAGTGGCATTGTGGCGACGGCTCTGGACTTCTCCAGATCTCTGCCTCTTTGCCAACGAACTAGCCGAGGTAAAATCACTGTGGGGCGCTTCAAAAATTACATGGTTAAGGGAAGTAAAATTGGTGCTGGAAGAGATGGGTCTAAACCAGCTCCGGGCCTCTCCGTGGAGTTCTACGTTCCCCTCTAAACAGGATTTCAAAGATCTGTATTGGGCTTCAGTAAAGCATTCAGCTGTTGTACAGTCTGATGCCACTAGCCTAACAGGTCTTTTCCTGGCTCATAAAGTGACCCCCTCCCTAGAGATCTACTGGGATGTGATTACTAAGACTCTCAACCGGAAATCATATCACCAGTTCCAAGTCGGGTCACTACCTGTTAACTCTTTTACCAAGAAGTGGTCTGCCAATTCAAACGATACTTGCCCTTCGTGTTTAGACCATCCGGAGAGTGTGGGCCATTTTTTCTTTGCTTGCCCTGCATATCATGCCCCAAGAATTAAATGGATCAGGCCTATTTGCTGTAGGCTAGAAATTAAAGGGAGCACCGAATCCATGAGGATATTTCGTACCAACACATCTGAGCTGGTAGCGGTTGGTGTTGCAAAATACCTTGGGTGGGCATGGGTTATTCGAACTAGGAACCCAAACGTATTTTAATATGGAAAATGTTTTATGGGGTATTATATTTATAAAGTCTTTATTATACTGTTTAATACTTTTTAAATGATGATTGTTATGATGGTTTTTATCAATTTTCTTATCTTGTCTTCGATACTGTCTGTCTTTTATGATGTGATAATCGAAATAAAGACTTATGAAACTGAAACAATAAAACATAAATCAATAAAAGAGAAATTACGATTCAATATACTCCATATTTAATAAACATTATCTGTGAATTTTAGTCTTGTAAAGCTTTAAGGTCAATTTAGTAATATGTCCAACATTTATGGGCGCTATGCCCTGGAGCAAAATAATTTGCTTTGGAGATTTTCCTAATTCCTTCCAGGGCTTGGCTCATCTGCAATACTGCAATGGATTCTCTAGTTTTCTCTATGGTTATTTTGCCTTCTAGCCTTCTTTATTGCAGTCAATAGACTGGGGAGATTTGCGCGTGTTAAGAATGCCTGCACTTCATCCTCCTCAAATTGATTTGTGAGGCATCAAGGGACCAATAATATTTAAAACAAGCTTTAAAAATGCGATGGTCCATTATGCCATGTAGATTTCTAACTCCCCCATCTATTGATGTAATCCTTTTCTACGCCATGCTAATAGTGAATAACTTTCCTGCTTTATTTCCCTCTTCAGATAGCCACTTTTGGGTGGTAAAGAAATTCATTGTTGCGTTGTTATGTACAACTGCTTGACATTCTTGCTTTTAATGAGTCTGTACATGGAATGTGTGTTTATCTAGTTTTTGTGACAGTAATACCACGTGCCTTTTGGTCACTGTCTTGCAGACCTACCACAGTGCTATGCCTGACTCAACAAAGATTTCCTTTTCTATAAAGTAAGAGCTAGGGTCCTTGCACAATTCCTTCATCCCCTCCAGTTTCGCAGGATCCAAGTATCTAACTTCCACCCAGTGAGAGATTTTGATTCTTGACTAGATATTTCTGCCCACAGCCATGCATGATATGAAATATCCCTGGCTGTTAGACCTGACATCCTTGACATGGTTTTCCCCTGTATTTTTGCCTCTGACTCCTGTGTTTTGCTGTGTGCTGGACTCTGTTTTTGCTGGTCTAAATGCTTTGGACATTTTGTCACTGCTGATCAGTGCCAAAGTGCAAGTGAAGTGCTCCCTCTGTAAATTGTGACTATGTATTGGTGTTTCCATTATTGGCTTGTTTCATTTACTACTTAGTCCCTAGTACAGTACACTGTGTGTGCCCAGGGCCTGTAAGTCGAATGCTGCTAGTGGGCCTACAGCACTGACTGTGCCACACACACAAGCAGCCTTGCAAAAGGTTCTCAGACCTGCCACTGCAGGTCTGCCATGTCGACCTGGCAAGTGCACCCACTTGCCAGGCCCTAACCGTTCCTTTTCTGACATGTGCGTCACCCCTAAGGTAGGCCTATTGTACCCCTGTGGGTAGGGTGCAGTGTCTGTGAAATGTAGGACATGTTTTGAGGTGTGTAACATGTCCTGATAGTGAACTACAGGGAATTTTGTTTTTCACTATTGAAAGGCTATCTGTCCCATGGGATAGAATGGGAGTTTATTTATAACATGTTATAAATATAACTTTCCCTTGGGACAAGATAGGAAGGTAACGTGTAGTGCGCCTGAACTCAGAATATAAAGATGCATCTTTTAGTAAGGATGGTTTTTACTTTCTGTGTGTTTGAAAATACCACTTTTAGAAAGTGGGTATTTTCTTGCTTAGTCTTCCTGAGTGCCTCTGCTGGTTTCTGAATTGGCTGTCTGGCTTTGGAGTGACAGGGTCTGGGGATGTGCATTCACTGTAGACAGCCAATGGAGGGGTCCTGCCTTTCCTGGACGAGTCAGGGCTGAGGGGTGGAATAGACCTGGGCTGCATTTAGAGTAGGGGGAGGAGATTTCCTTTCACCTGAATGGACCTGGTCTGCCTTAAACAATGCTGTCTACACCTCTTGCTGTGAAGCTGCAAAAGAGAGGACAGAGCTGGTTTGGACTAAGCACAGAGCCTCTCTGACACCAGAGAACGAAGAGAAATGTACTATCAATGTTGGGGCCGAGACTCCTAAACGTTAGATTACTTCTGGAATTCAAGAGGAACCTCTGCAAAGGAGAAGAGCTGGGAAACCTGAAGGAGAAGTACTGCCCCTTTGCTGTGTGCTGTCTGGGTTGGCCTGCAGTGGCTGTTTCTGAGAAGAAGAGGATAAGGACTTGCTGTGTGCTGTGTCTCCTGCTTGATGAAGATCTCCAAGGGCTTGAAGTAGAGCTTGCCTCCTGTTTTGAAGTCTCACGGATACCAGAACTTAATCACCGGCTCCCCTGAACTTCCTTGCTGGGAGTTCTGACCTGCCAAGAGGTGCCTGTTACTGAGTTGGGCCTCTGGAAGTTGTTCCCATAGTTGGGAACTGGAGAAGAGACGCAACTTCAAGAAGCATGATGATCCACATTTGTTTCCGAAGCATTGCTTAAGAAACCGATGTAGCGCCTGCCCACAGCTGGAGAAATTGCTGCATGCCGAATTCCGTGCACCAATCTTCGAAGTCCGAGATCACCGCACCGATTCCAACACAGGCCCTGCTGTGCGGTTGCAAGAACCAACGCATCATGGGACCTCGGCTGGAGAGATCAAAGCAGCGCCATGGCCACTGCCACATCGAGAAACGCTGCATCCCCGATCCTCACACATCGCATCTGGGTGCCAAGTCTACAAGAATGCCGGGCCACAGTAGGAAACCGATGCATCACCTCCCCGCACAGTAAGAAACTGACACAACACCTCCCCTTCAGTAAGGAAACAATGCATCACCTCCCCTGGAGTAAGGAACTAGCGCATCACCTTCCCTGGGCTTAAGGAACAGATGCATCACCTTCCCTGTGGCTGTTTTTGTTTGTGACTGGGACGCATACGAGGTACTTTGTGTTGGAAGTGTTGCATCTATAGTTTGCTATGGACGGAACTGTTTCTACATTTTAGAAGTCATATTTTGATTACTATATTGTCAATTTTTGTTGTTTTGTTCTGGTTTGGTTTAGATAAACAGTACTTATTTTTCTAAACTGGTGTGCTTTCCATTTGTAGTGTTTCCACTGTATTACTGTATGTGCGCACAAATGCTTTACACACTGCCTCTGAGATAAGCCTGCCTGCTCTTGTAAAGCTACCAAGGGGGTGAGCAGGGGTTATTTTAGATGTGTATTCCCCTTACCCTGATTAGGAAGAAGGGTCCCTACTAGGACAAGGGTGCAAATCATTGCCAACTAGAGACCCCCCTTTCTAACACTGGCTCAAATCATTTGCATTAAAAAAATCTCAGTATAGGTATCACTCACATATTGAAATACTCATTTTGTGAGAAAGTGTTATAGGCTCTAGAGTGAAAGGACTACTGCCTATCCCTTGAGAGTTATATTTGACAAACATTGTCCAGCCCAAGTGCTCATGTGAATTGCCATAATTGTACATTTCTGCCCTTTCTGCTTTTGTGTCAAATGTCCATGTCTTCTTAATGTTATATTAATTTCTCTACCATCACTAATATTCCACCTAGCGTCTGCACCAGTAGCTGTCCACTTTTGTCCAGTGTCATGGCCTGACATCTGGTTGGAAGATATACAGTGTGTGAAGTTGTGGTTATTCTTCAGTAAGTTCTAGACTCAAAAGAGATGCTAAGGTATTTTAAGGTATTTTATTAAGAAAAAGAGAAGCTCCATCAACTCCAGTTTGGTCCCAGGTCTGATCTAACAGCCTGGCATTCAATTAATAACATTCCAATTCCACATATAATTCCCTGCATACACAATGAAGGGAAAGCAATACAGAACACGATATACTAAACCCAAGTAACACATACCACACCACCCTCATCCCCCCCCCAAAAAAAACCACCCAAATCAACCACCCTAACCCTGCTAAAAAGCAAATAATAAAACTAAAGAAACAAGAACTACTTATACAGAGACTGTCTGTTAAAATTCCAAATCCTACCATCTTCCTGCTGAGCAGCCCTTTTGAATACCTTGACAAAATGACAAGATTCACTGAATTGCGTCCCTCCTCATGTTCTCTTAGGCAATTTTCCCATTATCATATCTCCCACATCAACATTCAGGTCCTTAACAGCCTTGTGAGAATCATAACATTTCTTTCTATCTAAGAGAAAACGTTCCTCCCTATAACTACTACCCTCGAATTCCTTTTCACAGTCTGTTTGCTGTATGTTTTGACCCCTGGGGGACACACTTTAGGTTTAAATTTGCGAAACATTTCAAAAGGGGTTAAACCTGTTGCAGAATGTGGAGTTAAACCATACTCTTCTACCCTTTCTTCCACTAGCTTGACCCAGTCCTTACTATTAAGTCCAGAAATCTGAATTGCCTCCTTCAATGTCCCGTTAAACCTCTCCGCTATACCAATTGTTTCTGGGTGATAGGGAGAACATTTCTTGAGCAAAATGCCTCTCTCAGACAAGAATTTCTCCATTTCTGCTGAAGTAAATTGTACTCTGTTGTCAGTGAGATTACTCCCTGGATTTCCCTCCCCTGAAAACACATCTTTCATAAACATACAGACCATAAGTGCTGTCACATCCAGTACCACCTTAACCACAGGCCACCTAGACAGCAGGACCATCAAAACCACAACAAATCTATTAGCGTCTCCTCTGAAGTCTACTGAACCCAAAATATCTAATGCAATTTCTTCCCACACTTCTCCTGGAATTTGCCTGCTTGCCATTGGGGATGTCCTCACTTTCTAACCTTTGTCACTTCAGTTACATTCACAACAATCTCTCACCTTTCTTTCAATTTTTACTTCCATCTCCAGCCACCTGTATGCACCTCTCTTATGCTCTTTGGTCTTGCACATGCCTTGATGACCAAAATGGGCCTGATCCGTCAAGTGTCTCCTCATCCCTACGGGGGACACCAGCCTATCTCCGCACATCAACAATCCATTGAGCACTGAAAGTTCAGTTTTTACTTTTTCAAACCCTCTCAGGTTTCACTTAGACCAGCTACTGCACTCTTGCATGACTTTTATTACATTATTTACATCCTTGTTTCTTTTGCACTTCCTCCATCCACTCCTTTTCTGAACCACATTCTTCGGTGACACACAGACTTTATATTTGTCATCTTTCTACCAATCATTTTCAGCACTGTCAGACGTTTGAGGAACACTCACCAGGCGAAAGAGACGATCTGCCATTTTGTTCATGATCCCAAGAATATATTCAACCACAAAATCAAAATCTTGCAGAGCTACCAGCCACTGAGTAAAGCAGGAAGAAATGCAGTCATAACCTTTCCTCTGAAACACTTCTTATAAAGGTTTGTTGTATGTCATAGTTACAAACTTAGAACCTCGAGAGAAATGTCCTTACTCCCCAAAACACAGCCAAAGCTTCTTTCTCTATAGTAGAGTAGTTGAATTCCGCACCTTTAAATGACCTGGCGCTAAACACAATGGTGATATCTTCATCACCTTGCCTTTGTTTGAGCACCGCTCCTAGACCTTTACCACTGGTGCCAGTAATCACAATACATGGTAAACCAGGTTTGAAACTCTTAAGATGGTGTGCTTTCACTAATCCCTCCTTTATGTCCTTAAATTCTCTCTCACAATCCTAACTCTAGTCAAACTGTACTCCCTTCTTCAACAACTCTCTTATGGCATTCCCAAGAACACTTGTACATCTTCTTTCTTTTCTAGAGACGACAGATCATTGATGGACTGAATTAGATCTACCTTTGGTTGGACACATTCCCCAGAAATTATGTGACTAAGATAAACTATCTAAGGAAACCAAAAATTATATTTGTTAATTTTGAAAGTGATACATTTGGAGCTGAAGATTTTTAACACTTCTATAATTTTCTCTAAGTGAGAAGACACATTTTCACTGAAGATAAGAATTTCATCTTGGAAAAATGTCACCCTTGAAAGGTGACCCAGAATGCCACTCATTATCCTTTGAAACACTGAGGCAGCAGAACATAAGCCAAATGGCATTCTGTTCAACCAATATACCCCAAAGAGTGTTACAAATGCAGCATAATCTTTAGAGTCTTCATATAGATGTACCTCTTGGTAAGCGGAGGTGAGATCGAATGTAGTGAAAATAGTTGCCCCTCCCAACAACACCAACATTTCCATAATGTTGAGCAATGGAAACTTGTCCTTCACTATTTGTTTCGTTAGTTGTCTGAGGTCAACACATAACCTAATCTCTTCTGGGCTCTTGGTGGCAATGACAATATGAGCAAGCCATCCTGAAGCCTCCACAATCTCAATAATTCCTTTAGACGTCAAATGATCTAATTCATGCTTACCTGCCTCATGAAGATTCATTGGAACATTTGGACTTTACACACTACTGGAGCGGCATCCTTATTAAGGTATACGTGGTGTACATACCCTTTTACAATAGTCCTGCAAGAAGTTGAACTTGGGATCATCAGATGTCACTATTCATGCATTAACCTTTCTCATTTGAACCTGAGGAGATGCATTAGGATCCAAGTAAATCCCCAAAAGTTTCTGATGGGGCCAGCTTAGAGTGGTATCCCCTTTCACAGGCACATAGATCTTACCCTCAATGCTATTACCACAAAACTGAATTTTTGCAATAAAAGAGCACAACAACTGAATAAGTTTATCCCCATAAATATATGAAGTGACATCTGGATCCTTCAACTAAAACTTCCCATGAATTGGTTTAGCAAAATCAGAACCAGATATTAAGGAAAGTTTTGCCTCCGAGTCCATCATCATGGTAACCAGTATTCTGTTGAGAAATACCGCATCAGATGGATGTTCACAATTAGTGTTGTTTATGCAACTTACATAATTAACTACCTGTAAAACAATCTCTGGAGATTCACTTCCTATTTCCTATACTTTTTCTTTAGGAGAGTCAGACTTATAACACCTGGTGAAATTACCACTCTTTTCACACTTTCTGCACACCACTTTTACTGCAGTACAGTCCTTGTAATTAGCATATTGGTTGAGGCTCACCACTTTTACTGCACACCAATTTTACTGCAGTACAGTCCTTGGAATTAGCATAATGGTTGAGGCTCCAACATCTGAAAGAAAGGTTTTGAGACTTAAAACTACCAGCAGAAGTTTTTGTTCTAGGTGAATGATGATGAGAAAATGTGGACACTCAAAGTTGTTGAAGTCTTCTCCTTAGGTTTTTTGCTACTCTCAAATACATTGCAAGGAATGTTCTATCCTTTTCACAACATTGAGAACTTCAGATAATGTAGGGTCATTTTCTTGACCATAGGTTCGCAAACTTTGTCACAGCTGCATTCCAGCATAAATGTGTCCCTTATCCTCTCCTCAGAGTTAAGACCAAAGATACAAGTAGCAGCTAACTTATGTACAGCGGTGGCAAAGTTCTACACAGACTCTCTGTCTCCCTGTTTCCACTTGCCAAAATAAATCTTTGCAGTTTAATAGACTTTTTTGGTAAGTAATAGTGATCTAAGTGCTTAAGAGCCTTCTTGAATTCATTTAGTGCACTAGAAGAATCATCACCATCATCAGAAGTCTCAATCAGTGTAAGATTTTCTAAAATCTCCTGCCCTTCAGCCCCCAGACAATGGGGTAACATAGAGGCTTTTTATCAGGGGACATGTTGGGGCCACACACTTTCAAATAACTTAGAAATACCTTCTTCCATTTGGACCATGGAAGAAGGCGATCTCCCGGTGATGGTAGGAAAACCGAGGGTGGTGATACATTCTACATAACGCACTTAATGAACAAGTAAAGTGCAATCTGTGAGAATAAACACAATCCAGTCACTTAAGTAATAAAATTGAACTACAACTGAAACAGATTAAAAAGCAACAGTAAAACCAAGAAATATTTCACCCTTGAACTTTCAATTTAGAAGTGTAAGTCCATTTTCTACATCCATTACTTCAACAAGCTGAAATGAAAGTCTACTCTCTATCTCTACTTTCTCACACACAGAATTGTGGGAGGGAGGAAAAGCTGTCCACCAAAGAAGCCTCAAAGAAAACCCTTTGAGAGGAACATGAAGAAATAAATATGCACTTCTTTAAAGATACTGATGTTGCATTCAAAGAGACCTCCAACCACTCGCAGGCAGGCTGCTTGACAGCTGCAAAGAAAAAAACCTGTTGGTCCCTCTTGTAGAAAGAAACGAAGTAGTGCACATGAGAGTTGTGCACACATGCACTGTGCTCAGGATGCCATAGCTGGCAGAGCTCTTGTGTTTGTAGACTGGCATGCAATGCAGTTCATGCACCGCAGGTATCGCTCTCCAGACATGGCAGACACCATAACACGCGAAGCTGCACGGTCCATAACATGTGATGATGGACTGCCTGTGCTCCAAAAATGGGCAGTAATAATCTGCACAACAGCACCAAACCCCAAAAGATTGTGAAGTAAGGTGAAAGACAGTTTTCAATTCCCACCCTCCCGCTGCACTCTTAAATGATAGTTCAGCCACTGTGGATATTGCGAGTTTAACTGGCAAGCTTTAAAAGCCTTAGCTCTTGGACCAGACAAAATGCACAAGCAGTGATAGGATTAAAATCCAATGGGGGCATACGCTTGGCAGCAGACTTCCCTGAAGCTATTAACTACCAGACATCAAACAATGAAAGATCACGAAAACACTGTACCTTAAACCCGATCTCAGCAAAGATCAGTACTAAATTGAAAGTCCTTTAGTCAACAGTTCCATGAATTCCAGGTGTTGAAGTTTTTCTTGTTGAAACTAATCACGCAGGGGTACATCCCATCTTCATTGCCAACATGACGTTGCGGGTATTCTTCAATAAGTTACAGACTCAAAAGAGATGTTAAGGTATTTTATTAAGAACAAGTGAAACTCCATCCACTTCAGTCTGGACCCAGGTCTGATCTAACAGCCTGGGATTCAAGTTATAACATTCCAATTCCACATAGAATTCCCTGCATACACAAGGAAGAGAAAGTAATTCATAACACAATATACCAAACCAAGGAACACATACAACACAGTGCTTAGATTGTCTTTCTCCATTGCAGCTCAATTTTGTTTTGACATTGCAGCCATTGAGATTCATTTCGAAAGTGGTAGAATGCACACTAACATGTGACGTCCTTCAACATTTTGAGTGGTCAAGGCAACGATAAGAGTATGCTAGCCTGGAACGCAATCCGCCTGTGCTCAAGAATAAGAATACAAAAGCTGGAGCCTTGTCAGATTCCACAACCCAGGATAAACAGCGTTTAGACAGTCCGATGAATTTCAAACATTTTCTTCTATTTTAAATCCAATTTATTCCAAGTAGTCAATAGTAATCCACATATTCATCCAAACATTTTCAAACTCCAGTCTTTCCAAAAGTTAAACGCATGCCTTTACAGGCTTTACTCATAGACACATAGAGGTTCAAGATTCCTCATAATCCAATGTGGAAATTGTAATTCCAAGTATTTCTGGTAAAAACTGCCCTTCTTTATGGGTAACTGTGCTGAAAAAAGCAACATGAGAACCATGTGTTTCTAGCACAACCTTAAAATATGTTTTACCTATGTATAAGCCTGCAACAATGTGAAAATACTGAAACCCCATGTTACTGTGCCATGCTCTAATCAGTGCAACCATTCAGTGCAAACTCGCCCCTAAAAAACAATGGGGCAGATTTACAAGGCCCCTGCGCCACATTTGCATCATCTTTAACATGGGAAAAGTGATGCCAAAGTGGCACAAGGGGTTTGTAAATAAGCCCCCATATCGCTAACCTCAAACAATTCTACCCCCCGCTTGCAACCAGTGCTCAATAACTGTGCTCCGTGCTCCATGTGCATCAACCCACCTAACAAAATCACAAAATTATTTTAAATTAAACCCACTATATAGAATGTATCTCCACTTAGTGCATAAACTGCAAGGGCCAAACCGGCTGTGCGTGCTCAAAAGCAACCACCACAATTGTAACAAATATTTGTAAGTGGTGTCACATGATAAACCATACAATGTGACATGGAATCCAATAAAGGAAATACTCTCCTTCTCGTGCTCACTGTATCATAAAAATTCATCTGAACTAAGTGTAATTCATGAATTGTTGAAGAATGACATCCTATTTAAAAATGCACAGTGAATTGAATATCTGCAAACCATGAAGTAAAAATATGAAAATTTAACGATGCAACTAAATGATGAATGTAATAATCGTGAAAAAATATTGCTGAAGAATTGAATATCTATAAATGATGAAAATATAAATACAGAAATTTGCCAATACGAATGAACAATGAATGTGACAATGATGAAAACATATTGCTGGGGAATTGAAACAATGACAGTATAATCTTCTGCTTTTCTCAATGTGTTGAACTATGTCCTAAAGATCAACCTCCAGTGTTCTGTGTCCATTTTTCTCATGTTTTAACAAAACTGTGTAATCAATAGATCTTGTAGGATGGTGCAAGCTAATTGTTTATTAGATGCCATGTCACGTGGTATGGTTTATCTCGTGACACCACTTACAAATATTACTTTCACTTGCGGTCGTTACTTTTGAGCACGCACGGACAGTTTGGAATGTGCAGTTTATGCACTAAGTGGAGGAACGTTCTATGTAGTGGTTTTAATGTAACTTATTTTGGTGGTTTTGTTTTGTCACACAGTTAAGATTCACAGCACAGTAGAGTTGCATGTTAAATGTTTGATTTAAACATGGGTGATTTAGGCATGCTGATGTACTTGGAGCACGGAGCACAGTTATTGAGCACTGGTTGCAAGTGGGGGGGTAGATTTGTTTGAGTTTAGCAATATTATTTTTTAGCGGAGGGTTTGATCTGTAGAATGGTTGCACTGATTGGAGCATGGCGCATTCACATGGGGTTTCAGTTTTTGCACATAGCTGCAGGTTTATACATAGGTAAAAAATATTCTAAGGTTATGCTGGTAACACGTGTTGCTCATGTTGTTTTCTTCAGCACAGTCACCCCTGAAGAAGGGCAGTTTTTGCCCAAAATGCATTGGGATTACACTGTCCATTTTGAATTATGAGGAATCTTAAACCACTATGTATCTATGAGTAAAGCCTGTACAGGCACTAGTTGAACTTTTGGAAAGACTGGAATACATGGATTACTATTGGGATAAATTGGATTTAAAACGGATGAAAATGTTGGAAATGTATTGGACTGTCTAAATGCTGTGTATCCTGGGTTGTGGAACCTGGCGAGGCACCAGCTTTTGTATTCATACTCATGCAAATGGGCGGAGCACGTTCCAGGGTAGCACGCTCTTATCATTGCCCTGAACACTCAAAACATTGAAGGACATCACATGTTAGTGTGCATTCTACCACTTTCAATATGGATCTATTACCCCTTTCCATCTAAGGATTAGTTTGCAAATTCATCCAAGAAATATTGATTACACGGTTTTGTTAAAACATGAGATAACTGGACATATGACACTGGAGGCTCACCTTTAGTGCTGGACATAGTTCAACACATTGAGAAAAGCAGCAGGTTATGCTGTCATGTTTCAATTTCCCAGCTTTATCTTTTTATCATTGTTACATTCATTGTTCATTTGTTTTGGCAAATTTCTGTATTTGTATTTTCATGATTTATAGATATTCAATTCTTCAGCAATATGTTTCACGAATATTACATTAATTCATTATTTACATTGTCAAATGTTTGTATTTATACTTCATGGTTTACAGATATTCAATTCACTGTGCATTTTTAAATAGGATGTCATTCTTCAACAATTCATGAATCACACTTGGTTCCAGCCGCAGCCGCTGCAGGTAAGAGCGGTGGGGCGGTGGAACCAGGTGAGGGGGATTTCGAGAGACGACGAGGGAAAATTAATTATTTGTTTAATTTTCCCTCATGGTCGTCTCTCGAAATCCTCCCTCACCTGGTCCCACCACTCTTACCTGCAGCAGCCGCGGCTGCTTGGTTCAGTTACATTTTTATGATACGGTGAGCTCAAGAAGGAGAGTATTTTGTTTATTTGATGCCATGTCATGTGGTATGGTTTATCATGTGACACCCCTTACAAATATTTGTTTCACTTGCAGTGAGTGCGAGCACGCTCAGACGGTTTTGGAACTTGCAGTATATGCACTAAGAGGAGGAACGTTCTATATAGTGGGTTTAATATAGCCTTATAGCCCGCCGTAGCGGGCTATACCGCCTATTAAAGGCCTGCTGAATCGTTAAAGGCCCGAGCCGAAGGCAAGGGACTTTAACGAAACAGCGGGACTTTAATAGCCGTATAGCCCTGCTACGAAGGGCTATAAGGCTATTAGAACATTCTGCCACTAGAGGGCAGAATGTTCTAACAAATTAAACAAAGGGTTCTCGAAGCTCGAGGGGATATATAATCCCCTCGAACTTCGAGAAGCCTTTGTAGAACATTGGAATGTTGCTCTGCGGGCCTTTACCGGCCCGTAGAAGCAGGGAGCACTCCATTGTCTGCAATGGAGTTCCCAACATTCCAATGTTCTAATTTAACTTAATTTGGTGTTTTTGTTTTGTAACACTGTTAAGATTCACAGCACAGTGGAACTGCATGTTCACTCTTTGATTTACGCATGGATGATTTAGAAGTGATGTTGCACATGGAGCACGGAGCACAGGTATTGAGCAACGGTTGTAAGCGTGGGGTAGAGTTGTTTGAGTTTAGTGATATTGTTTTTTATGGGGAAAGTTTAATCAGTAGAATGATTGCACTGATTGGAGCATGGCGCAGTTACATGGGGTTTCAGTATTTGCACATAGTTGCAAGTTTATAAATAGGTAAAAAATATTTTACGGTTGTGCTGGTATCACGTGTTCTCATGTTGGGTTTTTTCAGGACAGTTACCCCTGAAGTAGGGCAGTTTTTTGCCTGAAATGCATTGGGATTCCAATTTCCACATTGGATTATGAGGAATCTTGAACCTCTATGTGTCTATGAGTAAAGCCTGTACAGGCACTTGTTGAACTTTTGGAAAGACTGGAGTTTGAAAATGTGTGGATGAATACATGGATTACTATTGATTACTTGGAATAAATTGGATTCAAAAATGAAAATATTTTAAATCCATTGGACTGTCTAAATGCTGAGCATCATGGCTTGTGGAACCTGATAAGGCTCCAGCTTTTGTAGCCATGGAGATTCAGACACTTCTTTTTGATTATGAGAGGTTTTACTTTTGAATGCCACTTCTCTGGATTCAGATGTAAAGTCTGCTTGAGCCAATGCCTGGTCCCCCACCTTCCCAGTAGTTTACAGTTAGATCCCTTCAGGTGTGCCTCTTGCAAAAGGATCAGATCCAGGTTATGCATGAGGAAAAACTGATGGACTATTTCCTTTTCCTTTTTTTGGCCATCTCATCAATATTTCAAGCTAAAAGACTAATTCCTTCCTCTTTGAGGCTGTCAATAATAGTGTTATCATGTTTTGGGTAGCACCTCCATGTCATACGATTCCTCCTTTTTGTATTTACATTCGTTGTGAGTATCTGTAGCTTTGTGTCCAATCTTTCAAAGTGGCATTGGGTAGTTTTGAAACATGAATAACCAAAGAAAACCTGGGAGTCTAGAAAAGAATAGAATTAATCTAAGAAAGTGATTAGACCAATGCCCAACGCTTAGGTGCAAAGTGACATCCTTTCTAAATTAAGCAAAATGTACATGTACCCACGCACATAGCCACCAGCAACAGTAGGTGTGACCCAACGTCCAGAAATGGATTCCCATCAAAGTCTTGTTAATGATCAATACTATCATTTGGTCATCCAAAGGTAGGGATGGTAAGTCTCTAGATCATTGAGACACAATCCATGCCCTCCATGAGAGACAGGGTAACATCCCCCAAATTGCTTTAAGACCATATGCGTGACCATTAAATGGGAAGAGTGCAGTGCAAAAAGCAAAAACGTGAAAGTTAAAAATTGAATAGAGAGAAACAGCGCGGTAAACTTTAATTGCTGTTAATCTCTTTCAGATTAAAATCAAGAACAGCGCAATCGTAGCAGTATAAACAAATAACTGCTTTGGGGCCGACATGTTTCTGCCAAATAGGAACAACCTCCCAAGGCTTTCTTCAGGGCCTCTGTTCTAAATAATTATTGCAACTGCATGTGTGTATTACAACTAAATTCATAAACCAAATTCCTAAGTGAAAACTTTCAAAACCATAAAGGATATGTATAACTATTCCTCCATGTCAGATGGTGTGATGTTCACCCATTGTGACAGGGGATTGGACCTCACCTCACCTGGACCAGGCTCAGGGTAGAGGAGGCCACGCGCTCTCCGTCGTTGCCTCAGACTGGACCTAAGTCTGGGGGAGACTTAGGTTAGTTGTAATACACACGTGCAGTTGCAATAATTATTTAGAACAGAGGCCCTGAGGAAAGCCTTGGGAGGTTGTTCCCTATTTGGCAGAAATATGTCGGCCCCAAAGCAGTTATTTGTTTATACTGCTACGATTGCGCTGTTCTTGATTTTAATCTGAAAGAGATTAACAGCAATTAAAGTTTACCGCGCTGTTTCTCTCTATTCAATTTTTAACTTTCACGTTTCTGCTTTTTGCACTGCACTCTTCCCATTTAATGGTCACGCATATGGTCTTCAAGCAATTTGGGGGATGTTACCCTGTCTCTCATGGAGGGCATGGATTGTGTCTCAATGATCTAGAGACTTACCATCCCTACCTTTGGATGACCAAATGATAGTATTGATCATTAACAAGACTTTGATGGGAATCCATTTCTGGACGTTGGGTCACACCTACTGTTGCTGGTGGCTATGTGTGTGGGTACATGTACATTTTGCTTAATTTAGAAAGGATGTCACTTTGCACCTAAGCGTTGGACATTGGTCTAATCACTTTCTTAGATTAATTCTATTCTTTTCTAGACTCCCAGGTTTTCTTTGGTTATTCATGTTAGTTATTAGGGGATATAGCCTGGCAGGGTCGTTAAACTTCCCTAAGACCCTTCAATCCTGTTTGATATATAGTTTTGAAACATCCCATTCCATCACCCCTCCACACCACCACCCTATGCTGTTGGTGACTAACCACCCATAAACCCAACTCACGGGGCATGTTGCCTTGCACATTGTATTGGGTCTCTGTTGAGAAGCGCGTGCATTTTAAAACCTTGGGCACCACCCATAAGATCTTTTTTTACCCAGGGGCCCCACATATTTTCTGACCTAGTGTTCCCGGTCAAGCCTTCTTGGGCACTGTGTTCCGCCGATCGTAATTTGGCCTTTGGTCCTTGCATTAGAGCGGGAGGCCTTCTTTCCACGCTAAGGCCCCAGTGCTCCCTTTGTCCAACAGGAGTGTCCAGAACCACTGGACTTTCAGAGAAATCCTGAAGACCTGGGTATTCTCTGTTTAGCTTCTTCTCGCAGCTCTTAGTGATAGGCCACTTTTGGTAGTGCGCTCTTTTAGGGCTAGCGCTGGGATGCCCCTTTGCTGAAACAGCTAAGCGCTGTTCAAATCTTTTAACATAACATAACATGTTGCCCTAAGTTTACTTATGGTTATCAATTTGTACTCATGTCTGGATGGGCCATTTATTTCCCCTTTTTCTTTTTTAGGCTGTCTATTCTACTGACCAGCTTATGTAGACTGGCGTGTTTCATGCCAATGGTTTTTACTGAATGGTGACCCCCACCTCCTCGTTACTTGGGGTATTAAGTAATCAACAGTTTATCTTGTGCTTGTGGTGTTATCACATGTTACTCCTGGTAATTTCACTCATCTAATGGCACTCCTTGGTCCTTGGATCTGTTTTTGGGTTAACTGTACTCTGCTCTTATGATATTTCCATATTTGGCTCTTTTAGCAGTTCCTCTTGGTTGATCTCTCTCTGAGCGGGAGGTGGGGGATTGTGTTGCCTTTCTCCAACTACACCAAGAATTACCTTTCTTCTGTATAGATTGTTCCTGTTCATTATGTTTCTGTGGCTTTGCTTTTTTCACACAGGGCACCAGACCTCTACTCAATGCACACTTAATCAGGCATTGTAAAGTGCCATAATTCATATTCAGCTTTAAAGAACAGCCTTTCTGGAAACAACATCTTATATATTATTTCCTTTTCTTCTTTGACCTCATCACAGGTCCTCCTCTGTCATTGTGCCCCAAGGGTGAAGTCCAGGAAGATTCTTATTCTAGCATGTTCATGTTGTAGGTAGCCTAGTCTCTGAGCTATTGAAGGATCACTTCACCATTATGATGATTAAAGATATTAGTAATATTTGTTCATGGTGGTGCCCCGTGTGCTCTTTTGACTGAGAAGAGGTTAGATTGGACTTGGGTTTAGGAATAATAAGTATCGAGTCTTATATTAATAGCTCCATGTGATGTCCTTTCACTCATTCTGGAACTTCCACAATATATATATTACTTGTACAAGCATTCTGCATCTTTTAGCCAGGCATTTATTATTGTGTTTCTTTCTGCAGTCTGTCTACACTCTACAATGTTAAGTAGACCCTTCACTTCCACCTTCATGGTGTTTAGTTCCTGTTTATTGTTATTCTTCATGAACTTGGTCTGCAGTAGATTGACTTCGAATGACACTGTGTCAATTTTAGATTCTAGGACAGTTTTACTATCTATCACAGCTTTGAGTACATCTTATAATGTTGGCTCCATGTTACCACACATCTCTGCGTTGTTGTCAGTTTCATGTAACTCTCTCTTGGTTTGGCAATGCCCATTTTTCTATGGCACATAAAAGTATAGCTATCCATCTTGCTTTGTTGTGCTAATTTCCCTCCTTTGTCAAAAATCGATGATCACATCAGTGGGATCCTCCCTGTTCGGATACAGTAGTTTCACTATGTGTCTGGGCTAAATGTAATATTTGTGTTTATTAAAGTTGATTCTGCCAAGCAGTTTGGCTATTATTGATGGAGGTAAAGTTGGGCTAGCAGGGGGCTGAATCAGGGTACTATCTGGCGAACACCAAGGTGGGTGTACCCCCGTGAGCCTGTCTGCTTTCATCTTGGTTCTGTGTTACACCTTCAGAGTTATGTATTGTAGGATTAGGCACCCTCCTGTTGCCCACACTATTATATGTTATTTCAGTATTTCTGCTTCAGTTCTTGGAATTGGCTTCCCACTTTTCCGAGACTTAGTCCAGATATCCTTTTATTTCTTTTTGGGAATTTCTCTTTTTTAAATATCCATGTGAGTCTATCTCTCTAGGTAGCGTTCTTACTTTTTGGAGGAAGTGTCTTTACATTGCTCCTCTTCATGGGGTCTCTGCCAGCATATCTCTCTCCCCTTTTGGCTGTCTGTATTGCTGAGCTTTATTGGGGATGGACTGGGCTAGATCATGCTACTTCCAACTGTTTTGTGGCAGAGCTTAGAGGACACAGGCGAGGTAGTGGCTATTTTCCCACATTTCTATTGTAGGTCTGCCAGACCCCACCAAACTCTGAGATCACTTCCCGGGGAAGTATGCTTGATTTTGCACAATTGTAACATTAAGGTTAGGGATGGGAACATGAGTGTTTCCTTGGGAGGAACATCCAGCTAGCCATTGGGAGTTTTGTAGAACCCACAAAGTCTTGACTGTGTATATTTGCCAACATTCCCAATGTTTTCCAACACTACTTAAACAAGTAACTTTAGACAAAAAAAAGGTGTGAAAATAATAAATAAATTCCATCTGTGAATTTTGAGTTGATGTATGGAAAGTCTTTACTCCACAGTGAAAAATGTTTCCCATGTGGAGAAAAAGATGTGAAAGGAAGCATTTTCAAAATACTTACTGTTGTAGATGATTACACTCTGCACAATCCCCAGTACTAAAAATTGAAGTACAAGAATTTACCTGGAAATCAATTGTGTGCATAGCTTTTTGCCTGTAGTTTTCAGGATTATTGTGAACCTACACCTTTATGAAAATGTAAACAATTCATGTGCCAAAGACTACGATGCATACATTTCAATTTTTGATGAATTGAACCCAATAACATAGAGGCAGGGTGAAGACAGTGAAGTTCAACCAAACTGACTTATGGACTAGAGGTACAAATTCTGTTTGATTTATTTAATGATTTCACATAATTAGTAAATCTGATCACACAACACAACAAGATGAAGGACAGAGTGCTGAAACTTTTCAACTACTCACCCAAAGTCAACAGATCTGGGTTCAATCCATCATTCTTATACTCACTATGCCATCACAGTTTGGACCCAGCCATATGCAAATCAGTCTTGACCCTGCTCCTCATGGGAACAGTCCAACCCAAACTGACAGACCAAGTCATCCCGGGACGGAAACAAGCATCCTGGGACCAGTTTCGGGGCATCACCCCTCATCAGCCAGGCTGGCTTGAATCTGGTGGCACAGCAAGCAAGAGACCCACGTCTGGGCTTAACCGTGGCTACTGAGGGCCAACATAGCAAACACAAGATGATGGACGGAGCGCTGAAACTTTTCAACCACTCACCCCCAGTCAAAAGATCTGAGTTGAATCCATTGTTCATTTGCTCACCATGCCACCCGAGTTTGGTCCCAGCAATATGCAAAACAGTCTTGGCCCTGCTCCCCTCAGGAACAGTCCAGCCCGAATTGCCAAGGCCAGGTCTTCCCTGGACCGGAAACAAGCATCCTGGAACCGGGTTCGGGGTATCACACTTCATCAGTCACACTAATTTGAGGAGCACCCTGTAGTAATGGGCATTATCCAACCAGTCATGGAATGGTCCCTAAGGAGCGACACTCTATACTTCTGATTCATCTCTCAAAGAAAACCTGCAAAGAAAGCGACATGCAATGTGTGGCTCCTGTGTATCAATGTGTGTCTTTACTGTAAGGTACAGAACATGTCTGGAAAGGCACACGCATAATTGCATAAGCCTGTTCTTCACTGTATGCATAAATACATTATAAAGAAACAATAAATAAATAAAGTAGAAGGGACAAAAGTTTATCTAATGAATGTGCCGCGTTTGCTGAATGCTCAAGCTGTCTAGTTTTGATTCCACCTCATGACTCTTTCTTCCACCACTCTACACTCCAGGTCTTTTTCTCTCACTCTGGCATTTTTTTTTTATCCTATCTTTCTCCCTTTATAGCTGTTTTCCTATCTATGTCTTCCTCCTTTCTCCCTTTTCTGCCTTTCCTTCTCTTGCTCTGATGATGAAATATATATATACATATATATACGGTCTGGTCTTCGAAAAATGAGTGCCAGAGGGCTCCACTTGCAGACACCTGCACAAATTAAGCACGTGATATTTGCCAGCATTGACCAGTAAAGGTCCAAGCTCATGCTGCTGTGGGTGTTTGCAGCACATCTGCCAGCTTGTGGTGGTGAAGTGCACAAAATGCAGCTGCCAAGTACTGCATCAGCAGCCAGGACGCAATATGTAACCATCAATCACTGACTAAAAGCATTACCTACCTCAAAATTGAGGCGCTCTCTGCAGCACAGCTACAGTTGAACCCAGAAGCGAACGGGGGGCATTCCTAAAACGTTGCTTCAAGGTTTTACGCTTACATTTAGCAGTAAAAGACGGAAATCAGATGACGACAGCTACTGACATACAAGCACGAGAAGTAACAAGAAATCAAAACTACCAATGAAGCTTATTTTCACATTCTTGCTCCCTCATGAGTGCAAACAACTAAAATAGAACCGTGCACGATCCGTGCACTCTTAGCATATGAATGGACTGATCGTCGGGCATTGAAAAAGCACCACACAGCATGGCAGTGTGCAGGCAGCACTACAAACGGCACAGCCTGCTTTGCGCGCAGCCCCGATACCTCGGTGCTCTTTTCTCCAAGACGTTTTTTTGCCTTTTATATATATATATATATATATCAGTGCTTTTGAATATGTTTAGCCAGCGTTTGAGGAAATGATTTTCTTTAAAAGTGTTGCAGCGCACTGGGGCATTTAAACCACGCTAAAGGTTCTCAGCTGTGCATGGGGGTTCGGCCCGGGTGGTTTCTCGTGGACAGCTCCTCTCGCTCCGGCAGCGGTGGATGCGAGCTCGCGGTTCCCGCTGCCTGCGGTCCCTGCCTCCGGTACCCAGTGATGGGGAGCCGGCTCTCCTCCTAGAGCAGAGATTGCGCGCCCCTCCCTCTCTGCACCGGGAGAGGGAGTGAAAGGATGAGGTCATCCCTTCTCCCGTCCGCCGGGGAGGGATGTGGTCCGGGGAGGGGGAGGAGGGTGCCGGGCGCTCTGCAGTCGGGCGGGCGGCGCTCCAGCTGGCGGCAGCAGCCAGCCTCCGGCGGCGGCAGAGGGGGCAGCGCTGCGCGGCGGGGGGATGCTGATCGGAGGGAGGGCGCTAGGAGGGAAAGGTGTCCGCTAGAGGAGGCTCTCTCCGCGTGCTCGGGGGGAGGGAGGGGGGCAGAGGATTCATCATGGCCGCGAAGTCAGACGGGCTGCTGAAGATGAAGAAGAGCGACGTGGCTTTCACGCCCCTGCAGAACTCCGAGCACTCGGGCTCGGTGCAGGGCCTGGCGGGCGCCGCGCTGCCCGGGGACGAGGAGGCGGGCGCGGCCGGGGCCAGCCCGGGCTGCTCGGAGGCGGCCGGCGGCTGCTGCGGCGGCGGGGGCAGCGGCGGGGGTGCATCCAGCAGCGGGGCCGGGCGAGAGATCCGGGGCCCGGCGCCCTCCGCCTCGCTCTGCCTGCGGCCGGGGGGCGGCCGGCGGCAGCGGCGCTACTCGCCCTGGGACTGCCTGTGGGTGCTGGCCGCCGCCCTGGTCTACCTGGCCGACGTGGGCACGGACGTGTGGCTCTCGCTGGACTACTACCGGCGCGGGCAGCGCTGGTGGTTCGGGCTGACGCTCTTCTTCGTGGCGCTGGGCTCGCTGTCCGTGCAGCTCTTCAGCTTCCGATGGTTCGCCAGCGACTTCAGCACCGAGGACAGCGCACAGCAGCCGCCGCAGCAGCAGCAGAGCCAGCCGGGGGACGCGGGCAAGGCGGCGGCCGGGGAGGAGCCCGTGCGGCCGGCCACCCCGCAGAGGCAAGCCTCCACGGCCAGCAAGAGCGCCCCCGCGGCCCCGGGAGGGGCCGGGGTCCCTACCACCGACCGGGGGCGCTCCACCTCCTGCGCCTTCTGCATCTGGCTGGTGCAGTCACTCGTCCACATCCTGCAGCTGGGCCAGCTTTGGAGGTAAGCGACCCACCGAGGTGCCCTGCCCTGGTACTCCCTGGCCGTGCCCACTGTGCCACACATGTGTAGGAGCCGTACATCTGGCACCCTGTGTTCCAAATAATGTGTATATCGCATAACATGTCATAGTGCACGTCTGTTGGTGGATGGCCCCATGTGTGCTGGGTGCCCAGTGATGCCTACTGCTCAACGAGCACGGTGTGATATAGCTGTGAATTGTGTGCCTGAGGGCTCTGGCATCAGCTGTAGTATGGTGACCAGTTCTATACTGTACTTCACGGAACCTAAACAGTAGGCAGCGGGGTTGTCTGCTGAATTTGCGTCGATGCTCTCTTTGCCAAAAAGTCTGCACGTACAGCTGTGGCAGTGACCCTTTCCTCGCCTCGTGGAGTAAGTTAGGCTGCATTGCGCGGGCTCTCGCGCCCCCGTCCACTCTGGTTTGTGTTTTATTGCACCGTGGCATGCCTCCCTACATTTACCTTCATAGTATATGCAGATACCCCCGTGCGTCGAGACTAAGCTGCGGTTTATTGTCATTGTTCAGTGCGGGGAGAGGGGGGGGTCATCATTCACAAAAGGCGGAGCCTCGCTTCGAGTCGGCCATGAAGCCCCGCCCCTCACTTCACAATGGCATTACGTTGCACATTTCAGTCAGCAGATGCGCACATGTGGTGCATGGCATGCTCATTTTTCATGTGGAGAACCAACCAAAAGTATCTAATGAGCGCACAAGGGATTCAGTGCGCGCAGCGAGGCGAAATCTCCGTAAATACCTCAGGCGTGGAAGCACCCAGCTGGTTTCCTCTGTAGAGTGGCCGTGGCATGGATTCTGGGAGGCAGGAAGGTGTGATGTCATAAGCCAGGCTGCACTAGGTTTATTGTATGGAGTTTGACCTTTGCGCTGTAGTAATCAATGCTTCACCGTATATGATAGGTAGGTTATGGTTGGGAACAAGCATACTTGACTGGAGTTTGCCCTCAGTTCTCGGGAGTCGAACACTTCTCTTGTCCTAGCCCTCCTTCCAGACAGAGGCTCTTGACTGAAGCTCAGCCTTGCTTTGCTGGCGGAGTGTGGTAAATCGGTTGTCTCTCTGAACGCGTGTTTTTATGCAGTGGAAAGATGTCACTTCCCAATACACTTCTTAACATATTCAAAACTAATGCAAACACAATCTTGTGTTAAGGCCGGGATTATCCGAGGCAAACAGCTCTCTGGAACAATATCTGTGTCTCCCTAAGATAGGAACATGCCCCATCTCTTCTGCACGCATTCCTTTCCCTCTCCTCTCACTTTGTATTTATAGTAACCACATGTTCGCAAACTGTAAGGATGAGGTCATATTTGAATTTCAGTGTCCAATTCTACTTCTGATTAACATACAGCTTTGGCAGAAATGCCCCTTTGTGCAATAATGTTCTTATACAATAATGCAGTTATTACGTTATTATTCAGCACCCCGAATTGACGAGTGCTGATGGATGGGTTCAGGCATAAGGGGGGTCGGGGGTATACCTTCTTGTAAATGTAATGTAAATGTATTTCGATTTATATAGCGCACGAATCACCCAGGGGTCTCAAGGAGCTTGCTTAGGGAACCCGTCCTGGTATTCCCCTGTGAGATAACCCGGCAGGGTATCCACAAGGTGAAAGTCAGGCATCCCGCCGCGAGGGGCCGTAGTGGAGATTAAGCAAGCTATTGCCCAGAGTCGCAGAGTGTGACCCCGTGAGTCGAGTAGGCACCGGAGCGAGAATTGTCGAGTCCGTGGAATTTTTGAGCCCGAGACCCGCCGAGGCGGGGAATCGAACCCTGGTCCACGGCCGATCTCAGCTTCCGGGTCTGCCGCCTCTAACCACTGAGCCACGCTTCTCCACTGTAGGGAATCTGCTCATGCTTTCTGTAAAATAAACCTCACATCACTTGGTGCCACATTTTAAACAAAGTCCGGGTTTTATCAGAGAAGGGGTTTGGTGTTCAGATCGTATCTTGTTTTACAAAAAAAAAAAATTAAATGAGTTCTGTGTGCATATGCAGTCTGGGCTGAATCACAAAGATATTTGCACGTGTAAATTCAACTTAATCATCGGCTTCATTTATGAGTGCAAGGAATTCATACAAGGTAAACTTCCACTCATAATGTGTAATATTACATGATGGTGCAATGTTAGGTGTCTGTAAATTCTACTCCACGGTATGATAGTGGGTGTTCCGTGGCGGGGTTGCCATGGAAAGTGTGGGGAAAATAGACTAAATAGTATAATCACTCTCGTGAGAAGGGCTTCCCACAAGGGCAGTGGTAAACTCTGTAAAATAAGGCACACAGAAACTCCTTCACATTGTTGTGGGTTATAATTCACAAACTTTTTCCTGAGTTCTGGAAGCGCGTGACTCTTGAAAGTTTTCGTGAATTTCTGGAATTCATGTGTGGTAGTAGAGTTGTGGTTAGATTTCAGACCTATTTTTGAATCATGCCCTCCTCGGTATTTCAATATTAAGACCCCAGTACCGAAAAGCTCGAATTGTGTGCCTTATGTCCAAGCCAGATCATAGTATGCAAGTGGGACGGGAATCAGGCGAAGAAAGCACAAGGGCAATACTGGGCACCCCCTTGTCCGTTCAAGTGACTGGACCCTCTATCAGAACCACAGCACTGACTGTCGATTTGTTCAATCACTGTTATTGGCTCATAATATTTCTCTGAGTGAACCTAGTAGATCCAGTTATAGTTCCCAGAACCCAATGGGCCACATAGGGAACTGCAACATAAATCAATGTTGATTTCCATATTCCACGCAGACTTACATATAGTTTTATTCTGCTATTTATTTGACTTTTAGTTCTGGGGGGAAATAACTATTCTTGGAATGTAGTAAATGCTAGTTTTTGGGGCAGTCCCAGTAAGTCTGGCACATTTGTTCCACACTCCATGTAAGTAGTAAGATCTAAAACGCAGTTTGTAATTGAAAAGTCCCTTCAATTGTCTTTAGACTTGAAACAATAATGGCTTGGCTTATGGATGAAGTTACTTTTGTGCAACCTGGGAGAATGTTCAGACTACATTTGTTTGATTAAACTTAAGCTGTTCTGCAGGTTAGGATTATCAAAAAGGAGAAGACACTATACTCTGGTATTGAAGGAATCTCAACAACTTTACTTCCCTAAATCAATGCTAAAAGTAAAGTATTCGTAAACACTACATTTAGATATACATGCATGAACAAGGCCAACAGGTCTGGATTTTTCGTAGTGTTTGATAATAGTTTGCCTACTGTGTATATGTTACCCTCATAAGTACTAGATACCATAAACAGGCACTATATTGGATTACAGAAATGTAGATAACATGTGTACATCAGGGTTAAGCTGTGCCCTCACAGAAAGGCATTATGAGAAGGAGTAAGAGGGTGAAGTTTGTCTTGTAAGCATTGACCTTAAGAGGCATTCACAACAATATATCTCATAGTTGATACTTTTAACAAACGGCCAGTATTTTCTTGCACTTTTAAAAAAGCCTATATTTTTCACATCTACACTTTGTGAACAGAAAACCTCCCAGTAAATTGAACAACGTTGTCATACCAGCTATGTAAAAACAAAAGTACGCACACGCACAATCAGTTAATAGCACCGTGCCTTTTCAACAGGCTAAGACATTCAAACCGCAAGTCCCCCCAAACAAAAAAGCCATAAACCAACAATTAAAATGTTACTTTGTCAGCAAAGTAAATACATCAAAGCGCAAACACTGACTTTAGTCTAACGAAAGGACTACTTGAGCCCCGTTGCCAAAATCTAATGCGACTCCATAAGGGATAATGGAAATATCCTCAAATGCGATGGGCTTGATTGGCAACCGGTACACAATCGCAAACCATAAAAACCAGTTGAAAGGGCTGACTCAAAACCCACTTTCTCTCTGTACACATAATTATACCTTTTCAAGGAATTGACACTATAAGGGTTCCAGCAGTCAAAGCGGTCTGTAGTCGGAGATAAAATGTTTTAATGCTATGACGTTTGGATGCTCTACACTATGTTACATTATGGAATATTCAAAGCGCAGCAAATACCCCAGGAGGTGTTCTAGAACCAAACAGAGCATTAAATGGCCACACAGGTATGACGGAAGACCAAGTTCCTGAAGATCCAGGTCTTCAAGGTTTTCCTGAAGTCTAATAAGGGAATCTGACAGCGAGGGTGCAAAGAAGCTCAATCTAACGTATCGCCGCACTAACAGGGAATTCTTTCCCACCAGAGCAATCCTGCATATTTCACGGCATGGTGACAATAGATGCTTCTAAGGATCGCAAACAGTGTGCAGTACCTAGGCGATCATTTTTTGGCACAAATAGTCTGGACCTTTAAGGTGAATAGCTTTAAGGACATGGCACAGAGACTTAAAACAACTCTGTTTTTTTTCACTGGAAGCCAGAGAAATGTCTGTAAAACTGCAGAAGAGAACAGTTGGAGTCGAAGAGCCGGTCTGGGCGCCACATTTCAAACCCTTTGCAGCTTGTTCATCAGGCCAATGTCCATACCCAAAAAGAGAGAATTACACTAGCCTAGATGACTCAGTATGGTAGCCTAGACGAAACGGAATGGACTTTCTTTGGGCTAGAGGGTAAGATCTTCCTGAGGACCTTCAGAAAGAAGAAGCACGTAGAGGCAACACTATCAACAGCTGACATCCGTGGAGAGCAATGCTGAGACGCTTCGTCTGAGGCTCTTCACCTGCCAGGTTGTTTTGGAAGAAGCTTTAACATGTTCTCACACTAAAATGTGTTTTGCTTAAATATCATAGCTGATCACTGAAAAATCAAATGAAGAAACTTCCTTTAGAGTCAAGGTTGGAAGTGCTGCACAAGTTTTAAGTAATTTAAAAAGCTTTGAAATTAATTAAAATGTTCTTGAATTCACATTAAAGATTCATAGTACAGAGAGTAAACTAAACGGTGGATTTCAGGGTATTCAGCAATGCATGCGCGCCTACCCATAGTGCATTGCTGAAGACATTACATATATGAAGACAAGTGATTCAGGCTCTCGCACTGCAATAATAGCCCTTTAGAGTACATCTAGAAGTGTCCTCTACCCTTTCCAGGGACAGCATCTGCATGGCTTTCCTGCTGTGCAGCACCTTTTATTATCAACATCTGCAGCACTGTCCCAACTTACTGAGGCAGCAAATTGAAATAACATAATGTACAAAACCGCAGAAACAGCTCTGTCAAGTTTCTCCTCAATTTCTACCCTGCTGAAATTGCCGCTGAATATTCTCTGTCCAAGTACCCGCAACCTGGGACAATCTGCCTCTTACCCTAAGAATGAAATGAGTTCTTGCTACTTTAGGAAACCCTTAAGACTACTCTTTGTAAGTAACTTCTTGTAAGCCTTGCAATCTAGCATGCGTTTGTTCCTCCAGCCATCTGCATTTCACTGTTGTAGCTCCTGGGCTCACTTGTTGCCAATACAGTGAGGCAGCATTCCTTCAACAATATCTATTTAAGTCCTAACTCGAAGTCAGGTGTGAAGCTGAATGTTTGATGCCTTCCGCTCTGCCTGGTTCCGAGTGGGCTGGTGTTCCCGCACCTGGCTTCCCTGGTGCTGGAACACCGGATACAATTTTACCTGGTGGTAATTGAGCCTGGGAACATCACATTAAGCTTTGGCTGCTACAACAGCCAGGCCTCTTTCCCATTTCTTTCTGGCAGAGGCACCTGCCAGAGCCTATCCTCCTCTTCCCCACCCTTCTCCTCACATTCATTCCCTCCACCCGATTCCACACTCAGGTTACAGCATAAATTTGTCATCTGCTCAGAGCAGGTGGTAAATGAATGAAGTAAATGCCAGGTAAATGGGAACTCTGTGCGATTTTGTAACCGCTAAATATGGACGTGCACAGTTATTCCCCATTCCATGGGGTTTAACTTGTAATTGAATGGTACTGAAGCAGTGTTAATGCACTATAATGGTGAGTTTGCTGTGCTGAAGTGTGTTGCTGACTGCCAGCATTCCACCAGAACTGCCTTTTTATATATTTCCCTATACATTTTTCCTCATTGATTTATTATTCCATTTGTGTTTTTTGCAAAGCCATGTGATTTTTAAAAATCTTTCTCCTCCAGATTAAAACAGATTGGTTCAGCCTTATGGAAAATATCCAACATCATATGAAACATAGGGGCTGGTCGGAGCCGTTCCGACCACACCGGAATCAGCTGTTCAGATTCCTTTCTGACTGATCCATTTTGATGGGGTTGTTGGAAAGGAATCCGAACCGGATTTCTGAATGACCTCTGATGGGCTCGGAGAGCCCGGCTGCCATTCGGAAATTGGCCATCCATCCCTCGGAAGGCTCTTTCTGGCTGAGGGATTACGATAGAAGATTCCCACAGCCTTTCTGTGCCGCCTTTCTGACACAGAAAGGCTGTGGGAATCCGACCTGAGACCCCAAGCAAGGCTCCCATGGGCAAAAGGCCTGTGGATGGAAGACTGGGGACACCTATGGTGCCCCCTTGTTGATTCCTGGAATCCGTAGCATGCCCATCCAGTTCTTAAACATTGTCAAACGGACTCAAGTCTGTCCGACATCGTAATCGGCCCCTTAGTTGTTTGCACATAGAATTGCATTGAAAAAAGCAACCCACCCTTCTCCCTTCTTGTGACCTCCGCAGTAATTCAGAAGGAGTGCATTAGGAGGGCTTGAGGTAAGTTCAGAAGGTTTTCAGCAAGTCCCCGCACAATGAGCTGTTCTACTGTCACCACTTTCTCTCAACATTGTGCACAGCAAGTCTAACGGTGAACATTCATATGGAGGGGATTCCAAGCCATGCCTTTTTGGGGCCTAGTCACAAAGGCATACCGAGGGTATAAAGTAGTACTCTTATGGTACCATTTGGTTCCCTCTTACATGCCAAAACATCTACAATGGTAATGAACTAGGAATATTCAGGAAATGTTTCTTTTGAATTAGAGCAAATAGAAAGGACTTTGCCCTCTTTGTACTTTTACTTAACCCCTTACCTGCGGCCGCGATTTCGCGGCAGTGCGGCGGTTCCGCGAAATGGGTGGGGCCGCGTCGGCCGTTGGACGTTCGCAGCACCAGCGAGGTAGTGCTCGCGACGGCCGATGGCAGCAGGGAAGGGGTTAAAGGGAGTTGGACGTTTCGGCTTATTCACAGAAGCATGTCAGAGTACACAACTGAGCATCACTTCCCCTACTAGTAGTAGTGTTGTGAATATCTCCTACCACTGCAAGCGCTCACTTTATTGGTCTTTACAACAATCTCACATGGAGACTATTTGAACCCGTGTGTGCATTAGGTATTCGCGTAGCACCTCACGAAATGCTTTATTAAAGTTAAGGTATGTCCCGATAGCAGCATTTCTTCTTCCCAGTGTCATTTATTGAATCTGTCAATGTTGATATATGTTTAATAAATGATCTTCCTCTAGGTCCTTCTTTTTCATTTTGCTAGTAATATAGTACACTATTTTGACAGTTGCTAAGCCGAACACTTGTTTGGCCAATTTACAACATGAATATGGTATTTATACGTCTCTTGTACACTCGTCATTGTCTAGGCCGGGGGCAGCTGGCCTCTGTGGTATTTGGCCCTCATGATGTATGTGTGCTTAATCTTCCAGGATGCCCCCAATGGATTCTCTATTCATTGTCTTTGAAATGTGGCGCGTCAGTTAGTGTCCATTCCTTGAGGTCATTATGATTGTGTTGCGGCAAGTACAGTATCCGGCAATGTTAAGCGGTTGCTTTTGAGTCAGTCTGAGCTGGTTTACATTCTCTGTCACTTCCAGGGGTTGTCCTTACTCTTTTCATGTATGCAGCTTTGGACATGTCCCTTTACTGCATTATTTAAAAAGATAAGACATTAGTTGCTTATACAGTTCTGTGTCTGCTGTCCCCACCACCTCGGTATATTTCATCACCATTTTTTATGCTTTCAGATTAGTTTGCTCATATTATTATTGAACAGCACACTGATGCATGTTGATGCCTGCATTAATCGTAACTACTGAGGATTCATCTGAGGACCATTCCATTCCATTGTTTATAACTTTCAGGCATAATTACTGAAGCGAATTGCTTTTTCAGAGTGGGGATGGCTCACCGGTTTGTAGTGGCATAGCTGCACCTACTGTCGTCTGGGGGGGTACCTGAGTTTGCCACCCGGAGCAGGTATGGGGGGGAGTGGTGGTTGACGGATGACTTGTTCGAGGAGGGGGGTGGCAGTAAAGAGATGACATGTTTTCCGTGAGAGAGGGGGTGATAGTCAACAGACAGCGTTCTCACCTCCGCCGCCCTCAGAAAGAGGGCTGCCCTGGGCAGACCACCCACCACCCCCCTAGCTACGCCACTGGCGGTTTGGGATGGAAACCCGCTTCTGGGGCGTGATCAAATCTGACTGACATGTGATTGTTCTCTTCTGCATTGGTGAAGGCAAGGTGAAAGAACAAGGGCACAGAGTGCTACCTAATGACATCCAAGTATTTATGCTGAATATAAGCATCCCCATGCATCACTTGGTGGTGTCCAAAGTGGATCTCTAGTGGGCGGCGTCAGGTGGTAAGAGGCTACACCTCACCGGTGAGGTGCAGCAAGTCTGAAACAGGGATCCTTACGTTTCTTTTCGGAGTGTTCGTGACCCAGCAGTTTGGTCGCCCTTCCCTTTCTGGAGATGGAGCAAGACTCATTTGTACATTATTGGTCCATTCTGTGATCGTGTAGATGAGCTACATATATGGAATGGAATGCCACCCAGAAGACTCCAAATTATCACGATTATTCAAACATCTCCAGCTAACACTTGAATATTTGCATTCTCTAATTTACCATCACTTTTCTTCGACACTGGTTTTGTTACTGCTCCTGAATTTCAGCCCTTAAAATATACTTTTCATGTGCCCACTACCCCCTCAAATATTATTTTATCAAAAGTTTTAGACACGTGATGTGATGATAAAAGAGAAAGGATAATTATTATTCCAACATAGGTACTCAAATATAATTGCAATAATATGCGTGAGTTCTAGCCACTGAATGATAGAGTGAATATACATAGCACAGTAAAGGGACCACCCAATGCTGATGCCTCTGTGCTGCTGGAAACCCCATGGGGCTTCGAAACCTTCAGTCTGGTCCCACCCCTCCCACAGCTGTCCATCTCTTAATCTTTCCATTCAGCTTTGGCATCTGCAGGTTAAAAGGAGTGACCAAGAAGTGCCTGTCTGCAGACGTCCTGGGGCAGAAGTTAAGGGACTTCTATGCCGAGCCGTGAAGCCTGTTTCACTGCTCCCCCTACCTCCAACCCTCAGGGTCGATTCCTTCTACTGTCACTTCCTGGTTTCTAACTCACAGCTGAAACTTTATTCAGGGGTGTAATGGAGACCCCTGCAACCCCTGTGGTGCAGGGTAGACCCCAACCCTTAAGGGCCTCCCAAACACTTCGGAGGGGCCCCGTTCCACCCAAGGCCAATGAATATCTGTAACGTATGAGAGAATCAGGGGCCCTTCTTCACATTCTGCGGGGGCATCATGTTATGTTACGCCACTTATTCTCCACTATCAATCCCTGATGTCCCTTCCACCTCCACCGTCTTCTCTTAAGGGTCCAGATTTACATACATTTTGCTGAGAGTTTGTGCGACTTACTCCTGAAGTACTCTTAAATTCGACATAATTAATGATGGATAAAAAGCATTCTGAATCAGTCTCAATTGGCCGTTATAAGTGCCACATCTAGCAATAAATGAGGGTAAATCCCCAATGTTGCAAAGCCCAACATAACATAAAATGTTTCTCCGTGGCCTAGCACCTCATTTAAGAACAGATGTACAGCCGTTTTCAGCAGTCGTAAACGGCAAATCAGGCCGTTTGCAACCGCTAAAATGGGTTATAGCATGTTCGCACCCTATTTTGTGAGTTGGTAACCTTTTACCGATTCACAAAATAGGATCTGCTAGTTGGTTTTAGGAAGGGGAATGTCAAGGGCGTCCCTTCCTAATAGCGAGTCGCAGGAGCATCCATGAATGATTTGCGACTGGAATGCGGTTGCAAAACATTCATATTTTACCGACTCTGTGAAGGAGGTGGGTGGGAACCCATTCGCAAACAGGAAGGGGTCCCTAAGTGACCCATTTGGGTATGTGTGCGCCAACATTTTTTAAGAGCAGGCAGTCGTCCCACGGATCACTGTCTACTCTTAAAATATGAAAAGGAAACTTTTCATTTTTCTGTTTTAAATTCATCCCATTTTCCTTTAAGGAAAACAGGCTGCATAAAAAAAATCCTTTATTTAAGAAGCAGTCACAGAGACAGTGGTTTGCTGACCCCATAAGGCCACCATCCAGGTGATTATAGGTGATTCCCCATGGGTCACAAATTGCGATCTACCTTATGAATCAGGCTTTATGATATTTACTTTTTTCGACATTTCCATCTGTATTTATCCATATTTATTTTTTTGCACATTTTTTCTGTACTTGCACTTTTATCCATTTTTATTTTGTATTTTCTGTATAAATGAAGCCGTAATGCATATTTTTCCACATTTATTTAACTTTTAAATGCATACTCGCATTTCAATGTCCAAAAGGTTTCAACAGTATCTAGTACAATAGCATTATCTGAAAACACTTGCATTGTGAAAGAGCATAAATAACTGTAGATCTGCACTTAATTAAGCCTAATTTGGAATTCTATTGTCTATTTTAATCTCCCCTACCTCTCAATCTGTGCACCTACTGACCTGGCACCTATATTTGACAGTAGAAAAAAATATCCAAAGAAGGCATATTTTCCGTATTTTTCTGTATTAAAAATTAATGCAGACAGTAAAATAAATAGTTTTCTGTCTGTATTTATCTGTAAAAATCATTAAAAATGGAAAGCTGGGAGCCCTACTTATGAATATTGATTAGATAGGTCTTTTGCGACCCCATTGGGAATCGCTATATGTGTCTGAGAGATATTTGTACATCGCATTTTGAGAGTCCCGAATTGTGAGTCGCAAAAATCGCAATTGGAGACTCAAAAAATGAAATGGCTGTTCTTCTGGCCTTTAATTATCTAACGTATAGAGTTTCTTGTACAATGTTTTTGCTCCATAGATAATTGTGCACCAGACTACATTACTCCAATTTAAATTAAATATGTAATTAGAGGTAAATAGTAAATCAATAAAACAGTACCTCAGGAAACCAGCAATGTTTGTTTACCTGTAGACTGCCCAATAGTGCAGAAAGAGTGAAGGATAAGACATAAACGGCCAGATGCACTGTGAAAGTGGTGGCAAAAAGTAGTCACAAATTGCTTAGCTACTTTTGTAACCACTATTTTATTTTGCAAACCAGCCTATGCACTAATTGGTCGTTTAAGAAAGTAACAGAGGATCATGGAATTACCTGCCTAATTAATATTCATTAGGCAGGTTGCAATTTGCCGCTGGAGATGTTCGCATGGGCATGGGAAAGGTATAGCAAAACATTTATTTTGAATTTTGTTTTGTAACAGCAACTGCAATATCTTGAAAAAGTGTCATTCATGCATAGATATATTAATTTTATTTTATATTAGTCGTTGCCTAAATATGACACTCGTGATGCCTGCTGCCAGCTTAAGAATGCTGGCAGTCACTGGCCCTCATTAAAAGTTGAATGGAGCAGAATCACTGGATGCAATTCTGCTATGCTTGATTATAAGTGGGCAATTGGTTCTGGACCCAGGTTTTCTAGGTATGAGAACACCAAAACTTATTTTACCAGCTAAAGAAATCTAGCTGGTAAATTGCATTAAGAATGGGCTCCAGTGGAGCCCAGCCCTGCTACCCTGCAAGATAACATCATTCTCTTCCCTCACCCACATTCCCCAGATCCACAGCACCCATCCCGCACCAGCCGGCTCACTCACATTAACAACCTGCTCAGAGCGGTTAGTAAATGTCTGCGTTAAACCCTGTGATGGGAGTTCCATGTAGAATTCCCCAGGGTAAAACCAGTGGCAGCAGGGCATCTACGGGGAGGGTGGGGGCGGTCTTGCGTGCACACTTAAAATAACTTACCTCGTCTCAACAACGTCCTCTTCTTTCGGCACAGGAACCGGATGCAGCAACTCCCTTGGCCAATCCTAAGACTGCTCTCATCAGCATGAGAGCAGCCTTAGGATTGGTGAGAGTGGCCAGCCTCGGCCCTTCACAGCACTCTGGAGGCTTTGGCTTGCTCTAACCTAGCTATCTTAAGGCAGCTGGTCTAAAGCTCTTTAAAGTGCGCATGTGTGTCTGGCCATTGTAAGACAGCCGGACAAAAAGAGATGCACACTTTAAACATTTCCATACCAGCCCACCCACCGTTCTGCTGCTGTCACCCCGTCCTGATGCTCGGCTGGGGAAGGCGGATGAAAAATAGAATGGTAATTAATTACCATATCATTTTTCATATTTGGCGATTTTTAAGTGGGGCAATGCTCCTCCGCTCAAATGGAGGAGCCGCCCCTGGGTAAATCTGGACCTGAACAGTTATTCCACATTCCTTACGTTTCAACAAGTAGCAGGTGTCTACCTGTGCGGAGACACCTGGCAGTAATGGACACAGACTCACACATATATCCGCCTGCCTTGTAATGGGCCATAGAGTGGAGTAGGAAAGACAGGCGCATGTATAAATCAACTGAGACAGTTTGTCAGACTCAAAAAGGGATAGCCGGGCTCCATGCCAAACTGCTGTCAGAAGAAGCATATGTTGAGGCCTTTCCAACACATTCTGTAGCCAAGTTGGGACTGGAGAAATATACAGAGAGAATTCCACAAGGATATGGCTGGGCCATGATGGAGTCCCCCCTTCAAAATAATGACGTCACAGTGGGCAAAGGGACAATAATTATTTTGTTTGGCGGACCTTAAAATGCTTGAAGGTGTCAAAAAAAGCCTGGAATTCTGAAATATTCGGTGGAAGATTAGGAGGGACCAATTCTCATTTAAAGGAGCAACACTTGGAATGTACAAATAAAAAAGGCAGAATTCTGCAATTATTTCGGAATTAAATCTTTTACCATTTACGGCTATTGTTCTTCAATTCCATTTTAATGTCATGGTGTTTTATGCACCTTTTCTCAATACATATCTCAGATATCACAACAATTCGATAGAATATCCTACAAAAGAGATAAAGGGAACTCTTTTGCCTTTAAATAGGAGGTTAAAAACAATGGTGTCATTTCACCAAAATCACAGGCGAACCACCTACCTTGCATGACCTCAAAATATTATCCCCAACGGGAATGTTATGTGATCCTTGATATTAATGATGGGATATTATGTGTTCTGGTTTAATCACAATTTGTAAAAAAAAAAATAATAATCTTCCAGATGCAGTCTCTTAATAGACAATGAATGAAAAAAGTCATTAACACCCTGCTGTTATGGCCTCAATTACCAGTGTGGTTAGTAAAGGATGCGGTGTTTATCGCACCTGTGAAGATCTACCACCTCAGAGTTCAGAATGTAATGGATGCTGGAAATACCAATTACTAATTGTCTTCCCTATTTCCACCGTTAAAGTTTGCCAGTTTACCTGACAAAAATGTATTAGGGTAGGGGCAGGAAACATAGACCCACTTGTAGTTGCGATGCCTGTGGAAACAGATGTTTCTGCATGCCACTTGCACAGGGCTCATTAATTACGCAGTCTCTGGTAATCAAGGCCTAAAAGTAAGATTCGTCCCAATTAATTTTAATAATTATAATATTGTGATGAGGTGGGGGACTGAGCTCCCTATCCCCCTTCAGCTGACTGTCTACCAAGCAATTGGGAGGATACTTATGCTCAGTAACCATACTCTACATACTGCAACACCCACACATTCTTGTATATTAAAGACTCTACAGTAGGGATTAAACAGATGCAACTGTGCTTAATATTTACAAAAGCATTTAAAACACCTGTTTGTAAAGGACACCAATAGCCCAATTATTTCAAAGGTTACGAGCAGGAGGAGTGCAGCCGCCCAGTACCTGTACCTGGTTTGTTCCATGATAAGAGGGCGTCACGGTACCGACCCCAGATGGGTGAAGGGATATAAAGCCTCATTGTAGTTCTACCTAACTCCTCACCTCCCTAAGCTGAAAAGGCTGTCCCAGGATATGGTCAGACGCCACTCCTCCCGTATATTTCTGCAGTATCCTTGCGCACGTACACTGAGAGCGAGGGCCATAGCGCCAATGAGATGTGCACAATATTGACGTTACCAGCACACCAATACCCTCCATCAGTGTAGTGACGTCACAGCCATCATGTTGGATTGGCTAGTCTGGGAGAGCTGAAAGCGCTGTTACTAAAACATCCGTACTACAGAACAACTCCTCAGACATCAACCTGAGTCCAGGCCAGGAGGAGGGGGTGCTTGTTAGAAACAGTGGCTAAGGCAGAGGAAGATCGCCCACTGATTATCAACAGTGTAAAAAAAGGAAAAATAAAATGATAATAACTCGATAATAATATAATTTTATTATTCTCCCTCCTGCGTAGCGGGCTGGGATGCTCTGCTCACAGAGCAGGGGTAGGAGTGGTGGGCACTCTGTAAGTGCGCATGACAGTTTGGCTGGCCGTCTTGGACCGGCCAAACAGTCATCCACACATAGCATGTACTCCACCAAGGTTGTATTACAGCCTGGGTGAAGAACATACCCAGGCTCCCAGTCCCATTCTGAGCACCGAAGCACAGCGCTCAGACCAATCACGACGCAGCTTACGACAGCATTGTGATTGGCTTAGGGGAGCCTGTATGCTTCCGTTCTGGCCAGACGCAGAGAGACGCCACCCCCTCCTGCGCCTCGCCACCCCGTTTCATTCCAGCTGCCACTGGTTAGCAATCAGATTGGTAATTTGTCCATGGCTGCGCTTTAGAAAAGAGGGACAGCAGAGGCTACCTGTCAGTATCCTCCAATAACGTCCACAGAGGAAACTCATCAGGCCATAGGGTGAACTGTAGAAGGACGTCATCGGTATATGTATATCCCTGGAAGGAACCCACCCAGATTGGTCAAGACTCATTAAATGGTAAAATGGTTGCCAACGAATGCTCTGTTCGTTGCCATACTTCTGTCAGAGCTTTTACATGCTATCAGAAAGAAGCCTTTTGGATCAAGAGCCTGTGCTTGGCCTATCACAGCACTCAGTCAACGACGACAGGCATAATGCAGGTTCCTGCAGCACAGGGGGGCCCCATTCCAGAGACGTTTGATGGCATGGCCAAAATGGGCACTGGCCCAGGGTCCCTACCATTCAATGGGCCACTGGGAGGTGGAGGGTTGCTCTTTCTTACTTCTCTCTATTTCTCTATCCCATCCGTTAGCATATACATCAATATTATCTGCCGGCATGAGGCTTTAATTAGCTGGAAATGGGTGATTCAAAGTTTTTCCAATCAGGGCCCCCCAAAATATCAAAATATTTGTTGCTTAGGCCCCCATAATCCTTAACATGATACTGCCCCATCCCATTCAATCTAAAATGCCTATGGATATCTGTGGGATATGGGTATGGCAGGCCTCTTACCGAATTTTGTGCTGGAGGGCACCATTTCCGTCACCCTACTGAGCCACGCCTAAACAGTAGGCACTTAATTGTGCATGACTGAAATAGAGTTTAAGCTCCGACTTGTCCTCGAAGTACCTATCTACGGGTCTTACTCGTAAATATAAGCTCCTGATAACTTCCTGAAGGGGCCTGGATGATGCGCCACTCAGAGAGGGAAGAGCTGTCATCATTTAGCTTTGCACAGAAAACGTATTTCATCCAACCTCTAGCAGGCCAGAATCTTAGCAACGTCTCACAGTCAAAATCTGAGAATTAATTGCCAAGTGGAAACTCGTTTTTCAAACACTGCGAGCAGGTGCTGTCCACAGTGGGAGAAGAAAGGGTGTGCTATTTCTTTTAAAGTGGATTCACAGTGCTCACATCTCGCGATACTTCAGTGAAGCTGTTCGAGTTACCAATGTGCATGCAATCTGTTCTCTCCAGGGAAACGGGCGCCATCCGCGATAAATACTGTGTGTGTTAGATGCTCATACTTTTTCATGATCACTGCTCATCAGAGTATATCTAGGGAAGAAAATGAAGAATCTGCATTTTCTTTAGCTTATTGTGAAATGCACCGCACTTTTCAGAGTATTGTGTGTTTATTTGCGAAGTTAACATGGAAACGAATGAGAGTCCTTCATGAATGAGTTACTGGACTAAAGGTACTAATGAAATGCAGATAATCCTAGCCACTAATGCAGCCATTGGTCAGATTTAGGACTACCTGATGTATCCATAGATTGGATAGATAGGGTCTAAAGCAGTTGCTGTTTTTGCAAAGCGCTACACAGCGACGTCATTTGTTTTTTTGCACTATGACGTGTGCAGTCATCAATCACAGCGTAAAATGGCCATTTGCAGAAATTGTTATTCATGAATATTAATGAGGCAGCATTGACTCTGTGAATACTACCAAATTGAGGGAGGACTGCGCGCCTCCAGCACTGCACTGGCATTTGCAAAATGCCATGACTGCAGCTCTGTCCTTTGCAAGTACACAGCCTTTAGTACATCAAGCTCTTAAGGCAGAAATTTAATAGTAAATGAGTGCAATATAAAAAGGAATAAAGTCTTCTGTAGCATGCCGTGCCCTGTGTTTATGTGCACGAAGGCTCTAGTGGACCTTGGCAGACTCCTTACAGGTATTACATAACCTTATGAGTGTGGCTAGGCGTGGTTAATAAAGTTTGTGGCGCAGTGCGTTCAGTTAATGGTTGCGTGCTGACCAGTGGCGGCTGACAGTCAAGAGGGGTGGTGAGGCGTGGGGAGGAGAGGTGGAAAAAACAAACTATAAAAAATAAATTTACCTTTTTGGTAGGCAGTGTATCTCCTTCGCTTCCCTCCCGAAGAGTCCCAGAACGGTAGCAGGAAGCACACAGGCTCCCCCAAGCCAATCACAAGGCTTCAATCCAGCTTTATGTTTGGTCTGAAAGCCATGTTTCAGCACTCTAATGGAGACTATGAACTTATGCATGTTCCTCACCAGGCTGTGCATTACAGCCTGTTGGTGAACATGCAAAGTGTGCATGACTGGCCGGCTCAAGATGGCTGGCCAAACCGTCATGTGCACTTAGAGTGTGCCCAACACTCCTGCCCCTGTGGTCCTGCCCTGCTCTTACCTAGCCCCATAGCTAAGAAAAATTAAATGATAATGACGTTATTATCATTTTATTTTTCCTTTTGGCACTGCTCTGAGAGCAGTGGGGCGACGCAACTCTGCCTTAGTGGAGGAGCCGCCCCTGGTGCTGATGAATAAAGACATGCAAACAAGAGCTCCGTGTGTGGTATGGTCTGTTACCATGCTCCCAGGCTGGGGAGGAGGCTACATAGTATACACTTGGTTTTCTGTAGAGCCACAAAAAAAGAAACCATAGATAGATTGGCACAATGCACTGTGTACACGGTCCAGTAGTGATAGAAGGAGGACTGAGTGCCAGTAGAGTCAGGGTTGTTTATGTATGCCTAGAACAATTAGGAGCAGGAGGGCAACTCCTGGACCCCGAAAGTGTAGACAGATCCTTTCATAAATGGAAGGAGAGGGGATTCATACTCCCTATACCATAACCTATATGGTATCATCCTCTCTTAGGAGGCAATGTGGTAAGGAGATTGGACTACACCTTTACTCCACCACACTCAGTGGTGGGAAAAGGAAAAACCTTTTTTATACAACCCTCACCCACTCTAGTAGTGGCATTCTTCATCATCGGGTCCACCCAGACTCCTAAAGGTCAGGGTGGGCTCGGCTACAGCTGCTGGAAATTGTATATGGCGATTTGATGGAGTCTTGGACTATTATGATGGAACTTATCATGGCTCCATGACTATTGGTAATACGGAGGACCAGATTACATATATTTTATATGCTTGAACGAGTTGGATTATATGAGTGATGAAACTTATATTAAGAATTACGCATACTGGTAAACCTGTGATTTAAGAAGGGTATACATAATACGTTGTGATTAAGCCTTGAGGAAGCCCGCATAGGGCGATACTCGCGGCGGCTGTGAAGCATTGTCTTTTAAGAAAAATAAAATCTGAATTTTCTTCACAACGTGGCTTTCTGAGATTGATAAAGAGTGTTCCGACAAGAATAATAATGGAAGAAAAGTGCTGACTGCACAGAGGATAAAAGATACTACATATGATGTGCACTGGTGTTTTGTTTCAGACAAGACATATGGAGCGACCTGTGAGCCAGAAAGCCAAGGAAATGAGCTATGTGGATATATTCCTAATATGAGTAGCTGTAGGCAGCAGAGGAACACAGCTCACAGCAACAACGCAAAGCACATGGCATGAACTTTCCATTCAATAATATTAAATGAGCGCTCATACACCCACCGAGGACGCACATTTCAGGGCTGTAACCTTTGTTTTCTAACAAAATGTAGTCTGCTACAAAAGATTTCGTGGATTTTATGGAGGTATTTCATTATCCCACTATGCCTTTGCAGATGTGTCACAGCCTAGATACAGATGTGCCGCAGCCAACGTGTAGCCTACTCAATATTGCGTACACACCAGGTTGTGTTTTTTCTAGGTCATTATGGTGATAATGACAGTTTCTGCTTGAATTTGTGTATTTCCTCTAACCTACAACTGTCAGCGCACTGCTGGCTTTCCAAAGTACCATCAGATGCTCCCAGCTTTCTTCTAGTCTCTGGAGCTTTCCCCTAATTCAACACTCCTTTCGTTACTTGATGGACTGCTCAGAGCATTTCACCCAATCACTTCCAACAATGGCACTGGTCTGGGCTGGTGAACAACCTTTACAACGCAACTTTTACCACGCAGTGCCTTTACAACGCAACTTTTACACCGCAAACCATTACAATGCATTGCGCTGGGGGCGCTCTAGGATAGGGAATAGATTTAATTTACTATCCAACACCTTCCCTAGTGTCCACGGGGACTGGAGTTGGAATAGTAAATTAAATAATTCACTATCCAACACCCAAAAGCACTATGCGTTGTAATGGTATGCGATGTAAAAAACGCGTTGTAAAGGCATGCGATGTAAAAGCATGCGTTGTAATGTCATACATCCGTCTGGGCTACCTATTCAAGAATAATAATAATAATAATATTAATCTTTATTCGGCAAAGCATACAGCCATAAAAGATACAATACATTAAAAAATAATAGTAAAGTCATAAAATGGGCTAATTCATTTTGTCACCACTATAAGAGTAACAGCACAGTATGCACTCCTCTTATAGGGCCAATAAATTATACATAGATCTCAAAGCTAGCTGTTTTTTATGGAGGCCTACTTTAAACATATCGCGATTTACAGAAAACACCCCTCTATCTTCATCATTCAGAGATTTCCTGGATCTCACCATTGGTTCTAAAAAGTGTCTAACCACAAATAAAGTGCGTTCAGTCTGCAGAAGGTGCATGTACAAAAGAGCAATTCGAGCCTGTCTAAAACACATGTCTTTTAAATATGGCTTAAGATGCAGTCGCCGGGGATGCATAAAATATTTGCATAAAAAACAAAATGTAAAATGTCCTGTGGAGATCTATTGTCGCGGCCACAGGGTCCTCTATCTTTAGTTCGCGCTATAAATCCGATAGGGACAGACACTAGATGATGGAACATATTGAATCGGAATGGGTGATGAAAAAACAGTCATAGGGGCCGATTCACAGAACTGACTTAAGACAAAATCCTAAACTTACTACTTTTGGTATTCACAGAAGTTAGGATTTTGTCTTAAGACAGACTTTAGACAGACGTAGGTTAGGATTTTGTCTTAAGTCTGTCTTAAGTCTGTCTTAAGACAAAATCCTAACTTCTGTGAATACCAAAAGTAGTAAGTTTAGGATTTTGTCTTAAGTTAGTTCTGTGAATCTGGCCCATAAACACTGGTTAAAATAGTAAGATAATGTTCTATTGCTTGCACTGATTTCACTTAGGCATGCGCTCTAACTGACGTTTTTAGCAATTCCTTATCTTCTCGTTCAATGCTAACCTTTTTAAAAAAAGAGATAATTGATTAGTTTTTTGTCACCTTTCTTCACTGTTTTAAAATTTGTAAACATATCCAATCTTCCTAGGCTACACAATGTATCTTTAATATATCTTAGCCACGATATTCTAAGAGCGTCCTCTACCCTAAAACTTTCTGCGCGCTGCTAGCTTTCCAAAGTACCATCAGATGCTCCCAGCTTTCTTCTAGTCTCTGGAGCTTTCTCCTAATTCAACACTCCTTTCATTACTTGACCAACCGCTTAGAGCGTTTCGCCCAATCACTTCCAACAGTGGCACTGGTCTTGTCTACCTATTCAAGAGAAAGTGATGATAGAAGTGTGTAAAGAAGAACACTAGATAGATGCTGAAAGGGCAAGGAGAGGGGCAAGAAAGTAATACTCCAGAGCTAGTAGAGAAAAAGGATGTAATAGCAGACCTTCGTTGGGGCATAAATCACCCACAGAGTGTAGAAAGTGCCTAAGTGTAGGAGTCAATGGGGAAGAATGAAATGCCAAGAGTGAGTGCACCCAATGTGGGGCTCCCTGTGACAAAAAATAGCTCCCAGTGGAGTTGACAGCCTTTGAATGGACTATTGTGTGTAGGTAGAAGGAGGTGCTGACCCTTAGATAATTTCATAGATGACCAAGGGATGTGGTAACAAGAGTGGCGAAGAGGAAGAAAGGGAGCAGTCAGAAGAAACTGCTAAGAAATGACAGCATTCAGGGAGACCATGAAATGCGGAGGGAGCTGCTACTTAAGACATCAGCATTAGTGATTGTAAGGGGCTTCCAAGCTGTAAAGTATTAGCAAAAGACAGATAGCGCAAGCAGGGCACTGTACTAGCCGTTAAGATAAGAGTTTCAGGATACCCAAACGAGATAGTAGGTGGAAAGGTCATGCGGTGGTACGACAAGCAGTTAATACACCAACCAAGTGATGCAAGCTGCAGGTAGCTGGTGAGGATGGAGAGGAGCATGCCTCACGTCAGCTGAAAGAGAATTACCTGGAGTTTGTTGAAATAGGTATGAGAAGAGTATGGACAGATGCTCTTAGTAAGTCATAAGCATTAGCGGGCCAGTAAATCTTCATCCCAGTAATGATAGAAGAGAGGATGCAAGCCATAAAACATTAGCAAGAATAGAAACGGTGCAAGCAGTAAAGGATGGGGAGTAGTGGCAGCAGCGACACATAAACATTACAGCATTCCAGATGGACATTTAACAAAATGAGTTAAAAATGATTAACCCGTTTGCCGTGGCCGCGATTCCGCTGCAGTGCGGCACGTCCGCAAAACGGGCGGGGCTGCGTCGGCCGTTGGACGTGCGCAGCACTATGAAATTAGTGCTCACGACGTCCAGCGGCCGATGGCAGCAATTAAGGGGTTAGGCGACACCTGAAATGAGTCAAAATCAACAGTGAGGGCAGTGAAGACGACTAAAATGCAGGGAAGAGAAGTAGACAATCAACCGTCAATGAAAGAAGGGGATGTGCCTATTAGAGGAATCTGCAACTGAGGAAATAAATATAGGCAGACATTAATGACCAGGATAAGGTACTGCTTGGTTTCAATGTCAAAATTAGAGAAGTGGTGCAATACAGGCCAGAGGGATCCTTGGGGTGCTGAGTCAAAAAGACTGGTCTGGCGTTTGTTGTTTCTTGCGTTAAATAATTTCCAGGTACCATTTTTTCTTTTTGTGAAGAATCCTGCCAACTCCCAATATTGTATGTTTGTCAGCCAAATGTTTCTGAGAATTGATGGCCTTCAAGTTTGGCCAGGCCAGCTTGGATCTACAAGAGTTTCCATTGGTTGGCAATGCACTGAAAAAGGGCTGAGTTGTTGTGATCAATATAAATGTTCCCAACATGCTGCAAAAAAAAGATTTTATGAAGGCTAGGTGATACCGTCTGCCAATGACCAAGGCCTGTACTACAGATGGCTAATGGTTCAAAACTGGAATAGTTGGAATTGGGCAAAATCTGCCTAATCTTTGGAGTGGAAGTCAATGTATAGCGTCCTATCCAATAAACAAATTGCACCATCAACTACAGGTAAAGAAATATCAGTGTCTGTAAGAGCCGAATGAGCAGATTAGATAGCAATGACCAGTTTAATAATGAGTTTTCCGATCGATCACAGGAGTCAAATAATTTACATGGTTATAGCAGATGTGGCAATATGTGGCCAGCTAGTAGAGTACTTTATTCTGGAACAAAAATGTGTTCATTAATTAGTAGCACTTTGACGTCTTTTTTAAATGCTACGGTTGAGGGGATCCGTCTGATTTCAGGGGGAAGGGAGTTCCAGATTCTCGGGCCAAAACTCACAAAGGTTTGCTTGTAAGTTTTCTTTTTAAAGAATTTATTTAGCTTCAGCAGTAAGGTGCTAGAGCTTCTAGAAGATGTACAGCAGCCAGATAGCTCCAGTTTTTGTGCCAGGTGCCTCTGGCTTTATGGGTCTTGCATTTTTTACTCAATCCTTGCCTCATATGGGAGCTAGTTTGGAGCCTGTAGATCCGGAGAGATGTGGTTGTATCTTTTGGATCCTGTGATGAGCCTGCTAGCCAAGTTAAGAGAGCCCCGTAGAGGAGTCCATGTTGATCTAGGTAGGCCGCGGATGGTTGCACTTCAATATTCCAACCTGGAAATCACTAGGGCTTGAACAACTGATTCAAAGTCATCTAGGGGGAGGAAGGGTTTTAATTTCCGTAGGATGTTCGTTGGGAAGTTGGCTCCTTTAGTAGCCCTACTGATGTGCTCCTGCATGTTTAAGTTCTTGTCAAGGGTTATTCCTGTGAAACACAGAAATGTGGGTTTGCCCTAATCAATCCGCACATCTACTTGCTTGCATGAAAATAAGCAATTTCTTAATTATACATATGATCAGTACGGGGTGCTTACTACGATATCCAACACCTACCCACTAAGATGTTGCTTTACCCAAAGATTCAAAGAATCCTGGTCTATCAATTTCAACTCTACACCAGAGCACACCCAATCACTATATCTATAATCCAACTAGTGTGTCACACATAGATAAGCCTGCATAGTAATGAGTCCTTTCAATAATGTAATTCAAATTTCCAAGTTGTCAATCAAAGGAAGGGATCCGGTCACACTCTTCAATCAGATCCGTATGTTTTTTATTGTCCAATCAGATAATTGTTGATACAACAGCAGCCGACGCGCGTTTCGCCCACAGGGCTTTTTCAAGGCTTCGGGATATGAGCTGAATCGGAGAATTCATATATTATCCTATGTTGTCCAAGTGCTATTTAAGTCTTACGATGTTACAAGTCCAATGATGAAAATTGATAGTTTATATGTGATATCAATATAATCACTTTATATTTCCCAAAATAAAGATAATGGTCCTCTTTTTTATTTACAACTGTTTGTACGTCGTGTATTTTTCAGCATCATTCTCTTATGTAGTGTCCCCGTGCCGATCCTGATACATCGTGCAGCTATGGGAGATCGTCTTCAATAGTCTCCAGGTCCCCTTCGATGTAAGTCCGTTTACCGCATTGGCATAAGTAAGCCTGATTGACAACTTGGAAATTTGAATTACATTATTGAAAGGACTCATTACTATGCATACTTATCTATGTGTGACACACTAGTTGGATTATAGATATAGTGATTGGGTGTGCTCTGGTGTAGAGTTGAAAAGGGTTATTCCTAAAGATCTTGTGGAATCTATGATGTGGAAGGCAGTTAAGAGCTGATAGTTGCTTCATCCATTCTCCAATACCAGAGGACTTTTTTTATGTGGGACGAATAAGAGGAATCCTATTTTTTGAGCATTTAGGTTGAAGTGGTTGTGTGTCAACCAGTTTGAAATTTTTGAAGAGTTGTGTTCAGAGACTGGATATCCTCAAGGAAAGAGATTTTCAAGTAGAGTTTGGTGTTGTCGGCATACATGTAATAGTGCATGTTAAAAAAGATCAGAATACCAGTTAGTAGCTCCATGAACAGATTAAAGAGGCTGGGTGAGAGCATTGAATCGTACGGGACCCTCGTGCGACAGGTAAAGAATTAGAAAGGGACTGATCAACCTTGAATTTGGTGATTTTTTTCACCAGCCCTCTTGGTATTGAGTTATCTATGTAACTAGATGATTAGTGTGAAATACGATTTTGAGTTTCCACTCTTAAGGGTGCTAATTCCTCCCAATATGCAATGGATTGCAAGAGAGTGCTGGAACAGCTTAGAGGAGTAGGTTGCTTAAATTTGAAGTCTGATTTTGTTCTATTATCTCCTCAAAATTCCCAGAGAGTCACAGCATTTCTGAATTGAGTGAGGATCCTTTAGGGATAATCGATTGGAGACATCTCATACCATCTTAAAGACCTTTATCGACTCATGTATTTCTTATTTAATCTGTCTTTCAAACATTGACGTACAATTGATATTGCTGTCAATGACAATTTTTTCCCTTCTGGCTCTTCTCTGTTTATTACAGTTTGTAACTTTGACATAGAGAATGCAGACAGATATTTGCAAAAAAAACACATTAACATACTCGAATAGAGAGGTCTTCAAACATTTTTGCTCTGAGCCCCCCTGCCCAAAATATTTTTAAGTCGAGCCCCCTCCAAAACTTTATTGAAAGACTTGAGGGAGCGGTAGGTGCATGACTGAGCATAGGCGTTGGACTTTTGAGATTATTTCAGGTGTACTTTTGGAGTAGCTCACAATCCACTCTAAATGTGAGTGTTATAAAAGAGAAAATACATGAAACTGAAACAGACAAAAAAACACTTCTCCCAATAATTGGGATCTTATGACCCCTTCAGTCTCCTGTAGCTCCAATGTAACTGCACCTTCTGCACTATTGAGACATGTGGCTCTTAGTAGCAGGCTATCTCATTTGCCTCTTTTACCCCTCCCCCGCCCTGTTACTGGCCTTCACTCCAATCTTGAAACAGACCTTGCCCTTTTCAGAAAAAATAAGCTCCCACGTGAGGCCCGCTTCTTTGCAGCTAGGGTTGAACCCCAATGCTCTCCGCATGCTGCTATTTTAATGTAAGACAGTCATAATTGTGATGCAGTGGGCCCTTCACACTCCTGGGTCCCAGTGTCACTGCATCTGCCTCACTAATGATAGCTACGGTGTTGGAAAGCAGGCATTCTCCTTTTCATCTTGCTTAACTCCCCCCATTCTCCTTTCTGTCATCTCTCGGAGGCCTATCTGAGGTGATTCTTCTGCTTCAATTTCCTGCTCTCTTGCTTCATTGGTGCGATGCCCAAAGCAACACTGGCACAGCAAGAGTGAACTGAGCCCTAATACAAGCAAGAAATGATAGTGCAACAGCCTTAAAAGAGATTTAACTCAACTCACCGGAAAGGACATTTGCATGTATATGGAGGGTGCTGGCTGTATAGGAACCAACGTGCCCATACTTTTTGTTGAACACAACCATCCCTGAATTGTTAATGGAGATCTGGAGGTACCTCTGTGTGAGAGTGAAAGGGGGAGGGGTCTACTAATGGTATAAATACACAAGTTATTATTCCGCAGTGCACCAACCAGGATTCAATTTAGTGATTCTCTGGTCTCAAAGACGGACACATGCAGTGATCACATTAGCCAATTGAAGTTTCATAATGTAAAAGTGTGTATTTCCCACCAATTCGTTTAATGTGCATTTAGTTTTCATGTAAGGTGTGTGCAGTATTTCATATTCAGTTGTTGTGAAGATGCAAAACAGAACAAAATTCTTTAGAATATGTTCATCGTTTTGGACCGTCTCTTTGACCCCGCGTCCACAGAGCTCAGGATCACAGTTGTCATTCCTTTTAATGCGTTTCACCTGCTTCATGTAAATAAAGATGGCCTGAAAACATGAAATATAAACGGAGTCATGCTTCCAAGTCATCTTCATTTACCAGGTATTACTAAGGCATTTGCCCCCCCCCCTTAGGAAATTCCACCACAGACCCCAAGGGTGGGCATGTCCCCCAGATTGTAGACCTCTGCTCTTTTATATTATCAGCTACCGATATAGTGCTTTATCTTTTCAATGTGTGAGGTTAGCCTCTATTCCCCTTCTGAAAAAAACATAACATTTGCAAGGAGGCGCCTCTCCATAGGTTGCCAGAAAGACAGCATAATGGGATCATGAAATTTCTATAGAAAATATGGTGGATAACACACACATCATTGGCTGAAATCCCAGTAGAGCCAACCCAGCCTCACATCTTTCTTCAGATGATAAACGCCATTATGTGGGGTGATAATAAACTACAGGATGATTCAGTGAGTTGAACATTCATTGTTAAAAACGTGGTAATTAGTAAGTCACCATTTTGAATCCGTCCAAGACCTACCAAGCCTTGCATCCTTCGGGGGTTGGTAAATTGAGTATCATTACATTGGGTAATAGTAGTGGCTAATATTAATTGTGCAAAGAAGCAGCAGGTGTGGCATGATGCACTATCTAAAGGTTTTATTGCTAACTGGTCTTTGATAAGATTTGAGATAGCAAACTGAAAACTAACAGTTATTAATTTATATTACTTTTATTTCTGGATTTTAAGGAACATTTCAAAGTGCAGAATTATGAACAAGGTGTTGGGCTTCACGGCGCTTCTCTCTTTAGCCGGTAGTAAATATAGGGATCTAAGTGATGGTGCTGAAGGCATCGAATATCATTAAATAAATTGCAACATAACCTTTAAACCTTTTGTTTCAGTCCATTTATAATGATGTGAAAGCAGATACACGAAGTGTTCATACCACTTGTTTGTGAAGTAAAAAACATGAGCCTATTTATTTATTTTGGACACATAATAAAGCACTAATCGACTCCAAAGGTAAATGGATACATTGTTTAAAATTAAAAAGGCTGGGGACTCAATACATAACAAAGTACATAATTAAACAATAAAAACATGCTCATGAAATTCTAATAAGAATACAAAGCAGAAATATCTAATAATCTGACCATACAATCATTCAACAGAAAAGCAGCAAACACCCAACATACATAGCCGTGAGGGGAAACATCCTTTACAACGCATGCATTACTCCGCGTGCCATTACCTCGCATTTTTTACACCACAAAAACTTTTACAACGCAGGGCTTTACACGGCGAACTGTCACAAGGCATTCTGCAAAGTAACTCCCCGTGAAGTTAGAATAGTAATTGCGTTGGAATGAGGAATGCGTTGTAATGGATTCCGTTGTAAAACCCTGCCTTGTAAAGGTTTTTGCGGTGCAAAAATGCAGGGTAATAGCATGCAGCGTAAAAGCATGTGTGATAAAGTGTCCTATTCAACCGTGAGGATTCGAAGAGTCCAGAAAACCCAAGGCCCATAAAGTGGACTCACAATAAAAAAGCATAGTTACAGTGCAATTGCACAGTTTCAGGTCTCGTCTACAGACCGCTTTCGCCTGTCTGTTGTCAAAAGACATCTTGCAGACCAGACCAACATTTACATTGGGCTTAGAGAAACTCCACCGCTTTCCATTAGTTGTCTTTCTAATCGCTCTCACATTCTTGCTTCTCCTCCATTGGGTTTCCTTCCACTTAGAGAAGTGATGTGCTTGTTGCTGTCCTGGAGCATTGCTTCTTTACCATCTTTTGATTGGATGACTTTTATCCTATTACTGCGCACATTCAAGAACCTACCTTTGTCTTTCCCTTCAGCACTCAATGAGATGCATGTTTTCTTCTCCCTCTATATGGTTTGCTTCCCCCTACAAATACCTCCCCCTACACCCTCCATGTTGCTCCCTCTTACCAAACCATTGTTTCCCGTACCAATTATTGTTTTGTTTTTCATTTTTGTTAGTCCTCCCCCTACCTCAAGCTACTCTGTTGATGTCCTGCCCACTACCCGTTGCTCCCCCGTTGAAGTCTCTCCCACCAACAACTCAGTTGCTTTCCACCGCTACCAACATGGTCCTTAAAAACACTTTTTTTTTCCAACGTTCAAATTTTTGGAAGGCTGTGTTGCTGCCATTTTCAGCCAGATTGCTTCATTAATAAAAACTGCTTTGGCACTTGTTTAATTTAATTTTGTTTTATTACTTCCAGTGGCATCCGCCATGTGGGAACTTTAAATAACAAAAAAAATGGCAGCTAAATGATGTAGTCATCACATTATCCCACCAAATCATCAAACACGCACGTTTGAATGCAGCGTGTGTACACGTCATCTTGCACTTTTTTCCATTTTCTGTTTTTTATGTATTTTGGCGATGCTACAGGCAGCATTGGCAAAAAAAATTTACAAAGCCAACTGGACAAAAATGACGAGATCTACTTTCACCCCATACTTATTGAAATGGGTGTGAAAACCACATAGGCAAAGAATGCGGAAACCTGTCAGCATTTTAGGACCATTAGGAAAAGCGAACAGACAGAAACCCATAAATAGAGTACCGCCACCCTGCCCTCTTGGTGGTTGTTAATTCAAGAGACCAGCAAGTAACAGCAGCAGAACAAAGGATGGCCAAGTGTTATTGATCACTGCATTGACAAAAGCAGAGCAGGTGCTTTATAACGATTAAACAACCAAATTCATGAATTACTGTCTCACGCTTTATGTAGGTGGACTGGCTTTGAGGAAGGATCAGACCACATAAACCGCTTTATAGGGGCTGTGATTTTGAATATATCAGGAAGAACCTACTGAAAATCAGTAGATGATCTACCCATGCATTTTTACTTGAGATCTGCAGTGCCACCAGCAGGGGTCCTACCAGGGTCCTGAGGGAGGTAAGCATGACTGGTGGGGCACTTGAGTCAACTGGCCACAGTAATCATGCATGGAAACAAACATGCTTATATGAAGATTTATGTCTGTTTTATGAATTGAAAATAAATATTGCAAAAACACTCATCGGACAACATTGGTTGTTACCTCTTTATTTCTGCAGTGTTTTTAAATACTTAAAAAGGAAGTGCGAGAAACACCTCCCCACCCAACATAAAAACAATTGGAGATTTAGTAAATCGATCATTGTTCATTGCATTGTTGTTTTACTTGTAACCCAGACTGCGACATTGTCAGATTGAGGTTGTGAACACGTAGGTTCATGTAAGCCAGCACAGGATTAGAAGGGGAAACCCAGGGAGATGCAGTTGTCAACGTGTGCATGTAAAAATAAAGGTACCACAAGAAGACGCCCTGGGAGTGCCACGTCTTTGGTGTCTGTCTCATGTGATGATAATCTGAGTGAGCAAAATAACACTATATCTACAGCTATGCCTCATACTGTGAAACGTCACTGGTATGCTGCCTAAGCTGATAGCTAAGTGCTGGCACTAGCCCTAACATAACTGCTGAGGTTGGAATAGGTGCTAATGTGTCAAATCACTGCTGGTGATGGAGGTATGGAGGTTGGGGAGACCTTAAAGAGGGAAGGTTGGCGCGTAGGGTCGGGTGCCACTGGTGCGATACATAGCCCTATCATAGGGCCTTAGGGCTATGTGAAGAAGACGGGGGAGGGAGCCTAGGCACCAGAAATTAGAACCCACTTAAGAAATTTGCCTGGAGCTGGGGGCCTTCCGCACATGTCTCCTCAGGACCATTGTCTCAACTACTGTAGTTAAGCGAAGAGAGAAATTAGAGCTCAAAGTCTGTTGCACCTAGTTCACCCCTATGCACAGGGAAGGGCATTTTGAGAAGGGCCACACTGCAATGACCTCTGTGCCGGAGAAGCTCCACAAGGGACGAATCCAGGATTGTGAAGAATTTTCAGGAGTGTGATAAGCTGGTAAAATACTATAAGAAGCGGGACAGGATTATCATTTTAGAGAGGGTGATTTGCCCAATTGGGGCCAGTGGCAGAGTCTACCAGAATGCCAACTGGGAAGTCAGGGCAGTAATAGCCCTTGTAAGGTCACCATCTCACAAGCCCCGGTTTGCGTGGGACATCCTGATCCCCATATATCGAAAGGAGGTACCCTCATAAAGGAGTGGAGTCCCTCCTCATGCGAAGTCAACTGCTGGAAAAGCGGGAGCAAGAGGGAAAATGCGGGATTTTACTGAACAAACACACAGGATGGATACAGTTGCAAAGTCCTCGGGGATCTGATCCAATTTAGTGGTACCACAGTGGAGGTCACTGAGGTATGTCAGGAGGTTGTCTGTGTAAAGGGACTCAGAGTGAGTCCTATCTCTGAGTGGGAACCCTCAGGCTGCTCCCCAGGCCACCCCTGCTGCCCTGAGGAGCGCTGCTAGAGGCTCAATCGTGGGAGCAAACAGCATGGAGGACAATGGGCAACCCTGCCTTTTCCCCCTGCTGAAGGAAGAGGAGATGAATCTTCTGATACATGCCATCGGGCGAGAGTACAATAAGCTGACAAATCGGATGATGCGGGGCCAAAGTTGAAATGTGAAAGAATGGCACAGAGGTATCCGAACATAGATATGTAAAAACTTTATGAGGTCTGAGCGTCAATTTCACCTTTAATGGTAGTGAAGTTTTTGCTGTATAGGCCCAGCTACTTAGCTAAATTCACCGCACTGGCTGACCTTTTTTTTATTTCTTTACTTGGTATTCCAGTTTTAAAAAACAAACTTTATCTAGCATTGTATGGTGCGATAGTTTTGCTAATTTGTATGTTTGCCTATCAGTGGCAGCCGCTACCTAATGGGGGTGGCGGGGCAGGGTGTAGGGGGGTAAATTAAGTTTCTTTTTTTTAAAACACCTACCTGCGGGCCAGCAACTGCCTCTTGGTCCTCTTCAGCTCCTCGGTCGACTGCAGGAGCAGGAACCAGGAAGCACACAGGCTCCCAGACTCCATTAGCCAATGACAACACTGCCTTACAGCAGCATTGTGATTTGTCTGAGCACCGTGGTTCGGCACTCAGAGAGGGACTGGGAGGCTGTGCATGTTCTCCACCCAGGCTGTTTTCCAAACAGCAGCTGGAGAACATGCAAAGTGTGCATGACTGTTTGGCCAACCCAAGACGGCAGGGCCAAACCATCAATGCGCACTTAGAGTGTGTTTACCACTCCTCCCCTTTGGCCCCTGCTCTGGCAAGCCCCGCCCCGCCCGCACCTAAGCAGGAACGGAAAAATAAAATGATAATAACATTGCATTATTATCATTTTATTTTTCCTTTTTAAACTGTTTGCAAAGGAGTGAGGCGACGCTCCTCCACCTTCAGGGATATCCAGTGCTGCTGAGGAAGACGGCTTTAAATGGAGGAGTGATGGAATTATATTCGTCTTAAACCTGGGTTGCAACCTGTTCTGGATGTGATGGGAGCATGGGTTAGTATCCCAAGTCTAAAAAGGAAATTCCAGCCTTATAGATCTGAATGAGGGTCACTCTCACACCGCCTTCCGTTGTCTGTATGGCACGGTCTTGCAGTATCTCTTTTGAATGATTTGACACGGGTCCTGCGTGAAGTACACAAGATTGGATCCATGCTAAACACAGCTATGTTAATAGATCTGGGAACAGTCCCAGGAGTCTCTCTGTAAATTAGTATTTTAGGTCATTAAGAGGTACGCAGTATTGATTTTACAATTTAAAGCTTTAATATTTACCCAAATGTCCGTCCAAATAATCCATGATGGTTGTATTACCACGGCTACCATTCAATGGGTAGTTGTTTGTGTTTTATAGCTTTTCCTTTTTGGTCTTATCCATAGATTTCTGAGTTCATATGTTTCTATTGCCTGTTTAATGAACAGAAATCCAGTGTTTGGTTAAAATGTAAACCGGGAAATACAATGTAATAATAAAAATGGAAATATGAACACAAATATGTAACAGTACACACAACCATAAATTGTTTAAAACAGCGCATCAGATCTGAAGGTACAACAACTTCCAAATGAGAAAAAATGCATAGTTAGAAGATCCATCTTTCCTTTGTTGAATTTACTATTACCTCCAAAAAGTCAAGCGTATTGATGTAAAAGAATAACAATAGTTAAGAATATTTATTGGTGCAGGTCCGAGCGAAAACTAGGGGCTGTCAGAATGCCCAAATAAATCTTACATATTCACTTGAGTGCCACATCAGTTAAGTCTCTGCAGTTCCTACCAATCTTTCTGTAACCTTACAGGGATAGCCTCATTCATTCATCAGGTCGAAAAGAAGAGTACATTTATATCACTCACCCAGAAGCTGCGACCGAGAGGCATTCAGCTATGCAGACTCACACGCCCACTTACAACAGAAGAGCAACTCTGCTATCAAGAACGATTTCTGTCATCCAGCATGTGCGGCACTGGAAGTCAGAAAGTCATGTGTCACAGATATCCACAGAGGGAGACAGGCCCACCTACTGGAAAATCTTTATACCCTAGCCCACTGCAGCCCTCTAAACAAAATGCTAGCCTGCCTAGCTTTGCACCACCGCATGCAGCATATGCAAATGTCTCACAGCAATTTCAGAGATCCGGCTAATAGAGAGCGACATATAATATTTTTACCTGCCACCATTCCCTGGTCTTAGTTTAAAGCAGAGAAATATAGAGTTGACCATTTTGATTTTTTGGTAGCCATTCTGAAGGTTTCAGCTGAATAATGGGTGCAACTGAAGGGTAATTGTGTCTAAAGGCGGTCGAGACACTGATGGCTCAAGTCAAACTCCTGGCTCTTGCTCAGCTCGAGTTACCCAGTAGATACTAACCTAGTAGCTGAATTGCATGACCAGGGAAGCTGGGATCATTCCCAGCTTCCCTGCTTGTCAAAATGGTGTCATCTTATGCAAATCCCTTAATGTGCTGTGCCTCCTTTGAGTTTATCATCACATTTGGGAAATACACCAGTTCAGGATGTGTGCAGGTAGAAAAACCTATTGCAAATGTTTTAATAGATTTTCCTATTACTTCATCTATAATAACCTAGGCCACTTAGGATGCTCAAGACAACTGACTACAATCTTGGTTCACTAATGGCAACATCTTCAGGACGGGACGAGGAGGTTAGCTCTCATTGGGTTTTAGTAATAACCCCTCTCACAAAAACATCCTTGAGCTCCTCTCTCGCAGCGAGGGGGTTGTAGCCCTCATCATGACTAGGCTTCGTGATGTGAGGAGGATTCCCGATGATGAAGCATGCCACCTCTGGTGGGTGAGGGAAACCATACCTTAAAGGGACGCCTTCTTCATAGCCAGCTATAGTTTGTCGCCCAGTAATTTTTTTACAGACACAAGGGTTTTTGTGTGTTGTGTTACTAGGAATAGGGGGGCGCGCCCTCACTGGTCTTTAAAACTCCTCTGGCCCTTTTCATGTGTACATTGCTCCTCAAGTCCCCATTGTTTCTGTCTCTATTTTCGAACCTCAGAATGTAAGATTAAACGCCTCCTTGTCCCAGAGTTAGTGTCAGCATAGTTTCCAGGAGCGGCTGATTTTCTTCCACAGACCCATTTAAGCAGCCTTTTCCGCCATTATTTCAGCTGTATTAACATGACATCTTATTTCTGGTCTGCACACCCAGCCTACTGAATGAACGAACAGGCCTCAGCGTGGTGATGCTGCGTGGTATCTTGTAAAATCAAGTGCTTGTTCCTATTATGTCATTTTTGTAATTGCATTGAATTGCTTTCCTGGTTAAATATTTTAACAACTATTATTGCATTCAGATATCATGTCTAATTTACATGCAGCCCATTGTGGGAGACAGCCCGTCTGATGCTTTGCCTTCTGGTGTTGTTATGACCCATGGGGTTCCAGAGAGAGGAAATCCTGTCAGTAAGACTCTCCTCTCGACATGGATTCTGACAGTTCGCGCTCATTGCCACTCTGCCTTCTTAGCCAAACTCCTTCATACGCAAGTCACGTTTTCAAATGCATAATAACGTATTTTTGCCTCTACTTTATACAAGGAAAGGAATTTTCCTCCTTCACTTTGCTTTCATGCGGCGAACTCAATGCAAACTAACAGCATTGATATGATGTGATTACATAGTATTTTTACCATTTCTATGACATTTTGCCTCGCATAATGATGAATGTTAGGCCTGGTATCCTTGGCGTGGTTTCCGCTGTCTTTTTGCCTCTACCTCCTGTAGGCTTGCCTGTTATGCTGGACTTCGCTTTTTCTGGTTTAGGTACACTGGGCACTTGACCACTGTTGATCAATGCTAGAATGCAAGTGCTCCCTGTGTAAAATGTAATTCTTATTGGTTCTCCATGATTGGCATATTTGATTTACTTATAAGTCCCTAATAAAGTGCACTTTTTGTACCCAGGGCCTGTAAATCAAATGCTACTAGTGGGCCGTCAACAATGGTTGTGCCACCCATATGAGTAGCCCTGTAAACTTGTCTCAGACTTGCCATTGCAGTGTCTGTGAGTGCAGTTTTAAACTGCCAAGTCAACCTGGCAAGTGCACCCACTTGCCAGGCCGTAACCTTCCCTTTTGCTATTTGTAAGGTTCATCTAAGCTAGGCCGAGGTACCCCCATGGGCTGTGTGTAGTGTATGTGAAAATTAGGACATGTGTTTTACATGTCTTGATAGTGAACTACTGCCAATTTCGTTTTTCACTACTGCAAGAAATAGCTCTCCTACATGCTAATGGAGCTGCCTTGTAACATTTTATAAGTGTAACTTTCAATTGGGAACAGCTAGAGATTTATAGTTTGGGCACTCTGAGCTCAGAATTTAAAAATACATAATTTAGTAAAGATGTTTTTTAAATAGTGTGTTTGAAAATTCCACTTTTAGAAAGTGGGATTTTCTTGTTTAACCACTGTGTGCCTCTGCCTGCCTGTGGAATCAACGTCTGGTTTGGACTGACAGTTGGGCTGTCTGTGCATCCACTTTAGACAGTAACAAAAGGGAGTTGAGGTGTGCCCTGCATATCTTGATGGCCTATCACAAGGCTGATGGCCTTCTTGAGCTGGAGTGGTGGGAGGAGCTGTCACCTGTACCTCAATACAGCTGTGCCTGACCTCTCACAATGCTCCTTCCACCCCCCTGAAGTGCGTCTGGAGCCAAGACCAGGCAGGACAAGAACTTATGCACTACAAAGAAAATTGTTTGAAGAATGCCTACTTCAGAGGACAAAGGGGTGGGTATATGCATTGGACCTACAACCCCAGACTTTTAGAACACTTCTGGATCAAGAGGACCCTGCCAAGAAGAAGAGCAGAAGAGCTGCCAGGAGGAGTACTGTCCCATTACTGTGTGTTGCTTTGCTGGATTGGTCTGCAGTTGCTGCTTCTGTTTGTGGGCAGTGGAAAGGACTAGACATTTACTTTCTTGTATCCTGCTTGAGAAGATTCTCCAAGTGGTTGAAGTTGCCTCCTGTTAAGAAATCTCAGGGCCACAAAGACTTCACCTGCAGCATCCTTTAACTCCACTGCTGAGAGTTCTCACCTGCCTTGTGGTGTCAAGTTCTAGTTCTGGGCCCTAGGAGGTTGTTCCTGCTGCAAAGAGCTAAAAGAAACCTGAAAATCAATGCATTGCCCTTCCACCCACTGTTTTTACGACTCAGCACCGCCATGTGGGAGAAATGTACATGCACTGCCGCTGTGTGGCTGTAGAAATCAACGGAGCTCCTGCTTGCAGCTGAAGAAACAGCTGCAGCCTGAGTTCAGCACACTGTGTCTCCGAGGTCTGAGGCCGCTGCACTGACTTCGACGCAGACCCTGCTATAAGGCTTACAAGATTGATGCTGAAGAAACCGACGCAGTATCTGTTTACCACTGCCGCATTGATCTCCAGCACGTCCAGATTTCCACGCATCACACCATTGTGACAGGTTTCCCGACACATCATTCACAGACCAGAACCATCTTGGGGTTTCGACGCATCGCTTACCCCATCAGTCCGGATTTGATGCAACACTTCTCCTGCATGCAGCAGAACTGACGCTTCACCTCTCGTGGACTCACGATCCGGTGCATCACTGGGTTTTCCAATGCTTTCCTTCTCTGCTGCTGTTTTGCCTTGTTGATTTTGACACATTTGAGGTACTGTGTTGAAATCACGGCATCCATAGGGTTCTATGGACCGAATTGCTTGAAACATTTTAAAAGTCATATTTTGAGTTGTGTATGTTGTATATTTGTCGCATTGGTCTTGTTCGGTTTAGATATACATAATTTATTTCTTTAAACTGGTGTGGTGTCCATTTGTAGTGTCTTCACTGTGTTACTATGTGATATGTACAAATGCATTACACATTGCCTCAGAGGTAAGCCTGACTGCTTGTACCAAGCTACCAAGGGAGCGAGCAGGGGTCATCTGGGTGTGTAACTCCCTTATCCTGACTTGAAGGAAGGGTCACTACTTGAATAGCCACTGCCAACTAGAGACCCACCCCCCATTTCTAACAATGAAATTCGTGATTCACATTTTCTGCCTCTTTCTGGGTGTCACAGAAATTGTAAAATTGGGCGGAAATGGTGTTTGCAGAAGGTTTTTCCATTAATAGTTTTCACTCAAATTGTGCTCTGTCCCACTATTATTTTTAAAAAGACCTTGGAATTACAGTTTTAACAATAAATTATAACAACCGTAGTTTGCTTTGCTGTGTCAAATCTTGGGTTCCGGAGTAGTGTGCTACCTGCCACAAAGCGCTTCAAAACCTACTAAGGGGTTGTATTCAATTTAAACACAATTTATAATAAAAATTATATGCAACAGCTCCTGAAAAACATGGCGCCAATGCTGGCTCATCTTCCTACAGCTGCTTTGTGGACTAAGCACTACAAAAGCTAGCTCATCTGTGCACTGCCGAAACATATATGTAGAGAATGTGGCTTTAAATACAGGTGTGCCCCTTGTGCTGCTTACTTCCAGCCTTTGATACCACGTTCAACAGGCCCGTGCTTTGGCCCCAGGGCTCACCCGCTGAAATGGCATTATCATCACACCAGGCCAGAGGCCTCCAAGCTTTCCTGTAATAAAGAGCTACTTGTGCTCAAGGAAAGTCATCCCGAGGAAGTAATATTACTAGTCTTGTCATAGTGAGCAGAACAAACAAGATTATGTTAGTGACCACTCTATTCAGGTTTACCAGCAGTAAACACGTTGGTGCAGCAGGCAGGGTTTACCAGCAGTAATTTAACCCCTCCACCGCGGGGCTAATTCCTTTGCTGCGCCCAGCACAGCAGGAGAATTATCCCCACGGGGACGAGGCGCAACGGTCATGACAAGCTCAGCTCGTCATGAGCACAGCGCGACCGTGCCTCATGACGAGCTGAGCTCGTCATGAGCACCGTACGGGTTAAACAAGGCTTTGCCAGTTTGAAATGCCTTGTCATAGGTAAGACATAATGGACATAGCTGCAGGGCCCAGGGCAACAAGGTGATAACAGCGGTGGCTCCTCCTCAAAGGCGGAGGAGCGTAACATCACTGCTTCAACTGCAAGCTCAATACAAAAAACAAAATGTTAATAACGCTCCGTTATTATCAATTTGTATTTTGTATTGAGCTTGCAGTTGAAGCGGCGGGATGGACCTGGGCTCCCCGTGCCACATGGAGGAGGAGTGGTGACTGCACTTTAAGTGCGCATGGAGGTTTGGCCGGCACTCTCGGGCTGGTCAAACCTTCATGCACACTTTGCATGTTCTCCACCCAGGTTGCATTACAGCCTGGGTGGAGAACATGCCCAGGCTCCCATTCCCGGTCTGAGCGTCAAATCATGGCGCTCAAACCAATCACAATGCTGCATTGCAGCATTGTTATTGGCTGGGAGCCTGTGTGGAGGAAAGGTGGCGACTGGCGACCGGCCTGACCAGCCGGTATATTTCTTTTTTCTTTTCTTTTTGTTTTACCCCCGCCACCTTTCCCTACCAGGCGCCACTGGGTAATAATGTCAGTAAAAAGTCTCTCCAAATCCACATGATTTATCAACTAATGTCAGATTTATGTATATTTTGAAAATTCAACCAACTTTCCCCTAACAGCTGCGTATGAGTTTGGAAAATACACACGTTTTCGTCTCAAATACACTCTTTTCAATTTTGGTAAGCGGATATCAATTAATCTAAGCAATAGCTTCTAATTTATTAGGCTGGACTAAACTCAGGAGAGCCACTTACAGGTAGCTGGATAGCTATCCATAGTTCACAAGCTACTTGTTGGAGAAGCCTTCACCAGACTATAAAGTGAAAAAAGATCTTTTGGCTTTTTAGGTTGAACCATTTGCAATCTTAAACTTTGTGTTCACCAAAGTTCAGTTTCTCTTTAAATTAGACCTTAGGTAATCATAAAAGTTATGTTAATTTTGACCAGATCCTTGCTTTCTCTGTCATGCTTTGTAAGAACCTCCTACGTTGACATAAAGAGGAGCAGCGAAAGGAATCTCATTGATTTTCCCGTGGTTACTATGGCGACCAGGAAAATTGACACAATTCAACCTAGAATTCAAAATGTGACCTCTACAGTACTAAGTATTGACACATTTGCACAGGACATAAATATTTGCCCAGCTATTGTATCTTCAGTTGCACACAAAAAAACAATGAATGCCTCAAAAGGAGCATTGTATTTTTGCTGCACTTCAAATGCATTTGACTGCTCGACACGTTCTTAATTATTCAAACCCAATTCTTTTTACAAGTGAAATAATGAGATTACAGAGAGCTGAAATGTTGACTTTGCAGACACCTAAGTCTTTCATACACTTGCTGTGGTAATTGTTCCGATTTCAGGGAAATCCCAGCAGGATTTAGAGCAGAACGAGTCCACACAAAGCACCATTAGAGATTTTAATTCTGTTTTCTGGAGTGACCCTTTCCAGTGTAGCGTACGTAATGACATCATCCCTCGTGGGGAATACCAGCAAAGTCACCCAGCATCCTCGACTGATCTCTCCACAAAAAACAAGCGGTTGTGTCGATGCAATAGAAGCGGCGTGAACCGTGAATTGAGGCCGCGGCATAAAGCGGAGAGCCCGGTATATTGGCGGATTTCAAGAATTTGTCAAGTGTTCGGCTTTCAGTAATGGAGATACAATGGCGTTATCGTCAGTGCTCTGCCATTCATTGGCATAATGTCCAACATTACTCGGAAGCTGGTGTTGGCCTGTGAATGGAAACCATAGCAGAGATCTGTACGTAGCCTTGTTGCTCGATTGCCTCACGAGCTTGGCTTCAAAGGAGCTTTTTCAACAGTGTATTGTGTGGGGTGTTCTTTGCCGTGTCAAGGAGCGACGCCTCGCTGGAGAAACCCTTTGTGCATAAATGCAGGAATATAGCAAGGTTGCAACATAATGACAGGCAGCTTGTGAAAGCTGGGGTGTTGGAGAAAGTCATTTAAGGGCAAAGCTACAAAATATTTTAACAGTTGAGCTTGGGAAAGGTGGATGATTTGGGGATAAGGATAATATTGAATTTGTGTATCGTTGAGCAGAAAAGGTTTTCAAACGTCAAGACAATTCAACAGCATCAAGGAGATTGTAACCATTGCAAACTGGGAAAATGCTTTGGCTACACCAGTGAGCAGAGGTAGGCCGCACCGATCACACAAGCTCACGCTTTGGAAAACAGTCCTATATTGGGATGATCAGGCTGCAAAATCTCTCAATAACTACCACAACAGCAAGAAAGTGCCCACTGTGACCAACAAAATGCTATCATTTCATCAACTGGTGATAACCCAACTCAGTCCAAATGATTATTCAAATGTTGGCTTGAAATATTTTGTAAATATTTGTAGTTCAATATTTTTGCTCCATATATTAGCTTGTCAAAATTGTTCTTGTCACAGACACCAGTGACAAGGCTACTGGTCAAAAGTGATCAGTAGTAGAAGAATCATGAGGACAGGACGGACAGGATAATGCCACCGCTGATGTCTGCCGTTGTCCGTAAAAAGCTGTTGATATGAACTAAATTCAGGCGAGTAGCTTAGTTGCAAACAAAGTGGTATGCATAATGAAAATCCTCAACTGCAGCACTGGCAATGCCCCCCTTCACAGCTGGCATATGACAAACAACCTGAGACCACTTCTCATTGGCTGAGTATGAAAGACGCAGTTGCCAAACCAGCCAATAAGGAAATGGGCAAAGACCTAATTGGGACGAGTGGAAGCTGAATATCAGCTGCTGCTTTTGCTTTGACCCTGCAGCTACCTGACGCTCAGACCACCCTGTGGGCATGGATGCTGTGCTGGTCCTGGTTGGTCGCTTTCTGTTTCATAGGACATCGGACCGCCACTGTAATAGTGCAGAGTGGCCCAAAGCCTAGACCCCACCCGATAAGAAGACCTGCAGTAGGAGAGAAAAGGCAAATGCCATCAGTATAGTGAGCGAGGGAGGAAGCGAGCAGGTAAATTATGTTTTTATGGGTGTATGCTAGTACTTGCGCTAATAATATTACAAATACCTTGTTTTTAAAATAGCACATACCACATTTATGCTTTTTGTATGTACTGGCAATAGGTTGTTACTATTACCTAGTTTCAGTATACTCAATCAGTCTGCCTCAAAAGGATGGATGGCTGAGTTAGCTTCACCACAATTTGAAATGGGTCTTGCAGATCACTGCAGACGTTTGTTGTGAACTGTTAGCTCACTGAGTTGCCTTCATGTTGTCACTGGGTTGTCTTCACAGCTGTTCTATTAAGTCAGTGCCCCTGGGGGTTGCAGCATAAGTGCATAAGTACGTGCGTATGAACAGGTGATTTGTGTTTGTGTATGAGAGAAATAGGCATGTCTTGGAATTAACCGGCTCGTAGTCACCTGAAAATGACAAACTAATGTCTGTGATGAGAAAAAATGTTGACCAGCTAATATTTCGCAGCAAAATATTGCAGTAAAATAGTTTCAAAATATTTCAAGCTGACATTTGAGTGATAATTCTGTCTGAGTTGGGTTGTCAAGTGTTGATGAAGTTACCATTTGTATCATTTTGTTGGTCTCAGAGGGCACTTTCGTGATTTAGTGGTAGCTACAGAGAGTTTTTGCCACCTGATTATCAAGATATAGAACTGTTTTCCAGCCGGAGGCTGTTCGGTCAGTTCAGCACAGCTCTGCTCTCCGTGTCTATAGTATCTGACCTACTTATGGTATAATTTTACTGTCTTAGGCAGGAGGTTGCGCGATCCTTTTAACTTTATGTTTTCCTTTTTACCCCCTCTCCTACTGGATTCCTGGTTGTTTTGGAAGATTTACCTAGTTGGACGAGACAGGGTGGATAAATGAAATATTAGTAGATAGAAGTTAAGGGAGAAATGTATATTGTTTTAAAAATATATAAGATGGCATATCAAATTGCACGCTCTGTGCATATCTCTTTAAAAACTAATAGTTTTAGCTAATTTCTTAGATAAATTACTTTAAAAATTACTATAATGCCCACTTTTTCAAAAAACACTGTCACTGAGAAAACAAGTAATGCTCTCAAGACATCAGTGTTTTAGAAATATTGAGTGACCCTTCAAACCCTCAGTTAAACCCACGGATTTGTAATCAATTTTAATGGAATTCGTTGTACAGTTGACCTGCTTGTGATTGTCCACGTCACTCATTCACGCTGCAGTTTGGGTCGGGTATTTATACCTCATCTGTTTGAACTTTCGACAGTCACTCTGATGATGATACAAGAAAGTGTAGGGTAGACATAACAACTTTTCACACACCATCATTTATAGTCATAAATGTCTGACCTACAGTGGATGGACAGTGGGTCATATAATGAATTTGCTTGTTGAACAGTTTATTTTATAAGTACACATATATTTTACATTTTCTTTTCACACCTGATCAAGGACTATATTCCTTTTCAGAATGTATGTCTGTAGCAACAATTGATGAAGGCCAACACAGCACTCTCGCATGAATGCCTTTCCTAGAGGACTGATGGAGGCAAAGCAGTACATTCAGAGGGGCATATTCTCGAGCCCCTATTGCCACGACAGCGTCACTTTCAGTGATGTTTTGCTGGCGATAGGGGCTTAGCCCTATTCACAAGACAGCGTTAAGCCACGTTAAGTGGCTTAGCGGGGCTTAACGCTGCCTTGTGAATAGGGCCCCTTCACGCTATTTTTAGCGTGAAAGGTGCGTACAGTGGGTGTTGCGGTGGGTGTTCCACCGCAACACCCATTGAGTTTGATGCTACCTCCTATTCTCAAGCGCAGTGTAAATAGGAGGTAGCGCCAAACTTAAGACCAGGAAAAATCTGGTCTTAAGGTGGCGAGACGAGGAAAAATGCTTTATTTCTCCTCGTTTTTCTTTTTCCATGTGTGCTGCCTTGTGCAGCACACATGGAAAAAGCAACATGCTATAGTTTGTTTATGTACAGTAAGGGACACCTTCCTGTACATAACCAAACTTTTTTTTTAAATGCCGTTTTGTAACTTACATGTGTGCTGCACGAATCAGCACACATGTAAGTTACAAAATGGCATTTTAGGTTTGTTTTTGTGCAGGAAGGGACACCTTACTGCACATAAACAAACCTCCCTGCTTGCAGACACCCTTACACTCTGATGCAAGGGTGCCTGCGCTGGCGCTAAGTTGTGAAACTTTTCATAAAAGGGGGTGGTGATGGACAGAGTATCTGAATTAAGCAGAACACTCCAACCCAGTCAAAAGATCAGGGCTTGATCCATCACCGTTTTTTAGCTCACTGCACCATCCCAGTTCAGAACCTGGCTACATGCAAATTAGTCTGTCCCTGGCCCAGTGCATCATGGGAACAGGGCAGACCAAACTACCAAGCCAATTCTTTACTGGAAAGGAAACAAGCTTCCGGGGACCGGTTTCTGGCATTACAGCCGTCTTCGGCCCGGCTTGCTTGAATCCTGATGGTGCAGTGAGCAAGGGACTCACATCTGAGTATACCCTACCACACTTGTGGTGGCCAAAACGATTCATAAAAGGGGGTGGTGATGGACAGAGTATCTGAATTAAGCAGAACACTCCAACCCAGTTAAAAGATCAGGGCTTGATCCATCACCGTTTTTTAGCTCACTGCACCATCCTAGTTCAGAACCTGGCTACATGCAAATTAGTCTGTCCCTGGCCCAGTGCATCATGGGAACAGGGCAGACCAAACTACCAAGCCAATTCTTTACTGGAAAGGAAACAAGCTTCCGGGGACCGGTTTCTGGCATTACAGCCGTCTTCGGCCCGGCTTGCTTGAATCCTGATGGTGCAGTGAGCAAGCGACTCACATCTGAGTATACCCTACCACACTTGTGGTGGCCAAAACGATTCATAAAAGGGGGTGGTGATGGACAGAGTATCTGAATTAAGCAGAACACTCCAACCCAGTCAAAAGATCAGGGCTTGATCCATCACCGTTTTTTAGCTCACTGCACCATCCCAGTTCAGAACCTGGCTACATGCAAATTAGTCTGTCCCTGGCCCAGTGCATCATGGGAACAGGGCAGACCAAACTACCAAGCCAATTCTTTACTGGAAAGGAAACAAGCTTCCGGGGACCGGTTTCTGGCATTACAGCCGTCTTCGGCCCGGCTTGCTTGAATCCTGATGGTGCAGTGAGCAAGGGACTCACATCTGAGTGCACCCCTTGTTGTAAATATTTTTGTCCACCCTAAGCGTGGAAGGGCATACTCAGACATGAGTCCCTTGCTCATTGCATCATCAGGATACAAGCAAGCCGGGCCGAAGACGGCTGTAATGCCAGAAACCGGTCCCCGGAAGCTTGTTTCCTTCCCAGTGTAAGAATTGGCTTTTGTAGTCTGGTCTGCCCTGTTCCCATGATGCACTGGGCCAGGGACAGACTAATTTGCATACAGCCAGGTTCTGAAACTGGGATGGTGCAATGAGCTAAAAAACGGTGTTGGATCTAGCCCTGATCTCTTGACTGGGTGAGAGTATTCTGCTTAATTCAGAGACTCTGTCCCTCACCACCCCTTGTTGTAAATATTTTTTTCCACCCTAAGCGTGGAAGGGCATACTCAGACATGAGTCCCTTGCTCATTGCACCATCAGGATTCAAGCAAGCCGGGCCGAAGACGGCTGTAATGCCAGAAACCGGTCCCCGGAAGCTTGTTTCCTTCCCAGTGTAAGAATTGGCTTTTGTAGTCTGGTCTGCCCTGTTCCCATGATGCACTGGGCCAGGGACAGACTAATTTGCATACAGCCAGGTTCTGAAACTGGGTTGGTGCAATGAGCTAAAAAACGGTGTTGGATCTAGCCCTGATCTCTTGACTGGGTGAGAGTATTCTGCTTAATTCAGAGACTCTGTCCCTCACCACCCCTTGTTGTAAATATTTTTGTCCACCCTAAGCGTGGAAGGGCATACTCAGACATGAGTCCCTTGCTCATTGCACCATCAGGATTCAAGCAAGCCGGGCCGAAGACGGCTGTAATGCCAGAAACCGGTCCCCGGAAGCTTGTTTCCTTCCCAGTGTAAGAATTGGCTTTTGTAGTCTGGTCTGCCCTGTTCCCATGATGCACTGGGCCAGGGACAGACTAATTTGCATACAGCCAGGTTCTGAAACTGCGATGGTGCAATGAGCTAAAAAACGGTGTTGGATCTAGCCCTGATCTCTTGACTGGGTGAGAGTATTCTGCTTAATTCAGAGACTCTGTCCCTCACCACCCCTTGTTGTAAATATTTTTGTCCACCCTAAGCGTGGAAGGGCATACTCAGACATGAGTCCCTTGCTCATTGCACCATCAGGATTCAAGCAAACCGGGCCGAAGACGGCTGTAATGCCAGAAACCGGTCCCCGGAAGCTTGTTTCCTTCCCAGTGTAAGAATTGGCTTTTGTAGTCTGGTCTGCCCTGTTCCCATGATGCACTGGGCCAGGGACAGACTAATTTGCATACAGCCAGGTTCTGAAACTGGGATGGTGCAATGAGCTAAAAAACGGTGTTGGATCTAGCCCTGATCTCTCGACTGGGTGAGAGTATTCTGCTTAATTCAGAGACTCTGTCCCTCACCACCCCTTGTTGTAAATAAGTTGTGAAACTTAGCGCCAACGTGGGGGAAACGCAAGGCTGCACCTTAGCCTTGAGAATAGCGTGCAGTCTCGCGTTTCCGAAGTGACGGAGAGAGGCGTTAAACCAAGAAGGCTAAAGCCTCTCTCCGCCACTTCAATGAGAATATGGGCCACAGTCTTTTCATAATAAAAGTATCAACCCTAGCGAGAAATATTGTTTGTTTAAATGGTTAATCACCACACTACAATGATAAGTAGGTTTACCCCTGAAAACAGTAACCGTAGATCTGTAATGTAACGTGTTATGAAAACAACTGCCCTTGCATTTGCTTCCGTAATTCGCATTAAGACAGTTTAGCTGGAAATCCTTAGTAATGGAGGACTGTGAGAAAGGACAGAATGATAGGCTGTCAGATATTAATCACGATCGCTATGAAAGGAAAATGCTAGAAATGTCAAGGTTACCTCAGTTATTGAGAATATACTTAAAGTATAGTTAATAGATATCACAACTGAGCAAATTATAAAGAAAGCCACAATTACTGCATCTTCTGAGAAGCAAAGAGCGGGATTCCTAACATATTCTCTTGTGACTGGCACGCATATAACGTTTAAAGGAAAAGTTACGATTTACATACTTTGTGGCTAGGTACGGTATACAACCTTTAGAACGCAACTTTTACAACGCACTACCATTACAACGAAACTTTTACAACGCAAATACTATTACAACGCATGTATTTACAACGCATGTTTTTACAACGCAGGTACCTTTACAACGCATACCATTACAACGTAAGTATTGGTAAGTATATAATTATATTTAGGGTCAGTTTTGGGTTTTTGGGGAAAGGGGTATTTTTAGGGTTCAGGGTCAGTTTTAGGTTTTTGGGTAAAGGGGTATTTTTAGGGTTCAGGGTCAGTTTTAGGTTTTTGGGTAAAGGGGTATTTTTAGGGTTCAGGGTCAGTTTTGGGTTTTTGGGTAAAGGGGTATTTTTAGGGTTCAGGGTCAGTTTTGGGTTTTTGGGTAAAGGGGTATTTTTAGGGTTCAGGGTCAGTTTTGGGTTTTTGGGTAAAGGGGTATTTTTAGGGTTCAGGGTCAGTTTTGGGTTTTTGGGTAAAGGGGTATTTTTAGGGCTCAGGGTCAGTTTGGGGTTTTTGGGTAAAGGGGTATTTTTAGGGTTCAGGGTCAGTTTTGGGTTTTTGGGTTAAGGGGTATTTTTAGGGTTCAGGGTCAGTTTTGGGTTTTTGGGTAAAGGGGTATTTTTAGGTTTCAGGGTCAGTTTTGGGTTTTTGGGTAAAGGGGTATTTTTAGGGTTCAGGGTCAGTTTTGAGTTTTGGGGTAAAGGGGTATTTTTAGGGTTCAGGGTCAGTTTTGGGTTTTTGGGTAAAGGGATATTTTTAGGGTTCAGGGTCAGTTTTGGTTTTTGGGTAAAGGGGTATTTTTAGGGTTCAGGGTCAGTTTTGGGTTTTTGGGGTACAGGGGTACAGGGTAAAAGTAAAGTAAAATTAAATTTAAATTAAATTAATTAAATGAAATTAAATTAAATTAAATTACATTACCTTAAATTATATTAATTTCAATTAATTTACAATTAAAAAATTAATATATACTTACCAATACTTACGTTGTAATGGTATGCGTTGTAAAGGTACCTGCGTTGTAAAAACATGCGTTGTAAATACATGCGTTGTAATAGTATTTGCGTTGTAAAAATTTCGTTGTAACGGTATGCGTTGTAAAAGTATGTGTTGTAACGTCATACATCCCTAGGTACATATTATCTATATTCTAGGAAGAAATGCATCTGTACCTTATGAATTATAACATTTCAAAATAATTTTAATAGTGTATTAAAACAAAAAGCAATCCTGCTGAGCCTGGGTTTTTGAATCAGAAACAAAATGTTCAAGAGCATAACTATGGGGAGGTAAAATGGCGCTCCATTGTTCATAAAAATAACCCCTGTAATGAGTAAAACAAGAACAGGGCCTGCCAACCATTAAGGGATTTATTAGCTAGAGGGAATACTTGATATTGTTTATTTAGCGACAATTCTACCACCGGTGTAGCATTCTTACTCCTGGTACAATTTGCAAAACAAAGTTTGGCCTTTTTTCAAAACCCTGTTTAGGCATCTTCCGGCCTATTTACATCACATAGTAGGCACACTGTTTCTCTTTTTCTGACCTTCGGGTGCACAGTTCTTCATAGTACTGGCTCACAATTTATCATGCTACAGGTTCACTGTTCTTCATGGTATGGGTTCACTGTTCTTCATGGTATGGGTTCTCTGTTCTTCATGGTACGGGTTCACTGTTCTTCATGGTAAGGGTTCGCTGTTCTTCATGGTACGTTTCTCTGTTCTTCATGCTACAGGTTTTCTGTTCTTCATGGAAGGGGTTTCCTGTTCTTCATGGTAGGGGTTCTCTGTTCTTCATGGTACAGTTGATTGTTCTTTATGGTACGGGTTCTCTGTTTTATGGTACAGGTTCACTGTTATTTATGGTACAGGTTGTCTTTTCTTCATGGTACGGGTTCGCTGTTCTTCATGGTACGGGTTCACTGTTCTTCATGGTATGGGTTCTCTGTTCTTCATGGTACGGGTTCACTGTTCTTCATGGTATGGGTTCTCTGTTCTTCATGGTATGGGTTCTCTGTTCTTCATGGTACGGGTTCACTGTTCTTCATGGTATGGGTTCTCTGTTCTTCATGGTACGGGTTCACTGTTCTTCATGGTATGGGTTCTCTGTTCTTCATGGTATGGGTTCACTGTTCTTCATGGTAAGGGTTCGCTTATCTTCATGGTACGGCTGCGCTGTTCTTCATGGTATGGGTTCTCTGTTCTTCATGGTATGGGTTCACTGTTCTTCATGGTATGGGTTCGCTGTTCTTCATGGTACGGCTGCGCTGTTCTTCATGGTATTGGTTCACTGTTCTTCATGGTAAGGGTTCGCTGTTCTTCATGGTATGGGTTCACTGTTCTTCATGGTATGTGTTCTCTGTTCTTCATGGTACGGGTTCACCGTTCTTCATGGTAAGGGTTCGCTGTTCTTCATGGTACGTTTCTCTGTTTTTCATGCTACAGGTTTTCTGTTCTTCATGGAAGGGGTTTCCTGTTCTTCATGGTAGGGGTTCTCTGTTCTTCATGGTACAGTTGATTGTTCTTTATGGTACGGGTTCTCTGTTTTATGGTACAGGTTCACTGTTATTTATGGTACAGGTTGTCTTTTCTTCATGGTAGGGGTTTGCTGTTCCTCATGGTAGGGGTACACTGTTCTTCATGGTAAGGGTTAACTGTTCTTTATGATACGGGTTCGCTGTTCTTCATGGTACGGGTCTCCTGTTCTTCATGGTATCGGTACACTGTTCTTTATGGTATGGGTTCACGGTTCTTTATAGTACGGGTTCTCTGTTCTTCATGGTACGGGTTCACTTTTCTTCATGGTATGGGTTCTCTGTTCTTCATGGTACGGGTTCACTGTTCTTTATAGTACGGGTTCTCTGTTCTTCATGATACAGGTTCATTTTCCTTCATGGTAGGGGTTTGCTGTTCTTCATGGTAGGGGTTCACTGTTCTTCATGGTATGGGTTAACTGTTCTTTATGACACAGGTTCTCTGTTTTTCATTTTAAGCGTTCTCTGTTCTTCATGGTACAGGTTTCCTGTTCTTCATGGGATGGTTTTCCTGTTATTCATGTGTATGGGTTCACTGTTCTTCATGCTACAAGTTCACTTTTCTTCATGGTATGGGTTCCCAGTTCTTCATGGTAAGCGTTATCTGTTCTTCATGGTACAGGTTTTCTATTCTTCATGGTAGGGGTTCACTGTTCTTCATGGTATGGGTTACCTGTTCTTTATGATATGGGTTCTCTGTTCTTCATGGTAAGTGTTCTCTGTTCTTCATGGTACGGGTTTCCTGTTCTTCATGGTATCGGTTCACTGTTCCTTATGGTATGTGTTCTCTGTTCTTCATTGTACGGGTTGACTGTTCTTCATGGTACGGGTTGACTGTTCTTCATGGTATCGGTTCACTGTTCTTCATGGCACGGGTTCACTGTTCTTCATGGTATGGGTTCTCTGTTCTTCATGGTAGGGGTTCACTGTTCTTCATGGTATGGGTTACCTGTTCTTTATGATATGGGTTCTCTGTTCTTCATGGTAAGCATTCTCTGTTCTTCATGGTACGGGTTTCCTGTTCTTCATGGTATCGGTTCACTGTTCTTTATGGTATGTGTTCTCTGTTCTTCATTGTACGGGTTGACTGTTCTTCATGGTATGGGTTCACTGTTCTTCATGGTACGGGTTCACTGTTCTTCATGGTATGGGTTCACTGTTCTTTATAGTACAAGTTCTCTGTTCTTCATAGTACTGGTTCACTGTTCTTCATGGTATGGGTTCACTGTTCTTTATAGTATGGGGTCTCTGTTCTTCATGGTACAGGTTCACTTTTCTTCATGGTATAGGTTCTCTGTTCTTCATGGTACAGGTTCACTAGTATTTGTGGTGTGGGTTCTCTGTTCTTAATGGTAGGTGTTCTCTGTTCTTCATGGTAGTAGTTAGCTGTTCTTCGAAGAATGGATTCACTGTTCTTTATGGTACATGTTCTCTGTTTTCAATGGTCGGGGTTCGCTGTTCTTCATGGTATGGGTTCATTGTTCTTCAGGGTATGTGTTATCTTTTCTTCATTGTACGGGTTGACTGTTCTTCGTGGTATGGGTTCTCTGTTCTTCATGGTACGGGTTCACTGTTCTTCATGGTATGGGTTCACTGTTCTTTGTAGTACGGGTTCTCTGTTCTTCATGGTACAGGTTCACTTTTCTTCATGGTATGGGTTCTCTGTTCTTCATGGTACAGGTTCACTGTTATTTATGGTGTGGGTTCTCTGTTCTTGATGGTAGGGGCACTATGTTCTTCATGGTAGTGGTTAGCTGTTCTTCATAGTATGGGTTCATTGATCTTTATGGGACATGTTCTCTGTTTTTCATGGTAGGGGTTCTCTGTTCTTCATGGTATGGTTCATTGTTCTTCAGGGTACGTGTTTACTGTTCTTCATGGTATGGGTTTGTTGTTCTTAATGGTACGGATTTGCTTTTCTTCATGGTACGGGGTTACTATTCTCCATGGTACAGGTTCAAAGGTCTTCAGAGAATTGGCTCACTGTTTTTCATGCTTGGGGTTCACTGTTGTTCATGGTATTTGCTCACTATTCTTCTTGGTAATGGATCAGTGTTGGTCGCTGTTCTGGCTCTGCGTGTTTCTCACAGGCATATTTATCAAAGTCTGTGTGCTTAGTAGACCCTGTTGTCCCATTAGAGATCTTCCAGAAGGCTGAGGTCTGCCCATTCTGCTTCCTCAGTCCATAAAAGATTTCCTTGTGTTGCGTATGAAACTCTGTGCTTCGCAAATTTAAGGGTTACCATATTGGATTAGTCGTGTCAGGGATTGCAGAGATTTGCAAAATCTGCCACCAAATTGAACACCTTCCTGATAGTCTTCTATATGTTATATTCATGCTATATTTTATATTGCGATTGATGATACCATAATCATTTACCTCCATAATTTGTTTCTGTGAATGGCTTCTGTAATTTTGTATATCATGGCTATGAAGCAGCGCTTGGCTGCCAATAAGCCGCCATGGCACACGGGGAGGGGGGTGCAATGTAAAAAAAAAGTTTTAAAAATAAACCCTTACCTTGCCACCGGGTCCCGTGTTTCTGCTCCAGTTCTCGTCCAACAGACTCCAGGAACAGGAAGCACAGCTAGGTTCCCCTGACCAATCACAATGCTGCAATGCAGCGTTGTAATTGTCTGAGAGTCGTGGTTTGACGTTCAGCCAGGGAATGGCGGCCTGGGCATGTTCTCCACACAGGTTGAAATGTAGCCTGTGCGGAGAACAGGGAAAATGCACATGGCTGTTTGGCTGGCCCCAGAGGGACGGCCAAAAAGTCAAGTGCACATAGGAGTGGGCAAACCACTCCTCCCCTGCCCTGCCTCGAGAGCAGAGCAGCCGTGCCAGCCCACAAAGCAACACGGAAACATAAAATGATAATAACTCAAAATTATTATCATTTTGTTTCCATTATTTGTACTGCTTAAAAGCAGTGGGGCAATGCTCCTCCGCCGTAGCGGAGGAGCCACCACTGCAATAAGCAGTATAAGTTGTGAGTGTATGATTTTTGCGTTGCACTGCTGTTCTGAATGGCTTTTACTGATCACTTAGGCAGTGGCTGCTTAGGCGAGGAGCGGCAGCTCCCATGCTGAGAGCCATCTGAGGGAGGGGAAAGTAAAATGATAAACCATTTCATTATCATTCAATTTTTGCCCTGCTCTTGAGACTGCAAGCCAAGTCTGGGTAGGGCGGGGCAATGATCAGACCAGGGGCTGAAATAGTGCTCTCTAAGGCTGGCAAACCATCTTGTGCCCTTTGATCTTTCTCCACCCTAGCTGTGCTGTACAACCGGGTGGAGTAGAGGCACACGCTCCTATGATCTGAGCAAGCATTAAACAAGCCCACTCAGGCAAATCACTGCATGCAGCATTACCAGTATGAGAGCAGTGCTGTGATTGGCGACTTGGAATCTGGCAGTGTGCACCACCCCCTGGGGAGTCCAACCGGAACAGAAGAAACAGGAGACGGCAGTGGCAGGTGAGAGCTTTGTTTGTGTTTTTGTTATTTAATCCCTCCCCTCATGCTTCCCGACCACCTGTTACAAGAGCAGCCGCTACTACACTTAGGTACCTCTGAATGCAGAATATGCCTAGCTGGCTGTAAAGCCAAATGTGCAATTCATTTAAGCAGTTTGCTTCCACAAGTTGGAAAATGCTCTTTTTATAAGAAAGGATACAGTACCTATCAACAACTTCCATGCTTTAATCCATTAGAAGATGCTGGGTTTAGAAGTAAGGATGCTCTACCCATCAACAGTTTCAAAGTTTATAATCCATTGGAAAATGTTGGATTGGTTGTAAGCAACTTCCATTCTTTTAATTCACTGAACATGCTGGAGTTGTAATCAAGGATGCCTTACTAATCACCAACCTCTATGTTAATTATCCACTGGAAAATATTGGGATACCTGACTTATTCCAAAGGCTTCCCCTCCATTCACTTTCAATCTTCTTTGGGATTACTAACAAAAAATCCTTAACCGATTAAGGGTGTGAGATGCATAAGAGTGAATACTATGGACCCGCTGTGTGTGAGGAACATGCACTGGGCTGCGAAGGCAGTGCTGGCTCTGCACGGTCAAGCTGATAGAATGGCGGAGCCTAGAACTATTATCACTATTCCATTAGTACCTGCTTTTTGGGTCTTTTTTCTTGGTAGACAGCTGTTTCCTCTCGTTTGGTACCAAGAGTCTTCTCCCTCTGGTGTATTTAACAAGGTTCATGATTTTCTCACATAGTTGAATGCCCATCCATTCTAGAGGACAGACTGGAAGAAGGGCATCTGCCCAGCCTTCGCTTCATTGGTACCTCACTCACACCCAGCTATGCCAATGTAAAAGCACTGTTCTACTCCCGCCTCATTCACACAAAGGTCCTATACTGATGGCCTTCCTCATCGGATTCTAAGGCTCCAGCAGTAAGCTAATTTTTCGCCAGATGTACAGTGCATAGAAGTGATACTCCAACAAGTGGACAGATGTCCATTTCACCCAGAGGACAGTCACTCCTATTGTTAAGTATGTCAACAAACAAACTGGCACACAGTTTTTGGTCCGCAATAAATCGTCTCACACTAGGGCCCTCATTACGATCCAGGCACTGTGCAATTACCTCAAGAATTTCCGCTCTGCACCGAGCGTAGTGAAGTGGAAGGAAGATTTAGACTGGTACTGCACCACCGGAAAAGTGTTGTTCCAGGGTAGGGGATGCCCGAGGAAGTGGAACAAAATTTGGGGCAAATGGACACAATACAGAGGGCTTGGAGATAATTATAGGAGTAAGGTGGGGCGAAAGGAGGGAGCATTATACACTGCATCACATTGAATTGTACTCAAGAATTATTTTATTGGTAGATTTCGGCACTGTGATATAACAAATCCATGGAAGTTGAGTTGGATACCCTTGCACATATCTGTTAACAGATGTACTGCCAGGATTTTTGTTGTTTATTCAATAAAAAGTGTTTTTAAAAAAAAATTGCCGCTCTGCCTGTTTCGAAGTGTGCCGGTTTTTCCACATCCAGTTGTCACAGGCGTTGGAACACCAGACCCAGTGGCATATCGAAACTTGAGAGGGTCCCCTTGCAAAGTACATAGAGACCCCCCACCCACACTCAGGACACATTCAGGAGCTCCCAGAAGCCGGCTGTGCATAGTGCCAAAGAGGGCCCCCTGGAGCTCTGGGGGGCCCCCACATCACTGGGGTGCGGGGGCTGTTGTTAAGCCACTGACCAGACTTGATTTTACTGTGTGGTAATTTTACATGGTAAAATTACATAATGCTTTGGCAGAAGAAGCGGCTAGGCCTTATAGCCTGTTCTATTCTGACAGGCGGACAGACTCCTCTTGCCAGAAAACACCTCCTCCTTCTCTCCCCAATACACTCCTCCCCCATCTCTAGTGTCCTATCCAGAGGTGCCTGCATACATTTACCACCTGCTCAGGGTAGGTGGTAAATGTATGTGTTAAAGTCCAAAGAATTGGGAATTCCATGTGGCTGTATGACAAGAAAAATCAGCCCTGCACAGTAAGGTCTGTTATGTAGAAGGACAATGAATACTGGGTTTCTCAGAACGAGCGTGCCTTCCCAAACCTAACCACCTTCTAGCAAGGGTTGCAACTTGTAATTTATTGACTAAACTCCTTTATTTTTTAATTAATTGAAGTGTTATTGTTCAAGGCACATGATTATATGATGTATTGTCTTGTTTACTAGTCTTGTGTTGTATGTAGGATGATTAGTACTTATTTCATTCAAAGCTTTTTTGTATTTATTTCATTTATAGTTTTTTGTGATGTTATGAGTTGTATGTAAATTACATTGTATAGTAGTGTAAATATGTGGATGTACAGTGGTCTTATTTGCTAAAAAAAGTCTTCATAAAAAATTTAAAAATAGATACAAATAGTTGGTATAAATAAAAATACGTGGTCAAATCAGATAAGTGGTGTTTTTGGCCTATGGAATTTTTGTGTAAAAATAATGGTGGTCAGGCTTTTTTGTGTTTTTCTTATCTAAATAGGGTCCAGCCTGACTACTTGTCCGTATGGGCCTAACTCCTTAGATTTTCGCACTATATAAATCTACAAACAAATTCAAATCTGTAATGATAAAATCGCAAGCAATTTCACAACGACCCCAATACCCTGCCACTTGGAAAGATAAACCAATTGTGCACCTCTGAATGAGAGACTGATCAAAGGCGTGGACGTTTTAAATCTCTCAATGTCATTGGTACCTTTTGTGCTGGCAGAAAGTGGTATTTGATATCACCAATATAAGCAAAAATGCAGACCATGTTAGCTCTGGACAGAAATTTTCAATAATCTGACTTGAAAGCGTTTGGTAAAATTATAGTTTATTCACAAAATAAAAAGCTAACCTTTTCCAGAAAAAAGCTTGGGCGAAATGTAGCTGAAAATGTTAAGGGACAGATATGAAGGATATTTTTGCCAACCATTTGCTGTTGCTCGTTAATAAAGTTCCAATAAAACATTCTCATTTAGCAGTGGGACAGGCGGTGGAGATGGGAGGAGAGGAACCTTGTTACTGTTACTTTTCAGCAGAAAAGAACTTGTCAATATACATTAGCAGCTTCCCCCTTGGGACACCCTCCTGCCTCATCCAGCCCTCCCAGGCAGAACTTAATATGGCAGCCAGACTTGCACAAGGCTTAAACCGACCTGACAGGCGCACGCCAGCCCTTCCCGCCTAGGCTTGCCTGTCAGTCTCAGCAAGAATCAGGAGGAAGTAAGATTAAAAATTATAAACCCGTTTACCTATCCTCAGTAAAGCTTCTCTGATTATCTGTTCCGTAGTCTACGAAAGCACTTGTTTCTTTTCTGTGAAAAATATATTTTCAGCAAACAAAATATATATATATATATATATATATATATATATATATATTACCTACTGGCGGTCGCCAGTAGGTATATATAGTTAGGATTTTTTCTCTATGGGATTTTTGAAAATTCTATGTCTAATAACTTTGCCGTTTGTGGACGGAATTGGCTGCAATTTTCAGGAAAATGGCACATTTTGTTTCTGAGCAGCCTTTGAAAATTTGGGGGGGGTTCGTCAAGGGGGGGCCGAGAAAAAAGGGGGGTCCCAAAACGCGTTTTTCCCATGTTAATTTCCATAGGGCGGTTGGCCTCACTTTTAGCCCGAACGGCTGAATGGATTTGCACGAAACTTGGCAAAATTGTAGGGACTGGTAGCCCGATGTGCCTTTTGTAGGTCTCAATATATGTGCTCCAGTGGATTTTGAGAAATTAACGTTTAAAAAAAGATATATATCTGTAAGCGCGGACCGGGCAGCGGCCTAGGACGCGTACTTTTCGCGCAACGGAGCTTTGTGAAGCGAAGCTGATTGGTTCTCCGGCGTCTGTCAACATTCCAAACAGTCCGTAGTGGCCGCAAACAGTCCGTAGTGGCCGCCATCTTGTCTCTCGGTAGGATCGAGAGACAAGAGGAGGCCAAAGCGAAGGGGCAAATGACCATAAGGGGGAATAGTAGATCCTCGCTGACCCCCTAGGTTTGATGTGGAGGTTTTAAAAGGGCCCCGCGGGGCAAAAAAAAAAAATTATAATAATAATCTTACGGCTGAATGGATTTGCACGAAACTTGGCAAAATTGTAGGGACTGGTAGCCCGATGTGCCTTTGCTAGGTCTCAATATATGTGCTTCAGTGGATTTTGAGAAATTAACGTTCAAAAAAAGATATATATCTGTAACAGCGCACCGCTTCGCGTACTTTTCGCGTTACGGAGCTTTGCGAAGCGAAGCTGATTGGCTCTCCGGTGTCTGTAAACATTCCAAACAGTCCGTAGCGGCCGCCATCTTGTCTCTCGGTAGGATCGAGAGACAAGAGGAGGCCAAAGCGAAGGGGCAAATGACCATAAGGGGGCATAGTAGATCCTCGCTGATCCCCTAGGTTTGATGTGGAGGTTTTAAAAGGGCCCCGCGGGGCAAAAAAAATAAATAATAATAATAATCGAACGGCTGAATGGATTTGCACGAAACTTGGTAAAATATTAGGGACTGGTAGCCCGATGTGCCTTTGCTAGGTCTCAATATATGTGCTTCAGTGCATTTTGAGAAATTAACGTTCAAAAACAAGATATATATCTGTAACAGCGCTCCGCTTCGCGGAGATAAAATTATATCTGTATTACCTAGCTGTTGCTAACACCAGTTAGCGACGGCTAGTAGGAGATAGCGACCATCTTGGGCCCCACTTTGCATGTGAGTGATATTTATCACTAATGACATGCAAAGTGGGCATGCCAAGATGTTAGCGACTGGAAACAGTCGCTAACATCGCTATCTCCTATTATCAACTTTTGGAAATATTCGAGATAAGCGCGAATATCTCCAAAAAGTAACAGCTGCCCTGAGCAGTTCTTAGCCATGTTATCCTATGGGAGGTGGATAACATGGCTAAGAGGATTAGCTCGGTAATGCATGAATATCGCTGAGTTTTCAGCGATATTAATGCATTGCGGTCGGTTTTTATCGTATTTGCGATAAACTTTGATAATAGCAAGGTTTATCTGCGATAATTTCTGACGGTAAAAAAATCTTTGCAATGCATCGTTAGGGATAAATATCGCTTAACTTTGGTAATATGCCCCAACGTCTGTTAATGTTCGATTCGAAGGAAATCAGGAAGTGTTGAAAAACATTGTCTGCGCCATCTTGTCTTTTTTCAAATGCCACACTTTTGTCGTGCACGGCAGCCATTTTAGATGCCTTGACCAGACCCACTCTGTGCACGCTGTCGATCCTTAGCATGGCTCCCCACCCTCGCAAGCATCTCCCCCAGGCAGTGGTCACCCCCGCTCTCTGTCTTATGCATGGGTAATAAACCTCCCCCCATCTGCGCTGCTCTTTCCTGAGAATCACACCCTGTGCCCGCCCGACACCTCCCTTTCGCCCTATTCACTACTGCACCCTCTGACACTCCTTTTCCTCTGTGTCCGATTGTCCAGGCTGGTCCTAGGGTATCAGCTAGCCCTGCAGATGTAGTTTATGGCCACAGCTGTAAAGATTCACCCCTCTTCAAAGGAGTTATAGTAGATCAAGGCCCACACTCGATGAGATCCGTCACAGCAGAAGCGTTGCTATTATCTGAAAACTATCCTGTATTGTGATTGGGGAGGGGACCGAGCGTGAAGCGGAAGATTCCAGGGATGACTCTTTGTACATCAAAGTTTTTACAATTATGTGTCACATTAAAAATATATAGCACTCCGACAAAGTAGTAAGATTATAAAACTTTAATAATTTATAAATATATACAAGAAAACAAAAATAGTAATAACATATAAACATTTTTAGGGAAAAACAACGAAGTAGCGGTCGGCTGTGCGAATAGTCCCAACGCAGCACAACGTCCAGATTTCCGGCGTGGGGCGGGTCATCAGTAGCAAACTGTTGTGCGAATAGTTCCAAGGCAGCAGAACGCGCTGAAATCTAGATGACACGAAAGTGATGTCTAGTAAGTTGCCACCCAGCAAATAACGGCGTGGGGCGTCGCGGGGGGTGGGTCTTCAGTAGCAAACTGTTGTGCGAATAGTTCCAAGGCAGCAGAACGATGGCACCAAGGTGATGTCCAGTAAGTTGCCGCACTGGTTTTGGTATCCTACAATGCTGCTCCGAATAACGGCGTGGGGCGCCCCGGGGGAGGCGGCGTGAACGGGCCTCTCCAGGTGGAGTGTCATCTGTTGTAGTGGGGCGCCCCTTTACCGTTTCAGTTGCCATTCCGTCCGTTTTTGGTCCACTGTGTCAAAAGCCGCAATTCAGCTGAGTTGCGCCCACTCTTGCGGTGCAGCGATAGGCGGCTGTCACAGGACTCTCAAAATGGCGGCAGGCTCTTTCCTTTTTGGGCCTGGTCCACTGAAATGGCCCTGGGACACCTTGGAAATCGGACGCTTGTCTGCTAGGTCTTGGACCCCATTCTCGAAAGCGTCCCCTCCGCCTTGAGAATTCATCAAAAGTTTTGGGGGCCCCGACTCCTGCAGGCTTCTGGTGGGGAGCGGCTGCCATGATTGCTCGCGGAATGACTACGACGGAGCTACGAGATGGTGGTGCTCTCATGCTGACGCCAGCTTCAGTCTGAAACATCCAGAAACAAGGTGGGGCTTTCATCGTTTGGAAAAAAAAAAAGTTTTCATCCAATGAAAAGTGTTGTTTTTAGGTCATATGATCAAGCCTTCCATCATTAGGAAACCAAAAGTAAAATGAACCAATGAAAAGTTTTATAAACAAGTCACATGACCTGTTATGCGGCATAGGGTAAAAAATGCGGAGAAAATACGTTGGCACGTGAGGCGGCGTCAGTAGAGGACCGATGTGCGAATAGGCCGAAGGCAACACAGCGCGCCAAGATCCGGATGGCACCGAGGTGGTGTCCAGCAAGTTGCAGCACTGGTGTGGCCATCCTACAATGTTGAAAGTCGGCGTGGGGCGCCCCGTTGGCCTGTGAGTTTGCGTCAGTAGCGGACCGATGTGCGAATAGGCCGAAGGCAGCACAACGCGCCAAGATCCGGATGGCACCGAGGTGGTGTCTAGTAAGTTGCCGCACTGGTGTGGCCATCCTACAATGCTGAAAGTCGGCGTGGGGCGCCCTGTTGGCCTGTGAGATGGTGTCAGTAGCGGACTGATGTGCGAATGGGGCCAAAGGCAGCGCAACAATATTTTCTGACTGACACCACAAGGCGCTGAGATGCCAAGATCCGGATGGCACCGAGGTGATGTCTAAGTTGCGGACTGATGTGCGAATGGGGCCAAAGGTAGCGTAACAATATTTTCTGTATGGAAGATACCACTAGGCGTTGAGATGCCAAGATTCGGATGGCACCGAGGTGATGTCTAGCAAGTTGCTGCACTGGTGTGGTCATCCTACAATGCTGAAACTCGGCGTGGGTCGCCCCATTAGCCTGTGAGATGGCGTCAGTAGCGGACCGATGTGCGAATAGGCCGAAGGCAGCACAACGCGCCAAGATCCGGATGTCACAGTTGTGGTTTCATAGTTGAGAGGCACTTCATCTGCAGTGGGGCGCCGAGATCCGGATGGCACCGAGGTGATGTCTAGCAAGTTGCTGTACTGGTGTGGTCATCCTACAATGCTGAAAGTCGGCGTGGGGCGCCCCATTAGCCTGTGAGATGGCGTCAGTAGCGGACTGATGTGCGAATGGGGCCAAAGGCAGCACAACGCGCCAAGATCCGGATGGCACCGAGGTGGTGTCCAGCAACTTGCCGCACTGGTGTGGCCATCCTACAATGCTGCGCCGAAAGTCGGCGTGGGGCGCCCCGTTGGCCTGTGAGTTCGCGTCAGTCAGTGGGGGCTGTTTGAGGATCTGACTGCATTGGAAAGCAATGTGATGCTGTGCGTCGCCCCCAAGATGGAGGTTCCTCGGCTGCATTGGGGCGCCCCTTGGTGTTTCACTCGCTATGCAGCTGAGTTGCGTGCGCACTTGTGGCGAATAGGCCGAAGGCAGCACAACGCGCCGAGATCTGGATGGCACCGAGGTGGTGTCCAGCAATTTGCCGCACTGGTGTGGCCATCCTACAATGCTGCGCCAAAAGTCGGCGTGGGGTGCCCCGTTGGCCTGTGAGGTGGCGTCAGTAGCGGACCGATGTGTGAATACGCCGGAACCAGCACAAGGCGCCAAGATCCGGATGGCACCGAGGTGGTGTCATAGTTGAGAGTTCTGAGCAGCGCTTGTAACACTGTCTGAAGCTTATTTGCACCTGCTGCAGCTTCACTATTGCCCTGGTGTGGCCTAAGATCGCCCATGACATAGGCGGCCACCTCCCGGGGTCCGGCGGAACTTTTTTCCTTTTCCTTTGTGCATCTTGTCCCACAATCCGTTTGACCTGAAGACACGACCAGGTCCCTGAATGTGTGCAGGGGGACGCTATTGATTGAATCAAAATGGCGGCTTCACACAAAGCTGACTCAAGCGTTGCTGCTGATGCTATACAGAGAAAAACTGGTTTTCAGTTTGTACATTCTTCAGGATTTTTCCATCCAAGGCTGGTTGAGAGTTTGTATAACAATGGCTTCAGATTTTCAACATACTACTCTTCAACATTCTTCCTAAATGTAACAATGTGAGACTCACTAGGAGAACGGTGTAGTGAGGGCCACAAACGGCTGTTTGTCTTTCCTTTCAAAATGCTGCCAACAATATTTTCGGAATGGAAGACAACACAAGGCGCTGAGATTCGGTTGGCACCGAGGTGGTGTCCAGCAAGTTGCCGCACTGGTGTGGCCATCCTACAATGCTGCGCCGAAAGTCGGCGTGGGGTGCCCGAAGGGGGGGGGGAGGCGGCGCAAACGAGCCTCTCCCGCTTCTCCATGTGGAGGCAGTTCATCTGCAGTGGGGCGCCGAGATCCGGATGGCACCGAGGTGGTGTCTAGCAAGTTGCCGCACTGGTGTGGCCATCCTACAATGCTGCGCCGAAAGACGGCGTGGGGTGCCCGAAGGAAGTGTCCTTATCCAGGGCATTATCGCTGTATCATGTCCTCCACTAAAATGGCCCTGGGACACCTTAGAACTCGGACGCTCGATTTTTTTTTCCTTTCCTGTACATGCAAAAAAAGGTAAATGCCCGGTACGTTACACGCTTCATCTGCCACGATGAACTCTCCAGAGGAACCGAAAAAAAATATAGTTGTGGTAACTATACTATGCATCGTCATATGGAGAGGTGGTACCAATTAATTATAGTGCTGCATAAAAGAGAGATTTGGAGGAGAACCCCTGACCTGCTAGTACATTCATCAAAGAAGTGGCACTGAGAGCTTCAGAGGCAAGGGAAACGGTCCCAAATATTTAGAAGAACTTTGGAAAGATTAAAATGACATGTTTAGATTGTGGCAAATTAATTTCATGTGGACAGATGAGTGTTACTCTAATAAATACAGCATATGAACATCATCATAGTCGATGGTTGGTAGAGACATTTTGACTATATCCTGGACCTGCCCGTCCTCGCCCAAAATGGCGCCGGAATAAATGGGACTCGTAACTCCTTGTTGTGTACTGGTTGCAGAACCTTGAAATCACGAGATACGTATGCAGTTTTGAAGCACATGGCGGGCGGGGACGAGAATTGATTGAATATTTCGACATCCCTATTGATATTAAGTTCTGATGTGTTATTGATTACTGTACTGTTGAAAGTTCGAATTAACGTCACCCATGGTACTTGCCCGCAAATGTATATCTAGATAATTTTATTGTAACTGGCCCTGTCGTATTTTAATTATAAAATGTACGTCCACCGATTCCGTAACTGTTAGACACCTTAGTTCTTGCAACCTAATGGCCCGCCCGTTACGTTCCTCTACAGTGTAAATGTCTACTCATGACATACGATTACAGTTTGCTCCGTGGCCGGCCCACGTGGTTATAGGCTCGTATTTGTATAATGAAATTTTCACAATAAAGGTTTTTAAAAGAAAACATGGTAGTAGTATATACATTGGTAAAGTTTGTAATAATAGTCACTGTTTTAGAATCATTAAAAGGCAAGTGAAATAAAGCAGACCAATTACATGAAGGGTAAAAGGTATAATACGAAGGAACGCAGTAAAGATAAATGGTCAAGGGCTGTTGTGTTTTCTATTCCTGCAACATAAAGTGATCGATAAGAATCTCATATTCAGGCGTATCGGCGACTAAGACAGCAGGTCGACCCTCTTTTGCTCAACGGCTCCATCATGGGACGAAGAAACGCTCTTTTTCTCGAAAAAAGAATATATTTTACTTGCAGGACAGTTGTAAAATTTCCGGGAAAGTACATTAGCCTGGAACATTATAACATATATTTAAGAAAAAATAATGTTCGGAAGTAATGAAAAGCGTAATTTTTAGGTCATATGACCAAGCCTTTCATCATTACAATAAGAAAAGTAAAATGAACCAATGAAAAGTTTTATTAACAAGTCACATGACTTGTTATGCTTACGTTACGCGCTGCGCGCCCCGGATGACTTCCGGATGCGCTAACGCGGCGCGTCATATGACGCATTACGCGACAACGCAGGTCCAGAATATATAGTCAAAATGTCTCCACCAACCAGCGGTCGGAACACAACCCCTTTCAGCAGGCTAAATAGTTCTGTTAAATGAGAACAGAAGGGACAGGCAACAAGAACCATCAGTGAAAGAGGGGAGGGCTAGTTCTTCTCTACCGGGTTACATTGGGGCGCTACCGGAACTGATCGAATTGGTAGTCTACAGTGTTTCTGGATGTTTCAGACTGAAGCTGGGGTTAGCATGAGAGCAGCATCATTTCGTAGCTCCGTCGTGGCCATTCCGCAACCAATCATGGCAGCCGCTCTTTATCGTTATTTTGGGCGGGGTGGGTGGCGGAGCCGAGCTGTTTTGCAGCCATCATTGTGTGGAGTTCAGTTCATCTCACTAGTTTTGTATTTGTCATGAGGGGTTGTTCCTAATGTTTCTATTTTAGCGAGGTCAAAAAGAGATCCCATTAGTGGCCTACTGATTTTGCTCGATTCCTTTTCTTTTTTTTTACACGATTTTTCGTTATCTGCAAAGACTAAACAGAGTATTGCGACTCTGTGTTTGTTTGTAAATAGAGAATGAACCAAAGAGAACTAATTCTAAAACAGTAAATACTTGGATAACAATCAATCAAATGGAGAGAGAAGCAGGCACGACGGATTACAACGGGGGCAAAGGCCTGCGTTAACTACCTTTCACTATCTGCAAAGAGAGAGTACTCCTAATAGAAATGAGGGGGGGGGGCACCATTCAAAGCAGATCAGTGTGCATAAACACGAAAATGTTTTCACTTACCACGTACTTGACATTCGACAGCTTATGATATTTGCTATTAAAAAACCATTGAAATTCACTGAAAAAACCATAGGTTATAGACCATATATAGTTAGGAATTAGCATTTACAAAACCTTGAAAATTCACTGAAAAAACCATAGGTTATAGACCATATATAGTTAGGAATTAGCATTTAAAAAACCTTATTTTACTCACACAAAACCATTGAAATTCCATATATAGTTAGTTGCACTAACTATATATTGCGCACCCGCAATCCACTGCTGATCATGTCACATATTACATCATTCATGACATGGTCAGTGACATCACTGATGACATCACTGATGACATCTCAAATGACATCACTGATGACATCTCACTTGACATCAATGATCACATCACTGATGATATCATTCATGTGATAATACAATGCATCTCCTCACACTCTAATATAACCTCCGTTACACCCAGTGTTAAATACAGAGTATAATTTTTGAAACCATTGACACACCAATACTAGTTACTACATACGCACTCACTGATTCCTATGTCTACACACACATTCACTCATACAATCATTCATACATACAATCACTCATCTTGACAACACTATCATATGCACTCATACACCTATACAGACACTCACACTCTGCCACTCATCCATGGAGTTACTCACACACCTAGTCAGTCCTGAAAAGAATCAATCACACTTCCATTTTCTCATCTATACAGTTAAACACAGAACACCTTACATTTTTTAAACATATACTAACACATACTTACTCTCTTATAGAATCACTGATACAAGTACACATTGATCTGCACAGAGTCACACACCTCCCAGCCAGCCATACACACACTCAGTCTCCCATACAAATACTTGTGCAACCAATCAATAACCCATATAGCTACTTATATAGCTACTGATCAACACATGAAGCAGCTTGCACAACAACAGACATACTGATGCACACTTTCAGACAGTTTAGTCACTAACCCGTGCATTCAGTAAGACGCATTTAATCACTCACTCATACAGTCAATCACGCACCTACTAAAACCTTCATTCAGACACTTATACATCCACTCATTGTTCAATATGTAAAACATATTTAAACTTTACAGAAACACATAATCACTGGATGTTGTCATCAGTGATGTCATCAGTGATGTCACTGACCATGTCATGAATGATGTAATATGTGACATGATCAGCAGTGGATTGCGGGTGCGCAATATATAGTTAGTGCAACTAACTATATATGGAATTTCAATGGTTTTGTGTGAGTAAAATAAGGTTTTTTAAATGCTAATTCCTAACTATATATGGTCTATAACCTATGGTTTTTTCAGTGAATTTTCAAGGTTTTGTAAATGCTAATTCCTAACTATATATGGTCTATAACCTATGGTTTTTTCAGTGAATATATATATATATATATATATATATATATATATATATATATATATATATATATATATATATATATATATATATATATAGAAGCAGTCCAAGTCCCGTCCGATAATGGCGGAACCAAACAGGTCCCGACCTCAGAAGCCAGACACCCAGCAATGCAATACAGCCTCAAAAATATCAGGAATCCAAGAATGGATAGCAGGGAAGACGATTTATTGAAATAAGGATGACGCGTTTCGCTCCACAAGGGAGCTTGTTCACATAGCGCGCCTGGAACAAACAAACAATATATATATTAAAATATAGGCCAGACATACTAATGCTTTGCTAAGAGGAATATGCTGTTTACTATCCAATGCAAATGTGTTCTGAACTGGAAAGGTGAACCTTTCACACCACAAAAAAAAAAGTGTAATGCTATTTTACTTCAAGGGAGCATTTCAGAAGGAGAGCAACGCAAACACCCACTGCTAAGGTTCCAGACTGGGATCTGTGTCACAAACGTAGCTATACTTGAAGCAGGCACAAATAAGATGAAATGTGTTCCTTTCTTCTAAAAACCAGAACAGCAGAGCACACATCCAGTGCATGAGGTCACTGAGTTTGTCTACGAATTGGAATTTGTATTGGAAGGGTATGCTTCCAGGACCACCACCATAGTAAAAGGCTGTGCGTCACACTAGGCAGTAGGTGTGCCAGTGCAGGGGATGAAATCTAACTCCTTTTTAATTATGTCTCCTTGATCCTGGTGCTGAGCAAGTGTATGTTCCTGGCCCTTATATGCTAGCTTGGTTAATTAAAAAAAACAGGTCTTCAGCTTCTTGTAGAATTCAAGAATATAGGATGAGACAGATTTGGAGTGTGAGACAATCTGACACTTAAGGAGCAAAAGTGTCTGGGTCGTTCGAGTAGGAAGATGCGACTGTTCAGATAGGTGGTGTCTAAGTTGTGTAGTGCCTTGAATGTGTGTGTGAGGAGTTTAAAATGAGTATGTATGTGTATCTGAAGCCAGTCGACCTCCCTGTGGTGTGATGTGGTGTGATGTGTAGAATGTTTAGGGTGTGTCTGAATTGTTTGCTTCTAGTGAGTTGCTTGGTGATCCCAGAGTGTTCACGTAATCCAACTTGCTGATGACTAGGGCATGAGTGACAGTTTTTTCTTCTGTTGCTCTGGAGACATTTGAAGATCTTCCTCAGCATCTTCAAGGTGTGAAAGCAGGATGCAGTGACAGAGTTCACTTGTGTGGTCATGTCCAGTTTGCTATTGATGATTATTCTCAGGTTTCTGGCATGGGTGCTGGGTTGTGTGGCCAAGTTCGGCCACTTACCAGTTGGAGCACCATAGTGAGGAATTCTTGCCAAAGATCACTACTTCTGTCTTGTCGGTGTTGAGCTTGAGATAGCTGGCTTTCGTCCAGTTAGCGACTACAGTCATGCAGGCAGTCAACTTATTTCTGGTATTGGTTGTCTTGTCCGAGAGAGAGAGAAAGAGTATGAGTTGTGTGCTTTCAGAGAGCATGTTAATGTTGTGTTTTTGGCTGATGTTTGGCAGAGGGGTCATGTATGCACTGAAGAGGGTAGGGCTGAGCAATTAACATTTAGGCACACCTCAGATGAATTTGTGGGCTTCCAAGGATTAAGGGTCCAGGCTGACAGCTTGTTTTTATCTATTAAGAAGAAACAGATCAAGCAGGGAGCGGATCCTTAGATGCCAATCTTATGCAGGTGCCTGATGAGAATGGGGTGCAAGACCATGTCAAATGCTGCAGAAAGGTCCAGAAGAATTAGGTCTGACATGTCTCCTCTATTAAGGATCATGCAGATGCCATCTGTGGCAGAGACGACTGCTGTTTCTGTACTATGGTTGGATCTGAATCTGGACTGCATGATGTTGCGGAGCTATTGGTTTCTGAGGTGGTCAGTGAGGCATTCGCTGAGTAGTTTCTCTAAGACCTTTGCCCGGTATGGTAGGAGGGAGATGGGTCCATAGTTGGAAAGCATGCCTGGGTCAGCAGATAGTTTCTTGAGCAGGAGCATGATGGTAGCATGTCTCTGGGTGTCCGGGAATGTGGCTGAGTCAATGGAGGCATTGAGGAGGGGTATTAGTGATTCACTAATCAGTAGGAGTCCTTTGGTAAAGGCGTGTTGGGGGAAAAGGCAAGATGAGCCCCTGAGTGGAAGATTCGCATGGTAGCAGTGATTTTGACAGTGGTGACGGAGGGCCACAAGGTCAGGATTCATTCTTTGGGAAGTTGAGCTGTGATAGTGACAGGGTACAGTTGAGGGTCAAAGTTGCTGTATCTGAAGGTAATTTTGTACAGACAAATTCAGAGAACTTGCTCCAAAGGTCTGGTGACGGGGCGATGTTGCCGAAGGAGGCAGGAGGGAAAATGGAATCTTGAATTTAGTTGCTGCTGGTAGCGCTGGCACCAATGCGATCTGAAAGAGTTGTGTGCTCCTTCCATCTCATTGTATTACGTTCCTGCCAGTTGGAGTTAATAGACTGATTATATATGTCAATCCAAAAATATATTTTTTATTTTTTTGGCTTGTATTCAGGTGAGATTGAAATGCCTGCGGTATCCAAAATGAGTCTCAGATAAGTCTACAGCGGAAATAAAATTGCGCTATTAAATGTTCAAAAAAATGTTGGGATATATTTGCATGCTGTAATTTTCTCTGAGTCTACTTGTGAAATGTTTACCCATATCTCCATTGATGCATGTCGCTCTCCTGTAGCTGGGAATTCCTTATCTATGTTCTAGCAAGACAAGGCCTTAAACAAAAATTGTCACTGCCTAGAACTTCAAAAAAAGATGAACATTTCCACATGACATGGGAATATTTTTCTGCAATAATTTACATGTTTGGCTTCAGTAACTTACCCATACCTGAATAATTAAAAATAATTGTTTAGAAATGGAACATGTGTTATAAATTATTTGTGTGATAAATATTTTTTATCAGAAATTCAATCATCACTAAACATCATTTCATTAATAAGACGGTTCCCATTTTAAAAAGAACAAGCATTTGCAATGCAATAGGTCTTGCATTTATTAAAGTTAGAGCTGTTGGCATTCTAAATGAAAACATTTTTTACTTTTGATTTTTTATTTGCAGTTGAGTAATTATATTTGCATAGTGCTAATGCCATTGGTGTAAAAAAGCTCAAATAAAAAATTGTCATTTTCAACGTCAACAGCTTTTATTTTTACCAAATGTGAGATCTATTGCATTGCAAATGCTTGTTTAAATAGCCTGCTTTGTACAAACTTCCATGCGCACAGGAGAGGTGTGTTTCATAATCATGGCTCAATATATATTCCCTGTGGAATCAGTCATTTATGACACCAGTTTCAGGACACACTGTCACAGCAGAGCAAAGAACTGTAGATGTCTTCAACGAATTAATGACGTTTTAATTTTAAAAAACTGACATGCCTTGTTTTCACACATAAGCTTTCATGAATTGTGTACTCAAGGCTAAATAGGCATTATTCACAGTGTTCACTGCCCCAATGAATTCCCTATTGCTATTTACTTACAGTGTCCATTTGAGGAATACAAACTGCTTTATGAGGTGATGGGACAATGCCTAAAGTTTGCTTTTTGTTATCATTTACCAAGGCCTTCAGTGTGCAGTAAAATGGTCCAGCCACAATAGCTCTTCAAAAACAAACAGCTAAAAGCTTTCTGTAAACGAGATCCAATTATAATGCGAGATCTGACAAGTAGCAAAAAAAAACACATCTTTTACTTAAGGTAAATGATCTCTGTGGTCGGGTTCAATTTAACCATAATTAGGCTTTCCTGTTTTCAGTTTTTATTTTTGGTAAATTCTGGTGGGGTTTTATCAGTGTTTTTAAGTGTTTTCAGTACTTAAAAAACAGTGGTTATCAGTGGTTACACATTTTTGTGCCATTAAAAACAACATAAACAGTGTTTTTCCGGTGTTTATGGAACATTTTGCTTTTATTATTGCTTGCTTTCTGCACTGATAGGGCATGGTATACAGACAGTGTACGTATAGTATATTTGAGGTCCAAATAAATTTTTGCAAATTAATTATTATAGTACACCATACAATACTTCTTCAGTGAGTATTTGGTCATGTGCGCTCACTCTTTTCTTACCATGCAAACTTTCTTCGGTGAAAAGGCCCTCTAAACATTGGCACTTGAGACGGGCAACGCCAAAACAGCCAGTACACAATTTGTTAACTCTGGCCATTGACATAGCTTTCCATGCCATTACTGGTGCACTTGAACATTGCGATTCTCAGGGCATGTTCTGCAACATTTGTGTTGAACTGGCGCTGATGCTATTGAAGTGGTCAAAAATGAAGCAGCACTTTTGAAACTACAGAGGAAATTCCCCAATACGGAAGGGATCTAGAACTTGTACACAGTACCACAGTGAGGTTTCATTGACCTCAAATGCCATGGTTGGCGAAGGGACATTTCTATGCATCAGTGCAAGCCATTTTTCATTTATTGTAAAACAAAAGTTCCTGAATTGCTCTTCAACATTGCTTTACTTACCAAGTGGTAAGCACTCTAACATGGAACATGTTGCAGTGCCAAAGTCACTAAAGGTATCACCCAGCCTACTCTCAAAGAGATGTTACACATCTACACCAATTATGCTGAATACTTGGCAGACCATGGTGTTTTCAGACTCTAGTTTTTTATTATGTCCACTACAGCAGTTATGTTTTCCTGTAAAAATCTAAAAATGAAGTAGAGTGTACTTTTTTCACATCACAATCACTATGTGACCTAAGATCCTCACATTTCTTGCCTTTGGCACCATTACTCTGCAAAAATTCTTCAAATGGTTGCCACATGGATAATATATCATTCATACCCCCTTGGGCTGAGCACCATCATCTAAGTGACACAGTTGGGATGACTCTTTCTTTGATGCCACACAAAGCACGAAATGAGAAATATTTGCGTTTTAGTTCCTGTGCATAACAAAACAGTGCACCATAATGGACTAAAAAGTCAATAACATTCTTCATTAACTCTGAAGATTGTAAACTTACCATGTAACATGTGGCAAGGATCTCTTACAGGGAAGAACTTCACCTTAGGTATCGATTTTGACAGGTCATCACACAACTTTTTCAAATACGTAGCTGAATCACTGCAAATACAAACGATATCACTCCAACCTTTGTTGAACTTGGAAAGAACCTTTTTGCAGAGCATTCCAAGTGATACTGCATTCCATGTTTTCCAAAAGTCTGGTGCCATGTTTTCACCACTATTTCAGATGCTTGGTGATAGCGCTCTTTTCACACATACTTCTCACTATACCTTGCATTGAATGTTTAAACCCTGAGGTTTTGGCAATTCACCTACTATCAATACTGACTCACTAGAAACTGGGGGCTGATTTATCAAGGAGTTTTACCCATTCTCTGTGGGTAAATGTGATGACACATATTGGAAGAGATTCTCGGCCATTTTACCTATCAGCGAAAGAACCAAACAGCCAAAATATCAAATATGAATTTGATATTTTCTGATTCTCTACAGTTTATAAAATAATTAAACAAGACCTAAAACATGCTTCTAAACCCTGCATCTTTAGACCAAACACAAGACTGAAAAAAAAACAAAAGGAAGAAGAAACAATATTTTAGTGACATCCCTAAACAACAAAACTCAAGCAGAATAATGTTAGCCCAGTCTTTCTTGTTGCTAGCTTGTATAACAAAGTTACATTGTATTGGCCATTCAGGAAGACAAAATGACTCTTTCACTCTCTTTTTTCTTTCTTTGAATGGCATTTAGTTTTTGGTTGTGCAGGTGTTTTTTCAGTGTTTATATGTTTTCAATGGTGAGGGCTATTTTTCTTTCAGTGGGGTTTTATCAGTTATTATAGGTTTAAACCTAAAGCCGGACAGCCTAATCATAATGAATACATATTTCCTTCTTCAGAATTTAATCCAAGTACATATTTGAAGTCGAAATTTAGATAACCCATCAAATTGTGAAATTAAAGTCACCCTACACTATTTTCCAAAATAACACTTTTGAAAGAAAAAGTAATTGCAATTACTGATTTGTCATATGTGAGTGCTCGAATACCTGGGATGCCAGCATACACACACCTCCTGTGAGAGCTCCCTGAAAGAGGAGGCTGGGATGAGGAAGTTGAGGGTGGGACTCTGAGGAGGAAGGGGTGACCATGAGGGGGGTGGGCGGGGCCTGGAGTCGCCAGTGGAAGGGTTCGCCAGAGAGAGAGAGAATCCCTGAAGAACAACAGAGTAGCGCCGGGGGTGAGGGATGGGAGGGTGCTGCGGCGGCCAGAGCTGCCTGCCTGACATGGGACGGTGACCCCCAGCATGGAGCAGAAGGCAGGAGCCGAGCAGGATGACTGCATGAGTCCGGAGCAGAGACTGTGGGGTAGGTACTCCCAGGGGCAGGGGTGCCAGGCACCGCGAGGAGGGGGGCAGGCATTGTTTCCACACTCAGACCTGTGGGGCACTCCCCGCCTCCATCAGTCCAGGCAGCGGGTCGCAATGGGCGTGAGTTAAGCATAATGCACACCGCGGGCATCCCTGGTGCCAAGTCCCGTTCATCAGGACTCGTCCTCGGCGATGGATGAGCTGGTCGCTCTATCAGCCTCTGGGGGCACAAGCAGGAGGCACATGCTCCTGTCACAGCCCCGGAACTACAGGGAAGGGTGGTTTCCACCCTGGCCTTACACCGCCCGAGCCCCACCGAGCGCAACAGGCTCCCAAAGTTTAACAGAGTCCAGTTGTCCTGCTTTTGTTATAACGGTGCTTGAGGAGAATAAACGGAGCTGAGCAGCATCCCTTGAAATTGCTGCATGTGGACCTGCACCCCTGGTTCTGCGCTCCTGATGGTGGCAGTGATTGTTTGTGGATTTCTGAGGCATGTGCATCATTTGTAATTTACCCGTAGGGCCCTCTCCTGCTGCTGATGCTCCGCGGAGGTTGTGGCTGCCCTCGCTCCAGCCTCCCCAGGGAGAGCTGGCTGTAGCCTCGCTGCTGGCGCACGGTACAAATGGCACCGCTCCCTCAGACAGGAAGGGGGCTCTCTTCCTGGCCTAAAATATTTCTATTTATTTCTTTTAACTTTTCCCCAAATATTCCCTTCTAGCGCACACTAACGGCCAGAATTAACAAGCAGGGAATCGAAATCAGTGGTGCGCGCACACCACAGAAGAGCGGGAATCAAAACCGGTGGTGCACTCGAACCACAGAGGAGCGGGGGCTATGGAGCGCGGCAGCAACATGAACGCGTGCTGCTGCGCGTGCTAGACACCGATGGGAATGGGCGGAGCAAAGGCGGGACATGCGCCCGCCTTTGCCCAATTGCAAGCCTTATTTTTGTAAAAAAAAAAACGCTAAAGCCAATGGCAGCCTGCTAAAGCCTGATCACACGCACAAGCGTGTGCTCAGCTTTCAGAACCCCGTACAAGAGGTCTCGCGCTGCAATGCTAGGCGCAAGACCTCAAAAGGAATCAACAATTGTCAAAGTTATTTAAACAATTATCAAACAAGCCAATATTGATTTCCTAGCCACTTTTTGAGTTGTCCCCACATCTTTTAAAATATCTTCTGAAGTCTACTCCTTTTATGATCTGTTTCTTCTAGAGAAATATTCTTTTTCAGTTTCGGGATCCACTCTCCCAAGGTCAGGATTTTTGCACTCATAGAATCTTGCTACTAATGAATAAAAAATATATGCTCTCCTCCATTTTGTGCCTTTTGGTGGTTTCATGACGTCTGCTCAACATGGCCATGCATGTGTGGAGTGGTGTGGCTCACTGGTTAGAGGCGGCAGACCCGGAAGCAGAGGACGGCCCGGGACCATGGTTCAATTCCCGACGCGGCAGGGTCGTGGACCAGGGTCAGCGGACTCGATAATTCTCGCTTCAGTGCCTACTCTAACTAGGGATCACACTCGGCATCTCTGGGCATTAGCTTGCCTCATCTCCACAACGGCCCCCCACATACACTGGGGATGCCTGGTTTCACCTTGGAGATACCCAGCAGGGATCATCTCACAGGGAAAGCCAGGACGGGTTCCCCAGTGGTCTACAGCACTGGGACGCCCCATTGCTGGGGTAGCCATACGCTTTACAAGACAACCTAACATAACATGGCTGTGGATCAAAAATACTCACCATCCTTTCTCACTCAGCCAATTAAAGGGTGACTCCCAGAAATGTCTCATTTTGATACAATTGCTTCTGATCGCAGTGTGGCATATTGTGCGTTCTGATATAATTCTATGGAAAAAGGTATTTATTCATTCCAGAGTGAGATTTAAATGCTACAAAGAAAAATAAAAAAATGTGGTGTAAGTCAGAGCTGAGGGTTGGATGTATTTCTCTGTTAATACTCTCCTATTACTCTGAGAAATATCCATGCCTTGATGTCAATTTTTTATTTTACATCCTCTTGTTAAAATAAAGAAGTTGTATATTTCCCTGGAAAGTGTTTGAAGCACCTTCATAAAATCAATGATGCTTGATTTGGACTTTCTTTTTAAACAAAAATTCTCAAATCACTTCCTATTCAGTTATGAAGTTTGGATTAGTTAAAGGTGCAGAGTAGAATCAGTATACACAACAGAAACCCTGATCTTTGGCTTCCCTGGGCCTTCCAGAGTAACCAGGATTCCCGTTTGTCAGCAAATGAAGATGCATAATGCAGGCCTGCTGCATCTTTCCTGAGTGTCCCCATTCAGCCACAGGCCTATGAATATCTGTGAGATATGGGAGTGTCATGGGCCCCATTTATGCCACTGGGCGATTGGTGTAGATGGGTTTTTTGGAAAGCTCTTCTTGCCTCGTTATTAATATTGACACCATGCTTACTACAGCGTGAAGTGAGCTGGAAAGCAATGGAGTGTATTTGGGTATGAAAAAGCAAATTAGCTTGCAGTGTACTTTATTGTGGGTGCTCAGTAAGATACACTACAATTGAATGCTATGGCTAACAAGTTATAAAGATTTCTTTGCCTGATATTTGAAATGAGAGCCTCCATTTTCTCTACCTGAGGTTTCACGTCAGCCGGACAGAATACTCAATTCTGGAAACAGATAAGAAGAGAATACATATAAATGTGTATATTATTTATTTCAAGCGAATATCCTGCTTTAAGCTTGTAGAGGGCAAGCTTTCATTGTCGCAACAACATATTTTCCTTTACCCGTAACAGCCCAAATTGCCTACAGTAGCTTTAGTTTTGAAAACAGCATTTTAAGTGTTTTTCATCTGTTTGTTCATATGAAGCATTTCTTTAAGCCATCCTATTTTGCGGTTTAGTGATGAATTGTATTGCTCATTTTGTTACCTAGTATATAAGGTCTCCTGATCATACAAAGTTGATGAAAGTATGTTGTTACAACATAGAGTGATTAAGAGATCTTCACAGTATTCATTTGAATTGTAAAATGAACAATTAAGGGACAGAACGCAGAACAATGTCATACATTCACCCCAGTACAGAGATCTGGGCCCAAAGCCATCGTTTTTGCTTCCCATGCCATTCCAGTATGAACCCAGACATATGGAAATCAGTCTTGACCCTGCGCCCAATGGTAACAGTCCAGCCCGAACTGCCAGGCCAGGTCCTCCCTGGCCTGGAAACAAGCATCCTAGGACTGGTTTTGGGGGTTCACCCCTCATCAGCCAGGATAGCTTGCCTCCAGTGGCATGGAGAGCACGGGACCCACGTCTGGGCATACCCGTCCCACTCGGGGTGACAAATGCAAAAAGAACAATTGATGGACAGAATGCAGAACAATGTCATACATTCACCCCAGTACAGAGACCTGGGCCTAAATCCATTGTTTTTTTTGTTCCCCATGCTATTCCATTTGAATTGTAGTCTGTTTAGCTTGATCAAAAGAATAAACAGATGGGGGGAGTCTAACACAAGGGTCACAAGGAGTTTTCTCTTGTTCTGGTAATTTTGCCTCATTCTGTGTTGAAATTCACAGCTTGGATGCCACAGGTGGTAAGGAAAGTGCCCTGATTACTTGGTGTTAGCCTTCATTCTGTCTATCTTACTACTCCTTGTCCCAGTCATTACAACCCATCCACCTCCCTAGACTTTGCGGCCATTGGTGAACACGTGCATAGTTCAGGAGGTTCGTGCAAATATCAATCCTTTTAATGGCACTCAGTCACGGTGGTAGGGCTTGTATTCAAACACCACCCGCGTCTCAAAAAAGAATGCAGCATTTCCCTTTGTCAGTGGGTAACTTTCTGTAATTGTCTTTACTGAGTGATGTTGATTGTTTCTCTGTATTTCTTTAATGAGATTATATTGTCCTGAGTAAATGATTCCAAAAAGTGGGATCCATCTAACGAGGAAAGTTACAATTGTAATTCAGAGACATACAAGATCAGGATGTCTGCCACCATAAATGTTAAGGGATGGAAGAACTACTTCTGAATACTTGGATACCTATAAACCTTTGGAAAGGTCCAACAGCAGTTGCTATTCTATTCCCCAGCATTTATGGTGGTATATATATTACAATGGAGGTCATGCTAGGTCAATGCCTCTACATTGGTGCATTGATGAAAGATCGGGGTGTCCTTTGCACTTTCTGCTTGTTGGTTCAGACCAACAGTCCCCTAAAAATTATGAGCGTCAAACACCTGCGCTACAGCTGCTCTTCCAGGCCTGCTCTCCTATCACAGAGCCTCAAGGTAACCTAACAGACAAAATGATTGTGCATTACGGCCCTGGGCTCAAGCCAACAACTGACTGCTGCTAAATGTGCAAAAAGCTCCCCGCTTGATGGCTTAGCTCAGGGGATTGGCCGCTGCGTACTGTAGTATCGACAGCCCGCGCCACAAATCTTCCCGCCTGCTTCAAACCACCAAACAGAGGGTTCATTAATACAGTGCCTGGGCGGCATTGTCCGCTTCAGAAAATAATCCTTTTCGGCTTCCTCTTTTTCACTAGTCGATAATGGCTGTCCATTAGAATTAATTAAGGTGCGGATCGAAACTTTCACTTCAGAGGAATTATTTATCTTACAAATTCGCCCATGCTATCAACAGAGGACCCCGCTATATAACCTGCAAAGTAATAATTCTGGCAGCAAATATTATGCGACAAAAGGTTGCGATATTGGAACATTTATTTTGCATGAGCAATGGTTAGGCATCTGAGATTTATTTTAATATCCTTTAGGAAGGTCAAAGGAAAGCTTCACAAATTTGCACAATCTTTTACGTTTTTGAGGCAAGCGAATAAAAGTTGTGTGTATGTGATAATTTACAGCCCACTTATTCTTGTTTAATTAATGTTTTTTAAGATTTTGCCGAGATATCATTCACAGAAAAGGTTCGACTCTTATTCTGAGCCCTGCGCTGAGTAAGGTATCAAGTGCAAACGTGTGTTGTCTTCCAATTTTGGATTCCGAATTGTGGAAAATGATTGACCTGAAAAAATCTGCAAGGAGAGTATGATTGCTGATTTCAGTTTTGGTAAAACTTCCCCTTATTTCCTATTCTGACCTGTCAAACTCAGAACAGTGGCGCAAATTCACAAGGAAAAATAACAACGTCCACTAACAGATTATGCCCAGAATAAATTTACTGCACAGCATTCCTATAGCACACAGAATGTTTTTTTGTGCAATATGATTGTCAAAGTTGGAAGCTTGGGTAAAACTTTGCCTGCTGAGAAAGAAATCTACGGTACAAAAGGGGGTGATGATGGACGGAGCATCTGAATCAATCAAACACTCACACCCAGTCAAAAGATCTGGGTTTAATTCATCACCGTTCTTTAGCCCACCCTGCCACCCCAGTTCAGACATGGCTATATGCAAATCAGTCTGACCCTGTGCCTCATGTGAACAGTCCATCCCGAACTGCCAAGCCATGCCTTCCCTGGACCGAAAAACAAGCTTCCGAGGACCGGTTTCTGGTATTCCAGTCGTCTTCAGCCCGGCTTGCTTGAATCCAGTGGCAAATTGAGCAAGGGACTCACGTCTAAGGATACCCTGCCACACTCATGGCGGCCAAAAGCGGTACAAAAGGGGGTGGTGATGGACGGAGCATCTAAATCAATCAAACACTCACACCCAGTCAAAGGATCTGGGTTTAATCCATCACCGTTCTTTAGCCCACTCTCCCACCCCAGTTCAGACATGGCTATATGCAAATCAGTCTGAAACTGTGCCTCATGGGAACAGTCCAGCCCGAACTGCCAAGCCATGCCTTCCCTGGACTGGAAACAAGCTTCGAGGACCAGTTTCTGGCATTCCAGCCGTTTTCAGCCCGGCTTGCTTGAATCCAGTGGCAAAGTGAGCAAGGGACTCACGTCTGAGCATACCCTGCCACACTTATAGCGGCAAAAAGCGGTACAAAAGGGGGTGGTGATGGACGGAGCATCTGAATCAATCAAACACTCCCACCCAGTCAAAAGATCGGGTTTAATCCATCACTGTTCTTTAGCCCACTCTGCCACCCCAGTTCAGACATGGCTATATGCAAATCAGTCTGACCCTGTGCCTCGTGGGAACAGTCCAGCCCGAACTGCCAAGCCATGCCTTCCCTGGACCGGAAACAAGCTTCCGAGGACCAGTTTCTAATCTAGCCACGTGCCTAATGCTGAGTTGAACCCTTTAATTGTCTTTTTGGTAGGAAGGTGTACATTTTGAGGCCTATGACCAGTACTTTTCTAAGTATGTTTCTCCACTGCAACATTTACCAATCCCATGGAATATAGCATTCTTTGTAGCTCCCAAGTAACTTGTTTACGTTTCCAATCTAGCTCCTAGTTCCGAAAACATCACCATTAATATTGGGAAATCTATGCATTATAAATGACTCCTACATTTGGAATGGATTTCTGACTTTTCTGGGATTCACAAAGAATCTTAGAAGGACTTCTGGCAACTTGTGTCTCTTGCAGGATTCTAGGAACACTGCAATATGAACAATTTGATCACGCAGGTTTCTAATAGCTGGAAAATCTGCATGAGTAAATCTTGTAGAACTATGCCTTTAAATGGTTAACTTTTTGTTTTTTTCACATGGTGAAAATGGTTTATGGAGGATAAACCCCCACCCCTCTAGCCCTTTTAAACATGGTGGTGATCTCCCTCCTTTCCCCGCCCTTTAAGAGCACTTACTACTGCCTGTCATAGGAGTAAACATGCATGCATTTCCAAAGTGAGAAGCAGATGCTACTAATTTAAGGTAATTGGATAGGCACTATCCGCAGCCGGGTCCCGTGCAGGTAAGAGCGGTGGGGTCGGGTTGGGGGGGAGGGATTCGACAGAATAACACAAGGAGAAATTAAATAAATAAATAATTTTATTCGGTCTTCGTCTGTCGAAATCCCCCCTCACCCGGCACCACTGCTCTTACCTGCACGGGCTGCGGCTGACTAGCCGACCCTATCACGAAGGCCCGACCACACGATTTGAATATGGAGAGCCAAACTTGCATCTTTAGATTGACAAGAGCTCCGAGGAGGCTATAAGGTAGCTCGTAACACAATAAAAACACTGTCTTGAACATACCAGATTATCCATCTTTGTCTTTGTTGCTATTGGTGCTTAGGAGATGAAAATTGATGTAATCATCGGTGTGCCAGTTTTAGGACTTTTAAGCAATATTTAAAGAAATAAGTCATAAAATGATTTCTTGAAATTGCTTACCCATTCAGCTGTCCCGGGAAAACACGTCATCACATTGTGTACACATAGAAGCTAAGGTAGACTTAGCATCGTTTTTGTTTCACCCTTTTAAAAAAAAAGTTTTTTTACAAAAACGTTCCTGTTGTCTTTAAATGTAATCTGCAGACTTATGCAGCCATGGGGATACATTCACCTCTTTATAAAATAAGTTACAATTAAATGGAGGACAAGCAAAGAAATTACCAGAATCTGGGCACTTATCTATCGGACAAGATGGACCAAACCAGTAAGTGGCAGAAAACAGTAGCCTTCTGCCATCATTTGTAATCCTGGTGCGATCACTTTTAAATCTTCTACTTAAAACACTCCTCATTTCTGTGTCTCCTTCGACCAAATCGGGGCTGGGTTTATCAATACCCCAGATCGTAAAATCCAGGTGGGATTTCAAAACGACTAACAAATATGGGCATTTTCTATGCTAATATGTTTACTCTTAAACTTGCCCAATGCATATTCATGATGGATATCTTGAAAGCCTGATGAGATTCACTAGATTTACTAATCAGTGGCTCAAAGTGTCAGCCTTTGTGAATATTCTGAATACAAATAACAAACTGTATTGAGCTAGCATACCTGGAGCAAAATTTAACATAGAGTCTTGTTGTATTGTTATTGGTGAAATAAAGAGTGTAGGGATTTCTCTTGTCGCACCAAATTCCTTAATAGTTAGAAATAAGCAAAGATTTGTCAAACGTAAACTAAGGCACTCATATTCAGCACAACAATACCGTCATAAACTATGGAGGTTGCATTATGCTAAGTGACCTCCGGGGAAATAGGCGTGTGCACCTGCTTTCTGTGCCCCTGGTATTATAGAAGATGTAGCGTATGCTCCGCAGCCCCTTCTGCAATACAGATCATACCCAACGTATATCAAGGGGGTGTTCCCTTATTTGCATAGAGGTTTAGCACCGAACAAAAGAGGAAACACTTTGGGGGCCATTAGGATGGCAGGCGGACTTTGCCCGCCCGCCATCCTCACGGTACTTGGGACCGCCCGCCATAAGGACGGGAGTCCCGTGGGGGGTATTAGGATGCGCCCACCACAGTGGCGGGCGCATCCTGCATTTTTAACATTGTAGCGGGCGGTGCTCTCAGCACCGCCCGCCACAATACTAAAAATGCATGTATGCATTTGCATACACAAAGCGGCAGGCACCGCGTGGTGCCTGCCGCTTTGTGTATGCAAATGCTGGGGGGTACCACAGGTACCCCCATGTGCACCTCCTACCTCGCCTTCACTCCGGGGGCCCGCAGGGGACACCCGAAGTGAAGACCACCTGCCTTTCCGTGGTAGCATCGCCGCCACGGAAAGGCATCTGTTGCAGCCCATACTAATATGGCTGGCGGTGACTGATAAACACCGCCACCATATTAAACCATTTCCGCCCCGGTCGCAAGGCGACCGAGCCGGAAAAGCAGCGAACGGTCTTTCCATCCGCTGTGGACCCCCCAGCCATGCTAATATGGCGGGGGGTCATTCTGGTTAGGATGGCGGGCGGATTGCCCCTGCCAAGCCAGCGGTGGCTACCGCCAGCCTGGTGGGGGCAATCCGCCAGCCATCCTAATGGGCCCCTTTGTCTCCGACCCGTGCCATACGACAGACAGGACCCAGAGCCAAAGGGGCTGCTAGGCATTCTGAGTGTATTACTTCATGGTGCCTCTTTGAAGGGGGAGAAGGAGTTCCAGGGAAGAATACCTATGCAGGCGGGTACAGTCACTCACTGCTTGTGCCTCCAGGTGGATGTCGGTCCAACCTTCAAATTTGGACAGGCAGTTTCAAACAACCAGTCCATCTTTCACCAATGTGCTGTTTGTAGTTCAGGCACAGGTTCAAACCTGCACTGGGATCTGTGCATTTGTTGTAAAACTCTTCCAATTTACACCCAAAAACTTAAGTCTGCTCCACTGCACAGGGTGGGACGGACAGTGTGCAATATCCTTAATATGTCCCCTGCTATTTTATGTTGAGCCAGTTACCTCTGTATTGTTTAAGCAGATCCAGTATGCATATTTCTTAATGGTTCAATGTTCCTATTTTTTTCTTAAATCACTCTTTTTTGATCTATAATGAAATATTAAACTACACCATATAGATTGATGGGTGGAGAAGTGTGGCTCAATGGTTAGCGCGGCAGACCCTGATGCAGAGGTCTGGCCCGGGACCAGGGTTCAATTCCCGCCTCGACAGGTCTTGGGCTCAATTTCCTCGAACCTGATCATTCTCAGCTCGGTGCCTATTCTAATCATGGGTCCCACTCTGCAACTCTGGGCAATAGCTTGCTTATTTTCCACAACGGCCCCAACAGTGCTGGGATGCTTGGCTTCACCTTGGGGGTGCCCAGGAGTGGACATTTCACAGGGAAAAGCCAGGAAGGGTTCCACAGCGGTATGCGTACAGCGCCAGGAAACCCCGGTTAGGGTATAAGTGCTAATGGTAGGAAGAGCAGAGTCACAATGGTTCGCAGAGCCCCGTGGGTGGGAACAACCATGAAATCAATCCCTGGGGACTGCATAGTCGTAACTTTTGATGATGTTTTTACGGCCAACCACATCTGCTCCTGGGTGAGCCAGAATGGGGGCTCTTCTATTGCCCCGAGGCCCTTGTCATTCTTCTATCCACCCCGGATGGTGCACCCTCAGGGGGGCAATTGGACTCTGGTTCCCCAGCAGCCCAGCTGGGGGTTTGCCCCTAGGGAACACAACCCAGCTAGTGGCTGGCTTGGTATCACAACCTTTAATAGGTTTGCCAGCCTTGAAGATGTGGATTGACTTGTAACATCCCCTGCGCCGGCTCCATTACTCAAATCTAATACCCCGCAGGTGGAGGCTGAGTCTTCACCACTGTATACTACCTTGGACACGGGGGGCATTGGTCCTCTGACCCAGGTCACGCCCCTGGCCACCCCTGTTCGGGGTTTGCTGCACCCTCCCCTGCTCGATGGCAATGCTAGTTCTTCCTCAGCAGCGATCTTGCTAGCCCAGGACTTGCTGAAAATTGTGGCTCATTCTCAGCATCCCCGGCTCGACGGTCTCGATGCTGTGTACCCAGCTACTGCCGCCCAACCTTGCATAAGCTCGGTAGGCAGTTCCTCGTTCAAGATCTTAAGTTGGAACGTGGCGGGGCTTGTGCGCAATCTAAATAAACCTGACTGGAATTCTTTTGTGGAGCCTTTTGGGATCTGTCTCCTACAAGAAACCTGGTGTTTGGAGCCCGTGCACAGGGTTGGTTTCGCGACGTACCATGTGCCGGCCTCCAAGCCAAAAGGCAGTAAAGGACGCCCTTCTGGTGGCCTTCTTGTCTGGGTCAGTATCTCTCTGGGGCTTACCATAAAACATATCAACACCCAATCGCCAGACCTGCTGAGACTTACCATTCGGTGCCCGGGGGGTAGGATTATGGAATTGTTTAACCTGTATGTCAGGGGGGGTCGGGGGGGGGACTCTTCTCCTCTATCCTCTTCTGGAGTTGAAGAAGAGCTTCGGGGTTGCGAGATTGATTCCTTTATCCTTTTGGCTGGCGATTTTAATTGTTGCTTCGAACCGCTGGCCTGTGAAGATATTTTGGACACTTGGGAGGATGATGCCAAGAGAGGTATTCCCTTGCTTGATCTCGACCCCATTAAAAAATGGTCACAGAAGGCTATCGATATCAACTCTCTCTGCTTGGAATATGCCCTAAGAGCCACAAACGGCCGTTCCAAATCAGACACTAGGGGTGCGCACACCTACAATAGGGTGGGCCACACCTCTAGAATAGACTATATATTGTTGAACCACAATTTGTGGGAGCATTTTCTCGATATGGAGGTCCAACAAACAGCGGACAGTGATCACAATCCCTTGGTTTTATCACTTGCTCTCCCATGGGAGGCAGGGGATCTAGCATCGCCTCGATCCACCTGGAAATCATCCAATGAAGTTGTCCCATCCAACTGTGGCAGACGGCTGAAATGGGCCAAAGTTGCTTTGGATGAATCAAGAATGGCCCAAGCAAGAACCATAATGCTGGAAGCCAAGGGTACCTTGAGTACGTTGGACTCCGATGAAGCAGTTCTAACAACCTTCACGGAGATTATCGCATCACTTGGCAACCTGTTCTTAGCTCCCCAGGGAAGGGGTGGGGCTAGGCGGAGAACTGTATTAAGGGGCAGAGATCAATGGTATTCACCTGCCTGTCGTCTGGCCAAAAGCAACCTTATCCGAGCAGTAGGCCTGAAAGATCCTGGTTTGATTTCCTCTGCTAGGAAGGAATACAGAAAAGCCCAAGAGGTGGCAAGGGCAACTCACGAAACTAATTTCTGGAGCGAATTAATGGATGCTGGGTCCAGGAAGGACTCAAGGGCCTTTTGGGCCTTGTTTAGAGGCAGGGACAGGCCGGTTGACTCATTGTTGACTTGCAACATTACAGGGGATGCTTGGCTGGCCCATTTTTCAAAACTTTACTCTAATTCTCTGGGGGCTAGGGGCCACTGTAGGGGCGAAAGCCACATAATATCGGTTAACAGCTTACACTCTGACTCTACCTTTTCACCCAAGGAGGTAGAAGTAGCAATTAGGTGCATCGTGCCCAATAAGGCAGCGGGCCCAGATGGAGTTCCTGGCGACCTGCTGCGCATAAATATAGAGGAGTGGAGCCTACTCATTGCCAAACTCCTAAATGAGGCCTTGGAGGGCGGTGGATTTCCGGATTCCTGGAGGGGCGCGGAAGTTGTCCCAATTTTTAAAAAAGGGTGTAGGGATGACCCTGCCAACTACCGACCCATAAGTCTGCTTGATTCCACCCAGAAGGTAGCAGGGAAGGTGGTTTTAGGGAGGCTTCTCCAATGGGCTGAGGAAGCGAAGGTATTGTCTGACTTTCAGGCCGGCTTTAGATCTGGTACCGGCACAATTGAGCAGACATTCCGCTTCCTTATGTTGTATTGGAAAGTGGTTAAACTGGGCAAGGGCAGTCTGTATCTTGCTTTTATAGATTTGCGGACTGCCTTTGACCTAGTCCCACGTAACCAACTGTGGGCTGTTCTTGAGGGTTTGGGTATGCCCGCTTACTTGCTGGCACTAATTATTAAATTCCACGAGGAAAATTTTGCCAGAATTAGATGGGGTGCGCAGGGCGAAAAAACATCTCGCATCTCTGTAGACAGGGGGGTCCGCCAGGGGTGTGTGCTGGCCCCCACTCTGTTTTCATTATATCTAAACGGAGTGGTGGAGCATCTGCTCCAGCTACCTGCAGACGCACCTTCCCTGGCGGGCAGGAAGATACCAACACTCCTGTTTGCAGATGATACCCTGTTGATTTCGAAATCCCCGGTGGGCCTTCAAACCCTGCTAACTAGGTTTCAGGGCTTCTGTGTCACCAGGGGCTTGGCTATTAACATCAGCAAAACTAAGTTCCTGGTGTTGAATCCCCCTAGAAAGACAGTCCACCCTCCATCCCTGGATTCAGTTCCCTTAGAAAGGGTAAGGGAATTTGATTATTTAGGAATCCGCCTTTGTGACTCTATGAGCTGGAAGGCGCACCACCAAAAGATCATTCTGGCTCATAGGAGGGTCACGGGCGCCCTACTAAAAGAACACCGTGCCTCCTCGCTCAAGCCTATTGGGGTGATACTAGACATTTATAGGGCAAAAGCTGTGAGTGCGGCTCTGTATGGGGCGGAGTTGTGGGGTACTCAGAAATTTGACACTCTATTCCATCTTGAGAACAAATTCCACAAAGATTTAATGAGGCTCCCTCATAGCTCCCCAACTCTCCCTCTTTTATTTGACACTGGTACACGTTCCATAGCTGAGCAGGCGAAGTTACGCCCCCTTCTCCTGTGGGCCCGCATATGGAATGTTCCTGAACTCTCGAGCTATGCAGATGCTCTTCGCGAGCTCCTCTCCACCCCGGGTTGGTATAAGATCGGTTGGCTCTTGGAAGTAAAGCGCCTGCTCTGTGAACTCGGCCTGGATGACGCCTGGGCCAACAGATCTTCGCCACCCAAACAATTACTAAAGAAATTATTCTGGGCGTGGGTGGATAACGAGAGATCTAAACAAACCAACATATGTAGATCTGCGGTGGAGTTTTTGACATTCAAAGGCCGTCCCTATAGAGAGCGCTATTTGGATGTGATCTCTAACCCAACAGATAGGGCGTTGTATTTTAAATTCAGGGTCGGTGTTCTGCCCCTGGGATCATGGACAGCAAATTGGAAACCCCCCTGGCAAACTGTATCAACTTGCCCTTTCTGTGCAAACAGTGTCGAATCCATCTCCCATTTAATGTTTGTATGTCCCGCATATTCTAGTCCTCGCCGTAGATGGTTGAAACCGCTCTGTTTGAGGCTGGGTACACGGTCATATGCGGAGGCACTATATTTGTTAAGATCAGACCCCCAACCCTTGCTCGCATGCGGCCTGGCGAAATATCTGGGGTGGGCCTGGAGGATAAGATCCGCAAGGATGATGATCCTCCAGTAAATGGCTCCATTTTAGAATCCATCGGCTCATTTACCTATTGTTGTGTCCCATTCCATCCCCTAAGGTCGACTAAGTATGTGTCCCTATGATTGTCCTAAGATGGACGTTTTTTAGCACTGTTGTATATTGCACTTTTTAAATGATTTTTTCTCGTGATTTTAAACTCAATAATTGTTTTTATTCTGTATCTGTTTTACTGCAATGCTTTTATGAAATGAAACATTTCGAAATAAAGCTATATACATACATAAGTGCGCTTTACAAGTACAAAATCAGTTAATTTCATCATTCATTTAATTTTAAGTTACAATGGAATTCGGAAATTAAGGCACATTATCAATCCTTGTATGCTGTATCCTATTTGCTCAACGTCTTGTGTTCTAAATATTCATTTAATATTTATGTACTAATTTGATTTAAAAAGCACTGGGGCTATTGGAGGATCACTTTAGAGTGCTTAAGGAAGAAGGAGAACAGGGGTAGAGAGAAAGAAAAGACAGCTGTGAGTCAAGACAAAACCGTGAACGACAGAGGTCTCGATTTCAGGAAGACGCATACCAAATGCCTGACGGAAGAAACCACACTTCAGTGAGAGACTGAAATGGAGAAAGTTGCCTTTGGTGTGGGTTAATGGAGGAAACTGTGTCTGAGAGGGCGGAGCATATGAAGATCAGACACAAAAGGCTCTATATCTTATGGTGTCAACGCAAAGTATTCTCTGGATGGCCATACATGACCGGTCAATGCAACAGCAAAAGAATTAAAACTAGGAACTCATTAGAGGTGCTTAATGAAGCCTTCTATGGGGCGCAGTTTTTATTTCTGAAATAAGAACCTGAGCAAACATACTGTAAATAGTTCCAGCATGGCATCCATTCTATTTTCATAGTTCCACCATGAACATAAATTAAGGGTTTCTAAACTAGAACAGAATGCATTTTATAATTTTTGTTACTAGCAACTCAAGGAACCCCATATGGGGATCTTTGGTGCTGATATATTGAGAACACAATTCATGTTTTTATGGGGAAATGAGCTGCCATTATTTAGGACCTGTGCGTGCACAGTATGGTACGCGTGGCAGCAGCGTTCATGACTCCATTTGGAGGACACAAGGGATCATTGCAGGTGACTATGCATTGTCGTTCCCTAAAAGTAGCCAAGGTTCGCGGTCACTAAATTGCTCGGAATATGAGCAGAGAAATAACATTTTCGCCAATCAGGGCAAAAATCATATTGGCGCTGATTCGCTGGTACAAAAATAGATCTTTTTTGGTCGATTGGTGCATATGTATGTTTCAGACTGGTGCAATTCGCTGGTACAAAAATCGATCTTTTTTGGTCGATTGGTGCATATGTATGTTTCAGACTGGTGCAAAATTGCCCAAGGCCAGTGCAAAATTGCCCAGCTCTGATGGAAATCATATGAGTTACATCCAGATGCTCAACATCAGAGCATTCAGTCTAAGTAGGGTTATCATGAAGCCAATAAAGGAGGCAGTGTCTTCTTACCTTGGAGTGATCATTTTTACTCCCTCCACAAACCTCACAGCTCTTCCCGTAACTAACACTTATTGTCTAAGAGACAAACCTTGCCTTATATTCAGTGGCGTCTCGCACAAGTAACTCTGTGAAGCGGTGAGGAAGGGCGGGGCGGTGGTGGTAGTGGAGTTTGACATATAACGGGAAAGGTGAAAGTAAATTTAAAAATAAAAAAAAACTACTTACATTGAGCACACTGCATTGCCGACTCGGCGATGCGGCAGCGCATGGTAAGTGGTTTTATTTATGTACTTCTTTACTTTAATCTTTCCCGTTGTATGTCGAACTCCACTAACCCCCGCCCCCACCCAGCCTCACCGACCCACAGCGTTACCTATGCAAGCCGCCACTGCTTATACTGCATCATTTGTATCCATTTTTGCTCAGATCCTCTCTTGGCCTTGCTTCTGGTATGCTTTGTAGTCGTCGGTCTGTTATTAGGACGGGTAAGCAGAATTAAGACAGTGTAAATGGCAGGCAGCACTCTGCACACCGTAAAGGCAGTGTGTCTTTCTCTAAGCAAACATGGCGAGCTTGTTCTTATTGTGTCGTTGCTAATACCCGTATCTTTCATCTTCTCAGCATTTTAATTTGATGTTTTGTTTGTAGAAGCCTGTCAGACCAGAGCTGAACATCTCTGGCTGCAATAATATTACAGAAGAAATTGAAACACAGGTGCACTGAAAGCTTTCCTCAAATATAAACAGCAGGAAGAGATAAGAGAAAGCATTTTGATATGGAAATGAAAAACTGCACACAAAAAAATCATTTAAGCTTAGTAGTACCATCCCATTCCAATCAAATCATCCTTTTCATGTCTCACGCAATTTTGAGATGTTTATTACAAAACCCCATGTTTAGACCTGCTGTTGTGCTGGCCTGCGTTTCCTTTCATCTGTATTGCGAATGCCGCATACTGTTGAAGATGGTGGTAACAAACAGAATTGTTGGCATGTGGGGTAATATATCACTGCATGCACAATACCATGTGCAGAGGAGAGGGCCTGGGTATGGAAGTGGGAAGTAGTGGCTCCAAAGTTTGTAAAGAGTCTGCATTGCACAAAACCGCGCTCTGATTTGTTTTTTTAGTAAATTTTGAGTTATTTTTTGTGAAATCTGCAAATTATGGAAGAGATGGTGGATCATGTGGCAAACACAGGTAATTAGAATCATGTACTTCCTGTGGTCCTGGCTAATGACTGTGTTCCCACAAGTCTAAGAAATCCAACCTTAAGGGTATACTGTTTTCGTACTAAATTCTCGACTCAGTAGCTTAGCTCATGCAGTAAAGCTTTCCTCAAAGAAATCCATTTGGAACATTGTGGAACAAATAATTAAAATAAAATACAGTTACAAAAATTACAAAAACCTTAATAAATAAAAAACATATCGGCTGTACTGATTAAAAGGTGTTAAGCAAAATGCCAAACAATTAAGGCAATCTGATTAAGGGTTCAAAAGTTAAAGCAACAATGAACTATAATTCTTATAGGTAAAAGTCAGCTTTCAGCTTAAATGTAAATAAAATAATTTGTTTATCAAAATAATTCATCAGGAGGTAGCAGTGCATTCGTTTTTGCCAATGAAAGTAAAAAATTCACCTAAAGAGACAGGAGAAAAAATGTGTGATACAAAGTGTCCTGATAATGTGTCCATTTCTTCAGCAGTGAGTCTTAGATCACCAATCTCTGATGTTCAGATGCACAAGATTCCCTACATACCTGGTAAAGCCCCGCTGCAAAATGTCTAGTTTCAGGTGGTCTCTGGAAGTTCAATGAAGCAGGGTCAGCTACCTGTGTCTAGAACAAAATCTGCACTCCATAGGCTCACACAAACTATACAGGGCCAACAAGCATATATGCCCAGTTGCAATTGGTTCACTGGCTTTTTACAAGCAAGCACAACTTCCTCTATTGCAGGGAATCTCAGCTTTTCCCAGCTATAGGAGAGAAGACCCATGGGGGCAAGGAGGTTTTGCTGGCTGGACCAGGAATACGCTCGAACAGTATCATTGTATCCTTGTGGTGGGCTTAGGCTAGCTGTGGTCTCATATACACAGGAATTCATGCTCTTGGGACATTGGTTCAGGAAGTAGAGGCCGGCATTGATCTCTGTGCGAGGGGGTAAGGGAGTTAAAAATAAGGAAAAATACACTTACCTCCGTGCCGCTTCATCCTATATCGTCTCTCCTTCATTAGCCGAACAGGAAGCAGCCAGGCTCCCCTGAACCAATCACAACGCTGCAAAGCAGCATTGTGAATGGCTCCCCTAAGCCGATCACAGTGCTGCTCATTGTGATTGTGATTGTTCTAAGTGCCATAATTCGGGTCTCAGATGGGGACTGGGATCCTGGGCATGTTCTCCACTGGGGCTGTAATGCAGCCTGAGTGAAGAACAGGCTAAGTGCGCATGACTGTTTGGCCGGCCAAAGCGTCATGCGCACTTCAGTGTGCCCACCACTCCTCCCCTGCCCTGCTCTGTGAGCAGAGCAGCCCGCCCGCCTGCCCCCATGCTGTTGCAGCAAGAACTTTAGCGGAGGAGCCTCCACTGGGTTCAGGTATAATCTTTCAATATTCCATTTCACCACAGAAAATGTGTTCTTCTGGGCTCGAATCTCCTCTTTTCCAAACATCACCCTAAGCCAACCTAGTTACTTGCACTAAAGATCAAAGTAAATCTCTGCTTTAGCACTCTTTAAGCTTTTGAACTTGAAGTTCAAGTCTATGTATGGCAGGTGTGTAAAACAAAAGTATGCAGCCCTGTGGTGCCCTTTATAGCTATAGCTTCTGCCATTGCCCTGCTGAAGTTTTTGGACTGTTAACTTTTACTTCACTGCACTCAACTGTTAGCATTGTTAGTTTTCCCTGAAGACTGCACAGGTCTTGGTTGATTACACCCCATAATATGACACTTACGTTGAATTTCCCATTTTTTCTTATGGGAGAGGTTTTGCTGTAATCTATCTGATGCCTACGTCCAAAGTTCTTAGTTTTTTATGACTTTTACCTTATTACAGTTTTCTTCTTTTTTTTAAAAAATAAGTTGGTCTGAAAATATTCAATTATTTTTACAAGCACTGTTGTTGTGATGTTGTTGCAGAGGTATCTGAGAATAGCCTGGCTGCATGAACAAATTCTCATTGGTGAGCCAAGAAGTTCAATCTCAATCCAGTTCCAGGAGGATGTTCTCACTTGTAGTTTAACAATCTGGTTTCTTATAGCTCTCTTTTCTCTTGGCATGGCCCTTGGTCCTTATGAATATTTTATTTATTCATCATTTTTGCCCTTGGCTGTCAAGACTTTAACATTGTCTCAGTGGAAGGGAGAAGAAGAACTAGAAAGACTAACAAAGAAGTAGATGAGCTGTTAAGTTAACATTTCACAGGCCCAATACATAGTGCCTATTCACCCTGGCCCCTTAATAAGGATAGGGATTTACCACACATTCTTAATTTATTTTCCATAATGTGGGGTGGGGACAAAAACAATACTTCTTTCAGAGAAAATAGTGTTTTGACAGACGTGCCTTATTAATAATGTACCAAAATATTTGCAGATTTTTCTTTGTGAACATATTAGCAGGAGACTCACATTGCTGCCCGCATGCCTCAATGAGGTGAACCTTCTACCCCACCTCTTTGGGGAATAAGTGGCAGTTTTAATGCACATGTGTAGGAAGGTAGTATCCTTCTGCCTGAATACCCCCACTTGTTGCCTGTTGATAAGCTGGTTTTGGACTAGTCTGACTGGGCTCCTGCTAATCAGGACCCCAGTCTCTTTGTTCTCTCCCTTAAATTGTTGTGTTGAGTACTTAGGTACATCCCAGATTGGATACTGAGGTACCCTTATAAGTCCTTTGTATATGGTACTAAGGTACTAAGGTGCCCAGGGCATAGGTACCCCAGAGGTCCCCCATGGGCTGAATCATGCTTTATGGCACCCATAGGAGACCATGCAAAAGGGCACTACAGGCCTACCATTACAAAGTTGTACGGTGGTGCTCTAAACAGTGAGCCACGTGGAGAAGTGTGGCTCACTGGTTAGAGGAGGCAGACCTGGAAGCAGATGTCAGCCTGGGACCAGGGTTCAATTCCCTGCTCGGCGGGATCTTGAGTCCTAAAATGTCCATGGACTCGACAATTCTCGCTCCGGTGCCTACTTGATTCACGGGTTCACACTCTGCGACTCTGGGCAATAGCTTGCTTAATCTCCACAACGGCCCCTCGTTGCGGGATGCCTGGCTTTCACCTTGCGGATACCCTGCCGGGGTTATCTCACAGGGGAATACCAGGACGGGTTCCCTAAGCAAGCGCTTAGAAACCGCTTGGTGATTTGCGCTATATAAATTCCTTTACATTTACATTTACATATAGGTTTCCTATATCTAAGGGTCACTGCACTTAAAACCTATTAATCACCCCTATAGCAGGCTTTTGCAATCATGAAGGCGGGGTGCCTGGTTGTAAGTGAGCGGGTGCCCCTACGGAGTCCATTCTCCCTGGCTGTCAGTCAACCAGCCATATACCATATACCATATAGAGGAGCACCGCTTAATTAAAAAAAAAAATGTAAGCTTATAAAGCGCGCGGCTACCCCCAATGGGGGTGTTCCGGCGCTGCAGACAACCAACACCAGAGAGATTCAGTATGGGCTAGATCATGGAAAAGAGCCAGGTCTTAAGTTTTCTCCGGAACAGAGACTCGGATGTAATAAATCTAAGATCTAGGGGGAGGCGATTCCAAAGTTTAGAGGTAGCTACAGGAAAGGCCCAGTCCCCGGTTCGTGCGAGACGGAAACATGGGGCATACATCAAGCGAAGATGGTTCGATCTAAGCTCACAAACTGATTGGGCAGATTTGAGTCTATGTCTCAAGTAAGCAGGACCTCGACCGTTAAGAGTCCTAAAGGCAAAGACTAGGGCCTTCAATTGTATGCGGAAGCTTACCGTTAACCAGTGCAGTTTAGCCAGATACGGCGTGATGGAATGTTACAGATCAGCCTAGCCGCGGCATTCTGCACTATCTGTAGTCGTTGGATCAGGTAAGCCGGGGTTCCCTCATACAGGCTGTTTGCATAGTCCAAATGGGACGTAATTAAGGCATTAACTACCGTCCTACGTGAACCAAGTGGAAGAAAGGGGACAATCTTCTTAATCATGCGGAGCTTGCCGAAACAAGCTGCCGAGACTTTGTTAATTTGGGTTTTGCAAGACAACGCAGTGTCAAATTGAAAACCCAAATTACGGGCAGATTGTACTGGGACGGGGGGGTCAAGTTCTGATGGCCACCATATATTAGCTGGCAAGGGAGATTTTTGTTTGAAAAATAAGACCTCCGTCTTATCTGTGTTTAATTTGAGATTATTGGTGGTCATCCAGGCTGCGATGTTAACCAGGCAACACCGGAAATTAGCCATGTTGCCGTCAGAGTGATCTCTAAATGAAAACACAAGCTGAGTGTCATCAGCATAAGAGATCACTCTGACACAATGACCATCTCGAAATCGGTTGCAACGAATCCTATCAGGTGTGGTATCAAACATGTTGGAATCATACCTACCACACTGTAAACAGCGAGTAAGGTATGATTCCAAGCAACCCTGAAGGCGGGGTGCCTGGTTGTATGTGAGAGGGTACCCCTGCATGAGCAGTGCACCCCTGGGAGTCCATTCTCCCAGGTTGTCTGTCAACGAGCCATATACCATATAGGGGGGCACCGCTTAATTACACAATGACCATCTCGAAAACAGATGCAACGAATCCTATCAGGTGTGATATCAAACATGTTGGAATCATACCTCCCACACTGTAAACAGCGAGTAAGGTATGATTCCAAGCATTGGAAGAGCCCTCCGTTAGGCTATCAGTGTTCCCCGTACCAGCCTTCTTTACCCGGACAGCACAAAATGGTTGCTGCCGACCAGAGAGATGATTCTGCCCTCCTGTGGCTGAGGCAAGCTTGAGCAGGGGAAGGCAGATATAGGCATCCTTTCACAGGGAGGTGTGACCACCTCCCTGACAGGATTTAGTGTATTGAGGTAGGGTGGGTGTGCTTGCCAGCGCCACTCAGTCTGCATGAGGGGCACATTTGGTGTCCCCATGCATAGCCCAGCTCAAACCAGTTCTGGGAGCTGTTGGCTCCGGATGTATGACATTACAACGCATGCTTTTACCACGCATGCATTTACAACGCTGTTTTTACAATGCATGCCTTTACAACGCATAGTGATTTGGGGCGCTGGATAGTGAATAGTTTAATTTACTATTCCAACTCCAGTCCCCATGGATAGTAGGGAAGGTGTTGGATAGTAAATTAAACCTATTCCCTATCATTGAGCGCCCCCCAGCGCAATGCGTTGTAATGGTTTGCGTTGTAAAAGTTGCGTCGTAAAGGCACTGCGTGGTAAAAGTTGCGTTGTAAAAGATGTTTCCCGTTGGCTCCCACTCTGGCGCCAAACTGGACAAAGGACATGGTAATAACCTCCCCCTGTTCAGATCCTCCCCTGGGAGGGTCCCCTTAATCTTTCCAACCCTTTCCCTGTGGTACTTGAGGGCTTACCTGGGTGTAAGTCCCTAGATTTGTCGTGGGATAAGATTCAGATCAGACACCACTGCACTTTGACTGTCTGGGCACTCTGGACTTCGTTTGGATCTGATGTTGTCTCCCTTCCAGTCTGCTGCATCGTCTGTACCTGTGCATCATACAGGAACCTTCCAAGGCCTGTGAAGCATCAAAGGCAACAGAAGAAATCTCCCTTGGAGTGAAAGAGTCACTCCCCTGCATTCGCAGGCACCGCAACTGAGTGGACCAGTCTGCTCATCCTGAGCGCCTCCAGACTCCGAACGGCTCTGCAACACAAGTGGTGGTTTTTCACAGCTCCCAAGGTCTGTTCTACCCTCTCACCAAGTTTGAGGCCAGTATTCCTCATTGGGGTCGCAATAACTGAACCCCTGTGTCACGCATAGGCAGTTGTAAAGGCTTTTTGACTTATTTCCAAGAAGATCTTTGGGCTCCTAGTAGCCCCAACCTCGAGCATCTCCTGTGACCAGAACCTTCAGCCACACTGCATCGTGTGCATCGTGGCCCGCATCTTTTGGTGAGCTGTTTGAGGTCCTCGCACCACTCCAGTGTCTCCGGCCTGTGGGTCTATTTGAGTGTCAGAGGGCATTCGTCTTCCACGTCTCCTGGTCACTCTCGCTTGACATAGACTCTGTCCCCTCAGCCTGCAGGTACCTCTCATCAAGAATCACTCTTTGGATTCCACCAGACTCTTTCTCCTCTTCCAGCAGTGGTACTTTCCTGAAGTGCTCCATTGGGTTCGATGGCGGTTTCCAACACCACTTTACACGTATGCACCCAGCTTCCCTGGTGTAGGTAACGTGGGTACTAGGGTATCCACGGGTGGTATGGCTCTCCATCCTTCTGTCTACCAGAGGGTTTCTTCAGGGTCCACAGGGAAGGGTCTTAATCTTTAAAAATCCAACCACGACTTCCACATAGAATTGTACCTATCTACTTACCTTGGGTGGTTCCTTGGGTCCCCAGCACTTCTACGTCCTCTCGACACTGTCTTGACTCAAGTCATGGTTCTTATACCACTTTCGTAGTATATGTCTTGGTCCCCCACTGGGGGCCACTGTGTATTTTGTTCTATTTACTGTGTTTCTTTGATAAAGTATTTGTGCATTGTGCATATCTCCGGGTAGGAGATATTTCTATTTGTTGGAGAGTGTTATATAATGAATATCACTATTTTGTGTAGTTCTTTTTCACTTAATCTATACTGTAAGATTGCATTCTAGTAAAGCAAGCTGCTTTACACTCCTTCTGGACTAAGCCTGAAGGCCGTTCTCCACAGCTGCAACTTAGAGTCCTTTCTATGGTTACTAAGACCTCTTAAACTGCCATAATGGTTGTCTGGACTGGTGCAAGGTGTCCACTTACATAAGTGTACATCATGTACCAGGCCAGCTTCTCACAACATGCAATGATGTTTGCCTCAGTATTTGCATGTCTCTTTTGCGAAAGCAGCAGCAGAGCTGAATTTTTAAACACTTTTGTAAATTACATTACTCCATTGTGCATACTTTTTGTGGAGAATCAAAGCTTCTCCCTCTAGGAAATAGCGAAGCGATCCTTCCATTCTGTTAAAAGTCAACATGTAACTTTCCCACCTGGTATAATAGCAAGGTTGAAACCAACTGTGCAAAAATCATAGCTGTAACTTTGACAGTATAAGTGCACAGTATGCATGTATGTATGAATGTCGTATTTGGATAGTGCAAACTTAGCCAAAAAGTTGCAGCACAATAGGCTGAGAAACGATGCAGGATATTGTGCAGCTGGAAAATTAACCTCTCCGGTGACAGACTGCAGGGTAGCATCTTAGAAAGGGTTATCAATACCTTACCCTCTAGTCCAGTCCTCAACTGTGAATATGCTCAGGATCTGAGTATGCTCTGGACCTATCTGCATTAAAGATATTGTACGCTACTGCTATACAAGCAGGTACCATATTGCAATTGTAGACCTCAAAAATAGCTCTGTTCCTTGGGGAAAATAAACACCAAAGAAGTCAAATGTAATTTCGTCTGGGGATCTGTAAAACCTTGCGTCAGAGTTTCTGGTGACCCTAAACAATATCAAACAGGCTGTTGTACTGTGAATGACTGTCATGCTTGCCATTTTACACGTGATGGATGTTCTGTCAGCTATATTACAGGTACATTATAGCCTATGGCACTTGTAATATGGGGGACGGCATAACCTCAGGGTTCTACAGACTATCTCTTCCCCCAAACTCTAAATGAGGCCACACATGTTTGCAACTAGTCTACGACCGACCTTACAATCGTTCCATAGGAAATATCTTGTTGGTGTGCAAGTGCCATATTCTGGGTTTATATTACGATCCTTCTTTTATATGGACTTCAAGCCACATTAGATTAATACAACAGACTGAAGGAAGAGAAACATATATCAGCAAAAGTGCTGCCGCGGTCTGACTCTGGATCGAAGGAGCATAGTTTGTCTATACGATTGGTTATGTGAAGCAGAGTCATGGATTAGGTAGAGCATAACAGTGAGAAAAGCAAATGCAGGTGATGTGTGTCTGAGCAATTGGTTTCAGTCAGTGCTGTTTATTGCAAAGAGAAGGTGCCTTGTCTTGTTGACCCTAGCATAGGTTAATCAACTCTCAGTCAACTTTAAAGTACACAGTAAACTCTCTAGTTAAAAGGGCTTACTTATTTATGCATCCATCTACCTTCATAGTATTGCATTTGCTATGATTTCTAGATGCTTACTGCTGACTTCAAACAGTTTTTGATACAAGAACTTGTGTTAAATATTCAGGGAAGGATAGTTTTGAAGGAAATTGTAATTGGAGGGGAGCATGTGTGTATGTGTGTGTGTGCGTGTGTGTGTGTGTGTCTGTGTGTGTGTGTGTGTGTGTGTGTGTGTATATATATTACCTACTGGCGGTCGCCAGTAGGTATATATAGTTAGGATTTTTTCTCTATGGGTTTTTTGAAAATTCTATGTCTAATAACTTTGGCGTTTGTGGACGGAATTGGCTGAAATTTTCAGGAAAATGGCACATTTTGTTTCTGAGCAGCCCCTGAAAATTTTGGGGGGGTTCGTCAAGGGGGGGCCGAGAAAAAAGGGGGGTCCCAAAACGCGTTTTTCCCATGTTAATTTCCATAGGGCGGTTGGCCTCACTTTTAGCCCGAACGGCTGAATGGATTTGCACGAAACTTGGCAAAATTGTAGGGACTGGTAGCCCGATGTGCCTTTTGTAGGTCTCAATATATGTGCTCCAGTGGATTTTGAGAAATTAACGTTTAAAAAAAGATATATATCTGTAACAGCGGACCGGGCAGCGCTCTGGTTCGCGGACTTTTCGTGCAACGGAGCTTTGTGAAGCGAAGCTGATTGGTTCTCCGGCGTCTGTCAACATTCCAAACAGTCCGTAGCGGCCGCCATCTTGTCTCTCGGTAGGATCGAGAGACAAGAGGAGGTCAAAACAAAGGGGGAAATAACTATAAGGGGGCATAGTAGATCCTCGCTGACCCCCTAGGTTTGATGTGGAGGTTTTAAAAGGGCCCCGCGGGGCAAAAAAAAAAAATAATAATAATAATCGAACGGCTGAATGGATTTGCACGAAACTTGGCAAAATATTAGGGACTGGTAGCCCGATGTGCCTTTGCTAGGTCTCAATATATGTGCTCCAGTGGATTTTGAGAAATTAACGTTCAAAAAAAGATATATATCTGTAACAGCGCTCCGCTTCGCGTAACGGAGGTTTGCGAAGCTGATTGGTCATTCTGTCACTGGGCTATAGTTGGGCTACATCTGGCTGATATTTGGGCTACATTTGTTTTTTTGTGTGTCTGGCGGCCATCTTTGGGCTACATTGGGCTACATTGGGCTTCATTGGGCTACATTCGGCTAATTAGCAAATAGCTCATCGCAAACTAGGAATGGTAAAGAATCGCTATTTATTCCTTAAAGTTCGCTATTTAGGAAATGCAAAAAACGTTGATGATACATATGGCGGTTCATCTCTAACAAGATAAGAAGCATAGGGATACATTTATGATGACTGGCGCATCACCAGGGATGTGTTAGTCATTCTGTGCCGCTGTTCCGTCACCTATGGTGTGCTGCATTTACAATGCGGCACATCATGGGGCAAAAACAGCACAGATGCGTGATGTATCTGTGCCGTAAAGGTGGCGTATTGCTGGAGTTGTATCGCAAGTGTGATGAAGCTCCAGCAAGGGTCGGGGGTGCCCCTGTCGCAGGGTTTCTGTTCTCACACAGAACTGTGGACAGAGGATTGGAACCTCGGCGAATGCATTGCTGGAGTTGTATCGCAAGTGTGATGAAGCTCCAGCAAGGGTCGGGGGTGCCCCTGTCGCAGGGTTTCTGTTCTCACACAGAACTGTGGACAGAGGATTGGAACCTCGGCGAATTAGGGTGTCCCAAAACTCACGTTAGTAATCAAAAACTCCTTAGCAAGCTAGGTACAGTGTCACATTGGATATAACAAACTCTCAATGTTTAGACAATCCAGAATATGAACTTATAGTACCTCAGGATACGTGGAACTCATGAACAGTCGGTCGTTATAGATTTCTTAGAAACCAGAACATGGAGTTAAGAAGAACAGATGTGTATTTGAAATGTTTATTTACTAATGCCGTCTTCTCAGGCGTAGTACCTTAGATAATAAAAGTACACATATTATCAGTAGCAAAATTACCAGCATAGTTACTAGTACATAAAAAGTGAATGGTGATAGTATGTTAACATGCTGTAAATGAATAAGAGTTAGCAACACTTATAAGCAGCCGCGGGCCGTGGAGGGAGTTACGGTGAGGCAGGGAGGCGGGGAGGGGGAGAAGCAGGGTGGAGAATACAAGTACACATATTATCAGTAGCAAAATTACCAGCATAGTTACTAGTACATAAAAAGCGAATGGTGACAGTATGTTAACATGCTGTAAATGAATAAGAGTTAGCAACACTTATAAGCAGCCGCGGGCCGTGGAGGGAGTTACGGTGGGGCAGGGAAGCGGGGAGGAGGAGGGGCAAGGTAGAGAGGGCTCCACCCTGCTTCTCCCCCTCCCCGCCTCCCTGCCCCATCGTAACTCCCTCCACGGCCCGCGGCTGCTTATATCTCACCCTCCCTAATACACATATTATATTATTTGCTAAGAAGGTCTCTTTGTGTTGGTTTAGGGCGTGCCCATACTTTAGAGTCTTAGATTTGAAGGAATCACATCAGCATACACCAGCTCTCTCTTCATGTGAACCGCATCAACTGTTGTGTATGTGTGTTCGGCAAAGCAATATAAAACCCGCCTCATGCCCAGAATTGGCAGAAGTTGCACTTATGTTATGAGTATGAAGTCGTGGAGATCAGACCTCATAACAATTCTGTATCGTGTTGTTCTTGAAACTTTAGCACTCGCTGTACAGATATAGTTTAACAAGTAAAGCAGATAGTAGACCAATAACATATTATTCTCATGTAAACCACGATGAACTACTAGGTGGAAAGCTAAAGCAACAACTAAGTGTCGTGTGCAGAAGTTGCAAAAAAGGAAAAATGGCGTTTAAACCGGTAATGAGCCCATGCTAACTTAACACGGTGTAAAGATATCCAGGACCTAGATGACACCTCCTCATGATCCGGAAACGAACTGAATAAGATAATAGAAGTGCCATCTCATGAGAGCAGATTGCAAGTTTATATGTGGACGGTCCGCAAGGTAAAGCATTAAAAACTAGGAAAATGTAATGCTAAAGAAAAATAAAACAGCCAAGTACTTTATCGAGTCTTAAGCCAATAGGCAAGGTAAATAATAAAAACTTGACAAATAAGTCAATGAATTGTCAATGAAATGCTAGTACTCAGCATATCAAACATGAAAAAGGTCTATGACATAACTGTGTATGCAAAATAAGCTGCAACAGCCTCCAATAGGAAGTCACCGTCTTCATCCGAAAACAGTTCAGCCATCCAATTTAAAAGCGGAAAAGAACATACGTGCTCTCCCAGCACCGGATCCTCTATCACCATCAGAGGACAGCTCGGTGGGTTTTCAAGAAAGCTCTGTTCCAAGAAAGACTGTGCTGCCGCCAGTAAATTCCAGGGACCAAGTAGTCCATGCATCAATGCCACAGCCATAATCCTTTCGCCAGGACAAACCAACTCGTGAGTAATGATAGGAGTCATCAGCTGATTAAAGTCGACGTCAGGAGAAACCGGTCCGCAGAGACACAAATCAATGGCCCAATCGAAATCACAGGTCAGGCAGTGAAATACAGGCTGGACACAGGTGAAGTAGGAGAATCGAAAAGATAATCCATATGCCGTGCTTAATATCGCCAACGGCATTGTGCCATAATATTCTAGCATGCGATTGCGGAACAGTGTCAGCAGCTGCAGGGTGGGAGGTTGCATAGGAGGGACATCCATATTTAAAAATGTAAAAAAGCACAAGAGCGTCCGCTGGTAATGCAAGTAAAAATGCCAATCCACGAACCAGAGTGCAGAAAATAGAATGAAAGGAAGCAGGGATGACTCCAAAGATTTTCTCAAATGAAGTCACGAGACCACTGGTAACAACTTTAAAAAAGTGCGCCAGGGACTTTGTGGAGGATGCGTTAAAGATAGTCGGAAACATGTTGCTGAAATTGAAAGGCAAATCTTAATTGAAAAGGGTGTGCACCTCTGTACGGGTGTTCGCTATGTGAAGTACGAAAGTTTCACGGGCCGAACTCAAGGCCACCTCTCTCTGAGACAAAAGAGCTCTTATTCTTGCCATGCCGTTGAAACGTGTCCCAAGGTTGGTATTTGTGGCCAGATTGAAAACTCCCTATGTTCATGTGTGGGAGGAAATAGAACATTTCTGCAGCAAATAACCCGTTCACTTACTGTTACGATAAAAGGAATACTTTTAATTAACTCAGAACAATCTTCATTATTGAGCATCAAATAACTACCATTTTCCAACAACTTGAACGTGGGGATGATAGCAGGAACTGGCGTGCCTTGCAACACGCAAGCCATATTTGGTCGGTGTTTGTTGCATGAACCGTGTAACTGTATGTGCCTACACATTAGTGAATGATCTGGCGTCTCAGTGCATTCCTCTCCATTCAGATAAACTTCTTGATCATCTTTGAAACATCTGTATGTGTATGGAAGCGACCAGACCTCATGAAGAAAAGCACTACCTAAAGGTTCATAACGACCTATTGGTATATATTTCATACAATTTGAAAACTTATATAAAGCAAAAGGCAGCGTTATTAAACCGTGGATAAGGCATGTTGCCAAAAAACCCGCAATCCTCTGCTGATGATGTCACTGAGCATGTCATGAATGATGTAATATGTGACATCATCAGCAGTGGATTACGGGTAATAGTATCTCTAGTTTACTCCCCTATAGCTGTCTTTCTTTTAACATAAGTGTCTGTTTCCTTCCCTTATACTTACTGTTTTTGGTTCGCTTCCGGTTCGCGTACCGGGGAGCGAACTGGGAAGCGAACTAAGAGAAATAGAGGTTGGCACAGTTCCAAATATTGTACCAATTTTTTAATAACGGGGAGGTAGTTCTGAAAAGAACTTTTTATTTTTATTTTTCTGAACATTTTTTTACTGTTTTTGAATTTTTCGGAACAGTTTTATATTTTTTTGGGTTTTTCTTGGAGGGGGCAATGAAAACGATTCATTGTAAAGGGCTCAACAGGAGCAACAAAACAAAAAAAAGAAGTATTTATTATTTTGGGCGTTTCGGACAAACTTGCATATGATAGTCAATAGCTCTGTTGATCAGAGTGATGCTTTTTTCTCCGTAGGAAATGAATCCATCGCAAAATGCGCAGATGTGTTTTACATCACCAAATCTCATTTGTATATTTGGCACCATCTCCCTGCCCTCTGGTCCCGTTACTTCCGGTACAACAGATCTTCTGGCCATAATAGGGAGATTATCTAGGTCGTTCCGAAACTGTGCAGCACTGTAGTTGTTAGGATGCCACCTAGTCATATGGCGATGCATTGTGTAGTTTCCGAAACTGTATTTTTTGTCGGTCCCTCTGGACAGTCTATCTTGACATATAAGGCAAGTTACGTATCTTGCATTTACTTTTTTCTGACCTTTGGGAATTTTAAAAAATTGCCAAATGAAGTTTTCTTTCCGGTGAGATGTCCTGGGCTGCTCAGGCAAAAACTGCCTCTCTTCGTGCTCGTCCTCCTGTTCCTCTTCTTCTTCTTCTTGTTGAATTATAACTTGAGCAGGTGGTCCACTCTTCCTTGGATGTGGTGGAGGTGGTGGGGAAGCACCAGCTGAAGCTACTAAAGAAGCCATTGCTCAGTGATCACAAAGGGTCTTTCTCTCACAATGATGAAAGTCAGAGTGAGGAAAGAAGGAGGGATTTTCATCATTTGGGAAAAACAAGAGTTCTCAACCAATCAAAAGTGTTCATTTTAGATTATATGACCTAGTCTTACATCATTAGGAAACCAAAAGTGAAATGAACCAATGAAAAGTGTTATTACCAAGTCACATGACTTGCTGTGTTTACGTTAAGCGCTTTGCAGGGCCTCCCAGTTTGCTTCCAGAAACCTGCGCTTTGCGACTCGCTTCGCGTACCAGTTCGCTAACGTAGTACGTCATATGACGTATCACGCGACAACGTGAAACGTCATGCGGACGGGAGGCGTCACGATGTTGTTTTGTAACGCGGCACTTGCGGTAAAGAAACGTTTACCGGCTCGCGGTCTATTTCGCGGCATCAAGGTCAGCTAACGGGAAGCTTCCCGATTTGCGAAGCGGGAACGAAGAAAAAAAAAAATAAAAAAAAAAAATTATTCATAAACATATAAAATATATTTTTGGATTTAAAGAAGAATACATTTTACAGCTACAGATATTAGCTGTTAAAAAACCAATGAAATTCACAGAAAAAACCATAGGTTATAGACCATATATAGTTAGGAATTAGCATTTAAAAAACCTTATTTTACTCACACAAAACCATTGAAATTCCATATATAGTTAGTTGCACTAACTATATATCGCGCACCCGCAATCCACTGCTGATCATGTCACATATTACATCATTCATGACATGGTCAGTGACATCACTGATGACATCACTGATGACATCTCAAATGACATCACTGATGACATCACTGATGACATCTCATTTGACATCATTCTTGTGCTAATACGATAAACCTCTTCAGACTCTAATATAACCTTAGATACACTCAGTGTATACAGACACTCACACACTGCCACTCATCCATGGAGTTACTCACACACCCAGTCAGTCATGCAAAGAAACAATCTCACCTCCATTTCTTCAACTATACAGTTAAACACACCTTACTTATTGAAACATATACTAACACATATTTACTCTCTTATACAATCCCTGATACAAGTTCACAATGATCGATACAACCACTCACTCATTCAGTGGCTCTCATGCACAGTTATTTATATATGCCAACTCTCACATGTACTGTGTTTTACATATGTACTTACTATGACATGTAGCATTGAGATATCCATTCACTCATCAATACACTCATGCACACAGTCAACTGCCCATGTAGCTGTTTCCACATGCACTCTTGAACTCATACACCTAGTGAATAAACTGCTCACACATCTATGCATAGAGTCACACACCTTCCAGCCACCCCCACACAAACTCAATCTCCCATAGAAATACTTGGGCAACCAATTAATAACACATATAGCCTCTCGTATAGCTAATGATCAACACATGCAGCAGTTTACAGAACAACAGACATAATGATGCACAAATTAAGACAGTTTAGTCACTAACCCATGCATTCAGTGAGACACATTTAATCACTCACTCATACAGTCAGTCATGCACCTACTAAATCCTTCATCCAGACACTTATACATCCACTCAAGACATATTTTAACTTTACAGAAAAATACAGTCACTGGATGTTGTCATCAGTGATGTCATCAGTGATGTCATTTGAGATGTCATCAGTGATGTCATCAGTGATGTCACTGACCATGTCATGAATGATGTAATATGTGACATGATCAGCAGTGGATTGCGGGTGCGCGATATATAGTTAGTGCAACTAACTATATATGGAATTTCAATGGTTTTGTGTGAGTAAAATAAGGTTTTTTAAATGCTAATTCCTAACTATATATGGTCTATAACCTATGGTTTTTTCTGTGAATATATATATATATATATATATATATATATATATATATATATATATATATATATCCTGTGCGTAAATTGGAGTGGGTGAAAAACCCAAAAGCTGTCGTCTTCGCCCAGTCTAGACAGAATCTGAGTGTAAGGGTGAAGGTTGAGTTTAAGAAAGATAGTAGCTTTGGAATGCAGTTTCTCCGCCCTTGCACCCTGGAACATATCACTTTAGGTCTATGAATGTGTCTTTAGAAAGACTGGTGGCATTCCACAGGCCATGGTGGTTGCACAGAGCAGGTGCTGAGCTTTTTTGTCTCCAGGGTAAAGTGACTGTCTCAGAACCTAGTTAAGAGAAGATTCTGCTCAGAAAAAGAATTAAGGTCTTTCTTTCACACTCCTCCTGCAACAGTATGAATTATAGTTCCTTTCTAAGCTCTCCTTAGCTATTCGCTAATCGTAGACGTGTTAACTGAGGCGATGTAGTAATTTTCACTTTATAAGATTGTTACACTACACATTGGCTGCCAGCTGTTGAGCATTTCACTTATATTATTAAAAACACTCTGTAGAGCCTTAAATAGCATCAACTCTTGCCTTAACGCAGGAAGGCAATTTTACTGTCAAAAACACTTATTGTATGTAAGGTAAAAAAGCACATCATTCCCTCTGTCAAATGCATAAAGCCGATTAACAAGGTAATGGTATGTTGGGCACTTTAGCTTTATCTATGACAGCGATCATTACGCCAGGATTGAAGAACTCCCACCGGACTATTCTGGAGATTGTGTCTTGCGCTTGGGATTCAGGCAGTCGTGCGCAGTGAAGACACCCATTTGCATCCTCATCCTATCATTGTTATTGTATAGTGTTGGGGTCCTGGATAATTGGCAAGAGTTAAAAAGTTCCTGCAAAGCCTTCATGTGTTTGTTGATCTGGGATCCACGCTGGTACAGGCTGTCCTGGAGAGCGGCTCATGCATGCGGTGCACACGGGAAAAATTCAGTTTTTTTCCAGTAGTTTGGCAGCACCTTTAGGTGGTGCCTTACCTCGCCTAATGCAGTGCTAACAGACGTGGTAGCACAATTGCCTGAAGGTTCCTTAGGTATACAGTGTAGTCCAACAAAACATATTTATGATTGTCTAGAAAAATAAATTGTGTCAGGGCCAAGGTGAGCTGCTGTTCTTACTGTCAGGCTTTCTGGTAGCAAAGAGGAAGGACAGTGTGTATGTGATCAGCCAGTCAAGACAGCATCAAAAACAGCGGCCATTTTTAATTTAAGGTAACTTCTGCATGGTCATGTTTGCTTGAAGACCTACCAGCATTAAGTATGTCCTAATAACATCATGCAGGAATAATCACAATACACTTTCCGGACAAAATTATATTCCTAAAACAAAACAGATATATAGGTCTTCCCTTTGTAGGAGAACCGTGGATACATACAGTTGTTGACAAATAAACAGTATTCATCCAATTTCACATAAAATAATCTGGCACCTTCAACGAGGCTCAAGATATCATAAAATCCTTTTTTAGACAAATACTAGAGATCCACATATCCAATCCTTGTGCAGAGATTTCATTCAACAAGGTCATTCTACGTGACAAATACACAGAAAAAAACAATTCCATGAACACACTTAGCAGACCTTCTGCCATACCAGTGTTGAAACCCAGCTGAGCATGCCCCTTAGACAGTTTCTGAGAAAAGAATTCTTTCAGCCTGTGCCTCGCTACTCAGTTTTCTCGAGAGCTATGTGACACTCTAGTCAATCGCATTTTACTCAAAATATCAAACACATATGGAAACAAAACAAAACTTGAAAGCTCAAAATGCAGCGCCGTGGCATATTCTGTTTTTTAACATGATCACTCCCTGGTCCTCTTCTTCAGACACCATCTCACCCATCAACGTCCGTAACTAATCGAAAAAAGCAAGAATAAAACATGAGTCTTTCTCAAATCCTTGGAGACACTGTGTCCGTCCTGCTGTAACCACTTCGCTTTTGTCAAGCATCTACTCAAAATGGCTCCCTTGGCCCTTTAGACTGAAACAACAAACCGTCTTTCAGTAGCAGCTATATCCTGCTCATGTGGGGTTCAGATCGCACTGAAGCGCAGCATGAGATCAAAATGTAAACTTTAGCAATGCTGATGGCACTAACTAAAATAAATAAAGCTGTTAACTGTTACTCTGACTGTATACATATCTTCATGGCTCAAATAGATCAAAGGAAGACCAACAACTATTGCCAAGTCGATCAAGATAAAACAGAAATAATGATAGTTTGTAACACCTCTTTTATATCATTTTCCCTCCTCTGGATATAGTTGTTGGGATGCAGCCCTCTCAACTACCAATCATGATAAATATCAAACTTAGGGGCCAATTAGGATTGCGGCTTTTCCGCATCCTCCGGGACGGGGGAAGTGTCCGCCGGCCCGGAGGATGCGGAAAAACCGCTGCGGAGCCTTCAAAGACCCCCCGCCAGATTAGGATGGCTGGGGGGTCAGGAAGACCGTCCGCAGCTTTTCCGCCGCGGTCGCCTTCCGACCGCGGCGGAAAAGCTCTAACATGGCTGGCGGTGTCTATCAGACACCGCCAGGCATATTAGGATGTTGGTGGTCCTATGCCTTTCCATGGCGGCATTTCCGCCGTGGAAAGGCATACGGTCTTTTCTTTGGGGGCCTGTGCGGGCCCCCAGGGGTGAAGGGTGCACATGGGGGGTACCTATGGTACCCCCTGCCTTTGCGTGTACGAAGCGGCAGGCACCGCGCGGTGCCTGCCGCTATGTGCATGCAAATGCACTGCTTTCATTTTTAACATTGCGGCGGGTGCTGCTTCAAACAGCACCTGCCGCAATGTTAAAAATACAGGATGTGACCGCCAGGGTGGCGGTCACATCCTAATTTGCACAGAGGGACCGCCGCTGCCCCTGCGGGCGGTCCCTCCGACTCTGGGGTGGCAGACGGACGCAGGTCCGTCCGCCATCCTAATCGGCCCCTTAATCTAAATCCCCAAATAAACTTGACAATCAAAACTCACTTCTGTCACCTGAAAATACATTAACTATATTAATCCCTTCTATAGTGAAGTCCAAAATGGACTACTCCAACTTGTTATATCTCAGCATTCAGGCCACCTTAATTAAAGGCTATGAAAAGTACAAAGTACTGGAGCCAGACTTCTGCTCTACGAAAGCGCTATATATTCCCAGCACTTCATGCTCTGTATTGACTGTCACTCAACCTCAGAATAATTCGAATCACTTTGAACATCTCATTAGGCAATAAACATCGTAGGTTCTATAATGCCAGCAAATCAAATATGCCACTCAAATTATGATTGCTTAGGTTCAATGCTATATTAAGTTTATAAAGAGAAAATGGACAATTAATTTAGGATTAACAGGTTCCCTTTGTAAATCTAGGTACATTTGCATATATATGTACAGTGTATTGCTGATACATAAATTGTCTGATAATTTGTTCTCCTGTAAATAATAATGACAGTAATTGTTGGCTGGACTGCAGGGATTCTGCTTGGTCTTGAGGGACCTATACAACAACATCTTCTAACATTTGGCGAGGGCAAAATGGTATTTGGGGTTGTCTCTAGTCAAATCCTTTTCTTTGCTAGGCTGGCGTCTGTAGTCAGGAAAAGGTGGAATGGGTCCCCGGTCGACCTCTGGACTCTATTATTTGGTCTCAACTGACCCAACTACAAAGGGGTGGAAGATATAGCTCCTCATTTTGACAGGCCTAAGGGGGTGGGTAAGGTCCATAGCAGAGACTATCAGGAAAAAGACTTGTGAGACCCTTTAACTAAAATAGAATGGGAGAGACAGTGTCTTTACACCAATGAATGCAATAGTAACACTAGATCTAAAATCATGCAATGGTGATCCCTTCATTGAGTGTATCACACACCAGTGATTATACATCAATTCTACCTACATTAGCTGCCCTAGTTGCACAGGTCAATGGGAGTACCTACTGTATATGATATGGTCTTACAAAGTGGTGGTAAGGTTCTGGTAAGCAATAGTGGAGAAAACCAGGAAAGCTGTGGAGACGTAACAATGTATCCAGGGCTTACACACCACTTTTAAAAGGAAAAAACCTACAATTTAGGTTTGTAGCAATGTGGTAGCTGCTTGAGTAGGTAGGATTTTACCTTCCTCAACCAGTAACTCAATTTCTTTAAATGCTCTCGAATATATAAAGTTCTCCAGCTGCGACAGAGAAGTTTATTTAAGTCAGTGCTTCCGCAGAGGAATTTTTTGCTTTATTAATAACTTTGGCGCTATTCAACAAATCTGCACAAAAGATTCAAAAAAAAAGTTAATCTTTTTTGAGGAATTATGTGATGATCTGTCAAGCTGAAAAAAAGAGGGGGGGTCCCAAAACATTTGTTTCTAATTTTATTTCCCTTAGAAGAGTTTGTTCTCTGACACAGAAAAATTAGCCAAACTGAATTACATCAAATTTGGCATTAAGATAAAAATGTACTCAAAAAGTGTGTTTTTCATTATTTTTTGCGAAAATCTTTTCAGTAGTTTTCAAGAAATTGGCATTTAAAAAAGGTGCATGAGTTGGTCAAGGAGAGGTTAATCTACTGGAGAGTTTAATCTACTGGAGATATCTGGATCACTGGTGTCCAGTTATGCTTTGAAAATCCAGTTTAAAGGGGAGGTCAATCCAGATTATTTGGCCACAACATCAACAGCATATTCTAGTAGCCATTACAGAACTTGGGGATATGGTCCTCAATTAAATGCATTGTACTCAATGTCAAGTTTCGAGGGTCAAAAAAAGGAGCACCGATAAAGGGTGATAACAGTTCTAGTCACAATATAAATAATTTGTTGGTGGTGTTATGCTAATTTTAGGAATTCTGGATAGTCTTCCATTGATTTTACTGTGTGAAAATTGTTGACTATGTGCTGGAATGTGATGAACCATGCTTGAGACCAAACTATTTTTTCTCATAATTTTCTCACAGAGGTTATGGAAGGTTCTCCAGAAAATAAAATGAAAGCACAGTTTTTATTAGTTCACACTATCTTCCTTAGCCATGAGTGCATAAAGTCTGATATTATGAGTAAAACATGTACTTTCAACCGCAGCAACAGTGTATCAATTGATTCCCCAGTGTTCTACTGTGGCTTCACCACAGTGTTCTACTGAATATCTGTAATGCTAACATTTGGTATTCATGAAAAAGGTGTGGCACGTCTGAATGCCATCTTAATGGAACTAGAGTTCCTCAGCACAAACCATTTCCTACAGAGGAGATTGCAGTAAATGAATAAAAGGAGGGTTTTTTGGTCATAAAATCATGGTTAGTGCTCTAAAATACTATTTCACAAAATGTGGGTCCTGAGCCCATTCCAGGCAATTAATAAAGATGCATGTAAATTCTGTATTTATTGTGCTGTGCTTCAAAGACTGAGGTCAAATGTCAGGCTATGTCTTCTGCTGCTTTATAAGATGTGGGCTGGTGTTTACAAACTTCTCTCACTATGCAGTAAGAAAAAGCTAAATAGATTATAGGACAATCCTGCTGGGAATCATGAAGTGTGCAAGGAAAACTGGAGGATGTAATTTCTTCCTAAACAGAATACATTGTAAATGCCAGTAAATGAAGTATACACATTCAGCAGTTAGGAAAGCAAAATAAAGATAATTTAT